>NC_083701.1:3612500-6012500 GCF_033118175.1 Dama dama | reverse complement strand
GACTGTGTGTGAACTCCCAGCCCAGCTATCACTTCTAGAACGTTCCACCTCTTTGGGGTCACTCCTCGGGAGCTAGAGAAGCTGGGAGATGATGAGGAGTAAGAGGCAAAGTATTGTTCTCGAGCAGTAGATTGTTAAGAAGCAGAAACACCAACCATCAACTTGACCCCAGCAGCACACTGTGTATACAGTCACAGGCTCTGGTCTCTGCTGCCCTTGCTCTGATCATTCAAGCTGTAGAAACTCCAGCAAGTTATTTATCCTTTCTGAGCTTATTTTCTCATCTCTATGCTAGAAATCTGGTCCTATCACTTCATGGCAGATAGGTGGGGAAACAGTGGAAACAGTGGCTGACTTTATTTTTGGGGGCTCCAAAATCACTGCAGATGGTGACTGCAGCCATGAAATTAAAAGACGCTTACTCTTTGGAAGGAAAGTTATGACCAACCTAGACAGCATATTAAAAAGCAGAGACATTACTTTGCCAACAAAGGTCCATCTAGTCAAGGCTATGGTTTTTCCTGTAGTCATGTATGGACGTGAGAGTTGGATTATAAAGAAAGCTGAGCGCTGAAGAATTGATCTTTTGAACGGTGGTGTTGGAGAAGACTCTTGAGAGTCCCTTGGACTGCAAGGAGATCCAACCAGTCCATCCTAAAGGAGATCAGTCCTTGGTGTTCATTGGAAAGACTGAAGTTGAAGCTGAAGCTCCAATACTTTGGCACCTCATGCGAAGAGCTGACTCATCTGAAAAGACCCTGACGCTGGGAAAGATTGAAGGCAGGAGGAGAAGGGGACGACAGAAGATGAGATGGTTGGATGGCATCACTGACTCAAAGGACATGAGTTTGGGTGGACTCCGGGAGTTGGTGATGAACAGGGAGGCCTGACACACTACAGTCATGGGGTTGCAAAGAGTCAGACAGGACTGAGCAACTAAACTGCACTGAACTGCTGCTGGGAATATTAACAAAGTCTTTCTTATAAGCCTGTAGTAAGGAGGGAACATAGAGTAAGCGCTCAACTATTGTTAGCAGAGCCAATGATTGTCATGGTTATTCTTCTCTTTGTTAGAAAGGCTGTCATTAGGCTGGGAGGACTTCAGGGCAGTGAGATAGGTTCATCTTGCTATTTTCCACCGATTTTGCTATCTTTTTGATAAAACTGACTCTAAAGTAAAGGTGTTTCATTGGATTCTGAAGAGCTATAAGATGCTTTGTGTGTTTCTCAATGGTCTCCATGGGAAGAATAAGGAATTAGGAGGTGGAAGGAGGTGATGAGCAAACACAGTTTGGGACCACAATAGATGTTGAAAAACTCATCTATTTTCCTAAAAGTTGACATTTCCCATAATAATGCATCGGAATACACATACAGGTGAGTTTAGCAGTGCTTCTCTGGTGTAAAGCAAGTCTGTCAGAATCACAGGTGATGACCTGGACTTGCTATTGTTGTCTTCAGGGGGTGGGGGCGGTTTTGCAGGACTGGACCCTTAACCTGTGGGGTCTGCTGCTCTCTCCAGGCAGACAGTTTCAGAATTGAGTTGAGCTGAGTTCCAGTTGATGCCTGGAAACTGCTTAGTGCTGTGGAAATCCCCCAGCACCCCACCTGCATTGGAACTGGGTCCAGAGCTTTTAGCATCTCCCTCTGCACCTCATCACTGCCCGAGAAAATAAAATTCAGCATTATACTTCTGAAGATCTAAGTTGTTATTTCTCACATTAGGAAGTAAGTCTAGAGTTTCATGTTTTAAAAACTTATAAGGATTAAAATTGGGACCACCCAGCAGAGATTGCTTTAGCCAACTACCCAGAAAGCTGCCCAGAGAGAGTTCCACGTGCCCTGAGTGGCCAGAGGGGTTAAGTCATCAGTGATTATATTTAGAACATTTATTATGAACGGTTTGATATTATGTATGATGATAGTTTGGCCTTCCCTGGTGGCTAAGACAGTAAAGAACCCACCTGCAATGTAGACCTGGGTTCGATCCCTGGATCGGGAAGGTCTTCTGGAGAAGGAAATGGTAATCCACTCCAGTATTCTTATGTAGATATTCCATGGACAGAGGAGCCTGGCAGGCCACAGTCCTTGGGGTCACAAAGAGTTGGACATGACTGAGTGACTAACATTCAACTCTCAACTCAGTGTGATAATTTAACTGTAGAAGTTACTTCTTGTCTTAATCAGAAATGCACCCTCCACAACTAGGGGTTTTAGTTATCTTTAACCCTGGTCAACACCAGATGTTTTGCTAATTAGCTTAACTAAAGTCAGAAATAAATTGTCAATGGTGAAATTATGGACTTTATAAATAGAATGCAAAACTCGAGAAACAGGCTCTTGATGAAATAAATAGCGTTCAAAAAATAGGAACTGGCTAAAATACTTTAGTGTAATTCCCAGCATGGCAGGGGAAGGGCATATGGATTTAGAAATTCTTCTCAGCTGAATACCTTTCAGATTGGCATCTAAGCCATTGCTTATCAAAAGGTCCTGGTACCTTGATATTCTGGGAGTTCTGTTTGTTGACAATAATTAAAGCTAACTGAACTCTCCTCTAGATTACTACTGTGTTTTTGACCAAAGGATATTACACCCGAAGTGCCATTGGAACACTCAAAAAATAGAGTTAGGATATTTTTCAAGTTATACGATTTGCTTTTGATAATGTATATTTGTTTTTAAACTTTTATATATCAACTGTGTATGCATTCAGCACTATACTGGACACTTGGATGAGAAATGACTAATATATAACACCCCAGCTTCAGGAAGCTTGTTATCTGCTAAGCAAGAAACAATTGCAGATGCATTAACAGGTACAAAATTTACATCCATGAAGAGAAGGGGACTTTGGAAAAGAAGAGGACCCCAGTCCACCCTTGACACCCGTGTCTTCATCCCTAACCACTTTTCTCTGCTCCCTTGCACCATATTTCATCTTTTCCTCCACCCTTCTGGTCTGGTTTCACATTAGCACTCTTCAGCTAAATCTCCTCCGGCTTCTTCTTTGGGTTACATTGTCTCCAGTTTCCGAACTTCATACCCTGCCCTCACACCCATCTCTTGTAGAGATGACTGGAGCTCTGGAGGAAGAACTTTGACTTCAAAGACAGACTTGGGCTTCTCAGGTAGTGGGCTCGTCTGGGGAGGAGAAATGGGAAGAGAAGAGAAAGAAGCCGGCTGTAAACCCCTGCTAGCTGTCATTGGTGGGGCTTGGCATGAAAGTGGTAAGCAGGGAAACATACACAAGAGTCAAGCGGGAAAGAACAAGGCAGGGTGGGAGGTGCAGGAAGCGAATGGAGGAAAAACGGCTTCAAGAAGGAGGTATCAGAATGATCACCCTCTTTTATCTATTTCATGTTCCAGCCTCGCATCCATTTTCCCCAGGGACTAGACAATTTTCAGAGAGCTCTTCCCTGCACCAAGGTCGTCTGCTGCCCTCGGTAGAATCTAAGAGAAATATACCTACCTATTAAATGTTCACACACATTACTCTTCTATTTTGTTGTTTCCAGGAACTGACTTCTTGCATTTTATTCCAATACCTGCATATTATCTTCTTTTCTCCTGTCTGCCTCATTAGATGAGTTTCATTTCAGCAAAGACATGGATTAACAAGCTTTCTCCGAGTAGCTGCACGTGCCAATGCTCAGTGCCAATTTCCAGAAAAGGAGTAGGTGAGGACTGCGCATAGACGAGGGCTCTGAGCACCTGAGCACAGCTCAGGCCCTTTCCTGAAGAACAAAAAGAGAAGGCACCACTGATGTGGTGCACTGAACCGGTCCTGTTTGGATGCTGACAGCCTGGAATCACCGGTTAAGAGGACCAGAAGCACTTTGAGTGCATAGATCACATGAACACTGCATGAAGATCTGAGTCTGTCGAGTCAGAGACAGTGATCTCCTCTTTGGGGCATCTCACATTCCTTCTTTTCCTTCCTTCTGTATTTTTTTTTCTTTGTGCAGAGGAATTAAATTATTCATCTTCTTCATTATTTTCTCATATTCATTTAAAAAAGACAGTCATCCTGCCAGCACTGAGATGACAGAGTTGAATAATACCCACCTCTGCCCTCGGGAAGTACGCAGTTCTAGGCACACCCTTGCTGCTGAGGACAGCTTCATTTGCTGTCCCTTTCCTGCCATATATGTGTGATAGTCAAGAACACTAAGTAAAAACAATGAAGAGTATTTGTTCTAGAGATTGACTCTGCCCACCCCCCCCCTTTTTTTTTTACAAAGAAAACCGGCTATTTGGAGAAGTTTATGATTTAAATTATGCTTCACTTTTGTCAAAATTTGTTTTTGTTCATCTGGACCAAAATCCGGGACAGGTGTTATCAATGTGTTTCTTCAGTTAACCTCACTGAGGCTCATCTTATTCTCATCCCAGCAATCTTGCTGATGCAAGTTCTCCTACTCAAGACCTCACCCAGAAAAATACTTAATATATTCCTTAATTCACCAACCTAAGACTATTCGTCATACATCAAGGTCTAAGTGTGATATTACACGTGAGATAAAAATAAGTCATTGCATGAAAAGGTCAAGATATCTGTGCTCCTACACAGAGCATGTTTGTTACATGGTGGAAAACCATGAATAAATGAGAACCTCAAAAAATTTCCAAAGACTTCTCAGTGTATGCATGCTCAGTTATGTCTGACTCTCTGTGACCCTGTGGACTATAGCCCATCAGGCTCCTCTGTCCATGGAATTTTCCAGGCAAGAATATTTGAGTGGGCTGCCATTTCCCACTCCAAGGGATCTTCCCAACCCAGGATCTAACCCACATCTCTTGTGTCTCCACAGTGGCAGGCAGATTCTTCACCCCTGAGCCACCTAGGAAGCTGACTAAGACTTGCCAGTAGCTAGAATTAATCCCTACCTGTTTGATGCCAGTCAGCTCTCTTTCACCAAAATATAACACACCCATATGATCCAGCAATCCCATTCCT
Organism: Dama dama; assembly: GCF_033118175.1. NCBI lineage: Eukaryota > Metazoa > Chordata > Mammalia > Artiodactyla > Cervidae > Dama > Dama dama. The sequence continues at coordinate 6,007,540 of NC_083701.1, read as the reverse complement.
GGACATATATCCAAGAAAACCATACTTACTTACTTTGCAAAACAGAAACAGACTCACAGACTTAGAAAACAAACTTATGGTTACCGAAGGGGAAATGTGTGTGTTGGGGGGTGGGGGTAAATTAAGAGTTTGGAATTAATACATACACACTATTATATCATATAAAGTATATAATCAATAAGGAGGTCAAGGGCTTCCTGGGTAACTCGGCTAGTAAAGAATCTGCCTGTAATGCAGGAGACCCCACTTCGATTCCTGGGTCAGGAAGTTCCCCTGGAGAAGGGATAGGCTACCCACTCCAGTATTCTTGAGCTTCCCTGGTGATTCAGATGGTAAAGAATCCATCTGAAATGCAGGAGACCTGGATTTGATCCCAGGGTTGGGAAGATCCTCTGGAGGTGGGTAAGGCAATCCACTCCAGTACTCTTGCCTGGAGAACCCCCATGGACAGAGTAGCCTGTGGGCTACAGTCCATGGGGTTGCAAAGAGTCGGACATGACTGAGTGCCTAAGCTCAAGGAGACTAAAGCTGTGTAACCCTAAGTCTTCATCCTCATGGCCATACTCTGGCGAGGACAGTGACGATGCTGATATAGAGTCCCAGCAAGAAGAGAGCCCTGCAAAGGCATCCATAATGCAGAGCAATGTGTCCTACGGGTATTGTTTTCAAAAGACAGGCTGAGCATCTGAGCCAGCTTCCTGGAGGAGGTAGCCTTTTGAGCTGAGGATGAAAGGACTGGTGAAGTTTCAGCAAGCACAGATTTTGGAAAAAAGCCTTGCTTTATGAACAATCTGAACCGGAAGAAATTGTCCCACCTTGAAATGCTGCCTTCAGGGCTTCAGTGAAATGCATCAGCCCAGTAGGAGCTTTCCAGTTACCACCTCCCCTCCCCACCCCACATCAATTCCTTTCACACTTTACTTCATTTCTTGTTGGTCTGGAGCCAGTTTCCACATTTTCGTCTTTTACAGGTGCAGATACCTTGTGCCTAATTCTCATAGTTAGAGCAAAGGTAAAGAAGTATTTCATCCAATCCATTCATCTTGGTCACCCCATTCAGTAATTTGCTAAGTCAAGTCTCAGACTCATGGGGGTTCTGTTAGAGGCAGACAGAAAATTGAAAATGTATTTCCACTATGTTAAAGAAGCAGTCAATTTCAAAATGAATTTCTTTATGAGAAGTAATCAGAATTAGATAAGGATGGAATGCAAATGCCTGAAGTATTTAAATGGTTGTGATATTAAGGGAGATTAACTACCATCTTAAAATATCACAGGCAATGCTTGTCTAATCTGTTTGCCTGAATTGACCTCTTCTGTACCCATTATGCTTCTCTTTGGTTGAAATGGGCTTTCAAAGGGGCCTTGCACAAGCTGGTGCCCCACACACATGACATGATGAACAGAGCAGAGGGGATGGTGATGCTCCTGGTCTGTTGGTTCCTGTCACTGTGGAAAGAAAGATCGTGGGCACTAGAGTCAGACAGAGCAGAATTAAAAACCTGGAAACTCACTTCTCTTTGCCTCATTTTTCTGAGTTGTTGTAACAGTTGTTTCATTTGGTTGTCCTAAGGACTAAATGAGAAAATTAACACATTGAAAAGATTTTTTTTTTTTAAGTACAATGTCTAACACACACCAAGAACTCAGAAGCATTGGTTTCCACCCTCATTGTTTACACAAATGGATTTCTTTTTTTTTAGAAACAAAAACAACAGTGACTTGGGAAGGGGTGGGTGGCATTTTCTTTCCTCTGATAGTTGTAAATAAACATCCAGAGAAAGAACAGAACTCTTAGATGTGGTCCTTTTGAGGATCATTAGAAACAATGGGATGAAGTCATTCTAAGTATTTACACTCTGTAGAAATAATGAGAGTAATTTTCCCAACAAGAGTTCAATGCAAGAGAGTAGAAGAATATGTTAACTGAGTGCTTCTCATAGGTCTTTGATGTTGTTTGGTTGCTAAGTCACTCTTTGCAACCCCATGGGTAGTAGTCCACCAGGCTCCTCTGTCCATGGTATTTCCCAAGCAAGAATATTGGGAGGGGGATGTCATTTCCTTCTCCAGGGATCTTCCCAACCCAGAGATCAAATCCACATCTGCAGGCAGATTCTTTACCACTGCGCCACCAGGGAAGCCATCTCATGGGCCATGTGCCATAATTCTGGCAAAATGCTTAATCCTCACAACAGCCTCAAGATACAGACGTCATTACGAATGGGCTTCCCAGGTGGTGCAGCGGTAAAGAATCCACCTGCCAATGCAGGAGATGCGGGTCCAATCCCTGGGTTGGGAAGATCCTCTGGAGGAGGAAATGGCTACCCACTTCAGTATTTCTGCCTGGAAAATTCCATGGACAGAGGGGCCTGGCAGTCCATGGGGTCATAAAGAGATGGACACAGCTGAGCACACACCATTACAATCAGGGAGAAAGAGAAACTGCTTTGTCTGGGCACCAATAATCAACAGGCCCATCAGCCCAAAGGAATAAGTCTCCTCTACTCTAATTTTGATGGAGGAAAAAAGGGAAGCAACTCATTGATGATAAAGATGTGGAAAATAATGAATAGGACTCAGAGCCTTAAAAACACAGTAATTATAGAAGAACAAAATGATCAGCAAAATTAAACCTAACCGTCATCTGCCATATATATTAATGACTACCAAAATAGCAGCAATCAAAATTCTCGACCAGCCCAAGACAGCACAGATGACATACTTCAGAACAAAATTATAAGAATCCCAATTATCTCTGATTATGTATGCACAGTAGGAAGTTTGCAATATTGCATACAAAGCGTTGCATGGCAACCACATTTTTTTGTTCAAATACTAAATTAGAGTCTTCAGGAAATTCTAGCTATGCAGTAATTTTCATTTAAAAATATTAAATATCAGTCACCTTTAAAATTAATTTTGGAAGTTTTAAACTAAACTAAATTAAATTTTTTAAACTAAACATTGGCCATAAGCATGTTAAAATATTAGTTGCTGGAAAAATATGTCGATGGCTGACTGATAAGAGACATAGTTAAGGCGTCCATTTTTTGATTTTTTTTTTTGCATTGCATAGGAGGATCTCATGGTCTTTTGGTAGACATTCATGAAATCACTTATGCTTCTACTGATAAAACCACGGTTTTAGAGCAAACACACAGTGTATCTTTCTCATTTCCTTCTTCATGTCATCTGGTCTCACTCAGATAGGATTGGATGTCAGCTGGGACTCTCACATTTGTTTCTAGATTGAGACCTGATTCCTTCCCTGATGTCCACACAATTTCCTAACAGCTACACTCTGAAGTCATTTCGGTTTTAGTCCTAGCCAGGTCCACTATCCATCATTCTTACACTTCCCTGAGACAGACTGGAGGTCAGGTTCTCAGACTCCGTATAAGCCAAATGATCTTAAACTAGTTTCTTAATCTCTCTGCCTCAGGGTTCTCATCTGTAAAATCAGGAAAATGGCAAGGACACCCAGTTCACAGTGTTCCTGGGAGGATGAAGTGACCTCCACAAGATGAATGAGAAGGATTCTCAGATAGTGTATGCAGCATGAATGCAATTTCTGGGGGAGGAGAAAAGAAAGAACATTTCAGCAGCAAACAGAAGGTAGAACAACACGGAGACTCCTGTTGGAAATGTAGTTCACAATCTCCTGAGACGATCAGCAGGTAAGTGAAGACAAAATTCTGTCCAGAATCATGTGCTGTATGGAATATTAAATGATACTCATGTTTGCTTTGTTCGCATTTCTCAAGGGATATTCACAGCTATTTAAGTATAACGCATGGAATAGTTTATTCTTCCAAAATTGACAAAAAATTAGGAATTATTTCCAAAAAAACAAAAAACCCAAAACAAAACTTGGAGAGGTGAATTAACTTGCCCAAGTTAACAAAGCAAAACAGAAACAACAATAAAAAAACATCAATAGTGCTCAGAAATCAAGCATGTTCAGATTCAAAATAACTGCTTACTCGATCATGCCTCTGTAAGCCGCAGGGTTTGAACTGAAAAAAAAAAAAATAGGTGATGATAAAGAGAGGACTATATTTTTAACATAATAAGTGAGGTACTAACCAGAGTTTTGAAATGACTGGACTGTAAACTGCATTGGGACAAGTACTACAGTTTTCTTTCTAATATTTATTTAATGACTTTTTTGTCACTAGACTTTAAGTCAAATAAAAGTCACAGTCAAGCTTGATTATGCCATTTGGTTCCCAGCCTATAGTAGGTGTTCTATAAATGTGCTAAATTAATAAGTAACAGAAGAGATGACCCAGTATAAGTGCTAAATAAATGAATATTACATTAAACTGAGCTGATAATTTTAAGTGAATTAGCAGGGAGATTGGGCTTCCCTGGTTGCTCAGATGGTGAAGAATCTGCCTGCTATGCAGGAGACCTGGTTTCAACCCCTGGGTTGGGAAGATCCCCTGAAGAAGGGAATGGCAACCCACTCTAGTATTCTTGCCTGGGAAATCCCATTGAAACAGGAACTTGATGGTCTACTGTCCATAGGATCACAAAGAGTCAGACACAATTGAATGATTAACACTAAGATATGAGATAAAGATGGAAGAAAGACAGACAAAAATTATTGGATATATTCTAGATCTTGGTTTGGATGGTAGATATAGGTTTGTTCATTTTGTTATTTATACAAATCATATATATGTAGACATTATATATATACATATATATGTATGTATATATACTACTACATCATTTCAAAAACAGAGGAAGTTTGAAAGAGTGAGCAACATCAAAGAGATCTACACTACCACTGTAGTGCCATGAACCTGAAGTTTGATTAGCTTGACTCTTTCAATAAAAAATAGAGGAGAAGAATATGATATTCTATTTATTTTTTAAAGTTGTACCTTTGTTGAACCTTATAGCATTAGACATTTCTGAGTCCCTGCTATGTGTGAAAGTATTCTCTGAGATCTAGGTACCTAAATATGATTATGTCGCTAATTATAAAAACGGGGGAGGACTACACTGGCTGTGTGACTAGAGAGATATGGGAGTAGCAAGAATTCAATGAGTAAAATTCAGTAGAGGTGGAAAGTGTTTGTTGCTCAGTCGTGTCCAGCTCTTTGCAGCCCTGTGGACCGTAGTCTGCCAGGCTTCTCTGTCCATGGGATTCTCCAGGCAAGAATACTGGAGTGGGTTGCCATTTCCTTCTCCAGTGGATCTTCCTGACCCAGGGACTGAACCCAGGTCTCCTGCATTGCATGCAGAAGTGAAGGAGAAAAGTCATTAGGAAACATTTACAGAGAATGTTGCTATATAATCTGGTTGACCAAGGTCTGGGTGCCATCTTTAAAGAAGTAGACATTTTTCCACAACACTATTTGCCAGGATGAAAATGCATATTTTAAATATTTCCTTGTTATATATGAATATATTCTCAAGCAACTTATCCTATAAATGGGACTTCTCCTTTCTCTATTGCAATCCATCCTAAAACAAGTTCTCTTACTTATACTCAGGATGGAGTGATGGTCCACAGTCATCTCAGAGGCAGGTCTTTGTAGAAATCTCTCACACTCAGGCCTGAAGGCAAGACAGCTTCATTGAGGTAATTTGGGGAGTTCATTTAATGTGAATTTTCATTATTGATTTATGAAGCTCTCTTGCTGGTATAAAAGAAAAGAAAGGAAAAATACTCCACTGTAAGTATCTCTATAAAACCTACATATCATCCCAAGTGGCCATAGTTTGGTTACTTCTCTATAGATGCCCTTGGGATTCCCTGGTGCCTCAGTTGGTAAAGAATCCGCCTGCAGCACAGCAGACTTGAGTTCAGTCATCGAGTTGGGAAGATCCCCTGGAGAAGGAAATGGCAACCCACTGCAGTATTCTTGCCTGGGAAATGCCATGGACAGAGGAACTTGACAGGCTATACAGTCCATGGGGTCACAATGAGCCAGACACAACTTAGCCACTAAACCACCACTACCACAATACATGCTCTTAGAATGGTGATGGAAGTCATCTGGCATTTGCCCTCAAAATTGGCAGCTCTGACTTTATTCACCCATTAAGCATAATGTATAAGAATGTTTATATTATCCCAAATCTTTCTCTCTCCATCTCTCCTTCAAAGATGAGCAAAACCTCACTAGGTACCTGCAGGCATGGTGCCTAGAGAAAGCTGTGCCTCACTGTTTTCTGGTCTATAATCACTTCTGTAATTCTGTAGTTACAACACTTTTTAACACCTGTTATGTTCTTATCAATTCTCTCAGTGGACTGAAAGCTGTTAAACACCATCCTTTTCATTTTTGTTTCTCCAAGCCCTAGCATTGAACCTAGAAGTCTCAATCAACATTCTTTCGAGAGCGATTTTCATAATCTTACTCCATACAAACTAATCAATCAACACATGCAGGAAATTGTAAAATAAACAAATTTTGCCAAAGACTAATGGGTTGTAGGGAAATCCATTATTTTAGTAATGGTTTCTATCTGCATTAACAAAATACAAGATTATTGGTTTGCATTGTACTATGAACTGAAAAGAAACCTAGTTGAACAGCATCTTTTGATCTTTTCTGACTTGAAATTAATGAAAACATCAATTAATTAGGACTATTGTATATTGTATATTGAATAAACAATATCCAAAGTGTATATTTGAATCTGATATTCAGACTTCACTAAATATTTACTTGAAATTCTTCATCAGGAAAACATTCAGAGATAAACATAGATCACAGGCTTTAAACAGAAGAAAACATTGAAACTGGTGCCAGGAGTTGAATATTCTTTGTTTAAAAGAATATTGAATTAAGAATGAAACTGGACTTATTTCAAATTAAATATTGAAATAAGAATTAAACTGGACTTCAATATGCTTTGTTTTAAAAAACTTCAGCAAGGTATCTTATCTCTCTAGTTTTTGTTCACCCCTTCAATCACATATTATGTATACCTTTAATGAGTATACATCTACAAAACACCAGGTATTGGGCTGGGAAAATACCAGTATCAGAATTTGGATCAATGACTTTTATAATGTTGACATATCATAATTTACAGAGACAGCATTTTCAAGGTTTATCTTATGTAATGTCATAGCACATCTATACATATAGTAATATTACTATCTGCACTTCATCATGGAGCAAACAGACCCAAAAGACTAAATGACTTTCCCACTATCATGTTGATTTCATGCCAGAGCTGGGGCTTGAACTCAAGTCTCATGAAGAACAGCTCTGTTGTTTATTTTTGATGGTATTTGTGGATGCTTTCCAAAATTTCATGTTATCTAGTCACTTATTTCATCATTCCTCTTTCTTTCCTTCTTTCCTCCCTCCCTCCCTTCCTTCCCTCTTATAGAATATTTATTGAGCATCTACTTTATTTTAGGACTTCTGTTAGAAATGCATTATCATTCAACGACTCAAAAAATGCTTGTTGAGAATTAATAGGAATACTGCTGGCCATCAATTGCATACATACACAAAATAATATAAATTCAGAAAAAAATTAGAAAACCATTTATCTCCCAGAATATTAAAAAATAGACACTATAAAGCAGTAGTCTGGGGGCAAAAAATAATGATTTAAAAAGTGCTTTCATTCAAAATGATAGTGCCTGATAGAAGATGCTCTTGGGGAAATAACTTGTACTGTGTTGAATTCCATTTTGAAAATAATGAGCAGTGATATGAAAGTTCTTATGTTTTTACTTTGCTACTTGAGAAAAAATAGCAGGCAAATATGAAAAGGCAACATTAGTTCTCTGCTAGCTGTTTTTCACTTTTTTTTTTACCAAAAAAATTATTAATTTTATATGGTTTTGTTTTCATACTCACAAGTAATATTGCACATAAGCTTTCAGAAATTTAAGGAAAATCAGAAAAGTGCAAAGATGGAAATAGAATTTCCTTTATACTTAAAAACAAAAATAACTACTGATCATTTCCTATCCTTTTTACTTAGGTCATTTATCTATGTATATGGTGGCTTTATTTATACTATTATAGTTTGCAAAGTCCATGTCAAATAGATGGGGAAACAGTGACAGATTTTATTTTCTTGGGCTGGAAAATCACTGCAGATGGTAACTGCAGCCATGAAATTAAAAGCCATTTGCTCCTTGGAAGAAAAGCTCTGACAAACCTAGACAGCATATTAAAAAGCAGAGACATTACTTTGCCAACGAAAGTCTGTCTAGTCAAAGCTATGGGTTTTCCACTAGTCATGTATGGATGTGAGAGTTGGATCATAAAGAAGGCTCAGTGACAAAGAATTAATGTTTTTGAACTGTGGTGTATGAGAAGACTCTTGAGAGTCCCTTGGACTGCAAGGAGATCAAACCAGTCAGTCCTAAAGGAAATAAGTCCTGAATATTCATTGGAAGGACTAATGCTTAAGAGAGGCGCCAATACTTTGGCCACCTAATGCAAAGAACTGACTCATTAAAAAAGACCCTGATGCTGGGAAAGATTGAAGGCAGGAGGAGAAGGGGATGATAGAGGATGAGACGGTTGGATGGCATCACCGACTAGATGGACATGAGTTTGAGCAAGCTCCAGGAGTCGGTGATGGACAGGGAAGCTTGGCATGCTGCGGTCCATAGGGCTGCAGAGTTGGACACGACCGATCGACTGAACCACAATGATGTTTGCAAAGTTAGTATCATGTTCTATGGTTGCATGTGTGCTAAGTCAGTGCAGTCGTGCCTGACTCTTTGCGACTCTATGGACTGTAGCCCGCCAGGCTCCTCTGTCCACGGGATTCTTCAGGCAAGAATACTGGAGCGGGTTGCCATTTCTTTCTCCAGGAGATCTTCCTGACCCAGGGATAGAACCCTTGTCTCTCATGTCCTCTGTGTTGGCAGGTAGGTTCTTTACCACTAGCACTACCTGGAAAGCCCCATCATATCCTGTACTACTTCTAAACTGCTCTTTCCTATTGAATACTATGAGTTTTAAAGACTGTTTATGCTATGATTTGTCCCAGGAGGAACCTGAAGTAGTCTCCCCTGTCTCAGTGAGCTGGCTTTACTGGGCTCTGGGCTGCAGTTCTGGAAACTCATGCTCTAGTTTCAAGTCTGCCAAAATGCATGTTGTCCTGGGCCAGTCCCTTCTTCTCTTTAGACACCCATCTCATCCTCTGTATAAGAAAGAAATTGGAATTGGATGATGTGGCATTCAAGTGCTAGTATTCTAGAATTTTCTAACCTTCCATCAGTGCAAAGCCTACTATCCGTGCCTCAGTGGAGTCTGGGAACCTCTGGGAAGTGCAGGACTCCACCCCCTGGTGATGCTTAAAAGTGCAAAATGGCGGCCAGACTTCTGCGTTCTGTCCTGAGCATTCCTTGCAGCTGCTCTAGCTCACCGGCAGGGGGAGATATGCGTCTTCTCGCTGAAGTTGAACCCTTTGATTCATAACTCAGTCAATCCATAGCAGCAAGTGAATTCTCTCTAGAAGAATGGTTATCAGTAGATTTGATCACCCTTCCATCTTCTGCCTTTGTTTTTGAAGTGCCTATGACCATCTTCCTAAAGTCTTATAAGAGGAACAAAAATCTCCATTTGGTGAGTTGGAACTATACATGGCTTTCTTCCTTCAAGGTCATGTATAGTTGCCTACAGAAGGGGCTCATCGTCAAAAAGTCCAAACTAAATACTGTTCCCACCAACATCTCTGTGGCTTAGAGCAAGTCGATTAGTCTCCAGAGGGGCAGTATCCTTCCAAGGGCACAGCACAAGTTTGGAGCCCAATGGACGCAGCTCCTGCGTGGGCTCGAGAAATTCACTTACCACCTCTGAGCAGGGCATACGATACTATATTATAACAAAATGTGGGCTAAATTAATTGTCATTATGATTTTACTAGTGTTGTCCTTCTATTTACAGTGTCTTCCAGGGACTTTGTGATGTAGCCCCCCAATCTCTCTGATCTGCCTTCTACCGGTCTCCCATTGCCTCACTCTTTTTAGCTACTCTAGCCTCTTACCTGACTAGCTATTCTTCAGAACTTCTGGTGAGAGTGGTCTTTCTCAAGATCTACAGGGACTTCTTTTCCTTAATGCCTTGCTATTATTATATTATCCTCAAAGACCCTCCATAATGATGCTTCTCACCGACCCCAGCCATCATATAACACTCTCTCTCATGACTCATTAAAATTTTTAATCTTTGCACGTATTCAAAAATAGCTTTTGACGCCAAGTACATATGTCTGTTTTGCTTGTTTCTTTGCTGACTCTCTTCCTGCCCAGTAGACCAAAGGCTCTGTCAGCAAAGGAAGCCCATGTGTTGTATTCCCTTCTGTATTTACTAAGCTCAGCATGGTGCCTGACTCAAAGGAGATGCTCAAAAAAACTTTGGTGAATAAATGCATGAGGGAGGAAAGGATACCAAGAAAGGAGGGAGAAAACAAAATTGGAGAAAGATCACAAGGTGAGGATTAAACATCTATTTTAAGGATGTATAAGGTAATCCATGAAGCACTTCCCTGGTATTTCTGTCTGAAAACTAGGGAGTGTTCACCCAGGCTTCTAGACTGTGAGATTCCGGTGTATCCTGAAGCATCCTATGGCAAGCATGACCTTATGTTTTGAAATAATGTTAATCTTAAAAGTGTGTTTCATTTTGCATTATAATTATTTGCACATCTATTTGTTGCGATACTTTAAAATACACTCACTTACTGTCAATCACACAATGTTACAGATTCTCAACCTCTGTTCTGGGGACGCCTCCTGTGACTGGAGTTCTCTCCTCTTTCCGCAGCTGAGGAAGTCCATCTGCAGGATGAAAATCAACGAAGGTCTCCAGACAGGGGTTTTCTGTAAAGTGCACGCCCAGTAATAAGCTTTCTCTAAATAACAATTGTGTTTGTGAAGGCAATGGATTGGAGGACAGAAAGATAATCCTGTGAACTGGATCTCTTTTCAACCACCATTTGTCAGATGTTCATAAATAGAGAAAAAGAATGCTGACATAGTATTTCTCAATCACTGAAGGATATTTTTTTAAAGTAAACACGTCTTTTACACATAGGCTTAACACTTAAACACTGTTAAAATTCTCTCATTTCTATCTGAAATATTTGAATATAGTCTCCTGTATTCATAAATATGCCTAATCACTAAGGGCTTTTGCCCCTTAGTGCTTGAGAGACAACTTGGGTGAGGGGTTACGGTGGCTGGATCAGACCCCTGGCACAGACTCTGTAAGGGCCTCAAAAAAGTACACCTTTTGGCTCTGGGGTTTTTAGTTTTCTTTCAAGCCTCAGAAATAAATATTTCTAAGAATTTTCTTACATAATTTCATAAGCTGTCAGCAGAGTAGAAAGTATTTTGTCACTTCCACAGTCTTAGAACTGGATTTTCCACCAGGCAGTATGGCAGCTTTAGACCAAGTCAGAGCACAAATGAGGTGTGCAACAGACTCCCAGCCTTTGAAATATGAACCCACAGGCCAAACAGGCAGAGAAGGTCTGAATGGTCTGAATGTCTACACCGAGTGTCTCTGGCTACTGTTCCAGCACACTCCGTAATGCGTCTGCATCCCACCCCCATCTGGCCATCACAGAGGTCGACTGTCTCCAGGTGCTGTGATATTTGCCTGCTAACTTCCTTTTCCCCTCTTTTCCATTCTTCTTCCTGTAACCATTGGATACTCAATTTTCAAAATCATTGTGGTCTCAGATCCTGCAACTGGACTCCCAGTTAAGAGAAAGGATTACAAATCAATGAGGCATCTACACAACCTCAAAATACCTCTCCATGTAACTCGCGCATCAAAGGGGAAACAGTGTCTTTACATTGGAGAGAGCTGGGAAATATCACCTTAACCAGTTGACCAGAACTACTTCACCAGTGTTGCGAGAAGCTTATATTATATGGCTCCGGGAGGGGAGACATCGACTCCCAGTCAATTATGTTCTGTCTAAAAACATGTAACCCAACTCTATATAAGCAAACATTAGATCTACTAAAACTGAAGGATATTCTACAAAATCATTGCCCTGTACTTTGACCCTCTCCTCCAAAAAAAAAAAAAAAAAAAAAAAAAAATCGAGGTCAAGAAAGATAAAGGGTAGGAAGAATTTCAGATTAAAGAAAACAAAGTTGAATTGACACCCAAATGCATCGTGAGGTCCTGGATTCAATCCTGGACCAAAAACATAGCTGAAAAAAAAAAAAAAAAACATTATTGGGATAACTGATGAAGATTAGAACAGATAATAATATTGCATACATAGTAAATTTCCTGATTTTGATCATTGTACTTTGGTTAAGTAAGAGAAGGTTCTTGTTCTTAAAGAATATACAGAAAAACTTTTCCATAGCAAAGGGGCATAGCCTTCAAATTATTTTCAAAAGTTTAGATTAAAATATCTGTATACAAAAGCAGCTATAAATTATACTATTGGGATAACTGATGAAATCTAATTTGGGTCATGGTTAGACAATGATATTAGGTCAATATTAAATGGCTTCCCTGATGGCTCAGCCAGTAAAGAATCCATCTGCAACACAAGAGACATGGGTTTGATCCCTGGATCAGGAAGATAACCTGGAGGAGGAAATGGCAATCCATGCCAATATTCTTACCTGGAGAATTCCATGGAGAGAGGAGCCTGGCAGGCTACAATCCATGGGTTCACAAAGAGTTGGACACGACTGAGTAATTAACACTTTCAATATTAAATGATTAATTTTTCTGATTTGGGAAGTTGTGTTTTTATATATATTTGGTCCAGTGCCTCCATGTTGCTACACTGGATGTTAAATCACCCCTGTTTGACTTATTCACAACTTATTTGTTAGAAGCACAAGTCTAGCAATTGGATATCCTGCAAATTGTTTGAACTATCCTATCTTGTTAAATCAACATTTAGACAACAAAGAGCAACAGCAATTAAAAAAACAATCAGAAACCATGTACTGATGAGCACTAAGACCTATCTGTGTGACGCCTGGAGTCAGACCCACTCGCTCTGAGATTTTCTGACCATGGAACCAGGTACTTTAGTTTTCTGTGCCTCAGTTGCCCCATCTCTAAAATGGAAATAATAATAGCTACACTAACTACTCTTAAAACTAAAATGGAAATAATAATAGCTACACTAACTACTTTTAAAAGTTAGAGCTGATAATCAACGAGAAGGACAGAAAATAGCACTTGATGATCCACGTTGTTACCATGTTTACTTCCTTACATTCTGTCCTGTGCTGCCCACCTGCCCTTCCAGGTCAGCTCACCATCCCTGTCCATGGACAACTTTAGGAATGCAGTTCACGAGCTCTCTTGTCCATCAGCTTCTAGGTAGATATGGAAATAGCAAAGCCCAACACTGGTGTGAATAGAGGGAGGGCTGGATACTTATCCTCTTCTTTTTTTTTTTTTTTCTTTTTTTTTATTATTATTATTATTTTTTTCCCAGTGGGTTTTGTCATACATTGATATGAATCAGCCATGGATTTACTCAGGCATCTCCCTTGCATAAGTTCCTGTGACTTTCCACTGGCCTTTTCTAGGAGTGAGAAGAGGGTCCAATGTTACTTTCCCAGAATTTTATTATCCCAGAGTTTTATTAACTCTTGGAGTTTCTCCAGTTTTGCCAAGACCTTTGTCAATGACACTATTATTAAATATTTCTCAATTAACTTGATTGAGAGTGGCATGTATTTCTTGACAAGATTCTGACTGACATGCATTCTATAAGTAAAGATTTTCAGTATTTAATGCATTCATTTATTCATTCACCAAATATTTATTGAATGTCTCTGTCAAACTCTGTTAGAGGTTCTGATTTTGACAGTAAAGTTGTCCTCATCCTTTCTTTTCCCAAAGATGAAAGGTTGGGTGTTCAGATGCTAAGTCATGGTATTGCAGTTGCCCCATGGACTGCAGCTTGCCAGGCTTCTCTGTCCTCCACGATCTCCCAGAGTTTGCTCAAGTTCATGTCCATTGAGTTGATGATGCTATCTAACTAAAGATACAAACTAACAAAATTTTTTAATAATGTTTTTATACCAAATATACACAATAACCAATGCTGTCTCAGAGAATAATGTGAAGACAAACATATAAATAAGAAATATTGATGTGATGGATAAAAAGCATAATGGAGATGTGAACAGAATATCATGGGGACGGTAGGACTGGGACTGATTGACTCTGGGGTGAGAGGATGCAATAGAGTTGGAAGAGAAGGATTTTATCAGAGAAGTGGAAGGATTCCTTTGCAATAGGAACAGCATGGAGCAAATGGGAATGGTATGTTCAGGTATTGGTAAGAACATCAGACACCTGGAGAGTATAGTGTTGGCAAGAGGGGAAGTCATGTGAGAATTTGTTGGGAAAAGGTTGGGGACATTTAATAAATTATTGAGCACTGTGTGAGCATCAGGAGCTAAGTTAGGTTCTAGAGGTATAACAATGACAAGAAAAACATGATCCCTGGCCTCCCAGACCTATAGTCTAGCAGATGAAAGGAAGCAAAAGAACAAATGCAAAGAGTTAAGCAAACAAAAGAACCAACTACAATTACAGGTGATAATTTTTCTATGAATGAAATAACTAGAACTAACTTCAAGCTCAATGGGGTGGTTTAGACATGTCTCTCAGGAAGGCTACACTTGCCCCAGGGTCTCTAAGGAGAAAACATCATCCATGGCAATAACTGGGAGAGGATGCTCTCAGAGAGAAGAGATGGATTCCTACACTGTCTCCCCAGCTCCCAGCAAAGTCTGACACACAGGAAGAGCCCAGGAAGGATCTGCCAAATGTGGACTATTAGGTGACTCTCACCTCTCTGGTACTCTGACTCAAATTTAATATCAAAAAAAAAATTTAATATCAAATAAAGGTGCTGATTCCAGGTAAGTAAGAATGCTCTTTCTTACACCCATTGGAACATATTCATCATTTTATGAAATTGTTCAGCCTCCAAAAATATCTATTGAATTAAATTGAATGTCCAAGGTTATTTACCTGTATTGGTTTCCTAGGACAGCCGTGATGAACTACCACAAACCAAGTGGTTTAAACAGCAGAATTTTATTCTCTCACAATTCTGGAAGCCAAACGTCTGAAATCAGGATGTCTGCTGGGTTGGTTTGTCCTGGAGGCTCTGAGGGAGAATTTGGCCCAGGCTTCCCTTCCGGCTTCTGGAAATTGCTGGCCATCTTTGTCACCCCTTGGTTTGAACAATAGCTACCTCAGGTCAGTTTCTGCCTCCACCTTCACACACTTCCTGTGTCCCTGGTTTCATCTGTGTTCAAATTCCCCTCTCATAAGGACAACAGTCATTGTACGAAGCTCCACCCTAACCTAGTACGGCCATTCTATAACTTGATTACATCAGCAAGGGCTTCATTTCAAAGTAGGGTCACGTTCACAAGTACCAGGGATAGGACTTCAACACATCTTGGTCCTTTTTTTTTTTTTTTTTTTTTTTAGTGAGGGGGAGACTCAATTTAACCCATAATATCATCCTTTCATATGGCTCCAGTATGGCATGGGTGAAAACTTTGCTAATGCAAGGGTACTTTTAAAAGATATGTCTTTTTATTTCCCCCCCTTTTTTTTAATCTGCTTGAATGAAGACCATATTTCAGTCCCCTTGCCCCATGCTAACATTTTGCACAGCTGGTCTTCATTAAAAATTCATCTAAAAATAGCTCAAGAATTTGATTTGTGGAAGGAGCCTGTTCTGGTACCATAGTTAGAAATGCCAGTCTCTGTTCCCTGCCCTGATGAATCGAAGGCCCTCCCACCTGCGTCCTGTCCCAAGCAACGCAGGGCTCTGAGCCCCTTGGGCTTGCTTGTATCTCCAAGTGGCCTCACATTCAGAATGGCGGGGTTCACTCTGGTGACATCCACCTCTGTATGAGGGTGTTCCTTTCCCTTTTTCCCTTTTGCTTAAGCAGAGGAAGCTGCTAGAGGAGTCTGAGCCCTTGGTCATCCATAACTGCTCACTTATAAGTAAAATGAGGGCTTCCCTTGTGGCTCAGCTGGTAAAGAATCCACCTGCAATGCAGGAGACCTGGCCTCGATCCCTGGGTTGGGAAGATCCCCTGGAGAAGGGAACCACTACCCACTCCAGTATTCTGGCCTAGAGAATCCCATGGACTGTATAGTCCATGCGGTTGCAAAGAGTCGGACACAACTGAGCAACTTTCACACTTTCCATGATGAAGACTCTCTAGGACATCAGGGTGCGCTGAGCTGATGGAGGGAATTCCAGCTGCAGGCAGCGGTGGAGGCAACTGTCTGAAGGATCTCATGTGGCGTTTAATCTCGTTTCTCTCCTTCAGCATCAGTAGACCCAGATCTGGTTAGCTAGGAGACAGCTGACTGCATTCTTTTGTAGAAGGGCTTTTTTTTTTTTCCTATCTCACCCCAACATAGCTCTTTATTATGCAAATGAGCATTGTGGACTTTGTTTGTTTCTGTTTCAGCTAAATTAAAGAATATGTTGGCAGGAGCTGCCTCCTTCCAGCAGTTGTATGCTGCTGATTAATCACACATAATGGGCAGGCAGTGCGTGGGGTAAGGCAATTTCATACCAATCACATCCCATTATTTAAGATCCTTTTGACACATGGCCTCATTTTATCATGATGCCTGTGAGGTGGGAGGGGAGGAGCAAAAATAGAAAAAGAGACAGGAAGATGAAAGGAAGGGGTATAGAGAAGGTAGAGAGGAGGGGATGGCAGGGAGGGAGACAGAAAAGTAATGCAGACTTAAAGGAATATGAGTGGAAAAGGAAGATGTCACATGAATGTGGAGGAATATGGTAATGAGGTGATGCCTTCATTCAATCATTCAGCAAGCAGCAGCACCCTGAGGACTCCAGGTCTGAAGCCTGAAACAAGTGCACAGATCTGACAGAGGAGACAAATGAAGGGGATGCGTGGAGGCCACTAATGTGAGCCTTGGAAGCAGAGAAAGAGACTCCTTCACTGAGGATGCAGAGCTCCAACGCAGCGATCAGAGGAAGGTTCCCGGCGAGAGAGCCATCTGGGGTGGGGGCGCACAGAGTCGGACATGACTGAAGTGACTCAGCAGCAGTAGCAGGACGAGAAAGAAGCACCACTGTGCAGGCTAAGGAGAACCCGCATGAGTCCATATTTGCTGTACTAGACACTAGGCTCAGAGCATCTGAACATCATCTAGTTCTCATGAACAGCCATTTGAGTTTGGATTATCATCCCCAGATGAGACACAGAGAGTGTAAGCAACTCAGCTAATGTCACACAGTTTGGATGTCACAGAGCAACACAGGAGCAGGCCAGGTCTGGATGACTTCCCAAACGGGCTTCTTCACCGATATTCTTTCCAGGGTCTTCTCTAGTTTAGAGCGAACTAAACTTTCTTGTGAGAAAGTCAGGTCAGTGGGCTGGCACTCTGGGGGATTCCGGTCACAGATTCTAGGAGAGCAGGGCACTCAGAGTAAATGCACGTGGAATCAGCGAGGAGGGCGTGATGTCTGGAGCACCGGACCTGCCCTTCCACAGTCTGTGAAAGTGAAAGTGTTAGTCACACAATTGTGTCCAACTCTTTGCGACCCCATGGACTGTAGCCCACCAGGCTCCTCTGTCCATGGACTTGTCCAGGCAAGAACACTGGAGTGGGATGCCATTCCACAGCCTAACCCCAGTCTTGTCTTCCCACCGTTAACACCAATGCCCATTTCCACCCCCAAGAAACAGATTCAAATCTTGTTCATCACCTTCTCAGAAATATCAGATGTCTTGGAGTTCATGGGGTGGGAGGAGCTGCAGGGGGGGAATTTCCAAGAGTGATGGAGTGTGCCAGCGGAAGCCCTTGTCACCTGGCTCCCACCACGGGATTGCTTCATTCCGTTGGTTCATTCTAATCCCTCTTCACTCCAGTCACTTAGAAAGTAACCCCAAGATTTCCCATCCCTGTGCTCATATTTCCTTCCCCAGAATTAATTTTTTTCTTCCATTTTCTCTTGCTAATGACGCTTGCTTCCTCTTTCAAGCTTACATCCAATTATCTCTGCCTTTTGTAGGCCTTTCATCCCTCAGAGTTAGGAAGGTGTCCAGCGGATGGAGCAGAAGTGAAGGCTGAGGAGGAAGAGGAGACAGGGGAAGGGGAGAAGCAGCAATAAAAGACTCCGATGAAAAAGACAATGGTTTCATTAACCAGTATTTTGAATACTTTACTTTGCTTTATTGTTATTTATTTTTCTTTCTCATAGTACAAGAAGTTCTGAGCTAGAGAGTCCGGGCTTGGTGCAACAAAACCACCAGTCCATTCTGGACTCAGAAGCCTCTCTTGTGGTATATTCACTATGCTCAATATGCAGCTTTGGCATGTACAGGAATCCTTTGAAATATTAATAGAGCAATTCTCAGCTGGAACTCCTCCAGGGAGACCCCAGCAGCATCTGTCCTCTCGAGGCCCTGTGGTCTGCATCCCCTCCCCATCCCCAGCTTCCTGATGCTGTCTCCCACCTCCCCTTCCCAGGCTAGTCCAGCCTCGATGCACCTGCCCCCTCACGTGGCCTTACTCTCAAATCTGCTGAAGCCCTCTACTCTCTTTCATTTCTCATCTAAGTTACATCTGATTTCTTTAATAGCATTTAGTTACCATCCTCACTTCTCGACTGCTTGTCTAGGAAAAAACAAAACAAAACAAAACTAAGAGTTATCCTTCATCCAGAATATTTGGAGAGATCCAGAAAATGTCATATCTAATCATTTACCTGTTCCAAAGAATACTATCTCTCTTGGCACAGTAAGGGCATGTCTTCTAACAAGAAACTTAAAAAAAAAAAAAAAAACTTAAACTGTCTAATGGTTCAAGCCCCATACGATGCTGTGTAGTGATGGCCAAAATTCTGAGTTCTACTCCTATTTCCTTACTGATGGTACTTGAACTGAAAATTAGGTACTTTAAAACATATGAATTCTTGTCCCTCATTAAGGCTCACTGGATTATTAATACTATTTACAATTTTCCATTTTAGAAAGGGATCTTTGCTTCTTTTTTTCTTCCCTTTTTCTTCTCTTTCCCTCTTTCCTTCCTCTCTTCCCCTTCCTGGCCTATATTGTATCATTTTGGCCATTCTGACATTAGATTTCAAAATCAATTCTATTGAACCTAGAAATGGTACACTGTTTTCTATAAATATTTGACTATCAGAACCAGGCAATGCCTCATTATGCTTTGCTAAGGACTATGGTTCTTTGAATTATTCAGCGTTCTGCATCAGTATTTACTTGTCTTGGTTGAATAATATCATTGTTTGTTATTTATTTGTCTTTTGGTTTTCTATTCTAGCAATTGTATGAGTGCTTTATTTCACACAAATATCTAAGATCACAAAGTCTGCTTTAATGAATGTCAGTCTTGAAGATTTATTGTGAAGCACATAGGAGTAGCAACAAAAATGTATTACCTATAAACCATCTATAAAAGCCAGTTACTTTCTACATTTCGAAAGGAACCTTTTTAAAAACAAAATCAAATACTAGACATTTTGGCATGGTTGACAAATAGAAAATTTCTATCATGAATGTAAGCCAGAATTACGTTTTATTTTTCTGCAACTTCCTCACACCATTAGAAAGATGTGGCAGCCATTTTCTAGGACCATCATCCATTGAAACCACATAGTTCATGTTGCGTAATTTTTTTTGTCTAATCTGAGTATAAATTTCTTCATTTTGTAATGAGAAAGTCAGACTCATTATAAGAATCATTCTCTTTCACAGTCTTCTAACTTTAATCAGTAATTAAATCTTCATTAAGAATCTGTAATATCCTGTAGGTGGATTTTATATGGCTCATACTTAATAGAAACCTGCTCACTTTCATTGTTCTGAATTTCTTAAAAATTTAATGAGAATTCTCTGAGGATTTTTTTTTTAAGCATTAATTTTCCTTTTCTTAAGAGACTTTGGTATTTCTATTTTTGCCAGGATCCAAACTTGTCCTCAGTATTAATTATCAATGGGTCAAAAAATAAAATGTGATTATATTAAAAGAATATAGATTTGAGCATAAATTCACTTAAAATTAATTAAATATAACAATTTAAAATGTAAATTTAAACATATTTTCAAAATGTACTTTCAAAATAGTCAAGATTGTCTACTAATAATACAATGCAAAATACCAATTGTGCCAAATTAAAATAAAATTTTACACTTACAATGTATTTTTAAGTTTTGAAGCAGTCTCAAACTTTTAAGAGCCACAAGTGTATGCAAGTAATGTTTTTTATTTTCTTAAACCTGACAGTTTGTGATTCCAAATTCTTTAGCATGTATTTTCTACAAGCAAGGACATTCTCCTACATACACATAACACAACAATCAAAACCAGGAAAGCAACAATGACCATTATACACCTAATTGACACATTTAATCTTCAGACCCCATTAAAGTTTTGCCATTTCTCCCAAAGATGTTATTTAAAGTTTTCTAGTTCAGAAAAACAGTTAACATAAATCATTAAACCAGCCAGTTATTTTACCAGCAAAAAAATGGTTTTATTTGGGAAAAGTGAACAGTTGCTATTTGGGACAAGCAACTATAGCAAATGGATAAAAGGAAAGAAAATTATTTTATAGAAGAGGAGAAGTCGGGAGAGGCTATTATAAACAAAAAAATTCACTGGAGGAAGCAGAATTTGAAGTACAGTGGCTTTCCAGTCTCTAGATTGTGACAGTGTCGCATTGGCTACGCTGTTGCCAGGCAAAGGGAAAGTTTTCTTCCTCCTACTGGTGGTAATAAAGTAGCGTCATTTCCTGCAAAGTAGGTCTCTTCCGGCCGGGACCAGTATTGATAGGGAGAGGCACGCGCCTGAGAGCGCCTCCTGCTGGCCTTCTCGCTGCATTTTAGTGCGATTGTCCTGCCGTGCTCCCTCCTGTCTGTCGCTTCACGGCCCTGCCAACTGTAGCCCGCCAGGCTCCTCCGCCCATGGAATTTTCCAGGCAAGAATACTGGAGTGGAGTGAGATTCCTAGCTCCAGGGGATCTTCCACACCCGGGGATAGAACCCACGTCTCTTTCGTCCCCTGCATTGGCCGGCGGATTCTTTACCACTAGAGCTTTTCACAGCACACAGCATTGTGTTGTCACGCCGTGTGCTAGCTTCCTTTGGCCTGGAATAGTTTGTAGTTTTTCTTTGATGTTCATGACTTTGACACTTCTGAAAATTGCAGGTCAGTTTTTTTTTTTTTTTTTTTTTTTTTTTTTTTTGGAAGAGAGTCCAAAGACACAGGGGGTCAGGAGACTGTAGAACAAACGTCAGTGGATGTGTTCAGTCTCTCCCTGAGGAAGAGAGCTGGCAGTTTGCCATATTTGGTCAAGGCAAACGTAGGACTATAAACTGATTTTCATACATCCTGTGTTTTTCCTTCCTTCTTCCCACATGCTTATGTCTTCCACTACAGACTGATTTATAAATGTAGATTAAATTTAGAATTCTAGTCTCAGTATTCCAATCCCTCACATCCTTTCTCTTTCTCTTTGCTTCTTCCTCCTCCTCCCACTCTTCTCCTTATAAACCAGAATGTTTTCTTTCAAGTTACAGGGATCCTGAATCACAAAATATAGAAAATAGAGTAATGCTATTGCTCGCTCAGTCATGTAAGACTCTGTGTGACCCCATGGACTGTAGCCTGCCAGGCTCCTCTGTCCATGGGATTTTCCAGGCAAGAATACTGGAGTGACTAATTGCTCTTTCTAATATGGTATTCCTGAAAAAAGCATTTTATACATTTAGAGAGATCCATAGTTTGTCCAGCATGAATATTCTTCGCTGAACTAACACTGATGAACTACTATCTAAGTGATTCCATTCTCATCTTTCGTTTGAGCACCAAGATACCAGCAGTATGTGGTCCAGTGACTGGTACGTTAAAATATTATTAATGAATTTTATACTTCACCAGCCTTCACAACTATTCTTTGAGCCAGGATTATTCTCTTCTTTTTATGGATTTGGAAACAGAAGCTGAAGCAGTCAAGTAATGAATACACCATATTGGAAATCATATTTATGATTCCATGTACAGGACTCTCTTCATTACCCTGTGATTTCTTTCCTATTGAATCAAACACAATATGTGGAAAGACTAGAGATCTCTTCAAGAAAATTAGAGCTAGCAAGAGAACATTTCATGCAAAAATGGGCTCACTAAAGGACAGAAGTGATATAGACCTAACAGAAGCAGAAGATATTAAGAAGAGGTGGCAAGAATACACAGAAGAACTATACAAAAAAGATCTTCATGAACCAGATAATCATGATGGTGTGATCACTCACACTCACCTAGAGCCAGACATCCTGGAATGTGAAGTCAAGTGGGCATTAGAAAGCATCACTATAAACAAAGCTAGTGGAGGTGATGGAATTCCAGTTGAGCTATTTCAAATCCTTAAAGATGATGTTGTGAAAGTGCTGCACTCAATATGTCAGCAAATTTGGAAAACTCAGCAATGGCCACAAGACTGGAAAAGGTCAATTTTCATTCCAATCCCAAAGAAAGGCAATCCCAAAGAATGCTCAAACTACTGCACAATTGCATTCATCTCACATGCTAGTAAAGTAATGCTCAAAATTCTCCAAGCCAGGCTTCAGCAATACATGAACCGTGTACTTCCAGATGTTCAAGCTGGCTTTAGAAAAGGCAGAGGAACCAGAGATCAAATTGCCAACATCCGCTGGATCATCAAAAAAGCAAGAAAGCTCCAGAAAAGCATCTATTTCTGCTTTATTGACTATGCCAAAGCCTTCGACTGTGTGGATCATAATAAACTGTGGAAAATGCTGAAGGAGATGGGAATACCAGACCACCTGACCTGCCTCTTGAGAAACCTATATGCAGGTCAGGAGGCAACAGTTAGAACTGGACATGGAACAACAGACTGGTTCCAAATAGGAAAAGGAGTACGTCAAGACTGTATATTGTCACCCTGCTTATTTAACTTATATGCAGAGTGCATCATGAGAAACGCTGGGCTGGAAGAATCACAAGCTGGAATCAAGATTGCCAGGAGAAATAACAATAACCTCAGATATGCAGATGACACCACCCTTATGGCAGAAAGTGAAGAAGAACTAAAGAGCCTCTTGATGAAAGTTAAAGAGCAGAGTGAAAAAGTTGGCTTAAAGCTCAACATTCAGAAAACTAAGATCATAGAATTTGGTCCCATCACTTCATGGCAAATAGATGGGGAAATTGTGGGAAAAAAGTGAAAGACTTTATTTTCGGGGGCTCCAAAATCACTGCAGATGGTGATTGCAGCCAGGAAATTAAAAGATGCTCACTCCTTGGAAGAAAACTTATTACCAACCTAGACAGCATATTAGAAAGCAGAGACATTACTTTGCCAACAAAGGTCCGTCCTGTCAAGGCTATGGTTTTTCCAGTGGTCATGTATGGATGTGAGAGTTGGACAGTGAAGAAAGCTGAGTGCCGAAGAATTGATGCTTTTGAACTGTGGTGTAGGAGAAGACTCTTGAGAGTCCCTTGGACTGCAAGGAGATCCAACCAGTCCATCCTAAAGGAGATCAGTCCTGGGTAGTCATTGGAGGGACTGATGTTGAAGGTGAAACTCAACTTTGGCCACCTGATGTGAAGAACCAACTCATTTGAGAAGACCCTGATGCTAGGAAAGATTGAGGGCAAGAGGAGAAGGCGACGACAGAGGATGAGATGGTTGGATGGCATCGCCAACTCAATGGACATGGGTTTGGGTAGACTCCGGCAGTTGGTGATGTACAGGGAGGCCTGGCGCGCTGATGTTCATGGGGTTGCAAAGAGTCGGATATGACTGAGCGACTGAACTGAACTGAACTGAGATAAATAAACCAAAAAAAAAAAAAAAAAAAAAATCAAAACTCTACGTCTGAAGTTCCTTTCAAATCTTAAACACTTCCAGTTGACAATATGGTGATTCACAAGCTGCCCCCTCCCTTCCAGAGAAAAATCTATAATTTCTCATCAAGGACTGCAGAGACAGACACTACAAAAATGCATGGGGTGATGGGCAGAATAGATTACCTTGTTGCATCTATTAAAGTGAGATTGCAATGTTTGACCTATTAGATTTTCTTCACACTGATGAAATTTTGGATGGCAGCTTCACTTAGAAACTAAATTAACTGAAAACCTTCATCCTGTTCAGGAATAATTTAGATTCTGGATGGATTATTTACTTTTCTGCTTCGTCAGAGCTTTTGCATCAAAAAAATGACTGGGGAGGTATCTGCAGCCTCATCATTTTTGGAGTCCACCTGAGTAAAGTATCAAAGTCTTCTTTCACTTCCACGGTAGGTAAAAGTCATTCATTCAGGTGATCCTTGTTTACTTTATAATACTTTATGGTTTACTTTATAATAATTTATAAATACTTTATAGTAATTACTTTTATAATAATACTTTATTATTTACTTTATTGAATGTCTTAATAAATTATTAGTGTTGGTAAATGCAGACTGTAAAAATGTAAGAATTACTGCTTATATACTCTATATGAACTTTTTGAGGAAAGGGAAAGAATGGGACCTGTGGTTTTTAGATGCTCATTTTTTAAGGCAATCTCTGCTTCCAGTCCTCTTTGTAGCAGACAATGTCTGGGCCATATTCACAGCAATGGGTCCTTCCCAACCTTCTCTGATAGGAATACATGTGTATCAAGAACAAAACAAAGAAAACTCAAGAAATTCCTGATCCATAGGTTTTCCAGGTTCTGAGAAGACAACTCTGGTGAAAAATGGGATTGAGTAATACACTTACTGGAGAAGGCAATGGCAACCCACTCCAGTACTCTTGCCTGGAAAATCCCATGGGAGGAGCCTGCAGTCCATGAGGTCCCGAAGAGTCCGACACAGCTGAGCAACTTCACGTTCACTTTTCACTTTCATGCATTGGAGAAGGAAATGGCAACCCACTCCAGTGTTCTTGCCTGGAGAATCCCAGGGACAGAGGAGCCTGGTGGGCGGCCGTCTATGGGGTCGCACAGAGTCAGACACGACTGAAGCGACTTAGCAGCAGCAGCAGCAGCGATACACTTACATTAGGCACTTCTTCCTTCTACTAGGGTCCCATCAGGCAAGCTTAGGGACTGACTGACTGTGCCTTTTGCTTGGGAGATAACCCAATACTTAAAGAGGAAACATTGTGGGGTTCAAAGGAAAGGAAAAAAACTGGATTGATTTTGGATAAAACTTATCTGGATTTATTGCTTTAACATCTAATTTTATTTATTGACAACTATCCCAACTGACTCATTGGAAAAGACCCTGATGCTGGGAAAGATTGAAGGCGGGAAGAGAAGGGGATGACAGAGGATGAGATGGTTGGATGGCATCACTGACTCAATGGACATGAGTTTGAGCAAGGTCTAGGAGTTGCTGGTGCTGCATGCTGCAGTCCATGGGCTCGCAAAGAGTCAGGCTGAACTGAGTGACTGAGCAACTGAACTAAACTGAACTGAATTTATGCTAAAGGCTTGTAACACAACAGATTCAAAAATGAGTGCTTTTTCCTTTTTTTTCCTTCCCCACTCTCACTCCTGTCCTCCCAGAGGCAAACTCTTGCCCTACTTTTCGTTTCATTTTTCATATACTGGCTTTATTTTTCACTTCAATCAGTTTATCCATCACTTAAGAATCTTAGCTCATTTACATTGCCTCTTGCACACCCTGATACCTCTCTATATATGTGTGTGTGTGTGTGTGTGTGTGTGTGTGTGTGTGTGTGTATTTCAACAGCCTTAAAAACATTCTTGTTGATTTCAGTATTATATTTATGAAAATAGTTTCTGCTGTGTCAAGTAGTACACCATAGTTAAATTTCTCTTCTTGTACAACCATTGCATTATCTCTGAAGATAATAATCTTTTTTGATCTTAGATTTATTCAACATCTAAGCCTTTTAACATGCTCTAGAAATTTATAAAACATCTTTTCAATCTATTTCCCCTCCAGTCTAAATTGTCGATGACTTTAACATTTCATTTTTCCCTCAGAATACATAATTTCCAGATTATTAAATTCCTCTGAGATCTAGCACTAATAGGAGTTCCCAGGTGGTGCTGGTGGTGAAGAATCTGCCTCCCAGTGCAGGAGACAGAAGAGCCAGCGTTCAGTCCCTGAGTCGGGAAGGAATAGGCAGGAGGAGGAAATGGCAACCAGCTCCAGTATTCTTGCTCGGAGTACCCCATGGACAGAGGAGCCTGGCTAGGCTACAGTTCATGGGATGGCCAAGAGTCAGACATGACTGAGTATCTGAGCACACCACAGCGCTCATATGTCCTTGGACTCATTTTTCCCTGATTTCAAGTGACTGTATCCTGTACCCTCTATGAAGCTGGACCACTCCTTCACAGTGCACTGAAAACTCTATTTCTGTAACTTTCTCTCAACCAATTTCCAGGCCCTCAGTTCTTTGTGACATGTGTCCTTTGAGGATTTCCAGACCCTCTATCAACCTAGTCTTTGTCCTCTAGATGCACTTTTGTCAAGGTCCTTTTTAAAAAGAAGTGCTCTGAATTGGATCCAAGTGCTTTTGTATTAAGATAAGGAGCTGGATTTCCTTTCTTAAAAGTGATTGAGAGACTTTGAAGGGAGGACAATAAGCAGATTTGCATCCTATAAGGTCACTTTTGCAATACAATGGAGACTGGCCTGGAGGGGATCCAGGTAGTGCAAGAAAGGGACCAGTTTGATAGTCATGGAATCAATGTTGACTAGAGATGATGAGACTTTAAAAAAAGACCTTGACGGTGGAGACATCCTCCTCTTTTAAATGGTCCTAACCTAGTCCCTCTCATTATCTTAGACTGTTAACTGAGGTCTTTTAATTTTGATATTCATGTTATTAATGCCTGGATCTCTCATTTAATATGAACTAATACAAACAAGAACCATAAGAGAAGTTACAGAAGAAAATCTCCCAGTACTGTGAGTGATATCATTTGGGAACTGATCAGTCCTGGGTGTTCATCGGAAGGACTGATGCTGAAGCTGAAACTCCAATACTTTGGCCACCTCATGGGAAGAGTTGACTCATTAGAAAAGACCCTGATGCTGGGAAGGATTGGGGGCAGGAGGAGAAGGGGACGACAGAGGATGAGATGGCTGGATGGCATCACCGACTCGATGGACATGAGTTTGGATAGACTCCGGGAGTTGGTGATGGACAGGGAGGCCTGGCGTGCTGCGATTCATGGGGTCACAAAGAGTAGGACACAACTGAGTGACTGAACTGAACTGAACTGAATCGTTTATATCTTGGTAAAATTGTAACTAAGCAGGATTCCATGGGGCCTTACAGAATAGGGGAAACAAGCCTTCCCCCATATCCTCTGCTGTAGCTCCTCTCTCTCTGAAGTACCTAGATAAGTTTTTGATGCACATTTCCTGAGTTGTTTTGCAAATGTAAAACAATCTCCCCCTCTCCAACAAATGGGCTTCCCAGGTGACTCAGTGGTAAAGAATCCACTTGCCAATGCAGGAGAAATGGGTTCAGTCCTTGGGTTGGGAAGATTCCCTGGAGAAGGGAATGGCAACCCGCTCCAATCTTCTTTCCTGGGAAATCCCGTGGGTAGAGGAGCCTGGTAGGCTGCAGTCCATGATGTCACGAAGAGTCAGACACGACTGAGCACACATGCATTACTGCTACTATCATAGTCAAAAGGGTCCCAGCACAGGCTGAGCAGAATATGTATAAAGCAAAGTATCCTATAATAAATGGCACAATTTGCTATCATGTCTGAAAAGAATTTACAATCATTTGGGGTTTGAGCTTCTCATTTGTTCTTTTTGCAATTCTCTCTCTCTGTCCCTCTTACTCAAAAAATTGACCTTTTCTCCAGTTCTGGCCTCAATGTACACACTTCTCTGTTGGGAACTCAACTAATATAGCAGAACCATTACCTACAGAGTCTGGAAGTCAAGGCATTTATCTAACTTCTCCTTAATGATGCAACAAAATTAGACACCATAATGACCAATTCAGACGTGCATTTCCAAGATCTCTCACATGCTTAAAAGATAAAAGAGAAAGAGCTATATCACAGGCTAACAGAAGGTTGTTACTGATTTATTCTAAAAGGAAAATTCCTGGGGATTTCCTATAGCAATTGTGTATGTATAAAATCAGAACTGCAGTTGGCAGTGCTTGACAGACATTGAATGAGACAATCAATAACCTAGGGGAAAAAGGTTGAGTAGATTTCACCAATGAAAGCAGACAATGTGGGTTAGATATTCTGATGAATTTAGAATAAAACAGTTTGCAATTAAGTGGTTTCCTGTTTCCCTCTTTGTTTTAAAAAATGATATACAACTGTCAAGATGAAAAAGTATAATGTTTGAAGTGACTAGTCATGTGACATTGGAAATCTCTCTAAATATGTCAAGTTACTTTTTGAGGACTATAGAAAATATTTACATAATAAGTTAGTTAAAATAATGAAACATTTTAATATAATAAAAATGGAACATGCTAATACTCATATATATTTGCATGCAGATTATGTGAAAATCTCAAGATGTCATCAATACTCAAGATGTCATACCACATCATCAAGATGTCATCAACACTTGATGAGTGAAAATGAAATACAAAAATCAACTTTATATGTCTCCTGAATATTAATGCATTATTATTGCTTTTATTTGATGCTCAGTATACTAATTATATTAAGTCTCAATAACATGTAAAGGCAACTTTGAGGATAGAAAACTAACTCCATCATTGCTTACAGGATAACTGACTTGTTCAGAAACTACACATTAATTTATGGCACCCACATGGGTCTACAGAACGAAAGAGAAACTGTAGTTCTGGTTTTGTAGAGAAACAAAGTCAATTTTTCCCACGTTTTCATTTTGGTGTGTTTAAATTAATCTATCTTTCCCTCGTTAAGAAATAATTACATAGTATACACTTGTGCAAAAGGTCATAGGTAGTAGGAATTCTATTGGAGTCCAAACATAAGTAGACTGCTTACTTTCCCTACCTCCTTTCTTTCCCCAGGATTAAGTAAGAATGTCACTATTTGGTATTCAGGGTAAGAAGTTCAGAGGAAAGATAGATTATAAACTATTTATTTCCTAAAACCTTCACATCTAGTTGCAGTAAGCCTCAGCTATTTGCCCTTCTTCTTCTTTCAATGCAATTCTGTATCTTTAAAGACACACATAAGGAAACCTAGAAGAGTAATTGGCCCTCCCTTTTGCAGCTGAGTATAATTACACAACTGTAAACACTGCCATAAAGCTCTGAGTCCATCTGGTTCTGTGGGTCTTTCTGTAATGGTGGAGGCATCTATCAAATCAGAGTCTTCCTTTGTGTGTTTCTGAGAACTGAGAACATTTAATAAACCCCATCACTGTCTTAAAACAGCAACAATTTCGAGATTAGAATTTACTCGCATAAACAAAAGACCAATGCAAAGGAACATTGAAGTTTCCAAATAGCTGTTCTTAGAGCAGTTTATCTTTTATAAGAGTGATCAGAAGTAATGGAGTCCTGTGGTTTTCCTCGATTTATTAGATACAATTGAGTTATAAACCAGGTCTATGGCAAGGGAATTTTATCTCTGACTAAAACACTGGCAAAGTAATACAGCTGAAGTAGAATTTAAAATGGAAATTATTCATATTAAGGCTATAAGGCTGGTTCCTCAGGAAATGATTAACAAGATATCTTGTGACTTAAGGAATAAATTTAAGGCTGTGCCATTGTTCCCAGCCTTTGATGGGCATACTATTCATTACCACTTTTCTATTTATAAACTTTAATAAGTATCTTAGATCCATTTCACTCATTCACTCATCTATTCAACATTAATGGGAAATCTTGTAGCTTCTGTGTCATATTGCTCAGGGTGTAAAGGTATGAAGATAAAATTTCTGCCCTCAGGGGAGTTATAGAACATCTGTAAATACGACTTTTCAAAAGATTGTTTTAAGAGGGGAGCAATTGCTATGGAGAACATAAAGGATGCCAGAGAAATTGGATTCTAACTCTGGAAGAAATCATGGGAGGCTTCCTAGGGAAGGCACTTTGTAGACCATGCCTTAAAGATGTCTAATGAAAGCATGGAGAATGCACTATTCAGATAAATGATTGTAGCTTCTCTAACAAATATGTTCACATTTCAGGGCTTTGCACAATAGGCTTATTTTTTGTCCACTTCACTTCCGTGATCCACTTCACCCACAGCTCAGTTGGAAGCTATGATAAAGCTTCACATATAGCTTAGGAACCAGGCATCTCTGGCCATTTTCTTCTCCTTGGAGTCCCCTCCATGCTGCCCTGGCTCCTGACAAGTGGTTTTAGAGGCTGATCCTGACAGTGGCACCCCTCACTTCTCTTGGAATCACGTTGTTACAGGCTTCCTACTGTGGCTTATGTAGAAACAAAAGGCTAGAGCTGGTGGTTTGGTATTGGTTCCAGGGAAAGAAGGGCTACTAGTTGTTCAAAATCTCTGGTAGTACTTCCAGAATGGATGGGGAATCCAAAGACAGGAAACAAGATTTGCAGAAACACAGAGAAGGAGAGCATTGCCTGGTCAAGGAGGAGTGGAATGGAGGCAGACAGAACCAGGACTTGAAAAATGACATTGACGTTGGCTTCGTAAATGAGCTTTGATCTTGTTATTCAAGCATTGAGGGGTCAATAAAAAATGTTAATAGAGGAATAATGGGATCATATTTTCATTTATAGAGGGACAATCTGACGACAACACAGAGGGGAGATTGGAAAATAATAAAATGAGTTGGCATGGGATAGACTTTATAGAGAAGCATAATTAATGAATAATGCAATTCTTGTCCTATTGAGTCTCACTGTATATTTGAAGACTTGAATTTGTGCAGGACTGTGAATGTTCAAAGCACTGTCCCACTGATCATTTTTTTTTTTTTTTTTTGTCTTCATGGTAAGAGTGTGATAAAAAGAACAGAATTTTCCTCTTTTACAGAGGAAAAAGCTCAGTTTTAGTAGAATTAATAACATTTTGCCTTAGACAACTCACCTAAGAGAAGACACCTAATCTCTAAGAAGAGATTAAACCCAAGTTTTCTTACTTGGAGTTATAAACTTAAAGTGATCCTTGGGACAACACCACCTCAGGAACCCACAAGCCATTTCATGTGTGCCAAGCAGAGTCACATCTGGTCTCTAGAATTTTGATGACTCAGAGAGAAATTCCAGGAATCCATCCTTTCTCAGGTCCATTCTTTCTCAGATGGTTAAAACTTTCCTAGAAATTTCTGGTGGCATTTTCCTGACACATTCTCATTTTCCTAATTATCCTTTGGCTGTAGTCACTGATTGAACCATGAATTGGTCACAGATGAATGAATTGGCCACAAGTAAAAATGGGCTTCCCAGGTGGCGCTAGTGGTAAAGAACCTGCCTGGCAATGGAGGAGACGCAGTTTGATCCCTGGGGCTGGCAGATCCCCTGGAGAAAGAAATGGCAACCCACTCCAGTATTCTTGCCTGGAGAATCCTATAGACAGAGGAGCCTGGTGAGCTACAGCCCCTGGGCTGACAAAGAGTTGGACACAACTGAGAGTCTGTACACATAAAATGAAACACAAGAAAGAGTCATAATCACTTGTATGTTAATACATTTGGGGTTTTATTGGCCTGAAAAGTGGAAAAGCAAGGGGAGTTAATCAAATTAGAAACAAGCAAAAATATACATCTGCGTTCAGGAGAGAAGCCTAGCTGGTGCTTGTTGTGTAGATTTCTCAGGACATGCTGCAGGAGACTGTGATCGTTCCTCATCCACTTTATAAAGCCTCCTGAAAACCTCGGGGGCCAGTGACGACAAATTTCTTTGGAGCATACAGGTTACAACCACTGGAAACTTTCCCAAGAACTAATTTTTTTCTGGGACCAAACACAAACATAATGGTTAACATGGGAAACATAGAAGCATTCCTATAATTAGAACTAGACAAGCCCACTCCACCATGCTATTCATGATTTAGAGAAAATAGTTGATGCAATGAAAAGAAAAATAAATGGAAAGTATATAAAAACTCATTACAATGATCACAATCTGTAGATGGTATAATTACATGACTAAAACACAACATTAAGAGAACAAACTGGGAAACTTTAGTAAGATAGCAGAGTATAAAATGAATACCCAGCAATCCATAGCCTTCACATATAAAATGTGCCAGGAAGAATATAAAGCAGAAAACAAGACATCACTGATGACAGCAAAAAAATATTATGTTTAAAAAAAAAAATCCTGGTAGGATAACCTCTCTGTATTCTAAGATAAGGAAACTGAGATGTTTAAATGCAACATTATTGAATGGCAGCATTCTTCCAGAATATGCTAAATTCTTGAAATAGAGGGAACTAGTTCATTCATTTATTGACCTTTTCCTGAGCTGTCTTATGGACCATCCTCTAAAAGTTGCCTCATTTGCTTTAAACTGCATCTCCCTTGCCTGAATCGGGAGCAAGACAGCAATTTTAAGAAAATGGAAAACTCTTTCATGTCTAACTTCATGCCCGTGTAAATTTCTTAGAACACTTTTATTGGAGAAATTCATTTGGCTGAAAGAGAAAAGATGAGACGAGATAAAATGTGGTGTTGGGATAAGTAAATTGAAGCTATTATATTTTCTATTCCCATAGCATCATTCCAGCATTAATAGATCCCTGACCTCGAAAACTGGGGGTCTTGTGACTTTCTTATGCTCATTACTATTGTGAACACTTGTCCATCAATCATATTTATTTGAGAAGGAACCTTGAAAAAGCTTTCTCATCAGGCTTCACAGCAATATTTTTGTATATATTGATTTAATTCATTTGTTCCATGTCCTTTGTTGCTGTAGGATTTGTATTTTTGGTTTAAAGTGGAAAATCACCATGCACTGCAGAGCGTTTTTTTTGTTTGTTTGTTTTTTTGTTTTTTTTTCCCTCTATACCAATACTTACCACCTGTGGTCTCAGCATTGTTATGTTTCGTTTTGTTTTAATTTTCAGTGTGCATTGTCTACACTTCCTGGAGCTAAGTATTTATAGAGTCTCTCATTGGCATGACTATCTTAAAGCTTATGTGGTATCTTATCTGTTGAGTACTGCATTATATTTTAAATTTTATTTTGCTGTTGTCTAACCATAAATATAGCAACTGAAAAGTTTTGGAGATTAGGGAAATGGGGATTTAGGAGTGGAAAAAGAGGGAAGCAACAGGAGGTAAGGGAGGGAAGAAGAGAGGGAGGGAGGAGAGGGAAATAGAGAAAGAGTTTACCTTACTCTCAAAGAAGACATGATTGTTAGTATCTTAGTGGGAGTGCTGACAGACTTGTGTCTGTGCCAGATATACAAATGGAAGCCCAGTTACCATATATTTAAATATCTAAAAGTCAAATCAAATTAACAAACTGACAGTGAAATGTATTTTTCCCTCCTACCTTGGTAGATACATCTAAATAATAACCTGGCAGTTCAGGCTTCAATAATGAAATCTCTGAATCTTAGAATGACTCGTTTGACATGCCAGCAGAACCCACCCTCTTCTCTGACCCCAGCATTGGCCCCCTCACAAGCTTGTACCTACTCTATGTATTCCAGCCAGCAAATCTAAGTCCTCTTCATGGACTCCTAAACTGGTGGTCAGCTCTTAGTGGTGTGGGTTTTATTTGGAAGGACAAATTGGAGAAAAAGGTTAGAACTATTTAAGTGGAGACTTAATGAGAGTCTAGAGTTTCTGATGACTAAGATTTTGTGAGCAAGGCTCCAGGTGGGGACATCTTTGCCCCACAGGCAGTGATGAGGACAGAGCTAGAGTCTGAGGTAAACCCAAGGCAGGGTCCCACCTTCAGGACACCGATGCCTGAGTATTCCAGAGGGTACATTTCCTTCGAGATTTTCTAAGTACAGCTGTCACACAGTTTTGATCACATTGGGTTTCCCTAGTAGCTCAGCTGGTAAAGAATTCACCTGCAATGCAGTATACCCTGGTTTGATTCCTGGGTCATGAAGATCCTCTGAAGAAGAGATAGGCTACCCATCCCAGTATTCTGGGCTTCCCTCGTAGCTCAGATAGTAAAGAATCTGCTTGCAACGTGGGAGACCTGGGTTCAGTCCCTGGAGTGGGAAGACCCTGGAGGAGGGCATGGTAATCCACTCCAGTATTCTTTCTTGGAGACTACCCATAGACAGAGGAATCTGGCGGGCTACAGTCCATTGGGGTCACAAAGAGTCAGACACAATTGATTAGCTAAGCACAGCACAGCACAGGATATATATATATATATAAGTATATTTATTTATGAGCATGGACTTTCCAGGTAGCTCAGTAATAAAGAATCAGCCTGCCAATACAGGAGATGAGGATTCAATCCTTGGGTCAGGAAGATCCCCTGGAGGAGGAAATGGCAGCCCACTCCAGTATTCTTGCCCGGAGAATCCCATGGACAGAGGAGCCTAGCTGGCCACAGTCCATGGGGTCACAAAGATTTGGATATGACTGAGCACACACACACAATTTATGAGCCTGTGTGTGTGTATATATATGTATATATATATCTGTATATTATATGTATATATATATATCTGTATATTGCTGTTTTTAAAATAATTTCTAAATAATTAAAATAATTTTTAAAATAATTTCTAAAATTAAAATAATTTCTAACAGCATCACTTATTTTATTAAGCCTTTAAATGGCAACAAAGACAACCTTGGTATATAATACTTTAATTACCCAAACTCATTTTGTAGATGATTTAAATTATGTACATTTTTATCTGATATAGAAAATGACAACAAAAATCAATTGTGTGCAAGATTTCTTCTCCCCTATTTCAAAAAATACTTGTTCCAGATTGATTCCTAGTAGTTGACTTGATGAATGTGTGGAAAGTAAGAGAATGAAACCAAGAGGAGTTTGGACAATTCTGTTTAGAAGCTTGATTATGACAGGGCAAGAAATAAGCAGGTGGTATTAGTAGTGTGGGGGCTTCCCAGGTGGCGCTAGTGGCAAAGAGCCTGCCTGGCAATGCAGGACACTTTGGAGATACAGGTTCAATCCCTGGGTCAGGAAGATCCCTGGAAAGAGGGCATGCCAGCCCACTCCAGTATTCTTGCCAGGAGAATCCCTTGGGCAGAGAAGCCTGGTGGGCTACAGTTCATAGGGTGGCAAAGAGTCAGACACGACTGAAGTGACTTAGCACAACATAGCATTAGGAGTGAAATGGGGCATTGGGTTGGGTGTTTGATAGTGCATGTGTGTGTGTGTGTGTGTGTGTGTGTGTGTGTGTCTGTGTGTGTGCACGCATGCTGTTAGTTGGTGCTAATGGGAGGATACCACTAGAAATGAAATCTCCTGTATCTATAGGGGAGGGGGAGGCAAAGTGGGGTCATTGAAAAGGTAGACCTTGATGAGATCAGAAACTCTAGAAAAATACTAGGAGAAGGTGCCCTGACTTCTTCCAAAAGTAGGAGAGGATACACAGAGCAGGCATTTCCAGCACTTTTACACTTGTCCTCAGAAAGTTAAACGAGAGCACCAAGCATGGAAGCAATTTTCAATAAGAACATGTGTGCTCGTTGAACTGGAGTTTTCTTTTTTCTGTGCATTGGAGCTGGGGTCATCAGCTGAGACTCAGACTGAACAGATACATGTGAGGTCTGAGGAGTTATGAGACTATAAAAAACACCCATCGTCGAGAAGGAGAGAGGGTGCTGTTTAAAGAGCCTCTTCAGGGTCTTCTGCACAAGGTCAAGGTCCCTTTGCATTTGAGCTCATGGTTCAGAGTAGCACAGTAGATAGAAATGTATGACCTTTCTCCTGTACATCTCAGTGGTCCAGAAATAGTCACAGGTCCTACAGAGAAAGGGCGCAGGGCAGGGAAGTGTGTCAGCAGGCGAAAGACAAAACACAATGGCAATGAAGCAAGAAGGTTTAGATCATGTCCAAAGGGGAAGGCTACGGATGCTGGAAGTAATTGAAGACAAGAGATGTTTTTAAACAGAAAAAAAAAAACAAAAAAGAAAAGTTTAGAAAGGAGAAAAGGACTAAGGAATTTAAACATTTGTATTGTTGGCCTGAAAGAATCTTACCCTCGACTCTTCATCTCACTGAAGACCTCCCTTCCTTTTTTATTCAGTCTCCCATGAGACCCCAATCTCTCTTCAAACATAATTGATGATTAATGTTGTTAATTATTCCACCTTCTATCTTGGGTGCAGTTCTGTTCTTTCTTGAAGACCAGAGGACCAGATGACAGCCACCATCTTACAGAGTAGATACCAGTCATTTTTCTATTCCCTGTAAATCACACATTCAAGAAGAAGAAATGTGAGATATTGTCCTCTTAAAATAGCAATGGCAGAGGCCACGGTGGTTGCTTTATTTATTATTTCCCATAAATAGAGGCACTATATAAAGAAGCAGACGACTGTTGGTCCCATTGAAAAGTCATGCTGTAAATTATCTGACCTGTATCTTATGAACTCCCCATCCCTTGGGAACCGAGTCACCTCTGTGATTATTAAACCATGAACATGGAGTTAGTTGATGTCCTCATCCTCCACAATGTTGTTGAATATGCCCTCAATTCTTGGTCCTCGAAAGTGGTTTTTGAACAAGCTTTGAGCCCTACAGTGTGGGGATGGCTCAATATCAGTAAATCACGGGGATGTTTTCATGCATTATTGATTTTCTATTGTCAGTTACTACTTCATTATGTTTAGGGAGTTTATTATTTATAATCACAACTAAGCAACTCAACAAGAGTGCCACAAATCAGCCTAGAGCTTCTCCAACTAGCTGTCATGCTTCTTTATGACCAGTCTGGGAGTTTACATGATCATAACACATTCCTGACTTCATTTCTAAGCACACCACAGATAAATGACTGTAATGTCAGATACTAAGTAGTTGACTTTGAATATACGCCTCAAGGCTATACAATAGTGCATTACGAAATGGCAGGGTGCCCAAACTCAGTTCTCTAAGAAATGGGTTCAGGCTTCCGTGGTGGCTCAGTGGTAAAGAATTTGCCTGCCAATGCAGGTGACATGGGTCCCAGGGTCAGGAAGATCCCTTGGAGAGGGAAATGGCAACCTACTCCAGTATTCTTGCCTGGGAAGTGCCATGGACAGAGGAGGCTGGCAGTCTACAGTCCATGGGCTCACAAAGGAGTCGGATATGACGTAGCAATTAAACAACACCAAAAACCATGTTGTGGTAAGCATAACAGTAGAAGGAAAGATGAAGGAGAAAGAATAAACAGGGTCAGTGCATATTGAGGTCGATAAGGTGATGCTGGCTTGGGACTCTACAGACTCTTTTCTGTAAGATGGTGAAGACATAGGCATGTAGATCTTGGGGGAGGATGACTCATTTGGTTGTGGGGGTCTGTACCCCCACACTGGGTTTCCTGCAGTCTAGGTGAAGCTACAGGCAGATGTTCTAGCCAGAGAGAGAAGGGCCACAGTGAAGAACCAGAAGAGTGACTTGATTGTAGGATATGATTCCAGGGTATTCAGAGATGCCAGAGGTGACACAGAACCTAATGACCACTTGTGGTTGCCTTTACTTCCCTCAATAACCCTGGCTTTTACACTGCACTTGGAAAATCCTGCCTGATTCTACAGAAACTAGCTTCTGGCCTGCCTACTCCCACTTCCCACAGAGCACTCCCCATGACTGCAAACATTACGCTGTCAGGTTAGCATACAAATGAATCCCACACAGGAAAGTAGCCTGTCATTTGTTCTCTTGAGATACCCAGCGAGAATGGAGAAGTACTTGGCTAATAAAGTTGTAAAAATACCAAACATAATTATTCATTATTCTCATCTTACATAATTCAGTCTAATGCCCCAGTTCCCCAGCTCTTATGCTCTGAAGACTGCTGAAATCACTATTTACACAGTAATGAAAACAGTTCTTTTCCTTGACCACATCTATTTCGTTCTGAACTTCAGAGACTTTTTTTCCCATGTGTGGTGACATGGCTTAATCAGGATATCCATTCTTCCTGCTGGATTTTGGTATGATTTTCTCTGTTCTGTGTCAGCTCTGAGGTGCCTGAGTTGTGGGTGGTGTTCCTTCATTTCTCCCCCTAAATCATACTTACACAAACATAAAGTATAATAATAAAAATATCACTGATAGCTGTGCATCAAAATCCTGAGATGTTAAAAAAAAAAATTGCAACCATGTCCTTTAAAAACAAACAAAAAATAAAGAAAGCATTTTATCTTATAGTGCAAGACCTTGAAAAGTACGTAGTAGGGTACACCAGGTGGCACACGGGGACTGGCATCACGTGAGCCGGCAACAAGAGTGACTGCCCGGCGGGGCGGGGAGGGGAGAGAGGAGGTGGGATATGGTGGAGCTGCAGGATCGTCAGCAGGAGGAGATGGAGGGTGAGCGGTGATTTCATTCATGCCTGACATTAATGGCTCAGGTTCTGGTTCCTTGCTGGATTCAATTCTATCTACCCTCTTGAGAAAACAACCCAGTGATATCTGGGGCGTAGCTCTTCTCTTCTCATCATAGATGACAGGGTAGCACTGGATTGCATTCTGAAAGACTGCTGCAACCTTCGTGGACGATCCTATGTTCAGGTCCTGCGCCTCAACACCTAACAGTGCTTCCTCAAATAAAGAAAACCGCCTAGCCATTTTCTGCGTCGTGAATCTCATCAGTCCTTCAGTTACTTCTTCTTCCTCGTAGCCCTCTCTTTCTTTCTCAGGGCCTCCAAATTCCTGGCACTTCTTAACAGTGCCAGCTATATGAGCACTGTTTTTACCCTTGCTTCCAGACACCCTGCACTTGGAATAAAGGTACTATACTACCATACTCCGCACAGTCCTACACAGTAAAGCACACAAACGCACCACCGCTTTAGAGGATGAATGCACGTGACAATGTCCACCAGACAGGTGACCTAACTTATGTGATTGGAAACAAGAACGCACGTTTTACATCTTTAAAAGTTTGCAACTTGAAGGTTTGTATGTAGGGGGCTTAGTGTATAAGAAGTCTGAGAAGGCATTATTTTAAGATTATATTTCTTTGCTTAATGAAAAGAATCACATTTCAAAAATGTTGCCAAACCGAGGTCAGCTTCCAGTCTCTTCCGGAAACCCTCGACGGGCTTGCACTTTCTGATTGGTCACTGAGACTGCACTCTACGCTCCACATTTCCTCTGCCTCCCCCAGTGTCTCCTTTAACTGTAGGTTTTCTTCATGGCCCTAACCCTTGTTCTTCTTTCCTTCCTTTTCTTTGCAATATCCACTTTTTGTTGAAGAGCTGTATATCCTCTTGTGACTTCACCTATCACTTTTAGGCTGATGGTCTGGGAGCTAAAAGAAACCCAAGATAGTAAAATAGATTGACGGCGAAGAGTGCCGGACACTTGAGTAAAGAGGCAGAGGTCTTTACCAAGCAGACACTTCAGACTCTCCTTATTCTAGATCCCTCTACCCTTGCTCCCTCTGGAAATGGAAAACTCACTCCCAAAATCCTGCATTTCTTTTTCCTGGAACATTTGACAATTTGTGTTTGAAGACAACATCATGGGATACTATGATCTTCTGAAAATTCACATACCGTTAGATTTTTGAAAATGAGATGGGAAAAGCAAACACGAGGTATAAGTCATTAATTCCATGGCAAGAGGTTTTAATTCCTAAATAAGGGTTGAGACTTTCAGGGTTGGGTGCAAAAATCTGTTGACTACAAGATTCAAATGTTTCCAAAAAAGAAGATGAGATCATTGAAGGAAATCTCAAAGGACAATGCATCCTTATTGTGAGACCTTCTGAGCATATCTATGTATGACCTTCCTAAAATACAGAACTGAAAAATGTCATTCCAATAAAATTTAAGCACCACAAGCACAGGGATTTTTATGTATCCCATGCACTAAAATCACGCCTAGCATATAGCAGATCCTCAATAACATCTGTTGTATAAATAAATAAATCACCCTACTTAAAAACCCCCTTGAAATAGGACAAAGCTAACACTGAATAGCAAGGAAGATGCTTCCAGATCAGCTTCCAACTAATTTGACAGTCTCATCTCAGGATCTATCTTTCCAAGTTCCACATAAATTCCCAAAACCACTTACATTTCCTCAAAGTTGCTTTTTTGAATGAAAATTAAATCTAGCACTTCTTTGTTGTAAATATATTGTGTTTAACTTGCCCCTCCCCCCCCCCCCATTTTTTTGTTTAGTGAGCTACGTACACCATTTCTGGGATACAACGGTGAAGAAAATGACACCCTTGCCATTGAGGTTTTTATAGTCTAGAAAAGAATAGAGTCATATAAGTCAAAAATGACTGTAAAGAAAATAACATATGCAACATAAGAGACCATATAGAGAGAAAAAAAACAAAAAACAAATGTGAATGTCTAAGAAAGGCTTCCTTGTAGACGTGAGGTTTTAGCTGAAACTTGAAATATATGTAGACTCCTTTTACACATAAACCCAGAGGCAGGGCCCGCTGATAATTTGCAAGTTCTAGTACAAAATGCAAGTTTGAACAAGATCCTCTTGTTCAAAAAGTCATCTGTCTTCAGTGGTTTCTCTTTCAACTTGTCACAGTGCTTTTATTTGCTATTTGATACCTTATGTGTAGAGAAAAACTGAACTTTTAAATTATTAATATGAATGTACTCATTCACCTTTATATTGTCCAATACTGGGCTTTGCTGTAGATATAAAAGCACTAACCTGACATGTAAAATCACTAAAATTAATTGTGTGGTTTCTACATCCGTAGGTATTTCATTTTTACCAGAGCAACAGAAATGCTGCACAAAACTCACTCATAGTTTATATTTCACTTTGTGAAACATAAACAATCTACCAACAATAGCAGTCTTCACTTTACTGATGAGTGAAGGAAGATACCATGCGTTTCCCTGGTGGCTCAGAAGGTAAGTAATCTGTCTGCAATGAAGGAGACCTGAGTTTGATCACTGGGTCAGGAAGATCCCCTGGAGAAGGAAATAGCAACCCACTCTAGTATTCTTCCCTGGGAAATCCCATGAATAGAGGAGCCTCTAGGGCTACAGTCCATGGGGTCACAAAGAGTCAGACACGACTGAGCAACTTTCACTTCAAGGCCTCAGAGGAAAAGGAACTGCCGATGACCTCATCTTCTCCTTTCCTTCTGTGTCATCATTTTCAGTCTCTCCAGGCTGTTGGTAGTCTTACCCCCAAGCTCAGTTGTAAGTACACTTACCTTGCACACTTTCTGAGTCTTGCTGAATTCTCACACATTCTGTCCACCAGACTTCTGTGTCCCCGGGCATCAACAATGCTTTATGCAGATGGGGCAGCAAGAAACAGTGGGCGTGCACGAAACAATGTGTCACCTCTGCTCACCTGGTGCTCTGTTGTCCCTTCCAACTTCCCTCCCAAAATGTGATACATGTTCAAGGATGAGATTATTCAGGATTTCCAGATGGCGACAGGAGAGCTGGAAACCCACTTTGCCTTTCTTCTGAGAGAGGCCGTGCTGCTACTGTACAGATCAGACATGCATGAAGTCAGCCCTGATAAGAGGCAAGAGAGAGCAGAGTCATTAGGAAAATTTTCTTCATTAAGGGTGGCTGGAGCATGTAGTGCAAGGAAAGCTGTGAGGTAGAAGACGAAGAGCATCTCATGTGCCAACAACCAGGTGGCTTCTGTGATGTGAAAGTGGACACCCTTCACCCTGACTGATGCTTACAATTTCAGAAGCTGTGGAAAGCTGTGGTAGTTTCTTCTTGGAAATATTTGCTCCGGGACCATGAGTTCCTAGTTTCCATCTTGACCTCCTGGCAGGGTTTTCTGGGCCCATCTTCTTGCTCTCTCTCTCCTTAGATACCCTCAGGCTCTGTCCTTCCTATTCTCCCCAGGCAATCTTATTCCCTCACAAGATTTCTATTATGATCAAAACACAGGTTCCAGCCCAGACTTCACACCGAAGTACCAAGACAATGTATCAGACATCCCCCTAGACATCACCCACAAGTACCTCAGATTTTTCATCTCTCCTTGGCCATCCTTTTCAAGGATGCCCTTTCTCACCATTCCATTCTTCACTCTACATGAGAATCTCTTTAATTCTACTCTATTGAATTGCTAATCCTTTACAATAGTCTTTAAAAGTCTACGTATGGCCATCCCCATTTCTACCACTCCAGTTCAAGCCTAAGTCATACAGTCTTTTATTTCTATCTGTGAACCCTCTTTTCCCCTTCAACTCATGCTTGACAAAAAGGTAAGAGGGTCATCAGAGCAAAATCTAAGTGTCCTTCACCTGCTAAAGTTTCTTCAATGCCTTGCAAACTTTGAAGATGAAATCCAAACTTTGTGAGATGATTAAAAGACCAGCATCTTCCAGACCTGAACAACATTTTTCATCTCACCTTTTCTGACCTTGATGGTTTGGACTCCAGCTTCTCTTTATGTGTGATCTCAGCAGGTCACTTCACCATCTGTGCTTCAGTTCCCTTGTCTGTAAAAATTCAGGTAAAAACATATTCTTCACAGTGTTGTTGGAAGGACATATGCCAAGCTCTTAAATGTTA
This sequence comes from Dama dama, assembly GCF_033118175.1. Lineage (NCBI taxonomy): Eukaryota > Metazoa > Chordata > Mammalia > Artiodactyla > Cervidae > Dama > Dama dama. The sequence continues at coordinate 5,964,957 of NC_083701.1, read as the reverse complement.
AGCACTACATCATTATAAGCTATTGAATTAGTCAGCTATCTCTGGGTAACACAAAGACACACAATCGTAGTGGCAAACAATCTCAGTAGACATTTATTTCTTGCTCACAGGTATGAAGGTTGGCAGATGACTTTGTTCAAAGATAGGCCGCCTGGGCTTGGATCCAGACTGCAGGACCACCACATGACCACCCTGGGACCCTGGCTGAAGCTGAAATGGTTATCTGATCATGTTCTCATGGCAAAGGTAAGAACCATCCAGAGAGACATGTGGGAGTATAAAATGCCTCTAAGTACTTGTTGAGTCATCCCATTGACCAATGGAGGCGCAAGGCCATGGCATGGGGGGAAAGACCCTCGAGGGAGACTATGGGAAATGATGGAGTTACTATTTCCTGCGTGCTAATCTAATTTGTCTCTGTCATTGTTCCATTGTCCCAGCCCTTGTGCTTCAGTCACATTCTACTTATGTAATTTATGTCATTTGTTGAAATGTTCCTGCTTAACTTTGCATGTGAAACTTCCCACATACTCCTGGAGAATGCTCTCCACTTGCCCAAGTTGGCAGGCTTCTTTTTCTCTCCCAAACTAAAGGTCTGCAGTTTTCTCTTTGTCAGAATCAGTTTACCCTGCTTTCACTGGACTGTGTACTTCTTCTGTCATATCAAACATCTTGCTCATGGATTGGATACATGATACCTCTATACAAATAATATAGGTCTAGAACACTGCCTACCCAGCACAGAGTGAGAGAGATTGGTAGAATGATTCTTGTCTGTCAATATTCATTCAGGACATTTATAGTCAGTAACAGAGAGGTGACACAGTGTGAAGCCAGTCCTCCTGAGGCGGTAGCTGAGTGACCATTGAATGACCCCAGTGCAGGGAATTATTAACAGAAAATGAAGGATATTTCAGAGCCTCAGTCCAGTGGTTGATATTTAAGTTGCACCTTAGATAGAATCAGATGTGTTTCTAGGTTTCGTTTTTAAGATTGATACAAACCAAGATGGGAGAAGGCCTACATGGAACTCTGCAAAGCGGTGTCAGACATTGGGAGTCAAACCAGTTCAAGACAGACTTTTATCGTGGTGAGCAGGGGGGCTGAATGTAAGTTAAAAATGTAGCCAAAAATGTTTCAAGAAATCAAACCCCAAACTGGTGGTGGCAAGGGGATAAAAAAATAAGAAACAAGACTGGTACTTATACTGAATCTGAAGCTTCAATACTTTGGCCACCTAATGTGAAGAGCCAACTGACTGGTAAAGACCCTGATGCTGGGAAAGATTGAAGGCAAAAGGAGAAGGGGGCTACAGAGGATGAGATGGTCAGATATCATCATCGACTCAATGGACATGAATTTGAGCAAACTCTGGGAGACAGTGATGGACAGGGAAGCCTGGCGTGCTGCAGTTCATGGGGTCATACATAGCTGGACATGACTTAGTGACTGAACAACAATAGCAAGGGAAAGGAAATTCACAAGCAATGATGTCAATGTAATCATCAGTACATGAGTGAAGGTGTTTGAACAGGGAGAGAATGCTGGAGGCCAGATCCTTCCCTCCCACCAAGATGAAATACTCCTGAATGAATCTGGCCCAGAAGAAAGCCTGAAAGCTTACCAGTATTGAGTACATATAAGAAAGGATGGGAATAGAGTCTTCATGATATTGCTGTCATTTGTGGTGTGTTGATGATGTGCCAGGCAATGATCTAAGGGCTTTTTATATGTTCTGCTGCATTAACCTCATCATAGCTCCCATCAAGTACACGGTTTTTGTTCTCACCATTCTACCGATGAGGAGCCTTAAGTGTCAGGGGACTTCAGAAATGTTGTCATGATTATATTCCTACTAGTGTACAGTTGGGTGTAAGCAAGTGCCAGGGTCCTGCTTGTAGTAGCCAGGTCATATATACCCCAAGAATGCATTCACTTGGCAGGGTCAGCGAAGGGACTTAGGTCTTGATGGACACGCATCTGTCCAGTGCCTATCCACCCACAGACCTACCAGTAGGGTGATTACACTAATTCTAGACTCACCCCCTTTGAATCTGATATCTACTCCCACACTTTCTATTCTGTCTTTAAGAAAGGTGTCCTCAACCAACTGCCTGAAAATACCTAGAGACCACAGTTGAAAGACACTGAACAAAGTAATATCTAACTTTTGAGAAAAGACTTCTTGCCTGATGGTAAATGATAAGTTCAAGCCCATAAGTGGTAACCAAACAAATATGCTTATCACTGAATGTGACTAGAGAGGAATTTGAAAGAGACACATCTTTGATTTCACAACAGATTGTGTGAGTTTTCTGTTGTGCCCCTGAAAACAAACCCCCAAGAGAAGAGAAGCTACTTGTAATGCATATGGGTCTTTTCAACACACCTGAGTATAGAATCTCAGTCAGTTCAGTTCAGTTCAATCTTTCAGCCGTGTCTGACTCTTTGCGACCCCATGAACTGCAGCACGCCAGGCCTCCCTCTCCATCACCAACTCCCAGAGTTTACTCAAACCCATGTCCATCAAGTCAGTGATGCCATCCAGCCATCTCATCCTCTGTCATCCCCTTCTCCTCCTGCCCCCGATCCCTTCCAGCATCAGGGTCTTTTCCATTGAGTCAACTCTTCGTATGAGGTGGCCAAAGTACTGGAGTTTCAGCTTCAGCATCAGTCCTTCCAATGAACACCCAAGACTGATCTCCTTTAGGATGAACTGGTTGGATCTCCTTGCAGTCCAACGGACTCTCAAGAGTCTTCTCCAATACCACAGTTCAAAAGCATCAATTTTTCGGCACTCAGCTTTTTTCACAGTTCAAATCTCACATCCATACATGACCACTGGAAAAACCATAGCTTTGACTAGACGGACCTTTATTGGCAAAGTAATGTCTCTGCTTTTTAATATGCTATCTAGGTTGGTCATAACTTTCCTTCCAAGGAGTAAGTGTCTTTTAATTTCATGGCTGCAGTCACCATCTGCAGTGATTTTGGAGCCCCAAAAACTAAAGTCCGACACTGTTTCCCCATCTATTTGCCATGAAGTGATGGGACCAGATGCCATGATCTCAGTTTTCTGAATGTTGAGCTTTAAGCCAACTTTTTCACTCTCCTCTTTCACTTTCATCAAGAGGCTTTTTAGTTCCTCTTCCCTTTCTGCCATAAGGGTGGTGTCATGTGCATATCTGAGGTTATTTCTATTTCTCACAGCAATCTTGATTCCAGCTTGTGCTTCTTCCAGCCCAGTGTTTCTCATGATGTACTCTGCATATAAGTTAAATAAGCAGGGTGACAATATACAGCCTTGATGTACTCCTTTCCCTATTTGGAACCAGTCTGTTGTTCCATGTCCAGTTCTAACTGTTGCTACTGACCTGCATGTAGGTTTCTCAAAAGGCAGGTCAGGTGGTCTGGTATGCCCCTCTTTCAGAATTTTCCACAGTTTATAGTGATCCACACAGTCAAAGGCTTTGGCATAGTCAATAAAGCAGAAATAGATGTTTTTCTGGAACTCTCTTGCTTTTTCAATGATCCAGAGGATGTTGGCAATATAGAATATAAGATTCCAACTAATAACCTGGTGTGTGCATGCATGCTCAGTTGCTAAGTCATGTCCAATTCTTTGTGACTCCATGAACTGTAACTCACCAGGCTCTTCTGTCCATGGGATTTCCCAGGCAAGAATACTGGGGCGGGTCACCATTTCCTCCTTCAGGAGATCTCCCTGATCCATGGACTGAACTCACATCCTGTGTCTCCTGCATGGACAGGCAGATTCTTTACCATTGTGCCACCTGGGAAACCAATGACCTGGTAGTGTTCTCCTAATGTGATTTCAGGATAATTAGTCTCTGTTTATCACATGACTGCATCCTATTATGAAATATTGATTTTGTTGGGCTTTTAAACTGCAAACGTTAAAGATATAAACTGTAAATCCTCTATCAAAGATAAAAAGTGATGATATAATTAAGGAACTCTGGGTCTAAGTATCTTTGAATCTTTTATTCATTTTCTTCTTCAGACAACTCTGTTTTACCAACATTAAGAAGTTGATAATAGAATGCCGCTGGTGATCCAGAGGTTAAGAATCCACCTGACAATGCAAGGGACACAGGTTTGATCCCCGGTCTGGGAAGATTCGACATGCCTCAGGGTAACTAAGCCTGTGCACCACAATTACTGAAGTCTGCTCACCTAGAGTCTGTGCTGTGCAACAAGAGAAGCCACCACAGTGAGCAGCGTGGAACCACAACTAAAGAGAAGCCCTCACTTTCTGCAACTAGAGAAAGCCTGTGAGCATCAACAAAGATCCAGTGCAGTCAAAAAAACACAAAAAACAGAAACAAAAAAAGTTTAAAAAAATAAAATATGGAATCCATTTTTTAAAAGTTGAATAATAATAATATAATAATTTAAATATCAACATATAATGATAAAAGGTCTGACACAGACTATTACCTGAAAATGACCAGTGGTTCCAAACAATTTACTGTTGACATGGGAAATTCAATCTTCTTACTAATGATTGACAGTCTGATCCTGGAGAGAGTAATATCTGTGGCTTCTATTACAAATTGTTGTTGTTGTTGTTTAGTCACTAAGTCATGTCTGATTCTTTGTGACACCATGGGCTGTAGCCTGCCAGGCTCCTCTGTTCATGGGCTTTCCCAGGCAAGAATACTGGAGTGGGTTGCCATTTCCTTCTCCAGGGAATCTTCCTGACCCAGGAATCAAACTGGCATCTCCTACATTGGCAGATGATTTTTTTACCACTGAGCCATCAGGGAAGCCCATACATATTACAAATTGGGCCACCTCTATTTTCCAACAGACAGCAGACAAGAAAGCAAAGTCTCTGTAGTTTCCTGGAGCTGCAGAGAATATGAATTCCCCTTCTTTCACAAATCTCTCAATCAGAAAGGAAGCAGGCCCTTAATGTTGTCTCTGTCGCTGTGTACCGAGTGACTGAGGGTTTTGTTTATCTCTGCAGTTATATCTCTAGACTATATGAGCATGAAAAAGCTCCTCTTTCAATCTCCAAGTTTGAATCATACCTACTTTTTGCAACCCTATGGACTGTAGCCCGCCAGGCTCCTCTCTCTGTGGGGATTCTCCAGGCAAGAGTACTGGAGTAGATTTCCATTACCTCCTCCTGGGGATCTTCCTGATCCAGGGATCAAACCATTGTCTCAAATGTCTCCTGCATTGGCAGGCAGGCTCATTACCACTTGCACCACCTCTCTGCCATTGCAATGTACTGTGTCACTGAAGGGTTTTGTCTATTTCTGGGGTTTATTCCAGCCTCTAGACTACATTGGCATGAAAAAGTTCCTCTTTTAATTTCCAAGTTTGCATATAGTCTTGAGAAATTAGCTCTAAGTCATTATTTTTCTTTTTCTTGACACCTTCCATAATAAGAAAAGTTGTAAGTGACCCTTGTTTTCTCTCAGCACTTTTTGCAATAATTATTTATGTATCAGACAAGGTTTAATCAGAAACGCAAAACCAGTAGGATGTACAAAAGGTGATTTGTTAGATGCACTTTGCCCTCATGATTATGGAGCTAGTTAGCCAGGTGCTATGGGGCTGTGTCTCCAAGTCTGAGGTTGGAGACTGGAGTCTGTGGGCTAAGAAGATGGGGAAATATCAGGAGCAGGCTGACTTCACAAGCATGAGTTAGAATCCCACAAAGATGGACTAAAGCCCATGTCTGCTCTTGTTTCTGACCCTGGTGATGTGGACACCCTACAAAAGCCAGGACCCCTTGTCACAGAGCTAAACACCTAACATCTGATGCAGGAACCTTAAAAACCTGAAGGAGCATCCAGGGAATGTAAAGTAATTCCCAGCCCAGAAGCTGCTTCTGCTAATGAGGTGAGTCTGTAGATTGTTAACAAAGTATGTCAGCTATAAAACCGCTAATGTCTTACTTCTCCCATCCAGATCTTGCAAGACTCTCCCTTGTGGCCCATCCCACTAGGAAATGCACAGGAGAGAGAATTCTGGAAAATGTAGTTCAGGCTAGCCAGGTCAACACAATAATTAGCCATCCAATTGTACAGAAAAAGCCTTCCAAAAATAGAGGCTTAAAATTTAGAAATGATAATAGCAATTAAAACTATTATATGACTTTGCTTTACAGGGGCATTTGGGCACGTCTTCCTGCTGGGCTGGAGCTGGATCATCTAGGATGTTCTTATTCCCATGGCCTGGGTCTAAGCTGGGCTCATTTATTATATCCATATCCAATCCATGGCAATGCTTATTTCAGCATTTCTGACGGTGCTTTGAGTAAGATTATGAATGTAGAAGTTTCACAGGATATTAGACATATAAAGTAGTATTTATTAGACCACAAACATTAGTTTAAGAAAGTATCAGTGAAGTATTAGTCCGTGAATAAGCTTCACAGTAACCTCAGAACCTAGAGAAGATTAACACAGAGTAGTAAAAAATATTGACTTTCCAGGTGGCCCTTGCATCCCCACTGCAATATAGGAGACACAGGACACATGGGTTAGATCCCTGGGTCAGGAAGATCCCTTGGAGGAGGAAATGGCAACCCACTCCAGTATCCTTGCTGGAGAATCCCATGGACAGGGGAGCCTGGTGGGCTACAGTCCATAAGGTCGCAAAGAGTCAGACACAACTGAGCGACTGAGCATACAACATAGTAAAAAGTATGTTACACTCTTGTTCATCCACTCATGTTCTCTCTGCTTCTTCATTTCTTTTCCATTTGTTGATGTTTGTAGGCATTCCTCAATTGCAACACAACAAAATGCACACCATTGGAAAATATTGATCTGAGAACATACACAGACAGTTCTTTTTCTTTTTCATTTATGGCAATTTCTTCTTAGGAATTGTAAACAGATTTCAGGAGAAGTTTCTGCTGATCTCAGGCTTTACACACAGGCAAGGTGGCAGTCTCCTGCAGCCACCCAGAAGGCGTTGCTTGCCAGAGATGATAGATGAACCCATATGGAAACTTCCATGCTCCTTTCAAAGAGTCAAGCATTTCTATTTCTTTTTTTTCTTTTTTTTTTAACCAATGTTGGTTCGTGGTAAGGAAGTGCAGTGGTAGAAGATTTCTCAATTTATCATGTGCTTTCCCTTGCAATTTCTTTATTTCTGACAAGCACTTGTGGTGCAGAAATATGTATTGTCATGTCAACATCAATATTTGAAATTTTCAGAATCAACAATATGTCAGCAGCTAGGGAACAAGCAATTAGGGGGAAAAAAGGTGTCTTTGTTGTGCTTCAATATTTCAATAATAAGGGAGAGAATGAAAAAATTGAGTTCAATTCATTCCCCTCCAGTTGGATGATATAAAATTGTGTTTTAGGGGAACACATTACAACCATACATACTGAGTTGTTGAAAAATTAATCTTCTTATTACTAGGGCTATTTGTAATGAACAAAGAATCCTTAAACCCAGACATGCTATTTGAAAATTTAGCCCAATTTTATAAAAACTGATCTATACAAGAGCTCTTATGAAAGATGAATCAAGGAGATAAGCATTTCAACTTTGTAGATTTTAGAAAGTCAGAGAGAGTTCTCAGCTTCTAGTGTGTTTTCCACACACACACTCTGGGCAAGATTCATCTTTTATGATAGTATTGCAGTTCACATTTTCAGCTAGGCCCTCTTGTCTTCCCAGCTGAAGCTAAAGTAATCTTCTGTGACTCAGCTTTACCTAGACAAGCAGATCATTGGAAGGACTCTCCAGGCACACCCTCTATTCCCATCAAATCAGTCTCTCTGAGCCCACACTAACATGCCAACTCAACTCCTATTTGTAAAGTTCTTATGTGTAAAGTTGGTTTCATCTATAATAATAACTGACTTCCCATATTCCAGATACTATGCCCTAAGAGTTGTAATTTTTATAACAACTCTACAAGATAGATGTGATCAGTACCACCTTGTATAGATGAAAATGTGAGGAAAGGAAGTTAATCTTGCTAATTCATAAAACTCCCATATAAGATGGAAATATGCAAAATATTGATTCAAACCCAGGCTGACTGTCCTGTCAGAGCCTGTCTTAACACTGCTGTATTCATTTAGAAAGGCAGTATGTTGGAGGAAAAAAAAAAAAAAAAAGAATCCTAGATTTGGAATTCAAATTCTGATTATGACATTTAGGAGCATGTGAGCTAGGACAATGAGTCATTTTATAAAACTAAGATTGTTGTCTATGGAAGAAAATAATGTCTAATCTACCATAGGGGATGACGTGAGACTCAGCTGAGACAATCTGTGAGGAAAAATAAAGGAAGCAAATATATAGGTAAATATAATAGACTTTTTCTTTCCCTCTTAAATTTTCTAAGTTATGTTTAAAGGGGTTAAAAATTACAGCACTGTTAGAGGAAGAAACACTTTCAAACTCATTCTATGAGGCCACCATCACCCTGGTACCAAAACCAAACAAAGACAATACACAAAAAAGAAAACTACAGGGCAATATCACTGATGAACATAGATACAAAACTCCTCAACAAAATTTTAGTAAACAAAATTCAGCAGCATATCAAAAAGCTCATACACCATGATCAAGTTGGGTTTATTCCAGGGATGCAAGGATTCTTCAATATACACAAATCAATCAACATGATACAGTATATTAACAAATTGAAAGATAAAAACCATATGATAATCTCAATAGATGCAGAAAAAGCCTTTGACAAAATTCAATACCCATTTATGATTAAAACTCTTCAAAAAATGGGCACAGAAGGAACCTACCTTAACATAGTAAAGGCCATATACGATAAGCCTACAGAAAACCTTATTCTCAATGGTGAAAAACTGAAAGCATTCCCCCTAAGATCAGGAACAAGACAAGGGTGTCCACTTCCCCCACTATTATTCAACATAGATCTGGAAGTCCTAGATAGAGCAATCAGAGAAGAAAAAGAAATAAATGGAATCCAGATCAGAAAAGAAGAAGTAAAGCTCTCTCTCTTTTCAGATGACACGATACTATACATAGATAATCCTAAAGATATTATCAGAAAATTACTAGAGCTAATCAATGAATTTAGCAGGTTGTAGGATACAAAATCAATACACAGAAATCCCTTTCATTTCTATATTCTAACAATGAAAAATTAGAGAATTTAAGGAATCAATCCCATTCACCATTGCAACAAAAAGAATTAAATATCTAGGAATAAACTTACCTAAAGAGACAAAAGATCTGTATGCAGAAAATTATAAGACACTAATGAAAGAAATCAAAGATGACATAAACAGATGGAGAGATATTCCGTGTTCCTGGGTAGGAAGAATCAATATTGTGAAAATGACTATACTACCAAATGCAATCTACAGATTCAATGCAATCCCTATCAAATTATCAATGGCATTTTTCACAGAACTAGAACAAAAAATTTCACAATTCATATGAAAACACAAGAGACCCTGAATAGCCAAAGCTTGAGAAAGAAGAATGGAGCTGGAGGAATTGACCTTCCTGACTTCTGATTATACTACAAAGCTACAGTCATCAAGACAGTATGGTACTGGCACAAAACCAGAAATATAGACCAATGGAACAAGATAGAAAGCCCAGAAAAGACCCATGCACCTATGAGTACATTATTTTTGACAAAGGAGACAAGAATATACAATGGGGCAAATACAGCCTCTTCAATAAACAGTACTGGGAAAACTGGACTGCTACATGTAAAAGAATGAAATTAGAACACTTCCTAACACCATACACAAAGATAAACTAAAAATGGATTAAAGACCTAAATGTAAAACCAGAAACTATAAAACTCTTAGAGGAATACACAAGCTAAATACTTGATGACAAAAATTAAAGCAAGATCCTCTATGACCCACCTCCTAGAGTAATGGAAATAAAAACAAAGCTAAACAACTGGGACCTGATTAAGCTTAAAAGCTTTAGCACAGCAAAGGAAACTATAAGCAAGGTGAAAAGACAACCCTGAAAGGGGAGGAAATAATAGCAAATGAAACAACTGACAAAGGATTAATTTTCAAAATATACAATCAGCTCATACAACTTAATACCAGAAAAACAAACAACCCAATAAAAAAGTGGTAAAAAGACTTAAACAGACATTTTTTCCAAAGAAGACATACATATGAAAAGATGCTCAACATTGTTCATAATTAGAGAAATGCAAATCAAAACTACAATGAGATATTACCTCACACTGGTCAGAATGGCCATCATGGGGGGGGAGGAGCCAAGATGGCGGAGGAGTAGGACGGGGAGACCACTCTCTCTCCTACAAATTCATCAAAAGACTAACTGAACGCAGAGCAAACTTCGCAAAACAACTTCTGATCGCTAGCTGAGGTCATCAGGCGCCCAGAAAAGCAGCCCATTGTCTTCGAAAGGAGGTAGGACAAAATATAAAAGATAAAAAGTGAGACAAAAGAGCTAAGGACGGAGATCCGTCCCGGGAGCTCTTAGGTGGCATTGCTTGGGGTAGGGTCCGGGCCTGAGTGCCCTGAGGACAATCGGAGGGAGCTTCTGTGAGTTGCCAACTTGAACTGTGGGAGAGCAAAAGAGAGAGAGTAAATTAACCGGCCCGAACACACTGCCAGCCGTTCGCAGAACAAAGAGACCGAGAGGGTCCAGAGAGGAGCTCGCAGGCTGCGGACCGACCCAGCCCCGCCGGAGGCAGGAGGCAGGGGGGAGGGGAAGGTCACGGCGAGACACAGGGCGCAGGCACCCGACTGGCGCGGGCGGGGACTGGGGCTGGGGACGCGGAGGGCAGAAGGCGCGCGCACCCGACTGGCGCCAGCGGAAACTGAGACTGGGTCCGCGGAAGGGAGGGGGCGCGCCACACCTGGGGAGAGTGCGCCCACCGAGCCCCTCGCTGCCTGGACTGCTCTGACGGGGAAGGCACAGAGAGCAGGCGCAGCTTTTCGTTCCGCGCTTTTGTGGAACACCCGAGGGCTGGAACCTCGCGCAGCGCGGGGCGCGCTCCATATAGAACAGCCGGGAGCCTGAGCGGCGCAGACGGAGAGGGCAGCGTCGGCCCCTCCCGGCAGCGCCAGCCCATCCCCGCGGCACAAGCCCCGCCCCGCAGCGCCAGCCTCTCCCTGCAGCGCAAGCCCCTCCCCGCGGAGCGACGGAACTAGCTACCTGAATAAGAGTCCACCTCCGCCCGCCTGTGTCAGGGCGGAAATGAGGCTCTGAAGAGACCGGCAAACAGAAGCCAAATAAACAAAGGGAACCGCTTCAGAAGGGACTGGTGCAACAGATTAAAATCCCTCTAGGAAACATTGACTACACCGGAAGAGCCTGTAGATATCGAGAAGCGTAAGCTGGAACGAGGAGCTATCTGAAACTGAGCCGAACCCACACTGACCGCAACAGCTCCAAAGAAATTCCTAGATATAATTTTACTTTTTTCTCTTTTTTTTTTTTATTTTTTTTATTTCTTTTTTCTTTTTTCTTTTTTCTCTTTTATTTTCCTTTAAAATCCCCTATTACTCCTCCATTACTCCTTAACTTTCATTTCCATAGACTTTTACGATTTTTTAATTAGGGGGAAAAAAAATTTTTTTTCTTTCTATTTTTTCTTTTTTTTCTTTTTCTTTCTTTTTTTTTCTTTTTTTTCTTTCCTTTTTCTCTTCTATTTTCTATTTTTCTTTTTCTCTTATTTCTTTTAAAGTCCTCTAGTACTCCTCTACTACTCCTTAATTTTCATTTCCAATACACTATAACCTTACAAAAAAAAAAAAGAAGAGAAGCCCTATTTTTAAACCGAAGATTATTCTCTCCCAATCTTGACTCTCTGTTTTCTACCTCAGAACACCTCTATTTCCTCCTTTCCCCTTCTCTTCCCAATCCAATTCTGTGAATCTTTGTAGGTGACTGGGCTACGGAGAACACTCTGGGAACAGACAGCTGCGTCGATCTGTCTCTCTCCTCTTGAGTCCCCCTTTTTCTCCTCCTGTTCATCTCTATCTCCCTCCTCCCTCTCCTCTTCTTCATGTGACTCTGTGAACCTCTCTGGGTGTCCCTAACGGGGGAGAATCTTTTAGCCATTAACCTAGAAGTTTTCTTATCAGGGCTGTATAGTTGGAGAAGTCCTGAGACTACAGGAAGAATAAAACTGAACTCCAGAGGCAGGAGACTTAAGCCCAAAACCTGAGAACACCAGAAAACTCCTGACTACAAGGAACTTTAAGTAATAAGTGACTGTCCAAAAGCCTCCATACCTACACTGAAACCAACCACCACACAAGAGCCAATAAGTTTTAGAGCAAGACATACCACGCAAATTCTCCAGCAACGCAGGAACATAGCCCTGAACATCAACATACAGGCTGCCCAAGGTCACACCTAACACATAGACCCATCTCAAAACTCATTACTGGGCACTCCATTGCTCTCCAAAGAGAAGAAATCAAGCTCCACGCACCAGAACACTGACGCAAGCTTCCCTAACCAGGAAATCTCGACAAGCCAATCGTCTAACCCCACCCACTGGGTTAATCCTCCACAACAAAAAGGAACCACAGACCTCCAGAATACAGAAAGCCCACTCCAGATACAGCAATCTAAACAAGATGAAAAGGCAAAGAAATACCCTACAGGTAAAGGAACATGAAAAATGCCCACCAAGTCAAACAAAAGAGGAGGAGATAGGGAATCTACCTGAAAAAGAATTTAGAATAATGATAATAAAAATGATCCAAAATCTTGAAAACAAAATGGAGTTACAGATAAGTAGCCTGGAAACAAAGATTGAAAAGATTCAAGAACTGTTTAGTAAAGACCTAGAAGAAATAAAAAAAGAGTCAATTACAAATGAATAATGCAATGAATGAGATAAAAAACACTTTGGAGGGAACCAAGAGTAGAATAATGGAGGCAGAAGATAGGATAAGTGAGGTAGAAGATAAAATGGTGGAAATAAATGAAGCAGAGAGGAAAAAAGAAAAAAGGATCAAAAGAAATGAGGACAACCTCAGGGACCTCTGGGACACTGTGAAACGCCCCAACATTCGAATCATAGGAGTTCCAGAAGAAGAAGACAAAAAGAAAGGCCATGAGAAAATACTCGAGGAGATAATAGCTGAAAACTTCCCTAAAATGGGGAAGGAAATAGCCACCCAAATCCAAGAAACCCAGAGAGTCCCAAACAGGATAAACCCAAGGCGAAACACCCCAAGACACATATTAATCAAATTAACAAAGATCAAACACAAAGAACAAATATTAAAAGCAGCAAGGGAAAAACAACAAATAACACACAAAGGGATTCCCATAAGGATAACAGCTGATCTATCAATAGAAACCCTCCAGGCCAGAAGGGAATGGCAGGACGTACTGAAAGTAATGAAAGAGAATAACCTACTGTATCCAGCAAGGATCTCATTCAGATATGAAGGAGAATTCAAAAGCTTTACAGATAAGCAAAAGCTGAGAGAATTCAGCACCACCAAACCAGCTCTTCAACAAATGCTAAAGGATCTTCTCTAGACAGGAAATGCAGAAAGGTTGTATAAACGTGAACCCAAAACAACAAAGTAAATGGCAACGGGACCACACCTATCAATAATTACCCTAAATGTAAATGGGTTGAATGCCCCAACCAAAAGACAAAGATTGGCTGAATGGATACAAAAACAAGACCCCTATATATGCTGTCTACAAGAGACCCACCTCAAAACAAGAGACACATACAGACTAAAAGTGAAGGGCTGGAAAAAAATATTTCATGCAAATAGAGACCAAAAGAAAGCAGGAGTCACAATACTCACATCAGATAAAATAGACTTTCAAATAAAGGAAGTGAAAAGAGACAAAGAAGGACACTACATAATGATCAAAGGATCAATCTAAGAGGAAGATATAACAATTATAAATATATATGCACCCAACATAGGAGCACCGCAATATGTACGGCAAACGCTAACGAGTATGAAAGAGGAAATTAATAGTAACACAATAATAGTGGGAGACTTTAATATCCCACTCACAACTATGGATAGATCAACTAAACAGAAAATTAACAAGGAAACACAAACCTTAAATGACACAATGGACCAGCTAGACCTAATTGATATCTATAGGACATTTCACCCCAAAACAATCAACTTCACCTTTTTCTCAAGTGCACACGGAACATTCTCCAGAATAGATCACATCCTGGGCCATAAATCTGGTCTTGGAAAATTCAAAAAAATTGAAATCATGCCAGTCATCTTTTCTGACCACAGTGCAGTAAGATTAGATCTCAATTACAGGGAAAAAATTGTTAAAACTTCAAACATATGGAGGCTAAATAACACGCTTCTGAATAACCAACAAATCATAGAAGAAATCAAAAAAGAAATCAAAATATGTATAGAAATGAATGAAAATGAAAACACAACAACCCAAAACCTATGGGACACTGTAAAAGCAGTGCTAAGGGGAAGGTTCATAGCATTACAGGCTTACATCAAGAAACAAGAAAAAAACCAATTAAATAACTTAACTCTACACCTAAAGCAATTAGAGAAGGAAGAAATAAAGAACCCCAGAGTTAGCAGAAGGAAAGAAATCTTAAAAATCAGGGCAGAAATAAATGCAAAAGAAACTAAAGAGACCATAGCAAAAATCAACAAAGCTAAAAGCTGGTTTTTTGAAAAAATAAACAAAATTGACAAACCATTAGCAAGACTCATTAAGAAGCAAAGAGAGAAGAACCAAATTAACAAAATTAGAAATGAAAATGGAGAGATCACAACAGACAACACTGAAATACAAAGGATCATAAGAGACTACTACCAGCAGCTCTATGCCAATAAAATGGACAACTTGGATGAAATGGACAAATTCTTAGAAAAGTATAACTTTCCAAAACTGAATCAGGAAGAAATAGAAGATCTTAACAGACCCATCACAAGCAAGGAAATCGAAACTGTCATCAAAAATCTTCCAGCAAACAAAAGCCCAGGACCAGATGGCTTCACAGCTGAATTCTACCAAAAATTTAGAGAAGAGCTAACACCTATCTTACTCAAACTCTTCCAGAAAATTGCAGAAGAAGGTAAGCTTCCAAACTCATTCTATGAGGCTACCATCACCCTAAATCCAAAACCAGACAAAGATGCCACAAAAAAAGAAAACTACAGGCCAATATCACTGATGAACATAGATGCAAAAATCCTTAACAAAATTCTAGCAAATAGAATCCAACAACATATTAAAAAAATCATACACCATGACCAAGTGGGCTTTATCCCAGGAATGCAAGGATTCTTTAATATCCGCAAATCAATCAATGTAATACACCACATTAACAAATTGAAAGATAAAAACCATATGATTATCTCAATAGATGCAGAGAAAGCCTTTGACAAAATGCAACACTCATTTATGATTAAAACTCTCCAAAAAGCAGGAATAGAAGGAACATACCTCAACATAATAAAAGCTATATATGACAAACCCACAGCAAGCATCACCCTCAATGGTGAAAAATTGAAGGCATTTCCCCTGAAATCAGGAACAAGACAAGGGTGCCCACTCTCACCACTACTATTCAACATAGTGTTGGAAGTTCTGGCCACAGCAATCAGAGCAGAAAAAGAAGTAAAAGGAATCCAGATAGGAAAAGAAGAAGTAAAACTCTCACTGTTTGCAGATGACATGATCCTCTACATAGAAAACCCTAAAGACTCCACCAGAAAATTACTAGAGCTAATCAATGAATATAGTAAAGTTGCAGGATATAAAATTAACACACAGAAATCCCTTGCATTCCTATATACTAACAATGAAAAAACAGAAAGAGAAATTAAGGAAACAATACCATTCACCATTGCAACAAAAAGAATAAAATACTTAGGAGTATATCTACCTAAAGAAACAAAGGACCTATACATAGAAAACTATAAAACACTGATGAAAGAAATCAAAGAGGACACAAACAGATGGAGAAACATACCGTGTTCATGGATTGGAAGAATTAATATTGTCAAAATGGCTATTCTACCCAAAGCAATCTATAGATTCAATGCAATCCCTATCAAGCTACCAACGGTATTTTTCACAGAACTAGACCAAAGAATTTCACAATTTGTATGGAAATACAAAAAACCTCGAATAGCCAAAGTAATCTTGAGAAAGAAGAATGGAGCTGGAGGAATCAACCTGCCTGACTTCAGACTCTACTACAAAGCCACAGTCATCAAGACAATATGGTACTGGCACAAAGACAGAAATATAGATCAATGGAACAGAATAGAAAGCCCAGAGATAAATCCACGAACCTATGGACACCTTATCTTTGACAAAGGAGGCAAGGATATACAATGGAAAAAAGACAACCTCTTTAACAAGTGGTGCTGGGAAAACTGGTCAACCTTTGTAAAAGAATGAAACTAGAACACTTTCTAACACCATACAAAAAAATAAACTCAAAATGGATTAAAGATCTAAATGTAAGACCAGAAACTATAAAACTCCTAGAGGAGAACATAGGCAAAACACTCTCCGACATAAATCACAGCAAGATCCTCTATGACCCACCTCCCAGAATATTGGAAATAAAAGCAAAACTAAACAAATGGGACCTAATGAAACTTAAAAGCTTTTGCACTACAAAGGAAACTATAAGTAAGGTGAAAAGACAGCCCTCAGATTGGGAGAAAATAATAGCAAATGAAGAAACAGACAAAGGATTAATCTCAAAAATATACAAGCAACTCCTGCAGCTCAATTCCAGAAAAATAAATGACCCAATCAAAAAATGGGCCAAAGAACTAAACAGACATTTCTCCAAAGAAGACATACAGATGGCTAACAAACACATGAAAAGATGCTCAACATCACTCATTATTAGAGAAATGCAAATCAAAACCACAATGAGGTACCATTACAGGCCAGTCAGGATGGCTGCTATCCAAAAGTCTACAAGCAATAAATGCTGGAGAGGGTGTGGAGAAAAGGGAACCCTCTTACACTGTTGGTGGGACTGCAAACTAGTACAGCCGCTATGGAAAACAGTGTGGAGATGTCTTAAAAAACTGGAAATAGAACTGCCATATGACCCAGCAATCCCACTTCTGGGCATACACACCGAGGAAACCAGATCTGAAAGAGACACGTGCACCCCAATGTTCATCGCAGCACTGTTTATAATAGCCAGGACATGGAAGCAACCTAGATGCCCATCAGCAGATGAATGGATAAGGAAGCTGTGGTACATATACACCATGGAATATTACTCAGCCATTAAAAAGAATTCATTTGAATCAGTTCTAATGAGATGGATGAAACTGGAGCCCATTATACAGAGTGAAGTAAGCCAGAAAGATAAAGAACATTACAGCATACTGACACATGTATATGGAATTTAGAAAGGTGATAACGATAACCCTATATGCAGAACAGAAAAAGAGACACAGAAATACAGAACAGACTTTTGAACTTTGTGGGAGAATGTGAGGGTGGGATATTTCAAAAGAACAGCATGTATACTATCTATGGTGAAACAGATCACCAGCCCAGGTGGGATGCACGAGACAAGTGCTCCGGCCTGGTGCACTGGGAAGACCCAGAGGAATCGGGTGGAGAGGGAGGTGGGAGGGGGGATCGGGATTGGGAATACATGTAAATCCATGGCTGATTCATATCAATGTATGACAAAACCCACTGGAAAAAAATAATAATAATAATAATAAAATTAAAAAAAAAAAAAAAGAATGGCCATCATGAAAAAGTCTACAAACAATAAATGCTGGAGAGGGTGTGGAGAAAATGGAATACTCTTACACTGTTGGTGGGAATGTAAATTGATACAGCCACTATGGAAGACAGTATGGAGATTCCTTAAAAAACTAGGAATAAAACCACCACATGACCCAGCAACCCCACTCCTAGGCATATACCCTGAGGAAATCAAAATTGAAAAAGACACATGTATCCCATTGTTCATTGCAGCACTGTTTACAATAGCTAGAACCTGGAAGCAACCTCGATGTCCATCAACAGATGAATGGATAAAGAAGTTGTGGTACATATGCACAATGGAATATTACTCAGCCATAAAAAGGAACATATTTGAGTCAATTCTAAAGAGGTGGATGAACATAGAACCTATGATACAGAGTGAAGTGAGTCAGAAAGAGAAAAATAAATATCATATTCTAATGCTTATATACAGAATCTACAAAAATTGTAGTGAAGAATTTATTTACAGGGCAGCATTGGAAAAACAGACATAGAGAATAGACTTATGGACATGGGGAGAGGGGAGGAGAGGGTGAGATGTATGGAAAGAGTAACATGGAAACATATATTACCATATGTAAAATACATAGCCAATGGGAACTGCCTGTTTGGCTGAGGAAACTCAAACAAGGCCTGTGTATAAACCTAGAGGGGTGGGATGGGGAGGGAGATGGGAGGGAGGTTCAAAAGGGAGGGGATATGTGTATACCTATGGTTGATTCGTGTTGAGGTTTGACAGAAAGCAACAAAATTCTGTAAAGCAATTATCCTTCAATAAAAAATAAATAAATTTTAAAAAATTACCACATTGTTGAAGCATGTTATAAATGTATATAGAGAAAATATTATAAATGACTGTATCACAGACAAGGGAGGATAAAAGAATATAAAGTTTCTAGGTTCTGCTGGAACTGATAAAACATCAAAACCAATGCGCTATAGCAAGTTATGTATGTATAAGTTAAAATATAGAACCACTACTTAAAAAGTTATACAACAGGTTGTACTCAAAAGCACTATAGATAAATCAAAATGAAATCCCCTAGACTGTGCAAGTAACCCAAGAATGACAAAAAAAATAGATAACAGAGAAAACAACTTTAAAAATTAATAATATGGCAAACGTAATCAAGAGAATTTTACCAAATGTTTAGTGAAGAAATGGCACCAAATCTACAAAAACTTTTCCAGAAAGTAGGAAAGGAGGGGACAGTACTTAATTTATTTTTTGAAGTTATATCACTCTGGTATTAAAATCAAATAAATAGCTCAAATCAGGTGCTCTGTGATAACCTAGAGGGGTGGGATGAGGTGGGAGGTGGGAGGAGAGCTCAAGAGAAAGGGACATGTGTATATCTATGGCTGATTCACCTTGATGTATGGCAGAAACCAATGTAATATTGTAAAGCAATTATCCTCCAAGTAAAAATAAATAAAATTTTAAAAATCAAATACAGAATGAAAAATTACAGAGCAATATTGCTTAGGAATATAAATATAAACATCCTTAATAAAGCATTAGTACATGGAATCAACATGCAAAAAGAATGATACAACATGAGCAATTGGGTTAAGTTCATGATGCAAGACTAATACTTAGAAATCAATGAAAGTATCACATAATCATATGTGATGTAGAAAAAGCATCTGGTAAAATTCAACACCCATTCTCAGTAACTCAGAAAACTAGGAGTAGTGGGAGATTGCCTTAACCTGATTTAAAAAAAAAATCTACAAAAGGCCTCCTGAAATCATCATACTTACAAATGTGAAGAAGTTAATGCTTTCCCCTAAGATTTTGATCAAGGCAAAGATGTTTGCTTGCTCTTCTGACAATCTATTAATATGGTTATTATCATATTCTCTTATGAGGAACTCCCTGTTTAAATAGAGTTAAGTCACACAATGTAGGATCACACAAATGTCAGTACTGAGGCTTGTGGGTCCATTGAGTTCTGAGAAATAAGTAACTAATGAATCATATAACATTAAATCCGTCACTACCTCTGGGTGCTAGTCAATAAGTGATTTATAATATTCCACCTGAAAGCTGTTAAGTGTATTTTGCAAGTGCCCTGACGTTTCATGTGGACTTTAGACAAAATGTACAAGCCCTTCAGTTCAGTTCAGTCACTCAGTTGTGTCTGACTCTTTGTGACCCCATAGACTGCAGCACGCCAGGCTTCCCTATCTGTCACCAACTCCCAGAGTTTACTCAAACTCATGCCCATCAAGTTGGTGATGCCATCAACCATCTCATCCCCTTCTCCTCCCACCTTCAATCTTTCCCAGCACCAGGATTTTTTCAAATGAGTCAGCTCTTTGCATCAGGTGGCCAAAGTATTGGAGTTTCAGCTCCAACATCAGTCCTTCCAATGAATATTCAGGATTGATTTCCTTTTGGGCTGACTGGTTGGAGCTCCTTGCAATCCAAGAGACTCTCAAGAGTCTTCTCCAACACCACAGTTCAAAAGCATCAGTTCTTTGGCACTCACAGTCCAATTCTCATATCCATACATGACTTCAACACATTGAATTGAACTTGGCATGTGTTCTTTGGTGGAATGTACTTTTAGGTCACCTGTGTTTGCTAAGTCACTATAGTCATGTCCGACTCTTTGTGACCCCATGGACTATAGCTTGCCAGGGTCATCTATCCATGGAATTTCCCAGGCAAGAATACCAGAATGGGTTGCCGTTTCCTTCTCTAGGGATCTTCCCAACCCAGGGATGGAACCCAGGTCTCTTACATCTCCTGCATTAGCCATCGGATTCTTTACCACCAGCACCACCTGCGAAGCCCCTGAGTTGCTCAGCTGGTAAAGAATCTGCCTGCAATGTGGGAGACCTGGATTCAATTCCTGGGTTGGGAAGATTCCCTGGAGAAGGGAAAGGCTATTCACTCCTGTATTAAGGCCTGGAGAATTCCATGAACTATATAGTCCATGGGGTCACAAAGAGTAGGGCATGACTGAGTGACTTTCACTTTCACTTTTACTTTCTTTAGGCAAAACATGGGTCAGGGGAGATGGAGAAACTATATAACTGGCTGAGACATGGAGTCCACCAAGATACTCAGATAAGATGATAGTAACTAATGTGGAGTTAACTAGCTGATGACAAGAGGAGTGAACCAGTTAACCTCAGAGGTAAGCACTGAAGCGCATCAGGAGAGCATGTGGTCTCATAGGACAGACACTGTGTGATCAAGGTATCTTACAGGACACATTTCAAGAAGTCAGAACAATAGATAAAGATTCTCAGCTTTAGGATGACATGAAGGGGCCAGAGAACTCTCAGTTGCAGGCGAGCCTCAGGTTAGAGTTCAAAGGCAGAGATTCAGGGGCAGGGGGAGAAGACTAGGGGGTGAAGTACTGCTTTCTTGTAGCACTGCTCTTTAAGAAACAGATTACCACTGCTATTAATTCATTTCATAATATGTAGTACATGCCAGGCACTCTGTTAAGCAGAGCATCTGCAGTTGTAAATGATGGTCATGCCGCTGTCCTCACAAAGTGTTCAGTCTAGTTAGGGTGAAGACTATTAGCAGAGAGCTGGTTGGGTGCAAACACCTAGCATTCAATTTAATCAAATGAAGTGTGTGTATTTACTGTGTATCAGGCACATAACCAGATTCTGAACCTGTGGCCAGACCACCCATGACCCCTCACACCTCCCCTGCCAAGGAAAACCTGAGCAGATCTAGGTAGCCTTGCTCACCCAGGTGAGAATAAGTGACCTCAACAATGAGGACTAGAGGACAGGTAAGAATAGGATGCTGGGAAGACAGTGCCATGACTTTCCTGCAGGACTCTCCCTCTTATACATCACCTGCTTCTCACCTTTGCCCTCATTTAAAATTGCTCATCAAAGCTGGAACCCACACAGGGATGAAGATATGGTGGGATTGGGGGCTGGGATGGGAACTCAATCTAGAGGCTCTTGGTAGCCTCACAGTTTCATATAAATTTGAAAGTAAATTAATCTGACATAAAGGAATCTTTGGCATTTATGTCAAGTTTAGATTTGCATTTTCTGGTGAGTCCAGGTGGAAAATTGTGTAAAATGTTAGACTTCATTGAGCAACCAGATGCTATGTCCAAACTGAGATTTTGTGGGTCAGTAAATAACCCAGACCCATAAAGTATCTGGTGATAATGGGAAAGACTGTAATTTCTTTTAACAGATCAGAAAACAGCTGGTTGGTTTTCCCTTTAAGAAAAAAAAATTCTTTTTTTTTTTTTTTCTGAAAAAGCGAAATATCAACATACCAGCACAGTTGGAAATACCGAGCATATTATTCTTATCAATCAAATGTCAAAACCACAGACCTTTGCCTTTCCAGATCACTGATCTAATGGTGGTGCAGAGTGAGTGAGTTTCTCAGAGGGGCATTTGAATCTTTGCAGGGTCCATAAGTCTAGCGGGAATTTGGGGTTAATGTGAGTGCATTGGCGAGGAATGGCCATCAGAATCTCAGATGGATGGAAGGAGTCTAACAATTTTTTTTTTCTTGTTTTATAGTGGATTCAGTTCCACCTACTGTTTCTTTTTCCTCAATTCCTACTTAAATTTCCCCAATTCTCCCTCATTACCATTCAGTTTCTAAAACACTGCCTGGCTACATCTTCTATATTTGAATTCATATTGGAATGGGGATATTGTAAATAAAGGGCAAATAAGCTTAGTAGTAGTGTAATAGTGAGAAAGCAGTCCTTTAGATAATAATGGGGGGGGGGGGGACAGCGGGAGGAGGGGAAGGAGGAGAAGAAGCGGGGGAAGGGGCAGTTGTAACAAAATAGAATTGCTATCATATAGACAGAGCTTAGACCGAAGCCCAGTAGTTCCCATTTCTAGTCCTTGACTGTCCACGCGTTTCTGTGTAATATGGTACAAATTACATCCCCACTTCTCTCCACTTGCCACCAGCACTTTCCACCTTCAGAGACACCCAGAGATTTTCATTAAATACAAGAGTACCGGGTGGTTCCCCTAGTGGTTCAGCAGTAAAGAATCCATCTGCCAATGAAGGAGATGCAGGTTTGATCCCTGGGCTAGGTAGATCCCCTGGAGAAGGAAATGGCAACTCAGTCCAGTATTCTGGCCTGGAAAAAACCATGGATAGAGGACCCTGGTGGGATATTTTATAGTCCAGAGGGCCACAAAGAGTTGGACACGACTTAGCAGCTGAACAACAACCACATAAGAAAACCCAGATAGTATAGCAGGTGTATCTGTTGCAATCCATAATTCCTCGACAACTTTTGAGTTCACCTCTAGCTCCAGTAGATAATTACCAGCAAGACAACATATCTCTCCCTGATTTCTTTGTTTGAGGGCTTGCTCTGGACACACGAATTTTCTCTGTCCTGTAGTAGGGAGCTAATGCTGCCAGAATCAATGTTCAAGAGCTAGGGGGTGAGAGTCAGTGACAAAGGACCTGAGCCTCTCCAGCTTTGGGTAGGAAAGTGTTAATGTTTCTCAGTGAGACCTCTGTGGGTTTGAGTCCCAGTTGTTCAGACTGCTAAATCTCCTCACCTATGCGCTCTTTTTTATTTTTCCCTTTCCCCTTTTCGCTTTCCCATTCCCTCTCTTGTACTTCCTAAAATCATCTCCCAAACAAACTGCCTGCTTGCAAGTCCTTGTCTCAAAGTCTGCTTTGAGGTGGACAGATTAGACAGACTGACCGTATAGTTTTTAGTTGGAGGATAGTTGCTTTACCACGGTGTGTTAATTTCTGCTGTACGGGAAAACGAATTGGCTGTAAGTGCACATGTGTCCCCTCTTTTTTGGATTCCCTTCCCATTTAGGTCACCACGGAGCGTCAGGATGAGCTACTTGTGCCACACAGGTTTGCACTATCCATCTATTTCATGCACAGTATCAGCAGTTACACATGCATATGTATACACGTCAGTCCTGACGTATATATGTATATACGTATGTATATATGTATATGACGTATATATGTATGTACGTCAGTGCATCCCTTAACCCTTTGCCCCCTTGATGTCCATACGTTTGCTATCTATGTCTGTGTCTCTATTTCTGCTTTGCAAATATGTTCATGGTACACTTCTAGATTCCTCATATATGCAGTAATATATGATATTGTTTTTTTCTTTCTAATTTACTCACTATGTATGAATCTTATGTTACCCAATGGTATACATATATGTGTGTGTATATATATATATACATGCACTTACCTTTCCCAGAAAATCAGTCCACTCATAGTAATTAATTGAAGAAAAGACATTAAAAGTCAGGAGAAGGCGAGAGGCAGATGTTCCAAACCCTTGGGACTAGCAGGAATTAAGAAATTCTTGGATCCGTGTTACAATAAATGAGACCTACATGATGCCACATGAAGGGGTGCATTAAGCACCAGTTATATCTGCTGGATAACAAAGCTATTGATCATCAGAGAGTTGCTAAGAGGGAATTCAACTAGGAAAGATACTCTCTGATGAACAGAATTGTTTGTAGGAGTGATGGTTCCAGTGGGATTGAAATACAGTATAAATCTCTTATGTGTATGGTACTCAGCAACAGCAGAAATGTAGTTATTTATAGGTGCTCATTACTATGAACATATGCACCTTCGCCAGCCTTTACTAGATATCTTACACATATTGAGTGCCACTAATTACGGGATTCTGGGGTTTACAAGCATACAGGGATAGCTAAACTGATAATATAAAGCATATGGATTTGTAATAATCTTAAGTGTAACACTGGTGACTTCTATTGGTACACTGAAATAAAATAAAAATAAATGATACCATTGTTGACATACATACATTCTGTTTCTTTCCTCAACTTTAAGTCTTCTGAAAAAGAGAGACAATTTCCTGAAAGATATGCACTGCTACTATTTCATATGTTTAGCAGACATCTGTCTATTAACATAGACATCTTTTCCTCTCTATCTAGAACAATAGAGAAGAGTAGATACAGGACTTTCCAGGGAAAATAATCATTCTGAGAAAACTAGGAACTGGACCAAAAATAAAGAGACTTGATGCTCAGTGACCACACACCGTATCCTGGTTAAAGGAGCAGCCGACACTTTGTGCCAAGATAATGGGTTTTGATGATGGATTAGCCAAAACTGCCATGAGAAGTGACTGCTCAGATGCAGTCTTTTATCTTCTAAAACATGAACCCTGTTTATGAGGTGGATTACAATTGGACATGATGGTGATACAAGTAAGGAGGCAGAAAATCCGCAGACCCAAACCTGAAGGATTCAGAGACAGAGTGGAAGGGATCAGAGGAAGAGGCTGTGGTGGAGAAGAAAGAGGGCTCCCCGATGGCTCGGTAGGTAAAGAATCCACAGCAATTCAGGAGATACAGAGATGAGTGTTCTATCTCTGGGTCAGGAAGATCCTCTGGAGAAGGAAATGCAACCCAGTCCAGTGTTCTTGCCTGGGAAGTCCCGTGGAGAGAGGAGCCTGGTGGGCTACCGTCCAAAGGGTTACGGAGAGTCTGACACGCGGGGCGGTTAAGCACAGCTCGCAGAGAGAAGTACCAGTGTTTTGTACATTGGATTTCTGCAATTCCTGACTTTTAAAAGACTTTCTCAAGAGAAAAAGACTCCAATATGTGAGAATCTGGCTTCCAGTTTGGTTTGACAAAATTTTAACAGAGGGTTGTTTAGATTCAAGAAGGAAAAACTGAGCCACATGTCACTCACATGTTTAAAGGGATTGAACTTGGAAAAGTAGCTTGACACTTTCTCCCTGGTCCCGGGCAGTAAATCATGCAAAGAGTAAAGGAACACAGGAAGACAGATGCTAACAAGATTTAAGAAAAATAACTTTCTTTTTTTTTTTTTTTTTTAATGGGTTTGGGTGGACTCTGGGATTTGGTGATGGACAGGGAGGCCTGGCATGCTGTGGTTCATGGGGTCGCAAACTTTCTTAGACTATTTTTGCTATAAAGGTTATACAAGCCTCATAATATAAATTAAAGCATTCCTATTTTTTCTTCTCTTAAATTATTTTTATGTCACTGAATATTCATAGAATTTACCTGTGAGTTTACCTGTAAAATAATCTGCTGTGCTAAGAATTTTGATTTGTATATTTTATTTAAGTAAAGAATTTAACTGATAATATCAATTATTTTAATTATAGTAGTATCATTTATATTTTTTACTTCTTTAGAATTTTGGTACATGACTTGATTAGCTATAATTTCTACTTATTAAGTTCCCTGAAATTTTCAAATTCATTGGCAGAAGTTGTTCATAATATTTCTCTATCTCTGCTGATCTACACTCATGCTAAGTTTTATATTTCCCATTACGTTTGCTGGTGCTCAATTGCTTTTCCTTGCTCAGTCTTAAATCTATTTCTCTAATCTTTTAAAAATCCAGCTTTTGACTCTGTTCTTTTTATTCTTTTACAACTCAAGCTTCTATGGCCTTAATTTCTATTCCTAGTTTCATTATCTTTTTTCTACTTTGTGTTTTACTTTGAATTATTTTTCTTAAAGTTTTAAATTTGAATGGTTACTCATTAATGATGAGTATTTGCTCTTGATTAATACAGGTACTCAGTGTCATACATTTGTCTCGTATTTTCAGTTTAGCTACATGCCACATTTTCATATCCAATCTTTCCTTACTACTTATATACTTTTTTTTTTCAGAACTTTTCAGAACTTTTCAGTTCTGACCTTCAGAACTTTATGGTGTTTTAATTATATCTCAATAAAACTACTATAAAACACATTAAAGTTAAATTTTTTTTGCATATTTTACTTATTTGTATAAACTTCTGTAATTAAAAAAAAGTTTAAAAATATATTTATGATTTGTATTTTTCCTCTTGTGAAGATGTTGCACAAACATATTTCTTGTCACATTAACACCTCTCCTTTTTCTCTTATCAACCCAGCTTGGAATCCTAAAGCACTAGTGCCTTTCTTTTGTTGGTGGCTATGTTTTTAATTACTAACTAATTTTTAGTTGTGCGGGGTTTTTGTTGCGGTACTTGGGCTTCTCATTGCAGTGGCTACTCCTTGTTGCAGAGCACAGGGTCCATGGGCTTCAGCAGTTGTGGCTCATGGGCCCTACACTGCACAGGCTCCAGTAGTCGAGGTGCTGGGCTTCAGTTGCTCTGAGGCATGTGGAATCTTCCCAGAACAGGAATCAAACCCGTGTCCCCTGCATCAGCAGGTGGATTCTTATTCGCTGTACCACCCGGGAAGTCCTGGTGTCTTTTTTCTTTATGTGGATGTTAATACTGCATTCATGAAGTGTCACCAGCTCTATCCCAGAAGAATGCCAAGGAATGTGATCTTGTAGGAGGACAGGGTAGCGAGCAGCATTTGGTTTATACAAGAGCAGCCTAGGCAAAGGAGGGGCTGGTTCCTTCCCTCAGTGTCCTCTGGAACAATGGCTTAATGGAGTTTGACAAACCTGTCCAATATCCCCATCTACTTAACATTTTTTAAAAAATTATTTTA
This sequence comes from Dama dama, assembly GCF_033118175.1. Lineage (NCBI taxonomy): Eukaryota > Metazoa > Chordata > Mammalia > Artiodactyla > Cervidae > Dama > Dama dama. Next base: position 5,937,741 of record NC_083701.1, on the reverse strand, counting down.
AAAAGATTTTATTGGAGTAGAGTTGATTTATAATGTGTTAGTCTCAGATATACAGCAAAGCAAAACAGTTATACACGTAACCACTCGTTTTTAGACTCTTTTCCTGCAACATCTATTTTCTTCTCTTCTGACCTCTTTTTTTTCCATTTATTTTTATTAGTTGGAGGCTAATTACTTTACAATATTGTAGTGGGTTTTGTCATACATTGACATGAATCAGCCATGGATTTACATGTATTCCCCATCCTGATCCCCCCTCCCACCTTCCTCTCCACCTGATCCCTCTGGGTCTTCCCAGTGCACCAGCCCTGAGCACTTGTCTCATGCATCCTACCTGGGCTGGTGATCCGTTTCACCCTTTATAATATACATGTTTCGATGCTGTTCTCTCAAAACATCCCACCCTCGCCTTCTCCCACAGAGTCCAAAAGTCTGTTCTGTACATCTGTGTCTCTTTTTCTGTTTTGCATATAGGGTTATCGTTACCATCTTTTCAAATTCCATATATATGCGTTAGTATACTGTATTGGTCTTTATCTTTCTGGCTTACTTCACTCTGTAAAATGGGCTCCAGTTTCATCCATCTCATCAGAACTGATTCAAATGAATTCTTTTTAATGGCTAATATTCCATGGTGTATATGTACCACAGCTTCCTTATCCATTCGTCTGCTGATGGACATCTAGGTTGCTTCCATGTCCTGGCAATTATAAACAGTGCTGCGATGAACATTGGGGTGCACGTGTCTCCTTCAGATCTGGTTTCCTCAGTGTGTATGCTCAGGAGTGGGATTGCTGGGTCATATGGCAGTTCTAGTTCCAGTTTTTTACTACTTATATACTTTTTATAAGTGGTTACTATTTCCATTTCATACACAATTTGTTTACATTCTTAACAGGTATATTGATATGTAATAAGTTGTAAATGCTTGAAATATATAGTGTGATGTTTTGAAATATGTGCATACACACAAATCAATCACCACAATAAGACAATGAGCCTACACACCACACCCTAAGTCTTCCTTGTGACCCTTTATAAACCTTCTACCTACTCTCATCACCATCCCCATCACTGCGAGCTATGGACCCTCTGCTTTCTATTACTATAGATTAGTTTGCATTTTCTAGGTATTTCTATAAATGGAATCATATCTATGTATTGTTGCCTGGGCTTCTTTGATTCAGCACAATAATTGTGAGAATCGACCTTATTTTCATTGAGCAATGTGTCATAATTTATTCATCCCACCCAGGGTAGTTTTCAACTCAAATATTTTACTTTTCATCTTTAGTATGTCTTATTTAGGCATGGGCTTCCCCAGTGACTTCCCCCATGACTTGAGTCATGGGCTTCCCCAGTGACTCAAGTAGTAAAGAATTCTCCTGCAATGCAGGAGTGAGAGTTCAATCCCTGGATCAGGAATATCTCTGAGGAAATGGAAACCCACTCCAATATTCTTGCCTGGGAAACATCATGGACTGAAGAGCCTGGAGGGCTACAGTCCATAGGGTTGCAAAGATTTGGACACAACTGAGCACATTAAAAGACGCTTACTCCTTGGAAGGAAAGTTATGACCAACCTAGACAGCATATTAAAAAGCAGAGACATTACTTTGCCAACAAAGGTCCGTCTAGTCAAGACTATGGTTTTTCCAGTGGTCATGTATGGATGTGATAGCTGGACTGTGAAGAAAGCTGAGCGCCAAAAAATTGATGCTTTTGAGCTGTGGTGTTAGAGAAGACTCTTGAGAGTCCCCTGGACTGCAAGGAGATCCAACCAGTCCAAAAGGAGATCAGTCCTGAGTGTTCATTGGAAGGACTCATGCTGAAGCTGAAACTCCAATACTTTGGCCATCTCATGCGAAGAGTTGACTCATTGGAAAAGACCCTTATGCTGGGAGGGATTGTGGGCAGGAGGAGAAGACAACAGAGGATGAGATGGCTGGATGGCATTACTGACTCGATGGACATGAGTTTGAGTAAACTCCGGGAGTTGGTGATGGGCAGGGAGGCCTGGCATGCTGCGATTCATGGGGTTGCAAAGAGTCGGACACGACTGAGCAACTGAACTGAACTGAACTGAGCACACATGCATGCACATTTTCCATATCTCTACTTAACGTTCTCAATATTTCTTTTACCTTGGGACATGTCAACTACAGTTATAATAATTGTTTTAATGTCTTTAGCTACCAATTCTATCATCTGTGTCTTACTGGATTGGTTTCAATTGATTAATATTTCCACTTACTTATATTTTCCCACTTCTTTGCATAAATGACATTTTATTGGATACTAGACATTGTGAATTATACCTTGTTGTGTGTTGGTTATTTTTGTATATCTTGATATAAATATTCTTGACCTTTGTTCTGGATCTCAGCTAATTTATTACAGATATTTTTGGTACTTGCTTTTAAGCTTCATTAGGTAGACAAAAACATCATTGAGTCTAGGGCTAACTTTGCACCCTAATTTTGTACTAAGACAAAGATTTGAGGTCCTCTTCCTGATATGCCATGGATTAAGAGTTTTTTTTTCAAACTCTTAATTTTGAAATTTGGGAACAGTAACTATATCTAGGATTGTCTGGGCCTAAGATTTGTTCCTTCCAAACCTTCAGGTGGTTATTGCACTGCCCTCTGATAATTGACTCACACACATCATCTTGTTCAGGTGAAGGCTTGAAGGAGAGCTGCAGCTTTGGAGAGCTCTCTTCCTTTCTCTGTTTATTCCTTTCCTCTCTGATACTCAGCCCTGTCTCCTCAAGCAGGAGGACTGCCAAGCTCTTTCTGGGTTCCCCCTATGTTTTCTGTGGTCTGGAAACTCTTCAGGCAATAAACTGGGGCAATAATAGTGCTTACTTTGTTTCCTGTCTTCCCATTCTTAAGGTATAAATGTTTTTCATTATCTGATGTTCAATACGTTGAATATCACCTCTTTATTTTCCAGGCAATTGGGTAAACAGATTTCCTGTTGTATCATCTTGGATGGAAGAAGAAATTGCAAATTTTTTTCTTAAAGAGATCAAAATTGACATGCCTCATGACATGACAGACACGGATAGCTATATGATAATAGAAGAAACATGATGAATAAGTTACCTAGATTCTGCTGGTGATGCAGCAGAATCTTTTCTAGAGACCAGCTGTGGCACCAATAACAGATTCTGCTTCTTGATTCTTTACATTACCCTCTCCTCCCTCTGATACTATGACACTTTGTGCTATTAATCAAAATCAGTGTGTTCTCAGTTTTACGTAAAAATTATACAAAATTATTTAAATATGAAGTACTTTTATTCATCCCTAATGGGCAATATTGGTAGAGATACCTGCTTATTCAAACACAGTTTCAGTACAAGTCTCCCTATACTGGTAAACCCAACTCTATAGCTTACCCCAAAGTGCTGCCTTTAGCTCTATTCACTTAGGGAATCCTGGAACCACCTACTGTGTTGGTGCCTCTGATCAACCATATACTTTATCAGACTTCATTGGGATTACTTCAGGAGCTGGGTGAGGTTGAATCCAGTAAGTGCATCACCATGACAAGGGCACCTGAATCGGGCTTGCAAAGTCAGCAACGTACATCCCAAGAGGATATGTTCACTTTCTGCTCAGTGAAAAAGAGTAAAGTTAGTTCAGTTCATTATAAGAGAAATAGAACTGTCCAATTTATTCTGCGACTACTTCAGTAGAAACACCCCTAAGCACTGAAAATGTAGAAATATGAAAAAGTGTGCTGAATATTTTAGAAATTTTAAAAGACTTTTTTTCTTTGCTGGATTTCCATAAGAGAAAAGCACATATAGATCAGTCAGCACCAAAACTTGAAGCCACTGCTGGAGAATGGACCCCAGCAACAATGACTGAACATCGACAAATGGAGTTTTTATTTTTATTATCAAATTATGCAACCTAAATTATGCATCCGTTCCCAGCCAGCACCACACTTCAAATGATAAATTTTTATAGCTGTCAAGAAAACATGCAAAGAGAAGCCAAATTGGAAATAATCATTGCTTGCTGTTACTTTGTAAGCAGGACAAAAGAAATAACAGATTGAGTAATTGATTGGAGTAATGGATTCTGGTATTTATTTAACCATTAAAGAAAGAAAAAAAAACTTACATGTAAAAGAAGAAATGTTAGACTCCTTGGGTTTGAATTGGAAAGATTAAAAATTCATCAACTTATGTGCCATTACTTTTCACCATTTATTATTTTTATAAACTACAGAGGAAATCTGAACCTGAATTTTCTCTATATTGTATGATCTGAGTCAAAATAATATGAAATATTTAAAAATAAGGGCTTCCCTGGTAGCTCAGATGGTAAAGAGTCTGCCTGCAATGCAGAAGATCCAGGTTTGATCCCTGGGTCAGGAAGATCCCCTGGAGAAGGAAATGGCAACCGACTCCAGTATTCTTGCCTGGAAAATCACATGGGTGGAGGAGACTGGTGGGCAACACCCTATGGGGTCAGAGAGTTGGACACAACTGAGTGACTAACACATACAGTAACACACATCTAAAAACTAGATTTTCAGATCTGACCAAAGATTACATTGAGTGCTCTAGTTAGAGTGAGTTGGAAGCAGAGTCTGGGTTGCATTTATTCTGTAAATCAAGAGAATAAAGGCTTTGAAGATCCAGATCAAGAGAAAAGGAAGAGATGCAAGAAGTCTTTAAAACTTATCTTCACTATGCTTATTATGCAACCAGAGACACAGAGACAGAGCCAGACGGGGGGGGGGGGGGGGGGGGGGGGGGGGTGAAGAGAGGAGGAGGAGTGGAATAACAAGGAGAAAGAGAGAGAGGGGAAAAAACTAACTCAGTGAATGGTACATTTTGAGAAGCACGAGTAACAATATACCCTTTGTTTGATACCTATCTCAAACTTGATAAAGCCACAGGCATTGACAACAGGCTAAAATATGGGGCATTTAGAAAAATGTTAAAGCACCTATAAACTTTAATTTTGTAGTATATCCTTTTGAAATTGTAGTCAAAAGTAATAAACAAACTTTGTTTATTTAAATAGTCACCTAAAATATTTTCAGATGCATGTATAATGGATGATGGGCTTCAAGGTGGCTCAGTGGTAAAGAATCTGCCTGCCAGTGCAGAAAACACAGATTCAAGCCCTGCGTCCAAAAGATCCTTAGAGAAGTACATGGCAACCCATTCCAGTATTCTTGCCTAGAGAATCCAATGGGCAGAGAAACCTGGCAGGCTACAGTCCATGGGGTCGCAAAACAGTCGACACGACTTAGCAACTAAACCACACCACGGCATATAAGAGAGGCAGATAGAGTGTCCAATAGGAATAATTTTATTTAAATTGTTAGTTTAAAAAAATCACCTCCCACTTTGCAACATACCTCATAAATCTTCTAGATAATGACCAAACAATCCACACACTCATGGTGGTAGTGGTTTGGTCGCTAAGTCATGTCCGACTCTTGCAACCCCATCGACTGTAGCCTGCCAGGTTCCTCTGTCTGTGGGATTCTCTAGGCAAGAATACTGGAGTGGGTTGCCATTTCATTCTCCAGGTGATCTTCCCAACCCGGAAATTAAACCCTCCTCTCCTGTGTTGCAGGCAGATTCTTTACTGATTGAGCCACCTGGGAAGCCATAACTGTCTTACACACCTAAGAAATGGAACTATCCTACGATACATTAACAGAAGTCATCTCATTGCAAATGAAGAAAGTTTATGCTTTTTTATGAAAATGTTTATCCTTGGTGACATTACAGTACCTCCGAAGTGAAACATCTCATCCAACCAGTGAACACAACCAGTGAGCAACTATCCAATTGAAAAGGAAGACAAAAAATTTTTTTCTGGATTGTGGCCATCAGAAAGAAGTGGTAAAAGGGCAGTCTGGAATAAAAGTAAAATAAAAGTAAGTAAATAATAAAAGTAAGTCTCTCTTCCTCCCTTCAAAATGATAGAGTTCATCCCAAGCACATGTATTGTACCCATTCACACAAACCCCAGCAGTACCAGTGGATCTCAACAAAATACCCATTTCTCTTTGAAAAAAATATCATCAACTCAAGTCAGGCTGGCATACACTTGAGTGTCATACATTTAACTTTAGCCTTGAAAATGTGATCTCGGGGAAAGACTGAACTAAACATCCATATAGGAAGAAGATGCTCATAACAATGTTTCCCATTCCATATCATGAATTATTTATAAACAATGCATATTTTCTGATGAGTGTAAATTTTTGTTAAGAACAGAAGTCTAGTTCTGTTGAGAGTTGATACCTGTCCCTACCTCACCACTGCCTGATGCAAATACTGGTCATTTTAGAGAAGTGAAGAGGAATCAATAATTCACATAAAGCAGTTAAGATTTGGGATTTATTTGAAGCACTACACTTTATTCTTGGGTTTTTATGTTACTGTCCTTTTTTTTTTTCTTGCTGCACCTTGAAAGTTTCCATTTTAGGAGACACTCAAAACAGCAACTCAGCAGATGATCTAAAAATGAGATTTGACTCATCTGATATAAAATGCAGTTAATACAGATACACTTTGAGAAGTATCCATAAAATAAGATTTCCTTTTGCTCTCATTGGCTCCTTCACACTCTTTCTTTGATATCAAGGAAGTCAGTTCTGCTATCATGTTTTATTATTCCAAATTTTTCAGCCTGCCACATTTTATAGTGTTAATTATAATTCAGCTAGAGATTTATATAGTACACATGTCTCTCTCTGAAAGGCATTTCCTATCTTCATTCAAATGTGCACGTTGGTATGATCGGCATGGTTACTAGCAAATTAATTCTTCACTCTGTTATGGTTACATTTACCCTTCACGCCTTATTAAAATACTTGCCAACTAGATAAGGGGAATAAAAATAGTTTGATTTGAATACATTTTGCCTTATTTTAAATCATTTTGATTGAAATACAAAAAATGAAAATAATTGTCACCATTTAAATCTAGTAAGTTTTAAATACTGAAGCAGTTTCCATAACAAGAAATAAAGCAAGTTTCTAGGCCTTAGTTTAAAATGTTCTCATCTCCTAGATATAAATAATTATAGCTACAATAAATTTTAGAGCAGGTGTTGTATGAACACTGGCACATGAAAAGAGAGCATTTCTCTTGTTCCTGTGTTGTCCCCAAATTATTCACAAGGTGACTTGGTCTAGCATGAAGGACACTGGACTTGTCACAGGAAATTCCAGCCATTGATCTCAGATGAGCCACCTTCCATTAGGGCATTGCTCAGAATACTACCTTGAGTCTTAAATTCCATGAATGCAATGAAGATAATGATATTTCTTTTTGCCATCCCATGATGGTTTTGATGAAGAGTGAAAGGTTTAATGCACTATAAATACTAAAAAGACAGCTGAGGACCGAAGAATTGGTGCTTTTGAACTGTGGTGTTGGAGAAGACTCTTGAGAGTCCCTTGGACTGCAAGGAGATCCAACCAGTCCATCCTAAAGGAGGTCAGTCCTGGGTGTTCATTGGAAGGACTGATGCTGAAGCTGAAACTCCAATACTTTGGCCACCTGATATGAAGAGCTGACTCATTGGAAAAGACCCTGGTGCTGGGAAAGATTGAAGGCAGGAGGAGAAGGGGACGACAGAGGATGAGATGTTTGGATGGTATCACCGACTGAATGGACATGAGTTTGATTAAGCTCCAGGAGTTGGTGATGGACAGGGAAGCCTGGCGTGCTGCAGTCCATGGGGTCACAAAGAGTCGTACATGACTGAGCAACTGAACTGAACTGAAATACTTTCTGCAAATAAAAAGTGTCTATGCGTGTGCATATGTGTGTATGTGTGTGTGTGTTTCTTGATGCTTTCAAGAAGCCATTTGCAATTATTGAGACAGTCAGTAGGAAGGGGGAAGAAAAAAGCATTGGCATCATTATCTATTTAATATTTGATTCTAAGAACCAGACCCTTTTTATCTTCTAACAAGAATTAAGAAAAAGAAAGAGAAAGACAGGATAGAAGGAAGAAAGGGAGGGAAGGAGAGAGAGAAAACATTGTAGATGGAGAAGCTGCTGGTTGATAGCGCACTGCAGGAGACAAAACACTTACAGGGGCTGTTGTGGAGACCTTCTTCAGAGAAGGGCCAGCATCTAAGCAGGAATTCATGGGGCAAGAGAGGGCATACAGGGTCCTGGAACCGGCAGTCTGGCTGCTGGAGAGTGAACTTTCCTCCAGCAGGCCAGTGAAGGACCCTTTAAGAAGTGCTCTGAGAATACGGTTTGGGTGCACGAGTTGTTTTAGGTGGTGACTCTGGCCAAGCACTTGTACTTGGCACGTAACCACCTCACAGGGGAGTTTATTAACATTATTGGATCCACCTCCCTTCTTGGGGCTTCCCTGATAGCTCAGTTGGTAAAGAATCTACCTTCGATGCAGGAGACCCTGGTTCGATTCTTGGGTCAGGAAGATCTGCTAGAGACAGGATAGACTACCCACTCCGGTATTCTTGGGCTTCCCTTGTGGTGTAGCTGGTAAATAATCCACTTGCAATGCAGGAGACCTGAGTTCGATCCCTGGGTTGGGAAGATACCCTGGAGACGGGAACAGCTACCCACTCCAGTATCCTGGCCTGGAGAAGTCCATGGACTGTGTAGTCCATGGAGTCATAAAGAGTCAGACACAACTGAGCAAATTTCACCCACTCACTCCCTCCTGAGTATTGATATCTGTTCTTCCAGCCTCCAGATCTAAAAGAGAGTTTAGCACAGCAGTTAGGAGCTTGGTTACTGGAGTCATATTGCTTGAGTTCAAATCCAAACTCTAGCACTTATTAATTTTGCAGCCTTATGTGAGGTTCTTAATATTTGTGTGTGTGTGTTAGTTGTTCAATTAGTTCAACTCTTTGTGACCCCATGGACTGTAGCCCACCAGGCTCCTCTGTCAATGGCATTATCCAGGAAAGAATAATGGAGTGGGTTGTCATTCCCTTCTCTAGGGGATCTTCCCAACTCAGGGACTGAGCCCAGGTCTCTGGCATTGCAGGAAGATTCTTTACCATCTGAGCCACGAGAGAAGTCTTATTTGTAAAATGGGAATAATGAATACTTGTAACATAAGGTCATTAAGGGAGTTAACTTAATGGAACGACTCAGGTCAACTGGGCAGAGGAGACAGTCACTAGAAGCTAAAGAGTATGGTTTGTTTTGATTAGGAAAATTCACAGCAGAGTGTGTGAGACTCACCCCTTTCAAAGTCATCAACTCCCTCTACGAATCAGCTGAGCAGATGTGGGATCACTGTTATTTCTCCTCCACGTCCCTCTGCTTACTCATTTGCTGTTGTTTAGTCACTAAGTCATGTCTGACTCCTTTGCAGCCCCATGGACTCTAGACTGCTAGGCTCCTCTGTCCATGGGATTTCCCAGGCAAGCATATGGAAGCTGATTGTCGTTTCCTTCTCCAGGGGGCCTTCCCGACCCAGGAATCGAACCTGCGTCTCCTGCATTGTCAGGTCGATTCTTTACCACTGAGCCACCTAGGAAGCCCATGGAAATCATTAACTTTTCTTATAATACTAATGAGATAGTGGATAAAATTACTTCCAGTTTGTTTTGATTTCTCAAGACTTGATTTTAGGAAAACAGACTATTTATTATTTACAGATAAACAACATATTCACAATGAAATATTTTAAAATTAATACAACATAGAGTATTTATATTTTTATTGCAGATGCTAGAAAATTAGAACAATTTTACCCTTGAAATACCAAGCCACAAAAAAAAAAATCACAACCAAAAAATAAAAACTTCACAGACCAAAATGTGTCCTTCATCCTCATTTGTAGGTGGTAATAGAAATGCTTGTCTCACAAGGGATCTTACCGGGATTAACTAAGACCATAGGCAGAACAAATCTGGCATACAGTGAACATTCACTCACTGGAAAATGTCACTGTAACTATCCCAGAGTAGGACAGTAGAACCTTTCAAGTTCAAGATCCATGGGTGCTCAGTTCAGTTCTCTTCTTTTGCAGTGTGTGGCCTTAAACAAGATGCTTAGTCTTCCTTTAGGCATCTCAGTTCTTGTTTTTGATGTCCCCATCTGGAATGCTGTGTAGGATGAAGCTGCTCCATCAGAACTGAAACAAAGTAAACCTTTGAAACATGTTCAGTTCAATTCAGTTCAGTCGCTCAGTCCCGTCAGACTCTGCAACCCCATGAATCGCAGCATGCCAGACCTCCCTGTCCATCACCAACTCCCGGAGTTTACTCAAACTCATGTCCATCGAGTTGGTGATTCCATCCAGGCATCTCATCCTCTGTCATCCCCTCCTCCTCCTGCCCCCAATCCCTCCCAGCATCAGGGTCTTTTCCAGTGAGTCAACTCTTTTCGTGATGTAGCCAAAGTACTGGAGTTTCAGCTTCAGCATCAGTCCTTCCAATGAACACCCAGGACTGACCTCCTTTAGGATGGACTGGCTGGATCTTCTTGTAATCCAAGGGACTCTCAAGAGTCTTCTCCAACACCACATTTCAAAAGCATCAATTTTTCGGTGCTCAGCTTTCTTCACAGTCTAACTTTCACATCCATACACGACCACTGGAAAAACCATAGCCTTGACTAGATGGACCTTTGTTGGCAAAGTAATGTCTCTGCTTTTTAATATGCTGTCTAGGTTGAAACATGTTAGCTATTATTACTACTGTTGCCGTGACGTTGAGGATGAGAATGATATAAGGGAACATAGTGGCATGCAAGGGTGTCCAGTTCTCATAAGGAAATCAGCTTGGTCACCCCTTAGGGGATGCTCCTAGTGACATTCCAGGACAGTTATTAGCTCACGAGCCAGTGGAGGAGGATTGGAACTCACACCTGGACTGTGAAGCCAGCATGGGACACAGAAGAGGGGCTTCTGTTGCATAGCAAAATAAATTGCAAGTAATTGTGATTAAAACCTGTGATCTCTCCAGAGAGTTTTTAAGTTACTAAAAGTCAAGAGTCCCCTCTTCCTATCTTCATAGTGATAAAGTGTATAGAAAATGCCTAGTAAATGGTTGTTAAATGTTTGACTGCTGAAAAGCACCATATTTTTATCTCAGCATCTACTAAGCAGTGATGCCAATTTTTGTCTTTTCCAATATTTATTTGTTGAATGTAATCTATGTGCCTGGTTCTGATAGGCTCTGGAGAAATAGTTATGAATAAATTAGGTACAGTCTTTCCTACTAGGAATTGTAAAATTTAGTTCAAGTAAAGAGAAAGTACACAGAAAACCACCATCTTCATAATACAATCTGTCTCTCTTTCTCTCATTTCACAAATAATTCTCTCAGGGCACAAATGTAGAATTAGAGTGTCTATAAGAAGAAACGGCCCAACTCCTGCTAGAGTGGATGTTAGATGTTCTAATACTCTTATGAACTCTCTCTAATGAAAACAAGTATTGTATAAAAGGACATATATGGACTATACCCGCTGGACTTAAACTTCTAGGCACTCATTTATAGTAGACACATAGACATCCAACAGTCCTATACCAATGGGTTTGTGAATTCTGAATTCAGTGAGAATTGTGAAAACCAGGACAATTACTGAAACACTGAACATTTTGAAGACCATTTTAAGAGCGGGTAGAACAAAGAAAGGAAAAGAAGCAAGGCCATGGAGAGTGAATTAATAAAGTCTGAAGAGGAAGCAGGTGGCTTTCTCCCATACAAGACCTAGAAGTTTGGAGAGAAATTGAAAGCCTTTCTCAGGAAATAATAGTAATTGATAGTGGCTTTGTAGCAGCTCAGATATTGCGCTCACTTTTTAAAAATAAGAGAAAGAGAGATAATAGATGTCTCAATTAGAGAAAGGATAATATCGGAAATGGAGAAGGAAATGGCAACCCACTCCAGTATTCTTGCCCAGAGAATTCCATGGACAGAGGAGCCTGGCAAGCTATAATAGTCCATGGGGGTCGCAAGAGCCAGACACAACTTAGTGACTAAACCATCAATATCAGAAAAGTACAAGTAAATGAAAAGCTCTAATCAGTTTCTTTGATTCTGACAATATATAAATAGGTAAATTTAAAGAAAATAGAGTTGGGAAACCCCTGCATTGGAGAATTATCACTCCATTTGTATGAAAACTAAGATTCAGGAATTTGAAATGACCCCAAGGCCCAGTGGCAAGGGAGAACAGAACTAGGATTAGGATCACAATGCCCAGGGAGCCAGGGTCCTTCCTGAAATGCCCAGCCTCTGTCCTCAATCCATCAGTGCTATGCACAAAGGGACAAAGGAAACTCCAAACCGGCTATGTTGAAAATGGGTCACGGTGGATCTTAGAGGTGGAAATGATGCCACAGAAACACCTGCAAAGAGTGGACTTGGAACGATCTAGGTGTAGGTTGCTTATTGTTGAACAGGCTTGATGGATACCACAGAAATATTTGTGCATCCATGTCCACTCACTCAATGGCTTTACCCATGCCAACTCCATTTGTGGGGGTAAATACAAGCCAGCATCCTCAGCCCCTAAGATACAAGGGGTTCTCTGCTTCCCTGGCCACAGCACTAGGTTGAAGAACAGCAAAGGGGCACGTGGCCCCAGCTTGGCTAATCAGTGCCTCCACTTCTCAGCCATGGGGATTGTTTTGTGGGATGAGTGTATAACCCAAGTATGGCTGATTCGAGGTCTCCAGAGTTATTCCTTTGTATCCAGGCATGAGATGCTTCATTCCTTTCTAGCTATGGCCCTTAAAGCCTTGAGCCTAATAGCTGGAAGTGGTATTGTCTCTACCAGCAGAAGAAGGTAAAGCCGAAGAGCAGACTGACCCAAGGATGAGATGTGGACAAATTACCACAGGCGCCAGTGAGTCCCGTGATCTAATTGTCTCTGGATGTGCTTTTGCCCTCAATCATTATATGAGGTAACAAACTTCTCTTTGTATTAGACACATTTTGAGCTTCGTGTTTTTATCAGCTTCAGACAATGTGCCCTGTTAAGTATTATTACTAAATAATTAAATAACTTCATTGGCGGCAATAATTATTATACATGTACATGGTGCTCAAGCTTCTTAAACTATTTACCTTGTAGTTATACCATAAACAGCTATGAACACCATGAAAGTTATTTCCCATTATCTACTTTAATCCTTACCAAAAAATGTTCAAACGGGCATGTTTTTTTCTTCCAATATTCAGATAAAACGATACTACAGACTATAAGGGACTTATTTCTTTCACCCATGGCTCTTACAAAGATCTATATCCTAACACAAAGGTTTCCTTTAAGTCCATCTAGGTGTATGGAAAGTTACATAGTGAGAAGTTTAGTCTCTATGCTAAAAGTTAAGGACAGGAATTAAAATGATTTTTGATACTATATGGATATGATGTGATTTGATCGTGTTGACATTTAAATTAAATACTATTTTTAATTAGTATCATAACTCTTTCATTATGTGTTCATGCCTCCAAGTCTTTAAGTGCCTCATAGAATATGTAGTCCAGGCAATTTGGCTTAGAAATGGGAGACTGGGGACCCAGAAACGTTGTGTTCTTCCAAGGTTAAATAGGAAACTGTCACTGAGGGGGATATGAGTCCTGAATTCCATCCATGCACACGTAATACCTGTTTCTGTTGGCAAGTGAGGGCTCTTTCTTGCACCACTTGATTAATACTTCTTGGCCTAATCATCTTTGGTCAATTTATTTTAAATAATAGAATGTATGTGTATATATCTCTTTTGTCTTCAATGAAAATTTTTACATTACAAAAGTTATGTTCCTATCATTAATTTTCATTAACAAATGTTTGATTAAGCTACAACCTTAGGGAAATTTGTCTCTGTTGAAACCTTTCATCAAGGGGTTTAATATTCTTTCAACAAAGCAAAGAGCTAACAGAACAATCCTGGCTATTAAAAAAAAATTTTCAAAACATGCACTGTTTCAGCTTAATGGTTGCAAATAGTAGTTTGTTATGGAATTTTAATGGTTCGATTATAACAGCCATTTCTAAAATGAATCACAGTTATTACCATGTAAGGTAGGGCATAAATTGTAGATTGTAATTGCTCACAGACTTTTCTAAAACAACGATATGTCTACATCAAATCTGGAGCATGCTGTTGACATAATAAACTGAAGGAAGGTTTATCACAAACCTAAAACAAAAGATGGGATAGAAGAGAAAGACTGCTATAATGATAAAGATCTCGCATTTGCTCAAAATGAAATTTAAACTGAAATTAAAATGAAGGAGCAAAAAAGTAATTTTCACCTCCAGACTCATAATCTTTACTGTATCTTTTCTTGGGTCTGTGATGATTTTGATGTAGAAAGGATGTTTAAGATTGTTTAGGCTAATGGATTTTAAATATGTTTTTAGCTATGGGGCTCTCAGTCACAAAGTATCTATAGCCTCAATATAAAAATATAGTAAAAGTAGATTTTTATCTGGCTGAATCAAGAGCGAAGTTTTTGGAACTTTGTCCCTCAATTCAGTTTCCCTTTCCTGATCTCTTCCTCTCAATTGACCACGTCCAAGTCCCCAGCTTTATTTTTCTGGGCTCCAAAATCACTGCAGATGGTGACTGCAGCCATGAAATTAAAAGATGCTTACTCCTTGGAAGGAAAGTTATGACCAACCTAGATAGCATATTAAAAAGCAGAGACATTACTTTGCCAACAAAGGTCCGTCTAGTCAAAGCTATGGTTTTTCCAGTGGTCATGTATGTATGTGAGAGTTGGACTATAAAGAAAGCTGAGCACCGAAGTACTGATGCTTTTGAACTGTGGTGTTGGAGAAGACTCTTGAGAGTCCCTTGGACTGCAAGGAGATCCAACCAGTCCATCCTAAAGCAGATCAGTCCTGGGTGTTCATTGGAAGGACTGATGCTGAAGCTGAAACTCCAATATTTTGGCCACCTGATGCGAAGAGCTGACTCATTTGAAAAGACCCTGATGCTGGGAAAGATTGAGGGCAGGAGGAGAAGGGGCCGACAGAGGATGAGATGGCTGGATGGCATCACCAACTCGATAGACATAGATTTGGGTAAACTCCAGGAGTTGGTGACGGACAGGGAGGCCTGGTGTGCTGTGATTCATGGGGTCCCAAAGAGTCGGACAAGACTGAGTGACTGAACGGAACTGAACTGAAGTCCCCAGCAACATACAAAGGAAAATCCCCGGCTCCATTTCGCTCATTCAGTTACACAATTAAAAGCACTAAAGCCAAAAAACGAATATAAATTCCCCAACATCTCAAACCTAATTAGTGGAAAATCAGGGACAGGGAGACAGCTTCCCTGCACTGCTGTACAGAGAATATTCCGTTATGTTGCCTATTATTCAGGGCTTTTTGGATTTTGCCTACTGTCTCAATATTCTCCTTATGCTTGAGGCTTCTTGCCTCTTACTGAATGGTTGGAAGCCTAAAGAAACAAACTGTAGATGTACTTGGAATTCGCCAGAAAATACAGTTATAATTAGAAAATAATTTCAAAGAAAGCATAAAGGAACATCAACTTTTTTTTTTTTTTTTTTTTTTTACCAAAACTCATGAAAGTCAAGGGAATTTAACATCTAAAATAGAAATGGCAAAATGCTTTTTGTAAGCCAATATGTTATAAAGTGAGTAACCTTCACTCCGTTCAAATTTTGGGCTTACATGTCTATTCCAAAAAGAGTGCCTGCTTTTTTCTTTTCTTAAGTCAGGTTTATTCAATTCCCTGCCTGCCCTGTGAGTTGTGAGACTTCTGCTGAGACACTGCCTTACACAAACCGTTCCGAGCCTCGTTTCCCCACCGTCTCTGTCTTCTCGCCCGGCCTTCCTGTGCCTGGTATTCACCCGTGCCTCTTGGTAGTGGCGTCAGGGCTTCCTCTCACTATATTTTCCTTTGCTTGATATCAAGGTTCTTTCTCTCTTCTGTTACTATTATCAAAAATGCATCAACTAGTGAAAATGATACTAAAAATAAATTTGAAAAGAGCTTCTCTTGTATCTTCAGTTTTCTTGCCTATTTGCTTTTGGTTTCTTTTCATTTTTGTTGAAATGCAGTTGATTTACAATGCTGTGTTTTATGTATATACACTCTTTTTTGGATTCTTTTCCCATATCAGTCATTACAGAGTATTGAGTAGAGTTCCCTGTGCTATATGGGTTCCCCAGGTGCCGTAGCGGTAAAGAATCCACCTGCCAGTGAAGAAGACGCAGGAGACACAGGTTCCATCCCTGGGTTGGAAGGATCCCCTGGAGGAGGAAATGGCACCCCACTCCAGTATTCTTGCCTGGGAAATCCCATGGGCAGAGGAGCCTGGTGGGCTACAGTCCATGGGGTCGCAAAGAGCTGGATGAACTGAGCACCCACAGGCCCCACATCATACTATACATCAGGTCCTTATTTGTTGTCTATTTTATGTATAGAACTGTGTCTATGTCAGTCCCAATCTCCTAATTTATCCCTCCCTCCTTTTCTCCCTGGAAACCATAAGACTATTTTCTATACCTGTGATTCTATTCCTGTTTTGTAAATCTGTTTATCAGTACCATTGTTTTTAGATCCCACACATAAGCGACATCGTGCGATATCTGTCCTTCTCTCTCTGACTTACGTCACTCAGCATGACCATCTCTAGATCCATCCAATTGCTGCAATTGCCTTTGAGAAGGAGGATGATGATCCAAAGACTTCCCCAGTCCACAGGTCTTTACAAACGCTGTTGTCTTTAAAAGAAGATAGTGAGAGTGGCCACAACTGGGAGTTGTTGCCTCCACAGTATGTCTGACTTCTGATTGTAGTTCCTTCAAACAATGGCCTGTCTTACTTGAGAAGCTGGTTCTCCGCCCTGGCCAGGCTCTGTCTCTGTGCTCCAGGCAGCTCTCCATACAGAATTCCCTGTGATATTCCCTGTGATGTGTTCACTTATTCTTGATCAAAGACCTTTGGATTCCTGGGTGATGGGATCCCAAATAAAGAAGTTTTCTCTCTTTTATTATCTGCTTCTGTATTTGGCCTCAGCCTTAGAGGTGGGAACTATTCCTAGAGATTGTCAAAAATTCCAGTTACTTTCTAGCGTATTTCAATACATTTCTGGTAAGGAAAATCCTGAGTCAGCCCTCTCCACCCACTTCTTTCCTTCTGCACCCAGCCTCTCTCTCAGTATTTCTTTCTCACCTGTGTCTTTCTCAAAGAGGTCCTCTCTGACCACTCAAATTAAAAGAGAATTTTTTCTGCTCTTTTTCTAACTTAACATCCTACCTTTTCCCTATGCTTGCAACATTTCTTGACATTTCTAATTATTTTACATATTTTCTTGCTAGCTTATTCATTCCTTTATCCTTTAAAAATTGCAGGCCTCATGGGGCCTGGGACCACATGTGTCTGCTTACTTGTTATTTTACCCCCAGGGTGTAGAGTATTATAAGGGCTTCCCAGGTGGCATTAGTGGTAAAGTATCTGCCTGCCAATGCAGGAGTTGTAAGAGACGCATGTTCTATCCCTGGTCAAGAAGATCTCATGGAGGAGGGCATGGCAACCCACTCCAGTATTCCTGCCTGGAGAATCCCATGGACAGAGGAGGCTGGTGGGCTACAGTCCACAGGATCACACAGAGTAGGACACGACTGAAGTGACTTAGCATGCAAGCACATAGAGTATTATACTCACCAGACAGTATATAAGGATATCCTGACTGAGTGAGTGAATGCAACCTGAACCACTTCTTACTGCCTTTTCTGAAACCTCCTGCATTTCAGCAGCTAGTTTGGTTTTTTGTTTGTTTGTTTGGTTGGTTTTGGCTACATTGAGCATCACAGGGGTTCTTAGTTCCCCAACCAAGAATGGAGCCCACACTCCCAAAAGTGGAAGCCCGAAGTCTTAATCACTGGTCTGCCAGGAAAGTCCCTCAGTGTAACTATTACCTACATCTTGCTTTTCTTGCCTGGGCTGTTATGACCACCTGGTGTTCTTTTAAGTCATTACCAAGCCCTAGGGTGAATGTCCCGTGTCCTTGTAGCTCTTCTATTAGTCTGAGCATAAAGCTCCTATTCTGAAAGCTGACACCCTGTTTAAAATGCAGTTACCATCTACCTAGGATCCTCTCTCCCTAGCATGGTCAAGCTCTATTGGTTCTTTATGGCTTCCTCTGTTACCATGGAGATAGATGGATTTTTTTTTTTTTTTTTTTTTTGCTATTACTGTCGAGGGCCAAGGAATATACAAACAGAAGAGGTGGGAATTAACTTGGACACTCTTTGTACAATTAGCATCTAATGAATCCTTCCTCACAATAGATTGGCTTCAACCCCATTAGTCCAGAATCAGAGCTGCTCATACTTCGTGTAATAAGATGTCGAATGATAACTCACAGCAGGGACTGTGAAAAGGGCTGCTGGGGAGAAAATGTTTACTGAATAAACAGTCTGGTCACCAGGGAGAGAATGACTCATTTGCGTCTCCTGTTTTAATGTGTGAAAATGTTTTTCCTCTTGAAAAGGACTGCATTAAGGAGCTTGGAGGCATTTTGCCAGACTCATTTATACAGTGGATTAGGATCTGAATAAGATTATAGAATTTCATGTCGAGCATGAAGGGGAGCAGGGGTGTTTTGTGCAGTTTCTCTTCACTTTTGCAACCTTGTTACAAGACTTATTTTTTTTTTTTTTTTTTAAATAACTTCAATAGGGCAAAGTCTATAAAGGCCTTCCCTTTGACAAAAGAGGCTCAGAGAGGACAAGGGGAGACCAAGGTCATGAAGCTAACATGTAGCTGAATGAACCTAAATCTCGGGTGTCCTCATTCCTGATATCCATTCCCATAGGATACTGCACCCTCCCCCATACCTCAGAGGCTCTCAGACGAGGAGAATTATAGAATTATCCAACTTCTTCACTGAAGATGAAAGGAAAATGCAAGACCTTTCAACAGAAAGTAGAAATAACAAAGCCCATGGCCAGGAAATAATATTAGATCAGATCACTCTCTATCTTCATTAAAAGAAAAATAGATGTTCCTATTTTGCATGGTTTTTCTTTCCCCAAAATGTCATCCAAGCTTAAGACCATGACTTAAGAGATGTATTTATTCCATTAAATTGTACTGCTCTGAACAGAGACTTAATGGGATGTGATGGAAATCTTTCGTATCCCATCACAGTCTCTTGGATTCCTTGGTGGCTCAGTCAGTAAATAATCTACCTGCAATGTGAGAGATCTCGGTTCGGTCCCAGGGTTGAAAAGATCCCCTGGAGGAGGGCATGGCAGCCCTCACCAGTATTCTTACTTCCCTGTTAGCTCAATTGGTCAAGAATCCATCTGCAATTCAGGAGACACCAGTTCAATTTCTGGGTTGGGAAGATCCACTGGAGAAAGATAGGCTACCCACTCCAGTATTCTTGGGCTTCCCTTGTGGCTCAGCTGGTAAGGAATCTGCCTGCAATACAGGAGATCTGGATTCTATCCCTGGGTTGGGAAGATCCCCCAGAGAAGGGAAAGGCTACCCACACCAGTATTCTGGCCCGAAGAATTCCATGGACTATATCCAAGGGGTAGCAGAGAGTCGGACACAATTGAGCAACCTTCACTTTCACAATCTCTTGACCCTTGTTTGATCCAGTCATTATGGTATTGACCAGATGTACATAAGTGAAGTTCAACAATCCTGGTGTCTGATATACCAGGTGTATCTTGCTCTGTATCTCCATCTGTATCCTTATCCTTAACCATCCCAGCACTCTGGTTCATGCAAATAAAACAATAGGAAAAATGACTGTCATCTGTGTCTTCCTTCCAGATGCTTCAGTGTGGAGTGATGCAGTTTTCATAAAGTCAGCTTCAGTTCAGAAAGTTTTGAGGGTTTGAAAAGTCACAGGATGGACATGGAATGTAGAATAGAGATTAGACCTTAAATGATTAGGGGAGAAGATTCCAGGCAAAATGATAAACAAAAACCACTCGATAAGAGCAGTAGTGGGAGAAGGGCATAACTGAGTCCCAGTGAATAAGCAGGAGCTGTGGCAGTTCAGAAAGTTTTGAGGGTTTGAAAAGTCACAGGATGGACATGGAATGTAGAATAGAGATTAGACCTTAAATGATTAGGGGAGAAGATTCCAGGCAAAATGATAAACAAAAACCACTCGATAAGAGCAGTAGTGGGAGAAGGGCATAACTGAGTCCCAGTGAATAAGCAGGAGCTGTGGAAAGGAAGAGCTTTCTCAGTGACTCAGTGGTAAAGAATCTGCCTGCGAGGCAGGAGACATAGGAGATGTGTGCTTGAACCCTGGGTCAGGAAGATCCCTTGGAGGAGAGGGTGGCAATCCACTCCTGTATTCTTGCGTGGAGAAGTCAACGGACAGTGGAGCCTAGTGGGTTATAGTCCATAGCATCACAAAGAGTCGAACATTACTTAAGTGAATTAGCATGCACTCACATGGAAAGTCTGGAAAGATGAATTGGGCAGGTTAAGAAGAGTCTTGAGCGCCGAAAAATTGATGCTTTTGAACTGTGGTGTTGGAGAAGACTCTTGAGAGTCCCTTGGACTGCAAGGAGATCCAACCAATCCATCCTAAAGGAGATCAGTCCTGGGTGTTCATTGGAAGGACTGATGCTGAAGCTGAAACTCCAATACTTTGGCCACCTCATGCGAAGAGTTGACTCATTGGAAAAGACCCTGATGCTGGGAGGGATTGGGGGCAAGAGGAGAAGGGGCTGACAGAGGATGAGATGGTTGGATGGCATCACTGACTCGATGGATGTGAGTTTGAGTAAACTCTGGGAGTTGGTGATAGACAGGGAGGCCTGGTGTGCTGTGATTCATGGGGTCGCAAAGAGTCGGACACGATTGAGTGACTGAACTGAACTGAACTGAAGAAGAGTCTAATAGGCCATTGTGAATATTCTGTGCCTGCTCTTATATTGATTTGGGTCTCTATGAGGTCATCAGTTGGGAGGAGAGTGTGATGCAGTCGAATTCATACTTTATAAGTCTCCATAAACAGATATGGTGATTTGGTGTCAAACACTTTTTTTTTTTTGGCTGGGTTGAATCTTCTTTGCAGCATGTGGGCTCTTTGTTGCAGCCTGAAGGCTTCTCTAGTTGTGGTATGTGGGTTTATTTGCCCCTTGGCATGTGGCATCTTAGTTCCCTGACCAAGGATCCAACTCAGGTCCCCTGCAGTGGAAGGCAAATTCTTTACCATTGGACCACCAGGCAAGTCCTCAAACATTCTTTTTACCACTGATTTTTCTATTCACCTATTCATTCATATGCAAGACAAGATGCCATAACATTGAATACCTCTGAGATATTTGCAGTGCAGCCAAAAACAAAAGCTACACAAATGCCAGGCATCAGCCGGTTCCTTGGAAAGACTTCATGGTCTCTGCTGAGCATAGTTGCCACTAGCTTTGGGGTTTACTAGACCAAAAGGTGAATTCTGGCAAGAGCAGTCCCTTTCATTTTTCTGAACTTCAGTTTCCTCCTGTTGAATAAAGGTCATAACATGCATGCCAGAAACCCATGGAAAGGTTACAATGAGATACTCAAGTTAGATGCTCGGCGCATGTCAAATCCCTCTCTGCTTTCACTTTTCTCATCTTCTCTGTGTCTGAATAATGTTAAACAAAAGACATGTAGCTTTAGAGCTGCTAATTGGATAAGAAAAGTTATCTCTATATTTAATATCACCCCAAACTTCAGGTATTAGTACACAAATGTCTAGTACAAAAATTCCTAGTAGAATTATCCATTTCGACATTTCTTGTACGGAAATTAAGTATACCCCGAACCGCCAAAGCATACTCCATTCAGATGTCCTCAGTTTCTGTCTATTTACACAAACACTCAAGGGAAACATAGAACCTTCCTTCCTCAATTTCATTCTGCCTCTAACATTTCATTCTTACTCCATGACTTTGCAGCGTGTTATCTCTCTTGACTCTAAGACAGCGACTTCCAGGTACCTCCCACTTTCAGCCCATGGTCTGGCATAGAGTTGGTGCATTCAGGTGTCTGTTAAATAAATGAGCCTATGGTTTTTCACAGTTTACTATAGAAGTACCTGTATATTAACCACAAAGGAAATAAACTAGTGTTTGTCACTAGCCTCCAAGGAGAGAAAGACAGAGAGATAGAGACACATTCGAAACAAAAAAGCTTAAAAGAAACCATTTATTTCACTCAAGGGTGATGTTTGCAACAGAAATCATAAAATAGGTAATGTTCCCTTACATCTCCAGTGAATGATTTGAACAGAGCTAACTGCAAAGACAGTGTGTTTTTTCTCCCAGTAGAGCTCATGGAGAGATTTTAATGAATTCTTTAATTCCAATAATCCAACCTTAAAATAGATTTAGTCATTTTTCCCTTAACTGCACAATTAGTGCACAGGAAGTATATTCCCCTGGATGTTACTAGCGTTTTTAATGTACTAAAACTGGAGAAAAGAACTGAGCAATTTGGAATGCTCTAGGATTCCAAAGAACTTCTTAGAACACTTTTCCCGGAATGTATAAAGACATTTTTATTAATTTTTACATCACTTTATTGAAGAAATGTTTGACATACAGAAAACTACATGCATTTAATGCTATGACGTGGTGAGATCTACAAAGTCATCTTCACAATCTGCTGTAAACATATCCAACACCTCCAAAAATTTCCTTCCACCATCTTCATCTATTATTATTGTGTGTGTGTGTGATAGACCAGTTGAGATCCACAATGTTAGCAAATCTCTAAGTGTACAATACATTATTAGTAACTACAGGCACTGTACTGTACAATAGATTTCTAGGACTTATTCACCTCACATAAATGAAACTTTATAACCTTTGACTAATATCTCTCCATTTCCCTTCTTCCACCAGTCTCTGGAAACTATCATTCTATGTTCTGCCTCTGTGAATTTGACTATTATAAATTCCTCACATAAGTGGTATTACGTAATATTTGTCCTTCTATGTGTGACTTGGCATAATATTCTCCAGGTTCATCCATGTCCTCACAAATGGCATTTCTGTCTTTTTAAAGGCTGAACAATATCATGTTATGTGTATACATTTTTCTTTTTATCCTTTTATTCTTTGATAGACATTTAGGTTGTTTCCATGACTTTGCTACTGTGAATAATGTTGTGATGAACTTGGGAGATGTTTTTTTGAGGTTTAACTACATTAACCAAGGGAAAAAATAGAGCAAACTCAAAGTTAATCAGAAATGAAAGAGGAGACCTTAAAACCAATGCCACAGAATTATTTTTTTAAATCATAAGGGACAATTATCAAAAATTATATATCAACAAATTGGACAACCTAGATGAATAGGATAAATTCCTAGAAACACACAACCCACCAATTGTGAATCAAGAAGAAATAGAAAGACTGAATGGACCAATAACAAATGAGATTGAATCCATACTCAAAAACCTCTCGACAAACAAAAACTCAGAATCAGATGGCTTCATGGGCTTTATACGAAGCATTTATTGAAGAATTATGCTTCTTAAACTCACCTTAAACTCTTCCAAGAAAAAGAAGAGAGGACATTTAAAAAATCAATAATGCCAGTAGCACCCTGATACCAAAACCAGACAAAGACTCCACAACAAAATAAAACACAGGCTGAGAGTCCTAGTGGACATGGATGAAAAGATTTCTCAGAAAAATATTAGCAAACCAAATTCAAAAGAACAGCTTAAGGATCATATACCATTTCAAGTGGAATTTATCCCTTGGATATAAGGATGGTTGAACATATGAAAATTAATCGATGTGATACATTATGCTAATAGGATAAAAGTTTCTGTCATGCTTGTATTGTAGTTCAGGGTGAATGTTCCAGGCTAGGAGAGTCTCCTGGTGATTTTCCTTTAGCAAAGACCTTAGTCACCTTTACCTTATGGATTCTCCAACCTTATGATACCAGAGTCCTCTTCAAACTGCTTGTGAATGAGAAAAGAGAGCAGAAAATCAATGGGGGAGGGTATAATGAGGCCAACCTGAAAAATGTATCTCTGTTGCCCACAATTCTCCTGGTAGGCTTGTCACATGATGCATCACACGGCCTTACCTAACTACCAGGGAGGCTGGGAAATGTAGTCCAGCTCTGTGTCTGGGTGTAAGGGCAACATTCTGGTGAACAGTCTTCCCATCTTTCTGGCAAGGGCAATGGCTCTGAGCAAGATGATGATAATTAAGACTCCCCTTTAACAAAATCAGAGCAAATAGGGGTAATAAAGGGAAGCAATGAAAGAGTCCATAGAAACACAGCTCAGGGTCCCCAGCAGGAAGGGTGTGTGGTGTGTTAGAAGGTAGTATTTAGTAACAGAATAAAGGTGATAGAATTAATGCTATGCGGGGACAGATATTTTTGCTATTAAGAGAATTGGGAAACATGTTCTCTGCCCTTGGAAAGTGACTTCAAATTTGTGAGGGGCCAGACTTTCCAGGAAATGAAGACCTCAGGCTCTCTGAGTGCAGGCGTGAGTGAAGCATCCATAAGGTGTGGTGGGCTGGTTCGTTCCTCGGGGTTTTGTAAAGTCTCAAAATGATCTGGAGTGAGGTCTGCTTAGCAGTAGGAGTAGGGGCCTGATCTCCTGAATAGGAGAGGATAAAAGAACTGATTTCCTCAAGATTGTCCAAACCATGTAGCCGTAAAACAGTTTTCTGTTTGCATCTGAGAGCACTGGGGCCAGAATCGATTATCCCAGTCTAAGGCAAGCACAAGTTAGGATATGGTTGTGAAATGAAATATAGAACCCAGGAAAATTTGAATTTCGGATAAACAGCATTTTCTTTAGTATCCCAAATGTTTCCTGGAGCATACACATACTTAAAAAAAAAAAAACTATGTATACATGTGCATGTGTACATTATATATATATATATTATATATATAATATACACACACACATACATATATATATATATATATATATATAATGTGGGTGTATGTGCAGTGTGTGTATATTCTTATTTATCAATATCAATTATTATTTATCATATATACACACTAGATAACCAATAAGAATCTACTGTATATACAAGGAACTCTGCTCAGTATGCTGCAAAATAACCTAAAAGGGAAAATAATTTGGAAAAGAATAGATATATGCATATATAGATAGATATTTAATAGATACATGCATATATATATATATAACTGAAAACCATGGGATTCTCCAGGCAAGAATACTGAAGTGGGTTGCCAGTTCCTCCTTCAGGGTATCTTCCCCACCCAAAAATCAAACTCACATCTCTTGCATCTTCTGCACTGGCAGGCAGATTCTTTAACACTGGGCTACCTAAAACCAGCACAAAGTCCCCTGATGGCAGAAACCAAGAAATAAAAATCAAAGAAGCTTAAAGAAAGGAATCAATTTTATTTGGTGTTGTATAGCTTATTGTTTCTTAAAGGGAATAAAATTTTGTTTCAAAGTAAAAACACCACCTCTACAACTGTCTTAGTAGCTTTAATTACAGGGTTTGTGACCCAGTGGAGCCCGGAGGACATCTGTGGAAGGTGATTCTGGGCAGACACTGTGGGATTTCACAGCTCCCTTTGGGTTATGACTTGGCCTCTTTCATAAATAGATTCTATTAGAGACCTTCTCTGAGAGCTGAATTATAGTGATGCAGTTTTTAAACTCACAAAACATTTGCTGGCAGAAATTAACCCAAGGGGTCTAAATTGTATCCATTTCTTGATGGATCACTAATATTCCTTTTTAAAAATTTCTTATTGGAATTTAAAAATAGTCCCTTCTTGGTCTTTCACACCATCTCATTTTAGCCACTTTCCCCACGGGGTGACTCCCTTATAATAAAGGTATTCAATAAGACCCACGAACAATTGAATTGAGCATGAGTGATTGGACTTCTGGGTGTTTGAACACATATACAACAGCAGAATTGAAGAGAAAATACTAGAGGGATAATGAGTTATTCTGAGTGTGCAGAAAGACAAAAGGGCCTCTGTTGGTCATGAGACTAACCATGGGGAAGATGACCTAAAGGGAAGATTTGGAGACTTACAAGTATAGGACTTCTCATGCCATTAGTTGTGGTCAGTAGAAAAACAAGCCAAGATCGTGTACAACTTGAATTCATTAGATGTGCTCTAAATATGTATCTATATGTAACATAAAATTCATAGCAGATTCTGGCTATATTTCTCTATATTGACTGATATACAGTCAGAATTTTTCTTTTTCTTTTTTGACCATGGAAGGAAATAATTGAGGGAAATTAAAGCAATTGATGTTCTTCCCTAGAGGTTAATGTGGTATCATTTTTTTTCCCCCATTCTTTCCTTCTTACATCCAAAGTCTCCAAAACTTTATTCTCAGCTGTAAAGACAGTGAGTAAGTTTTATTCATCGCTCCATCACACAGGGTCACCAGTGGAGGAAAAAGGGGTGGACAATCATTCACTTAAATGGCTCAGTTCTGGTTGCTAAACTTTGAGAAAGCCATAGGTCAGTTTCAGGAAGTAGGGATATTGTTCAAAGCCTCAGCTGCTGGGATGTTTTTCTGTTTGTTTGTTGTTTTGGAATCAATCCTATCTGATCAGGGATCATAACCCAGTTTTGCCACTGGATTTGCCTTGTAATTGAGGCAAATTCTCGCTGTTTCTCAGATTTCACATGAGTAAAATGGGACTGTTTTATATTTTTATAAAATTATAAGCATTACATGCATTAACATTCATAAAGCACTTAAGTATATAACAAACACTGTAGATGTGCTTTATTTTATGATCGCATCTGAAGCTGAACTGTAAGTGCAAATTCTCTTCAGTAAATGCCAGATTTCATTTTCCTTAAAACAGAAGTGAGAGGCATGTCTTGGGAGAGATCCATGTGACTTGCCCAGGAAGTCCTATTGGTTACAGTTAGGTAAGAGGACTAAGACTCAGAAAAGTCCTGTGACTTCTCTGAGGAGGGATTCAGCAGTCAATTCCAGAATCTGAGTGAGACCTAGAATCTCTAGTTTCCTAGTCCAGGGAGTCCTCATTCTAAACTAGAAATCATTCACTCTGAAAATATTTTCTTAATCTTTAATATGCATAATTCACATGGGGTACCAAAAGCAGTAACTGATTGATTTCCTTGAAAGTAATTCACTCAGGACTTTGCCAGTTAGAGTGGCTATAGAGGAAAAGGAATCTCAGAACAGAATTATGTGACCCAGATGCCTGAAAGCAGAACTTTCAACTTGCAGCTGCATCCAGGGTGAGTACGGATTACTGGTAATTTTTTCTCCACTCTTGACATCTGTCTCTTCTCTCGGGGAAATGCTCTGCAGAGCTCGCCAGCTGGTTTTTCAGCTGGGGTGTGCTACGACTCAGGTGGTATGGCTCAGCAGAGGAAAATAAATAAATGAAGCAGTAAACAAGACACAGCCTGTCCATCTTTTCTCCAAGAACCCCATCATCAGTGGTTGCTAACTGTAGGATTCCCACCAATAATTGAGTTTCATGCTGCAGCGTTCTCCCACCATGTGGTGATGTGAAATAGTTAAGTAAACTGACAGGAACATCTCATTTGTATCCTTTACTGGTGTTATGGCTGGTTTTCTTAATATGTTAGGTAAATTGCCCATAATACACCTGTCACAGGTGAAAAAATCTGCATAGACATGCATAATTCATGAATCTCCTATCCCAAAGAGAGAACTGCTAGGACTTGTTATTGCTCAAATGCCAGCTTCTACAGTGACATCTCAGATATAATTGAAGACTCTGGAAAAGGTAACTGTCAGAAGAAGCTTTTCTATTTTCTCAATATTCCAGGCTGCTTGCCATTGGCCAGGGTAACTGATGGTTCCAGATTTCATCTTCCCTACCCCCAGCATTTAAGTAGAGCAGGTGCAGCCCTGATTTAAGCAGACTGGATGGGAAGCAACCTGGATTCATGGTAAAGCTTGATGGGAGTGGAAGCCGGATGGGAATTCATTGATAGAATATGAGTAATTTGTAAGCACAAAAATATAACATTTTATATTTGCATGTTTTCCATTGTCCTTCACTGCTTCTCTAGAGGGGAGCTTGGTTAAGTCACAAAATCACCTTTGCTTATGATATTCTTGATGTTTGAAATGGTACCTTACTGCTCTCTGTACATTGATAAATTGGATCTTTTTCTTTATTGACTATGTTAATTTCATTAGCTAAAAAAATAATAAGTGTGACATGCAAGAATTTCCCAGAATCTGGGTTTTGTTCACATGTTACATTATGATTATATTTAGTTAAAATGTTTGACAAAAATATCATCAGGATAATTTATGTATCAATGGCTCCTACCCAGAGGGTGATGTTGTCTGTTGGCTTCATTTTTCTTACAATAGTGACAGAAGCACATCAGTGCTTGCATTTGGAAGGGGACCCAACAATAGCTGGGGAAGAGGAATTACAAAGGGTATGGAGAATATTTTGTGAGTGACAAGTGTGTTCACTATCTTGCTTGCAATGATGGTCTCGTTGGTACTGCTGCTGTTCTTTAGCTGCTAAGTTATGTCTGACTCTTTGTGACCCCATGGACTGTAGCCAACCATGCTCTTCTGTCCGTGGGACTTTTCCAGGAAGGTTATTAGAGTGGGTTGCCATATCCTCCTCCAAGGGATCTTCCCAAACCAGGGATCTAACCAGTATCTCCGAGCTTCCTGCATTGCAGGGGGATTCTTTTACCACTGAGCCACCAGGGAAGCCACAAATAATAAAACTTACTGAATTTTGCAATTTAAATATGTGCAGTTTTTTCCATCAACTATGCCTCAAAAAACCAGCTTGAAAATTGTGTGAGAGAATCAATATCTCTTTATCAAATATGTGTTTTCAAATATTCAACAAAATTACATTTCAACAAAAGAAAGTCCTGCCCAATAGGGTTTCTCATAGATCACTATTAGATGGCATTTTGATTCCCCCAGTCCTTCCTAAATCTAGCATCCATCAGAACCCTTCATTTCTTAAGAACTGATCATCTTTCCCAGAACAACTGTTTCCCAGTATATAATGTTTCAAGGATGGATGTAAACCAGTCTCTGAACACACTTATTGGACAAATGTGAGAAACTGGGTTTCACCAGGAATAAGCCTAATCTGTGCTCAACACCTCATTTATGAAGCATATACATATAATTGGGCTTCCCAGGTGGCTCAATGGTAAAGAATCTGCCTGCCAATGCAAGAGACATGGATTCAATCCCTGGGTCAGGAAGACCCCTGGAGAAGAAAGTGGCAACCCAATCCAGTACTCTTGCCTGGGAAATCTCATGGACAGAGGAGCCTGGTGGGCTATAGTCCATGGGGTCGAAAAGACTCAGACATGACTTAGCAACTAAACAACCAGCAATACATACAATCAATAAATAGTGAACAAAACTAAATTGATCATATTATAGTTATGCATAGAGTATCTGCAAACCCTTCTCTTGAGAAACAAATTGGTTATTCATAGTTATGCTACAAACCACCTGAAGATTTAGTGGCTTAAAGCACCAGGACATGGAACAACAGACTGGTCCAAATTGGGAAAGGAGTATGTCAAGTCTGTATATTGTCACCCTTCTTATTTAACTTTTTGCAGAGTACATCATGTGAAATGCCGGGCTGGATGAAGCACAAGCTGGAATCAAGATTGCTGGGGAAAATATCAATAACCACAGATATGCAGATGACACAACTCTTATGGCAGAAAACAAAGAGGAACTAAAGAACCTCAGTGAAAGTGAAAGAGGAGTGTGAAAAAGCTGGCTTAAAACTCAACATTAAAAAGCTAAGATCATAGCATCAGGTCCCATCACTTCATGGCAAATAGATGGGGAAACAATGGAAACAGTGACAGACTTTATTTTCTTGGGCTTCAAAATCACTGCAAATGGTGACTGCAGCCATGAAATTAAAAGACGCTTACTCCTTGGAAGAAAAGTTATGACTCACCTAGACAGCATATTGAAAAGCAGAGACATTACTTTGTCAACAAAGGTCCATCTAATCAAAGCTGTGGTTTTTCCAGTAGCCATGTATGGATGTGAGAGTTGGACCATAAACAAAGCTGAGTGCTGAAGAATTGATGCTTTTCAACTGTGGTGTTGGAAAGGACTCTTGAGAGTCCCTTGGACTGCAAGGAGATCCAACCAGTCCATCCTAAAGGAGATCAGTCCTGGGTGTTCATTGGAAGGACTGATGCTAAAGCTGAAACTACAATATGTTGGCCACCTGATGCAAAGAACTGATTCATTTGAAAAGACCCTGATGCTGGGAAAGATTGAAGGTGAGAGGAGAAGGGGATGACAGAGGATGAGATGGTTGCATGGCATCACTGACTTGATGGACATGAGTTTGAGCCAGCTCCGGGAGTTGGTGAAGGACAGGGAGGCCTGGTGTGCTGTAGTCCATGGGATCACAAACAGACAGACACGACTGGGCAACTGAACTGAACTGAAATGAAATGACTAATTAGATTGCGGGCTGCTGCTGCTGCTATTAAGTCGCGTCAGTTGTATCCGACTCTATGTGACCCTACAGATGGCAGCCCACCAGGCTCCTCCATCCCTGGGATTCTCCAGGCAAGAATACTGGAGTAGGTTTCCATTTCCTTCCCCAGTGCATGAAAGTGAAAAGTGAAAGTGAAGTGTCTCAGTCATGTCCGACTCTTCCCGACTCCATGGACTACAGCCCACCTCTGTCCATGGGATTCTCCAGGCAATAGTACTGGAGTGGGTTGCCATTGCCTTCTGCAAATTGCACAGGATTTGGTGGAAGAAACTCATCTTGCTCCACAAAATATCATTTCTGGCAACACTGGTGGATGAAGACTCCATTTTCAAGATGGCACACGCACTAAACTGGGCAATTTGGTGCTGGCCGTCTCCTGGGAGCCCAGTTGAGAATGTGGCTTGGCACATTGTTTTCTTCCCATGCAGCCCCTGGGAAGGACTTCTAGAGACTTTTTCCAGCATGGTAGCTGAGTTTTAAAACAACAGTCTCCACAAAAACCTAGGGAAATGTATGAGGCATAATATGGCCTAGCTCTGGATGTTCTATAGGGTTCTTTTTGACACACTGTTTTGGCCAAGTCAGTTACAAGTGTCCAACCAGGTTTAAATGTAGGGGATATCACCTTAACATATGGCTAGGCAGCAATAAGCTATAAAAGAACATGTAGGAGGGATCTATTCCAGTTTATTCTATGGAAAAGACAATCAGCTGCAATAGGGTTCATTTATTTGAGATGCACTTCCTGTTTTAAAACTTAGCACTGTTAAATTACTATTATGTTTTCTTATAAAACATCAAGTTTTCATAGTTGCTTACAGTAATGATTTAACACAGTGTTGAGAACTCCAACAGCTTCAATTTTATACATCCCTCATCTTAAAGAAACAGGAAGCATTAAATTTACTATAAGTGCTTTAAAGCCCTCACTTTAATATGCAATGCAGAACAATTAAAAAGAAAAAAAGAAGAAGAAAACACCCACATAAAATTGTAAATCAAAATGCAAGGCATTTTGTAATTAAAAGTAATTACATGAATTTTCAAGAAAACCATTTCAGTATGTTAAGATCCCAGTTGATTGATTCTTCACTTGGTTGATTCTCCATTTGACTCTGGAGCTGGATAATAAACTGAATTGAGCACACTTGTTTTCCATTTTTATAATTCTTTAGTAAGATGTTTTATCTGTATTTCATTTATATTAATTAATGTAGCCTCTGGGTGTGTGTGTGTGTGTGTGTATGTGTGTGTATAGAGAGAAAGAGCTTTTTGGTTTTTTGTTTTAAATGGTGTCCTATTACATAAAATAGATAACAAAACCCATTACTATAGTGTGATGGGTAGAGTGTGCTTGGAGTTGTATATAAATTATTTAAATTCTGTTCACACACCTATGAGTTGTGCCATTTCAGGCAGGTTGTTTAATCTTTTAAACAAACCTTTCAAATCTTTTCAAAAAAAGCATTAGCCTTTTTCATCTATAAAATGGAAATAACAAGAACCACTGGATTTAATGATTACATGAAATGAATGAAATAATATTTTAATTTCTTGGCACAGAGTAGATGCTCAATTAGTTTTTTAATTATTTTTCTTTCCTCTTATACTGGTTTGTTAATAGTTTTCT
Source organism: Dama dama (assembly GCF_033118175.1). Classification (NCBI taxonomy): domain Eukaryota; kingdom Metazoa; phylum Chordata; class Mammalia; order Artiodactyla; family Cervidae; genus Dama; species Dama dama. The sequence goes on along the minus strand of NC_083701.1, from coordinate 5,905,633 downwards.
ATTAAGTTGTATATCTTACGTATTTTAGTATTTAACATATTATTTCTATGTTTGCTATCTGAGATCTGAAGTTATCTGTCACCATATTCATCTTTATAATTGTAGCACTGCAGATGCAAAAGGCCTGATATGTGGTAAATAATATGTTTATTATTATGTTTGGAAAATTAAGTCAGTAATATTGATAACTTTTTCTATATTTAAGTAGCTATTCAGCAAGATCTCTTCTGACCCACCTCCTAGAGTAATGAAAATAAAAATTAACAAATGGAACCTAATTAAATGTAAAAGCTTTTGCACAGCAAAAGGAAACCATAAACAAGATGAAAAGACAATCCTCGGAATAGGAGAAAACATTTGCAAACAAAGCAACTGATGAGGGATTCATTTCCAAAACATGCTCAATACCAAAAAAACAAACAACCTAGTGAGCAGAAGACCTAAATGGACATTCCTCCAAGGAAGACATACAGATGGTCAACAAGCACATGAAAAGATGTTCAGCATCACTAATTGTTAGAGAAATGCAAATCAAAACTATAATGAGGTTTCACCTCACATCGGTTAGAATGGTCATCATCAAAATATCTACAAAGAATAAATGCTGGAGAGGATATGTAGAAAAGGGAGCCCTCTTACACTGTTGATGGGATTATAAATTAATACAACCACTATGGAGAACAGTATGGAGGTTCCTTAAAAAACTAAGAATGGATCTACCGTGTGACCCAGCAATCCCACTCCTGGTCATATACCTGGAGAAAACTGTAATTAAAAAAAAAAAATGCACCACAATGTCCATTGCATCACTATTTACAATAGCCAGGACATGGAAGCAACATAAACATCCATCAACAGAACAGTAGATAAAGAAGATGTGGTACATATATACAATGGGCTGTTACTCGGCCCTAACAGGAACAAAATTGTTCCACTTGAAAAGATAATGGGTGGACCGAGAAACTGTCAGACAGAGTGAAGTAAAGCAGGAAAACACAGACATTCTGTAATACCATTTATATGCAGAACCTGGAAAAATGGTACTGATGAACTTATTTGCCAAGCAGAAATAGAGACACAGACATAGAGAACAAAGGTGTGGATACCAAGTAGGGAAGAGGGGGTCAGATGAACTGGAAGATTAGGACTGACATATATACACTAGTATGTACAAAATAGAAAACCAATGAGAACCTACTGTATACACAGACTACTCTCCTCAGTACTCAGTAGTGACAAAAACGGGTAGGAAATCCAAAAAGAGGAGATCAGTCAGTCAGTTCAGTCGCTCAGTCGTGTCCGACTCTTTGCGATCCCATGGACTGCAGCATGCCAGGCTTCCCTGTCCATCACCAACTCCCAGAGCTTCCTCAAACTCATGTCCATCGAGTTGGTGATGCCATCCAACCATCTCATCCTCTGTCGTCCCCTTCTCCTCCTGCCTTCAATCTTTCCCAGCATCAGGGTCTTTTCCAATGAGTCAGTTCTTCGCATCAGGTGGCCAAAGTATTGGAGTTTCAATGAAATGAATATTGAGGACCGATTTCCTTTAGGATTGACTGGTGTGATGTATGTATACATATAGCTGATCCACTTTACTGTACAGCTGTACATTGTGTAGCAACTATATCCAAATTGAAAGCTAATAAAACAGTAGCTCTGACGTGTTTATAAGATTTTTGCTAATGTCTTATTTCCACTTGGCAGCACAAATCTGGGAGCTTTAATTTTGTGTTGAAGAAGCTAAGATGGAGGAGAGCTGAATCTTGGCTTTGGACATGCAAGGAACAAGAAAAAAAAATTGGATTTCAGCTTATACCTCAGTATTTGCCTGCCATCTCAGATTTGGGGTTAATTTTAAAATAGGTAATTTCTACAGAAAATTACATTCCAAAATGAAGGCACTCCACTTGACCAATTTAGCACCCATCGTCTCAGGAGGCTGGGAGTCACCATGGGGAGATTTGCAGAAAGGCAAGCCATCGTCACGAACGAGTTAACCTCAAGAGGCAGCACTGAGCAGGCTCACTCTGGAGTGCAAGGAGCTGCACCTCTGAAGGGCACAGCTTGTGAAGACAGAGCTGCAGAGAAAGCTTGGTTTGATATTGTCAGAAAACTCATAAATGTTTCATAAGGGCCCCTCAGAAGAAGAGGAAGATAAAACCTCACCAAATGACCTCCTTTGATTTTCTCATAATGGAAGATTATAAATCCCGATGAAACATCAGACTGGAATGAAGACCAGCCTTTTGAAAACCTGAAAACGCCTTGTCAGGATCCATTTTCTCCTATCTGATCCTGCCTGTCCCTGCTCCTCTGCACTTGAAGAGAAAGAAGGTTATCAGACTGTCACTGCAAGGGCAGCTGTGGAGTCACCTGAAGAGGAAAATATACCGCACCCAACGCTGATGGCTGGGCATGCAGAACGGATTCTCTGTGCACTGGGAAGGACTCACAGGGGCTGGACCAGAATCCTTTGCAGGCCCCAGGCAGCTGTCTTTTTAGTCTCACACCCAAAGTAGGTCAAGGACACAGTAGCAAGACTGCAAGCAAAGGCTATGAATATTATACATGTTAAAGGAATAAATGTGTGCTGGAACTCTTTGTAAGTTGTGTGACATCATACAACATGTTTTGTAAAAAAAAAAAAAAAAAAAAAGACATAATTATTTATTTCCATTTTTAAAAATATTTTTTTAATGTGGACCATTTTTAAAGTCTTTATTAAATTGGTTACAATACTGCTTCAGTTTTATGTTTTGATATTTTGGCTGCAAGGTATGTGGGATCTTATCTTTCTGACCAAGGATTGAAACAGCACAACCTGCTCTGGAAAGCAAAGTTGTAACCACTGGACCTCCAGGGTAGTCCCTATTTATTTCATCAATAGCAATTTTCATTGCAGAAAGGTTAAAGAAAAATATAAACATGCCCAAAGAAAACACAATTATGATTGATTCAAAAAGCAGACATAATCTCTTGCATGTTATGAGGAAGAATCTTTTCCCAAATAAGAAATTTCAGGTTGATATAGACATAATGACAGGATATGATTTACCCTGGTATAATCAAGAGACCTAAAGTTGCTGGAGAAAAAAGTTCTCCCAAAACTCCTTTCCCCAGCAATTTTAGGTCTCTTGATTATACCAGGGTAGATAATACCTCTTAATGTGTCTCTATCAACATTTAAGGTATAAATATATAGGTAATACTGTCAACTTTAAAAAAGTGCACAATGTGAGAGTTATGAGTTAAGTTTCATTTGGGGCAAAATGAGGACTGCAGCCCAAGAGACAGCATCTCAGATAGCTCTGAGAAACTGCTCGAAAGAGGCAAGGGGGAAGGTTAGTATATATGAGATTTTGGTGAAGGTAGAGTACATGCAGTCAAGCACATATTTTTTCAGAAAGTTTCTACTAGTTTTGTGAAGTTTTGCTAGTCATGAGAAACAGTCATCACTATGAAGGATTTTAGTGCTTTTCTAGGCATGGGGAGATACAAGAATTGGGCTCATAAAATTTGCTCCTGAAAATACGAGACCTATCCTGCCAGCTTCCCCCCACCCCCCAAGCACAGAGCGCCTCATTTCTGCTCTCCACCCTGAGCTCCCTCAGGAGGTGTTGGAGGTCAGCAGCTTCAGTGTCACATGATTTAACCCTTGCAGAGGTAAATGGCAAGTGCCAATTTGTAGTTGACAATACATATTCACATATGCATATAATTCCAGTGCAAAATAGTTTCATATTAAAATCATATATTTATTGTGTATTTTGTCTATATTTTATTATATAATGTATTAACATGCATTTTATTATGTAATGTGATTAGCATAACATATGTATAGCATGTACATGTTATACACATTTGTATATGTGCATAATACAAAGGTTATATGATTATACAAACACACAAACACACACAATTTGTACTATGTATGGTGGTTACTGTACTTCCCTCCACTGATATGCTTGAGACCTAGGTGGGCACAGAAATCTTGCTAAATTGTTGGTGCACTTTAAAGTGCTAGTATGCCTCTTCCCATTTTAGATCACTCTCCGTTGGGTCTGAGTTGTACCAATAAGCCCCAGAATATCATATGAGCACTTGAACCCATGGGGTACAGCAGGCTACAGTGTCCTTCCCTTCCTCTCCATCTAATAAATCCCACTCTATCCTTTGCAGTAAATCCTCAGTTCCACCCTCCATGAAGCTTCTCCCAATTTTCTGGACCACAATGAGTATTCTACTTCTTTGGCTTTTGGGGACCCCATATATTGTATTTTTTTGTTGTTGTTGTTGTTGTTGTTGTTGTTTTTCAGTCACTTAGTTGTGACCTACCCTTTGGAACCCCATGGACAAAAACACATCATGCTTCCCTATCCTTCACCATCTTCCCGAGTTAGCTCAAACTCACATGTAATCCTTTCTTTCTTTCTGAGAATGTTTGCATAAGAGACTTCCCATTGATTGAATGCCTTTTCTCTTTCAGAGTAACTGACCCTGGTTCTCAGGATAAGACTAATTCTGTTTTAGTCAATTAACTTCCCCCTAGTTCAGCTTCCTCATCTTTAAATGGTGTGATAATGTACCAGCTCTTTTAGGTCACTGTAGGGATTAAAGGTCTGTCTAGTCAAAGCTATGGTTTTCCCAGTAATCATGTATGGATGTGAGAGTTGGACTATAAACAAAGCTGAGTGCCAAAGAATTGATGCTTTTGAACTGTGGTGTTGGGGAAGGCTCTTGAGAGTCCCTTGGCCTGCAAGGAGATCCAACCAGTCCATCCTAAAGGAAATCAGTCCAGAATACTCATTGGAAGGACTGCTGCTGAAGCTGAAGCTCGACTACTTTGGCCACCTGATGTGAAAAACTGACTTGTTGGAAAAGACCCTGATGATGGGAAAGATTGAAGGTGGGAGGAGAAGGGGATGACCCAGGATGAGATGTTTGGATGATATCATCGACTGAATAGACATGAGTTTGAGCAAGCTCTGGGAGTTGGTGATGGACAGGGAAGCGTGGCGTGCTGCAGTCCATGGGGTTGCAGAGTAGACACGACTGAGTGACTGAACTTACTTACCTACTTAAGAATTAAATGAGTTATAAATTTAGAAAGAAAAAAAACATATTATATATATATAGAGAGAGTCTCCAGAGCTTAGTATTTGCCTAACAAATGTGTGTTAAATATTAAATTATAAATAAATACTACATTTTAAAATGTAAATATATCACTGAGTGCATTAGTCAGTCACCATTATTATTATTATTACTAGCTTTAGTTCTGATATTAACTCTTTTTTTTTAGCTCTAGGATATATTCCAATACTGAATTCTAAAAAAGACTTTCTTCCTTTTGATTTTGTCTCATTTTTACCTAAGTTTCCTGTATCCAAAATTCTGCATAAAGTAAGCTAAATTTCCCCTTTATGAATTAATGTATCTTTTTCCTGTATTCAAGGACACCTGGATGAATTTCATTTGTTTCTGGTTTAACTTGTTTTCACAACTGCTACTTAACACTTTCCATAGGAAATTTTAACCTTATTGAATTTCTGTTAAGGTTTTTTTCTGTGGTTGTTTTCCAGGGTTTCTTCACATATATTATGTAAAAACATGCCTGCAGTTCGAAACATTTTCCCTAAACGGCAAAGAATTGAAAATTGATTAAAGTCGAATAGATAGAACAGCAAATAACTAGTTTTATACTTATAAATGATTATATTTTTACTTAATAGATTTCAGGGCAAATTATATTAGCCATCACTGAAATCATATAAAATTATCCAGGTATTCCCTGTATGGGTTAGTTTGCAACTAACAACACAATTAAAATTAGTTCCATTGCCACTGGGTAAGCTTGTGGATAGATCACTATCCTTCTCATGAATAAATAATTCTTGGTGACCACTGGCCTCTCATTCAGCCTCTTCCTTTGCAACAAAAATCTCAGAAAGAGCAGCTCTTTGCCACATCAAGGTCACTCTTTTATTATTCCTTATTCCTTTGCTCCTAAATTTGTCATTGGTTAGAAAAAAGGCTATTTGTGACCCCCATGGACTGTAGCCCACCAGGCTCCTCTGTCCATGAAATTCTACAGCTGAGAATAATGGAGTGGGTAGCCATTCCCTTCCCTAATTTTCAGGGAATCTTACCTGACCCAGGGATCAACCCAGGTCTCCTGCATTGCAGGCAGATTCTTTACTGTCTGAGCTGCCTTTGAAATCTAGATATGATTTACCTGGCAATTCAGCATAGGAAACTCACTGATGGACAGGACTCCAACAGCAAGTGATATTCCTTTCTAAGAAAGAGAATATAATGGAGTCCAGAAGTAAGGAAAGGAAAGTCATTTACTTAGGGTTCAGTGCCTCAGCTTTTTTTTTTTTTTTTTCATTTATTTCACTTTATTAGTTGGAGGCTAATTACTTTACAATATTGTAGTGGTTTTTGCCATACACTGGTATGAATCAGCCATGGATTTACATGTGTTCCCCATCCCCATCCCCTTTCCCGTCTCCCTCTCCATCTCATCCCTCTGGGTCTTCCTAGTGCACCAGCCCTGAGCATCCGTCTCATGAATCCAACCTGGGCTGGTGATCTGTTTCACCCTTGATAGTATACTTGTTTCAATGCTGTTCTCTCTGAACATCCCACCCTCGCCTTCTCCCACAGAGTCCAAAAGTCTGTTCTGTACATCTGTGCTTCTTTTTCTGTTTTGCATATAGGGTTATCATTACCATCTTTTAAAATTCCATATATATGCGTTAGTATACTGTATTGGTCTTTATCTTTCTGGCTTACTTCACTCTGTATAATGGGTTCCAGTTTCATCCATCTCATTAGAGCTGATTCAAATGAATTCTTTTTAATGGCTGAGTAATATTCCATGGTGTATGTGTACCACAGCTTCCTTATCCATTTGTCTGCTGATGGACATCTAGGTTGCTTCCATGTCCTGGCAGTTATAAACAGTGCTGCAATGAACATTGGGGTGCACGTGTCTCTTTCAGATCTGGTTTCCTCGGTGTGTATGCCCAGAAGTGGGATTGCTGGGTCATATGGCAGTTCTATTTCCAGTTTTTTAAGGTATCTCCACACTGTTCTCCATAGTGGCTGTACTAGTTTGTATTCCCACCAACAGTGTAAGAGGGTTCCCTTTTCTCCACACCCTCTCCAGCATTTATTGCTTGTAGACTTTTGGATAGCAGCCATCCTTACTGGAGTGTATTGGTACCTCATTGAGGTTTTGATTTGCATTTTTCTGATAATGAGTGATGTTGAGCATCTTTTCATGTGTTTGTTAGCCATCTGTATGTCTTCTTTGGAGAAATGTCTGTTTAGTTTTTTGCCCCGTTTTTTTTGATTGGTTCATTTATTTTTCTGGAATTGAGCTGCAGGAGTAGCTTGTATAGTTTTGAGATTAATCCTTTGCCTGTTGCTTCATTTGTTATTATTTTCTCCCATTCTGAAGACTGTCTTTTCACCTTGCTTATAGTTTGCTTTGTTGTGCAAAAGCTTTTAAGTTTAATTAGGTCCCATTTGTTTAGCTTTGCTTTTATTTCCAATATTCTGGAAGGTGGGTCATAGAAGATCTTGCTGTGATTTATGTCGGAGAGTGTTTTGTCTATGTTCTCCTCTAGGAGTTTTATAGTTTCTGGTCTTACATTTAGATCTTTAATCCATTTTGAGTTTATTTTTTTTATGGTGTTTAAAAGTGTCCTAGTTTCATTCTTTTACAAGTGGTTGACCAGTTTTCCCAGCACCACTTGTTAAAGAGGTTGTCTTTTTCCCATTGTATATCCTTGCCTCCTTTGTTGAAGATAAGGTGTCCATAGGTATGTGGATTTATCTCTGGGCTTTCTATTTTATTCCATTGATCTATATTTCTGTCTTTGTGCCAGTACCATATTGTCTTGATGACTGTGGCTTTGTAGTAGAGTCTGAAGTCAGGCAGGTTGATTCCTCCAGTTCCATTCTTCTTTCTCAAGATTGCTTTGGCTATTCAAGGTTTTTTGTATTTCCATACAAATTGTGAAATTATTTGTTCTAGATCTGTGAAGAATACCGTTGGTAGCTTGATAGGGATTGCATTGAATCTATAGATTGCTTTGCGTAGTATACTCATTTTCACAATATTGATTCTTCCAATCCATGAATACGGTATATTTCTCCATCTATTTGTGTCCTCTTTGATTTCTTTCATCAGTGTTTTATAGTTTTCTATGTATAGGTCTTTTGTTTCTTTGGGTAGATATACTCCTAAGTATTTTATTCTTTTTGTTGCAATGGTGAATGGTATTGTATCCTTAATTTCTCTTTCTGTTTTCTCATTGTTAGTGTATAGGAATGCAAGGGATTTCTGTGTGTTAATTTTATATCCTGCAACTTTACTATATTCACTGATTAGCTCTAGTAATTTTCTGGTAGAGTCTTTAGGGTTTTCTATGTAGAGGATCATGTCATCTGCAAACAGTGACAGTTTCATTTCTTCTTTTCCTATCTGGATTCCTTTTATTTCTTTTTCTGCTCTGATTGCTGTGGCCAAAACTTCCAAAACTATGTTGAATAGTAGTGGTGAAAGTGGGCACCCTTGTCTTGTTCCTGATTTTAGGGGAAATACTTTCAATTTTTTACCATTGAGGATAATGTTTGCTATGGGTTTGTCATACATAGCTTTGATTATGTTGAGGTATGTTCCTTCTACTCCTGCTTTCTGGAGAGTTTTTATCATAAATGGATGTTGAAATTTGCCAAAGGCTTTTTCTTCATCTATGGAGATAATCATATGGTTTTAATCTTTCAATTTGTTAATGTGGTGAATTACATTGATTGACTTGCAGATATTAAAGAATCCTCACATTCCTGGGATAAAGTCCACTTGGTCATGATGTATGGTCTTTTTAATATGTTATTGGATTCTGTTTGCTAGAATTTTGTTAAGGATTTTTGCATCTATGTTCATCAGTGATATTGGCCTGTAATTTTCTTTTTTTGTGGCATCTTTGTCTGGTTTTGGAATTAGAGTGATGGTGGCCTCATAGAATGAGTTTGGAAGTTTACCTTCTGCAATTTTCTGGAAGAGTTTGAGTAAGATAGGTGTTAGCTCTTCTCTAAATTTTTGGTAGAATTCAGCTGTGAAGCCATCTGGTCCTGGGCTTTTGTTTGCTGGAAGATTTCTGATTACAGTTTTGTATTCCATGCTTGTGATGTGTTTGTTAAGATCTTCTATTTCTTCCTGGTTCAGTTTTGGAAAGTTATACTTTTCTAGGAATTTGTCCATTTCTTCCAAGTTGTCCATTTTATTGGCATAGAGCTCCTGGTAGTAGTCTCTTATGATCCTTTGTATTTCAGTGTTGTCTGTTGTGATCTCTCCATTTTCATTTCTAATTTTGTTGATTTGGTTCTTCCCCTTTGTTTCTTAATGAGTCTTGCTAACAGTTTGTCAATTTTGTTTATCTTTTCAAAAAACCAGCTTTTAGCTTTATTGATTTCTGCTATGGTCTCTTTTGTTTCTTTTGTATTTATTTCTGCCCTAATTTTTAAGATTTCTTTCCTTCTACTAACCCCAGGGTTCTTCATTTCTTCCTTCTCTAGTTGCTTTAGGTGTAGAGCTAGTTTATTTATTTGACTTTTTTCTTGTTTCTTGAGGTAAGCCTGCAATGCTATGAACCTTCCCCTTATCACTGCTTTTACAGTGTCCCATAGGTTTTGGGTTGTTCTGTTTTCATTTTCATTCATTTCTATGCACACTTTGATTTCTTTTTTGATTTCTTCTATGATTTATTGGTTATTCAGAAGCGTGTTATTTAGCCTCCATATGTTTGAATTTTCAATAGTCTTTTTTCCTGCAACTGAGCTCTAGTCTTACTGCATTGTGGTCAGAAAAGATGACTGGAATGATTTCAATTTTTTTGAATTTACCAAGGCTAGATTTATGGCCCAGGATGTGATCTATTCTGGAGAAGGTTCTGTGTGCACTTGAGAAAAAGGTGAAGTTGATTGTTTTGGGGTGAAATGTCCTATAGATATCAATTAGGTCTAGCTGGTCTGTTGTGTCATTTAAAGTTTGTGTTTCCTTGTTAATTTTTCTGTTTAGTTGATCTATCCATAGTTGTGAGTGGGGTATTAAACACTATTATTGTGTTACTATTAATTTCCTCTTTCATACTCGTTAGCATTTGCCTTACATATTGCAGTGCTCCTATGTTGGGTGCATATATATTTATAATTGTTATATCTTCTTCTTAGATTGATCCTTTGATCATTATGTAGTGTCCTTCTTTGTCTTTTTCCACAGCCTTTATTTGAAAGTCTATTTTATCTGATATGAGTATTGCGACTCCTGCTTTCTTTTGGTTTCCGTTTGTGTGAAATATTTTTTTCCAGCCCTTCACTTTCAGTCTGTATGTGTCCCTTGTTTTGAGGTGGGTCTCTTGTAGACAGCATATATAGGGGTCTTGTTTTTGTATCCATTCTGCCAGTCTTTGTCTTTTGGTTGAGGCATTCAATCCATTTACATTTAAGGTAATTATTGATAGATATGGTCCCATTGCCATTTATTGGTTGTTTTGGGTTTGTGTTTATACAACCTTTCTGCATTTCCTGTCTAGAGAAGATCCTTTAGCATTTGTTGAAGAGCTGGTTTGGTGGTGCTGAATTCTCTCAGCTTTTGCTTGTCCGTAAAGTTTTTGAATTCTCCTTCACATCTGAATGAGATCCTTGCTGGGTACAGTAATCTAGGTTGTAGGTTATTCTCTTTCATTACTTTAAGTATGTCCTGCCATTCCCTTCTGGCCTGAAGAGTTTCTATTGCTAGATCAGCTGTTATCCTTATGGGAATCCCTTTGTGTGTTATTTGTTGTTTCTCCCTTGCTGCTTTTAATATTTGTTCTTTGTGTTTGATCTTTGTTAATTTGATTAATATGTGTCTTGGGGTGTTTTGCCTTGGGTTTATCCTGTTTTGGACTCTCTGAGTTTCTTGGACCTGTGTAACTATTTCCTTCCCCATTTTAGGGAAGTTTTCAGTTATTATCTCCTCGAGTATTTTCTCATGGCCTTTCTTTTTGTCTTCTTCTTCTGGGACTCCTATCATTCAATGTTGGGGCGTTTCACATTGTCCCAGAGGTCCCTGAGGTTGTCCTCATTTCTTTTGGTTCTTTTTTCCTCTCTGCTTCATTCATTTCCACCATTTGATCTTCTACCTCACTGACCCTATCTTCTGCCTCTGTTATTCTACTGTTGGTTCCCTCCAGAGAGTTTTTGATCTCATTTATTGCATTATTCATTTTTAATTCATTCTTTTTTATTTCTTCTAGGTCCTTGTTAAACATTCCTTGCATCTTCTCAATCCTTGTCTCCAGGCTGCTTATCTGTAACTCCATTTTGTTTTCAAGATTTTGGATCATTTTTATTATCATGATTCTAAATTCTTTTTCAGGTGGATTCCCTATCTCCTCCTCTTTTGTTTGGCTTGGTGGGCATTTTTCATGTTCCCTTACCTGTTGGGTATTTCTCTGCCTTTTCATCTTGTTTAGATTGCTGTGTTTGGAGTGGCCTTTCTGTATTCTGGTGGTCTGTGGTTTCTTTTTATTGTGGAGGTTTCTCCTAGTGGGTGGGTTTGATGATTGGCTTTTAAGGTTTCTTGGTTTGGGAAGCTTGAGTTGGTGTTCTGGTGCATGGAACTCAATTTCTTCTCTCTGGAGTACAATGGAGTGTCCAGTAGTGAGTTTTGAGATGGGTCTATGTGTTTGGTGTGACTTTGGGCAGCCTGTATGTTGATGCTCAGGGCTATGTTCCTGTGTTGCTGGAGAATTTGTGTGGTATATCTTGCTCTGGAACTTATTGGCTCTTGGGTGGTGGTTGGTTTCAGTGTAGGTGCGGAGGCTTTTGGATGATCTCTTATTACTTAATGTTCCCTGTAGTCAGGAGTTCTCTGGTGTTCTCAGGTTGTGGGCTTAATTCTCCTGCCTCTGGCTTTTGGTCTTATTCTTCCAGTAGCCTCAAGGCTTCTCCAACTATACAAAACTGATAATAAAACTTCTAGGTTAATGGTGAAAAGATTCTCCACAGTGAGGGACACCCAGAGAGATTCACAGAGTTACATGAAAAAGAGGAGTGGGAGGAAGGAGATAGAGATGAGCAGGAGGAGAAAAGGGGAACTCAAGAGGAGAGAGACACATCTACATAATATTCTGTTCCCTAAGTGTTCTCCATAGCCCAGAACACCCACAGAGATTCATAGAATTGGATTGAGAAGAGGGAGGGAGTAAATAGAGGTGATCTGGGGGAGAAAAAGGCGAGTCAAAAGGAGGAAAGAGTAATCATCACACTCCTGAGTATAAATGGGTACTGAATATTGGATTCTTAAATGTCCAAAATTGATATCAAATACTGAAAAAAAAGATTAAAAATCTAGACTCTTAAAAATACAATATTAAAAACAAAAACACAAAATTTAAGAAATATATATGAAGTTTGCTTTAAAAATAGGGTCTTTTTTTTTTTTGCAAGGTTGTAGTGAAATGAAAATGAAAATTAAGGAGTAATAGAGGACTTTAAAAGAAAATAAAAAAAGAAAAAAATTTTAATTAAAAAAATAAATAAATATATATGAGAATGAAAAGGAAAATTAAGGAGTAATAGAGAAGTAATAGGGAATTTCAAAAGAAAATAAAAGAAAAAAATTTTTAAAAAGAAAAGAAAATTTTTTTAATTAAAAAAATATTGGTAAAAATATATCTAGGAATTTCTCTGGGACTGTTGTGGGCAGTGTGGGTTTGGTTCAGCTTCAGATAGCTCCTTGTTCCAGCTTACACTTCTCGATATCTATAGGCCCCTTCCGGTGTAGTCGGTGTTAACTACGGGGATTTTAATCTGTTGTACCGGTCTCTTCTGAAGCGGTTCCCTTTGTTTATTTGGCTTCTGTTTGCTGGTCTCTTCAGTGTCTAATTTCCACCCTGACACAAGCGGATGGAGGTGGTCTCTCGTTTAGGTTCGCTTGTTCAGTCGTGCTGTGGGGAGGGAGGGACGCTGCAGACAAATGTCACTGGTGTGTGGGGAGAGCACTCGCAGTGTTCCGGCCACACTGGGTTTGCCCCCGCTCACGGCATGTGCTTTCCCCGTCTACGCTGCCCAGGCTCCAGGCTGCTCTATAGGGAGCGGGCCCTGAGTTGGGTGTGGTTCCAGTTTTCAGGTACTCCACAAAAGCGCAGACTCGGTTGGGCCTGCGTTTTGTGCCTTCCTCGCCTGAGCAGCTCAGGCAGCCAGGAGCTTGACGGGCGCACTCTCCTCGGGTGCGGTGTGCCTTATCCCCTCCGTGGTTCCAGCCTCAGTTTCCATGCGCCGGTTGGGTGCACCTTGTGTCTGTTCTGGGGAGCTGGTCTCTAGCCACGACCTTCCCGGTGGATGTCAACCATCCAGAATCTCAGGAAGTCTTTGGTTAGAAACTGGGAGCCTGTTTGCAGTTTGGTAGGGGATGCCGTCTCTGGGGCCGAGTTTACCCCTTTCCCCTCCCCTCTGCCTCCTGCCTCCAGCAGAGGATGGACCGGTTTGCCGCAGGCTAGCTCTTCTCTGGAATTGCTCAGTCTTTCTTTTGTTCCTAAGCAATGCTGCCTGCTCCTCTCCATTCAGCCCACACTTGCTGGTGGCAGATGCCAGCGTCTGGGGTACTTTTCTGCTGGGAGTTGCTTTTAGGCATGTAATCTGTGGGTTTTATTTATTTTTCCTCCCAGTTAGGTTGCCCTCTGAGATTCAAAAACTTCCCCCAGACCAGCCAGTGAGAGGGTTTCCTGGTGTTTGGAAGCTTCCTCTATTACGACTCCCTTCCCGGGACGGGTCTCTGTCCCTAGCTCTTTTGTCTCTCTTTTTATCTTTTATGTTTTTTCCTACCTCCCTTTGAAGACAATGGGCTGCTTTTCTGGGCACCTGATGTCTTCTGCTAGCGATCAGAAGCTGTTTTGTGCAGTTTGCTCAGCGTTGAAATGTTCTTTTGATGAATTTGTAGGGGAGAAAGTGGTCTCCCCGCCCTATTCTTCCACCATCTTAGCTCCTCCCTCAGTGCCTCAGCTTTTAAAGGAAAAACCTTAACAGATCATCATAAAGGATATTCTGCATCAAGGAGTCCACCAATTTAGGAACAGAAAAAGTCATTCAGGGCAAAATCCCCAGGATGCTAAGTATCGTGACACATGTATTGACACAATTGGGGCAATAGAAACTTTAAAAAAAAATGTTTCAAAATGTCAAATGTGCTCTAAAACATAATTTACATCACAGTATTCAAATATATATAATATATGTATATTATATATATATATATATATATATATACACACACACACGCACACACACACACATATAGCCCCGTATTAATAATCTACCTAAGTTGCTTTCAATGGGAGCATCCTTTCCTTTGAAGTAATTCTATTACTCAAAAGTTACTCTTCGTCTTAGTGATGACTAGATCCAATTCTTCAAGGATCCTGCCACTTCAAATATTTGGTTGCATAAGAACAATTTCTAATTATTATTAACAATTCCATCTGTGGAAAACAGGCAAGCTCAGGGAGTCCCAGAAGTATTTCATCTGTGCTCAGCATACATGAATTTGAGTAGACTCTGGGATACAGTGGAGGACGGAGGAGCCTGGAATGCTGCAGTCCATGGGGCCACAGAGTCAGACACATCTTAGTGACTAACAGCTGCAGTGTACTTTATCCTCCCAAATTAGCTCCAAATGTTCTTCCCACCCTCTATGGTCTGAAGCACCTGTTACTCCACCAGCTGCTGCTGAAGACATGTGCCGATGCTAGAATTTCCCTTAGTAGTGCAGGCTGGGCCAATGCTTATTTTTGGAGTCCCTGAGATCTGGAAGCCTAACTCCAGTTGTTGCCAAGGTGTTGTATCAGTCAGGAGAGGCTGTTCTGCAGCACAATAGCACACAACAAAAACACAACATCAAACTCTAATGGGCTCACACAACAAAAACTGACTCCTTGCTTTCCCAATATGTGCTGTAGGTCCAGCCAACTCACAGTCAAGTTGTCTGCAGGTGGTGGTGACTCTGTTGTGCAAAGATATGCTTCAAATGTATGTGACTTCCATCCCAAGCAGCAAGAGAAGGGAGCATGGATGGGAAATCAAGCACCAGTTCTTAAAAGTTTCAGCTGGAAGTATACACATCACCTCCTGATGAAAACAAGGGCCAGGAACTACTCACATGGAACCACTGCAATGAAAGGAGATGAGAAAGGTAGTCCCCCACGCATACGAGAGATACTGGAAGACTGAGAATATCCACCACACATCGCTAGGATAACTTTCAGTTTTTCGTTCAGTTTTTGCTTCAGTTTTTTTTTTTTTCTCCTTAAAATTCAAAATCCTTGTGTTATTTTCAGTGAATTATTTATTCAAATATTTTGCCCATTTATTTATTGGAATGTCTATTTCTTTCCACTGAGTAATAATATTTCTGTATATATTATGGATAACACATATTAATCAGATATATATTTGCAAGCAAAAAAAAAAAAAAAAAGGATTCAAAATGTTCTTTTGAGCTACAGTTCTATGGAACTGTACTCATTATATAAAGACCTAAATAGGACCTCAAACTTCACACGATATCTCATCCACCTGCTTTCTCCCAAGCCTCTCATTTGTCTCAAGTTTTCTTTCTTTTTTTTTTAATCTCAGTAAATGGTACCCCTATTAGTAGGTATCTAGTGTCAGAAACCCAAAGGTCATATCTCTGTCTGGCTTCAAACCTTCCTAAGACACACCAATATGCAGTGAGACCCTAATTAACACCTGTTGTGTTGAACTGCAGATGGATGAATGAATGTAAAGAAAGCCATGGGTGAGTTGAGGGAGAGAGTTCTGATATCTGAGAGGATGTGGGTGTCTGCTCAGAAGCATTTCTTGAGATGTTTCAGTAACAATGAGAAATAATGGTATCCGTTTCCTAAAGACCACTGAACACATGTGGTAGAAAGATGTGCTCAAGCAACCATTAATGGAGCTCCCTGAGACATTCAAGGGACTTGAAAAAATGTGGTGTCCTCTCTCGTCTTTATGTCCAGAAATATTAAGTACTTTATTAGCATTTTGTCTAGTTAGCAACTCTTCGGAAAAAAGAAGTGGGGACCAAGTATGAAAATTTCTGAAAAGAGAACACCATCTCCAGGCTGAACATCTCTCTGTCTTGTGGGAAATGACCAAAGGACTGTGATTATTGACGTGTTAGCACCCACCATCTTTCACCTCCACCAGGTGATACCCAGTTTTGGATATATGAAAAGTTATGCTGGCTTTGAAGTGTGAAAAGTGAAAGTGTTAATCACTCAGCCGTGTTCAATTCTTTAGGACTCCATGGACTGTAGCCCGCCAAGCTCCTCTGTCTATGGAATTCTGCAGGCAAGAACACTGGAGTGGGATCTTCCCCACCCAGGGATTGAACCCAGGTCTCCTGCATTGCAAGCAGATTCTTTACCATCCGAGCCACCAGGAAAGCCTTGAAGTGATATTAAATCTGTCCACGTTGCCTCAGGAGAAATAAATGTTATTGTTTAAACATTCACAATAGTATCATTAGGAGAGAAAATGAAAGCCAGTCTTGATGCCTGGCTCTGTTACTTGGTCTGCAAGAAGATCCAGGTCATAGCTACTCGTCTTTGGATCACTACTTGTGCCTGTCTTGGTCCAAGGCGTCACCTCTGTTGTCATGTTTACTCCTCACTGTATTAAACATCACAACTGGATAAGATAGTTATGTGCTTCTCCAGCTCGCAAATAAGGTGCCAAAGACATGGCAGAGGTTTTGTTAATATTTGCTAATGCTTAGTAACAGTTTTGGGTTTCCATGGTAACTCAGAAGGTAAAGAATCTGTCTACAATGTGAGACCAGGTTCGATCCCTGGTTTGGGAAGACCCCTTGGAAAAGGGAATGGATACCCACTCCAGTTTTCCTGCCTGGAGAATCCCATGAACAGAGGAGCCTGACAGGCTATAGTCTATGGGGTCTCAAAGAGGTGGACATGACTAAGTGACTAACACACACACACAGTGTTAACTATGTGAAACTCTGTACTGTCTGGTTCCCAAGTCTGCCAGCTCAATCCTCTACCCTGTTGCACTCAGACACTTTCTGAGGATATATTCTGACTGATGACAAAGGAATCTGACCTCCTTCCCTCCAAGTATCATTGCCATCTTAGAGTGATGCGTTTCTATTAAAAGAGCCTCAGGGCAGAGGAGAGAGAATGTGAGAGTTAGCAAGGATATCATAGAAGTTGGCTGGAAGTTCAGGACATGATTTCTACATTCTACTGGACATAAATCTCTCTCCTGGTCCCAATCTTACTGGGAAATGTCAGGTCCACACTTAGCCAGAAAGAGAAACATTCTCTGCACATCATGAACTAAGAAAAAGGACCCAGATGTCAACCATAGTTAGAAACACCAGCTAGTCCCTTTTTCTCTCCTGATCTGGCACACAATCCTGATGGAGACTGTGTCTCTCTTATAATTAAGTGAACACACAATTATGTAAGGGTGGGTAGAAAATTGGACTTCTGGAGTCACGTGAACATGCATGCATTCTTAGTCACTCAGTCATGTCTGACTCTGTGCGACCCTTTGGACTGTAGACTACCAGGCCCTTCTGTCCATGGGATGCTCTAGACAAGAATACTGGAGTGGGTTGTCCTGTCCTTCTCCAGGGGATCTCCCTGGCCCAGGGAGTGAACATGCATCTCCCGTGTCTTCTGTATTGCAGGCAGATTTCTTATCTACTGAGTCATCAGGGAAACCCATCATGAAAACCATGGTTTCTAAAGCAGTCTGTGCATTTATGAATTCTGTGACAGGTGGCATGCTATATAATTGTATTGAACCTATTTCCTTAGCTATAAAGTGATACATTGTTTTTAGCAATTATTTGTTCTTATAGCCAAGATTACTAGGTGCTTAGGAAACAGAAGATGAACAAAGATAGACAACCTCTGCTTTCATGAAAGTTATATAGTAGCAAAGAAAGCAGTTAGTCGTAAGATAATCAATAATCACGAACATAATTAGAAAGTTATATTAGTTATGAGTGTTAATAAGCATATGTGCATGATAATTTGAAAGTATAATAGGAAATTTTTCATAAGAAGTCAGTGAAGAATTTCCTACCATGGTTATGAAAGCTGTGAGCTCTGAAGGAATGGGTCAATGGGAAATGGGTGGGTTACAAAGAAACATGGGGGCTATTTTCAAAGGGATTAAAGGAAATAAGAGATTAAACTGGCAGAGGTGAGTGCTCGCTTCGGCAGCACATATACTAAACTGGCAGAGGTGAATCTCTGTTTTTCTTACACTAAGAGATGCAATGAAGAAAATAAAAGTTACAAACGTTTTTCTAATACTATGTACAATGGAAAGATACTATTTCACAATTCACCTGCCACCTAGCAAACAACAACAACAACAAAACAAAACCTCTCTCTCTAAAAGGCAATAAACCTTTGTTCACTTTAATAAATAAATCCTGTGTTAGGAATAGCATTAACTTAGTCTGTCTCTATTGTTCTCATATGTAACTGCAGGAGCTCTTACACTGCAGTGCAGACTCAAGCTGAAGAAATCTGCGGTTTCTGAGCATTCTACTTGTGTGTTCTTTTCAACCAGTTTGTCTTTTGTCCCCAAGAGATGGATCCCATCTCAAATGCTTTTGTACCAAAGCTGTGGCACAGAGCCTGATGCACAGTCAGTGCACAGTATTTATTAGTTCTTTGCCCTTGAACTTCACAACCCTAGATACTGAGATAGGAATAGTGCTGCATCACCATGCAGCCTAAGGTTGTATCAACCAAATGAAGATCTCAACTGAGATACCTCTAATAGGCTTCTGGGAAGCTAGAGGTCATATCTGCCTTCATGACAGCTGTGTCTGAGTGTTTCAGGACAGCATGTCTCATTGGGCTGAATCTGCATCGTTGTGGATTCCTGGTCATCATATGAAATCTGCTGAACCTTGACTTGGAGAACCATCGTGCCCAAATCTAAAACTCTTCAGTCCTATGTACAGTGTCCATCGTGGTTACTAAGAAGCATGCAAATTGAGAAAGCATAAATGTTAAGCAGAATGAAGCATGTCTGGTACTTAATATAATACCTTCATTTTCTTCTTAATATATCATTGTTATTCATCAAATTCCAGGTGAGAATTATAAATTAAAATTGAATATGACTTTCCATTTTGGTTAAGGTTTTTATCCCATAAAATAGCTGGCAAGTTCTGGAGCGAGATGATACTTGTATTCTAGCCTCGTTCTGGCTACTTTCACTCATTGGACATGAATCTGGGAAAACTCTGGGACATAGTGAAGGACAGGGGAGCCTGACATGCCATAGTCCATGGGCTCACAAAGAGTTCGACAGGACTTAGCGACTGAAAACTAACTGGCTACCTTCAGAAGAGGACATTGGATTCAATGAGCAATGTGTGTGAATACTAGTTTTGTCACTTCTCATGTTTTAACTGCTAAAAGATTTAAATAACATGATATATATAGTGCACCAGCACAATAGCAATCACTTAACAAGCCAAAGATAGAGAGCAGATACATTTTTATGTGTATGCCCAGTTCCATTCATTTGATGGTCCTGTCTGAAGGGTTATATATAAAATTTGGAAGCTACATCTGGGCTCAGCAGAGAAATGCCTTGATGAATTGGTGATGTCTGTCAGCACCGTGGAGAGGGAGTTTGATGAAGGAGGCATGTGGCAGTCCAAGATGTAAGCAATTAATGTGACTTCCCACATTCCATCATTTCCTATGGCATCAGTGACCTCATCAGTTTAATGGGTACAGTCATTCCTACCATATGTGCATCCAAGGGTGACAGGAGCTTAGGCTGAGGTGATGCCTATGAAAACTCTTATAAAGGTAGCTAACTGAAATAATCAGGATGAATAATTTTTGTAGCATTATTTAGTCATTCACAGATCACAGAGTGGCTTAGAGAAACATAATTTCATTGCATCACTTAACCTCAGGTTATGTGTGTGCTAAGTTGCTTCACCTGGAGTAACAAGCAAATTTGGCCTTGGAGTACAGAATGAAGCAGGGCAAAGGCTAATAGAGATTTGCCAAGAGAATGCACTAGCAAACACCCTCTTCTGACAACACAAGAGAAGGCTCTACACATGGACATCACCAGATGGTCAATACTGAAAACAGATTGATTATATTCTTTGCAGCCAAAGATGGAGAAGCTCTATACAATCAGCAAAAACAAGACTGGGAGCTGACTGTGGTTCAGATCATCAACCCCTTATTGCCAAATTCAGACTTAAACTGAAGAAAGTAGGGAAAACCACGAGACCATTCAGGTATGACATAAATCAAATCTCTTATGATTATACAGTGGAAGTGAAAAATAGATTATATATGAAAAAAAGGGATTAGATCTGATAGAGTGCCTGAAGAACTATGGACGGGGGGTTCCTGACATTGTACATGAGACAGAGATCAAGACCATCTCCAAGAAAAAGAAATGCTAAAAAGCAAAATGGCTATCTGAGGAGGCCTTACAAATAGCTGTGAAGAGAGATAAAAAGCAAAGGAGAAAAGGAAAGATACACCCATTTGAATGCAGACTCCCAAAGAATAGCAAAGAGAGAAAAGAAAGCATTCCTCAGTGATCAGTGCAAAAAAAAAAAAAAAAAAAAAAAAAGAGGAAAACAACAGAATGGGAAAGACTAGAGATCTCTTCAAGAAAATTAGAGATATCAAGGGAACATTTCATGCAAAGATGGACAGAATAAAGGGCAGAAATGGTATGAACCTAACAGAAGCAGAAGATATTAAGAAGAGGTGGCAAGAATACACAGAAGAACTATACAAAAAAGATCTTCTCAATCCAGATAATCACGATGGTATGATCACTCACCTAGAACCAGACATCCTGGAATGCAAAGTCATGTGGACCTTAGGAAGCATCGCTACAAACAAAGCTAGTAGAGGTGATGGAATTCCAGTTGAGCTATTTCAAATCCTAAAAGATGATGCTGTGAAAGTGCTGCACTTAAAATGCCAGCAAATTTGGAAAACTCAGCACTGGTCACAGGACTAGAAAAGGTCAGTTTTCATTCGCTCATCTCACAAGCTACTAAAGTAATGCCCCAAATTCTCCAAGCCAGACTTCAACAGTACGTGAACTGTGAACCTCCAGATGTTCAAGTTGGATTTAGAAAAGGCAGAGGAACCAGAGGTCAAATTGTCAATGTCTGTCGGATCATCAAAAACACAAGAGAGTCCCAGAAAAACATTTATTTCTGTTGTATTGACATGTCAATGCCTTTGACTGTGTGCATCACAACAAACTGTGGAAAATTTTGAAAGAGATGGGAATACCAGACCACCTGACCTGCCTCTTGAGAAATCTGTATGTAGGTCAGGAAGCAACAGTTAGAACTGGACATGGACCAATAGAAAGGTTCCAAATCGGGAAAGGAGTAGGTCAAGGCTGTATATTGTCACCCTGCTTATTTAACTTATATGCAGAGCACATCATGAGAAATGCTGGGCTGGATGAAGCACAAGCTGAAATCAAGATTGCCAGGAAAAATATCAATAACCTCAGATATACAGATGGCACCACCCTTATGGCAGAAAGTGAAGAGGAACTAAAGAGCCTCTTGATGAAAGTGAAAGAGGAGAATGAAAAAGTTAAAACTCAACATTCACAGAACTGATCATGTTATCTGCTTCCATCATTCCACGGCAAATAGATGGGGAAACAGTGGCAGACTTTATTTTTTTGGTCTCCAAAATCACTGCAGATGGTGACGGCAGCCATGGAATTAAAAGACGCTTACTCCTTGGAAGAAAAGTTATGACCCACCTAAACACTATATTAAAAAGCATAGACATTACTTTGCCAAGAAAGGTCTGTCTAGTCAAGACTATGGTTTTTCTAGTAGTCATGTATGGATGTGAGAGTTGAACCATAAAGAAAGCAGAGTGCTGAAGATTTGATGTTTTTGAACTGTGGTGTTGGGAAGACTCTTGAGAATCCCTTGGGCTGCAAGGAGATGAAACCAGTTCATCCCAAAGGAAATCAGTACTGAATATTCATTGGAAGGACTGATGCTGAAGCTGAAACTCCAATACTTTGGCCACCTGATGCAAAGAACTGACTCATTTGAAAAGACCCTGATGCTGGGAAAGATTGAAGGTGGAAGGAGAAGGGGGCAACAGAGGATGAGATGGTTGGATGGCATCACCGATTCCACAGACATGAGTTTGAGTAAACTCCGGGAGTTGGTGATGGACAGGGAGGCCTGGCATGCTGCAGTCCATGGTGTCACAAAGATTCAGACACAACCAAGTGACTGAACTGACTGCAGTCACTTCAGTCCTGTCCAACAGTTTGTGACTGAATGGACTGTAGCCCACCAGGCTCCTCTGTCTATGGGATTCTCCAGGGAAGAGTACTGGAGTGGGTTTCCATGCCCTCCTCCAGGGGATCTTCTTGACCCAGGGATTGAACCCGCTTCTCTTACATTTCCTGCATCGGCAGACAGGTTCTTTACCACTAGAACTGCCTGGGAAGCCCCTAACCTCAGGTGAGTAATGCAAAATTAGAACAAATACTTTCATGGAAACCAAGTAAGTATACTTTGACTGCATTGTCCTTCTCCCAGGATCCACACTCCTTACCATGGCAGAAATTCCTGACATTATCTGGTTCCAGGCTATACTTCTGAATACACCAGCCTTAACTATACCTCTGTGTTGTCATATCTGTGTTTATAAACATGGTGAATTTATAAACATAGAAAACTGGTCCGATGTGTTCTTGACAGTAGCCCCAGGGCTCATAGAGTCTGGCACATAGTAGACCTGTGGGAAAATATTTGTACAAACTTTTTAGGAATCGGCCCTACAGGTAAGAAGCCCCCCAGAGACTTAAGGTTTTGCTGTCCTTGGCAACATGACTCAATTTCATAACAAGGTATGTGCAAGAGGGTGACAACTGGTGGCCCGCATGCAGACAGGGGACTGAACCAGCTCTCTGCTGTCCAATGTGTCCACAGAGCAACACCTTCCTATGGCTGGAGGTGGGAGGCCAGACCAGCCTGCTGAATCATGGAACCCAGGTCTTAAGTTCACATGTCAAAACTCCAAGGGAAGGTCAAATATTTCAAAGTTCAGGTGCAATCACAGTGGGAGTATGACTACTTGAGATAGCAAGTTTCTTAGAAAGGGAGGGAGATGCCTTGGCCTGACAGCCTCTAAACTGATATTATTCCTGACTTCTTTCCTGAATTATCCTTATTCATTCACCATGTTGAACGAATTCTGGTGCAGGTACAAAATATAAAATGATTGGTGGCATTGTTCTGTTTTTGTTTTTCCTAACATTCTTCAGTGTTTTCCCATTGCACACAGAATAAAATGTGAGGTGCTTCCATGCTTGAACTGCAGAAGTGAATTCACAATCTGACAGTCACTAAGTGAATTCACAATCTGACAGTCACTGCCTACTCTTCCAATGTCATGTCCCTCATGATTTGAAGCCCCCTGGGCCTTCTTTCTTATTCCTTAGAAATAAAGTTCCCACAAGGGTATTCTTGTCTAATTATTACCAGGGGCTTCCCTTGTCACTCAGCCGGTAAAGAATCTGCCTGCAATGTGGGAAATGTGGGTTCAATCCCTGGGTCAGGAAGATCTGCTAGAGAAGGGATAGGCTACCCACTTCAGTATTCTTGGGCTTTCCTTGTGGCTCAGCTGGTAAAGAATCCTCCTGCAATGTAGGAGACCTGTGTTCAAACCCTGGGTTGGGAAGATCCCCTGGAAAAGGGAAAGGCTATCCACTCCAGTATTCTGGCCTGGAGAAGTCCAGGGACTGACTAGTCCATGGGGTTGCAAAGACTCAGACATGACTGAGCAATTTTCACTCACTCACTGAGCCTTCTTCCAGGTTGTGAAACTCTTCCCCACTGTATACATTCACCTGTGACTTTATCTTTGCTTGGGGTACCCTTTCCCCTACTCTGTACCTATCTGTCTCCCTTTCATCTTTTTTTCTCTTTTAAATACCATTTTTTCCAACCATCCTATTCAAAATAGCCACTTTATGCTTTTCTTTTTTGTTACCCACTATTTACGTTCTTCCTATCATAACAATTCACTGTTAACTACTCACTGCTTTGTTTATATTTCATTAGCTGTTACACTAAGCTGGGCATTGACTAAAATCAAAGATTGTGTGTTAGATCTTCCTTTCAATATAAGTAGCTACAACAGAACCTTGCCCAAATCATTACTGAATGCACATAGTAGGTCTTAACAGAATTGGTAAGAATGTACAGGAGCTAGAAAGAAAGGTAGAAAGTAGGAAGGAAGGAAGAGGAAAGAAAGGAAGAGAGCAAGAAAATGGCCAAGCTCATGGTGTCAAGGAGGGCTGTGAACCACTGGTGTGTAGGAGTCATCACCACAGATGCTCCTTTCAACCTTCAGCATCAAGTTCGAGTGACATCTCAGGGGCCTCGCCTGATGTCCTGGGCATCCCCCTTCACTCTGCCCCTCTGCTTTCATTCTGTGTCTTTGGGAGTGTGTTAGTCACTCAGCTGTGTCTGACACTTTGCGGTCCCATGGACTGTAGCCCCATCAGCTTCTTCTGTCCTTGGAATTCTCCAGACAAGAATACTGGAGTGAGTAGCCACTCCCTTCTCCAGCAGATCTTCCTGATTCAGCGATCAAACCTGGGTCTCCCACACTGCAGGCAGATTCTTTACTGTCTGAGCTACCAAGGAAGCTCGTATTTTTGTAAAGAATAGTGAAACAAGAGTTGTAATCCTGTGAAAATCTTGATAATAGAGAAAATGTCTAATTAATCTCTAAATCCTAGCACACTATGCGTCCTGGTGCATAATAATCAGACAATAAAGTTAACTATAGTTGTTGTTAATAGCAGTAGATTTAGTGGTAATATCATAAACTCAGTATTTTATTTTGTAAAATAAATTAAACCTTGATATCTTTGAATCCATGTCTGCTGATGACCTGGCTTATAACTCAAGACACAAGCCTGTTTAGGCTGAAGCGATGATTCTACTTTTGTCTCTTTACATCAGTAGAAGCTATGCCTCCTAAGAGTCCTTTCGAGCAACTCTTCTGAAATTTAATATGCAAACAACATGCTTTCAGAGTTTAGATCCTGATTCCCTATGTTTGGGGTGGAGCCCAAGCTTCTGCATTTCTCACAAGTTCCCAGGGGATGTTGATACTTTGAATATGCAAAGGCCGCCAAGTAGCAAGGCCCTAATACACACTTCAATCCAGAGAGTCAACATCAAAGCGACTTATCAGCCTCTGAGGGGATTTTGTTTTCTGTGACAGGAAAGCTCTCAGTCAGCCTCGAGCCATAATTCAGTGTCAAAACTAATTTCAGGTGAATCAAATGTTAATGGCAACCACATAAACCGCTGGTTATTGACTGGCTGTGAAAAACACAGAATTCATGTTTTGTTGCAGTGACTGAAGGCTCTTGAATCAAACCATCGAGTTTCTTCTTTGCTATGCCTTTTGCTATTTAGGGGACCCTGGCACATTATACAAGTCCTCCGAACTCCTGCCTTTCCTCATCTATAAACTAGGCATAGTAAAATACTCATCCCCTAAATTCTGTGCAGGGAATGACATACAGTCTGCAGTGCTTTCAGCACAGTTCTAGCAAAATATAAGCACATAATATATTTTATCCTTTTTTGTGTAGATTACTCTTTCATTTTCAGGGAAACTGTTCTGAATTCTCACTCGGGAGAAGTGCCTAGTGTCGACTGGCTGATCACGACCTGCTGCAGTTTGTGCTCCATCAGCTGGCTGTCCATACAGCCTCATCGCCGCAGGCTGCCATCTGCGGGTAGACAAGTAGAGTTTGTGTAACTGTCATGGGAGATCATGGAGAGGAAGTGGCTGCCAGCTGAGCTGAACCCAGACAATTGGAGGCTCCCTACCTGCTCCCTGGCCTTGGAACATATGCTCTGCCCCCTCCTCCCACAGAGGGCAGCTTCGAGGACACAGCCTTGAGGTCAATGTGTTGTAAGACCAGCCGGACAGTGCACTGACTGACCCCCGTCAAGGCTTCTCTGTAAGACGAAGATGGTGGCAGGTGGGTTGCATTGATCTATTCATCTTTTGGCCCCAAGTAAGACTCATCTGTAAGTTCTTTGCTTATTCCACCTGCCACCTACTCATCTGGAGTGGTTGCCTCTTTCTTCCTTCTCTCCCTGGTCTTTAAGTTTGGGGTCCAGTCTATGAGCCCATAGTATGCACAGTATCCCAGTGCATTCTGTTCTGATTACTTGACTTTGGGAATAATTCAAAGTGGCATTTTCAACCCTATCTTAAGCATCGGACATTTTCAAAAGTTTCCTATCCACTAACATATCTCACTGTCACCTACCCATCCCCATGGCCAAGGCCCAGCAAATCTGACTTCTTCAGAGAAGCCATTCTGATCCCCCAAAGTTCTCTCTTTCTGCTCTCAGCATCACTGAAAAAAATCTGTGAATCTCCTCATGACAAAGCTGGGCAATTCCCCTGCAAGACTAGTTTCCAGGTCACATGTATACATATTGCTTTTCTTCTGTTCTAATATGAAATTGGTTGACATTGATTATGGAAATCTAGAACAAGAGAGATGATAGTTCTTCTCTTTATCAATAAGCTCCTGCCAGGGCAGGTAAATTCCATTTTGGACTCCATAAGTCACATAGATCTGCAGGAGAAAACAAAGCGTCAACTAGTAAGAGTCTTGAACTGACTTGAAATCATATCATGTAGATAGAGAATGGACAGACAAGTGAAAAGTCACATCGGCATAATAACTGAACATTTCCCTATAAAAGAACAGGCAAACTTCTCATAATGCTCTGAAGAAGCTTATATGTTAAATTAAAGTGATGCATAGTTCACAAACTATGTTTTTGATAATCTAAGTTGTACAAAAAGTGCAATGGGCTGACATAGTAGTAATGACTTCTCCAACACTTGGGAAGGCCAACCCCAGGCTGAAGAACCATTGAGTGAGATTGCTGGGTGTGCAAAACAACCATTTGATGTGGAGTTGTATTGGACACCCTTCAATATTAGCTCCAAATTTGGGAATCTATGATTCAGTCTGAAAGCCACAAGAAGGTAGTCTGTGTCCTCTAGTCCCAGGGTAGAACCAGCACTCACTGTTTACTCAGTAAGGACACATAAAATGAGCAGTTAGAACTCTGTTTCATCTCCACCTGACTAAGCACCTCGGAGGCGCACTGAACTTGCATGTTGACTTGTTACTGTTTAGTCACTAAGTCGTGTCTGTCTCTTTGGGACCCCATGGACTCAGGACACCAGGCTCTTCCGTCCGTGGGACTTTTCCAGGCAAAACTGCTGGTGGGTTGCCATCTCCTACTCCAGGAGACTTTTCCAACCCAAGGGTTGAACCTGCGTCTCCTGTGTTGGCAGGCAGATTCTTTACCACAGAACCACTACAGATGCCCACCTGATGACTAACAAATACCAAAACAAAATTTTAGGCGCCTTCTGGGTAGTGAATTAGCTTTAAACAGCCAGAAAAGTTCGAACTAAGGACACTTCCTTATCCTAAATTTCCCATTCCAATTGTGAAGACACAAGCAGCAAATGTAATCACCTAGTATTCACATTCATGTCCTAAGTGTTTCTCACCCAGTGCCTGTAACTATCTCAATTATCTGAAATGGTTTAACACCACAGTCAAAAGTAGACTAGTGTTGGCAATAACAATAAAACTAAAAAGGGTCCTGGCTACGTTATGACTCTGTGGAACCATTACATTCCTCTGTGTTCAAGTGAGTCAGATAACAAGAGGGCATTAAAATTGTAGCATCCTCAAACAGCAGTACAGTTATTGCTTATTAATTATACCAAAGAAGCACAACTAATTAGTTTAATAGGTAGCATTATGTATGCCAGCGACAGATCAGAGGAAGGCAGTGGGCTGGGCAAAATTCTTTAGCAGAGCAACTGACACGTCTATTAGCAGTTACTCAGCACCCCCAAGACAGATGGAAATAAAACTAAGACGCCGAGAAAGACCTTGATTCGCTGCCCTTTTGTTTTGAATGTGGATTGCAATTTGCACATCACAACAATCATTTTCACAGGGATTATTTTTTACCCTTCAGAAAACAACGAGAAACACTTCAAGTTTTTGTTGTTGTTGTTCTTTCTTGGCTCTCTTCTCCCAATGAGAACAAAGGGAGAGAGGAAGTGAAGGGCAGGAGAGAAATGTCTGGATTTGTGTCAGGTGTAGCTATCATAAAATGGAATTTATGGATCAAAAGGTAAGCATACTTTGAGGGAAAAGAAATGCTCACACATTGTTTTCCAGAAGCACTTTTGAAGTTTGTATTTTTATCTTCTTGTGCTAGTTGAACATACTTTCCCGATGAAAGTGATTAATTTTTTTCATTTTCTTTAAATCTCCCCTCTAATGGGTTGAAAATGGTATCTGGTAATTGTTTTAATCTGTATATCCTTGATTTCTAGTGGCTTTTTAATTATGTCAACTGTCATTTATATTTTTATAAATTATCTGCTCTTATTTTTGACAATTATTTTTTAAAGTTTTTGTCTCCATTAATGCAAAAGCTATTTATTTATTCTGGATATTAGTCAGTAAAACCCCGCCAAGCTGACCCAAATGTAAGGATATCAGACAAGGATGTTAAACCCTTGATAATGAACATGTTCAAGGGCATAAGTCAAAAATGGTTACGATGGATAAACAAATAGGAAACAGCAAATCAAATGGAAAGTATTAAAAAGAGGCAAATTAATGGAACTATTAAATATAATATCTGAAATTAACTTGGTTGGATCAACAGCAGGTTGGTGACAGCAAGGGGAAAAAAAAAAACAAACAGTGAATTTAAAAAAATACAGTAGAAATTATACAATCTAAAAGCAGAAATAAAGATGAATAAGCACATATATGTTATACCCATATCTATGTGTAATAAATAGATAGGGCTTCCCAGGTGGCTCAGTGGTAAAGAATCTGCCTGCCAATGCAGGAGTCATGGTTTCAATCCCTGGGTTGGGAAGAAACCCTGGAGGAGGAAATGGCCATCTACTCCAGGATTCTCGCCTGAAAAATCCCAAGGCCAGTGGAGCCTGGCAGGGTGTAGTCCATGGGTCACAGAGTTGGACACGATTGGCCAACCGAGCATAAGCACATATGTAACTTCAATCTAAGCCTCCTTAATTAATCTTTGTTTGAGCACTATGTGCTCTAAACCCAGTTGCCTACTCAAAACCTTCCCTCGGGTCACTGCTCTCCTGATCCAAAATCATCCATTTTTAAGTCATTTCTAGAATATAAGTAACAGAGAGGAATTTCTTAGAAGTTTGTTTACATTCAAGTCCTACTTGCCCACGCATTGTCCAACTAACTCCAACCTAGTTTTCATTTCCTGTACTCCATTAATTTTTCCTCTCATCCCTTTATTCCATCTTAATTGTTCTAACACCCACGTCTTTCTTATCAGAATAAATTGATTCATTTTCCTGTGAATTGCTTAAACTAGAAACCCAAGAATCACCCTCAGTCTCTCCATCTCCCTCTCCCCTAACATCCATCCCACTGAAATGCCCTAAAGGTTTTGAATCTAAATATACTATAACTCTGTTATCTTCTCTCTACCATCTCTGCTACAGCTATAGTCAAAACGATCATCATCTCCACACAGACATCAGTGGGCTCCTACCTGGTTTTCCTTCTTCCAATCCTACTACCTACAATTCCTTACCCTCCAAAATGATCTTTAATGAACAGAATTGATGTCTTGGTCTTTTGTTATTAGAACTTTCCAATGGCTTTCTTTTATACTTAGAATCAAATCTAAACTCCTTACAATGCCCACAAAGTCCCAAATGATCTCGTCCTAACTACATTCCTGACATTAGTTCTAAGCATTCTCTAACCTCCCATGAAGATCTAGACTCTCTTGCTTTCTTCCTGTTTCTGAAACACTCTAAGGTAATTCCTGCATCAGGGACATTACGATGGTTTTCCCTGTGCTTAGGGGTCTTTTGCTATGGCTCATCAAATGGCTATCTTTCTCATTCAAATATCAACTCAAATTTTACCTCTACATAGATATTTTCTTTGTATAAAGCAGCACATAGAGACACACATACACATGCACACTTATTTCCTTCTTAAAATGTAGTGTGTCTTGAAATTATTGTTTATATATATTGTCTCCTCCTTCCATGTGTATGATGGATGAGAACAGCAATGCTGTCTGACTTGTTTACTTCGGTATTCACATTACTAAGAATGATCTTGGGTACAGAGTTGACACTCGAGATATTTATAAAATGAATAAATAAATGAGAGGACAAATACAATATAAAGCTAGGCTAGCTTCAACTCACCTTCTGCTCTTATTAGCTTATAGACAGAAATGGGAGATGGCAGTAAAGTGGTTAATATGTATGAGTTAAATTCTGAGAAATATAGGGATTTGTGTAGTTCAGTTACAGGGATGTCACTACTTGCTTTACAGAGCATAAAGAAATATATACATTTTATAAATTTTGGTTACCCTTCGAGAACTGGGTAGGAAACAGTTAAAATCAGGACTGATTAATTCTGATGGAAGAAGGGTGAGACAGTCATCAAAATATGAAGAAAAACAGTGACCTCTAAGAAGGGAAGACAGTGTCTCGCTAAGTGACCTTGAGAAAGTCTTCCAATTTTTTTTTCCATCTGTAAATGGATTGTATTAAATCCTATTTAAAGTCCTTTGTAGAATTCACTTTCTATGCACTATGATTGAACGTGTCAGGGAGAAATTCAGGGAGAAGGTATGTGGGTATCTGAATCCAAAGTAAACTCTGGGAACAGGCAGTACCTACTTCTATATCTTTGTATGTCTATATCTGGATTTATTTTTAAATCTATATCTTTAGTTATTTACTGGGGATAATGGTACAACAGATAAGAATTCTAGACTTGGTTGTTATCTGTGTATCCTTAAGCAAGTCTGCTCCATTCTCTTGGCCTTAGTTGCTTCATTTCTAAAGTTTCAGTTCAGTTCAATTCAGTTGCTTAGTGATGCCCAACTCTTTGTGACCCCATGGACTGCAGCACACCACACTTCCCTGTCCATCACCAGCTTCCAGAGCTTACTCAAACTCATGTCCATTGAGTTGGTAATGCCATCCAATCATCTCATCCTCTGTTGTCCCCTTCTTCTCCTGTCTTCAGTCTTTCCCAGCATCAGAGTCTTTTCCAGTGACTCAGTTCTTCACATCAGGTGGCCAAAGTATTGGAGCTTCAGCATCAGTCCTTCCAATGAATGTTCAGGACTGATTTTCTTTAGGATTGACTGATTGGATCTCCTTTCAGTCCAAGGGGCTCTCAAGAGTCTTCTCCAACACCACAGTTCAAAAGCATCAATTCTTTGGCATTCCACTTTCTTTATGGTCCAACTCTCGTATCCATACATGACTACTGGAAAAACCATAACTTTGACTAGATGGACACTTGTTGGCAAAGTAACGTCTCTGCTTTTTAATATGCTGTCTACATGGGTCATAACTTTTCTTCCAAGGAGCAAGTGTCTTTTAATTTCATAGCTGCAGTCACCATCTTCAGTGATTTTGGAGCCCCGAAAAATGAAGTGTCTCACTGTTTCCATTGTTTCCCTGTCTATTTGCCATGAAGTGATGGGATCAGATGCCATGATCTTAGTTTTTTGAATGTTGAGTTTTAAGCCAGCTTTTTCAGTCTCCTCTTTCATTTTCATCAAGAGGCTCTTTCGTTCCTCTTAGCTTTCTGCCATAATGGTGATGTACACGTATAGCTTATCCCAATCATTAACTCCTGAGTCAGCATCTTCAAAAGATAAGGACTCAGGGGTTTGTACACAGTTTCAATAGCAGAACTTGCATTTCATGATCTCGACATTTGGGGTTTAACACATTTGAAAAATCGCCATGTTACCTCCACAACATACTGAACTTAACATAGTTTGAAGATCACGTTCCCTAACTTGACTATTTGATAATGTTGTGCATTTTTTAAGAAATGTATCACATAATGGAAGGAAAAGCCAGTATGAAAGCAACTTGACAATCTATGTTGTAAAATTGACCCATATACAATAATAATCACAATACATATGAATCTGGACAAATTTGTCTAGGCTCTTCTCAAACACTTTTTACATAGAGATGCTCACTTAGTGAGATAGTCACACCAGTTCATAGGTAGCTTTGGACATTAGAAAGTTCAATTACATTGGCCTAACAACTGTTCTCCAACAGTATCTTTCATGTTTGCTTTCCAGTACTCTGGAGTCTCAAAAATAACAAGAAAATAATAATTTTAAAAATCAACTCATATGCATTCAGCATGTTTCACTTTTTAAATCACAAAATATCTATTTTGATCTTCACAAGAAACTGAGAAACATATTATTAGTATCTCCAATGTACAGAGATCCAGAGAGATTATGTAGCTTTCCCAAGGTCATATTTTAGAATAAAGATAAAGCCATTACCTGAATAGCTTTTTCTAACTTCTAGTTAAATATTATTTCTACTTCTCTATGGCAGTCTTGCCAATATTTGAAAATAATTAACATTCCAACTCTCTTCTCTGTTCCAAACTGAAATCCCTAGGTTTATGATTGAAGGTAATCCGATTCATGTAAGCCGTGCCCCAAGCAAATGACTGGTTTATATTCTTTCTCCTTCCTTCATGCTCTATGTTAGGTTTGCTTGTTGTTCAGTTGCTAAATCATGTCCAACTCTTTGTGACCCCAGGGATGCAGCATGTCAGGCTCCTCTGTCCTTCACTATCTGTTGGAATTTGCTCAAATTCACATCCATTGTCGATGATGCCATCTAACCATCTCATCCTCTGTCATCCCCTTCTCCTTTTGCCTTCAGTGAGTCGACTCTTCGCATCAGGTGACCTAAGTGTTGGAGCTTCAGCTTCAGCATCAGTACTTCCAATGAATAGTCGGGGTTGATTTCCTTTAGGATTAACTGGTTTGATCTCTTTGCTGTTCAAGGGACTCTCAAGAGTCTTCTCTAGCACCACAATTCAAAAACATCAGTTCTTTCTTGCTCAGCTTTCTTTATGGCTTGGAGTTACTTGCTAACTATAAATCTTAAGAGAGTGATCATGGTGGTAAGGAGAGTGAAAATTCTCACCTGAGGAATGATGTAAAACCTCAAGTATTTCATCTGTAAGAGAGAGAATGAAATTTGCCTGTAAGTATTTGAACAATTTTAGACAAATCTATACATTTCTTCTCACTCTAGATGCAAGATTAGGATGGAAAATGTATGTCAGAGGGAAACTAATTTCAGTCCATTTTACCTTGCCTGGATCAAGTCTAATTCACTGTATCTTGAATCCCTTCAAAGAGTGAGACAATGAGTTAATGAGGATGATCTTTCAAAAGTCACAGCTTTCCAAAGTGAAAGATAGGCTGCTTTATGGGCACGAGTTTAACAACTACCTCTCAAACGCTTACATTAAGCAGTTTTCATGACCCACATATCCATCCATTCCTCTGCACCCCTGATGCCCGTTTTGTTTTAAACTCCCGTTATGTTCCCAATGGATCTTGAAGTAAATCATTTAGGAACACTTTCAACTATAAATTAGCAGAATACTAGACTGAAAGTGCATGTTGTGAAATTTTGGAGTTCAATCGAAAAGTCAGTGCCACAAAATTTAAAGCTGGAAATGCCAATGACATAACATAAAAACTTGATAGCACTAAAAGAAGTTGAGTTACTATACTCCAGCAAAAATGATATAGAGGAGATTCTCACAGTGAGTGGGAGACTGACCCAGGTCTGCATTGCTTGAAATGTGATCTGATGACCATCTGTATCACTTTGGCACATTGTATGAAATCTATCAAATTATCCATCATGATTATGTTGTTAAAAAGGCTACACTTAACAGATAGCTGGGGACCAAAAACTTAAGTAGGGAGACTGGTTACAAATATTTTCCACTGGTACGGGTGAGAGAGAAGAGTTCTCCAAAAATATGGACATTAGTACACCATCAGATGGGCGTCTACAACCTAGCATTTTGGGGATATGTCAATATAAGAAAGTCACCCAACATGATTCAGCATCACTCTTACCATCAAAGATAAACTTATCCTTACCTATTTTTTCTGGGTGTTGGGAAGATGAACCATCTGTTTGTGAAGGTCTTTAACTGTTGAGCATATTCCTTATTTTTTTTCTTCATACGTTCCTCTCCACCTGGAGCAGTGACATCAGTCCATTAGGAGTCGGAACATAACTTCTGAAACTCTCACCAACAACTTGACACCATAGTCATTTGCAATACATTTTAGACACGTGTCATCCATTTAGATAAATCTTCTCTAAATTAACTTTCATTTAATTGTATTGATGAATGTGAAGGCTAATTTCTTGGAAATGACTTCTATTGATTTGTGTCCAGTTGAATTCCATCAAGCCCCAGTGATTTGCATTGAACAAATTAACTTGCACAGGCTAACTGGCTTGAAGGCATTTTCACTGAGGTAGGGTACCTTCATGGGGATAAGCCCACTAGGACATGGCTTTATATGGCTCCTAGAGTGACAGTTATTGGAAAAGTATTAAGACACAACAAATGTTTCAACGACTAAGAAAACATGTTATAGAAGATGAGCCACATAGGTCTTATCATTACATGGAACTCTTTGGCTCTATAACCTGTAAATAGCTCAAGATTGGTTTTACATGATACTCTTCTGGTGGAGTTTGACCTTAGTTGTAATAAATGAAGAATGTCAGCCAGAAAAAAGAAGAGGTAGAAAAGGGAGCTGACACTTATTTAGCCCTAGATGTCTCTTTTATACCCTTGTTTTTGGACATTAATAATCAAAATTAACCTATAAAGTTCTGTGTGCATTGGATACATTTTATTTAATATTTCAGGTTCCATCAGCAATGCTGTGCATGCTGTGCTTAGTCGCTCAGTCATGTTTGACTCTTTGTGACCCCACGGGCTGGAGCCATGGGGATTCTCCAGGCAAGAATACTGGAGTGGGTTGCCATGCCCTCCTCCAGGGGATCTTCCCAACCCAGGAAGATTCTCTACCATCTTAGCTACCAGAGGAGCCCAGATTCTTTACCAGCTGAGCTACCAGGGAAGCCCATTATTCCATCAGCTGTGCCTGCCCCTTATTCAGCCACCAGTTGTAGGAACTTGTACCACTGGGTGCATGCTGCCAAACCCCACCTCAGAGTCGGGTCAGTCTTACTTACCTCCTGGGGACTTCTCTGCTGATTCCACAGTAATGAGCATTACAGGAACCCACTAGCAGCCTCTCCGTGTGCAGACCTGAAGTGTAGGATAGTTAACAGCCCAAGGAGTGAAACTCGAAATGAGGAAACAGGAGTGGTTATGAACCAAATGTTTATGTCTCCCCCAAAGTCCATTTATTGAAATTCTAACATCCAATGTGGTAGTATTTGAGGATGAGACCTTAGAGATAATTAGGTTTAGATAAGTTCATCAATCCCGAAGAAAATCAGTCCTAAATATTCATTGGAAGGACTGATGCTGAAGCTGAAACTCATACTTTGACCACCTGATGCGAAGAACTGACTCATTGGAAAAGACCCTGATGCTGGGAAAGACTGAAGGCAGGAGAAGGGGACGGCAGAGGATGAGATGGTTGGATGGCATCACCAACATCATGTACATGAGTTTGAGTAAGCTCCAGGAGTTGGTGGTGGACAGGGAAGCTGGCATGCTGCAGTCCATGGAGTCACAAAGAGTCAGACACGACTGAGTAACTGAACTGACTGAAGTTCATGAAACTGAGACATTCGTGGTGAGATCAGTGCCCTTTTATAAAGAGACAAAAGATATCCTTCTCTCTACCACATGAGGACACTGCAAGAAGAAAGCCATCTGCTGGCCGGGAAGTGGGACCCTTCTAGGAACCACATAAGTGGGCACCTTGATCTTGGAGTTCTCAGTCTCCAGAACTGTGAGAAATAAATGCCTATTGCTTCAGCAACACAATTCATGGTATTCCGTGATAGCAGCCTGAGCAGACTAACACAGTAAAGATTGAATAAATGCTTTCCCATCTCTTCTCTTGAAAGCAGATTCTGCCATGCCTTTCCGAGGACTCTAAAAGCACTTACACAGGATCTAAGAACTCAGCTTCACAATACATTGTTGCTTCAGCTTTTCCTCCATCGGACATTGGCTCCTAGACTTAACTCGGCTTCCCAAATAAAGTACACTTGACCCTTTGTTTCAGGGTCTGCTTTTTGGGAAACCCAGGTCAAGTCAAGGCAGTTGTCTTAGATTTACTGATTAAGAAGTTGAAGCTTATACAGGGATTATTTGACAAATATTTCTCAGCACAAAATCCATAGAACCTGAATTCAACTCAAGGTTTACATCACTCCTCTTTGGAGGAGGAGCCAACCAACATGACTCATTACTCAACCACATGGAAACACATAATCTCTAGTCTGATCCTCGGAGCTCAGACCACACTTCTGGCTTTGTTTCAAGCTGCTCTCCTAACCGGACTGACTGACTTCCATCTATCTAACCAAGTCTCTAATCCAGTCAGGAGAATTTCAGAGTGTATTTCAGAAGGTTTGCTCTTAGAATTAATCTCTGGTGCTCAACACACCAAATGATTTGTGCATAAGGAATGAGACACAGTGACTTGGGCCCATTGACTACTACATGTCCTGTTCTCGGTTTTGTTGGTGCTTGTTTCTTCCTAGATTTCCCACCACTCACTGACTGAAGGATCACTGCTGTCCCCTGACTTGGTCACTGAGGTCTCAGCATGTTTCGTGCTCCAGCAGGTCCCCTTCATCCTTGCAAAACTTTTTGAACTCGGATGAGTGCCTGACACAACGCAGACATCTGATAACTGTGAGAAGGAAGGGAAGGGTTTCGGTAGGGAGGCCCAAAGCTGGGTAACAGAGAAAAGGTTCAGAGAAGATCCAACCTTATACGCCTTCCCATTCCTTAATAGTAGTTGGCTTTAGAATAGTGAATCCTACCCTAGGACCTGCCCTGAAAATGACAGCCACTGAAAGAGATAGAGTTCTATTTACTCTGAAGCCCAACACATACTGTTTCTCATTACCTGTGACGTGGGTGCAATGGTTTCAGGGCATCTTTTTCTGATGCTTGCAGTCTGAGTGCATTCATGGAGCATTTTTATAGCACTTAATTGATGCTGTTAGAATAAGGGGCCACTGCGTAAAGGTATTAGAAAGATAATAAAGCTTAAACTGCAGGGCAAGACTTTTGGAGAGCCTTCACATTGCTGATGTTTTGTGAAATTTTACAAACTTGATGTAATAAATGATTATGACTTTTCTTTATCACACATCCACCTAGTACTTCTGTACATATGACCTCATCAGATCCACAAAACAACTATTGGAGATTCCTAGAATAGACATTTTACCCCCCAAACCAGGCCATGTGGAGTCTCCATAGAATTTTGTTTTCCTTTTTCTTAACACTTGGTAGACTATAATCTATCAGTGTCCCTCTTCCACAGCAGACTGTAGGATCCTGGAAGATGGGTCTAATGTGTTATTAACCTTTGTCACATCAGCTCCTGACAAGGAGCTGGTCACCTAGAAGACAATCCTAAACATTTCTTTGTGTGAACTTGATACTTTGCGAGACTTTCTAGAGAACACTGCATAAGGTAGCATGGTTTCCTTCATAGCTGGTTCATGTATGGCAAAAA
Source organism: Dama dama (assembly GCF_033118175.1). NCBI lineage: Eukaryota > Metazoa > Chordata > Mammalia > Artiodactyla > Cervidae > Dama > Dama dama. The sequence goes on along the minus strand of NC_083701.1, from coordinate 5,867,802 downwards.
CCACTACAATATTGTAAAGTAATTAGCCTCCAATTAAAATAAATTAATTAAATTTTTAAAAAGTGGTGATGGTAATTTTCTTTCTTTTCTTCTCAATTTTGCCCTTCCATCACTGAAAACAGAAGGGCATAGGAATCAAAGGACAGACAAAACAAAATATTTTGAAAAGCTTTTAGGAAACTGTGATCCAAACAGTTTGCCTAATGAGGACCTGGGACATCTGTGAGATTCTGGGTAACGAGCCCATCCTGCCTGGTAATGAAGGAGGCAGCCCATGTGCCAGCAGGTCAGAAACTCCTCCATATGTTCACATTTTCTAGGAGCATCTGGGCATCCCTACTCTGAATCCTAGAATGTCAGAATCAGAAAGGAGATTGGAGAGCATCTGTTCTGGAACCGTATATCACATTTCAGAATTTTGGATCCAGCAAGGATTTGAGGATGTGCCCACAGCCGTAGGCTGCCTCTGAGTTGGGACCAGAAATCATCAGTCTATGGTTAACAGCCTCCTTCTGCCTAGTTTCACTTCCCAACCTTATCACTACCCCTTTCCCATCCTCTTGCTAAAAGGGTCAACAGGAAATAACAAAAAGAAGCAGAAAAAGCCCCAGTGTTCCTACCTGGGTATAGGACTTAACGTAGATTGTGTGTGTGTTTGTGTGTGTTGGTCGCTCAGTCCTGTTTGACTCTTTGTGACCCCATGGACTGTAGCCCACCAGGCTCCTCTGTCCATGGAATTCTCCAGGCACGAATACTAGAGTGGGTAGCCATGCCCTTCTCCAGGGGATCTTCCCCACTGAGGGACTGAACCTGTGTCTCCTGCATTGCAGGAGGATTCCTTACCATCTGAGCCACCAGGGAAGTCCAAAATTCTACACATTTTACTTCAAATTGTGGGGACATGGCTATTTCCAAACTTAAAATTCAAGTCAGACAGTAATAAGATCACAAAGCTACCAGAAATGGGATTGGAGCTTTGATGTTTTCAACTAAGGGGCAGGACTAGAACTGAATCCCCAGACGTGACCTGCTCTGTACCTTGTAACCCTATTTTAGTTTCAGTTTGGTTTTGCTCTGCCCGTTATAGAAAGGTCAAGTTACCCTACAAATTCCTGCAAATCCCTCGGGAGGTGGCCAAAGGCAAACATTGATCACCTGGCTTCAAGGAGAGAAGTGAAAGTCGCTCAGTTGTGTCCAACTCTATGTGACCCCATGGACTATGCAGCCCATGTAACTCTCCAGGCCAGAATACTGGAGTGGGTAGCCTTTCCCTTCTCCAGGGGATCTTCCCAACCCACGGATTGAACCCAGGTCTCCCTCATTGCAGGCGGATTCTTTACCAGCTGAACCACAAGGGAAGCCCCAGGAGGCATGCCATAGGGTTTTGAGTAGAAAAAGGGTTATCTTGTATTTTCTTTTTTTGACTGCACCATGCAGCATGTTGGGTCTTAATTCCCAGACCAAGAATCAAACCCATACCCCGGGCACTGGAAGGTGAAGCCTTAACCACAGGACTGCCCTGGGGAAGTCCCAAGAAAAAAACATTTTGATGGGCTTTGGGAGATTTACTCTGGATAAGCTCTGCTCCACAGCCAGATCTCACCTGTGTTTGCTCCCCTGTGCATGGCTTTTGATCCCTTCTGCTGATCTTCCCTGCAAACCTGCTGGGGTGACCTGTGTCTCTGTACCATACACTATCCTCTTACTTGTTCATCTTTCTGATCTTTTGTTTGCCTGGAAATTTTAGACTCACCTCTCTGTAACTGGCATCTGGTCCCATCACTTCATGGCAAATATATGGGGAAACAGTGGAAACAGGAACAGAGTTTATTTTCTTGGGCTCCAAAATCACATGGGTGGTGACTGCAGCCATGAAATTAAAAAACACCTGCTCCTTGGAAGAAAATCTATGACAAACCTAGACAGTGTTTTTAAAAGCAGAGACATCACTTTGCTGACACAGGTCCGTCTAGTCAAAGCTATGGTTTTTCCAGTGGTCATGCATGAATATGAGAGTTGGACCATAAAGGAGGCTGAGCACCAAAGAATTGATGCTTTCGAACTGTGGTGTTGGAGAAGACTCTTGAGAGTCCCTATAGTCCATGCCATACCACCCTGCTCACCTCTGTCCTACAAACCTGTGTGTCCTCACTCCACCCCACCGACCTTGACCCCCTTACACAGAGCTCTCAACTTTGTTCCCTGTCTTTGGAATTCTCCATCCTCCCCCTGCTGCCCTCCTCCCCTCACAGACACACGTACAGATCTCTCTCTCTCTGTCCTTTCAGGTCTCTGCTCAGATCCTACCTTCTCAGAAAGCTTCTCTCTGTCCATCCTTTAAGAAGAGCACTATCCTTTCTACTGCACATCATTGTCTGCATATTCTGTTCCACTTCTTTGTCATTGTGACAGTGTAGTATACAATTACACAACCACAGTAACAATTACAAAGGTTCAATTACAAATGAACCCTGTTCAGTGGTATACAATACAGCATTGACTTACTGTTTCTCCTTCCCAAACTAGGATCTAACTCTATGAAGACAGGAACTTCCCTTTGTTTTTTGTTTACTTGCCTGTGTTTTCTTTCATTACTACTGCATTCTGCAAACTATGTCCTTGAAAATATGTATTGAAGTCGCTAGCAATGGTAAGCAATTTTAATAAATGAAGGATAAAGTGTGTCGATGTTCCATGTAAACCCATAAACTCCGGGCACATGAACGCACCCATGACCGGAAACGAACTCAGCCTGCCTCTTAAAATCACCAGACAGGACAGTACATTGTCTTCAGTTCCTGGGTTTCGTTCTTTGCTTTCCCCAGGGTTTTCTCTGTTGCTTACTTTTTTTTTTTAATTCTAAATGTGTAAGCTTCCAGTTCTCCCTCCTCAAACCACAAGCTCTCAGAAATGGGTGATAATCATTCATTCGCCTGTGCATTTATGCCAGAGGGGCACCTGCGTGTCACAGGGAGACATGCATTATACACCTCAGGCTCCATGTGAAATAACCTGCTGTGTCTTCTGTCACAGAACTTTCTTTTCTTAAATTTTTTTCATTTATTTTCATTTATTTAAAACAGCAGTGGCAAATTGAAGGGGTTCATTTAGGACATGCAGAGTGCTCCCTTTCCTAAAACCCTCATGTATAACAGAAAACAGTGTGGTAAATGGGAAGAACCAGGCCCAGGGAGTACGGGACTGGCCTGCCTCCTGGCCCTGCCTTTACTGAGGAAGGAGGGTGACCAGTGGCTGCCCGGGCCCCCCTCTCTCCTGTACCACATTTGCTTTTATAGGTTGTGTTTGTGCCAAAAGAAGTTAGCTGCAAACCTCTCCTTCTAGCCCTTGCTGTCTACAGGCTGGGTCTCAGGAGAGGACCCCCGGCTCGTCAAGATGCCTAGCATGGCATTTAAATGAGTATACTAAAAATGTTAAATTATAAATATAGGGAATAAAAAAATTTTAAAGATGATAGATGGTACATAGCAAAATTATATTATTTAGGGTAAGGAAATAAAAGTGGGGGGAGCTTCCCTGAAAGCTCAGTTGGTGAGGAATCTGCCTGCAATGCAAGAGACCTCGGTTTGATTCCTGTGTCAGGAAGATCTGTTTTGTCTGAGTCTGGCACCATTATGATTTAAGACTATCTTTGGCAAAAACTGATTTAACATGGGTTTACTGTGGGAATGATAACAATTTCACAAGCTGATAGTATACAGGATAATGTCTCTTCATAAGGCAATAAAGAAACAACATATTCCAACCTAATAAAAGATTAATCACACTATGGCTTCAGGCAAGGTGAAGATGAAAATAAAGTTCAAAGTTAGTTAAAGTGTGGGCTTCCCACGTGGTGCTAGTTGTAAAGACCCCACCTGCCAATGCAGGAGATGTAAGATTTGCGCATTCAATCCTTGGGTTGGGAAGATCCCTTGGAGGAGGGTATAGCAGCCCACTCCAGTATTCTTGCCCAGAGAATCTCATGGATAGAGGAGCCTGGTGTGCTAGTCCACAGGGTTGCAAAGAGTCAGACACGACTGAGGCAACCTAGCACGCTCGCTAAAATATACCTTTCTACAAACTGGTCCTCAGAAGAGTCAACTGACCCAACCAAGAGGACATCCAGCTGCCTGCACAAAGCAGAAGTCTTTGTTAGTAAAGCATGTTGCTAGGAAACATAGGTTCAAGGGTTAAGGGAAAGATGTCTCCTTTGTTGAGTGGATGCAGTTTTCACATCATATTGTTATGGATATAGTAGGTTTTGATGTACGCAACTAACTCTTCTGGAATTTCAAAGGATGGTGATGAGGGTTTGGACTCCCCCAGCAGTAGACTCAAGGCAGAGACTCAAGTACAAGTACTTTATTGGAAAGATGTAGAGAAAAAGGATTAAGAACAAGAAAAACAGCTAGTAAAGCATGAGTTATCAAGTTGCTGTGAGTGACCAGAGCTTAATCCCATAAAGGAAACTTGGGAAACACCAGGGAGTTATTCCACCCAAGGGCCAAGCAACTAGATCTTTTATACACCAGCTTTCATTAGCCCTTGCTTGAGGATGGCTGGGGATCTATCATGTGAAGAGGCTGAACACCCCTGCCCCCACTGAGGAAATCCCTCAGCCAAGAAATTCAGTTACTAGTGTTTGGAATTGAGTGAGGATGCACTGAAGTGGCAAAAAATGAGAGATAAGGGCAGGGTAGGGACAAAGGCTGCAAAAAGGTGACCTGGGTGGGGGCGAGGGGGTGGGAAATAAAAAAACACATTTATCATCTGCTTGGAGGATATCAGTGCTAGAATTTTTCATGCATTATTTCCAAGCTTTCTAAACATACAATGAGTTACTATTATTTCCCTCATTCACAGACAAGAAAATAGAGTTTTCAGGAGGAGCAGTGACTTTTCTAGAGTTGATAGTTAAAGTAATTTAGCAGTGTTAAATCAAAATCAAGGTTTCTGTCACTAGGTCCTTTAATGTTATTTGCATCTATGTTTTTTTACATCTAGAAGAAAGTATGTGCAGTAGAGAAAATACAAGAAGAAAAAGATAAAGCCTCACTCCAGACACATATTGTGGCCAATGAATTTGTCATGTTGAGGGACAGGGGGCTAATCTGAAACATCACAGGTCAAATGAATCTTCCCAGTCCAGGATAAGAAGTAGAATGTTGCCCCATTAAGCAACAATACAGCCTTCCCTTGCAGACAGGTTCCTGCCTCCTCTGTGGCTAAAGTATTTTTGGTGAAGGGGGAACTCCTTTTGAACTTCATGATCATCAAGGAACCCATTTTACTGATAAGGTATGCTGACAAACCTGTGCTGTTTCATGAGATTTACAGCCCTTTCACTGTACTTACCAGCCTCCATCCTCAGCTTTAGTTGAGCACAATAATGACGTCATTACATACAATCAGCAAACTTTGTACAGGCCCACCAAGTCCCCGTCCCAAAACTCTGCCCCTGGTTCTTGATATCCACCCTTTTCAAAACTCATGGACTCTGAGCTTTAAGACAGTCACAGGAAGCCCTGTGTACCTGGCTTCTGATTCTTTTGACCCACAGCTGATAAAAAGAGATACCCCAATATCTCAACAGCCTAACTGCTTCAGTTAAAAACAACCATGTTTTGGTTGAGTGATCTTTTCACAATGTGTTCTGAGGAGATGAAGACCTTAAGCATTACCCCCTGAATTAGCCATCCTGTCTATGGGAAAAGACACTTCCAAAAAGCTTCTATTCAACTTCCCCTTGATTAAAAGGGGGAAATGGGGGGAAAAAAAAAAACAAACCCAGAAACTTCCCTGGTTGAGAGACCAGAATGGGAAGCTGTCATGCTCCGTGAAGATTACAGAGCACGACAGGAAAAGGAAAGACTCCTCTTTCTGGGCAAAAAAGCAGCCACTTTAAAGCTGTGGACTCTTTGTTTACTAAAGCTCTCCCAGCCTCCTTTCCTCCCCATAAAAGCATTCTCCTTCCCTTGCCATGTGGCAATTTGAATATGGCTCACCATGATTGCAGATCCCAAATTGCAATTCTCTGCCGACTCTGAGTAAGCACCTTTGCTGCCGAAATATCTGGCAGGTTATTTGTTCTAGGTCAACACCGGCTGCATAAACAATACTGAGAAACAGTCCAATAAAAAGCACTCAGAGTCCTTACTCTTGGCATAGTGATCACCCCCGGTGAGGAGTACCAGGACCCCAAAGACTGAGCTTCCAAGACACAGCTGTTCCCCATTCTCACTGCACCATTATTCACCAAGCCAAGACACAGAAACAAGTCAAATCTCCATCAGCAGATGAACATTAAAAAAAGAAAACACGGCAGATACATACCATGAAACATTATTCAACCTTATAAAAGAAGGAAATCTCACCATTTGTATCAACATGGATGAACCTAGATGATACCACGCTAAGTGATAAAAGGTACTTAGAGAAGAGCAAATACTACATGAATCCACTTCTATAAGGTATATAAAATAGTCTAACACATAGAAGCAGAGAATACACTTGTAGTGGCCAGGCCCTGGGAGGAAAGAAAAATGGGGAGTTACAGATCAACAGGCATTAAGTTTCAGGTAAGCAAAATGAGTACGTTTTGGAGATCTGCTGTAGAACATAATACCTATCACTAACAATACAGTATTATTCACATTCAAATATGTTAAGTGCATAGGTCCCTTGTTAAGCCTTTTGACCACACACACACACACACAGAAACACACAAAGAACATAAGGACATTTTTGGAGGTGATGGGAACATTTAGAACTTTGATCATAGAGATGCTGTCATGTGTGTACACACTTGTCCAGAATCATTAAAATGTACACATAAAAAAGCACACATTTTGAATATCAATTATACCTCAATAAAGGGATAAGCCAGTTAAGAGGGAGTATTATGGAAACTATGCTTCTCTGTTCATATTTCATGGATATTTTTGCATTTTGAATCATGTAAATTATTACCTATCAAAATATTAATTGAAAAGAAAACTGAAAGAAAAAAAGTTTTGCCTTCCCCAATATAGAGAGCTTATCAGGTGTGACCTAGGAATTCTTTATACTACCATGTAAAATTTATTCAGTGTGTAGAATCAATAAAGAGCAGAAATGTGCATTTATATTTTCTAACACGTAACACAGCTTTGTGCTCAGTTGCTTCAGCTGTGTTTGACTCTTGGCAACGCTATGGACTATATAGCCCACCAGGCTCCTGTGACCAATACTGGAGCGGGCTGCCATCTCCTCCTCCAGGGGCTCTTCCCGACCCAGAGATGGAACCCTTGTCTCTTACCTTTGCATGCAATGTATTCAATACACTATAGTATGATTCAGAAAATATTCACTGTTTGAATAACTGCTAATCGTCACTTGCTTTCCTGGCAGAGCATCACATGGGCTGTGATGGGCAGCCATTTGTAACCAGTTTCTAAAGGTGCTGTCTATCTTCCCAGGACACTGGCATCTCAGCGTGCCCCTGCATTTCATCCAGAGGATGTAGCATCACAGCCCAATGCCTTCTACCCTGCTGCCTGAAAATTCAAAGAAAATTTGTTTTTATATTTAAATTTTGGGGTGCGGGATTTTAACAAAGTCAACTAATTTTAACCTAGGTGCTCAATCCCTTTGAATTTGTATTTATTCAATCTCTCAGTCAACAAAGATGCACCGAGAACCGGACACATCTCTGACATAAATAGAATGCAAATTACTCTACTTGGCTTAGGGACATCAATCACTCAGCAGGGCAAAGAGAATTTGCAGAAATTAGCTCAAAGGCAAAGGAGAAAAGGAAATATACACCCATTTGAATGTAGAGTTCCAAAGAATAGCAAGGAGAGATAAGAAAGCCTTCCTCAGTCATCAATGCAAAGAAATAGAGGGAAAGAATATAATGGGAAAGACTAGAGATCTCCTTAAGAAAATCAGAGACAGCAAGGGAACATTTCATGCAAAGATGGGATTGATAAAGGACAGAAATGGTAGGGACCTAACATAAGTAGAAGATATTAAGAAGTGGTGGCAAGAATACACAGAAGAACTATACAAAAAAGATCTTTGTGATCCAGATAATCAAGATGGTGTGATCACTCACCTAGAGCCAGACATCCTGGAATGTGAAGTCAAGCAGGCCTTAGGAAGCATCACTATGAACAAAGTTAGTGGAGGTGATAGAATTTCAGTTGAGCTATTTCAAATCCTAAAAGATGGTGCTGTGAAAGTGCTACACTCAATATGCCAGCAAATTTGGAAAACTCAGCAGTGGCCACAGGACTGGAAAAGATCAGTTTTCATTCAAAACCTAAAGAAAGGCAATGCCAAAGAATGCTCAAACTACCGCACAATTGCACTCATCTCACACGCTAGTAAAGTAATGCTCAAAATTCTCCAAGCCAGACTTCAACAATATGTGAACTTCTAGATGTTCAAGCTGGTTTTAGAAAAGGCAGAGGAACCAGAGATCAAATTGCCAACATCCGCTAGATAATCGAAAAAGCAAGAAAGTTCCAGAAAAGCATCTATTTCTGCTTTATTGACTATGCTAAAGCCTTTGCGTACGTGGATCACAATAAAATGTGGAAAATTCTGAAAGAGATGGGAATACCAGATCACCTGACCTGCCTCTTGAGAAACCTGTATGCAGGTCAGGAAGCAACAGTTAGAACTGGACATGGAACAACAGACTGGTTCCAAATAGGAAAAGGAGTACATCAAGGCTATATATTGTCACACTGCTTATTTAATTTATATGCAGAGTACATCATGAGAAATGCTGGACTGAATGAAGCACAAGCTGGAATCAAGATTGCCAGGAGAAATATCAATAACCTCAGATATGCAGATGACAACACCCTTATGGCAGAAAGTGAAGAACTAAAGAGCCTCTTGATGAAAGTGAAAGAGGAGAGTGAAAAAGTTGGCTTAAAGCTCAACATTCAGAAAACTAAGATCATGGAATCGGGTCCCATCACTTCATAGGAAATAGATGGGGAAACAGTGGAAACAGTGACAGACTTGATTTTTTTAAGCTCCAAAATCACTGCAGATGGTAACTGCAGCCATGAAATTAAAAGACGCTTACTCCTTGGAAGGAAAGTTATGACCAACCTAGACAGCATAGTAAAAAGCAGAGACATTACTTTGCCAACAAATGTCCATCTAGTCAAAGCTATGGTTTTTCCAGTAGTCATGTATGGATATGAGAGTTGGACTATAAAGAAAGCTGAGTGCCAAAGAATTGATGCTTTTGAACTGTGGTGTTGGAGAAGACTTGAGAGTCCCTCGGACTGCAAGGAGATTCAACCAGTCCATCCTAAAGGAGATCAGTCCTGAATACTCACTGGAAGGACTGATACTAAAGCTGAAACTAAAATACTTTGGCCACCTGATGTGAAGAACTAGTAAAAACCCTGATGCTGGGAAAGATTGAAGATGGGAGGAGAAGGGGACGACAGAGGATGAGTGGATGGCATCACCGACTCAATGGACATGAGTTTGAGTAAACTCCGAGAGTTGGTGATGGACAGGGAGGCCTGTTGTGTGGCAGTCTGTGGGGCTGCAGAGTCAGACACGACTGAACAACTGAACTGAACCTCACTTTACAAAATTGTGAGAACCAGAAAGGTCACCTTGTCATAAGATCACACAGCTGGGAAATGCCATGGAATGAAAAAGTTTAGATTGGAAATAAAAGCTCTCCTTTGTGTGCAGCTCATGCTCAGTCATGTCTGACTCTTTGCAACCCCATGGACTGTAGTCTGCCAGGCTTCTCTGTCTATGGGATGCTGCCAGGCAAGAATACTGGAGTGGGTTGCCATTTCCTTCTACAAGGTATCTTCCCCACCCAGGGATCGAACCCACGTCTCCTGTTTCTCCTACATTGGCAGGCAGATCCTTTACCACTGGGCCACCAGAGAAGCCCCAAACCTCTCCTTTACCAAAGAGGAAATATTCCTCCCACCATCCCATTCCATATTCTTTCTTCTTTCCTCTCCTCTCCATCCTCCTCCTCCTTGTCCTCCATCCACAGACACACAAACATACCAACATATCTCACAAGGGATACAGGGAGATGACTCACCCCCTTTTCAGGCAGTTACTCCAATATTCTGTTACCTTCAGGGGAGTTCACCCCAGCCATTTCAATTCTGAAATATTTCCCTTCTTCCCTCAAGCTCTTCACCTTCCTTAACATTTCTTAATTTCATGGCTAGCTCCTGCCCTTGATTGAAAATGACAGTTTTGCAAAGTTAAAGATGAGAGCTGTGGGTGTCTCCACAATGATTCAATCTGTTAGAAAAAAAAAAAAAAAAAAAAAAGCACTTCACATGGACTGGAGGCCCGCTCTGCCCAGAAATGGAATCGCAGAGCCATTGCAGAGTTATTTTTGTGTGTTGAGTTCATGTCTAATTTTCTGGAGTGTTGAGTCTCAGAATTGAAAGAAGTACTTGTGTCTCCCTGACCAAATACATTAGAGTTGGCTGCTTTCAAATGCAGAATTGCATGACTTCAAACACCACAGACCCTGAAACTTAAAGATGAGAAGAAAATGACAATAACAATAAGAGGGAGAAATGGTGGCAGGACACTAATTTCACAGCACAAAGAGACGTTTCAGCACCAAAACCAGAGAGGATGGGGGAATCCCAAACCCTGGGCTTGTGTTGAAGGTCCTTTTCTCCCTCAGGAGACAAAAGATGAAAAAAGTAACTGAAGACAGCGTGACTCCCTTTAAACTCATCTTCACTTATTTTGTAAGACAAAATAAATGTACAAGAAATACAGCTGAGTGTGGGATAACAAGGGTCTGTAAGGAGGCACTGGCTGCTTTCTTCATTACTTAAATCCATGAGGGTGTCTCATCCATCCATTTCTTATGGAGTTAGAGGAGGGAGAGAAGTAAGATTTAATAATACTGGCACTGAGTCAATCATTTTATACATATAGTACCTGCTTTAAATTCAGGACTTCAGAAATCTTTTTTTTTTTTTTTCCATTTCACAGATGAAGACGTTAAGGTTCAGTTAGATGAAATATATGTCTTAGGGTCACATACATTATATGTGGCAAAGTTGGAAATAAATTCTACTCTAGAACAACATGGAACTTAATTGAAGAGATGGGATGGGATGGGATGGAAGACAAGGCTACTATGAGGACCTCACCCGTCTGTTTTTCAGTTTAATCTGGGAATCCTCTGGCATGTCTGCATTTACTGTGTCTGATTCTCTTCCAGGGCCTCTAAATCCTCACTGAGTGAATAGAGGAGACCCCGTTGCTGGGTAGTAGCAGTCCCTTCTGACCGTATCAGTGATTTCACATGTCCCTGAACTGTGAAGCCCATTGTTCTTTGTCATTTGTTTTAATGGTCAGAACGAATGGATTGTGACTGTTGGATGATACTGAAAATTAGGTTTATTTGGAGATGAGCTCATCTCAAATTGCTAAAACTGTCATCTCAGGTTGCAAATATTCCATTCATGCTTGAACAGAAAAGAAAAATATAGCATCCCCCTCCCCACCCCAGTGATCTATACTAGAAAATTTGAAATCCCACTAAGTTAGAATTACATTGTTCTCTCCAGCACTTGGCCAGTTTCTCACAATATTCAAGGCAATTATTTCATTTCAACAGCTCAGGGAAAATACATCTTTATTTTTCAGTTTAAAAGAAAGTTGAATTAAAACTTCACATTTGAAATGCCAGGGCCAGCCAAATTCACAAAGCCAGGCTGCTTGGGAAGGGTGCTTCACGTGGACGCACTGAGGTGTGCCTAGCGGTCCAGCAAGATACTGTGTCTACACCCTGGACAGCAAGCGGTGATGGACTTCAGGATAAGTGTGTTCCAGCTCTGGCTCTGGTATGGGTTTACTGACCCATGTGAGCAAGCAGCTGAACGTCTCTGAGCCTCCCGTTGCCCACACTGTTAGAATCGAGAACCTGTCATATACTTCAGAAAATGGAGAAATGTTTTGGTGGCTGAAAATGGATAAAGGCATCAGTGGTAAAGAATCTGCCTGACCATGCAGGGGATGCAGGAGACACAGGTTTGATCCCTGGGTCAGGAAGATCCCCTAGAGAAGGAAATGACAACCCGCTCCAGTATTCCTCCCTGGAAAATCTCATTGGTTGAGGAGCCAGAGGGCTGCAGTCCATGGGGTCATAAAGAGTCGGAAACGACTGAGCAACTGAGCACTTAAGCAAGACTCAGTCACTCTTCCAAGGGAATTTGTTCAAGCTTAATGTCTCTGAACCTCAGTTTTTTCACTGATAAGAAAAACAGGGCCTTTGTCATAAGGATTTGGGGGGAATTAAATGGAGAATATATGTGAAATTACCAAGATGCTCAGCTGTGTGGTTGGTAACCATGGGTTAGAATTCAGGAGTCTGTAAGCTACAGCCTGCCAATCAGCTGCCTGCTTTTGTAATTAAATTTAATTGGAATGTGGCCATGCCCATTTATTTCATAGTGTCTATTACAATAACAGTTGTGCAGTTGTTAGAGACCACCCAATCCTCAGAATAAGGAAGTAATAATAATTGTCTGGCCCTTGAGAGAAAATTTTGGACTAGATAATGCTAAGGACCTTCTCAACTCTGACATTGGTAAGAATTCTCCATCTTTTGTTTCTTTCTTTCTGTCTTTATGGTAATTCTCTCCCACCTTCTGCTCTCTGAGTGGGTTTTGTTTTCTTCACTTTCTTCTTTTCTGCCTTCTTCTTCCTCCTCCTCCTTCTCCCTTCCTTTTCACCACAGTGAGAAAAAGTCTGGATAAATTCACTGAGCCTTTGTGGAGAAAGATGCACCCCTCCTCCTGGAAGATGTCCCTGGAGCTGACACCCAGACCTACAGGGTGACGTCAGTGGCTGGGGCTGATGACACACTTACTCGTGGCCTGAGCATCCTTAACCAGGAAACAACCGCCATGACAGCTCTTTGGCACTGGGGAGGCTTGGAACTGAGTGTTGCATTTGTTCCACTTCTTAAACGCATTTTGTTCATGCTAGTCTTTCATACTAGACTAAGAACTTCCAGAGAGCAGGGGCTGGCTTCTTTGTTAGTGGGATCATGTATATCATCACAGTGCTTGGCTCAGTAAATGTTCACTGCTCAGTAAATGTTTACTGTACTGAACACTTTTCTTCAGAATTATGTTTCTTGTTAATTTTTTTATTAACGTCATTCTGGTTCTATTGTGTGACTTAGTCTTTATCTGTATGCTTAAAGTAAAATAGTTTATTGATGCATATTTGTGGAATCTGGAGCTATAGTAGAGATGAACCCATCTGCAGAGCAGAAATAGAGACGCAGACGTGGAGAACACATGTATGGCACCCAGGGCAGAAAGGAGGAATGAGATGAATGGGGAGATTGGGATTGATGTGCATATATACACCACTGATACCATGTATAAAATAGATAACCATGGAGAGCCAAACTGGAAAGCACAGGAAATTCTATTCAGTGCTCTGCAGTGACCTAAATGAGAAGGAAATCCGCACAAGAGGTGATGTGTGTACGTGTATGGTTGATTCATTTTGGCTGACGGCAGAAATTAACACAGCATTGAAAAGCAGCTATACGTCAACAAAAAATTTTTTTTAAATAAAAACTTATTGAAAATGAGAACTGACACTTTTAGTACATATTGTCCACAAAGTAATGAATAAAGAAAGAAAAACTAATGACTCACCTTTTACAGTTTGGATGGCTTGGGGGAGGGTTGCTCTTAAATTAGGAAGCAATGAACACCCCTCCCTCCAGCCCCTCTACTTGTGACAGTTCATAGTCACAGCTGGGCTACAAACTAACCTCTGCTCTTTATCCAAGTGTGACCAAATCCACCTAAGAAACAAGATAACACTTCCAAGATCTGCTCATCAGTTCAAAGTGGGTCTAATTAAAGCCTCATTTGCAGGAAACTAATCATAGCTTCCTGAAAATTGGAGGAAATGCTGTTCCAATCAAATACATAATTTCTCTTCCCTTACGAGTCAAGTTTCCTGGTGTTATGTGACATTTAGCAGTTGGCATAACCCTCAAAATTATTCCTTTCGGGAAGAAATGTTTGCATTAGCAATAAAATTCTAACTAGTGCTGGCTTTGATAGAACTTATTTTTTCTGGGCAGCCTCTGTCAATCTCATGTCATTACATACACAGACTTTGATGTCAATTCACCCAGTTTCCATCTAATGATCATATTATATGAATGTGAGCAACAAGAGCTTCCATTTAGAATGCACAGTTGACATATATTTTCCTAAAGGTTTTACCAAAATTATGTCATGTAACCCTCAAAATAACTCCAATAGGTATGTGATCTTGCCATATTTTGCAATTTAAAGTAACAGTAACAGCAGCAATAAAACAGATGTGGAAAGTGATTCCTTAAATTGTTTGAAAAGGCATTACTATCAAGTAGTGAAGCTCATATTCACAAATGGATCCATGTTGGTAATTACTAAGGCTTCCCTGTGTGGTTCAGACAGTAAAGAATCCTCCTGCCATGCAGGAGACCCCAGTTCAGTCCCTGGATGGAGAAGATGCCCTGGAGAAAGGAATGGCAGCCCACTCCAGTATTTTTGCCTGGGAAATTCCATGGACAGAGGAGCCTGGCAGGTTACAGTCCATGGGTTGCAAAGAGTCGGACACGACTGAGCATTCATAAATTAGTCTGTGCTGGTAATTACTAAGCTATACTGATTTTCAGGACAGTCAGGGGTGAAGAAATGGTGAAGGGCAAGGGGCAATAACCACATCAGTACTAACATTACCCCAATAATCTACTATTTACAGGCAGGATGTTTTGGCAATTGCAGAAATTGGAGAGGATTGGTCAGATGATCTTTTCTTAGCTATGCCAGCACTGAGAGATCCTTTAGGGAAGAGGTTGCAAACTACGCTTATTACATTTACAAGTGTTTGGAAAAAAAATCAAAAGAATAGTATATTGTGTGGCACGTGGCAATTATATAGAATTCAAATTTTATTATCCATAAAACGGTTTTGGAACACAGCATCACAGTTATTTTTGTGTTGTCTATGGCCACATTTGCATTATAACAGCTTGAGTTGATTAGTTACGACAGAAATCACATGGACAGCAAAATCTAGAATATTTACTATTTGTCCTTTTCATTCTTTGTCCCCGGTTTTGGGGCACAGCCCAGTTGTCGCCTCCAGCCTGGAGCCTAGACTTGTATTGTTGGCCTCATTTGAATATGAACAGTGAGAACGGTATCCATCCTAAGGTATATGATTTCACAGATACTGCTGGCGGGGCTTCCGGTTAGCTCCGTGGTAAAGAATCCACCTGCCAATGCAGGAGATACAAGAGACATGAGCTCAATCCCTGGGTCAGAAAGATCCCCTGGAGAAGGAAATGACAACCCACTCCAGTATTCTTCCCTGGAAAATTCCATGCACAGAGAAGTCTGGCGGGTTATGGTCCATGGAGCCGCAAAAAGTCCAACACAACTGAACAACTGAGATCAGTACAACACAACCTACCATTAGTGCCGAGAGGTTTCCATTCAAGGCAGTCTAATTTGGTGCATGAAGCCCTCCATAACAGTCCTGTCCGATAGAATTTCTTGCAATGATGGGAGTTTTTATATCTTTGCTTTCAAATATAGCACATGTGATTGTATGCGGCTACTGAATCATTGAAATGTGGCTGGTACAACTGAGGAATTTGATGTTTAAATTTAAATTAATTTAAATTTAAATGTGAGCTCCCACATTGGAAAGTAAAGCTCTGGAGGTTCTCTGCTGAGCCTTCACGCAGCCTCACCTTGAATGGTTCAGGGCCAGGGTTCCCAAACCCTCCCAAGGCTGCTGTTCCATCTTTGGGCAGCGCTTGCTCTTTGGCAGTCCTCTCTTTCATGGAGAAGGGTATCCCAATAACATCCACACCTTAGTTTTAGTTCTGTCACTTGGAGGCACAAAAATAAGCCTAATTTCCCTGTCAATCCTTCAAGTGTCTGAAGTAAGTGAGAGTATGTACTAACCCATTTAACCATCTCTGAGAGGCACGCCTCACCCTCCAAGTCTGGGCTGGAAGCAAAGGATGTGAGTGTACCAAGCAGAAGCAAGACTATTTTAGCATCACCTGCTGGGTATCTTCCATCCAGCCCGGGAGCTCCTTTCTATACAGGGGCTTGAGTTCTAGAGGGCAGCAGGGATCCATGTTATGGAAGACCTGGTCTTCTTCTCCATCTGCTTGAAACAAAGGCTCAAGCATGGCTAAGCTTCTGTCAATCAACCGCTCCACCCTCTACTCAATCTGGAAGCAAAGAGACAAATGAAACAGAGAGTGAGAGAAAATTCACGACAGAGTGGCCAACTCCAATGTCAGCAGTATTCTAGCCACACTGTCCCTGAGTTTGATGGAATCTATCCATCAAACTATTTTCCTTGGTTTCCTCAACACAAAGCTCTGGTTCATTGTACCAGTCTGATTCTCCAGCCTTGCCATTGCTTCTCTATGATGCACTTCCAGAAATGTATTCTCTAAGTTAATTAAGTTCACTTTTGTTGTATACAGTTAAAAATCCCACTTGGAAGAGCTATAGAAATTATTTGTGTACAATTACCATTAATTTGAGGTTTTAGTTGATGTATGGTGAACAGGAGGAATGCTGGTGAGGAGTTCTGGTTGACCTTAGTCATATGTAATGCAAAAGTGGTCAGGAGTGACTCTGGACCTTGAAAGACCATGTTTGCAGAGGCCTCTGCTGAATGAGCAAGAACAGACAAAACCCAACCCTGCGGGGGCTGCAGTGAAAAAACAGGCAAGGAATGGTCACTTTCTATGAGCATACTGTGATTGAATGCTGATGGAGGATTGCAGGAGTGACGTTGAGAACAGAATAACTCGCAACAGCGGGAACTGTATGAAGGGCCATTTTCTCTTTTCTGCCTGGGCTTTCAGAAAGTTCAGAATTGAATTTAAAGCTTCGAAAGACAGAAACTATACAAAACTACATAACAGGGGATTTGACTTATTTATTTCCCAGTCTCTTGATATTGTTTTACATTTTGTAGTCCTGCTGTAAGAGATTTTTGATGTCTTTTTAAGTTGTCTCTAATACTTGTTTTGAATGTGAGTGAGGTACACGTTGAAAATAAATGATTCATCTCCATTGAAAAGAAGAAAGCTTTCTGAACAAACATAGTGGCTAGTTGTGGAGAACAAGGATGTGGTTTCCTTCCTCAAGGAGCACATATTACCTTTGGGGCAGGGGCGGTGATCCATCAAGACAGTTCACCGCTAGAAGCTTTGGGGTTTGAGGCCAATGGTCCAAGCTACTGGGAGAGGAAGCACAGAGCAGCCTAAGGAGGAGAGTGATGGGATTCAGGGCCTGGTCTGCTGAGATTGCTTTGTGTCATTCAACACAACTGACATTTCAGTTGGATCTTCCGGTATTCAATCAATCTTAAAGGAAAAAAAGAGGAGAGTCCAGAATTACATGTGTAGTTCATGAGGCCGTCCAAGAGAGGGTAAGTGACAGGAACAAAGGCTCAGGGTAAGACCAGATCATTCAGGTGTCAAACATCTCACCACTCATCTCTTTACACAAAGCCCTTAGCTCAGTGCCTGGCCATTTGGGGACCTGCACAAGTGCTTGTAAAATTAAATGAGTGTGTGTTCAGAAGGCTGCGACACCATAACTCACAAAGGGCACCCCTGCTCTGGATGGGAGTGGTATTTGATGGTCTATAAGAGTCCTGGTGGCTCAGATGGGAAAGAATCCAGGTGCAATGTGGGAGACCTAGGTTCGATTCCTGGATCAGGAAGATCCCTTGGAGGAAGGCGTGGCAACCCACTCCAGTATTCTTGCCTGGGGAATCCCATGGACAGAGGAGCCTGGCGGGCTACAGTCCATGGGGTCACAGAGAGTCAGACAGGACTGAGCGACTAAGCACACAAGATCATTAGTGACTTATACTTCAGGAGGGAAAAAATGGAGGAGGGAGGGAGAAGGAGGATGAGAAAGAGAACCCCGGGGGCAGCTTTGGGAAATGCAGCAAACTCTCCAGTATTCCAAGAGGAGAAAATTGGAGGAACATGCTCTCAAAATAGGAGGAAGTTAAGAAGTAATTAGAGGAGAAAAAATAGAATAAACTCTCTGTTGACATTTAGCTATTTTGAGAATTATAAAGCTAATTTATGGTGATTGCTTCCAGAAGGATATGGAGGTCTTGATTGTTTCAACAACAGATCTACAAACATAATGAACATCAACGATGGGGAAGATACATGGTTGGGTCAGATATAACGATGAGAAAGGAAATGGGAATTGTTGGGTGCCTTCTGTGTGTCAGGCATGTTATCAATTTAATCATCAGAAAATCTTATAAGGGGGATATAAGTATTAGCACTCTCAGCTCAATGCTCAGTCACGTCCAAATCTGCGAAACCGTAGACTGTAGCCTGCCAGGCTCCTCTGTCCATGGGACTTTCCAGGCAAGAATACTGGGGTGGGTTGCCATTTCCACCTACAGGAGATCTTCCTGATGCAGGGGCTGAACCTGTGTCTCTTGCATCTCTTTTATTGGCAGGTAGATTCTTTACCACTTCGCCACCTGGGAAACACTCTGTGGGGACAAAACTTGCTCAAGAGGAAATATGTGCACCAAAATATATAGCTATGAAGGTTGACTCTGCATAGATAAACACTTTTGTGGGTCAGAGGGTCTACATGGGCTGGGGGGGAGACGTGTCAAGATCTGTAGGCGGACACTAGCTGACATGGAGGTCTATGAATGGTGCCATATGTAACTTGGCCTTAATCTGTAGGGCATACAGAGTCATTACAGAGTTTAAACCCAGGAGTGTAGTGATGCTTTTTAAAATTCTGAATGATTGATCGTGAATCAAACTGTAGGGTATATTAATATGAGGTAAGGCAAAAGGCAGAAAAAGCAGTTAAGAAGCAGCTGCAGTGATCCAGGCAAAAAATAATAGAGGACAATGAAAGAGCAGTTGAGATCAGCAGCAGACACTCAGGGACTTCCCTGGTGGTCCAGTGGCTAAAACACTGCACTCCCAGTGCAGGGGGCCTAAGTTTGACCCTCAGCCAGGGAACTAGACCCTACATGCCACAACTAAGAGTTCTCATGCTGCAACTGAAAGATCCACGTGCTGCAACTGGAATCTGAATGCAATCAAGTAAATAAACTTTTCTTTTTAAAAAAGAGAGGGAAGGCTCAATTCAAGAGATGGGGAAGAGACAATAAGTAGGGAAGGGGAGATTGCTTCAAACAAGGAGCTAGAGAAAGGCACCTCTTTCCCTCTGCTTGGTTTTGAGTTTGAGTTTCAATTCTTGAATGGATGATGTCCTTGTGGAGTCAAAGCCTCTCAATGACTGGGATTATGCTAGCTCCTCTCCTTATGTACCTGTATATCCAGGGATCCAACTGAAGAAAGGGTGGAAAATACTTGAAAAAATATTCTGTGCTATTCCAGAAAAAACAGAATTTGAATTTGCCATTCATCTTCAACAATTTACACAGCACTTATATTTGGGCTTCCCTGGTGGCTCAGATAGTAAAGAATCTATCTGCAATGCAGGAGACACGGATTTGATCCCTGGGTCGGAAAGATCCCCTGGAGTAGGAAATGGCAACCCGTTGCAGTATTCTTGCCTAGAGAATTCCATGGACAGAGAAGTCTGGCAGGCTACAGTCCACGGGGTTGCAAAGAGTCGGACAGGACTGAGTGAGTACCACTACATTACTACCTCTTCATGTGGGGCTCTGATTCCTCCATTTCTGACCTAGAAGTGAGGGCCACTCTCAAAATGGACAAATTCTTCTGATACCTTGATGATTGTTGGTGTGTTCAAATTTTATGGTTTATTGTGCTGTTTATAAGCTGTGTCTTCTTGGACAAACTGTTGAACATCTCTGGACCTGCAGAGGTATCATAAGGATTAAATGTACAAATACAAATCACCTAGAACATTGTTTTATGTATAATAGAGACTCAGTACTCCATTATTAGTAATGAAAGTCACGGTGCTGATCGCACGGGTGATGCTAATTTCAGTTTGGCTCAGTTCAGTCACTCAGTCGTGTCTGACTCTTTGCAACCCCATGGATGCTAATTTAGGTAAAGTTAACTGCGCCTTGCTTCTCCTCCTGCCACGAATATTGCATTATTCTCTATAAAAGCACTAACCATTTTGTATGTATTAGAACTCTCCATTTTTCTGGACTGCATTACATTATAAATCCCTTAAGAGCTGCCATCTTGTATTATTCATTTATATCCCTGGTACAAGGTATGTCATCTGGCCTACAGAGGCTTAGCAAAATTGCTCTTCTCACTCCCCTCTTTATCTTATTAATTCTTTAATTGGATGTAAAAACAGACCAGATTAGCTTGAAAGAAAAAAATGATGCTTCAACCATTTGAATAATTTTGTAGTATATGAATAAAATATTTTAAGACTAATCCCTGAGTTACATATCGGACAATGGTTATAGGAACAATTTCACAATGTAAAGCCCATATTGTATATCTTCCTACTGGCAGAGAAGCACTGAGACGAACTGGATGGTATTTTCCCCTTTTTTGGGTTTATTTAATTCTATCAATCTTATTTCCATTTCAGTTATGAAACTAACATGCCACACATGCCATACATTCAAAAACAAATTTAGTCTTCTGAATATTAATTAACATTGTTTCAAAGAGACAACCGCTGTTTATCATTGATTTAAATTAAATATTGAGGAGGAAATTAAAGAGATTTTTACTTCATTTATGCAGCAGCAACATTACAATTTATACAAATGAAGGCATAATTAAACAGTCTGCCATTAAATTACAATCTGCATCTCATGTAAGCAAACATATTAAAATTGAAAATGCTTGTCATGAATATAAAACCAGCTTCCCTGAATAAGAATTATTCCAAATGCATGATGCACATTTAAGCAACTGTTTTATTTTCCATAAAGGAAGGGCTGTGGGTTTTGTGATATGACCATATTTATTATAAGTTGCTTTATTTTTAAGATATATAGATGATAATAACAATTCAAATACTAATAATAGCTAATACTGTGTTAATCCCTGGTAAGCCCTTAACTCATGTCAACAAATTTGACAACTTAATTCAAGAGACTGGCATCAACACTGTGTTCTGAAGAGTGTCTTTTTTACTTTTACTTCTTTTTTGCTTGTTTCTTTGATTGATTGCTTTCTTTTGCTCTAGGGAGAGAGGAAGTCATTAAAAACAGCCACAGAGAGGAAGGAGGACACAGATGCTCCCTTTCAACCTGGATGTACCTGGGATGTAAAAGAAGGAAACAGCATCTACTTGAGATTCTGTGACAGAAAGTTCAAATCAGAGACAGCCTGGTTACAGTTAGAGCAAGAAGGTGAAGGAACCATTCTGCAAAGAGAAGATTCCAGAATACGGCTAGGTCTGGGTATCACCTCGTGGAAGGTATATACTCAGCTAAAGCACTAGTCCAGAACATACAAATAGAATTAAGTAGGATTATTTTGGGTAATTTAGGTTAACAACATTTCCTGATACTAGCTTGATAATCCTGCATAAGTTACTTAAGCTCCCTGAGTTTCCTCTTGTTCATCTACCAAGGGAAGATAGGAGTATTCACAATCCTTTCAAAACCCCTAGGGTGAATTTCACATGATAATAGTTGGTGATTGGTATCTACTAGATATTCAAAAGGGACATTTATTAAATGCTTGAAAATTTAAAATAGAACTTAAAACAACTTGAAAGAGAGAAGTGCCACTCAGTTCAGTTCAGTCGCTCAGTCGTGTCCGACTCTTTGCCACCCCATGAACGGCAGCACGCCAGGCCTCCCTGTCCATCACCAACTCGCGGAGTCCACCCAAACCCATGTCCATTGAGTCAGTGATGCCAACCAACCATCTCACCCCCTATCGTCCCCTTCTACTCCTGCCTTCAATCTTTCCCAGCATCAGGGTCTTTTCCAATGAGTCAGCTCTCCGCATCAAGTGGCTAAAGTATTGGAGTTTCAGCTTCAGCGTCAGTCCTTCCAATGAACACCCAGGACTGATCTCCTTCAGGATGGACTGGCTGGATCTCCTTGCCATCCAAGGGACTCTCAAGAGTCTTCTCCAACACCACAGTTCAAAAGCATCAAGTCTTCGGTGCTCAGCTTTCTTTACAGTCCAGTTCTCTCATCCATGCATGACTACTGGAAAAACCGTAGCCTTGGCTAGAGGGACATTTGTTGGCAAAGTAATGTCTCTGCTTTTTAATATGCTGTCTAGGTTGGTGATAACTTTCCTTCCAAGGAGCAAGTGTCTTTTAATTTCATGGCTGCAGTCACCATCTGCAGTGATTTTGGAGTCTAAAATAATAAAGTCAGCCACTGTTTCCACTGTTTCCCCAACTATTTGCCATGAAGTGATGGGACTGTATGCCATGGTCTTAGTTTTCTGAATGTTGAGCTTTAAGCCAACTTTTTCTCACTCTCCTCTTCCACTTTCATCAAGAGGCTCTTTAGTTCTCCTTTGCTTTCTGCCATAGGGTGATGTCATCTGCATATCTGAGGTTATTGACATTTCTGCCAGCAATCTTGATTCCAGCTTGTGTTTCATTCAGCCCAGCATTTCTCATGATGTACTCTGTATATAAGTTAAATAAACAGGGTGGCATTATACAACCTTGATGTACTCCTTTCCTGATTTGGAACCAGTCTGTTGTTCCATGTCCGGTTCTAACTGTTGCTTCCTGACCTGCATACAGACTTCTCAGGAGGCAGGTCAGGTGGACTGGTATTCCCGTCTCTTAAAGAATTTTCCACAGTTTATTGTGATCCACACAGTCAAAGGCTTTGGCATAGTCAATAAAGAAGAAATAGATGTTTTTCTGGGACTGTCTTGCTTTTTCGATGATCCAGCGAATGTTGGCAATTTGATCTCTGGTTCCTCTGCCTTTTCTAAAACCAGCTTCAACATCTGGAGGTTCACAGTTCACGTATTGCTGAAGCCTGGCTTGGAGAATTTTGAGCATTACTTTGCTAGTGTGTGAGATGAATGCAAATGTGTGGTAGTTTGGTAGTGCTACTCAACCACGAATCAACTAATAGCTATAAGTGGAAAGAATGAGATCTCAAGAAATTTCACATTAGTCACCCTACCCATGTCCATCCCCACCTCTATTCCTGCCTCCTTGATATCAAGCAGTATGTTTTGCAATCAGAATGGTCCCTAATAATGTATATCCCCTCTAAGGCTGTAATGGGCCTCCCAGGTGGCTCAATGGTGACGAATCTGCCTGCAATGCAGGGATGCAGGTTTGATCCCTGGCTTGGGAAGGGATACCCTAGAGAAGGAAATGGCAACCCACTCCAGTATTCTTGCCTGGAGAATTCCATGGACAGAGGAGCCTGGTGGGCTACCGTCCATGGGATCACAGAGTTGAACAGAACTTAGCAACTGAGCACACAAGCAAAGATGCAGTATCTGTCCATGCTGACCAAGATGAAGACACATGAAACGGTTAGAAAAAATGAGAAAAGTTTACACACAGCAACTTTAGGGATCACCAGATGGTAATTGCAAATGATTGATGTGATGCGAAATGTGTTGATCTGACCAAAAAAAATCACGCGTTGGAAAAATATGCTTAACTAAAGAAGGAATTCAACGCTGAGGACACTTACTGGAGAAGGAAATGAAATGTGTTACAGGCTGGGTCTGCTAATTTGACAATGAAACACAACTTCTTCACTTGCAGTGGGGTGGGGTGCCAATTCTCTCTTCACGCATGTGAGTCAAGGGAAAGAGTGTTTACCAATGGCAGCTCCATTTTAAGCCCTCCTGAAACATGCCTCCACAAATTAACTATTTACCCTTCCTTTAAAAGGATTTTCCTTTTAAAAGCAGCCTCAAGTTATCTCCCGCACTTTCCAATAACTCAGGTCATCATTCCATATATCTTCATGCAAGAGTCCCAACTGGAACTTTGTTAAATTCTGGGGAGGCGGCCGTGACCAGACAGTCTGGTTGCTCGGATCCCACCATTCACTCTTGCTGACGGGGCTCGTCTGTTTTTGTGTCAAATTTTTCTTTTCTTGCAATACTGGTGCTTATGCCCTGAGTCTTGCTACCTACTTTTCTGGTTACTAAGCACCTCTTCAGTGCTATTGGCCTTGCAGAGGACACCCTCGCCATGACCTCCCCCAGAAATTCTCACTCCCCTTTAGTCCCTGGGCTACACAGCTGCAGTGAAAGGAACCGCAGGGGAAAACTCCCAGTGGCCTTGCTGCCTCTCCACTCCCCACACTCGATGACCCAGGAATGACTGGCCCTCATCCAACCAATCAGAAATGAGGACTGGAAGACTTCAGCCAATCCAGTTGCTCTCTTGAGTGGGTTTATTATTAACAGCAGTTGGTAACTGACTGGAAGCTACTTTCTGCCATGCTGACTGGGAAAACAATGGCAGAGAATCTGCTGATCTGAGAAAAGAGACTCCTGAGGGAGACACTACCTCAGTTCATGTGCTGAACTCAGCTGAATTCCTACCTTTGGGTCTGGTGAGACATCAGTTTATGCTTGGAGTCTATACCCTTTATTTCTTAAACAAAATGAAGTGGGTTACTAAAGCACAAACACAAGAAATAAGAACATACACACTCACCAAATCCAACTTAACAGGAGTACACACTGGTTATTTAAAATAAATAACCAATGAGGACCTAGTGTATAGCACAGGGAAATCTGCTCAATATTCTAGAATAATAAATGGGAAAAAAATGGAAAATAATAGAAAAAAAGTATAAATCCTCTAGAGAAATAGTCCAAATTTTTCTTTTCCCAGGTGCCAGCATTTGGATAGAGAAATTTTGCAAACATAACTTGAGCCTAAAATCTTTCATGTACACTGACCAGTCAAGATGTGTTTCTATTTAGAAATCTATCCCATGTTTTTTGTAGAATAAAGCAGCAATGGAAGTGTTACTGATAGAACGCCCTACATCCCCTGAAAGGAATCACGGCCCAAAAATCCTTCTGTGAGCTCCAGATCCTTGCATTGTCTTAGCTATGGATACGTGAAGATGAGTAGAGATTTTCAGCCAGAAGCACTTAGAGTACCACTTATTCACCTCCTAGTAGGTTCTAGTAGACCCTAATATGTGTGCAGATGTGTGTTCAGTCAAGTCCAACTCTTTGCAACCCCATGGAGCCCACTAGGCCCCTCTGTCTATGGGATTACCCCAGCAAGAATATTGAAATGGTTGCCATTTCCTACTGCAGGGGGTCTTCCTGACCCAGGGACTGAACCTGAGTCCCCTAAGTCTCCTGCATTGGCAGATGGATTCTTTACCCCTTGAGCCACCTGGGAAGCCCAAGACTCTAAAAGGACACTCTGAATTGCTTCATCCTTCTCCATTCGTATCTCTACTCCCTTATTTCCAGTAGGACTTATATTTATTACCATTATTTTCTTTGTTTTTTAAAAAAATTGAAATACACTTGGTTTACAATGTTGTGATAGTTCCTGCTAGTTGTGTTTTGACTCAACTCTGTTTAGTTTGTTCTAGCTTTGCTAAGGCTCAACCACACTTCTTCCATCTGACACATTCTATTCTCTCATGCCAGCCCCATTTCATTTTTTTTTCTTGCACTCATATCAATATGATCAGCTGGCCAACTGGAAATGACTCTTACTAAGAAGCAAAAGTACCTTAAGATCCAGGTCCCCTCCTCCTTAGTCTAGCGCCCTGTCCATGAAACCTTTTATTTCCTAATGATCTGTCCTCATGACTTTTCCTTCCCATAATTGGAAGCCATTTCATATTCTTTGATGTCTAACCTTGACAGACTTTGCAATAATCATTTAAACATTTTCTTCAGCAAAAAAAAAGTTTCAGTTGCAAGTAAACCTAGCTGTAAAATGGGTAATAGGGTGGGTCTTACTAACTGATGCTGCTAATTGCATTGCTTCTCTAGACATTTGGTGAAATCAGTAATTACCTTCCAGGAGTTAGGTCCCTGGAAGCTGCTTTCTTTATTGCTGCCTCTCATTTCTCTCCACACTAACAATGACTGCACATGGCTCCAGATTTGGCTGGGATCCCTCCTGATATAATCAGTGGTTACAAAGAAAAATCATTAGCGTGATGCAAAATTAATTAGAAAAGTCGGTTGCAATTTATAAATACACATTTGTGGTTAAATCAATCTGAAGATTTGGATTTAGCCTGGTGCCCCTCAGGGTGGATAATGCTTGCAGCACAACCAAACAAGAGACCTAATCAGATTGGCCCTGCCATAAATGGAAGCCATCAATTTGGCCCTAATTGGGATCTGAGAAGTTATTAAAGCATATTTTTGGAGTTTGTTCAAATTAATTATTGTGAAGCAAATGAATTTATAGGCAAGCTACTTTCTCAAAAATATATTCCATCAAACCAGCTGTACCTTTGTTCTAACAAACAAAAACTACATGAATAGAACAAATAAAATGAGCTAACAGAGATGGAAAGTTAGGGGAGAGACCTAGCTTTAGAGGCTTCAAAGGTCATAAAACAAAACAGATGTTTTTGTACCCAAGATTTCAGAAAACATCTTGCTAATCAGCCTATTGTATTTCCATGAGTAGAAACAAGTTTACTGCAAAAGGAAGAAATTACCCTGCTATACAGATAATCCTGGGACACACAGGTTTATTTTCTGAATCCTGACTTTCCATTAACATAGTAACCTATGCTGTGCTTAGTCACTTAGTCCGACTCTGTGCAACCCCATGGACTGTAACCTGCCAGGCTCCTCTGTCCATGGGATTCTCCAGGCAAGAATAATGGAGTGGGTAGCCGTTCCCTCCTCCAGGGGATCTTCCCAACCCAGGGATCCAACCCAGGACCCCTGCATCACAGGTGGATTCTTTACTGTCTGA
Source organism: Dama dama (assembly GCF_033118175.1). Lineage (NCBI taxonomy): Eukaryota > Metazoa > Chordata > Mammalia > Artiodactyla > Cervidae > Dama > Dama dama. The sequence goes on along the minus strand of NC_083701.1, from coordinate 5,840,878 downwards.
GCTTTAATTTCTCAAGCCCTTATGGAAATGAGATTGATGGGTTGGAACACTCTACCTCCAAGTTAAGAGATTCAAGGTAGAATTAATTTGGAAAAAATAGAGTAGATTAGAATTAGAACTTTTCAAGAGAGAAGAGTCCAGGTATTTCATTATTTACTTTCCTGGATGACTCAGTGGTAGAGAATCCGCCTGCCAATGCATGAGATGTGGGTTCCATCCCCGGGTCAGGAAGGTCCCCTGGAGAAGGAATGGCAACTCACTCCAGTGTTCTTGCCTGGAAATCCCATGGACAGAGGAGTCTGGTGGGCTACAGTCCATGGGGTCACAATCAGACATGACTGCATATGCACACAACTCTTTCTCTAAATCATATATACTATCTGAGTTGCAATTAGGATTTGTAACAAATGAGATACATCATTCAGTTCAGTTCAGTCGCTCAGTCGTGTCCGACTCTTTGCGACCCCATGAACCGCAGCACGCCAGGCCTCCCTGTCTATCACCAACACCCGGAGTCCACCCAAACCCATGTCGATCGAGTCGGTGATGCCATCCAACCATCTCATCCTCTGCTGTCCCCTTTTCCTCCTGCCCTCAATCTTCCCCAGCATCAGGGTCTTTTACAATGAGTCAGCTCTCCGCATCAGGTGGCCAAAGTATTGGAGTTTCAGCTTCAACATCAGTCCCTTCAATGAACACCCAGGACTAATCTCCTTTAGGATGGACTGGTTGGATCTGATCTGCCTCTTGAGAAACCTGTATACAGGTCAGGAAGCAATAGTTAGAACTGGACATGGAACAACAGACTGGTTCCAAATAGAAAAAGGAGTACGTCAAGGCTAAATATTGTCACCCTGCTTATTTAATTTATATGCAGAGTACATCATGAGAAGCGCTGGGCTGTAGGAAGCACAAGCTGGAATCAAGATTGCTGTGAGAAATATCAATAACTTCATATATGCAGCTGACACCACCCTTATGGCAGAAAGTGAAGAAGAACTAAAGACCCTCTTGATGAAAGTGAAAGAGAAGAGTGAAAAAGTTGGCTTAAAGCTCAACATTCAGAAAACTAAGGCCATGGCATCCGGTTCCAACACTTCAATGGCAAATAGATGGGGAAACAGTGGAAACAGTGGCTGACTTTATTTTTCTGGGCTCCAAAATCACTGCAGGTGGTGATTGCAGCCATGAAATTAAAAGATGCTTGCTCCTTGGAAGGAAAGTTATGACCCACCTAGAGAGCATATTAAAAAACAGAGACATTACTTTGCCAATAAAGGTCCGTCTAGTCAAGGCTATGGTTTTTCTTACCTTAATAAAAATTTTTGTTTTGAATGAAGCAACCTATGAAAATGTGACACTTCGAAGTCCTCTCTAGCCCAGGTAACCACACTATAAGACTCCTGGCTCTTCAAAATCAGCGGCCTTGACACTTTGGGCATGGATGACTTGATGTATAGAATGATATTAGGAATCAGTATCAAATCATCAATGTTAACTGGGAATGTTGAATTTCTAAGGTGATGTAACTGTTACTGTGTCCATTAGCTCTGCACACGCTGATACAGTAGAGGATAGTCTACATCTAGTGGTTTAAGTAACACGGTTGTGTACATTTTTTATGTACATGTGTCTGTTTCCCAAAATTTATCCAAATACATTTTGTGTAATAGATACATTTTCTATTTTATATGCAGAATTCTATTCACATAAAGATCAGCAAACACTTCTCATGATCCTCTGGTTTCTATTTTTTTTCATCTTTCTCTTCCTGGTACAATTCCCCTTATAATACAAGCTTCCCATGGGGTGATTTCAACAGCTAGCAGCCTTTTCATAAGCATATTATAAGCATCAGATAATCACATTCCCAGCCACACCCTCCCCAGCTCAGTGAAATAAAAAGGAAAGAAAATTAGACACGAAGCATCATGCATCATAATATAAATGTCACGTTACAAACTATACAAGTCAAGAATGATTTCTAAATAAATAAAATTTTCTCGACTCTGAAAGGATTTGAGATTACATGTAAACCCAGCCAATATTTGCTAAATCAAGTAATAAATAAGTAAACATAAACCATGTTACTGAAGGGTGCTGTGCGCAGTTGAGTTCGGGTAGACCCTGGGAACACAACTCAAAATCTTCTTGTTAGAAGAGTGAGGATTCGAGGTGTGAGTGGCTTCCTGACAAAAATGAGACACCCTGTCTGAAGACTCATCCCCTCAAAGTATGTTACAATTGCTGCCTTCCCCTTCATTAGACTTCCAAAACAAGGATGGGGGACGTTCAAAAGCAAGCATGAGCAATGGGAAAAAGAAGAAAAGAAAAAACTACACTGAGTCACTTTTTTTTAAGTGTAGGGTAATTGCTCTACAATGTAGTGCTAGGTTGTGCTGTACAATGAAGAGAATGAGCCACGTGTGTATCTATTCACCTCCCCCCATCCCACCCCACCCCACCGTCTAGATCATCACAGAGCACCAAGACAGTGAGCCCTTTAAGACCAGGGATTCCTGACCGACAGCAGAGCCGATGAACGCAGCCTTCTCTCTGCAGTGGCGGGAAGATGACGCCGCAGCCTCTGTGTCGCTCACGTGATTTATTTAATAGGTACACCTGCTCCTGCCAGCTGGGAAACATTTGGTAAGGGGACCTGAGGCTCATTTCAACTGCCCGGTGTCACCTGAATGGCACACACTCAGGGAGGGGGAAAGTCAGATGTAAGGTGGAGACGTTCTGGCACCTTTGAAGTGGCAGCGGTTGCTATGGAAACCCTCCTGGAAGGTGCATCAGAGACCGTCTGTCTCCCAAATTCAAAGGACACGCTTCTGAGTTAGGTGCTGGGTGGGGAAGGGGCTGGACAGGGATCCTAGCCTCTTAACGTCTGTGTTAGGAATCCTAATAACTAATAACGAGGGAGGAGAGGGTGTTGTCATGAGTGAAACTCCAACAAGAAAGACAATTCAACAGGGCACTGGAAAGAGAGCTCCAAAGTGCACCCAGTACATGGAATGAGCTTACATTTGGGTGACAATATGCAATTTCACTGAATTTATTGTTGGTTGACAAATTTTGTAAAATGTTGGCTCTGCATCAGGGGCTAGACCCAGAACTGGGGAGTCAGCAGTAGAGACAGAATTCCTGCCCTCAGCAAGACAACTGGGATTAAAAACCCATTGAAAATTAAGAGTGAGAAGGCTAATGACTTGGGTAGTACAAGGTGTCATGGATGAAACTTATCCCCGTATATGCTGGGGTGTAGGTGGGGACAGGAGGCATCTATCAAAGAAGAATTCCTAAAACTGGGATACTATAGCACCAATAAAGCAATTGGTTTGACACTCTCTGGGTTTTAATCTCAGCCATGCAACTTTAAAAGTCTGGGATAAATTATTTGTCAAATAATGTGATAGAATTCAGTGAAATACATACTGCTTGACATATAGTAATGTTTCACGTGTGTTAGTTTTCATTTGTTCCCTAATCATAACCAGTACTCACTGAAGACTTAGCATGGATTAGGCAGTGAGCTAAGTGATTTTTTTTCTGTGAAGACTGCTCAATGAATTGTCACCATAACAACTGTATTCAATGAGCACGATTATTACCTCCACTGTGCAGTGAAAGCAATTCAGACACAGACAGAGTCAAGATCACAAAGTTCATATGTAGAAAAACCCACAGTCAAACCCAGTCTGTCTGCATCACTCCATTCTTAACAAACATACTCTCCAGCCATAACCACCATGGTAATAATGGACAGTTCCATAGTCCTTAGGGTGTAGCAGACAGGGTTCTAACTCCTTCACTTACATCCTATTTAATTTTCATACGACAACACAATAGGTGCTGCTATCATCTCCATGTAGCAGATAAGGAAAAGGAGGCATTGGAGCTTAAATAACTCACCCAAGATCATGCAGCTAATCGGTGATAGAGATGAACTTGGATGCAGGTAGGCTGATCTAGACTCTACACGCTTAACTGCACATCTAGATCAGCTTCTCTGCAGTGGAGGCTGAGGTGCAGAAGGAAACTTGGATGTACTCTCAGGATCAATACCCATCAAGGACTCAAGGAAGCAAGGTTGGGTGAAAGGAAATGTCCAGCTGAGATTCACTCTCAAAAAAAACCTCAGCAGATCCCCTGGGGAGCTTGGAAGCTGGGATGCCCCTTCGAAGTCATCCCAAGTTGAGAAAAGGAAACCTAAGGATCCATGGTTGGTAGTTTAGTCACTGCATCGTGTCTGACTCTATAGACCCCGTTGACTGGAGCCCTCTAGGCTCCTCTGTACTGGGATTTATTCTACTGAGTGACTGGCCCGAGTGCAAGCTCTCTAAGGAAGACACACCTGAAGGACTCAGTGCCCTTCAGCTGAGGCCATGCCCAGGAAGCCTTCAGCTGAGAGAGGGTTCAGTTCAGTTCAGTTTAGTCACTCAGTCATGTCCAACTCTTTGTGACTCCATGAACTGCAGCACTCCAGGCCACCCTGTCCAACACGAACTCCTGGAGGCTACTCAAGCTCATGTCCATTGAGTCGGTGGTGCCATCCAACCATCTCATCCTCTGTTGTCCCCTTCTCCTCCTGCCTTCAATCTTTGCCAGCATCAGGGTCTTTTCAAATGAGTCAGCTCTTTGAATCAGGTGACCAAAGTATTGGAGTTTCAGCTTCAACATCAATCCTTCCAATGAATATGCAGGACTAATTTCCTTTAGGAAATCAGATTTCCTTTAGGACTGGTTGGATCTCCTTGCAGTCCAAGGGACTCTCAAGAGTCTTCTCCAACACCACAGTTCAAAAGCATCAATTCTTTGGCACTCAGCTTCCTTTACAGTCTGACTCTCACATCCATACATGACCACTGGAAAAACCACAGCTTTGACTAGATGGACCTTTGTTGGCAAAGTAAGGTCTCTGCTTTTTAATATGCTAAGTTGGTCATAACTTTTCTTCCAAGGAGCAAGCATCTTTTAATTTCATGGCTGCAGTCACCATCTGCAGTGATTTTGGAGCCCAAAAAAATAAAGTCTGCCAGTTTCCACTGTTTCCCCATCTATTAGCCATGAAGTGATGGGACCAGATGCCATGATCATAGTTTTCTGAATGTCGAGCTTTAAGCCAACTTTTTCACTCTCCTCTTTCACTTTCATCAAGAGACTCTTTAGTTCCTCTTCACTTTCTGCCATAAGGGTGGTACCATCTGCATATCTGAGGTTATTGATATTTCTCCCAGCAATCTGGATTCCAGCTTGTGCTTCATCCTGACCAGCATTTCTCATGATGTACTCTGCATATAAGTTAAGTAAGCAGGGTGACAATATACAGCCTTGACGTACTCTTTTTCTTGTTTGGAACCAGTGTCTTGTTCCATGCCCAGTTCTAACTGTTGCTTCCTGACCTGCATACAGGTTTCTCAAGAGGCAGGTCAGGTGGTCTGGTATTCCCATCTGAGAGTGGGTAGCAGCCAATAATCCCAGCAGCTGGCCCTGCATCAGTCTGATGGCTGTCCCTTCCCAACCTGCTCTTACCCATTTCCTTCCACTGTTACACAATAAACCTGTTGTCCCCCCAACTCTGGCTGAGTATCTGCTTCCCAGAGACAGTAACCAGAACACCTTTGAAAACGGATGGGTTCAGTGAAATCAGCTTGCTACTGGCTGGCTGCTTGGTGTCCTCAAGGCAGGGTACCATGCTGGGAGTTCAACAGGCATCTCTGTGGTGGCACCTTTGACATTTCTTGGGACTGTCTCTTTGGTTCCTTGTGGGCAATGAGGATTCTGTACCATAGAGAATGTCCCCATATCACCGAAGCCTCCCTGGTCAAACCTTGGGTTCTTCCCCACTCTGTCCAGAGCCCAGCCAGGGCCCAGCTGGCAGGACACACTGGTTCTGTCCTGCAGCTCTCCTGGGGCTTCATCTCTTTCACCTCCTACTGCTCACAGCCCTTTCCTCCTGCTCTGGTCTGGACTCCAAGGAGAGGGAACTGTATCCCGAGAGGTATGCGCTGCCTTTAAGTCAGAGGTTTTACATCGCCCCGAGAAGGAAGAACTAGCTTTTTAACAGAGGGAGTGCTATGTCTGTAGGATGAGAGTTCCCTGAAATCTGAGGATCCACCTATTTTTCATGTGTTGATTCAAAGGTCCTAACTCCAAGTCTCAGAGTCCTTCTCATTTTCATTTGGGGCTCTGGCTTTGACCTAGCCAATTTGCTGAAATTCAAAATTCAACTGCCTTTGGAAGACAGAGACCTGTACAGTTAATTCCAGGGTTCTTTCCTTTTCCACTCTCTGGCTTGGAATAGGTGAAAGTGTCTATGCAATTTTCCAAGGAAGCCTTCTGACTTTCAAAGTTGGATTTTAATCAGTGATTCATCACCCCCAGCCCTTGATTGTCTTTTTGCCTTGAGCCAGGTACATTTAATTATTCTGGACTATAGTCCCCTCATCATCCCATCCCATGAATCTCTCCAAAGCCTGGGATACCCCATCGGCTGCACTATTTCCCCCCCCCAGGTCACCACCGACAGAAGCCGTACAAGTGCACCAACGTCCGGGGGCTGCCTTACTCCCCAGAGACAGGATGTGTGTTCCCAGCCACAGACGGTGACCAGTTCCAAAAGCCCATTTTCCCATCTGCTTCCATGGTCTCTTGCAAGTTCCCCGAGTGACAGTGTTTGAAGGAAGGAAGTTGCTCTTGGGAGCCCTAACTTGAAGGCAGGAATGGAGGGAAGCAGAAGTTGAGCTGTGATGTCGGGGGCAACAAGACCACAGTGGAGCCCCTTGGAATTCTGCACAGTTGCTATATTTCCCCTTAAAGTGAATTCAAATCAAAAAGAATCTAGTGCAGTGCTTAGCATGGAGTAGGAGTCTTAACAACGTGATTTATTTCCATTCCTCTTCCAGACCCCAATTCCCTCTATCTGCACACTTCTGGGAGGTTTCCCCAGTCGGATCCTGATTCCAAACCCTAAATCCTGCTTTAACCCAGGCTGACACAGCCACGCATCACTCCATTTACAACATCCTGTTCTCACTGTTTTGTAAGTTTTTTTAACTTAAAAAATGTCAAACCTACAAAAGAGTAAAGATGTAGCAATTCAATAAACACCCTTGTGTTAATGCCAAATTAACAGATGCTAACATTCTATCTCATTTGCTCCAGATTTTTTAAATAAATGCATTTGATAAATCAATATTACTGGTACATTATTTCTTTGTATCCTTCCCCAAGTCTATTTCCCTTCCTCCACACTTAGAGGAAATGGCTTTCATGAAGTCACTATATTTAATTTCTTCTCTGATTCTATACTTTTGCTGTGTCAATGAACAATAGTAATAACTGTAATTATTGTAGCCTATATTCCTTGTCACAAATAAGCCCAATGCTCCCTTTGTATAATCTTGTTTAGTATTCATAATAGATCATTGAGATACCCACTATTATTCATCCCTATTTTGTAGAGGCACAAACATGTTAAATTTATAAAGGTTGCATGCGTGCTCAGTCGCTGAGTCGTATCCGACACTTTTGCGACCCCCACCATGCTCCACTCCCTGTGGAATTTTCCAGGCAATGATGCTGGAGTGGGTTGTCATTTCCTGCTCTGGGGATCTTCCTGACCCAGGGATCGAACCCGTATCTCCTGTGTCTCCTGCCCTGGCAGGCAGATTCTTCACCACTAAGTCACCTGGGAAGCCCAGTTAAATTTTGTAGAAATGTTAAATTTTGCAAAAATTGTTCTCCAGCAGATATCACTGTTTACCCATCTGTCTTTCTGGTAGACTCTGAACTCTTGGACGAAGTGTGTCTCTTTTTCTGTGTCCCTGGGCCCAAGACAAATAACACAAAAGAGGAGTGCACACAGGAGAAAGTGAACAAGCGGGTCAAGAATCAATGAACCAGTTGCCACGCGGTGTAGCCCAGCCTCTCCCAAACAATTTCCTGTGTCCAGTCCCGGCGGCGGGTGCTCTTCTCCCCCAATTCTTGTCCCGTGGGCTGTCCTCATGTGGTTCCCACGAAGGCATCCTCCCCCCGCCCTGCACGAGAAGACCAAGGCTGCTCCTTGCTTAAAATTCTCTTTGCCGTCACAGCATCACAAGCTGCTTTGAAGATCAGGTGTGAGCAAGGCAGGAGTGAGTCCCTGGACTTTCCAGAGGAGTCTGCCGTGGTACCAAGAAGGCCTGGCTGGGAATTAATAAAGCTGTGCCCCAGCCTGATCTAAGAGGCTGTCAACACCAGATGGCACAAGCCCTTTAGGAATTCCTCTAGGAACGTCAATCAGGCCACACAGGGAGCCATTAGCTGGGCACCATGAGTTGCTTTGGACAGACTGGGTGCCCTGCAAACATAACCAAGCCCACAAATATATTTTCCTATTAAGGAAGCATCGTGGGGACCTTCCTGGTGATGAGTGGTTAAGAATCCACCTTCCATTTCAGGGGGCGTAGATTCAATCCCTGATCGGGAAACTCCGATCCCAAATGCCACAGGGAAATTAAGCTCACATGCCGCAACTTGAGAGCAGCACAACGAGAGAAGCCGGCACGCCACAAGGAGGAGCCCAGTGCAACCAAATAAATAGATATTTTTTTAAAAGGAGGCATTGTGTACACAAGCTAGTTTTTACTTTTATTATATATAGGTCAAAGGTCAAATGTGCCTGAAAATAAGGGTATCAATATCCACTCTGTTAAGCCAGGGTGAGCCTTCAATGTGTCGATGCATGTAACTCACCCAGCACGGGGCCCGCAGGCACTGGGAGCCCAAGATCCTGGGGCCAGCCGAGACCTCTCCCTGAGTGGCTCGCCCGCGCCTCAGCTGACCTTAGCCAGTGCTCACCGCTCTGCACACCCAGCTCGCTCCCCTCCCCTTCTTCCCTCCTGATGTTTTCTTGTCTCAGACCCCAGCCTCTGCTTCATTTTCTGTATAGCTCATTCCCATTCATTGTTTCAAGGGCAAGTTCAAACTCTCTGTCAACACCACCAGCCCACCTGAATGATGCTGTCTTCTGGCCTGGGGAGAATCCCACAGCCACTCTGTGATTTTAGGGCTCCCAGGGAAGTCCGCATCTCCCAGTTCTATTGATTGCAATTGATTAAGTAGATAACGTCCCAAAGCTTTATTACAGCGATGACAACAACGGTAACGATTTTCTTTCTCTCTGCCTGGCTCAGCTTCACTCCCCATGCTTAGCACAAGTCACCATGTGACAAATTCCGTACTTAGGGAATTTGTGGCCTTGCTCCACCCTCATCCTAGGGCATAATTACCATCAGGGCGGGTCCTCTGTCTGCCTGATCCCAGCTGCATCACCAAGGTCTGTATCGGACACACAAAGGTACTGAAAAAAATACCTACTCTACACATGGCTGATTCATTTTGCCATGCAGTAGAAGTTAATGCGACCTTGTAAAGTAACTATATTGTAAGAAAAATTAATAAAATGATAAAGAAATGGAAGAAAGAGTGGAGAAAGGAATAAAAATGGATCACCATTTCTGGAAACTAAAAAAAAAAAAAAACAAAAAAAACGCTTGCTGATTAAAGGCATAGACTGAGCTCTTACACTAAGCAATGGAGCGCGGTAAACACTCAAACACCCTAACCTCACGAAGGTTTCAGAACCTTGACGCGGGCCATTACCGCCTCTGAGCAGAGGAAATGCAGGTGCGATGGCAACGGGGAGTGAGTTAGCAGATGAGTCCGGGGGCTCCGAGAATCTAGGGCTGGTTTGCAGCTGAGCAAGTGGGACAGGCAGGCAGGCTGGACCCAGGTAGCTGTGGTCCTCGACCGGTGCCATTTCCACCGAGTGACTCTGCCTCCACCAGGCTGGCAGGACTCCCAGGAGGGAAAGGACTTGGCGAAACGGCCAGCTGCGTTTTGTAGACTCAGTGGTCAGAACGGTGCCCAGAAAAGAGAAACCGAGGGTCTGATGGATGATGGAGTGAATAAGTGTAGGAATGCACGAGTAAAACTCAAGCCCCTGAGAAAATGGACTAACTGGAAATAGAATCAAGGAGTAGAATCAAGACGGCTCTCTGGACTGTATCAGACGAGTGATTTTTTCCAGTCAAGAGGCCCGGAGGGACGCAGACAGGTGAGACGCTGAAGGACCCGCAGACAGGCCGCCCGGGTTCAGGACCACAGCCCTCTGCTGCCCCCTTGTGGCGCCACTTGCCAGAGCGCATCCAAATACCCAGACTTGGGCGTTCAATCGGGAGAAGGAAATGGCAACACACTCCAGTGTTCTTGCCTGGAGAATCCCAGGGACAGAGGAGCCTGGTGGGCTGTTGTCCATGGGGTCGCACAGAGTCGGACACGACCGAAGTGAGTTAGCAGCAGCAGCAGCTGTGCATTCAATCTGCAAATGCAGCCATTCACAGAAAGAGGGAAGCTTCTGTCTTTTCACTGCAAGGCTTCTGCAACGTGGTAACTTCAGACATCATTGCGGGGAAAGTGGGGGGCGCTGAGTTTGACTTAGGGGAGTACTGACGGTTTCCATATATACACAGAACCTGATTCAGATAAGCTTCAGCTTTAGCGTGTACAGTGAGGGTTGCTATTTTCTAGGCTTGACCAAGAAAGAATGAGAAATCAAAGGGAATTCTGTTCTTCAGACTCTTGCTTTCAGAACTTGAATTTTACTCTTCTGATGATTGTAGGGATGGTAAACTGTGTATTGAGTGTTGTGGTGTCAAAAGTGTGTTGCTACTCTGCTGAAGGGAATTGAAATTTGAATTTGAAATTTGTGCTGAGTTGTCACACGGGGTTATTTCATAAATAAACCCTTCTTAGAACAAGAGAGTGAAAACTCAATCCAAACTGCTAAATATATTTCGCAGGGCTGAAAATCGCCTTTGTGTTATAAAGTACATTTCATTTTGTTTCAGTCTTTCTTTTTTGCCCTTGGTAATGACATTTGTCACCATGCGTCCTGACAGTTGCTCTAAGAACATGCTCCCTGAAAACCTTATTAAGGAACCTCTCATAAGTGACAGTGATCCCACCACTGAATCACAGAATCATGTGGCATTACAATTTGAAGGAAAGTTGGGGAATTATATTCTAATTTGGGGGAGGAAGTTTCACTTGGGCACAGGCAGAAGCAGCTAGATACTAAGACATGTGAGTAATTTCAGGTGCTGCCAACATCATACTTGGTTTTATGTCAACTTTACATGAACTGAAAAGGAAAGAACATGTATTAATTGCCTGCTTGTGTCAAGTATTGTGCTAGCTGTTTTACACTGTTGGTTCATTAGCCATCACTGAGAGGGTATGAAGGAGATTGTTACCATTATCTATTGCTGTGTGAGACACTGCCCCCAAACTGACTGGCTTAAATAACAGGTTCTCATTTTTTTCTCTTTCTTTCCCAAATTGACCGGACTCAGCTATGGGTGATGCGGTTGCAGAGAGACAGTAGCTGTGGAACGAGTCTCCACGGGTAATGCTTACCCTCGGCCGAGTTCCAAGATTGGTGCCGGTTGTTGCAGAGCTCAGATGGAGCCATCAACAGGGTGTCCATGCGTGGTCTCTGGATGTGGTGTGGGCTTCTCCAGACCCATGGGGTCTCTCTGAACCCATGATGTCTGGGTTTGGAGAGATCTCGTCCCAAGAGTGAGCACTCCGTGAGAGAAAAAGTAGGAGCTCCTGGGCTGAATAAAGACAATGACTAACACAGGCAAAGTATTTGCACATAATTGTATTGGCCAAAGGCGTCATGGCGCCAGGCACAGTACCAGATTCCACAGAGTGGAGAGGTCAGCTTTACCTCCCGATGGGGGGCTGCTGCGGCCACAGGGCGGAAGGGTAAGTGGATGGAAAATGTTGCTGGGCGATATTGAGACCGCGCAATCTTCTACAGCGATTCACGTATCTCCCACTTGCAAATGGTGCTAACCACACCCCCGAGGAATCCAGGAGCTCAACTCACCACAGGATAGCTTCAGCTCAAAGCCAGATTCTCATTAGCTAAATCAGATCCAGAGATGGAGGTTTTCCGAGGAGCGATTCTTTGAGTCAGCATCTTGAGTACAGTTTATCTCCATCTGTGGGACTGTGAGCTAAAGATCAAATCATCCACTCCACACCCATCAAACATACATTAGGGAGAAGAATGACTTCATTGGACATTCCTTTTAAAAGGATGAGAATCGGGAGCACACAGAAATCACTCGTCTCTAGTGATTCTGAAATCCAGTTGGGCTTTTGTTCCCAGGGTTTTAATCCGAGGCCAGCTCTCAGTTGTTCTCAGTCCCCTGTCTGAGTCATCCATCCACTTCTCACAAGAAGGAGCCTCCTTACAGCCTCCTCTGCCTGCTCCTTGCCCACAAGATGCCTGAGGGCCACTTTTAAGAGGATCCTATCCATTTTGAACTGTTTCTGTACGTTTTGGTCCAAGCAGACAATGTTTCTGATAAAACAACAATAATAGTGACAATAACTAAATCAATGTCCTGTGCACATTATATGTTTGTAATGCATTTTACTGAGGTTTGGTCTATTAGAAACCAGTTATACAACCAGCTCTTTTTGAGATAATTCTCCCCTTGGCTTTAAATCAGAATCAAGATTCTGTAAGAAAAAATATCCTTAACTTTTTTTAAAGCCATTTTTGCATAGTTCGGGGCACTGTTAAAAGTTTCCATAATTTTTTCTGAAATCTTCACAATGGTTTTTATAACTGTTAGGTAGTTAGAATAGGGAAAAAGAGTCCAAAATGGTGGTGGCTAAAAGACCTGGAAGGGAAAGCCCGTGAAAATAGAACAAAAGAAGGTCCAAGGACTGGAGTGAGAACCTCAGGTAAAACCAACAACGCTCCTGCCTAAGCCCGATTTACATAAGACAGGCCCAGGGACAGAGAAACATATAAAAAGAGGAGCCAAAGCCCTCTTCTCTCCTCCTTTTGCTCCCTCCCTCTCTCCCGCGCGATGGGGCGATCTTCTCTTCGCGTCTTTGGATCGACGTGTCCTCACACTTCGAAGATGGATTTTCCTGCTATTATCTAAATAAATAGAGATGTAACACTGAACTGTAACACTGATTTATTTAAAAGCTATAACACGGTCCGTTCGAGACCTGAGAGCTATAACACGGTCTGTCCTCTGAGAGCTGTGACCCGCCAAGGGGCTTTAATGTCCGTCACTCCAAATTTTTGTTGTGACGAGACAAAGAACGGAGGAACATACACTCGCATGACAATAACTACACACTGAGACGATCTTTACCATGATAACATTTTTCCTTTGCCTTTTCTCTTCAGTCTTCTACAGCCTGGAAACAAACCAAAAAAACTGGATCACTCAAATTTATCTCTTATTCTCAAACTGTAATGCTAAACCATCAACACATAGCTTTTAACTTAAAAATATATCCAGAATATAAACAACTCTCATTATTTCCACCATAAAAATCCTAGCCCAAATCTCTACCAAAATTATTTCAATAATATTTTCACCATTTTCCTTTATTCAAACATATTCTTTATCATCTATATCCACCAAACCTAGAAGTCATTCTTGTAAAACCTATGTTGGATTTTTATACCTCTCTGCTACAAACATCCAAAGGCTTTCTCTTTTACTCTATATAGAGTAAACTCTTTTCAATGGTCTATAAGACCTATACAACCAGCTTGCTCAGTTCAGTTCAGTTTAGTTCAGTCGCTCAGTCCTGCCCTACTCTTTGAGACTCCACGGACTGTAGCATGCCAGGACTCCCTGTCCATCACAGACTCTGGGAGTTTACTCAAACTCATCTCCATTGAGTCAATGATGCCATCCAACCATCTCATCCTCTGTCATCCCCTTCTTCTCCCGCCTTCAATCTTTCCCAGCATCAGGGTCTTTCCAAATGAGTCAGCTCTTAGCATCAGGTTGCCAAAGTACTGGAGTTTCAGCTTCAACATCAGTCCTTCCACTGAACACCCAAGACTGATCTCCTTTAGGATGGACTGGTTGGATCTCTTTGAAGTCCAAGGGACTCTCAAGAGTCTTCTCCAACACCACAGTTCAAAAGCATCAATTTTTCAGCCCTCAGCTTTCTTCACAGTCCAACTCTCACACCCATACGTGACTACTAGTAAAACCATAGCCTTGACTAGACAGACCTTTGTTGGCAAAGTAATGTCTCTGCTTTCTAATATGCTGTCTAAATTGGTCATAACTTTCCTTCCAAGGAGTAAGCATCTTTTAATTTCATGGCTGCAATCACCATCCACAGTGATTTTGGGACCCAGAAAAATAAAGTCAGCCACTGTTTCCCCATCTACTTGCCATGAAGTGATGGGACCAGATCTTAGTTTTCTGAATGTTGAGCTTTAAGCCAACTTTTTCACTCTCCTCTTTCACTTTCATCAAGAGGCTCTTTAGTTCTTCACTTTCTGCCATAAGGGTGGTGTCATCTGCATATCTGACATTATTGATATTTCTCCCGGCAATCTTGATTCCAGCTTGTGCTTCATCCAGCCCAGCATTTCTCATGATGTACTCTGCATATAAATTAAATAAGCAGGGTGACAATATATAGCCTTGACATACTCCTTTTCCTGTTTGCAACCAGTCTGTTGTTCCATGTCCAGTTTTAACTGTTGCTTCCTGACCTGCATACAGGTTTCTCAAGAGGCAAGTCAGATGGTCTGGTATTCCCATCTCTTTCAGAATTTTCCAGTTTATTGTGATCCACACAGCTTATTGATCTTTTGTAGTGATTGTACCATATCTTGGGATCAGCATCGATCTCATTCTGAGAGATGAATAATTTATCAGCAGGTGTAGGTAGATCAGCCATATCAGGAGGACACCCAGGCTGATGGATCCACAGCGTTCCTGACACCTTGGCTACTCATGTACGACCCCTACATAAGGCCTGGGGTTGCTAAGGGCAGAGGTGGCCACCTTCTCCCACGCACTAGATGTTCTGGTGCCACATCTATGACACAGGCTCCCTGTGGGCCTCAGTGTGAAAGATACAGGTGCACACACCCGGTGCCCACTCTTTATGCCCTACTACACTCTTCTTCCCCAGACCTCCTCTTTTTCTCTTAGATACTGTATATTTAAAAGAAAATACACTAACCCTGAAGCTTTATGAAGGTCTGTGACTCCATAGACAACAATCACCTTGTTTAAAGACAAGAGTGATAAACATGTACTGGCAGAATGAACACGTGTGAAGGTCCTGTGCTAGATGAACTCATGCCTCCTTCGTATACTCTCAACAATTCTTTGCCGCGTGTGTGATCACCCTGTTTATTGCAGATCCCAGAGGGAAAGTAAGACCAAAGCTGTGAATGCCCGAGCTAAGACAAGAGCCAAAATGGTCCGACTCAAATCCTGGGTTGATTGGATAGCACGTGGTGGGCTCTTATTAAATTCACTCCATATCCCTTTAAAGGGGAAAGGATAAAACTCACAAGGGTAATATGGCTCTAATAATGAGGTTTATGTAGGAGGGATTTGTAAAATGCACCATGCTATATGAATTGCCAGATTCACAGTAAATTACCATGATCCCCATTTCTCTGATGCACCTGCTACTTCTTGAAATAAAAACCATGAAATCAAAATATTAGCGATTAGAAGGTGAGATCTCAGAGATGACCAGGCCAAATATTTTTAATTTTGGAGATGAAGGAACTGAAATGCAAGATGGAGTGACTTATCTAAAATCCACTCACAAGTTAGTCCCAGAGTCAGACTCAAGCTCCAGGACTAGTCAATCCTCTTTGTGATGTCATGTGCACCTTCAAACCAAAGTTTCATCCCATTAATTATCTCATTAAGCTGAGCTCCATTCCCCAACCCCATTTGAGCAGAATTTAATCCAACTAGATGAAGCACCAACTATAACTAATCAGATCTATGCTCCACACCCCATGCAGACCCACTGCACTCATTTCCTCTATGTATACCTGACCCTAATGTAAAATGTGGAGTGTGTTCAGGTGGGCTTTGAACCCTTGGCCAGCTCCACGAACCTATGATTCTCCTATTTTGGCACCATCTCATTTTCTTTCTATTCTTTGTGTTTATGTTCCACGGCTGCTTGAGTGGTGAGAATAAAGAAAAGGACACTAACACTAATTAATCAGTCTCTATTGTTTAATTTGCCTATTTGCTTATTTTACTTTGAAGCAGGAATCTTTAGGTGCTAGTAACAAAGACCAAATCTGGCAAATATAAGGGAAAAGTTTACGGGTGCACTACTGGGAGGAGAGGGGTTAGTTAAAAAATTGAAGGCAGGCCTCAGAAGGGAACACATGACATGAGGATATAATGAGTTTGCACATGTATACCATTGCAAATAGTCTCTGACAAATGGTCAGGGCTACAGAAATTTTAGTAAATAATAATAATAATGAAAGACTGGAGTCCAGGCAGCTATAAGGCTCCTGGCAGAGCAGAGGTTATGGAAGGTTTATCTGTGTCACCACAATTCAGATACACTCATTGTAATCACCCTCTGTTTTTGTATAACCTGAATCAGGAGGCAAATTCCAAGGCAGCTCTGTCTCAGCTTAGATCATGATCCCACACCCTGGAGAGGCAGGATGGGACCCCTCGCCTGGCCAACTTGCCAATACTGCTTTACAAGGCCACAGACATGTCCTCTCAAAGGGAAATCAGAGAGCTGGCATTCAACACCGTGGACCTGAAGGCTGGGCAGGACAAAGTGCTGTTCTTTGTATGTTGTAGCTTCCAATTCACGCAAAAATACTGAAGATTCACAGAAGGTCTTGTGAGACAGCTCCCGAAGACAGGGACTCACACCTGTGAGGTCTGTGATAATTCCTGTCACTCTTCTACGCCCCAGGACTCTTGTTTGTGAAACAGGGGAATGATAGTAATTGTCTCCGAGAGTGAGGAAAGGATGTCTAAACCTTGGATACTTAGAGACGGCCTGACATATTGACGGCACTCAATGTTAGCTTTTTCTCATCATCTTTGGGCCTTCATAATCTTGCTGAGCTTTGGGTTTCCCCTCTTTATAATGCAACCAATGCTACCAGATCCCCTAATTGCAATGATGGTATTAGAAGTACTAGAAAAATGTTTGTAATGGAGTAGGTGAAAATTATAGAAATTAATGGTAAGTTTTATAGAAAAAATGAATTACTGTCATCATGCGTATGCATGCTCAGTCGCTTCAGTCATGTCTGACTCTGCAATCCCATGGACTGTAGCCCACCAGGCCACTCAATCCATGGGATTTTCTAGAGAAGAATACTGGAGAGGGTAACACCTTCCTCCAGGGGATCTTCTGGACCCAGGGATTGAACCCCTGTCTCCTGCATCACAGGTGAATTCTTTATCAATGGGCCACCAGGGAAGCCCAGATTGTCATGATAAGTATAATTATATTATAAATGAGAAATCAAAGATCCCAATGACTGAGTTCAGGGATAAAAAGCTCCTTTTTTTAACTGTTTATTCTCTATTGGAGTACAGTTAATTAACAAGGCTGTGATCATTTCAGATGTACAGTGAAGTGGTTCAGTTATACAAATACATGTATCTATTCTTTTTTAAAACTTTTCCCCATTTAGGTTATTACATAATATTGAGCAGAGTTCCCTGTGCTATACAGTAGGACCTTGTTGATTATCTATTTTAAATATAGCAGTGTGGACGCATCCATCCCAAACTCCCTAACTATCCCTTCCCCCTTCTTCCCCCGGTACCCTCAGCTCATTCTCTAAGTCTGTGAGTCTGCTTCTCTTTTGTAAACCAGTTCGTTTGTATCATTTCTTTTTAGATTCTGCAGATAAGTGATACTATATGATATTTCTTTTACTCTGTTTTATAACCAGCATTCTTATAATAATAATAAAAAATAAATGACCATATTATTTTTAACTAAATCCATCTCTGTAAGAACACTGGCTATGTCCACTCAGGTACAGACTGGATCCCAAGTTTCTTTCTTCACATCAGTGTTTTCCTTTAAACCACCCTCTACCATATAGATGGAGGAAGCTAGCCTTCAGACCAGGTACCTCAGATGCCTGCCAGAATGTGGGATAACAGGACTCATTTTGGTCCAGCCATAGTCAAGTCTTGGCAAGGGCTGAATGTCTAGTTTTCTAGATTTTTGTACTCAAGTACATAGCAAGAGTTACAATTTCCCTACAGGTTAAAAAAAAAAAAAAAAACCTCTTCAAATTCCACCACTGGGGAATCAGTCAAACTTGAGGATCTGAGGGAATTTGCAGCAGGTGTAGAAATTCAGACAGCTATAAATTATTACTAAATTTGGCACCAAACGGAGAAGTATTTCTGAATAATTCTTTTATGCCTGTCATAAGAATTTGGCACGCAATTCTGTGCTGTAATGCATGCCATAAATACAATAATTTATGGTTTGTTTCTACCCGGTAATATGTAGTGTGGTACTTAACTTGGGAACAAGCACAATTAGAACTATAATCAGTTGTGACATTTCTTTGAAATGTTTCTATTTAATTATTTTTTTTTGCGATAGACTGACATTAATAGCTTTTTTTGAGGAGAGAAATCATAATAATTACTCCAGAGAAAATGACAAAGATAAATGATATTCGTGCAAGAAGGCAGCGCTGATCGGGAGATTGATTGGTGGTTGACTACGTGGAAAGGAAGATGAAAGATACGCTGCTTTAGTCTGGTGCACCTATTAGCATCACCTAAAGAGCAGAGAAGACATGGTCAAGTGTAGTCCCCGTGTCCTCTCATTTTATGGACGTCTCTGGGTACCAGTGACTCTCCTCCAAACAGTAAAAAGGGTGCAGGCTTTGGAGTCAGAAACATCTGGGGGAGAATTCTTGGATCACTAAGTACATTCTATCAATCTGACTGGAGGCAGGCACTGTTAAAATGCATTAAGCAGGAATCGGGTGGAGAGGGAGGTGGGAGGGGGGATCGGGATTGGGAATACATGTAAATCCATGGCTGATTCATAGCAATGTATGACAAAACCCACTGGAAAAAAAAAAAATAATAAAAATTTAAAATGCATTAAGCAACTACTTACATTTCCTCATTTGAATAACAAATAAGAATACTAGTACCCTATTCCCCTTATAAGAACACCAGTCATACCACATAGCATTCACCCTCATGACCTCATTTTAACTTGATTGTATCTGTGGAGACACTATTCCTTAGTAAGCTCCCATTCTGAGTGACTGAGGATTAGGACTTCAACTTTTAGGGGACACAGTTCAACCCATAAACACTTCCCTGACATGGAAATTGGATTTTCCAGCTCACAAAGCTTTTCCATATCTGATAGAATTATGTTTTATAGAATCCTCTTACAGAATATCCACAACCACGACCAGTGGATTTCATTTCATTCTTATACACATGGTAAACATTCACATTATAAAAACATCTACTCAGCACTCAACATTAATCAGCATTTTATATACTTCCCCTCCCCACCACCAAATCCTGACAACAATGCAAAATACTATTAGTCCCTAGCTTCCAAAAGTAAACAGAGGTTCTGAGGGAAAAAGTGACGTACACACTGCTACAAACCTCTCTGCGGGTTTTATAAATGACCCACCAGCTTAATCGATGTTGTCCCTTTCTTCCTCTGCCCTCTATTCATCCTTTATGACCCCATGGACTATACAGTCCATGGAATTCTCCAGGCCAGATTACTGGAGTGGGTAGCCTTTCCCTTCTCCAGGGGATCTTCCCAACCCAGGGATCAAACCCAGGTCTCCCGCATTGCAGGAGGATTCTTTACCAGTTGAACCACAAGGGAAGCCCACGAATACTGGAGTACTGGAATTCTAGAAGCCCAGAATACTGGATCCCTTCTCTAGAAGACCTTCCTGACTCAGGAATCGAACCAGGGTCTTCTGCATTGCAGGCAGATTCTTTACCAACTGAGCTACCAGGGAAGCCTTCATCCTTTGCCAGGGACAATTAATTCCTTCATAACTTTTTGACTCAAGGGAGGATTTTGTAAAACATAGTTTACCCAGAACAGTTCTTCTGACCTGGATCATAGTAAAGCAGAACCAACTTTGATCACCACTGGATATATAACCTCCTTCAATTCTTTACATACTCATCTTTGAATTTAGAGCCACATGTTAGGAAAGGAGACAGAAATTGAAGCATGGTTCCCATAAGCTTGGAAATTCCAGAAAGAGGGCATTCCAGCAATCAGGCTACTGTTCTGAATAGCATGACTACAGATATATTTTACATCACATTGGCTTTCAATATTTTCAAAAGAGGACAGCCTTGAACTAACAAATACTTGGTGGGTAATTTTTACTCTTGTATGTCTTTTCTTTCCCTGGGAACTTGAACAATTTTGCTTAAGGAGGCTATTCTTCTACTGACTTTTGAATGCTTAATATAGGTCACATCCTGGTTGGGCTCCTGCAGACTCAGAGTCATCACCAGCTTTTTGATTTGTTTCTTACTGTTTGTTTCTTTTCTTTAACCTAAGAGAGGAATGTGTTCAGATGCCTAATGAATGTTTCAATACCATTTCCAACTCATGACCCGTGACATTTTTCTAAATGTTAAATTTCTGATTGGAAAAATGTGTCCCAAGAAAAGCTATTTGTGAATGAGATGATGCAAGCAAGCCAGGAGCAGACTGTCAATAAGGATATGGCCATTGCTACAAAAAGGGAACTTTAAGTAACCTTACTTTATCAATGAGAACACAAGGAAATACAAAAGAAATACAAGCAACAATAGTAGATCACCACATGGCTTAGTCCAGTCAACCTGGAAGGCAAAGGGTGCTGCAACTACAGTGTCCAAAGTATGAGATTGAATGGCAAATACCCAGACACTGAAAAATTCCCATGGTGACTAAACATGGCCCCTTCTCCTTTCTGTATTTATTTTTTGATGGCTGAGGTATAAAACCAAACTCCTCCATGCGGTACCCATGGTCCTTCCAGTTCTAACCAGGATATGTGTTTCATGTCTCTCCATCTGCTGCTTGTTACCTCCGTTTTCCATCCGTGCCCTTTCTCCATGCCTTGCCTCTTGGCCCCAGACAGTCTGGACAGGCTGCTTCCTTTTACTGGAATGAATGACCTTTTGCAGTCTCTCTGACTCTCTATTGAATCACTATGATCCTTACAGAATTCTGTAAGAAATGACTCTAAAGCCTGATGACTTGGAAACAAACCTTAGCTTTTTCTTTTTGGGGGGGTTGGAGTGTTTTGTTTTTTTGTTTTTTTGATGGACATAAGTTTGAGCAAGCTCTGGGAGTTGATGTTGGACAGGTAAGCCTGGTGTGCTGTAGTCAATGGGATCACAAGGAGTCGGACACGACCGAGGGACTGAACTGAATTGTTACTTTTTTAATTGGAAGATAATTGCTTTACAATGTTTTGTTAATTTCTGCCATCCAACGATGTGAATCAACTCAAAGTATGTGTATACCTCCTGCCTCTTGAGCCTCACTCCCATCTGAACCTGAAACTAAGTTCCCTTGCTATAAAGTGGCCCCCTACTCGCTCTCTATCTTAGCATGGCAATGGATATATGTCAATGCTATTCTCTAATCTGCCCCACCCTTTCTCCCTACCAATGTCCACAAGTCTGTCCTTTACTCTGCATCTCTAGTCCCGCCCTGCAGATAGGTCCGTCAGTACCATTTTTCTAGATTCCATACAGACGTGTTAATACATGATATTTGTTTTCCTCTTTCTGATCTACGTCACTCTGTATAACAGACCCTAGGTTCATCCACATCACTGCAAATGACTCAGTTTTGATCCTTCTCATGGCTGGGTAATATTCCATTGTAAACACGTATAAAGTCTTCCTTATCCACTCATCTCTCAGTGGACATCTAAGTTGCTTCCAAGTCCTGGCTATCGTAAACAGTCCTGCAATGAATGAACACCAGGGTGCGTGTGTCTTTTGAATTATGCAAACCTTAGTCTTTCCATCTAGAGGATGTCTGGCCTCTGGAGAGATGCTTTAGTTTCTTTGTGCCTCGATGTCTTTGTCTGATAAACAAGAATAAATTATAATGCCTATTTCCTATGGTTACTCTGAGCATTAACTGAGATAATATATGCCAATCTTAGAATTGTGTCTAATGTAGAGTAAGTACTCAAAATCTATTAAGGATATTAAATTTCCTGCTTATATGCAGGTCAAGTCTAGTGTCACTTCCTATAGAAATCTGCCATGGGTTCTTCCAGACCATGTGTTAAAGATCAGTTGGCCAAGGTGGGAAAAGTGGCCTTGTGGCAGTCCCTAAGCCTAAGGAATTTTTTGCAGCTTCTACTCACACTCTCTTGTTTCCTTACTTCATTAATTTAGCTTCAGCTGATGAGCCTAAGGATAAGAGAGAGGCCAGTTAATAGCCAGCACCAAATGACTGAGGTTTCAGTGATGTCATCTTAAACCATCAAGCTGGGACTTCCCAGGTGGTTCAGTGTTAAGGCTTCACCTTGCAATGCAGGGGGTACTGGTTTGACTACTGGTTGGGAAGCTAAGACTCTACATGATTCACAGCCAAAAAAAAAAAAAAAAAAAAAAAATCAAAACGTAAAACAAAAGCAATACTGTAATGCTTTTACAATATTGACTTTTGAAAAAAAATAATGACTTTTGAAAAAGAATTGATGGGAAAACAATGGAAACAGTGAGAGACTAGTTTGGGGAGTTCCAAAATCATTGCAGATGGTAACTGCAGCCATGAAATTAAAAGACACTTGCTCCTTGGAAGAAAGGCTAAGACCAACCTAGACAGCATTTTAAAAAGCGGAGACATTACTTTGCCAACAAAGGTCTGTCTAGTCAAAGCTATGATTTTTACAGTGGTCATGTATGGATGTGAGAGTTGGACTATAAAGAAAGCTGAGCACTGAAGAATTGATGCTTTTGAACTGTGGTGTTGGAGAAGACTCTTGAGAGTCCCTTGGACTGGAAGGAGATCCAACCAGTCCATCCTAAAGGAGATCAGTGCTGAATATTCATTGGAAGCACTGATGCTGAAGCTGAAACTCCAGTACTTTGGCCACCTGATGCAAATAACTGACTCATTGGAAAAGACCCTGATGCTGGGAAAGATTGAAGGCGGGAGGAGAAGGGGATGACAGAGGATGAGATGGTTGGATGGCATCACTGACTCAATGGAGATGAGTTTGAGTAAACTCCGGGAGTTGGTGATGGACAGGGAGGCCTGGGTTGCTGCAGTCCATGGGGTCGCAAAGAGTCAGACATGACTGAATGACTAACACACACACACACACACACAACTACCATGTTTTGGGATGATCTGTTACTCAGAAAAATGTAACTGATAGATTGTGCATCAACAACAATCATGCGTTGCTGATTGAGTGTTCACATTTAAAACTTTAGTAACAGAGTCTGGAAAATAAATTCTATGCAGGACCCTGTCTAAAGCAAAGGGTATGAAAGAGAATCTGAGAAAGGGATCTGAAAATTGTAACCTGAGACATGCAGAAGGGTTGATTTCTCCTCAAAGCTTTATTAGCAGTGAAGACGGGACTGGGAAAGGTCAGTTTTCATTCCAATCCCTAAGAAAGGCAATGACAAAGAATGCTCAAACTAACACACAGTTGCACTCATCTCACACACTAGTAAGGTAATGCTCAAAATTCTCTAAGCCAGGCTTCAACAATACATGAACCATGAACTTCCAGATGTTCAAGCTGGTTTTAGAAAAGGCAGAGGAACCAGAGATCAAATCCCCAACATCAGCTGGATCATTGAAAAAGCAAGAGCGTTCCAGAAAAACACTTATTTCTGCTTTATTGACTATGCCAAAGCCTTTGACTGTGTGGATCACAACAAACTGTGGAAAATTCTTAAAGAGATGGGAATACCAGATCACCTGACCTGCCTCTTGAGAAACCTGTACGCAGGTCAAGAAACAACACTTAGAACTGGACATGGAACAACAGACTGGTTCCAAATCAGGACAGGAGTATGTCAAGGCTATTTATTGTCATCCTGCTTATTTAACTTATATGCAGAGCACCTCATGAGAAATGCTGGGCTGGATGAAGCACAAGCTGGAATCAAGATTGCTGGGAGAAATATCAATAACCTCAGGTATGCAGATGACACCACCCTTATTGCAGAAAGGGAAGAGGAACTAAAGAGCCTCTTGATGAAAGTGAAAGAGGAGAGTGGAAAAAATTGGCTTAAAGCTCAACATTCAGAAAACTAAGATCATGGCTTCTGGTCCCATCACTTCATGGCAAATAGATGGGGAAACGGTGGAAACACTGAAAGACTTTATTTTGGGGGGCTCCAAAATCACTGCAGATTGTGACTGCAGCCATGAAATTAAAAGATGCTTACTCCTTGGAAGAAAATTTGTGACCAACCTAGACAGCATATTAAAAAGCAGAGACATTACTTTGCCAACAAATGTTTGTTTAGTCTTTGTAAGGTACAGTTCGGGCGAGGCAGAAAAGGAAAGACGACCTCAACAGAAGTAGGTTACCTTTATTCAGGCAAGGAGGGGCGACAGTCGGCCTAACGACCAGGCTGAGTGCCGAGAGGGATCAGGGAGGCTTCATACTTATAGGTAGGTTTGTGGAAGGGATAAGGGAAACGTCAATCAGGCGGGATATTTTGAGTATTCTTTTGTTGAGATGACATTTGTAGTTGGGCAGGGGGTGATAAGTCTTCTGGGCAGGTGTAGGGGGTGCAAAGTTTCTGGACAGGGGGCAATAAGTCTTCTGGGCAGGTATAGGGGGTGGAAGGTTTCTGGACAGGGGTTGATAAGTCTCAGATAGATGCAACCGGCCTGGACCATCAGGGTGGAACTAAAGTTCTGTTTTGTTTTCTCCGAAGTTAGATGATTCAGCAAGGGGCCTTTGAGACTGTTGTTCTCTTTTCTAGGCCCAAAAGACTCCTTCAGTCTTGGCTATGGTTTTTCCAGTAGTCATGTATGGATGTGAGAGTTGGTCTATAAAGAAAGCTGAGTGCCGAAGAATTGATGCTTTTGAACTGTGGTGTTGGAGAAGACTCTTGAGAGTCCCTTGGACTGCAAGGAGATCCAACCAGTTCATCCTAAAGGAGATCAGTCCTGGGTGCTCATTGGAAGGACTGATGTTGAAGCTGAAACTACAACATCTTTGGCCACCTGATGCTAAGAGCTGGCTCATTGTAAAAAGACCCTGGTGCTGGGAAAGATTGAAAGCAGGAGGAGAAGGAGATGAAAGAGAATGAGATGGTTGGATGGCACTGAAGGAGGAAACAGACAGAGCTGGACTCTGTCTTAG
Source organism: Dama dama (assembly GCF_033118175.1). Classification (NCBI taxonomy): domain Eukaryota; kingdom Metazoa; phylum Chordata; class Mammalia; order Artiodactyla; family Cervidae; genus Dama; species Dama dama. The sequence goes on along the minus strand of NC_083701.1, from coordinate 5,815,626 downwards.
GCCAGGCTGCGAAAATTAGGCTACATGCATGGTCACCCTCCCAATGGACTCTGAACTTTGTACCTGGTGTCTATAGAAATGGTGTACCAATGGAAAACAAGACCTCCCGGATAAAAGAGCCTCAGGACTTGTACTTGGACTCTCCATTGCCTAAAAGAATATGCTAATTGTCTATGTAACAGAACAAAGTGGTAAATTCCATTATGTTTATCGGGATATGACTACAGGCCTCTTGATAAATATCCACTGTTTATCTAGTCATGGGTTAACTTTGATAGTATCTCTCTTTTACCTTGTCCAGACTAGTTTCAAGAAATTTGGGGAGGTGGGTTTGAGCAAGTACACTTAGGGTATATAAGGTTTCCACAAAAACTGGCTGGGGTCCTTGGCTAAGAGAGGACTCTGCCTTGGGCCCGCCGGTGTAATAAACTGCACTCCACTATCTGCATTGTCCTTCTGAGTGAGTTTGTTTCCCAGAATGCATGGCTACAACAGCATCACTGATGGGATGGACATGAGTTTGAGTAAACTCCAGGAGTTGGTGATGGACAGGGAGGCCTGGGTTGCTGCAGTCCATGGGGTCACAAAGAGTCAGACATGAGTGAGCAACTGAACTGAACTGAACTGAACTGAGGCAATGGGGGCTATACCCGGCTAGCACTCTCACAGATATGTGTCTCCACTTAGAAATGGTAGTGAGGAGTTTCATAGTAATCTTTCAAAACAGGCGTGATCAGTTTGTGGACATTCTTCTGATTGGTTGATTGTTAGTGGGGGTCAACATCAAGAACTTTCTCATTCCAAAGTCTGGGGTCTCTGAGCTTGTGGCCAGCATATTGTTAACTTCTTTCTGGAGGGGGTTTCAGTATCTGCAAAACAGCTCAAAGTATTGTTATGTGTATCCCTTAAGGGGGAACCAGGACTCTGCCCTCAATGTTGCACTATTGTTTTTTTGTTTTTTTTGTTTTTAACTTCTCCTCCCTTATCTCTGCATCCCCTCCCTTTCCTACTTAGCAACTCTTTGAACTTGCCTGGTGGAACTCAGGGAAGGTCATAGAAGCTGCATGAAGCCTATTTCCTATAACCAAGAAATGGGGGATGCAGAAAGGTTTTTATGCCCGGAGCCCCATAGGAAGATCCTGCTCCATGTATCAATCTCCATAATAACAGACACCTCCAGGCTCTTCATCAAGGTTTTGTACTGCTATCCTTCCAGAAGTCTGTCATTATCTAAATTTGCTCACAATCATTGTTTTGCTTTTATTTGATCTCAAAAGCACATACTTATTGTAACAACCCCCACCCGGGGATCAAACCTGTTTCACTTACATCTCCAGCATTGGCAGGTGGGTTCTTTACCACTAGCGCCACCTGGGAAGCACATATTGTGGTTTACTGTGTGTGAAAATTAGTGTCAGTGTTATGTTCTCCTCCAAATAATTCCATTTCACAGCAAGGAAATCAGACAGCCATCACCTGCCTCCAAATTATTGTATATTTTTAATTATCAAGAACATCTTGTTTACTGGCAACAACTTCAACAGAAACCCAAGTGATCCAGCCTCAGAACATAGGGATCAGAATTTAAGCCTTTATTTCTGCATTTAGTAACGAAGAGCTGTGAAGCAAATTGAGGAGTATCTCCATGTGGACCACGTGGAATTAAAAAGCAACAGACTCACCAGGGAACACAGGCCAGACCATAATTCTTTTCTTGGACATTCTGCTAATGAATACCACCTGTTTCTTACTCAGGTGGGCTGCACCATGGAGACAAAATGTAATGTGTGTCCTTTGAAATCTTTAGAGGGAGGTTTGTGGAGTAGACAGTAAGCAAATTTCTAACATTCTTCCCCTTCATTGCTGGCTGGCAAACTCTTCCATTTCCACTGAGATGAAACCATCATTACTCTGGATCTTTCTCGGCCTCCCCAACGACCCTTCCAGGAAGAGACACAGTTGATCTGGACTCACGCTCCTCTTCACAGATATATATTAACAATATATTAACACTTGTCATGAAACACTGAAGGCATTGATTTAATCTCTAACTTTACTTGACATTAAGTTTCTTGAAGGAAGGGACCATTCTGACTCAACTCTTTATTTCCTGGTACATATTCAGAGAAGAAAAGGACCTGCAGATACCTGCTGATGATGTTCAGTTTGCTGACTCAGACAAGCACACACTTTAGAATCTGCTCCTGGGCCATAATCTTGGAGAGGTCCAGAATGGTGTGTTTTTGCATAATTGCCTTCCTTTCCTTTTATTCCACGTCAGGCAATTATTTGAGATAAACACAGCTACTTTAGCATCTCCCTAAAAGTCAGTCCCACTCTTGAGTAATATCTAAATAGCTTCCTGTGGCAGGCTGAACCAAGACGCCCAATGACGTTCATGTCCTAACTCCTAGAAACAGTGACTATGTCAGTTTAGATGTTAAAAAGAACTTTGTGATAATGACTATAAGTTAAGGATATTGAGATTCATACTATCCTGAATTATCCTGGTAACCACAGATAGTCAGAAGGCTGCTTATAAGAGAGAAGCAGGAAGGTTAGGGTCAGAGAGAAGAGATGCAAAGATGAAAATAGGTTGGAGGGATCTGAGAAAGGGGCCATAAGCACAGAGCCTCAAGAAGGTGAAAAAGGCAAGGAATCAGATTGTCTTCTAGATCCTTGAGGGGAAATCAGCCTTGTTGATGACTTAACTTCAGCTCTCTCAGACTTATTCTGGACAGATGACCTCCAGAATTTTATGATAATACATTTTTGTGGTTTTCAGTCACTAAGCTGGCAGGAATTTGTTATAGTTGCAAAGGAAGATAATGCACTTTCTTATCAAGGCGACTGGTGTCCCTCATGCAGGAGTTGTAAACCATGGGATTCCAAGTAGAGTAATACCAACTCCATCACAGCACAGAACCCAGCTCCATCCTGTCCCTTATGTGGACGCCCTCCTGGAATGAAGGAAAGAGATGGGTCTGTTAACACAAGTTCATGGACCCGACACACAGGGAGGCCAAACAAACTGAGATGTTGGAATTTGGAGCAGAGAAAGATTTATTGCAGGGCTGTGCAAGAAGACAGGTGGCTCATGTCCTAAAAAGCCCCTAGCTCCTGAAGCTTTGGCAGAGCTCATTTAGAAGCCAAGTGAGAAGCGAGGGTCACAGCGGGTGGTGTCCCAGGTTAGCCTTATCATCCTGAGGCTCCAGGAGGGCTGGGGCTGTGTGCTCAAGGTCTTAAGTAGTTAACATCTTCCATTTGGTGGGGGGTTTTCACTTCTGAGAACAACTCAACTACTCAGGAAATGTGATCAGATACTGTTCCCCGGGTCCTTCAGAGAGGGGCTGGAGCAGAGACTGTGGGGGACGGCCATCGGAGAAGGCCCCTGGGTCCTGCTGGGCTACATGTTCAAGAGATCGCTTGTGTGATATGACGGCATGGCATCTTTTACACACTGTGAACTCCTCTCTAACTCATGTTTGGACAAAGACAATTCCTACAGTCTATGATGAAGTGGACAACTTGGGTCAATCAAACTTTCAAATGTACTGCTGGCTACTGTTCTCGTTCTAGATAATTTTATTCATCCAAAGGATTGGTCATAAAAAGAGGACACCATGTCCCGGAAGGCTTAGCAGCACCCTTGCCAACTCCTCCAATAGCCTCCTTTGACATTAATTCTTCCTTTTCTTTTCCTTGACCTCTGTCTCCAGGAGGGGAAGTTGGCAGGCCTCCAGCTGCACAAATATCTCCCAGAGAAGAAAACGACATGGAGATGTTTCTCTTCCCTCCTTCTCCCTGCCCTGACCCTGTGAGCTATTTCCTGCCTAGCAGTTAACATTTCAGACTCATTTTCTCAAGTTCATAAAACCTTTTATTTCTGATCTTTTATTTGGGCCATGTTTTCCTTTTCATAATACATTTTTCATAATTTACCATTCATTTACATTTCAATTAAGGATGCTGACTGTTTGTAAAAGCTACCCTGATGGGGGAGTGAGAAATAAATGATTGAAGTCGCTATAATCTGCACTTCCATTACCACCTCATTTACCCTAATGACACTAGAAAGACTGTCACCCTCGATATAGCTCATCCCAGTAATAAAAATTCCCTTTGGAGTCCAACACAAGGGAGCTGTAGATATTTGCACACGGGGTTGGATATGTTAATGAGACCCATTGCTGGCTGGACTTTACCCCAGGAGTTCTGAACCAGGAGAGTCTCAAATAGAAATTAAACTGTATCCAGAGCCTCCCAAGAAGATGCCCAAGGGCTTGAATAATGAACATTTAACAAGAAAGGCATTCGATTACCATCACCAGGGTCATAATTCCCTTGTCTTCCCTGGTGCTCATTTTGCACATATTTTTGCTTTAAGCAGAGAGAGAGAGAGAGTATAGAAGGAAAGACACTGAGTGTGTGTGGAACAAGCTAAGTGACAGACCTGTTCAGAGAACTTCTTTACATCCTCGCCCAAGAATTTCAAGCCATTGGGAAAGCTGGTGTGCATCAGATAATTACCACCTAAATCACAAAGGAGACTGTGTTGTTGTTCAGTCACATCCGCCTCTTTGCAACCCCATAGACTGCAACACATCACACCAGGCTTCCCTGTCCTTCGCTGTCTCCCAGAGTTTGCTCAAATTCATGTCCACAGGAAAGGAATAAAGCTTTACTGAGTTCCTACTATATTTAAGGCCATTTGAAAATGCATTTTCTTCCCAGTATTTCCTGCTTAACCTTATCCCTTGTACTTTATAAACAACAGATAAAAGTAATAGCTATTCATTATTGCAAATGTATGTTTATCCCCCCAAAGACAAATTAAAAAAAACAAACAAATAACTAACAAATATGTGTTCCTATTCTTTGTTAAGGAACTGAAGCATCATAATGTCAAGTAGTAAACTGTCCCGACTGTTTGACTCATCATAGTTCCTTGAAACTGCTGTTGGGGAGTCCCTGCTCTGTCGCCAGAGCTGACACTCACTCTGGGCGCCATAGAGAGGCTGCCCAATGGTGCCAAGCACTGTTTGAGGCCCAAGTCCATCTCTCTCAACTCTTCTGTCCCTCTGCCATCTGACATATTTGCCTCTTTATATCCTTTCTACATCTTTTATATTTATTACACAAAACTTTCCTTCTAATTAGACCTCGACCCTCTGTGTACCACTTTCCTGCCTCACCACATGCCCAGACACACACATCAACTCTGAGATCACATCTCTCATGGAATTCTTCATTCTTCTTCCTGCTCTGAGCATCCCATTAGGACTGCAATTTCTTCCTGCGTCAGGCATTGGTTTCACAAACCTTTTACCATGAGCCCCATTCATTCATTCAGAAAATAATTTGGATCATGTTTACAAATGTTTCCACATTCCAGATAATCCTTTGAAAACTTCTCATCTCTAATGTTCTGTAATTATATGTCTCTGGTAGAGGAGGATTCTTGTTTTATTCCCAGCTCCAGCAATTATTAGTCCCATGACTGATTCCAAAGTTCAGCTCTATGAGTGGTATGCATTCAGGAAGAATTGTTACTGAGACTAGGAATTCCACCTATGTACTTCAGATCCACAGGCTGATAAGCTATCTTCATTTTGCATTAGGGAAGAACATCCCACATTTCCCTGTGATTTGTACATCTGACATTTCCACTGGTGTTCCCTCACCCTCCATCCAACTGGTAGCATTGCCTCTTTCACATTAAATAAATCAGAGGTAAAAGAAGAAAACAAGGGAATTTTTCAGCAGATGGCTCAGACTCCTCAGCTGTATCATTGCAGATCTAAGAGACTAACATTTTTGCACCACAAGATAAGTATCAAATTATATGCAAATGGGACTTCAGCTAACATAAACTGCAGTATATTCTCAGACATAAAGTGAGTTGTTCTTTTTTTTTTTTTTTTTTTTGGTTTTTCTTTGCCATGTATGGCATTGACAGTAAACATTTGACATCTTTTACAAATAATAATCTGTTTAATCAGTACAGTCACCAAAATCTAGATAGTTCATTCATATATAACTCTGGAATAAAAAGTCAAGGGTTATTGTTTCAAGGTGCCAAGCTGCAGGACAAAATAACAGATTAGGGGAGCTAAAAATTGAGTTATAGTCCCTGAAGCAATTATTAATTTGTGCAAGAAATTTTAACAAGCTCTATAGCATCACTTCCAAGGTTGATACATCTGTGAAATGGAGATGGCAAGTGTTTCTTATACACCAGATGCCAGTGAAGATAAAATATATCAGAACACACAAGAGCTCTTGCTTGTATTATAGTTTCAAAGTGAATTCAGAGAAAATGGCCTGGAGTGGTTCACACCAAGGCCCAAGGATGCCATTGCTGTAGCTCAGACTTTCTAAATCTTGGTGTTATTGACATTTCAGACCAGATGATTCTTTGATGGGGATAAGGTGGGGGTGTCCTGTGCGTTGCAGGATTAAGATCATAGGAATTTCACCTTAATTTTAAGCTTAGCAGCATTCCTTGCCCTTATCTGCTAGCCACCAGTAGCACCTCCCTAGTCATGACAACCTAAGATGTCCACAGACATTGTCGAATGTCTAGGAGGAAGCCTCTCTTTCAAAACCAGTTCAACTCCATCCTACTGGTTCTGAAGTTTTCCCTTTGGCTCAGTGGGTATTCAATCACCATTTTTAAAAACATGCAAAGGCGATTAGTCTCAGGAAGATTGACTCGCAGTGACCAAATTTATATTGAACAGAAGGAGAAATCAGATGTCAATTTAATGTTTAAACTAAAAAATAAAAATGGCAGCAGGCCCACAGGACTGCTTCACAAGCTGATCAGTTTCTTCTCCCCTGTTGGATTGCCTACAAATAAAACTACCATGTCATCATAAGGTCATTTGGCCAGGAGCCTGGGTTCAGAGCCATGACAGTGATGCGGATCACTGGAGTAGTTATCTTTGTGGAGCCAGGAAACAGTAGCAAACCTATGGATGGTGCTGAATCCACACTGATGAGTCTTTTTTTTTTTTTTTTTTTTTCTTCATTTTCCCACTTTTCTAGAGTCTATAATTCCTTGCTCTCCTTCTCCTATGTTTTTTTTTAATTTTTTGCTACATTCCATTGATTACACAGCTTTCTGGATCACAATCACCTTCATAGTTTGGGTTTTCTATAGTATATTTATTCTCATCTGAAAGATATTCTTTGATGTGGGAGAGTTTGCTCTTCCAAAAGCACAACAATGAGTTTTATAACTTAGGTTTCCCCAGATATCCGTATTTTTATTTTGGAAGTTGTGAATTCTGAAATATGGGATGTCTGGGTCAGGCTTCTCTGGTGGCTCAGCTGGTTAAGAATCCACCTGCAATGTGGGAGACTTGGATTCAATCCCTGGGTTGGGAAGATCCCCTGGAGAAGGGAAAGGCTACCAACTCCAGTATTCTGGGTCAAGTGCAGTGCACATTTCAATTAATGGGGTTAATAAAACTGATGAGGATGCTAATAGTGATGATGCTGAGAAAAGACCATTATCATTGTTTCCAGTGAGTTCGGAGATGCTGTAGGCTCTTTGTGCTCCAGTTAACATAGCTTTTTTTTTTTTTTTCTGTCTGTCCTGGATCTTGGTTGCTGCTCAGACTTTCTCTAGTTGTGAAGAGTGTGGGCTATGTGCTCATTGCAGTGCCCGTTTCTAACCTCGGTGGCTTCTCTTGTTCCGGGGCACGGGATCTAGAGCATAGGCTCGGTAGTTGTGGAGCATGGGCTTAGTTGTTCTGCGACTTATGGGATCTTCCCTGATCAGGAATTGAACCCATATCTTCTGCATTGGCAGGTGAATTATTTACCACTGAGCCACCAGGGAAGTCCTAACACAGCTTCTTAATACTTCTCTGAACAAGGGTCAAGTGTAATTGTATGAGCTCCATGTACCTGATAAGAGTCCCACCCTCCTGTCCTTCCACCAGTATTCAGAACCTCACCACTGCTGTCTGCCATGAGATCAAGGTTAGCTTCAAGTGTCCTTTACTACATTTCCCAATGTACCCACTGTAAGAATGCCGCAACAAGACAAAGAGAGCGCCGGAGTATCAAAAGGCTTTTACTGGGCAATCGCTCCCGGGCAGAGCTCCCAGGCGCGAGCAGGGGAAAAGCGGGAGTCTGCAACCTGCGGGAAGGGGTGGGGCGGGGGGTGACACCTAGATACCCTGGCGGATACGGAAGTGGCGGGACCAGGGTGCTGATTGGACTTTTGGTCCCGTGTCGGTTTTTGATTGGCTGGAGTCTTGGCGCCGTTGCGTCCATCAGTCTGACTGGCAACGAGCTGTTGATTGGTGGATGTCTGTCCCTGGGGCTTATCTGAGCCCTTTCGGCGGGGGCTTCTCTGTCAGCATTTTCTGGCTGGCGCCTTCCCACCTGCGATCAGCGTGACCTTTCACCCACGAGGATGCTGGGACTCTTGGATGCTCTCTAAGTGATGCTACTATTATTATCCCTAGTGCAATAATGCATCAGATTCTTATATACTTGTATATGTAAACTTAACATATGGTTGGAGAAGAAACTGGCAACCCACTCCAGTGTTCTTGCCTAGAGAATCCCAGGGACAGAGGAGCCTGGTGGACTGCTGTCTATAGGATCGCACAGAGTGGACATGACTGAAGCGACTTAGCAGCAGCAGCAACATATGGTTGTTGCTGTTTAGTCCTTAAGTCTTGTCTGACTCTCTACGACCCCATGGACTGTAGCCTGCCAGGCTCCTCTGCACGTAGAATTTTCCAGGCAAGAATATTGGAGTGGGTTGCCATTCCCTTCTCCAGGGGATCTTCCTGACCCAGGCATTGAATCCATGTCTCCTGCATTGGCAGGCATATACTTTATCACTGAAGTTCAGTGGTAGGCATGTTATAAAAGTATTTTCAAGATGTGTCTGGATGTGAATAATGAGAAGGCACTCAGTGAAAACTCAGCAGTGGCCACAGGACTGGAAAAGGTTAGTTTTCATTCCAATCCAAAGAAAGGTAATGTTAAAGAACGCTCAAACTACAGCACAATTGCACTCATCTCACAGGCTAGCAAAGTAATGCTCAAAATTCTCCAAGCCAGGCTTCAGCAATATGGGAACTGTGAGCTTACAGATGTTCAAGCTGGTTTTAGAAAAGGCAGAGAAATCAGAGATCAAATCCCCAACATCTGGTGGATCATTGAAAAAGCAAGAGAGTTCCAGAAAAACATCTGTTTCTGCTTTATTGATTATGCCAAAGCCTTTGACTGTGTGGATCACAACAAACTGTGGAAAATTCTGAAAGAGATGGGAATACCAGACCACCTGAACTGCCTCCTGAGAAATCTGTATGCAGGTCAAGAAGCAACAGTTAGAACTGGACATGGAACAACAGACTGGTTCCAAATAGGAAAAGGAGTGCATCAAGGCCGTATACTGTCACCCTGCTTATTTAACTTACATGCAGAGTACATCATGAGAAATGCTGGGCTGGAAGAAGCACAATCTGGAATCAAGATTGCCAGGAGAGATATCAATAACCTCAGATATGCAGATGAAGTGAAGAAGAACTAAAGAGCCTCTTGATGAAAGTGAAAGAGGAGAGTGAAAAAATTGGCTTAAAGCTCAACATTCAGAAAACTATGGCATGTGGTCCTATCACTTCATGGTAAATAGATGGGGAAACAGTGGAAACAGTGGCTGACTTTATTTTGGGAGGGGTGCGAAATCACTGCAGATGGTGACTGCAGCCATGAAATTAAAAGATGCTTACTCCTTGGAAGGAAAGTTATGACCAACTTAGACAGCATATTAGAAAGCAGAGACATTACTTTGCCAACAAAGGTCCATCTAATCAAAGCTATGGTTTTTCCAGTAGTCATGTATGGGTGTGAGAGTTGGACTGTAAAGAAAGCTGAGTGCCAAAGTATTGATGCTTTTGAACTGTGGTGTTGGAGAAGACTCTTGAGAGTCCCTCAGACTGCAAGGAGATCCAACCAGTCCATCCTAAAGGAGATCAGTCCTGGGTGTTCATTGGAAGGACTGAGGTTGAAGCTGAAACTCCAATACTTTGGCCACCTGATGCGAAGAGCTGACTCATTGGAAAAGACCCTGATGCTGGGAAAGATTGAGGGCAAGAGGAGAAGGGGATGACAGAGGATGAGATGGTTGGATGGCATCACCGACTCAATGGACATGGGTTTGGGTAGACTCCAGGAGTTAGTGATGGAAGGGAGGCCTGGTGTGCTGCGATTCATGGGGACGTACAGAGTGGGACAAGACCGAGAGACTGAACTGGAACTGGAACTCAGTGAAAGTCAAGCTTCAGAGACAACGGCATGATGACCCACCGAAGATAGTAAGGAACAACCAGAAGTTCTTAATCCTGAAGATTAATTCTCATAATTCTCACCAAGAATGAAATGGTCCACTTTATAGTCCTTTAGGAAAGAGAACTTAAATGTTAGAAATAAAGCGAATTTTAAAATCAAGAAATAAAAATATGTCTTGGATAATATTTGTTTTCTTAATTATAGTCAAATAAATGATTCAAATAGACAAAGTCTGTGCTAGTTGTGCACTTCAAAAGGTCATACGGTGTAGGCAGAAGGAGCAGAGGGGAGGGCTTGGGCAAAACAAAGGTCACGTCCAGGTGGTCGTCCACTGGTGATGAGCCCGTGTTCAATGCTTGAAGCACGGTGTCTTCTACCAGCCTCCATTTCCTCAAGGGTTAACCTTGGAGATCATTTTTACCCTACAAAATTCACTGGAATCTTTAAAGAGTAAGATGAGCTGACGGATGCAGCACCACTGTGCAAAATGAAAAGGATTATGCAAATAGAAGGATCTATTATAAGAGAAAAGTGGAGTGAGGTCAAGGGAATTCTTCAACTATGCACATCTCTGGTCAGGAAAGTATGTGTCAGTGTTTTGAATGACTGCAAAAGGAAAAAAAAAAAAAAAAAGATCCGTGGACATATACCTTCCCCTCATTTCTGACATTTTCTATTTTTTTTTTTTCCTTCTCCCATGGAACCTAAATAAGACAGGATTCTACTGACAGGAAATGAAATACTTAACCCATCCAGCCCCCCGAATGCACAGAGAGATGGGTAGGAGCTGAGAAGGACTTCAGCCCCTGGCAAGATCATTTCATACTGCTCAGAATCTGCTCAACCCCCTGCAGGGCAGAGGGGAAAAAATAGCTCTTTCTGTTTTTCCCTCGAGGTGAGAAATCATAAAATGAAGATAGAGACAGAATAACACAACTGGAAAAATACAGCCAGGAGCTGAGGGTTTCTCCGGCTGTCAATTTGGCGTCAGAGATGAGGCTGGGAAAGGATGCTGGGTGCCTGGACGGTGCTGAGAGGGTGGGAGAGAGGGAGGGGGAGGTGAGCCGGTGGCAACTGCAAAAGTAAGGTGGGCGAGACACCCACAGCTGTGCTGGGACCCTTCCCTCTGATTCACCAAACACGCATCCTTGTACCCACACCTCTGTGAATGAGCATGGGATTTTTCACTGTGGAATTAATCATAGTAGATGAAACCTGGCAGGAAGTAGGGGCATCTTTAGAGATGGTGCTACCTTTATAAGCATAATAACCTTGAAGTCATAAGCAATGGATTCCTTAATTATTTTATGCATTCAACAAACCTTTATCAAGGACTTAATATGCATCAAGCGTTGTAGCTCAAGCTGGGCATAAATTAAAATAACTACATCCACGATGAACAAGATTCAGAGTCCCTCAGGAAACAAATTCTAAAACATACTGCTTGGGTGTGTCATAAGAGGTATAATTATTTACAGAGCCCAGAATGGTATAAAAGGGACTTCTCTGGTGGTCCAAGGGTTAAGACTTCACTGCCCAGTTCAGAGGGAGCAGGTTGGACCCCCGGGCAGGGAGTGAACATCTCACAGGCCTGGAGGCCAAAAGGCCAGAACACAAACCAGAAACAAGAACAAATTCAATAATGATTTTAAATGGTCCACATTAGAGAGTAGCACGAAACGCATAGAATCCCATGTGTGAAACAGACAGCCAGTGGGGATTTGCCGTGTGACTCAAGGAACACAAACTGTGGCTCTGACAACCCAGAGGGGTGGGGTGGGGTGGAGGTGGGAGGGAGGCTCCAGAGAGGGGGGCATCATATTGCTGTTCAGTCGCTGAGTTGCGTCTGACCCCATAAACTGCAGCAGGCCAGGCTTCCCTGTCCTTCACTGTCTCCCAGAATTTCCTCAAACTCAGGTCCACTGAGTCGGTGATGCCATCCAACCATCTCATCCTCTGTCGTCCCCTTCTCCTCCTGCCCTCAATCTTTCCCAGCATCAGGGTTGTTTCTTTTCCAATGAGTTGGCTCTTCACATCAGGTGGCCAAAGTATTGGAGCTTTAGCATCAGATCTTCCAATGAATATTCAGGGTTGATTTCCTTTGGGATTGACTGGTTTGATCTTGCTGTCCAAGGGACTCTCGAGAGTCTTCTCCAGCACCACAGTTCAAAAGCATCAATTCTTCAGTGCTCAGCCTTCTTGATGGTCCAGCTCTCACATCTGTACATGACTACTGTGAAAACCATAGCTTTGACAATATGGACCTTTGTTGGCAAAATGATGTCTCTGCTTTTTAATATGCTATCTAGATTTGTCATAAATTTTCTTCCAATGAGCAAGCATTTTCTATACCTATGGGTGATTCACGTTGATGTATGGCAGAAACCAACACAATACTGTAAAACAATTATCCTTCAATTAAAAATACATAAAGAAAAAAATAAAATGGTCACATTAAAAAAAAAAATCTTTAAAAAAATGGTGCAAAAGCAAAGCAGAGGGTATATCATGTACCCTGGGGCTGAAGTGTGTGTAGGGATCAGAGAAGGCTTCTTGGGGAGCTGAGTCTTGGCATCAGTCTTGTTTAGCAAGTAGACACATGCCATAGGCCCCTAAAACTTTGTTCCCCAAATGCATTCCTCCTCCATGTTCCCAACGCAGAGAACACTGGGCTGTCTGAGCTGAGTCAGAAACTTCAGTATCACTAATTACTTTACAATAAAAGTAATTAGCCTCCAACTAATAAAAATAAATGAAAAAAATAAAATAAAATAAAAAAAGAAACTTCAGTATCAACCCAGATGTCTTCCTTCCCTCTTTCTGACACATCTGGTCATATAGGAGCGTCCACATGGGGCCCAGTACAGAGATGGGAGGAACCATGTCAAGGATGGTGGATGTCTCGGAGATCTGGGAGGGTGAAGCTGGATCAGGAATGCAGGTAAATACAACTCAAGGATTTGAATTTTCCCTTTTTAAATTTATTTAACTGGTTGAGTCATCCCTTAGCTGTGGCAGGCGGGATCTCTCATTGCAGTGAATGGGCTCAGTAATTTCAGCACATGGGCTTAGTAGCTCTGCAGCATTTGGGATCTTAGCTCCCCGACCAGAGATGGAACCTGTGTCCCCTGCATTTCAGCGCAGATTCTTAACCACTGGGCCACCAAGGAAGTCCCTTGAGTTTTCTCTTAATGTGTGCACATTGATGACCTTTACCCATCAGTCAACTTGACCTAAATGAAATTTCAACAAATATATGGATTAAATCCAAAGATTCGTAGGATCTCTCAAAAATAAATCAAACAAATAACAACAAAAACATTCTACAAACTAACTTTGGACAAAATTGAAAAAAAAAAAAAAATGAGGACTCACATTTGCATGAAAGGGATTTCACACACTCGAATGTACCATTCTCTGCAGCCCTGGGATATGGGTAATATTACTATTTCCACATCACCACTCCATGTGCCTTGGGTTTAGAGAGGTCACTGGCTGTCAAAGGAAGAAATTGAACCTGCAAATCAGACTTTTCTGACACTCATCATATCTTGCAAAATGCCATGTAGTTCTCTGATTGGCACCCTTGCCTTAGAGGATATCACATCATCTACCATTCATAAAAAGCACGTGGAAAGAGCTGATTCTGACCAAACAAAAATCTCAGGTTCCTAATGTAATGCTCTTTCAAAAATGAAGCATGGTTGGGGCTACATGGTTGGGGAGCAGGATGCAAGGGACACTTGAAGAGTCTGTCACTATTTTTGCCCTATGGGGTATGGCAAGAAAATAATAAATTCTGTGGTTTAAAATAATTAGAGATTAAATGATTAAAGAATTGATGCTTTTGACCTGTGGTGTTGGAGAAGGCTCTTGAAAGTCCCTTGGATTGGAAGGAGATCCAACCAGTCAAGCTGAAAGGAAATCAGTCCTAAATATTCATTGGAAGGACTGATGCTGAAGCTGAAACTCCAATGCTTTGGCCAATTGATGCAAAGAGCTGACTCATTGGAAAAGACCCCAATGCTGGGAAAGATTGAAGGCAGGAGGAGAAGGGGATGACAGAGGGTAAGATGGTTGGATGGCATCACCGACTCAAAGGACATGAGTTTGAGCAAGCTCCAGGAGTTGGTGATGGACATGGAAGCCTGGCATGCTGCAGTCCATGGGGTCGCAAAGAGTCGGACACGACTGAGCAACTTCACTGAACTGAACGAAAGGATGTCACTGTGTATAAAGTGATGATAAGATGACCCTGTATCAGTGGTCTTGTTACAGAAGATATACCTGTCTCTATGGCTACCATGTCAGGTGAATTTTGACCAGCCCCATAGCTCTGGTTGAGAGATGCTTAGAAATTGACTAATGGCTATTGAAAGATTTTTTTTTTTTAATCTGCCTAGCTTTGGACTCTTAAATAACTTATTAATATTGCTGGATCTCCATGACCCTGGAAGTGGAAACCTGAGAAAGCCTCATTCCCACAGTCATTGTCAGGATCAGATGAGATCCTGTTAATTGTGGTTGCAAATGCTCCAGATCAGAAGGGCAATGCCATTCACAGGGGTTTAAAATACTATGTCAGCAACTTCCTGCAAAATGTGTGCCCAAGCATCAGATCTTTTTGATCCTCAGTCTCTAAATGTGTGAAAGGAAACTTGTAGTGAACATTTATTAGACTTGTTGTGAAGATCTGAGACTCTGTACATAAATAACCTAACAGTGTGTGACACTTACAAGCGCTCATGTGTGGCTGCTGCTTTTGTAATTAATCCAGATGTACTTTGCTGACCAGAGCCTCATAAACGTTAGTTCTCATTGTCATTACTATCAAGGCACAAGCAAGACAATCATATCTTACAAGTATTATTCTACTAGCCAATTAAACAACATTAATTTTTCAAAATCATCAAACAAAAACATTAATGATGCACCTCATTATGCATCTTTTCTGGCATGCCTTTTCTGACACAATATCTAACATGATTTTAAAAATAAATTGAGTCAACCTAAAATGGTATTTCATCCTGTCTGACTCCAGGGAAGAAAATATATCATAGAAATTATAATTAAAAACTGAAAAATTGTTTTATAACTTAGGTAATTCTTTTAAATGTATTTCCTTATTTGGTCCTTTTACAAAAACACTGCCAAGTGGATGAAGTGACTTTAATATCACAGAACTAAAGATTAGTCATATCTAAGAGATGGCGCTAGTGGTCAAGAATCAGCTTGCAGTGCAAGAGATACAAGAGACATGGATTCAATCCTGGGTTGGGAAGCTCTCCTGGGGGAGGAAATCACAACCCTCTCCAGTATTCTTGCCTACAGAATCTCAAGGACAGAGGAGCCTGGCAGGCTACAGTCCATAGAGTCAGACACGACTGAAGCTACTTAGTACACATGGCAAGCCTAGATAAGTATGTAGAAGGTCCACAGAAGGATGTCTTAGATTTTATAATTTGAAGACATATGTACTTTTCATGAGTACATCTTACCTTCCAAGACCCGCCAGTAACAAGGAGGAAAAGGTAAACCACAACAAAGAGGAAGTTGGGGAGCTCTGATATTGGTGAGTTATCAATCAGTGTGGAGTATCTATGAGAGACTAGAAAGCAACTGACAGAGATGTTATTAAAACAATCAAAGCATTGGATTTTAAAGGAAAAACATTATACAACACATGTTCATTCAGGACATCTTTCCTGAAAGTGCTTTATATGCCAGATGCTGGAGGTAAAGAGATGAATAAGGCAAAATCCCTGTGTTCAAGGAGTTAGGATCTTGTTGGTATGACAGAGGACTTTAGGGGACAATTATAAGGCAGACTGGAAAACCTAACTGGCTCTCTCAGGTCTGAAATGGCATGCCAAAGGTAATGAAGAGGGTGACCTCAGGTGTCTGAGTCCACAGGGATAATTAGGTTTTGATCCAACAAAATGAAAGTGTTTGTTGCTCAGCCTTGTCTGATTCTTTGCGACCCCAAGGACTGTAGCCCACCAGGCTCCTCTGTCCATGGGATTCTCTAGACAAGAATACTGGAGTGGGCTGCCATTCTCTTCTCCAGGGGATCTTCCCAACCCAAGGATCAAACCTGGGTCTCCTGCATTGTCAGGCAGATTCTTTACCGTCTGAACCGCTAGGGAAGCCCAGTGAGCCAATGAACCTCACTCAAAGACATTCCAGGAGGGGAGCACAGTATGAGTAAATCCATGAAGCTAGAAATAGCATGGCACCTGAGGAAAGCCACAGCAGATTCTCGATGTTGAAAAACCGCTGAGCACGTGGCAGACAGAGTCAAGCAGGAAGCTGAGCATGTGAAGCTTTGAATGCTAGGCTACAGCTCAGATTATTCTTGCTGGAAGTTCTCCTTCAATGTCTTAGATGCCTGGCTCCCAAGAAGTATCACAGTCTGAATGGAGAAAGAAGGAAAGAAAGAGGAAAGGACACCCGTCTTTCCTTCCAATCTACCTCAGTAAGTCAACTGCTTAATGCACAAAAAAGTGACCTTACTGTAATTACAGACAAGAGCTTTATTCTAGCTGTGTTGTCACACTCATCTTCCACCACCTCTGTGGAGCCCACGAGCTGTGCTATTAACAAAACCTCATTCATCACACAATTCTTCTTTGCTCTCTAAAGATGGTTCAGGCTTATTATCTACCCTTGGGTCTCAGGCATCTCTTCTAATATATTATTCTAATCAGCTCAGAAATGATAAGATATGCTAAATGAAGGCAAGGCAATTGCACTCCATTTTTAGTCTCTGAGCGTCAGTTTCCTTATTTTAAATGATCGTTATTAAACAGGGAAAGATGCCCAGAAATAACAGACATATCCATACATACATATGTAGAGTAGGCTCTCAAAATAGTGGTAATTATTATAAAGTTTAAATTCTAAAAAATCGAAAAGTTCTATACATTTGTGAATTTGCACCATGAAAATCTGGAAAAGAAATGACACTCATTCCTTCATTACTGTCACCTTTCTGCTGCAAAACTCAGCCACACAGTCAATTCTATCTCAGGGAAGAAAAAAAAAAAGGTGTTTTGGTTTTACTTTTCATTTCAGTCTTTTATTTCTCAGAATCAGCCCCCACATTCATAACTGCCATCTTCATTTCTCACCTCGACATTTGAAAAATATCAGGGAATATCTATCCATTCCCAGTTTCACACATGAGGTTGTTTATGGCAACCAGCCCCGCTGTTTCTTGGAACTTGGTTATGATTCACTCTTCCGAAACTTAACTAGAAATTCTGCAAATACAAATAAGTTATGGTTTGGAGTTTCTAAAAAAATAGGCTAATTGTGAGACCATTTAGTCTTCTATTAATGACAGTGGTCGACCAGACTTTAAGCCCCTTGTACCTTAGTCAGCCTTATATTTTCTGTATCCGGTTTGGGTTTTGACTGTTAGGCACATAACATATTTCTCAAGTGAAATACTGACATATTATTCACCAGATATTCAGAATAACCCGTACGATAGATGAGAAAGCTGAGTCCCACGTTCCAGTCATCTACCATACATGGTTATCTGAAGTGGTAGAGGTTACATGACCATCAGTGTGCTAGATCTGAGAGTTAGTGAAGGAAGCAGAGTCTGGGGAAGTTGCATTTGGTTCAGCAGGAACTAGTGGGGAACTTCGCCAACAAAAGTCCATCTAGTCAAAACTATGGTTTTTCCGGTAGTCATATATCTATGTAAGAGTTGGACTATAAACAAAGTTGAACACTGAAGAACTGATGCTTTTCAACTGTGGTGTTGGAGAAGACTCTTGAGAGTCCCTTGGACTGCAAGGAGATCCAACTAATCCATCCTAAAGGAAATCAGTCTTGAGTATTCATTGGAAGGACTGATGTTGAAGCTGAAACTCCAATACTTTGGCCACCTGATGCGAAGACCTGACTCATTTGAAAAGACCATGATGCTGAGAAAGATTGAAGGCAGGAGCAGAAGGGGATGACAAGAGGATGAGATGGTTGGATGGCATCACTGACTCAATGGACATGAGTTTGGGTGGACTCCAGGAGTTGGTGATGGACAGGGAGGCCTGGCGTGCTGCAGTCTATGGGGTCGCAGAGTCGGACACAACTGAGTGACTGAACTGAACTAAAGTGAGTGGGGAACTTACCTAAAGTTTCAGGAGTCAGGAAGACCTGCTGGTGAAGACCAAAGCTCTGTATTCAGTGGGATAGAATGAGAAACACAGGCAAGTGAAGAAGAGGAAGAGGATTCCATTGCCCAGTGTATCAACAAGAACCGAGCACCTAGTCTGCACTCTGGGATGGAGCACAGGTTAAATGCACTCTGTGTTCTCAGACCCTCAAAACCGGAAAGGAAACCACCATTAATCAACTGCATCCTTCCTTTCTTACAGGAAACTTTGACAACATGTAAATCGCACCATCTCCAGAAACACTTCCAAGGGAATGAATTACTGCAGAGCCCTGCAGCTGGTTACCTACTAACACTGGGCCTGAGAGCAGGGTGGATAATTTATGGGAAGGAAGCAGATGTTAAAAGAGAGAGACTTCATTTCTTTCTCAAGAACATGCAATATAAAAGTCTTTTTACTTACTCTGTGGAAATGAATGGGGTTCAACCAGCTTTGAGCTAACGATATTGCCCCTTGTAAGTAAACACGGAACTAGACTGCGATGTCTAACTCTGAGGTACACAGATACTAAATCACTAGAAGGTGTGTGCCATAAACTTCAGCTTTTGGACATTTTTTGGCTATACTAATTTTATGCTGCCTCAGTAACTCTCATAGCTATAAATGGTCTTCTTTTGTCATTTTTGAAAAGCTTTGAAAACTTAAAGAGTACCCTTAACTAATGAGATAAAGTTCTGTGCAGTTTTGACAACATTTTTTTAATGTTTTATTTGTTGTTTATATGTTTAAGGTTATTTTTGTTGACTTCTTTAAACTATTTGACTAATCCACAAGAGGGAAAAAGTCTGTTAGGTTTATAACCAACCTGGAAAGAACTCTACTTGATTCTTGATTGACCTGGGTGTGAATACATATATATGTGTGTGTGTGTGTGTATATATATATATATATAGGCTTCCCAGGTGACTCAGAAGTAATCTGTCTGCCAATGCACAAGGCACAGGAGACATGGGTTCGATACCTGGGTTGGTAAGATCCCCTGGAGTAGGAAATGGCAACCCACTCCAATATTCTTGCCTGGGAAATTCCATGGACAGAGAAGCCTGGTGGGCTGAAATACAGTCCATAGAGTCACAAAGAGTCAGACATGACTGAGCGGCTGAGCGCGCACACACACACACACACACACACACACACACGCGCGCGTGCGCGCATGCATGTGTAGGGTTCACTTTGTTGTACACCTGAAACTAGCAGAACATTGGCAATCAACCATACTCTGATTAACTTTCTAAAAAATCAAGGCAGAAGTCATGCTCCTAGCCTCTCACATGGAAGAAGCCCCATGTGAGACCCACACTTGGTGCCTTTCAATGGTTCTAAGACTCCCCTTATTCTTATTTCAGACAAACTGGTAGAGTTGAGTTCCTGACCCTTGGAATGATCTGCTTATTTACAACTTTCCCAAAGCCCTTTGGGATGGATGAAGACAGAGGTGAAAAGGAAAGCCAGTTCCACAGAGGGAAGGTGCTCAAAGCACAGGATGCTGCAGTAACTAATTCACAGCGACATTCATGGGGCTGGGACTCCTACAGGGTAACAGGATTGCCTGAGCTTTATCATCAGCAAGTAGCAGGTCTGAGATCTGAACCCAGGGGATCTGACCCAGTCCTTGCTCTGCCCAGGCGCTGCTCAGTACCCCTCCCTACCAGGAGTTTTTAGAAAACTTATGCCCTGTCTTTGCAAGGATGGCTTGCATTTGGTATCTGGATGCTAAGGAAAGGTTGCGTCATTGATCGATGCCACATGTCCACTTAGCACTGTGCTTCTCTCAGCATCACTGATTCCAATCCCATCAGAGGTCTGTTTGAAATATCTATACCAAGATGCCCATCTGCTGCGAAAGCCCTCCCATTGTTTCCTAGCTTTGATAAATAATATTTATAGAGTCTCTAGTTGCTTGTATTTGCATGAGCAAGCAGCATAATGGTGTGCAAAGAAAACTGAGAGTATTCTTAGGAGATGGAGAATTTCACCCAGCTCTATCATGAATCAGACATCAGACGTGTCATTCTATTCCACGTCTTTTGAACATTGAAAGGGGCAAGTGTCCGCCATTAATTAATTCACTCAGTCGATCATTCAACAAGTATTCATCGGCACCTACCGTGTGCCAGGCAGAGTTCTGGGGTGGTGCTCACTTATTTATCTTATCTTTTCAATTCTCTGGAGCAGGGAATACAACAGACATCAGCACAGGTTTTCTGAGTAAATAGACAAAGTTCAAAAACAGAAATACTGTTTTTAAAGATTTTTCGATGTAGACCACTTTTAAAGTCTTTGTTGAATTATTATAATATTGTTTCTGCTTTATGTTTTTTCTTTTTTTTTTTTTGGTTGTGAAACATGTGTACCCCCCGCACTGGAGGGTGAAATCTTAATCACTGGACCTCCAGGAAAGTCCCTAAAATAATATTTTGAAAAAGTTAAATCATTTTGCACAAACAAGATAATTTTATGAATTTTAAATTACATTTTATTATTAATATAAATAATATAAACTAGATTAATATAAAAGCAATCACATTATCAAATAGGGCAACAATTAAAGATCCCCTATTTTGTGATTGTAATATAATCACATTACTAGTAATGCAAGATGTTCATTTTGTTTATTTTTCTCATTCATATACAAACAGTATAGTGTCTATTTTTTTAATCAAATCAAAGGAAAGGAACGTGGTGAGTTTGCACTATGCGCTGCATACAATGTGCAGATGAAGCTTTCTTTAGTGCCAGATTCTGGCCATTTACCTGCATCATTTCAGTGTATCCCTGAACAACTAAATAGATATTTAGATGTTATTTATTATCTCCATTTTACAGACAAAGACACTGAGGTTAGCGGACTGCTCCAGGGTCACAGCTAGTAAGCTGAGAATTCAGAAACTGAACGAGGCACTCAGGCCCCGTGGCCTGTACTTCACCCACCATGCTATGCTAATGACTATTATGATGGGCTCTCCATGAACCCTGACATCTAATGGTCATACCAGACATCAGAGATAAACAGCGTATGCCCAATCTGAAAGGTTGAAGTGTTGAAATGACTTGCCCAAATGACACAGCAATTGAAGGTCCCTGCTGGAACTCCAGCTTAACTTTTTCCTGATTCCCCAGTCATCACCCCAAAGGCACTGAATATCTTGATATTGACAATCAGGAGCTTGTGTCCCATATGTTGAGCTTTGTCAGTTCTTCATTTTCAAAACCCAAATACCCTTCAACATCCAGATACCCTTCAAATCCCAAACACCCTTCAAAACCTAAGTGAAACGTGACCAGCCTTTAGCCCCTTTCCTAACCTCCTTCCTTCTGTCCTATACGAAATTTTGGTATATTTTCATCTAGGAAAAAAATAACTTCTGAACATTAGGTTGCGCTCCGTTCACTGCTTCATAATGTTCCTTTTAATCACTTGTCAACATAGATGACCACTGTCTGATGGCTTCATTTATCCTATTGTGTGTGTGTGCTCCATTGCTCCAATCATGTCTGACTCTTCGTGACCCCATGGACTGTAACACGACAGGCTCCTCTGCCCATAGGATTCTCCAGGCAAGAATACTGAAGTGGGTTGCCATGCCCTCCTCCAGGGGATCGTCCCACACCAGGGACTGAAACGGCATCTCCTGCACTGCAGGCAGATTCTTTACCATTGAGCCCTCATTTATTCTATTGTGTGTGTGTTACTTACTCAGTCGTGTCCGACTCTGAGACCCCATGGACTGTAGCCTGCCAGGCTCCTCTACCCATGGGATTTCTCAGGCAAGAATACTGGAGTGGATTGCTGTTTCTTTTCCAGGGGATCTCCCAGACCCAGGGATCAAATCTGCATCTGCTGCATAATAGATCACTTTAATCTGTTCTGTAATTTAGTAATAAACATCTATTATTAGATTTGTATTGTCTTTAGTTCTTTTTTAATCACTGGAATCAAGTGCTTTGTAGAGAAGTAGTTGTACCTATCTCTGTGTACATGTGTGTGTCCACATCAGGCATAGATGCTTAAAAGAAGAAGGCTGGGGTCCAAGTGCACATAAGTTTGAATCTCATGATTCATGCCACCGATTCACTCTCCGAAGTCTGCCCATTCCTAATCCCTGCAACAAGGTGTGAGATTTATCACAGCCCAGACCCTCAGCAATTGAGTTTTAACACTTACAAACCCCTTTTGTGAAACTGACAGCAGACTTCTTCCTTTCTTCTGCCCCAGTGAGCATCAATATTTACACCTTTTTAAGGCATTTCTCCCACCGCACTAAAGCTAGTTGGATTTATGGTTGTCTCCATTTCTATCTTATGAGTTCTTTAAGGGAAGAAAGCATATAAATCATTTATTTTGCAATCCTCACAACTAGTGTACTACTTGCTACATAGAAGATGCTCAGAGATATTTGCAAATAAAATCAAGCTTTGCCAGTAGTGAAAGGAAGTCAGCAGCCAACAATCTCTGGAGGATTCAACCCCCTTTTACTAAGGAGTGTGGGTGTTTGCAATGCTGTAAGCTGGAGTTAACCTAGTTTCACTGCTCCAAGCTCCAGAGCTTACACCAAATTTGGTGTGGAGAACAGTGCTTCAACTGAGCTGTCACCTTATGCCGGATCATTGAACACCTGGAGCCTGTTGCTTCATATATTACACACAAATCTCCTTTTCAGAGGGAAAGACCCAGAATTCAACAAAATGTACAGAAGTGTTACCTTCACCTTCAAAAACAAGTGATTTGTAACTTTCCTTTTGGAATGGAGCCAGTTTCCAGGTGCAGGTGTGTGGTCATCTTCATTTGCAAATTCACTGAGATCTCCTGACCAGTCACCGTTTAGATACTTGTGCATCCATTCTTGGCAATTTACCCCAAGGGGCATATGGACCAAGCTCATTTCATTCACCTCGACTCTTCGAATTTGTTCCAAAATACTCTACCACATGGAGACTTTGTTACATGATCCTAGCCCTTGCCAGAATTATTAATTCATCAATTTATCCATTTATTATAAAGCATCTAACATTCATGGAATATCTACCATCTGCCAGGCATTGTGCTAAATGCTTTACATATGGTAAATTATTTAATCCTCACAAGAGTGCTATAGGGTAGATACTATTATTACCTTCATACGGTGGTGATATCACAGGTAGTTAAGGACATTTTCTGAGGTTGGATGTTAGGAGGTAGAAGAAGGTATGTCCGAATCCAGGGCCCACACTCTCAAACACCACACAAGCCAACAAATATTTCTGAGAATTGACAATGTGCAACCCTGTCTTCTAGTGCCATCTTTGTAACTCTGTCCTTCTTACCTGAACTGGTCATGTGTGGTATGGTAGAACAGTGATCTTGTATGAGAACTGACTGTTTTCTGATTGCAGTGTCAGTGTTCAGATGAAATTTATTTCAGTATGTAAGTGCTTTTCATGTTGCTTAAAAGTAATGAAAAAAATAATTATTGATCTCACTCACCTCAAAGCACTGTTCCTTATCTGATTATTGTAAGTCTCTTAACCCATTCTACTTTGTGTCATCTTGATCATTCTATCCTTCAAAATATTGTCTGAGCAATTTGTCTAAACCCAGTCTACTTTCCATTTTAAAATTGTTCCATGATTCCCAAATTCTTTCAGTGGCCACACTTTCTTTAGGGCAGGACCTCCTTAGGAAGATATCTGGGGTCTGGTTAGCATCACTGTTCAATCATACAGACTTTTCCACTTGCCCATTACAGGTCTTTTTTTATTTTTAATATACTTACTATTTAATATATTTACTATTATCTCCATATGTTGCTATACCCTGTCCTCTACTTAATTAACTCCTACTTATCCTTTCAGGCTTAACAAAGTTTTCACCTTAATCTGAAGGCATCCCCTTGCTGTCTTGGGTTCATGTTTCATCCTCCACAGATCAACAGTGCTGTTATTTCTTATAAGTATGGCTTTTATCACATTATGTACAATGCTCTTATCAAAGCTGCTTTAGATGGAATGTCTATGTCCCCTCAGAATCCATACCCAGAAACCTAATCCCCAGTGTGATGGTATCTGAAAGTGGGGTCTTAGGGAGGTGATCAGACAATGAGGGTCAAGTGAAGTTAGAGCCCACATGAATGGGATTAGTACTCTTAAAAAAGGGACCCCAGGAAGCTCCTGCCTCTGGCCTGTGAGCACACAGCAAGACAGTAAACCAGGAAGTGAGCCCTCACTAGACACTGAATCTGCCCACACCTTGATCTTGGACTTTCCAGCCTATATTTCATTTATAAGCACCCTCTCTAGGATATTCTATTATATCAGTCTGAACTGCAAAAAAGAAAAAAAAAAAAGACATGGTTTGGTTTTCCTTATTTGATTCTACTAGAATCTGTGGGCTCTTGGGAAAGGGTGAGGAAATAACTCTTGTCTCCGAAACCCCCAGTTCTACAATCATGCCTCTCATTCTGGGGGGACACAGCAAACCACCCTCTCCATTTCTCTGTAATACACTTTGACACTAATATTTTGCCACTTAAGTATCTTTTCCTACTGCTGTGTCAGACAATCCACATTTCTCTAAGGATGCTTCTCCTCCTTTCTCATTTTTTCAAGTTTCTTCTGTGTTGTCTTTCTTTGTCCTATTTTTCCTTCTCATTTTTTGTTCTTTTATTCTTCCCTTTCTGCCTTTTTTTTTTCCTCCTTCTTTCTGCTCATCCTTCCTGAACAGATGTCTGAATAATATTGCAAGTGTTATTTAGCATCTACAGTGTATCAGACCCCTTAGCAAGTGTTGGAGATAAGAAGGTGCACAAGAGTTTTCCATCCTCCCCAGATGTTCTCAAGCTAAAAGTGGTGGGGGGGAGGCAAGTAGCTAGACATCTGTAGTGTAGTTTCACAGGGATCATAAGAATAAGGAGACTGTCCCAAGTGCAGAGCCAAGGTCCTAACACAGCCTGGAGAGCAGGAGTCAGTGAAGAGTTTCTTAGAAGGATATACTTTGCTGAGTCATAAACAAGAGGGCACTTAGCAAAACAAACAGAAGGGGCATTCCAGAAAGGGATGGCCTTTCAACCAGAGATGACTGACGGAAGTGAGATGAGAGGGCCAGATGAAAGCCACATTCCTAGGTGGCTTCACTAGAGCCAAGCAAAGCTAGAGTTCGGATGGGTAAGTGACAAGGGGACAAGCAAGGTCATTGTAGTCAGAGACTCTTAGAGCCATGAGGGCAGTTACCCATGTATGAGTCTCCTATCAGTGGCCATAACAAATGACCACAAACTTTGTGACTTCAAATAATAAAAAAAAAAAATGTATTATCTTACAGATCTAGAGACTAGAAGTCCAAGAGCAAGGTTTTTAAAAGAGCCTTCATCCCTCCAAAAGTCCTAGAAGAGGATCCCTCCATGCTTCTTCCTATCTTCTGGTGACTCTTGGCAATCCTTGGTGTTCTTTGGCTTGTAGATAGGTCACTCATCTCTGGTTTCACTATATTTATTTTTTTTATATTTAAACCTTTTATTTTCTATTAGGATATAACTGATTAACAACTTGGTGGATTGGTGAATCATTTGTTTTCTGTAAATACTTGTATATGGAAAGGCATTGTTGTCTCTTGTGAAAAATCCACACTTGGGGAAAAAAAAGAAAGCAAACACTGTTCTGATAGTTTCAGATGAACAAAGAAGGGTCTCAGCCATACAATACACATGTATCCATTCTCCCTCCAACCCCCCTCCCATCCAGGCTGCCACATATCACTGAGCAGAGTTCCCTGTGCTATACGGTAGGTCCTTGCTGGTTATCCATTTTAAATACAGTTGTGTGTATCAATCTCAAATTCCCTACCTATCCCTCCTCCCCATTCTTCCCGCCATCTGCTTCCACTTTTAAATGGACTTCTTTCTTCTGTGTATCTCTGTGTGTTCTTCTTCCTATAAGAACACCAGTCATTGGGTTTAGGATACACTATAATCCAAGATAACTTCCTCTTAACTAAGCACATCTGCAGAGATTCTATTTCCAAATAAGGTTACATTCTAAGGTTCTGGCTGAACATGAATTTTTCAAGGACACTAATCGAGTATAGTTCACCATCTGGCCCCTTGAAATTTCATGTCCATCCCAGATGCAAAATACACTCACCCCATTCCAACATCACCAAACTCCTAGTGTATTCCAGTATTAATGCTAAACTCAAAATCTCATCTAAATATCATCAACTCAAAATGTTCCAAATCTCATCATCTAAATCAGGTATATAAATGAGACTCTGGCACCCTAACGTATCTCTAGCAAGGCACTTACCATGGTGTTCTCATTAAATATTCCATCAAGTTAATTCCTGTCCACATCAAAATTGGCCTGAGACATACCATCCTGCAAAGTAACCCATCCATGGGCAGAATTTCTCTCCATCTGTAGACCTGTGAAATTACAAAACAAGTTATCTGCTTCCAAGATATAATGGTGGAACAGGCATAGGACAGAATTCCAATTCCAAAAGGGAGATGATAGAAGGAATAAAAGAGTCACTGATCTAAAGCAAATCTAAAACCCAGCAGGGTAAGAATAATTTGGTAGTGCCAGGAAAATCCCATGGACAGAGGAGCCTGGTGGGCTATGGTCCATGGGGTCATGAACAGTTGTACATGGCTGAGCAAGCAAATATTACTATTACTATTACTGTAGGAAATTCAGAATTTTCAGAGAAAATTTAATAGGTAAAAACATTGGCAGCTTGTATTCAAAGGACTGCTAGAGTTAAAAATGAAAAGAGGCTTTGGGGTTGTCCACTGTTTACAGGCAGGAAAGCCTCTTGGCTGCAAAATGAGGTATTTCTTATGGAAAAGAAGGGAGAAATCAGAGGGAGGAGCCAAGTGCCCAGAAAGTAGAGCTCAGAGCTCGGAGAATGGAGCCAAGAGTCAAAAATAGCGATTTACTAAAAATCCATTCAACAAATGTCTGGGAGCAGAACTGGGCCCTAATCAGGAATATTTCCCTGGCCTCAGAGTATGGAAATATGATCACATGGACCATCTGGACTTCAGAATTGCTGTGAGCTTACAATTGCTAAGTACCTCCCAACCCTCCCTGTTTTAATAGGTGTGCTTATATTTTATCCCTCTGCATGGTTATATGATGGGGGTGGGCACACACCTTTATATAACTTGGATCACAAGAAGGCTCAGCAGAGAGTGGATCTCTTAGAGATGGTACACAGCAATGTTCACTTGCAGGACTAAGGTGTTTATTATTTATTAACCTTATTCTAATTGAAAGAAGTCCCATCCTTATTCAGAGCTACCACAGATCATGAGATACTAGGTTTTAAGCCTGGATCTGATCTAGTTGGGAGGACAATTTTGAAGGTCCTGAGATTGCTGCTGCTGCTGCTGCTAAGTCATTTCAGTCGTGTCCGACTCTGTGCGACCCCATAGATGGCAGTCCACCAAGCTCCCCTGTCCCTGAGTTTCTCCAGGCAAGAACACTGGAGTGGGTTGCCATTTCCTTCTCCGATGCTTGAAAGTGAAAAGTGAAAGTGAAGTTGTTCAGTCGTGTCCAACTCTTCATGACCCCATGGACTGCAGCCTACCAGGCTCCTCCATCCATGGGATTTTCCAGGCAAGAGTACTGGAGTGGGTTGCCTTCTCTGGCCCTGAGATTGCCTTCTCTGGCCCTGAGATTGAGATACACTTAAACTGATTGTGGGAAAATGTGAATATTTTGTAACCATAGCACAGGTTCCGGTAGATTTCAAAAAATGACCACAAATTGCTCTTATTTCAATATGCTCTCCCCCTACCTTTGAGGTGTAACATTATGGCTCCTGTCATCAAGAGATGTTTCCATTTCTTCAATATTTGAATCTGTTCTGGCCTTACTTCAATAGACTTGCAGTGGCAAGGCCATGGTGAGAGTTCCAAGCCAAGGTCTCAGGGGTCCTGACAGCCTCTCTGCTTGGTTCTGTGCAGCCCTGAGACTGTCGTGGGGACATGTCTGAGCTAACCTGCTGGAGAGGCTGTCTGAATGTGGACAGAGATACCTCAGCCAACGGCCGACACCAAACACCCGGCATGAACTTGAGGCTCTCTTGGACCCGACTGACCTAGCTGAGCCATCAGATGGTTCCAAGCAAGTGAGCGATGGCGGATGAGGCCAGTAAACACTCTGCCCAGGTGCACCCAGCCCAAACTGCTAAACTGACTTTGCACAAGTTAAATGGCTCTTATAAGATGAAACATTTCAGGATGCTTTGTTATATAGCATTAGATAACTAAGACACTAAAAAGATTTTATGCAAGTAGAATAATTTGAAAAACACTAAGGAAAAATAATAGAATTCTATATCACCAAAACTACCATTGAATAGAAAAGCCTGTAATCACTTTAAAATCCAGATGCAAAAATAAATAAATAAATAAATAAAATAAAATCCAGATGCATATCAGAACTATCTTGGAATTTTTTGAAAAATATGAATGTCCAGGTATTGTGTTTTTTCACCAGAGCTCCAGATATGCTTCTAATAAACAGCCATGTTTAAAAACAACTGGAGTATAGGAGGATCTTTTACTTTTATCTGGTTTGTTTCACTTTTTCTATTTCATATTAAGTGCTCCCATTCCATTTATGTTTTCCAATCTCTCCATCTCTTCTTTTATTTTTTTGATATTCTCTCTTAAGACTTTATCAAGTCTTAATATACATATCAATATAAATATTAATACAAATATCAATACATATTATCAAATAATATGTAAAATATACATATTTTAGAAAACATGAATTTTTGTCTAACTAAAAAATTGATAACATTTTGATTCCACTTGTTTGACTTGGTGTGAGTAGAATGCTGGAGTTCTAATTTTAAAAAATACGTATGTAATAAGCAACAAAGTTTTGCTGTATAGTGCAGTGAACTATAGTCAATATCTTATAATATTTATAATGGAAAATAATTTCAAAAATAATAGATGTATATATGCATAACTGAATCAAAAAAAAATCTATTTTTTGAAATTTAGTATTGTTTATCTTTTTTCCAGTTTTCCTAAATGTGCTATGGACATCTAATAAGGATGTATGAGATACAAAATTTTAAATATATTTGTGTAGAATATAAGATTAGTATAAATAGATATCTATTATGCTTAAATTATTAATGACATCATTCAAGATACTCCTATTCTTATTTTTTCTGCACTTGATAAAAGAGACTCAGAGGAATGTTACTATGTCTCACTGTGACTATATTTCTTTTTTCTTTTCCCTTATAGTTCTTCTGATTTTTGCTTTATGTACCTTTGTTTCTTACTTGTTAGCTGTCTAATGGTTTATGATATCTACCTTCTTTGTGAATTGTACCTTTTATCATTAAACTATTCATTTTTGTTTCATTTACAAATAAATTAATTTTAAAAAGTTTGAAACAATGAAATTTCACAAAGGATGAATAACTTAATCAGGGTTCTATACAAGTCCTTGCTTACTTGGATTTGAAATGGAGTTATCTGTCTCTCAAACACATATTAAATGCCTTGTGTCTGAGAAAGGGAACTAACATACAGAAAATAATCAACTTCAGAACCAGTCATACCTGGAATCCAAGCCCAAATTATCCAATAACCATGTTAGCATATCAGAGTGAACTTTCAACTCAATGTCCACAAGTTAATCACAAGACCTCACTTGTCTAAATGGTAAACTATCTTGGTAGTGAAATGTCCAGATAAAACTATGGTCTCATTATCATAAATGATAGATTGCATTCCAGGGGATTAGACAGGTGATGATGAGATTGGACCAGAAACCTGGATTGGAAGGTACAGCTGGATGACTCTGTTAGCTCAATGCAAATTAGCAAAACTTCAAACTATATCACTGAAAAGTCACGTGGACTTCACTGGCAGTCCAGTGGTTAAGACCCCATGCTTCCAACACAGGAGGGCAAGGTGCAAATTTGATCCCTGGTCAGGGAAATAAAATCCCACATGCTGCATGGCCTGGCTAAAAGAATGGAAAAGAAGAAAAGCTGTATATGTTATTTTTCTAGAATGATGAGACAGGAAGTCCATCTTAGGTGTCTCTATATGTTTGACTCCTAGAATATTGAAGACTTTTGATAAAGGAGAAAGTACTGTTAAATAAATAAATAATTTTAGAACATATTTTTTTTTCTTGCTTCTGAGCTTTAGTCTCCTTACCTCAAGTCATCTGTCGCATGAAGAAGTCATGACAATAATTTGAAATTAGAGATAATGACTGCTAACTCACAGATATACAATAATGATTAAAGTAGATTATATACAGTATTTGTTGTTATTGTTGTTTAGTCTCTAAGTCATGCCCAGCTCTTTTGCAACCACATGGACTGTAGACTGCCAGGCTCTCTTGCCCATGGGATTTCCAGGCAAGAATACTGGAATGGGTTATCATTTCCTTCTCCAGGAAATCTTCCTGACCCAGGGACCAAGCTTGCGTCTCCTGCCTTGGCAGCTGAATTCTTCACTGCTGAGCGACCAGGGAAGTCTATGTACAGTATATATAGTACCTGAAAAGCAATCATTGTGTCATACATGTTAGTTGACTGTCCACAAGTCCATTATGATTCCATGTCTTTCTGCATTTCCTATCTACATAGAATCTTCATTTAGAATCTCTTGTTTGACTTTGAATTGGGACCGTTTCGATTTTCTGTCAGTTTTTCTACTTTGGTCTGATTCATTAGTATTAACAGCCGTGACCCCCGACATGTCAAAGAGTTCACATTAATGACAATGGGTCTTAATTATAGAAGCCAAGGTTACAGTTGTTACTTCTAGAGGTAATTTCCATTCCTAAGTTCATTAAACTCTTGAAAGTGGAAAGGTCAATAGTGATTTATTCTACTGACAGTGAACTCGATAGCAATCCTGTACAAACAATCCTTCTGTCTTGACATATGGCGAGACTAATAGGTAATAAAGCTAACTTCATAAGGCAGTGAGCTGCCTACTTGGATTCTTTTGTGAAAGCCCAGTGTTATACAAAAAGAGGGCATCCCAAGGCCCTCCACTCGGGTGAAGAAGTCAAGAAGCGGCAGCAACACGAGGCTGGACCACTCTATGTCCCAGAATCTAGAACACTGCTGGGGTTCGTGCCAAACGCATGCATATCTGAAGCCCCAGGATTTGTCATGGTGTTTCCTCATGTAGACAAAAAAATGTTGCTTAGTCTCTAAGCCATGTCTGACCCTTTCCGACCCCATGGCCTTGCAGCCTGCCAGGTTCCTCTGTCTATGGGACTTCCCAGGCTAGAATACTGGAGTGAGCTGCCATTTCCGTCTCCAGGGGATCTTCCTGACCCAGGGATCAAACCTGAGTCTCCTGCATTGGCAGGTGGATTCTCTACCACTGAGCCACCAAGGAAGCCCTGGCAAAAAACAGAAAATCAAAAAAGGTGACACTTAGATGGGAGGAAAGGTAGGTGGCAGGACACAAGCAAGATGCCTCATGGGTACCATCTTGGAAGAGCAGAGATTCTGAGAGAAAGGGCATCCAGACAGACTTTGGCACTGGCCTCATCCATCACTGGTGAGAGAAGATGCTGTGACAAAGGTATGCTTTTGGAGTCAAGCTTCATTTTCCCCACTTTGTTATGTGTTATGGCCTGAGGTCATCACAGGCAAGGGGAAGGGCCTGGGAAAATAACTTCACTACAGTCAGAGATGTTCCCATTGTCTTATATGAGCTATGTAGACAAATACAAGTTAAATTATCTGAAGATTTCCTGTCTCAAACATCCAAGATCTGAAACACCAGTGGCGTAAAGACCATTAGTCTCTTGTCTGTCCTGGAAATAAGTCATTTCATCTCTCTTTCTCCAAACATCTTCATGCACAACGTAGAGGTCTTTTTCCTCCTTTCCTCCCTCCTTCCCTTCCTCCCACTCCCCTTTCTCCTCCTCCTCACCCTCCCCTCCTCTTGATCCTTCTCCTCCTCCTTCTCCCTGTCCTCTCTCCCTCTTCTTTTATTCACTCATAGAATGTACATCAAAATTCTACTGTGTGCCAAGCAGTGTCCCAAACAAAGGAAATAATAATTACCTTTCTCCGTACTATTTCAGAAGCTTACTTTCTACTAGGTTAGCAAACTAAAACAGATAAACAGATAAATGCCACGAAATAACTATTTTAAAAAAAAGCACAAAAGAAGTTCAGATAGAAAATATCAATCTGAGAGATACTTTATACAGGGTGGTCTGGGAAGACCCCTCTCTGGAAACAACATGGGAACTGAAACTTAAAATACAAGAAAGAACAGGTGATATTAAGGGTAAGGAAATGGGATTTATACAAAGGAATGGCAACAATAATGTTCCAAAAATGAGAAATATAGTCATATTTAATTAAATTAAGGAGTCTGGAACAAAGTCAACAAAGGAGATAATGAAAAAAAAAAAGTTGTTTAAGGAATAGACTGGGAACCAATCACATAGAAAGGTATTGCTTCTTAGGTCAGAGAAAAAGCACTTTTATGGGGAAAAAAAGTGTAATAGAAAACCAATGGAGTAGAGAGGAGACAGAAGAGTGACTGTGTATGACTTTGTTTTAGAGTTAGTCTTACAGCTGTAGGGGCGTAATGGGTTTCATGTAGGTAAGAGTCGGAATAGGGCAATTAGTTGGCAGGATATCACTGTATTCCAGCAGGAGGTCATGGTGGTTTAGAAAACACGGTATTGTTACACAAAGATAAAGGAAGGGATTCAAGAGTTTGCTGAGAGACTGGTTATGAGAGAAGGAGAAAAAGAACCAGGAAATACCCATTTTATTCATTGTGACCAGACGATCTCTGCTCATCTCAAAAGAAGTGTAGCAAAGCTTTATTAAGAATCGTACGGAAAATAGGAGCCTATTCAAATATGCATGATGAAGGATCCTGCTAAGATACAAGATATGCATGTGATTGACATCAGCATCCAGAATTTCATTATTTTCGGGGGCAAATACACAGAAAAACAGGTGTTCTGATCCACTGATCTCTGTTTGGAATTTTTCAGGGTAGCTAAGCCAGAAAGTGATTGAAGCTAAGGAAGTGAAAAGAGCTAATAGGAAAAGACACTGTGCAGATGGACAGCCCTGGGCTTCAGACGAGGGAGGAAGGAACAGGCGTCTAGGAGGAGGTGGTGTAGGAGCGAGGAATATGAATGATGGGTCTGGATGTCTCGGCGTAGGTGTCATGGGTAAGGAGGGAGGTGAGTGCAAGGGCAGACAACTAGGGAGGGAGGGAGACAGTGGTTTAAAATTTTGGTAATAGCAGAGCTAGAGGACCGCAGACTTTACGGTCCAAGGGGCAGAGCGTAACCCAAACAAAGGGAAGTCTCCTTCACTGGGGCTGGAAGTCAGGAACACAGAGTTGAACACATGAGCTGTGTGACTCACTTTGACACCACTTGGGATACGGCCTTGAAGAAGTGAAGAATATATACTATTCTTCAATGTCTTGCTCTTAATAGGGGCTCAGAAAGTAATTGTGGATTTGGAGTTTTTCAAAGTTTTTTTTTTTTTTTTTTTTTTTTTTTGATGCTGACCATTTTTGGTCTTCATTGAATTGTTTACAATACTGCTTCTGTTTTATGTTTTGATTTTTTGGCCCCAAGTCATGTGGGATCTTCAATCCCCGAACAGGGCTCAAACAAGCAGGCCCCTTCATTGGAAGCAAAGTCTTGACCACAGGACTTCCCAGAAAATCCCTCAAAAGGTAATTGTTAAAGTGACTTAAATTTAGGTCTCTAATATGCATATATTTGTTTTTCTCTGATAATGCTTTGCTTGCTTCTATGGCTATTCCAGCCAGAGTATTTTGAGGACATTTTAAAAGATTTTGAAAGTACCACAGAGAATATAATGGAACACAAATATTATTGTCCATGGCTTACCACTCCCAAACTGATATCAAATATTCAAGTATTATGTCCCCACCTCATTACCAGTTAATTGAATTAAAACTAAATTTGTATTTATGCTGTGTAATTAGGAATTACAGGTAAGGGACAGGAACATCCTCATTATTGGCCATCTGTTTGTAAGGAAATAGCAGGGGCAAAATTCCCAGGAACGCTTGTGGTGAGTGTACACACACACACATGGAATATGAGTGTTGAAAGGACACCCTCCCTGCTTAGAAAAATAAATGCTGGCTCAGGAATTAAAAAGTCACACAACTATTAATAGTTCATAATAGACCTGATTTGTCAGCCACCTTACATGCAATTATTTTCTTTCTAGAACTATTTCTTCTAAAGTGTCCAAAGAGATCTCTGCCCCCTGGGCATGTGCAGTAAGTGACTGACAGGTGAGTAAGCAGCCAGCCCTGTGAGTGGGTGAACCAAGGATTAAGGAGAAGACCTGTCCACTGCTCTTTCTGGAGAAGAGCATCATTTAACGAAAAATCAGTCCCTCTGTTCTGCTCTGAGAACAAACAGTGCTCCTTTTCAATGAAGGTCATTTATCTTATTTTTCCTCTTAAAATATTATCTTATTTTTCCTCTCTTGTTCTTATCTAGCATTTTTTAAGGTCACTGGCACACCATTATGACTGGCATCCACGTGTACCAATTGTCAGGTAAGCCAATGAGTGATGCCCCTAGCTTCCTGACTGGCTGAAAGGAGTTAAGGACACGCCCAGGGTAATAAGAGAGCCAGAGTCCAGCCGAGGAGTGTGGTCAACCAAGCCACTCACTTATCAGCACAGAGAAGGCATGTAAACAGTGATAAAAAGATAAACACATAGACAAAGTCATCGATGGTGAGTTTTACTGCCCCAGAGGAGAGTAAAGGAAGTTTCCATGTGAGTATTCATTCATGCTTGCATTGCGTTCTCATTCATAATTTTTTTTTTTCTTTTTAGTCACCCATTATGTGCTTGGCTTGAGGAGGTCTGATATAATGGTAGTGCAGTCTGTCACACCTTTGGCTCAAGTCCCTGCTATGTGACCTTGGGGAAAACACTCCCCACGTACAGGTTTCATTCTCCTTATCTAGAAAGCAAAACCAATGGCTCTTACCTCTTGGAATCACAGTGATGACTGCAGTATCCCAGATGGTCTGTAAGTGCACTGATGGGGCAAATGTTTCGCATGGACTCCAGGGCAGTACTGTGCTAGAAAGACGCATACAGAATTGTTGCTATCATTAGAACTACACAAAATAAAATGCACACTTCTTGTTTTCAAGACACTTAGTCTTGTAGAGGGGTTGGATGCCCACGTACTCAAGGAGGAGCATGCTAAACACCTTAGAGGTGACGGACTAATGAACATGCAAACATAAGGGAGATTCGCTTTGGTTAGTGTGATTCTAGAGGGTGTCAAGATGCTTGAGGTCTCAAGAAAGACCTTGAAGGAGAAGTAGAATGTTAATTGGCAGAGATAAAAAAGGACAGGCACAGCAGGCAGAAGGAATGAAATAAATCAAAGCTGAGAAAAGAGAAAAGGGAGCTGGCAAGCTATTGAGAAATTGACAAGGCTGCTTCCAATAGAATATGCATCTAACAAGGTTGATGCTACGTCTGATGAGGGAGGTCAGGAGAAGAACACAGATTCTCCAAGTTAGGCAGAGCGAAAAGCCCTGGGCACCAGGCCTGCTCACATTCTTCATTTCTACCTCTCCTCCTCCCTCCCAGCCACGGCAGCTGTCTAGAGGTAAATTGTGTTCGGGGCCCTGTGTCTCGTTCTTGTGATTTATTGGCTCAGTCTTCCAGCGGGGTGAGAATACAGAGTGTGCTGGCTGGCACATACGTGGGGAATTTATGTTGCATAGCCAAACATCATGTCTGTCTATCTCTTCCCAGTAATCTCTGATAATACCCAAATGGGCTTTTTATTTTAAACATCTGGACAGCCTTATGGTGGTTGAGAATTAAGGTGCTGAGTGAGGAAAACAGCACAGTCATAAAGTCTGTCGGATAAACAAAGCTTTCTTTGGAACATTAACTCCTTTACTGAGAAATCTTCTCTGTTCCTCAAAACACACTTAGTAACTTTACATCTTCATCTCCAGGTAGCACTTTTCTCCTGCAAATACTCTCATGGCATTTAATGGAGTCATTAAGGTAGGAAACTATGAGATATTAGCATAAAAAGAACATTGTCAGAAAAGAGATGCAAAAGGCCCTCTCTCACATGCACTCTTTCTCCTCCCGATTTGGCGGTTGCTTTTGTTTTATAACAGCAGAAATTCCCAGCGTGGGTGGTGGTAATTTTCGCTAGATAATAACTCTGTCGACACGTCATAAATTGGCAAGAGGTGCGTGGAACTCAGGGAAGGGGGAGAAGTTGGAATGGAGAATAATCACGTAGTTGTGTTTGATTTTTAATACACACAGTTATTCAATAAACAGAGGCCGTGTTTCCTCTTCTTTCTCTGAGATCTCAAGGGTTTCTTCTCGCCCTAAAGTGAGGAGAAGATCTGATGGAATGTGTGATCTTTGACAGCTCTGAGCTAATCGAATGCCCTGCCATCTGTTCAGTGCCCATAAGGCTGGTCCTGGCATTTCTGGCCAGTGACTGTCTTCTCACTCTCCAAGATTCAGCTCCCCTCTTTTCTAGAGCATGAACTTAGCTGATTCCCACAAGGTAGAGCTAGAAGCTTGCTTCTCTGAATGACCACAAAACCACGGGTACTTCCCACAGGGCTTGTCACTGCCTTTACAAGCATAAGTCCCCTACTGGACTGTGACCCACAAGCATAGCTAGGTGTGGTGGGTGGGGATTCTTGAATTCTTTATCACTGGTTCAGGTCCCAAGTGCAGGGCTGAGAAGAGAGTTCGACATTTAACATATTAAAATTTCTGTGGTTTTGTTTTTCTATTGCTCCATAACAGATTAGCACAAACTTTACAGCTTAAAATAACATACATGATCTCTGTGTCTGAGGGTCAAGGGTCTAGGCAGGGAGTTATGTCCTCTGCTTTGAGTCACTCAAGCTGTTATCTAGGACTGGTGACTCATCAGAGGTTCCACTGGAGGGACACTTACTTCCAATCCCACCCCTCACCCTGGGGTTGTTGGCAGAATTAATTTCCTTATATCTGTAAGACCTATGGATCTTACAGGAGAAAAAAGATCACTTATTTTTTCCCTCAAAGCCGGCAAGGCAAAAAAGACAAGTCATAGTCTTCTAATTTGGATACTTTTTATTTCTTTTTCTTATCTGATTGCTGTAGCTAGGACTTCCAATACTATGTTGACTAGAAGTGGTGAGGGGACAAACCACAGTCTTACATAACACAGCATAATCACAAGAGTGGTGCCTTTCCATCTCTGTGCAATCTATTGGTTAGAATCACAAGTCTCATCCTAGGATTATACCAAGCTATGACTACCAGGAAGTGAAATCATAGGGGTCCCTCCAATGTCTGTCTACCACTCAATTTGTTTAAGAAATCTCTCTCACAAACTACTTTGTTTTCCCTGATCATAGCATCATTGAACTTGATGTTTCTATATGTCGTAACTTTCAGGTATTGAAGGTGATTTGTTCAATACCACCTGGTATTTCACGGGTCCTTACAGGGCAGAGTTAATGTCTTTCCTATTTAACAGTATATTCATAGTACCGAGCAAGGGCTTAGCATATGCTAGGGGTTTGATGTTATGTCTCAAATGAATGAATTCTTTAATTGCAGAGAGTGTATCTGAGAGAGCTCAGTCTTTGCTGGGAGCCACAGGCTTTGAGCCTTACCTTTCTTTATGGAATAGTTCCTTCCCATGTTCTATAAGTGTTGGCTTAGGAATGAATAAAACATCCACAGTTACATCCCATTCCTGTAACTAATTTCTTTATGTATTCAGACCTCTTCTTTAAAGCAGCTCTGCATGGGCAAGTTCCAAAATAGAAGATTTTTGCCTCTGGTCAGAAAGCCTAAAGTTATTCAAACATGAAATAGGCAGAAATAAAAGATAGTTGAAGGCACACTCAACTTCCCTGCAGATTCTCTTTGGGTCCTTGTAGCTGCACACCCTCATGCTTCCATCCCCCTTTCACTCTCTGTTTTGATTCCATTCTACCTGGAATGGCACACAGTTCTTGATTTTCCAGAAGCTCTGATTCACTCTTCTCTCTCTTGATGCCCTTCGACCACCTTTCCCCTGATCCTGTATAGCACTAACATCCAGTCTCTCTAATCTCAGTCAAGTTTGACTTGTTTACATGCCCAGAAATGCCCATAGGTGAGCACTTACCTGCCCCAAATTTGGCTGCTTTTTGTCTACTCCCAATGCTCCCAGCAATGCCTGTGATAACACACGGAGGTCTGGTAGGTCCAATTTGGGGGCTCCTCTGGACTAGCATCACCTCTTTCAAAGACTTTATATATAAAGACACAGTATGCTCCAAGAAATTGGACAGAAAATATACACCAAGCACAGAGAATGTGTAAGCCTAAGTTGTATATTGATATCAGGTGAAATATATTTCAAAATCAGAAGTATTAAAAAATGAAAAATAGAAGCTTTGTGAGTCAGGCAGGGGGGTGACATTATCATCCTTCCTATGTGACAAAAGAGAAAACTCAGACTTCTGAGGCTGAGTCTTATTTAAGAATCTTGACTTCATCATGAAAGGAATGAAACTGTGCCATTTGCAGAGATGTGGATAGACCTAGAGACTGAAATACAGAGTGAAGAAAGTTAGAGAAAAACAAGTATTGTATATTCACACATGTATGTGGAATCTAGAAAAATGGTAGAGATAACCCTATTTGCAGAGCAAAAAGAGACACAGATGTGGAGAACAAACATGAACACCAAGGGGAAAGGTGGGATGGGATGAATTGGGAGATTGGAATTGACATCCCTACACTAGTATCTATAAAATATACAACTAATGAGAACCTACAAAAGAGAGTGTTTGGCTTAGAACAGTCTCCTGACCAAGCCACAAGCTTCTTAAGGGTAGAGAGCCTACTTGTGTGAATGTTGCTCTGTTGTGTCTGACTCTTTGCGACCCCATGGACTATACAGTCCATGGAATTCTCCAGCCCAGAATACTGGAGTGGGTAGCCGTTCCCTTCTCCAGGGGACCTTCCCAACCCAGGGATCGAACCCAGGGTTCCTACACTGCAGGCAGATTCTTCACCAGCTGAGCCACCAGGGCAGCCTAAGAGTCTACTTATAAGCCTTCATACAGTGAAAGTACTCCACAATGACTGTTGAATGGATTGTTGATTTCCAATGATCAGGGCCGGCATCATAACCCACTGACACGTTTTCCAAATTGCCATTCACAGCATACAGAGTGCATATATCACTTCAGTAGACAGCTAATGTTTCATCTTTTCAGAACCTAGACTAGCATCTCCTCTTTCAAAGATTTTATATGTAAAGACACAATATGCTCCAAGCAATTGGACAGAAAATATACACCAAGCACAGAGAAATTGTAAGCCTGAAGTCGTATGTTGATATCAGGTGAAATGCATGTTTGTTTTCTTGGAACTCCCTCCACCAACCAGCCACATGGTTCCTCTAGAAACTACTGTCTGTCCATCATGACACAACACTGGCCGCTCTTGATTTACCAGTGATGTGTATGTGACACAGTGAGGTCCTCTATTTTTCTTTACCTCATAATTTTGAAACTAAAACTAAGCCCAACTCATTCATCAGCTGCCTGAAGCTGTAATGTGTAAAACTCAGGCACTGCTGACAGCCATGATTATCCAAAATTGACTTGGCCCCTGGAGGAAGCTGTTCAAGAGAGATATACAGAAGAATTCAAAAAGAGAGGAAAAGAGAAGAAGACAAAGCATTTGGATAAATTCAAGTCCCTGGTTTCAGTTGATTCCTGAAACCACCTGCATGCCCATTCTTGGTTCATTTACAAACCCTGAATACATTACAAATGAGTCTCTTCTGGGCTTAAGTTGCTTCCTGTTGTTTTTCCTACTACACACACACACACACACACACACACACACACACAAAACAGGAACAGGCTCACAGACTTTGAGAACAAACTTACGGTTACCAGGGGGATAGGGAGTTTGGGATGGACATGCACACACTGCTACTTCTAAAATGGATAACCCTTGATAGTTACTTCAAGAAGGTTTCCCCCCATTTGTCATCTTTATAAGGCAAAGTAGAAAGATGGAAAGAAAAACTTTTTAAGTAAGAGACTGCCGCAGGCATGTGGGGAGAAGGGAAGGTGTTTCCAGGACCCCTGAAACCCCATCCTGCGGCCCACTCTCTGTTCTCCCTACCCGGCGGTACCCCGCGGCAGGCAGGCTCATCATGCCGCACTGGTGGGCTGCAGCAAGAATCCCCAGCAACCAGGACAGTGCATCATCCAATTACACGGTCTATTGTTTCATTATTCACCCTACGTTGCCTGCACCTGCCACGACCCTGCTCGCCTCCACTTTCCACTGGCAAGCTCACCCTCCCTCCTCACACGCTGCAGTCACACCCTGTTCTGAGACACCTCGGTATCCCATTAGTCTCAGTAAACAATATGCTTCACTTCAATTATACATTTAGAAACAGTATTCTCAATTCCTAGTGCCCATTTTGGCCAACATGGTACCATAAACCTGGGGCAGCGAGAGCGAACTACGGAAGCAGAAATGTCAGGGCTGCAAATTAAAGCGGCCTCTGCCCTCTGCTCTTTGAAGCACACCTCAATGCAGGTAGAGTCGTGCACACACCACAC
Organism: Dama dama; assembly: GCF_033118175.1. NCBI lineage: Eukaryota > Metazoa > Chordata > Mammalia > Artiodactyla > Cervidae > Dama > Dama dama. The sequence continues at coordinate 5,774,457 of NC_083701.1, read as the reverse complement.
AGCATGCCCATCACACATATTGTACACACATCGTATATACACCACACATGCCCGCCACACACACGCACACACACACCTGTACCTACATGCACATCAGGAGAGCATAGCATTTGTTCAGAACAGATAATTACGTACGTAATACGTCTCTGGAACCCTGCCACTTTTGCTTTTTGTTAAGTCAGTCAAATAATATTTGTATGATGCCATGAGACATGGAAGAGAAATGTAAATTCAGTGCCTTCAGGGAAATTGCATCATAGCAGGTGAAGAAAATATACACGTGGAGAACATTTCTGAGCAATCAGTGAGAAAAGACAAAACTAAGATTCAGGTCCCGCTCCAGTATTCTTGCCTGGGAAATTCCATGGACAGAGGAGCCTGATGGGCTATATAGTCCATGGGGTCGCACAGAGTCCAACATGACTAAGAAATGAACAGGAGGGGACTCAAGGAGCTGAAACTCGGGCATTCCAGGAGAGGGCGTGGCTGAGCTGATGCTGGCATCTCTAAACTCAGTCAGACAGGGGGCTTGATGGAGCTGGGTCCTGAACTTCCAAAGAAGTGACAGCGGCCAGCTGGTCTGGATGTCTCAGGAGACACAATGAAGTTGGCAGCTGGATCTAAATGTGTGTTTTGGAATAACAGGTTGCTATAGGAAGGAACTGCCACTGTCTGGATGTACAAGCATTGCTTGGGTTTTGTTGCTAGAACAGGCAGCCAAGTCAGGGAGAGAAAGCAAACGGGGAAAGAAGGTGCCCCTTTTCCCTTCCATAGGCTTCCTTTGGGTCCCTGTCAATCTGGATGATGGCAGTGGACATCGGGGGTCAGCTGGAGGACCAGAGATGGACAAGGTCCTGAGTGGTGAGCGGGGTATCTGAGAGGCCATGTGCATAATGCAAAATCCACAAAGAATTAGGACTAACGAGCCAGATGGCTCTAGTGGTAAAGAACCTGCCTGCCAATGCGGGAGACACGAGACACTGGTTCGATCTCTGGGTTAGGAAGTTCCCCTGGAGGAGGACATGGCAGCCCACTCCAGTATTCTCGCCTGGAGAATTCCATGGACAGAGGAGCCTGGCGGCCTACAATCCACAGGGTCACCAAGAGTCAGACAGAACTGAAATTGACTTAGCACATATGCAACACTGTAAGGAATGAGGGAGGGTCCTGATGGGGCTTGAAAGGAAAAGACATCTATGCCTGCAACACAGAAGCTTCTACAAAATTTACTGTGAAATGCACTTCTGTTTGCACCTTGCAACTGTGTGTCTTGAGAGGCAAAACAGAGATTCAGACCAATGGTGGGAATGTTTTTTTCCCTATAAAGCATCAGATGGCAAATATTTCAGGCACTGTGAGCTCTGAGATCTCTGTAACAACTACTCAGGTCCATCGTGGCAGCCTGGAAGCAGTCACAGACAATTCATAAATAACAGTATGTGGCCACACTCCCAGAAAAGTTTATCAACACTGAAATTTGAATTTTACATAATTTTCACATGTCCTAAAATGCATGATTCTTTTGACTTTTTTTCCCCAGTCATTAAAAAATGTGAAAGCTCACCTGTGAAGCACACAACAAGCGGCAGGTAGGATTTTCCTGAGGGTGGAGTTTGTCAACTCTGGACTTCAGCTCCAGCTCTGCCTGCAAAAAATATATAAAAACCTGCAGATAACAAGACATGCACACAATGATGTCTAGGAAGAGGCAAAAAATATGAACATGGTTTTTGAAAGATGTGCAAAAAGTTCTTGATAATTTTGGGGACCCAGGGAGCCTTTGGAAGGAGCAGAAAGTAAGAAAGTACAATGACTTAGAAACTGCTGACCTGGGTGTGGAGAGGAAGCAATGAAGACCCCACTAGCACCCACTCTCCAGGCAGGGAGCTGAGGAGGAGGTGATCCTGTTTGGGTGGAACTGTGTATTTTCCCACAGCCCCCTCCACAGCCTCCCTGTCTGGCTATTTATCATAAATGGGCCAAAACAGCAGGTAGGAAACCATCATTTCTCTAGAGTTAACATTTTCAAATCTCACCCGTCCTTATAAATCAAGGTAACAGTGGATGTGATGGAAATCTGAGATGACAGAAGGGAAATGCCCAGACCCTCATAGACAGAATACCATTTACCATTGCACAAGTGATTTTCCTAAAAACACCAGGAGAACTTAGAGGAAAGACAGGAAAGGAAAATGAACTGTCTGGAAGAAATTAGCTTTTGGTCACTTGCACCCCTCCTGGGCTGCCTGATTGATGTGCTTTGGAATCTGAGTGTACAAAGACCACGTTCTCCATCATTACAGTTCAAATCAATTTGGAGTCACAGTGACTGTTGCCCATGCTCCTGCTCCCCAAATCAGGGAAAGCAAGAAAAACATTGACACCAGCAAGGAAGAAAGACACATCATTAAGGGCCTATGGCTTTGCAGCCAGGCTCTCAGGGTCCAAATCCTGTTTCTGCCACTTAATACAGTGATGCTTTGAATGAGGTGGATTATTATTATTCTGGGCTTCCCTAGTGGCTTAGTGGTAAAGAATCTGCCTTCCAATGCAGGAGACGCAGGTTCAATCCCTGGGTTGGAAAGATCCTCTGAAAAGGAAATGACAACCCACTCCAGCATTCTTTGCCTGGAGAATCCCACGGACAGAGCAGCCTGGTCGTTATAGTCCATGAGGTCACAGAAGGAGTCGGACACTTAGCAACTAAATGACAACAAAAATGTAGTATTCTGGACATCAGTTTCTTTCATATAAAGAAGTAGAGACAATAAAGGCATCTCTCACTGCACTGATTAAATGGGTTAGTTTATATAAATTGCTTAAAATAGTTCTTGGTGCAAAGTGAGCAGTTAATAAGTATGATAGGTTCTAAAGCCTAGTAGAAAAGCCATTGTTAGGTTCTTGCAACTTAGAGGATAAACTTTGGCTCCTTGGTGTGAGGCACCATGAATAATAAGCTGCAACCACAGTGAATTTCTTAATAGTCTATGAAACCTCCACACCATCCTCATTTTATACTTTCGTACTCACTCTTTAACTCAATAATCTTTCCCTATCTCTGTCTTCAAGAAAATTAGAGATACCAAGGGAACATTTCATGCAAAGATGGGCTTGATAAAGGACAGAAATGGTATGGAACTAACAGAAGCAGAAGATATTAAGAAGAGGTGGCAAGAATACACAGAAGAACTGTACAAAAAAAGATCTTCATGACCCAGATAATCACGATGGTGTGATCACTCACCTAGAGCCAGACATCCTGGAATGTGAAGTCAAGTGGGCCTAGAAACAAAGCTAGTGGAGGTGATGAAATTCCAGTTGAGCTATTTCAAATCCTAAAAGATGATGCTATGAAAGTGCTGCACTCAATATGCCAGCAAATTTGGAAAACTCAGCAGTGGCCACAGGACTGGAAAAGGTCAGTTTTCATTCCAATCCCTAAGAAATGCAATGCCAAAGAATGTTCAAACTACCACACAGTTGCACTTCACTCACGTGCTAGTAAAATAATGCTCAAAATTCTCCAAGTCAGGCTTCAACAATACATGAACTGTGAACTTCCAGATGTTCAAGCTGGTTTTTGAAAAGGCAGAGGAACCAGAAATCAAATTGCCAACATTGGCTGGATCATCAAAAAAGCAAGAGAGTTCCAGAAAAATATCTACTTTGCTTTATTGACTATGCAAAAGCCTTTGACTGTGTGGATCACAAAAAACTGTGGAAAATTCTGAAAGAGATGGGAGTACCAGACCACCTGACCTGCCTCTTGAGAAACCTGTATGCAGGTCAGGAAGAAACAGTTAGAACTGGACATGGAACAACAGACTGGTTCCAAATAGGGAAAGGAATCCATCAAGGCAGTATATTGTCACCCAATACAGTATACTGACACACATATATGGAATTTAGAAAGATGGTAATGATGACCCTATATGCAAGACAGCAAAAGAGATACAGATATATAGAACAGTCTTTTGGACTCTGTGGGAGAGGGCAAGGGTGGGATGATTTGAGAGAATAGCATTGAAACATGTATATTATCATATATGAAACAGATCGCCAGTCCAGGTTGGATGTATGAGACAGGGTGCTCAGGGCTGGTGAACTGAGATGACCCTGAGGGATGGGATGGAGAAGGAGGTGGGAGGGGGGCTCATGATGGGGAACACATGTACACCCATGGCTGATTCATGTCAGTGTATGGCAAAAATCACCACAATATTGTAAAGTAATTAGCCTCCAATTGAAATTTTAAAAAAATAAATGGAATCAAAGAAAGAAAGAAAGAAAAAGTTGGCTTGGCTTAAAGCTCAACATTCAGAAAACTAAGATCATGTCATCCGGTCCCATCACTTCATGGCAAATAGATGGGGAAACAGTAGAAACAGTGACAGACTTTATTTTGGGGGGGGGGGGCTCCAAAATCACTGCAGATGGTGACTCCAGCCATGAAATTAAAAGACACTTACTCTTTGAAAGGAAAGTTATGACCAACCTAGACAGCATAATAAAAAGCAGAGACATTACTTTGCCAACAAAGGTCCGTCTAGTCAAGGCTGTGGTTTTTCCAGTAGTCATGTATGGATGTGAGAGTTGGACTATAGAGAAAGCTGAGCGCCAAAGAATTGATGCTTTTGAACTGTGGTGTTGGAGAAGACTCTTGAGAGTCCCTTGGACTGTAAGGAGACCCAACCAGTCCATCCTAAATAAAGAAAATCAGTCCTGAATATTCATTGGAAGGATTGATGTTGAAGCTGAAACTCCAATACTTTGGCCACCTGATACAAAGAACTGACTCATTTGAAAGGGCCCAGATGCTGGGAAAGATTGAAGGTAGGAGGAGAAGGCGACGACAAAGGATGAGATGGTTAGATGGCATCACTCACTCAAAGGACATGAGTTTGAGTAAACTCTGGGAGTTGGTGATGGACAGGGAGTCTGGCGTGCTGCAGTCCATGGGCTTGTAAAGAGTTGAACACGAATGAGCAACTGAACTGAACTGATCCCAGTCTTAAAATTCCTGCTCATCCTTTGAGACCTAGCACAAAAGTTTCTTGATTTTGTACACTTTTCTCTACCACACTCCCGAAAAAATATTTAATTCCTTCCACTAGGAGGTTTACTCAGTAAACTTTTCTCAACCTGCACAGCACCTGAGCATTAAAATGGGTCTTAAAGAACTCTAGCTTTCTGGCACTTCTATCATAAAGATGTGGACATCCATTTGTATCTCTCTGTCAGGGGGCACATTTTTCTGCACATATTTTAAAACATCAGTTAGTCTTTGCTTCATATGCTAAATAAGAGTTACAGGGGGTTGCATTTATTAATACCATAGAAAGTCCTCCACAGGTTAACTGAAAAGAAATTCCCATCTTTTGGTTCAACTTGGTACTGCTAAGAAGGACTGGACTTAAAAAAAATGAAAGAAAAGGAAGAAAGGAAAGAAAAAGTAATGATCATATGAAAACCAAAAAGGAATTAAGCAGAGGGAACACATATGTAGGAATCATAGAAGCCCCAGTTCTACTATGGAATAGAGGCTCCAGCCTCTTCTTGCTCAGAGGCAGAAGGTATTAGGAGGTCATGCTTTCAACCCAGAAATGCTTGGGACTTCATGGCTGGTCTCCGCCTGCCAATGCAGGGGACTTGGGTTTGACCCTTGGTCCAGGAAGATCCCAGATGTTGTGAAGCAACTCAGCCCATGTACCACGACTACTGAGCCCGCCCTCTAGAGCTTGCGCTCATGACAGGAGAAGCCACCACAATGAGGAGCCCATGCACTGCAAGAGTAGTCCCCGCTCGGCACAACTAGAGAAACCTCGGCAGAGCAACCAAGACCCAGTGCACTCAAAAATAAATAAATGCATAAAATTCAAAAAGACATTCCCTGGGTTCAAATCCCAACCCCAGGACTGTTGGTACATGAACTTGGGCAAGTGTATTCACAATTGAGAATCCTCAGTCATCAACTGAGCTTAAGTCAGAAAACACAAATATAAGCAATAATTAGGTAGACTTTACTGATAACGTTTTGCACCAGGCCTGACTCAATGTAGGTGTGCATTAACCAAAATTAACTACCTTGGCCACTTCAGGGGTAAGGTGGGTATTTCAGTGTTCCCTAATCTAAGGATGGTTGGTTAATATCACCAACTCAATGGATATGAGTTTCAGCAAACTCCAGGAGAGAGTGAGGGACAGGGAAGCCTGGCATGCTGCAGTCCATGGGGTCACAAAGAGTCAGACACAAGTTAGGGACTAAACCACAACAACAATGACCTAAGGGAACCACTTCCCAATTGTAAAGAAATGGTAAAGCTTCCTAGGGAGCTTCCTATGATACACTTTCAGGTCCCAGCCCACTTCATACTCTCTATAACCCACTTTGCTCCTTTTTTTTATTCAGCTACACTTTGCTCAGTCGCCCCAGTCGTTTCTGATTCTGTGTGACGAATTAGACTGTAGCCCACCAGGCTCCTCTGTCCATGGGATTCTCCAGGCAAGAATACTGGAGTGGGTTGCCATTCCCTCCTCCAGGGGATCTTCTCAACCCAGGGGTCGAATTGGCAATTCTGATTCCTGAGTCTCCTGCATTGCAGGCCGGTTCTTCACCACTAAGTCACCAGGTAATCCGCAAGTAACCAGGTAAGTGATAATTCTAAAAATATCTAAAAGCCTTGATAGAATTTAAAGCACAGACCAAGAGTGCATGCAAATCCTAGAACCCACCCACCTCTGGTTTTTAAGTACCATCCTCCTCCTTGAAGCCCGGGATGGGTATTGACAATACCAATACTTTAGGTTGCAAAAATTCCCCACAAATAAATAAATAGGTAGATGGGTAAATGAGAGAGATAAATAGATGATATATAGAGAGATATACAGAAGGTTCATAGGTAGCTGGTCAGCTGGCTTCATCCTGCAGCAACTACAGAATCCAATGCACCAGGAATTAAAAGTATAATTACAAGCTAGGTGGTGGTTTAGCTGCTAAGTCATGTCCAACTCTTTGTGATCCCATTGACTGTAGCTTGCCCAGCCTCCTCTATCCATGGGATTTCCCAGGCAAGAATACTGGAGTGGGTTGCCATTTCCTTCTTCAGGGGATCTTCCCGAACCAGGGATTGAACTTGCATCTCTTGCATTGCAGGTGAATTCTTTACTGACTGAGCAACTAGAGACCTTCACAAAGCTTTCAGGCCTGTCTTCAATGAAAACAGGGCCAGATCCACTCAGATCTCTCCTCAACATAGAGCACGGTAATGATCGTGCACCAATAGGAAATTAAAAGAAAAAAATAAAACAAAACAGTGGTCATAACCCTGCAAGAACTGGAGGATTGGGAACCTAAATCATTAGCAGACATGTGAACATCTATCAGTTTTCAAGCCTACTCTATAGTATACAAGAATCACCCAAACAGTGCTGAAGAATCCTTGATAGTTCTCCATTTTGACCAAATTGTTATTTTAAAACATCTCCTTTCAGGCCCATTCACATTTGCCCAATACAATTTTATTTGAGATTAAAAACCAGGAGGCAAGTTTGGTTTAATCCAGACCTGTCTTTATGCACCTTGAAATATTTGGATGCTCTGCCTCAGTTGTTAAACTTCTGTGGTTATAGAGGGGGAAAACCATGCATTGGTGATCTAATCACTTCAGTTCAGTTCAGTTGCTCAGTCATGACTCTTTGTGACCCATGGACTGTAGCACGTCAGGTTTCCCTGTCCATCACCAACTCCGGGAGCTTACTCAAACTCATGTCCATTAAGTCAGTGATGCCATCCAACCATCTCATCCTCTGTTATCCCCTTCTCCTCCTGTCTTCAATCTTTCCCAGCATCAGCGTCTTTTCAAATGAGTCAGTTCTTCGCATCAGGTGGCCAAAGTATTGGAGTTTCAGCTTCAACATCAGTCCTTCCAACAAACATTCAGGACTGATTTCCTTTAGGATGGACTTGTTGAATCTCCTTGCTGTCTAAGGGACTCTCAAGAGTCTTCTCCAACACCACACTTCAAAAACATCAATTCTTCGGTGCTCATCTTTCTTTATAATCCAACTCTCACATCCATACATGACTACTGAAAAAAACAAAGCTTTGACTAGACAGTGATCTAATAATATGTGTTTAAAGCTTACTAATTGTAGCCTAATTAGACATCTTATAAGAGTGTTTTATGAACACGGAACTCTAGAGGTTGTCAAAATTTAGCATTTTCTAGTGAATTCTGATGTCTCTTTAAAAAATGAAATTGTGAAGAAGATCCTTCTTTAAGTAAGAGAGACCATTACAATATAAAACAGATAACATCTTTTCCATAGGAAAGAATTTAATATGACAAAGCAAATGACAGACATTCCAAGGAAGATATTGGGGAATATATTTAGCTGTTTAGAGGAAATACTCTAGGTCTCACCTCCCCACTTTCATGACAGTAAATCCCTCAACAATCAGAGTTAAAAATTTAAATAGTCCTCATAGAAAAACAAATAAAATAGCATTGAAAATTTACTAAATCTCTGGGGTAAGGTTCGGCTTTTTAAATTCTAGAAGAAAGAAAAATCAAAAAGGTAAAATGGACAGACTTGAATATGTAAAACTTAAAATGCATTTTAGAAAAAAAATTAATTTAAATTAAAAAGGCAAATATGTCCTGGTATTTTCAGTAAATAATTTCCCAATGGTTGTGAGCTTTATTGTACAAAAAGCTCAAGCTTTCATATCCAAAATAATATGGAGTCTCCAGGGGACAAGTGTACAAGGTCATGAATAGAGAATTTACAAAATAAAGCAATACACATTTATCAAACATTGAAATATTCAACTTTAATAATAGCACAAATTAATATACCTAGATGTGAGGAGAAATGGTTTCCATGCCTTAAAAGTTAAACTTAAGCCAGCGTAAAAGGTTTTCTACTACATAAATGCTTCCCAGGTGGTGCTAGGGGTAAAAGAACCCACCTGCAAATGCAGGAGACATAAGAGGCGTGGGTTCAATCCCTGGGTTGGGAAGATCCCCTGAAGAAGGCAATGGCAACCCACTCCAGTATTCTTACCTGGAAAATGCCATGCACAGAGGAGTCTAGTGGGCTACAGTCGATAGGGTCACAAAGAGTCAGACATGGCTGAAGCCACTTAACACACACGCACCATTTAAACATGGAGTAGGAAATGGAAGACCACTGCAGTATTCTTGCCTGAAAAAGTCCACAGACAGAGGGACCTGGAAGGCTACCCTCTATGGGAATGCAAAGAGTCAACACCACTGAGTGACTGAACACACACGCATATAACATAGAATGAAGAAGAAATTCAGACAAATCATAAACCATTAGAGGTGAATGACCAGTAAGTAGTATGTAAAACAGAACCTGGGAGATGTGGCCAGGGCAGTAATTAAAGAAAACTTATCCTCAGACATGGTAATGAAAAGAAAAAAATCCATTATTTTTCATTTTTGCATAAAACTAAAAAAGGAAAGCTTCTTTGATTTTTCAGGTGATATCTGAAAGATATATAGAAATCAACTAAATATAAAAAGAGAAGGATATTCCAAGCTAAGAATTTGGAGGGATAAAGGAGAATCAAACTAGATCCTGGCCAGACAGTCTCCAAGGTTGATAGACTGTCTCCTCTTACCTTAAGTCCACTGAGAAACTAGAAGAAGTTCATTAAAGAGGAAAATATATGACCTGATCTAAGATGTCTCACTTATTGATCTCTTATGCCCACCCCCTACCTGTACTATAGAATCTAGCATGACAATAAGAAAGTAGAAAGAAATAAAGGACATCTAGCTAGAAAAGGGAAATAAAAAACTCTTTTATAGAGGACATGAACATTGTGTATAAAATCTGGTCGAATGTGCAAACTTGAGAACTATAAATTAATGTATCAATTATTTTATCAATTATAATTTAATCAATTAATTTATCAATTATAATTATTATTGTTGTTGCCGGTGCTCACTCACTGTCACGTCCCACTCTTTTCGACCCCATGGACTGTAGCCCACTAGGTGTCTCTAAGGGGTTTTCCAAGCAAGAATACTGGAGTGAGTTGCCATTTCCTTCTCCAGGGGATCTTCCTGACCCAGAGATTGAACTGGCATCTCCTGCGTCTGCTGCACCTGGCAGTCGGATTCTTTACCACTGAGCCGCTGGGGAAGGCCCCCTGACCTAATGTCTCAAAGCAAAGAGGAGAATGTATTGAAAGAAAGCAAAGGACACAAGAGTCTATTAGCTTCACCGGAGGCAGAAGAAGGTGGTAACAAAGACTGGGGCATCGGCAGGGTAAGAGAAATAAATTTAAGAGATGTGTTCAGAAGGTAAGGCATACAGGACTTGGGGATGGGTTTCGTGGGGCAGATACAGGAGAATGACACTCCAGTCATGACTTCAGTGTTGTCATTTATGGAAAGGAGAAAAACTAGAAGAGGCAATTAGTTTACTTGGCCAGATTTACTAATCTGCCAATCGCTTTGCTTGTTTGTTTGTTTTTAGTAATCAATTCTCAACATAATGGTTAATGATGAAGGACTGGCTGTTTTCCTTCTAAGTTTAGAAACAAGATAAGGATGTTTATTCTCACAGCTTCTATTCAGCACTGTACTGTAGGATCTAGCATGACAATAAAACAGTAGAAAGAAATAAAGGACATCTATCTAGAAAAGGGAAATACAAAACTCTTTTATAGAGGACATGAACGTTGTATATAAAATCTGATCGAATGTACAAACTTGAGAACTATAAATTAATTTATCAATTTTTCAGCACAGGAGAACCATATAGGAAAATTGATTGTATTTCTATATGCTACCAATGAACAATTGGAAATTTATATTAAAATATTAATGATTACATAAAAATATGAAATAAGTAAGGGTGAACCTGATATGTGAAAAACTAGTACACTGAAAAGAACAAAGTATTGCTGAGAAATCAAAGAAAATCTAAACAAGTGAGATTTACCATATAAATGAATCTGAAGTTTCAATATTATTAATACTAAGATTTCATCCTTCCTAAACTGATCTATAGATTAAATACACTCACAATCAAAATATGATTCTAAAATGCATTTGGAAAACCAGAAAAGTTACAGAATAAGCAAAACAACACAAAAGTGAATAAAATGTTATCCTAAATGCCCAGAAACCACTTGATATAATTAGGTAGATAGCATACAATGTCACAACTTCTAGTGTGTAGGCATAGTGCTACCTTGTGTTTAGAAGACTGAACAATTTGAAGGGGGCTTTTATCAAGCCCGGATTCATTTTCAAAGAGATGGACATCAAAATGCCTCCTTTGAATAGAAAAACACGGATACTAATTTTTTCACAGTCTATCTGAGCATTTTGCCATGTTGTGAGCTATTCTTTTAATCTAGTATCCTTCAGTGATGGAAAGCATCGTTCTTCCTGAGTTGGGAGCACCTGGTCCTTTTGTAGCTTAACAGTCCATCAGTCCTGGGAGCCAAGGTGGAGCTGTCCCTGCTCACCATCTGGATACATCACATTGGTTCCTCTCGACATAGTCCCATCACGTTAACTCTGTCATCCTACACAGCTCTGTACTGCTGGGCACACCCATGCTTCTTCAAAGGCCACCTGGGACCCTGAAAGACAGATGGATCTGGAGAGTGACCTTGAAGTAAAACGTTTCCAAATCACCAATATGCTGCATCCCACAGCGCCTTAGAGATTACATGCAGCATCCCACAGTGCCTCAGATATACGGAATTGTACTCTCTGTGCTGGAAGAGCCTTTCAGAATCCTACACACATCCTGTAATTAATTCAAAACAACCCACAAAAAGTGCTGATCCAAAGATGACTTAGATTCATGGAATATCTTTAGGAAACCCACTGTAACAGTTCCGTTGAGAGAGTTCCAATCTCCTTCCTGGAGAGAGTCAATATCTTTTGTGCCTTTCCAATCTCCTTCTGGACCTTCCTTCATTCCAAAGTCCACTTTCCCTGCCCTCATCCTTAAGTGCTTTCAATCTGCTCCAGATTCTCATCAAAACACCATTTATTTTGCACTCTCTCTTCTTAACAGCATCTGCAATTTTTTCAATCAGGGTCTGATATAGGGGAAAATGCGGTGGATGTTTTTCTGTTCTAAACAGAAGCTGTCTTCATGCTTTTAGGTGGGAAATGAGGCCACCATGTCTCTGCTCTGTATCTTCCCCTGATTTTCCTTTAACTGCAGCAACAAACCTCATCAAGCTGCCCTCCCAGCCTGATGTTTCCTAAAGGATCATGTATCCTGTATGTGGACGGTTTGCATACCACACCTGGTTTTAGTGCCTATGAACCAGTTACCCAGTGTTAACTGAGGTTCCCTTTAACACCCATCTTGTTCACTATGTAGTGATAACTTTGAGCCCTGATGCCCTGGGATCCAATAACAAGTAGAGAAAGATCTTCCTTTTTGTTTTCAATAAGATTCTTACTTCCTCCTATTTAACTTTAATAACATTACCTATTTTAAGGAAAACAATTATAAACATCCCTAAAAATTAAAAGAAGTTTACCTTTTGCATATGTCTTACTTCAATCTCCAAACTTTGCAGCTTTCATCATTCCCATCTTACAGATTAAAGACTAAGTTCCAAAAAGACATTATTAATTGTGAACTATATGTCATGAATTATATGACAGAGATATAAAGATAAATATATAAAGTTATGTAAATACCACCATTATGAAGCAATGTCAGAACTAAACCTGAATATACTGACTGTAATTATTTTTAATAGGCATCATACCAGCAACCTATGCATATTTATAAATAAATATACCTATTCATGGAGAATGCAATGGCAACCCACTCCAGTACTCTTGCCTGGAAAATCCCATGGACGGAGGAGCCTGGTAGGATGCAGTCCATAGGGTCATGAAGAGTTGGACACGACTGAGTGGCTTCACTTTCACTTTTCCCTTTCATGCATTGGAGGAGGAGATGGCAACCCACTCCAGTGTTCTTGTCTGGAGAATCCCAGGGCCGGAGGAGCCTTGTGGGCTGCCGTCTATGGGGTCGCACAGAGTTGGACACGACTGAGGTGACTTAGCAGCAGCAGCAGCATACCTATTCATATATTAATAGCTAAGCATCAATAGGCCATTGTCCAAGATTTGATCCATGGAAGATGCTTCCTATGTGTTTGCTATTCTTACTCTAGCATAGAGTGAGGACTTTCCAGGTGGCTCAGTGGTAAAGAATCTGCCTGCCAATGTGGGAGACACAGGTTCGATCCCTGGGTCTGGAAGATCCCTGGAGAAGAAAATGGAATCCACTCCAGTATGCTTGCTTGGAAAATTCCATGAACAGAGGAGCCTGGTGGGTACAGTCCATGGGGTCACAAAAGACTTGGACATGACTTAGCAGCTAAACAACAACAGCATAGAAAAAAGTTATCATTAGTAAAATTGTATCATGTATTATTGAACTTATAAGGAGAAAGTGTAAAAAAAAATTGTCAGAAGTTCAGTGTTAGGAATTTAATGTTGGGGGATCCCCTGGTGGTTCAGTGGGTAGGACTCCACACTTTCATCCATGGTTTGGGAACTAAGGTCTTGCATGCCACGCAGCGTGACTGGAAAAAGAAAAAGAATTTAATGTTACCTGAAAAAATTTCTTGGAGCAGAATATTAATTTTCAGAGAACAACAGTGGGACAGGGCGTGGTAGAAAAAAGATTAGAGGTACCACCAGCAAATACTCGTAGCTGAACAAGAGATTAAGAGCTGGTGGAACGGGAAGTCATCCGACCATTTAGGAAATTGATCCCTTCAGTCAGCCTCAGTATGGGCCTGAAAGAAACACTGAGTGTGATCCCAGGTCTGGGGAGAAGTTGTGGACAGGAAAACTTGAGCTGTAATGATGCCTAGACTTGGAGTCAGGGACCGCTGGGCAAGTAATTTAACTTCTGTAAACTTCAGCTGGCAAACGTGCAAAATGGAGATAGCTTTTAGCTAATTATTATTGCTGTGTCAAGAATCAAATAACAAATGTACCAGGATAGCGCCTTGTGGAGCTGTTCAGTGAATTCACTTTTTTCCCTTTTGGTCTGGACACAGGATGGAAGATCACTGGAAAAAAAAAAAAAAAAAAACCATGTTTATTTAGCGGAAGTGATAATACAGCTATTGATTTAACAAATGATATTAATAATTACATATCCCCTAGTCTTTAAAGGAGTAATTTAAGGAATCTTTTAGCAACTCTTGCTTTTTTTATATTGAGGTAGGAATAGAGTCTCATATGTAAAATGAGAGCCTCCATAGAGCCTCCATAGTAAAATACCCCAGATTGGGTGGCTTACACCACAGACACTTACTTGCTCACAGTGCTGGAGGCCGGAATTTTATGATCAAGGTGCCAGCAGAGTTGGTTTCTGGTAAAGCCCCTTTTCCTGACGTGCCTTTTTACTGTGTGCTCACGTGGACTTTTTCTCTGTTATGTCAAGGACATTAATCCTGTTGGAATAAGGTTAAACATGACCTCATTTAACCTTAACTATCTCCTTGAAGGTTCTATCTCCAAATATAACCACATGGGAAGTTAGAGCTTACACCTATGAACTTGGGGGTAGACACAAGTCAGTCCAGAACTGAATGTATGATATATGTATATATATCATATATGTATATACATATGATGTATATGTATATATATCATCCTTATGATATAAGGATGAGTGGTAAGATATCTTAGAAGCACCTCAGAGACCTGTGATTTCCCCAGACCAACCTCTCAATCTCACTACTATTATTTATTCTCAGTGAGATGAGGAAGACCAGTTTACTCCTCTGAGTATCCGCTTCCACAGTTGTAAAACTGGCATTGTGAGGATTATTTCATAATTTTGTTGTCAAAATTAAATGATAAATGCAATGATAATTATTTTCCAAAGAGTTGGTGTTCAATCACTACTAATTCTCTTGAGACACACCTCTAAAGAACAGGGCCACCCTTTGAAATTGCCTTTGCTCTGTCATCTTTATTAGATTTCACATATCACTTTCACATTACATCATTTGATTTTATTTTATTCAACTAGAATAAAGAAGAGTTGGATTTCCTTGTAGCTCGGGATAAAGAATCTTCCTGCCCATGCAGGAGACACGAGTCTGATCCCTGGTTTGGAAAGAATCCCTTGGGAAGGAAATGGCAACCCACTCCAGTATTCTTGCCTGGGAAATCCTGCGGACAGAGGAGCCTGCGGGCTACAGTCCGTGGGGTCACAAAGAGCCAGACAGGATTAAGCAACTAAACAATAGCAGCAAAAGAAGAGCTGAGGTTCTTAGCCACAAGCAAGAAGCCTGAGAACATACTCTGGGGGTAAACTCTTATTTTAAATAAATAAACTTTATAAGCAATTGGGGAAACTTTTAGTCTCTGGAAATATGCATGAACAATTAAGTTCATTACAACCTGAGATGAAAAAAAAAAAAAAAAAGTGGACGTGTTAGTCGCTCAGCTGTGTCTGACTCTTTGCGACCCCACGGACTGTGGCCCACCTGGCTCCTCTCTCCGTGGGATTCTCCAGGCAAGAACACTGGAGTGGGTTGCTATTCGCTTCTCCAGGGGATCTTCCCAACCCTGGGATCAAACCCAGGTCTCCTGCATTGCAGCAGATTCTTTACCATCTGGGTCATCAGTGGATGTTGGTGTGGATGGATATAGCACATCACCCCAATATTTCTGGCAAGTAATATGTGTCAAAAACCAGCTGAATTAATTTAGAAAGAGTGTGGACTTCTATCCTACATTCTAGTTGCATAATTCTTTGCTCATTTCTATGTCCATGAAATTGACTAAAATTCCCATAGTCAGAACTGAGTTGTTGCTAATTTGAAAGAAAATGGAACAGCTGAATTAGTCATTGCATGTACTCTTAAATTTGGATCAATGATTTGAAAGAAAAATCTATAAATAGTACAGGGACATATGTGAAGGGTGCGATCAGGTGGGTGAAAAGAGGCCCTGAGTTAGGTCAAATTAAAAGTGAAAGACAAATACATGAGACATAGAAGTCAGGAAGAGCCAAATGGGAACCACCTGTTTGTTAGACAGTTGAGAACATGTATGGCTTTCTCTGCAGGTGAGTCCTGCCCTGGCTTGTGTCAGGTTCATCACAGGCTGCTCTGAGTCTACTCTGACAATTTTATCATTATGTTTATTCTGCTCAACCAAAATATCTTGCAGTAAAATTAGCAGCTGTGCCATTAACCCATCTACCAGTCAGTTTGAAGACCATTATGAGCATAAGTGGACAAAGACATCTTCTATCCACAAGAGGGGTCAAAACCTACCCACATTCTAGATCAACACTAGTATGTCTGCCTGGGTCACTAGAGTAATATATGCTAACACTCCTTGACTTTACTTTTGAAAAGTACCCCCATCCTTTTTTCTAAAAAAGTACAGAATACACTTTGAAAAATATATTGTATTTAAAATTCCAGGAAACACATTTTTTTCATGTTGTGACATCTCTCACATGAGAGGTGTCTTACAATCAATGGCATACAGAATTGAACCGGCAGAAATAATACATAAAATTATGGATGATTATAAAACCAATGTAACCATATGAGTAGATGAAATCCAGTCAATTAGATTATGTTTTAATACTTGTCTGCTTAAAATTCTGTTTCAGCAAGAACCAAAGCCACGCTTTGTATCAGAACCAGAAGGACTCCTGTATTGACTACATTTTCTTATTTTCTGTATTATCGATGCTCTGGCATTTGTCAACATGATCCTAGAGAGACTGCCCCTTCCAGGATTAGCAAATCCCTTGAGATAGCAAAAGATGTCTTGAGAGCATGCCATTGATATAAAAAGCATCCAGTTCAGAACCCACACACCTAACCACCTACTTGTCAAACCGTCACACATCGATTCAGTATTTCCCCTCCCCTAAATCACCCTAGGGCCAACTACCAGACAATTGTACCACTCTTATCATTCAGAAGCCAGCAAAATTATTCAACCACAACAATCATAAACTTAATCAGGGTATGTACTCTACATTGCCCAATTCTTTTCACTAAATCCCAATAAATAGCTTCATCCTCAGACATTATAGAGCAAAGTTCTTTTTATAAGCAGTTTAATTTCCTGAGCCTTAGCACAGGTTTGCTGGTCACCCCTCTTTATGGAGAACAGGTACTGTTGCATTGGCTATGAGAAGTAACTACAGAACCACCCCCCACCCCCACCCCGTGCCTTAGCCAAACAACAGAGTTTTTGTTCTTATTTCTGCGGACGTGTGCAGATTCCAAGGACAGATCGCACCACATGACAGTGTGTGAGCCAAACAAAGGAGGATAGAATGGTTTTACTGAGACGCCAGGGAGAGGTGTAAGCCTGGTACAATGGGATTCGCAGAAATCAGCAGAGAGGAGCAAGGGTCGGGTTGGTAATCATAACCAATTTGGAGCTCACACGGTGAGGTATAAAAGGATTTTTTTCTTACAAATCAGATGGAAAGTGAAAACAAAACCCATTCTTTCTTGTGTACCAGATATAGAAAGAAAGAGCTGCAGCAGCAAATTTGTGCAGGAACGCAAAAATTCCCATATTCTCATGCTTGGTGAGAAAAACAGAAATAAACCAATGGTTTGAACGCTCTGATAATATAAATGATTTTTCCAAGGACTTCACTAGGGTTTGCAGCTTCTGCAAAGGGGGAAAAGCATGTATCTTGATTATAATCTAAAGAAAACTGCCTGAAACTGACGCCCTATGCCAATCAGTGATGCCTCCTTCTCCCAATATTCTGAACTATGGTCCCCATCAGCAATTCATCATTTGAGATGCATGGATCCCACAGGGAGTCTCTAGATTGGCATTAGGACCTCAGAAATTCTAAAAAATTGTATTTAAAATTATGTGTTTGTATAAAGATATACATTTTGCAGATGACATAATTTCAAAGCTTACATGATTTTTTAAAGAAGGCTGTAATCCCAAACAGTGAAGAAACACTGCCATCCTTATAGTAATCAGGCACTAGTGATTTTTTCACTGTAGACGGTGACTGCAGTCATGAAATCAAGAGACATTTTCTTCTTGGAAGAAAAGCTATGACAAACTCAGTGTATGAAAAAGCAGAGACATTACTTTGCCTACAAAGGTCCGTCTAGTCAAAGCTATGGTTTTTCCATCAGTCATGTACGGATGTGAGAGTTGGTCCATAAAGAAGGCTGAGCACCGAAAAACTGATATTTTCGAACTGTGGTGTTGGAAAAGACTCTTGAGAGTCACTTGGACTGCAAGAAGATAAAACCAGTCAATCCTAAAGGATATCAATTTTGAATATTCATCAGAAGGACTGATGCTGAAGCTGAAACTCCAATTCTTTGGCCACCTGATGCAAAGAGCCAACTCATTGGAAAAGACCCTGATGCTGGGAAAGATTGAAGGCCAGAGGAGAAGGGGACAACAGAGCATGAGATGGTTGGATGGCATCTCCAACTCAATGGACATGAGTTTGGGTAAACCCCAGGAGTTGCTGATGGACAGGGAGGCCTGGCATGCTGCAGTCCATGGGCTCGCAAAGAGTTGGACACAACTTAACAACTGAACAACAATGACAACAAAAGGATTTTTACAGTTTTCTCACCTGGCCCTGATTTGGGTTCTCATCACCTGTCTCAGGTACCTTTGGAACTGACATCCCCATTCTAGCAATCCATCAATTAACCTACAGCTCAGAGTTCCTTGTACCAGCAGCACTGGAATAACTGGGTGTTTGCTGGGAGGATAGAGGTCCCTTCCCAGACCCATGGGATGGGCAGGGGGCAGCTTTGACTCCTGGTGCTTCACTCCACCCTCCTTATCTCACCACACCATATCCTTTGTCTTGAAATGAAAGGTCTCACTTGAACATCCCCTCTGGAATCTGGTGTCCTTTCAAAAATCAGAGCTAGGCAGATCTTCGTAGAGTGTGATTCCCGGCCCTTGGGTTTGACCACGTGATTAACTTTGGCCAAAGGGCTGTTCATAGATGTGATACTAGCAAACTCAAGGAAGATGCTCAAATGGGCATGGCCGTTTTAGGTCATTGTCACTGCCATGAGGGCATACTGGAGCAGTCTGATGGAGGATGAGTGAGAAGAGAGGCATATTGAGTCAGAGTTGCTGCCTCAGATAAGGGCCACTAAGCTCAGAGGACAGGGGGCAGCCAGCCAACCCTGCACAGGTGAGTAAGCAGCCCCAGAATCAAGAGTCACCCAGGCAAACCCAGACACAAGAGCAAAAAATGCCTCTCGTCGTATGCCCTGAGGATCTGAAGCTGTTTGTTACACAGCATTATAGTGGCAATAGATAGCATACACAAAGGAAGTCTACAACAGCCCATTAGCATGTCCGGGGAGTGTGACAACGTGTGATGGGCCACCAGAAAATTCCATCAACGTGGCCAGAGTCATCTTCAAAATGCTATGTGAACAAAAACCCAGCAAGTGAGGCTCTTCCGTGAATTCTAGATCTCTAGGTGTGTAAGCAGACCCTAGATGTAAAATTCCAAGGGCTGCCTTAGAGAGAGGTTACTAACCAACTCTGAGCACTTACTATGTGTCAAGAACTTTTGTAGCCATTTTCATGTATGTTTTCCAATTTCTCTCAAGACAGGTTACATGAATTTAGTGCCCAAAATGACCATGAGTGGCATTTGACAGGTGATATTCTCCCCTCCATCGGCACATGGACTCCTTTCATAATCGCCATCACCAGTTCGGCCTTGTGACCCTGCCTACCTCCTTGCTGGACTGAACAATCCCAATTTCTAGCTTAAAATGGAAACAAGAACTGAGGACTTTGTAAAAATAGCTTTTTAATATATAGGTGTCCTCGGGGGTTCCCGAGCATATTTCAAGACAGAAACTGATAAATGATGCTAACAACGGGCAGAGACTTTGCTCATTCAGTGGAGGAATTGAATTTCCCTTGGTCCTTGCACTGGTCCCCAGCCAGGTGTGGAACAGATGAGTCCAGCGACTGTCTTAGAAATAAGGATCAACCGAAATGTGTAGATAATTTGCCCATCTCTCAGAAGCGAGGTAAACAACCCAAGCCATTACATGGCAATAACCATTTTAAAAACAATCCCTTATAATTTTGAGCAGCCTTGAAAAGTCCCCCAGTGCAACCTGGTTTAGTTGAAGAATGACATTTTTCATTTTTCATAGAAATAGATGGGACTTAATACTGGACCCATTACACCTCAGTTAGGAGCACAGCCTCCATGTCCCTTGTGTAAAGACAGAATGCACATCATCTCTAAATGTTCTGCTAAAACTGTTAACCTTCACGCCTAATAACCAGGCACTATTTGTTTTTTAATGATAAACTTCTACCTGTTTGCATTTGTAGACATATTTGTCCCACGGATAAGATGAGATAAAGACAGATCACAAGCACGGCACAGGAAAGCTCCAGGGGAAATCAGCACACGTCATGATTTCTGTCTCATGAAAGGATTTCAAGGTGCCAGAATCACCTTCCGCTTGCTGAAAGATGCACCTGCTGGAACTTGTGGCCATTTGACATCAAACTTGGGTACCACTCCCTCTCTTTGACCCCCGGTCTCTGAGGAAGCAGAGAGGGCCTGGAACTCAGGGATATGTGTGTATGACCAAGTGTCCAAGCTTTGGCATAAAGCTACCTGCCACTCAGGGTGGATGTTGGCGAGATGAGAAAGGGGGGGTGGGGTGGGTAGGTTGGTAACATTACGTTTTTCCAGAGAACAAATTGCTTTGGCCAGGTTCTGTCCCTGGAATTTCTGAATTTTCCATGTTATCCTAATCAAAAGAATCAGAGTATGATTTATCCTCCAGAAGAGGAGATATTTTTAATTGGAGGAGAGCTTAAAGCAACCATCTTGCTTTCTTTTTTTTTTCTGGTGGATGCATAAAGGGGGAAATAATTTGTCTTTTCCTCAGGGAAGTGCCAGCTGCAGAAAGGTATTTCCTAACTCCAACTCAGAGGTTTATTTCCTCTGCTCTCTGGTCTATAAGGGAAATTCCATTTGTCACTTTTCTCCCTTGACACAGCCAAGCCAAGTCTGTTACCATGGGCATAAAGCAACTTTCAACAACGGAATAAACAGCGAGCCTCAAACACGAAGCCAGGTGAGCAGTTAGAAACTAGGAGGTGAAGTCGCTGCCAGTGAGAAAATGTGGGACGCATCCTCTCTAGAGCAGGCTGTTTCAGTGTCTCCTTTTGAAGCTGAAGTCTGTCATGCACTGAAAAAGCAAATGGAGGGGCGGGGGTGGGGAGGAGGATGTTCTGAAGGCGTCACTTGTGGAAAGACCGCCTTGCCTGTTCACGTCCGTGCCATTTGGGAAGAGCTATTACAGGCTCTTCTGGGAGACATGTAAAAACCTCTTCACTAATCTTTCTGAAATTTCCAAAATTTGCCCCAATTAAACTGTCAGAGGGAGGGACGTACCTGCCAAACGTCTCCGAGCGGCTGATCCTCCGGCAGCGCGCGGCGTTCGCGCCTCCACGTGCGCGTGGCCTTGGAAGCAGACGGAAGAAGGCGGGTCGGGATCCTCAGCCTCCACATCGGGATCCTGGAGCCTGAGGCGGCGCCTTCTTGGCCAAATGCCGCGTTCTTCATCTCACGTCCGGCGGTGCCCAGAGAACCTCTCGTTAGTTCTCAGCAGTCTCCTTATTGAAGGTACCGCCCTGAGACAAGGGCTCCAGCCACCCAGGTTTAGCCAGCAGATTCACGTGCGAACTGTGAACTGCAGAGGACAGCCGTCTCCTCAGAGAGTCCTTGGGAGGCTCCAGGGGGACAGTTTGCACCAGGCCCTAGGGGTGGGCCCCGCTCCACAGTTTCCCTGAATCAGAAAGAGAAGCCTTGAATCCTACTTCTGTGGCTCTCTTCTCCTCTGGCGGCCAGTCTGCCCTACTGCAGCAAAGATCCTGAAGATGAACCCAAGTCACTCAGGAAGTGTGTTCCAAAGTCAAGGTTCACTGAGGGTCGTGGGAGATTTCATTTCAGACTCCAGTCCAGACTTAACAACCCACTCGATTTCTCTTGGGATCGGACTCCTTAGCCTATCCAGGACGGGCTAAGACTTAATAGGATTAAGGGGGACTGAATCAGTAACCATCACCAAACCTCCAACTTATGTAGAAGAAAGAGGAGATAGATAAGACATCTAACCTGCCCAAGGGGATCCACTCAGATCCTCAGGGCCCCCTTAGCTCCCATAATTCAGTAACTCAACTTTCCTTCATTCTTTCTTCTTAGCTTCCTCTTTCATTCTGACTACAGCAAAACACAGTGTCTTTTCATCTATTTTTCATCTATTTTTGCCCTGACCAGGAAACTACTGATAGATGCAAAGAGGACTATGAAACAGTCTCTGTCACCAGGAAATACACTGTAAGTGAGAGAGACAGGGTATAAGCAATGAATAAGCTACAATCTATATTAGCAATTGTAAGTATAATGTGAGTGACTTCCTGAGTGGTAGAGTGGTTAAGACACCACGTTTCCACTGCGGGGAATAACAGGTTCAAACCCTGGTTGGGGAACTAAGATCCCACATGCTCTATAGCATGGCCAGTAAAGAAAAGGAAAACAAAAAAACAGAAAAACAAACCCAAGTGCAACGTGAAATGTCCTAGACCCAACTCTCACCAGCAGTGTGGCCTTGAGCAGGCTAATTAACTGCTTTGGGATTCCATGTCGTCACCTGATAAATTAATAAGATAGCCCCCTTTCCTGATAGGATTAGAGACTATGGATATCATTCATGATGTTATCAATGCCACTGTTTTGCAGAACTGAGAGCTTTCTAAAGGAGGGAGATGGGGCCGCAGACCCACATGTAGTTCAATCAGCAAGTCCTTACACAGAACCAGGCAGGAGAGCATAGGTCTGGGCTGGTTGATTTCATAAGAGACAAGGTGCTTGATCATTAAAAGCCTTTAATAAAAGCTACTAAGTGGAGGTTCTTGGAGGAAATGAAATTTGGTTCAGTAAATACAACAACAACAAATATCTGGCTTTGAATATTTTGAAAAAATAGCTGCCATTTGTCAATGGGAGAAAAATGTCAATAGCAGAGAGGGGATGGATACTCACTATCTCCATTGTTGCATAAGATCTAAAATCAAGTCTCAGTGTTACGCCTTAATGTTATATTGACATCTAGAGAAACCAAGGGAGCTTCAATGACCTAATTGCAAGTTCCATGGACCCAACCCCTACTCCCGTGGATAAAGTCTCACAGCCAAACTCCCTCTCTATCAGAGGGACCAGGCACACCTCCTGCTTACTCCTAAGTAGAAGGTCTTGGTTCTCTGCCAGGCAGTGGAATTATTCAAACAAGCCAATCATAACCTCCTATGGGAAAAAGAGGACACCTCACCCTCTAGATATCACAAAGCCTGCCTCCCACACCCGGGGATGTTTGCTCTGTTCTCCAGCGTAATCTTCCTGGCACGTGCTGTGCCCTGAGCCACACATGTCTTCTTCTCCTGCACTGTGAGTGCACGTGATTAATAACCTGCTCGTGCCGACCCTCACTGACTACAGCTCAAACTTCTGCAGCCCAGAGAGGGTCACTGCACATGGGGAAATCCATCAGAGGCAGGGAGGTTCTCCGAGGAGGCAGAGGGATGAACTGCTAGTGAAGACAACTGCCTCCAAAGGACAGAGTAACCAACAACCCCCCGATTTCCATCTTCCAGAGGTTTTTGGCTCATTCCAGCAAGAACCCTCTCCCCAAATGGTACATGTCTGTCATTTTATAATGGAAACCCCTAGTAAAATCTGATTTGTTTTACAGAAATTTTCTAAGGACCTTTTAAGTCCATAAAGTAAAACACAATGTTCTTTTAAATATGCTTCATAAACAGACAACGCATTCTACTAAAAGATATTATTTTCTGTGCTGTCTTTATTTTTTGGCTCCAATTATACTGTAAACTATTAAAAGCCAGGAAGCTCACCCTTTCACTTTCAGTGCTCTTCTTTGTGGAATCCACTATATTAACTGCATTAACCCAGCTGACCTTGGGTAAATATTGATTGAATCAAATTAAATTGAAGGACAACCTCTTTCCGAGTGCTATTTCAGAATTACAAACTTGGTGTCTACACAGTGAACCTGGGGGCAGGCTTCCAGGAACTTGAGAACATGTGAGACCGATGAATTTTAGTCCCTGAATAGCTGCTGAAGCTGAAGCTCCAATACTTTGGCCACCTGATGGGAAGAGCTGACTCACTGGAAAAGACCCTGATGCTGGGAAAGACTGAAGGCAGGAGGAGAAGGGGATGACAGAGGGTGAGATGGTTGGATGGCATCATCGACTCAATGGACATGAGTTTGAGCAAGCTCTGGGAGACAAGGGTCATAAAGAGTTGGGCACAACTTAGCAACTGAACAACAAAACAGCTTTACTCATCCAGTGCAAGTGAGGGATGTGAAACAAAGAAGGCTGTGGTCCAAACATGGAGCTTGGAATCAGTCAGGGTCTGAGTTTACTGTCACTGGTACCTTTATTCCATTGAAGTTTGAATGGGACTTGAGACCTGGACATCTCCACGTGGATATTCTCTGGCCGTGTCTTCTGGTATGTTCAAGGCTAAGCCTGTTGTCTGTCCCCCGAGGGAATATCTTTTTCTCTTTACCCCACATTAGCTTACTCTTGGCTGATATTCACAATAGCCTGTTTCTCCTCCTAACCCATTCTGTTCCATCATTCCATTCTCACATCCCAATGCTTAAAAACAAATCACTAGCTTTTCATGATTAGTAAGAGGATCAGTATGGTGATTTACGTATTTACACACACAGACTTGACATTTCTAGGTAGGCATAAGATTTCCTGTTTTGCGTATTAGAGATGACAGGACTTACCCAACCTCACAGAAACCACTGCAAGTTGCAAATGCAACCCAGATCTGTTTGATGCTGGGCTCAGATTGTTCAAAGAAGTCCCTATCAATAATATTCTCATCTATCATCAATTCCTACATTTTCATCTAGCAATTAAACATTATTGGTCATCCCTTGGTTTTATTTTGCCATGAGTGCCCTATTTAAGCAATTAGTGCCATTTAAATCATAATGATCAAACTACTCAACTCAATTAAATATATATTGAGCACGTAATATGACAAATAAAATCATAAATGAATGTACAAGGACTTCCCTTGTGCTCTAGTGATTAGGACTTTGCCTTCCAGTGCAGTGGGTATGAGTTAGATCCCTGGTCAGGAAGCTAATTTCCCACATGCCTGGAGGCCAAAAAACCGAAACATAAACAACAGAAGCAATATTGTAACAAAATTCAATGAAGACTTTAAAAATGGTCCACATCAAAAGAATTTTAAAGAGATAAAAACAAATGGATGTAGAAATAAAATGGGAACAGACTGATTCTTCAGGGAAGCAGAAGGCTTGGAGAAGGTGTATATGTGTTAGTTGCTCAGTCATGCCCCACTCTTTGTGACCCCATGGACTGTAGCCTGCCAGGTTCCTCTGTCCATGGAATTCTCCAGGCAAGAACACTGGAGTGGGTTGCCATTTTGAAATAAGTTTCAAAGAAATGCATCATTTGAGCTGAGCCTTAGACATTTCTCAGAATTTTGACATGCAAAGTTGAAACAAACTGGTATTGAAGACAAAATATCACCCTGAATACAACTCTAATGTCCCAAAAGGGCAAGTTTGACCAGAGAATTGCCCATGTCTACTGAGGCCCAAGCACAGAAATTCTAAGTGTAAAAGCTGGAAATGCAACCTGAGACTGAGTTTGAAGAGCCTCTGCTATGCTTGAAGCTTTGATTACAAGGGCCAGATTCCAAGCGTTATATTTGCATTTGAGAAAGTTTGGTTTGCTGGCAGTGTGGCTGATGGATAGAAGGGAAGGGAGAATGCAGCAGGAGACCTGTTAGGGGCCGAACTGCCAGTAGAAAACAGGAAAGGGAAGAGTAAGGCCCAGTTAGGGTGGCAGCAATAGGACTTCCCTGGTGGCTCAGATGGTAAAGAATTCTCCTGCAGTGCAGGAGACCCAGGTTTGATCCCTGGGTCGGGAAGATCCCCTGGAGAAGGAAATGGCACCCCACACCAGTATTCTTACCTTGAGAATCCAATGGACAGAGGAGACCAGTCCATGGGGTTGCAGAATCAGATACAACTGCGTGACTAACACTTAACAATAGGACTTCAGGGAATAAGATCCATCAAAGAACTGGTTCAGAAGCAGAAAGTCTAGGAGATAATTCCAAAATTGTGTTTTGGATGATGGATGGATATTAGTATTGTGGAAAATGTATTATACAGGAGGAGAATATTTAGAGGGGAGATAACTAGTGTCTGGAGAACTGTCAGACTCAAAGATTATGTGTGTGTGTGTGTGTGTGTGCAGAAAGAGAGAGGGAGGGAAAGGAAAAGAGATAGAATAATGGAAGTCTCCTCTAGAGAAGTATTCTCAGCACTTAACAAGAAGTTTTGCCCCCGAGGGACATTGGGAAATGTCTGGAGATGTTTGGTCTTGGAGGGAGTGCTCCAGACATCTGGTTTAAAGAGACAAAATCGTTCCCACATGGAAGAATGTATGAGAGCTTTTGCATCCCAGGGCTGTCTAAATTTCCCATGTTAAAACCTTATATTTAACTAGAACTTCTGACTCAGACAGTAAGGAATCTGCCTGCAATGCAGGAGACATGGGTTCGATCCCTAGGTTGGAAAGATCCCCTGGAGGTGGAAATGGCAACCCTCTCCAGTATTCTTGCCTGGAGAATCCCTTGGACAGAGGAGCCTGGTGGGCTACAATCTAAAGGGTTGTAAAATGTCAGACACAACTGAGCGACTGACACTTTCACTTGTTTTCTACTATCATTTCCTATATACTATAAAACTGGATCTATAAACTATATCCAGTGTTCTTGAGGATGTAGGAGCAGAGAGATATTACTTGAAAATCAGAAGCACCTGAGAAAATATCTAACCCTCTTGATTACTTTTTTTGCAAGTGTGCGTCAAAGGCCTTGACTCCTGTCATGTGATTTTTTCATCCTATCTGTGGGAAGAGAGCATATTAAGGAAGATCATCATTCTTAAGAAAGGCAGACCAAAGTCACAACCATCTCTCCCATAAAATACTTGCCTTTCTCAGCAAATGAAATTAGAGTATTGTTTTAATTTCTCAATTTGTTTGATGTACATATTTTTATACAGTTTAAGAAGAAATGTGTCCCTTTGATTCCAAATAAGACAGAAAGAAGTAGAACATGGATTTTCCCATAAAATCACAATTCCCACCTTGAGATGATGTAGCACGTAGAATTTTGGTGCCCCAGAGATATCCTGGCTTTAATCCCCAGAACCTATGAAGATGTTATTTTACAAGACAAGAGGGGCTTTGCAGGTGTGATTAAGGAACATTAAAATGGAAAGATTATCCTGATTCTCCAGATGGGCTGACATCCTCATGATCTTCCTTTAAGTGCTGAGACTCTTTTCTGGATGTGGTCAGAGAGATATGACCGCAATGTGGCACTGGGGATGGAGTCTGCCTGCAATGCCGGAGGCACCAGTTCAATCCCTGGGTTGGGAAGATCCCCTGGAGGGGAAAATGGCAACCGACTCCAGTGTTCTTGCCTGGGAAATCCCATGGACAGAGGAGCCTGGTGGGCTACAGTCCATGGGGTGCCAAAGAGTCAGATATGACTGAGCAACTGAACGCGTACACACACACACAAACACACACACCAGTGAGAGATGAAGTATGCTGAAGATGGAGAAAGGCAACATGAATGATGGAATGCAGGTGGCCCCTAAAAGATCCCAAAGGCAAGGAAATGTGTCTTCCTCTAGAGCCTCCAGCAAGGAGCACGGTCCAGCTGACGCCACGTCACAGTGAGACCCAGGACAGAATCCTGAACAACTGTCAGATAACATGTTTGTGCCATTTCAAACTACTGAGTTCACAGAAATTTGTTACAGCAGAATATTGGAAACAACGTAGAAGAGTAATAAAAAGAGACCAGGAAGTCCTTCGCAATGCTGGAAGTGGCCGGGTTGGATGTGTGGTTTCTGGGCTGTTTGGCTGAGGACAAGCCCTGGTTGGTCAACTGTCTTTGATCACCAGGCTTGGGCTGAGATGTGCTTCACTGAGTCCAGATGCTCCTCTGTAGGCAGAAGGCTGAACGCAGGGCGGGGCTTTCTGATTAAGGAGCACAGTGCAGGAACCCGACTCATCTCTCTCTCTCCACGCGGTTTATTGCCAAGAGGCACAGAGAAATGTTTTTCAAAGGATAAAAGCTATTTGGGCAGTTGACCTGTAATAAGAGGAGCATAAAACTCTTGGACTGATCTCTGTCATCTGATGTCCTGAAATTTGGTCCATTATTTTAAGAAAAAAATCAAAGCATGGTTACAGCCATGAAAAGAGAGGCTTTCTCACCAGCCTAACTGATCTCAGAGGTCTACAAATTCAAATTCTGAGATAGTAACTGATTTCCCTGGGGTCATCTAGTAAATTAGGGAGATAAAAGACCAGGGACATTATCCCTTGCCCCTCTACTGTCTGCATTTTACCAGCTTGCAGTGAAAACTGGAAAATCTATTAAAGAGACAGACCCACTATGATACATAGCGCAGGAGATCATTTAGAGCCTAAACTAATCATTTCAACACAGCAGGCTATGTAATAAAAGTTGTGTGTGATGACCGCTTGTGGAAATTTTAGACAAGGTCATGGGTGGCCAGTTCATCCCCTAGTCCCCGTAGGAGTAGGATCTGTTTCTACAGAGGGGACAAATACACCCATGAATGGTACCCATCAAAGTTGATGCCATCGCTCTCTGAAATTGTAGGGCACTGGAGCCGAAAATAATGTGGGCTCGAAATTTGTAAGGAGCAACAATCAGATCTTGACTTGGCAGCCGATGAGCGCTGTAAGGGAGCCTGGCCCGGGAACTTGACCTCTGGAATCCTTGGTGTGCTCGTTATAACAGCGCAGGCTCTGCAAAGTGATTGTAAGAATTTACTCATTCAGTGACCATGAAATGAAATTATATCAATGCGCAAAATGTCATACAGTCGTTCAATAAAAAGAGTTTCTCACCCGGCTCTTTTTGAATTTTTCCCTAACCTTTGAAAAGAAGGCTTGATAGAACACATACTGTATGCTTACATGCTGCATGCTAAGTCACTTCAGTCATGTCCGACTCTTTAAGATCCTATGGGCAGTAGAGCCCACCAGGCTCTTCTGTCCATGGGATTCCCCAGGCAAGAATACTGGAGTGGGTTGCCATGCCCTCCTCCAGGGGATCTTCCAGACCCACAGATCGAACCCATGTCTCTTACATCTCCTGCATTGGCAGGCGGATTCTTTACCACTAATGTCATCTTGGGAAACCCCCCAGCCCCCAGGAGACAGGCTTGGTGACTGTTTGTATGGGGTCTTCGTCTGGCTCTTCTTTTCCTGGAATCCCTGTTCATCACGATTGTGGACTCACAGCTCCATCTTGTGGGCATCTGTGGACTTCCCCTTTCTTTCTCCAGATTAGAAAGTCAACAAGGCAAAGGTTTCCTCTCTGCAGACACTGAGGATACAGACCAAAAAACAGCCCCCTGACCTCAAGAAGTAAAATCCTTCCGGGATATATGTCCAGAAGGAGAAGCCCAGAAGTCAGGAAAACTTCAAGAAAAGTATTTCCAACTCACTGGGGGAAATGTGTTTAGAGGAGTGATTGAGGCTTCCTGGAGGAGGTGGCAGAGCACAATAAATCAGACGACAAGTATTGCGCACTGCTTAGGCCCGACATTCTTCTAAATATTTTGTGTATACCAACCCATTTAATCTTCACAAAAATACAGTGAATACCTAGGGAAAGCTAGTCTTCAAATCCAGGTGGTCTGACTCACACATTCAACTTCTAAGCAGTCAGCAATAAATGCTAGTTTCTACCAAATGCATCAGTTCAGTTCAGTTGCTCAGTCATGCCCGATTCTTTGTGACCCCATGGACTGCAGCATACCAGGCTTCCCTGTCCATCACCAGCTCCTGGAGTTTACTCAAATTCATGTCCATGGAGTCGGTGATGCCATCCAACCATCTCATCCTTTGTTGTCCCCTTCTCCTCCTGCCTTCAATCTTTCCTAGCATCAGGGTCTTTTCCAGTGAATCAGTTTTTCGCATCAGGTGGCCAAACTATTGGAGCTTCAGCTTCAGCATCAGTCCTTCCAATGAATATTCGGTACTGATTTCCCCTAGGATTGACTGGTTTGACCTCCTTGCAGTCCAAGAGACTCTCTAGTCTTCTCCAATGCCACAGTTCAAAAGCATCAATTCTTTGGCACTCAGCTTTATAGTCCAACTCTCATCCACACATGACTACTAGAAAAATCATAGCTTTGACTAGACAACAAAGTAATTACTTTGTTGGCAAAGTAATGTCTCCAAGTGCATAGTAGTCTGCATTTCAAATCAAAGATAGAAATTGAGATAAGCTAACATCCAAGTTCCCTGACTCCAAATTCCATGATTTCATATGAAATAAGCTACCTTTGTTCAACCCAACCATGGCCAATGGACAAGGTCTAAAGATATAATGGCGAACAGATGAGGTGGTGAGGTTGGGATAGGAGTGACGTTACATTCCAGGGGAAGGAAGTGATCTGGGTAAAACGTGGCTGTAGAAGTAAAGAGTGATTGCAGGAAAGGACGGCTGCTGGTGAAGGGTGACCATGTCACTAGGTCCCATGGAGACTGATGTAGCAGGAAGGATGGGAGGCATGTTTTCAGAGTCTTGATGGTCAGGCTTTGCAGGGAGGGGAGGGGCACTGGAGACTGAGGAGTGGATTCAAGGTTGCATATCACCTTTTCATGAGCTAGGTTCTAGGACCTCAGATAAACTGGCCATTTATCAACTGGGCATGGGAACCCCAAACTCAGACTGTGGCTTCTGACATGGGGAACATCCTGGTGAATTCCAGGGACAGCAGCAAGGAGGAGGTGCTAGATAAAGAGGCAGGGCCAGGTGGGAAAGGAATGGGAGACACAACAGATGGACATCTATGCCCCAACATAAGATTTTCATTCTGAATGTGACAGAAAAGCATCCAAAGGGGATGATTTGGGGCAGGAGAGTGGTGTGTAATGATCTATGTTTTTAAAAGATTTCACTTACAACAGTATGTCTGAATCTGACAAATACATAGTATGGGGAAGGAAATCATGGCAGCAAAGCATAAGTGCTGAATTTCTTCATTCAAAGTGGACACAACTCTTCTCTGCTCTCAGAAGTCAGGATGCTGGTTGCTGTGGAGAATAACTGGTGTCTGGTGAGAGCAGGAGGAAGCTTGAGGACCAAGAAGCAGGTTCTCCTTTTTATCTGGAAGCCGGTTGTAAGAGGTGTTCAATTTGTAAAAATTCATCAAGCTGGGGGCTTGTTGTATGTGTACTCCTTTTGCATTATATGTTAATATGAAGTTCAAAAGGAGACATTCCTCTGGGTCTTATGTAGATTAGAGATGGCAGAGCAATCAGACAGGAGGCCCATTAAGAGGCTAACTCAGTCAACTTGGTGATAGATGGTGGGGGACTAGGGTTTCTGGCTGCAAGTGGTAAAAGAAAAGTGAAAGTGAAGTTGCTCAGTTGTGTCCGACTCTCTGTGACCCCATGGACTGTAGCCCACCAGGCTCCTCCATCCATGGAATTTTCTAGGCAAGAGTACTGGAGTGGGTTGCCATTTCCTTATCCAGGGGATCTTCCTGACCCAGGGATTGAACCCTGGTCTCCGGCATTGCAGGTAGATGCTTTACCGTCTGAACCACCAGGAAATCGCTAGTGGTAAGAAGCTGTCAAAGTCATTCTTCCCAGCTCCATCCCCTTCATCACCTATTCCAAGCCACCATCATCAGCCACATACCCTACACACAGCCTTATTGTCAGGAAACTGAAGAAAATCTGAAAACTGCTTCTCTAAGCTATATACCATTTCTAAGTATTTTTAAGTGTGAAACCAAGACCACTAGAAAGGAGACATTACTTTTCACAAATGGGCCGGAACTTAAAGAGATGAGAATTTGTCCTAGATGTTAGTGTCCTTACAAACCATATCAATGATTCAGAGCTGCAGGCGATAACTATTAATTTGAATGAATACATCCTACGTTTGTACATGTGAAAGCTCCTAATTAGTTCCCAGAACATAGGGAGCAAAACTTCTGGTTCTGAGGATGGAAAGAAAGCCAATGGACTGTAATGATTCAGCAAATTCTTGTGCTGAGTAGTTTTCCTCTCACTCTCTTATGAGCAGAGAGCTGGAACATAGTAGGTACACAGAGCAGGTTCTCATTAATCAAAATGAAAGGAAGCTTGTCTTAACGAGGATCTCACAAAGAGCTCCTAATGAATGATCATCCATTATACAAATCACAGCCTCTCTCCTCTTGGTAAATGAAACAGGCAAACGTGAAATAGCTATCTAACAGCAGTCCCTTTTATTTCCACCTAATAAAGTAAGGTCTATGATATGTCTTGTCTTATGATGCATACAATTTAAGCAGTTGTTAAGTCTGGGCCCCTGCAATCAACCTGAATAAATCTAATCTAAGTTTTCCCAAAGTAGCTTAAAAGGGTATGTTTTGAAAATGGACTCGTTTGGAAAAATGCTAGATGAGTGTAAATTTAAGAGGATTATTATTCCCAGGGTGCTGTGGAGTAAGGCACATTTAGATTCTCCTGATAGCTCAGCTGGTAAAGAGAGTCCACCTACAATGCCGGAGACCTGAGTTCGATCCCTGGGTTGTGAAGATCCCCTGGAAAAGGGAAAGGCTACCCACTCCAGTATTCTTGCCTGGAGAATTCCATGCACTACAGTCCATGGGGTCACAAAGGGTCAGGAATGACTGAGTGGCTTTCACTTTCACTGACTCTCCAAAGGGGAATGTAATTTTCTTCCCGTCACACTGACTACAGGACTTCCAATCCTGTGTGCATCATCTTTTGGGGTTAATGTTTCCTGAAACCCACTAACACTTAGCTCTTTGGACTAGATTTTGTCAGTGACACAAATATCTCTCTATCTCATATTAAAACTAAAATAATCATTACTAAATGTACCAACCAGCATTTAGTTCATAGGACCTGAGATGCAAAGCATGGTAGAAATCATAGCATGTAAACCTCTGCTTTTGCAGATAAGGTATGAACTCCAGGTTAATGCAAGGACTTGCCCACATTCAGCGCTACTGTGGCAGAGTCAGGGTGGACCCCAAGTCTCCTGTCTGTGGCCAGTAGAATTTCCAACTTCCCAGTTTTGTTGGCATCTTTAAATAGTTCTTCTATATTGAAAAGGACGATAATGCAGAATTAAGGTTCTATAATTTAAACCCATAAGGCACCTGAATGACAGACTGGCCCAATCATTCAGCCATGTTAACTTTAGATAAAACATATAAAGTCTCTAAATCAGTTTCTGCATTTATAAAAATGTTGAAAATAATGTTAATAGTCATCTACAAAAGTATGACCAACACTTTTATGAAATGGATATAAGAATATTTGAGTGAAGCATGTAGCATTATCTGACACATTATTATTTTATACATATTTGTATAAAAAAATATCCCCAATGTAATAGAGGTAATATTTAAGAAAATGATAACATAAAATCTGGTGGATAAAGCTGCTTAAGTGGTTGATAACCTCTATACACACCATTTGGAATGAATTTAAGGACAGATCAATAGAATTCAATTTGAACAATGGAGAGAAAATACACTGGAAAAGCAAATGAACAGAATTTCATGGGCCTTTGAAATAATAACAAAGGGGCCTAACATTCATATTACTAGAATGTCATAAGAATAGGGGAGAGAGAGAGAGAAGAATGAAAACTTATGTAAATAAATAGTATCTGCACCCTTCCCAAATTTGGCAAAAGAAACCTGCAGATTCAAGAATCTAAGAAAATCCTAAATTGGACAAACACAAAGAAGCCCATGCCAACATATATCATAATTAAACTTCTGGAAATTAAAGACAAATAGAAAATTTGAAAACAGTCAGGGAGAAACTATAAATTATATCCAGCAGATCTCTTATATGAAACCATGGAGACAAGAAAAGAAAAATAGAAAAGAAAATATGAACATTTTCCAATGAAGGCAAATGAGAATTATTTGTTAACAAGCATATCCTTAAAGGATATTCTCTGAACAGGAAGGAATGTTAAGAGAAGTTTGTAACTAAAGAAAGGAAAAAAAAATCAGAATGAGTAAATGTAATTGACTATCTTCCTGTGAGCTTCTTAAATCTTATTCAATAATTGAAGCAAAAATTACGCACCATTGGACATGGCGTTCAGCGTATCTAGAGGACATACTTAACATGATTATATTTTAAGGTTCAGAGAGCAAAAGATCCTAAGTGAGGGTGAGTTTTTCACAAAGTGGTAAAATATAAACACATCAGCAGACCTGGGTATGTGGTTACAACAACCAGAATGCACACTAATAAAAAATATATCAATTAATATGTTAAAGTACTATAAATAAGTCAAAATGTAATTCTTTTAAAAATGTGACCCATAGAAAGGCAAAAAGGAGAAAGAAAGAAATGAGAAACAAAGACAACAAGCTACAAACATAATAAAATGGCAAACTCAGACCCTGCCTCTCAATAATTACCTTGAAATTAAAAGGTCTAGATATAAAACTTGAAAGACAGGGAATGACAGAATTAAATGAAAGAGAAATTTTAGAGTAAAAGGAAATCACAGAACATTTGATGACAGGTAAGATGTACATAAGGTTGAAAGAGCAGGGAGACAGTAGAGATCAATGAACCTAAATTGGAGGCGGAAGCCAGGGATTTTGTGTTAGTTTATGTATTTTGGACTTTATTCTAAAGTTGATGAGTAGCTCATCAAGATGTGTGTGTTGTGTTATGTGTCTATGTGAGAGCGAGAGAGTGGGGAGAGAAGAGATGTTACCATATTTATGTTTTTAAAGTTAATTGGAGAATGAATTGAAAGATGCAAGAACAGAAGAAGAAAGATCAGTTAGGTAGCTACCATACTTCATTCTAAACAATTACAATGCTTAGAATAGGAGATGGCTAAGACTAGGGGATGAATGGCAGAAACTGTTTCATAATTGGATCTGAGATCCTGAAGCAAACACTGACAGGCTCTTGAATTCGGATTTCTTTAATCTTTTTATCTCTTCCATCTTTTAAGTCATGGTTGAAAGCATCCATCTATATTCCTATTTTTCAAAGGTATTAGTCATGGCTCTTTGTAAGAATATTGTAAATCAGTACAATATAGTCCAAAAATCTCTGAGTTTATGCGTGCGTGCACACATACACAGAAAGAGAGAGAGAGGTATGGCATGCACACACAGATTTGAACAAAGGCAGGAAACAGTATTTAACCTTCCTAACTGGGAGGTGCATGAATATTGTTGATTCTCACTTCAATCCATTTCATCCCATTTCTATCTCAAAGCATTCCAGTATGTTAAATTAACAATAGTGTTTCAAACCTAAACACACTTCACTGTATCCTAAACGCTAGCGACTTTCTACTCATTGTTTGAAAAAATCCTGCCAAAGGCCATGCCCATATATTTTATGCACCTCCATCAGCATGAGAGATTGAACACAATGGCCAAGGGCTCCCTTTTAGCTCCACCCCCATTTTCAGAACCAATTGCCCCAGCTCTTAAGAGTTGTGACATATTTATAAGGTAGCCGACCAAAAACGATTATCGAGCCTAAATCCGATTTAAACATAGTTTACCTCCAACAATAACTAGTCACCACTTTCAGCGTGCTGAGCACAATAAGGAGGCACATGGGTTGAGCACTGATTCTGTAGCATCATGTCTCTGGGTGAACGAGGACAATTTTCTTCCTTTTTAATTCAGCAGTGAATTTTCAAGACATATAATTATTCGGTCTCTACTCTGTGCTTTCTGCCAGGAACGCTCAAAATGTGTTCTGTGGGACACTAGTTCACTGGTATATAAGTATGTGTCATAAGACAGAACGTTTCCTTAGCCAAATTGCCTTGAGAAAGTCTGGATCAAATAATGATAAAGCAGCTTGCTACTGCAGAACTCCTTAGAGCTTTTAATAAACTACATATATATAGTCTCTATGCAGAACTTTTAATAAGCTATATATATATGTAGTTTATTATTATATATAGGCTATATATAATAAATTATATATAGTTTATAATTTATTATATATGTAGAAATTTTAATAAACTACATATGTAATTTACTCTAGCACTTTATTATATATATAATATACATTTATATAAAATACGTATATATATATCTTCCTGTAAATTCTTGATTCTATATCTAACTTGAAATACCTATCTGAAAATATAAGAAGCATCTTCAATTTTAACATGGACAAAACATACATTTTGAATCTTCTTTCCGCAATACTCAATCTTCTTCTTGAATTCTTCCTTACTGGCAATACCATTTTCCAGGTGCTTAGGTTAAAATCTTCAGTACTATCTTTGACTAACCTCTTTCTGAGATATAAACTCAAACAATTAAATTTCTGCCATTTCATACATTCAAAATAAATCCCAAATCTGCCTTATCTGAAGTAGACTAAATTACCATCATTTCTAGCCTGTGTTAGTAAAAGAGCTTCTAAATGGTCCCCCTACTTCTAGAATTGATCTTCTTTTTTAACTTAATTTTTGCTGGAATACGGTTGATTTTTTACTGGAGTATAGAGGAGAAGGGGACGGCAGAGGACAAGATGGTTGGATGGCTTCACCAGCTCTGTGGACATGAGTTCGAGCAAGCTCCAGGAGGTAGTGAAGGACAGGGAGGCCTGCCCACTGCCATCCACAGGGTCAGGGTCGGACACCACTGAGTGACTGATCAACAGCAGCAAGTTGCTTTGCAATGTTCTGTCCATTTCTGCGGTACGATGCAGTGAGTCAGCTATATGTTCACACATCCCTGTCTTTGGGGCTTTCCTTCCCGTTTAGGTCACTGCAGAGCATTACGTAGGGACTGACACAGATGAGTTGCTGACACTGTGTTTAACATAGAACTGATGCACCTCCCTATGTGCTCTGTATGGGACTCGGGGGGGACTCCTTTCACAGCGTAAGTCAGCCCATGGCTACTCCTCTAATCATAATCTTCCATGGTTTTTTTCTTTTTCATATTTGGGATAAAATTAAAAACTGCAGCCATGGATTTCAAGGGCCAGTATCATTTGGATCCTACCTACCTCTCTCACCTGATTTCCTACTAATTTTTTTTCCTTCAGTTGTTCTTCTCTTCTTTTTCACACATGCCAAGGGCTCTCCTATACCAAGGATTTTGTATCTGCTGTATTCTGGGCCTGTGATGTACTTTTCCTTTCTATTTTTGTGTTTCACTCCCCTTGTTTATTCAAGGTTGCTTAGTTACCAGTTTTCCCCACCCAGCCTGTCTAGAATCACATCTTTCCTTACTCTTTACCCCCTTTTACTGCTTTAACTTTTCTTTCCTTGGGATTAACTCCTACCATCCATTGTTATTTCGTAAACCTATGCCCAATTTTTGTTTGCTGTATCTTCCCAACTAGAATGTAAGTTCCATGAGGATAAGGACTTTGTATTAACAGCCACATCTTAAGCTCCTAGAAGTATACCACAGACATAGTAGGCATTTAATAAATAAGTGCTGAAAAATAAACAAGCCCCATGTGATAATTTGAATTCTTTAACACAATATTTTCTCAGCAAGTTTGAAAGTAATGCCTCCCTTATCCCCTGAATAGCTCTCCCCTCAAGAAATCCTCCTTTATAATTCTTCTCTAAGTCCTCAGCCTCTACATCATATAAAATTACAGGATGCGTGCTTTGCAGGGAAGCCAATTTATTACTTTATCTAGAGTGACTGCCTTGGTCTAGCTTTGTCTGTCCCACACTGACTTACACCACACATTTGAGGTCTATGGCATCACCAAATGAAGCATAGAATCTTGCTAAGAATAGCCGCAGTCCATTTGTTTTTGATGGTCCTTCGTAAGAATGTGATGAAAATAAACCTTGAAGAAGGTTGTTTGATGTACTTTCTTTCTTCTCGGGGAATACTTTAGATTACCAAGGATTTTTATCCATTTTGGAATAAAGCACCTGGAAATAAATCCATGCCGATGGTTCTGCCCTCTCTCAGACAATGGGGACGATCACGTGCAAATAGTCATGTGTTAGAGGTTGAGGATTGAGAGGAGTGGAAAAGCAAGAGACGGGGAAGGAAAAGGAACAGGAGGAGGAAGGAGGAAGCAAAGGAAAAGGAGAGAGAAGGAAGGAGGAGGGGAGAGAGTAAGACGAGCAGAAGAGAAAAACAGGAGGAAATCTTGAAGGAAATGTGAAGAGTGGTGATGAGATAATAATTTTCTCACAATGACAAAAGGAAGAAGAAAAGAGTAAATTACCTTGAGAGAGGAGATGATAAGACAGAAAATGGAGGCGATGTAGAATCTCTTCTTATTCTACAAGATCCAGCTTCCTACAAAGTCATTACAATGGTCGTAACAGACTATCAGCAGTCTCTGAGGAGGAAAATGAAGAGCAGGAGAAGGACATGTTTCATGGAGGAGAAAGCTAGACTCAGAGATCTTCCTTCCAGTCTGTTGCAGCAGAAAGTGGTCGAGACAGAGTTTGAAGTCAGGTGTCCCCCCCTGCAAAGCTCCTACTTTCAGTGCTGTATCTACCAGCTTCCTCTAGTTTTCACGCACAATGTATTCACTTGAATCTCCAGAAGCTGAATCTGTTAAATAATTAATAGGAAAACAAACAAAAAACAGCCACCTTCCAGTGGGAAAAACAGAAAGCATTCATGGCTGATTTGTCAGAAGGAGGAGACAAAGGAGCCAATGAATCCAGAACCACCAGAGGAAGCTTGCAGACAAAAGAGAGGAACCCCAGAGACCACGCTGGCAGATGAGTTCATTAAACAACCCTGCACTGTATAAAAAGGATGCTAATCATTGCAGTATTTCCACTCCAAACGAGCAGAGTGAGTTGCATACTGAGTCCTCTCCACGTGAGCTTTTAGAAAAGGTTGATTCTTCTTAGACACCATCAGAGCTGCCAGAGCTCACCCTTGGGAAGCCACAGTCTTCTGCGAGGCAGTCCAAGTCCCAGCTCTGATGCCAGCTGTCACACCAGTGAGTCTGCTTCCTTTCTGGGAAGCTCAGAAGATGCTGGCTGTGCATCCCGGAGGTGGAGGTGAGAAGACGATTTATCCTGTGTGGTCGCAGGGGGAAGTTGGAAGAGGAAGAAGACAAGGGTGGGAGAGAACATTGTATCAGTTAACATTTAAAGTATCTGCCACACATGGTACTGTTTCCAAGTTGACATGTGTCTATTGCCTAGGCAATAGACAAATGCAAATTTTGCCTGCTGAAAAATTTTATTCAAACTGAATGTACACCCAGAAATGTGCAAGAGCTGCCTTTACACATCTTCCCTGTGCTTCTGCTTTTTCAAATGGCTCTAAAACTCATCACAGATTACAATGGACGAGAGTTCAGTTGTGTTCTGAATTAAGAGAGCATCTGTGGGCAAGCTTGGGAGCTGGCCTACTCTTGTTACTTTATTTTGACTGGAATGTTTACTTGAAGTATCAAGTTAAAAATCCCTGAAAGACAATTTAGTCTTCAGCAAGCACTGCATAACTCTGGGTCCATTTTTTTTTTTTTTTATTCTTAGGCATATACTTTATTTATTTACTATTCTTTAGTGTATACTTTTTTTTTTTTCTTTTACTATTCTTAAACATATACTTCAGCAATATTTTGGCCACCTGATGCAAAGAGCTGACTCATTGGAAAAGACCCTCATGCTGGAAGAGATTAAGGACAGGAGGAGAAGAGAGCAATAGATGAGACCGTTGGATGGCATCATTGATATAATGGACATGAGTTTGAGCAAACTGTGGGAGAGAGCAAAGGACAGAGGAACCTGGCCTGCTGCAGTTCATGGGTTGGCAAAAAGTTGGACACAACTGAGTGACGGAACCACAAGCGTATATATTGAATGCTATATTGATCAGGGTTCATTGACAGAGAACAGAATCTCCTCTGGCTAGTTTCAGGGGATTTATTACAGTGTATTAAAGAGGTAATAGAATTGTTGAGAGAGCCGAAGAAACAATCTACTAGACTGGACTTCAGGAACTCACTGTGGAGCTGGCTTTCCGGTGCTGCTGTGACTTGCAGGACCTGAAGGTATTGACTGGGACGAGAGCCTTGCGTGCCAATCAGGGAAACTCCTCATTTATTCCTCCCTTTCACATTTCCCCTTTGGTAGCCATAAGTTTGTTTTCCATACCTTAAGACTCTTTCTGGTTTTGCAAATAAGTTCATTTGTATCATTTTTTAAAATTAGATTCCACATATGAGTGATAAAGGTAATTTTAAATGTAGCCACATTAAACAAGCAAAAGGAAACAAATAACATTAATTTCAACAATATATTTGATTTAACTCAACATGTCTCAAACTTTAACATGTACTCAATATCAAAACCATTAATGTGATGTTCTTCAACTTTTTTGTGCTACAATTTTGAAATCCATTTACAGAGCATCTCAGTCAGAACAAGCTACATTTCAATTGCTTGACCATCACATGTTGCTACTGTGTTTGACAGTGCATGTTTAGAGCAAAGAAGTAATGATCACACTCTCTTTTTATACCAAGTTCCACTTGGATTCCACCAACTTAATATAACAAATTAGCATGGAGTACTTTACACGTTGATTGACTTGCTTAAAAATAGAGGGATCAGGAGTTTAAATTAGGTCTTTTGAATCCAAATATAAATTTAAGTCAAATGTGAAATACCTTACACATTCCAGAAAAACACTGTTGAGTGAACCATTCCCCCACCTGCCTTTTATTTTATTGACTCAGCAGAAGCATCTTGTTTCAAACTGAATACCTGGCTCACAGCTCCCACCAAACTGAGATCCATCCAACTTATGCTAAGAGAGGTCTCATCAGATTTGCTTTGCTTTTTGTTCCCTACATTTCTCTGTACCGTTGGCTGTTCCTCTAGTCTGGAGCTTGAGCTCTGGTCCCAATCTTGGGTATGTTTACAGACTTTAGTAAGACTTTCAAGCATCATGCTAAACACTCTGCCTTCTTGATTTCATTCAATTTTCACACACAGAAACACCTGAAATTGGAATGATGATGGTTGTTTTCAAGATAAGGAAATTGGGGTTCCAAAATTCTAATAAGATTGACAAGAGTCTCAAACTCCTAACTGGTGGACAGAAGATCAAAACTCAGATCGGTATAAAGAGAGCCACTTGTCACTTGATCACACTGTTCCTCTGAAGCAACCATTTAAAAAAAGATCTGAGTTAGGATTAAAAATTCAAGGCAACTTGTATTGGACCAATTCCATCTTTCAACAGTCTTATTTACATTCTGAGAGGGAGAATGAATAGATCCAGATAAAGAATTATGTTCCTTTTAAAATTTTTAATTGCTGAATTTTGAGTCTCCTCTCACTAATTCATTTGGGTGTTTATATTGAGAACTATGTTATCTCTATCTATTTAGTCATTCATTACCACAATGCTATAATACTTGATGGCCCCAAGTAGAGTTTCTCTCCTTGGTCTTATATTCATACAAAATCCAGACACACTCCTTTTTATATATCAAAATAACAGAGAGCATCTGTACAGAAATCCTTAGGAACCAAGAACTAGATTTTTTTTTTTTTTTTCCTGCATCTTGAAGTCCATTGTTTGGTCTTTTTTCCACACACTAGAATCTGGAGTCTTTTTAATAGATAGAATACTCAATTATTTTGGGGAGCACTAATATGACTGCCCCTTCCTACTATAGCATTCAACAAAACAAAATAATCTTGATGGTGCAGATTACTGTTTCTAATCTCCAGCATCATTATGATCTGCAACTATAAAGGATACTATGAGTTACCTGTGAAAGTTCCCAGCGCTTGTTAGGTACCAGATGGAGGCTACGCTGATTCCCTCCTATTAACACTTACAAGCAGGATACAGGTTTCTATTTTGCCAGAAAATGACTTTAATGTTTTGGTCACATTATCTCAAATATCTCCATACATGACAGGATCTTGCAGAGTGTTTGTTGCTGTTTGTCAAATGCATTAACGCCCAGCATCAAGCCAGCTGCTGATTTGTTGGGGCTTTATCCATTGTATTAGTCCATTTGAGCTGTTGTAACAGAAAAAAAATCATAAAGTGGGCAGCTCAAAAACAACAGAAATTTCCCTCTCCCAATTCTGGGGCCTGGAACTCTGAGATCAGGGTGCCACCATGGTCACGTGAGGGCCCTCTTCCAGGAGCTATACCTCTCATTGTGTGCTCATACGGTGGAAAGGGATGGGGGAACCCCCAGAGCCTTGATCCCATTTGATCCCATTTGATCCCATTTGTGAAGGCTCCACCTTCATGCCCTAAACACCATTCAAGGTCCCAACTCCTAACACTATCACTTGAATCATTCGGCTTTCACCATAGCAATTCTGGGGAGACACAAATATTGAGGCCATGGCACCGTTTTTCAGGGGGACAAGTTGTGACTCTTACAGGCGGATGCCATAAAGAGCAGCAGGAGCCAGGTCAGGGATGACTGCAGAAATGAAATGCAGAGAGGATTTGGTACTCTCTTGTAGGTTTCCATGGCGCTTATCGCTGTTCTAGTAAAAATAATAAAATGCATTAGGAAAAATTTATTTTGGACATTTTTCTCAATGAGATCAAATAAGAACATTCTTTCACATGAGAGCTGTTCAAAACATTGAAAATGATCTATTTTGCTATTAAAAACTGTCTTTCTTCTTCTAAAGTTTATACAACTCCTTTAGGAGTTTCCTAAGTGGCAGTGTTATCCAGAAACCCATAATTTCCTACTCGCTGAATGTTTTCCATTTATAATTTTCTCTAAAAATGGATTATGTGAATTTTTCTAAGCCAAAT
Organism: Dama dama; assembly: GCF_033118175.1. NCBI lineage: Eukaryota > Metazoa > Chordata > Mammalia > Artiodactyla > Cervidae > Dama > Dama dama. The sequence continues at coordinate 5,731,427 of NC_083701.1, read as the reverse complement.
TATCACATGCCTCTTTATCATCCTCCGATAGAAAGGATTTCAACCTTGTTTTAAGCAATATGACTTCAATGCAAGCCTACCTTGTTCTGTTCCTCACACTCTCTCCAACACTGCCTGTTTTCTGAAATTTTTCTTAGTCTCCAATTCCAAGGATATATTTATCCCTAAAGACAGGTAGCCATTTGGCTTATCTGGGTGCTGAAACTTTATCTCAATCCAAATAGTGCCGTTTCTTGCAGGGCTGGTGGAAAAGGCAGGATAATATATTGGGAATGTATCGGGAACATTTAACATACCCTTCGACAAAGAAACTACCAGCTCTTCATCTAAGACCATGTCCTTTCCTTTCTGGACACCCAGTTGTGTTTCATTCCTCAGGCTCCCTCATAGGTAGGTATCACCAAGAGTCTGAGTTCTAGCTGCTGGAGGATTGGAAGAAGCACTGTGTGCTACTTTCAGGCCTTGCTTGCTAAAAAAAAAAGAAAAAAAAAGAGGATGATTTAACTGGCATTGTTGTAAGGCCAGTGGGCTTCCGTGGTGGCTCAGATGGTAAAGAATCTGCCTGCAACGCAAGAGACCCGAGTTCAATCTCCGAATCGAGATGAACCCCTGGAGGAGGGAATGGCGACCCACTCCAGTATTCTTGCCTGGAGAATCCCCATAGACAGAGGAGCCTGGCGACTACAGTTCATAGGGTTGCAAAGAATTGGACAGACTGAGCAACTAAACAACAACAGCAACCATAATTGTAAGGCTATGAGTTTATAACACTTTACATGAAGTGGTATGTTATTTAAACATGGGCTGTGATGAATTAAAGGTGTGTATTGAACCCAAAGAAGGCATAGAAGCTTAGAAAAAGATATGGAATATACAAACAGTGGGCACAAAATAAAACATAAAGATATCCAATTAATTCAAAAACAGGCAAAAAAAAAAAAAAAAGAAAAAGAAAAAAAACACAGGACAGATGAAGTAAGGCACACGTGTGTGCATGCTAAATCACTTCAGTCATGTTCAACTCTTTGCGACCCTATGTACTATAGCCCGCCAGGCTCCTTAATCCACAGGACTCTCCAGCATGGAAGAAGACAAACATTGCAAGCACTCATTAAAAGAAGCAATCTAGTGCAGCAGCATTAATATCATACATAGAAAACTTGAGAACAGGGCATTTTACTGAAAATAAAGAGGAACGATACAAAATGATAAAGGAGTTATTTTCCAAGAGGACATAACAAATCTAATTTTATATCCATCTACCAATACAGCTTCAAAATACATGAAGCAAAACCAGTAGCTCTAAAATTAAAAATAAGCAAATGCACCATTAACATTAGAGATTTCAATATTCCTCTCTTAGTAATCAGAACAAACAGAGGAAATCAGTAAGGATGTAGAAGAACTTAACACATTGTTAAACCACTTATCTATCTGAGATTTACAGAACATCTCATGCCAACAGAACCTGTTTTCCTAATGCCCAGGGGATCATTCTCCAACACAGCCCATATTCTCAGGGGAATAGGAACCTGGGGTGGGATAAACTGTATATTCTTTGGTCACATGACTTTAAATAAGAAACTGATAACAGAAATGTATCTGGGAGAAAAGCCATCAAATATTTGGAAATTGAAGAGTATATATAAATAAGTCAAGGGTCAAATGGAGAATCAGAAGAAAAATTAGAAGACATTTTAAATTGAGTGGAAACAAAAATATGGCAATAAAACATATGTAAACAGCTACAGCAGGACTTGAGGCATTTGTAACATTGAATGTTTATGTTAGAGAGATTGAAAGTCTCATACCAGTGATCTGAGCTTCTACCTTTAAAAAATGGGGTGGGGGGGAAATGAACCAAACCAAGTGAAAGAAAGAAAAAATAAAGAGAAAAAAAAATGTAATTGCAAAGAGAAAAAAATAGAAAATCAATGGAAGAAAGAAAAGGTTCTTTGAAATGATCAATAAAAATGATAAACCACTAGTCAGACTGAATAATGAATGACAGAGAAGAGACACAAGTCACTAAAGTCAGAACTGAAACAGGGACGTCTCCATAGATCAATCCTTCAGACACTGTCAGGATAAGAAAAAGTACATGTAAGGTTGTTTTGCTGTTTAGTCTCTAAATCATGTCTGACTTTTTGTGATCCCATGGACTGTAACCAGCCAGATTCCTCTGTCCTTGGAATTCTCCACAAAGAATACTGGAGTGGGTTCCATTTCCTTCTCCAGGGGATCTTCCCAATCCGGGGATCGAAACTGTGTTTCCTGCATTGCCTGCGTTTCTCACACTGCAGGTGAATTCTTTACCACTGAGCCCCCAGGGAAGCCTAAGTAAGGTTATGTACGTGTGCGTGAGTGAATCAACAAAACACACAATTGGTTCTTTGAAGAGACCAAGAGAATTGAAAAGCCCTAGCAAGAATGTTGTGAGACAGAGACATTGTAAGGAAATATCCTGAACGATCAAAGGGCACAGTAGTCTAAATCTTAAAGACACTAAAATATATAGCAAATAAATTTACTAACATCTGCATTTGAAAATGCAGATAAAAAAAGACAAATTCCTAAGAAAACAAGTGTTTCCGCAAACTGAAACAAAGTGTAACATCAACAAAATCTGAATAATCATAATAAATACTTCAAAGATGTACATAAAAATATCCTCAGGAAAAGATGGCTAGACCGATAAACTCTTCCAGGCATTTGAAATATATATATATATATATATATATATATATATATATATATATATATACTAATAGCATGGTTCTTTTTCCCCCTCAGAAAATGGGAAAATAAAGAAATTCTCTAATTTGCTTTATGAAGCCTAGACATAAATTTAGTATGGAAACCAGAAAGGAGGATAACAAAACTGAAGAATACTAACCAATCTCTCTCAAAGACAGAAAATGAAAAAAAAAAAAGTAAAATATTAATAGATATGTAATATATATCAAATACTTTTCAACCAAGTTGGGTTTATTTCAGAAATTCAAAGGTGGCTTAATAATTGCAAATTAATTGATGTAAGTTAGAATATTAACAGAATAAAGGAGAGCCATCATATTGTCATCACAGGAGATGGAAGAAAATCATTTTATCAACGTCATCATCACTTCACAATAGAAAGGAAACACTCTGAGCAAAGAATAGAGGCAAACTTTCTTAATAGACATTATTAAGAAATAATTCTGTAGCCAGTACAAAGAAATGAAATAAGATATATGGATCGGAAAGGAAGAAAAGAATTAGCATAATTGCAGAAGTAAAATATGTAACAAAGTTGACTAATCACCATTTAGAATCAAAGAATGAACTTAGATAATTGTTGGATGCAGATCAATATACAAAACTCAGTTGCATGCCTATATTCCATCAAAAAGATTTAAATATGCATTTTTAAAATGCCACTTAAATATCATTAAAATGTCAGATATTTAACAGTAAATCTAAGAAGTGACATGCTTTGCATGTGATGCTAGTGGTAAAGAACCCTCCTGCCAAGAGACACAGGAGATGCAGGTAAAATCCCTGGGTCAGGAAGACCCCCTGGAGGAGGGCACGGCAACCCACTCCAGTATTCTTGCCTGGAGAATCCCATGGACAGAGGAGCCTGGTGGGCTACAGTCCATGGGATCACAGAGTCGGACACGACTGAACTGGCTTAGCACAGCGCAGAGCACAATAAATGACATATAAGACCTGTATTCACAGTACTGCAAAATACAAAAGACAACAATTAAATGAAACCTAAATATAAGGAGAGCTACCTCCTGATCATCCGCTGAAAGAATCACTATTAGAAATATTTCAGTTTTCCTCAAACTGAGCCATAAAGTGATTGTAACAAAATGCCACATATTTTTAAAGTGAGTATTGATAGTTCAGTTCAGTCATATTGATAAGGTGAGTCTAAATGTATGTGGAGTTTCAAAGTGATAGTCACTGCAAGGGCAAACTTAAGGAAAAGGCTGTATCATTTATTAGTAGACAATAAGAGTTCCTGGGTGGCTCAGCTGGTAAAGAATCCGCCTGCAGTGCAAGAGACCTGGGTTTGATCTTGGGTGGGAAGATCCCCTGGAGAAGGGAAAGGCTACCCACTGCAGTATTCTGGCCTGGAGAATTCCATGGACTGTATAGTCCATGGGGTCACAAAGAGTCGGACACGACTGAGCGACTTTCACTTTCACTTTCAAGACTTATTATAAAGCTACAGTAGTAGCCTTCATGACACTGTGGTATTGGTACAAACATAAACACAGAGTTACGCTCAAGCAGCTTTCCAGGATTAGCTAGGCAGAATTTGGAGTCAAATGAGTTGGACCTGGAATTTCTAATTCTTCCAGTTGTTGTCACTTTCAGTTGCTCAGTCATGTCTGACTCTTTGGCACCCCATGGCCTGCAGCACACCAGGCTTCTCTGTCCATCACTGACTCCCAGAGCTTACTCAAACTCATGTTCATCAAGGCAGTGATGCCATCCAACCATCTCATCCTCCGTTGTCCCCTTCTCCTCCCGCCTTCAATCTTTCCCAGCATCAGGGTCTTTTCCAATGAGTCAGTTCTTCGAATCAGGTGGCCAAAGTACTGGAGTTTCCATTGTTGTGGCTTTGGGCCAATCATTTAATATCTCCAACCTTGTATTTCATTTGTATACAGGGTTTGACAATAATTCAAATATTATTATTAAAATTAAGTAATATATTTAAGGCGCATAGCATTTAACACAATGTCTGACACCCAACAAACCCCAGAAATTTTAAACATAACTGCCAATGCATGTTAAACAGTTAGGAGAATATCTAGCCTGCAGTAAGCAATCAATGTTAACAGCAATCGTTATATTAATATTAACAAGGCCAACGTGGAAATAATGTTTGCCCAATTCTAAGCACTTATTATTCACTCTCTAAAAAGGATTGTGCGTGAATAATCAGGAGTGACACTGAAATTCTAGAGACAGGCAGACTTGTCCTCAGTCCTGAAGTGGGTAATTGCTCCAAATGTCCTTATTTTCTAAAAGACCTGGAGAGTGTACAGGGAAAAAAAATAAATAAATGAACATACCTCTCTGGTAGTTATTCCTGAAGTATGGGGACCATGCTGATAATAACTAAAAATTGCAATTAGAGGAATTTCTTCACAGCACCTCTGGGTCCCATCACCCCTGTTTCACTACAAGAGTGTTTGGCCGTTTTCCATCTGTGCCTCATCAGACAGCTAGCAGCAGGTGCTTCCTATAGAGACGTTCAGAAAACAAGCTTTGTGAGGGGGCGGAGGTGGGGTCCTCTCTCACCCTCCCGACCTTGTCCACTCTGTTCAGCGGAGGCTGGGGGACGCTGGGGGGTGCTTTGGGAGAGAGGCGTCTCACCGCTGAGTCTTCCCGCACAATTTCTTTCTCAGTTTGCACACGCGCACAAAGCCGGGGTGACGGTGGTTTGGTCACTCAGTCGTTCCGAGGCTTTGCACCTCCATGAACGGCGCCCCGACGGGCTCCTCTGTCCTTGCGATTTCCCAGGCAAGAACACCCGAGTGGGTTGCCATTTCCTTCTCCGGGGGAACTTCCCGACCCTGGAACCAAACCCGGGTCTCCTGCATTGCAGGTGTATTCTTTACCAACTGAGCCTCCAGGGAAGCCCCAAAGCGTGGGAGACGTTGCCGTTTTTGTCTCATCATGGAGTCCTTAGTTCTTGTGGAGTCCTTCAATTTCCGGTAACTTGACTGGACATGCACGTGGTCTGAGAGGTCAAACGGTCCAGCCAAATGCAGCCACTTTATTCCTGGGCAGAAAAGACCTAGGAGAGCCCCACGGCTACCCACGTGGCCTTGGCACAGCCACTTCACCTCTGCATACCTCGATGTACCTTTCTGGGAAATGGGAGGGAGGTGGGGGGAGGCTCAAGAGGGAAGGGACATCGGTGTACCTGTGGCTGATTCGTGCTGCTGTATGGCAGAAACCAACACAATATTGTAAAGCAATTATCCTTCGATTAAAAATACATAAATTTAATTTTAAAAATCATTATCAGGCCAGAGCTGAGGATTGAATACAATCTAGAGTGGTCAGCTTTGCATGTCTATCTCTTCCTATTTGACTTCAAGGAATTCCCTCAGCTAAAGGTCTTCGCATCCATCTACTCCAGAATCCGGGATATTTCCCAATAGAAACCTTCCAACCTCTCCTCAGGGTCTTTGCTCAGCAAATGACAATCCCCCCAAGATGTGCTCTTCCCTTCCAGGTGTGCCTGTGGAAATAAAACATTGCTTTCTAGGGAGAATATAGCTCTGTCTTTTGACCTGGTTAGAATGAATCTCATGGGATTCCAGGGGCTCTCAGTACATGGTGATTTCCCTCTCCTGCTCCAGGGACATCCTGCAACATCAGCAGACAATCTTGATCATCAGAAGTGGGGTACACAGTGATGAAATGCTTCTACCATCCTACAGTTCACAAGTGAGCCCTCACAATGAAGAACTTCCCAGCCAAACATGCCACCAGTCCTGAAGTTGGAAACCCCACCCCTTATTCAGTGTGGTGCCCAAATCCTCAGCTTGTCCTTCAGACCCTCTGTGACCCAGCTCTGGATAAAACATCCCCATTTTATACCTTGGCCCTTTTATATGTCATTTTTAGTCTTCTAAAATGTCTTTTTAGAAGAAAAACATATCTTCTTTAAAGAAGAAATGACATCTTCTTTATGTCATCTTCTTAGTCTAATGCCTGAAACATTAGGAATGTGTGAATTCCATGAAGACAGGGGTGTTTTTTTTTTTTTCCATTTTATGCACAGCTGTATCCCCAGGTGCTCAACAAACAATCGCTGAATGAGTCGGTGAACAGAAATGCAGTGCCTGCCCCCAGGGTTTGCACAGACGCACTCCTCTTCCTTGAATGTCTTCTCTTCTCGTTGAACTAACAAATCCCTCCTCATCATTCAACATCTAAGCATGCCCTCTTCAAGATGTCCCTCCTTGCCCCAGACCCAGTGTCCCACCTGCTCCGCTGGGCTGTTTGTACCTTTGACATCTGTCTGACTTGTCTCCTCACATTGTTCTGTAATTTATCTTCCTTGGCATTCCTCTTCTCTGCGTGATTACAAGAGCTTTCAAGGCAAGGCTCCTGTCTTAATTATTTGAATATCTCCACCACTGTTCACAGCACCTGACACCGAAGAGGTTCTTAGTAAAGATATTTTGAATGAATGAGTGAGCAGGCGATGACTCGAGGTGTGACAGGCGTGGTGATAAGTGTGAAGCTGGAATGTGGGCGTCAATTCATCTATGAGGTGGCAGAGGGTACCATGCAAGCAACCCTTCTCCACGTGACTTAATAATTCTGCTTATCACTGGGGAGGATGCAGGGTCCTTGCACAGGGTACCAACTGTTTCCTAGTAGCTATTGTGGACATAAGCTGGGATTTGGGAGAATAGAGACAGCATGTTGCACAGATTCACAAGAATAGGAGAAATTGAGAGCATGTATTAAGACAGATGCAAAGTGTAACTTGCACCATTCTGGGTCATTTCTTCACTTTTTATGGAGGAAATACCACACTTTCATAGAGGCAATGGGGGAGAATTGATGTTTCCAGGGTTAAGGCAGACACTAAGAGGACTGATGGAGTAGACGAGGGTAAGGCAGTCACACTGCCTCCCTGCAACTGGTTATGATAAAGGTGAGCCTCCACACAGGGCCAGGTGGGCTGAATGTCAAGGTGGCAGGGAAGGTGGAAGAGGAGAAAGAAGTCAGGGCAGGGAATCAGCCCGGGGGAGGGTACACATTTACCCCTGGAAAATTCTCCCAGGGTCGAGTCTGGTGGTCATAGCAACTGTGCTAATCCCTCAGAATTTAAGGTGACTCTGCAGGAAAATGGAGTAAAATGTGTTGTCCCAAATAGTTGATTTTAACGTGTTCACTGATGCTCAGAGTAAGGAAGAACAGATCTAGCACTGGTACAGGTCTAGAGAAAAAGGGAAAGAGAGGGACCCAAGAAAGTTATTACAGAAAACTGCTGACTAAATTGCTAAACAAAGTTGGCAGTCTAAGTTGTCTTGTTGAATAATTCCATAAATACAGCTTGTGAAACTGTTCAAGAAAATACCGCAGGCAAAGAAAAAATAATCACCCCTTAATAGAGAAGAATTATCTAAAATAAAATCCAGAGAGTATTGAACTTATGATGTGGAGCCGCCATATGTAAAGGGGCTTCTTCAGATAAGAATACTGGAGTGGTTGGCCATTTCCTTCTCCAGGGGATCTTCCCGATCCAGGGATCGAAGCTGGGTCTCCTGCATTGCAGGCAGATTCTTTATCATCTGAGACACAAGGGAAATCCCCTCAATTCTCTAAGGGAAGAGATTTTGGGGGCAGTCAGACAGCTGCACAAACAATTCCATGAACCAATGAGGAACAAACGCTTCTCTTAGAACTCCATGCAATTGTCATATTGTTCTGAGAGCACTCTCCTTTGAGCTTAAGAAGCTCAACAAGGACAGAGTTTTAAGTCAAACCAAGCACTTTGGAAATTTTTATAGAGATAAATGTTGGGGTTTGGGCTCATTTGGCAACAATGTTTTTTTGAATTTTTCACTTAGCAAAGTCCTTGATAGAATTACCTGCCCATTTTACATCTTACATCCATTGGTCTTAATTGCCCAAAGCATCTTTGCCATGGTATATTTAAGTTTGGGGCTTCCTTGGTGGCTCAGACAGTAAAGAATCTGCCTGCAACGCAGGAGACCCAAGTTCGACCCCTGGGCCAGGCAGATTCCCTGGAGAAGGGAATGGCTACCCACTCTAATATTCTTGCCTGGAGAATTCCGTGGACAGAGGAGTCTAGCAGGCTTAAAATCTGTATCAACATTTGAGAAATGAAGGATTTTACATTAAAATTCATATTTATTCTTTCAATAAAAGAATTCCTGAAGATCTGGCCACTTGGGACCTTCTTTTCCTCATAGTGTCATTGAATGGATTTGCCCCCTGCCAGTTCCCTTGTTGCCTTCCATCATGATTTAACAACATTTATAAATGTCTTTATTGAAACATAGTGGAGTTACAAAATTGTGCTTGTTTCAGGTGTTTAGAATCTTCTCCATTATGAATTCTGGGAGGGTCTTGAGGATTCTGGCTGCCCTCCCCCACCACCCCCGTGGCCTCATCCCAATCTTTGCCCAGTTTGCTCCGATGGATATTTTGTTTCCCCAAGTCACTCTGTTCTAATGGTCTCTTGGTCCAGTGAAGCCCAAATATGGTCCCCACTTACAGACCCCGCACAACAGCTCCTGCCCATCCAGAAGGGATCTCCAGACGGCAATTGGTTTGATCATTACCTTGGTCCTTAGTTAACAGGACCATCAGAGAGCTTGAATACAGCGCTGTTTATCAGCTGTACTTTAAAATATTTTGTGGGGTACTTCGATGCTTGCAATCGCAGGACACCAGAAAAGGCATGGATACCATCCCAGTGTGTGTCAGGGCTGGCACAATCACAGAGGCTAGCGCAGTGCTGACAACATGTTTTGCAAAATGACTGAATGACTTAATGGCTACTGTTTATTGAGTACATACTATTTACCAGCTACTTTTCATATGTTTTCTCAACCAACTGTCATAGCAGTCTAGTGATGTGGGTGGATGTCTTAGTCTCCAAAGTCGACATGAGACCCATGAAGCTTAGAGAGGTAAATCATTTATTTGTGATCTCACAGTTGAATTTCAAAAACTATCTGACTCCAAAGCACTTTAGATGAACAGATAATCGAATGAATGAAGGCATCAGTGATGGAATGAATGATTATGAAAACCCTAGTTGTCAGGCTTGAGTCTCATATCACAGTCAGACACAGTGATTCTCAATCCAGGTTGCCCACTGGATCAACCGTGGAGATTTAAAACCACATATGACCTGGGCTCCACCCCCAGAGACTCTGGTTGAATTGGGGACAAGAGTGGGTATTAGGAAATTTTTTTAAGCTCTGAGATGATATTCACATATACTCGATCTGAGAGCCACTTGGTTAGGGAAAAGGACATTATTCACCAGGCCTGCTTACATGACAGAGATAAACCTTATATTGGCTATTTCTGGAGGTCAAGTATGTGCATTTTTAAGAATCACACATAATGATTCTTATCATCCAACAAGTTTGAGCACCACTGTAGTAAAACTGAGGCAGCTGATTATGTGTCTCCTGTCCAAGGATAAGGATTATGCCTGGACGTAGCAATTGGTCTGATTTTGCAAGGGGGTCAGAGGCAATAAAAACCCCATTGGTCCCACGTAGTGATGGACAAGAGAGACCCACAGGACAGAGTGAAGTAGATGGCCAGTAATTTGATGCTCTTCAAACTGACCATCTTTAAGTGTTCTTTAACATTTATTACTTAGGGGCTTGGAGTGATTGATTTGCTACTAACACAGACGTAGGTACATGAATGTGTTTCCTTGGTTTTCATTTTATTAGTTTTTTATAACATTTTATTGCTGTGACAGCATTTTGTAAGAAGAAAATCACTTAACAGAGAAATGTTAGGTTTTTGTTTTGAAATTCATTTGTATTACTTTCTAACTTTGGCAGAATAATAATGTCAAATTATATTAGGCCATTTTACTTTGTGGGTACTGAGAACTACTTATGTGATATCCCTTAAGAGACCAAAAAGCTGACCATATACTGTTAGAGGCATTGTGCTAGGCCCTTTGAAGGGACAACAAAAGAAAAAGCAGTGAACTCCGCCCTCTAGTGGGGAAAATTGTACATGCAGGGACTCAGAAACCACACATTGTAAAATCTCAGGAATAAGACTGGTTTAAGGCCACCAAGGGGATTCCTTGGTATCTCAGCAGATAAAGAATCCTCCTGCAAAGCAGGAGACCTGGGTTCAATCCCTGGGTTGGAAGATCTCCTGGAGGAGGGCATGGCAGCCCACTCCAGTTTTCTTGTCTGGAGAATCCCGAGGATAGAGGAGCCTGGTGGGCTACAGTCCTTAGAATCGCGGAATCGGACACGACTAAAGCAACTCAGCACAGCGCAGCACAGGGCCACCCATTCAGTAAGAAAATAAGGACAGGGCTTAGCCTCACCCCAGGCATCTCAGAGGGACTGGTGTGGCCAACTTTGTGCTGTGTGCTGACCTAAATGCTCTGCATAGGGATGAACAAAATAGACAAGAAGGTATATTCTAGCTGAGTTTTAAATTATCCATATTAAAAAATCAGCAAAGACCTGAATAGACATTCTTCCATAGAAGGTTTAGGCCCACAGACACATGAAAAGGTGTTCACCATCACTAAGCATCAGGGGAATGCAAATTGAAACCACAGTGAGGTATCTCCTCACACTGTTAGAATTTTTGTCATCGTTCAGCCACTCAGTCATGTCTGACTCTGTGACCCATGGACTGCAGCATGCTAGGCTTCCCTGTCCTTCACCATCTCGCGGAGTTTGCTCAAACACATGTCTGGCTACTATCAAAATGACAAGAGATAAGTGTTGGATGTGGAGAAAAGGGAACCCCTGTGCACTGTTGGTAGGGATGTAAACAGGGGAAACTGCTCTGGAGAACAGTGTAGAGCTTCCTCAAAAATTAAAAATAGAACTGCAAGGTGATTCAGCGATTCAAACTTCTGTGTATATATTAAAAAAAAAAAAAAAAAAAAAAAACCTCAAGGAGATATCTGAAGTCCCATATTCATTGCACTGATCATAATAGTCAAGACATGGAGACAAACTAAGTGCTCTTTAAATGAATGAATGGAAAATGTATATGTAAAATGGAACATTTTTCAACCTTAAAAATAAGAGAAATCCTGTCATTTGAAGCAACATGGATGAAAGTGGAGTGCATTATGCTGAGTGAAGTAAAATCAGACAGAGAAAAAAACTTCTTCATGCTAGCACTTACATGTGGAATCTAGAAAAAATGTTGAATTCATAGAAACAGAGAATTAAAAAGTGATTGTCATTTCTGGCCTTACATTTAGATCTTTAATCCATTTTGAGTTTATTTTTGTATATGGTGTTAGAAAGTATTCTAGTTTCATTCTTTTATGAGTGGTAGACCAGTTTTCCCAGCACCACTTGTTAAAAAGGCTGTCTTTTTTCCATTGTATATTCTTGCCTCTTTTGTCAAAGATAAGGTGTCCATAGGTTCATGGATTCTGTTCCATTGATCTATATTTCTGTCTTTGTGCCAGTACCATACTGTCTTGATGACTGTGGCTTTGTAGTAGAGCCTGAAGTCAGGCAGCTTGATTCCTCCAGTTCCATTCTTCTTTCTCAAGATTGCTTTGGCTATTCGAGGTTATTTTGTATTTCCATACAAATTGTGAAATTATTTGTTCTAGTTCTGTGGAGAATACCATTGGTAGTTTGATATGGATTGCACTGAATCTATAGATTGCTTTGGGTAATATACTCATTTTCACAAAGTTGATTCTACCAATCCATGAACACGTTATATTTCTCCATATATTTCTGTCCTCTTTGATTTCTTTCATCAGTGTTTTATAATTTTCTATGTATAGGTCTTTTGTTTCTTTAGGTAGATATACACCTAAATATTTTATTCTTTTTGTTGCAATGGTGAATGGTATTGTTTCCTTAATTTCTCTTTCTGTTTTCTCATTGTTAATGTATAGGAATGCAAGGGATTCCTCTGTGTTAATTTTATATCCTGCAACTTTACTATATTCATTGATTAGCTCTAGTAATTTTCTGGTAGAGTCTTTAGGGTTTTCTATGTAGAGGATCATGTCATCTACAAACAGTGAGAATTTCACTTCTTCTTTTCCTATCTGGATTCCTTTTTATTTCTTTTTCTGCTCTGATTGCTGTGGCCAAAACTTCCAAAACTATGTTGAATAATAGTGGTGAGAGTGGGCACCCTTGTCTTGTTCCTGATTTCAGGGGAAATGCTTTCAATTTTTCACCATTGAGGATAATGTTTGCTGTGGGTTTGTCATATATAGCTTTTATTATGTTGAGGTATGTTCCTTCTATTCCTGCTTTATGGAAAGTTTTTGTCATAAATGGATGTTGAAATTTGTCAAAGGCTTTTTCTGCATCTATTGAAATAATCATATGGTTTTTATCTTTCAATTTGTTAATGTGATGTATTACATTGATTGATTTGTGGATATTAAAGAATCCTTGCATTCCTGGGATAAAGCCCACTTGGTCATTATGTATGATTTTTTAATATGTTGTTGGATTCTGTTTGCTAGAATTTTGTTAAGGATTTTTGCATCTATGTTCATCAGTGATATTGGCCTGTAGTTTTCTTTTTTTGTGGCATCTTTGTCTGGTTTTGGAATTAGGGTGATGGTGGCATCATAGAATGAGTTTGGAAGTTTACCTTCTTCTGCAATTTTCTGGAAGAGTTTCAGTTAGATGGGTGTTAGCTCTTCTCTAAATTTTTGGTAGAATTCAGCTGTGAAGCCATCTGGCCCTGGGCTTTTGTTTGCTGGAAGATTTCTGATTACAGTTTTGATTTACGTGCTTGTGATGGGTCTGTTAAGATCTTCTATTTCTTCTTGGTTTAGTTTTGGAAAGTTATACTTTTCTAAGAATTTGTCCATTTCTTCCAAGTTGTCCATTTTATTGGCATAGAGCTGCTGGTAGTAGTCTCTTATGATCCTTTGTATTTCAGTGTTGTCTGTTGTGATCTCTCCATTTTCATTTCTAATTTTGTTGATTTGGTTTTTCTCCCTTTGTTTCTTAATGAGTCTTGCTAACGGTTTGTCAATTTTGTTTATCTTTTCAAAAAACCAGCTTTTAGCTTTGTTGATTTTTGCTATGGTCTCTTTTGTTTCTTTTGCATTTATTTCTGCCCTAACTTTTAAGATTTCTTTCCTTCTATTAACCCTGGGGTTCTTCATTTCTTCCTTCTCTAGTTGCTTCAGGTGTAGAGTTAGGTTATTTATTTGACTTTTTTCTTGTTTCTTGAGGTAAGCCTGTAATGTTATGAAGCTTCCCCTTAGCACTGGTTTTACAGTGTCTCATAGGTTTTGGGTTGTTATGTTTTCATTTTCATTCATTTCTATGCATACTTTGTTTTCATTTTGATTTCATAGGCAAAACACTCTCCGACATAAATCACAGCAAGATCCTCTGTGACCCACCTCCCAGAATATTGGAACTAAAAGCAAAAATAAACAAATGGGACCTAATTAAACTTAAAAGCTTTTACACAGCAAAGGAAACTATAAGCAGGGTGAAAAGACAGCTTCCAGAATGGGAGAAAATAGTAGCAAATGAAGAAACAGACAAAGGATTAATCTCAAAAATATATAAGCATCTCCTGCAGCTCAATTCCAGAAAAATAAATGACCCAATCAAAAAATGGGCCAAAGATCTAAACAGACATTTCTCCAAAGAAGACATACAGATGGCTAACAAACACATGAAAAGATGTTCAACATCACTCCTTATCAGAGAAATGCAAATCAAAACCTCAATGAGGTACAATTACATGCCAGTCAGAATGGCTGCTATCCAAAAGTTTACAAGCAATAAATGCTGGAGAGGGTGTGGAGAAAAGGGAACCCTCTTACACTGTTGGTGGGAATGCAAACTAGTACAGCCACTATGGAGAACAGTATGGAGATTCCTTAAAAAACTGGAAATAGAACTGCCATATGACCCAGCAATCCCACTCCTGGGCATACACACCGAGGAAACCAGATCTGAAAGAGACATGTGTACCCCAATGCTCATCGCAGCACTGTTTATAATTGCCAAGACATGGAAGCAACCTAGACGCCCATCAGCAGACAAATGGATAAGAAAGCTGTGGTACATATACACAATGAAATATTACTCAGCCATTAAAAAGAATTCATTTGAATCAGTTCTAATGAGTGGATGAAACTGGAGCCCATTATACAGAGTGAAGTAAGCCAGAAAGAAAAATACCAATACAGTATACTAATGCATATATATGGAATTTAGAAAGATGGTAATGATAACCCTATATGCAAGACAGTAAAAGAGACACAGATGTACAGAACAGACTTTTGGACTCTATGGGAGAAGGTGAGGGTGGGATGATCTGAGAGAACAGCATCAAAACATGTATGTCATCAAGTGTGAAACAGATCGCCAGTCCAGGTTGGATGCATGAGACAAGTGCTCGGGGCTGGTGCACTGGGATGACCCAGAGGGATGGAATGGGGAGGGAGGTGGGAGGGGTGTTCAGGATGGGGAACACATTTAAATCCATGGCTGATTCATGTCCACGTATGGCAAAAAACCACTACAATATTGTAAAGTAATTAGCCTCCAACTAATAAAAATAATTGGGGGGGGAAAGTGATTGTCGGGTGTTGGGAGGTGAGGAAAATAGGAAGAGTTTGGTTAAATGATACAAACTTGCAGTTAAAGGAATGGCAAGGTTTGAGAACCTAATGTGAAACATGGTTCAGTTCAGTTCAGTTCAGTCGCTCAGTTGTGTCTAACTCTTTGCGACCCCATGAATCGCAGCACACCAGGCCTCCCTGTCCATCACCAACTCCCGGAGTTTACTCAAACTCATGGCCATCGAGTCGGTGATGCCATCCAGCCATCTCATCCTCTGTCGTCCCCTTCTCCTCCTGCCCCCAATACCTCCCAGCATCAGGGTCTTTTCCAATGAGTCAACTCTTCACATGAGGTGGCCAAAATATTGGAGTTTCAGCTTCAGCATCAGTCCTTCCAATGAACACCCAGGTCTGATCTCCTTTAGCATGGGCTGGTTGGATCTCCTTGCAGTCCAAGGGACTCTCAAGAGTCTTCTCCAACACCATAGCTCAAAAGCATCAATTTTTTGGTGCTCAGCTTTCTTCACTGTCCAACTCTCACATCCATACATGACCACTGGAAAAACCATAGCCTTGACCAGACGGACCTTTGTTGGCAAAGTAATGTTTCTGCTTTTTAATATGCTATCTAGGTTGGTCATAACTTTCCTTCCAAGGAGTAAGCGTTTTTTAATTTCATGGCTGCAATCACCATCTGCACTGATTTTGGAACCCCCAAAAATAAAGTCTGTCACTGTTGCCACTGTCTCCCCATCTATTTCCCATGAGGTGATGGGACCAGATGCCATGATCTTAGTTTTCTGAATGTTAAGCTTTTTTTTTTTTTTTTAATGTTAAGCTTTAAGTCAACTTTTTCATTCTCCTCTTTCACTTTCATCAAAAGGCTTTTTAGTTGCTCTTCACTTTCTACCATAAGGGTGGTATCATCTGCATATCTGAGGTTATTGATATTTCTCCTGGCAATCTTGATTCCAGCTTGAGCCTCTTCCAGCACAGCATTTCTCATGATGTACTCTGCATATAAGTTAAATAAGCAGGGTGAAAAGATACAGCCTTGATGTACTCTGACATGGTTACTACAGTTGATAACACTGTATTGCCTACTTGTAGTTTGCTAAGAGAGTAGAACTTGAAAGTTCTCACCCTAAAAAGAAATGAATATGTGATGTCATGGATGTGATCATCACTAGATGGAGAGGGATCCTTTTACAATGCATTTGCACATCACATCGTCATGTTGTCCTCTGTAAATACCATCCTCCCCAACGAGGTGCTCCACACAAGAGCAGCCACTGCAGTGAGAAGCCAGAGCACTGCAACTAGAGAGAAGACCCTGCTCACCACTAGAGAAAATCTGTCCAGCAACAGAGACCCAATGTGGTCAAATACATAAATAAAATTATTTAAAATTTTAAAATATCTTATAATCGTATTTGCCAACTGGGTGAATGGATAATAGTGGACAGTTAAAAGCCCCATGATCAGTGCTCTGCACTAGGTTCTGGGGCTGTAATAATAAGCAAGAGACAGAGCTTATAGATGGCTGGAATAGGTCAGGTTTTACAAGATATTTAACCTTTGTCCCAAGAACAATGGGACTCACTGTATTGTTACAAACTGAAGGCAACATATCACATTTATATTTTTAAAGATGAATTTGTGAAGTGAGAGTTTTGCAAATGTAAAGGGGTGAATTTTCCCCCTATGAGGTCCCATGCCCAAAACCCATGAATTCCACTACCTCATTTCTGATTATCATCCTTGAGACCAGTGGATCAGCCACCATGAGCCCTATCGTTGAGGGTGACTATGGAAAGAGCATGAAAAAAAAAGAAAAAAAAAAGAAAAACACATGGCCAAAAGCCTTTTCCATTTATTATATTGGAAAATTCAATTTAATTTATTGAAAAATATATTACTGGCAGGAGTAATAATGATATGAATTCAAAAGGCAAATATTAACACTCAACCTACAAGCCCAGGACTTAATGAGAACTCATCCAACATCTGGTCTCGCATTAAAAGGGCTCAGAGGGCCCTTGTGATTTATATCTGAGTAAAAGTCACTCTCTGGCTCTCAGCAGATCATTTTTTTAAGGGAAAAGATGGAGAAAGGAAACTTGGGCGGAAAATTTTACAAAAGCAGCCCCAGATCCGACTGTGGGGTGACCCACTGGTGGAGAAGCAGCTGTTAACAGGCCGAACTCCAGGCTAAGATGGTGTCAGTAAACTCCCCCCTACACAGAAACCCAGTCTGCAGTGGAGCCAGTGTGGGGCCGGGTCACGGCTCCTAGAGGCCAGCAGGCAAAGACCTGGGCCCTAGAGCAGCTTCACCGCCTCCTTCTGGGTCTGTTTCCTCATTTGTAAAATAGGTGCTTGAACCCATGAATTTTAAGGGACGTCCCCATTCTAAAAATGCCAGTGCCTCTCTGTCATAAGGAAAGAAGGGACTGGTTCCAGGGTGGCCAAGAGTACTAGGTCCTGGGGAAAGTTTGGCCAGTTCTTTGCATTTTTTGGAAACTCTGGGCAATAGATACTTTGGTCTGTGGCCACTCCATTCTCCTCCCTACACATTCGTTGTCTGAGAAACGTCAGAGCCTTTGATAAACTCTTGGAATAAACAAATTCATTTAACATATAAATAGGAGGGTTAAGAAGAAGTGGAAAGAGGGAAAATGGTGCTAGAAGTATCCTGCTGTAAGTTTTAAAGAGTAGGAATTCTGGACCCCAACTCCCCAAGTGAATCCCTGGGGTCCTAGTTTCCTTTTTGACAGATGGGGGTTATGGCTACTGTTTGCAAATGAGGAGCAGGAAATCTAGAAAGGTTGATCCCTGTTTTATTCTTATTCACATATTCCTCCAAGAAGAATACAATCTGACAGGGAAAAAAATCAAGCCCTCAAAAATAGGAGAAGGCATCAATAATACTATTAACTATTAGCCACAAGAGTCATCAGCGGGCCAGCCCAACAGGAGCTACACTGACAAAAGTTTCTACTGGAAGCAGGCAGGGGGCATGAACTCATTGCAAAGGGCCTTTCCATGTAGCAAGAAACAGTCGGTTCTTTTTCCCATGGTGTGCTGCTGCTTTTCTTTAAGAAATGAAAAAAAAAAAAAAAAAAAGCTGTTATTTGTCCTTGTGATTTCTAGCAAAAAAAAAAAAAAAAAATGACAACAACAAGAAACACTTCTTTTTGGAGAGAAGGAAATTATCCATGTAAAATACTTAGAACATTTAATCCCAGTAGTTGACTTAAATATCTTAATTCGGTTTCTCTCAGAATATTGATCATCCAGACACTTTCAGCCAAGCCACCACCCAGAGTCTGAGAGTTCATTCCTCCAGAAGTATTCTGAATGAGCAATTCCGATGGTTAACCTGTCTAAGTAAATAGGCTGCATTGAGCGCATGGATGAAGACTTGGGTGTCGCCGGCTCATTGAAGGACACGGCCCGTGTCCTGACCCGACCCTCCTAGAGTCCAGTTTGGAGTCTCCTCACTGCTCTGTTCAACCACCCCAAGACACCCTGGACCCTTTCAGCAGTGTGCGTAACAGAAATAACTTCCACATGCCAGACGTCCTCTGACCAAACGTAGAAATAACCCCTTCAGCCCTAAGGGCATTCCTAGAGAGAGGCTAATGTACGGTTCATAAACACAAAGTCCTGGCCAAAGAAAGTCAAAGGATTTTTTTTATTATTATTATTGTTGTTATCATTGATACACATCACGAGCTACACAAAATGCCGACCAAAAAGCAAATGTAGAAAAATAGTAGAATTATATTGGTTCTGATGACTTTGTTATTCCCATCACCATAATTTTACAATTTCCAAGGATGTTTGGGAGATTATAATTATTGTATACATTGTCACCAGAATAAATATGCATTAGGAATTCACAGTGGCATCAAGCTATACATTCAGGTTCTTTTTTCAGAGAAAGGGACCGTGCTGAAGACCCTGCCTCTATTTACCTTCTACAAGGTAGGAGGTCACATTTGAAAACTAAATTAAAACAGAATAAAACAAAATGATTCCAGAGCCCCACGCTGTATGATGGGTAAACAAAAAGCCACAGGCTGGTTCTCCTGGTTAAGCTGAAGTGTGATAGTGTTTATGGACACAATCAGTGGACCATTTATTTATTTGATAATCTGTTTCACCTATTAAGGGGCTTCCCTGGTGGCTCAGATGTTGAAGAATCTGCCTGTAAGGCAGGACACCTGGGTTCGATCCCTGGAATGGGACGAACCCCTGGCAAGGGGAATGGCAACCCACTCCAGTATTCCTACCTGGAGAATCCCATGGCAGAGGAGCCCAGCAGGCTGGACTCCATGGGGTTGCAAAGAGTCAGACAAGACAGAGCAAGTAACACTTTCACTTTCCACACTTTCGCCTATTAACTTGAAAAAAAAAGTAGAATAAACAGGTTAGCCACAGAGCATCCAGAGACTGTACTACAGACAAATAACATGCCATTCAGGAGGCGGTGTTTCTAGGCAGACTGAGCTGTAACCCACACCACTGAACATCTCCTTTGACAAATTTCCTGACGTGACGCAGACCTGGGGATGGTGTCAGTGTCACCATGGAAGCTTGGAGGTCCTGCGTGAGAGGCACGGCTTACAGCACTGCGGCATCTCCTCTGGACTGGTTTCCCCCTTCCAGACCCTGGAGGGATGCTGGCATCCCGATAGAAGCAGTTTGGCTTGTTCTAAGAGATGCTGAGATGGTACTGCTATTGATGTTTCTCATCTGCTCTTTTCCCTTATTACTCTAAGTGAACATTCTTCTGTGTATGTGGGTCTCCTCTCCTCCCCCCCAGATTATAAACTTTTGTATGGCAGGGTCTCGTCCGATGAACTTCTGTAGCCACCTGTAGGTAGCATAGAACTCGGCAGAGACTAAATAAACACTGTTTAAAAAGAAATGCATTCAAGTGTAAGCTATGGGAATATTAGGAATGAAGGTAAAATCAGACTTTGATTTTGTTACATACAAGCAAGACACTGTGTGGGACAGAATGGGATGCTTCCTTAAAAAAAAAAAATTTAAAACAAGCAAAAGATAGTAATATATGCATAGGTTATCAGGATTATTATTAAGTTCAGTACCTGGATTATTATTAAACTTCCTTGGAGCAAAAAGGATGGAGCAGGATATTTTGCCATATGCAGTAAGCTTAACCTTGGACTAAAGGACATTCAGCCCACGTGCTAAAAGTCTTTTTTGTTTGAGGCAGTAAAAAGATTCTGAGTGACATTTGCAGAATTAACACTTCTGAACATCTTAAATTTGATGTAATATTGTTCTTAGTCGGGTGTCAGGTTTCAGCTCTTCCTCTCAACTTAACCATGGCTCACATTATACCCTGAGCAGGAAGAGAGTTTTACTATATGGATCGTCCAGTTATTCATAGAACTGAGCTGGAAAACTCCAGTTTAGAGGCTCCTGGAATCACAACGGAATGTTCTAACTTCTGGAAGTTTGAGTCTTCAAGTTTCAAACAGGGTGATCTCCCTCACGCCATCAAGTATGAATGTAAAAAGGCGTTCAGTTATTATAAAGAAAATTCCTCAGAGCTAACTTTTGCTATGAAATATTTCTGAGCCATCCCCTCAGTGCTTACTCTGCATGGGCACTGTTCCTCTCTGCTTACCCCTTTCTCATCCAGATGTCCCCCCAACCTCCACAATGACCTTTCAAAGTAGACATGTGAAAACCTATTTTATAGATGGAACACTAGCCCCCTGGCTTGAAAGCACACCCCAGAGATACACTGGTTCTTCCCATTATAGGAAACTGTCACAGTGATATCTTCTCTGACAAAACTACTCTCCTCTTGCAAATCCAGAAGCCTAGAGGATAAACAGGAACCAAGGCCAAACTGTTTCTTTATGGGAATCAGTTGCCGTGTGTTGGATGAGGTGCTAGAGAAGGAAATGCAAGCTTTCAAAGAACTGGCCCTGTCCAGAACTTCCTCACTGAACCCTGACTCTGTAATGGGAAACACTGGCAAATCAGACATGATTCCTGCTCTAGGGAGTGCACATGCAGGAGAACCACCGGAACACAGGAATGAGATGAGAGTGGGCTCATGGAAACACGAGGAAACTGAGCTCTGTTAGGAAGACCTCATGCTGTAGCAGGAATCTACAAGTCAAGGACCACTGGCTGCAGGTTCACAACCAACAGACAAGGAACTGATTCCCACATGAATATGAGCAGCCCTTCCAAGGTGGGAAAAGCAGAAAGAGACAGGAGGCAAAGATGGAAGGGTATGGTCTGGGCAGTTATGGAACGCATTGTGGTCTAGGGGAAAGTGGTTTCAGGCCGGTAGGAGAAAGAAAAACTTGAGACACAGTGATTGGGAAAGACAGATGATTAATCAAGAGCCAACAGGCCAGCCAATCACCCCATTATGATTATGGACAGTGCTTTATAAAACCACCCTTTTCATTGAATTATGTTTTCCTTTGCCATCTCATTTATCAGTTATGTAGGTGCCTTGAACAGGAATATGTTATGAGAGAAAGCTCATAAGGTTACGGTTTAGGATTTGAAGAATCCTGTCATTGATTTTTAACAGATATATGACTTTTGCAATCTATTAACTTCTCTGGGTTGGAGGCATTGAATAGCATAAAGGATAACAGGGAAGCTCAGGGCTTGAATCTTGACTCCACCATGGCTGAGTTGTGTGACCTTAGTCAAGTTACCTGACTTCTCCCAACACCATCTGCATGCTGTATGAATTTTAAAGATTAAATGAACTTATAGGTGCACATGACCTAGCAAACCAAAGTTGAGTGCTGCATGTTATTTCCATTCCTTTGCTCCTTCACATGTTAAAAAGAAGATAAATGAGAGCCTGGATTTGTCTTACCTCTAGAGGTCTCTGAATCCGTGTTAAGTCATTAAGTTTTGGGTTTGAGGATTGTGCCTTGCAGTTATACGATCATAACCACATCTATGAAATGAAGACACACACACGTGGAGACACTTGATAATTTAGTTGTGAAAAGACCAACTGTAGGGACATGACCTGGTTTAGATATAAACAGAGCATCACCCACACAGCCACATGTTTACATCTGCTCTAAGCGTACTTCTACACATAAGGCCATTCCTTTGTGTGAGAGAAGGCACTGGAGCCTTTTCCTCTAAAATTAAAACTGGCTCTTAGAATTTGACGCACTGAATAGTGAGGTGTGTGATTACCATTCAACATAAAAACAAGCACTGGGAGAAGTTCAAATTTTTCGAGACTTTCCATAGTGATTTCTATTGCAATATCTCTAGCATCATGTGTAATGGTAAAGAGGTACTTTGGGGATAAAAAGCTTTGGAAAAAAGGCAAAAGAGAAAAGGACACAGAAAGACTTGGGAAGGCACCTTGAAGGTTTAGAAAAGTCTCCATGGGGCAGTCCTTTATCTGAAAGAAGCATGCAGGCAGGCATGCATGTACCACTGCCTGTAACTTCAAAACAGTGTACATCGACATACATGGATGAAGACTCACGTGGTTGGTGGAGGTCGGGAGAACAAAGCTCAGATGCTAAATATCAGGTAGAGTCTGGATGAAACAACCCCTTGGTCCTCTTCCAGTTCTGATATTTCAGGGTTTTAATTTAAAAACAGCTAAAAATAAAACATGAGGTCTGATGGCTGATCCAGATCCTTGTAGTATTTAGAATTACACGATGTATCTTAATATCTCTACAGCCTAGGACGACAGCCAACACAAAAGAGATTTATAATAAAACACAGAAAGAATAAGTGAATAAAAAAAAAGAAAAAATGGATCCAGATTTCAGTACATGGTGTTTGGCTGTGTAAATTAAAGAACGGCATTCACCCTTCCTAAGGATATTGAGAAGGACTCCTTGGAAGAATGGCATAAGACAATGCCATTCCTCGATGTGTTCGGGGCCGTGACCTCACTTCCCTTGTATTCAACCTGCGCAGGTGCACATGGCAGCCCAGTTATCGCCGAGGCTTAGAAGTAAATTATGTGAAGTCAGGGCAAGAAAAGTGTTACTTGCTCAGTCGTGTCTAACACCTTGCGACCCCATGATGGCCTGTGGCCCATCAGGTTCCTCTGTCCCTGGAATTCTTCAGGCCAGAACACTGGAGTGGGTAGCCATTCCCTTCTCCAGGGGATCTTATCAAAGCAAAGAGCATGGCAAAAAAAAAAACACCTGTCAGTTACATTTGAAAGTGAAAGTCTCTCAGTTGTGTCCGGCTCTTTGTGACCCCATGGATTATACAGCCCATGGAATTCTCCAGGCCAGAACACTGGAGTGGGTAGCCATTCCCTTCTCCAGGGGATCTTCCCAACCCGGGGATCAAATCCAGGTGTCCTTCATCTCAGGCAGATTCTTAACCAGCTGAGCCACCAGGGAAGCCCTCGTTGGGGGCTTGTAAATATCTAAGAATAGCCTCCCTGATGACTAGATGGTAAAGACTTTGCCTACCAACGAAGGAGACACAGGCTCATCCCCTGGGAAGGAAAGATCCCCTGGGGAAGGAAATTGCAAACCACCCTAGTATTCTTGCCTGGGAAATCCCATGGACAGAGGAGCCTGGTGGGCTACAGTCCATGGGGTCGCAGAAGAGTTGGACATGACTTAGCAACTAAACAGCAGCATGCAGCAAAATACCTAGGACGATGCTTTAGGTTCAAACCCTGGAGAGGGATGTGATGACAGGTGTGAACCTTGGTTTCTCACGGGACCCTCCTCACTGAGCAGAAATTTCCCTACTAGTGTTAATGATGGAAATTTCCTCCTGATATAAGAAGATGATCCCCACGGTGGCTAACTTCCTGCACCTCTTTTCTTGTTCCAAAGCGGACTCTCTATCTGCCTGTCCAATGTAACAAAGGTTCTCAGCTCTCTCTCATCTGAAACCTTTCACTTACTCTGTTCCCTCCCTGAGGGTTCCCACAACCCACTCTCCACCCAGCCAACTCTTCTTCAGCCTGGCATCTGGGTGTAGACACGGAATCTTCTACAAGGCCCTTGCTGATCACATGCCACCCTACATCTGCAGGGTCCCTCCTCTAAGCCCCCATCAGATCCCTGCCACCTCTATGGGGCCCGCCTGCTCTAACTTCTTATCTGATTGGCCATATTCCTTGCTAAACTATGAACTACTGAATCTTACCAATACATTCCCGGCACACAGTAAGCCCTCGAGATGCGTTTGTTGAATGAATGATTGAATGAGTGAATAAATGAATTGATGAATGCATGCACTTGGTGGTAACAGGCTGTGCAAGGTCAGTATCTCCCTTTCTAGGTCTCACTTTGAAAGCCCCATTCTTATTCTCCAGGCAATGAAGACTAGACTTCTAGAATCCCTTTGACCCTTTCTATGTCTCATCAAAGCCCTCATTATACCATGTTTTACTAACAAGGCTGGATCTTCTTGCATTCTCTGAGGATACAGACTGCATTTTAGCCCTGTGCTCCCACCTGGCACAGATGAAAGCTGTTCAGTGAAGACCTGTGGGCTCCAGAAACCAATAGGAATCCATTCTCTCCCCACCTGCTCCCCGGGTACACAGCATTCCAGCCGATTTCAACCTGCCATGGAGGTATCACTTTTGCCCCAAGGTGACATTAGCTTCACATTTGTTTCTCTGGGTGTATCTGGCTCATGAACAACAAATTCCCATTCATCTCAATATTAGTCATTTTTACTTCTAAACTAGTTCTGAGAAATTTAACAAATCATAAAGACAAAAACAAACATTCTGTTGAGAATGAAGACATACTATTATTATCTTGGCAGGCATTTTGTTATAATTTTATAGTCAATAATAGAATGCCCCTGTTTTACATTATATGTATATTTATGTATATATATATATATATATATATATATATATATATATATATTATATGTCTATACTTCGATAGAAAGAGACATAAAAAAGCCTTTCAAATGAGGCATGACACGCAACACTAGACACTCTTATTTACAATATAGAGATGTATACTTTCTACACAATTATAATAGATGCTCAGAGGCCAGAGAGGGTTTACAAAGACAGCAGAGCACCCCTATAAAAAAGAGGTGCACCACACAGCTGGATGTTTATTGCCAATAGTTCTATGTCCAGACAGCATATTGAAGTTAAAAATGGCATCTGGTTATTGGAAAAGACGACAGTCATTGATTCACCCTGGCTTCATAGCCGCTGGCTGCATGGTCTTTCAGATGACCAGGGAATGACAAACTTTGCTGATGGGCACAGGAAACACAAACATGAAATGCTCCTCATTTGGCCAAAAAGGAGAAGATGCTATAAACCATGGTCCCGCCCTGCACTTGGGCACTTGTAAGAACTGCAAGTTCCCAGGTTACGCTATGGGGTCCACACCCACTCTGCATCATACAGTAGACTGGTCATGTTCACAAGTAACCAGAGTCTACACCCATCAAGAGCTTGGGAAAATACCCAGTGGGAGAGTGACCCAAGGCATTGTTATCCCATACATGTTAAGACTAAGATACAATGAGATTTTGAAGAAGACCCACAGAGACCCTAAATCTCTTGTGTGGGAGGTCTTTCCAACTCCCTCTCCAGCTTTTCCTTTCTTTAGAAATGCCTCAGTCTGCTCTCCTGCGAAGTTGTCTACCTGGACTTCATTGCCATGGTCTACTATGTTTTTCAAACATAGTTACTACCTGAGGAACTGAAATTCTCAGCTGAGTCTAGAATTCCTTGGCTTACTACCATGGCACTGGTGGGCATCACTAAGGTTATGGTCCAGGTGCTGGGACCAGGAGTCTGGTTCCAGACAAATTTGCACAGTTTCAGAAGCAACTTTTGCAGAAGTGGGAGGAGCTTCTGTCTGCAGAAGACGTGACTCCTGTGTCAATGATCCCTATAGGCCTCGTTCATGTGTTTCTCCATTACAACTAAATGATCCTGCAGGCTTCTGTTAGCCCGTAGTGCATACTCAGTCTTTGGGACCATATTAAACACTCCAGTCATTTTTCAAAAGTCCCCTTAAGTCACTTACCGATAACAATTTGAGTCCCCAACCTGGCTGTTGTTCTCTCTGATCTCATATTTGTCCTGTTGTCTCTTGTGTGTATGTGTGTGTGTGTTTTAATCAATGGTTAAATCAACCTTCCCTAGCCCTTTATTTTCCTAAGGCAAGAAGACATTTCTAGTGAAAGATAACCAGCACCCTTCTCAGAGACCCCCCTGAGGTTTTAAATCCAGCACTCCTCCATTGAGATGTCTTTCCCCTTCCATGGAGAGGAGAAGCAGCTGGCCATGTGGATGGTTTTAATTTTTTGCGAGTGCATCAAATGCTAACATAGCATTTCTTTGGACGTGTATCAGCAGGAGCTTCACCCAGGTGTATGTTCATTTTAGGGCCACCTTCTGCTAGGTTTAGCCTCAGTCTGTTTTCCCTACTACAGAAAGAGATGTCAGCAATCACAAAAAATAATGTGTGAACCAGGGTTATGCATAGAAAAAGTCTGGAGGAGTAGGTGGAGCAGCCAGGTCACCAGTTAATTTTTTCTCTGCAACAAACTTGCATTTACCGATAGCATCACTCTATACCTCAGATCACCCCACCGGCTGCTGTTAAGAAATAAAACCAGAGTTTATGAAGCATTCCTTTGTCCCTTGTTGAGAAAATATGAGGAGAGCATAAGAATATGGGTTCACACGGTCTTGAACAAGTGGCACATTTGAATCAATTAAGGATTATATTTACACAAATATGTTCCACTTCTGCACAGAGGTTAACCTGAGTTCTGAAATGCTTGAGTGCATCAAAAATGATAAAGCTATGAACTAGTCACATACCCAACAAACCTAGTTAAGTTGGAGCCATCTCTCTGTGAGCCAGTGGGAGTTAAGAAGGTGGGCTCACCAACTCCAAGGATTCTGTTTCTTTATTTCTTCCAAATTTTGCTAGAAAGCATCTTGAATGAGACTCCAGGCGGCTAGACAGGTTCAGGCAAAGTCTGTTGTCTTTGACACCATGGATTCAGCTTTCCCAAACTCTCCGAAAATGGAAGCACCTCGAATGTCTGGTCCCATCCCACCCTCCACCCCTCAGCGCCTTCCTCTCTGAGCTCAACCCTGGAATGACAGAGGTCTGTAAAAGGATGTCTCAGCCAGAGCTCTCACGGATCTTAAACGTTTCTGGCGAGCTCCCCAAGGCCCGCGCACTCAAAGCCACTACTTGAAGTAGTTGAGTCCCGCCACCAAGAAGAACTTCTCCAGGAAGAGCTCAGAGTCCAGCACAGCGATGTGAGCTGCTCGGCCAATCAGGGTGTTGGCAGTGTTGGGCAAGGCGTGGAACACGTTGTGTCGGATCAAAGTGCAGTCCTTGGCGTCCACCAGAGGGCGGAGAAGGTTGTTGATCATTTCTGCATAAACAGGGCCTGGGAGGAGGGAAGGTGGATGAGAGGCGAGGGCAAAAGTTCAGCAGTGGGATCTACAGAAAAACACCCCCGCAAGTGTGTGTTGGCTCCTAGTCCTTGGCAGAATATCTGATGCGCCCTACTAGGCAGAGTTGCCTTCATCATGATTTCCTTCTGCTTTTCAAATCAGAATGGAGAAGAAGGAAGAAGAAAGAAGGAGAAGGGGGAGGGGAAAAGAAAAAGAAGAGGGAGATGGAGGAGAAACGGGAAGGGAAAGGAAAAAAAGGAAAGGAAATGTGGCTTACCTGTGTGTCTGTCTCTGAGGGCGGTTTTACACATCTCGATCCTGGCTGAATGAAAGGGCACGTAGCGGTCTTGGGGAGAAGCAACCAGCACAACGTTTTTAAAATACTGCAGACCTGCAATAAGCCGGGTGGGTGCTGTTTTGCTCAGGCAGTTTCAACCCACAGCCTCTGCTTTGCACACATTTCACAAACGTGCCCGAGAGAAAGGAAAAGCGGGAAGACACCAGACTCGTGGGTAGAGTCACTGAATGATGCTCTCTGGGTCTGGGAGGGGGAAAGAGGCTCTGCAAGTTAGCGGGGAGGGGGCAACTTTGACCTCATCCGCTGCAGACACTAGGGAGCTCACGACCCTGAGCAGTGGAAGATAAATAAAAGGTAAGTGACAAAAACACCTCTCTGAAATGGGAACAGTAAGGCATCCATAAGGAAGTAAATCTAGTATTTTTCCACTCCTCCTCCCCAGCTGCATGGCCCCCTGCGTTCCAGCCCCAGTAATGTCATCTGCTGGAGGAAAACAGCCTCTGAACTCATCGCTCTGCAGGTCACCTCACCTCCCTGAATCAGCCTGCTCTGAGACAGAGGGATCTCCCAGTTGAAGCATCACAGCCTATTCTTTTAGTCCCCGAGCTCACCAGAGATATTCCAGCGCTGCGGTGCTCCACCCATGTCCCCCATTGGGCTGCTTTCAGCCCAGGGACCCTGTGGGGGACGCCTCCAGATGAAATGAGCCTTTTCATCCCAGATAACAGCCCAAGACCACAAGCTGGGGGCTGGCGGACTCTCAGTGACCCGCAAGGGGCAGGTACCAGCCCTCCTCCCTCTGCAGAGTAACTCCAGAGGGGCCACACTGTGAGCCGACTGCTCCTCTGCCCCAGCCTGCTTCCCTCCTTTCCCCATGGGGCTGTGGCTCTCATGGTAGCACAGAGAGACAGACATGGCGGGTAAGGAACCTGTCCAAGGTTACCATCAGTCCAGGGCTATGCCAGACTCACACCCAGGGAGGCAGAGATAGCATCAGAGTCAGTGTTCTGACACTGACAGAAGATTGTGGGCCATGAGGCAGACCCTGAGCCAGGCCAGGCTGCTGGGCAGGACTCAGTGGAACAACTGGTCAACCTCTCTGCTCCCTCAGTGGACATGAGGTCACTGTTGTGCTCTGCTCATTCCCTTGGCAGGTTGAGTCTTCAACACCTGTATGAGCTTCCTCATTGCAAGTGTGGGTGAAGGTGTGATCTCAGGCACCCCCGTGTCCCCCTGCCCTGTCAACAGAAATGGACAGTGTCCATTTGGTAGGGGAATCTGCACCTGGGTAAAGAAGCTGTCAGTTGGACACAGACCTGGGGACATTAAAAGCTTGGTGGGATGTGGAGGCTGCAGCTCTAGGGCAGAGGACACAGCACACACCTGCCTCTGGTCCCCAGGCTGCGGGGGAGGCGGTCCAGGGGCAGCTAGTCCAGGGGTAGCTGCTGGGCTCTCTGTGAGCTGAGAAGGCTATGTCACACTGCAACTCCTGATGACACCCTTCTGTGAGTGAATTAACATGGCCTTGAATCTAATTTGGTTCTCAAGGTTTGGCTCTCCAGCTCTCACTCATCACCACCTCAGTGTGCAGCTGGGGGATCCACTCACCTGTCTTTTGGCTTAGTTGGTAGAGGAAACATTTGCGCAGATCAGCGTTATCCCTGAAGGTCAGCTGCAAAAGTGACCCAGATTTCTTCAATTTCTGCATGAGCCACAAGCCTAGAAAGATGAAAATCAAGCCAAACCCATATCAAACAGATCCAACCAAAAAAAAAAAAAAAAGAATAGGGATAGATTAATGTTCAACTGTGGCTTTTAGTTAACTTAAAAAGGAGAGTGTGCAATTTAGCAGATACTTGGAAAGTTAGAGAGGTACATGTGTATTGTTACATTCTGGAGGCAGAGATAAAATCTTATGAGACAGGCTTCAGGAGTCATGAAGTTAACCAAACCCTTTGATTTTTCAATCCCCTTCCATAAATCTAGCCTAAGGAAACAGTCTGAAATACCAGGGAAAAAAAAGAAAAAAGAAAGAAAGAAATCTTTAAAGACGCTCCTTATAGAGTTTTGCCGAGAGAACACACTGGTGATAGCAAACACCCTCTTCCAACAACACAAGAGATAACTCTACACGTGGACATCACCAGATGATCAATACCAAAATCCGATTGATTATATTATTTGCAGCCAAAGATGGAGAAGCTCAGCAAAAACAAGACTGGGAGCTAACTGTGGCTCAGATGATGACTCCTTACTGCCAAATTCAGACTTAAATTGAAGAAAGTAGGGAAAACCACTAGACCATTCAGGTATAACCTTAATCAAATTCCTTACAGTTATATAGTGGAAGTGACAAATAGACTCAAAGGATTAGATCTGATAGACAGAGTGCCTGGAGAACTATGGACAGAGGTTTGTGACATTGTACAGGAGGCAGTGATCAAGACCATCCCCAAGGAAAAGAAGTGCAAAAAGGCAAAATGGTTGTCTAAGGAGACCTTACAAATAGTTGAGAAAAGAAGAGAAGTGAAAGTCAAAGGAGAAAAGGAAACATACCCATCTAAATGCAGAGTTCCAAGGAATAGCAAGGAGAGCCTTCCTCAGTGATCAATGCAAAGAAATAGAGGAAAACAATAGAATGGCAAAGACTAGAGATGTCTTCAAGAAAATTAGAGATGAGATACAAAGGGAACATTTCATGCAAAGATGGGCTCAATAAAGGACAGAAATGGTAGGGACCTAACAGAAGCAGTAGATGTTAAGAAAAGGTGGCAAGAATACACAGAAGAATTATACTAAAAAGATCTTAATGAGAGCCAAACATCCTGGAGTGCAAAGTCAAGTGGGCCTTCGGAAGCAACACTAGGAATAAAGCTAGTGGAGGCGATGGAATTCCAGCTGAGCTATTTCAAATCCTAAAAGATGATGCTGTGAAAGTGCTGCACTCAATATGCCAGCAAATTTGGGAAACTCAGCAGCAGCTACAGGATCAGAAAAGGTCAGTTTTCATTCCAATCCCGAAGAAGGGCAATGCCAAAGAATGTTCAAACTACCGCACAATTGTACTCATCCCACATGCTAGCAAAGTAATGCTCAAAATTCTCCAAGCCAGATTTCAACAGTACATGAACTGAGAACTTTCAGATGTTCAAGCTGGATTTAGAAAAGGCAGAGGAACCAGAGATCAAATTGCCAACATCCATTGGATCCTAGATAAAGAAAGAGAGTTCCAGAAAAACATTTTCTTCTGCTTTATTGACTATGCCAAAGCCTTTGACTGTGCGGATCACAGCAAACTGTGGAAAATTCTTAAAGATATGGGAATACCAGACCACCTGACCTGCTTCCTGAGAAACCTGTATGCAGGACAAGAAGCAACAGTTAGAACTGAACATGAAACAGCAGACTGGTTCCAAATTGAGAAAGGAGTACGTCAAGGCTGCATATGGTCTCCCTGCTTATTTAACTTATATGCAGAGTATGTCATGAGAAACGCTGGGCTGGATGAAGCACAAGCTGGAATCAAGATTGCCGGGAGAAATATCAATAACCTCAGATACACAGATGACTCCACCCTTATGGCAGAAAGCAAAGAGAAACTAAAGAATCTCTTGATGAAAATGAAAGAGGAGAGTGAAAAAGCTGGTTTAAAACTCAACATTCAAAACACTGAGATCATGGCATCCAGACCATCGCTTCATGGCAAATAGATGGAGGAACAATGGAAACTGTCAGATTTTATTTTTCTGGGCTCCAAAATCACTGCAGATGGTGTCTACAACCATGAAATTAAAAGACACTTGCTCCTTGGAAGAAAAGCTATGACCAACCTAGACAGCATATTAAAAAGCAGAGACATTACTTTGCCAACAAAGGTCCATCTAGTCAAAGCTATGGTTTTTTCCAATAGTCATATATGGATGTGAGAGTTTGGACTATAAAGAAAGCTGAGCACTGAAGAATTGATGCTTTTGAACTGTGGTATTGGAGAAGACTCTTGAGAGTCCCTTGGATTGCAAGGAGATCCAACCAAACCATTCTAAAGGAAACCAGTCCTGAATATTCATTGGAAGAACTGATGCTGAAGCTCCAATACTTTGGCCACCTGATGTGAAGAACTGACTCACCAGAAAAGACCCTGATGCTGGGAAAGATTGAAGGCAGGAGGAGAAGGGGATGACAGAGGATAGGATGGTTGGATGGCATCACCGACTCAATGCATCAGAGTTTGAGCAAGCTCTGGGAGTTGGTGATGGACAGGGAAGCCTGGTGTGCTGCAGTCCATGGGGTTGCAAAGAGTTGGACACGAGTGAGTGACTGAACTGAACTGAACAGATCCATTTAGGATACAGAAAAGTGAAAATCAACCTTTCATTTCGAAATCCAGCTATTTATTCTGGTTATGCTGACATTAACATGGAAGAGTATTATGTCACATGCACAAATAAATAAATTTGATAAAGATGAAAGGAAATAAGACACAGGGTGTATATATATTATGACTGACGTGATGATGTGCATGCTCAGCTGTGGGACCCCATGGACTGTAGCCTGTCAGACTCCTCTCTCTGTGGGATTTTCCAGGCGAGAATACTGGAGTGGCTTGCCATTTCCTACTCCAGGGATCTTTCCAACCCAGGGATCAAATCCATGTCTCCTGCATTGGCAGGCGGGTTCTTTACCACTGAGCCACCTGGGAAGCCTTACTGTCATGCAAATGTGCGTGAATGCAAATATAAGGAGAGTGAGCCATACAAAATCACTCTAAATATGCTAGATGGGAAGGATTATTGGTAATGTCTCATTTTTCAGTGAGACATTTCACTAGTGTTGCAAAATTACTATTGGGGAAAATGTGGTCTAAATCATTTGTTTCTGTTCAAAACTGGCTTCCTTGGTTTGTGAGGGAAGACAGCTTGACAAAGGAAAGAACTTCCATTTGTTATGTATTTATGTGTCAAATAACCCATGTTCCCAGCTTATGTTCTGTAATAATGTGAAAGCAAACGGATCTGAGCCACCTCCTATGAGGACATCAAGCAGCCCAGTCCACCCTGAGGGCAGGCGGGTACAGGTGTGGGACGGTGGCTGACCAGCGCCACCACTTTGCAGAGGCTGGCTCCAAAGCCAGGAGGCTCCATCAGGAAGAGCCTCCATCTCTGCTTTGCCCTCCCCTGGGCCCTGCATGACGCTGAGGGGTGCTGATGCTGGCGGCGTCTTACCTGTGCTGACCAGGGCACTGTTGTTGTACAGGGTCCCCAGGTGGGGCCCGGACAGCGACAGGAAGGTGTGGAGTTTGTTGAGGTAATACCGGAACCGGGGCCGCGTGAGGACCGACCGGATGATGATGTTGCCGAGGGAATGGCCGATGAAGCTGCAGAGAGACGGGGAGGGTCCACGTGAGCGACCGCAGGATGGCAGCAGCCAGGGAGATGCTGCACCAGGAGCACCGAGGGGTGAGCCAGCCTCCAGCTCCCTCAGGACTTAGGGGAAAATGCAGGGTGAAGTGGGGGGGCAGTAATTCATCCCCATTGGGGTTTCCAAATGCTGGATACGTGGAGCCCAGGATGGAGCCCTCGTGATGGAGACCCTGGGCCCAGTGTGGTCACAAGTACAGACACCTTCCCACTTTGTGTTATTAGAGCAGCCCCTCCACCCAGTTCTGGTCTCTATGACTCCCTCGGGGCACCTGGAGGTCCTTTCTGGAATACACATGGAGCATGGACCCTCCGGTCATTCATAGAGTCAAGTCCCAGCTTCTCAGCCTGGCCCACTTCCACCTGCCTCTCCAGGGCTCCTCCACCCTCTGTCACCCCCTCAGCCCCCCATGCATACTCTGCCCTGGCTGCTCCACTGCTCCGAGATCTGTGGGTCCCACACATTAGCACTTTCGGCTTAAATAATTATTTATAGAAACCCAACTAGATGAGAGGCAGAGTTCCCTAGCTCTTCTCGTGCATATCCTCTTGAAAAGTGAAAGTGTTAGCTGCTCAGCCCTGTCCGACTCTTTAGGACCCCATGGACTATAGACTGCCAGGCTCCTCTGTCCATGGAATTCTATAGGCAAGAATACTGGAGTAGGTAGCCATTCCCTTCTCCAGGGATCTTCCCAACCGAGGGATCAAACCTGGGTCTCCTGCATTGCAGGCAGGTTCTTTACCGTCTGAGCCATCAGGGAAGCCCCCATGTCCTCTTACTTTTTAGTATTATCATTATTAATTTTGTCCGTACTGTGGGGCTTGCAGGATCTTAGTAGCCCCACCAGGGATTGAAACCAAGCCTTTGGCAGTGAGAGCACCGAGTGCTAACAACTAGACTGCCAGGGAATTCCCATGAATTTTTCAGCTTGTTGACTGTTTGTTTTTCTGACTCTGCTGTGCAGCTTGTGGGATTTAGGTTCCCTGACTAGAGATGGGACCCAGGCCCTGGCAGTGAGGAGGGAGCCCTAACCCCTGGACCACCAGGGAACTCCCATGTCCTTTTATTTTTACCTAACTCTGTAGGCCTCTGCATCCTCATTTATGAAATAAAGAAGTGATAATTCATCCCCAAGGCCTAAATGGGATCGTGGATATCGAGGACTCACTTCCAGATATGTCCACATCGGCAGGTGCCTGAGGAACACTCTATGGACTATCCCCTTAATCCTTTCAACATTGACACCCAGTGGTCTGTTACAGTGTAAGGTCACAGTTAGTGCTGAATGAAGCCCTTTTATGTGGCAGCTAATGAATCCCTTCAGGCTGGTCGACTTAATAGATGGGGAAACAGGATCAGAGATGTAGAAAGTCTGTTCAAGGTTACATGGTAGAATGTGGACACAAACCTGTAACTGTCAAAAAAACAAGGATTTAAAGCCTAGAGTATTTATTTAAGGGCTTCCCCAATGGCTCAGCAGGTAAGGAATCTGCCTGTGTACATTGACATGAATCAGCCATGGATTTAGCCTCCAACTAATAAAAATAAATGAAAAAATACATAAATAAATGAAATAGAAAATCTTCAAAAAAAGAATCTGCCTGCAATGCAGGAAATGCAGGGACACAAGTTTGATCTCTGGGTTGGGAAGATCCCTGGAGAAGGGAATGGCTACCCGCTCCAGTAGTCTTCCCTGAAGAAATCCTGCGGACAGAGGAGTCTGGCAAGCTACAGTCCGAAGGGTCACAAAGAGTTAGACAGGACTGAGCGCACGGAACACACATATTTAAGTCCAGTTCTCTTTGTCATGAGCTGCACAAGCTGTAGGCTCCTACACAGCGGCTACGCCAGACAAGGGCATGTCAAGCAACCCTGGGACCCACGGCTGCTCTGAAAGTAATCTAGTCCCTTGAAAGCCCCAAGTTAACTAATCCCAGCCTGGTATTCAAGTGGCATCATGCTGAGCTTGTACACAGCAAACACTTAAAAATGGCACCGCTCCCCCTAGCATTAACTACCTGTGGTCTCCTTTTACCTAATTCTCGATATGGAGAGGTTGTACAACTGGATGTGCTGAATGATTTCATCCAGTAACCGATCAGTCATGGTATCAAAATCTGCAAACGTGTCCATCTGGAAGGAAAGAGAGGAAACGGGTACTGAGGGGGCAGTTGCACAAGCCAGGCTCTGTGCACAAGCCCGTTTTCCTCCACCAAGCCTCAAGGTACATCCTGGGGGCATGCCCATGCTTGACCTCAGGCTACAAGTTAGGATTCAACATCAAGAAAAGTAACCCCCAACTGGGGCTTTCCAGGTTGGACTATGGGTTCCCTCTTCCACGGGGAGATAACAGGGTCCACCCTTTAAAGAATGGTTGTGAAGATTAAAAGAGCAAACAGGTGCCAAGGGCTCAGCACATCGTAGATGTTTGAAATGATTCTCTTTCCTCTCCCTCACATGTCTGTCCCTTCACCCTGCAGAGTACATGGCCTTGTACAGAGCAGGTGTCAGAGAAAAGGCAGAAGGACTGACCACTAAGCGGGAGCAATGAGACTAAGCTCCGATGTTTGCTTGTTGACTGCTCTCTGTGCGGCTCCCATGTTCCGTGGCCATGAGGCCCTTTAGTTACAGGCAGTATTCTGCCTCCAGTGGATACTTAGCCTCATCCATCTCAAGTCCCCTGAGCTGGGAACCAATGACAACACCCAACCCCAACTCTTGGTCATGGACTCTTTCAAGTCTCATCTACCTTGACACCCCATTAAAGCTCCAGCCATGAAATGGCAAAGGCTCCATAGTTTCCCTCTGATGATGAAAAGGTCACAATCCAGCTCCACTGGTTACACCAACACCAGTGACAAACCCCTTCCCCAGACAGACCCACAGATCGTTTATGCTCCAAGCTGTCACCCAACCTACGACCTGTGAGGTCGAGAGGGCCAGTCACCTGACTCACATGTTCCCCCTTCTTATTATTTCCTCCTCCCCAAGGAAAATGAGCTCTCCAGACCTGAGCGCCTGGCCAGGGTCCCCTGGCAAATCTCCATCCCACCTGTGTGGCCATAATCATCATGGTGATTTTAGGAGGCTCATCTAAGACATGAGTCAGGGACTGTTTCAGTTCTGATGTTTTTGTTGTCATACCTGATTCTTCTCAGACATGAGGAAATCCAGTTTTCCTCCAGGGAGCCCCAGTTCTATGAAAGTCTTTACCAGCCGGAGGTCTGCACTGTTCCCTAAAGAGGACAGATAACCCCACACAGACCCACATTGAATCATGTGACATCTGACACACTAAGGATTTATTTCTTATTTCTCTCCTATCCCTCCCATTTCCCATTTTTTTCATTAAGTCCATAACAAAAGCAACTAA
This sequence comes from Dama dama, assembly GCF_033118175.1. Classification (NCBI taxonomy): domain Eukaryota; kingdom Metazoa; phylum Chordata; class Mammalia; order Artiodactyla; family Cervidae; genus Dama; species Dama dama. The sequence goes on along the minus strand of NC_083701.1, from coordinate 5,694,595 downwards.
CACATGTCTGGCCCACTGGTCCCCGCGCGGCCCCCTCCTCCCGTCCACACAGGCAGCCCTCTCTCACTGGGATTAATCCCCGACCTATCAGTTTCTGGCTTGTGAACATAACAGTCCAGGAACAGTTGAAGACACGCTGCCTCCCCCTTCTTCAATTAGTTCTGTTTATTCAGGACATTCTTCAAGTGTTGTTGATAAGTAGCAAAACCCAGCCTGATAGCCGTTTTTTAAGTTTATTTTTAATTGGAGGATAATTACTTTACAATGTTGTGCTGGTTTTTGCTGTTACAGCACAGATCAGCTGCAAGTGTGTGTGTGTGCGTGTGTGTGTGTATATATATATATATATATATATATATATATATATATATATATATATATTCCCTCCTGCATTGATAGCTATTTTTTTTTGACAAGGACCATTTTTAAATTCTTTATTGAATTTGCTACAATTTGTTGAATTTGTCCCTGTTTTATGTTTTGGTTTTTTGGCCATGAGGCAGGTGGGATTTAGTTCCCTGACCAGGGATTGAATCCTAGCTCCCGCACTGGAAGACAAAGTCTCAACCACTGGACCACCATGGGGAGTCAACTGCAGTAGCTGTGGGACCTTATACAAATTACTTAGCTGCCCTCTTACTCAGCTTCCCCCTTTATAAATGGGCCAGATAATAGTAGCTACTCTGCAGGGCTGTTGTCAGGATCAACCACATTAATCTATATTAAGCATCTAAGAAGGCTCTGGGACCATGGTGAGTGATGTATACACCCTGGTCTTCACCATCACCACCACCACCACCACCATCATCATCAACTGGAGTGGATGATCTACCACTGGATTCTTGGCCACTTCACCAGATAGACCTATTGACTCAGCATTTTGCTATGTGATGCGTATAGCCAGGACTGGATGCAGACAATTAAATGCATTAGCCCCAAGAGTGAGAAAAAGTAAGGATATTAACAAGAGTGTGTCACAGAAGTGAAGCCATCACCATTCCCTATTTGATTATCATAAGAAGTATGTGACCACAGGTTTTGCTGCTTAGCAACAGTGAAGCCCTAGAGGGGCCCTTTCATTTCTCTGACCCTTAGTTATTTGTTAGATCCCATATAAAGTGGATGTGACTTATTTATCCCTCCATTGCATTAATTCATCCACTTGGGTATTTCATTAACTCAAACATACTTTTTGCCAAAGAGATCTTTCCTTTGGGAGCAAGACCATGCCATTTTCCTAGATCCAGTATACTTAATATCATTCCACAGTTGCCTACTGAACATTTGTTGAACAAACCCCTGATCTAGATTCAATCATAAATGTGATAATGTGTCTATATCACAACATTTTGAGGAGGAAACCTTTTAGAACCCACCATCCAGGCCATGGACACAGACTACCAGGTGAATCCCATCTTCCAAATTTTCTTCCTCTTCCTCTGGTGGGAAATACGGTATGTCAGAAGCTAGTACAGATAAGTCACTGTACAGAAATCCATCAATCTTCAGCTCTTTTTTAAATTTCTCTTTGGCCTGATAAAAACTGGAGAATACACTAATTAATCACAAGTCGAGCTGTGTGCTCCACGCTGAACAGGAGATGAGTTGAGCTGAGATGCAGGAGTGATGAACATCTATAAGGAAGTCTGTGCCAAGCGGCAAAGGCTGAATACGGTACCTCATGGGAGAGGTTAGTGAGGAAGGCTTGGTTCTGAAGGAGGCAAGAAAGCAATCCAGGAAAAACAAAGGCTAGATTGAGTTGGTTTCTGCAGATGTGGTTCCTGTAATGAACAGAACCTCAGAGATTCTATCCAGCTTCAAGGACCCACACAATCTTTAATTAGTGCTCCAGGAATGAAAGTTTATCACCCTGACCTCCACCTACTTCTCCAGCATCATCCCCCACCCCCCAAAAAGAACAGTTGGAGAAGATATTTCATTCCCTGCATGAATTATGTCTCTTATCTTTATTTCCATGTGTTTGTGCATTCGGGTCTATCTGTCTGAAATGCCTTTTCCACCTGGTTATCATCTTCTTTGCCTGGTTACCTGACCAGGTGGTGATTAAAAGCATGAACACAGGAGTCAGAACTCCCAGGTCACAATCTCAGCTTTGACACTTACTATCTGGGGGTTTCCCTAGTGGCTCAGTAGTAAAGAATCTGCCTGTCAATGCAGGAGACGTGGCTTCCATCCCTGGGTTGGGAAGATCCCCTGGAGAAGGAAATAGCAACCCACTCCAGTATTCTTGCCTGGGAAATCCCATGGATGGAAAATCCTGGTGGGCTACAGTCCATGGGGTGGCAAAGAGTTAGACACAACTTAGTGACTAAAGAGCGCAACAACCACCTGTGGGCCAACTGTTAACCTCCCTGTGCTGTTTCCTCATTTGTAAAAAAAAGAGGGGCATCACACCCTCATTGAACTCATGAAGTTGTCTTTGTTTTGTGTATGAAGTGATATAATCAATGCAAAATGCTTAATATAGTACTTGAAACAGATTAAATAGTGAAGAAAAAAAAGATGAAATCTATTACCAGCCATATCATCACCACCATCATTGTCATCAACATGATGTCTCATAGTTTCTCCTCCACTTAGGTGTCATCTCTAAAAAGCTGCTCCTGGCCACCGTTCATTTCCATCCACACTGATAGCTCCACAGAAAAATTAGGTCCTTCTTTTTCTGACTCAGCTGTGCACACCACATGAACCACCCCGTATACGCAACTGCCCTCGTTTGCTTCTGTCATCTCTCCACCTCCTTCTTAGGCTGGGAGCACAGGACATGAGCCAGTACTGGACAGTGCCTGCCATGTGTTAATTAAACTGATGACATGGGCATTACTAGGTATTTAACAGTCTTCGCAAAACACAGGATCCAAAGTTTACCTGTCTGTGCAATTTCTTTTGGAGATATTATAAATGTGTAACTGTTCAGCACTTTTTTGAACAAGTGAGTGAAATGGGATATTTTGGTTAGATGATTCAATACTATATTTAATCAAATGCATAGTTTATAGGGGAAGGACTGCTATGAATACGGACCCAAGACAAGGATAAAGGAATGGATTCTGGCATTTCAGAAGAAATGATAAACTTAATAATCACCCAAGAGGTGTTTAGGAAGAAAATCTGATGAATTAGTCCTATTCTCAAACGGCTCTTAAAGGAATTGTATAAAGACAGAGGTTGTTCATCATAAGAAAAACTGAAAAGAACATTTACGGTTTATCTTTAAAGGATTTTGTTAATAATTCATGGTACATTTATACAATGGAATATTATTTAAACACTAAAGCGGTAATGCAAAATAGATTTATAAACATAGAAAGATGTTTCCAATATATGAAGCTGGAAAAAACTTGGAGTTTATAAAAATTATTTTACTTTTGCAAATTAATAATATATACATTACAGAAGGAAATGGCAACCCACTCCAATGTTCTTGTCTGGGAAATCCCATGGACTGAGGGGCCTGGCCAGCTACAGTCCACGGAGTCGAAAAGAGTTGGACATGACTTAGTGACTAAAGAAGAACAACAAAATATATACATAAAAATGCACATAGGAAAAAACATAAAAGAACTTACACATGGGCTCTATTTGAGAGATGAGGTTATTGATCATTTTTACTTCCTTTTACTATTCTACATTCCTGACTTGTACAAGAGGAGTATATTACTTTATTTAAATCAGAAAATACCTGATACGCCATCCTGACGCAGTATGCATGAAACTGAGAAATATGTGGGAAAGTCTGAAAGATGATGCTGGGATAGAAGCTGGCCATCAGCAAACCTACCTGAACATCCTCTCGCTGACTTCCTCCTCCAGCTTCCTGGAATGGTTGGGAACGACTCCAAAGGAACCCAAAGGTTGATGAGTGATGGGGAACGGGGTCTGTTTGGAGGAGAATCCAGCCCTGGCAGGGGTCTCCTTGGGCACAGACGGGAAAGGGAGACAGGTGGCAGTGCAAGACACAGACAGGTTGACGACCTCGACAGGTTTCAGGCTGTCCAGAGAGAAGGTCTCTGAAGAGGTCACGTGGGACAGCATGATGGAGGTGCCTGCCCTGGGCTCTTGGTTCCCCATAACCTGGGAGGGAACGGACTGAGTCACAGCGGAGCCCGCGGTGTCTGCTTCACGGACAGCCTCTGGGCAGGTGTCAGCTCCTCTGCTTGGCGCCGTATCCTCCACGAGGCCAGGGCAGCTGCTTTGCTCCCCTGCAGAGTCCACGTCGATGGTTTTGGCGGTGGCTGCACAGCTCACGTCAGGCACCTTGGGGTGGGTGAGACTCTCAACGCCCAGCATGCTGCTGTCGAGAGGAGCCCCTGTCCCCACAGCAGAGTTTCCAGGCACGCCTTTCGGGGTCTCCACGGGTTCTCTGGGCAAAGCTCTGTGCCCAGGCGCTGCAAGTCCAAGGAGGCGTGGTATTTTTAAACCCAGACCTTTGGTTTCAACACCTGGAGGGTTGTCAGTCCTGCCATCCAAACAGGGGCCTTGAGGGTCAAACCGATCCTCCTGACCTTTGGGGATATCTATGTAACTGGGGCCCTGCAGGTTGTCAGCATCTGAGACTTCCTCCACAAGGGCATGGTCGACCCCGGCTTCCAGGATTGCGGGGCCATCGCTGGGTCGAAGGCAGCGTCCGGAGGGGTCGGTGCTCTCAGTGGGCACGGCTGAAGTTTCAGAAGGACCACCCCCATGCCTTGCGGAGTCCACATCCTCGGCAGACTCCTCGGGGCTACTGATCTGGGGCGCGGACACTGACTTGGTCAGTTTCGTGAGTGCCAGTTCCCGCTCCTCCTCCTCAAAAGGCAAAGAGCTGATGGACGTGAGAGAGGCCTGGATCCCGCTAGGCAAGCTCGTGTTGCTCTCGGTGTGCCCCCCCTCCAGAGAGTTTCTGTGCAGGGCGTGTCTCCGGACCAGCTGCTGCAAGAAGTCCCTGTCACTGGGTAGCTCCAGGGTTCTGCTGCGAGCCTCGGACCAGGCGACGGAGCTTGGCTCGCTCTCAATGCCTGAGTCAGAGATGATGGAAGAAGATCTCTTGATGACCCCAGAGAGGACAGACACTTCCTCCTTCTCCTCTGCGTGAGGGTCCTTTGGCAAACCCTTGATGTCCAAGGGGTCCCTCAAAGAAGAGTGCAGGGGCTCGCAGGGCTCCGAGGGCGTGACCTTCAGACTCAGCAGCACCATCTTGCTCCCTTGGTCCACTCCCTTTCCTAGACAATTTAACTCATGCAGGGTGGTTTTCTCTGAAAAGACGGCACTGTGATGACTTCCACCTGCTACCCCTTTGCTTCGCTCAGTTCTGCCGAATTCGTGCTTGTCTCTGGAGCACCCACTCTCGTGCTGGGCACCAGTGAGCACTGTGGGTTCTGCCCTGAAGGGGTTCTTATTGCTAGATTTCACGTCAATGTAGGTCAGCGCTGGGGCCTGGCCATCCTCTGGACCAGGGCTCCTCCTGGGCAGGTCCTCATCTGCCAGCGGATGCCCCCCAACATCAGATCTTGGGCCAGTCTGATGGTCAACTTCAGGCACACCTGCCTTGCTCTGGAATTCACCTACCGTCAGATACACCTGAGACTCAGAGCACACGTCTGCATGACCGGGTGTGGCGGCCTTCTTACTGGGCCCGGGACACCTAATAACCTCCTCACCAGAGTCTGTGCGGGGTGGTTTCATGGAGGCCAAGACAAGACTTTCCCTCAAAGGTGATTTTCTATTTACAACAAGGTCCTCCTCTCTGTTGTTTAGGTTCATTATTGCTGGACTTGTTGCTGGAACATCAAAATTAGGGTAAATAGTCAAATTACATCCTACGGAGAGAAAAAAAGAAAGAAAAATGTGTTATACTCTTCAGACTCTACATTCACAAGTGATCCACCTGATTGTATGATAAAGAGTTTGTCTGCATTCTATTCCTTGATCCTTGACCCTGAGAGATAACCTCTAAATTCCTGAAATTTCACAAGTAAGAAGGGCTTCCCTGGTGGCTCAGTGGCAAAGAATTCACCTGCCAATGCAGGAGATGCAAGTTCGATCCCTGTGTCATGAAGATCCCCTGGAGAAGGGCATGGCCACACACTCCAATATTCTTGCCTGAGAAATCCCATGGACAGAGGAGCCTGACAGGCTACAGTCCCTAGGGCTGCAAAGAGTTGAACATGATTTAGCGACTAAACAATAACAAAGGATGTGAGTTACTCGTGTTGGGTTCTGATAGACAGTGGTGCTTATTTTAAATATATTTTCCAACTGTTCAAATTTTCTGTAGTTCAATCATATAAATATAATGAAGATTAACATATATCTATAACATATTAGCATAGATATATACATATATATATACACACCTGTACACGTTCATGTGTGTATGCACACACACACACACACACACACACACACACACACATAGACACAAGCCAATGTTTTGCGCTTGTTTTGAGCAGCTGGGTTGGCTGCTATCTCTGGAGCTTATACACATTCAAGCTGTCATGCACAGTGTAGACACTAGATGTCAGGGTACGACTAACTGAAAACCCAATAACATGTTTTGTTTGAAACACTGCACTGTTTTCAGAAGTCACCTAGACTTTTATGTTTTAATTGGTGGATAATTGCCTTATAATACTGTGTTGGATTTTCTGCCATACGTCAACACGAATCAGCCATAGCTATACACAACGTCCCCTCTCTCTTGAACCTCCCTCCCGCATCCCACCCCAGAAGTCCAGAAGCAGGTCTTTCCTGTAACTGCCATTGAGTTCCATGAGTTTGTCCATTCACTGCGGTGAAGTCACTTCCAATAACAAGCTTAATCTTAGTTCCTGTTTCTCCTCTATGAACTGACAAAACACCTCACTGATTTGTTCCCATGGCTATTGGGATGTAAGCAGTATAGCCGATGGGAACCCAATGGTAATTCCAACCCTGAGTTTTTCCAAAAGTAAAAAGACACACCTGTGGCTGGGCAGTCCACATATCTGTCCTCGAAGATAACGGGCAGGGTGTTCCAATCTCCGTCAATGTCCAAGCACTCTGCGGGCAGCGGGGGCATGGTGGTGAGGTACTCCGAATTCCGGATATCCAGGGACAGCTGGCTGTGGGTCTGGATCCTGGGGAACATGGACCCAGTGAGCATCCAGGGTGATTTAAAGGTTTTATTCTTGCTGCCCCTTTCCTCTCATCCCAAGACAGCATTTAGAAGATGTCCAGTAGACTCTAACAATTGCCATCTGTCTATCCACCCTTCCTTTATTCTCAGCTACCTATCCAGCCCCCAAAGGCCTGGCTATAGGTCTTCATACTATCAACATTTTCACATTCATTCATTCAACAAACTGTCATTGAACACTTCCTTCCTGTGTGAAAAGAACTGGCTGGCAGTGGTCAAACAGGAAGAGGGGTGATAAAACATACCCTTGCTACTAACCAGTTCTACGTCACTTTTAAACACTTTTTAAATAGTGCAACCCATGGCAAGAAATGCCCTTCATTTTCCATGACCACCCAGTACAATCACACACACTCCCAGAAACACACATGCTGAAACAAAAGCTTCTTATTACTACCTGGCCTATCTTATTTCATTTAAAAAGTGTTGTTCCAAAGCCATGAAGACAATTTCACAGTCCACTAAATGGCTGTAACCTATCACTTGAGAGACACATTCTAGTCTGTGCTTGAACAAGACAGGTCTTGACAGCTGAGTTTCACTTGTCCACCCTGATTTGGGAGGATGGTTCTGTCTCTAATGCAAACAGCATGACCTCCCTCCCCTCCATCTCTGACTCCTAGATGAGAATGCCCGTGGGCATGCTGAGTTGCCAGCATCACGGAGCCCATGTTCACTATCTCAATCTAAGGTTTAATTCTGTTCACAGCACTTAGGACCTGAATCTGAAATAAAATTTCCCTCTCAATTCTATAGTTCTTATTCTTTTATTTTTTTTAATTAACTTTTAGTTGGAGTATAACAGCTTTACAATGCTGTGTTGGTTTCTGCCATACAACAATGTACCATATAAGTAAACATAAATCCACTACCTCTTGACCCTCCCTCCCACCCCTCCACCCCACCCCTTTAGGATATAGTTCTTATTCTTAATGACCTAACTAAAACTTCTGTTGTTGTTCCATCACTAAGTCATGTCTGACTCTTTGTGACCCCATGGACTGCAGCACGCCAGGCTCCCCTGTCCTTCACTATCTCCCAGAGTTTGCTCAAATTCATGTCCATTGAGTCACTGATGATATCTAACCATTTCATCCTCTGTCGGCCCCTTCTCCTCCTGCCCTCAATCTTTCCCAGCATCAGGGTCTTTTCCAGTGAGTTGGCTCTTCGCATCAGGTGGCCAAAATATTGGAGCTTCAGCTTCAACATCTGTCCTTCCAATGAACACTCAGTGTTGATTTCCCTTAGGATTGACTGGTTTGATGTCCCTTCTGTCCAAGGGACTCTCAAGAGTCTTCTAAGTTTACCTCCTCCTACGTAGCATCATTGCTATCCTAGTGTATGCTCTTTATTATAGGTTAATATCTACTACTAATTGAACGGTAATCAATTTCTCTAATATCTGAAGTTACACTATGAGACAAATGATATAATCACTTAGGTATCTGCAGGGCTCAGTCCCTCACCTGCTTTAGAGCTCTGCTCAAATGTTTCCTCAGGGAGCCCATCTCTGAAATGGCAGAGAAATAGCACCTTCTACAGCCTGCCACACTGATATATTTCTCCAAAGCATTTACTACATTTGGCATAGCATATTTATTTATTTATGCTTCAATATGTTTCCATTACTAAAATATGAGCTCCATGAGAATGTGTCTGTTTGGTTCACTGCTGGATGTCCAATGCCCAAACTAGTGTCTGGCCCACAGTTAACACTAAATAGGCACTTGCTGAATGAAGGAATCTCCCTTTTACACCTAAGTACAAGCTAAGAGAGGCTCAGTAACCAGTCAGATGTCACAAGTAGCATAAGTTCCAGGATCAAGATTTCAAAACACGCATATGAGATTTGAAATCCAAGGTCTTTCCACCATAGCCGCTTGCCAGTTTTTAAGACGTTAGTTATAATTATCATAGCGCGAAGTCTGAACTCTTTATCCTGGCCCATAAGATCCCACATAGGCTGGTCCTACCCTACTTCTCCCACTTGCTCACTCCAGTGTAGCTGTACCTGCTTCTTGATGCTTTCAAACACCTTATGTTCCCATATAAGAAATCTTTACACCAGCTATCCCCTCTGACTCAACAGTCTTCTCTCATATCACGATATGACTTATTATAACCCCAATTCAGTTCAGTTGCTCAGTCGTGTCCGACTCTTTGTGACCCCATGGACTGCTGCACACGAGGCTTCCCTGTCCATCACCAACTCCCAGACCTGGAGTTATAGTATAACCCCAGTCTCTGCTCAAATGCTACACCGTCAGAAAAGTGGTATTTTATCACTTTGGCCAAAACATTCCTAACCTCTAAGTGATGCTTTAGCCATATTATATTGACATACAGGTTGTTCTCCAGTTGCTCCATTGAGTCTGAATCTTTGCCACCTCATGGACTGCAGCATGCCAGGCTTTCCTGTCCTTCCCCATCTCCCAGAGCTTGCTCTAACTCATGCCCATTGAGTTGGTGATGCCATCCAACCATCTCATCCTCTGCCATCCCCTTCTCCTCCTGCCTTCAATATTTCCCGGCATCAGGGTCTTGTCCAATGAGTTGGTTCTTTGCATCAGGTGGCTGCAGCTTCAGCTTCAGCATCAATCCTTCCAATGAATATGCAGGGTTGATTTCCTTTAGGATTGACTGGTTTGAGCTCACTGCAGTCCAAGAGACTCACAAGAACCTTCTCCATCACCATAGTTTGAAAGCATCAATTCTTTGGCCCTCAGACTTTTTTGTGGTCTAACTCTCACATCCACACATGACTACATACAGGTTTTACAGGTGCAAAAAAGAAAGTGAAAAGATCTTCAGGTCTGTCCTAAGTGATAGATGAATTTCAGTGTTTCTCCTGCTGGATTTACTGGGGCATCTCGAAAATTATTCCATCCAAATGTATTTTGGAGGCAAACATACTATTTGGAAACAGAAAGAAACCTCTAAACTTGTGTAGCCAAGACCAAACATCTTGGAGGAAGCAGGAAGCACTGACTCTGCCCACCAGGGAAATCTACAATGAGAGACAATGACCTCATCTTCTGTCAACGCTTTGACTTTTCTGAGCATTTTTACATTTTCCCATCTATCCTCTTAATTAGGTAGTTCAGTATTAATTCTTATGCTAAATGCATTTCATAGCTGCTGCAAAGTCTCAGGCGAATTCTGTGGGTATTTTTTTCGCTGACATAGCTTGTGGCCATACCACCTGCTCCTGATTCATTTTGCAAAGAGGACTCAGCACAGATGTCTTCAAGGACCTAGGAAGTTTCGAATCTGTCTACAGAAACATCATGAAACTCAACAACAGCAAAAACTCTGGCTATTGACCTTCTCTGCCACCTGCCAGCTCCAGCCTCAGCAATCTGTCTGGCTCTTGCCTTCAGAAAAAATGCACCTGAATGTAAGGAGATGGGCAGACTCTCTCCTTCATGACCAAGGATGAAGGGAAGAGCTAACTTTGAACAAGAATGTCCTTGGTGCTCACAGTATGATGTGGACATGCCATTGGTTACTTACAGATTTTCCTGAAAAGTCAGAACTGCAAGTTTTTGGTGCTCCATATAAAAGAAGGCCTCGGAAAACCTTCGGACCTGAAGAATAAAACAGTATAAACAACGTGACTCACTGGGTGGGTTTGGCCTTCATTTTTTAACAGGAAATTAAGGCTCAATGAGGGAAGTAACATATATTAATAAGAGGAGAGCTGAGCCCACAACCCAGAGGTTCTGAAACAACTTTCTGCCCTCCACAGCTGCCCTCTCTCATTTCTAGTTCTTAACACAAACCTGATTTATGGACACAATTGAACACATGTTTATTGATCTACTCTTGTTTTTCATTCTGTTGTTTTTTTAAATTTAGGTCTTATTTCTTCTACTAGAATAAAAGACACTTGAAAACAGAGGCCATAAATAAATGCAGATGAAATAGAAGGTGCAAAATCAGTCATGTAAGTGTGTCCACTATGCATCTTGTAGACAGCTCTCTGTCCTCTTGCTGGAAATGAGAAGACCAACATCTTTTATTAAACATGAGTCCCCACCCCCTGTGCACCTCCACCTGGTGGCAAAAAAAAAAAAAAAAAAATGGCCTTAAGAACAATGGATGACATGTGAAGATACTTCTTCAAAATACTTTCAAAGCATTTCATCATATTCTTTAAGATCGGCTCGCCATCACTTGGTAGCCAAGGCTGGTACTCTATGAACAGTAGAGCAAAGAACTTCCCTAGAGCAAATGGGCTCCCCTTGTGGCTCAGTTGGTAAAGAATCTGCCTGCAGTGCAGGAGATTTGATTCTTGAGTCAGGAAGATACTCTGGAGTAGGGAAAGGCTACTCACACTCCAGTATTCTGGCCTGGGGGAATTCTATGGACTGTAGAATCCATGGGGTCACAAAGAGTCAGACAGGACTGAGCAACTTTCAGAGCAAAGAACTGAGAACCAAAGGAAGTTCACAAAATTTCTCTGCAAGTTCATGGTGGGTCAGGACTAGTACTTGGGTTGACAGAAGCCAATCCTGACTTTTATTCTGCCCAATGAACCAACTGTTGAAAAGCTTCCTTGAGATATCTCTGCCATGTGACTACAGAACTTATACTGTTTGACCCCTTACCCGCAAGGTGTGATGCTCCTGGGTGAGATAAGTGGTCACTTGGGAGTGCAGCGTCACTGTGTCCAGGAACTGGGTCCATAGGGCCATCAGGTGGGAGGCCAGCCAGGCAAGATCCTTACTTATCTGCTCAGCTATCTTCTCTGGATTATTCAACATCTGGGGAGGTAAAAGGGTTGCAGTGAAGGACCTCTGCTCCATGCAGCTTCTGCCGTCTTCCTCTGAAGCCTTTACTGGCTTCTTGGCTTGTAATGAATCTCTCTCTTTCTCCAGATTCTCCCCTATAGCCCATTATGTTCTGAACTCAGTATCTGGCCATCATGATAGCTTCCACTTATTAACAGCCAGTACTTGGTAAGTAAAACACGAAGCTTTTTAAATATATACATGAACTACTTAATCTCTACAATGAACCTTTGTTAGAATTATTGTGACCATCATTTGACACAAAAGTAAAACGAGAGAATTAAATAGAGCATACCCAAAGTCACACAAAGCTGGGATTGAGCTGTAAGATCATCCCCCCACAAAGCCAGGGCACCATGCTGCCTTTCCAGAGTAGGTGCTGGAAAACATCTCCTGAGAAACGGTAAAGTCTTTATAACTTCACACACAGCATCTAACTCGCTAGGTGATTTCCACATGGCTGGGCTCCACAGACCCAGCACCAACTTGCTGCCATGACTTCACATTTCTTAAGGAGAATCCTAGGTTGCCTTAATGAAAGCCTGAAGGACTCAGCCTAGACAGGGCCTGGAGCTGGTGGAGGAACCTCGGGCTAGCTTCAGTTTAAAGCTAGGACAGCCATCTGCTTGGGGGTGACTTTTATTCTGGAGTGGTGAGAGAGAGATTACATCTCTGAGTATAGCCAGAGAACCAGTGGTCCAAGCCTAACACTGAATCCTAGGTGTCATCATTTATCTACCAATAATTTAAAGTGCATCTCCCATGACCCAGGCACATGCTTAGAATACATGGGGACACGAAGATGAATAAGAGAGTGTCTCTGCCTCCAGAGAGCCTCATCCAGGGCAGGAGGTAGGAAGGAGACTTTACCATGAAGAGTAGAGCCAATATTTTAGAATAACTTTAAATTTAGTATAATCTATAAAATATCAAAGATTATGTTGTACACCTGAAATCAATGTAATATTATAATTCAACAATACTTCAGTACAAATGTATATAGTATCCTCATCCTTAAGATATGGTTAAACATGAACTCAAGAACATTGAAAAAAAAAAAAAGAGTGTAGGGATCTATCTGCCCTGGAAAATAATGCAAAGATACATAACCATGGCCATTTCAAACTTCTCTCTGAGCTCCTTCTTTGCTGGGTGCCTCAGTTTCTCATCTGCAAAATGAAGGTGCAAAGCAAATAACTGTTTATTGGACATAATGATGTCCAAAGCCTAGCTTGAAACACTGAAAGTTCTCTTCACTCTTCTTGGACTAACAGCTGACACTAGCATAATGAGCAGAGGGTGGAGCGAAGCATCTGAGAGCAAGAAAAACAGAGAAGAAGAAATCTGACACCCAGTAAGGGTCTTTAATTGTTGGGTATTGCAGCTTTGTAATTAATGACTAGCTTCCAGATACAAAGCGTCATTTAACTGTAGCATCTCTAAGCTGCTTCTTCCATGGGGAAAGATATGTCTTTGATGAAGACACAAGGTACAAAACTCCAAAACGAAAGAATGACCCTTACTTTCTTCTCATGGAAGCATTGCTTCGATCACTGGTTCTGTTGGGAGTCAGGGAGAAAACGGGATGTTTAGTCTTGATTCAGGCCCATAATCCATGACCCAAAGTGTTAAGAGTCAGAAAAGGAAGGACCTGGAGGGTGAGGGACACAGTCAGCCACTGGAAAACCTGTAGGCTGGAGAGTAAGGCTTATCTTTAAGTTCTCCAACCAGTTACCCTCATTAATGGACATCAAGCTCCAGCATTAGCACAGGGCACTTTTTGCCCTGATCATGTTCCCAGTTGTATCTCCGGCCTGGGGCTACCCATGGCTCCAGCCACATCAACCTGAACACACAGCTCTTTGCAAGCACCAGACCCTTGATCAGCTTGTACTTCTCCTTGGAAGGTCTCCTCCCATCTTTCAATCTCTTTTCCTCTTCTCTCCACCTCTTTGGACCTGTCTGTTCTGCACCAGGGAACTGTTTCCAGAGCCAATGCAGTTTGCTTTGTTTCTTTCTTTTCAAAGTAACTTTTATTAGAACTGCTTAATAATGTTGTGTTAGTTTAGATGCAAAATGCATCAGTCATACATATACACACATCAGTCTGCCTTGTTTCTGATGGTTCTTTTGAAACTCCTACTGTGTTTCAAGTGTAAGACCAGCCCTCCTCTCCTTGAAGTCTGCTTGACCTTGCACAGACTACTCTCAGGGTACCACTTGCCAGGTACTGCTCAGTGCCCTGCTTGGCCTGCACGCTGAGGTTTATCCTTTTCAATATTATCTGTACCTTCTCCACAGCTGATGGATGATGAAAACTCGGCAGCTCTTTTCTGAGTAAATGGGTGATTCTGCATCTGTTGAGAGGCACCTGGGCCTCAGCAACTGAACTTCCCTCACTGGGCTTCTTATCCTGACACCCCAGCCCTCCCCACCCTCCATTTCAGCAATACTGGCAAACGCAGCATGAATTCTGAGCTCAGCCACCAGAGAGGAAAGGCAAAGCCATTCATTAAATGTGTCTTTGCGAGAATTATTTTTTCCCCTAGTTGATGACAGAAATGGCTCCAGATAAGATTAAGAAAGCTTCTAATTAAGCCACAAGAGGACTTTCCTACCCTCACGGAGGCCTGGGCCTGTTCAATTACAGATGATGGGCGTGGAAGGGTCTCTCTTGTGAGAAAAAGAGAAGCCCTTCAAGCTAACAAGGAGGCAGCTTGGACCCAGTGCCATTTCGGGGGAAGCTGCCTGCAAACACACACCTGTTCTGCTTTGCGACTGCCCTCTTGCTGTTCACCTGGGCCCAGCCAAGCTCCTTTGCTCAATCGTCCCTGACCCCCACCCCCTTGTGCGGTTTACTGATGACTCTTGTGAGTTTGGAGGATGCTGAGCTCTGGGGAGCCAAAGATAAATACGTCCAGTCCTGGAAGAGGCACATGGTCCAGTTATAGCTATCTATCTCCATAGTTAAACCCACAAAGTACTATGAAAGAGATGGATCCTGAGTACTGTAAAAAGGTCATGGAAGGCTTCCTGGAGGAAGTGATGGCAGCATTGCGTCTTCAAGGTAAGCAGGGGTCAGGTGGAGAAAAGCCTGCTTCACATCCCCTAAACTAACTGTGGTCTCTCATCATGGGCCTCAGTCCTGGCTGCAAACTGACTAATGTGCTAAGTCGCTTCAGTCATGTCTGACTCTTTGAGACCCTATGGACCATAGCCCGCCAGGCTCCTCTGACCATGGGATTCTCCAGGCAAGAATACTGGAGTCGGTTGCCAAGCCCTCCTCCAAGGGATCTTCCCAACTGAAGTATCGAACCCACATCTCCTAAGTCTCTTGCACTGGCAGGCGGCACATAGTAGGTGCTTAAGAAATGTGAGTAAGATTCACATGGAGTAAAAGTGCAGGCACGCCCCTGGCAGTCCAGCGGTTAAGAACCCACGGATCCATAGCAGGGGCAACAGGTTCGATCCGTGGTTGGGGAACTAAGATCCCACATGCTGCATGGCACAGTCAAAATATAAAAATAAATTAAAAAAAAAAAGTGCAGGTGAATTGCTCTGTGACTGCAGAGCTCTATGTTTGTTTTCAAATTGCCTTAAATCACCCGAAACCGTTTCCACTTCGGAGTCCACCCTTGAAATGGATGCTTTGTGACCATGTGTTTGGTTGACCACTTGGTGGTGATGCCCTGCTTCTAAACACCCTGTGGGCAGTGATGTGCCTTTTAGGAAGGTTCTGGGGAGGGAGCTCTTTTTCTTTCACTCCCAGCAGCGGGCCAGCCCATCCGCAAACCACAAAGCAGCCCGGTGCATACCCGAACTCCCCCTTTCCCTCCCTGACACCCAGCTGCCTCCCTCCCTGCAGCTAATCTGGTTACTCTGAACCAGATTAAAGTCTGCGGCTATACCATCACTCAAAACCAGGGGCCATTTCCCTGCAGCTTGTGGGCTCCATGCCAAAGCAGGCAGGCAACCCACTGGCTTTTCGTGAAGTATGTCTAGCAGCCCGAGTTGTCGCCTGAACCACTGCGGGGACCAGATGCATCAGTACAGCAGTGGCTCCCAGATGGCCTTTGGTTCAGGCCCCAGGTCCACCCTTAGTGGTTCAGGGCAGCATGCTCCTCTCTGACAAAATGAATGGGGACACACCTGTGTCCCCCGACCCCAGGCACTCGCGGCTGCTGTGGGGCCAGCACCTGGGGGATGTGCATTTCAGGCGCACGGCATGATGATGCACGCGAATTCTGTGATCCCGACACAGGCTGGGACCTGGGACCCTCTGCAGCAGTGCTGCAACGCCTTCATCTGGACACCACTCTCCTCCAGCGATAAATACAAAGAAACTGTGTGAGACTACAAGTAATGGGTGCATGGGCACTTGAAATAAATTCCGGGCAAAAATTACAAAGAAACCAAAACCCAACTGCCAGTTTTGAAGAGCCTGGGGCAAAAGCAGGGTACTGCGCATGCCCCCTGCACATGACACCTCCTAAGGGGTGGACACAACACCTAAGCCCTTCCCCTGGCCCTGGACACACCCTACCCTCACCCCATATAAAGAACCAGCTTGCCCCCACCTTGGGGAGTGAGCAAGCAAGGGAACCTGTTACTTGTTCTCGCTCCCTCCTTCTGTAGCAGGGACCCCAATAAAGCCTTGGCTGAATTCCCTGTCTGGCCTCTGATCAATTTCTATTGATTAAGAAAGCCGAGAACCCTAGTTGGTAACAACATGGCTGCCACAATAAAGTTATTTAATACACCTATCACCTCATAGAGCTAAAACATTTTTTCTTTTGATGAGCACTTCTAAGATCTACTCTCCTGGTAAATTTGAATATATAATATAGAAGTGTTACAATCACCATACTATATATCACATTCCCAGAACTTAATTATAATGGAAGGTTTATACCTTTTGACCACCTTCGCTTGCTTCCCTCACCTGCACCCACCCCTACCCCTGGCAACCACCAATGTGGTCTCTTTTCCTATGAGCCTTTTTTTTTTTTAAGATTCCACATATAAATGAGATAATATAGTATTTGTCTTTTTCCAAATGACTCATTTCACTCAGCATCATGCCATCAAGTTTCATCCATGTTGTCACAAATATAATGATTTCCTTCTTTTGTGGCTGTATAATATTCCACTGCACATAGACACAGTGCATCTTTATGCATTCAGGTCAACATTCAGGGTATTCCCATGCCTTGGCTATTGTACATAAGGTTACAATGAACACGGGGGGGTGCAGATATCTCTTTGTGATTTCATTTCCTTTGAATAAATACCCAGAAGTTGGAATTGCTAGATGGTATGGTAGTTCTATTTTTAATTTTTTGAGGAACCTCCATACTGTTTTCCACAGTGTCTGCACCAATTTACATTCCCACCAACAGTGCACAAGGGTCCTCTTTTCTCCACATTCTTGCCAGCACGTATTTCTTGTCTTTTTGATGAGAGCTATTCCAACAGGTGGGCTTTCCTAGTGGCAAGGATGGTAAAAAATCTGCCTGCAATGTGGAAGACCTGGGTTCGATCCCTGGGTTGGGAAGGTCCTCTGGAGGAGGGCATGGCAACTTACTCCAATATTCTTGCCTGGAGAATCCCCATGGACAGAGGTGCCTGGAGGACCACAAACAGTCAGACATGACTGAGCGACTAAGCACAGCACAGCACATTCTAACAGGTGTGAGGTGATTCCTCATTGCAGTTTTGATTTTTTAATATCTGGGGAGCTTTTAATGAAAAACGCAAACCCAGGAGCTCCACTCCCACCTCCTCTGTTTCAACCAGTTTAGATGCGATGCAGGTCAAGATGTTAGTCCAAGTGTATTTCTACTGAAAGGCCAGGGATAAGAAACACTAGTTTACAAGACAGAAATGCTAGTTTGCAATGAGACCATCTCAAGTCCTACCCAGACACGGATTAGCCATGTCACCAACCCTGAAGGGTATGCTCCCTTCCACCTCATGTGCCTCTCATTACATGAGGATAACCGTGTTCACCTAGACCTTCCAACACCATGGGATGTAACAGTGCTCCAGAGACTGTAAACAACTGCTTGCATCAGTTGAGTACTTATTAAGCACAGCTCTTAGTACATGTTTGATGAACTTTTTATGAACATACATCACTGTTTCAACATCATTGTCATCATTGAAGCTAGCCTCATGCCAAGTGTGAGCCATCTAAGCCGAGGTGCAAGATTTCTGTCACCCTCCATGAGAAGCACATAACCTAAAGTCAACAAACATTTGTTAGGTGGATGGGTAATGGACAATAAAAAGTGTGAGTGCTAGGGTGCTTCAGTCATGTCCGACTTTGCAACCCTCTGGACCATAGCCCACCAGGCTCCTCTGTCATGGGATTCTCCAGGCAAGAACACTGGAGTGGGTTGCCACGCCCTTCTCCAGGGGATCTTCCCGACCCAGAGATGGAACTCATGTCTCCTGTGGCTCCTGCATTGCAGGCAGATTCTTTACCACTGAGCCACTGGGGAACCCCAATAAATAGTGTAAATGTCAGGGAAACCAAGACCTGTTAACCTGTTTGGTGTTTTCAAAATATCTAGCACATGGCCGGGCACACAATAGATGTCTAAGAGACCCAGAGATTTAGGGCAGTGGGATAGGAGACTGTTTCTTCAGTTGAAGATATAATAGGAGGTTACCAGTCGTGTCTTTTCATCTCTGATCTCTACACCAAGCAAGCAACTCTGCCCCATATAATAACTGCCATTCAGAACCAAGGAGTTAGCTCCCTGATTACCTGTAGCTCTGAGCACAGCTGAGAGAGTGTTTCTTCAACAGCAAGTGACTCTAGAAAGAAAAAAAAAAAAAAAACAATGAAACAGACACATACCGAATTGTGGAATTGCTAATGGAAGGAAAGAAGCACAGATTTCAAGTCAGCATTGACGTCACAGAAAAATTACAGGCTCTGTGGACTCCTGTCATCTTTTGGGTCTAAAAGATCCTGTTAATAAAAAGCATGATTTGAAGCCATGTGATGTCACCCTGGGTTAAAGTCAACATGTTCCATGGGTGCATTTCTGAGAAACAGAAGATCCCCAGGTTCACTTAGTGAGGTCCAAAACAATCCCACATTCTGCTGTGCTTTTGTGGGTATGCGGGCGTGCACACACACACACACACACACACACACACACCTGGGTCCTGACATCTGGGACCTAGACCTAGATCCCCTTCACACAACTGGATGTTCAGAAGTCCAGGAAAGTGGGGTGGCAGAGCCTAGCCTCCTGCTCAGCACCACCACCTCATCATGACCTTCCCCACAGGCAGCAGAGGAGCCTGCAACCTTGCTGTCTTCTCAGTTGGAACTGGGTGCAATCTGGCCATTTGTGGTTTCACAGTTTTGCCTGTGTTTGAACTCTCCCTAGTTCCAAGAGGCTGTGATGAGACCTTTCATGTGGCTGAAGCATGAGTTTTAATGAAAGCATCGTTGAAAAGCTGAGAGCAACGAAACCTTCAGCTCCGATGGTCCTCATGAGTGGGCACACGCCTACCCACCTGGCAGCTGCCCTCCACCCCCTATGAGGCAGCACAGACTTTGGTCCGTGCCCATGGCTGTGACTTGGGGTCTGGCACAATGCCTGGTACACAGTAAACATTCAATAAAAATATGGTGAGTGAGAGAATGAACAAATAAATTCAGTTCTTTTGGGTTAAAAATAAAGTTGAAGCAAGAAGCCAACTATGAGTGCACTGTCTTCACTTTCTGCCTGAGCTAAACTGGCTCCAAGCTGTGCGGGTCTCCTTTGAGTGCCTCTGACCTGAAAAATTTCAACTCCAAGATCATGTGCTTCAAAGACAGCATGAGAGGGACTTCCTCGGCAGTCCGGTGGTTAAGAAGACTCTGCGCTCCCAGTGCAGGGAAGACGGGTTCAATCCCTGGTCAAGGAACGAAGATCCCTTATCCCACGTGGTGTGGCCAAATATAATTTTTTTCAAAAGAGGGCCTTAGAGCTGACAAAACCCAGATGGTAAGAGGGCACCAGAGGTCAAGGCAACAACTACAATGTTGCACCTACTCCTTCATTTTGCACACCAACCACTGGATGTGAGAAGTCTGGGCTCAGGTCCAGCTTCTGCCCTTAAAGATCCCCAGCCTAGTGGGGAAGAGAAATATGCAACTACATGATTGTTATGTGGCGTGTTCCGTGTAATAACAGACAACGCACAAGGCTACCGATCCCACCAAAGCTATGACTCACTCTGCAGGTGAGATCTCAGGACTCAGGGAGAGACGCTGAGGTTCCCTGCAGCAGGACGGTTATTAACTGTGAAAACCAGGCCGAGTTGGAGAAGGAAATGGCAACCCACTCCAGTGTTCTTGCCTGGAGAATCCCATGGGCAGAGAAGCGTGGCAGGCCATGGTCCATGGGGGTCGCAGAGAGCCAGACACGACTGAAGCGATGAGGCACGCACCAGGTTGAGGGCCTGGCTTCTGTTCTAAGGACAAAGGGCCTCTTTAGGGGGCTTCGAGCAGAACTGTGACCCACCACCTGCTGTGAATGAGTGTGACCTGATATAAAAGGCTACCCTGAGCACAGAACCTCTATGCTCCTGCCTCGTCCTGCCACACCAGGCTGTGTGACCGAGTGGTCATTTCACGTCTAATGAGCTGCAGTCCCACCATCTGTCAGTCAAGAGGGAGGGGGCCCAACGATCACGATGTCTGATGATGGACAAGGAGCCATTCACCCCTGGAAAACCAAAGACAATGACTACTGAGAGCTTTCTCTAATCACCCATTAAACACATACATGTAGGTATTTCTTGAACTGTTTTACACTCTTGTAAGTTGCAATCCCGTAGCTACAGCCTCATTAAGAAAAAGGCTGTAAACAGGCATTTTCCCTTAGAAAGCAACTTCTCATTATGTACCCAGAGTAGGTGTTTAATACATGTTTAATAAATTTAATAACTTGGTGGATGAATGAATTAATGAGTAAATGAACATGATGACTAGAGGCACATGTGTCTTTTCCTGCGTTGACATGCCCAAGATGTCCTCTTGCTAGAATGATGTAAAATGCCAAAACACCAAAACAAAAACCAAACCAAACCCACCTGAAACAGTGCTTGCTACTGTGACATTTACAAGAGCGTGCTGACTCTTCTAGGGCCCCAGCCCGAGAGCGGAGGGCCAGCTGCGGGGGTGAGGCTCCCCCGCAGGTGAGTTCCCAGCCCCTTACCCAGCTCCATGCGCGGCAGCTCCGGGACGTCCCTCAGGATGGTCAGGAAGTAGGCACGGAGTCCCCGGTAGGCGTGCAAGAGCAGGAAGCACAGTTCCCGGTGCCACTTGTAAGCGTGCTGCATGCAGTTCTCGGAGGGCACATAGAAGCTCCCCTGTGGGGGGGAAACAGAAGCAGAAGCTGAGGACCACCCTGTGGCCTGGTCCTGAGAAAACTGGCGAAGATGGTCAAGACTCCAGCAGAAGAGCTGGAGTCTCCTCCCTACCCTTCTACATGGGAAACCCACTGAAATTGGCCAAGTCTCTGTCTAATAATTTTCAAATTAAAGCAATAATGATAGTAATAACAACCTTAGATGACGATGAAGACCATGATGAGGGCACAGACCTCACAGGTTTGGAGCAAGTGAATGTCACCCCCTCTTGTAAGCCTCTTTCTCTTGCCACTGTAAGAAGAAGCCACGTGACCGACAGAGGGGGCTCCTTTTCACAGGGAGAGAAGGCATTGAGAAAGACCTTTGTATTCATGTAACTCCATGGCTGATTCATGTCAATGTATGACAAAACCCACTTCAATATTGTAAAGTAATTAGCCTCCAACTAATAAAAATAAATTTAAAAAAAGACCTTTGTATTGGTTAATGAAGAGCACAGTGCTGAGGAGAAAAATGCTTTGCGATAAAATAAGAAGTCGGTGGGTTTCAGCTCTCAGTGTTGAAAGTGTCAGAGGCTGTGGGTGTGACCATGCAGTTTGAGGACGCCGTATACTGTGTTTGCAGGTGTAAGACACATCACACCCATAATGACACATCACAAGTCATTTATCTGAAGAGGAAAATATGCCTGAGTCCACAAGTTACTTGTAGGCGAGACATGATGGAGGAGGACCAGGACAGTTCTGAATTTCTTGCAACCCCGCCAGAGAAGGATGACTTTGGGTGAATTTCAGGAAGGATTTAAAAACGAGAGAAAGGATTCTCACAGAATGGGTTTGGACAGAAAAACAGAGGTACTGAGTACTGTGAGCTTCCCAGGTGGCGCTAGTGGTAAATAATCCAGGTGCCAATGCGAGAGACATAAGAGACATGGGTTTATCCCTGGGTTGGGAAGATCCCCTAGAGAAGGGAACGGCAACCCACTCCAGGATTCTTGCCTGGAGAGTCCCATGGAGAGAGGAGCCTGGTGGGCTAGAGTCCATATGGTCGCAAAGAGTTGGACGCACCTTAGCACACACCCACACACACACACCGAGTACTGAGCAGGAGAATTTCACGGGTGTAGGAATCTATGGCTCGTGTGGCTATCAGCAGAGCAAGTAAATGTCTCTTCACCATCCCGTGCTTCCTAGCCTGTCCTGCTGGGTGAAACTACAGGTAAAATGTTGTCGGAACTACATCCTCTGGGCTCCTGTGAGTTGACTTGCGTGCAGTCCATGAGGCAGCCTCCTTCTCTAGTCATCGCCTTCTCCCTTGCCTCCCTCTGAGAGGGCTGAGTCAGTGCAGTGGGGGCAGGACAGGTCTGGTAGGGGTCAACAGCCATCTGAACTTTCTCTACTCCCAATGGTTTTGTGAAGGTGGGTGCAATTGCACGCACTCTCATCACTACATCATGATTGCTGGGTCATGGAATGCAAAGTGGTACAAATTAGGAAACCTGGCTGGAAGTCTCAGTCAGGTCTGCCGTCACCTCTCCCTGAGATAGTTTTAGGTTAATTCCTTGTTGTTTTTCAGGCACTAAGTCGCTTCTGACTCTTTTCAATCCCATGAACTATAGCACGCCAGGCTTCCCGGTCCTTCACTATCGCCCAGAATTTGCTCATATTCATGTCCACTGAGTCAGTGATGCCATCCAACCATCTCATCCCCTGTCACCCCCTTTTCTTGCCCTCAATTCTTGTCCAGCATCAGGGTCTTTTCCAATGTGTTGGCTCTTCATATCAGGTGGCCAAAGTATTGGAGTTTCAGCATCAGTCCTTCCAGTGCAAATTCAGGGTTGGTTTCCTTTAGAATTGACTGGTTTGATCTCCTTGCAGTCCAAGGGATTCTCAAGAGTCTTCTTCAGTGCCACAATTCGAAAGCTATCGAATTACTTTTTGAATTCCCTGGTAAAAGACTGCAAGACAGACATCAGCCTGCAGGAAGATTGTGGTGTGTGCTCTGGGGAGCAACACCCATGGGGGGTTGGGTGGGGCAGAGGGAGGAGACCACTGTACCCTCCTGCAGGCACAGAGACCTCAGTCAACCCCAGGGGGAGCTCTGGACCTGCAGAGCTCTCTGGCCAGGCCTTTGTACTCCTGCATCAACTGTTACTGGTCACCCAGGGAGGAGGTGTGACCTTGGTCAGCTGCTCTCTCAGACACAGCAGCCTTCATAGAGGGAATTGGCCACCGGCTATTGGCCACCATTGTCCTTGGTAGAGCAGGAAGGAGAGATTCAGATCTAAAGGTGAAAACTGGGCATCACAGAATTCCCTATGGAAAGTCCCAGCAGTGTGCTTCACTCCCAAGCACCTCAAATTAACCCTGGCTTTGCCTCATGAGGTCCCTACTGATTTGAACTGAAGAGAGACATTCAATAAGCTTTGGCATTGAAAGACTTCTCCATTTCATCAAGCAGAAAACCCAGGCAGGACACTTGTAGTCACCAGGGGCCCAGGGTAATCTGTATATTCCTGATTCTCATCTTTCCTATTATATTAAGATCAGAAGCCAGTACAGTTGTGGGAAGACAAGCAAAGCTTGTGCATAGCAGGGAGTGTGTGTGCTGGACTCTCCAGGTCTATGGAGCAAGAAATAATTCACTGTTCATAAACCACCTAGACGTTCCCATCACCCTGTATCTCACTGGATCCTTAACAAGCACCTTATAAGGCAGATATTCTCACTTTGATTTTCAAAATATAATATGGTAAAAAAAAATTCAATATTACCAAAGGAAAAACAATATAAAGTTCCCTGTTCCCCAGAGTCCAGTAATTTTCTTGTACATCCTTCTATGAAGCTTCCATATGCATACATACTGATGTATATTTACATGCACTTACATGCACGTATGTCCTAGAACAGACAGACTCACACTGGAAGATGTTCCAGGACATTTCTCTTTTACTTATTTTTACCACTTATGCCTTGAAGTTCTTTCTATTCAGACCAAATAAGTGATAGGACTGCAATTCCCATTTTGCAGGTTAAAGGCTGTGGCTCAAAGAATACAGTGCGCTGCACAAGGTCACTCTGCATTTCTGCCCACAGCAGGAAGGATTCTCAAGTTCAGGCGCTCAGCGAAGGCAGTCCTTGCTCACCTGCCACGTGTGCTTCTGGGAACCACGCTGGCAGGGAACAGCTGCTCCGCTTAACTGTGACAGAAGACTGAATACAAGCCCTGCAGTGCCTCCCTCAGCTGTGACTAAGCAGAAATAAAAGCGACAGAGGATTAACAAAGGCATCGGATCCAGTGGCTCTGAGTTCCCATCTTGTTTGCTTCTAACACCCCCGAAACCCTCCGTTTTCCAGTCCTGCTCACAAGTGCATTTTCCTATCACCAAGGGCTCCTTTTGACAGTGCTCCAGGACCCATGGATGAGGCAACGGATCTATAAAGTCCATTATTAAGTTCCACTTTTCAGACTAGACACGAATCTTAGACAGATGTTCTTATGCAGAGAGACATATAGAGAATGTTGGAGAATCTTCAGAAGGCTGATTCAACGTGATTACTGAGATAATATGAAGTCAGAATGCTAACCCAAAGAGAAATCCTAATAAAATATGCCTGGATATTATATGCCTATTACTATAAACAAAACAAATGGTATTTTCCATAAGTATTCAATGGCACAACATTTGGAAAGTGAGTGATTAGATTTGCCATAGAAAATTCCATTTGCTGACCCTCCAGGCCTGCAGAGCCAGCATGGAGGAACCTATACTCCTAATAGAACTGCAAGAAGTGTAATGAAAAATCCTGCCCAATCTTCCCAGCACAAAGGAAGAACTCTTTAGCCTTCCTCCTGATCAACAGTCTGGAATGGAAACCCTAAAGAATACAACAGGATTCATGCAGGGTGAGCCAAACATGAGGCTGTGAGCAGACCCACAATGGAAGGCACTCCTGGCCAGGGCCCACCCCCATGGGGTCATCTGTACAACATGTGCATAAAAGGGGTGATCATAGTATGGTCTATTAGGGTTAAGGACTAAACAAAACCACTGGGTAAAACACAGACCTCTGTGATGGCTCAGTGCAATGCCAGGGTACACCAAAAGGAAATTTAAAAATCAGGACACATCCACTGACGGCCTCTGAAAACCCATCTATCAATTATGCAGCTCGCACCTCCATGGTCAACCAGGTAGAAACTGACAAGTGGACTTTAACTTAATGGAACTCTTCAGGGAGCTGTGCAGGGATAAAGTTTTGTTGGAACACAGAATTCAAAGTCAAATAGGGTCTATTCCTTGCTTGAGGACTATCCATGTAACTAAGTTAGTCCTTCAATATCTGAAACGTCAGTTTCCAAACGTGGAAAATGGGGATAATAAGTTCAATTGTTTAGTACAGTGTCTGGTTTATATTAGGTATCTGTTAAATGTTAGTTAGGAAGTTCTTCTTTCTCCTTCATTTATTACCTAATGAAGATAGCTAAACTTTCCATCAAATCAGACCTTTATATGCATGCCTCTCAAACCTACATTTCTGCATCTAATCCCTGCTCTGATCTCTAGATCCCTATTCCAAACTGCTGATTGGATAGCTTGCCTGTTGTCACAAAGGCATCTTAAAACACCTGTTATACAGAGTGAAGTAAGTCAGAAAGAGAAAAACAAATATCATACATTAATGTACATACATTGAAGGGACTGATGCTGAAGCTAAAGCTCCAATACTTTAGCCACCTGATGCAAAGAACAGACTCATTAGAAAAGACCCTGATGCTGAGAAAGATTGAAGGCAGGAGGAGGGGATGACAGAGGATGAGATGGTTGGATGGCATAATTGATTCAATGGACATGAGTTTGAGCAAGCTCCGGGAGATGGTAAGGACAGGAAAGCCTGGCGTGCTGCAGTCCATGGAGTTGCAAAAAGACACGACTGAGCAACTGAACAACAACAACAAATGGCATCTAGAAATATGATACTGACGAACCTATTTGCAGAGTAGGGATAGGGACGCAGATGTAGAGAACAGATTTGTGGACACAGCGGGCCGAGGAGAGGGTGGGATGAATTGAGACAGTGGCATTGAGATATATACACGACCATGTGTAAAGTAGCTAGCTAGTGGGAAGCTGCTGATAGCACAGGAAGCTCAGCCTGGTGCTCTGTGATGACCTAGAAGGGTAGGATGGGGGGAGGCGAGAAAGTGGCTCAAGCCAGAGGGGATGTATGTATCCTTAGAGTTGATTCACATTGTTCTACAGCAGAAACCAACACATTGTAAAGCAATTATCCTCCAGTTAAAATTTTAAATTTTTTTAAAGGAGATTGCTGTCCCTCTTACCTGATCCTTCTCTTCCCTCTGGTCTTTGTCAATGGACCCATCTTGCCCAAAATTCAAGGAAGCCAAGGAATTCCTCTAGTCTCCAGACCTCTCTCATCTTAAGAATCGAAGTCTTGAAAGTTTGAAAACACTCTTGCCTCTGCTCTCCCTTGAGTCTTCTCTATAGCTTACTTTAATTACTACCACATCCTTCTAATCATTCTCACTGCCCAGGTACCACCTTTCATCTGCAGCACTACTATATTCAAGTTGGTTTAGAGCATCCCCACTGACATCTGAGGTGGCGCTAGTGGAAAAGAACCCACCTGCCAATGCAGGAGACGAAAGAGGCACAGTTTCCATCCCTGGATTGAGAAGATCCCCTGAAGTAAATGGCAACCTACTCCAATATTCTTGCCTGGAAAAATTCCATGGGGAGAGAAGCCTGGCAGGCTACACTCCATGGGGTTTCAAAGAATCAGACACGACTGAGTGAGTCTCAACTCACGACTGAGCACACAGACACTGTCTACAAGATTGAATTCATATTCCTTAGAATGGCATCCAAGGCCACAAGCCCCAGTCACAACTCCAGGGTCAGTGGCTGCCTCTTGTTTCACTCCAGAACCCACTAGTTGCTATTCCTTCTTTTAAGAGCCTGCCCCGTTGCTGCTTGAAGCTCACCACCAAGAATCAGATCAATGTCCTCTCCCTTGTGAAGCTTCTCCAACTACTCCCTCCTCTCAGGTCCCTTACACATACCTCATTAGACCAGTTATTTCTGTAAAGTTCTCTCTCCAAACCTCCATGCACACGTTGAGGTTAGACAGTGTGCTATGTCTCTGAACCTGAAACACTTACCTAAAGAACTGATGCTTTCAAACTGCGGTGCTGGAAAAGACTCTTGAGAGTTCTTGGACTGCAAGGAGATCAAATCAGTCAATCCTAAAGGAAATCAACCCTGAATGTTCACTGGAAGGACTGATACTGAAGCTGAAGCTCCAATTCTTTGGCCACCTGATGAGAAAAGCCGACCCACTGGAAAAGACTCTGATGCTGGACAAGATTGAGGGCAGGAGAAGAGGGTGACAGAGGATGAGATGGTTGGATGACATCACCAACTCAATAGACATGAGTTTGAGCAAGCTCCAGGAGATAGTGAAGGACAGGGAAGCCTGGTGTGCTACAGTCCACGGGGTCTCAAAGAATCAGACATGACTTAGCTACTCAATAACAACAACTGTTCATTGTATGCCTGCTGTGTGCCTGGTACTAATTTCTGGTTCCTGAATTCCTCTTCTTGGTGATTTAGCGAGTTTTTCACCACTATCTTTGTTTTAGCCACTAAGAAAATAACAATAATAACTGCAACATCATTAATACACAGCCAACATTTATTATTTAACTCTATTAAATGTCAGGCAATAAGTGTTTTATATGTATGAATTATTTAATTCATATGCCAACCCAATGAAATAAGCACAATTATTTATCCCCACTTTATAGATTGGGAAACTGAACTCCAGAACGGTAAATACCAAATAACTTGTTTGCAGGTCTCATGGCATACAAAAGGTAGACCAGCAATGCAGACACAGTCTGACACTGGAAACCACATATTCCTAGTCTTAATGCTGAATTTAATCTTCGATTTGAGCTTCAGGGAGTTGAAAGAGTCTGTGTTCACATATCCAGGAGGCAGAAGAGTTAAGCTTCTAATCCCGGCTAAAGCCTCAGTTTTCAAAGGAAACTAGCTCTATAGATTTCAAGAGGAATCAAAACCTCCTTGTACTAACCTTCGCTTTGTAACTAACTAGCTGCAATTCCAGGAAAACAGCTTTAACTTTCTGCCCTCTTAATTGTCAGCAGTACATTGATGCTGGGCTTCCCAAGTGGTAAAGAATCTGCCTACCATGCAGGAGACACAGAAGACCCGGGTTTGATCCCTGGGTCGGAAAGATGCTCTAGAGGAGGAAATGGCAAGTCACTCCAGTATTCTTGCCTGGGAAACCCCGTGGACAGAGAAGTCTGGTGGACTACGGTCCATGGGGTTGCAGAGAGTCAGACATGACTGATAGAGCACACACACAGTACATTGCTGCTACCTTAGTTAACAGTTCCCAAGTTTTGTGTCCCAATGCACTGGATCATGGTGACTAGCTGTTAGTTGAGTTACAAGTATTTCTTACCAAAAATGGTTAACATATAGAAATCACAAATTCAAAGTCGTTCCTATCACCCTCTTACTGGTAACCCACAGAGGTTCCTTTAGCAGGAGCAAAGAGTTAGAAGAGTTGCCAGGCTTGGACAGATGAGCAGACATGATGTGGGGAAAGTAATTCACAGTCTCAAGCCTAGGTCATGTTCCCACCTAGGCATCTGCTCCAATTTGCATGTATGTCCTTGCTGCCCCCCAGCATCACACGGCCCCAGGTAACTGAATGATCATACAAATGACTGCTGAATGATCCCAGGGAGATCTATGTGGCTCCAGCCATAAAATGAATACATTTGGTTTTGTGTTTCTCTCCCTCTGCAAGTTGGATGTACCCCCGCCTCCCCTCCTGGAAATGAGGAACAGAATGTTATTCATCTTCTAATCCCAGCTACTTTCACATACTTCCCATCCATGTGGCTGACTGAAGGGAAACTTAGAAAAAAAGAAGGGCAGTAGTGAAGATGAAGAGATGCTCTGTAAAGGACTGTCATGGCGGTGGGAGGGGCAGTTATGGCATAATGTCCCACTGAGGGGAGCTACAGACAATGGGTCAAAGTCATAAAGGCACACGTTGTGGATAAGAACACTCTTTCTCTACTCTTGATGTGTTTTCGACATGGAGGGACATTCACTAGCCTCATACTTCCAGTGCCTCCCCACCCACTTATTGAGCAAAAGGTGAGTTTTGGATAAAAAGTGAGGTTCTTCCCTGGAGTCTTCCTCTCTTGGTAGCAAGTCCTCTCTCAGCCCTGGGGGAAGCCTGGTAGATGGCAGTGTCTCCAAGGGGGGCCTGCATTTATCTAGCACAGCCGTATCTGATTAAGTAAGCAGTTGATTCTGGAGTTCAAGATCTAGGAACATCCTTGATCAAATATATAAACCAAGTGATCTCACATCTTCATTTTAATTCTAATCTGTCTTATTATTTTGTCTTATTTTCCAAATGGTGCAGCACTCAGTTGGGGGGAATAAGATATTGTGTAGCAGTTTCCCTTCACACCTAGCAGATCTGACCTCCTTTGAGGACATTAATTCTTCCCTGTGTCATACTACCTGGGGTGCTTGGGAACAGAGGGAGCAAACAGAAGAGCTGGTCACTGTTGGCTGGAGGGTTAGAATAGATCAGTGGATTTCAGTCGCTGTTTTGAGAAGTCATGGGGCTACCACAGCAGCAGCAAAGAAGCAGGGTGGGTGAGGGCCCCAGTGCATCAGAGCCTTTCTGTTCACAGCGGTTGTATGTTGGACTCTGCCTAGGCATTCATTTGAAAAAGAAGTCCTTAGTTAAAAAATAAATAATAAAACTTGAAAATCACTGCACACAGCTAATGCCCCTGAGTGCTCATCTGTTCTACTGTGGTCCAGAGGACAAGCCTAAATTGTGTGGCTGAAAATCAGACCTCAACAGTCTTTGTTGTTTATTGTTTTCCTTCCTGATTCTCGATTATTGTTTTCTCTCTTCTTTACACATACTGCCTGTTTTAAACAACAGCTTTTAAAAGACTTTTAAAAGTTTTTAAAAGGAAAGAAATGACCCCAGGTCATTTCTGTAATTCCAAGTTCAATGAATTTTTATGGAACTCTGTTCCTTTACCCGCACAAAAGTTAAGGAAACACTGAGGGGTTACAATCCTGCTTTTGCTGCTCAACAACTTCAGCACCTCGGACAGTAGCTGATTGTCCTCATTGGACAAGATAAAGGAAAAATGCTCTTTGCCTTTTTTCCTAAAGCACAACAAACACCAGCTCAATAGTCTTCTAATCACTATTGGTAAGAACTCCATATGAATTCTCCCACTGATGCACTGAAGGGATGGTATTTTCTTTAATAATTTTTAAAATCTCTATATCACCAAGACATTGTGACTTATTTTAAAGTTTAAAAAGTAATAATTCATTGGTTATTAGACAAGATGACATATTGACTCTGAATAATTCATAACTATCTTCAAAGTTTCCTTAATGCCTATTAAGTAATTTGGGCGAATGCATATACTGTTATTTTGGATCCACTTGACTTCAGAGAACTGTATCCTTATATTTGAAGTACTATGACTGGAAGTCCCATTGGGTGTCTTCAGCATATCAATAGGGTCAGTTCAATCTGGCTTATCATCATGATCCTAATTAGTCTATGTTCAATGCTTCCTGTGTGCCTGTCATTGTGCCAAACACTTGGGCTCCAGACATTAGCACACACTGCCCTCCTCCCCCTGGAAGAAAATAGTCTCAAGTTGGAGGAACCAGGGACATGAATGCAAAATTGTAGTGCAACATGGCAAGCATCATACTAGACAAAACCTTAGGATGCTATGAGTGTGTGGAAAGGAGCAGTTAGGGAAAGCTTCTTGGAAGAAGCGTTGCTACAGTTGAATCTCAAAAGTCTGGGCGGGTAGACCACGGATGAGGGAGGGCACCAGAACAGTCATAAACAAAGGTAGTAAGGGAACAAATTAATAAACTGCAGGGAAATATAATCAGTACTTTGCTGCTAAGGGAAATATAATCAGTACTTTTCTGCTAAGGTAAATGAATCAGGAGAGACCAGCAGGAGATGATTCGGGAGAGACAGCCTGGAGTCTGATCATGGAGGGTCAGGCATATCATGTTGTGTGTGCGTGCTAAGTTGCTTCAATAATATACAACTCTTTGTGACCCTATGGACTGTAGCCCCACCTCAGGGCTCCTCTGTCCACAGGATTCTCCAGGCAAGAATTGGAGTGAGTTGCCATGCCCTCCTCCAAGGGATCAAAAAATAATTCCCTGGCAAACAGAGACATGTAAGAAATGGACAATACATGGCTGGTATGCCCATCAGTGGGGGATGGGAAGACACATATTTAGCCCTCTTCTATGACTGTCTTCTCATTAGTCATTGCATCTGGCCCTCCAAACATTCAGGAAAGTTGAAATCATGATGTAAATATGCAAAAGTGGGACAGTCCCAGAGATGTTAAGTAAATAGCCTGAGGTTCCATAATCACTAAAAGACAAGTCCAGGATTCTGAAGCAGCACAGCCTTGCTCCTATTCTAAATTCACCAGAAACAACATCTTCTCAATGGAAGATAAGACAGCAAGAACAGGGACAATAAAAATGGCGGAGGTAAGGTGAAATGGCCATCAGATACCCTGGGTTAATTATGTAGCATGTTAAGGGTCAATCAATTAATACTTCCATCCCAAGGGACTAGTTTCAAGATCATAAACCCAGACATATCTGCAGAATAAGTGAGTGGTCAGTCTCAGCGCCTTGGGATATGGTGACCATGGTAAATGTTTCTAGTTGGAATGCTGAAGGGGTTCACCACAGTCTCTTAAAGATGTAAAATTCTATGCCTTTGTGACTATAATTATCAAAGGTATTAAATTCCTTTAGCTGCCACTGGAATTAAGTCAGCATAGAGTCTGCATCTATAATTACTCTCCTATTTTAGAGTTCCAAAGCCTCCTGTGTGAATTTGGTCCTTATCTTTCTCCCTAGTACTTCGGATAGACTTTCTATTATACACAGCTCATTCTATGGGGAACCAGGAAAGCAAACCAGAATAGGGAAACACTGAAAAAAAAGATTCTATGCTCTGATAGCAAACATATAAACACCACCCATGTGGCTCCTTATAAACCTTATCTGAGACACACAGCACTCAGAGTCATTTCTAAGTGAGGTGGGGGATGACTGGGTCAATGTCACATGGAGGGTACAGGTCATGGCTATGGCTGGAATGAGGTGTGACTAATCCCAGAGCCCACTTTCCTAACCACCAACAAATCCAGCCTCTCTGGAGTGAACACTGGTTCTCTCTTGGCCTCTGCAGAAAACAGATCATGCTGTTCTGAGATATTATTAAAGCAAATGGGAGGCCACTGCACCAACACTGTCATATAGAATGTTTATTTCTATAAGAAACCAGCTCAGAATACTTGTGGCTTTTATTGGAATGATTATAGCCATTGCAGAAACCAAAATAAGAGTGTTTGCATAAGAAGCTATAGTATAGCTAGAGCTTTTAAATCAATCCTATAAAGGGTGTGTCATTATTATCCTCATTTTATAGATAAAGAGACAAAGTGTCAGGAATTGAAGAAGAGTTTTCTATAAAATCCTATCAACATTTATAGACCAACAATAATCTTAATACATGTTAAGTAAAATCTGGATTGTGTCCACAGCCACGTTGCATTCAAATATTGTTGTGCAGTTTAAGTAGCTGCATTTTCCTTAGTGTTCAAGACCAAATTGTTAAATGTAAGGCCACTAAAGTAACAGCATTAATATTGCAACACTATTAACCGAGGCTAGGGCAGTTGACTTACTTTTATGCTGGTCTATACGCGTCATTGTTTAGTTGCTAAGTCGAGTCTGACTCTTTGCGACCCCACAGACTGCAGCACACCAGGCCTCCCTGTCTCTTACTATCTCCCAGAGTTTGCCCAATTTCATGTCCATTGAGTCGGTAATTCTATCCAACCATCTGTACTTATTGACTGCTTATTATTTGCTATTACTCTGTTGAATACGGTGAGCACCTTCTGTATGACATATAGCCCAGTCTGAATGTATGATTAATACCTCACCTACAAAACAAGAATAGTAAGAACAGTTACTGCCAAGAAATATAGTGAGGAACAACCGAGACAGGAAATGGAAGCAGAGTACTTAGAAGAGTATCTGGCAAAGAATGAATATCTCACAAATAACAGGGGCTTGTATTACGGCAATACAGAAAAGGTGCACGCATGCCACTTTATAGATGTAGGAAGACAGATGGCAGAGTTCTAACTCTCACAGAGAGGACAGGTCAGAGAGCCCAGAAGCTAGCATGATGCTGGTGGCCATTGTACTGGTAACCACACTATACAGACACTGTCTCCCTTTTCTCTGTGCTAAAGAGATCAAGGCATAGAAGTGGGAGGCGAACTGGAACCCCATGTTCCTGCTCTCTTTCAAATAGAGGTGATTTTTTTTTATGTAATTTTAATTTTAAAGTTTATTACAGACTTAGTTTGAGAGGATGAGTAATACTGGTTTTGTTTTTAATTAGTTTTTGTATTTTTGGCTACATTGTGTGGCAGGCAAGATCCTAGTCTCCTGACTAGGGATTGAACCCATGGTCCTTGCACTGAAATTGTGGAGTCTTAACCACTGCACTGCCAAGGAAGTCCCTAAATATGGGTGATTTTGACTTTCAGTATTATAGACAGAGCCTTCAAAAGTATGAATAGGCCACTTGAAAACTGTGTGTATTAATGAAGTTTCTGCAGACAGTAGATTCTTTAATTAAGGTGACTGGAGTCAATACACATCCTTACAATGCAGAAAATTCTGAAATATCCCACATTTGAAAATGCTGAATCTCTCCATTAAAACATTTATAGCTTTGACACTTTCATTTTCTAGTATTTTACTTCCATTTGTTCTTCATTAAAAGCAGTTCCCCAAACTGTGTGTAACGTTCAGCAATTTTGCCAGCAGTTGGCAAACTGGATGCTTAATATTTAATCTAATTGAGAGCAACATTACACAACTCAAACTGAACAAGCAATTTAGTTGTCAGATCATCATAAAAACCCCAAACACCTTTCTGATGAATGTCTTTATTTTTAAAGTCTAGTTTGAAGGAAGGCTCTGACTTAACTAAATAACTATCCATCAATGCAATTGGATGCATATCAAAGCTCTTTAAAAATTCCCAAACAGTTGCTGTGTGTGATATTATAAAAACACAAGAGACCACGTGTTGAGTGAAATGAGCATGCCCTCCATTGTCAGGGTCAATCTGAATTGACGTGTTGGCGTAGCAGACTCTAACCTCATCAGGGCTCCACTCTGCATGTGTAATCGCTGAATCTATCTGTTAAAAAAATTTTGGAATGAGATGTCATCCATAATACAAGACTGATGACAGATTTTAGTTATGCAATAAATCAAGAGCCTGGTAGATATTAAGTACACCAGATGGCCACTCCATAAATAGTAGATACAATGAATAAATAATAATGATGACTGTTATCACTATCACAGCTAATTCTATTATTTTTATTAATAATACTTTAGTGTTACTATAATGTCATCTCATTTCTCCTCATAATCAGATCACACTCAAGAGTTGCAGGAGCAGGCAGTGGCAGCAATAAGAGAGGTCAGTTCCACTCTGGGCATTATTTCTGATTTCATGTAATTCCTTTTTTGTTTTACTTGATGCCTTTAGTTCTTAAAGACTTGACTCCCTGTTCTGGCACGAACATCTTTTGGGAATCGGATTTTAGCTTGTTCAGGATCAAATACTGAGGAGGTTTATCTCCCTTGCAAATTGCTGTTTGTGGATTTAAGCAAAAGAAGGGTAGAGCCAGAGGTGAAAGGAAATGGAGTGCAAAGGAGGGAGGGTTTGCTGCGCTTGACGAGCAGCAGAGAGAAGGCCACCAGCCCGAGTGGGCTGGGACCCGCGCAGAGGCTGGCACCAAGGAGGCACCACACAGAACAGGAAGGCGTGATGGGTGTGGATCCCTCACCAGCCCTGGAGACCAGTGGCTGGATGCCTGGCTCTCAAGCTCACTCACAGTAACTTGACAAGTGGGCCCCCTGGGCTTGTTATGAAAGCCACTCTAATCCAGAGACCAAAGCCTGGGCCCTCTGCCCATGGCTTCCCCTTGCCCTGACTTCAATTGTCTGGACACCAGCCTACTGTGATCCTGAATCCAGTCTCCCATCCCCACCTGCCGGCATCTATATGCCTTCACCTCACCAAACCCAAATCACAGATGCCCTAGGGCTGGCCACTCATTGCTTCTCAACAGGAAGAAAGAAAGTGAAGTTGCTCAGTCGTGTCCGACTCTTTGCGGCCCACAGGACTGTAGCTTGCCAGGCTCCTCCATCCATGAGATTTTCCAGGCAAGAGTACTGGAGTGGGTTGCCATTTGATCCTAGTATATTAGAGCTGTTCTCTTTTTACAAACTATTCCACCATTTCCCTCATGCAAATGTTACTTTTAGTAATACTTCTACACCCAGGCAAGAGAAACTTTCAAGAAGCGTTTTGGGTGGTCTTAACCCTAAGTATGGTTGATATTATTACAAAGTGCCATTATCTTAGAATGAAGAAGAATACGTCTGGTCTTTGTTACTAAATCGTGTCCGACTCATTGCGACCTCAGGGACTGTACCCCACCAAAGGTCCTCTGTCCACAGAGTTTTCCAGGCAAGAATACTGGAGTGGGTTGCCATTCCCTTCTCCAGGGGATCTTCTTGACCCAGGGATCAAACCCAGGTCTCCTGCACTGCAGGCAGACTCTTCACAGACTGAGACACCAGGGAAGCCCAAAGTAGAATATACATACATAAAATATTTAGCGTGGTGCCCAAATCAATCATGTATATAGTTTCTTCAAGAATCATTTACTGGGTGTTGTTTCTGGGCTAAGCACTAAGCAGAATGTGGTTAGAAATTTTTAAAATATTATTGGTACACAATTTCTGGATTCAAGTCCCTTGTAGTTGAGTGTGTGAGGCAGCACACAGATGAATGGCTTTGGCACAGCTTGGTAAATGCTGCAATAAATTTATATATAAATGCTACAGCAACACACACACACAGGGTATCTGTATCATTCTTGGGCAAGTCAAGAAAAAATGCCATGTAAGAACTGACCCTATAATTTAAAAGACATAGTCATATTTTTTTTTAAGGAGGATGAAAATTCCAGGCATGTATGTGAAAGCTCAAGTAAAGGAAAACCTTTGGCAGAAGTGAAAAAAGAAAACAGGCACAATTTTAGCACAGTGCACATGTGGGAAGAAAGCTGAAGATGAGTGTAGATTTAAAGATGTAAAATAAGCGAGTATGATGGCCCCTCTTGTTTGTCATGATGACACGTCCATCATCTCAGATCAGCCCGGGTGAGATGAGCAGAGATAAGAGGATCAGAAGATGAGCAACAAATGGGGAAGCTGTGCGTTTTCCAGGTAAAGGGGATCTGCTCAGGCAGCAGAAGAGGGATAAGGAGTGAGGGGTACAAACTAAGACTCCTGGAGTTTGAAGGAATTAGTCACCGATGAGGATGGAAGGGAGAAGGAATCATAGATGATTTTGAGGTTTCCGGTGACTCACTCAGATAAGCAACACAGAAAATGTGTTTGGGTCCCTGGAGGATGACCCCAGCTGAACAGATGTAATGGCTAAGGGCAAATCTCTAGAGTCCACCAGCTTGGGCTGAAAGTCCAGCACCGCCATTCCCAGTCTCCCTGGACTTGGGCCGGTTGCCTCTCTCTGTATGCTTCAGTTGCATTGTCTGTAAACGAGGGAAATCTCAGGCAGCTTCTTCACAGGGTGCAAGCAAAGAGCACATCAGAGAGTGTACACAAAGGCTTACGACAGTGCCTGGGAAAGATATTTTAGTTAATATTATCAGTATATTTTAGCTAATATTATAATTCACAGAGAGTACAGAGTCTGATCTGAATCTTAGTCATGGAACAAAACTCCTTACATCTCTATGAATTCCCTGCCATGATCACCAAGACAACTTACGTAGCAGACAGAACACTGAATGCAGTCTTAAATTCAACATCTAGGGTTTACCAGATGGACAATCCTAGGCAAATCACTTTCCCTCTCAGGGCTTCAGGGTCCCTGTCTATGAAAGGGGTTCAGGAATCAAAGGGATGTGATTGGCCATTAAATAAAACAGGATGAAAGGGTTTGGGATAGAGGGCTCACTATGGTACTCAGGGATTATGCTGCCAAGACTCAAAGCATCAACAGTAAGTCTCAAGAAGTGTAGCTAAGGCACCTTGGGAAGTTCTCAGGGGTTTTCCACCCTCCAACCCTCCCTCCCTCCCGTGAATGGATCAGAGCCTACAGGTAGGGCTGAGCCAAGGTTGGAGCGCTCCCTGAAGCCTCCAGCTGACATCCCGGCAGCCACAAGCAGGCATCATTTTCATTGAAAGTTCTCTTGGGAAGGACAATGAGATGAGTATGGAACAGGACTCTCTGTGCTACCCAGAGGCAGCAGCCAACGAGGCAGAGAGGATTGCAGAAGTCAGCGAGGAATGAGATTCAGTTCCAACAGTTATTAGCGGAGCAGACTCTGTTAAAGTGAGAGGTTATGGTCTCACTCCCCGGTCCTGGCCAACCCAATACCATTCACTCAACAGTGGCCACGTGCCCGTCACTTTAAATACATTAACCGTGAGAACAACCCATGGGGGCCAGAGTTATGCTCAGAACCACAATTTAGTTTAGTGCAAAACACAAAGAAGAGCAATCACTTCGGAACTGCATACAGGTGGTTTAGAATTATGTTTCAAATAAGTGCCCTTAGGAAAACACTTGGCCTCTCAGATCCTTAGTGTCTTCATCTATAGAATGGGATTCATAATGTGAAATGTTCATGGATCTTACAGGGCTCAGAAGAGATCCTGTTTGCAAAAATTGAACATTCTGTACACCATATAGTACTTGCTCAATAAAAATCCCTCTCCAGTTTTACTGGATTTCTTGCTTCCTATAGTGTGCTATAGCTGTTCAGTCTACACTCCAGAAGTCCTGTTCAATGACCTGCCTCCCCGAAACAAACACACACACACACACACAGACACACACACACACACAGACACACACACACACACACACACACACACTAATAAAATGTTTCTCATAAGACTAAGCAACATCACCAAGAAATATCTTACCAAACACTGGCAACATGCCCTTCAAAAAATTAAATGGAACCAAACTAGAAAATAAAACCATTTATAAAATCCCAATGACAAACATAAGTTGAAATGAGTTGAACAGGCGATGATAAATATCATTTGCTTACTTACCAAGCTCACTGACTGTGCCTTATATGAGCAGATGCCATTAATAATCACACAGCTGAACACTGGTGATTTGGTCTCCATGGGAACAGAAGGTAATATCACACCACTGTTCTTTGATGGATCTTTTATTATTTCAATATTTGAAAAGTGATTTTTCAAGATGATAGAAACTATCAAATATATTCAATTATGCATAACACTGGAGATAGAAAGTATGGAGTTTTGGAATATTCCATTGGTCCTGCTCATTTTTCAGTGAGGAAAAAAGGGACACTGATTAGGAGAACAGGCTGATATGTGGGGGGAAAACATCATAATATCCAGTTTTCCTCTAATTTCTAGAACTGCTGAGCCTGGAGCCTGACCTAGGCAGCTTTTATCATGGGCTTGAACTCCTGCCTTCAGTCATGTTACAAAAACCCACCAGGTACCAGTGAATGTTCAGAGCCTTGTAAATTCAGGGAAAACACTCAACAATCACATGGTAAAATGCATCAGATCTGATTAAACATTGGAGATGAAGATTGAGAAAAGACCAAAAAAGAGTTTAAGGGAATAGACGGGAAAAGCTATATATACCATTCCCAATTAGCCAAAAACAAAACCAAAGTTGTCTTTGAATTTTTTCTCCCTCACCCAGATCTATTTATTCTCCCTCCAAAATTCTTCTCACCCTTTACACTCCTCCTCCCATTTCCTGGGGTAAATATCTGGGGGCAGGTTCTTTCTTGGATTATTGCAAGACTCCTCTGGTTGTTCACCTGTTTCGCTCTTTCCCCCTAGGAGCCATCGGGTGATAGGCACACAGGAGTGCATGTGCTCACGGTAAGGAGTTGGTAGGAACTAGTACATGTAGAGAGCCTGACGGAAGGTTGACCTTGTACTTTGTGCTATGCCATAGGTTTTCATACATTAACACATTGATTTCTCATCCCAAACCTATACTTTGTCCATATGAATATTATTTATATTTTACAGATGAATTTAACTCAGGTATAGAAAGAATAAGTGACCTGTCTAAAATTGTGCACGCGCACGCACACACACACACACACAGACACCACACATAAACACACTCACACAGAGAGTCAAGAATGCAACATTAGCAACCTGGATCCAGAGTCCAGGGTTCATGGCAGATACTGTAGACACTAAAACGGGTGTATACATATAGGTCTTTCGTTTCTTTAGGTAGATATACTCCTAAGTATTTTATTCTTTTTGTTGCAATGGTGAATGGTATTGTTTCCTTAATTTCTCTTTCTGTTTTCTCATTGTTAGTGTATAGGAATACAAGGGATTTCTGTGTGTTAATTTTATATCCTGCGACATTACTGTATTCATTGATTAGCTCTAGTAATTTTCTGGTAGAGTCTTTAGGGTTTTCTATGTAGAGGATCATGTCATCTGCAAACAGTGAGAGTTTTACTTCTTCTTTTCCTATCTGGATTCCTTTTATTTCTTTTTCTGCTCTGATTGCTGTGGCCAACACTTCCAAAACTATGTTGAATAGTAGTGGTGAGAGTGGGCACCCTTGTCTTGTTCCTGATTTCAGGGGAAATGCTTTCAATTTTTCACCATTGAGGATAATGTTTGCTGTGGGTTTGTCATATATAGCTTTTATTATGTTGAGGTATGTTCCTCCTATACCTGCTTTTTGGAGAGTTTTTATCATAAATGGATGTTGAATTTTGTCAAAGGCTTTTTCTGCGTCTATTGAAATAATCATATGGTTTTTATCTTTCAATTTGTTAATGAGGTATATTACATTGATTGATTTGCAGATATTAAAGAATCCTTGCATTCCTGGGATAAAGCCCACTTGGTCATGATGTATGATCTTTTTAATATGTTGTTGGATTCTGTTTGCTAGAATCTTGTTAAGGATTTTTGCATCTATGTTCATCAGTGATATTGGCCTGTAGTTTTCTTTTTTTGTGGCATACTTGTCTGGTTTTGGTATTAGGGTGATGGTGGCCTCATAGAATGAGTTTGGAAGTTTGCCGCCTTCTGCAATTTTCTGAGGAGAACATAGGCAAAACACTCTCTGACATAAATCACAGCAGGATCCTCTGTGACCCACCTCTCAGAATATTGGAAATAAAAGCAAAAATAAACAAATGGGACCTAATCAAACTTAAAAGCTTTTGCACAACAAAGGAAACTGTAAGCAAGGTGAAAAGACAGCCCTCAGAATGGGAGAAAATAATAGCAAACGAAGCAACAGACAAAGGATTAATCTCAAAAATATACAAGGAAAAAATATATATATACAAGCAACTCCTGCAGCTCAATTCCAGAAAAATAAATGACCCAATCAAAAAATGGGCCAAAGAACTAAACAGACATTTCTCCAAAGAAGACATACAGATGGCTAACGAACACATGAAAAGATGCTCAACATCACTCATTATCAGAGAAATGCAAATAAATCAAAACCACAATGAGGTACCATTACACGCCAGTCAGGATGGCTGCTATCCAAAAGTCTACAAGCAATAAATGTTGGAGAGGGTGTGGAGAAAAGGGAACCCTCTTACACTGCTGGTGGGAATGCAAACTAGTACAGCCACTATGGAGAACAGTGTGGAGATTCCTTATAAAAGTAGCAATAGAACTGCCATATGACCCAGCAATCCCACTCCTGGGCATACACACCGAGGAAACTAGATCTGAAAGAGACACGTGCACCTCAATGTTCATCACAGCACTGTTTATAATAGCCAGGACATGGAAGCAACCTAGATGCTCATTAGCAGACGAATAGATAAGGAAGCTATGGTACATATACACAATGGAATATTACTCATCCATTAAAGAGAATTCATTTGAATCACTTCTAATGAGATGGATGAAACTGGAGCCCATTTTACAGAGTGAAGTAAGCCAGAAAGATAAAGACCAATACAGTATACTAATGCATATATATGAAATTTAAAAAGATGGTAACGATAACCCTATATGCAAGACAGAAAAAGAGACACAGATCTACAGAACAGAATTTTGGACTCTGTGAGAGAAGGTGAGGGTGGGATGTTCTGAGAGAATAGCATTGAAACAAGTATACTATCAAGGGTGAAACAGATCACCAGCCCAGGTTGGATGCATGAGACAAGTGCTCAGGGCTGGTACACTGGGAAGACCCAGAGGGATGGGATGGGGAGGGAGGCAGGAGGGGGGATCGGGATGGGGAACACATGTAAATCCATGGCTGATTCATGTCAATGTATGGCAAAAACCACTACAATACTGTAAAGTAGTTAGCCTCCAACTAATAAAAATAAATGAAAAAAATAAAAAAATAAAAAATAAATAAAACGTGTATATTTTGAAATGTTTGGGTTTCCCAAAGATGATCATATATAATAAGAGTTCTCTGGCACATAGTTGAATCATCCTAAACAGGACATAAACATGACAGAGAGAATAGAAGAGCAATCACTTGCTCTACTCATTTTTAACTCATCACAATTATAACGTATGATTTAATAATATAATGGCTTCCCTGGTAGCTCAGATGATGAAGAATCTGCCTGCAA
The DNA here is from genome assembly GCF_033118175.1 of Dama dama. Taxonomy (NCBI): domain Eukaryota; kingdom Metazoa; phylum Chordata; class Mammalia; order Artiodactyla; family Cervidae; genus Dama; species Dama dama. The sequence goes on along the minus strand of NC_083701.1, from coordinate 5,652,346 downwards.
TGCAGGAGACCTAGGTTAAATCCCTGGGTAGGGAAGATACCCTGGAGAAGGAAATGACAACCCACTTTAGTACTCTTGCCTGGAGAATTCCATGGACAGGGGAGCCTGGTGAGCTGCAGTCCATGGGGTAGCAAAGAGTCAGACATGACTGACCAACTAACACACTTAACAGTTAATGATATAATTACTTATTTAAAATATATACCCTCCACTAGTATCCTGCTTGTCCGTGACAGAAGAGCACGTGGTTTACTGCAGTCTCACTAAAAATGACCAGATACAGGAATATAGTAAGATGGCCATGTTACTGATTATGTTAAAGAAAAAAGGAACAAGTATTACTGTTATTTTCCTGACCAGGGCTCTGAATCTCAGAAGGTTCACTGACTTACTAAAGAACAAAAGCTAATAAAGGTCAGAGTCCAATTTAATTATGGGTTTCTTAACTCCAAGTCCAGGGCATGCCTAAGAGCCAGAACATAAAATGATTTCTTTTCAGTAACTCTGGCCAAGTCTTTAACTCCTCAGTGGGTAGTTATGCTCAAATTACAGTTTTTATTTTCTCAGATGGAGCAATTATGAATACAGAGAGGTTCGGGGAGCATTCCTGCTATGTTTAGGAGGAAGAAACATTCTATAAAGCTGCAGGTGAGGGTGAAGCAATGGGATGGACAAGGTGTGGCAGAGTGGCAGGCTGCTGCCATGAACGTGAGGTTCTTATGCACTGTGGACCAGGTCCCTACACAGGCAGTTTCTAAGGCCAGGCACACAGGTGATAGACATACTCTGCCACACTGGGTTCTCCTCTGAAGCTCCGCACTTGTGTGAGCTGAGCCTCAGATTCCTCGTGTCCAAAGCACAAGTGATGATTTAGCTCAGAGGGTTATCATGGGCATTAAATAGGATAAAGCACAAAAAGCATCAAGAGCCATGTGACCGGGACTTCCTGGTGGCTCAGTGGTAAAGAATCTGCCTGCCAATGCAGGAGACACGGGTTCGATCCCCAGTCTGGGGAGATTCCACGTGCCACGGAACAACTAAACCTGTTTGCCAGAACTACTGAGCCTGTGCTCTAGAGCCCGGAGTTGAAACTGTTGAATGCACATGCTGCAACCACTGAAGACTGCGAGACCTAGAGCCTTTGCTCTGCAACAAGAGGAGCCACCACAGTGAGGAGCCTGCATGCCCCAGCTGGAGGGAAGCCCCTGCTTGCAGCAACTACAGAAAAGCCCACACAGCAACGAAGACCCAGCACAGCCAAAAGTCAATTAATTAATTAAAAGAGTCATGTGACTATGGCTGTTCATGTAGCGTCCTTTCTGGGGGGCACCTGTTGATTTGAAACAACACAATGAGTAGCAACTGTCCCCAATACTTGCAATCTAGATACTTGAAGTCTCATGAGAGACTGGCTAGACAATGAGCAATGACGATCAACTACAAAGTTTGTGATGATAAGAATGAGCAAGAAGATATTGGGGTCCAGGAAGGGCCTCCTAATGCAATCTGGGATCAGAGGAAAGGGTGGGAATTAGAGGGGAAAAAAATGCTACAATCAACAAAGTCTAATTAGAATATGCAGAATCATAGATGTTAAAGTTTGGATTGCCTTCTTCATGGACTGAAACAAATCTCCACTGAGCAGGGAGGTCATTGAGCTTTGCCTCCAAGTTGAGCACTTGTGTGTGTACATTATCCCAAGCTCAGAGAGGTGAAAAACTCAAGGACTAGAGTGACCCATCCTGGGTTTGTCCCAAGTGAGCCCAACTCCAAAGTCTGTACCTTTTGGTTCATTCCAGGAGACCTCCACTCAGGGATACACCAGAATCAGGGGAGATTTTTTTAATTTTTTAAATAAGGCTTACTCTGGCTGAGCTGAATCACAATCTCTGGAAATAAACCCAGAAAACATTACCTTAAAAAGAAGTGCTTCCCAGGAGATTCTGATGTGCACTCCTGGTTAATATAATAACTATCCCCAACTATAGACCCCAGGGAAAGGCACTCTCTGCCTGTGACCTGATACCACATTCAAGGTTGTTTATTGCCAGTAAGCTACTAAGAAGTGTGACTAGGACTTCCCTGGTGGTTCAGAGGTTAAGAATACACCTGCTAATGCAGGGGACACAGGTTCACTCCCTGGTCTGGGAAGATTCCATATGCCAAGGAGCAGCTAAGCCCTTGCCCCACAACTACTGAGCCCGTGCTCTGCAATAAGAGAAGCTGGAGCATCACAACTAGAGAGTAGATCCCACTTGCCACAACTAGAAAAAGCCACACGCATAGCAACCAAGACTCAGTACAACCAAAAATACAATAAATACATTTGTTTTAAAAAGTGCAAATATCCTGGACTTCTGATGTCTATACTACGATAACAAATATAACTGAAAGCTAAGACGCCATGGAGCTGGACAAGCACAAGTGAGCAGTGGGCAGACCTGCATTTGACAAGGTGGGTTTGACAGGCTGAGTTGAACTGGACCAGTTTATTGGGGGTGAGTGCCACGTATGAAATTGCCCATCCCAATTTCACTTTCTTCCTTTTCAATGCAAGAGCACCTTCAGTCCAGGGCGAGCCTTGGGGAAAGGAGGAAGGAGCGAAGAGGGTAGCTGGGCTTGCAAGTTCTGCCTGCGTTGCAGCAAGAGGCCCTTGATCACCCTCCAGTTACCAGGACTCTCTCCAGCCATCTGCCTGCAGCACCTGCTCCTCCTCGGCCAGCACACATCTCAGGCCAAAGACAGAAGCCAGGGCCTCAGGAAAATAAGTGCGCACTGCCCTGCTTGTTGGCTGATTGCGTTCAAACCAGAACACAGCGACTTTAGGGGGACTGCTTCATCTTTCCTGCAAATATAACCACATGTGCCTCTGCAAGCACTTTGTGTGTGTGTGTGTGTGCACGTGTGCACACACCACACTCACTTGGGCAACAGTGTCACCAGTCAATCAGCCGGTTGCTATGTATTTTCATTATTGGAGAAAGTCACTTAAGGAGGATCACTGGGTTCACGACGCTGTGTGTGCTCTCTCAGCACCACAGCTTAGACTGTCGGGGCATCTGTTTCTAGTCTCTTCCATGTGCTCTTAAATCTGCTCCATTTCTTTGATTTTCTGCCTCTGGGTTTCTCTTAGGAACTAAATGGAAGTTGACTTGAAGGTTTCTGGGTCGATATGTAGGAGATTTGGAGCATTAATCTGATTTCTGCCCCAGCCCCTGTCACTTTATTTGTGTGTTTATTTATTTGGGCTATGCTGGGTCTTCATGGTTTTGCAGGCTTTCCTTCAGTTGCAGAGCGTGCGGGCTGCTCTTCACTGTGGCACGCAAGCTTCTTATTGCGGTGGCTTCTCTTACTGTGGAGCACGCGGGCTTCAGTCATGGTGCACGTGGGCTTCAGTCATGGTGCACGTGGGCTTCAGTCATGGTGCACGTGGGCTTCAGTCATGGTGCACGTGGGCTTCAGTCATGGTGCACGTGGGCTTCAGTCATGGTGCACGTGGGCTTCAGTCATGGTGCACGTGGGCTCCTGAGTTGCAGTTCTTGGGCTCTAGAGCACTGGCTTCATTGCTCCGAGGCGTGTGGAATCTCCCAGGACCGGGAATCAAACCCTTGTCTCCTGCACTGGCAGGCGAGTTCTTTACCACTGAGCCAACAGGAAAGCCCACTGTCATTTTATTTAAATGAGAAGTTTTCCTGTCACACAAAGTTTTTGTTTGCTTTTTAAAATAATCTTCTTAATGTTTGTGTTCAAAGAGAAAGAGACTTCCCAGCGATGCCATTCCCCAAACTTCTGTACAGACTCTCTCTTCCTTCCCGTGTGTGTTTGGAAGACAGTTACTTCCCTCCTGAGCTCACCAGCTTCCTGTAACACCTCCCCAAACAGAGCCACACGCTGTACAGACACACTGCTGCTAACTTTCTGTTTTCCAACCTCTTTCCCCAGAGCAGAGGTTCTCAACCAGGGAAAATCTGGCCTCCTGGGGAACATCTGTCAATGTTTGGGGATATATTTGGTTGTTACAACTGAGTAGCAGGTGCTGGGGCATCTAATGGGCAGAGATGGGGGATATTGCCAAATGCTCTGCAACACACAGGACAGCGAAGAATTACCCACCCTCCAGTGTCCCCAAATGTCCCAAAATATCAAACGTGCTGAGTCTGAGAAAACTCCCTTCAGAGACACATTTCGGCAAGCTTGCGGTCTGCCTTCCAATTCTCAGCGGTGACAGTTTACCAGATGCCCTGCCACCTGGAACATGGGTCCTCACGTGTCCATCTTCTGATACCAAAGTCTCCATTTCTAGATTATGGATGGCTAAGGTCAGTGCCATGCATTTTCGATTTCCACCGTGCCTGACACATAGAAAGGAACAAATTCTTCTTAATACTAACTATATAACAAGCAACCACTACATCTCAGTTTCTGAACATTATTTTTTTTTCTTTCTATTTTCCCAAAGTCTGATAGAGGTCAGAGAATCTCCTGTGTGGCTCTCCTCCTAACGGTGTCTGTAGATCCAAATTCTTCTGTTTGGTGCCACCACCCTCCTAAACATATGACCACTGAGGTCACCATGGAAAGGAAAGAAAGACCAGACCATCAAGCAAGATGTTTTAAGAGTGGGGAAAGAGGCCTGTATCACTTCTGTTCCCATTTAACCAGAATCTAGTCTTAAGGCTTAAACCTAATTCCAAGTGTGCCTGGGAAGTGCAGTCCTTCAGTTCAGTTCAGTTCAGTTGCTCAGTCATGTCCGACTCTTTGCGACCCCGTGAATCGCAGCACGCCAGGCCTCCCTGTTCATTACCAGCTCCCAGAGTTTACTCAAACTCATGTCCATTGAGTCGGTGATGCCATCCAGCCATCTCATCCTCTGTCGTCTCCTCCTCTTCCTGCCCCCAATCCCTCCCAGCATCAGGGTCTTTTCCAATGAGTCAACTCTTCACATGAGGTGCCCAAAGTACTGGAGTTTCAGCTTCAGCATCAGTCCTTCCAATGAACACCCAGGACTGATCTCCTTTAGGGTGGACTGGTTGGATCTCCTTGCAGTCCAAGGGACTCTCAAGAGTCTTCTCTAACACCACAGTTCAAAAGCATCAATTTTTCGGCACTCAGCTTTCTTCACAGTCCAACTCTCACATCCGTACATGACCACTGGAAAAACCATAGCCTTGACCTGATGGACCTTTGTTGGCAAAGTAATATCTCTGCTTTTTAATATGCTATCTAGGTTGGTCATAACTTTCCTTCCAAGGAGTAAGCATCTTTTAATTTCTTGGCTGCAGTCACCATCTGCAGTAATTTTGGAGCCCCCAAAAATAAAGTCTGACACTGTTTCCACTGTCTCCCCATCTATTTCCCATGAGGTGATGGGCATGGGTCCCATCACCTTGTGGGAAATAGATGGAGAGACAGTGGAAACAGTGTAGATGCCTAAAAGAATGCAGTAAAAAGGAATGAAATTGTGCCATTTGCAAAACACGGATGGACCGAGAGACTGTCACACAGAGTGAAGTAAGTCAGAAAGAGAAAAACAAGTATTGCATATTAACGCATACATGTGGAATCTAGAAAAGTGGTATCATGATCTTACTTGCAGAGCAGAAATAGAGACCCAGATGCAGAGAACAAATGTAAGGAAAAGAGAGGGGTGAGATGAATTGGGAGACTGAGATTAACATATACACACTATCAATACTATGTATAGAATGGATAACTAATGAGCGTCTACTCTCCTCAGAGATCTGTAGAGACCTGAATGGGGAGGAGGGTCAGAAAAGAAGGGATGTATGTGTAACATATGCTCATGTGTTTTGCTATACAGTAGAAACAAACACAACATTGGAAAGCTACTATATTCCAATTAAAAATTAATTTACAAAATAATGAAGGGTATGTGGGAGCATCTCTGTGGTTTCTTCCAGACCTCCGCTCCACCCAGCTCCAAGGTTCTGCATCTCCTGATTCAGCCCATCTGCAGTGGGTGGGCTCTGCTGGGGTCTCACAGCATAGACACTGGGGAAACCAGTTCTAGAATCTCCAGCTTCTGGCTCCTGCATCAGTGTCCCTTCCACTAAGACCACAGTAAATAGAAACGGCCTTCTCTCTGACATCAAGACTTCCATTGGAAGATATCTACCCAGCTAGATGTCAAGAAAGAACCAAATGAATGACCACTATGCTGGGCAAAGTCAGTTACAGGCCCTTGCCATCTATCAAGAACCAGCTGAGAGAAGTGGGTCCCACAAATCCATTAGCAGTGAAATGCTTTATGTTCAGACCTTGTTTTCACATTCACACAATGCTAAATATATCCTGGCAGAATGAGAGTCAACACCCAGCCAATTGCCTCTGTGGCCGGAACTGTGCCCTCCTCTCTAACTAAGTCATTAGTATTTGCAGTGGTCAAGCGTTTGGGCTCCATTTCTTTTGGCCCCCAATTTCCTTGATGTAGACCCCCCCCCACCATGACCTGTCATTATATCCACAAAGAGGACAAAGGCAAAGAACTCTGGACACTGTCAGCTCATTCCTGGGGTCCTTAACTCCTTTTCTGCTTAAAATTCTGGTTATTGACCAAGTCTGTCATCTGTTTCCTCAAGGGGTGACCTGGTTTCACCCTGAGGAAGGAGGGTAAAATGTCCTTGGAGTGATTTAATTTTGAGTATTGAGATGAATGACTATGTCCTCATGGAATGCTTTCAAATGATGAAATAAAAGAGACTCATTAAACAGTTATTACTTTTAGGCAAAATGAGATAAGTATGCTTAAAGTGCAAATGTAGAACAGACAAATTAGCAGCTTAGGGTTATCTGGGGTAGTCAAAGAAAGCTTCACATTAAAGTAATGACTGAATTGGGTTTTGAAGGCTAACTAGGAGTTCTCTGGATGGAGGGAGTGATGAGAGGGGTCAGAGAAGGATATTCTGGGCAGAGAGAATAGCATATATCCCCTTTTGTGAGATAAACATTCTTCTTTTTAAATGTAACTCCTAGATTCAGGTGAGTAAACCTTCCCCTTTCTCCTTTGCCTTTTGCTTCTCTTCTTTTCCCAGCTACTGGTAAGGTCTCCTCAGACAACCACTTTGCCTTCTTGCATTTCTTTTCTTTGGGATAGTTTTGGTCATCACCTCTTGTAAATGTTATGAACCTCCATCCACAGTTCTTCAGGCACTCTATCAGATCTAATCTCTTGAATCTATTCATCACCTCTACTATATAATCATGAGAGATTTAATTTAGGTCATACCTGAATGGGCTAGTGGTTTTCCCTATTTTCTTCAATTGAAGCCTGAATTTTGCAATGAGGAGCTCATGATCTGGACTACAGTCAACTCCCAGTCTTCGTTTTGCTGACTGTATAGAACTTCTCCATCTTCAGTTGCGAAGAATATAACCAACCTGATTTCAATATTGACCATCTAGGGGTGTCCATGCGTAGAGTCATCTCTTGCATTGTCATAAGAAGGTGTTTGCTCTGACCAGTGTGTTGTCTTGGCAAAATTCTGGTAGCCTTTTGCCCTGTTTCATTTATCCAAGGCCAAACTTGCCTGTTACTGTAAGTATCTCTTGACTTCCTACTTTTGCACTCCAATCCCCTATGTTGGGGCTTTCCTGTTAGTTTAGATAGTAAAGAATCCACCTGCAAGACAGGAGACCTGGGTTTGATCCCTGGGTTGGGAAGATTCTCTGGAGGAGGGCATGGCAACCCACTCCAGTATTCTTGCCTGAAGAATCCCCATGGACAGAGGAGCCTGGCAAGCTACAGTCCATGGGGTCACAGAGTCAGACATGACTGAGCGACTAAGCACAGCTCCTATGATGCAAAGGACATCTTTTTTTGGTGTTAACTCTAGAAGGTCTTGTGGGTCTTCATAGAATCATTTGACTTCTTTTGGCATTAGTAATTGGGGCATAGACTTACATTACTGTAATATCGAATAGTTTGCCTTGGAAACAATCCCAAGTTCATTCTGTCAAATTTGAGACTGCACCAAAGTACTACATTTCAGAATCTTTTGCTGACTATTAGTCTTCTGCTGACTACCATTTCTTCTAAAGGATTCTTCCCCACAGTAGTAGATATAATGGTCCTCTGAATTCAATTTGCCCATTCCCATCCATTTTAGTTCACTGATTCCTAAATTGTCAATTAGGGTTACCTAAAATGGATTATTCCAGCCATTCACACTTGAGTGTGAATCAAGTTTACTCTCTTTATTAGGAACCTAGCTCACAACCAAGTTGTAGTGATCCCTGACCAACAATTATTTTGTTGATTATTTGTAGTGATCCCTGACCATCCACTTATTTTTCAAGTCTCCCCATTCTACTTCAATTGCAGTTCTGACATCCATTTATCTTTCTTCCCTGCTCAACTCACCTCTTCATTGCCCAGGTAATTATCCTGTTCTTTACTGGACCACTGCGCTAGCCTCCAACCTTGCCTCTCTGGCCTCAGCTCTAAACTCTCCTTTAATCAGTCCTCTACATAACAGCAAGGATGACAACCCATCCTGTCATTCCAGTCCCCTACTTGCCATATTTTTGTGGCTAAGCTAGCTTCCAGGGTTCCTAATGATCAGACCACTGTGACCTTCCCAGCCCCATGTCCGTCCACACTGACCTCCCCGGAGTCCCCGGATGTATCCTGCCCTCTCTCTCCCTGCCCGTGGCCCTGGTATCACTCCTGCCCACCCCTCCTCTCCCAGCTACAATCGACAATCCACTCATTTTGACTCAGAGACGCTTCACTTTGAGAAGTGTTTCATGACTGTTTCTGAGTTCGGGAAGCCTGACCCTCCTTGAGGCCTCCCTAGCAGACCCCAAGCCAAAGACTGACCCCTTATGATGTGGGGTCCACATCTCTCCCTTGGCTGAGCTTGTCTTAATCCATCAGGAGGGCAAGGAAAATAGGTATTCTATAGAAACATGCTAAATAAAGCAATACATAAAAACTCCAAGCAAAGGATATTCTCTCGAGAAAAGAAAGATGGGCCACATGCTTTTGGAGGCCCCTAGTGATGCAGCAGCAGCAGCAGCAGTGATGCCTAGCTTTGGAAGATGGAGGACGTGGGAAGCCACTAGTCATGGCAAAAGATGGACCTAAACTCAGTCTTGCATCCTGAGTACCTTCCAGCTGAACAAGCAGATTCAATTTCCTCCTGCAGAGAAGCCTGCCCTCAATCACTCTGATTTTTTTCTTTAATATGGTATGACTATTCTGAATATTTACTTGTTATCTTAGTTTCAGCATGTAGGATTTAGCTGCCTGACCAGGGATCAAAATCGGACCCCCTGCATTGGAAGCATGGAGTCTTAGCCAATGGACCACCAGGAAAGTCCCACCCCAGTATCCTTGGGACCCTCCCCCAATTCGTGTTCCAGCAGAGCTACAGCACTGTAGATGACCCTTCCTTAATGCTTACCTTGCATGAAATTATTTTTTCAGTATTTTTTTCTGGCCAGATTGTAAATTCCATGAGACTAGAGATGGGGCTAATTTGTTCATGGTGAAATCACTCAACCTCACACGTGAGCATTAACTAAAAACACTGTCTGAAAAGGTACACACAGAATGGCTTCAACTTGGGTTCTTCAAAAAATATTATTTGCAAAAAAGGAGCAGACATTAATATAATTATTGATTTAAGAAATACCTGTGTTGAATGCTTGATGCCCAGAGTGCCAGATGTGGTCCCTCACTTACTGGAAGATTAAAGGAGACAAGCAGGTGAATAATGATTCCAAGTGGACAGAAGGCAGGGCTCAGATGCAGTCATTCCTGGGCTCATGTGCCAGGCCTATCAGGGACCTGCTGTCTGATGCTGAGCTATTTGCTGAAGTTGTTAGAGCTTTAGTTTCCTCAACTACAGCATGTGAACCTATGCAGGGAGGTGAGAGACAGCATATTAAAAATATCCAACAAGAGCCTAACATGGGGAAGTGTTGGATATATTTAGCTGGCACAATTATGTTAGAAAGCAAATGTGATTCGTGGTGTCATCATTTCATCATCCCTGGAGAACAGGACGGGAGTGAAGACAGTCGAGAGAGAGGGGTATGCCGAGGGGGAGCCCACTCTCCCACCTGAACCCCAAGCAGAATTTACAAAGTGAGCAGGTTTCTTCTCTTGAGAGTCCCTTGGACTTCCAAGAGATCAAACCAGTCCATCCTAAAGGAAATCGATCCTGAATATTCATTGGAACGACTGATGCTGAAGTCAAAGCTCCAATACTTTGGCCACCTGATGTAAAGAACTGACTCATTGGAAAAGACCCTGATGCTGGGAAAGATGGAGGGCTAGAGAAGAAGGGGATGACAGAGGATGAGATGGTTGGATGGCATCACCAATTCAATGAGCATGAGTTTGAGCAAACTTCAGGAGCCAGTGAAAGACAGGGAAGCCTGGTGTGCTGCAGTTCACAGGGTCACAAAGAGTTGAACATGACTTAGTGACTGAATAACAACAAAAGACAAGAAGAAACAGGCTCAGAGAGGGGACCTGATGCCCAAGCTCTCACAGTTCACCCATGGAAGAACCTGACCTTAGCCCTATAGGTTTTCTTCCTCCAAACCTGGTGATATTGCCTGTATGTCCTGCTGTGTCCACATCCTGTATTCACTCAGTATGTGTTGTTGTTTTTTTTTTTTTAATATTTATTTATTTAGCTGCATCGGCTCTCAGTTGCAGCACCTGGACTCCAGCTGTGGCTCGTGGGGTCAGAAGTCACAGCACACGGGCTCAGGTGCTCTGTGGGTTGTGGGATCCTAGTTCCCGGACCCGAGCCCAAACCCGCATCCCTTGCACCGCAAAGCAGAATCTGAACCACCGGACCGCCAGTGAAGTCCCTCGGTATGTATTTATTGAGCGTCTGCTGCCCTGGACCCTGATGATGCAGTGAGGAAATGCAGGGCGGTCTGGGAAGGAGGGTACCATCCTCTCCTGTCCTAGCTGACACCTCCCATCGTGCCCTGATTCTCTGGAGAGGAGTAAGGCATCTGAAAGCAGGCAGTGTGGAATAAAGCAGCTCTTCACTAATGAAAAGGGTGGTGCATAAATAATCAATACTGTAGGCTTCTGCACGTAAAGCCCATTTCCACTGATTTATATCCTCTTTTAGAAATAACCTGTACAATTATATTGCATCCATAAGCAGGCTGATGTAACAGAAAGCCCATCATTTTCTGAGTACCATTTAGCAACCTACTATTTATTCCACAGGATTTTAGGAAATTAGATAATCATTTAAACGAGAATGCTGAAATTGTTTGGCAGAGAGGGAGAGGGAGAACACAACAGCATTTGCCAACTTAATTCTCAAAATAGTAGAAGGTGGACTTCCCTGGTGGCATGGTGGATAAGAATCTGCCCACTAATGCAGGGGACACGGGTTTGATCCCTGGTCCAGGAAGATCCTACATGTCCTGTGGGGTAGCTCGGTTCATGCGCCATAACTTCTCAGCCCTCCGGAGCCCACGGGCTGTAACCACAGAGCACATTAACCACAATTACTGAGGCCTGCACACTCTAGGGCCCTTGAGCCACAACTAATGAGGCCCTGTGCTGCAACTACTGAAGCCCGCGCGTCCTAGAGCTGTGATCCACAGCAAGAGAAGCCACTGCAGTGTGAAGCCTGCACGCTGCAACTAGTAGAGTGCCCCCCACTTGCAGCAACTAGAGAGAACCAAGGATCCAATGAGGGAGACTTCCCTGGTGGTCCCGTGATTAAGACTCTGCCTTGCAATGTGGGGGAGGAGGCTTCAGTCCCTGGTCGGGGACTGAATCCCACCTGCCATGGAACAACCAAGTCCACATATGACAACTAGATCCTGCGTGATCCTGCATGAGACGACAAAGATACCAGCTAGGACCCAATGCAGCCAGATGAATACATAAATAAACATTAAAAAAGTAATCCAGTGAGGTCTCCTCTCACCTCAACTGTGCCTCCAACATTAACTGAGCCCCTACGATGTGCCAGCAGCTCAGATGGGCACTAAGGCCAACAGAAATGACAGCATCCCGCGAGGTGGGAGTCGAGGCTGCCATGTTTGTTCACCCTACATCACCACCCTTGTGCAGAGCCTGAGACACGGGACGTGTCTGATGGTTGCCTGATTAGCGAGCAAACCAACAGCAGTGTCTCTCCTTATGGCATCCTAATGAGGTGTTAACAGTAGTAACAAACGTCCATGCCTCACCCTCATGACTCCAGATCCCCACGAGAGGGACCTGAAGATGCTGACAACAAGGAGCAAGGCTGTATTTACAGCAAAGGGTACAGAGCAAAGAATCCAACAGAAATGGAGCGAAAAGGAAAAAAAATAAAGAAGAGCACAGTGCACCTGGGAGAGGGGAGATTTCCACGTGGAAGTCAGGCCTGTGCCTCAGTTTCCCTCTGCACGCCCACCCCCGACAGGCACACGTGTGCCTCCCATCAGTGAGGGCAGGGCTGTCAGGCCGCAAAGCCACGCACGTGTGTGCACGTGCTGGGTGAGCACCATGCCCTTCGAAGAAGATGCTGCTTTTCACTTCTCAGTGATCCAAACAAAAGGGAGCCGGCATTTCCTCTCAAGGACACACATTCCTCCTTCTGGGGAAGCACCTTCTAAGGGAAGCGGAGGAAGGAAGGCTTTCACATTGGTGACCAGCATGTTCATCTCAGGCACAGTCGTCTGCTCGGGCAGCACGTCTTCTGTGATCTCCACCGGAGGGCCGGTGAGGCTCAGAGCACCAGCACAGAACAGATCTGCAGGAAAGTTAAAGGCCTAACCGCCTCCCGGCTCGGGCTTTTGATCTTTTTCCTCCTGATATTCTCAGATTCCAGGATCTTAGCCACTCATTCACTCAACAAAGCCTTCCTGAGCATGTGCCCCATGCAAGGCGTACCCACGGGAACCAATCAACCTGCTTGGGCAGAGCAGACAAGCCAAAGCCCTTTCTCTGGTTAACATCAACCTAGTGGCTGGCTAACCGAGGGGCTTCCCTGCTGGCTCAGTTGGTAAAGAATCTGCCTGAAGTGCAGGAGGCCCAGGTTCAATCCCTGGGTCAGGAAGATCCCCTGGAGAAGGACATGGCAATCCACTGCAGTATTCTTGCCTGGAGAATTCCAAGGACAGAGGGGCCTGGCAAGCTACTGCCCATGGGGTCGCAAAGAGACACAACTGAGCAAATAATACTTTCACTTTTTCAGCAGCTGAAGACGGGTGGGGAGTTGGCATCAGGCTGAGTTAAAATGCCAGGTTGGCCCCTGCCCAGCTGTGTGACTTTACAGATATGGCTTAACCTCTCTCTAAGTTTCTTCAGCTGTCAAAGGAAATAGGAAACTGTTCTGTGGAAACGGATGGAATCCACATGCATCAGTGGTTTAATAGAGTATCTTGGTGTAAAGCAGGCATTCAGAAATGTGATTTCGGGGACTTTCCTGGTGGTCCAGTGGTTAAGACTGTGCTTCCACTGCAGGGGGTGTGGGTTCGATCCCTGTTCTGGGAAGTAAGATCCCACATGCTGCACAGTGAGGACAACAAATAAAAACAAAATTTAAAAAAACATGATTTCAAATAATGAGTATGATACTTTTCACTTGGAAAAGTGAAAAAAAAAAGTGCTCCTTGGAAGGAAAGTTATGACCAATGTAGACAGCATACTAAAAAGCAGAGACATTATTTTGCCAACAAAGGTCCGTCTAATCAAGGCTATGGTTTTTCCAGCGGTAATGTACGGATGTGATAGTTGAACTTTGAAGAAAGCTGAGTGCCAAAGAACTGATGCTTTCAAACTGTGGTGTTGGAGAAGACTCTTCAGAGCCCCTTGGACTGCAAGGAGATCCAACCAGTCCATCCTAAAGGAGATCAGTCCTGGGTGTTCATTGGAAGGACTGATGCTGAAGCTGAAACTCCAATACTTTGGCCCCCTGATGTGAAGAGTTGACTCATTGGAAAAGACCCTGATGCTGGGAGGGATTGGGGGCAGGAGGAGAAGGGGACGACAGAGGATGAGATGGCTGGATGGCATCACCGCCTCAATGGACATGAGTTCGAGTAAACTCCGGGAGTTGGTGATGGACAGGGAGGCCTGGCGGGCTGCGATTCACGGAGTCGCAAATGAGTCGGACACAACTGAGCGACTGAACTGACTGACACTTTTCACACAATCATGGAATCTAAACATTTTAATTACTCCTTTGCCTCACACACTAGATCCCATGACCTACTGAGGGTAAGGACTGAGTTTTGTTTGATTTTGTCCCTGCGGCACACAGATGCCCGCAGAGCGGAGGGCTGAATAAGGGACTAGCAGATAAGTGAACAGACACCCAGATTCCGCTGCTCAAGGAGGCAGAGCTCTGAGAACAAGGGGAGTCCTCACGTCTGTGTGTCTCCACCATGAGGCTGTTCCTCCCCCGGGCAGTGGAGTGACCCCACTTCTTTCAGTGAGAAGAAAGGGAGTGTGCCCCAGCTCCTGAGGAAGAAAGGCTTTCTCCTCACTTTGAGTCACTGGATTCCTGACCTTCCTGAGCACTGATGGTCAATTTTACGTGTCCATAGGGCCCATCCGTGGTACCCAGATAGGCAGTCAAACATTATTCTAGACGTTTCTGTGAAAGTGTGCTTCAGAGGAGATTCATGTTTAAACCATGATTTGAATCACGAGTAAAGGTGATTCGCCACAGCATGGGTGGGCCTCGCCCAACCAGTTGAAGATGTGAAAAGAAAAAGACAGATACACAGGTTACTCGTCCTTCCCACTCGAAAGAAGGGAGCAGCTGCTCATCCGGTCAGCAGATGGCCTTTGGACTCAAACTATCTCTCCCCTGGGTCTCCAGGACTAGCCTGACCTGCAGATTTTGGACTTGCTGGCCTCCATATTCACATGAGACAATTCCTTAAAATAAGTCTGTCTACCTCTCTGTCTCTTTATACATGTGTGTGTGTGTGTGTGTGTATGCACACATGTGATCTTATTATCCTGTTGATTCCATTTCTGTGGAGAATCTGAATTCGCCAAGCACAAGTCAAGTGTCCCCAGTTGTACCAAGAAGTGTCAGGCTATTACAGTATAAGGCAGCACCGAGGACTGAAGCAGGCCTCCAGCGTGATCTCATCCCATCCTCTCTCTAGACATTGGGAAACCGAGGCCCAGAGAGGGCAATTATCTGGTCAGGGTCACACAGTGGGGTGGAGCGGAAGCCAAGAACAGGGAACATCTAAGACCCTCCACGTCGTTCCCACACGACAACACGAGGCCCTTGGAGTAACATTCAATTTAATTATGTGGATAAACTCAAAGAAAAATAAGACCAGCAGAGAATTTTATTGAGCACTTTTGTGCCAAGCTCTCTGCTGCAGGATTTTATATGCTTATTTCATTTAATCTTCTCAGCAACCCTGCAAGGCAGGCATTAGTATCCTCTTTGACAGATAAGCCATGAGTGGGAGAGGGAAAACAGTTCCCCTGGGGCAAAGCTGCTGGCGTTTCTGGAGGTAGGAGGGGAAGGGGATGCGAGCTCCAGCTTCAACCCTAAATTTGAAGCCCTCTTTGCTTAAGATGCTGCAGGAAAGAGCAAGGCTGCAGGGCCAGAGACATCTGGGCTCCTGGGGAGGGAGGCATGTCACGTCATGGCAACCCTCACCCCCCGATGATTTTTCATGCCGATGACCTTCCTTTGCTGTGAATCTCTAGTTCCTGCACATGTCTCTGCACACAAAGGCTTATTTTGAAGGGAGCACCTGTTCCCTAATCGCTCCAGCTGATGCCGCAATCTGCACGGATTGCGATGTTATTTGCTAATGCGCTGGGCTTCTCGGGGACTTGAAGGCACAGCCCGCGAGGGAGGTGGGGGAGTGGATTTTAGTCCTTGCTTGGCAGCCCTTGCCTTGATGGGGGCGGGAGGGGAAGGCACAGGATGGGCACGGGGCTCTGAGCCCACATAATCGGATGGGACCCAAATGGAAAATGCACAGGAAAAGAATCTGGTCCTGAAAATAGCCCATTGAGCTGTGAGCAAGTTCACCACTGAGCACCCACCAATAAGCTATTTTATCTGACTCTTGTGAAAGACAGAGATGTCTTCTTTGACACACATCCCCAAAAATAGCCAAGAAAAGAATGGAGGAAAAAAAAAAAAAGATACTGTATCTTGCGCCCGCTGTGAGCCTATTTCTGTACTAAAATCCTTTCTAAGATAGAGGTATTGTCCCATTTTAGATTGGAGGAGGCTGAATTTTTATAGGGTTAATAGAGTCTGCCACATCACAAAGTATTGAGCAGAGCAGCTATTTGAAAGCATAGCCTTCTCTCTGCCTCATCACTGCAGTGATGCTCGGCCTCTCCAGGCGTAACAGAATCAGACAGGCTGAGAGGATCTACACTGTTCCTCACCCCACACCAGGACCAAGGTTTCTGAAAAGTCCCCGCTTGGCATCCAGGTGTCCGTGGAAATGCCACACTCTCCCCCTGCTGTCTGCCGTCGTATAAGGCAAGGAACCCCTCTGTGACTCAGCGCTCTCACTGCTCAGAGTTCTATATGAACATAACCAGGTACTTGGATCAGTCATCCATCCAACACACATTTCCTGAGGGTTAACCACGTGTGCCAGGCATGGTGCCAGGCCCTAAGGATGTGGAAGTTGAAGGCATTGGGCTTGTCCCCAGCTGTCTGGAGCCCAGTGGAGGAAAGACAGAGATGCCCAGAGTTGACTGTAGAGAAAGCATCTGGGAGGGAGAATTTCTTGCTAGGAGATCAGAGAGCGCTTCTCAGAGAGGGGTGGCATCTGAATGAGGCATTCGAGGGTGTGCAGACAGGCACCCAGGAGTTCCTTCAGGACAGACACCCGATCACCATCACACCCTGTGCTCCCGTGGTCCCAGCAAAGGCCCCTGTCTGGGGATGGAAGTGTCGTCAAAGATGCACTGAATTGATCTACAACCTCTGAGATGCCCTGATGTCCCAAGCCATGTTTCCGGGAAAACAGAGTCTGAGCTGGAGATTTGCAGGTGAGTCCACTGGGGAGGTCTCAGGGGCAGAGCATATGCAGCAGTGAGAAGCGGCACGGGATAGAGGGAGAGGCTGGGCTGTGATGAGGTCACAGTAAAGCTCTGGTCAAGCCTTGGGGGGTCTGGAGCAGGGCTGGAACTTACCCATTACAGCAACGAACACACATACTCACCTGTGAGGTTATTAAGTATCAGCAACCCCACTCTACAGGTGGGAAAACTGAGGCTCAGAGAAGTGAGCAAATGAAGGACGGAGCCAGGTTTTGAAATGAGCTTATGGCCAAAGGGCTTTTGAGGTTCCACGTGGTCCCGAGGAAGCCCCTTACAATGTGCCCCATGACCTCCATGGAACCATATTTTTCAAGGGGCCATATGACAGGGGTACCATGTGAAGACCCTCCTCTCTGCACTATCCTGGGGCCTGGCATTAGGAATCCGTTTGATAAATGTAGCAGCCAACCAAAGAAGGAACGGATGGGCCAACAAGACACAAGCATGGAGGGAGCAAAGAAACTCTGCGTGGGGCATCTGAAATGAACAGAAGTCTCACAGAGCAGGCGCGGCCTGCCAAGTGAGGTCTGCAGTCTTGGGGCCACTGCCCCCATGCAGACATTACCTCTGAGGAGGTCGGCTTGCAGTATCCAGCTCCGAAGACCAGGTTTTCCAGGGAAAGGCTAGACTGCTCTGGTCCTGTGTCTGGGCCGCCTTTCCCAAGCCAGGAGCCTCTTCCTGGGCGAGTAAAACTGTGAAGAAGGGAATTGAAAATGTGTCTAGTTTTTGTCAAAGGAAGTAGAGGAAAAGATTGTGCCACTGATCCAGCCTCCTTGACGCTGCTGCTGGGGAGCCTGTGAGACGAGCCATTTAGAAGAGATAGCAGGTGGCTCTAGACGTAAAGAACTGGCCTGTCAATGCAGGAGACGGGAGAGATGTGGGTTCAATCCCTGGGTCAGGAAAATCCCCTGGAGGAGGGCATGCAATCCAACTCCAATATTCTTGCCTGGAGAGCCCCATGGACAGAGGAGCCTGGCAGGCTACAGTCCAAGGAGTGGCACAAAGTCAGACACAACTGAAGCTCACCCCCGAGGGGTGCTTGGGTGGGACATTTATGGATGCCGCCAGGACAAGTGGGTGTGACTGGCACATGAGCTCTGGGGCCAAGGATGACACGCATACCACTATGTCTATAAATGCCCATAATCTGCCTGATGAGACGCACGGAGGCAGAGGTGACTTAACCACAGGGGAAGGTAGCATGGGATCCTGATCAGAAAGACAAGGGGAGGCTCCATCTGACGTGGTCTGAGTCCTACACCTACTCTTGTCATTGGTACAACCCAGAGTGAAGTCCTTCAACCCCCAGGCCCCTTCCGAACCTCTTTTCTTCTGTGGAAGAAGGGAAAACAATATCCACCTCCATGACATGACCACACAGAAGTTTCATAGGATCATGCGTGTCAAAGATTTTCACTGTGTCGACACTAGTTAGAAACTCTGTACCTGTTCCAGAGACAAAAATACAGACCCTGCTCAGCTCTGCAAGTCGTCACAAGGTCAGCGAGCACAGAGTGATGGTGACCATCCATTTTAGGGTCAAGGGCGATCAGAAAAGCCCTTGTGAGCTGGTGGTGGTTTAGTTGCTAAGCTGTGTCCGACTCTTGCGATCCCATGGACTATAGCCTGCCAGGCTCTTCTGTTCATGGGATTCTCCAGGCGAGAACACTAGAGTGGGTTGCTATGCCCTCCTCCAGGGGATCTTCCTGACCCAGGGAGGGACTGAACCCCCGTCTCCGGCATCTCCGGCAACTACAGGTGAATCCTGTACCCACTGAGGTCTACCAGGGTTTAAATTCCAGCAGCAGCATTTGCCAGCTCCATGGGGAGAGTTTTAAACCTCCCTGTATCCTCATAAGTCAAAAAGGTTGATACCAGCACCTTAACAGTGGGGTTGTCTGAGGATTCCATGAGTTTAGCCAAGTGAAAGTACAATGTCTGGCAAAGAGCAATGATTCAATAAATGCTAGAAGAAGTTCTTGTCGATAATACCACAAAATCATAAAATCTAACATAACCATTATTCTATTTATATAGCTATTGTTGATAATACCACAAACACAATCCACTCTAATATAATCAAGTCTTGGAATTGTTTAGAACTGAGATTTGAAGCAACTCTGCAGTTTAGCTAGAATGTGGATAAATGGAACACTGCAGTAGAAATGGGGAATTTGTGTATGAGCCATGATGCTCATGGCACATTCAGAGGACCGACTGCAAATTAGACACTGGAATAACTCACTGTTGACTTCAGTGTGACCCTGAGCTGCTGAGTCCCTCAGGTGAACTCCAGTTGTACCCAGTTGAGGGTTAAACACTGAGCGTTAAACAGACCTGAGTCTGTTTCAGGGAAGGATTTTATAAGGTTAAATTTTCATTCTACTCCTGCTTCTTCCTGGCTGGATTTAACAACTGATGCTAAAACTGCTTTTCTGGAAAAACTGGAGCTTGCCCTATTTGACAGGTATTTCCCATAACCTTAAAGGGTTCCCAACCACTGTGAGTGAACTCATAGGAATCCTTCCTGCAGAACCCAGGGAACAGAAGGCAGCTCTATTTTTACTGCCATCCCTGGAGAAGCCTCAACTCCGCTGGTGAATTTCTATCTGAACCGCTCTCTGGCAAGGCACTGTAGACAAACTTGCAAAGAATTATTTCTGTTAGGAGGTTAAACTTTCTACGCAGAGGAGCTGAAATAGCCCCATTAGCAAGCAGAGCCCAGGACAGAGCTCAGCAAGCAGATGCGCACGGTAACTGGGGAAGCACGGCATGGTCACATCAGAAAGGTCTCGTTTCCTACATGCTGACCCCAGCAGGGGATCAGGACCCCTGCCCAGCCATGAGTGGGGGCTGGAGTCTCCCCCACCTGCATTTCAACCCTCAGTACTGAGAAGAGTCCTGAAAAGGGACATCAGGATAGTTCCCTTCCAGAAACTGCATAATACAAGATTCCATCCCCAAATATCTCTCTGCTCACGTGTGGAACCCACACCTTCACGTGTGGGGGACGTTTGAAGTAAACTGATGTCACTTCTGGTCCTGCCAGGCACTTGGATGAAGATGCCTGGGTACCATAAGACACGCTCATTGTTGTCAGCTCAGTCCCTCCGTTAGGGCATTCATAGAACCTCAGTGCACCTTGAGGCCATGGAGATGCTGGGACAATTCCCTGAAGAGAAAACATGGGACCACTCAGGTGGTCCTGCCCTTAAACAAAGAGCCACTGGAGGAGGGGGCAGAAAACTGCATGCCAGGCACTGTCCTCATGTGAGACTCACTAAAACCTATGTGGACAAGCCCCATGAGCGTCCTGGCTTAGAGATGGAGAACTGTGTGTCCCAGAGATGTTAGGTGACTTTTCAAATAAGATATGGTTAGAAAGGAGCCAGGTCAGATGGAGGCATCAGGTCACAGCCATTCAGCTCCAAGGTTCTCCACCCAGGTCCTCCCCAGGCCCCTGCCCACCTCTCCTCTGCAACTCAGGGAGGCTCGGAGCTGAAATTTGCAGCCTGGGGGTGCTTCGCTGATCTGGGCTGATGTACCCTGGGCAGCTCTCAGCCTCTCAGCCACACAGGAGACTCAAGCGTAACAAGGAACCTGAAGCGGCCACCCTCCACCTGGTACTGCAGGACATGTAACTTCATACCTGATCAGCGGCTGCTGCAGGGCCACGAGGGCGGCGTGGATGGTCACTGAGATCACCGACAGGTGGAAATAGTCGAACATGACGGGCACCTGGTGATGCAGGCCTCTCCAGGGATGGAAGTGCAGGCCCAGCACACGGCTGCTGATCGCAGGGACCCCGGCCATGTCCCTCAGCCTGGAAGGCAGGCAAGCAGTTTATGTGAGTGGTGTTGAGATGTCCCTGCCGCCCTCCAGGTGAGTCCACATGGCAACCTTCCCCACACACAAACACTGTGCGTCCATTGGCTTATCCAGTCCCTCCCTGCAAATAGCTCTGCTAGGTAAAAACTTTTTTTTGCCATGATGGGAAAATGAAGCAACCGAGGCTCAGAGATGGAAAGCAACCCCTGGGACCTCACACAGCTGCTATGCGGCAGACCTGGGCTCACACTCTGCTATCACGGATGCCAAGCTCACCTCACAGTGATGGAAAGATGCCCACATGCTTTTCCAGGCTCAACAGTGAAGCCCTCCTGGACTCCCTTGTCCCAGCTTGCTCTTGTATTTCCCCCATGGGCCCCCAACACAGCACTTCCTTGGTACCACTGTGTTTTCAATAAGAGTCCTACCTCTTAAAGGCAAGAACTGTGGCTAATTCACTGTTGAATCCCTAACACCAAACACAGAATTGGGCACACAGCAGAAATCATTCAGATATTTGTTTATCAAAAGGGATATGTGACTGAATGAATAAATGACCCCCAAAGAGCAATAGAGTCTGATCCGTTTCATCCAGGATTCCCCCTACCTTTTCTCTAGTGTTTTGTAACTGATGGAGACAGAATTCAGTTATTTGGGGCAGAGGGGTCTCAATATAGGAAAGGATTGAACTGCCTTTAATCTTTCCCACCCTGATGCCAGGGAAGATTGAGGGCAAGAGGAGAAGGGGGGCGGCAGAGGGTGAGATGGTCGGATGGCATCACTGACTCGATGGACAGGAGTCTGAGCAAACTTCAGAAGAGAGTGAAGGACAGGGAAGCCTGGCATGTTGCAGCCCACGGGGTCGCAAAGAGTCAGACACACTGAGAGAATGAACAACAAAACAAAAAGGTGGGAGAAAACAGAGATGAACTGGAAAGCTCTGAGAAGAAAACGCTTAGGTTCTTATAAAGGAACTAAAAACCAACCTCCAAAATCAAACAAGCACAAGACATAGAGAAAGAGCCCTGGTGTTCACCTGGAGGGGAAGAGATGACGTAGAGAGTCTTGTGTGTCCAGGCTGAGAACTTTCACCTGTGGCTTCAAGGACTGGACCTGAGAGCAGCTAAGGGGAGGCCCCCAGGGTGACCTGTCCCCTGAAGCAGAGGAATGCCCTGATAGGCAGGACTGTCCAGGACAGGGTGGGATCTGTCGGGGAGAAGTGAGTCCCCCATCCCTGGGCAAGTACGTGCTCAAGGCTCTTTGCAGAGCAGCAGTTTCAAATGCGAGATCAGATTAGAGCAGGTTTCCCAGCCTCAGTGACACAGACCCTAGGGAGCTGAACAATGCTCTGTTGGGGAGCGGGGTGCAGTCCTGTGCTTCATGGGATGTTTAGGACTATCCCTGGACCCCACCCACTAGAAGCCAGGAGCACCCACTCCCTGCCCAGAGTGACAATCAAAAATGTCCCCAGAGGGACCTCCTGGCCATCCAGTGGTTAAGACTCTGAGCTCCCAATTCAGGGGACATGGGTTTGGGTTCGATCCTTCCTCGGGGAACTAAAGTCCTGCATGCATGCTGTATGACACAGCCAAAAATTAAAATGTGGAAAAAAAAATTTAAATCATGAGGAAACGTCTCCATATTTGGCCAAATTTCCATGGGGGACAGAATCGCCCCACCCACACTGAGAACCACTAGATGGGGTGGACATTCAGAGCCCTTGTGCCCCGACATCAGCTGGCGTGCTCCTCTGTTTTGATCCTGCTCAGGCCTAAATGGCTCCAAAAGAAGCTGACTGCCTGGGTCATGTTTCAAAGCCTGAAGTGTACCCCCAGGATGTAATACAGATGCTTTGTCATCCCTAAACCCAATTTATGAAAATTAAAAAATATGGCATTTCCAATTCCTGCCCAGCCTCTGGCTTCCTGTTCCTCTTTGCTAATCTTATACTCCAAGAAAACACTCTGCTCTGGTGGTTATTAAGTGCTTTGTACTATAGGGAGGAAGTGACACACGGACGCTTGCCCCACACGCATCTAGGAAGCCACAGAGAGGAAGACGGCGCTGAGCCCTGGGCCACGCACTCGGCCCGGCTTAGATACCACCTCTCTTAGTCTTCAGAGCAGACCTATGAAGTGCAGAAGCTATAACGAAGCCTGTTTTATAAACGAGACTACTGAGGTTTAGAAAAGTGCAAGAATGCACCCAGCATCTCATAGTCAATGAGCTCAGAGCCTACTGCTGAATTATATATACTTTGGGCCAATCTTCGGTACACAGCCTCTCTGTTAACTACTATTTTCATGGCAACAAGGTCACATTTATTGTATCTACCGCACCTGATCACATCCCACCCTGGAGGGCTGGGTAGGGGATGACTTCTAGGCTGAGTTTGGGATCAATGACAGGGTTCTGTGATCCAATGGAAATGTGTGCCAGGGAGCTATGGATGAACACCTCTGAAGGAAGAGGCATAAGAATATAGATCAGGGGTTATTAATAAAATTAATAAAATGAGTGAATCATAGAAATCCTAGAGAGTTGAGAGGCAACATGAGAACCATAGAGACAAGGATTTCACTTCTGAGTTTATAGCTTAGGAAGAAGGCCAACTTTATACGGGGCTTCTGAGTTCCACATGGTGTTAGAACATTAAGTCCTGGGGATGGGGTGAGGAAGATAAGATTTCTCAAGCACCCACGATCTCACCAAAAGGTAAGCAGAAGTGATGAGAGAAGCAGGTGGCCAGAAGGGCTTGGGGTCCAGATAAAGACAAGCGTGAGGCATCTGTGATGCTGAGCACAGATCCAGTGGCAGGACCACGGACAGGTCCTCCCGCCTGCCGAGCCATGAGGCGTTACCATCCATCTGCATCAGCAGGTGTCTATTCTCAGAGCAGAGACACAGTCAGGTCTCTAACATTTTAGGCACGGTCCCTCTGATTCAATGCCCCATGTTATGAAAACTCCCATAACAATCAGACACATCTCAGGGATGGGACAGTCCTTAAGAAGGGAATCTCTAACAGGGACTCTGAAATTTGAAGGGTTGGGGAACCATTCCACCAGCATCAGTCCCTTGGCCACCTGATCTCCTATTCCCCACTGGAGAAGGTGAAGCATTTGCTGAAGAGGTTGT
This sequence comes from Dama dama, assembly GCF_033118175.1. Lineage (NCBI taxonomy): Eukaryota > Metazoa > Chordata > Mammalia > Artiodactyla > Cervidae > Dama > Dama dama. The sequence continues at coordinate 5,628,333 of NC_083701.1, read as the reverse complement.
GGAGTTCAGAAGTGAGGATTAATTTGCAGAAAGTGGTCAGACTGTGCTGAGATTGTGTTAATAAAACTGATGGAAAAGAAGCACCTCCATCTTCGCCTTAAGCCTAATCAGGGGAGTCTTCAAGGGGGCATGCCTTGTGTTCCCTAGAATCGAAGGAACTCAGGTCCTGGTGCCTGATGTATCCTGCAAAGGTCCTCAGTAAAGAAGCTGAGGGTGGCTGGGACGGCCAAAGAAGAGTGAACCGCAATGGGGTGGGAGTCCCCACCAGCGTGAGATGAGGATGAAAGTTCTGTGATCATTACCCAAGAGCCAGATGTGCATTCCCGGAGAAGAATCTGCCAAAATAGCTTCCAGCAAGGAGTGAACGACCCCACCAAAAGAGGCATCATCATTTCAAAGAACTGGTTGTAGGAAAGGGGAACCACCACAAGGGCATAGCTCCCAGGAGTCACAAACACACCCCAAGAGTAGATACAGCAGCAATCCAGCAGCTACCCTGTGAAGAGTCCTGCCTGCAACTGAACCCATGAAGCATGACCCCCGGTGCCATCTGCAAGCTCCTCCCTCCTCTGTGTGCCTGACCCCGCGAGGCCCGCACGCCCGGGGGGAAGGAGGCAGGAAGCTGAACAAGAGGTTCCGCAAAACCCTGCTGCTACAGTGGGACTTTCCCACCCTGAGAAATCTCGGAGCTGGGATGCCGTGGAGCCGAGAGGCAGTGCCGATGAAAAGAAATTACATGTTGAATGATCGAGTTTGGGGAATGCATTCTACTGGACTTTTTCATACCTGAGAAAAGAACTATTTATGGCATGAAAGAACATGAAACATGACTGTTTTACCCCTAGGGTAGAAGGAAGAGGCCACAGAGCAAGCTTAAAGGAAGCAGTTGTGAGAAAGAGGAGGGTTGCTTCCTTACTGAATCAGTGGGTTATACATCAGTGGATTTTCAGGGAGTTGAAACGTAACAGCAAAAATTCAGTGTAAAGATGAGGATCCTGGCAGAATCTCCTTTGATTCAAAAGGGGCATTGAGGTTCGCAGGCTTATAGGGTCATTAATCTAAAGACCTAATTAATACTGCGTTGCAAGTGTATGGGGATGAGTGCTGGAGATAAGAAGGTGCTGGCGAATAAAGCTGGGAAGTCAGGAGTTGCCTATGCCTACAGCTTCTGAGAGAGCTGCCTAAAAGGCAAGCAGCTTGAAGTGACCACATAAACATTCCTTGTCCAGGTTTCTTAAGCTGATCAGGAACCAGGTTTCTAAGGAAGGTTCTGAGGTTCACGGCCATCAAGATACCCTAGAGCTGGAAAAGATCTGAGTGGAGGAAATTGTACCATCACGCTTGAAGGATTCCAAGGATACTCACTGTTGTTCACTGTCTGTAAAGTGCAAATCCACCTTGAGCTGGAAATCCACTTCACTTACCGCCTCTTCTACCTGGAAGAGAAACAGTGTTTAAGGATTGCAGGAGTCAGATCTGGTCCAGATCAAATACTGAGCTGGTCAATTTCCCAAAGTTTAAAAAAAAAAAAAAAAAGCTCATTGCAAAATAAACATCATTTATGTGTAAAGCGGAATTTCCATGTTCTATGGAATTCTGGTTGCACAGGGCATCTGTATTACATGGGAAACAGAAGGGATTTATGTAGTCAGATTTCAGGAAAAGTCAATTTACAGGGAAAAAAAAATGTTAAGTGAGCTTTCTAGCTTGTAGGATGGTTGAGAAACTTATTTCCAAAAGAGATTTGATCTGGAAACTTCAGAAGCAGAAGTGAAGTGTTCTCTGGCACCTGCTTTGGAAAAGTGAGAGCAGGGAATTTCCACAGAGGAAACCCCACTTGGTTAGAGATGGAAAAATGATGGGGGTGGCATTATTTCTGGCCCCTTCAAGGGGCTGGAGCTATCCTTCAGGTTCACAGAGGAGGAAATAAAATCACTTCCCAAGTCAACTCAGGTTCACAAGAAAGCGGACCCTGCATTTTTGTCTTGTGACCCATTGCATTTAACCATTTATGCTTTCAGACGCTTCAGCATTTCACATCCTACCTATGACTGTTTCCATTCTCAGCTTTTAAAAAACCATATTCATTAACCAGCACGGGAACCTATTTGTTCTACTTGCCAACTTCTCATGTACATCTAAAAGATGGTGACCCCAGGAGTCACTTGCTAAAAACCAGATCTCACTGATGCCCCCGTTCAGGAAACCCAGGTAAGTACTACATGCCTGGGACAGGCGGCGTCTCCTCCTCACTCTCAGGCTGGATGGGACCATTCTGTTCTGTGAACCACAAAACCCCCTTGTTGTTTTGTTTTTCCTATCTTAGCATTCAATGCTTCCTATAAAATTGTCTCAGCTTTATAACTTTGGGGTTACAAGCCCATGAGACAAATATTAGGTTGGCGAAGAAGTTCATAACGTGGTACGTAAAAATCTAAACGAACTTTTTAGCCAACCCAATATTAATTTCTCAGTGGACATGAATTTGAGCAAACTCCAAGAGACAGGGGAGGACGGAGGAGCCTGGCGTGCTGCAGTCCGTGGGTTTGCCAAGAGTCAGACACAACTCAGCAACTGAACAACAGCAAAAATATTAACTGCAGACACAGGCTGTTTAGTCCTCATCGCATTTCTTACTTGTTTTGAACAAGCAGAAAACACTTAGAAATCAGGCAGTTTTCACATTTCCATCGCAGGTTTCCAGCTTCTGAAAAAACAATCCCCAGATCTGGCCACGCTGAGCTGGCATTCAGAAGCTCCACTTGGCTCAGGGGACTCACTGAGAAAATCCATCTGCCTGTGGCTAAACCCCTCTGGCCGTTGTCTTGCCTGGTGTCCCCTGTAATCTGGTATCATTAAGGGACTGACTAGGCTTACTCTGTTCTGGATCCACAGCTCCAGGAACAGTGCCCCCCACGGAGAGAGCGCTTCTGAATAAAGGCCGCTCTTCCCCATCCCCACCCCTGGTTTCTGTCTCTTTACAAGAATGCCCTCATTCTGCAGGGGGGGAAGTCTCCTACCCAAAAGCCTCTTCGGAAGCATGTTCCTGGTTAAGCATAACTCAGGCAGAGACATATGGATGGAATTTATCTTTAGCTTCCCAGGGTTTTAAAATTTGTGAAAAAAAATTTTTTTTAAGCACTTCAAAGTTAACATTTTGCTGAATCTGAGTGCTATGAATAACTTCCTCTCCTAGCTTTGTTTTGCATAATCATGCACCCCGCTTTATACACACAACCCAAGCAACTCAGCCTCTTGTCACCAGCTCCTGGGGAGTGAGACTAGCAAAACCAGCCCCTCCTAACCACCTCCGAACATGCATTTGCCTACTGAACAAAAATTCACTGTAGGCTCCAGTTTTAAACTTGCTGCAAGGCTTTTTGGAGCAAAGAGAGAAATTTGGGAGCAGGATCAGCTGTCGCTAGATGGAGCCTGGCTATGACTTCACTGAGGTCCCAATACATCTTCAATTGCAAGATGCTCCAGAAGGCAGCCACTCGTTTCTTGAACCATTCACTTCTCTCATTTCTTCATTACCTGCCTCTCTCTCCAAACACACACACTCACATGCGCATGCGTGCACACACTCACACAAACTTGCCCTTCCATTGCCCTGCCTTATTCTGGTTAAAGAGATGGCTTCCTTGCAAGGGTGTTCTTTGTTTAATTGAAGGAGAGCTGACTTACAATGTTGTGTTAATTTCTGCTACTTAGCAAAGTGATTCACTTATGTATATATATATACACATGTATATATGTGTGTGTATATACACATAAATACATAAAGAACATAAAGCCATTTTAAAAGAATGTGAGAGTGCATACATATATGTGTAAAGGATATATAAGTAAAAAATATAAAAAAGAATGTGTATATGTATATTCTTTTTTTACATTTTTTTCATTACAGTTTATCACAGCTTATTGAAATAGTTCTCTGTGCTAGGCAGCAGGACCTTGTTGCTTACCCATCCTATATACAGTAGCTTACATCTGTTAACCCCAGCCTCCCAGGCGGGTGACTTTCCAGTACCAGGGGTCAGTTTCATATAGTAGTAGGAACAATAACCTAGCCAGGATTTACAGAAGGGTTACTATGTAGCAGACACTACATAGGACACGTACCACTGCCATACACTATCTTATTTAATGTGGAAATAACTGAAATAAGACATACTGTCCCCACTTACAAATGAAGAAATTGAGACTCAGTGTAGGAAAGTCACTTCCAAGGCTTAACTAGTCAGTGGGTCCAAAGCCCAGATTTAGTCAAGGGTTCCTCACTTCTTCAATCTTCTCCCACAGTCTAACCTGTGTTGTGGGTTGTACGGTCTAAGGCAACTGATTTCAACTCTACTTATAACAGTAACTCTTGTATCTTCTCTTCCCCCATGAACCCCTTTTCTGAGCTGTACCACAGCTGAGGGGATAAGAAAGCAGCTTTGGAAGCCAAGTTACATGGGTGCAGATCTTGCTCTGTCTTTTAGCATCTGTGTGACCTTGGGCCAACCAACCTAAGTTTGTTTTTCATCTGTAAATTGGGGGGTGAAATGATTATGCTTGCTCCTTGCCTACATGCTAAGCTGCTAAGTCGTGTCTGATTCTTTTGAAACCCCATGGACTGTAGCCCACCAGGTGCCTCTGTCCATGGGATTCTACAGAGAAGAATACTGGAGTGGGTTGCCATGTCCTCCTCCAGGGGATCTTCCCAACTCAGAGGTTGAACCCGAGTTTCCAGGGCTCCTGTATTACAGGCAGATTCTTTACTACTGTGCCCACTCAGTGGGGGAGCTCACACTTACTCCATAGATCACTGCTTTTGTGTAACTATGCAAGAAAATGCACAAAAAAGTGTGTGAAGAAAGGCCATTCTGCACTTACCATAGCACATGAAATTGTGTGCTGACTGTGTCAGCATTGTCTACGCCTACTGCTCACACCCAGGGCTGTGTGCATGTGTGACCAGGAACTCTGGCCTCCTGGTCATAAGCAATGCTTTGGCTACCACAAGCAGACATTCCCTAGAGCCAATACATCCATTCCAGAGATACAGCTTTTATGAACGTATTCAATTAGCTCTAATTATTGTCACTCATCCAGATGCAATGATTAATGATAACTCCGTTTGCTGCCATAAAGATTAACCCCAACACAATAATAAATTATTAGCTTGTAAAGATAAGTGATTTTCCATGCAGAAGAAAACACAATGTACCATAGGAACAACATCTTGTACAAAATGAACACAGGAATAAGTGCTGGCAAACATGCCCTGTTCGTGCTCAGAACTTGGCTTGCGGCAACCTCACGTGATCTCAACTTGAGTGCTGAGTGCAAACCTTGAAAAGATTTGAACTCATAGGGGCAGGAAAGAAAGAGAGTCTGATGGAATTCAGACGGAATAATGACTGAGAGACCTGAGTCATGTCCAAAACCTAGCCTCCAATCATAACCATTCTGCCCAGGAAGCTCTCTGAGATCAATGTGCCAAAGGACAATGGCCCATGAAAAGTCAAGTGACCTTCTCTTAGTAGAATTCAGGGAAGTTGAGCTTGGGCATGCAGCCTAACTGGGAGGCCCTTAGCCCCCAAAACCACCTCCAGTATCTTTTCCTAAACTGCATGTATCCACCAGAGTCCAGGAAAGACGTAGATGATGAATTCATTTCATTAAACAGAGATTTACAAAAGTGTGGGGAGAACCTAGGGAAAGCAACCAGTGGTGATGGCTGGGTACCTTGGGGTTTAGTAACCTTAGGGCTCCTCACCACATCCTCATCCCTACCTCAGGTCCTTTGTTCTAGCTGCACCCTCCTCCAGGGATGCCTGGCTCCAAGGCCTCTGGGCTTTGACTCATACGTTCCCCCTGTATGGGGATGCCCTTCATCTTTCTCTAAGTCTGATGAAGTCTTAGTCCCAGCATCTCAAAGCCAGCTTCTTTGTGAAGGCGTTGATGGCTTCCTGCAGAGTTCATCTCCATCCTCGGTGCCCTGTGCTCATTTGCAGATGCAGCTGGCACGGTGCATTTCAGCTACCAGTTGCTGTTCAGTCACTGAGTCGTGTCTGACTCTGCGATCCCATGGACTGCAGCATGCCAGGCTCCTCTGTCCTTCACTGTCACCTGCAGATTGCTCAAAGATTCATGTCCATTGAGTTGGTGATGCTATCTAACCATCTCATCCTCTGCCACCCCCTTCCCCTTTTGCCTTCAATCTTTCCCAACATCAGGGGTTTTTCCAATGAGTCAGCTCTTCACATTAGGTGGCCAAAGTGTTGGAGCTTCAGCTTCAGCATCAGTCCTTCCCAAGAATATTCAGGGTTGATTCCCGTTAGGATTGACTGGTTTAATCTCCTTGCAGTCTAAGGGGTTCTCAAGAGTCTTCCCCCAGCTACCAGTGCCTGTCTGCATGTCTTTTTTTTTTGATGAAGCATCCATCCTTTGAGGGAGTATTCCTGGTGCCTTCTTCAGCCTTGCCCATCATCTGAGGGCCCACCCCACATCCCTTCACAGAGTAGGTACCCAGAAAATACTTGATTGACCCACTGACAGAGACCCAGCAAGTTAGTCAACAGGATTCACTTGGTACGTGAAACAAGCAAGTAAATTAACAAAAGCATGAGTACAAAACTGACTAAATCAGGAAATGCAGGAATGCTCTAAAATCCCAAGTCCTAATCTGTCAAATTTCAGAACAAACCTAGAGCATCTTGTTTGCATCCCATTCTCCTAGCAATGGGGCTTCCCAGGTGGCACAGTGGTAAATAAATCACCTGCCAATAAAGGAGACATCAGAGACGTGGGTTCGATCCCTGGGTCAGGAAGATTCCCCTGGGGGAGGGTGTGGCAACCCACTCCAATATTCTTGCCTGGAGAATCCCATGGACCGAGGAGCCTGGCGGACTACAGTCCATACGGTTGCAAAGAGTCAACATAACTGAAGCGACTTGGCCTGCTCCTAGCAGTGGATACAAAAGGCACGGGAGGGCTCAGCATTTGTGGCTGGTGGTAGGATCGGGACTTACCCTTTCACCATCTAAGAGTAAATGAGCTCGGAAGATCACGGCATCATTGATGGGCACCTCCTCATTCCTGTATAAGATCTGGAAGACCCGGCTATGCATGGTGCTGTCGTGGACGCAGGCTGAGTGTGGGCTGCCGCTGTCTGCAAAACAAGAACCAGTAGAAGCCCGTGAACGCCCGTCCTGCCCTGGAGCCTCAGCCTCCTGGGGTGCCAGTCCAGCTCAAGGAAAGCAATGGCCACAAACTGCATTTCAATTCCCAAAGACCAAGGTCTACAGATGAAACGACTCCCTCATGGAAGATATATGGTCACCAAATCTCAGAAAGAACATCCTTCAATCCCTTATAAGTCATAAGAGCTTAGCTAAATCACTTGCCATCACGTGGGCAGTGCTCCTTGGCTGGACAGTGAAAGTGAGAAAGTGTTAGTGGCTCAGTTGTGTCCAACTCTTTGCAACCCCATGGACTGTAGCCCACCAGGCTCCTCTGCGCATGGAATTCTCCAGGCAAGAATACTGGAGTGGGCTGCCATTCCCTTCTCCAGGGGATCTTCTCAATGCTGGGATCGAACTTGGGTCTCTCACATTGCAGGCAAATTCTTTACCATCTGAGTCACCAGGGAAGCCCCTGGCTAGAAATTAGTATCTGCTAAATTCTTCTCCTGCTTACACACCCCTTCCTCTATAATGTATCCCTTAATCCCCCTCTCCAAGAAATAATAACACAGAGATAAAGACAGAAATTGCCCTTCCTTCTACAGAGACAACATAATGCCCCCAGAATCTCTCTCTCCTGAAAGTGTGGCTTTCATACCACACAGGAAATGAAGGATAATCTGTCTTTCATTTTAGATAAATGTGTTAATTTTCATTATATTAGATATCCAGTTTATTGAGGAACCTGTTCAACTCCACGTCCTCCAATACATTCTGTGTGTGTGCTCTCAGTCATGTCCAACTCTTGGCGATCCTATACAAGCTCCTCTGTCCATGACCCTGTACAGGCTCCTCTGTCTATGACCCTATACAGGCTACTCTGTTCATGGGATTCCCCAGGCAAGAATACTGGAATGGGTGCTAAATGTACCCTAATCCCTAAACACTGACTCAGAGTTAAGTTGAATTTCAGGATCTTCCTGTGTCCACTGATCAGGATTACTATGGAGAGAAAAATGGGTGAATTCCTCCAAATCACTTGAACTGCACAGTTAGAAAAATAGCAATCTTCTTAAATAAATAATGTTAATATTTATATAAAGCAATCATTATGCATTCACAATAAGGGCCAAACAAGTGGTATTTCACAGCTTCCAACATATTTTTCAAACATGTTTCTTTCCTTAGTCCTTACAGAAAATTGCTGGGGTAAGTCCTCATCACAGATGAAGAGACCAAGGCGCAAAGAGGAGGAGGCAGGTATCCTGTCAGTTGCTGTAAGAGGAAGTACTGTGTGGATGCATCCTCAGATCTACCTGTATTACATCTGGGAAGAGAAGTCTCCGGTGAATGAGCAAAATGCACCCATTTCAGACTTCCCTGGTGGCACAGTGGATGGGAGTCTGCCTGTCAATGCAGGGGGCGCAGGTTCGATCCCTGGTCCGGGAGTATTCTACACGCCACGGAGCAACGGGGCCTGTGTGCTGTAGAGCCTGAGGGCCGCAATCACTGAGCCTGCCGCAATTACTGAGCCTGCTGCAACTACTGGAGCCGGCCCACCTAGAGCCTGTGCTCTGCACCGAGAGAAGCCACCGCAACGAGAAGCCTGCACGCCGCAACGCAGAGGAGCCCCCGCTCACCGCAACTGAAGCCCACACAGCAACAAAGACCCAGTGCAACCCAAAATGAATACAAACCTCATCTTTAAATGCACCCATTTCTAGCAAAAGGTAAGTTTTCTGTAATGCTCTATGGAGAAACTGAACTAATGTGACTGCAAAAGGAAGCAAGAAAATGTTTTACAACATGAGCTCAACCAGCAGAGGAAAACAGCTTGAGTGCCTTGTGCAATGTGCCCAGCTGACTCAAGCTGTCCCTCAGAAACAGGGACAAAGGGTCACGGTCACCACCCCATGCACAGTGACGCTGTACACCTGCCTTGTCGCTTCAGAGGAGGGGAAAAAAAAAAAAAGAAATGTAAAATCCCAGGTTGCTTCCACGGCCGCTCAGATCGGCACTTCATCATGAAGGAAATAAAATTACTGGCTCAATGCAGCCCTATTTAGACCTGTTGGACTCAAATTGATGTGGTTTTTAAACAGAAATGATCCTTGTGTGCAAGTGCCTTTCTGTTTTTATTTGCTGCACCAGCCCTTTCTCTATCACTGTCAAGGCCAGGTTGATCTATAAGTCAGACCAACATCGAGGCCGAGGATGGATGGAGTAAATACTCTGAAGGTCAGAGCAACGCAGAGCCGTCTAGTACCTGGAGGGACAGCCAGCAAAACAGTTCAATCACTTGCCTTCTAGGGCGAGTGACATCATCCCTTATAAGAGCAGCTTTCCACATGAAAAATGGGCATCTCCACACACTGACCTTCTGTGATCAGTGTAGACCAAAGAGGATAAAATAAATCAAGATCTGAAGACCAGGCACGTGGCTGACATGCAAAATGCAGTGGGATGATTTTTCAATTGTGCTGCGAGAAAGGTCGTGGTGCTTTCTGCTGAACGCATTTCCACTGGCTACACACGTGAGCCTGAGCTCCTCTGATTTTTCAGCAGATTGACAAACAGGACTTAGCAGTATTTGCAGGAGACCCTCATATCCCAAGATGCCCCATTAAGCCCAAGACGAGGCATTTCTGATACCCTGTGGGACCTGTGGCATTTTCTCATCACTAGTAAGTAGGACATAAACAAATGCCTCCTTGCCAAGGAAGGTTCACTGATCACAAGGCACCCTCTGGGCTTGTGGGCATCACGGCGACAGTGCCTGCCAGCTTTGTTCCCACCAGGATTCTCCCTTCTTCGACAATGACAACCCGCACTTGGACACCTTGCTTATTAACCTGGCACCCTCTTCCAGACTTTCTGCAAGGCCATTTCCTGAATGTTCTGTGACTGGCTCTCTTGCTGGGTCACAGAACCTTCCTCGGCAGACAGAGGGTGCTCATTCACACCCGAAGTTCCACACCCTCTCACGCACCAAGTACTGGACACCCAGAGGTGAAGATGGTTCGCGCTCTCTCTCTGTGCTAAAAGACCTTGCTCAGCCTTTGGGAGGCTGCCCCTTCCTAGCTGCGGGGTAGAAAGTCACTTTTCTCTTTCAACTGTTTTTTGTTGTTGAAATGACACTCATTTCCTTTTTCTACACTTTAATACTTTCACATTAGTGAAAAGAACATGTCTTGGCATATCCCAAGTGTTATCTCAAATATTCTGACTCACTTTTTTCTTAATTTTGCTGGAATATAGTAGATTTACCATGTTGTGTTAGTTTCAGGGGTACAGTACAGTGATTCTGTTACACATATACATATATTCATCTTTTTCAGATTATTTTCCCATATAGATTAGTCTAAATATTGAGTTCCTCACGCTATAGCAGTAGGTCTCGCTGGTCATCCATTCTATACATAATAGTGTGTGTAAGTTAATCCCAGGCTCCTAATTTATCCCTCCCAGCCATGTTTCACCTTTGTTAACCATACGTTTGTTTTCAACATTTGTGTTTATGTTTTATAAATAAGTGCATTTGTCTCATTTTAATTAGATTCTATATATAGATGATATTATGTGATATTTGTCTTTCCCTGACTTACTTCACTATCGCCAAGTCACAGAAGCAGCCTGAATGGCCACCAACAGAGGAACGGATGAAGACGACGTGGTACAAACACACAATGGAGTATTTCACCCATGCTCAGTCACGTTCAACTCTGCAACTCCACGGACTGGGCCTGCCAGGCTCCTCTGTCCATGGGATTTTCCTACCAACAGCATTAGATTAGGTTGCCATTTCCTCCTCCAGGGAATCTCCCTGATCCAGGGATCAAACCCTCATCTCCTGCATTGCAGGTGGATTGTCTACCTCTGAACCACCAGAGAAGCCACAGTGGAATATTATTCGGCCATAAAAAAGAATGAAATAATGCCATTTGCAGCAATATGGATAGAGCTAGAGATTATCTTTAGACTGCTTTTTGCATATTTGGTGACCAGACCACTGGTCCATTGAGAAGATGTAGCTTAGAGTCTTCCCAAATATGTGTCTTATTTTTTACATGTCAGGATCGATATCATGGATGAGGATATAAAAGGAGAGTTATAACTTTGAGGGGAAACAAGATTGATGGAAAGAAGGTGGGTGAATCAAGAGAAGGAAACAGAAGGAAGGGGAGATGAGTAGAAACAAAAGAGCAGGTAGATGAAGGAGAGGAGTTTTTTAATGACTCCCACTGTCCAAAGAATACATTTCAAATAGTTCAATCTGGAACTTCAAACCAGAAAGCAATGGTAAAACACTTTTGGGTTCTGCTCTTTCTTTGCCCCCAAAATGAGTGATATCAATACTCTGCATATTTATGTGCCTCTAAATTCCTACAACTCAAACAATCACCTTCCCTCTGCAAAGATACCCTCCCAGCCCCACATGGCTCTGAGAGCATAGATTACAAAGCACAGGTGCTGCTGATCCAGCACAGACCCTCTGTCCCAGGGTCCGAGCCAGGATGCTCTCAAGGGCATTGACTTGTGGCCTGAACTCCCTCTCCCACTCCAAGCAGATGGCCACGACTCTGCCTGCACACAGGAGTCCCCCAGAGAATCAGGTCTGTGCTAAGCAGTCAAAACTCTGGGGGAAACCCTTCCAACCCTCCAGGGCTGAATATGTCTGGGTGAGGTCTAGGCTAACTGAAAACAAAGATGCTAAGAAGTTATCATAACATTTCTTGTAACCCAAGACACATTCATGTGGGAGAACTTTCCAGAACATTAGAGTTTAGGGAAGCTGTAAAAGCTAAGTCAGATTATGAACAACTCAAGGTCATGACCTTGAATTTTGTACGGTTTAGAACAGGCTCTCCGTCAGCAAAGCAAACAGAGATGTTCTAGACTCGCCCCCGCTACTTCTCACTGTGTGGCTTTGGGCAGGACAGTAAACAGGAGCTTAAATGAGGCAAAAGTCATGTCCTGCTTATTTGACACAAGAAGTGTCAGGTCTAGACGAGATGAGGATTAAAGAAGTGTGTGTTTAACTGTGAAATTCTCAAAACCCAACAGATTTCCTGGTATTATACAGATGACAAGGATGATGACTCTTTACATTAGATTATTTTCTGGCCATTTCTAGGAACAGGAAGGACAGAAAGTCACCTTGAAGCCAAGCTTCATTATTGTTTCTAACCATTTCAAAGAACAGGCGGAAGAAAAAAAGCCACCTGAAGCAGACGGTCACTATTTCTCCAGAAAATAAGAAATATTCTCACTTGACCCTGAGGATGAGAGTTCTTCACTTCCTTTATGAGGGAACTCAGGATCATAGGGTTATGTTACACTGTTATTGTTGTTCAGTCACCAAGTCGTGTCCAACTCTGCAGCATGCCAGGCTTCCCTATCCTTCACTATCTCCCAGTTAGAGCTTCCCTCGTAGCTCAGAAGGTAAAGAATCCGCCTTCATTGCAGGTGACTTGGGTTTGATCCCTGGGTCAGGAAGATACTGTGGAGAAGGAAACGGCAACACAGTTCAGTAATTTTGCTTAGAAAATCCCATAGACAGAGGAGCCTGGTGGGCTACAGTCCATGGGTTTGCAAAGAGTCAGACACGATTGAGCAACTAACACACACAGAGTTTGCTCAAACTCATGTCCATTGAGGAGATGATCCATCCAACCATCTCACCCTCTGTCAGCCCCTTCTCCTCCTACCCTCACATCCTCAGCAGCAAATGTCATGGAGATTCCAAATCATGTGCTTCTTTTCATTCTTTCATTTTTGAGTTTGTTGACTCATTGGAAAAGACCTTGATGCTAGGAGGGATTGGGGGCAGGAGGAGAAGGGGACAACAGAGGATGAGATGGCTGGATGGCATCACCGACTCGATGGACATGAGTTTGAGTAAACTCCGGGAGTTGGTAATGGACAGGGAGGCCTGGCGTGCTGCGATTCATGGGGTCGCAGAGAGTTGGACACAACTGAGCAACTGAACTGAACTGAACTCATTAATTATGTAACTAAATGACACCACAGGCAACGCTAGACATAATACCAGTCACTGGTCATGGTACACCAACAATAAGGAATGGTCTGCAGTGTTTAATGAAATATTATCCAACTTCTTTTTTCTCTCATCGCACTTGCGTTACTCCATCACAAAATTCCATCATGTTACTCACTTCTGTTTTGCAGAAAAAGAACTGAAGTCCTAGCATGATGGAACAGCAGGGCTTGAGTATTATACCCAAATAAATATGCACCAAATCCATCAACCAATTAGTTATTAATGAGGGTGGGGATGAAGAGGGATGGCTTTCAGAAGGTTCCCTAGGTTGAGGGTAGCTCAGTTCCTGGGACACTTGACTCCTATCTTAGTCTGCAAGAAAACCCAACTTGCAAAGCAGAGATCATGGCCTGGCAGAAATCCATCCCTGCAAAAGGAGAGTGACCAAACCAAAGAATGCAGGGGAAAAAAATACCCTTAAATTCCTGAAAATGAACAAGGGCTGCTGATGTAATTTAGCCATGAGCATCCTCCCATCAACATTGAGTGGGCTTAATGACTTAATTATAAACCCTTGTCACCTACCTATTAGAATGAGCCCAAAAAGGCCAGCACTTGATAACACTTTATTAGCCAATAACGTGCGTTGCTGTGTAATTTCAGAAGTAAAAGACTAGCGGGTCACCTCTAACACACTCCAATCCCCCAGTGGTTTCCCTGCTGGGCCTCCTTCTGATCCGTCCTAACCCTCTGCAGTCTCAGGTATTTCCAACTGTGTTCTAACTAGATCCTGGTCCATGGCCTCGTCCCTCTGGCTTTTGTAAAGACAAGGAATGGAAAGAGTGCCTAGATGTGGGTTTTCTCGGGCCTCTGTCATGTGGCCTCACACATAGGTTAATAGGAATATACCTCGTCTGCAACTGGGTTTCCTTCCCCTGTGATGGAGGGATGGGCACTCAAGGGTAGGGAGGGTTGAACACCCAGATTACTGTGCAGAGTCTAATGTTAACAGGTACTCAGAGAGAAGGCAGGGCTTCACTGGTAACTCAGTCGGTAAAGATTCTGCAGTGCAGGAGACTTGGATTTGATCCCTGGGTTGGGAAGATCCCCTGGAGAAGGAAATGGCAACCCCCTCCAGTATTCTTGCCTGGAGAATCCTAAGGACAGAGGAGCCTTGTGGGCCACAGTCCACAGGGTCACAAGAGTCAGATGAGACTGAGCAACTAAGCCACCATGGGAGAGATGGCAGTGAATACACCACTGGATGGGGGAGGAGGGTATTGCTGATATGACGATGAAACATTATCCAGAAGGGAATTCCAGCAGCTTCTAGCAGAACTCTTGGGGTAGTGGAAGGGAAACCCTTAATTGTTTCTTTTTCATTTGGATCTTTATTATGATCAGATAGACAAATGTCTCATTGCATTTCATAATATCTTAACTGTTCTTGACTTTTTTGGGCTGTGAGGCTCATGAGATCTTAGCTCCCTGACCAGGGATCAAACCCATGTCCCCTGCATTGGAGATGTGGAGTCTTAACCACTGGACCATCAGGAAAGTCCCCTCAACTGTTTCCTGATGCTGGGAAGAGAGCAGGCTTGGACCAGGGCAGTGGGTGCTGCCTGGAAAGACAGAGCATCAGGGATCTCCCTGTTGACTAGCTGGAAGTCCTTTGGTGAGATGTTAGCTCTCCCAGCCTTAGTTCCTTCACAAACAGAAGATGACAATAAAGATCTGACTCAGCAAGGTAGACAGACGAAGACTCCTTATTTCACCCCACTTGCCTGCCGATTGAAAGTGGCTAAGTTCACGCCTCCCCTCTCATCTCCTGACTCCCCTAGGAGTCTCCTGCTTCTCCTGCCCCTCCTGTCTCTGGCTTGTAAACCTCCCTCCAGGTCTTACTGTTTTCAAGATTTTATATGCCACTCATTGGAAAAGACCCTGATGCTGGGAAAGACTGAAGGCAAAAGAAGTGGATGGCAGAGGATGAGATGGTAAGATAGCATCACCGACCCAATGGACTTAGTTTGAGACAATTCCAGGAGATGGTGGAGGACAGAGGAGCCGGAGTGCTGCAGTCCACAGGTCCCCGAAGAGTCAGACATGACTTAGCAATTAAACAATACGAGACAAAACAATATGCCACCTGCAAGCTCAGGGCCCTCAAATGTCTGACTCCAGCTCCATTGCTCTCTTGAGCAGACCTGATCCCTTGCTCACTTGATATTACTCCTCTGATATCAAATCCATACCATAAACTTACATAACCCAATACAGAGCCTTCACTTGGTTGTGTTTCCCACATGTGTCCCTTTACCCAAAAACTTCACCACAAAGAGTAAAACAGTTCCTACTCTTCATCGAGTCCTCTTCCTCCCTCAGCCTTATATCCAATCTTGCACAAATGCTGTGAGTTTGCATTCAAAATGTGGTTCTGATGAACCCATTCCTGGGTCACTTCATAATTTGCTCTCAACAGACAACATGGAAAACTTTATTTCTATTTCTACTATTACTACTCTTTAGTTGATTAATGTGAAATCTCAACCAGACTTCATCAACCCCCATCGCACTTGAAATAAAGTCTAAATTATTTACTATGGTGGAACCAGCCTTAAATGACCACTTTGGAGGCTTGCAGTCCAGGTAAAGGTTTATTCAGCACATAGGCAACTCTTTTCCTGGTGTCCAGGTTGGGCAAATATTTATAAAACGCATGACTGACCAAGACTGAGGGATCCGATCCCTGAGAACTTGGCAGCCGTGTTTCATAAACATTTGTGGACATGAACTGGATCTGGGCTCCAGCAGCTGGCTCCCGGAAGCTGGCTCTGTTTCCCACTCTGTCCTCATGATGACCTGTCACCCACACCTACCCTGTTCTCTTACAAACAGCCAGCACTAAGTCTGCCTGAGACATACAGCCTGGGGTTTTCTGAGAAGAGTAGACGCAAAGCTCCCTCTTCTAACTCTGAATCCCATTCTGGTAAAAAGTCATCAGGAGACCCAGCAAACGGGAGGCAAAGAGCCCTGTTAACGTGCTTCAGTCTTGACCGAGCCATCTGTCTCAGCCATATGCTTCGCAAGGAGAACTAAGTATAGCACAATTGTAACTAATCAAATATTTGTAAGAGCTGCAGCACCCCCACCCAGTCATGGTCCTGGCGTGTTCCAAGAAGCGCAGAGCCCTTCTCCAGCCCAAGGTGACCTGGTCCTTGATGGGAGACCATGGAATGGAGGGGGTAGTTGAAACTTACTAGGAAAATATCAGGGTGTCCCTGGAGGCACTGCTAAGTAGATAAGAATGGGTGGTCACTCTGCCTTTCTCTTCCATAGATATTGAAGTTCCCTCCGAAAGACCAGCTCCAGGGCTATGGCTGAGCCAAGACTGACCAGTCCAGCAAGCTCTCTGAAGCCTCGGGCCTCAACTCTCTCCAAGGGTTGAACCCACCACTGTCCCCCTCCTAAGCTGTGAATGAGTGGAGCTACCCCCGAGTCATGTATGGATGTGAGAGCTGGAACATAAAGAAAGCTGAGCGCTGAAGAATTGATGCTTTTGAACTGTGGTGTTGGAGAAGACTCTTGAGAGTCCCTTGGACTGAAAGGAGATCCAACCTGTCCATCCTAAAGGAAATTAGTCCTGAATATTCATTGGAAGGACGGATGCCAAAACTGAAACTCCAATACTTTGGCCACCTGATGGGAAAAACTGACTCATTGGAAAAGACCTTGATGCTGGCAAAGATTGAAGGCAGGAGGAGAAGGGGATGATAGAGGATGAGATGGTTGGATGGCATCACTGACTCGACGGACATGAGTTTGAGCAAGCTCCGGGCGCTGGTTATGGATCGGAAAGCCTAGCGTGCTGCAGTCCATGGGGTCGCAAAGAGTCAGACTGAGAGACTGAACCCCCCAGTCAAGGCCATTCTCCCCTGGACTCTCCTCTGATGCCTCACCCTCCTTGCTTAGACCCCTGCTCCTATCTGTTAGGGCATGGACCCTGTCCATTGGACAGGTACCAACTGATCAGAATGCACTCAGGCACAATGATGAGCAGTGTCCTGCAGGCCATCTGCTGTGCCAGGCACAAAGCCTTTATTTATGGACCACGGACTACAGGGATGTGAGGGCCTGGGCGAGAGGCCAGGCTCACCGGCCAGTGAAGGGGCAGCTTAGAAATTGGAGGGCAGTGGCTGCTCTGACAACTGCTCCTACCAAATGCACTGGCTGAACACAGCCCCTGGTAAACGCGAGCATGGCATGTCCACACCGTGTGGGGGTCAGCCTAGCCTCCCTGCTGAGATCTGGCCCTGCAGCTGGAGGCATTTTCCTTCTCGATTTTTCAGGCTGTTGCCTCACTCCTTTTCCTTCTAAACTCAGTAGCAGACCAGAGACACCTGAGAGCCTGTCCTTCAGGACCTAGACGGTCTCGCAGCCTCAGCATCTTTTCTTTCAGCTGTGCATCGGCACCGCGAGCCCGCATCTGTGTGAGGACACAGATGCAGAGTCTGTGTGTGACTGGGAACGATCCCAGGGCCAGCTCTCCTCTCTCCAGCTCAAAACATCTCCATCACTAGATACCCCAGGCGCTAGGCCTCTAGGCAGGAGCATGGCATAAAAGGCACAAAACTACTCTCTTTTAAATGAATTGATAGCGTGGATCTCATCTCAAAACTCTGTGTCTCTTCGCAAATATCACCTCTTCATGGAGATTTTCACTTTCAGTGTAGTTACAAGCAGCCCAGGCTCTGAAATCAGATTTGCATTCAAGTTCACACTCTCCATTCACTTGCATTTTTTTAATTCTTTAAAACATGTATTGAATTATAGCATATAACTGTTGTTTGTTTAGCTATTAAGTTGTGTCCAACTCTTTGCGACCCCATGGACTATAGCTTGCCAGGCTCCTCTGTCCATGGGATTTTCCAGGCAAGAATACTGGAGGAGGTTGCTACTTCCTCCTCCAGGAGTATACAGTATATACTGTATTACAGTATAGGTTATTACAGATAGTGGGCATAATTCCTTGTGCTATACTATATGTTTCTTATTTATTTTATACATAGTAGTTTGCATATGTTAATTGCATGCCCATATTTTGCCCCTCCTCCCTTCCCTCTTCACTCTGTCTTCTATATGTCTGTCCATGTTTTGCTATATACATTTGTTTGTATCATTATTTTAGACTCCACATATAAGCCATATCATACAGTTTTTGTTTTCTTCTGCCTGACAAATTCCACTAAGCATAATATTCCCTAGGTCCATCCACATTGCTGCAAATGGCAGAATTTCATTCTTTTCTATGGCTGAATAATATTCCATTCTCTCTCTCTCTATATATATATATATATATTTTTTTTTTTTTTTTCTTCATCCATTCATTTGTTGAGGAATACTTAGGAACTTTAGGCTGTTGTAAATAGTGCTGCTATGAACACAGGTGTGCATGCATCTTTCCAAATTAGTATTTTTTAGTTTTTCCAATTATATACCCACCTGCAAATTACTTTTGTTTTCTAAGCCTAATGTTCTTCATGTGTAAACTAACCATGAAAATCTATTCTTCTAAAGTGTTATGGTGAAACTTAAATAAGACGGTGACTAGTGTCATTATTTGTACTAACAATACACTTTATCCTTCCACATTCACACCTCTGTTGTGCATATTCCACCTTTTATTTCATTCAACTTGGCATCACCTCATCCTCATCCACATGCCCCCTTCTTTCTTCTCCATCATCCTACAAGCTACCTGACTACACAGACAACAGGATGGTCATTTGGGTCTCCTCCCTGTGATTTCTGAGTGCTTTGAATAAAGGTCCTCAATAAGACTCTAGCAAAGTAATAGGTAGAGCATTTGCCTGGCTACCCCCAAATGTAGACTGAGTCCTCATTGAGGAAGGAAAATTTTCCTTTTTTCATCTGAGCCACTATCCTAAGTCTGAGAATCCACACATCAATGTGGGGATTAAGAGCTAAAAGGAAAGCACATAATTCCAAAAACCCATTTTACAGATGAGAATCCACAAGTCAAAATGGGGACTAAGAGCAAAGAGAAAACAACACAGTTCTGTAAATCCAATTCAGAAAGGAACTGGGAGGCTCAAGAAGATGGCAGACCCAGCCCAAGGGCAGAGCTAGTACCGGGACCCAGAATTCAACCTCCAAGTCCAGGGCCTTCCTCCCGTCCCACAGTGCCCTCCCTCGACGCTCAGTGGGACGCCGAGGGGCTGTTTCCAAGGATGCTTTAGTGCCTTTGTGTCTGAGCAAATTCTATAAACAGCATCTAAAAGTCACAGCAGCACCTGGCTGGGTGTCAGCCAACGCTTAGCCAGTTGGCTCCAAAATCAATGCACGCCTAGGCCTAGGTCCTCGGCATTAATTACTGAAGCCTTAGATTCAATTACCAGATGGCCTCTTCTCTCAGGCTCATTTTTCTCAACATCTCCACCCTGGCACAGAGGGGACAGTGCAAACTTGCTGATGTGTGCCACGACCACAATCATCTAGCTGGCGTGAGCTGGGGTCAGGATGTGGGGGGTGGCCGCTCACTGCCTGGACACCCTCCCCCAAGGCTGGGCCACCATAGCAGCACGTGTCTAATGATCACACACACTTGGTTCATCAGTCCTGTCTGACTCTTTGTGACCCTATGGACTGTAGCCCACCAGGCTCCTCTGTCCATGGGTTTTCTCCAGGCAAGAATACTGGAGCAGGTAGCCATGCCCTCTTTGAGGGTATCTTCCCAACCTAAGGATCAAACCTGCATTTCTTATGTCTCCTGCATTGGCAGGTGGGTTCTTTACCACTAGCGCCACCTGAGAAGCCCCATGATCACGCATTAGCTCCTAACTGTTTATTTACACGTCTACACGCATTTCTTGGGATTCAGTCATGCTGTAGTTCATCTCAGCAGCCATTGGACTGGGGCTGAGAAAAGTAAACCTTTAATGACAGGAGAGTTTCAATGACTTTCCCTACTTTATTTTACAGATTTAACATCTCCCAGACTAGATCCTTTCCAATGCCTTTGAAGTGAAGTCAACTTTCTCTCATTAGAAATAAAATACAAACAATAGCCAAAACTCACAGCCCTTCTGGCTACCACTCTGTCTCCCTCCATGCCTCAGCAGTGACACTTACCCAAAGAATGCCCGTACTGGCTGTCTCCGTTTCTTCATCGTTTTACTCATACTTCAGTGCCCCCCCTCCAAAATATATTTTCTGGACCCTTCTCACTGCCCAAAGAGCTCCTATCAAGGTGACGAATGCTCTACCCGCCTGCAAGATTTTCAGGAAAGTTCTAGTGCACATCGTACTTCAATCCTCAGAAGCATTCTGCAAAGTCGGTCAACCCTTTCTCCTTAAAATACTCTCTTGCATTGTCTCAGTTAGACCAAGTCCCACCAGTTTCCTCTTGATGCTTGGGTAACTGTCTTCTGCCTCCTTATCACAGCCACCTCTCTGCCATCCTTAGCATCACTCCCTACCTCCCTTATGGTATTTGGTGTTACCCCAAAGCTTACTGTACCATTGGAGGCATAGTGACTGTCTTCTCTTCCAACAAAAGGTAAGCCCTGTGACTGAACTACATTTGCCTCTTTCACACGTTCTCAAAGTCCTGTACATAAAATGTAGCACACAGTCAGCCAATGAAATCCATGCATCTGTTAATCACCCAGACTTCTCAACGTTCAAGACCTCTAAGGCCGGTTGCCTAGTTGTGATCTTCTGTTTGGGTTTTCAAAGGCACCACATACTTAACATGTTCCAAAGTAAATTCTGCAAACCCCAACTAGAGGGGGGGCAAAAAAAAAAAGGTTAAACTATCTGTTTCTCATCTGGTGTTCCTTATTTTAGTAAATGGCTCTATGAGCCAGCCTGTCATGTGAATGAGAAATCTGAGAGTCACCATCTCCCTGGTCTTCCAAGTGTGATCCTCACTGAAGGCTCACTTCTCTCTATCCTAACCACCAACCAACTTGCCCACTCTTAGCTGGCCTCTCCCCTGGACAGTTCAATCGCCTTCAGTCTGCGCAACCTGTCTCTGGTTCCAAAGCTTCACAATGTTTCTGAAGAAGTGTATTTTCTATATGCAAATAGAACCAAGCTGCTCCTCTGCTTCAAGCCCTTTAGTATCTTTCCATTCCTTTTAAGATAAAGGGAAAGCTTTTCCCCCTTCATATTGTCCTCAAAGCCTACCTGCCTCTGTTTAGCCTCATCACTTTCCAGGCTCCCTAGTTCATTTTCCTGCAGCCACAGTTGAATGCCACCCTCCTTGTCACCACATCACCTCTGCCTCTGCTGGTCCTTCTCCTTGGTGTGGCACTTCCCTTCCCTGTAGACCACACCCACTTCCCTGGAGACCACACCCACTTCTCTGGAGACCATGCCCACTTCTGCCACCATCTCCTTCCCCAGAAAATGTTCTCTAAACATTGTCAAACCTGTGATTACAAGCTCACATAACACAAAGCATTTCTCTGAATATTGTGATATTAGCTGATGTAGAACTGACTAATTGAATAATCTCCTACATTAAATCTGCAAAAGATAGATTCTTTTTGCTCAAATAGACCTAGGAAATCTATCTTCTTTTGTTGACTTTTATTGAATGTGAAATTTTAAAAATATACATTTTTGACTTGAAAAAAATATATAAATACTTAAACCTATTGGCTTTTTAATATTAAAAAAATTTCTTTCTCATTTTACCATTACTAAAAATTATAAAAATAGAGAGAAGTCAAGTTATCCATTTCAAACAAAATTAACACTCCAACTGTGGCAATGATTCAGAAATGCCCGACTCCTTGATTCTACTGATTTATAAAATCTTTGAGATGGATTCCTCCTTTGAAAATGGAAACAGAGATAACTTCTCTCCAAAGATTGTTATGAGGATTGATAAAATAGTATTTATGAAATACCTAGCACAGTGCCTGGTATATTCAGTTGCAAAATCAATAGAAATTCATTACTGCCATTGTTACCAATCCATGAAAATATGGGTCATCCATTGGCACATATTTCAGAAGGCTGAGGCAAAGTACATTTACTTCAATGAAGATAAACAAGAACATTCATTTTCAGGAGTCATGACTTTTATCATGTTTTAAACTTTAATAATATCGACCTGAACTGCTCTAAACCAAGGCAATCAATACTGGAGAACGTGTGCTCAGGTGAAGCTTTCAAAGAGGATTTAGATGAAAGGGAAAGCATCTTTCAATGAGGTCTGGAAGTGATGTGAATGCTTGGCATTCATCTACTCATCCTTTCATCCATCCATCGGTCCACTGACTCAACATATCCGCACTGAGTCACAAAGGTGTGATAGCAGGTGCGTGAGTGGTGTCAGTAAGCGAGTTTCTGTCCTCCTGAGACTTATACTAGGGTAAAGGGGAAAAACAAATGCTCAAGCGACCATTCAGTTACAATGTCATAAATACTGCAAAAACAGAAGTCAAGAGGACACACTTAATTTGGAGTGGGGGAAGTGTACCACCTACAGGTAAAAAGAGGCATCCTATGGGTTATTAAAATTAAATTTTGACAGTGACCACAACACACCCTGCAAACCAATGCCAAAGGCTCGACTCAAAATCACAGTTCACAAACGGAGTGGGTGAGAACCACCAATCTAAATTCCTCAGTTAGACTAGAGGAATAATATGGCATCAGGTGGAGAGGAAAGAAAGGGTTTTGGAGAGAGCATCCATACAGTTGTTTGGAGAAAGCTACGTCTATGAAGTCAGTCTCTATTTACACCACTTCCAGTGGAGGAGAGAAAAGAGGACTCACTTCCTTTCAGCCAAAAATGGAGCACCTACTCAAACAGCGTGATGTGGATCCCCCGTCTGGGGGTCAGGGGACCAGGGCACGTCTGCCTCCTCAGGGAGTTAAGGCCATCCCACTTCCCTGATAGCTCAGTTGGTAAAGAATTGGCCTGCAATGCAGGAGACCCCGGTTTGATTCCTGGGTCGGGGAGATTCGCTGGAGAAGGGATAGGCTGCCCACTCCAGTATTCTTGGGTTTCCCTGGTGGCTCAGCTGGTAAAGAATTGGCCTGCAATGCAGGAGACCCAGGTTTGATTCCTGGATTGGGAAGATCCCCTGGCGAAGGGAAAGGCTACCCACTCCACTATCCTGGCGTGGAGAATTCCATGGATTGTATAGTCCATGGGGTCACAGAGAGTCAGACACGACCGAGTGCCTTTCATTTTCACTTTCATGCAGATACACTGACTCTGCCCCTCGCAATGATTCTACAAGGAGGAGCCTGTGGGCATGGTGTGACATGTCAGATCTGTGCATATTGGGACAAATGAAAGATGGATGTCCCTGCCAAGTCAGTTCTGCAGGGGTGCACAGCTGAAATATGGGAGAGAGAACAGGAGGAGGAAAGGAGCTGACACTTGAATGCTGCTGCCGCTTGTCGGGGATGAGCATCACCTAACCGAATCTTCAAGAGGAGCCTGTGAGAGACGGTCTGGTCTTGCTGTTGGTTTCATATGTGGAAACAAGGCATCAGGCACTTGTTTCACTGTATTAAAGAGGGGGACCCAGGATTTGAACCCAAATAGACTGTAATCACTATTTTATGTTCTTCAATAGGTCTTCCAGGCATAAACACTCATTAAAATAATGATAAACATTTGGCTCATTGCGTCTTTTAAAAAAACGTTGGATATATTTAAACAGTAAAATTGGGATGACATGTTCAGTATACTGGGTGATCCTTCTCAGGTGGTGCTAGTGGTAAAGAACCCATCTGTCTAATTCAAGTGACATAAGAGAAGCGAATTCAATCCCTGGGTCAGGAAGATCCCCTGGAGGAGGGCATGGCAGCCCACTCCAGTATTCTTGCCTGGAGAATCCCATGGACAGAGGAGCTGGGCAGGCTTCAGTCCTTGGCACCACAAAGAGTCAGACAGGACTGAAGCAACGCAGCATGCATGCACATACAGCACCCCCAAAGCACGTCCATGGGGCACTGGCAGGGCAGCCCCTAAGGGTCTGACTTTGCTACTGCAGCATCTATGGGAGTAATGAGGGCTGAAGTGTGAAGGGAGCGAGGCTGGGAGAAGGTTGAGATGAGGAAAGAATACTGAGCATGACCAGAATGGGGTCTGTGAGCTTGGAAGGGACCCAAGAGGCACAAGGAAGAGGAGAAAATCTCAAGGGATGGGACTTGAAATTTGATGCCATGTGGAGGTGGGCATAGGGAAGTGGTCCAAGGAGTAGTTCTGGTTCATCCTCCTGGACCAGCGGGGTAGCAAGCCCACCCTTCAGCACAGCTGACGTCTTCCTCCAGCGGATGCTCAGCACAGGTCTTGCCATCAACACTGCGGGTGGAGCAGGCAACACACAGGACCCGCCAAACTCTGGAGTCAGACTCACTGGGATTGAGCCAGAACTCACTGGCTCCATGAACCACTACCTGGGGGACCCTGAACCGGTCCTCAGGTGCGCCACATCCAAATTTCCTCTTCTAAAAAACAGGGCCTATTCATGTAACTTATCGCTTAGGAAAAGTGTGATAATAAAGTACATCCATACCCATAAATACTAAACACATTTGAAGCATTCTATTTCCTGGCACATAGAAAACACTCAGTGATGATTTACTGAAAAGCAGCATTATTATTAAATTGTAGAGGAGACACAGACAATAAATATGTAATAAAACTAGTTGAAGTAGTCTGAAGAAAAATAAAGCAGAATAAGAAATTAAGTTACAACAGGAAATCTATTTTTTTTTTTTTTTTATAAATGAGCAAGGAGCCTCTCTGAGGAGGTGACATTTGAGCAGAAACCTGACCTGAATTCATTGACAGAGCAAGCCAGGCTAAGACTGGGAGAGGAAAGACCAACTTCCAGGGGGAGGGACCCCCAAAGTTCAGAGCTCTGAGTTGGGAATGAACTTGATATTCAAGGAAGAGTAAGAGTGATGAAAAGAGGGCACAACATGAGTTTAAGGGCAAAGTCAAGGATCAGACCATGCAGGGCCACCAGGACCTGCTAGGACTTTGGATTTTGTTCCCAGGTTCGCAGGAAGCAATGTGATGCAGTGGTTAAGATCTAGACTCTTGGATGGGATCCTGAACCCACATCTTCCCAGGCGTCCTCATCAGTATCTTCATCTGTAAAGTGGCAATAAGAATAACACCTACCCTGTAGAGTTGTGAGAGGTGAGAAAATGTAATATATGCAAAGAACAGAACAGTGCCTAGCACACAGTAAGCATTCTGAGTCGTTGTCATCGTCATCACCATCATTAGCAGACTTTGAGTAAGGGCCTGATGTAATCTGAATTGTCTATAAAGTACATAACCCTGGCTTCTGTGTGAAGGTGATGCAGGCTGGCCTCTGGCAATGGTTGTAAGTGAGGTGAGTCTGAGAGGGATGGAGAGAAATTGCTGCAATGGACTTAGACAGAAAAATTCTGGGACTGATTTGCAGCAACATGGATGGGTCTAGAGACTATCATTACTTCACTTACTAAGTGAAAAAAGTCAGAGGGAGAAAGACACACACCATGCGATGTCACTTACACATGGGATCTAAAATGTGATACAAACGAACTTACCTACTAAACAGAAACAGACTCATGGACCCAGAGAACAGACCACAGACTTGAGGGTGCCCAGGGGGAGGAGAAGGTGGGGGAGGGATGGACGGGGAGTCTGAGATGATCAGATGCAAACTACGATATACAGGACGCATAAACAGCAAGGTCCCAGCGCACAGCACAGGGTTACATATTCTGTATCCTGTGATAGGCCACAGTGGAGGAGGGTGCGAAAAAGAATGCATGTACTGCATATGTACAACTGAATCATTTGGCTGAACAGCAGAAATTAACAACTGCAAATTAGCTATACATCAGGAAAATTTGGGGTTTTTTTTGTTTTGTTTTTTGTTTTTAATTCTAGGCTGGATGGCTTTGTGCATTTAGATTTCCAAGTTTCCCTGAGAATATGTGTGTCTGGGGTCAAGCCAAGTAGTCTTTTAGAAAATCACCATCTACTTAAAGTGAATATATTATTACAGGAAAAAAAAATTATGGAGTAAAGAAAAACAAGTTTTTCCTTCAGGAACATTCTGAGTACAAGGCCATGCCCTTCAGAGGTCACGCATTCCTCACAGCCTCTGGTATGATTGTCACAAGTAGCCACCAAGGCAAAACAGTAACTCCTGTTTCTGTAACTGTCCAAATACCCTACAGATATGAAAAGGTAAGACAGGCATTTTCTGTTCATCTTCCTGCCTGAGCAGTTCTAACATCAATCCATCCTCTTACCTTGGGCTGTCATGGAAAGAAAAGCTTATTAGACAGAAGCCTGGAGAGCCCATGTGTGGGAAAGCCTGATCCAGTAACCCCCTCTCCAGGACAACCTCACTCTGCTTTCACATGGATCTTATTCAAATCGCCAGGCACCTGTCGAGGAATTTTGCTCTGAGTGGAGCCTCAAGTAACATTTTCCTGATATTTTTTTTTTTTTTACTGGGTGCACGGAAATAGCACCATGAATCAAAGGCACTCTATAAAAGGCTACAGTGAGCCTGGATGGGGTTTCGACATGGCTCTGGGGCTCCGCGGGGACAGGGCAGAAGCTCCGGCAGCAGGGGCTGTGCCCTTCAGTATGCTTCTCCTCCCTCTATTCCAGAGGTTCTGATGCATCTGACCCTGCCTCTGTGTGCTCCCTGGAATTAAAAAGAAATCCATATGTAAATAGGGCTGCAGACGCCCTCATTCTACACATGAGAATATTGACAAGACATGTGTGTGTGTGCTCAGGGGTGTCCTTCTCTTTGCAACCCCGTGGACTGTAGCCTGCCAGGCTCCTCTGTCCATGGGATTCTCCAGGCAAGAATACTGGAGTGGGTTGCCACATCCCCCCTCCAGGGAATCTTCCCGATTCAGGAATCAAACCCTCATCTCTTGCATGTCTTACATTGGGAAGCATATTCTTTACCACTGTGCCATCTAGGAAGCCCATTTACAGGATCGACTTAATCATTCATCATGGTAAAAAGAGAGCTTATGCCCAAGTCAGGGTACACATTTAGGACAGTTTAACCAAAGAGAAGCAGTCTTTCTGCAGTATATGGCAGTTACTATTCTACTTGTCTATCAGCCTCAGCCAGCTCAGCAGAAAATATTCCTTTTCATTTCATGATCACATTGTTCTCTAGAGGAAATGGATAAAAGCACACCTGTCAGCAGATGGGAAATAAAGACCCTCTGCTGCTTGGGCCCATCCTCAGGGACCTGTCTTTTACATTAAGGTGTTAAGACTTCAGCATCTCTTCTTGTAACTGTAAGTCACCAAAGGGAGAAGACTAAATCATCCAATTATCCATCATTAGCGTCAACTCCTTAGCTGCAATTATGGAATTCTAAGGTTCTGCTCTTGTGTGTCCCCCTGTGAATTTCCTCTTCAGCATTTTATCCACGTATCATCTCGCCTTACTCTGACAGTCTGACTTAGGAGGCGGGGCAGGATGGATCAAGAAGCTGACTGCTTGTGAGTCCCTAGGGGATCCTGTGAGGGGAGGCCCCTGGGCCGCACTGGGAGAAACTGCAGTGAATCGAGAGGTCCTGAACAACCCCACGCCCCGCCACCCCCTCCTGGGCATCCCCCACGTCATCACTCCAAAGTCCACACCCTGTGGTCCATTCTCAGACCCTCAGTGACCACTTGGCCGAATCAGAAAGAAGTTATCCAGCCTCTGCTGCATACTTTGGGGCTTTTTCTAAATAATCATCAGCTTTTTTTAAAACAACTGCTTACTATCGAGAACTCAAAACAGCATCCTTTCCCACTGAAATGCTTTCTTTCAAAACAACCTGTTCACTGAGGCTTCAAAAGCTTATTATTATTATTTTTTTAATTGCATGGAATTCAGCCTCCCCGTTCCTTTCATTAAAGCCCAAGATCTGCCCTCTGGTCTTTATTCACTAACACAATAAGCACACCTGTTATGCCAACAGTGTCCCAGGCACTCCGGCAGGCACCAGGGAGCCAGAACTGAATGAAGAAGCAACGTGGTACCAGGTCTCTGGTGTGTAAACATAAGCGGCAACTTCCACACTGAGGATTAACTTATTCCTATAAGTACATAATGATAATAATAATAATGTCTCTTTATTTTAGAAAAGACTGGGGACTTTCCTGGTGGCCCAGTGGCTAACACTCTGAGCTCCCGATGCAGGGGAATGGGGCTCGATCCCTTACCAGGGAACTAGTCCTACATGCTGCAACTAAGACTGGCACAGCGAAATAAATAAATATTTTAAAAATAAATAAATAAAAATAAAAAAGACTGGAATGGCTCTGCATATATATATATATATATATATATATATATGTACACTATCAAGCAATGTTCTTTTCATTAGCCACTGCCTTCTGCCATGTGAAAACTTCTGCACGAAGCCTCCAGAGATGAGATGTTCACTGCTTCTGCAGATAATAACATCCGGAGTTGGGCATCTGGAGGCCCAAGAGCTCCAGAAACAGTGCCTGACACATAGGAGGCCGCAGAGAAACAGGTACTGAATAAACCGCAAAACCCATCAGGACTAACATTTCAGTCCGTGTAAATTTCACCCAAGTCTGCTGATTCCGGCTTTTGTAATAAAACTAAAAATAGCCAGCATTTACTGAGGGCTTAGGATGGCAGGCTCCCCTCTAAGTACTTACATGTATTCCTACTTAAAATGCTCACAACCCCATGAAGAGGTTGCTGTTAGTAATATTATTACTGTTGCCATTTTACAGAGAAGGAAAATGAGGCACAGGGAGGCTAGAACCGAGTCCAAGGTCATGCAGGGAGCGTGGGATGCAGCCTCCTGCTTCTCTAGCCTGCGAGTCGGGTAGAGAGATGAAGACTGTTCTCTCTGCCAGCAGCAGGCATGTGTGTCTGATGCATATGCATCTTCTCTGGCTTACGCTTCAGGGGCCCTGCCCTCTCCCTCACCTTTCTCTCCAGGTGTGTTTCCCTGAAACATGGTTCCCCGGGTGCAAGGTGTCCCCATGCACATGCGGGCGCACCCTGATGGTGCTGCTGCCTGAGCAGGGCTGGGCAGGGGGCCCAGGAGCCTTGTTCAGCGAGGAGGGAGACACCTGGGCAGCTGATGGAGGTAGGCACCGGGCAGCTGATGGAGGGAAGCACGGGCAGCTGATGGAGGGAGGCACAGGCAGCTGATGGAGGGAGGCACGGGCAGCTGATGGAGGTAGGCACCGGGCAGCTGATGGAGGGAGGCACGGGCAGCTGATGGAGGGAGGCACGGGCAGCTGATGGAGGGAGGCAGGGGCAGCTGATGGAGGGAGGAACCGGACAGCTGATGGAGGGAGGCACCCAGGCAGCTGATAGAGGGAGGCACCAGGCAGCTGATGGAGGTAGGCACCGGGCAGCTGATGGAGGGAGGTACCCAGGCATCTGATGGAGGGAGGCACCCAGGCAGTTGATGGAGGGAAGCACGGGCAGCTGATGGAGGGAGGCACTGGGCAGCTGATGGAGGGAGGCATGGGCAGCTGATGGAGGGAGGCATGGACAGCTGATAGAGGAAGGCACCAGGCAGCTGATGGAGGGAGGCACGGGCAGCTGATGGAGGGAGGCACCCGGGCAGCTGATGGAGGGAGGCATGGGCAGCTGATGGAGGGAGGCATGGGCAGCTGATGGAGGGAGGCATGGGCAGCTGATAGAGGAAGGCACCGGGCAGCTGAGGCTTTACAGACCTGATGGCAGGACTCTGATCACTTTCTGCACACAGAGAGATTTGCACTGGTGACCTGAACTGAAGGCAGGACACCTGGAAGTCAAGTGTGCTTGCAGAAGACCGGCTCAGGAAGAGAGCAGCCAAGCCTTCCCGGGGAGGCTGCCTTGAGGTCAAAGCCCGCCCCCCTCCCTTGTCACTCTGGTGGTTGTCACTCACCCCTCAGTTCCCCACCCCAGCCCTGGAGCTCCAGGACAGCAGCCTCAGCCATCCAGCTCTGTGATAGCTGGGCCTCACACACAGCCAGTTCCAGGAACCAGGGTCTGATGCTGTGTAAGTATCTCCACTGAAAGCTCATTAAATGTGGGGTAGCCAGATCAGGGGACTCCTCCTGACAAATGTGGTACAAAGGTGACCCAGGACCTTACGTTCTGACGTGCAGGTATACACGCAGGCTCCCAGGCGACAGGAAGTCCATTAAATACCCACACACAGTACTTTCACTGATGCCCCAAATGGTCCTTCAGGGTCATTTCTATAGAGGCTGCTGGCACAGGGTCACCAGGAACGCCGGGGAACACGGGTTTGGCTGACTCCACACCCTGCCTCCCTCATGATAAAGAGTGGCTGTACCACTTCCCGTGGTTTCTGGGGAAAGATGATAAAGAGCAGATGCAGAGATGAGGACCTGTGTGCAGATGGTTTAGCACATGTGTGTCCCATGAGATCAGGGAAGCAGGGACCCAGGGAAGGGAAAGCAGGGAAGACAGGCAGAGGTGCATCTCAACAAAGGCCCCCACGAAGGCAGCGCCAGCCTGCTCCTGCAGGGGACTCTGGAGGGGGAGCTACATCTCAGCCTGTTCCATCCCCCGACAGGAGCGCACCTCCACACGCGTGCACTGATAATCACAGGCTCGTGGCAAGGCTGGGGGTGGGAATGGGGGATGTTGGGCTTCAAACTCCCAGGCAAGTTCAGATCTCGGACAGCATGTTCCCGGGAGCCTGGGCCTGGGTCCTCCAACACAGAGGGCCAAAGGCAGGTCCCGAGAGCAAAGGGGCCGGGGAATCGCACGAGACGGGGAGTGACACACGCCGCGTGTGTTCAGGCAGTGAGGACGTTCAGACAGGGAATGAGGGGTTCTCACAGGGACAGGGATCACCGGGAGAACCAGCACAAATCCTTTCTGCCACCCGAGTGGACTAGAGGGGTGGAAGGTGAGGAAGAAAGGGACAGGCATTAAAAGCAGTGTGTGTGTGTGTGTGTGTGTGTGTGTGTGTTCAGTCGCTCAGTTGTGTCCAACTTTGCAACCCCTGTAGACTGCAGCCCAAGCTCCTCAGTGCATTAAATTTTCCAAGCAAGAATAATGGAGGGGGTTGCCATTTCCTCCTCCAGGGGATCTCCCTGACCCAGGGATCGAACCTGCGTCTCCTGCACTGACAGGCAGATTCCTTATCACTGAGCCACCTGGGAAGCCCCTTAAGTCGAAGCAGAGAGAGATGAAACCAGGGTACAAGAGACTGAAGAAATCTTCCCAAAGAGGGACCTTGGAGGTTGAGCAGAATTTAAGATTTGATCTCAAGGACAAAGACAGACAACAATTCTGGCTTGGACCCCCAGGGAGCTGATCACTGAACCAGCTGGCAGAGCAGATTCACGGTCTACACTGGGAGCCCAAGGTGAGGGGCCCTGGTTTCAGAGTTTCCAAGATGACTTTTGTGAGGAGCAGAGGTGACAACATCCTTCAGGTCTGGACGCCCCCAGACATGTCCTTTTTGACAGCCTTCTTGAGCAGCACTCTCCTCTGACCCCAGGAGAGTTCTCAGTGCCTAGGAGCTGGGGCATTTTTTACCTGATTAATACTCTCCATGAAAACAGGCATATTTGATATTTAGCTGCACTTTAATGGGCCCTGAAAAGAAATTAGTTTGATTCATTTGAAGAATAAATGTCTCTCCCCACCCCTTACATGGTGAAACTCTTAAAAGCTTTCACTTAATGAAAATGTAAATTACCTCTCAAAACATTACTAAAACTAATCATGGCAATTTTTTCACGCTTCCACAATTTACTGCTCATCCTTTCCTTGCTTTGATGAGCAGTGACTAGCAGATGTCTGTTTGTGCCGAACCAGTTAACACAGCCTCGGTAAGTTGAAGCAGTGTCCCTCCCCCGTATATGACTTAATTGATCATCCCCCTAAGAGAAAATAATATTTTTTGACATCTCCAGGTAGGAAGGGTTGCAAAACCTATTAAATAGCATCACTTGGGTGAAAGGAAACAGCCAAGGGTAAGTATACATAACATTCATTCACAGACACAGACAATTACCTGTAACCCTGAACTCAGCAAATAAATCTGTGAAACCCACAAAATGCAAACCTTCAAATCAGGCAGAATCACATTAAAAACAAAAAAAAATTTTTTTACTTCTGGTTTCTCTTCCTGGAACATCGTAACCCTCATGTTTTTATTCACCATTAGTCATCTCTGTATCTCTCAACGTTAGGATTCTGGCTTATAGGAGGAATCTGAAAAGTTTTGGAAGAGCCAGAGGTATCTGGCCTCAGTGGAACATTAGAGGATCACCTACAATTTATACTTTCATATTTTTGGTGATGACCAAGATCCAGTGGCCTTTCGAATCGTCCTGACCGCTAAGCCCAAACCATCCACACGTCCACATCCACAGAGAACAAGCTCTCCTGACGCCCTGCACCCAGTGCCATGAGCAGATGAACACACTGTCACTGTTGGGGCGTATTCAGCTCTTTACACACGTATCCCTTCTGTAATGTGGGGGTCTTTCTAGAAGGCCTGGAGAGGATAACTCTTACCTGGTGCAAGCTCTGAGACAGTCCTAGTCTATCTCACAAGATATGTTGCTAACTCAGACAAGAAGGAACCGTCCCTTTACCATAGCAACTTTTCCCAAGTCACCTTTTTAAAAAGTACTGAAAAAAGAAACACTGTAGTATATCAATTAAGGCTACATTTCCCAGGGGAAGTTACTATTTTTTTTTTCTTATTCACAAAATGAAATCATAAACACCTACCTTGGAAAACCCAATGAGAAAGTAAGTCCCATCCAGAGAAGTAGAATCTAAATCACCTGCATAATTAAAGTGCATTTCCATATCATATGGTTACCAGAGAAGGAACATATTTTCAAAGACAACAAGAATGTATAATTCTGCCCCTTAATTTATGAGGCAACATCTTCTGTGTGAACTGCATTGGGTTTATGGCTTCCTAATGCTTTTGTTTCATCTGGCTGTGCCTTTGAGAGAAAAATCTCGTCTCAGCCCCCACCTCTACTGTATTAATTACTGTGAGACTTCTGTCTCCCCATGAAGACTGGGAGCCTCCAGAGCAGGAAAGCATCTTCTCATCTCCAGGGATGTGTTCCACAACACCAACCTGTGGCAGATGCTACTAAGTCAACAACTTCTGAACAGGTAACAGCGTCACTTACACTTGCTGGTGGTTATTGTGAGCTTACTATGGGTCACGACCGTTCTAGACATTTCCTTGCATAATTCATTCAAACCTTAACACAAACCTATGAGTTTGGGACCTCCTACCAGCCCAACTTTATAGGTGAAGAATCCAAGAAACCAAACAGGCAAAATAACTTTTCTAAGTCCACAAGGTTGAGAAGTGTCAGAAGCAGGATTTGAACTTGGAAATTCTAGAATGTGTGGCCTGTACCACTCCTGAATTCTGCCTTGCTAGACACAATGAGTTTTTCCTATTTCTATTTTAAAGCAGTTATCTTCCAATTAATAAGAATTTTCAAAAAATTTTTAAAAAATAATTTAAACATTTTTTGAAAAAGGTTCTGTTTCTGACTTGGGACATTTCCTTTAATAACCTCTATAACATGTAAAACGCCCTTTACATTTATAATCTCTAAGATACACATCCATACAAAATCGATGGGATGCAGCAAAAGCAGTTCTTAGAGGGACATTCATAGCAATATAGGCCTTACTTAAGAAAGAATAAAAATCTCAAACAACCTAACCCACCACCTAAAAGAATTAGAAAAATAAGAACAAAGAAAACCAAAAATTAGCAGAAGAAACTAGATAATAAATATCAGTGAGGAAATAAACAAAATAGAGATTTTTTTTAAAAATCAGTAAGACCAAGATCTGGTTCTTTGAAAGGGTAAACAAAATGCACAAACCTCTGGCCAGGCTCACCAAGAAGAAAAGACAGGGCCCAAACAAACAAAAAAAGACATATAATGTGTAAGACAAAGCCCTACAGAGGATGGATATTTATCCTCATGTTTCAGGTGAGGAAATGAAGCTCATCAAGGCCTGGGATCACGTGAGTAGTTCAGGCAGCATCAGGGTTCAAACGTCCCACTTCCTCAGTCAGCTCCAGGCAGCTTCTCCTGGCAGAAGCTGGGGTGGGAGGAGGCACGGCACAGGTGGCAGCACAGCGGGAACCTGCAGGCACCCCAAATGAGCACAGGGCCCAGGAGAGGGGTGACCTCCAGTCTCAGACGCCTGACTTATTCCCTGGAGAAAGCAGGAGTGAAGAGTGGAGGAGAAGGACCTCCTTGGAAATGTGGGGGCCTGACTACTACCTACTGCTTAACTCTGCGGAGTCAGGGGAGAAGCCAGCGGTCTCCAGGGTCTTTCTCTTTCTGGATCACAGGCCCCAGCCAGCCTGTTGCCCACAAACCATCGGCCTCCCTGGCTTGTCCCTTGCATGGTCCATGTGAGCTCCCTCTGCCCTGCACCTCCCACACCCTCCCCCAAGGAGGAGCTACACAGACCACCGCATCTGCACTAACTTTGCAGTCATCCAACTGCACACAACTCTACTCACCACAATATCACTGTCGACAGTGGGGTAATGGAATTGCCAAAGCAACCCAAAATCAATTTTTGGAAATGTAGCTATGAATGACCAGAACTCTTGACCTTACTGAATTTGATTTCTACAATATTCTTGGCTACCTTGTAGAGTGAAAGTTAAGCAGCTTTTACACGGTTCTGTCTTTTTGTCTCCTTACCTTCTCTCTCTTCCATTCCAAAGTATGTCTCC
Organism: Dama dama; assembly: GCF_033118175.1. Taxonomy (NCBI): domain Eukaryota; kingdom Metazoa; phylum Chordata; class Mammalia; order Artiodactyla; family Cervidae; genus Dama; species Dama dama. Next base: position 5,593,359 of record NC_083701.1, on the reverse strand, counting down.
TTCTTCTTAAGGTCTGGTTGATCTATACATTCTCCCAAACTTACTAATGCAAATACTTCTGCCAGAACATAATCCTGATGTCTAGCTTTACTTTTTACATAATAAGTTCTGTATTTCTGACTCAACACTATCACATTGAACCTGCTGATGGCCTGGGATACCTTAGTGATGCTCCAAGGTGAGAACCTGGATTGTCCTTGGCAATCCTTCTTCCCAAGGAGTATTGCATTTGACTCCTTGTCGTGCACAGAAAGTGCTACCACACCTGCCTACTGACTCCCATTCACCGAGCTGATTATTAACTCCTCTTTGACAACAGGCTTCTTCTTACCTACCAGCTGGATGCCATTTCCCATCTTCTTCCTCCCTGATTTGATTTTAGCCAGCCTCTACAGCCAGGTTTGGGGCTTCCCAGGTGTCTCAGTGGTAAAGAGTCCGCCTGAAAATGCAGGAGACCCAAGAGACTCGGGTTCGATCCCTGGGTCAGGAAGATCCCTTAGCGGAGGAAATGGTAACCCACTCCAGTATTCTTGCTCGGAACAGTCCATGGACAGAGGAGCCTGGTGGGCTACAGTCCATGGAGTCACAAAGAGTCAGACACAGCTGAGCGACTGAGCATGAACTCACAGCCAGGATTATCCTCAGATACCAGCTGCTCCTAGGAGAGTGTTTTGTTTTGTTTTGTTTTAGCCAGGTCCCCCTTGCAATAACACAGGGCCACAGCAACAGTGGGTCTCCATTTCCAAAATCCACTTATTCAACAATCAGCAATGGTTCGCTGAGTGCCTCTGTGTACCTTGCACCCTGCTAAGCCCTGGTTACAGTGATAAATGAAGGCTTACCAGTGGGCAGCAAGTGCCCCACTGGCACCCTCCTGCTCACCTGTCTGCCCAGCGATGGAGGCGCTCAGTCTGTGGGGGATCCTTGAGGACACCTTCAAGGTCACTCGGATCTGATAATACCTAAGAAAAGAACAGAGGACAGGCTGCTGAATATCAGGCTTCTTATTATTGCCTGCTTCTATAAACACCTAGACTTAATCCTAAAGACTGTAGGCAACAGGCTAGTTTCCGAATGGCATGCATGTCTAGCATCAGAGAGAGATTTATTTTGCCAGCACTGTCAGGGAGGGGTGAGATGGGCCAAGATGGAGACAGGAAGTTAAGTACATCTGAGGATCCTATGAGACACAGAAAAGGTTGGCGGTAATAGAAATAGGAACAAGGGGGCAATAAGTCATATGCCACAGGTACGTTATGAGAGATGGCTTTTCTCTAGGCGAAAAAGTCCATTTTACAGAAAATAGGAGTTGAGTGCATGATGGACAATCCATACAAAAACTGAACTGCTATCACATTGCAACACAAATATTTCCTTTAGAAACACAGCAGCTGAGCTGCTAATCCTGGGGGTATAGGCAAACACTGTCACCAGTCTATTTCTGCGCTTTGGGTTTATCACGTCACCCCCATTTCTAGATTCGGTCATTGCAGAATGTCGAACAGGTTCCCACGCTATCAGGAGACTCGTATTTGCCCTCTTCTGCCACATGTGCAGAAGCACGTTTTGAAGTTCTATGCCTCGCAGTTAATAATGATTCTTTCATTTGCAAGAACATGTCTGGCCTCATCATTGTCCTCCCCTTCCACTGTTTTCAAACCCATTGGGTAAAAGACTTGGAATAAAACAAACTGAAATAGAAGTAAAATAGATCATGAGCACACATCAGTTTCTCATGGCTCACTGAACGCACAGCTGGGAGCTATTCTGCTATTGAGTCCGTTGCACTGTGAGTACAGTCAGAGAAGGGCCCTGGTGACGCGTTCACATGTGTACGGCGATCCGAGGATACTGTGAGCAGGGAACACAGGCACCACCCTCGTGCAGCCTGGGTGACATCATGTGAGAGCTGCGTGACTCTGAGGACACCACACATCTTCTCTAGCTTGTTTCGGATCTGTAAAATGAGGTCTCCTGCATTGCAGGCAGACTTTACCCTCTGAGCCACCAAGGAAGCCCCAAAAGAAAGAAGGAAAAAGATCTGTCATACCTTCTGCTTCCAGGAAATATGGAATAGACATATTTTTCCCTATTCTCACTAACCATAGCAAAAAGTTCATGACAGTGTATAGGAAACAAACAAAAGGAGATTCTCAAAGGTGAAGAAGAAAGCAAACAGTCGCAGGACCTTAAGGTCCAAGGAAAGACATGCTGGTGGGTTTTCTGTATATTCTTTTGCCTCACAAACTTCTCACTGTAGTTCATCTGTCATTCCTCTCTATAGCACATTTAAAGAACAAAGGTTTTTAATCTCGAGGAAGCTGAATTCACCATTTTTTATGGGTAATGTGTTTTGTGTCAAGTTTAAAAACTCTCTGCTTAGTTCTAAATCCGAAAACTTTCATCTATTTTGTTTTCCTAAAAGCTTTCTATTTTTCATTGATGTCTATGATCCACTTTGAGGTCATTTTTACATGAGGATTGAGATAAGCTAAGTTTCTCTTTTGTCTTATTGGGGCCTATGGGTGTCTGGTTGTTTCAGGACCATTTACTGGAAAGGCTTTATTGAATTACTTTTGAAATTTTGTCAAGGGTCTCCTGGGTGACCTCTGACTGCTGTGTGGGGCTACAGGTGCAGGCTGCCCATATGGTCTCTGTTTAAACCAGGCCAGGTGGAGTTCTAGTTCACATCACTGTCCGCTGGTAGTGAAAACCTAGCTCCCTACTTGAGACCTTCTCTTGCTGGGGAAGAGGGGCGAAGGTGCTTGTTACAGCCTGGCAATGGTGGACATCTAGGATCCCACTTGGCCTTTGCTGGTGTGGGTGGAGGTCAAGCAACAGTTTTTCCTGTGCTGCTTGGCTAGTATAGAACGACTATTGTCGAAACTTTTCTGTCTTGCTAGGCTGCTTCCTATTAAAAAGCAGAGACATTACTTTGTCAGCAAAGGTCCATCTAGTCAAGGCCATGGCTTTTCCAGTAGTCATATATGGATGTTACAGTTGGACTATAAAGAAAGCTGAGTGCCAAAGAATTGATGCTTTTGACCTGTGGTGTTGGAGAAGACTCTTGAGAGTCCCTTGGACTGCAAGGAGATCCAACCAGTCCATCCTAAAGGAAATCAGTCCTGGGTGTTCATTGGAAGGACTGATATTGAAGCCAAAACTTCAGTATTTTGGCTACCTGTTGCAAAGAGCTGACTCATTTGAAAAGACCCTGATGTTGGGAAAGATTGAAGGTGGGAGGAGAAGGGGATGACAGAGGATGAGATGGTTGGATGGCATCAGCGACACAGTGGACATGAGTTTGGGTAAACTCCAGGAATTGGTGACGGACAGGGAGGCCTGGCGTGCTGCGGTCCACGGGGTTGCAAAGAGTCGGACACGGCCGAGCAACTGAATTGAACTGCGGCTGCTTCCTTCCTGCTTCTGTGTCTTGAGAAAGCAGACATTTTTGGTTGGAGCTTTTATTTTGATATTTAAAATGGCCTCTGAGTGTAGAGCTGAAGTGCTGTCTAGTGTCCCTAAAAGCAAGAAGCCTGTGTTGTGCCTTACACAGAAAATAGGGTGTTTAGGTAGGCTTCATTCAGGAATGAGTTACACTGCTGTCAGTCATGAGTTCAATGTTAATGAATCAGATGAATATATTTATATAGACAGATACATATATACGAATATATGTATATATGCTACACTTTGCTTAGTCATTCAGTCATGTCCAACTCTTTAAGAACCCATGGACTGTAGCCTGCCATGCTTCTCTGTCCATAGGGATTCTCCAGGCAATAATATTGAAGTGGGTTGTCATGCCCTCCTCCAGGGAATCTTCCCAACCCAGGGATCGAGCCCAGGCTTCCTGCATTGCAAGTGAATTCTTTACCTTCTGAGCCACCAGGGAAGCCCAAGAATACTGGAGTAGGTAGCCTATCTCTTCTCCAGGGGATCTTCCTGACCCAGGAATTGAACTGGGCTCTCCTGCATTTCAGCTGAGCTACCAGGGAAGCCCATGTAAAGGCAAATATATATACACACTTATTTTAGGTGTTTCCACATACACCTTTAAACAGAAACACACCTAAACAAGCTATATATTGATCAGGTGATGAGAACATGACCAGAGGCTGTCAGGATCATAACCCTGTGTTTCTCCTGGGAGCAAGGTCTCATTATACAGATCGTTTACCACCATCGTGAAATCCAGAGAGGAAGCATCAGAGTCAGGGAGACAGAGGCAGAGGGGAAGGTTCTTGCATCGTCTACAGCAGACAGTTCCTACTTAGCAGTAGTTAACGACCACTGTGCTGAGATGCTGGCCGTGTAATGCTAGATCATTTTATTTTTCCAGGGAAGACAGTAATTCAGATTTTTAATAAACCATTTTAAAATTTTTGAATGTTGGTTCATAAATCAATGACAACGCCAAGAGCAACAGCAAAAACAATTAGCAGCAGCAACCGCGGCCACCGTGTTAACAATAAAGCCCTGTGCTGACAAGATAAACTACACTCGCAGGCTGAATCTCCATGGGCCAGCAATTGGCAAACTCTGATTTATACAAATACAAGATGTCACTTTTAGTGTTTCTATAATAAAAGACCAATGCATGTTAATAATTTCATCATCAAAGGAAGAGGCTCAAATCCTGCCACCACCAGCAGCAGCAGCTGTAATATTCAAATGGTTTCCTCTCCAAACATGAAATAGGTCAATTATTGCCAGAGGCTATGCATTGCTTTTCTGCTGGATTATGCTCAGGGCAGTTACAGTTATGCTCAAGCTTTATTAAGCATCTCTGTGCTAGGACTTGTCCTAGGAAATCCCATGTATGCAATCTTGTTTGGTCCTCCACAAAGGCTTCATAGGGCTTCCCTGGTGGCTCAGTGGTAAAGAATCCGTCTGCCACTGCAGGAGATGTGAGTTTGATCCCTGGGTTGGGAAGATACCCTGGAGGAGGAAATGGCAACCCACTCCAGTATTCTTGTCTGGGAAATCCCATGGACAGAGAAGCCTGGTAGGCTACAGTCCATCGGATCGCAAAAAAGTCACACATGACTTAGCGACTAAGCAACAAAGTCTTTGTAAAAGAAAACATCATCTCAAGTGTCAACCAAAGAAGAAACTGAGTCACTGGAGGAGGAAAACTACTTAGCTAAAGCAGTTAAGTTAGCAAAAAGCAATGAGATTCTAACTTGAGAAACAATAGTAATTTGTTTTTGCCTATTATATCTGATGGAAGTCATATTTTGTTGCACAAATTATAATTCTTTTGTTATCACCTCTGGAGCAATATCTGAATTGCTGCTCCTTAGAAGCACTGATGCTACCAAACCTTATTTCAAGGAACTAGTCATCTTGAACTTCAGACGCTTTATAAGCATACGCTGAAACAAACAGGTTTCAATTAGGTTGGCCCATTTGGCTTCTGCTTTGATTATACAAAATGTTTCAATCCCTTTAGCAATTATCTTTTGTCTGAAATAAAGTTTCTGCCAGGTAATAAACTCATAAACCATGACATCTATGACATAGATGATTTTGTTTGATTCTTTCAGGAAATCTTTGATGCCCTTACTGTGACTTCCATCTTAAAGATTAGAAAACTAAAGTTAGAGATGAAGGAATCTGTCCACGTTCACATATTCAGTAAATAATGTTAGCACATCTCCTAGAATGACCTTATTGCTTCAAATAGATATATTTTAACCATGTCAAAGTCACCTTCTTCTAGTTACGGTGACTCAAGGAAGACCCCATGAAGAAGGGAGCGATTAGCGCCAATCCCTGGGGAATGAACAAGCAGTAGGGGATGATGGGGGTAAGTACCAGTCAGAAGGAGTGGAGAAGTGAAGACCGGAAGTGAAAGCCTTCAGACTATGTGCTGGTGTATTTGAGTAGTCTAGATCTGCAAAGGGCCCTTTGAGTAAATAATAGGAAAATGGGCATCCTTTATTGGCTTCCACCTGTAAAAGTGACGCTGAGCTATGCCCCTGACATAATGTGGCAGGTAGAATAATGTCCCTTCCAAAGATAGCTACATCCTGATCTTCAGAACCTTCAAAAAAGAATTCATGTGGAATTACAGTTGGAATTACAGAATCAAAAAGAAAAAGCATTTTAAGTATAATGAGAGCTGTACTTTTGTACACTGTTGGTAGAATGGAAAAAATCAAGATAGCGTTTCTGAAAGGCAATTTGGCAAGAATATCAAACATTTTTATTTTCCTTGACTCAATAGTTCTATCCTAGGAATCTAACCTTATTTTTATTTTTTGGCTGCACTACACAACATGCAGGATCTTAGCTCCCTACCAGAGACCAAACCTGTGCCCCCTGCAGTGGAAGCATGGAGTCCTAGCCACTAGACCACCAGGGAAGTCCCTAGGAATCTAACTTTAGAAGTGTGTGTGTGATTTTTATAATAATGAAAAATCAGAACAACAAAGAAATGGTCAAATAAAATCCTATGATGACACATTATATAACCTATAAAAATTACGATTCTGAGGACTACATAATAAAGGAAAAACATACAACACGACATTTTTAATGGGAGTATCCTCATTAACCTTTTCCGATATTCTGTTTAAAAGTTAAAATAATGCCAATAAGTTAATCAATAAAGTTTTAATAAATTTTTTAAAAATCAGGAGATTACTCTGGATTACCTGGGTGTGCCCAATGCACTCACCAGGCTTCTTCTCAGTGAAAGAGAAGTGAGTGATAGAAGAATGCAATGTGAGAAAGGTTGTCATCCATGCTTGGCTGCGAAGAGGGAGAGGCCACCAGCCAAGGAATGCGGACAGCCTATAGGAGCTGGAAAAGATAGGTCCATAGAACCTCCCCTAGAGACTCCACAAAGGATCACAGTCCTGCCAGCCTTCTTATTTTAGTCCAGAGAGACTCATTTCAGACTTCTGACCTCCAGAATTGTGAGATAATAAGTTTACATTGTGTTAAGCCACCAAGTTTGTGGCGATGTATTACAGCAATAATAAATTAATGTGTACAGGCTTTCCAATCCCCTGCTCACAACAAAACTAATAGACAGGAAAGGTTATCTCTATGTTAACAACATACAATCTATAACTCAGAAAGATCACATAATTCTCCTACAGGCACACAGCTAGTTAATGGCAAGATTTAGTGGCGATTAAAAAGGCAGGTGGTGGTTGTTCAGTGGCTCAGCGTGTCCTACTCTACCACCCCATGGACTGCAGCACGCCAGGCTTCTCTGTCCTTCAGTATCTCCCGGAGTTTGCTCAAACTCATGTCCATTGAGTCCATGATGCCATCTAACCATTTCATCCTCTGTCACCCTCTTCTCCTCCTGCCCTCAATCTTTCCCAGCATAAGGGTCTTTTCCAATGTGTCACCTCTTCCCATGAGGTAGCCAAAGTATTGGAGCTTCAGCATCAGTCCTTCCTAGGAATATTCGGGGTTGATTTCATTTAGGATTGACTGGTTTGATCTCCTTACTGTCTAAGGGACTCTCAAGAATCTTCTCTAGCACCACAGTTCAAAAGCATCAATTCTTCAGTGCTCAGCCTTCTTTATGGTCCAACTCTTACATTCATATATGACCACTGGAAAGACCATAGCTTTGACTATATGAACTTTTGACCATTAGACTAAAATTTAAGTTCTTATTTGTGGTGGAGGCAAAGCCTGGTGCTTTAACATTCGTAAGTTCACTTAAATTTCCCCATTGTCCATTTTTCCCCAGAAGCCTAACTCCACTCATTCTGATCACTAATGTATTTTCGTCTGTTTTCTCAAAAATGCAGTCAGAATACAAATGCTGCTTTTGCTTCTATGTTTCTTAGAGCTCTGATTAAGAACTCTGTACAAAGGGAAGAAAATTATCTCATAAACATTGGTTATTAGTTGATTATAAATACCCAGCTTCTGGGGGAGACAAGCCACACCCTATTCTTCTATTTCCAGCAACTAACCTGGTGTTGATACAGCGCTGACATTCATTCAGTGCCAGAGGAATGAATGAATGAATGAATGCATGAAGATTCCCTCAATAAGCCACAAACATATACAATCCAACCCCAACATCTACAACTGGGTGAGTGGTTCAGAACCCATGTGCGATTCTTCTAATATTAACAGAACTAGAAATAGGGACTTTGCTGGCAGTCCAGCGAATGAGACTTCATTTTCCAAGGCAGGGAGTGCAGGTTCAATCCCTGGTGAGGGAGCTAAGCTCCAATGCTTCATGGCCAAAAAACCAAAGCATAAGACAGAAGCAATACTGAACCAAATTCAATAAAGGCTTTAAAAATGGTCCACATCAAAAATAAATACACAGTAGATATACTCTTCTATAATGGGAATACAGAGGTCTATGGCATTTTGTCATAACCACTTTCATACCAGACATATTATGAAACCACCTCTCTGACCCAGGGACATCTGACATGACTTAAAATACAAATCACTGTGCTTACAGAAAGGTCAACACCAAGACTCTGGAGCCAGAATGTTCCACAGCCAAGCAGGCCAACTTGAGATAATAACTTTCCTTCTCCGAGCCTCTTTCCTTTCGGGTTGTGACACCGCTAATGACACAGAACTGTCATGAGATGTGAACAGGGCAGCGCCTGCAAAGCCCTGGGTGATTCTCAACCCCGTATTTCATTAAGGACAGAAGACTGCTGCTACTACTACCTAAGAAGGGTGTGAAACACACATCCTCCCCAAACACGATCCCACTCTATCCTCCAACCTCACAGCTGGGGTGAAGCCAGGGAAAGGTGAGGGTCTGGGTGGGACAAGGTTCTGAGATGCCTGTGGCACAGAGTACTTCATAATACAAATGGCAGACACACTATGGAACACTATTCTGATACAGCTTTGCTCATACGGCTGGAAAAAGAAGAATCTTTCTTTGAGCCGTCAGAGTCAATATAGCAGAGTGGTTAAGAGTGTGAACTCTGAAACTCTGCCTGTTACTGGTCATGTAAAAACCTCAAAGTGGAGGGCCTGAACATCAGACATAATTAAAAGTTGTGAGATTGAAGAAAAACAGACTGGCTCCAAATTGGGAAAGGAGTACGTCAAGGCTGTATATTGTCACCCTGCTTATTTAACTTACATGCAGAGGACATCATACGAAATGCTCGGCTGGATGAAGCACAAGCTAGAATCAAGATTGCTGGGAGAAATATCAATAACCTCAGATAGGCAGATGACACCACCCTTATGGCAGAAAGCAAAGAAGAACTAAAGAGCCTCTTGATGAAAGTGAAAGAGGAGAGTGAAAAAGCTGGCTTAAAACTCAACATTCGAAAAATGAAGATCATGGCATCTGGTCCCACCACTTCATGGCAAATAGATGGGGAAACAATGGAAAAAGTGAGAGACTATTTTCTTGGGCTCCAAAATCACTGCAGATGGTGACTGCAGTCATGAAATTAAAAGATGCCTACTCTTTGGAAGAAAAGCTATGACCAACCTAGACAGCATATTAAAAAGCAGAGACATTACTTTGCCAACAAAGGTCCATCTAGTGAAAGCTATGGTTTTTCTAGTGGTCATGCATGGATAGGAGAGTTGGACTATAAAGAAAGCTGAGTGTCAAAGAACTGATGCTTTTGAACTGTGGTGTTGAAGAAGATTCTTGAGAGTCCCTTGAACTACAAGGAGATCCAACCAGTCCATTCTAAAGGAAAATCAGTCCTAAATATTCATTGGAAAGACTGATGCTGAAGCTGAAGCGCCAGTACTTTGGCCACCTGATGTGAGTAGCTGACTCATTGGCAAAGACCCTAACGCTGGGAAAGATTGAAGGCAGGAGAAGAAGGGGACGACAGAGGATGAGATGGTTGGATGGAATCACCAACTCGATGGACTTGAGTTTGAGCAAGGTCCAGGAGTTGGTGATGGACAGAGGGGCCTGGGGTGCTGCAGTCCATGGGGCTGGAAAGAGTCGGACATGACTGAGAGATTGAACTGAACTGAAGGACATACTGTTTTTGACTGTTTTTTCAACTTTTATGTTTTTATATGCAACTATTAAAATTTCTTTGTAAGTCAAAAAATAAAATAAATAAAATAAAATTCCATTTATGGCAAATTAAAAGCAAAGTGGAAGACCTGCTGGCTTTAGGGTGAAACTCCCTGGCCTAGCAGGGAAACCAGCGAAGGCCTGCCCGTAAACAGAGGCTTAGTGTTCTGAAAATTAGCAACAACAACAACCCAGGAGAATGACTGATATAGTGTCACTACACACTCATAGACTGATTCATCTGTTCTGACAGTATCCACCCACCATGACAGGACTACAAGCCGTTTGGCCCCAGTAACAAATGATAAGATACTTCTTGAAGAAAAGTTCACTTTACTACTTCAGCAAAACTTATCTGGATACTTCTACATGGTGGTCAAACGATGATTATAACAATTCAGTCAGATTCCACTAATGTTTACACTGAGGACCCTCCTCATTCCTTTATCCATACCTCCTTGTTGATCCAGAGGGTCTGTGTGTGGTACTCACACTGTAAACTGTCTCAGAATCCATAATCCCAATGCAAGGGGGTGTGGGTTCAATCCCTGGTTGGGGAACTAAGATCCCATGTGTCTCACGGCATGGCCAAAAAACAAAAAGACAAAACTACAACAATAACAACAGCCATGATGCTTTTGTGTGACTTAGGACAATTTAAACTCTCTGAACTTCAGTTTTCTCATTTACCAAGGGACATATCAGTTCCCTTCTGGAGTTGACACTGATAAAAATAAAAACCAAGAGCAACCCTGAGCTGCAAAAAATGATGGATATTATTTTTGCTATTGTTACTTTTACATATCAACCCCAATAGGTTCAGAAACAAATGCCCATATTCATAAAAGCAAGGCCACTTAAAGGACACAAAGCTGCGATCCAAGTAGCCTCATAGGAAACGCTATCTGTAAAAAATGAGGTTGTGAGCCTGCTGGAACACCGAGATGCGCTTCCCCATCCTGGCATCTCCCTCCGCTGTTTTTATTCACACAGGCTGCTGGACCTGTTGTTCCCACCTAATGAGTCAGCCCAGATGGGGTTTCTAATCTGCATGAGTGGCCATGTGTCATCGTTGCCAGTGCCAATCTTTATGTCGCCCAGAAAAGCACCCTTTGCAGGTAAAACAAAGGCGCCTTCTCAAGAGCCAGTATAGGATCAAGAGGCATCACAGATGCCTGACACCTATTGCACAACCAACAGGTATAGGTTCTCCTCCTTTTTGATTGGAGGCACTGTTTGATTTTCTTCACATTTGTGTTGCTTGATTAAATGACATTGGGTGGAAGCAGACTTGCAAGCTTCTCCTGCAGCTTGAAATGAGAGGGGTAATTTAAAACGTCAGACCAGAAAATCTGCTGTGCAGTATCACACTGGGGTGAGGGTCTCTGCGGAGGGAATTTTTCTGATAGGTGAGATAGCTACCAGTTCCAAGCTGTCTGCGGACAGAGGCAGGGTTGGAAAGCAAACACAACTCACAGGTCTTTTGTGTAGAGAGGTCAGAGGCATGGGATCGAACCCCAGAGCTTCTACCTCACAGAGGCCAGGTGTTAAACACTGACTCATCTCTTATGAGTGACCTTCAGCAATTCATTTGACCTGAGCACTGGTTCCTCATTTTAAAAATTAATGGCTGTGAAGAACAAATGGGGCCCTATAGGCAAAGCACATGGCACAGTGCATAAGACATGGGAAGTACCAACTCCTTTTAAAATTATAATTGTAATTATTAAAAGAATCGTGATTTATCTAGATGCTGCCATTGAGAAGTAGATGCATCAAAAAGGAAGACCAGGCCCAAGACCATCAAGCTGGTTTGCAGAGGCCATGCTAACACCATGCTAGAACAAGAGGCTGCTCATTCTGGCCCACTGTCCAACCCATCCTACCAATACATTTACATACAATTTAATTCTAGGATATATATTCATATTAACTGATAAGGTCCTCTACACACAGATGACTAAATTATCTTACTGTTGCTTTGGATACTCCACACATACTAACAACAACAACCACAATATCATAGTAAGAATAAAGGAAGCATACTTCTTACAAGCCAGGCACCATACCAGATATTTCATAGGCAATGTCACATTCTACTTGAATAATACTCATAAAAGGTGGTCATTATCTCCTCCACTATCCCTTTGAGGAAACTGAAGCACACACACAAAAAAAAAACAAAATAAATACTCATAGACTTATAGCTTGTAACTAGAACTGAAATGCAAACTCATCGCTATGTAACTCCAAAGATAAAAATAAATTTATGCATTTCAGATTAAGCTGAACTCAAAACAAAATGACACATGTACCCCAATGCTCACTGCAGCACTGTTTACAGCAGCCGGGACATGGAAGCACCACAATGTCTATCAAAAGATAAAGAAAAGAAGATGTGATGTATATATACAAAGGAGTATTACAGTCATAGAAAGGAATGAAACTTAATCATTTGCAGAGGTGTAGGTGGACCTACAGAGTGTCATCCAGAGTGAAATAAGTCAGAAAGAGGAAAACAAATATTATAAACTAATACATATATGTGGAATCTAGAAAAATAGTACAGATTATATTATTTTCACAATAGAAAGAAACACAGAGGTAGAGAACAAACACATGGACACCATGGGGTGACAGATGGGGGTCAGGACGTATATTGACTGATACTATATGTGTAAAATAGATAATTAATGAGAACCTGCTGTGTAGCACAGGGAACTCTACTCAATGCTCTGTGGTGACCTAAATGGGAAGGAAATCCAAAAACGAGGACAAATTTGTACACACATGGCTGATTCACTTTGCCATGAAATTAACACAACATTGTAATGCAGCTATACTCCATAAAAATTAACTTCAAGAAAACAAATCAAGGTCATTTCAAATATATACTGGTCACCTGCAAATGTAACTGGGCTGCAGCGATGACTCATAATAACAGGAAGAATCCAAACATTCAGTCATGCCAGTGATAATAATGGCGACAAAATTTGTGAACTTTATGTCCATCCACTTTATCCACATTCTTGCTACTCAGTTATGGCCAATTGGAAATTAACCTATGCCAAGTACAAGGCATCAAGACAGGGGCTGAGGGCCCAGAGACAAATGAGAAAACAGCCCCTGCCTTTAAGGAGCTTACAGTCTAGCTTACAGTCTAGCAGATATGAAAATTGATTTCATAAATTATTCTAATCATAGGGAAGCTCTCAGAGTTTTCAAGAGGATGAGACAAAGGGCAAAGTTAGCTCTGAGTGGGAGATCTTCCCTTCAGTACAAAGCAGGGGTCCATCCAAGGCAGAAGTGAATTAAAACCTGTCCTTAAAAATAGCACAGCATACTGGAGAGGCCTCCTATGTAAAGAAAAAGGAGTGCAAGCCAGGTCTTCAAGCCCAGTGAAGACAGCAGAGTAGCAGGGGCAGAGAGGGATAACTCAAATATCACCCATTTTCAGCATGCCTGCACTGTAACGCTGTTCACCAGGAAACAAGGCTATACCCTCACTCAGCAGAACCACAATGCGCTTCTTAGATCTTAGAGTGTAGGCTTTGCCCCAGAGCGTGACTGAGATCCTGGCAGACAGGGGTGCTCGGGAACAGATTGTGTTCGTGTTGCACGTAGCTGACGCAGCTCTGCATGAGCTCACCTGACTTCTCTGTAGGGTTTGACCCATCTCACAGGCGTAGCTTAGAACTGATGAAGCTCAGTGCCATTTTGGCTCACCCTTGAAGAATGGGTAGATCTTGGTCATGCTGGGAAGATGGAATGATATTTTAAAGTGGAAAAGCAACTTGGAGACCTTGCAGAGGGGTGGTTTCTGGAGAGTGTGAGTGAGAACAGTACGGAGCTAAGTTTGGCTGGACTGTAGGATGGGGAAGGAGGAACTATAAATACATATTTCCCAAATATTTACTCTAATGTGCACGCTCACTCAGTCGTGTCCAACTCTTTGCGAACCCCTGGACTGTAGCCTGCCAGGCTCCACTGTCCATGGGATTCTCCATGCAAGAATACTGCAGTGGGTTGCCATTTCTTCCCCCAGGGGATCTTCCCAAACCAGGAATCTAACTCTTGCCTCTTAGGTCTCCTTCATCAGCAGGAGGATTCTTCACCACTAGTACCACCATTTGCTATTATAAGCAGCAAGATACCCAAGACACCTTCCGCCACCAGAGGATTTAAGTGTCATGGTTAAAGATACCAACTGTGAAATCAAAGAGAGTTTGGTCCCACATTCATCACCTCCCAGCTGTTTGACCTTAAGAAAGTTACACAATACCTGTGAGCTACCATTTCCTCCCGGACAACATGCAGATAAACAATTAGACCCAACTGATAGTGCTTCCTGAGGGTGACATATGATAGTTTAGCACAGCACAGAGTCAGTCCTCAATAATCGTTAGCTGAATTAATTACTACCACGATTATTCTAATAAGGGTAGTTTTGTGGAAGGCATTGTGCAACACCAGGGAAGACCAATCTCTGGAGTTAAACCTAGGTTGATTGATTTAACCTAGTTAAATCCTGCCTCCACCACCTGCCAGGAGTATGACATTGGGAAAATCATTGCACCTCTCTGAGCCTCAGTTTTTTCATTTGTCAAAGAGGGGTAGCAACACCCATTTGGAAGGTCTGTTGGAAAAATAAATGCGATAATGTATGAAAAGTGCCTCCACTCCACATCTACTCAGAAAATATAAGATGCTTCAGACATCATTTTGGATGATATTACCTTCTACTCTGCTTTCTTCCTGAAAAAAAACACAAGGAATCTTGTGTGAGTCATATATCATGCATGGGCTATGATGACGAGTAAGTGGGTACTAAACCTGTGTTAAAAACAGCTTGAAAGATGATGAGTGTACAGACAGAGATAGACGCATAAACACACTCGCCAACTGTTCGCTCAGAGGAACCCCTGACCGATTTCTAGCCCTTTCCAAGGAGAACATGTCTCTTTTGAGAAGAAACTGTCACTACTCTGCTTAATTTTCTTCCCTTGGCTGCTATGTCTCTTGATTGCCTTTTGCTAGAAAAACTAACAAGAGTTTGAAGGCATCCTGGAGACTTCAAGGAATTTCCTTGTCTGCATAAAAATGTCCACTTCCTTACCCATCAGATCTTTATTACTGCAAAACTGTTCAGACAGAACCACCACAAAGAAGTCCCTGAGCTCCATTTGACTAAGAGATGTGCTCTATAATTACCACGGGGGAGGCGTTTTGAAACCAAAATATCCTTCTATGAGGCCAATTGTCTCTGCCCGCGGAGGAGCGGGGAAGAAAACAAGCACTCGGGGTGAGAAGGCCTCTCGGTTTGGCTGTAATGCTCAGAGGAGGCGGTGGGTGTTCAGAAGGCAGCATGACACCCAGCCAAGCCTCCGTTCTCTGGTCACAGCTGGGAAAGCTAATACAAGCTTGATCAGCACCTGTGGACAAGGCCTGCTCTCAGTGCAAGTGAGAAGACCTGGGTCAGGAAGTTAAGAGACAGATGACACCATCTAAACGTTAACTGAGTTGAACAGATGGACAAGGGAAAAGAGTCCCGAATGTTTAAGAGCAGAATTCAGAGGCAGCTTAATAGCTGCAGCAAACTGAATCCAGGAATGCTAGCTTAAATCTGGGGTGCCTCTCACCCTGGTGGGCAAATAGACTGCTCCTTGATGGGCTGTATTTGCTCAGTCTCTCCCTAAGCAAACTCTCCAACCATTCTCTCTCTCCTGCCCCACCATCCACCACTCTTCACCCCATCACCAACACCTTCTTCTCTGACGATAAAGCTGAGGCATCTGCTTGTATTTCTGCAGCCAGGCACCAGCTGCTCGATTTTACTATCAGTTGCCTTACAATTCTCCCTTAATCTACAATCAAGGGGCCTTGAGTTCAAAACTCCGGCTGCTGGGATAGGCCCTTCAGGGCCATATCAGTCATCTTTATGGATAGCAATCCATCACTTCCAGTGTCCTCCCTGCCCTTGAGGACTGGGCAAGACAAACACCTAACCAACATCTGCAAGGGCAGGGCCTGCAGGGAAGCCCCAGGCAGTCTGGATCCACAGAGGACACAGGAGAGGGCTCCCTGCATGGTCACAATCTCAACACTGTCCGACCAGAAGGCTCTGCCCTGTCCTGTGAAATGAGCACAACTTCCAGTGGCCAAGCCCTGACCCTGCAGTGCGTGCAGCCCAGTCCAGGAGGACACCTTCTGTCCAGGGGTCAGGGAACCACCTAAGTGCAGTCATCTTCATTTTACCAATGAAGGAAACAAGTTCTCAGAGGTTAAGTGGCTTTCCCAAGGCTCTGCTGCTCGTAATAAGCCAAGTGGGAACTGAGAGAGACCCTATGTAGCCTCAAAGCCCATGTCCTCTCCCCACCCCACTTTTTCTTAGTGAGCTGTGTATCCTGGAGGCGACTGATCACCTCCAGAGTGAGATGTCAGCCCTTCTCAATAAATCTGTCATTTTTATCCCCATGTCCTCGGCATGTCACACATAGTGGGTATGAGGGAATGTTTGCTGACTTAACACAGAGTCCCCAAAACATGAAGAGCTGAGTAATGAATGGCATAGATCATAAATGCAGTAAATATATATGTCTCACATGCTTCCTTCAGCATGCATTTTGTCACTTGACCCAAGCATACAAGGTACTAATCGAGAGTCTCTGGGTTGTCTTAACCAACGATGTGCCAAACCCCTCCTCCAGGGGATCTTCCCGACCCAGGGATTGAGCCCATGTCTCCTCAGTGATGCCCTGAACTCAGTTTTAAGGGGAAGCAGGAGTTCAAAGAGAAACCTGTATATGACAAAAGGAGGTGACCCACCACTCATCCCAGGTAAAGAGATGGGCAAGGGTGTGGGGGTAGATGAGACTGGCCAGGTCAGACTTTGCTGTTACATGTGCTTCAGGAGGGGCTGTGAGGGTGTGTGTTGGGGCAGAATCCAGGGTTGATGGAGAGGAGTCAGAGAGTCAGAGAGCACCTACTAGGCATTGGGCACCAGGATGGATGCTGTCTCATATATGACAGCATCCAACCCTGGCAGTCATGCTCCTCAGGTACCATATCCCAATTCACAGGAGATGAACCTGAAAGTCAAGGTCAAACCAGCCCATCTGTTGAGGCGATAGAACTGGGATTGGGACCCGGACCTGGTTGCAAAGAGCACACTCATCTTCTGTACCACTCTTCCCTGCCTGAGTTCAGGCAACTGATGCATTATGATGCCATTAACCCTGACAAGTGAAGACCCAGGTGAGGGTGCCACACGCACCTATTATGGGGCTGGGAAGAGACCAGAGTGAATACAGAGCACAGTCAACCCACGCAGGAGTCAGGAGGAGCCCACTGAACTCCAAACCAATTTAACTGGACTCCGAAAACACCAGAGGAAGAATGACCTCTAAATGAATGCAGCCAGCTGCAAGGTCACAAAAGGCACCGCCTCCTTCCAGATCTGAGGCAGGGGAAGGCACTTGAAACTGTGCTTGTGACAAAGAGTCCTCCAAGTGACTTTAAAGGGCTGGTGCTAGTCACACGGCTCTTAGAACACAGCCACGCAGACCCCTGGGAGAGGAGAGGATGTCCGAGAGGGCGGCTGAGCAGGAGACTGTGACATCCGGCAGAGACTTCACTTTTAGCACAATGAGGTGGATAATTAAAGGCTGACTCCAGGGAAGGACATGAGAAACCACAGAACCAAGGTCCCTCCTCAAAGTCCAGAGCCCCCAGTTCTGCATGACAGAGTTCATATAAATTTGCTAGTGCAATTAAACATGTGTGCACGTGTGCCCACAAACATGCACACACAATCATGCATGTCCACAACTATGCATGTCAGTCATGTGCGTGCGCCCATGCACACCCACAAATGTAAGCACACATAACCACAGGCATCGGCACATGGAAATAAGCATGACCACAACCATGCACGCCCACAAACAAGGGTGCACACACCATGCACTGCTGCAAACATGCATGCATGAGCTTCAGAACCAACTGCACTGAAGTTTTATGTCCACAGACCAGCAATCTTTTCTTCCTTAAGTTCCATGCTGCAATGACCTGCGCCTATTCTTAAGGTATGCCTACATTTTTTTTTTCTTGAAAGTTTGGGCCCTGAAGAATAGTGGAAGAATGCACTCACTCGTAGGGCGCATCCTTTTTTTTAACTGCAGGATAACTGCTCTACGATGTTGTGTTACTTTCTGCTGTACAACATGAATCAGCTATTGTATACATAAACCCCCTCCCTCGTGAGCCTCCCTCCCACCCACACCCCCATCCTATCCCTCCAGGTCATCACAGAGCACCGAATGTTAGGGAGGATCTTCAGTACTGAAATTTATCAGTGAAAAGGACAGATAAAAATCACAGTGTCTGTGCAGCTTACATTTTAGCAAGAGGATCAATAAAGAAAAATGGGACAAATGGGTTATGTCCACGGTATGTGGGAAGGTGATGTGGAGAAGCTGCAGGGTTAAACTGTGATTAGAGAAGGTGACAAGAACAGACTTAAAGGAGGTGAGAAGTTGTGCTCTGCAGACATCCTAGGGAAGAATGTTCTGGATAGAGGAAGATACCCCAAAGGCCCCTGGTTGGTGGCCAGAGCAGGAGCGGGGGACAGAGGGCAGTGCTGGAGGAACAGGCCGGTGACGAGTGGCCAGAGCATCAGGAAGAAGCTCAGAGGCCATCACAGGGACTCGGATGCCATCCCGAGTGAAACAGGGAGTCGAGCCCCTGGGAAGTTTTGAGCAGAGAAGTGACACTCCCTGACTTCGGTCCTAAAAGGACCCTCTAGCTGCTGTGCTGACAACAGAGGGAAGAGGGAACCGGGAGGAAGCAGAGCCTGCGAGAGCAGTGGAAGGCGTCCAGAGAGAAAGGACCGAGCCTTGCGGAGGGCCTGGGGTACCTGGTGAATATAAGTCCAAGGCACTGCCCGAGGCATAAGAAGCACTAGGAATAACTCTGAGGTTTGACTGTGTGTGGTTGCCTGTGATTCCCCAAGACAGGATGCCTGAGAAGCTACAATGGAGGACCTTCAATGGTGCACCGAGGCCATGTAGAACCAGGTAGTCTTTTTAAAAATATAATTCACATGGATATTTTAAAATCAAACACAAATAGAGCATGGTTTAAGTACATGGATACTTGGCTTCAGAACAACAGAAGTGGTAGATAGTAACAAAAATGTATACACAGCCCTGTAGCTTCTTCTGTTGATGAAAGTGTTACCTCTACAGAATCAAATACTGCAGTGAAAAAATCCTCTATTCATTCGACTTTTTCCAGAACAGAGGTGATTATTACACACAGAGAGACAGACATACATTTGAAGGGCTTCCTAGGCACAATGATAAAGAATCCGCCTGCCAATGCAGGAGATGAAAAAGACTCGGGTTCAATCCTTGGGTCAGGAAGATCCTCTGAAGTAGGAAACAGCAACCCTACTCCAGTCTTCTTGCCTGGGAAATCCCATGGACAGAGGAGCCTGGCGGGCTACAGTCCATGGGGTTGCAAAGAGTCGGACAGGACTGAGCCCACACAACATGCACACACATGCCCGAAAGCCCGAGCACAAGCAATAACACCCAGGAGAGCTGGCCCTAGCTCACCTTTCCAGCAGTCACAGCGGCCTTCTTTCAGCTTCTGGATGGAGCCGCTCCTTCCGGGGCCTCGTACCTGCCCTTTCTTCCTGCTTTCTTTCCTCCCACCCATACTGGGCTATTATTTTTCAAGTAACTTTCAAGTCTCCTTTCAAATGTTCCTTCCTCCACGAGATCCCTCCTGAGCCCTCATCTATTAATAAATGAAGCATCTCCTGTCATACTTCTTACGGCCACCTGCACTTTACATCACGGCACACATTTCATAACGGAACCAGCTCCTTTAGAGAAGGGAGCCTAGATTCAATGACTTGTCTTGCCCACTGGAGTAACATTCTGTGAGAACAGGGACTGTTTTGTTTGGGTCATCATCCTGAAAACAGCACCCAGAACTGTGTCAACTACACAGCTGACCCTCAATGAATACTGTTGTATTATTCAATACAGGGGAGAGGAGGGTCAAAACATTTCAACCCAGGCTTCACTGTGTGCCAGTCCCGAGTGGCAAGCCTGGGAACCAGGAGTGGATAGAACCTGGATGCCAAGACCTAGCAGATAATGAGGAGGTGGTTGGTACTAATGGTAGGACAAAGGGAGGCCTGAAGGATGCTCCTGACCGGGCTAAACTATAATAAAGTCTCCTGAGATAGGTGATATCTTAGAAGAGACAAAAAAACCTGAGCAGGAGTTAGAAGGGAGAACACTGCAGACAGAATACTGCAGCAATTGTGGGGCAGACACAAGGCTTGGATGCAACAGCACTTGCAAAACCCCATTTAATTTCCAATGCACAGGGTGGGTGGGAAGCAAGTAAGCTGCCAGAATCATGAGAGGACTTCCCTGGTGGTCCAGCGGTTGAGAGTCCGCTTGCCAATGCAAGGGACATGAGTTCGATTCTTGCCCCGGGAAGATTTCACATGCCATGAGTACTGTACTCACAGAAAGGGGCAGCCTGCCTCTCCTCCAGTGAACAGCCCTCTTGAAGTCTCCTGAGATTTTTGAGTTGCTTTTCAGATAATCCAGGTAGCAGCCCTCGGTCACCTACCGTCCACTTTGCTTACACATCTACAGGGCCTTCTGGCTAGTCAGGACTGGACTCAGACACACCAGTTCTGGGAGAATCAGAGACTACTAAAGAACTGGCACAATCTTAGAGACCCTGTGATCCATGTCATAACACGCAGCCAGGCTCTGCCTGAGCCCAGCTGTGTCAACTCAAATGTGTCCCATCACCCGTGTGACCCTCTGCTCTTTCATCTGCATAACAGTCCACACAATCATAGCCCTGACTTCATGAGGTTGTTTGAAGAACTGAATGAGATAATAAATATGAAGCCTAGAAGAATTTCAGGCTCAGGGTTCAAAAAAATGTTAGCCAATGTGGTGTTTACACATTTACTGGTGGTTTCCTAGTGGTTTTCAAACAGATGGAATGATAGCCTCGGAGGTCACACCTCAAGAAATGTCGACCAAACCAATTCTACTTTTCCCTTTTATATTTCAGGTTTTCTTGAAGATTCATTCTGAGGAAAGGAATTCAAAAGCTTTTTACAAATGTTTGAAGGTTTATGATCAAATATATCATCACCTTTTCATCAAATATGTAGTTTTCCAAGATTCTCGACCATCTGAACCCCATCTTCCTCAGAAGGAGGACATTCATGATGCTCCAAGGACCCTGGCCCACTGAAGACCAGTCCACTAGGAAACATTTCCTGACATCAAGCACTTAAAATATATCTTCCTTTCATTCCCACGGTCTTAGTTCTGGTCTCAGTTGAAGAAACTATTGATGAATCTCTTTCATTTTCCTGGAAGAATGTTAGTGATCCTGAAATGGTGATCACAGTCCTGAATCCTCTCCAGTTCACTTAATTACTTCTTGTTGGGCAGAGCTGGGGCATCATTTGTAAGCTTAGAGAACTCAGGCTTGTCAACACGCTGCCAGGTGTCCTGGATGTGAGACACGGAGAGGCGTTCAAAGTCCCTGAGACGTGACCACAGCCTAGAGGAGGGAGGGATGCCCAGCCTCCCTCTGGCACCAGGACTGGACAATGCAAGCCAAGATGTCTGAGTTGGGCAAGTCCTTCCCAAGCTCACTCTGGACTAATGCCATGTGTGGTGTTACCGCCAACAAAACGAATGGTGTCTGTGACTTTCCTCAATTCTTCAGCCCCCGGGAAGATGTGTGGACGAAGAGGTCCAGGATGTGGGTTTTGGAAGGGAAGCCGTGTGGCTTCTGAGAAAGCGCGTGGGGTTGGAAGTGAGACAGACTTGGAATAGAAGCTGTAGTAGTCTACAGGGCTTCAGTCATTTTGCTTCACTGTTTGTCAAAGGCAGCTTGCTCATGTGTAAAATGGGAAAGATAATATCTGCTTCTCCAGGATAATTAAATGAAATGATGGAGATGAAATGCCCAGCTCAGTTCCCGGGATACTGCAAGGACTAAGCTCAGGCCAGTTCATTTCTTTGTTTCTTTTCCTGTTTGCTTACTTCCCCCGTATTTGTATAGGTTGGGCCACCCATTACCTGTTTGATATCTGCATGATGAGAGGAAGCATAAATGGGGGCTAAGGGACATGTGGAGAGATGAACAGTCAAATGCTCAAGAGAGGTGGTTCTGTGCCCCCTTCTGCAGGCTGAGATAAGGAGTGTGGAGTCAGCAATGCAAAGCACGCACAAGAATATGTGAGCTTCGCAGTAAACCAGAGGCGGGCTTAAATCCTGGGCTGACACCAGCAGTAGGACTCCTTCAGGCAAATTGTGTAATAACCATAATGATGGCAAGGATAAATAATAATTAGATAGCTCAAAGTCATCGAGCACAACACACACTCATGCAATTTTTTGTTCACAAAAACCACAGGAGGTAGCAACTACCATCATCTGGCTTTCAGATGTGGAGAGATGAAGTCATGTGTCCAGGACCACACTGCTCTGGGGGTTTGGGATCAGGACCCAGAATCAGACGCTCTAACACCAGAGCCCAAACCCCCCCAGCCACTGAGCAAACCCCTTTGAATTTCCCTTGTGGGCTCATCTAAGAAGTTCCCTCAGTCACACAGTATCTCGAAAATGTAAACTAAAAATCTGATTTGACATTCTTAATACAAACAGAAGGCAATAAATGTCACCCCAGATCCTTCACCAACATCAGCATTCATATTGCCTTATTATTCAAAAGAAGGCTTCGGGACAAAATGGAAAAAAGTAATGTACCATCCTCCCCACCTCCAAATTAATTCCAACTTTGGACAGTTTTGCAATTCTACCCTTGTGATGGATGGACGACAGCATGAGGGAGAAAGCAACCTCCAAGAGATGTTCTTTGGAACGTTAGTATCACACAGCCCACTCCACATGTGTGCCCACACACACAAATACACATATGTGTGCACACACATCTGTGATATCATGAGTAGAGAAATACTGTTGCAAGGAAAATCCCAAAAGAGGACTCTGGCATGACACCATGGAGGGACTAAAGTTCCATGGAAGACACTGGGGATTTTTTGGTTGTGAGACAAGAGTTATTGATTAGGAATCAGGAAATCTGAGATCCTGAGAAGATTTTTCCACTCTGCAGCTGTCTAACTATTGCAAGGCAAAGCATCCTTTCTCTGCATCCAGTTTCCTTATTCATATATTAGGCAAACTTGAAAGAAAGAGCTGATGGGAGAGCATTCCAGGCAATAGGAGCAGACAGCACAAAGGTTCTAAGGCAGGGCCATGTCCAGTATAATCAAGAAACTACAGAGAGACTATTGTGGCTGGAGGTAAGCAAAAGAGGGAAAGAGTAAGCCAGCCATATGGACTTTGGCTTCATTCATAGCAAATTGGAGAATGGCGAGTTGGAACAGAGGAGCTTCACTGTCTGACTTAGGCTTTGCAAGGACCATCTGGCTTCTGTATTGTGAGGGAACTAGAGATGGACATGGATCAGTAGGATCAGATGGGGGAGATTATGGTGCAAATCCAAGTGGAACTTGATGGTGGCTAGAACCAGAGGGCATTAGCAGTAGAGGTGAGAAATGTTATATTCTGCATAACCTTAGATGATAAAGCCAGTAGGGTTTCTGGATAAAGTGTCCACGAGGCGTGAGGCAGAGAGAAGTCATGAGTTGCTCGAAGATGTTGACTTCAACAACAAGAAGGATGGAGGTGCCATGAACTGAGATGGGGTTGTTTGCTGGAAGAGGTTTGGGAGGGCAGGAGATCAGGTTTGCTGTTTGGATAGGTCAAGTTTAAGATGCCGTAAGACAGCAAAATGACAATAGATGGAGAACACCTACAGGCAAGTGTGAAGTTGAGAAGAGAGGAGAAATTGATGACCTAATAGGCTTTCCAGGTGGCCCTAGTGGTAAAGAACCTACCTGCCAATACAGGAGACATAAGAGATGTGCGTTTGATCCTTAGGTCCAGAAGATCCCCTGGAAGAGGGCATGGCAACCCCCTCCAGTATTCCTGCCTGGAAAATTCCATGAGGGGCCTAGAGGGCTACTGCAGAGTTGGACACAACTGAAGTGACTTAGCACAACACAGCTTATGGGTGGTAAATAAATCCACTGGACCAGGTGACCCAGGGAGTGAATGTAGGAAAGCACTGCCAAACTGATTGGTTAAACCCTGGGCTACTGAAAGAGATGTATTTTAATAATAGATAATAAGAGATGTATTTTAATAATAGATAATAAATATCAAGCACCGTGCACAGTCTTCTGCTATTTATTCCTTGTATTCTGTAAGTACAGCTCAGTCTACGAACACGGGGCCCCTCTTGGGCCCGAGGTATCCATTCATCTTTCCTCCTTCCCTCTTCCTCCTCTGTCTCTAAACACTGGAGTCTAAAGATTTATTTCAGTTGGGGTAGACAGAGACAGGAAGAAATCCCATTTTGGCATGCAAGCCTATGCTTAATCCTTATTGCTCAATCGGTTTTCTCAACACCCTGCCCTAGGAGAGTATTAGGAACTTTCCCAACTATAAATAAAGGACACTGGTTCAATTTCATTACTGTTTCTTATGGGTCTAGAGCTCACTAAGTCATCTGAAGACAGAAATCAGTGGTGGGATTTGAGCTTTATACAAACCTCAGAAACTACCAATCAACAGGATTTGGAGTGCAAAGAGAAACTTTCTTGTCACAAGGCTCAGTAAATATCCCCTTCATCATCATGACTGGACTCAGATAAGTAACCTCACCCAATGACTAGGATTCAAATATATGAGTGTCAACTATCTGTCAGGCAGCGCCTGCATTCTCCATGCTTTAGCCAAAGGATGTTGTAACGCAGATTTAAAACATGCCACACTCTCCCCTCCTGTACCATCCTTGGGGCTTCGCTGGTGGCTCAGACAGTAAAGAATCCACCTGCAATGTAGGAGACCCATATTAGCTCCCTGGGTTGGGAAGATCCCCTAGAGAAGGGAATGGCAACCCACTCTAGTATTCCTGCCTGGACAAATTCACAGACAGAGCAGCCTGGTGGGCTACAGTCCATGGGGTTGCAGAGTCAGACACAACTGAGCGACTATCACTTACACTTTTTTTTTTTCATGCTATCCCTAGAGGAGGAAGTTCAAACACTTTGGTCTGCATTTCCAGACCTGCCCCTCCAGCTAGGAGCCTTCTCTGTGCATCTTACCCAGCCTCAGCAGCATCAGCTCAGACAGGCCATCAAGTGATGGGTGACTGTGCTCATCAGCCCATCAGCCCGATTTTGGCTTGATTACATTGAACAGCAAACCCACTTTACCATGTCAACTTTAGGTGATTGCTTGCTCTCCCCAGCACCTGGGGCAGTTTCCCTCTACAGGACCAGTTCACATCCAGATTCACAGACCATGCACCCACCACACACACCCAAGCAGCTCTGACAAAGGCTCTGTCTGTTTCACCAGGGGCCATTTGCACCACAGTTGCATGGGAGGGACACCACACATTTCTTCTTGAGAAGGATGACAACAGAGAAAGCTTTAACAGATAGAAAAGGGGGATGGTGTCATACACCTGGTAATGTATGTATGACTGATGCAAGGCACCCAAAACTGGTGCTCTGTGACAATCTGGGGGGTGGGGTGGGGAGAGAGGTGGGAGGGGGCTCAGGATGGAGGCTATAGCTGTATGCCTATGGCTGGTTCATGCTGATGTATAGTAAAAACCATCACTATATTGTAAAGTAATCATCCTCCTATTTAAATAAATAAATAAATAAAAAAGAACAACTAGCACATTCTTCAACTGAGGTTCAGTGCAATAAATATTAATCATATAAGACTCAAAAAGAAAAATAAAAGAAAAGGGGGCGGGCAAGAGATCATCTCTGAGGATTCCATTCACTGAAAGATCTTTTGTCTAGGAAGTATGAATAGATTTGGGTAAGAAAATGCCTCTGGGGCCTGCCAGTCATTGGCCAAGAGGATCTAATTCCCAGTACATCATCCTCTGATTATTCAAGGTAAACAGACAGACAGTGTCGGGCAGCCAGGAAAGGAAGTCTGAGTGACAGTTCCCCCAAAAGTTGTGCTCTGAAGTTGTGGTGTTTGCAGAAGTGGGAGCATTCAAAGAAGTGGAAGTGGGGAGTGTCCGTCATAACATCTGAACACCTCTGTCTGCTCCAAGTAGGACAAAACATGCCAGTGGGGCAGAAAGCGCATCGTGGACCTGGGTGCAGGCAACCCCAGGAGAAGCCCTTCACTTGGCCGCTTGCTCAAAGTGCAAACCTGAACCAGACCTGGAACTCATGTCAGCCTGTGCTTCCTCCGTGACTTAGGGACAACACTTCATCCTTGCAGAACTGAGGGCTTATGTGAGGCTCTTCATAATGGGCTTCTCTGGTGGCTCAGTGGTGAAAGAATCTGCCCTCAACACAGGAGACCTGGGTTCAATCCCTGGGTTGAATTTTACAGTTTTCAACCCCAAATACATTGTTGTTGACTCTAGTGGGTTGAGACATAAAAGTTTCATGCAGTGGAACTAAAGAGACTTTTTTCAAAGAGAATAGAGAATTTCCCTCTTTCTTGGAACATAGAGCATGCTGATGAGAGTTAAGTTCTATCTACATTTAGGAGGAGCTGCAAAGGACCAGCCTTGCAGGGGTGTCTTTTCGTTTTTCCAAAGTTCCCAAACAGTAACTGCAGGGACCTGAGTGTCAGTTCCTGGTTCCTGTGGAGCCACACAGACACCAGTGATCTGGGAAATTGTTACATCCCTACTGTTCACAAATGCTCCTCTGCTCAGAAGGTAGAGATTTGCCTCATGCCATGAAGACTCTTAATAAATGTTTAATTCCTCGAAGCTTTGTAAATGCCTTCTGCAGAAGTCTAAGAGGAGATGGAACAGGGATCTGGGAGTAAGTGGCGATGGTTAGGCTGACGATCATGTCCTCATGCCCTCCCTCACCTCACTGGACAATAAAAGCTCTAGATCAATTTACATTCCCACCAACAGGGAAAGTGAGAGTCGCTCAGTCGTGTCCAACTCTTTGTGACCCCATGGACTATACAGTCCATGGAATTCTCTAGGCCAGAATACTGGAGCCTTTCCCTTCTCCAGGGGATCTTCCTGACCCAGCGATTGAACCCAGGTTTCCTGCATTGCAGGTGGATTCTTTACCAGCTGAGCCACAAGGGAAGCTCAAGAATACTGGAGTGCACAGCCTATCCCTTCTTCAGGGGAACTTCCCACCCCAGGAATCAAACTGGGGTCTGCTGCATTGCAGGTGGATTCTTTACCAACTGAGCTATCAGGGAAGCCAACAGCGCAAGAGGGTTACCTTTTTGCCACACCCTGTCCAGTGGAATCTAGAAAAATGGTACAGATAAACCTATTTGCAGGGCAGAAATAGAGATGCAGACGTAGAGAATGGGCCCATGGACATGGGAAGCAGAGGAGGGTGGGATGAATTGGGAGAATAAGACTGGCATATATACACTACCATATATGAAATGGATAGCTAGTGGGAAGCTGTTGTATAAAACAGGGAGTGCGGCTCAGTGCTCTGGGATGACCTAGGTGGGTGGGATGGGGGTTAGGGGTGGGAGACTCAAGAAGGAGCGGATACATGTGTACGCACAGCTGATTCACTTACTAGTGCAGCAGAAACCAACACAACATTGTAAAGCAACAATACTCTATTTTTTTAAAAGGTGCTTGGTCAAAGAGTATTCATCTTCATCAATGTTACCAGAGACTCAGAACCAAGACGGACTTCCCTGGTGGCTCAGCTGGTAAAGAATCCACCTGCAATGCAGGAGACCTGGGTTTGATGCCTGGGTCGGGAAGATCCCCCGAAGGTGGGAAAGGCTACCCACTCCAGTATTCTGGCCCGGAGAATTCCATGGACTGTATAGTCCATGGGGTCGCAAAGAGTCGGACACGACTGAGTGACTTTCACTTCACTTTCACTAGAACCAGGACACATGGGGAAAGTTCTTCATTTTCAGGGTGTACTGTTTATATCATCAAGAGTAAAGTGCTTCCTAATTATTCAAGAACAAAACGTCACGGTAACTTCTGAATAATGAAATGCATTTTAATATGTAAAAAAAAAAAAGAAGCAAAATGTCCAAAAATAGAGCACTGGTTAAATAAATTATGATAGAGTCATATGACGAATTCTTTGCAGCTGTTAATCGTGTTGTAAAGGGACATACAGGTGATGAAAAATGTTCACCACTTGGAAAGAGAGAAAGTAGAGAACAAATTAATATTGCACTTTTTTTTTTGGCCAAGCTGCACAGCATGTGGGATCTTAGTGCCCTGACCAGGGATCGAACATGCAGCCCCTGCACTAGAAGCACGGAGTCCTAACCACTGGACCACCAGGGAAGTCCAATATTTTACATTTTTGTAAAGGAAAACCCATGTGCATATGAAATAATGTTTGCCCAGTGAAAAAGGAGAGGAAGAGGGATGGAATTCTGATTACAAAAGTGATGACGTGTATCATGAAAAGCAAGAAAAAGCACAAGGATGAAAATGTCACCATAATTCTTTCAATAGGCAAAACCGCTTTATATATGTGTGTCTGTGTGTGTCATTAAACGTTGTAAATCCATGGCTGATTCATATCAATGTATGACAAAACCCACTGGAAAAAAATAATAATAATAATAATAAAAAAAAAATTAAAAAAAATAAATAAAATAAAAAAAAATAAAAAAAAAAAAAAGAAAGTGAAGAATAAAAAAAAAAATAAATAAAATGAGAAAATGATGAAATACATTTAAAATTGCTTTTGAGCAACATTTGACAACTGATGGGAACAAAAACAGCGCAGTCGAAGGGCTCAATGTCTTACATCTATTCCTCTGACCGAGATGCGCCCAAAGACCCTTCTGGGGAAGAAACATGCTGCAGTCAGCGTATCTCTGGTGATGACAGTGTTTCACCAGCTGCCGACCGGGTCAGCTCCAGCCCTGGCTAACCAGCTGAGGACCATCTGGTGCACATTTCAGTTGTGACCAATGAGAAAGAAAGGCTAGGATGGGCTTAGCCCACCTTGCCAGCACTGCCAAGCCTGGTTCTAACTAGATGCTTTACAAACATCATCTCATGACTTCCTGGGTGTGTGTGGTTATTTATTTTTAATGGAAGGATAACTGCTTTATAGTATCATGTTGGTTTCTGCCACACATCCACATGAATCAGCCATAGGCATACATAAGATACTGCCAAGCAAAAACTGAGGCCAGAGAGCCAGCGATGCACCCACAGTGCCCGGCTCGTAACAGAAGATGTGGAAGCAGACCTGGGTCTCTGCTGTTCCCGCCACCCCACGTTCATGACCACATGCCCTTTCGTTCCCCTTGAGAGGCCTGAGCGAGCACCGCAGTGAGCACAGAACTAAAGGGACCGCACTGCCCGCTGGCTTTCTGGTCCACCTCTACTCCTCCCGGAGGCCAGTAGGCCCTGTGGGTGGCTCTGAGCTCACAGAGATGTTTCAGTCTCTGCGGGCCAACTCTCAGCCCCCTGGAAGCGTCTTTTCTCTACAGATCTGCCTAAAGTGTCCTCAGCCAGGGGTTAAGAGGATAAAAGGCCTAGAGCCGTAGGCTTATGAAGTCACAGATGCAAAGCGGAAAAAAATGGGACAGGGTAATTCTTAACAGGAATGTGGATTTGCTAGAAAAGTAATCCAGACGGTCCATCTACATAAGCCCGTGGGTATCTGACGTCTGTTCCCTCTCCATAGGAATAAATTTTTTTTAATGCCATTTCATGGGGAAAGAGAGATCAAATTTTTATTAAAATAATATGATGGAATTTCACAGAAAGAAGGACAGTTAAAGATCACTGAGTCTTATCTACTCTCCTTGTGCTAGATGGAACCCTTGGCTGCAAGTGATAGAAGTCCCACATCAAACCACGTGTGATCCCTACTCCCTTTCTGAAGGTGGGAAGGACTGAAAAGGACGGCAACAAATTTTAATAAGAGAAGAGACGAGAAGGGTTGTTTCTGACAGAATCAGACAAATCAATTAACTGATCTCTGGCAAGCAAAGATAATTGCATTTCTGAGTCTATTAAGGCACATCAGGGCTAGTTAGCTGATTTCACAGGGAGTTTAGCTGTCACTGGGCATCAGGCACAATGGGAAATGTCAGGGCAGCAACACAAGATGGCATTTTCTTTCAGGAGCCTCTTGACTTAGGAGTGAACCATTTTCACTTCGGCAGAGATGAGGCAAGTGAGTTTCTGCAGAGGGGATTTCAACCCTAATATTTCTACAAGTGTTTGGCCTTACACATCAGATCCTGATTATAGGTCCTTTTTGTGCAAATCTTCTGTGGGCAGGACAAAATTTACACGTAAAATCATCTAAAACATCTGAGCAGAAAAATCTTCTAAATGACATTGTAAAGAAGGAATGGAGGAAAGACAGGAAATGAAGCTGAATATCAAGCAATGAAAACCTTCACATAGATTATAGTCATGTGTGAGTGAGTGGATGACAGAATAAAACATAAAAGATACTCTTTAGAAGCAGGGGGAAAGAGGATTCACAAAAACTGGGCTGAACAGAGAAGGTGAATATCAATCAACATACAGAAATAGTTTGGAGAGGAGGTTATATTTGAGCTGGAGCTTGCAGAGGGTAGAATTGTCAAGGCAGATATTAATATTAAGGAAATGGCAACCCACTCCAGTACTCTTGCCTGGAAAATTCCATGGATGGAGGAGCCTGGTAGGCTACAGTCCATGGGTTCGTAAAGAGTCAGACACGACTGAGCGACTTCACTTTCTTTCTTTCTATAGTTCCTTTTGGAGAAGGAAATGGCAACCCACCCCAGTGTTCTTGCCTGGAGAAACCCATGGACGGAGGGGCCTGGTGGGCTACAGTCTGTGGGGCTGCAAAGAGTCGGACACGACTAAGCAACTAACACACAGGGTCTGAGCACAAACAATAACACAGAAGAAGTTTAAGATCAAACCACTGAGAGTCTGAGCACTGGGCTGAGAGAAAGCAGAAGGAAGCTGGGGGATTTTTAAACAGGGAAGCAAGATGGTAACATCAACCCTTTGGGGTAACAACTCCACTAACAATGTGAAGGACAGACTGGAAGCCAGGATTCACAGGTAGAAGGGACTATTTAGATAGCCTCTACTTGATACCAGTAGCCATGCTAGCTGTTTGCTCTGCATATATTAATTAATGCAATTAGCGCCCTACCTGATCAGATTACCCCATGAGATGGACTTTGTCATTACCATTTTAGAATGATAGCTGTCTCATGTTGCCAGAGCCTATACTTGGCAGAGTCTGACTTCAAAGCCAGGTCTGACCCACAGCCAGGCTCCCCAGCGCCTCCCCACCCTGCCTTTTTATCAGGATGAGGCTCACTACCAAGCACAGAGGCGACCATTCATGAAGCTTTTGACTGGTTTCAGGAGATGCTCTTCTTTGAGAATTCACCTTAGCCCTTAGCCCTAAATCCTTGAGCTCACCTCAGTATAAACTTGGGGTAAATGCGAGTTGATTGCTTGTTCAACCTCACCAAAAAGCAGTATACATTCTGGAACTAGAAAAAACTAATGATAAACATAAAAGTGCTGTAAGCAAGTAACTCCCTGATCAGGATAAATCCCCGTTCAGTATTCTCAGTTCTGTATCCATGTGATTTCAACACAGCATCTCACACAACACAGCATCTCACAGCAAATCAAGAGTGGGGGAGGTGGCTGGGACCTCCCTGGTGCTCCAGTGGCTAAGACCCCAGGCTCCCAGTGCAGGGGCCTGGGTCTGATCCCTGGTCAGGGAACTAGATCCCACACGCCACAACTAAAGATCCTACTTGTTCTAAGACCTAGTGCAACCAAATAATTTTTTTTTTTTTTTAAAAAGAGGGTTGTCTATCTTGGCAGACAGGGTAAATGAACTGGCATATCTGGACAGAGGCTCAAGAAACCTCTCATTAACTGGAGAAACCAAGTGGAACACAGATGACCACAGTCAAACACAGTTCAAAGAAGGACATGTTCCTTCTTCTCCAAGCCCCAGCTCTATTCTCTCCCATCCAAGGAGAGAATGGAGCACACATCCCCAAAGCCCACTTTCTCTCTCTTTGACGACATCAAGAGATCATCCACCATCTTTCACACAGGCCCCCACTGCGCCCGCGAGGTCTGGATGGCAGGCATCACATCCCCATGGAGTGCTGCTAGGAAAGTAATTACATTTCACATACACAGGGTGCCTGTGAGGTTCAGAGCAGAAAAATCCTTAGCCCTTGAGCTCCAGGGGTCACGCCTGTCAGGAACTGCCCCGGCAGAGGCAGAATCCCGGCGAGCATCAGGCCCAGCCTGCCCACAGCTCCCTGCTCACAGAATCCACGGGGGCTGGGGACCATCTGCATCCAGGTCTTCCTGAAGCTGGGACCTCAGGGGTCTCCGAGCTCCTGCCATCCCCCCGAGAAGTCTAACGGACGTCATCCAAAAGTTGCCCTGGCCTGTTCCTGAATGTAGCTAAACTGAAATCCACTCTCAAGCAACTCTGATCATATAATTATGCCCCCATCCACACTGAAGTGTGCCTAGACTTCCACACTCCTTGACTCCATGAAATGGAAGCATTAAGAGCTGAAAGAAAGCTGTGAGAGTCTTCCTTGCTCTGGGAGATGAGATGGACCAGTGGTCTCCAAGCATTCAGGATTTGCATATTTACCCATAAAAATATTTTCAGGCATGCAGCCGCAATACATGTGTGTTTATTTATAAATCATATGCATGTACAGTTCTCCTCATAAATGGTATGTGTTATAAATGTAAGAAAGGTATTTAAAAGATAAGAAATGTGATAATTCAAAGTTTAAAAATAATTATTTTATGTGTTAATGGAACACATAACTTTCTGTAACATACACAGTAATCAAAATATATATAACATATATGACATAGATATACAGTGGTAAGTATACATACAATGATATACAATAATAAAAATCACATGTATTATATATTAAAATATACATATAAAAATGTAGAATAGTGATTCAAAGTTCTGGTTTTAATTCAGCCCAATTCAATATTAGACTTTAGCAGTGAACATGGCTAAATAAGATGCCTCCCCAAACCATGTAGATATGGAAAGAAGAGTACCACAGACTTACTGGATAACTCATGAGTTCCATATGCATCAACCAGTGTTACCACCCGCACAGAGCTCTCTTTGTGCCCTGGATGTGCCATTTTGAAATGTCTTGCTAACAATAATGATTTCACACAAGCTTCAGTCAATATATGAAAGTCAATATACAGCTCAGATGGGGTGCATTATTAATAATTAGGGTTACAAATCCATATATACGTTCACATTTCTCAGTCTACTGAGTGTTGGCTCTGATGAACTGGTGGTCACTCTTTGTCAGTGTGAGATTCAAATGCCAAAGTCAGAGTACATCCTCAAAAAGTGAACCCAGCTGTATTTTAATTGTGTATTTTTAAAAGACATTGTAAATTCTCAGTTCTGAGTGAACTGGGTACAGGTGTATGATATGTGGTTTGGTGAGCTGGCCTCTACAAATATTGATCCTACAGACATCTTTTTATCAGAGTTACACAGGCAAGCTTCATTTCCAATAAATTCACCTTCCTTGAATGCTGACTGACAGATTTAATGGGAAGAGCGAGTAGGTAGGGGTGCAGGAGGAAGAGAGAAATTAGCATTTTCTGGTCTTTGTCAACTTATGGCTCATTTTCAAATGCACTAAAAGTCTGGGCTTTCCACTTGGCAGGGAAAAAATCATACAAACTCTTCCCTCGTGAATCCAAAATTCCCTCTGACCTCTCCTCACCACCATCATCTCCTGCCAGAGGAAAAATAAAACAAGGGAAACGAACAAACGATATAAAGAAGCACAATTAGTGAAAGCATACTCACCCTCTCTGAAACAGATCCACATTATAAAATTTATGTAGCTCTACAGAAAACTCAACCGTTCCTTGTACTTCAGACATGATCTTCTTGGTTCATTACCTAAAAAAAACAAGAGGAAATGAAGAGGTTGAGGTCTCATCAGCCAAACACAGATAGCCTGGGCTTCTACAACTGGACCCCAAGCAGCGCTGATGTAGACGGACAAGAGCATCTGGCCAATGGACCATAATGTGTCCACTGGATGTCATCACTCAGGGGGGCTCCTTTCAGAAGAAAGACGAAAAAAAAAAAAAAAAAAAGAAAGACAGAGAGAGATGAGATGACTTACATGATGCCAAACAGCTCACACTTCCAAGAACTAGGACTCAGACCCAGATACCCTAGTTTCTAAAGCTGGGCTAGTCCCCTGCCCTTCCTTACCTGTCAATGCCTTGAGGCACTAACATCTGGCTACGGGCACATGCATAATGATCAACAGTGCAACAATCCCTCCTCTACTTGTGTGACCTTGAGTGGGTCACTGAACTTCGCCCAACCTCAGTCTCCTCATCTGTAATGGAAGGGCTGGTAACAGCACAGAAGTCTCATAGATGAAGGGAAGTTAAATGTGCCACAGAGAGAACTTTGCACAGTTCCTTGTTGCTGTGGTTCGGTGCCTAAGTCATGTCTGACTCTTTGCCACCCCAGGGACTGCAGCACACACCAGGCTCCGGAGTCCTTCACTCTCCCCTGGAGTTTGCTCAAACTCATGTCCATTGAGTCGGTGATGCTATCTAACCCTCACATCCTCTGCCGCCCCCTTCTCCTCCTGCCCTCAATCTTTCCCAGCATCAGGGTCTTTTCCAATGTGTTGCCTCTTCCCATCCAAAGTATTAGAGCTTCAGCTTCAGCATCAGTCCTCCCAAGGAACACTCAGACTTGATTTCCTTTAGGATTGACTGGTTTGATCTCCTTGCAGTCCAAGGGAGTCCCAGAAGAATGCTGGGATAAAAGTCCTTGCCCCATATGGCACATAAGGAAAGAGATCAGCCAGTCTCTAACCTGAAGTCCCTTTGTGACTTTAGAATGTTCCAGTGGTATGTGCTTTCATCAGCAGCCTCTGTTGACCACCATGTGTAATGGGACAATACAAGCTACCTGGGAAGAAGCTAAAAGGTAATTACTTGAAATTCCTTGCAATTGAGCAGGTTCTTGGGGGACTGTTCCTGCTGCCACTATTTAGTCGCTCAGTTGTGTCGGACTGTTTGCGACCCCATAGACTGTAGCCCACTAGGCTTCTCTGTCCAGGAGATTCTCCAGGCAAGAATATTGGAGTGGGTTGCCATGCCTTTCTCCAGGGGATCCCCAAGGATCAAACCTGCGTTTCCTGCATTGGCAGGCAGATTCTTTACCACTGAGCCACCTGGGAAGCCTCGAAGAACTTGATCTTTCTAAATAGGTCATAGTAGTAGCTGGCAGGATCTTGGAAAGGGGAGAGAATAAGGAGGGAGTAAGAAGAGATTTGGTCTCTCTTGGCTGGCAAAGGATGATTGGCACCTATGTTTCCTTTCAAAGGCCCCCCTCTCTCTGCCCCCACGTTGCCTGGAGGACCAGACCACCGTTGCTGGGGTTCAGAATCCAACCTCACTGCAGGTAATGGGGTCATGCTATGCCAGACTCAAAAATAAGAGCACAAGGGATTAACTAGGCTTTAAGACTGAGTAAGTAAACAATGACAACAGCTTTGTCTCAGCTCCGGCCAGAGTGCCATCTGGGGCACTGTGTCTGAAGACGCAGGATTCCACATGCCATGTTAAAATGCAGATCTTAGGATCCAAGCACCTGGTTGACCAGATCACCATGCTCTTGTGGGACTACTTCCACACGCAGGTGCAACAGAGCAGGACTCGCTGGGGCTTGCCCCTTTCCAATCCACCCCCACGTCCTCTGCCTGCCTTTTGTCTTCGGAAAATTTTAGTCAAAGATTAAATTTAATCAGAGAAGTGGGAAATGGGGAAACCAAGGAAATCAGTCAAAGGAGCCTAAATAATAATCATGCAGTCATTAAGCATAGTCAGGGCCTTTAGTTCTTTCTCAAGGGCTATAGACAATAGTCTGAGCCATATCCTGTGAGCTGTCCTATAGATACTAAAACACCAGGTGGAGAAGTTACCCACATGATGACCAAGACATAACTGCCACAATTCTGAGAACTGGCCACAAAGAAATGGGAACAAACGCACCCCACTAGGAAGTGATTAGGACTATTAACTGTACTAATTAAATATTAATTAGGGAGATTAACTGTACCTGAAACAACCAAGATGATGCTGGTCAGACCACTGGTGATCAATTTGAAGATGACTGTTAGAGAGGACTATACTGTTTCTGCATGTAGTTCCCTCCCACTCCGCCTGCTTTTGGAGGCGGGGGTTTAGAGTTTGGATGGATGTCTGCCACCCTCCTCCCGCCACCTCCACCCCCCCAGTTGCCAGCATCTGAAATAAAGCAAACTTTCCTTTCCCCCCACCTGGCCTGTTTATTGGCTTTTGAGCAGCCAGCAGCCAGACCCCACACACAGTCTTTCCATAACACGGCCACAAAACTCTCCTCCCCCTGAACGTCAGAGCTGAGTCTGACCCCTCCCCTTAGTTCTTACACCCTGAGGTCTTTCCAAACCCCATCTCTCCACCGGTACAGTGAAAGAAAGCCAGTGAATTAAGGAGGTTCAGAGGACTGAAGATTATCAGGTATATAAAGAGCTTCCGTCATTTTCTGACAAATCGTCAATCATTCATCAGTGGAAGCAGCGAGTATTTTTATTTCTGCCTTCAACACCACTGGCAGAAATTCAAAAGCCCCCTCATGCAATGCAGACCCAATGAAGACTCATTCTCTCTCCTTTATATTAGAGGTTCTGGGGTCCCTGGAGGCTTGGCCTCCATGTCAATTAAGGTGGAAAAATTGTTTGCACTTTTCATTGCAATGTTTCTTAAATGTTTCATTAGTGACTTACAATGTTCAGAAAATGTTTCAGAACATCCTCAAAAGCCTCTGAGGAAATTTGTTAAAAAATATTAAGGCTATTTTGGAGAAATACCAGGATGCCAAAACCTCATCAGATACTGCTTGGAAACAAATCCCTTTACAAACACATCTTCCTTTAAAATGTAATCTTTCCCTTAAAACATCAATCTTCAAAGTGAGTGGCCTTTGAAAGATTAAATGAAAAAAGGCGTGTTGATCTTAATGGGCATCAGCATTGACTTTATGAAAAGGGCATGCAAAGTTACTGTGCTCAAAAGATTACACGCCATAGAATTACATCATGGCAGGTGGAGAAGGTTCAGGAAAGGACCGTCTGATGCTACAAAGCATAAAGTGAGGACAGAGAAGGCATGCCAGAGCACAACCCAGCACGTTCCAGGGGGACCCGAACACTCTATCAGATCCTGTTGCTTCCTCTGTCTGAGAGAAGCAACAGAAACTGTCCTCTGACCTCCCGTAACTGCATTCATGAGTGACCTTATCGCCAGGGCAATTTTCTCCAGGCAGCCATTCTAAGGAGGTAGATAGCTCCACTTTTCTGCCTAGTCACTGCAATGGGAATCAGCTCTGCATTCAAAGAAAACAATCTCATTGGGAATGAAGACCAGCATCTCTTCATTGGAAAGGGAGGAAGGTGGAAAAGGTAGAAAGCCTTCCATCTGCGAGGAGCCCTGCTTGTGCCCTGCTTCAAGAGCACCCCAGCTGCATTAGATGCCAACCCCTGGCCTCACCTCTGAACGGGACCTTGGACCAGCCAAGCAGCATCTCTGAGCCTCTGTATTCACATCTGGAATGTGGACCAACACCACGCTTTCAGGCAGGATTGCTTAGGATCCAAATTGGAGCATCTCCTGGAGGTGTTCATTCCTTTCACACACCAGGAGCAGAATCGAGCACAGGGACCCACCCAGAGCACCAGGGATAGACAGACAACCGTGTCATCAGACGACACAAGCCAGAAAGGAGAGAGCCGGGTCACAGCTGTGGCCCATGGGAATAGGTGCCCTGACATAAAGGTGTACAGAGAAGACCCAGCAGGGCAGCCTGCAGGAGGCTGGCCCGTCTCCCAGGCACCACGCTCAGCCCCTCAGAGCCACAGGACCTCAGGCAAGACCTTGCGCACTCTGTGCCTTGGTTTTCCCAACTCGAAATTGCTTTGCAACCAGCCTATGATACACGCTTAACAAGTACAAGCCATTCTGGTACAGAAGAAAACCTAAAAACAATATGATGAGCATGGCAGGAAAGAAATGATAACTGCCTTCCTCCTATGAGTTACTGGACCCCCTGGCAGACTGTGAGCTTCCCTGGGGTCTCCCAGCTGGCAAGAGGCAGAGGGGAGGTCGGAATTCATGTATCTGATTCCCACACATCATAGCAAATGCAACCTCAGCCACTTGGCCCCCTGATGTTAAAAATTAGTATTTTCTTTCCTTCGGTGTAGAAATTAAAATGGGCTGTATATGCCTATTATTTTTCTGTCTGAAGACAATGCCAACCGAAGCATCCCACACCACACTGAGGTCTTATTTCCCATGGGGTGCTGAGCTCGCCTTAGGCAGCATCTGAAAAGCCAGGCATGAAGGCACATAAGGTTCACAACCTCGTAAAAGGATGACAGAATTGTAAACTCAGGTAGAGTCTAAAAGCACCGCAGGCAAGGGGGCAAACACCATTGTTGTTGGCAGCTCCCCGCGCAGAGCCAGCCCCTTCCCACCAGTGCTGGTGGCGCTCACCCAGAAGTTAGGCATGTAGCTAGAGTGGGCAGCAATGCATCTCTCCTTCTACCTCCTGAAATGCACGTACACAAATGGGCACCTAAGTGTGTGTGTGTGTGCGCGCACACAGACACACATACTTAAAATGCATGTTGGGAGTGACCTCTTGGAAAGACGACACAGAATCACGCAAAAGGCAGCAGCTTGGTCATGTGCAGACCATTTTAAGGGCTAGCAGGAAATGGCAACCCACTCCAGTGTTCTTGCCTGAAGAACCCCATGGACAAAGGAGCCTGGTGGGCTTCAGTCCATAGGGTCGCAGAGAGTCAGACACAACTGAAGTGACTTAGCAGCAGCAAGGGCCCGTTAAACCAGGTTTTGTCCTCCCAGCTTCCACATCTGTAACCCTAAAAAGTAGTGGCTATTTTGCAGTGACTTTCCCGCCCCCCCCCCCCAATGGACACTAATACATTTCCAGCAACATTATGGATGCTCAATAAACAGCATATAAGGCTAACGTTAGAATAGTTAATAATAACAACAGGAGTTTATAGAGAGCAAAGACAAGCTTGAGCACCCAAAGAAGTTCACCCTGTATGGTGGGGGAACCAGCAGGAGAACCCAGGCTGAACCCAGAAGACAGAAACGCCCTTCAAACTCTGGGGCACTCTGCCCTGCCAACCTGTCTTCTCCCACTCTGTCACCCACCTCCTCAGAAGCTCCAAAGGCAGCCTCATCGAAGCACTCCACCTCCTCTGAACAGGGCTTCCCTTTGCATGACTGTCATCCGCTCTGTCCACCAGGTGGGTCACATATCTCCTCCCTCCGGGACCTGCTCCCAGCGCTTAAATGTCCACCCCAGCTCCCCGGGACCATTCCTCAACAGTTATGCCCCCAACAGACTGTGCCCCCACTGCCCTGACCAGCCTGTGTTCTGGAAGTACATTTGTCTTTCAGGTTATACATGTGAGTTCCAGGGGCTTCCCTGGGGGTCCAGTAGGAAGGATCCGCCTTGCAATGCAGGGGACATTGGTTCAAACCCAGGTCTGGGAAGATCCCACGTGTCACGGGGCAATTAAGCCTGTGTGGTGCCACAGCTACTGATCCTGTGCCTCAGAGGCTGGGAGCCACAACTACTGAAGCCCAAACGCTCTAGAGTGTGCTCTGCAACAAGAGACGCCACCGCAAGGAGAAGCCCGAGCCCCGCCACCAGAGAGTAACCCCTGCTCTCTGCAACTAGAGAAAAGCTGGGGCAGCAAGGAAGACCCCGCACAGTTGGGGGGAAAAAAATGTGAGCTCTTTACAGGAAGGACATTCACTGAGGTGAGCAGAAAATATAGCAGAGAAGAGCATGGAATAGCATCTGTGGGACAAATCAGAGAAGGAATAAAACAAAAACAAATGCA
The DNA here is from genome assembly GCF_033118175.1 of Dama dama. NCBI lineage: Eukaryota > Metazoa > Chordata > Mammalia > Artiodactyla > Cervidae > Dama > Dama dama. The sequence continues at coordinate 5,553,216 of NC_083701.1, read as the reverse complement.
AGAGAAATTTACATACACACTGATAAATAAATGAACCAATGAGTTGATTCTCTTATTTCCAATCAAGTAGAAAGTTTCCCTGAGCACCTGGCACCAGCCCCTACTTAGGACTGAAGAGTCTGAAATGATTCATGGCTCTTGGTTTCAATGCAAACCTGACTTCCTTCTGTGCTCGGTGCAGGGAACGCAAGGCAGTTCAATCCATCATGTTTAAGAAAATTCCAGAGAGGAGCCAACATCCGAGAGGGAGGCAGTCACTGATGGTGGCTCCACGGCAGAGGACACTCTATTTATCCTTCCAGAAGCCACAGTGTAAACAGGAGAGGCGGTGAATGCCAGCCGCGAGGCTCCCACCCAACGCGTTGAGGCTGGCATTTCAGACGCGCTCTGTGTTGTTGCCCCGTCCGCGGAGCTCAGGGATCCGACTCTGCTGACATCTGTCACTAGCTTCACAAAGGCAGCAATGACTCAGCCGGAGGTGGTGTTCCCACGTGGACCACCCACGAGATCTGGAAGCCCCCACTGTCAACCTTACACACACACGGATGGCCACCCTCCTCCCAGCCACGCTTTCAGCCAAAAATAGAGAGGAAGGGACTTAAAAACGATGTGAAATGATGTTTTGTGGAGGCTCCTGGGGGCCAAGAGGAAGGGGAGAACCAGCCTGCCTTGGCACTTTTTTTTTTTTTTTTTTGCCACATGGCATGTGGGATTTTAGTTCCCCAACCAGGGAATGAAGCATTGGAAGCATGGAGTCTCAACCACTGGACCACTGGGGAAATCCCAGCTTCAGCTCTTCTTAATGTAGAGCTGATGCTGTAGGCTCCTCCTGCTCTGGGACCACAGGTATCTCCAGGGTCGGTGAGCCCCACAGGGAGTGGTCTCTGTTGAGGCTTCGGCTGTTGGCTCACAGACCCACAGGGCTGCACAGGCCTTGGCATTTAGAAAGCCCGACCCCCCGTGACACAGAAGAGGAAACCGAGACCCTAGGGTACACGGAGAGGCAGCCAGATGCAGAGGAGGGAGCGAAGTTCGGTGTGAACTGCCACAGCCACAGATCCTGGCCTTGATTCGTTCCTGCTTTTGTGCAGGTGCCTTTTTCTCTGGTCCTCAGTGTTACCACCTGTGGATAGGGCTCCTGACTCCTTCCCAGCACGGCTAGTGTGAGGAACGGAAGAATTTGTATGTAAAGTATACTAAGCACATACCACGAAAGCCAGCCCTCAGAAAACACTCCAAGTAGCTGTTACTGTTATTGACATGATTTCTATACTGACAACAAATACTCAATAACAGCAAGGGAAGGAAACAAGCCTTCCATTCAAGGTCAGCAATTCCTGCTATGCATTCACCGAGTTCTGTCTGACTCTTTGTGACGCCACGGACTGCAGCACTCCAGGCTTCCCTGTCCTTCACCACCCCCCGGAGTTTGCTCAAGCTCAAGTTTACTGAGTTGGTGATGCCATCCAACCATCTCATCCTCTGTCGTCCCCCTCTCCTCCCGCCTTCAATCAAAAGACCCAGCATCAGGGTCTTTTCCAATGAGTCAGCTCTTCCCATCAGGTGGCCAAAGTATTGGAGTTTCAGCTTCAACATCAGTCCTTCCAGTGAATATTCAGGGTTGATTTCCTTTAGGATTGACAAGTTTGATCTCCTTGCAATACTCCAATAAAAAGAAATGCCCTGATTTTTGTGGGCTAATAAGTGTCACGATGGTTCTACAATAGCACGGCCTCGGCTGTGAGTCCCTGACCAGTGAGAAGGGAATGATAAGCATCCTGGAAAATGGAAACCAGGGTTGTGCCAAGGATATGGGGTCACAGGGAGTAAGGATTGAAGGTAAGACCCCAAAGGGACAAACACAGTGCAAGACCGGGCAGGGTGAAGGATTAGGGTGGTTACCTTCGAGTGTGATACAGAACAAACTTGAAATAGCAACCTTCACACTGGCGTGAATATTAATCTTTATAAAATGACGATGACAATGTGTTTTGGGGCATGAATTAATCATGAGCTTACACTTTTTAATTTTTAAAAACAAGCTTCCCTTTATAAACATCTCAGCAACACCTGCTCAGACTCCCTTTGTGGCCATGATGAGACCACTGGTTCAATCATTCTGAAAATGCTGATACTAACTAAAGGCTTCACATGTGTCAGCAATGGTACCAGGGAGACATGCATGTGTAAGTCAGGAGTTCAAGAAAGGGAGAGAAGACAACCGATGATTATTCTGTGCTACAGTAAGTGCTGCAAGGGGATGGTACAGGAAGTCTGTCCCAGGGCCATGGAGCTGGCCCATCATTGCCTCACCTGTGTAAGAGGTGAGGGGGATGGAGACCACGTAACAGGACACACACCTGTGAAGGCTGAGCACACGTGAAGTGCAACTGCCAAGGTGAATGTCTTCCACTCAACCTGACATGTTTGACCACACACGAGGTGTTATTTGATATTTAAGGATGAAGGATGGGGGATCCTCTGGTGGCCCAGTGATTGAGAATCACCTGCCAGTGCAGAAGACAACAGTTTCAATCCCTGGAAAGGAAGGACCCCACACGCCACTAAGCCCGTGAACCACAACTACTGAAGCCTTCACGCCCTGGAGCCTGGGACCCACAGCAAGAGAAGCCCACATACCACAATTGGAGAGTAGCCCCCACTCACCACATCTAGAGAACGTCCGGGCCGTAACAAAGACCCAGCACAGCCAAAAATAAATAAACATAATCATATGAGAAAGAAGAAGGACAAATAATAGTTCACACAAATATCACGCTTGATTAGACAGAGGAGCATGACAGAGCTGTCCCTGCAGGGAATGCAGGGGTAGCACCAGAGCCAGGCTCTCTAAGTCCTGCGTCTAAAGGGCCACATCCAGCTGGGGCCCAGGACTCACCCCATCCATCTCTCCCAACCTGCCAGCATTACACACACCCCGCTGATTTACAGAATATTCAAGACAGTTCACAATTCTCACCTCCTGGTTAGGGGAGAATGGATACATGTATATGCATGGCTAAGTCCCTTTGTTGTCCATCCGAAACTACTTCAACATTGTTAACTGGCTGTACTCCAATATAAAACAAAAAAAGCTCAGAAAATAATTTATTAATTAAAAAAATAATTCTCACCTCCCTACCTCTGCACAGACTATTCCACTGCCCTGACCTAACCTCAGAGAATTTTGAGCATTACTTTGCTAGCGTGTGAGATAAGTGCAATTGTGCAGTAGTTTGAACATTCTTTGGCATTGCCTTTCTTTGGGATTGGAATGAAAACTGACCTTTTCCAGTCCTGTGGCCACTGCTGAGTTTTGCAAATTTGCTGGCATATTGAGTGCAGCACTTTAACAGCATCAAATTGCCAACATCTGTCAGATCATAGAAAAAGCAAGAGAATTCTAGAAAAACATCTACTTCTGCTTTACTAATTATGCCAAAGCCCTTGACTGTGTAGATCACAACAAACTAGAAAATCCTTCAAGAGATGGGAATACCAGATCACCTTATCAGCCTCTTGAGAAATCTGTATGCAGGTTAAGAAGCAATAGTTAGAACTGGACACAGAACAACAGACTGGTTCCAAACTGGGAAAGGAGTATGTCAAGGCTGGATATCACTGTGCTTATTTAACTTATTTGCAGAGTCCATCATGAGAAATGCCGTGCTGGATGAAGCACAAGCTGGAATCAAGATTGCCAAGAGAAATATCAATAACCTCACATATGCAGATGACACCACCCTTATGGCAGAAAGTGAAGAGGAACTAACGAGTCTCTTGATGAAAGTGAAAGAGGAGAGTGAAAAAGCTGGCTTAAAATTCAACATTCAAAAACCTAAGATCATGGTATCCTATCCCATCACTTCATGACAAATAGATGGAGAAACAATGGATACAGTGAGAGGCTATTTTCTTGGGCTCCAAAATCACTGCAGATAGTGACTGCAGTCATGAAATTAAAAGACACCCACTTCTTGGAAGAAAAGCTATGATCAACCTAGACAGCATATTAAAAAGCAGAGATATTACTTTGCCAACAAAGGTCCATCTAGTCAAAGCTATGGTTTTTTCAGTAGTCATGTATGGATATGAGAGTTGGACTACAAAGAAAGCTGAGCGCCAAAGAATTGATGCTTTTGAACTGCGGTGTTGGAGAAGACTCTTGAGAGTCCCTTGGACTGCAAGAAGATCCAACCAGTCAATCCTAAAGGAAATCAGCCCTGAATATTCATTGAAAGAACTGATGCTGAAGCTGAAGCTCCAATACTTTGGCCACCTGATGTGAAGAACTGACTCATTGTAAAAGACCTTGAGGCTAAGAAAGACTGAAGGCAGGAAGAGAAGGGGACAACAGAGAATGAGATGGTTGGATGGCATCACCGACTCGATGGACATGAGTTTGAGCCAGCTCTAGGAGTTGGTGATGGACAGGGAAGCCTGGCATCCTGCAGTCCATGGGGTTGCAAAGAGTTGGACGTGACTGAGCGACTCTCACTCACTCACTTCACTCAAGAAGAACTTACGCACCAGCTGCCCTCTGACATCAAACAGCCTAGCTGCTTGGGCCTCAGTCCCGACCCCGCTCCCATCTTACTCACTACAGTCATCCTCTAATGATTAGAGCAGCTAATATTTACTGAGTGCTCCCTGGGTGTCAGGCCCAAATCTAAGATTTCCTGTATGACTAATTTAATCCTCCCAACAGTCCCACTGGTAAATACTGCTATGGTCATTCCTATTTTCTGGATCATGCACAGATAGGTTAAGCAACCTGCCTGAGGTCACACAGCTAAATAGTAAGCAAAATTTAGATCAGAATCAAGGCAGTGTGGTGGTGGTCCTGGCTTCTTGCTGCAGTGCCTCCTGCAGGCACCACACAGGAAGGAAGGATGCTCACCGGTCCGACCCAGCACCAAGCCCAGGAGGCAGCTCAGGGTGCTCGGTGAGTAGAACGGGATGTTGCTGTTTAATCACTAAGCCATGTCCAACCCTTTTGGGACCCCATGGACTCTAACCCACCAGGATCCTCTGTCCATGGAGATTCCCAGGCAAGAATACTGGAATGGGTTGCCATTTCCTCCTCCAAGGGACCTTTCGGACCCAGGGATAGAACCCGTGTCTCCTGCACTAGCCGATGGATTCTTTACCACTGAGCCACCAGGGAAGCCTGAATAGGACTGGGTATTAATTCATTAATTGAAAGGAGTTGGATCACATATGGAAACCACCTTGCCTAGTCACACATTGAAATACAGTTTGGAATGTAAACCTCTCATTTGAATAAATATTTGCCTTTCCTGTCTCTGTAACAGTCTTTGCAAACTGCTCTTTCATCTCCTGGCCCCCAGCCCAGGAAGCCCTCCCACCCATTTGAGCTTCTACTCCCAACTTGCATGCACCTCTAGGCCTGCTTCAGAGAACTCTCTAGGCCAGAAGACTAAGCAGCACTTTGCTATGTGTGAAGACATTAGCTAAATGGGGTAATTCACACTAAAGTGTGAAAGAAGCCAACAGTGGGAGGGGAGCAGGGAGGAGAAGCCATTTTAAGGTGGGAGTTGAGTAAGTCCTCTACTTGTTGCAAGCACCTCAACTTTCTGGAACTCAAGGTAACCATGGACAGTCCTTATCAGGCTTCCCACTTTGATCCTCCCCTTCAAAGTCACAGAGCCAAGTTACTCAGTTGCCCTCTGGCATCCTATTTTTTCTGAGCCAAATGGGAAAAGAACAGTGTTTTAGAATTAGACCTGAGTTTGAACCCTCCACTTTTGAGCTTTGCAACCTTAGACAAGTAACCTAACATCTTCTGAGCCTCTAGTTTCTTATCTGTAAAATGGGTCTGGAGAGAATTAGACCAGCCCAAGACAGTCCTGGCACAGAAGGGGGCAGTGCGCTGAGCGTGGCTTTCTCTTCCTTTTGCCAGTCTCACTCCTCGTCTTTCCCCCCTTCTCCAGGTCTCTGGAAAGGACTTTGAAATTACACCAAGTCACCTCCATGTGAACCTTCAAGTTGTGAACTCTCAAAGATCAGAACGTGCGTTCACGTGACCAGTCACGTAAGTTAGTTCACATGTCTGGCATACACTGTCCAGGCGTGCATCCTTTACAAGGCTGTGCTTTTGAGACCTTTTACTGAACAGAACGTGTAGAGAACAGTAGAACAGTATCTGTATTTCCAGCCCAGGATGTCCAGTAGCAAGCGTAAAAGGAGTGGTATACAGACAATTGTGTTAGCTGGGTACTTAGGCTGACTTTGTTGAACTTACAAACAAACTGGACTTAAGAATGTGCTCTCAGGACAGAAATCGTTCACATGTAGGGAACTTGCTGTACCTCCCGGGCTATGTTCTGAAGATATTCTTACCAGATGTTTCTTCCCAAAATAATCTCTTGGTTCAATACGTTTGAGAATCACCAGATGATGCAAGGTTAATTCTTGAGCCTGAAGAACTTCTCACAACCTTTAACACGATGCTACTTGCAGCAACTCTTCCAAGGCAAGGACTATGATGCTGATTTGTCCCAAAAATTACATTTTAAGAGTACACTACATGCCATGAACATTGCTATCTACCAACGATGAACTTACTTCCTGAAACTTCGCTTACGGGCTGGAGGGGTAGATGCATTAGCAGAAAATCCCCTTTTGCCTGAAAGGATAATTGTGATTTCAGTGTAGGGACCTCTGCATGGGAGTGAAGGCTCAGTGAGTATCCAGGGGCTGGAACCTTCAGGCGGTTTACTTTCCAGTCCCCACTGAGCCCATGCCAGGCATCTGCCCTCCTTCATGCCCACCCTTTGTTCCTTTCCATTATTTATGTGTATGCCTTGCAGAGTCTCTGATGTCCTGGGAAGCAGAGCAGAGTGTGAGACAAAATAAGTATCTACAATAATGATGGTTGAAAGGAAGAATGGAGGAATGAATGGATGGATAGATGGATGGATGGACAGATGGGTAGATAGATGGATGGGTAGATGAATGGATGGACAGATGGATGGTTGGAAAGATGGATGAATGGATGGACAGATGAGTAGATGAATGGATGGATAGATGGAGGAATGGATGGATGGGTAGGTGGATGGATGGATGGATGGGTGGGTGGATGGATGGATGGATGATGGACAGATGGATGGATGGACAGATGGATGGATGGAAAGATGGATAAATGAATGGACAGATGAGTATATGGATGGATGGGTGGGTGAATGGATAGATGGATGGATGGGTGGGTGGATGGATGGATGGATGATGGATAGATGGATGGATGGAGAAGAGACAGAATGATATGAGAGTCAAAGTGCTAAACAAGGATTCATACCACCCACATTGAAACCCAGATCTTCTATGAGCATATATATGCCTGTGACTCCATCTCTCCGTTTATGAAACAAGTGACCTGCATGAGTCAGTGGAGACCACCGGGCATGTGATGGACCAGAGAACAGCACCCCAAGCCCCAGTGATGGTGGCTTTTGAGCTAAGTAGACCTGGAGCTGCCCAATCTATTTTCCAACAGAAAAGACAGACATCTTTACTAGGTGAAATCTCCTGACATCAATTGTAGGAAATGAATTTAATAATTTTCAAAACCATCTGCAGTCCAAACAAATTCCATCTGTGGAACGTGTTTGTCCCACTGGTCACCAGCTCATGAGACGTGGAGCAGATAGTCATGAGCCAGTGTTTATTCAGTGGCCGCTGGGGGCCAGGTGTCTATGTGCTTTACCACAACATCTCATTCAACCTTCCACCAGTTCTGGGAGTGGTTACGATCATTATCCCCACTTGACAGATGAGAGGACAGAGGCTCAGAGAGGCTAAGAAGTCACTTCCCTGTCGTCAGAGAACAGGGTCGGAGCTGGGTGACCTGGGAGAGCCTCCTCCTGTGAATGGCACGGAAGCTCATGTTGCTTGTCCTTGGTTCAGCTCTCATTCAACCCCACAGCAGCCCTGAGAGGTTCCAGTTTTCCTGGTGAGTCCACTGAGGCTCAGAGAGTCCCCAAAGGGGTACAGGCAGGCCCCAACTCAGGTCTGTGCAGCTGAAAATAGCGGCGCCACAGTTAGCTGCAGGTTGCACATAGAGCTTCCCTGTGGCTCAGCGGGTGAAGAATCCGCCTGCAATGTGGGAGACCTGGGTTCGATATCTGGGTAGGGAAGAGCCCTTGTTGAAGGGAATGGCTACGCACTCCAGTATTCTGGCCTGGAGAGTTCCGTAGACTGTATAGTCCATGGAGTTGCAAAGAGCCACTACCTGACTTTCACTGTGCACATACAAAGAAACTGGTACTTCATGCAATTTCCTGAAAGATGGGGGAAGGAAGCACAAATAACCATTTAAGGAAAATCATTTAACAGCATGGTACAATTAGGTCATTACGACCCTTCTCAAGATTTTCATTTTCCCCTATTTCTCTGCCTTTCTCCACCCTACTCTTTTTAAACTACCCCCACTGACCCAGAAGGACATTCCTGATGTAGTAAGTTAATGCCTTTGCCTTTCTCTGTGGGGAAATATGTCTGCAAGGGAAATATGCCCCAAATCCCAAGTGCTATTTATCTAATAAGACTGCAGTTACCTTAATTATATTTCAGTGTCTCCACTTGTCCAAGAAATTTGCCTGCATCGCCCTGCCATATCTCTGCTTCTCTAGCCGCCTCATGGTCTCTGGGTCCTGTAAGGAATTACCCCCAGAAAAGCCAGCCCCCAAACAGAAGGAGCCTGGCGGGGAGACAGCACACCCACTGGGTTAGCATGGAAGGTCTTCTCCTACTTCGCATTACAGATGTGTTCCACACCAAGCCAGACAGGGCTCAGAAGCCAAAGGAGCACTAATGTGGGGGTGGGGGCGGGGGCAGGTGAGGCTCAGACACACCTGAGCTTCCGCATCTGGTCTCTGCCACTCACCACCTGGATGGCCTGGCCATCACCTGACCTCGCTGAGATACAGTCCTGTTAGATTTCAGGGTTTGGATCGGTGCAGTATAATGATGAATGCCATCCTCCCAGGCCCTAGGTGGGTCTCCTTGGGATCAGGTCTCATTTACTCAACAAACATTTACAGAGCGCACATTCCGTGCCAAACAGTACGCCTGGCACTGGACACTCAAACATGAAAGTGGATTGTTGGTCCCTGTGCTTTGTGGGGAGAAAGCAGGAAAATTCTGACTCACAAAGACTTTGATCTTAACCCATCTGCTACTTAATAAAAAGACAAGTTTAGGCAGATGATTTAACTCTGCAGCACCTCACTTTCATTATTTGCACAAAAAGAACAGTTACCTTTTCCCATATGCCTGTAATGACTAAAATAATACAGGTTAAATCCCTACCATGGTCTTTGGATCACAGCCAGTGCTTCACAAATCAAGGCAGTTATTCAACTGATAACTTGTGAACAGGATGCAGAGTATCAGGGCCTCAATGTCAGTATCCCTGGCAAAAATTCATATCATTTATTTTTCTGTTTAAGGACCTGAGTTTACCCATCTGTGCAATGGAAGGACAGTTCTGCCTCCTGAAAAGAACCCAGGCTTTGGGGGCAGACTTGCACCAGAAGGCCAGCTCCGCCCCTTAATTGAGCAGTGTGACCTTGGGCTCTGACCTCTGAGGGCTCCTCTCACAGGCTTCTAAATCCTGTGTGTGTCCTTGACCTTGTGTCCATAAGGGAAGAATGGTGGCCAGCATGTGGCAGGCTCCATTATCACTGAGAGTGAATAAAGGAGAAAAAGTGATAAAATTAAAGACAGCCACTTTACAGCTCTGCTATAAAAGACCATATGAACTAGCGAATACTCGCTTTTGACTCTTTTCAGTCTCCATCTAAACTACCAAGTCCCCAGGACACAGGGATGGGGTGGGGAGGATGAAAAGGGGACTATACCCTGAGCAGATTCAGCTTGTCCTTCCTCCACAGCATCCAACACAGTCCTTAGATACTATTAGTGCCGCTACTGCTGTTTAGTCACTAAGTCATGTCCGACTGTTTGCAACCCCATAGATGTAGCCCACCAGGCTACTCTGTCCACGGAATTTGCTCGGCAAGAATACTAGAGTGGGTTGCCATTTCCTTCTCCAGGGGATGTTCTCAACCCAGGGATCCAACGTGCATCTCTCTCTTAGGTAGACTGTTTACCACTGAGCCACCTGGCATTCCCAGACACCGTTAGTGAGGGCTCCGTAAATAGTCTGTGGGTACACTCAGTCATTTATTCAAACCTCACAGCAACTTTCTGGATAACAGCTATTGCACTGTAGAAGTTGAGGTCCATGGCAGAAGTGCAGATTCGAACACAGATCTTCCTCCACAAGCTTCCCCTCTGTCCACCTTGGCACACACGGGAGAACCTCACCCAGAGCTGAAGGTGCTCTGACTCGGCTTGCCCCGTCTCCCCACCCAGAGAGCATCATCAGGAGCCCATCTGGTTCCCTGGCCCTGGACCTGCTGCCAGCCAGCACCTCCCTCACGTGCTTCTGTAGGGGGCGCATGGCTCATTCAGTCACGTAACCAGAGTATCTGCAGAAACACACCAAACATATCCAAGGAGGTGTCCTTGGCTGAGTTGCCCCAGATCCCGGCTACCTTGTGCCTGAGCCAGGGTGTACAGTCCGCACTCTGGTTTGGAGAGCAGGGTGGTTAATCACCCCCGATCTGGAGCTGCCCGAGAATCAGCAAGCTGTTCCAGGAGACTGAGATCACAGGTGTGCATCTGTAATCCTACGTGGGGCCCGGCTCTGTGACAGGCGAAATGTTTCTGGGAAATCTGGAGCCAGAGAGCTGGAGTGCCGAGGCCCACAGTGAGGATGGATCTCGAAAACATTAAAGCCAGAAACAAAAAGGTCACATATTGAATGATCCCATTCATAGGAAACGTTTGGGACAGGCATATGCAGAGAAGGCAGTGTGGGGTTTCCAAGCACTGGGGAGGGACGTGGTGGTGAGTGATGCTAAATGAGCAGAGACTGTCCATTTAGGGCAGTGACGGTATTTTGGCACTAAAGGGGATGCTTGCATGACCCTGAATGTGCTCAGGGCCACTGAATTGTACACTTCAAGTTGTAACATTGATGTTTTGTGAATTCTATCTCAGTTGAAAAGATATCATCTCCAGTAGCACACACACTTGTTCTAGGCAACTCACCTATCCAATGGCTCAGTAAACACTGCTTCATTCTGAAAATAACTCATAACTTTCTTATGTCTTAGCTCTGACGTCAAGGCTGCCTGCCCCTCCTGGATTCCACTTCCTGTGGTTTAGAATCCACAGATTAAGCCTCCTTCTCCCATAGGACAGGGCTTTAAGAGTCTGACACCAGAGATCATGTCCCAAGAGCATATTCCTCTGAAGATGACACATGCTGGGATCTTTCAGCCCCAGACAAGAGAGAGGTGCCGTCAACAACCCTTGCTCACTGCACCCCCGAGTGTCTTCTGGACCAGCCGAGGAGGCCCCCTCCCTCCCCTGGACACAGCATCTAAGGGCACTGCAGCCCCGCGTGCCTCTGCCCATCCTCGGCTCAGCATGGGGTTCTCCTGGACCTCAGCCTGCCTGTCTTCGGCAGCTCCAGACAACACAGCCTGGGAGCGAGGATCTGCACCTCTGCTCTTCAAGGACTATGTGATGCTGGGTCAGCTACTTGACATCTTCTCTAAAACAGGGAAAGACCGCCATCCTGCACCCACCAGGGCAGTGAGGAGTCACAGCACAAGACACTCCAGCGTGTAAGTGCGGAGGCACTGACTGGCTTTTCAAGGGTATAAGGGACATCCGTAGCCAAAAGGCTGCTGCTGAAAATATTAATAGCAGTTCTCCTATGGGTTCTCCTATTAAATCTGCTCAACTTAACCTCGTTACCTTCCTTCCCCATGCCTGCAGGCCTCAGGGAGCGAGTAACAGATGCTCTCACTGCACAGAAGAGTGAGCCATGGGTTTTACTAGAAATCAGTCAAGTTTGAAGACTCCAGAGGGAGGGGTCCAGCTTATCAACCTGCAGACCCTACCTCAGGGTGCAGACTGAAGGCTTGACTGGGGGACAGGGCAGATGTGAGAGGGTGGTGCAGGTGGGGTGGGGGAGAGGGTGGTGCAGGGAGCAAAGAATGGGTGGACGACAACCCCCATGTGTGGGAGCGGGGCTTTCATTCATCTTAAGGCAGCATGTTAATGCGACTATTTTAAATGTACAGTGAAAAGCTTTCTGGAGCAGCCATGGAAAATATGCTATTGAGACATCTACACTCAGACCCCGAGAGAAATGCCAAACATGCTCTGTGCTCAGTGCCCACTGACAGGCCCCACCTGGCCCTGTCTCCAGCCTCTGTTTCCCTCGATTCATCATCCAGTCAATTCCTTGGGGTACTCTTGTTCAAAGACAGACTAGGAGCATACTATGCACTTTCTTACTAGAACTTGAACCTGGTTCCTCCAGACTCTGGAACAGTTCGTTCTACCATGCTCCCTTGCTGTGGGTATTTGGTCTCAAACTCCCTATCAATAGAAGAATAACAGGAGCAACTGATGCCAACTAAATAAGAGAAGAATTGATGCCTTTGAACTGTGGTGTTGGAGAAGACTCTTGAGAGTCCTTTCGACTGCAAGATCAAACCAGTCAATCCTAAAAGAAATCAACCCTGAATATTCATTGGAAGGACTGATGCTGAAGCTAAAGCTCCAATATTTTGGCCTCCTGATGTGAAGAGCCAACTCACTAGCAAAGACCCTGATGCTGGGAAAGATTGAGGGCAGGAGGAAAAGGGGACGACAGAAGATGAGATGGTTGGATGGCATCACCAACTCGATGAACATGAATCTCAGCAAACTCCAAGAGATAGTGAAGGACAGGAAAGGCTGGTGTGCTCCACTCCATGGGGATCCCAAAGAGTCAGACACAACTCAGTGACCGAAAAACAACAACAAATAGGGGCAATAATAATATCTGTTTAAAGAAACATCCATTTAGGACCTAACACATACCATCATCTTAAGGAACCTGCATGCCTTTATTTTCCAGGGAACATCCCAGTTAACATCTACTGTCCCAGCAGAATTATTAACAGGTCCTCACTCAGGCTTGGACGTGACCAGATATGAACAAGACATGCTCTGGTCCATGGCAACCCCCTAAGAGATACCTCACGATCGCATGATCACTGCCCATTGACAAAGAATGCAATGGAGGCTCAGACAGATGAATTATTTCAGCCAAGTGTCAGAGAAGAATTCAGTCTAGTTGGTCTGAAATAGAGGCTGAGTGCTAATCTCTCCCCCAATCCTTTTCTCTCAATATGAGTGGTTTTCAGATAGTATGCCTAAAACCCAGGGCAGGGGAGAACCCATTCCTAGAACTCATCAAGGGAATTCAGGGTAACCAAGTAGGTGGAAGTCAAAGATTCTCCCACCCCTACTACTGTCAGCAGATCAAGCCTCTTCTCTCTGTTTTACAGAGGGGGAGGGAGGACTTTTGTAGGAATTCCTTGGGGGAAAAGTCTATTATTTAAAACACTGAACAAACTCCCCTCCCATCCAGGCTGCCACATAACATTGAGCAGAGTTCCTTGTGCTATATACAGTAGGGAGGGGAGTTTGGGGTTTTTCCAGTGGTCATGTATGGATGTGAGAGTTGGACTATAAAGAAAGCTGAGTGCTAAAGAATTGATGCTTTTGAACTGTGGTGTTGGAGAAGACTCTTGAGAGTCCCTTGGACTGCAAGGAGATCCAACCAGTCCATCCTAAAGGAGATCAGTCCTGAATATTCATTGGAAGGCCTGATGCTAAAGCTGAAACTCCAATACGTTGGCCACCTGATACAAAGAACCGACTCATTGGAAAAGACCCTGATGCTAGGAAAGATTGAAGGCAGGATGAGAAAAGGACAAGAGAGGATGAGATGGTTGGATGGCATCACTCACAAGATGGACATGAGTTTGAGTAAACTCCGGGAGTTGGTGATGGACAGGGAGGCCTGACATGCTGTGGTCCATGGGGTCACAGAGAGTCAGACACGACTGAATGACTGAACTGAACTGAACTGGGGAGTTTGGGCAAGAATGGATACATGTATATGTATGGCTGAGTCCCTTTGCTGTCCACCTGAAACTCATATTATTAATCAGCTATACTCAAATACAAAGTAAAAAGCTTAATAAGATAAATGAATAAAAAATAAACAGAATTTCAGTTTTGCTTACTGAGGGCCTGGAACAATGCTGGACACACTGGGTCCCCAATAAAGGCTTACCAAACAAACAGATGAACTATAATCAATATCCAATAACTTCCCAGGCTGATGCTTACTCTGAACATGACTGACACAGGCTTCACATTCATAGCAAAGTTCACTACCAAAATATTCAAGTCAGAATCATCCAACCCCGACTGCAGAGGGTACCATATGGAAAAACAACAGAAGTCCTAATTACAAAGGAATCCTTGAGGTCACCTGACCTTGCAGGTAAAAAATATGCCCTTGACAAGGTTATAAAGCAAAGCCAAGCCATGAACACAAATCATTATCTGCTGAAACTACCTAGCAAACCACATGCTTTTGATTTTCTCCTGAAAACTGGCCTTTAATCAGCATCCATCCTCTCTGACCCCCCAGTGCCTGCAAGCGCATCATTATATTTATCCCAGGGCATAGACAATCCTCGTTTGCTTGTCTTCCCCATCAGGCCAGAAGCCTCGGGGACTTGGTTTTTTCATAACTAATTCCTCTGGGGCTCTGAAGAGTACTTAGTGCTGTGTAAAGATTCAATAAATATCAGATGGGTGGATGGAGGTTTGGGGCTTCCCAGGTGGCACGAGAGGTAAAGAACCTGCCTGACAGTGCAGGAGACATAAGAGAGGAGGGTTCAGTCCCTGGGTCAGGAAGGGCATGGCAACCCACTCCAGTAGTCTTGCCTGGAGAATCCCATGGACAGAGGAGTCTGGTGGGCTACAGTTCTTAGGGCTGCACAGAGTCGGACACAACTGAGGCAATTTAGCACACACGCACGGATGGATGATTGGGGTGAACGATTTCCCCTGTGCTGGCTCTCTTTGGAATGCGGGTTCACGTGTTCTGGGTGCATCGCAAGACTTGGCGGGGATTCTGTGTGCTGTGCTGCACTTAGTCACTCAGCCGTGTCCTGCTCTTTGTGACCCCGTGGACTGTAGCCCGCCAGGCTCCTCTGTCCATGGGATTCTCCAGGCAAGAATACTCGAGTGGCTTGCCATGTCCTCCTCCAGGGGATCTTCCCAAACCAGGGATCGGACCCAGGTCTCCCACATTGCAGGCAGGTTCTTTACCATCTGAGCCACCAGGGAAGCCCAAGAATACTGGAGTGGGTAGCCTATCCCTTCTCCAGGGGACATTCCCGATCCAGGAATCGAACTGGGATCTCCTGCACTGCAGGCAGATTCTTTACCAACCGAGCTACCAGGGAAGCCAGGCTGGCATTCTGCTTGAGGTCAAAAGGAAGGCTGGCTAACACTGAAGCCAGAGATATCCCAGCTAGGATGGGACTCAAGGAGAACCTGAGTGTCCCGGACCAGGAGCCCGTGCGGCCATTTACCCAGAGCCCATCTAGAATGGCATGCTGCCTGTTACCAGTTCTGGAATGGCTGGGGAGCAGGATACAGTTCCGAGGATCAGAGAGCAGGTGGTGGAGCTGAAACCTGGTCATTTCCACAAGGCTGATGCATTTCCCTGGTTTATCCCAGGCTCACCTGCCATCCACCACCTCTGGATGGAAGTAGGAGGAAGGGAAGAAAGAGAGGAGGAGGACGGGGAGAGATGCATCAGGGAAAGTAGGTCAGACGCCTACTCTTCCAGCAGAACCCCCAAATGTGAAGACGATGCTTCCAACCTGAGGAATCCCCTCTGATTCCTTAGCATGCCGCTGCTCACCTAGTGTTTAAACTCCCAGAGACAGGGAATTTCTACCTTACAAGGCCGCCATGGCCATTTCCCTCCCAAGGTTACTCAGTCTCACTCCACACTTATGGGCAGGGACTCTTTCCCCTAACTTTAGGTACCTCCCTATCCCACATTCTAAGGTGCCCTAGACGTGGGTCCCTGTTCTAAGAAGGTTTGAGAAATGCTGTCTAAGATGAAGAATTGAAACGTTGGCAGACTATGTGCAGTTTGCTGTCAAACAGTCTGGTGAGTTTGCAGAAACTAAGCCATCAGCCATGTCGAGACCCCTGATGACATTTCACAGTGCTGAGTGGGCAAGCTGGTGATTTAGGAAACTCACAAAATGTTTGAAGTCCAAAGAAAGACCTCTTAGTCTTCTAAGATTATCTAACTGAGCATATTTTTATAAAATTTTGAGCCTGGATGCTCTTTTATATATGAAATATTTGTTGGCGTTCTATCAAAGGAGGTTTCCATGCTCACCCAAGCTTAGGAGAAACTGGGTTAGGCAGCTGTCAAGACTGCAGGACTTCTCAGAGCCTTTAATAGGACAATTTCCGCTGTGACAATCCAAGCAAATCTAGTACAAGGTATCTCTCTACCTTCCTTGAGTACGATAATCCTATTTTGTGGGTTATCACCTGGAATAATAGACTACAGTCCGCTTATTGAGAAAAGCTATTAAATAATATGGTCAAATTCCTATTAAAGATAAGAAAATCCTCATTTACCAGCTTTGCAACCCAAAGACACCACAGACACTTTCAGAGCCTTGGCTTCCTCCTTTGAATTCCCACCTCCAGCTCCAGACAGAAGAGGAATAACTATAAATCAGGAGCAAGCACACAGGAGCCGGTGGCACTCACATCGCCCTTCTTCCCTGAGTGACAGCCACACACTTGCAAGGGACCCATCTGTTCACCAGCCCAGGCTCTGAGCCGAATGTTGGTCCCAGAGACATCTGCACATCTATTTTCCCAGCCTTCAGCAAAAAGAAAGAAAAATGGCCTTTTAACCCCAGCTGACACAGCGCTGGAACCTGGAAAGTCTAAGGAGGCCAGTCTTTCTAGTGAATGCAGTGTTTTTTCCTGCAGAGGTCATGACCAATTGCATTTCCTTTCTCAGGAGCTGGGTGATGAATGTGGCTGACGGGCAAGAAGTATCACCTGTGGGTGATGCGTTTTAGGGGAAAACCTTGCAAGTGAACTCACCTCATCACTTCTGAGCACCGCCTGGCTTAGGTGGATCTTCACAGAAAGTAGAGCTCTGGGAAACCAGGCTTGGTTTTCCTGGGTGAGCTCTGTCTTTCACAGATATTTATATTGTTCAGAGGCCAGTCAAGGGGCTTATAAGTAGTTATTGAGTGCTTACTATGTGTGTGTCCCCAGCATGAGTGTGTGTGTGTGTGTGTGTGTGTGTGTGTGTGTGTGTGTGTGTGTGTGTGTTAGGGAGAATTGGCAGAAGCTCTCCAAACAAAAGGGTTCTCGTGCACAGAGAAAAGGAAAGAACAGTCAAGGGCAAACTCCTCATTCATGGGGGTTTTAGGAGCCTGCAGACTCAGAATTACCTGGAACATTTCCTTTCAGACACAAACAACCTTTCCTGTGGGGGTGACATATACAGGATATTTCTGGAATTGTTAGGTCCTGTAAAGCCTGGACACTGACACCTCAGGAGTCCATCATTTCATTTGGGAAACAGAATGCACATCCAGGAAGCAAACACGGTGGAACGTAAACAGGTGCAGCCATCATGGAAAACAGCTTGGCGGTCCCTCAAAAAGTTAAATCCAGAGCCAACATGTTATCTAGCAATCCCACCTCGGAAGATTCCTATGAAAAGGGTTCTGCTGCTATGAGAAATAAAGTTTCCTCACAGTGTTGCATAAAGATTATTTGATTTAAACCTTACCACAATCCAAAAAGGAATAGGGCTTTTTATAACAATCCAAACAAGAATATGGCTTTTTAGCCCATTCTATAGATGACAAAACTGGATGCCAGACAGCAGAAGAGGCTTCCAAATGCCAGTGGAGACCCAGGCTGGACCCTGTGCTCAGGACACAGTGGCCCTGAAACACTTCTCCCTTCAGCGCATTCTACACACCCCTCTGGGGCTCTCTCTACCCATTCCCTTCCCAGAAGACATATAATCCTCAACAACCACCCAGCCATTCATTAAAAACAAAAAATATCCTGAGTTTTGATTAGCACAGGGCAGAAGTCCTCAACTGGAGGGAAAGGCCATTTTTTTCTGGCGGTATCTGGAGGTATTCTAGGTTCTTACACCTAGAGAGAGTCAATGGTATCTAGTGAATAGAGGCCTGAGATGCAACTAACTGCAATACGGTAGTATAAAGGTTGATAAATTCTGGGTAGAGTGTATACAGTGAAAATTATAGGGAGTTCCCTGGTGGTCCAGTGGCTAAGACTCCAGACTCCCAATGCAAGCGGCTCAGGTTCGATCCCTGGTCAGGGAACTGGATCCCGCATGCCTCAAGCAAGAGTTCACATGCTGCAACTAAAGATCCCACATGCTGCAACTAAGACAGAGAAGCCAAATAAAACAATACACATTTTTTAGAAAAGAAAATTGTATGCCAAGAAAATTCTGCATTGTTTTGTGTTTTTATATATTAAACTAACCAGTCTTCAAAATGGCATTATGAGATGAGTAAAAACACTATTCTGTTTAAGTGGAGGAAATGGAAAGCTGAGAGTTGACTACAGTTGCTCTGGATCATAGAACGGAGATGTACACCCTAAAGTCCAGCCTCAGGGGTGCACACACTCTAAACTGCCCTTCACGGTGGAAGAGGACACTGCCTGCATTTTATTCTGGTGGTGGAAGTGGGAGGTTCCTCAGCAGGCACAGTAGATCCAAGGCCAGGATGACTGGGGTGTCAGCTGGAACAGCCACGGTGCCCGTAGCATAGCTGGAGAAAGCAGAAAGCAATGGGGCTGAAGTTATCAGGATGGGCTCCAGGCCCAGGAAGGGCTGAAAGGCCTCTGGGCTGATGTCCTCAGTGACATAAGAGGATCGTGTCCCTGGGACAACCGTAAATATTGAATACAATAGAGTCTGTGTGGCAGGCAGCCTCTAAGATGGCCCCAGGAACCCCATCTCCTGGGATCCATGCCCTTGTGGATGCTCTCCCCAGACTACAAACACCCTGGTTCCACTCTGCTTGTCCTCTCCTGTTCTGTCAGATAAACTCACCGTGGGGTTGTAAGCTGCCTCACAGCAAGGACCAGCCATAAAGGGACTGAGGGACACCCCCAGCCAACAGTCTGTGGGACCCCAACCCTGCCAATGCCCCTCTGAGTGAACCAGCAGGGGACCATCCTTAGAAGGACTGCAGCCCTGGACAGCACCTTAGTGGCACCCGGGTGAGAGACCTGGGCTAGACTCCCCGGCTGAGCCACGACCACCCACCTGACCCACGGGCACCGAGATCATACACGTTTGCTCTTTCAAGCTGATAACCTTTGTGCTAATTTGTTTCACAGCATAGGAAACTAATACAGCGTGCCTATCAGATGCTTTCTGCGGGCTGTTTCAGACCCTCTTGGCCTCACCCAGCTCTGATTCCAACCATCTCAGGGTGGACTGAACTGTTTGGGCTCCAATCACCTTCATGCATGTAGGTGGAATCTGATCTCACCTTGCCTGATTCTTTTAAAAAAAAACAACTTTAATTTAATGAAGGACATGGAAAACCCATAGCTATAATGAAACTCAGTATGTAAACCCTGAAAACCTTCTCTACACAGACATGAACAAAGGAAGGATGCCTGCTTTTGCCACTTCTATTGAACATAGGACAGCAATTCCTAGCCAGAGCAATTAGGCAGGAAAAAGAGATACGAAGCCATCCACATATGGAAGGACAGAGTAATATTTTCTCTGTTCACAGATGTCATTACCTTGTATGTAGAAACCACTACAGTTCATCACACATATAAACACACACACATACACAAGCAGCAGGATACACACACATTTTCAGAGCAATTAAATGCATATAGCAAAGTTGCAGATACAAATCAACATGCAAAATCATTTCTGTTTTTATACACTAACAATGAACAATGCAAAAAGGAATAAAATTTATAGGAGTAAACAGAACCAATGAAGCAAAACACCTGTATATACACATACATATAAAGGTACATATATACACACATGCACATATATACACACACATATATATACACATACAAAGATACATATATACATATGCACACATATATACACAAACATACATACATGCATGGTGAGACAGATCTTTGTTCACCTGGCCTGAGTCTTACCACACCCCTCCCTCCTCCCACCTGCTTGACCTCAGGCATATCCAGTCTGGAAGTGCAGGAGAGTTACTTAGCTGGGGAACAAACCTTGAGCACAGGCAGGCAGGAACAGTGGATAAGCAGTCTCCTCTCCCCTGCCACCCAGGATGGGCATCAGAGATGCAATGTAAGCTGGCCCTCAGGGGAAGCGCTATGGGCCCGTGGGAGTGTGGACCCACTGCGGGTAGAGCTGGCTGCAGGTATCACCTACACAGGCTGGCCCTCCTTCCTCGGAATCACTCTCCCCAGAACTGTGGGCACACAGGCCCTTGTCTCTAGTTCTGCCTTCTGGACCAGCTGGGCTGAGATAGACAATGTCTAGCACAGAGGGAGGTGCAGTCAGTGGGAACTATTGAGCCTTCTCTCTCTCTGGCTGGGCGACCCCAACTGTGTTCCTTTGACTTTGAAAGTTTTACAAGTCCATAGCTTTTTATTTCGCTCTCACAGCCTCTCACCTTCCTGGGGCCCAAAGCTCTTGGGCAATGAACAAGTTGTGAAATCACATTAATGAAGAGTTTGCATCTTAACTCTCTCCTTCCTGTGTCTCTGTCTTCTTTCCGCACCACCCCCACCCTTGTCCTTCCCGCCTTGTTGATACTTCCCAGCTTATCTTTCCTCCATCTCACCATCTGTTCATACTTCCAAGTCTTTGCTCATCTGTTCCCTCTGCTTCCCTCCCACCTTATGCTTAATTCTTTAAGATTTTTTTTGATGGACCATTTTTAAAGCTGCTACTGAATTTGTTACGACGTTGCTTCTGTTTTGTGTTTTGGCCTATTTTGGTCCAAGGCATGTGGGATTTTAGCTCGCTGACCAGGGATCAAATGGCACTCCCTGCATTGGAAAGTGAAGTCTTAACCACTGGAACTCCAGTGAAGTTCCTAGTTAATTCTTTTCTTAAATTTAATTTTTAATTTCAGGACAATTAGTTTACAATATTGTGATGGTTTCTGCCATACCTCAAGATGAATCAACCATGGTACACATATGTTCCCTCCCTCTTAAGCCTTCCTCCCACCTCTCTCCCCATCCCACCTTTCTAGGTTGTCACAGAGCACCAGCCTTGGGTTTCCTGCATCATACAGCAAATTCCCACTGGCTATCTACTTCATATATGGTCATCTATATGTTTTAATGCTACTGTCTCAAATCATCCCACCTTCTCCCTCCACCGCTGTGTCAAAAGTCTGTTCTGTTTCCGTTGCTGCCCTGTAGGTAGATTCCTCAGTACCATCTTTCTAGATTCCATATATATGCGTCAATATATACTATTTGTCTTTCTCTTTCTGACTTACTTCACTCTGTATAATAGGCTCTAGGTTCATTCCTCTCATTAGAACCAACTGAAAGGCATTCCTTTTTATAGCTGTGTAGTATCTCATTGTGTATATGTACGACAACTTCTTCACCCATTCATCTGTCGATGGACGTCTGGGTTGCTTCCAAGTCCTGACTACCGTAAATAATGCTGCAATGAACACTGGAGTACATGTGTCTTTTCAATTATGGTCTCCTCAGGGTATATGCCCAGTAGTGGAATCTTGTAGTTTTATTCCTAGTTTCTTCTTTATTCATTTTTTAAAAATATTCCTAGTTTTTAAAGGAATCTCCAAACTGTTCTGCATAGTGGCTGTATCAATTTGCATCCCCACCAACAGTGCAAGAGGGCTCCCTTTCCTCCACATCCTCTCCAGGATTTATTGTTTGCACACTTTTTGATGATGTCCATTCTGATCGGTATAAGATGATACCTCACTGTAGTTTTGATTTGCATTTCTCTAGTAATGAGCGACATTGAGCATCTTTTCATGTGTTGATTAGCCATCTGTATGTCTTCTTTGGAGAAATATCTGTTTAAGGCTTCTGCCCACTTTTTGATTGGGTTGTTTGCTTTTCTAGTATGAGCTTCATGAGCTGCTTATATATTTTGGAGACTAGTCCTTTGACAGTTTTCTCATTTGCTATTATTTTCTCTCATTCTGAGGGTTTTCTTTACACCTTGCTTATAGTTTCCTCAAGTTAATTAAGCATTTTAAATTTTTTCTTTATTTTATATTGGAGTACCATTGATTAATAATGTTGTGTCCAGGTGAACAACAAAGGTTATATATACATATATATATATATATGTATATATTCTTTTTAAGAGCTTATCCCAATTAAGTTGATACAGAATGTTGAGCAGAGTTCCCTATGCCATACACTTGCTCCTTAATTTTAACAACCCATGTGAAAGGGCATCCTATCCTGTAATCTAGGACATCTGCCCCAAAGACACCTGTTCGGTCTAAACATCTCTTCTTCTAAATCTTGGAAGAACCTCAAGCATTTGTCTGCCTAAATTATTCATTTTTCTCCAAAAATGCCACAAACTCAACTGGGACAAGGATGAACTCTTCTCTCGTCTAGCTCTTGAGTATGTTGTGCATGCGTGCTAAGCCGCTTCAGTCATGTCCGACTCTGTGCGACCCTACGGATTATAGACCCCAGGCTCCTCTGTCCATGGGAATCTCCAGGCAAGAATACTGGAGTGGGTAGCCATGCCCTCCTCTAGGGGATCTTCCCAACCCAGTGATTGAAGCTGTACCTCTTATGTCTCCTGCATTGGCAGGCGGGATCTTTACCACTAGCACCACCTGGGAGGCCCTGGACTATGTCACTACTCTTTATTAAATAAATGATAAATAGGAAAAGAAAGAATAGCAAAAGACACTTTTCTCTTGAACACTGTTGACAATTTCAATGTAAACCTGCAAGCTACTCATTTCTGCGTTCAAAGAGAGGGGTTAGAATAAAAGCACATGTTCTTTCAACCAATTCTCTGCTTTCAGCCCACAGTTTAACAGGCCCCATTGGCACTTTCCAGCAAGGCCAACAATGTGGCCCTCCTCATACATTTGAGACCTTGTGAGACGACACGGTAAAACACAGCAATTCAGGGGAGAAGGTAACGAGTGTTTTCACCTCCCTGTTTACCTTGGCTAAGCCAACAACCCTTACCTCTCAACAAGTCACCTCCCACGCTGACTGTATTTCCAAAAGCGAAACATGAAGAATCCAAACTTCTGCAGCCTGAGAAATGTGTCTACAGATCAGCAACTTTAAATCAAGATCCTGAGGAACTGCTGGGATAACTTAATAATTCAAGCCACTTAAAATTCCTTGGTTGTGGCGGGGGGACTTCCCTGGTGGTCCAGTGGTTAAGACTCTACCCTCCCAATACAAGGGGAGCCCGGGTTCAATCCATGGTTGGGGAACCAGATCCTACCTGCTGCAACTGAGATCCCACATGTGGCAACACAGATACTGTGAGCCACAACTAAGTCCTGGAGCAGCCAATTTTTTTTTTTTTCAATCCCTTGGGTCATGTGCACATGCGCACACACACACACACACATGCACCACAAAACAGGAAGCTCATTAATACCTGGGGCAGCTCATTCAGTTTCCACCCAAATAATGAACACAGAGGGTTTTCGATTTGTCTTTGTAAGGATGTGACTGTGACAAGTCACCTACCCACCCTCAGTTTCTTCATCTACAAAATCAAAACCATGATGGGCCAGCATGGCTCCCCCACAAGGGGTGGAAGTGATGATTACAGGAAATAATACGAACAGAGTAAAACTCTGAAATATAAAGAGCTTCCCTCTTCCATGCAGGTGCAGACGGCTGTCCCAGCACTGTCTTTCATTTGGGGCCACTGGGCATTCAGCCTTCCGCAGTCCCAGAAGAGAGACAGTGCATTTAAATTGCAGACACCGAAAGAGAAAATTGGGTCCCTGATTTTAAATTTCAAAACAGACTTTTGAATGTAATGAGAAAGACCAAAATTTGATAGCAAACATTTTGGAGTTTCAAAAGTCTAGGAAGTCCAGCCTGAATAGTAGCTTTAGAAGATTACAGTGTAATCTATTCGTCCCCCTCTTCAAACTAGAAACTACCTAATGTTTGACTGGAACAGGGCAATTTAAGAGAGAGCTGAAAGGAAGAAAGATGGCACATCCCCTGTAAGAGGCTCCATGCTCTTCCCCACCTGCAAACTCAGCCGGGTGTCCCTACTTACAGAGACAACAAGTCTCTCCTGATGACCTGGAAGAATCTCTGTGCAGACTGCCCCTGTATCTGCTCATCCTGGGTCAGGCTGGGGGACACAGCACGTCCTCAGCATTTCCCAGGCACTGACTGGTGTCCTAGGAAATGCAACTTAAAGTCTTCATGGAGCCAGACATGGAAGGAAGCCCTGGGCTAAGAGCTGAGAGATTAAGACTAAGGCTCCTATAAGGAGACATACAATTCAAATGATGATGATGAGGGCAAATAATAACCAAGGATTAAACAATTCCATCTCCCAACCTCCACCCTCACCTCTAAATACTGTGACTTTCTGCAAGCCCAAGAACTTGGCTTCAACCTCACAGAAGAGTAAGGAGAGATTCTGGACTCTATGGCTGCTATTTATAACCTGGAGATTAGAATAGAAATGGAGTTCAACTTCAGAAAAAGAGCTACATTCCTTGTGAACCTGGGTTGGTGAGCTATGTCACCATGAGTTAAGGGCCTCACACAGTATCTGATCTGGAGCAGGTGTAAGCTAAGTAGCAGTCTCCTCCCCAGGATGTTGAACTGACCCTGACCTTCCTGCGAAGCTCTACAGTTTAGCTATCTGTGGTGACAATGACAAAGGATTTAATCATAGGATTTTTGCCCGGTGGGGAAATTGCTGGGCTGCCTCCCTCAATATAGAATTTGGCACTGAAACCACGGCAGGTTAAGAGATACCCCAGGGACACAGCAAAGGAGCAGCAGAAATCAGACTGGGACAGGTCTCTGATTCATGACAGAGCCCCTTCCACTTTCCATGAAGCTTCCCAAAGAGCAAAGCTGAAACGGCCTTTGCAGGAGATCATCAATGATTTAAGTGGCTGAAGGTAGAAGGTCAAGAGGCAGTTAATTAGTATAAAGAGCCAATTAAGAGGACATTGTCTCAAGGGGAATCCTTTACTCTCTGGAGTCTAGGAATGAAAGGCAGTGATATAGTAACTTACTCTAATAATCCCTCAGCTCCCCTTAGGCCCATCCCCTGAAAATTAGCTTTATCTAATTCCTCTGTCAAACATCTCCACTGTCTTCCCAATGTCTGGAGACTAAAGTCCATCCCTTTGGCATAGCGTACAAGGCCCTCCTTGATCTGCCTTAAAGGTACTTTCTTAGCCTCATCTCTCACCCCAGCCTTCAAGGCAACCTCCTCTCCATCCCTTTGACATTTCTTGAGCCATACATCACATTGCATTTTACAAACATTATTTCTTAGGTAGTTCTTCAAAGTGTCCTTATGCACAGATATCGTGTAACCTTCACTAGGCTCAGTCATAGTTTGTTTACTCCACTGATTTGCCTCTTACTTTACAACATGCCCATCACAAATGCATCCCAAAGCAATGTAGAGCCAAACATGTGGTCATCACTATCTTTTACTAAATCTCAAAATTACACATCCTAGGTATCACCATTAATAACAAGATCTGTCACTGAGTGAGTGATCAGTCTTTGCCAGAAGTTCTCCCAAATATTTCACATTCATGGACTATCTGACCCTTAAAATGACCTTGGTGGTGGGGGAGATTAACCTAATATTAAGCTGGAACTTTGGGCAAGTAACTTGACCAAAGCTCAAATGGAGTAAATGAAAAATGGAACTGGATCCCAAAGCACATACTTTTAGGCACTGTATTTCAGCCATAAGCACTTACCTGGAAGCACTGAGTGTAACTGGAAGGTCAAGGATCACTCTGAGTAGGCTCCACATAAATGAGATGTGGCTGTGGAGGGAGCTGAGACAGAGCCCACCCCTGTATCCATAAAACTGTTGAGAGGGAAGGCAGGTGTTCTCCCGACAGTGGCCATATTAGAATGTCCATTGTTCAGAAGGACTCCACTCATTGGCCTAATTGAGCATTCCATTTGGAATGGCTCTGGTGCAATGGAGATGAAAGGGGCGGCTAAGCCTTCTTCATTCTCTTTAGAGCGTCAGAACATAGGATTAGCATCCTCCAGGCTTTCCATCCTGGTTTCACTTCTTTGAATAAGAAACTTATGTGAACCCTGAGCTTTCACACGAGCTTTGGTGAACAAACGGTCTGGTAGGCACTGTCCTTGGTGCTGAAGCCACACAAAGAAAGGAGGCTTAGTTCATGGCATCCAAGAGCTTAAAGGAACTGGAGAATTTTAGTACAATTTGGTAAGCACAGCACAAAAGGAACATATGCCTTGAACTATACATCAAAACACTGCACCAAATGACTATTAATCAAATGTAAAGGTGCTTAAGTTCACTTACAATCTTACAAACATGAATTAAATTGTACTATGATATTAGTTCACACTGACCAGATGGCCAAAATGAAAAAGGCAGATGATGCCAAGTGTAAGAGAATGTAAAAGTGTCAGTCACCCAGTCGTGCCTGACTCTTTGTGACCCCATGGGCTATAGCCCACCAGGCTCCTCTGTCCATGGGGTTTCCCAGGCAAGAATACTGGAATGGGCTGCCATTCCCTTCTTCAGGGGATCTTCCCGACCAAAGGATCCAACCTGGGTCTCCTGTATTGCAGGCAGACTCTTTATCATCTAAGCCACCAGGAAAGCCCAATAATCAAATGTGAAGAGGCTTAACTTCATTTACAATCTTACAAACACAAATTAAAAATCACAATATGATATTAGTTCACACTGACCAGATGGCCAAAATGAAAAAGGCAGATGATGCCAAGTGTAAGAGGATGTGAAATAAATGAAATTTCTTTGTTTAGATGGGGTTAGTGTAAATTGATATGACCACTTCGAAAAACCATGTAGCAGTATTTACAAAGACTAAATGTGCACATACCCTATAATAGAGCTATGCCAGTCTTAGCACTGTATTCAACAGAAGTGCACACAAATGTACATTAAGAGGCATGGATATGAATATTATCATTACCTATACTACTTCAATACTGGAAACTATACAAATCTTAGTAGAATGAGTAAATTAAATGAGGTATATTTACACTTTAGACACTAAATGGTAAAATACTACTATAAGCAGGAATATGGATGGATTACATAGTCAGGTTTGAACAAAAGAAGCCAAAGGCAAAAGAATGTATGCTCCTACTTCTATAAAGTGCAAAATAGTCAAAACTAATAACCTATGGTGTCAGAAGTCAGGACAGCACGTTCTTAGCGGTGGTTTCCAGTGTCCAAAGGGAATAGGGCAGAGTGTACATGATGCCTGTTTGCTTGATATACATGCTGGCTAAGCTGAGTTTCTGAGTTTTGGAAAATCCAGAGATTATACAAATATGCATTGTTTCAATCATTATTTTTACATTTTCTTCCACAATATTAATATATTGCAATATGACTTTTAACTTGATTTTTTCAAAAGGCTTATGTTTTATCCTGAAACAAAACTACACATTCATGTCCACTGAGTTAGTCATGTTATCTAACCATCTCATCCTCTGCCATCCCCTTCTCCTTTTGCCTTCAATCTTTCCCACATCATGGTCTTTTCCAGTGAGTCAGCTCTTATTGCATCAGATGGCCAAAGTATTGAACCTTCAGCTTCAGCATCAGTCCTTCCAATGAATATTCAGGATTGATTTCCTTTAGGATTAACTGATTTGATCTCCTTGCAACCCAAGGGACTTTCAAGAGTCTTCTCCAGCACCACAATTCCAAAGCATCAATTCTTTGGCACTCAGTCTTCTTTATGGTCCAACTGGGGATTCAATAACAAATAGCTAATGAGGTCACAGCTTCCCTTGTGTCTGAAACAGTAAAGAATCTGCCTGCAATGCTGGAGACCTGAGTTTAATCCCTGGGTCAGTAAGATGCCCTGGGGAAGGGCGTGGCAACCCACTCCAGTATTCTTGCCTGGAGAATCCCATGGATTGAGAAGTCTGGTGGGCTACAGTACATGAGGTTGCAAAGAGTCGGACACAACTAAGTGACTAACACTTTCACACTTTCAATTTCAAAGAGGTTATACCTTCCTCTTAAATTGTCAATATTTTTATATTTACTTTTGTTCCTATTACAGATGCATACTTCTATTCATCCTCCAAAACCTAATGTAAATATCTCATTCCCTCAGAAGTCTTCCCTGATCTCGTACTCCCTTATTCCATCCAACAAACTGCCCTTGGGTGCCTACTGCGTAGATGTCACCAGCCCAGCTACTAAGGATTCCATGGTGAGTAAAACGTCCTGTCCTTCCAGTGCTTACACTGTTGAAGCAGGACTCATGTGCATCACTCTCAAATGCAATTTCCAGCTGTTGTAAATGCTATGAATGAACAATGCACAGAGCTTTAAAACAGGGAGCATCAGGGCCAGTCTTGGAGGTCAGGGAAGACTTTGTCAGGCAGAGTTAATTAACCTGGTACCATCTGGACCTCCTGTGTTTGCACTCTCTTCACTGCACTGTAATTCATTTTCTATCTGTCTCTACTATCGTCTATGAGCAACACGAGGTCTGGACTATGCCTTATTCATGCCTTGATGTCATGTCGCAGGAAACTTGGGTGGCCTCTTATAGGCAGTCAATAGATCTCTCCTGAATTGACTTGTATGATCATCACCATTATTCCTGCTCTCCTTGTGGCTGCCACCATTACTGGAGAAAAATGTAGGAAGCATCTAAGTGAGCACAGACCCTGTGTGATGAACTCCATATTAACCATAACTTCTTGGCAGTTAAAGGAAGAAAACAGCCATTTGCTGATGATAAAGGAGAAGACGAAGCTGAAGAACTCTGACTACTTCGCCAGAATGTTCATTTGTTTTCAGCACCTCCTCTCGAGTTCCCTTGTAGCACTGGAACAAACTTGCATGGGGGCAGCTTTCTGTGGATGACCATGGGCAAATCCCATCTCATGACTGTGTTTTGCAAAAAGCCTGGTTAAAATCCATGCTTATAAGGAGGACAGCAGACACAGAGGTGGCATCCGGCCCAGAGCAGATATCAAAGAAACTGTCCTGACATGAAACAAAATCTGCTCTTAAATACTTTAAATATTGGAGCTGCATTTATTTTTTTATACCTGAAAGGCCCCTTTCAGAAATCCTCTCCCATCATAAAAGGACAAAGGCACGGACTGAGACCTGGGAAGATCAATTCCAGGACACGAGCAAGCAAAGGGCAGAACCGTGTCTTGGGTCCCAGCTTTGAGGATTTTATATGCAAGAATCCCCCCCACTGTGCCTGGTTATTTTAATATTTTTCCTTGTACTTTGTGAAATATTCTGTGCATCTTTTTTAAAAATTGTGGTGAAATCATTTAACATGAGATCTACCATCTTAAGTGTACAATACAGTACTGTGAACTATAGCTAAATGTTATACAGCTGGTATCTAGACCTTAATCTTGTATAACTGAAACTTTATATCCATTGCACCCAAAATATGAAATTCCAGCTAAGAGAGTACTTTCTAGAGAGGAAAGTTTACAGAGATGGCAAAGTCAGTATTGTCAGTTTCATTTAATCCTTTCAACATCTTTGCAGCCCCACCCTCCCCAGGCCAACTTTCACATGCACCTGACTCGGCTCCTGTGGTTTCTAAGTCCATCTGTGCTGATGTGAGCAGCCACTGCTTATGGATCACCCACGAGCCACACACACCCAGACACTTGGCATACACCACTTCTCATGCTAGAATGGACACTGACAGGACATTGACATGTGCCTTGGATATCCTCTGATGCATAACAAGATAACCCTGTAACTCACTGACTTAAACAACAATGTTATTGTCGGCTCCCAATTCCATGGATCAGAAATTTGATTAGATCTCAGCTTCCTGACCCTACCTCCAGCCTGGGGGCTCTGGATCGTGGCTGGGATGTGCAAAATGGCACCTGGCCTGTCCGTCCTGAGGGGCAGTCAGAGTTCACGCTGGTGATGGTCTCCATGAGGGAACATTCTGGAAGGTTATAGTAGAAGCTTCAGACCTCTTAAAGGCCCAGGCTTGGAAGATGAAAGACAGCACTTCAGCCACATCCTACTTGTCAAGCCAGGTGAGAGGACTGACGCAGGTATAAACGGAGGAGAAAGAATTTCAGTCTCCATGGGGATGGGCGGGGCCACCTGGCCAAGGGAGGGATATGTCATTACAGGCATCCTTGGGCATGAAATCTACCAGAATATAACAGTTAGGGCCACGTTCCTTGGAGTCAGACACGTCGGGTCTGCCATTGCTGTGTGTCTATGAACATGTTATTTCTCCTTCTGAGCCTCAGGTTTTGTTGGTTTTTTTTTTTTTTTTTTTTCACCTCTAAAATGGGAATAACAGCAGCCATCTCATAAGGTTCCCTAAGGGAATAGATAAAATAACAAATGAAATGAGCTTAACACTCAAAAGATTTCCTAAGGGAGCAGACAAAGTAATACAAGAAATGAGCTTAACACTAGCCCCATGCACAGCAAGACTCGATAAACAGTTACTAACGTTAAAGGGACCATGCAATTTATCATCCAATTTGGGGTAGTTTTGAGAAAGGGGGAGGGGGCTGCTTTGTGTAATCACATGGTGACAACAGGTATCCACTGAGGTTTATATTCACCTCCAGCTACTATTATCACTCACCTTCCAGAAAGGAGGGAATCAAACTGAAACTCAAAGAGATGAATAAGCTGGCCCAAGTCCATGTGCTTGCCTGCACGCTCCCTCACGCACTCATGGAACTCCCCTTCTGTGCCGGGTGTCGAACAAGAGAATACACATCCCTGTCACCACAGAACTTACCTTCCAGCAAGAGAGATGGAATTACCAAACAAGTAAATAATCCGTTTGCAGTAACACTGGCAGCTAAGGAAATGAGTCAGGGTAAAGGAAGACAAAATGCATTCGTGGCAAGGCTTCACCGGAAAGGAGCAGAATCCTGAGTCAGTGATTAAACCCGTCCTGGCTCACGAGCGGGTCCGGGTAGCCCCTTTCATGAGCGTTTTGCTGGAACACAGCCACACCCTTCTGTTTACATATTCTCACTGGCTGCCTCATGGTGCAATGGTATTACCAAACACTTGTAACAAGTCACAAGCCTGCAACTCATAACAGATTTCCTACCTCTGGATTAAACAACACAACAAACAAACATAACAAATGTATACTCACCCCCCCACCCCCACACACACACAATAAGTGCAGAGTCAGAGGTAACTGACGTCATGCCGGGCCCCTGCTGTCCTGAGGTTCTCAGGCTCCGCCCATCTTTTCATTCTGTGGCTTTCAGGTTATAGTTTTATCCAAGCCTGGAGCCTTTCAGGTTTGCAAAGTGGCTACAGTTATTCCACATATTGGCATAACATCGTCAGAAGGAGGATAGACATCTCCTAAAACTGCCTCTCTTGGGAGGGAAAAAACAGTCCTTCCCAGAGGTCCCCATGATCCCCAGGCCTCACTGTCCAGGACTAGGTCACACGCCCTTCCCTAAACCAGGCACTGGAGGGGAAGGAGGCTAAATGGACAGATACCCATCAGGAGAGCCCCTGGGACGGGCAGGACTCCTCTCTCCTAAATCACGTTTCAGAGAGGTACACGCGTCAAAGAACTGGGGGCAACAGAGGAAAGAATTAGACACCGACAACATCTGACATGAAGAGCAGTGGGCAAAAGGGTCAAAGATTCCTTTACAAAGGGAGTTCAGTGAAGGACTCATAGGATATAACATCCGAACACAGGCCTGGATGATAGAAAAGAAGCAGGTCTTCAAATGATTGTATGAAAGAGCTTTGCAGGTACAGGAGCTGCTGGTTAGAACCAGGGCTGGTATTCAGAGCCCCTCTCTGGATCCAAGCCAGTGTGGTCCCCACCACTCCAAGCTGCCTATTGAGTTTGCCCTTGGTTCTTCACCAACTGTCACTTACTTCATGGTCTTCCTTAAAGTCTTTGGTCACGTCCTCCGGAGCAGCTGGGTCCCCTGTCTCATTCAACCTGTAAGGCCCAACCATTCTTGGAACTTTTCTCATTCTCTTTGGTATACAAGAATTAGCTCAGCCTTCTCTTCTATTATGATGTAAAGTCCCAAAGGTCAGTGGCCAATTTTGACTCAGACTCATACCGACTCTGACAATATCGAACAGCGTGAGCACACAGCAGAGACACAGAGCAGGACCTACGGGCCTTCCCTGACCATGTCCTCCTCCTGCCTTTTGTCATGGAAAAGCTTTAGCCAAAGAACAGGTTCAATCAGAGAAGGGAGAACACACAGAAGCAAAGAAAGGCAGTAAAACAGACAAAATAATAACAGTTTCATCAGTAAACAAAGTCAAATCCCTCCTCGAGGGCTGTAGATAATATTCTGAGCCACATCCTGTGAGCTGCCTTGTAGATACCAAAACCCACACCAGGTGGGAGAAGTTAACTGCGTGATGACCAGACCATGGCCATGACTGAAGCTGCTACAATTCTGAGAACTGGCCTCAAAGAAATGAGAACAAACCAACCCTGAAACTGAAAACTAACTGTACTGAAAACAGTCAGGATGACGCGGTCAGACCCACCGCATGACCAATTTCAGGATGACTCAGAGCTGACTGTGCCATTTCTGCACGTAGCCGCCTCCTTCTGCCTATCACAACTCTTGCTTCTTGATTGGTGGTGAAGTGTGGGGGAAGCCGGCCCTCGGACAAGCATCTGCCCCCCCCAACCCCCTCCCATTGTCAGCATCCAAAATAAAGGAAACTTCCCTTTCCAACAGCCTGGCCTCCTCATTGGCTTCCAAGCGATGAGCAACTGGAGCCTACCTTTGGTCACAGTGAGCACGGTCCTGGTGAGTGGGTGTGTCCTGTATTAGACACGGTATAGATCTGTGGTGCTATCTGCTTCACTGCCTTGGGGGTGAAGGAACCCCACAAGAACCTGATTTTCTTGCAACAGTCTAGGTACTCAATCATCAACAGAGGAATGGATAAAGACGATGTGGTTCGTATATGCAATGGAATATTACTCAGCTGTAATAAGGAATGAAATTGAGTCATGATGTGGATGGACCTAGAGTCTGGATATAGAGTCACAATAATCAGAAAGAAAAGAACCAATATTGCATATTAATGTGTATATGTGGAATCTAGAAAAATGGTACAGATGAACCTATTTGCAAGGCAGGAAGAGAGACACAGATGTACAGAATGGACATGTGGACACAGCGGGGGAAGAAGGGGTGGGATGAGTTAGAGGGTCAGGATTGACGCATATACATTACCACATATAAAACAGAGAGCTAGTGGGAAGCAGCTCAGCTCGGAGCTCAGTAATGACCTAGACGTGCGGGACGGAGGTGGGAAGGAGGTCCAAGAGGCAAGGGATTTATGTACACATGGAGCTGATTCCCTGAAGTAGGAAATGGCAACCCACCCCAGTATTCTTGCCTGGAAAATTCCATGGACAGAGGAACCTGGCGGGCTATAGTCCATGGGGTCACAAAGAGTCAGACACAACTGAGCATGCACGCATAGCTGATTCAGGTCATTGTAGAGCAGAAACTAACACAACATTGTAAAGCAATTATACCGCCATACAAAGGCACACAGAAGACAAGACAAAGGAATGGTATCCATTCAAGCATCAGTTCCTAGAAGACGCCAACGGGAAAACGCAAAGTCAGAAGAGGAGGCAGAGAAGCCGTGTGCAGTATACAGAAAGTGAAGGGAGGAGATACACATGAAGGGCCTCAAAAAGCATAATAAAATTAGGTCTGATTTTTCCAGCAATACAAAGCCACTGACTGATTACCTATTGTATTTCAGGAACAGTGCAAGCTATTTTACACACGTTTCATCCTCATCAAAGAGACCGTTAAGTGAATGTCATTTCTGTTTCATAGATGATGAAATTCATGCTCGGCAAGGCGAGGCGGCTGAGGGTCACATGGTGAGAAAATGACTAATGCCCGAGTCTGTGACCTTTCTTCTCAGCCACACAGTTGACCGATGCTTTAAGAATTCACTTCAGTAAGAAGAGAGAGAACAGGTATGCTGGAGAGGGACAGATACAACAGGTGGGGACACCCGTTAGGAGCTGCTGCAATAATCCGCCACAACAGAGAAGATGAAGCCTGGCTCTGGGCATCATTAGTAGAAATCAATCATACTTGGAAGCTCAGTGGGTGAAGAAAAGGGAGCAGCTGCAGATAATAGAAATGCACCCACCTTGGGGAGGTGGGTTACAAGGGAACAGCAGTCTCTCCTGCCCGTGTCCCTGTGATTAAGTCAAAACATGGGCAAAACTGCCCTCAGGATTCTTTGCTCTAACTCTGGGTCTGTGTTCTAAGATTGGATGAGCTTTAGTCACAAGGATGAAATATTATTAGTTTAGCTGTGTTTTAGCTCCAGCTTTCTCTATGAATCATGTGTGCATGAATCATAATCACCACTCTTCATATTTTAGAAGCAAATGCATAATTTTTCTTACCCAAGGAAAAAAATCAATTGCTGTCTAAATATGAATCTAATGTTGTTTCTGCAGCTCTTGAATTTTTTTCAATTCTGAGCCTTCATTTTCTTTGGAAGGGAGGATAGTCAGGAAAGCTAAGGAGAAAGAAAAGAAAAAATAACATGTACTGAGTATCTGCCCTGTATTAGGCTTTCCAAAGCCATGACAGATATAAATGGTTCCATTTTATAGATGAAGAACCTAGAGGTTATAAAGCAATGTGTTGACCCAGCATTGCACACCTAGTAAGAAGCAGAAGATTAGGATCCATTTACAGACTGCAGACACCAAATCCTACACTTCGATGCTTCTGCCCACCTCACCAGGTCACAGCATAAAGAACGGACGTCAGAGTGACTCCGTGACATGGTTCCTTCGGGAAGTGACATTCAATGCTCTTTAACATGGCTATGACATTTCTTACTTACGGTCACCTTGTTCTTGTTCAGTAGCTAAGTCGTACCTGACTCTTTATGACCCACCAGGCTCCTCTGTCCATGGGATTCTCCAGGCAAGAATCCTGGAGTGGGTTGCCATTTCCTTCTTCAGGGGATCTTCCTGACCCAGGGACTGAACCTGCATCTCTTGCAATGGGAGGCAGGCTCTTTACCACCAAATGACTGGAGAGGCCCAACTACCATCTTAGGACCCTGTGTTAACAGTTGAGAAGCAAATCATCTCAGAACCTGTTAACTGTGATGAATTGGAGATACCAGCCAAGCCTGGTTTTCAGAGTTCATGTGAAATGCATGGTTCAAGTAAGTGCATTATTACCAAAGAGTGGCTCCAGTCGGCCTGGCCATCTCTCAGCTCCAGGACGTGCCCTGAGCAGCCCCACCACCTGCACTGACCGCTCCAGACACAACCTCTGCTCTTCCTCTTGGAACTTTTGTCTCCCAAGTCTGGCTGAAACATCCCCAGGCTTAGCATCCCACTGATACCTCCTCACCACGGGGGAAGCAGAGGTGTTACCTTCATTTTAGGGGTGTGCTGCTTTACTATGTGGTATCACTACTGTTTTCAAATCCAGTAACACTAGTATCATCTTACTTATTAAAATGCAATAACAACATTATTATACTAAATATTAATTATCAAATGCAACAACAATTATATTTATAATAGCTATAAATAGCTTAGGTATAAGAGTTTTGAAACCTTTTGTGTATTTTCAACATTATCTCACCCAGGCTCAGTCTGCTCTGAGAATTAGGGCCACGATAAATGTCTCTAAATAAATCCACAGTGGAATATTACTCAGCCATAAAAAGAGTGAAATAATGCCATTTGCAGCAACATGGATGGAACTAGAGATTGTCATACTGAGTGAAGTAAGTCAGAGTAAGACAAATATATGATACCGCTTATATGCGGAATATACAAACATGGTACAAAGGAACTTATTTACAAAACATAAATAGAGTCACAGATCTAGAAAATAGCATTATGGTTACCAAGGGGGAAAAGAGGGAGGGATAAATTGGGAGGTTGGGACTGACATATACACTCTTCTATATATAAAACAGATAACTAAGAATCTACTAGATAGCACAGGGAACTCTACTCAATACTCTAATGACCTTTATGGTAAAAGAATCTATAAAAAGAGTGGATATATGTAGATGTATAACTGACTCACTTTCTGTACAGCAGAAACTAACGCATTATTGTAAATCAACTATAGAAGTAAAAAGGTAAAGGTAAGTCACTTCAGTCATGTCAGACTCTTTGCAACCCTATGGACCTGTAGCCCACTAGGCTCCTCCATCCATGGGATTCTCCAGGCAAGAATACTGAAGTGGGTCACCATGCCCTTCTCCAGGGGATCTTCCTGACCCAGGGATCAAACCCGGGCCTCCCACATTGTGGCCAGGTTCTTTATCATCTGAACCACCAGAGAAGCCCAAATCAACTATACTCAAATGAAAAATAATTTTAAAAAAGAGTCCCCACATATTTAAAGCTCACAAACTACCCTCTACTCTCAAAATGATTTTTCTAAACCACAGTCCCTTTGTTTAAAAACTGTAAGAGTGACTTTCTATTTGGTTCCCCATTGAAACTGAAGCAAGCTACCCCCTTGTCCAGCTGGAAGGCTAGGATCTGGATTCAACAGATATTGCAAAACTACAGATGTGTTGAGCAGGGCTGTTTCAGCTTTCTACCACCTGCATCTCCTGGACTGCGGACCACACCATCTGTGATGATTAGCATGCCCTATTGTACTGGGAGGGTTGGGTACCCCACTTTGTAATAACAGTGTCACTAAAGAGGTGGGGCTGGTCTCCTTCCCTTAACACGGGGAGCATTTAGCCTAACACATATCTTAGACATGACGGATGGTCACTGGAGAGGGAAATCATGAAACTCAGCAATATCCTTGGTAATAAAATGATGGGAGAACCTATATTCACAAGAAGAGTTCACTGGGCATAACGTAGGAGGCCCAACGTACCTGATTTGGTGAAAAGATCATATTTACATGCATATCTCTTCCATTTCTCTGCAAAACACTCCTGCACTGTATTTTTATGTTATGTGTATTGTTACTGTGATGGCAATGCAATGCAGAGAAGTGGCTTCCTCCACAGAAATATTTGTTGAAAGGTATTAATTTGAGTTGGACAGCAGGGATCGCAGTGCCCGCAGGTTTTGCCAGTGACCACCGTGTCCTAAGTACAGCTCTCTGTGAAAAGAACATGGCGATCTGGCCTGTGTGCCCACTCCCTCTGCTTTGTGTGAAATCAAAGACTGAGGCACAGGGGGTAATCTTGGCTTCATAAACAATTCTGTGAACACAACAGGGGTTAGAACACAGGAGCACCCCCGGGCTTATTCTGGGCAAGGCTGTCTGTAACATAAACATGCCAGGCTGGCGCAAGGATAAGGGAAAGGACACTCTTGTATTTTGCTGGTATTAGCAAGTCATAAAACCACAATAGTCTCCAAATACAAACTTGGCAACCTTGTGTCCACCTTGAACAGAAAATCCTCACATAGTAACATCCACACAGGGCTTCCCAGGTGGCTCAGTGGTAAGGAATCTGCCTGCCAATGCAGGAGACACGGATTTGATCCATGGGTCAGGAATATCTCGAGGAGTAGGAAATGGCAACTTGTCCAGTTGCCTGGGAAATCCCATGAACAGAGAAGCCTGGTGGTCTATAGTTCACGGGGTCACAATGAGTCAGACAGAACTGAGCAACTGAGCACGCGTGCAGAGTCCACACAGGTGGGCATACCGGCTTCAGATGGAATTGGCCATCAGATCAGATGAGAATGTGACTTTTTAAATGTATGTTATATTGGAGAAGAGCTGACCAACACCGATGTGTTAGTCTCAGGCATATAGCAAACGGAGTCAGTTACACGCACACACACATCCATCCTTTTTCAGATGTTTTCCTGCATAGGATACTGCAGAGCAGTGAGCAGAGTCCCTTGTGTATATAGTAGGTCCTTGTTGGTTATCTTCAGAATGCGGCTTTTTAAACAGCATGAGTGGTAGGAACCTGCCCTGGCAATTAAATAAGCTGGTGACATTACTTAAGGGTGATGCAACCTTCAGAAAATCCTTTCATCTTTCTAAGTCTTGGTCCGTGGCTCTATATAATGAAGATAAGAACCTATCTCATAGAGTCGGTGGCGGCAACACTTAGTAATGTGTTTCCTAAAGTGTCTGTCCACAGTATATGCTCATGAGCATGGGGTGCTCCCTCCCTTTGCCTCTGCAACAACTGAGTGCTGAAGACTGACCCTGACAAACGGATGATACATAAGGCAGAATAAGGTCCAAGGCATTAGCCTGTTCTCCAAGACCCTCATGGTCCAACTTCTATCAACAGCCTCTCAGCTCTTTTAACCCCCAACTCTGAACTCCCACTCCAAGTCAGCCGGTCTGTGATGAGCTGCTATTTCTGGTGAGAATGCATTATATTCCTCAGGAGTTTCGGAATAAGGGGGAAAGTCATAGCATTTGGGAATGATATTGGTAGAGAAAAAGTCTAGGCATAAGAATCGGACAAATGAGCCAAACTCCCAGGTTTGCTACCTCCTAGCTGGAGGACTCAGGGCAAGCGGCTCAAGTGCTTTGAGTCCAGTTTCCTGGACTGTGAAGTGAAAAGAAGACCTAACTTACAGCAGCAGAAAGCGAAAGGAAGACCTACTTCCAGAGGCACTGGGAGAAAGCAACGTGCGACTGCCAACCACAGGCCAGGCTGACGGGCAGGTGTTTGACCAGTGGTAGCACAGAGACTCTGACAAGAACATCAGTTTTCAGGAATTTCATGAGCCGCTGATGTTATCATTATTATTCTGAAGAGCAGTGGGATCTGGCAGCGTGGCTGGTGTGCTCGTCTGAGTTCACCCATTTTCAGAACATCGTGGTTTGACTAGTTCAAGAACTTATTGGTGCCTCAACTCACTCACCTGTACAAAACACATGTGAAAGTACAAAAACAGTCACCTTCTTTGTCTGGGAAATCTGCTCGTTTTAATTAACCTAAAAGGTTTCCAGCAATTTGTGTTTGTAAAGCGCTCTGACATGCTGAGAATAAGAGGTAATTTAAATGCAAAATTTTATTACAACATCTTTCATGATTACTACTCAAGGGACTTTCAAGTAAGGAGCTCCTACAATTCCACACCTCTCATCTCAAGAAGGTGCTGTATCTTCTAGCTGAGGGTAGGATCCAATGGATTTCCCAAGAGTTCTTGGAACTCTACTTACCCAGTAAAAGTATGGAGTATGGTTGGAATCTATAAAAGACAGTAAGAGAAAAGATATTTTGAGTGATTTCAAACACCAGCTAAGTTCTGATTCTGCCTAAATCTACAAATCAAGTTTAAATCACACTCCTGTTACTGCCTCACTGTTTCCTTGTTAAATGGCTTTAGCACGCGGGCAGGGCACCACTCTTATTAAAGATGATAGTATTTTCAGGCCTAAGGGACTATAAGACAGAATTCAGGACAATTTCAGCCTCTGCAAAGTAAGGCAGAAACCTAGAAATGAAAGAAACAAAGAAAGGAACCACACATTCTGTAGACATCCTGTCCTAATCTCTGGCTGCCCCCAAAACCATGCATGTGTGGGTCAGACCCCAAGCATCCGGACTGTTAAAATTTTAAAAATAAGAGGTTGACGTATTACTAGGTGCATTTTCTGTATAGATTGAAATGTTCACTTGACTTTCCTCTTCTAACTTAGTAATGTGATTAATTGCACTAGTAGAGGTGTCTCAGCAGATAAAGAATCTGCCTGCAATGCAGGAGACACAGGAGATGCGTGTTCAATCCCTGGGTCAGGAAGATCCCCTGGAGGAGCAAATGCCAGCCCACTCCAGTGGTCTTACCTGGAAAATCCCAAGGACAGAGGACCCTGGAGGGCTACAGTCCACGGGGTCGCAAAAGAGTTGGACATGGCTCAGACACTAAGCACCACAAGACGACTTTCTAATGTTGAATCAAACCTCTTAGAATAAACTCAACGTAGTCATGAAAAAACAAATAAATAACTGAACTCTGGTTTGAGCTGCTGCCCCAAAGTCAGAGGATGCCACTGGAGTTCAACCAAGTTAATTTTGCTCTAAACAAACAAACCAACAAATGACAACAATCACATCAGCAAAAACATTAACAAAACACACTCATTGGAAGAATATTATAGACTATAGCACAATGTTCACAATATCCAAAGTAGAGTCCAAAAGGGTTCAGCATGAGAAGAAATATAAAATCGTGACCCATTCTTAAAAGACAATCAATGGAGACTGACCTCAAGAGGATCCAGATGTTAGAATTAGCAGTTACTAACTCTGCTCAATGACATAACAGAAATATGCTCAGAACTAATGAAAATTAGCTATAAAGCTTGCATATCCCTCAGACTTCAAAAGAAAAAAAATAAGCAAAGATTCCTATATGACTGGAAAGTTTTTATCTCACAAAGATAACAGTTTCAGGAAAGTTTCCATTTTTTTGGTGGGGGTGGGAAACAAAGTATTTGAATAAACCAGCTACAAGAACTTTTGTACAATCATTAATTAATTCATTAATTAATTATTCAGAATATTATTGAAAAGATACTAGGCTTCAGGCAGAGTTCTAGAATTGACCTAAACAAGCTACCAGCTTTCTTGGGCCTGCTATTAAATATACATCATAGGTGATCATCACTTTGTGTGAGATAATTAGCTTACACTATATAATTGACCATTGAAACTATTGTATCTGGGTTTTCTTAAATCTTGCTTCATGCATCCTGTCCTCATAGTCTCTCCAAAAGTCTTCATTTATTGTACAAGGTATTGCCTCTCCCTGTTCTGTGTGTGTGTGTGTGTGTGTGTGTGTGTGTATGAATATATATATATATAGAGAGAGAGAGAGAGAAAGTGTTAGTCACTCAGTCATGTCCAACTCTTGGCAACCCCATGGACTATAGCCCACCAGGTTCCTCTGTCCATGGAATTCTCTAGGCAAGAATACTGGAGTGGGTTGCCACTTCCTTCTGCAGGATATTGTGTGTATGTGTGTGGGGGGGTGGTATAGAAAGAGAGACAGAGAAATAATAAATCAATTGTGAATTTTGATAAGTAGTATGAAGACAATAAAAGAGAAGAAAGTGTGCCAAGAGTAAAAAATGGGAGATTTGCTTCCTTCTATGAGTCTATGATATGGGATTTACACTTTCCCTTGGCAATTAGGAAGCCTTAAAGACACTGACATAGCATTCACTGTCCTAAATGATGGCCCATCCTCATCTTATACCTATTTTATATGGAATCGTGGCTCATAATATTCATTGAGATTTTATTTCAAATCTTCACACTCCACAATAAAAAGGCCAGCCCTGTGAACGTGGAGGACCAGGCTTCGTCCCCTTGGGTGTATGCCTAGACAGATGCCTGGAAAACAGTGCTAAGTCATGTCCGACTCTGCAACCCCATGGACTGTAACCCGCTAGGCTCCTCTGTCCAAGAGGATTCTCCAGGCAAGAATACTGGAGTGGGTTGCCACGCCCTCCTCTAGAGGATCTTCCTGACCAAGGTATTGAACCTGAGTCTCTTGCCACTCCTGCACTGGCAGGAGGGTTGTTTACCACTATAGTCACCTGAGAAACCTTAAAGGTATACAGTGCTAAGTCGCTTCAGTCATGTCCAACTCTTTGCGACCCCATAGACTGAAGCCTGCCAGGTTCTTCTGTCCATGGGGATTCTCCACACAAGAATACTGGAGTGGGTTGCCATGCCCTCCTCCAAGGGATCTTCCTGATCCAGGGATCCAACCCACATCTCTTACATCTCCTGCACTGACAGGCAGGTCTTTCCTACTGAGCTACCAGTAGGCCTAAGCAAATACAGATCCTGCTGCTTAATGAAATGTAGCCGTGATTCAAGCCAAGTTTGCAGTGGGCTGCATTTCACTCATCAGCATTTTATGTCTTTTAATGGGATGAATTTTTTCCCCCTCTAATGGCCATGGAGACTTTGTGGGTGGGGCAGGAGAGGCCACCATGCAAACAGGTTAACAGAGACAGATGTGAATTCTGTTTGATAACTGGTACCTGAAAAAACAAGTGCGCCATCACATGAGCTTGACTTAGGACATCTGTCACCAGACCATTAGCCTTTATAAAACACAGATCTCAATTAACTTTCATGGAAATTAGATTATTTCCTGTCAATTTGAAGGATTTCATTTATCCAGGGGGAGCTTTACCAGGCAAAGTTTCCAGCATTTGTATCCATGGAAATCTCTGTGGAGGGCTGCATAAAGATGGTACCCTTTCAGATTACAAACTACTGTCAGATTACAAACTCGCTGTCTCACGAGCTGTCATCCCATAATGGCCCTGTGTGATCACCATAAGGAAATCTACAGCACACAGAACCATAAAAGAAGCTTGAGGGTTAGGTTCAGTTCAGTTCAGTCGCTCAGTCATGTCCAACTCTTTGTGACCCCATGGACTACAGCACACCAGGTTTCCCTGTCCATCACCAACTCCTGGAGCTTGCTCAAATTCATGTCCATTGAGTCAATGATGCCATCCAACCATCTCATCCTCTGTTGTCCCCTTCTCCTCCTGCCTTCAGTTTTCCCCAGCATCAGGGTCTTTTCTCATGAGTCAGTTCTTCACATCAGGTGGTAACTAATCACAAATGTTGCCATGGTGAGTCAGCCAAGGCTTGATGATCATGAATCCCATTCTCTCTTCACTGCACGACATGATACAAATGCACAGTCTCATGTTCAATCCAAAAGGAAATGCTTCACACTAACCCACAAAACATTAGAGGAGGACTTAATCTAGGGAGAGGGAGCATTTGGGGCTTCCCTGCACAGGAGGTCATGAAGGGATCCTCCAGATTCTGTGGATGGGGTGCCGCAGAGTGACCAAAATTGAGCTGACTTGTCTTGGTTCAAGCTCTCCATGTGCCAGGGACTCTCCTAGGTGCTTCACCACTGCTCCCTGTTGTTCTTTAGTTGCTGAGTCATGTCTGACTCTTTGTGATCCCATGAACTGCACAGCATACCAGGCTCCCCTATCCTTCACTATCCCCTGGAGTTTGCTGAAACTCATGTCCACTGAGTCAATGATGCCATCCAACCATCTCATCCTCTGTCACCCTCTTCTCCTCCTATCCTCAATCTTTCCCAGCACCAGGGTCTTTTCCGATCAGTCAGCTCTTCACATCAGGTGGCCCAAGTACTGGAGCTTTAACATCAGTCCTTCAAATGAATATTCAGGGTTGATCTCCTTCAGGACTGACTGGTTGGATCTTTGCACAACCCAAGGGACTCTCAAGAGTCTTCTCCAGCACCATAATTCAAAGGCATCAATTCTTCAGTGCTCAGTCTTCTTTATGGTCCAACTCTCACATCTGTACATGACTACTAGAAAAACAATAGCTTTGATTATATGGACCGCTGCTGACTAATTCAATCCTAATGCCTGTCCAGGTATGCATTATTGTGCCCCAGCTACACTGCCTCCCAAGAAATGGCATGGACCAACAGCACATCAATCACAGAGAAGGCAGGACAACTTCTGAAACGATAGGTGCATTTATTATGTGCTGTGTGTCAGACACTTTTCTAGGATTGCTGAAACCAGAATGATGATGATGAACCTGCTCCTGACTTCAAGGAGCTTAGAGTCCACTGGGGTGGGAGGAGGGGTGACAGACTGTACTCAAGTCAAAGAAAAGAACTGATGGTTGTTGTAAAAGTTTATTATGGGGACTTCCCTGGTGGTCCAGTGCTAAGACGCTGCACTTCCAATGCAGGGAGCCCAGGTTTGATCCCTAGTCAGGGAATGAAGATCTCAGGCAGTATGGGGGAAAAAAAGAAAAAGAAAACACTAAGCTAGATCATCAATGGCCTTGTAAGCCAATATGCAGGAGGTCTGGATTTATCCATGTGCCACAGTGAGCCATTTAGCTGGAAGAATTATACTTTTTTTTTTTTTTAATTTAGAAGATTATCTGGCATCAGTAGGAAGGAATGTTAAAGGACAGCACATGGGATTTAAAAATAAACTAAAAAGAAAAGGACAGTACAGGAAAGGAAGGAGATCAAGAACAAGGAAGGAAGGAGACCAAGCAAGTCCTTTAGTAACAGAAGCAAAAAACGGTGCAAAACTGAAGGAAAAAGAAGGAGATGGGTTGTCACAATACTCAACAGGTAAGTATTGCAAGACTTGATCAAATTAACTCAAGCTGGAGAAGGAAAAAGATGAAATCAAAAGAGCCCTACTACACAAATAAGATTGGGTGGGTGAGTATGTACACATACGAACCTCCAATAAACAGAAATTATCCTTGTTGACGCCCATCGTGGTCATCAGGACAATATGATGGGATATCTAGTCGCCAGCACTCAGCAGAGACCCTGGAACTGCATGCTTGAGTTCTGCGTCTCCATAGCTCTACGTGGGTTATTTACCTTTTGTCACACAGCCACAAGCCCACGGCTTCATGCTCTTTGATTCTGAAGCTAGGTCTCTGCAAACCACATTACCAGT
This sequence comes from Dama dama, assembly GCF_033118175.1. NCBI lineage: Eukaryota > Metazoa > Chordata > Mammalia > Artiodactyla > Cervidae > Dama > Dama dama. The sequence goes on along the minus strand of NC_083701.1, from coordinate 5,508,471 downwards.
CACACTGGTAGGCTGACTTCCTCTTAGCTGCTGCTAATGGAGGTACCAGAGGGAGAACAAGAAGCAACAAAAAGGGACAATGAGCTTCTTTCATCTTTTCAGACCCTTCTATGCAGCACTAGCAACAGAGCACTGCTCCACTTCAGACATCAGTTCCGTTCGGCACTCCTAGCCTCAGCTTTTCAAAGCTGCCACCAACAAAAACGGACTGTGCCTCCCTGTCAGTCAAAATATCACCTGCAGAGAGCCCTCCCCAGAGGACCATGCAATAGCTTTGCAACAGCCCCTCTTAGAGGTCTGAGCATGGACTACACAAAGCTCCACCTAGAGATCAGAGTTATTATATTCTGGGAACGCAAATTCCTCCTTTTAGTTCCTCAGCCCTAGCAATCACTGCCTCTTCTTACAACAGTGTTGATCCCTGAGTCATTAATAATCATTAACAATGATAATTATTAACCATTAATTGCGAAGTCATCCCAATGTCCCCTTCTTGTTCTGTCAACCTTCCCACACTTATATAATCAATTGCCTCTATTAAATACCCTCTGTTTGAAATAGTTAACTGTGGATTCTGTCTTTCTGATTAGGCTTTGAGGACTACTTTGCTTGGTACCAGAATTACTCCAAAGATACACACCCTCAAAGATAGGATTCAAAGAATGGCTGGTTTATATCTTTAGAGTTGAACGCTGTGCTGAACTCCTTATCAATGAAAAAATGGAATACTGATGACCCACAGCAAAAAGAAGCCTGAAAATTAATTCATTTGCTGCCCAGACAGGCATTCTTGGGAGAAAGTTCCTATTCTAGCAAGTGCCAAGTAGCTGTTGACCTGGGTTACAGTGTTAAAGGTGACTATAAGGACACCAGGGGGAATGGACCCTTCTCACTGCACTGCACAGGCAACAGGAAGAAAATAACAAGATGCAGGTTTCAAATTGTTGCATCAGCTCAACTCTCATCAGAGAATAAGAGTGCTTCTATGGTAACCTTAAAAGAAGTTATTTCTTATAGAAAAAGAGCAGATATGGCTAAAACTCAGAATTAAATCTTATTTATACAGCTTGCATAATGACAAGGGACACTGAAGTCCCATACTCATCAAATCTCTTGTGTGAACTTTAGATCATGAATTGGGAAGGAGTGGGACACTGACACTTAATAAGGGCATTTGGTGGGATTCAGACTAAACTAGGAGTCTTGAACTATCATCCATCACCACCATTATTGTGTAAAGAACTAACACACTGCATTTAGCATAGCCTGACACACTATTTGCTTATTGTTTTTTTCTTTTCCTCCACTAGCAAATACACTCTATGAGAGCAAGGATTTTGTTTGCCGTGTTACTCAGTATCTAAGACAATACGTTCACATAGTGTAGCATGACTAGAATCAGCTTTTCTAAGTCTTTCGTATTTCCCATTTTAAAATAATCAGGTTGAATTTGAAGACAAAGAAGATGGAAGTTATAACTGTTGACAGTTGACGATCTCTTTTTGGTCACAGTATGTGTGTGTGTTTCTGTGTTTAATGTTTCTTTCGCTCAACACATATTAACTGAGCACTACTATGTGCCAGGCACACACAACACCCCTCATGTAGATGCTATTTATCATCCCTTTTCAATGGGTTTTAAAATAAAATGACGGGGACTCAGGTTCCGTCTTTCAGATCTAGAATTGATATATCTTTCCATTATATTATCTCCACCTAATCTCCACTGCCAAACACAAAGGGAAAAAGAAAACAAAGCTAAAAAATAAATAGAGAGAGACTGTATGTGTGTGTGTGTGTGTGTACATATATATATGGAGAGACCAAAGCAATCAAAATGATTCTGGGGAGTAGCCAGAACTTTACACCAGGCACTGCACAGAAAGTAAAATGTAAAAAGTAATAGCTCTTCAATTCACCAAGTCCCTCCAGTAATGGATTCCAAGCAAGCCACATTGTGTCAAAGAGCCTTGCTCTGCAGGGGAGCTCCCGCCCTGGGGGAGGGCAGTTCACCATATCAGGCTGCACAATTGGATGAGTAATGAACAGCAGTGGAGTTTGCGAAGTGAGTCAATGTTAATGAATTGCCACTGACAAATCAGAAGGAACCAGAAAATGGTTCTCAGGAGAACAAGTCTGCATCACCTCATGCTTTACCCTGAGGATGGTTTATCCTTAACTAAGTTAGTAGATTACCGCTACAGGGCAGCTTCTCCTGATGATGAGTCAGGAGTCTTTTCAAGGTTTGCATAAAGTGGACAGTAACAACCCCACTAGGTCCTGTGTCTAGATAGAACTGTGTGTTTGTGGAGAATCTGCCCACAATATGGCAGAACTGGGTTTGATCCCTGGGTTGGGAAGATCCCCTGGAGAAGGACATGACAACTCACTCTAGTATTCTTGCCTGGAGAATCCCATGGACAGAGGAGCCTGGTGGGCTGCAGTCCATGGGGTCACAAAGAGTTGGACACAACAGAGTGACTAAGCACACATGACGTGGAGAAATACAGTCCACGATCTACCAGGATTCTGGGCAGTGAATTTTCTCATCTCAATTTTCATCACATCCAAGTGAAGTAGACTGTGTTCAGTTCAGTTAAGTTCAGTCACTCAGTTGTTCTGACTCTTTGCAACCCCATGAACCACAGCACACCAGGCCTCCCTGTCCATTACCAAATCCCGGAGCTTACCCAAACCCATGTCCATTGAGTCAGTGATGCCATCCAGCCATCTCATCCTCTGTTGTCCCCTTCTCCTCCTGCCCTCAATCTTTCCCAGCATCAGGGTCTTTTCCAATGAGTCAGCTCTCTGCATCAAGTGGCCAAAGTATTGGAGTTTCAGCTTCAACATCAGTCCTTCCAATGAACACCCATGGCTGATCTCATTTAGGATGTACTGGTTGGATCTCCTTGCAGTCCAAGGGACTCTCGAGAGTCTTCCCCAACACCACAGTTCAAAAGTATCAATTCTTCAGTGCTCAGCTTTCTTTATAGTTCAACTCTCACATCCATACATGACCACTGGAAAAACCACAGCCTTGACTAGATGGACCTTTGTTGGCAAAGTAATGTCTCTGCTTTTTAATATATTGTCTAGGTTGGTCATAACTTTCCTTCCAAGGAGTAAGTATCTTTTAATTTCATGGCTGCAATCACCATCTGCAGTGATTTTGGAGCCCCGAAAAATAAAGTCAGCCACTGTTTCCCCATCTATTTGCCATGAAGTGATGGGACCAGATGCCATGATCTTAGTTTTCTGAATGTTGAGCTTTAAGCCAACTTTTTCACTCTCCTCTTTCACTTTCATCAAGAGGCTCTTTAGTTCTTCACTTTCTGCCATAAGGGTGGTGTCATCTGCAAATCTGAGGTTATTGATATTTCTCCCAGCAATCTTGATTCCAGCTTGTGCTTCATCCAGCCCAGCGTTTCTCATGATGTACTCTGCATGTAAGTTAAATAAGCAGGGTGACAATATACAGCCTTGACACACTCCTTTTCCTATTTGGAACCAGTCTGTTGTTCCATGTCCAGTTCTAACTGTTGCTTCCTGACCTGCATACAGGTTTCTCAAGAAGCAGGTCAGGTGGCCTGGTATTCCCATCTCTTGAAGAATTTTCCACAGTTTATTGTGATCCACACAGTCAAAGGCTTTGGCATAGTCAATAAAGCAGAAATAGATGTTTTTCTGGAACTCTCTTGCTTTTTCGATGATCTAGCAGATGTTGGCAATTTGATCTTTGGTTCCTCTGCCTTTTCTAAAACCAGCTTGAACATATGGAAGTTCGTGGTTCACATATTACTGAAGCCTGGCTTGGAGAATTTTAAGCATTACTTTACTAGCATGTGAAATGAGTGCAATTGTGCAGTAGTTTGAGCATTCTTTGGCATCACCCAAACAATAAAACAGGAAACCCCGTTCTCCCACTTAGATCCAAGTGAAAAAAAAAAAAAAAAAGAAAAACAAGTAAAATGATGCCCTTCAGTCTCATCATACCTAGGACCCCTCAGCTGCACAAACCAAAGGAGTTTCTCCCTGAAGTTTGGGATTTACTCAATTAGCAGCATTTGAACTGAAAATCAGTTCAGAAAATGAGCAGAAGGAAGAGGACTTTCTTAGGCTAAAAGGCAGGGTCCATGGTCAAGGTTATCCCTTGGGATGAACAGGGTCCCTATGCTGCCCTGAGTACCTGTACCCTGAGGAACAGTGGAGTGTGGTGGTTCAGAGAGAAGGCTCTGGAGCCAGGCTGCCTGGGTTCAGCTGATGGCACTCAGCACACATTAGCCTTGTGTCATCTGCCAATTGACCTAAACTCTATGGGCACGATTTCAGTATCTGTATAGTGGGGATAACAGCTATACAGGCTCCATCAGGTGAGGTACAAACTAAATTCACTAATCTACCTAAAGTATGATGATCTTCACTGCTCTTTTGGCAATCTTACACTCTGTTCATTTTGCTAAAGGAGAATCTGATTCCCCAGGAGGTAACTGGTTTCTCCGAGGGTAAGGCAGATGATCAAGTTATATCCAGGACTCACGGGTCCTAACTTCAAGACCTGGGGTAGGGCGTTCCTGGTGGCTGAGTGGTAAAGAATCTGCCTGCCAATGCAGGAGACATGAGTTCAAACCCTGACCCGGGAGGATCCCACATGCTGCAGAACAACAAAGCCCTAGTACCACAACCACTGAGTCTGCACTCTGGAGCCCTGGAGGCACAGTTACTGAGTTCCCTGAACCACTGAAGTCCACGTGCCTGAGAGCTTGTGCACTGCAACAAGAGAAGCCCCCACAATGAGAAGCCCACACACTGCAAATAGAGCAGCCCCTGCTCGCTGCAACTAGAGAAACACCTGTGTAACAACGAAGACCTGGCAGAGCCAAAATTTAATTACTTAATTGATTTTTAAAAACCAGCTGGGGTAGATGCTGAGTTAGTATAGGCAGGTAACAGAAGGGGAGAATAGTTCTGCTGAGGCAGGAGAAAGGAAAGGTAACTGCGGGATAGTTCCTTTTAATCCACTGCTTTTAAAGTGGGAAGAATGATTTTGAGAAAATTCTTTTGTGACAAGCAGCTAGAGTTTAAGCCATTGCATTGGCCAAGTTTCTCCTCAAAGGTCAATTCTCCTGGCCGAGAAATGGGCTGAGCTAGAGGGAAAGTGGATTACTGGAACACAGCCATGTTTCACTGTCCCAATTCCTCCCTCATCCATCAAATGGAAAATAACTGCCCTCCGCACCTCCCTTGAATGATGGCTCTTGAGGGATTTATAGTGTTAGTTCCCTTGGCAGGGATGACAAAATGGTGGTCAGATTCTAGTGTCTTCCCCTGGAAGGAACCAGGGAGTTTATCTACCTGAACCACCTCATTAAACAGAGAAGAAATGGAAGTCAAACATATTATAAAATTGTCTCAATATTATCAAGCAAATAGGGCAGAACCAGGACAAGCACTAAGGTCTGACTCGGCACGCTTTCTTCCTCTGTCACTCAACATGAACAAACGAAAAGGAAAGGATCCTTTATACTCAGAATGAAGTTCTGAAATTAAGTTCACTGGAGAAGGCCCACTGGGATGCTGTTGTGAGAGCATCACTGAACCTGGAATCAGCAAGGATGAGAACAACTCATTGCTGTGGACCTACTGTGTGCCAAGTGCTGTACTACAGGTCCCATACAGAGCCTGTGTTCCCCACAAGACTGCAGTCTCTACAAATACAAGAACTTCATCCACCCTTTCTGACCTTTGTATTATTAGCCATCACCCAGAAAGCTTGGCATGAAGTAGACATTCAATGAATATGTTGAGTCAATGAATGATCCCACTTAAATCTCAGAAGCCAGGGACTTCCTGGTGGTTCAGTGGCTAACGCTTCACCTTCCAGTTCAGGGGATATGGATTCAATCTCTGGTTGGGGAGCTAGGATGCTACATGCCTCACAGTCAAAAGACGAAAACATAAAACAGAAGCGTTAATAGAACAAACTCAGTAAAGACTAAAAAATGATCCATATAAAAAAAAAATCTTTAAAAAAAAATAAGAAACCAGATGATAGGAGAGATTGAAGCCAGGAAGAAAAGGGGATGACAGAGGTGGTGATGGCTGGATGGCATCACCAACTCAATGGACATGGGTTTGAGCACACTCCAGGAGATGGTGAAGGACAGGGAAGCCCGGCAGGCTGCAGGTCAAGGGGTCACAAAGATTCAGACACACTTAGCAACTGAAGAACAACAAAGAAATCAGATAAGGACTGAGCTTAAAATGACAGACTGAGCTTCAATCAATGTTTGGCCCAATCAAGGTGTAAATGTGGCAACGAGTAGTAACTGTAGCACCTTCAGAGAGAGGAAGTCCTTTGGGGATCTATTTTAATGTAGAAGTAAGACTGCTTTTTGAGCAAACTCCGGGAGATGGTGAAGGACAGGGAAACATGGTGTGCTGCAGTCCATGGGGTTGCAAAGAGTCGGGCACAACTAAGTGACAGAACAAGAAGACTGCTACAAATCCAACAAAAACAGTGTTATTGGTACCAGATTCTTTTAAAGTGCTTTGGAGGTTAAATATGCCCCCCAAGCAGCTAGGTTTGTTCTGCCTGTTTGCTCAGCAATCTATTGACCCTGAATCAGAAAATCAAAAACCACAACGGGACCATGGTCTACACAGCTGTCAGATGTCAGTCCCTGAAGGCCAAAGTAACCAGCCTCTCATACTCCATAAATCACAAGCAGTTGGTGGAACCGATTCTCTTAGTTTCTGCCAGTTACGTGAAATTGAGTATAATGTAGTTGAAATAATAATAATAAATAATAATGCTACAACAACAACAAAAAGAGCCAAACACTGTTCTAAAAGCTTTACACGTATCACCATATTTAATCCTCACAACAAACCTAAGAGGTAGGTTGTTATTATTATCATCCCCATTTTACAAATGAGGCAACTAAAGCAGGAAGAAATTTTTAAGCACCACAGAACAACTACATCTAAATGCTGATTCTGCTTCTTCTTGTCTGGCGTCATTCGTCTTGTGAATGGATGGGTAGGTGGGTGGATGGTGGATGGATAGATAGACGGATGGGTGAATGAAAGAATGAAAAGAGGCAGGAAAGCAACCAAGGCAGTGTCACTGTTACAGATACACAGTCTCCAAGTAACCAACCGAATCCATAATTCAGTGTGGATAACTGTTGTGTGGGCTGAGTCATGCTGGATTGTTGGGGAGGCCAAGAATAGTGATTGTGTATGCAGGCTCAGAAGTCAGATACGCCCATCCATATGCCATCTCCACAATTACAAACTCTTTGTCCTTGTGTGTGATTTCTCTGAGCCTCAATTTCTATCTCTATTAAATGGGAGAAATACATTATCTACTAAAAAAATGTACATGGATCAAAAATTATACTGGCTCATAGAAGGTGCTCAGTAAATGTATGTTGAAAGGCTGTGTAAATAAGTTGACAACACAATAGCATCCCACCCATGAAAGTAACCTGGATGAAAGCCACGATTCAGTGGGTCTCTCTTATGTTATGGTGTGAGCTACAAAATCTACAGAATCTCCCAAATGCAACAAAACCATCAAAGTCTCCAGATTTATATTGTAAATCAATCCTCAAGCATATTATCAGACTACTAGTAGAAATGCTCTGCTTTTGCTTATATTTAAATCATCAGGATGGACTAACTGCTAATTGTGATCCACAAAGCCAGGTAATCTCCCAAAGACTTTGTATCTTTGAACTGCAGATTTCCACTCTGCCAAAAACAAGTGTATGGTGTGAGAGTTGGACTATAAAGAAAGCTGAGTGCCGAAGGATTGATGCTTTTGAACTATGGTGTTGGAGAAGACTCTTGAGAGTCCCTTGGCCTGCAAGGAGATCCAACCAGTCCATCCTAAAGGAGTCCTGAGTGTTCATTGTAAGGACTGATGTTGAAGCTGAAACTCCAATACTTTGGCCACCTGATGTGAAGAGCTGACTCATTGGAAAAGACCCTGATGCTGGGAAAGACTGAAGGCAGGAGAAGAAGGGGACAACAGAGGATAAAATGGTTGGATGGCATCACCGACTCAATGGACATGAGTTTGGGTAAACTCCGGGAGCTGGTGATGGACAGGGAGGCCTGGTGTGCTGCAGTCCATGGGGTCGCAAAGAGTCAGACACGACTGAGCGACTGAAATGAACTGAACTGGAAAACAAGTGCATTTCTAAAGACTGAAAAGAGTTGGGAGGAAGCATTGCACTGAGAGACTGTAAGGTTAAGACAAGGTGTTAACCTTTCTGGGTCTGGCACCTATTTAGCCCAGGCACTCAGCCTAGGGAGACGGTATTTCTTGGCTTCAGGGAGCCCCCAACCCCAGAGCATGGAGAGCTTGTAAGTAATGGGTCTATCTGGGTCTCCTATGAGCAGCTCCACCAGTCCCTAGGTAATAATTATGCACCAGCTGTAAAAACAAGATCACTTTAAAGCCTTCCCAGCCTTCATCTTCTCTAGAATGTACACCAAAAGGTGTTACCCCCATATTCCCTTGAAGCTCTTTAGAAGCACATTTTTCCCCGTCAAAGAGAAGATGAAAAGGATGTTCATACTGTGAGAGTGATGCTCTACATAGATTAGCACTTAGCAAGATGAAGGGGAAGTTGGGTGGTATAGATATGAGCCACACTGCCTTCCTTGAATCATCCCCAGTTTCTCTGATCTCTGACATGGAAAGATGAAACAAATGAAGGGCCAGGAAAATCATTTTGGGAAATCTTTGGGGAGAATAAAACTGGGACACACAGAAGATGTCAAAAGAAAAATAAAAGGAACACCAAAGGAAGCTCTAATGTAGAATTTAAAGTACAGGGTAATAAAAGAATAGCCAAGATGTGTCTGGAAAGGGGAGGGGATTATAACCAAGTGTCTGGGTTAGACCTCAGAAGATGACTGGAAGGCAGACAACAGGCAAAGGGGCATAGGGTATGTGTGTGTGCTGATAGAAGGAGGGAGGCAGGGGCTTGGGGACATGGGGAAGGGCGAGAAGAGGGACTCATCTAGTCACTACACTGCTGAGAGCCACGCCGGACCTTCCTCACCATGTAGTCCCCACCAGAGTTTCTCCATGTGTAATACTCAGACCAAGCAGCTCACTATCACTCAGAGATGGGCATTACAGCTCAGGCCTGAGCCCTTTATGAGGAGCCATGGTCTATATCATGTCCCCCGAATCTGCACTGAATGTCTGTGTCCCCTCATGATTCATATGTTGAAGCATAATCCCCAAGCAAAAGTGAAAGTGTCAGACGCTCAGTTGTGTCCAATTCTTTGCAACTCCATGGGCTGTAGCCCAGCAGGCTCCTCGGTCCATGGGATTCTCCAGACAAGAATACTGGAGTGGGTTGCCATTTCCTTCTCCAGGGGATCTTCTGGATCCAGGGATGGAACCCACCTCTCCTGCATTACAGGCGGTGGGGCCTTTGGGAGGTAACTAGGTTTGGCTCAGGTCCTGGGGGTGAGGCCCCAACAATGGGATTAGTGCCCATACAAAAGGATGAGTTACCCAGAGCTCTCTCTTCCCACCAGGTGAGGTACAACAAGAAGCCAGCTGTCTGCAACTCCAAAGAGTGATCTCACCAGAACCCAACCAACTGGTATCACGATCCTGACTCCAGACTCCACAATGGTGAGAAGGAAGTTTCTGTGGTTGACCAGCCACCTCATTTATGGTATTTATTTTTAGACACCTCCCAAATTTAAAGATTGAAACCTTTGGAAATGGGAGTAAGTAGACATAGATGTGTCCCGGGAATTTCACGCTTATAGCCTGCCTATATAAATAAAGCATTATTAGAACACAGTCACAGCCATTCACGTATATATATCTCAGGCTACTTTCTCACCATAAGAGCAGCCTTGGCTAGTTGTGACAGAGCCCTATGGACTGACAGCCCAAAAGATTGACCTCTCATCTAGCCATTTACAGAAGTTGTTTGCTGACCCCTGATGGAGTGGCTTACTTAATTCTCTGCTGTTTTATGAGTTATGCTGAATTCAGAAAGAGTTAGCAAATGATGACTTTTCTGCCAGCACACAACTAATTTCAGCAGAGGAAAACAAAATATGAGATTTCTGACTTCCAAAACTGTCAGCATGTACCAGTGGCCACACAGGGCATGGGTGTTGGAATTCCTTACACACAGAAGCCCAGGAAAATATAACAAAATCTTGGCTTCTGAATGCACACAGCCCCCCACCCTAAAAAAAAAAAAAAAAAAAAAAAAAAAAAAACGCCCAAAGCAAAAGGAAGTGAGGAAAGTCATGAGCACAGTGGCTGTGAAATTCTGTGATGGAGAATGATAGCAACTCAGCAGAAATCGTAACCGATGGAACAATCCAAGGAAGACATTAAGGACTCAAGCTATTTCGCCATTAACATCAGCAGGCTCCGAAAGCTCCCATTCTCAGGCACTAGGAAAATTTGATGATATTGTTCCAGAACCACCTCTCACAATAGCCAAAATGCTATGATGGGGAAAAGCCAGAAGCACAAGGCAGAAATAGCAGTGGGGATCTGGCAGGGAGGCAGGCCAAGGGCTTCAGTGTCAGGGAGAGTTGAAACCTTCAGGATGCCAGAATTGTGAAATCAGAAAGTTAAAAAACCACTTCAAAAACTCCTCCAATTTCTTGCCCAGCCAGTCAGAGGGGGCTGCTTTCTGATTATTGAAAATGATGAAGTTGTTGAATGCCTTATCAGCAATCTCCTTAAGGACCAGCGTGATCACAGGAGGCACAGGCTGTATACAATATTCAAATTAGGGAGGCTATGACACATGGTTATCTCACCCTATCTGGTCCTTTTTAAGAAGAACCTCACCCTGAACCTCGGTTCTGCACAAACTCAGATGTAAATCCAACTAAGTGGGACCCAGACCCTCCCACACACAGAGAGGGGTTCCCAGCATTCTACAGTCAAAGGGCTCATATTATGAGAGCTCAGGCCTTCCCGTCTCCTCTTCCAATCCCAAGCAAAGGGAACTGGAGAGATTAATAATGTGAAAGTCTCTGTGTCATCTTAATATTGCGATTGGACCAGGGAGCTGGGTCCGGATCACCTTGGTTGGAATCCCAGGTAACCTGAGGTGGTTACTTCTCATCTGTGCTCCATTCCTTCAGCTGTAAAACAGGCAATAAAGGAGGCTTCCTCCTGAGCTTATTTTGCAGATGAACTGACTTAATGGTTGCAAAAACACTTTGAATGGAGCTGTGCTCATAGAAGGCATCCTATAAGAATTAATTATCATTCTTTGATTTATCTGAAGTTGAAGCATTCAGGTGCACTGTGCAGAACACCTTCCATTCATCATCACATATATATTCCTCACAGCCTCACTAGAAGACAAAGGCATCACTGAGATTTCACAGATCAGGGACATGATCTGTTCAGAGGCATACAGCCAGGAAACAGTGGAGCCAGGAATGGAAGAGTCCACGGCTGTCTGGTTTGAAGTCCAATGAGAATGACAACCCAGAGCTATGCTGCTATGCCCAAGACTCCCACAGACCTGGAGCCTTCTTCTTAGTCCAGAACACAAGCCTAGAGGGTGAAACACACCCAACCCTGGAAGTGGAGGGGAGAAAAGGACATGGCGAAAGCCCATGAGCCAGTTCACACCCCCAGGGTATTAACCCCAGCATGGCAGATGCTACTGGCTGTCCAACCCAAGAGCTGTTCATTTCCAGTCTTCTCCATTCACATCTGTCTCTGCCTCTAAAGACATGGGCAGGCATGCTCAGTCGTGTCCGACTCTGTGCGACCCCATCCCTGGGATTCTGCAGGCAAGAACACTGGAGTGGGTTGCCATTTCCTTCTCCAGTGCATGAAAGTGAAAAGTGAAAGTGAAGTTGCTCAGTCGTGTCCGACTCTTCACAACTCCATGGACTGCAGCCTACCAGGCTCCTCCGCCCATGGGATTTTCCAGGCAAGAGTACTGGAGCGGGGTGCCATTGCCTTCTCCAACTGCACCACCTAGGGAGCCCCTAAAGCCTTGGGGAAAGAGGACAGATATTTACCTGCCCAGATTTAACCTCTAGTTTAAATAGCTATGCCATCCTGCTTTGCTCATGACATAAAAGAGGAAATATTCTATGAGGCTTCTGGAAAGATGTTTTTGTTTCTGTGACAAAGTGACCGACAAAGGGAGTGAATGGCTGAGGTGAACTTCCCATCCCTTTCTCCTTGGACACAGACGTGATGTTTGGGTCCCTGGTCATTGTATCATGGCATGAGGCAAGGAGACCTTAGCTAAGGAGGGCAAAGGAGAACTTTCTCTGAAAAACAGAGTCAATCCCTTGTTTTAAAGTATGAAGGGAAAAAAAGCCAAGAACACATTACCCCCAGGTAATGCTGTCATTAAAGAGCAGTTGAAGCCACCACCTTTGGTCAAGTCTGCTATGACTTAGAGACGACAGCTGATACTGCAAGGTACTCAGGTCTGCACAGTGCTAAGCACTCACCAAGAAGAAGGACATGTCCATGTTTGGGGGACACCTCCTTGTTCCCCAAAGAACACTCAACCTCTGGGATATCAGCTCTCACTTGTAAAAAGAGATCTGTAAAAATCAAATGTCAGGAGAGATTCGTTTCAGTCTGGAGATTTTGGCTTTCTGCAGCGAGGAACTACATGACAAGATACTGAACAGAGTGTGAATTGATAAAGGCAGAGTACACAAGTAGAGATTTCCAGATAAACCAGTTAAAGACACTTCAGAATTGACAAGCCTCTCTCCTGCTTCTTGAACTCCTATTAAGACATGCAAATGAAATGTTAACAAATGCCCTATTTAGATACACATACCTCACTTAACCCTCAAGTGAACCCTATGAAATGAGTGGTGGCGGTTTAGTCGCTAAGTCGTGTCCCGACTCTTACGACCAGGCTCCTCTGCCCATGGAATTCTCCAGGCAAGAATACTGGAGTGGGCTGTCATTTCCTTCTCCATGTGAAATGAGTCAGGCTAGTTAACAAAAGATACAGTTCTGACCTCAGGAGTCTCTGTCACAGCCACCTGAGGCAGTGTTGGGACCAAAGTCCAGGCTGGATCCCTCCATAAGTCATGGTTACAATGACATTGCTCCCTGATTCTTCTCAAATCCAACACATGCTCAAGAATGGTGATCTTCTCTCTGTCACGTTCAATCACCAGGGTGGGAGAGCGCTGCTCATAACCGCCTACCTACAGCAGCATGACTCACGTGGCCGTCACCCTGCTCCAATGACACATACCCTACAGAGCTCTTGGTCCTCTTTCAGAAACCTGAGTCACCTTCATGGCCAGCTGAGCTCATTTTCCAAGGCTGCCTTGATGGGCACAAATAATAATAATAGTAATAATTAAATATATCTATCTGATGTAAAGACTTCCAGAAACCAAGAAAATAAATACGTAAATATGTACGTAATACTTCAATTATCTTCTTCTCCTTTCCACTGATTTCTACTTTCTCATGCACCAAAGGCCATTTGGGGACAGCACATTTGTTCTACTGCTTTTGCATTTATTCTTGGTTCTGCTGTTCTGCAGAAGGCTCTCCTGTTTGGTAGAGGAAGTCACATTCAAGTTCTTTCAAGGATTCAAGAGGGTGAGGACTAAGCCCCAGTGTTTTTCTGCAAGTTTCCCAGGTGGTGTAGTGGTAAAGAATCCATCTACTGGTGCAGGAGATGCAGAAGACTCAGGTTTGACCCCTGGGTTGGGAAGATTCCCTGGAGGAGGAAATGGCAACTCACGCTGGTATCCTCGCTTGGAGAATCCCCTCGCTTGGAGGACAGAGGAGCCTGGTGGACGACAGTCCATGGAGTTGCAAAGAGTCAGACATAACTGAGTGTGCACACACACACGTTCTGCTATAAATCAAGTCCTCTCCAAAGGAGGTGGTTTTACTGTTCAGCACGCATTTGGAATGAGAGATAAGGAATAACTGCAGAGCAGTGGGTTTTAAAACCTTCTCCTGAGAGCCTGTGGGTCCCGGAATGCTACCCCAGGCACAGGAGAGGTGGGCAATGAAAACCCAGGTCCACTGAGTCAATCCAAGTAGCTCTCCTCTCCCACTGTCTCTGTAGGATTTTTTTTACTCAACTTCATTTGAAAAACAAGGAGCTGGCACCTCTTCATGAGTAAGTTGGTGCCCTTCCCTAGAAAATGCTAAGGAGCTATCCACCTAGCAAGGACCAGCATGCGGTGTAAAGAAGCAAGGTGGTCAAGAGGCAGAAGGAGGAGGAGGAGGATTTGGAGCACATCTGGACACAGGCCCAGGTGAGGCAAAGCCACTGCCTAGTCCAGCCTGCCCGAGACCTTCACCTACAGCCTCTCCAAGGGCTCTGAGTCACTGGGATCCAAAGTTTGCTCTAGGACTTCCCTGGTGGTCCAGTGGTTAAGAATCCGCATGTCAATGCAGGGGACAAGGGCTCCATCCCTGGTCCAGGAAGACCCCCACATGCTCTGGGGCCACTAGACCCATGTGCCAGAACTACTGAGACCTGCGCTCTAGAGCTGGTGCTCCACAGTAAGAGAAGACACCAGGATGAGAAGCCCAAGCACCGCAATGAAGAGTAGCCCCCACTCACCCCACCTAGAGAAAGCCCGTGGGCAGTAACGAAGACCCAGTGTGGCCAAAAATAAAAGCAATCAATCAATTAATAAATCAATATACAACAATCAGTCAAAAGATAAAGTTTATTCTATATACTCACCCAAAAATTAACTACTGGTAGACCATTTACATCACACTGTTAAATGAGAGAGCAAGAAGTCACAAGAAATTATTTGTGGAAATTATCCACAAGCACCTAGTTGTGTGTCAGGAAACAGTTGAAGATTTTCAAGTCCTAGGAGAGGATCTGCTCCTGAACTTTTGGTCAAAAAGCACTCATTTGGTATGTCCTTCATCAGGTTGGAAGAAGAAACAGAAAAGAGGGCATTGCTACCTTCAAATTCCTGAAAATCTAAGAGGGTGAAAAGGCCGACTATCAAATAATCAGAATTCAAGACAGAACCCACACGGCGCAGGTGATCAGAGAGGAGACACAGGCCCAGCCAGTTAGAGAAGGAGAGACAGCTGAACCAGAGAATTCAAAGAGGATGAGAGGATTATAATGGAAAATGCGATGTCAGGCTTCTCAGATAGAGCGAAGATCTGTTATCACAACTTATGAAGCCAAAACAAAGTGAGAAAAGCACAGAATCCCAGATCCACCACCTCCTGGAGGCACAGTCTCTGCCTGAGCTCCTCCGTGTAAAGTGGGGCAGAGGACAAAATGGTGTTCTTCACCTTACCTGGTTCCCAGAGCATTGGGGGCCCTAAAGCTCTGGGGTCCTTTAACAGAGCAGGAGTTTGGGAGGAGGCTTGGGAGAAAGAGGAAGCAGCCTGTGTGGGCATCTCTTTCAGGGAGGGAGCTAATAAAGAGAAGGAGATGCAGGATGGTAATCTGAGATGTGGCAGAACGGAGGGACATTTCTGGAGAAGGGCCCTTGAGCCTGCAATTAATTCAAAGGAGAAGGGTCCCAAGGGAAGGGAACCATCTTACGTTTTAAGATGAAAAGAAAAGCCCACTGGTCAAGAGACTCTGAGGGGAGATCATAGCAACAACAACAAGAGCAATAATCAACAGGTATTGGGCAGTGAGGGGCTTCCTGGGTGGCTCAGTGGTAAAGAATCTGCCTGCCAACGCAAGAGACGCGGGTTCAATCCCTGATCCAGGAAGATCCCCTGGAGAAGGAAATGGCAACCCACTCCAGTAGTCTTGCCTGGGAAATCCCATGGACAGAGGAGCCTGGAGGGCTACAGTCCATGGACTCCCAAAGAGTCGGACACAACTTTGCAACTAAACAGCAGCAAAGTTGGGCAATGAAAAAGAGAAATTTTAATGGGAAATCCTGAAGTTGTCTGACCTCATTTAATGTGCTCTAAAATTAAGAGCATAAGTACTTACCAGGCTTCCTTTGTAGCTCAGCTGGTAAAGAATCTGCCTGCAATGCAGGAGACTTGGGTTGGGAAGATCCCCTGGAGAAGGGAAAGGCTACCCACTCCAGTATTCTGGCCTGGAGAATTCCATGGACTGTATAGCCCATGGGCTTGCAAAGAGTCAGACACGACTGAGCAGCTTTCACTTTCACCTTCAAGTACTTACCACTTACTTTCACAGACAAGGAGAAAGAGACTCAGGGAGCTCACATAGCTGGACTTGCTCATTCCTTCATCAGGTATTATTTGACTATCAAAACCACATGTCAAGCATCACCAGACAGTGACAATGAATGACTAAAGTGAACACTATCTGTAATGCCATGAACTCTGCAGGGCAGCACCACGCAAAGGTCTGCTGAGTGGACGCGGGAGGAGCTCACGGGGCTCGGGGTGGCTCCTCTTTCCTCCCAAGCAGGGAACGGACACCTCCTTGGTCTGCTGGGGTTAGCCCCCAGAGGGTGAAAGTGAAAATGTTAGTCACTCAGTTGTGTCCAGCTCTTTGTGACCCCATGGACTATAGCCCACCAGGCTCCTCTGTCCATGGGATTCTCCAAGCAAGACTACTGGAGTGGCTTGCCATGTCCTTCTCCAGGGAATCTTCTTGACTCAGGGATCAAACCTGGGTATCCTGCATTGCAGGCAGAGATTCTTTACCACCTGAGCCACTGGCTCATCAAATAGCCCCACTCTCAGATCCAAACTTCCAGAAAAGGACTTCTCAACAGCCCGCCCCCACAGGACACACAAGCACCCTCAGTGCAAGAGTCACACTTGCATCTCTGAGCCCTCTGGCCTCAGGGGCACCCCTGTCTGGGGTCCTCTAGACACTTGGAGAATTCGCCTAGAATTCAGGCTGTGGTGCCCTGAGAAAGGAGGGAAGGGAGACGGGAGGTTTGCTGAAGCTACACTGCAATTCTGCAATGGAAAAACACAGAATGGAAGCATTTCAGGATAGTCTGCCTTCACCCCAACAGAAACCCTTGGGGCTGGATGGCAGTGGGCCTGCTGCCCAGAACGCTGGAAAAACAAGTTCTTGTGGAAAATGCCGCCAAACACTTTGGACCGCGGCATCAAGTGCCTCGGCAGCACCACACCCCCTCCGAGGGCCTTGGATACGCGGTTAAAATAGCAGAAACCGTCTCTCTCTTGTACCTGGCACTTGGAATGTACCCAGCCATAGTGCCACACTTCAGTTACTGCAGAGAAACACATTCTGAAGTTGGGGGAAACTATCATTGGCTGGACTCATTGTTTAAAGAACAATTAATAAGGGAACAGCAACAAGCTGGAATCACAGGCTTCGGGGCAATTTTGCAATTAAGAAAATTAGAGGCTGCCGTTTCAGAAAGCAGACTGTCAAGTTGAAAGCAGAGAAGTATGCATGAGCCGAGCATCCAAGTAAATATAGGGTCACCATTCGGCGAGTCCTGAAGTGGGGAAAGGAGGGGAGGAACATTGATGGAAGTTGTTTATGTCAGGTATTTTACACCCAAATTTCACTCAATTGTGGCCCCATTGACAGTAGCCCGCCAGGCTTCTCTGCACTTGGAATTTTCCAGGCAAGTGTGGGTTGCTATTTCCCTCTCCAGAGGATCTTCTCGACTCAGGGATCGAACCCACATCTCCTGTGCCTCCTGCATTGGCAGGAGGATTCTTGATGACTAGCGCCACCTGGGAAGCCAAATGCCATCTGTCAATTACCCTAGTAAGTGGTGAGGGAACTCCAGTGCTGTGCCTGGCCCCACACTAAGGTCTTTCCAACACATCATCTCATGCGGTCTTCACTTTTCTGTGAGGGGTTAGTCGGATCCCCAATTATAGATGCAGTCATCGAGGTTATACAAGGTCAAGGACTTTGCCTTCAGATTACACGATAAGTAAGAGGTGGGGTTCCCAGAGGAGCTCAAGGCTGTCCTGTCCCAGATTCCTTGTCCTTTTCACTCTGAGACCCCGTTCCTCCTCTCTGTTGAGCTGCATTTCTGAACTCTTCTTCCATACTCGTGAGTCCGTTCAAACCACCAACGAATGCAATCTCTACCCTTCAAGTCCCACCTGGGTGTCGTCACTCAAATCTGCCAATGGAAGGGAGCCCAGCTCTGCCAACAGCCAAAGCCTCTGACCTCTCTCCTGAGTCTGGCAGTGCACCTAGCCTCCTGCTCAGCCCTGTTCACTTGGCAGGGAGGAAATAAAGCTCATCCAAGTCAAGAAGAAGATATGGACTGCCCCCACTCTTAACACCTCTTTTCTAGCACAGAAACTATGACAGGTCGAAGTCAGCAAGAGAGCTGTGCTGTGACCCAGTTAAAGAGAGTGGGTCAGAATCTCGGTCAGGAGTGAAACTGGGTCAGAGCTAGGCTGAGATGAAGTACACCTCCGGATGATTGGAAAGGCCCAGGAATAGGCGCAAGGAGGAACTAAGGCCTCACAAAGGGAGCGTGATCAGGCGGGCAGGTGAGTCTAGAGTGTGCAAGACTCACAAACTTGGAGGGAGCCGCCAGAATGCCCACCAGGCGATGCTTCAGGTGGAAGAGCTGGAGTCCGGTACTAGAAGCTGTTTGCGCATCGTTTGCTCGAGAAATAATGGGAAATAATGGCCGAACAACTGAACCAAAAACCTAAAAGAAGAAAGAAATTGTGCCTTAGGGGATGAGAGGTAATGGCAAATTAATATATCTTGGGGACTTCCCTGGTGGTCCAGTGGTTAAGGCTTCACCTTCCAATGCAGGGGGAGCAGATTCAATCTCTGGTTGGGGAGCTAAGATACCACATGCCTCTTGGCTAGAAAAACAAAAACCATAAAACAGAAGCAATATTGCAACAAATTCAATAAAAACTTTTTAAAAACAAAAAAAATTAACATATCTATGCCAGTGCAACTAGACTGGGTTATAAGAAACTTTTCTGTTTTTAAAGCTACTGTGCTAAGCCACTTCAGTCATGTCCAACTCTTTGCGACCCCATGGACTAAAGCCCACTAGGCTCCTCTGTCTGTGGGATTCTCCAGGTAAGAATACCGGAGTGGGTTGCCATACTCTCCTCCAGGGGATCGTCCCACCCCAGGGATTGAACCTATGTCCCTTATGTCTCCTGCATTGGCAGGCAGGTTCTTTATCACTAGTGCCACCTGGGAAATCCCTTTAAAGCTACTAGTTAACAAGAATTTTGGGCTGGGATGTTGTGTTTAGGTCTAGCTCAGGAGATGAGACATCATTTTTGCATCAATCCCTGTTGACAAGTTCCTTCTTCTTCCTTAATAAGTATGGTTGGCAAATTTATATAAGCCTTGCTCTGATGATTCAGGATCAGGCAGTTGTGTCATGGATGAAACACTGCCAATTATCACATGGAAATATGTATTAAGGAGGTGTGACAAAGTGTAAAGGCCGGAAGACAATCCCAGAAATAAAGACAGTGAAAAAGTATTCTTCCTGGTGGTTCTCCAAAAATCTATCTACGCAATCAAAAGGCAAACTCCAAATAAGTCCTTGGTCACTAAAGTTCTACATAATTCTTGGCTTCCCTGAATATTGATTGAAGATGCTGTCTGGCTTATTCTATAAATCTGCAGAAGGACTTGGAAAACACACTCTGATTCACTGCCTGCTGCCTTATGTTACTGGTGAATCAATTTAACCTTGATGTTCACCTAAGGGTGAACAGAACTAGAATCTTTAAAATTGTAAAACATATTTAAAGTATCCCTGAGGCATTACAGTTGAAATATTTTATCTGAATTTATTCAAGCCCCCAGATCTGTGCTACTCAATATCACAGCACCAGATACCTGTGGTTACTTTAAATAAATTAAATACAAGTAAGACCTCATTTCCTTATTGGTTGTACCAGCCACAGTTCAAGTGCTCAGTAGATACCTGTGGTCAACGGATACCATATTGGACGATGCATACAGACATTTTCATCATCACACAAAGTTCAGCTGGACAGGAATGCCTTAGACCTAACTTGTAGTGTTTCTGAAATGCAAGGGGGAGAGAACCAAGGTAAATGGCATTACAAGAAAGCAGGCAACTCCAGTATGTGAGAATTTTTGTAACACAACTGGCCTCTCCTCTCAGTCAATGAGTGAATGAGGAGAAATTTGAAGGACTCTGCTAGATCACATCATATAGTTATTCAAAGTTCAGAATCTAACTACATAATGCAACTTGCTAGTATCAGCGAGACATGTTACTGTCTCTGATTGAGGCTAAATTCTTTAACTGGTATGTGTGCGGGTGTTTTTTTCCTTTATTCAACAGCCAGGCTGGAAATTTAAGGAAGAAATTATACCAATTCCCTACAAAATCTTTCAGAAGATAGAAACAGATGGAATATTTCCTAATTTATTCTATGAGGCCCGCATTACTCTAAAACCAAAACCAGACAAAGACATTACAAGAAAACTACAGATCAATAATTTTCATGAATATAGGTGCAAAAACCTTCAACAAAATATTAACAAATTAAATTCAACAATACATAAAAAGAATTATACACCACAACCAAATGGGATTTATGCCAGGTGTGCAAGGCTAGTTCAACATTAAAAAAAATTCAATTAATGTAATTCATCCTATCCCCAAGCTAACAAAGAAAAATCATATGAATATAACTTTAGACATAGAAAAAAGCACTTAACAAAATTCAATACCCATTCATTACCAAAACTCAGTACAGTTAGGAGGAGAACTTTCTCAACTTGATTTAAAAATATCTACAAAAAGGACACATCAGGTAAAAGATCAGTATCCAAAATATACAAAGGACTCCTAAAACTGAGTAAGAAGAACACAAACAACCCAATTACAAAATGGGCCAAAGATCTTCACAGATATCTCACCAAAGGAAACATACAGACGGCAAATAAGCATATGAAACCACATCATATACAAGTTAAAGCAACTGTAATTTACCACTGTACCCCTGCTACACCAGAGAACACTGACAGCATCAAATGCCGGTGAGAACATGAAGCAACAGGCACGCTGACTCACTGCTAGTGGAGACGCAAAATGGTACAGCCAAAATAACTACAAGCGCCTTCCTTGAACAACTGGGGAATATGAGTGTAGGGCAAAAAGTACTATGGTAATTTTCTTCAGGGTGATGACGTCATTCAAGTTGCACTGAAGAATATCCTTTCCTAAGATTTATTGTGTTGTGTTGTCTTGAAATCTGCAGCTTTTCAAAGGATCTAGAAAAATGTGCATATATTCATATGCAGATAAAACTAACATCCTAGTGTGTTAATACCTGTCAACTCTAGGTATAGGAAATGCAAGCATCATGCCTTTCTTCAATTTTTCTGGATGACTGAAAAGGTTCATAACAAAATTTTTGTGGCACAGCATCCCAGTGGAATTTACAGAAGCTGACATGTGTCAAAACTCCACGGGAGTTTGTATTTGAAAGCCCTGTTTGCTTTTTTTTAACCTAGTAATGGAAGATTTCCATTCTTCTAACAGTTTTATTTACATGTGTCAAGGAGATCAAGTGAGAGAAATAACTTGATTGTACTTTGTAACTCAACAGCTTTCAGCTTTTCATGGCTCATCATCCAAGGGCAGAAGACAACCTGCACGCTTTCGTAACATGAAATCTTCAACAAACTTCTCCCAGTCCCAAAGGAATAAATTTCACTGCGATCCTGCTTCAATGGCCTCCTTTCTTTCTCCTCTTTCTTCCTCTCTTCCTCTTCCTGTGTGTTGAAATGCACACACCTATTTCAGGTTGCCCGTTAAACACCACACACCTCATTTCTCCTGCATAGATCCCAACTGGCATTTGATTCAGCCAGCTCACAAGAAAGCCTCCTCGTCAACTCCAAAACTTAAAATTAAGTACATATATGAAAATATTTTAATTGACAATTAGAGTTGCTCCCCTGTGTCAGGACAAGCCAAGGAAAATGAAAAGGACTCAAGTTCCTAGACTTAAGAAACTCCATGGTAAATGGAACCTAGCATGATTAGACACAGGAAAGGCAAGACAAGGCCATTTGTACAGAGCAACTAATAAGCAGGCACTTCTCTGAACAGACCCAAGTAGCTTAGGTGGCAGCTAATTTAGGTAAAACCTAGGTGCTAATGGGATACCCTGAGAATGAAAGGCGCATCCATATGGCACAGAAGATCTGCACTCCTTAGGGACTGGATGCACGGAGGCAACAAGGAAGAGAAATGTCAAAGAAAGAAAAAAACACTGAGCTCACCCACTACAAATGAACAATGGACCCATCCTGACACCAAGAGAGGGATACAAAGCCCTCTGCCCTAGAACTTCAAATATCAGAGATTCCTCAATTAATCATGTAACTTTGTGTGTCTTGACACAGGGGTCACAGCAGGAAAAAAGCAGGGATTAGAATGGGCAGATGTAATCTCTCTGAATCTTTTTTTTTTTGGCCATGCCACAGGGCACACAGGATCTCAGTTCCCCAAACAGGGATTAAACCCTTTCCCCCACAAAGGAAGCACAGAGCCATAACTGTTGAACCACCAGGGAAGTTCCCTCTCTGAGTCTTTACGCTAATGCTACCTAATATCACTGTGGGAAGAAGGGATGCAAATTTCATCCACCGGTTTTTTAACAGGCTTGGGTGACAGTCTCTAACCTAGAGCTCCAAGCATGCTCTACAAGTGGCAACATTCACTGGGAAGATATAACAGCTGCAGTGCAAATGGCACAAGCCCTGACATGTATTCATTGACACCTTTAGTTATTAATTCAGCCTCTAGGATGTGGCGGGGCACACAGGAGGGGCTATAGTCCCAGACGTCAGCAAAAGCAAACATGCCCCCTTCCACATGGAGCATGCAGGCTAATGAAATAACCATAGAAAAAAGTGAAACATAAGGACAAGTGCTATGAGTGGTATGATATCTGAGCTGAAATCTGAAAGACATACAAGGGAAGAGACCAGTATATCTCAGGAAGAGGCCGGAGTATCCCCCTACAACAAAATACATGCAGCTTTCATAGGGTGCTCTCTAAACATTCCCTCACAAGCAGATAATAAAGATCATACACACACAGCATGCACATCATAATCTATATACATTTTACATTATTTCATTCATTAATATTTCAAGTCTCAGTATATCTAGAGGTCAGAGCTCACTGGGCATGTGGGGAAACAGGCATCTCTATTTCCAAGGGTCTTCTTGATAATGCATTTTCAAATTTCTGGTATTATTTCATTATATCAGCTATTTTTTAAGTTGTAATGTGACTGGAAAAAAAGCAATTTGATCTTTATTCAAATTGTAATTATCAAGCATTGTCTTAAATCTGTAGTTTTCTTGTAGGGATGTTTTATTTTTTTTCAGGTTGTTTATTTATTTATTTTTCCATTTATTTTTATTAGTCGAAGGCTAATTACTTTACAATATTGTTGTTTTACAGTCACTCATGCGTTCTTTTGAGGGCAGTTGAATTAAAAGTAAATGTGATATTAACCCACAAATGTACCTATCTGGGTCCTGTAAATGCCAGATTGTCACAATAAATGGATCTGAAAGGACAAGTAAGGACACCACTTCACCCCGCCTTCTTAGGAGGCTCCTTTTCTCTCTGGACACCTATCATCCTGCAGGTGACCTGTGTATGGGTGAAGCCAGTGAAACCAGGCAGAAGAGTCACCATTCAGAAGCCCAATTTCTTACTTCATACTTACAAAAGCTGTATAAGCAAAATGCTGAGCATTTTCTCTCTGGAGAGAAAAAGAGCTGAGGTCCAGAGAAGGAGGAAGTGGGGATGTTTAACCTTCAAAGAAGGTCTATCCTTTCCAAGAAAGGATGTGCACAAACAGAGTGACACTGAGAATGGGGGGGGAGTGGTTCACAGGGAAAGTGCCCACCTTGTCAGTGTTTCATTGTGTTTGCCTAGTGAGGAGGAGAGGTGGATCTCCCCCCAGAGGTGAGGGAAAGTGGTGGCCAGCTCCAAGAGGGTGGTGATTTGGAAGATTTTGAACATCTCAAGTTCCAGTAGGAAGGCAGAGCAGATTAAGAAGGTTTTGAAGAATTCCCTAGGCAATGTTAAGAACCAAGCTTCGTGTTAGAGATGACGGTTTAAACTGGAAGGGCCGGGGGTGTCTTTCAGCACCCTGGACAGCTCTCGAGCAGCCTGAGAGAGCTGTGCACGTTCAAGCCTGGATGCTACCGGGTGTAGGTGTCAGGGTTTGTCTCTGCTGACTGCTTTGTTAAAGCAGCTATACTAACTACTGTCACCTGGCATCTCCCTGAAAGACAAAGGGGTGGAGCACATTTTATCCAGAAACTATTCGATCCTGTGAGTCCCTTGAAGAGCAGGGCTTATCACGAACTCTAGTCAGAAGCACAGCTGTTCATATGAATTATTACATTTTGGAAAAATCAGAATAAACTGAAAGTAATTAAATTCTTCTCTGCTCGAAATGATTTCACCTTTTATTCCACATAAGACTGTGATCACATGATCAGCTTTTCTTGTGACTAATTACAGCTTTGTATTAATCATGAGAGACAGAAGCCTCTAGTCAATGAATCTGAATCCAAGTGTTAAGGATCAAAAGTACTGACCTTATTTATACCCAACCTGACCTAGCCACATCCTCATTGCCACAGAACAACCTGTAAAAAGTTCTAAACTCTTTCCATGTCATTCTTTGCTCAAAAATCTTTTAAGGATCCATGATGCCCATAGGATAAGGCATACCATCCTTGGTGTGCCTTACACAACCCTCTAGGATAAAGTCTCCAAAAATTCTCCAGGCTTCTGTCTGGCTCCTTCCCACCACAGGCCCCATATTCCACATGGATATGAATACCTTGGAGAGTCTTAAACTCTTATAGCCATTTTCTTTCTAGCTGCTAAAAGACAGTCATTCTTGAAATGGGAATAAAAAGATGAAAAAGTCATTGCTCTGAACTTCCCTGGTGGCTCAGAGGTAAAGAATCTGCCAGCCAATCCAGGGGACACAGGTTCGATCCCTGGTCTGGGAAGATTCCACAGGCTGTGGAGCCTGAGCTCTAGAGCCCAAGAGCCGCCAACTACTGAGCCAGAGTCCTCCAAATACTGAACCCAGCTCACTCTAAAGCCCATGTTCTGCAACAAGAGAAGCCACTGCAATGAGAAGCCTGCACACCACAACTAGAGAGTAGCCCCCGCTCATCACAACTAGAGAAAGCCCACACAGCAATGAAGACCCAGCACAGCCATAAATCAATAACAAATAAATATTTAAAAATGCTAAAAAAAGAAAAGTCATTGCTCCAACCAGATTCAGCCTCATGTCTTTTAAAGCAGTTTCCTAAAGACTCTCTGGATCCTGAAGGCAGCTACTTGCTACCAATGGGAATGGTGCACTGGTAATTCATGAGCACACAACCAGAAGCTCAGTCATCATCACAGCAATTAGGAAACAATAGGGAAAACAAACAGGAACAGAATTATTATTGACCAACTGATAGTATTTTGGGTTACTCCTTTTTTACATACTGAAGTCAGAAAGAAAAAGAGAGATCGTGAATTTTTCTATTCAACTGTAATTTTATTGTTTTAATTCAGGCTGAGCATTGTGTAAATGTGCATAAAATTATAAACAGAATGAGCTCTCTCAAACACAAGCTAGCCCTGGGGACTGCAACACTGCAAGGAGTGCCTTAGAACAGATTTGCTACGCACATTACATAAAGATCAGTGTCTCATGTTTTATTTGACTATCAACTCGTCTTGAGCAAAACTTTAAATAGATTCAGTGATTCTATATGAGGATTCTGAAATCATTTTCAAGCCAGACAACAGAAAACAAATATAGCCCTGGTGCCTTCTTTCCAGTGCAGACAGAGTTGAAAATTGCTTGTGGAATATGCTGTGGATGGTATGGTCATGGTCACA
Organism: Dama dama; assembly: GCF_033118175.1. Taxonomy (NCBI): domain Eukaryota; kingdom Metazoa; phylum Chordata; class Mammalia; order Artiodactyla; family Cervidae; genus Dama; species Dama dama. The sequence goes on along the minus strand of NC_083701.1, from coordinate 5,482,592 downwards.
TGTGGAGGATGGTATAGACAGCTGAATGAAGAGTGCGGACCTTGAAGGCAAACAGACTCCCAAGTAACATTTTCCTCATCTCATTCATTAACTGTGTGATCTTGGGCCAACTGGTCCTTTTCTGAGCCTCAATTTCTCTCCTCCAAAATGAGAATAATAAGATTGCCTCTCTCACATGGCTCTAAGGGACAAATGAGAAAAGGTCAAGAGGTGAGTGCAGAGACCAGCATCTAATGGAGACTCCATCCCATCTCTTTCTGCTTCTGGAAGTTTCATGTCTATGTTATTCTTGCTCTAAGTGATGCAAACCTGTTAACAATCTGGATAAAGCTCTGAAGATGTCATCCTGAGCATCCCTGACTTGACAGAAGTCTCCATTCAGATGATCTTACACCAGACAGTGTCCCCAACCCCTCGATCTGACTCACTTACCATCTTTTATTTTGCTGCTTACATTTATTACATTTATCTATTACATTCATCTATTCTTGTATTTTGACTCCCTCCACTGGATCTGAGGCTCGGGAGACTGAGCATTTGGTCCAGTTCGTTTGCCTTCTCTTCCCATGGTCTCCATCCCAGAGTAAGTGACAAGAAACATTTGTCAACAAGAAATGAATAAAATAATTTACATTATCACTCTGGGACCAGACCTGGTATCACCTTGTGCTGTTACCAAACTGTGTAATATTTGCTCTTTTTACTTCCAAATTAACCAAAAATAAATCCAAAAATATCTTTTGAATGCCACAACTTATGTTTCCTAAGGATAACAGGGAGCCAGAAATACCTGGGTAATTCAGTTCAGTATCTGCTCTGTCGGGCTCCAAAGTTCCTGGAAGATGCTGTGTTGTTTGTTGTAAGCTCGCCTTTCTCTCCGGATCCCATGTGAAGCTGGTTTCTACACCATCCATACTTCTTCCTCCTGTCCTCGTCTTTTCCCTTTCTATAGGAAAGAATCCAAACTGCTCTAACTGGGGAGTCACATCAAATCTCATGAATGTAACTACAATCTTAATGCCAATAACACTTGTATTTCTATCACCAACCGAGATCTCTCCAAACATCCACACACTCCATGGATATCTCATAACAAGACACCAGATTGTAGTTCTGAAAGCTTGTCTTGGTCCTTCACTTTTCTATGTTTGCAAGTAGCATCACTGTTCATCCTGTCACCCAAACTAAAACCCTAGAGTCATCCAAGATCCAACATATTTCCGTAACACAAAAAGCCAATCCATCACCAATATCTGTAGATGTGAAATCTGCAGTAGTTCTGTGTGCGCCATCTCCACTGACCCAGCCTTAGTTCAGACCCCATCATTTTTTACCAGGAAAATAAAACCCTGAAAATGCAAAATGATGATGAGGATATGAAGCAATAGGAACTATCATTTGATGTTGGTGGGAATGCAAAATGGAACAGTCACTTCAGAAGACTGGCAGTATTTTATGAAACAAAACACACTCTTAGCATATGATTCAGTAAACCTGCTTCTCGCTACTTACCCAATGAGTTGAAAACTTAATGCCCACACAAAAACCTACACACTGAAGTTACAGCAGTTCTATTCATAATTACCAAAACCATAATCAACCAGGGTGCCCTTCAGTAGGTGAATAAATACAGAAAGCATGGTACATCCAGACAATGGAATAGTATTCAGCACTAACACAGAACTATCAAGTCATCAAAGACATGGAGAAAGCTTAAACGTATATGAACAGGTGAAAGAAGCCAATCTGAGAAGGCCACATACTGTGTGATTCCAACTATATGACATCCTGGAAAAAATCAAAACTAGAGACAGTAAGTCGGTCAGTTGCCAGGAGTTAGTGAAAGAGATGGATGAACAGGCCAAAAGTGGAGAATCCTTAGGGCAGTGGAACTACTCTGCATGACTGTAAAATGGTATTTTGTCATGTCACAATGAATTTGATACACATCACTACAAATTTTTCCAAATGCACAACATCAAGAGTGAGCCCTGATGTAAAATGTGGACTCACAGTGGTAAGGATGTGTCAACGTAGGTTTACCAGTTGTAACTGACATTCCACTGTAGTACAGGATGAAGATGGTAGGGGAAGCTGTGTACGTGTGGGGGCAGGGAATACAGGGGAACTCAATTTTTCCACAAACTTAAAACTGCTCTAAAAATAAAGTCCATTAAAAATAAACAAACAAGGCTTCCCTTGTGGCTCAGTGGGAAAGAATTTGCAGGCCAATATTTGGGACACAGGGTCAATCTCTGATCCCACATGCTGCAGAGCAACTAAGCCCATGCATCGTAACTATTGAGCCCACATTCTAGAGCCTGGGAGCCATAACTACTGAGGCCTGGGTGCCCAGAGCCCATGCTCCACAACAAGAGAAGCCACCACAATGAGAAGCCCAAGCACTGCAGCTGGAGAGCAGCCCCCGATGGCCACAACCAGAGAAAGCCCACACGGCAAGGAGCACCCAGCACAGCCAAGGATAAAATAATACATAAGCAACAAACAACCAGCCTCCCAGGTAGTTATGCGGGCTCATCATGGTCCTAGCTCATCAATCCACCACAGAGTCTAGAAGTCATTTCTAAACAGAAAATCTGATCAAGGTATCCACTACCAAAAAACCCTTCCGGGGCTTTTCAACAGCTCACAAATTAAAGAGCAACAGGTTAGCAAATCTTTCCCTTCCTGTGTTAGGACTCTGACCACTAGATAAGCTTTCTAAGTCTGTTTCCCTGGAAACAGATAATGATGTGAACTATATCACTAAACAATATCGCTTATTGTAAAATGATTCCTGCTGGGGAGACTGAATCTGGACTGGGAGAAGTATGGGTATCGGATGGGGGTGCCTTGTTTTGGAATTATTCTCTGAACTTAGAGACTCCCGTGCTGAGCGGGTGTTTTCAGGCATCCTAGAAGCTCTCCATATGGAGTTTTTACAAGAGATAAATGGCTCCTGACAGGCAGGAGACTCTTAAGCCAGGGTGAAACCCCCATCATTAATGTGGGCTGCTCCTCTTTCCTCCAAGCTGTCCTGCATGTGCTTATTTCTTTGTCACCAACCCATGTTCTTCCTTCAATCCCTCCCATCGTCACATCTTCTGGGAACTCCTACCCATCCTTGCCCCACTTGGGGTAAAGCGCTCCTTCATGTGGCTTCCACATCACCACGGACTTCCTCACTCTATCCTATTATCCTCTGTTTTTCTCCCTGTTTCTTCACTTGACCCCTACTTGATGGTCATGGTTGATAGCTACCAAAGCCATCTCTGTAATCCTAAACTGATGATGTCACTCCTAATGACAGGCACTTCTTGTTTGTTATCCAAAAATCTTCCCTTTCTCTCTAAATGGAATCTTGGTACTATCTGGCTCAGTCACATACCACCGTAAGCATTCTACAGACACCCTTCTAGTCAGTATGGGGTCACAAGACCTTGTGCAGACAAATCAGATGTTAATGGAAGCCTGTTGGATGGGATTATAAGAAAGCAATTGTTCTCTTTAACAAAAGAGAGAAACCAGGTAACAGGAGTCTTTCACTCTTCACCCTTCCTGCTTCCTGTGCATCTGAAATACGGACTCCATGCCTGATGGTAGAGAAAGGACTGCACCACCATGAATCTGAAAAAGACAGTTGCATGCTAAAGACGGCAGAGCAGGAAATTGGGCAGAACATCAAGCTGTGTCCTTGATGTCTTTCTGCAACCAATGGCAGAAACCAGACCTGTCATTACATAAAACTCCATTTGGATAACCTACTGTCACTAGGTGTCTATTGTCACAGCTAAACCCAGTTTTTGCTGACATACAACTATATATAATTCATTCTCCAACAGGGTAAAACCCTAACCCACTGCCATGACACCTCTTTCCATCTCAGAGCCCACATACCTTATCATTCGCATCTCCTACCACCTCCTCATCACCACATGCTCTCTGAGCCCCAATCATTCTAATGGGTCCATTAGCAAGTACCCTGAAAACCCCATCTTTCCACAGGACCTTGTCTTTGCACAGGTTCTTCTGACATAGAATATTGTTTCCCACTAGTTGGAGACATGCAACTAGTCTACAAGGCTGGGTCACCTCCTCTACAGTCTTCCTTGATAGCTCCTCCCTCCTTTGAATTCCAGAGAGCAACCCATGGCTGATTTTGTTATAGAAATTAGTAAATTACTTTCAAATTGTTAATTATCTGCCTCCTCCCCCATAACTTTAAACCCAGAGAGCAGTGATCTCACCTTATCAGGCATTCAACACATGTTTGAGGTTGCCTCTAAATCTACTGCTTGCATCTACTGAAGCTGTGACCTTCAGCTTCTCCAAATTATTAAAATAATGTATAGAGATAACCCTAGGGCCACCACAGCATTCTGTATTCTAACAAGTGTCCCACCCTTGGGAGTGTGCAGAATAAAATCCTAATGGATCCCTGGAGGAGAGCACCTTGCAGATTAAAAACAATAATGTATGAAAAAAAAAGTGTTTTTTTCCATTTATCTTTATTAGTTGGAGGCTAATTACTTTACAATATTATAGTGGTTTTTGCCATACATTGACATGAATCAGCCATGGATTACCACAATGCCTGCTAAATAAGGTCAATAAATATTAGCTACTGGGATGATAATGATTGTGTCTTTGAAACCTCAGCCCTGGACTTGACCAAAGGTAAGTACCCAGTAATATTTCCTAGATGTAGAAATCAAATGAAATCCAGGTTTATTCTCGGTTCTAAATTATAAAGCATTCTGAAGTCCCAGCCTAAAATAATACAGAAATCATAATGGTATCCCTGGATACCTAATTTTCTCACTAAAATATCCCCTGATATTTCTCCCCTGGAGCTCACCCCATCAGGCAGACTCAGTGCCTGCTTAAGACAGTCTGTTTCCAAGCACAGTGAGACCCTGGGGCAGGAGCTTTCTGAGAAGGACTCGGTGGAATCCATTGTGCCGGCAGGACTGGGCTAATAATAAACAAGGCTGAACAATGCAGCTGGTAGTTGGAACTGGATGTCCTTGGGCCTTTGGGAGTTTGGCTCTGGATATTCCATTCTTGAGAATGTAATCTTCCTGTGCAGCTTCCATGGGGGCTCTCCAGACAAGTGAGGGCTGGCGAGAATGGAGTGGCCGTTCACAACCAGAGATCAGCTCAGGGCAGCTAGGCTGCATGAGCAGCTCTCAGCCTGTGCTGGTGGCGCAGAGGAAACCTCGGAACCTCAGTGATTCTGATCCATCTTGTTCCAAAACGGTGCACATTGACATGCTGAGATCACCCTATTTCTGTGAGTCATTGCACTGGGTCATACAATAAAATCCAATTGAACATAAGCATTTAAAGTACACCTATGGTATGAAAGCCATACCATCTTTTCATGAAAAGATTGGCACAATAAAGGACAGAAATGGTATGGATCTAACAGAAGCAGAAGATATTAAGAAGAAGTGGCAAGAATACACAGAACTATACAAAAAAGATCTTAATGACCCAGATAACCACAATGGTGTGATCACTCACCTAGAGCCAGACATCCTGAAGTCCAAAGTCAGGTGGGCCTTAGGAAGCATCACTATGAACAAAGCTAGTGGAGGTGATGGAAGTCCAGCTGAGCTAATTCAATTCCTGAAAGATGATGCCGTTCAAGTGCCACACTCAGTATGCCAGCAAATTTGGAAAAAAATCTGGATGAAGCACAAGCTGGAATCAAGATTGTCAGGAGAAATATCAATAACCTCAGATATGCAGATGACACAACCCTTATGGCAGAAAGTGAAGAGAAACTGAAGAGCCTCTTGATAAAAGTGAAAGAAGAGAGTGAAAAAGCTGGCTTAAAACTCAACATTAAGAAAACTAAGATCATGGCATCTGGCCCCATCACTTCATGGCAAATTAATGGGGAAACAATGGAAACAGTGACAAACTTTATTTTCTTGGGCTCCAAAATCACTGCAGATGGTGACCGCAGCCATGAAATTAAAAGACACTTGCTCCTTGGAAGAAAAGCTATAACAGACCTAGACAGCATATTAAAAGGCAGAGACATTACTCTGCCAAAAAAGGTCCATCTAGTCAAAGTTATGGTTTTTCTAGCAGTCATGTATGGATGTGAGAGTTGGACTATAAAGAAAGCTGAGTACCAAAGAACTTATGCTTTTGAACTGTGGTGTTGGAGAAGACTCTTGAGAGTCTCTTGGACTGCAAGGAGATCCAACCAGTCAATCCTAAAGAAAATCAGTCCTGAATATTCATTGGAAGGACTGACACTGAAGCTAAAGCTCCAATACTTTGGCCACCTGATACGAATAAGTGACTCACTGGAAAAGACCCTGGTGCCTGGAAAGATTGAAGGCAGGAGGAGAACGGGGCGACAGAGGATGAGATGATTGGATGGCATCACCAACTTGATGGATATGAGTTTGAGCAAGCTCTGGGAGTTGGTGATGGACAGGGAGGCCTGGCGTGCTGCAGTCCATGGGGTCACAAAGAGTTGGACACGACTGAGTAACTGAACTGAACTGGATGGTGTGAAACCACTGGGGAGAAAGATAAACTATAAAATAGATTCAGTTTTCACACTGCTCACAGTCTAATATGACAGAAAAATATACATAGCAAATGCCTCTATTAAAAGGATAAATACAGTATATATGAAAGAAATAAGGGGAGGGGGAGAGCATCAGAAAAGGAACAAATTCAAAAGAAATTTGAAATTATTCCTTAGTGGAAGAAAGCCCAACAGAAATAACAACAGGAGTTACCTCCTCATCTCTTCTTATTTTAAAAATAGGGAAACAGTAGCCACTATGGAGAACAGTATGGAGGTTCTTTACAAAACTAAAAATAAAGTTACCACATGACCCAGTGATCCCACTCCTGGACATATATCCAGAAAAAAATGAGAAACTAAAAAAAAAAAATACATGCACCCCAATCTTCACAGTAACACTGTTTACAATAGCAGAGACATGGAAGCAACCTAAATGTCCATCAATAGATGAATGGATAAAGAAGATGTGACATGTGTTTGTGTGTGTGTGTGTGTGAAACATATATAATTGGAATATTACTTATTCAGCCATAAAAAAGAATGAAATACCATCTGCAGCAATTGGATGAACCTAGAGATTATCATACTAAAGTGAAGTCAGACAGAGAAAGACAAATATCCTGATATTACTTATATGTAGAATCTAAAAAATGATACAAACTAACTTGTTTACAAAATAGAAATAAACTTACAGGCGCAGAAAAGAAACTTATGGTTACCAAAGGTGAAAGGGTGGGAGAGAGAGAAATGAGGCATTTGGGATTAATGGATATATACTGTATATAAAGTAGATAAACAACAAGCACCTACTGTATAGCACAGGGAAATTTACTCAATGTCTTGTAATCACCCATAAAGAAAAGGAATCTGAAAAACAATATGTATACATCTATTTAACTTAAAAGCTTTGCTGTATATCTGAAACTAAGGCAACATTGTAAATCATCTATGCTCCAATAAAAAGTTGCTTGTTTTGAAAAAAAAGTGAGCCTTAGAGAAGCAAGTGAACTGGTTTCCGTTCACATCATTCTGCCTGCATCTCTGTTTTATAACTCAGTCTCATGAAAGGGCTTGGGAATCAGAGAGCCCTAAATTGGAATCTGTATTCTAAGTGTGATCATTTGTGCAATTTTTGGCAAGTAACCCCATCTCTCTAAGCTTCAGAATCTTCATTTGTGAAAATGGTCTAGAAAGAATCCTTTCAGCTCAAAAATCTGTTTTGACGATTCCACGAGAAAATCCACGTCAAGTGACTGGTTCAGAGAAAGTGCTCACATATGTGTTGAAGGTACATATGCATTAGTAAATGAATGAATGAAGGTTTAAGTGCACTGTCTGGAAGAAGAAATAAAACAAGTTACTACTGCCTGGTGTGTCTGGCTTCCCCATCTCTCCCACTGCAAAAAATGTAAATGCCGAGAGAGAGAGAGACCAAGTCTGTCTTCTTCTCAACAAGATTCCAGAATGTAGCATGAGGCTTGGCCCAAAGTATGTGCTTGAGTAAACTTCTTTTACTAATAAAATAGATCTTCCTTCTCAATTCTTTTGCTCTGTGTCAGGCATTTTTATAAGCTCTATGCCTGAGGTGGGCATATTGTCCAGGCCACCTATGAGGAAAGTAGCCTTGCTACCCTTCTATTTGACAGATAAAGCAACAGATTCTGTCCCAAGAAGGAGACAAAGAAGGACTTAAATCAATGTTTGATGTGCAGACAGTAACATTTATTGAGTCTTGCAATATGCCAGATACCATTCTAAACATTTTACTTTTATTAATATGTGTTCTTTAATCCTCACAAAAACCTGAAAGCAGCACTATTTTTATTATTTATTCATTCATTTGGGAGCACTGGGTCTTAGCTGCAGCATGCAGGATCTTCCATCTTCCTTGCAGCTTGTGGGATCCTGACTTGCAGCACGTGAACTCTTGGTTGCAGCATGTGGGATCTAGTTCCCTGACCAGGGATGAAACCCTGGTCGACTGCATTGGGTGTGCAGAGTCTTAGCCACTAGACCTCCAGGGAAGCCCCAAGTGATACTGTTTTTTAATCCCAATTTTATAAATGCATAAATATAATGACCATTATATTAGTCCATCCTAAAGGAGATGAGTCCTGAGTGTTCATTGGAAGGACTGATGCTGAAGCTGAAACTCCAGTACTTTGGCCACCTCATGCGAAGAGTTGACTCATTGGAAAAGACCCTGATGCTAGGAGGGATTGGGGACAGGAGGAGAAGGGGATGACAGAGGATGAGATGGCTGGATGGCATCATCGGCTCGATGGGCATGAGTTTGAGTAAATTCTGGGAGTGTGTGATGGACAGGTAGGCCTGGCATGCTGTGATTCACAGGGTCCCAAAAAGTCGGACATGACTGAGCGACTGAACTGAACTGAACTGAACTATATAATGACAGTGGGATGAGTAATCCACCCATGGGCACACAGGCCACCAGAAGCAGAGCCAGGCTTTGAGCAGTGCCTCACTGTCACACTCAGCATCCTTGAAGGGTTTAATTCTGTGGTCAAGCTACATCCAGCTCCTGTGGGAGGCCAGAGAAGATGATGGAGTCAGCCTTCAGAAGAGTGCTTATGCTCAGTCAGGTCTAACTCTTGGACCCCATGGACTGCAGCCCACCAGGCTCCTCTGTCCATGGGATTCTCCAGGCAAGAAAGCTGGAGTGGGTTACCATGCCCTTGTTTGGGGAATCTTCCCAATCCAGGGATCAAACCCACATCTCCTGCATTGGCAAGCAGATTCTTTACCGCTGAGCCACCTGTGAAGCCCCTCAGAAGGGTGGAGAAAGGTTTTTCAAGAGATGATGACTGAGGTGAATCTGAATCAATGAAGAAGTTGCCCAGATGAAAATGTGTCAGGGTAAGACGTGGGGTATGTGTGCAGATGTTTATGTGTGTGTGCGCATCTGTGTCTGTGTGTATTCACTCTCCATCTCTCTGGCAACCACAATCAGGACCCCAAGATTTTCTGCAAAGGAAACCTCAAGCACAGTGCACACTTAATTCCTGCCATGACTCACAGTATATGTCCCTGGGTGCCGACCCAGCCTCATTTTAACTTAAAATGAGATGTATCTTAAACCACATATTGAATTAAAGTTTAGATGTATACATTAACATCCCAGAAGTTTTGACATATGCATTAATCACTGAATTTTGAATGAAAATTTCCAGGAGGACATGCAATTAAACCACACAAACAAAGAAGGCAAGACAGATCAGCTATTTCAGTAAGTATATTTTCTTTCATTTTGGATGGAGATAGTCAACAAAGTATAAAGTGAAAAGGCAAACACTTAAAATTCAAACTGCTTACCTACACAATTAAAGAAGACACAGACTTCTCTAGATTTCTCTTTTTCTTCCTTTTTTTAAAGGCCCCTAATTCCATAAGTGTATTTTCAAGTAAACATGCTGTACGCCTTTCATCCATAATCCAGAATGAAAAGATGCTGGGAGCAGACCTGTATGAAAGGTCATCAAATAAATCCTCTTCTCATCTCCTTCATATTCCAAGTCAAACAGAAGCTCAATTCCATTTCCCAAGTTTAAACAACTGAGTGGTTAAAAGCCAAATATTTTGACTGAGTAGTTTTTGGCTTTTACTTTTGGTCTTTTGTTTTGTTTTGCTTTTATGATCTATAGCTTAATTTTAAATGCCCTTCACAAGGGACACCTATGGGGTGGCTGAAAAAGAATAAGCCTTGGGATCAGACCAATTTCAGGGACAATTCAGGCTTCCTCTCTAGCTATCTGTGGGACTCAGCAAGTAACATCCCCCTCTCTGTACCTGCGTCTCCTCGGCTTTAAAGACCACTAGTAACACCTCCTGCATGAAGATTAAATAAAACTATCACCAGGGAAATATTTACGACAGTCACCAGCACAGAGAAGGTATTCAGAAACGCCTTCCTGTCCCTCTCATCTGTACTACATAGAACTCAATATCTGCCTGTCACTTTAAAAGGATTGATGATCTCTTTTTTTTTTTTGTCTCCAATACATGTATGTTTTTAGAAAGAAGAAGGAAAAGAGAAAGCCAGGAAATCTCATTCTGATATTCAAAAGCAATTATATTAATATTCATTTTATTCTCCCAAAGGTTCACAGCAGTCAGCACGCTAAAAAAAAATCATGCTTGATGAATTCTACCTTGGGCACAAGATTCCAAAGATAATGTTATATTTAAACATTTCCTCTAAGCAAACTGAAAAAGGCCATTTATTCTTCAGTGCATTTTATATTCTGATTTAAAATCAATAAGATTTCACAAAAACCACCGTTCAGTCATCCACTCTTCCCCTGTAGTAATACCTCTGCCATGAGGATGTGTGCCCAGAAATTAATTTTCCAGATGACTTATACCAAATGCTTTAAATATCAAATACTTTTATATTTAATTTTAGCAATTTTCGATGTAACTCATTTTAGGAATTATACTCCCATGCCTTCTTTCAGCAGAGTTTACAGACTGTAATTTAGTTCTTCCTTGATGACTCACTGTCACACTTCGGAACATAACTTATTGCTTTGTGCTATTATGTCTTGATGCACTCAAAGACCCCTCAAGCTTGAACATCTCCAAGTTCCTTCACTTAGGATCCAAAGGCTCCACTTACGGGATTTCCCTTCGTCCACCCCGTAGAGAGGCTCCATTCAAACAAGAGTCTCACTCAGGTTCTTCAGCTTTCACAGCAGGATGCCAGCCTCACCATTCTCTGTGTGTGCTTACTCGCTCAGTCGTCTCCAACTCTTTGTGACCCCATGAACTGTAGCCCGCCAGGTTTCTCTATCCATGGGACTCCCCAGGCAAGAATACTATGGGTTGCCATATCCTCCTCCAAGGGATCTTCCCAGCCCAGGCACTAAACCTGAGTCTCCTGTGTCTCCTGCATTGCAGGTGGATTCTTTACCCACTGAGTCATTGGGTAAGCCCTCACCATCCTCTGAGATGGCATCAAAGTTCACAAATGAGCCTTTACTTATAATAAACACTGATTAATCACCTATTGCATGTCAAGTACTACAATAGTGTTGAGTTTGCTTTACTTTTTCATTCAATTTTCATTAACGTCTTCTTATGGGTTGCCTGTTTTTTTTTGTTTCAGACTTAAAGAAACTAAGATCAATACAGGTAATGTAACATAATATCCTCAAGAGAAGTTGAGGTTATGGCAGGGTTATCAGAAGAGCACTGCTGGAATTATATACCATAGACCCATAAGGAGGGGATTCACAGAAAAGAGAGATAATGGATGGACCTAGAGATTATCATGGGGCTTCCCAGGTGGTGCCAGTGATAAAGAACCTGCCTGCCAATGCAGGAGACAAAAGAGATGCTGGTTTGCCCTGGGTCGGGCTTCCCTGGTGCCTCAGACACTAAAGAATCTGCTGGCAATGTGGGAGACCCTGGTTTGATTCCTGGGTTGGGAAGATCCCCTGGAGAAGGGAATGGCAACCCACTCCAGTATTCTAGCCTGGAGAATCCCATGGACAGAGGAGCCTGGTGGGCTACAGTCCATGGGGTTGCAGAGTTGGACATGACTGAAATGACTTAGCACGCACAGAGATTATCATACTAAGCAAAGTAAGAGAAACACAAATACTGTGTTGTATCACTTATATTGGAATCTGAAATATGACACAAATGAACTTATCTACAAAACAGAAACAAACTCATAGACATAGAGAAGAGACTTGTTGCCGGGGTTGTGCAGGGGAGGGATGAATTGGGAGTTTCGGATTAACAGATGTAAACTATTATATATAGAATGCATAAACAACAATGTCTTACTGTACAGCACAGAGAACTATTGATATATTGAATAAATAAGTGTAACATACAGCAAGCAAGCTCAGAGAGGAAGCTAGGTTCAATAGATTATTTGGTGTGTCTATAACAAGTATGAGGCATAATGAGAAGCAAATTTATCCAAGAAGAAATTTATCCAGAAGAAAATTTATCCAAGCTGAGAAGCTGAAAGCCAAGGTACTATAGGGGCATTTAGCTGGACCAGGAAGGCATCCAACCTAATGGCAGGTGCTGAAGAAAACAAGACCCAGGGACCAGAATGAATGGAGACTGGACAGCAATGTGTGAGCAAAAGACCCATCTATGACTGGTCAGTCCAGTAGGCACCAGCGTAGCTGGCAGCCCACTGCAATTTTCCCTGACCAGCAATGCTCTTAAGAGAAGAGTAAGGGAGGAGATTTCCCTGGTAGTCCAGTGGTTAAGACTTGCACTTCCACTGCAGGGAGCATGGGTTTGATCCCTGGTTGGGGAACTAAGATCTGGTATGCTGTGTGGCATAGCCAAAAATAAATTAAAAAAAAAATTATACTGATTCAAAAATATCCATGATGAACTAAATTGTTAATGTTTTTAAGAAATATATGAGCAGGAGAAGGTGTGGCTAAATGGGGAAAGGAACTCAAAGCAGGGCTCTTGGGTTCCAAGCATTACAAAGTTTAAGGAGATCCTGTTAGTCTTGTTTTCACAACTGCCTTATGGGAACAGATACTCTAAGAGGATCACAGGGTTATACAACTGAACATTGTGAGCGCCTGAAGAAGCAGCTATGGGAAGGTTTGTTTGTCTTAAAGGAGGACTTGGGGGGAGCTCTAACGGGAAGAAGTGGAAACACCAGTTAGAATGTAGTGGACCTACTGGTGCTTCACCCTGCCCCCCTCCCCCAGCTCGTGTGTGCCCATCACTGGGTGACTGTGTTGGCTGATAACAACCCATTATTGCTCTGTCCTCCGAAGGACTTTCCTGAGCTGACAGGAGCTGCTTGCCCCAGAAATACTTGGGTAGACAGATCCAGAGTTGGATCCAGGAAAATGGTCTTGCTTGCTTCACGATGGAAAGCTGATCTGGCTGAGCTTAGGTGAGGCACCCACACCTTCTTCCCTGTCTATCTCTGCTGTGCTCTCTCCCTCTGGGGTTTCCACTGAGAGCAGCCTCTCAACCAATCACCTGTACAAGATCCATCTTGGCATGCGACAGATGAGTCTGTGTCACAGAACCTGAGACAGGAAGCAGGGGGGACCACTCCCTGGAGGCCACGTAACTGTCCAGGGTCACTTGGCTGACAAATGTCAGAACTAGGATAACCATCCAACCAGGTTGGTCTGGGACTGCGGGTGGTCCCAGGATGCCAGACTCTTAGTTTGCAAACTTGAACAGTCCCAAGGAAGAAAAAAGAGAGAAGTTGGTCCCTGTAATCAGACTGGGATTCAGTCTCAGGTCTGGGGAATTCCCTGGAAGCCCAGGGATTAGGATTCCAGGCCTTCGCTGGGGAGAGTCAGGGTTCTATCCCTGGTTGGGGAACTAAAATCCCATAAGCCATGAGATGGAGCCAAAACAAACCAATCCAAGGCGGTCAAATTCTAAACAGCCCCCAGCTCTAGAAAGTGTCTTTCATTTACATGCGTGTCAGCTCATGTATAACCTAGGCACCTACTCACTCAGGCATCAACAGAGAACACACCACCCCATGATGCCCACAAAGGGATGTCTGTAGGCTCTGAAACCGTCCCATCCCTCTCCTAGAACACACATTCTTATTTGGGGTCCATGGAAGGGCTTCGGGGGATCCATAACCCTTCTGATAAGGTTGTTCTTCCTTTCTTTCTTTTTTATTTTTTGGAGAATGACTGCAGATTTCATCAGATGCTCAAAGTGGTCCTCGATGTAATTAAGGTTAAGAACCACTGTCCAGGAACATATTGCTTTTATCTCCAGATTAAGTTGAACGGTGGGGTGCTGCACTTCTGTCTCATACTTGCTGGCCTCAAGCAGAGCTGTTTCCCACTTCAATGGCCAAACAACCCACCTCTGCATTTACTAGAGCATAGTAGGTGGGAGTCATCTACCTTCATCCCCAGCTTGTCTTCATCTCAGTACCGGGAGAAATTTTTTCCTTTTCTTTTTTTTTTTTTTAATTGAAATGGAAACTTGAAACATATTTGTCAGGGCTGGCTGAGGAGACAGGAAGGGGAGGTTGTTCCCTGCAGGCAGCGGGGGCATCAGGGACCAGGAAGTGTTTCAGTGTCCCCACCTGATGATCAGGAGCTTGGAACAGCACTTAAACAGGACTCTGGGTGTTTGTTTTAATTGGAAGAGTGTTATTCTATTACTGGAGATTCCTGGTACTAATTCCTCTGTATGCACTTTAATGAATATGGGCTCCATGCTCAGTGAGTGCCAGGAAATCTCTTCTAGGAACTTGGTGCAGCTATAAACATGACAAACTCCCGCACCACAGAGCTTACCATCTTGCAATGCAGAGAACCAACTTTAAAAAAGCAAATACATATGTAATAATATTAAAACAGCTATATAGTGATGAGTGATATAGGGAAAAATGGGGCAAGCTCTGAGGGGCTATTTGACTAGGGTGGTCCAGGGAGACCTCTAGAAAGAAAAGACTGGATGAGAGGAAAGAGCCCTGGAAACATCAGGGGTGACTTTCCTAGCCAGCAGTGTGGAGACAGAGTAAAAAGCCCTTAAGAGAAGAGGAAATTCTAGAGTGTGTGTTTTGTTTTGTTTTTCTTTTTTTGAATGGATTGAATGGGCAGTGTTATTGACCTTGTGAGTCTCAAAGAACACTTTTATTTCCTCATTCTATATACTTCCCTAGGGTGATCACTGCTACTCCCATGCTCTCAACTAACATCTATGTGTTGATGATCTTCTAAGTTCAGATTCAAGTCAAGAACTCCTTTCTGAGCTTGACTGATACCTCTAATTGCCTAAAACATACATGGATTTCTGCAGAGATCTAAAAATCTACTTATCCAAAATAGAAGTCATCATTTCCCCCTCAAAATCTCTTCCTTCCCCTGTGTCCCCAGGCCAGTGAACAACATCAAGGCCAATCCATTAGAAAACTAGGGGTCATCCTTGACAATTCTGCACTTTCAGATACTCTTTATTAAGTCATCCATACTTCCCAATGTTTGACTGCCCTAATATGTCTCAAATGTGTTCTCCTTTCTTCATCGCTGTGACCTTAACTGTGGTCAGGACCATCACTACCTGCTGCAATAGCCTCCAATCATGTCTCTACCCTTCTTGACTTTCTCCCCTCCCAGGTACTCTACCCACCACAGCCAGAATCCAAAACACATATCTACGTCTGTCATTTCCCACTTTAAAATCCTCTCACTGCTAAATAAAGCTGGAGGCATCACATCTGCTGGTTTCAAATTACATCACAAAGCCACCATAATTAAAACAGTATGGTCATGGTATAAAAACAGACACACAGAACGGACAGAAATAAATTCACACATATACAGTCAACTAATCTTTGACAAGGGTGTCCCAAATGCACAATGAGGAAAGGATAACCTCTTTGAAAAATGGTGTTGGGAAAACTGGATACTCACGTGCAAATGAATAAAGCCAAATCCTTACACCTTGCACAAAAATCAACTCAAAGTGGAGAACATAAGATTTGAAGCCAAAAACCTCCTGGAAGACTACATAGCAGGGAAAGTTATTAATGCAAGTCTTGGCAATGGCTTTTTAGATACAGCACCAAAAGCACAGGCAACAAAAGTGAAAATTAAGTGAGATCACATAAAACTAAAAAACTCTGCATAGCAAAGGAAATAATCGACAGAGTAAAAAGGCAACTTACAAAATAGAAAATTTTGGAAGCTATATATCTGTTAAAGGGTTAATATCCAAAATATCTAAGGAACTCAGACAACTCAATAGCAAAAAAAAAAAAAAGATAAGTATTGGCAAGGATGTAGAGAAAAGGGAACTCTGGTGCACTGTTGGTGGGAAGATAAATCAGCACAGCCATTATGGAAAACAGCATGAAAGTTTCTTTAAAAAAATTTAAAATAGAACTACCATATGACTCAGCAATCCCATTTCTGGGTATATGTCCAAAAGAATTGAAATCAGGATCTCAAAGAGATATCTGCAATCCCACATTCACTGCAGCGTTCTTCACAACAACTGAGATACAGAAGCAGCAATGCACACGTGTGGATGAATGAATGAAGAAAATGTGGATACAGACAATGGACTATTACTCAGTCTTTAAAATAATTAAGGAAACCCTGTCATTTGTAACAATATGAAAGGAGGCTATAATGCTAAGTAATATAAGCCAGACACAAAAGTTCAAATGTTGTAGAATCTCACTTAAAGGTGAAATCAAAGACAGTCAAACTCACAGAAGCAGCGAGTAGAATGGTGGTTACCAGCAGCTGGGGGAGGGGAACATGGGGACACATTGGTCAGAGGTGCATGCGTGCTAAGACGTCTTAGCACATCGTGTCCAACTCTTTATGAGCCCATGGACTGCAGCCCACAAGGCTCCTCTGTCTATGGGATTCTCCAGGCAAGAATACTGGAGTGGGCTGTCATTTCCTACTCCAGGGAATATTCCTGTCCCAGGGATCGAACCTGAGTCTCCTGAATTGCAGGTGGGTTCTTGACCACTAGGGCCACCTGGGAAGCCCTTGGCCAAAGGGACAAAGTTTTAGTTCTGCAAGATGAGTAAGCTCTGGAGAGCTAATTCAGAGAATGGTGACTATAGGTAACAGTACTGTATCGTATACTTGAAATTTGCTGAGATGTTAGATAATAAGTGTTCTCATCACATCTGATTTTAGTCTTCTAAAGATCTCTCTAGCTGCCCTGTGCAGGGTATAGTGAAGGAGCACATACGGAGCAGTGATGCCCACGTAGAGGCTCTTGTGTTAGTTCAGGTGACAGATGAAGGCGCTGAGTGCGGTAAAGATGTAAAGAAACCTCTCAGAGTCACCCATGATCCCTCCCTCCTCTTGACCTACATTCATGGTCAAAAGGCCTTACGGTGTTCCTCTGATATTTTTCTGACAAAGGATGTAGTTTGTTCATTCAATTGACCCCTCTCTATCTCTCCCTCAGGATTCCTGCTCTCACTATCCCCTATCCATCACTTCTCTTCGTCTTAATTCCCATTTTTGAACTCAAGACTTTTTTCTTTTTTTAGGCACCCAGTGGCATGTGGAATCCCAGTTCCCTGACAAGGGGTCAATCCTCTCTTGGAAATAGGAAGTCCTATCCACTGGACCATGAGGGAAGTCCTAAATTCAAGACTCTTATCTGAAAAGTCTCCAGAGAGGCCATCATATTTCTGGCTTGAACCATCTTCTCGACTTCAAACTCTATTCTGAAGCTAGGGAGAGTTGTCTGTCCATGTCTAAACCTCTCCATGTTTCCCAAGACCTTTGAGTTAGAGGACAAGCTCCTTAGTTGGCCTCAAAAGACTCTCCAAGACCTGCCCCTCTTCTGTCCCCAGCCTCAACAGACACCACTTTACTTGTGTTCCAGCCCTGCCCATTCATATCACTCCTTCGCTACCTCCAGCCTCCACGGCTTTACACGTTACCTCCTACTGAGGGCCCCTCCCTCCACTTGGAAATTTCTGTAGATTTCTTTTAGGCTCTCTCTCTTCTGTGAGGTCTTCCTAGGTGGCACCTAAAGAAACCACCCGTCAATACAGGAGACAAAAGAGATGAGGGTTGGATCCCTGAGTTGGGAAGATCCCCTGGAGGAGGGCATGGCAACCCACTCCAGTATTCCTGCCTGGAGAATCCCATGGAGAGAGGAGCCTGGCGGGCTACAGTCCATGGGGTCACAAAGAGTCCAACATGACTGAAGTGGCTTAGCACAACGCACTCTTCTGTGAAGACTTTCCTGACAGTCCCTCCCAGGAAATGTACCAAATGTCTCTCCCCTTTGCTCTCCGAGCCCTGGCTTGCTTGGTCATTCTTCTGTTTCCACGCCTGATCCCCAACTACCCGGGGCAGCGCTTGGCCTTGTTCACAGGTGAAACCCCTGCCCTGGTGTGATGAGTGACACGTGGCAGGCTGTTGATTCAAACTTCCTGACCTGGGCGCACACAGTGCCTGTCTAACCACATCAGAGGCGGAGGGCCATGGGAAAGAGCCACGGCCCAGATGCCAATTTCTTTTGTGATGCTAAAACCTCCCTCAGGAAGTGCTCCTGAGATCAGTGTGCAGCCATCTAGAAATGATTCATGCTTGAACAGAAATATTTGATGTTACTGAGCACCCAGAGTCTGGGAAACTCAGTGAGTACTAGGGATATCCATGAATCCCCTCCAGCTCTTGCAGGTAAGACAGGGCTTCATCCACACAATGTCTTATATTTTTAATGAAAGATCTTCCAGGATGGACAGAGCAGCAGACCATCTTCCTTGAGGCCAGATAAGAAGCAGGGGTGGGACAAGGAGAGACGTTAGGGTGCACTCAATACCTGCTTAAGTCCCATGACAATCGGACAATTCTAAAAGAGAAATATGGTGGGGAGGAAGTGGGTATACATACATGCGCTATGCTTAGTCGATCAGTCATGTCCAACTCTTTGCGATCCCATGGACTGTAGCCCATTTATCCCCACGGACTGTAGACTTTGTCCATGGGGATTCTCCAGGCAAGAATACTGGAGTGGGTTGCCACGCCCTCCTCCAGGGGATCTTCCCAACCCAGGGATTGAACCCAGGTCTTCCGCACTGCAGGCAGGTTCTTTCCCAGCTGAGCCACCAGGAAGGCCACGTGCATTAAAATGTAGTATTTGGACAAGTGACAAGCTTTGCCCCAAAAGACAGCCAGAGGGCCACAGAGGTAACCTTGGTGAGGAGAAACATTAATTAACAGATGGAAACACTGAAATCAGGAAGGTGGGGCCTCCGAAATCACCCAGACTGTTGCTAGATGAATAGACAGAGGTACACAGAGGTGAGAAGGCCAGGTCAGCAGTCCTGTGAGCAGGCAGGTTCAGAATCGGGATGAGCACTCAGCACTCAAATCTAAACCTTGAGCTTATTCCACTGTTTCCTGGTGTCTTGTGTGGAAAGAGGGCTCTTAGAAACCACCATCTTCCTATCAGTAGCTTTTCTCCCCCTGCCTGTCCTCTGCCCCCAACACCCTCTAAAAGATAAATGAAACACAGGGATAGAGAGAGAATGCATTTGGGGACATTTCTCAAAAAAGTTGGAACTTCTATTATGGGCAATTACATCTGTCATTTGGAAATTACAGATATTGTGAATTATGTGCCAGGCATGTCACTTTTCTTATAACATATGCCTTAGCAACCCATCGTGACAGGTAGCTACCATTATAACGTACAGAGACAAGGCAGATGGCTGAGGGGACAATTTGATGCACTGAAGGTCACAGAGAGCTAACGAGTGTAAGAGTCAGGATTTCCAGCTCACTTTGTCTTATGTTGTGTAATTAGACATAGAGATTTTGCTCATTTTCCAGGACCAAAAAAAATTAAAAGAAATAAGGTACTGGGATTGTTTTTTGCTGCACAGCTGCCCATTCATTCCTAACACTTGGCATCTTTGTGAGATGGGGATCACCATATTTCACAAATGAGAAAACAGGAAGACCATGTGTCTTTGTCCCTGGTCCTCTTAGAACCAGGATTCAAATCTAGGCCTTCCTGATCCAGCCTTTGTGCTTTTCCATTACACTGGAGCTGAAATCAAGGAAACACATTGAAGGGAGAGAAGTACATTTTCAGTTTAAAATACTCCATCAGATGTTTCCAGCAAACGTTATAGAAAGCCATTCAACACCAGATTACCATTATTCTAAAGTACACACCCAAAAAGATATGAGCATTTTTAAGACAAAATATGTGTTTTTGTTCTCCTTCACTCTGCTTCAGTGGGTTGAGCCTAAATAACGCACAACAACCCAGCAAGCATCCTTCAGGCTTACTGCACAGACAGACTGAGGAAGGCAGCTCGGTCAGCCTTTGTGCAGCCTCTTCTGGGGCAGGTGGTCATGCTGCAGGTAAGACTTGTGCATGCCTTCAACAACCATCTGTCACAACAGTGGTTGTGCCAGGCACAGGGACCACATTTGGGACAGAATAGAACCCAGATCCTGCCCACAGGAAGCATGAACTCTAGAAGAGTGATGAATGCAAGCGACAACGGCATGACACAGCACCAGCTGTCATTGGAGCAGGTCCAAAGTGCTGTAGGAGCAGGGGGGGAGTCCAGAAAGGCTTCCTGGAGGAATGGGCATTTGAGTTGTGTCATGAATGGAAAAAGGAAATGAGAAATGGTCTGTTTGAGGCAGAGAGACCAGCGTGAGCAATATCAGGGTTAGAAAAGAGCAGAGGATGGTATAAGAGAGTGCAGCCATGCCATCAAGCTGTAAACCTTCAAATTAGGCAAACACTTGGTAAACATCTGGCATTACAGAGCTGGATGAAGGTGAACTTTGCCCCAATGAGCTCACAATGTGTGTCCAACGAATCCACGTAACCAACACTGAAATGAGTCCCCACCGTGTGCAAATCACTGTTCACAGGGTAAAATGCTTAGTCCAGCCCTGCGGAGAGCAAACCTCAGTGTTCCCAAACTAGTTAAGTACTGCATTTGATGCCAAAGCCCTTGACCTTCAACATCTGCAGGCAAGGATGACACACTGTGTTTCCTCTGATAAAGCCCTCTTTATATTTCCCTGAGTGTATCTTGGACCAGACTATAGGGTTTCAGCTGTGAGTCACTGACCAATATTTCTACTCCTTGTTCACAGCTGAAGCGCGTTGAATGATTTGCTGATCTGAGAAAGGGAGTTTCTTTAGAAAATGATCATTCATTTTATTTGCATGAGACATTAGGTTTTGTTAAGTTCTTCCCCATCCATCCTCCCCATCATCCCACCTGATGGTCCCAAGAGCCTGGCAAGCATCAAGAACTGTTAGCATACCCATTCCACAGATGAGACAAGGGAGTCTCAGTGAGGTGGGGAAACTCAAGGTCACTTAGCAAGTGTATGAAGAAATCAAGGCTCCCATCTATGTTTCCTGGCTCCCAAATCATGTCCACTTTTTTTCTACACCTCACCATCTGCCCAGAATACAGTAATATCATCCTCATTAAGACACAAATCCCAAATGAAAGGCTGGTCAAATCATAACCCCACAGGCAACATAACTACAGCATAAATTAAAAGCCCAATTAAAGAACATGGCCTTTTTACTGGGACTTATCACTATCCCCAGAAGCCCGACTATAAAGAGAGAGCCTGTAAAAGTCAATGGCTGCCCATCTCAGAAATTACCCAGAGACCCACTTACCCATATGCAAAGAGACGTTAGACCCAAATTATTCACTCAACTTCATCTCCCTCCTCTACAGTCTTCTGGAGCCCTGACCTCTGCCGAGCTGGGTTTGGAATCATGCTCAAACCTTTGCCCCTCTCTCTGGTCTGCAGACAAGGTTAACAGTCCATCACTCTGGGAATAGCACTGGTGCCTCTCAGCTCTGACACATCCCCTAATATCAGGGAAAGAAGAACCTGATGGAAAAACAATGCCTCTGTAGTTCAAACAAAGAACTGAAGCTGAATTTTCTAGCTGTCTGAAAGTGAAATAGTTTGCCCATGGCTGGCATCCTCTTTGGCCAAGGGGACAAAGAGTGTTATTATAATCCCTGAAAGTCTTATTTTGCTGACAATAGTTGTAGGGACGGCTAGAACATGAGTTAAGGGGGGGAAAAGAGGGAAATTTTTGACCGTTCATTTATCATTTAATATCTATTCCCACTCCACCCCTTATGGCCAAGGCAATCATGTGATAAACTTCAGGGATACCCCTGGGTCCAAAGATGATAACAGTTACCACTCCCCCTTGTCTAAATATCCCTTTCAGTTGCTAGGCTTGAAACTGACTTTACAAAACAAGACCTGGTGAGCCCTCTGCTCCCTTTCTGCGTCAAATGCCACCCACCCTTGCCCCTGACCAAGCCACAGGGTCAGCCAGGACCACAGAGAATCACTACCCCTACCTTAGTTCGCCCCAACATGGTCCTCTCCCCAGCCTGCTCTGGGTCAAGGGCTCCGAGAACCTGCCTGCAGAAGGGTCGGGATGTGCCCTCTCAGTCTCCATCTGGGACTTCCGTGGGGACCACCTCATTAACCCAGCGTCTCCCCACCAAGTCACATCAGATTGCCCCTCGTACCCTCTCAAGACGAGTCCAGATGTGCCCTGAGACTAGAAGACAGAGAGACTGGGGGAGACAGAAGGAGATAAAGCACATTTCGCGGTGGCGGAATCCCTGTTAAGTAAGCAAGGCATCCAACTAGCAACCACGCTTCCAGAAACGTCACTGCCACAGAGGACAGAGTTTTGCAGCTGCCGAGCCGGAGCGCTCTCACCTACCTGTCTTCCCGCTGCAGGGCTCCCCTCTCTCACCTCGGGGCCAGCAGCTCCTGGGTCCCTCTCTCAGCTCTTTCCGCCTCCTCCAGTCGCCAACACTTGCAGCGGCAGTGGGAGGACCGCGGAGTCCGGGCACCTGCGAGCTGGGTCTCGGGTCCCCGCAGCAAGGCTGCCTGGAGGAGGAGCGAGAGGCTGCTGCCCTCGCCGCCGCCGCCGCCGCCGCCGTGGTGCTGATGCGGTTGCTATGGTTATGGAACTCCGCAACTGCCCCCCTCTCGGCGCAACAGCTGCCCGGCCGCGGCCTCTTCCGGGGCAGCCCCGGTGAAGCGGGGCCGGGTGGCAAGGCTGTCAACGCTGGCGAAAGGGACCCGCCGCCACCACTGCGAAAAGGAAAAAAAAGGACCGAGCATCCGCGCCCGCGCTCTCGGCTCGCGCCCGCTGGCTCCGCTCACCTCCGCGCCCTCGCTTCTCCCCTTCCCTCGCCGGGACGCGGCCAGACCCCGGCGCCCGGCGCGCAGCGCGCGCTCGCGGCCTGGAGAGCCGTTCCTGCCGCCGCCGGCTGGCCCGGCTCCCCGCAGCCCTGCGCACCGCCCCGAGGCTGCGCGTCGGGCGCGGAGGCGCGGCGCCCCCTTTCCCCAGCCTCGGCCCTCTCCGCCGCCAGTCGGCGACGGGAGCCCGCGGGCCGGGCCGGATGCCCAGGAGCCAGACCCCGCCCGCTCGCCCGCTGGCCCTCCTGGCCCTGTAGCGGGGAGCAGACCCGAAGCCCACCGGCTCCCACCAGCCAGTCCTGGCCGCGAGCATGCTCAGTCTTCGCCTCGGAAGTTGCCCTCTGAATTAAAGACTAGGATGCCCCGGGGAAATAGAAAGGTTCTCTCCAGACCTCACTCTGCCCTCTCCTCCGCCCAGGGAGGCGGCGGACCGACGACAGGGGTTAGAGAGGGAGGCAGTGATGGTCAACTTTGAAGAGGGGCCCAGGGGCAACACATGAGATGCCTGAGAAAGGGTTAATGCCCTAAGCAATCAATATCTCCTATACAGTCAGCAGTGGCTGTCAATCAGTCGACTAACCCATCATTGGCTAGTCACTTACTTCATGCTGGACATTAAAGATTCAGACATGTCTACGATCCGGTCCACGGAAGAGGGGAGAAGATTGAGGAGAGTTAAACCAACTGCCTGTCTAGTGAGCACCCTTCACCAGACATTGCACATAGAGAGGTCTCTAACTTGCCGTCTCTGTTTTAGGAAGGATTCCCGATACGCATGATACAGATAAGAGTCTCAAAGAAAAAAAGCCAAGATTGGGACTGTGAAGACCAGTGCTTCCTCCTTTAGACTGGGTTGCACTAATTCACAATCCAAGAAGAGATGTGCTTGTAACCAAACAGTTACAACTGGGGAGATTAGCATCTAACCCAAAGGAATGTGCCCCAAAACCTAGTCTTCCCATTCACCCCCAATTCCTTATGTGGTAAAATAGCATTATGGCTTATCACTGTGAAGTCTTCCTCTTCATTTCCTCCTCTGCTCATGGTAAGGAGAGGAGAATCACAGAGATATTATAGAAACTGAGGCCTCCAGGCAGTCAGGAGTAAGGAGCTGTGTGGACATGACCCATGTATCGGGACCCAGGGGTCTCCCCATGGACACCAATCACAGATCCCTGGTGGTCAACAGAATATCCAATATCATGCAACTGGAGCACTGCCCTCTGGGTCCTAAGGTTCCCTCGCCCAATGCCTTTATGTGGACAAAAACTCGGGGCCCTGCTCCAAACTTGTGTATTCTCAGCCCCGCTGGATGAGGCTCTGAACAGCTAGGGGACTGCAAGAGGTCTCGAGAAAAGCCCTGACCACTGCCTAGGGGGGTCTAGGTGGAACCAACTGAAGAGCAGAAATAACCCTCCACAGTTATCCCACCAGCCAGGGAATGACCCACCATCCATCAAATCACACAAGCCAGAGACCTAGCACCAGCCTGGGGTCCTGGGCTCCCTGCTTGCTTTTCTCTACCCATCCGGTTCCATTCCACCCACACACACCTAATGAAATATACCAGCTTCGGTCATTTCCACCATGTAAGCAGCAATCAACGTTGTCATTAGCAGGGACCTCACAGGAATTTTTTTTTTTAATGTCTTACAGCAGGAGGCTGTGAGTACTAGTGTCTAGAGAAATGGGTCTCAGCATTATGGTTTGAGGTGAGCATCTCCAGATGGGACAGGAGGACACTGACAGATACAGAGCCCAATCCAGCCCCAGATGAAAGGCAACACCCCACGTGGAAGAGCTGAGAGATACAGCTAAGTGTGGGGAGCTCCTGGTTGAGTTTGGTTCTGGAGGGAAGAAGGTAGCCCCCCTCACAGGGCCACAGAGCTTCGAGCCCCTTCAGAATGAGCAAGCGATGACAGCTGAGTGGACCCCATTGTCTCACTTTGTTGCAGAAAGCAGGCTTTCGATGGTGACATCCTGTGGCAAAAAGAAGCAACTGTCTTTTCATGTGCCTGTTGGTCATCTGTACGCCCTCTTTGGATAAGTATCTATCAGATTTTCTGCTCAATTTTTAATCTTAGTTTGGTGGTTTTCTATTGACTTGTGTGAGCTATTTATATATTCTGTATATTAACCCCTTACTGGTCATATCATTTGCAAATATATTTCCCGTTTGGTAAATAAACGTCTTCATTTTGACAATAATTCCCTTTCAGAAATGCAAATCGTAACTACAGTGAGGCTTCCCTTCATAGCTGTTAGAATGGTCATCATCAAAAGGGCTATAAATAACAAATGTTGGAGAAGATGTGGAGAAAAGGGAACCCTTGTACACTGTTTGGAGGAATGTAAACATGGTTTACATGGTTCTATGGAGAACCATGTGGAGGCTGCTCAAAAAACTAAAAACAGAATTACCGTATGATCCAGCAGTTCCACTCCTGGTTATTCGTTGTTGTTGTTGTTTAGTTGATAAGTCAGGTCGGACTCTTCTGTGACCCCATGGATTGTAGCTCGCCAGGCTCCTCTGTCCAAGGGATTTTCCAGGCAAGAATACTGCAGTGAGTTGCTGTTTTCTTCTCCAGGAGATCTTTTCAACCCAGGGATTAAACCCACATCACCTGCTCTTCAGGTGAATTCTTCACCATTGAGTCACCTGAGAAGCCCAGGAATAGAACTACCATATGATCCAACAGTTCCATTCCTGGGTATGTAGCCAAGAAAAAACAAAAACATGAATTTGAAAAGCCACGTGGATCCCAGTGTTCATAGCAGCAGTGTTTACAATAGTCAAGACATGGAAACAACCTGTGTCCATCAACAGATGGATAGGTGGGCCTACTAGGCACCAGACACTATTCTAAACTCACTTCTTCTTCACAACAACCCCTATATAACCCTCTTAGGAGGAAACAGAGGCAAAATTGCAAAACTTCACTGAAATCACACAGCTAAAGGGAGCTAAGCCTGGATTTCAGCTCCTGACTACTGTGTAACACAACCCATGTTCTCTGTTGTGACCATGGTTTACATTATCTGTCGTTTGTATTTGTAAATTATATAGGAATCCTACCAGCATCATCTAGTGCAGGGTTCTCAACTTATGCATTATTGATAGTTGGGAGCAGGTGATCGTCATGAGGACTGATGCTGAAGCTGAAGTTCCAATCCTTTGGCCACCTGATGCGGAGAGCTGACTCATGGGAAAGACCCTGATGCTGGGAGGGAGGGGGGGCAGGAGGAGAAAGGACGACAGAGGATGAGATGGCTGGATGGCATGACCGACTCAGTAGACCGGAGTTTGAGCAAGTTCCAGGAGCTGGTGATGGACAGGGTGTGCTGCAGTCCATGGGGTTGAGAAGAGTTGGACTTGACTGAGCAACTGAACTGATTGTTGTGAAGGCTGCCCTGTGCATTATGGGATGTTTAACACCTTCCTTGAACCCTGCCCACTGGATACCAGTAGGACCCTGCCCCCCGCTCCACCACCCTCAATTTTGACAAACCCAACAATCTCTAGATGTCCCTGGGCAGGGAGCGGGGTGAGAAAAATCATCCTATATTGAGAATCACTGATCCAAAAAATAGACTTAGGGTAAATTTTGTAACAAATTATAATGAATGCAGATTCAATTTCAAATAAAATTACTTACATTTTTAAAAAATCAGGCCAGAATTTATTAGGTATGATCAGATCATCTTTGTTTTTCCTTGAAGATTGGGCTGGCAAAGGCTTTCTTCCGGTCAAGGTGCTTGCTTGATCTTTTCTTCTTGTTCGCTCATATTTCCATTGCAAGTACATCTATCTTTAATTTATGTACATGTATTTCAAAGGGGGTCTTCTCAAGTTGTTTAACCAGTTTGAGAGGATCAGTTTAAACGCTTACATGATTGTAATTTAATTCCCTGGTGGATGAGATGGTAAAGAGTCTGCCTGTGATGCAGGAGACCCAGGTTCATTTCCTGGGTGGGGAAGATCTGCTGGAGAAGGAAATGGCAACCCATTCCAGTATTATTTCCTGGAGAATTCCATGGACAGAGGAGCCTGAGGGGCTACAGTCCATGGCATCACAGAGTTGGATACAACTCAGTGACTATCACTTTCACTTTTCAAGCACCGATGGGCTATAGCATTTCCCATTACGCTAAATGAAGGGAAGCGCTGTCAAGTTCTACTCGCCATATGGTACTTGGAACCACCCCCCGGATCATGCAAGGCAGGTGCCTGTCGACATGTGGACTGAAGGCATCCTCAACCCATCTTCATATTTAACGTTAATGAAACAATCGTTTTTAAAGGCAGAGTTCAATGTAAATGGACACTTCGATATATTCAGACTCTAGATTCTAAAATATGGGTAGTGTCGCATCTGCCCACTCCTAACCTAGAGACCCCCCCCTTTTTTTTTTTAAATCAATTAGGGATCCATTAGAATCAGAAGGACCCAATGTGAAACCAAGTTCCACCATTTCCCACTTATGTGAGCTAGGACTACGCACCTAGGACATAATCTGCCTGAACACGTCCCCTCATCTGCAGGTTTAACACACACTGGAAAGGACGCTAACCTCTGGTCAGTCATGGCAGCCGTTCTAATTCATTCTCATTCTTCGCAGCTGTGAAGCTGCGTCTGTCAGCCCTCCTCATAGCTGATGGGGAGCTTCGCGATGGAGTCCGTGCCAAGTCGGGTAAGCAGAGGTGAGGTGACTTCCTATGGAAGGAAAAAGAGTGGATGTGAGTTACACACACAGGCACACACACACACACATTCACATAATGTTTCTTCTATTGGTACAACTGAAAACAAAAAAATGAATAAGCGCAGACAAGAAAATGGCTAATTCAAACTGGAGACACACCAGAGGTTGCCTCTGAAGCTCCTGACGGTGGTGCCCTGACCTGCATCAGACTACAATGGGGCCAAAATTAACTTATCTATGTCACCGAGATTTCAGTTAATCTGTTTACAGGTTAGCATTGAATACCTGACACTGGCTAACACTGAGTAGAGAAACACAAACTTCCAAACCACTAGATAATCCCTGAAGTAGGAAATGGCAACTCGTTCCAGTATTCTTGCCAGGATAACCCCATGGACAGAGGAGTCTGGTGGGTACAATCCACGAGGTCACAAAAGAGTCAGACATGACTGAGCACACACACAGATAGTCCCTGGTCAGGGAACTAGATCCCACATGTCACATCCGAGAGTTCATATGTTGCAACTGAAGGTCCCGCATGCCACAGCTACAACATGGCACAGCCAAGTAAATAAATATATATATATATATTTTTTTTTTTTTTTTAAATCCACAAGACAGCAGTTGACATGGCCACACCAGGAGATGCATGCTATTACTGTTCACTTTTTTCCTAGATGAGAAAACTAGGCATAGCTAGTTGTTGACAGGAAGAAAAGCACTACCTGAAAGTTGAAAATCATTTTACTCAGTGGATTTTTCTGAGGACTTAAGCCTGGAAAACAGCCTCTCAAATCCTTTGAGGGACTGCTCCAAAGAGATAAGAGGGGAGCCGGGATATATAGGCGCTATGCCACAGAAAACAGGTAGCCAGAACATCAAAAGATTATTGTTAATTAAAGAAAACTAAATATCTTGAGTTGATGAATTTAGTGCTCTTCTAAGTATGTGTTGTTTGCATATGGGAAGATGCAAAAGTCTGGACTCACCAGAATCATTGCTTTGATACCTACCTAAGCCACACAGGGCCAGTACCCTGTTCTTTCCCACCTCGAGTCCATTCAGTTCAGTTCAGTTCAGTTCAGTTCAGTTCAGTCACTCAGTCATGTCCGACTCTTTGCGACCCCATGGACTGCAGCACACCAGGCCTCCCTGTCCATCACCAACTCCCAGAGTTTACTCAAACTCATGTCCATTGAGTTAGTGATGCCATTCAACCATCTCATCCTCTGTCGTCCCCTTCTCCCACCTTCAACCTTTCCCAGCATCAGGGTCTTTTCAAATGAGTCAGTTCTTTGCATCAGGTGGCCAAAGTACTGAAGTTTCAGATTCAAAGTGCCCTATTGTAGGTGGGTTGTCGTGGCCAAGGGCTTGTCTCCATCCTAAATTCCCTCAGCTTACCTTTAGGGTGATGACTTGATGCCTGCAGCATCCTTTGTTTGCTGATAAGGCAGGCAGCATTTCTTTCATCCACAGAACTTCCCCAATTTGGAAAGTGGCAGAATAAGGGTTTGACCCTAACCAACCGGTCCTGAGATCTACACAGGGCTTCTGCTCTGTTGCTTCAAAACCTCGGGAGCTTGCCAGGGTGAAGTCTGAAATTGGTTCTGTTACTCGGAGGTAAGGAGAAGCCAAAGAAAGAGGCCACTTCAGATGGGCTGGTGGCAGGTTTAACAGGCAGGGGACATACCTCAGAGTCTTGTCTTGGTCTCAAAAGACAAGTAAATCTCCACACATGCCAGCCCTGATTGCCAAAGTTTGTAGAGAGGCTGTCCTGAGATTCAATCATGTATGACCATCCAGAAGGTCCCAACTGCTGCTTAGTCCTCAAGGCTGCTTTCCAAGTCCTTGAAAACTGTTCTCATTGCAGGGAAGGTGGGCAGAGTTTACAGTCCAAGGACAGGGGAGGGGTAAGGAACCTCTGAAATGACCCCAGCTCTGGGGTCAAATGGCATCTTGTCCTCTCCATAACCTCCTCCAACAAACTCTGGGACATCTCAAAGAAGGTTTGTGCGATGAATGATGGAATGCCAGGCATGGGATTTACTTGCATTTACTTATCACACTTCAGGGTGTTCATTACTTTGCTGCTAAAAAAAGAAGTTGCAACAAATAAATCATTAGTGTCTTTTAAAATTCAAACACTTTGAAAGAAAGGGGGAACTATTGAGTTGATAGTGTGATGACATTAACAAATAAACACTCTTACTAGATTATAATTGATGCTTTTGAACTGTGGTGTTGGAGAAGACTCTTGAGAGTGCCTTCAACTGCAAGGAGATCCAACCAGTCCATCCTAAAGGAAATCAGTCCTGAATATTCATGGGAAGGACTGATGCTGAAGCTGAAACTCTAATACTTTGGTCATCTGATGTGAAGAACTGACTCATTTGAAAAGACCCTGATGCTGGGAAAGACTGAAGTCAGGAGGAGAAGTGGACAACAGAGGATGAGATGGTTGGATGGCATCACCGACTCAATGGACATGAGTTTGAGTAACCTCCGGGAGTTGGTGATGGACAAGGAGGCCTGGCATGCTGCAGTCCATGGGGTCGCAAAGAATTGGACACAACTGAGCAACTGAGCTGAACTAAACTAACTAGGTTAAAATGATGTCATTGTTTAACTCCATAGGTAATGGGAGCAGAACCCCATGGGGCCTTCCAGGGACAGACCCTTCCTCCACATCCTTTGCTTTAGCTCCTCTGAGAAGTACCTCCATGATACGTTTCATGCATATTTCCTGAGTTTTTCAGATGCTAAAACCACCACCAAATAGAAGAAGCCAACTACTTGATGATCACTAGCTGGTAACTCTCAGACCTTCTGGCACCCAAGGGTTGATCACCATCGACCAGAGAACTGTGCATGACCTGATCACATATCCTGGGACACCCCTCCCTCACCTGCAGTAAACCTTTCTCTGCTCTGAACCCCAGTATTCTGGTTTGGCCTCACTGTGCATATGAAACACAAACTTGCCTTCGGTAGCAAAGGATGTTTGTGTTATATGCATATGTATATAATTTTAAGTGGGTGAATCATTAAATTAAATGACTACAGTAGTTCTTTGGGGACAAATTCTTCCTTTTCGAGAGGACACAGCATTGGGAGGTGGCCAGGACCTTCTCACTTCTCATAATTGAAGTGTCTGGGATGTCAATATCGTTCCTGTCTGCAGAAGCGCCAGGCCCGATGCCAAGGCCTTTCCCTCGGTGAGTTATAAAGGGGAGGAATTCATCGTGAGCCTGTCGCTGAGGCTTGCTTCCTCCTCTGTGAAGTAGGAGGTGAATGCTGTACCATATAGGATGGTCCTGGGGGCTGAAGGACCCCTGCGTGGCTCTGACACCCCGGGGACCCATTCCTCCCTGACTCCTGCTGCCTCGCCAGACCTGCTGCTCAGCTTCATTCCGAGATGCCCTTGCAGGGGATGTAAGAGACTCAGTGATCAAGGACAATAACCTCCTAAGAAGAACACAGCCAGGGAGCCACAAACCTGGCTTCTAGTCCTGGAACCTGCTAATAACCAGCTCAGTGACTCTGGGAAAATTACTTTGACCCTCTGAGCCTCAGCTTCCTCATCTTTAGAATGGACAAGACTGAGAAGAGGAACAGTAATGTCCCTCCTAATGTTGATGGTTGTGCGCCTCCAGACCTGTGCTCCATTCCCTCTGGGTCTCTCATGGTGTGCGTAAAAAAGTGCAAGTTCAACACAAAGCTCATCACAATATATTAGTGTTTTCTCCCTTAACTGAATGTATTTCCTACTATCTTAAGGTTTTTGTTTTCATTTTGAAATAGATTAACCAGATAAAATATGTTTGTACACATATATGATACACATACATAGGGAGTGTACTC
Organism: Dama dama; assembly: GCF_033118175.1. NCBI lineage: Eukaryota > Metazoa > Chordata > Mammalia > Artiodactyla > Cervidae > Dama > Dama dama. The sequence goes on along the minus strand of NC_083701.1, from coordinate 5,450,747 downwards.
ATACATGTTCATTAAAAATTTTTTAAAAACTGGATGCAATCAATTCAGTTTAAGGGAAAGACCACTGCCCACACCCCTGAAGTGTTGTGTGTGTCCTTTTGTAATCCTGATGCCGTTCTCTTGGCTTTTTCCCACTGGTTGGCATTATTCTGAATTTTGAGTTAATCAGTCCTATGCTTTCTTTATATATTAATATGAAATGCATTGCTTAGTTGAATCTTTGTATTGAAATATAATGAACATGCATTTTATATGCATTTGTATTGAAATATAATGAAGATTCATTGCTTACTTATTTGGATAAAAACAATTAAATTATATGTGTTCTTCTTCTGAGATCTTTTTCCTCACGTGTTTTTGAGAGAGAGAGTCATATTGACTCAAGTACTGTAAATTCATTCTCTATTTCTGTAGAAAATTTCATTTAAAAAACACAATGGAACTTAGTTAAGGAATTCTACTATTAAGGGACATTTGAGTCGTTTCCCCTGTGTGTATATGTGTTCACCACTTCCAATAAAAATGCCATGAATATTCACGTACTCCTGAATATCCATGAATATTCAGGTATGCGCCTCCTGGTACACCTGTGCCAGTTTTTCTTTCTATTTAGAAGGACAACTGCTGAATTATAGACTACATGTGTTCCAATTTTGCTGGGTAGCATACATTACTTTCCAAACAAGCACTTCATTTCACAGAGGTATCAGCAGTTGACACGAGTTTCCACGGCTGCATATCTTTCCAACACCTGGAAGTTCAGACTTTGATCTTGCCTGTGTGATGGATTGGAAATGGCATTTCATTCAGAACAGGTTTTAATTTGCACATTTCTGATGAGTAATGATGCTCCAATGACTCTATACGTTAGCTGCCATTCATGTTTCATGTTCCCTGGAAATGCTTGCTATTTGGCTGATTTTTACTATTGGATCATTTATCTGTGTCTTATGGGTTTGTACAAATTCTTCCTTTATTTGTAGAATTTCTTAGGTTTCCGTGTCCAGATATTATCTCACCATTTGTGTAAGTTGTTTATCCACATGTCCTTGGTGTCTTTTGAGGAGTAAAAGTGAAAGGGAAAGTTGCTCCGTCGTGTCTGATTCTTTGGGACCCCATGGACTTATACAGTCCATGGAATTCTCCAGGCTAGAATACTGGAGTGGGTAGCCATTTCCTTCTCCAGGGGATCTTCCCTACCCAGGGATCTAACCTGGGTCTCCCACATTGCATGTGGACTCTTTACCAGCTGAGCCACAAGGGAATCCCAAGAATACTGGAGTGAGTAGCCTATCCCTTCTCCAGGGGATCCTCCTGACCCAGGAATCGAACTGGGATCTCCTGCATTGCAGGTGAATTCTTTACTAACTGAGCTATTCAGGAAAGCCCCCTTTGAGTAGTAAACTGCCTTTTATTTATGTCAATTTAACCACTTCTCTCTTTACTCTCTGTTGATGCTATGTTTTTTGGACCACTTCTCAATTTTGAGGACATTAAGATCCTCCTCTATTATTATTTCTTAAATGATAAGTCATTGCTTTCTTTCTTTCTTTTTTTTTTTTTTTTACCTTTAAATCTTTTGTCCACTTCCCTCATACCATTCATTGCCCAGACCACCCTCCGCCCGGTAATCTTCAGCACCAACTCTGGTGCAGACAAGGCTATCCATCCATGGAGGGGGTTCTCTACTTTGCCCCATTGATAGAGTTGTATTCCCCGCTTATCAATAATATGCTACAACAATATGCTACTGTTTATCACGCTCTAGTTTTACAGTGAACTTTTCTCTTCAGTAGGCTAATGCCACAGGCTTCTCTGGTAGCTCAGCTGGTGAAGAATCTGCCAGTTTGATCCCTGGGTTGGGAAGCGCCCCTGGAGAAGGGACAGGCTCCCCACTCCAGTATCCCTGGGCTTCCCTGGCTCAGACAGCAAAGAATCCACCTGCAAAGCAGGAGACCTGGGTTAGATCCGCGGAAAGATCCCCTGAGGGAGGGCATGGCAACCCACTCCACTACTCTTACCTGGAGAATCCCATGGACAGAAGAACTTGGCGGACTTGCAGTCCATGGGATCGCAAAGAGTCGGACATGACTGGGCACAACACAGGCTAATGCCACACACCTGGTTCTTCTCCAACTATATATCAGCTGTTCTTGGTAACACAAGACTAGGAGTTTGCAAGGGATGAAACTAAGGTTTCCTTATTTAAACTTTAGAGAAGATTTTGTTAAGTTTTGTGACATCACCAATTAGGTTTTTCATTGGAATTGTACTGAATCCACAGAGCAATTGGGAGTAACTGACATATTTATGAAAATGACTATATATTTATGTCAGTCTTCTAGTGCAGTAAAATATTATCTTTTTCTATTTAAACTGCTTACAAATATTTTCTTAGAGTTGGACCTAGGTACCATTGACATACATGTCACTAGTTTAAATGTATCCCGTTGAAAGTCACTTTTCAAACTATCAGTAGCTAGAAATGGCAATTATTACAGCATTGTTTGCTGGAGAGATCTGTCTAATCTCTAGCTAATTCTAATAATCTGTCTATAGATTCTTTGAGTTTCTTATGTACAAGAGCATGTGTTATCTGTAAATAATGAGAACTGTAATTTTTACTTCTCATATTTTATATAAATGTTTTCTCTTTCATGTCATAGTTCCCTGGCTGAGCTCTCCTGCAGAAGATAGACTAGAAGAGCAAAGGGGAGCAATCTTGCCTTGATCTTTATTATTAAAGAGAGTGGTTTTTAACAGTCCAATATTATGTACATTGTTCCATTATTTTGTCTGTAGACACTCATCAGTTACCACTTTAAATAAGTTCTTGTTACTCATATATTGCTAAACTTTTATAATAATGAATAGTCATTGAAATTTTATCAAATATTCTTTTCTAAGTCTATTAAGATAAGGTGATTTTTCTCTTCACTTCTGTGAGTAGAGTAGATTACATTAACCTGTTCTGTAATGTTGGTATGAATGTGCATTCCTGGAATAAACCCTAGTGGCTCACAGTGTACCATCTTTTTTTTTTTTTTTTTGATGTGTATGATTTTCTTCATTTTTCTTCTGCTTGGGTTCCATTGACCTTCTTGAATGTGTAGATTGATCACTTATACTAAATTGGGAAAATTTTTTGCTACTTATTTCTTCACTTTTTTTTTTTTAAGAAATATGACCCCAAACCAGTTTTGGTAGGCTCATGGCCTATATATGCTCCTCTTCAGACTGCCAGTGTTTTATTTAGAATTATTTCATTATTTGAATGCAATTTTCCTTTACTTTATCAACCTTGTTTGGTTGTAAAATCAAAGTGACTCCATATTCTTAAAATAAGTTGTAGGGTCTCCTCTGTTTTTTTACTTCTTTGGAAAAAAATGTATGACATATTAACAAGAATCTCTTTGTTGAATTTTTAACTCAACTGTAACATTATTGGGAGCCTTAACATTCTCTTTGCAGTAAGAGTTTCAATTATTGATGCAGATGCTAGATAGAGAAGTAGTTACTAAGGGAGGTCCCAGAGATGGAGGAGGGATGCTTGTTCAGAACTGAACCTTTTTGTAAATGGAGATGAAAGAACCATCAAGAGGGAGATTGCAGATAAAGGAGAAAAAGAGAAGGAAATAGAAATCCTCGAGGAGCTAGTTGCTGGGCTTGGATTCTGGGGTCTAGGGCAGGAATGAAGGGAGCTCTTGGGCTATGAGTTAAGGGCCATTGCATGAAGTTGGTTGAAGAGATGGGTCATGATAGACCAAAAGAGAATGAGAGAACAGGGGAGTGGATGTCTGTGAAGTCAAAATAAAAAGGAAGCTTAGTGGAAGAATGGGAGAGAGCAAGAAATCTAAAAGACACATGTTGTGATCAGGAAAGACAGGCCTGAGTTTATGCTGCTCAAGTTTCCAGGTTTGGGGTTGGGTCACGGATAGGATCGATCCTAGTGGCAGGATGGAAGGGAGATGGGAGGGACCTTCTAGGTAAGAAACAACGGGGCCAGGGCTGAGAGCAAAAGCTGCAGTGGCGGTCTTCCTTTAGGCCACCCTCCCATTCACTGCAGGGTGTTAAGGGGTCTGCAGACATCATGTAGTTCAATCCCCACACAGCACGGTGAGGCGAGTCCCAGTGTTATCTCCAAGGTACAGATGAAAAGCTGATACTCAAACAAAAAAAAAGCTGATGCCTTTGGGACATTTCTCAGATGGGATTTAAGTGCAGGTCTTTCTAATCCAGGTTCAATCGCTGGGTCGGGAAGATCTCCTGGAGGAGGAAATGACAACCCACTCCAGTATTCTTGCCTGAAAAACCCCATGGACAGAGGAGCCTGATGGGCTACAAGTTCTTGGGTTGCAAAGAGTCAGACATAACTGAGCAACTGAACAAATGTGCTCTTTCTAATCCAAACAACTTTACATTTAATGGACCTCAAACACTATTTAGGAGGCCAAGAATGTGGATAAGTCATTTTCAGGGCCTTGAAATCTCACAGTAATAGCAGGACTTTGGAAGGAGACAGAGTCTGAGCCCACAAATGTCGGTGAGAAGTGAAGCCTGGGAAAATCCATTGTCACAGATTTCAGGAGCCCCAGGTTCTATGCCTTCATATCCATCGAAAATGGGGGTTCCATGGCTTTGCCATGTTTATGGACACTGCGCGAGGCACAGTGGCCTTTGTGGTCTGGGAAGGCAGTCCTGTTTTGCACACTTGTGTGTACTCTGTTGCTCTGTTGTGTCCAACTCTTCGTGACTCCATCCACGGGCTGTCACCTGCCAGGCTCCTCTGCCCATGGGATTTTTCAGGCAAGAACACTGGAGTGGGCTGCCATTTCTTCCTCCAGGGGAATTTTCCTGACCCTGGGATCAAACTCATGTCTCCTGCATCTGCTGCATTGGCAGGCGGTTTCTTTACCACTGAACCACCTGGGAAGCCCTTTGCACAGTTACATAGATAGGATTTAAGAGTCTCCCCCTTCTTCCCCAATCCTCCTTCCTCCAAAACAAACAACCCTCCTGCTCTGATTCTGGGTGCCACCTACTTCCCAAAATTGGCAAGAGAACTGAGTGAGGCATTTCACACTTAGCGTCTTTTTTGATCCCTGTTGCCACTCTGGGACTTAGATATTATCATCCTGATTTTACTCACAACAAAACTTAAGCACAGAGATTGAGACTTGGCTTGGTACAAACATCCCCTGCAATTGCAGAGCTTTTTGAAAGAACAAATCATTTACTGTATGATTTTGTATCCATGTTCTCCTCTCAACTTTGTTCTTGCCAAAAACTCCTGAAGGAGACAAGTCCTGCCATCTCCCCTGGCAGAGGAGGAGGCCTTCTCTCATTCCAAGCCTCATCACCATGAATGCTGCAGCCAGGACAAAGCCCTGCCTCGTCCATCTTGCTATCAATTTTTTCTTTCTGACTTCACCATGCAGAATGTGGGATCTTAGCCCCCTGACCAGGAATCAAACCTGTGCCCCCTGCATTTGAAGCCCAGAGTCTTAACCACTGGACCTAAGGGAAGTCCCTCCTGTGATCTTTGTAGGAGGGTCATGGTCCTTCTTCCAGAACTTGAGAAAAAAGGCCAATCTCCAGGCATGACTGTCAGGCTAACCATGGTGAATATCACCAGTTTGGCTCAGGGCTCCCTGAAGACCTTGCTAAACTGGCAGCTACTGAAGATCCCTTGTCCTGAATCATCTGGACCTGAAGGAGTGCCTGAGGGGCCACCAGAGGGTCCTGTAGGAGAAAGACCACAGGCCAGGGTGGTGACTGCCAGGGCCCCTCATCCTAGGTGGACCAGCTGGCCCGGGCCCATGTTGTATCACCTTTATCAATCCTAAAGGAAATCAACCCTGAATAGTCACTGGAAGGACTGATGCTGAGGCTGAAGCCCCAGTACTTTGGCCACCTGATATGAAGAGCTGACTCATTGGAAAAGACCCTGATGCTGGCAAGATTAAAGGCATGAGGAGAAGGGGACCAACAGAGGATGAGATGGTTGGATGGCATCACCGATTTGATGGACATGAGTTTGAGCAAACTCCAGGAGATGGTGAAGGACAGGGAAGCCTAGCATATTGTAGTTCGTGGGGTTACAAAAAGTCACACACGACTGAGCGATCGAACAACAAAAATTTCTAGTTTAGCCACTTACCAGCTGTATGCTCCTAAGTAGGATGTGAACCTCTCTCTACCTCAGTATCTTTGTTTTTCAGAACTCCCAGTGATATTCCTATAAGAGGATTGTTGTGACAAATGATCCTTGAACACAAGAATTCTATAATTGTTACTTCTGATATTAATGATGATAACTGTTATGGTTATTTAAACATACGTGAAAACTGAGGCCCAGAGAATACAAGGTAACTTCCAAGTTCTCACGTTGAGCCAGAAGCTGTAATTCTGTTTTTCTTTCTTTTTTTTTTTTTTCAACTTCAGCATTTTTCTTCCCTTTGGAGGACGAATTGAGGTAATATAAGTAAGCTGCGGTATTCATCAGCTAGAGCTGCCATAACAAAGTGCCTCAGACTTGGTGGCTTAAACAACAGAAATTAATTTTTTCTCCATTCTGGAGGCCAGAAGTCCTAGACCAAGGTGTTCATGGAGATGACTTGTGACAAGGCCTCTCTTTGCCTTGTAGATAGCTGTTTTCTCCTTGTGTCTTCATAGGGTCTTCCCTCTTTGTGTGTCTCCATCCTAATTTCCTCTTCTTACAAGGACTATGGAATTAGGGTTCATTCTAATGATTTCATTTTAGCTCAGTTACTTCTTTAATGACCTCTTCTCAAAACACAGTCACATTCTAACGTGCTGATGGGGAGTGGAGGGGGAGGTTCGGACTTCAACAGATGGGCTTTGGAAGGACACCATGCAACCTATCAGTTCAGTTCAGTCGCTCAGTCGTGTCTGACTCTTCGCGACCCCATGAATTGCAGCACGCCAGGCCTCCCTGTCCATCACCAACTCCCGGAGTTTACTCAAACTCATGCCCATCGAGTCGGTGATACCATCCAGCCATCTCATCCTCTGTCGTCCCTTCTCCTCCTGCTCCCAATCCCTCCCAGCATCAGGGTCTTTTCCAATGAGTCAACTCTTCACAGGAGGTGGCCAAAGTACTGGAGTTTCAGCTTCAGCATCAGTCCTTCCAATGAACACCCAGGACTGATCTCCTTTAGGTGGACTGGTTGGATCTCCTTGCAGTCCAAGGGACTCTCAAGAGTCTTCTCCAACACCACAGTTCAAAAGGATCAATTTTTTGGTGCTCAGCTTTCTTCACAGTCCAACTCTCACATCCATACATGACCACTGGAAAAACCATAGCCTTGACTGGACAGACATTTGTTGGCAAAGTAATGTCTCTGCTTTTTAATATGCTATCTAGGTTGGTCATAACTTTCCTTCCACAGAGTAAGCATCTTTTAATTTCATGGCTGCAATCACCATCTGCAGTGATTTTGGAGCCCAAAAAACTAAAGTCTGACACTGTTTCCACTATCTCCCCATCTATTTCCCATGAGGTGATGGGACCAGATACCATGATCTTAGTTTTCTGAATGTTGAGCTTGAAGCCAACTTTTTCACTCTCCTCTTTCACTTTCATCAAGAGGCTTTTTAGTTCCTCTTCACTCTCTGCCATAAGGGTGGTGTCATCTACATATCTGAGGTTATTGATATTTCTCCCAGCAATCTTGATTCCAGCTTGTGCTTCTTCCAGCCCAGCGTTTCTCATGATGTACTCTGCATATAAGTTAAATAAGCAAGGTGACAATATATAGCCTTGACGTACTCCTTTTCCTATTTGGAACCAGTCTGTTGTCCCATGTCCAGTTCTAACTGTTGCTTCCTGACCTGCATACAGGTTTCTCAAGAGGCAAGTCAGATGGTCTGGTATTCCCATCTCTTTCAGAATTTTCCACAGTTTATTGTGATCCACACAGTCGAAGGCTTTGGCATAGTCAATATATGCCAATTACAGATTCTGACACAGAGAAGATGCTCAGGAAAACGGTATTATTTTCATGATATGGAAACTACTGTGCCTTATCCTTAGAGTTAGATGAAATTCCCATACTGAAAAGGTATGATGTCCACAGCCAAAGACCCTCAAACTTAGCCCCTTGTATGTGCCCTGCAGAGGATTTTACATGGTTCCAGAAACTGCTGTGTGCCCACAGTACCCTTCTGAGGGAAGAGAACACATGAACTCTCTCTACATGGAGTTGCTTTGGCTCAAGCCATGAGCACTGAATGGATTAAGCTCTACCTCCCCACCCACGGATCTTCCCTGTAGCTCGAGGGTAAAGAATCTGCCTGCAAGGCAGGAGACCCAGGTTCAATCCCTGGATTGGGAAGATCCTCTGGAGAAGGGAATAGCAAGCTACTCCAGTATTCTTGTCTGGAGAATCCTATGGACAGAGGAGACTGGCGGGCTACAGTCCACGGGGTCTCAAAGAGTCAGACTCGACTGAGTGGCTAACACACTACCCACCCACAGGTGGCTCAGATGGTAAAGAATCTGCCTGCAATGTGGGCGACCCAGGTTCAATCCCTTGATCAGGAAGACCCCATGGAGAAGGGAAAGGCTACCTACTTTAGTGTTCTTGGCTGGAGACTTCCAGGGCCAGAGAAGCCTGGCAGGTTACAGTCCATGGGGTCACAAAGAGCCGGACATGACTGAATGACTAACACGTTTAGTTTCATGTACCCACCCACAGGACCTTGGTCAGACATCAGTGCAAGTTCACTGCAGCCAAGGATGGACCTGTGAGCACAGACCGTCTTCTGCAGTGTGGGCTGATACTCCAGCCAATGGTAAATATTATGTAGGAAATTTCTCCTTGGGGACACACAGACAAATAAGCCCAAATTGAATTTGATCTCATCTATACCCACTGAATATAAAAAGAGACAGAGATAGAGGGAGGAGGGAGCTCTGGAACAAACTTTGTTTGTATTCTCTTGAGTTTATCATCCATAATCCTTTCCTTAGAGTCAGTCTTTTTGAGCCCCTCTGCTGTTTTCTGGAATCTTTCTCCACCCCCTTCTTCCCAAGCCAATCGTATTCTTTTCCATGAAGTGCCCTTCATATCTATAATGCAAATGGTGAAAATAGAACTAAAGATGTCTCATTCAATCCTGAGAAAACGTCCTGGGTGTGAGGACCTGGAGTTCCTCTTCAATACCAGAAGCATCTGTGGTCCCCTTTCTAGGACCAGGGACTTTGTAACATGGGGCTCACCTGTGAACAAGATTGTGCAAGCTCTGTGTCAAGGTCCTTCCCAGCTGTGATGAACATATGGTCTCTGAATCATCTGGGGTTCGTGGACCTCTGGCCCTCCCTTCTTCCCTTACACTCCAGCAGAACCAAAGCCTCATGAGGCAACTCCCTTCTCTGTCATTGCCGGGATAGAGGCCAGGAATGATGGTCGGAGAGGCACTTGACAGGTTGATTTCAGTGAGTGTGGGTGGGGACGTTCACGTCTGCCTAAAGAATGCAGGAGGAAACACCACATCCAGGCACTGGCTTGGCCCTGAACTAATCAGCGATGCTCTGGCCTCTGCCCTGTGGTTGACTCCGAGAACACAGCAGAGCCCAGTCTCTCGAAGGAACCACTGACCCGTGGACAGATCGTAAATCAAACCCTACAGGAAGCCCACAGAGTACAGCTCACATGGCTTGGGGAAGACGTTTCAGAATCGGTGGCTTTGGTCACTTACTAGCTATGTAACCCTTACCAGGTCCTTCACACAGCTTGGCGAATCTTGAGAGGTAAGGAAGCACTCTATAAACCATGGATTGCTTTACAAATACTAATGGTATTAGGAAGGAGATTGCCCTGGGACACAATCAAGTTCAGACTACTTAGCAGCAAGGTGGCTGAAGGTCTGCTCCTGTTACTCCACCCCTGCAGTGTGGTCGGCGCCCCAGACGCACAGCACACAACTTGACATTTCTCACATCTTCAAAGTCTGGTCGTGCATCCCTGCCCTTGCTCTCTTCCTGCTTGCCGTGTGGCCGCTTATTTATTAGAATTAAAATCTCACATCACCCCCACCACACACACACAGGGGCACGTGGACACAAACTAAGCACCGTTAGCGTCTCTCCTGGGTAAATTGTTTGATCTCAAGATAAGTCAGGAAAGACCAAACTCATTAAACAATGCTCAGTCCCCTTCTCACGATGTCCCCAGATTCTGATAACCCAGCGGCTGTGAAAGAGCTCTAGCTGAAGTCTATTCCTGGGCCGACCCGCGAATTCTCAATCAGCGTGAAGCACAATGCAGTGACGTCATAGACAACCTTTCTTCTGCAGTGTGAGGATGTTTAACAATTCATTGTTCACAGTAACACAAAATGGGGAAAACATCTTAATGCCAAACAATAGTGGGGACTAGTTGGATAGAATAGAAGATAATAAGCTATCAATCAATTGTTAAACTTAAATGTTTTATTTAAAAATAAAGAAAAATGTTCTGTTACGTGGAAAAATCCATTTTATGAGTTGTATGCTGTAATACCAGGCTTCCCTGGTGGCTCAGTCATTAAATATCTGCCTACAATAGTGCATGAGGCTGCCTGCAATGCAGGAGACCCAGGTTTGAGCCCTCGGTTAGGAAGATCCCCCAGAGAAGGAAAGGGCAACTCAGTCCAGTACCCTTGCCTGGGAAATCCCACAGACAAAGGAGCCTGGGGCTACAACCCATGGATTTGCAATGAGTTGAACATGATTTGGCAACTAAACAACCACCAACAATAAAAATATAATGTCCTAAAAGAATATAAAACCAAGGTAGGCTCTGGGAGTTGCAGAGTGCAGGTGACTATAATTCTCTCCACAGCGTTTTGCTGCATTTCTGAATATCCTATAAGAAATCATTCTTTATGTCATCAGGTGAAAAATAAATATTTTACTTTTTTTTTTAATCACTTGGAATCAAACAAACCCAAATTTCGAATTTTAGACTTTTGTGTATTTTTAATAGTCACTCTGATGCTGGAAAAGATTGAAAGCAGAAGGCAAAGAAAGTAACAGAGGATGAGATGGTTGGATGCAATGGAAATGAACTTGGGCAAACTTCTGGAGATAGTGACGGACAGGGAGGCCTGGTGTGCTGCAGTCCATGGGGTCGTGAAGAGTTGGAAATGACTAGGTGACTAAACAACAAGAATATTTACCCATCCGTCCATGCTTCCATCCATCCACCCTGGGGAAAAAACTAATCTCCCTACTTAGCGTCACTCCCTCAGACCCTTGGGATGTAACAAAAGCCACTGGGAAGTTTAGAAATCTGCCCATGCAGAAGGAGGAGGTGCTGGGCCGTGGAGTGGTCCTTCCTTCACATCTTGCTGTCTTCCATGAGATTGGAGTGCATATCACAGCGTAAACCAGGGCCCTCTCTTCCAGCGGGTTTTGCAGGAGCAGTCAAGAGCAGACCAGGAGAGGTGGGCGTGGAGCCACCGAGCGAGGTCCAGGATGACTTCCAAGTCAGACTCTGTGCTGAGGTTCAGAGAACAGTGGCTGCCAGTGGAAGGTTTGCTGGCTGAGGGTCGCAGAAGCAGGGCTTGGTCGCAACAGTGAGAGCTAACACGGATCAAGCCCTTCCCAAGTCTCAGACACCACCTCCGTGCTTCACTGAGCACCCTGATGTCCCGCTCGCTGGCTCGGAGACCTCCGGGGAATGGCTCAAACCTTGTCTTCAGCAACAGTGTCTGTAAGTGGGGCAGAGGCCTCAGCTTGGCCTGCCTGCCGGGGTTCTTATAAGGCACAGAAGAATGCACAGATGCAGAAGCCCACTCAAGCTTCCACTTCCTATATGTGTGACCTGAGATTTGCACTGGTTGATTCACAGCGTTGTGTTTAATTTTGCAAGTAGGTTTCATGCCTGCCCACTTCAATTTACAGAAACCCAAGCCATTCCACAAACAGCAGTTTCCCCCTAGATGCATCTTTGGAAGCTGTGAAGGCTCTGAATAAGATTTTTATGTCTAAAAGAAAATGCATACCATCCCTTCTGATGCAAAAGTAATTGACTAACTTCCTACATAAAGGATTCTTTTCATTTAAATGGAGAAGAAATCTTAATAATAGATGATTGCTTTATGAATATGAAAATTATATATTCGTTGCATAATCAACTGTTTAATTGACACATCATTGCAGTGCCTGTGGAGCATGTAGAACCGATTTGAAACCACGTGACCAATGGTTCCAAGCTTCTTTTACAAAACAAGAGACCTGCTATGCAGTTTAGGGTATAGGAAATAGCAGATTTCAGTCTGCCGTTGCTTGAGAAGCACCTGCTATATGCAAAGAGAGACTGTTGCTGAGTTTACCATCTTCAGGATGTTATCTCCTCCATTGTCAAGCTCAAAAAATGCATTTATTGGGATTAGAAGAGGCAAACTATTATACACAGTGGATAAACAACAAGGTTGTACTGTATAGCACAGGGAACTATATTCAATATCCAATGATAAACCATATGGAAAAGAATATGGAAAAATATATATATGTATAACTGAGTCATTTTCCTGTACAGCCAAAGTTAAACACAGCACTGTGAATCAACCATATTTCAATAAAATTTTAAAAATAAAATTTAAAAAAATTTTTAATGAGATTAGTGCAATTACTATCTAGATAAAAATCTATAGAGAGAAAGACAGTTTATAGTGATAAAGAAAGGAAAAACTGGTTTTAAGAATCAGCTGTGGACAAGCACTTTAGACACATAATTTCATTTACCTCTTATCATACTTTTGTCCGACATGTGAAAAACTAAACTAGGGCAAGATGGGTTCACTTCTCTGAAGATACAGTGCAGATTCAAGAAGAGAACCTTCTGCCTTCAATTCTCCACTAACTGCTTTATATCATGCTGCCTCCCCGGTGGGTAACCAAAAAAAAAAAAAAAAAAAATGCTCACAAGATCCCAAGGAGGAGCAGCTGTAACCAAGCATGACCCACTGGCTTCCCCAGGACAGCCCACCGCCTCGTCCTCTGCCATAGCTCCTCTCTGAAATACCCAGATAATAGTATTCCATGCATCTTTCCTGTTGTTCTACAAATCAAAAAACCTCCCCCTCTCTATCAAAGGGAAGAAGTTAACTACTTGGCAATCAGGAGCATGTAGCCCCAGGCCTCCTGGAGCCTAAAGGCTGATAATGTGATACCACCTGGTAACCTCAGTTCAATTCAGTTCAGTTCACTTGCTCAGTCTGTCCGACTCTTTGTGACCCCATGAATCGCAGCACACCAGGCCTCCCTGTCCATCATCAACTCCCGGAGTTTACTCAAACTCATGCCCATCGAGTCGGTGATACCATCCAGCCATCTCATCCTCTGTCGTCCCCTTCTCCTCCTGCCCCCAATCCCTCCCAGCATCAGGGTCTTTTCCAATGAGTCAACTCTTCACATGAGGTGGCCAAAGTATTGGAGTTTCAGCTTCAGCATCAGTCCTTCCAATGAACACCCAGGACTGATCTCCTTTAGGTGGACTGGTTGGATCTCCTTGCAGTCCAAGGGACTCTCAAGAGTCTTCTCCAACACCACAGTTCAAAAGCATCAATTTTTTGGTGCTCAGCTTTCTTCACAGTCCAACTCTCACATTCATACATGACCACTAGAAAAACCATAGCCTTGACTAGACAGACATTTGTTGGCAAAGTAATGTCTCTGCTTTTTAATATGCTGTCTAGGTTGGTCATAACTTTCCTTCCAAGGAGTAAGGGTCTTTTAATTTCATGGCTGCAATCACCATCTGCAGTGATTTTGGAGCCCAAAGAAATAAAGTCTGACACTGTTTCCACTATCTCCCCATCTATTTCCCATGAGGTGATGGGACCAGATACCATGATCTTAGTTTTCTGAATGTTGAGCTTGAAGCCAACTTTTTCACTCTCCTCTTTCACTTTCATCAAGAGGCTTTTTAGTTCCTCTTCACTCTCTGCCATAAGGGTGGTGTCATCTGCATATCTGAGGTTATTGATATTTCTCCCGGCAATCTTGATTCCAGCTTGTGCTTCTTCCAGCCCAGCGTTTCTCATGATGTACTCTGCATATAAGTTATATAAGCAGGGTGACAATATATAGCCTTGACGTACTCCTTTTCCTATTTGGAACCAGTCTGTTGTTCCATGTCCAGTTCTAACTTTGCTTGCTGACCTGCATATACGTTTCTCAAGAGGCAGGTCAGGTGGTCTGGTATTCCCATCTCTTTCAGAATTTTCCACAGGTTATTGCGATCCACACAGTCAAAGGCTTTGGCATAGTCAATAAAGCAGAAATAGATGTTCTTCTGGAACTCTCTTTTTGCTTTAGTGATGATCCAGCAGATGTTGGCAATTTGATCTCTGGTTCCTCTGCCTTTTCTAAAACCAGCTTGAACATCTGGAAGTTCACGGTTCACATATTGCTGAAGCCTGGCTTGGAGAATTTTGAGCATCAATTTACTAGTGTGTGAAATTAGTGCAATTGTGCGGTACTTTGAGCACCCTTTGATATTGCCTTTCTTTGGGATTGGAATGAAAATTGACCTTTTCCAGTCCTGTGGCCACTGCTGAGTTTTCCAAATTTGCTGGCATATTGAGTGCAGCACTTTCACAGCATCATCTTTTAGGATTTGAAATAGCTCAACTGGAATTCCATCACCTCCACTAGCTTTGTTCATAGTGATGCTTTCTAAGGCCCACTTGACTTCACATTCCAGGATGTCTGGCTCTAGGTGAGTGCTCACACCATCGTGATTATCTGGGTCATGAAGATCTTTTTTGTACAGTTCTTCTGTGTATTCTTGCCACCTCTTCTTTATATCTTCTGCTTCTGTTAGGTCCATACCATTTCTGCCCTTTATCGAACCCATCTTTGCATGAAATGTTCCCTTGGTATCTCTAAGTTTCTTGAAGAGATCTCTAGTCTTTCCCATTGTGTTTTCTTCTATTTCTTTGCATTGATCGCTGAGGAAGGCTTTCTTATCTCTCCTTGCTATTCTTTAGAACTCTGCATTCAAATGGGAATATCTTTCCTTTTCTCCTTTGCCTTTCACTTCTCTTCTTTTCTCAGCTATTTGTAAGGCCTCCTTAGACAGCCATTTTGCCTTTTTGCATTTCTTTGCCATGGGGATGGTCTTGATCCCTGTCTCCTGTACAATGTCATGAACCTCCATCCATAATTCATCAGGCACTCTGTCTATCGGATCTAGTCCCTTATATCTATTTCTCACTTCCACTGTATAGTCATAAGGGATTTGATTTAGGTCATACCTGAATGGTCTAGTGGTTTTCCCTACTTTCTTCAATTTAAGTCTGAATTTGGCGATAAGGAGTTCATGGTCTGAGCCACAGTCAGCTCCCAGTCTTGTTTTGCTGACTGTATAGAGCTTCTCCATCTTTGGCTGCAAAGAATATAACCAATTTGATTTCGGTGTCAACCATCTGGTGATGTCCATGTGTAGAGTGTTCTCTTGTGTTGTTGGAAGAGGGTGTTTGCTATGACCAGTGTGTTCTCTTGGCAAAACTTTATTAGCCTTTGCCCTGCTTCATTCCATACTCCAAGGCCAAATATGCCTGTTACTCCAGGTATTCTTGACTTCGTACTTTTGCATTCCAGTTCCCTATAATGAAAAGGACATCTTTTTTGGGTATTAGTTCTAAAAGGTCTTGTAGGTCTTCATAGAACCATTCAACTTCAGCTTCTTCAGTATTACTGGTTTGGGCGTAGGCTTGGATTACTGTGATATTGAATGGTTTGCCTTGGAAACGAACAGAGATCATTCTGGTTTTTTTTTTTTTTTTTTGAGATTGCATCCAAGTACTGCATTTTGGACTCTTTTGTTGACCATGATGGCTACTCCATTTCTTCTAAGGGATTACTGCCCACAGTAGTAGATATAATGGCCGTCTGAGTTAAATTCACCCATTCCAGTCCATTTTAGTTCACTGATTCCTAGAATGTCGATATTCACTCTTGCCATCTCCTGTTTGACCACTTCCAATTTGCCTTAATTCATGGACCTAACATTTCAGGTTCCTATGCAATATTGCTGTTTACAGCATCGGACCTTGCTTCTATCACCAATCCCATCCACAACTGGGTATTGTTTCTGCTTTGGCTCCATCCCTTCATTCTTTCTGGAGTTATTTCTCCACTGATCTCCAGTAGCATATTGGGCACCTGGGAAGTTCCTCTTTTAGTATCCTATCATTTTGCCTTTTCATACTGTTCATCGAGTTCTCAAGGCAAGAATACTGAAGTGGTTTGCCATTCCCTTCTCCAGTGGACCACATCTGTCAGAACTCTCCACCATGACCCGTCCATCTTGGGTGGCCCCACAAGGCATGGCTTAGTTTCATTGAGTTAGGCAAGACTGTGGTCCTGTGATCAGACTGGCTAGTTTTCTGTGATTATGGTTTCAGTGTGCCTGCCCTCTGATGCCCTTTCGCAACACCTACCGTCTTACTTGGGTTTCTCTTACCTTGGACTTGGGGTATCTCTTTACAGCTGCTCCAGCAAAGCACAGCCGCTGCTCCTTACCTTGGATGAGGGGTATCTCCTCGTGGCTGCCCCTCCTGACCTTGATCATGGAGTAGCTCCTCTCAGCCCTCCCCAGCGCAGCCGCCGCTCCTTGGACATGGGGTTGCTCCTCTAGGCTGCTGCCCCTGACTTCGGGCATGGGGTAGCTCGTAACCTCACCATCAGCCAATCAGAGAACTGTGCAAGGGAGGATCACACACCCTGTGACGCTCCCTCTCAGTTCAGTTCAGTTCAGAAGCACAGTCGTGTCTGACCCCATGGACTGCAGCCCACCAGGCCTCCCTGTCCATCACCAACTCCGGAGTTTATTCAAACTCGTGTCCATCGAGTCGGTGATGCCATCCAACAATCTCATCCTCTGTTGTCCCCTTCTCCTCCCACCTTCAGTCTTTCCCAGCATCAGGGTCTTTTCTAATGAGTCAGTTCTTCACATCAGGTGGCCAAAGTATTGGGGTTTCAGCTTCAGCCTCTGTCCTTCCAGTGAATAGTCAGGACTGATTTCCTTTAGGATGGACTGGTTGGATCTCCTTGCAGTCCAAGGGACTCTCAAGAGTCTTCTCGAACACCACAGTTCAAAAGCATCAATTCTTTGGTGCTCAGTTTTCTTTATAGTCCAACTCTCACATCCATACATGACTACTGGAAAAACCATAGCTTTGACTAGATGGACTTTTGTTGGCAAAGAAATGTCTCTGCTTTTTAATATGCTGTCTGAGTTGGTCATAACTTTTCTTCCAGGAGCAAGTATCTTTTAATTTCATGACTGAAGTCACCATCTGTGGTGATTTTGGAGCCCAAATTCTGCCACTGTTTCCACTGTTTCCCCATCTATTTGCCATGAAGTGATGGGACCTGCCCCCTCACCTGTCTTAAAAATGCTTTGTCCAAACCCTTTGGGGAGCTCCAGGAGGAGTTTCTGTTTTGGTGGGAGGGCAGGAGCCACCCCTCTCCTTGCGTGGCCTGCAATACACCTTTCTCTGCTCCAAACTCCAGCATTTCAGTTTGTTTGGCCTCACTGTGCATCGGGCACACGAACCTGTGCTAACACAACCTCAAATCACCAGGGTGTTGATAAAATCTCCCAGAGCAGGAGGCATTTTCAGGGGACTGAAAAGAGGCTAGAGCTGTGGCATGGGGCAGAGGGGAGTCCCTGTGGAAGCAACGAGCATGAGGATAGATTCCCTGCGGGAGTTACTGCATCTAGAGATGCCTCGGAGGTAGAGGGACAAGAGCTTTCATAGAGAAAAAACTGGCATAAAACTCAACATTCAAAAAACAAAGATCATGGCATCAAGTCCCATCACTTCATGGCAAATAGATAGGGAAACAATGAGAACAATGAGAAACTTTTTCTTGGGCTCCAGAATCACTGCAGATGGTGACTGAAGCCATGAAATTAAGAGACACTTGCTCCTTCGAAGAAAAGCTATGACCAACCTAGACAGCATATTAAAAAGCAGAGATATTTCTTTGCCTACAAAGGTCTATCTAGTCAAAGCTATGGTTTATCCAGTAGTCATGTATGGATGTGAGAGATGGACCATAAAGAAAGCTGAGTGCCGAAAAATTGATGCTTTTGAACTGTGGTGTTGGAGAAGACTCTTGAGAGTCCCTTGGACTGCAAGGAGATCAGACCTGTCCATCCTAAAGGAAATCGGTCCTGACTATTCACTGGAAGCACAGAAGCTGAAGCTGAGACTCCAACACTTTGGCCACCTGATGTGAAGAACTGACTCCTTGGAACAGACCCTGATGCTGGGAAAGATTGAAGGCAGGAGGAGAAGGGAACAACAGAGGATGAGATGGTTGGATGGCATCACTGACTCAATGCATATGAGTTTGAGCAAGCTCCGGGAGTTGGTGATGGACAGGGAAGCCTGGCGTGCTGCAGTCCACGGGGTCTCAAAGAGCTGGACATGACAGAGCGACTGAACTGAACTGAAGAGAGCCTTGGACCACAGGCACGTTTGGGGCAGGGATCTCTGAAGGGCCAAGGAGAAGGATGTGGAGGAAGGCAGTTGAAGGAAAGGAGAACATCAAAGGGACTCCAAAGAAATCCTGGGATCCAGCCTTCTCACCAGAGTAAGGATGCCAGGCGCAGCAAATAAAAATAAGGATGTGTAGTTAAATTTGAATTTCAGGCCAACAACAAATAATTTTTGAGAAGTTTGTCTCAAGGATTGCATGGGAAACACCTCTACTAAAAAGATGTCTGAAATCTATGCATAACTGGGTACCCTGCCTTTTATCAGTTTGTCCCACCCAGAGGGACACACACTCTTAAAGTGATCCAGCCAATGTCCCTACAGAACAGGCCCCTGGCCCTGCAGAACTAAGGCCCCGGCCATCTGCAGTGGCTGGCATGCAGCAGGGATGGCGTGGGGTGGTGGAGGGAGGGGGAAATGCTCTACAGACTCCTAAATAGAGCACATTGCAGCCAGTTAGCACAATCACTAAGGGGTCTTTCCAGAATCAGAGTGTCCTCCATGGCATGTGTGTGCACTCAGTCATGTCCAACCCTTTGCAGCTCCATGGACTGTAGCCCGCCTGGCTCTTCCGTCCATGGGATTTTCCAGGCAAGAATACTGGAATGGATTGTCATTTTCTACTCCAGGGGACTGCCCCAACCCAGAGATGGAACCTGTGTCTCTTGCAACTCCTTAATTAGCAGGTGGATTCTTTACCACTAGCACCTCCTGGGAAGCCCATCTGACATGGACTCATGAGGAATACCATAAAGAGGGCAGGTGTGGATGAAGGCAGGAGTCAAGAAAGGGACAAAAGCACTGTGTAATCACTTGAGCAGTGTTCAGAGAAGGCAACAAACTCCAAGACTCTAGAAAGGAGAAATCAGTTTCCTTTTATCCCCTGTGTTGCAGCTGCTTCTTCCCATTCAATGAATATCAATATGTATCAACTTTCTAGGCTGTGCTGGGTGCTGTGAGCTACAGTTGCAAGATGAATGAGCTAGAACCCAGCTTGTACCCTGGGTTTCAAATGCTGGCTTTGCCATTTACACACTTCCATTGATCCTCAGTTTTCTCATCTGAGAAATGGGTGTAACCATTTGTTGTAAGGATTTTTTTTTCAATGATGTAAGGGAAAAAATAGTGCTTACAAAAAGCTGACTTTGCTTCTGGCTTTTTCTAACCATGGAGAAACACAGATGGTTTCATAAAATCACAAATATTGAGCAAGTGGCACCATGTTTCCAGTGCCAATCAAGGGCAAACTGAATTCTGGTTTGCTTCCATTTGTTGCTACTTGATCACACTCACCAGAGTAAACTTCCCCACATGCTGGGCAAAAGGATCCCTAACAAGTTCAGCTTGAGAGAAATTGCCTGCAATAGATAACCAAACCGGTTAGTGTTCTACAGGGTAATAAAACCACAACCCTAGAGGTTGTATTTTCTACCAGGCAGAAAGAATTTGCATCATCATTAGAGAAAGCTGAGAAGTGAATAGGGAATGTCACACAGAAATGTCAAGTTTTAAAATGAAACAGAGGTAAATTCCCCTAGATAATTAAATAATCCTTGAAAGTCCTTATTAAACAAAGCCCCATTTGACATGATAAAGGCTCCCTGCACTCTCTTGGCCTTATTTATAAGTTTGAGGCATGTTTTTCTAATCAAATATAATGTTACAACAGAGAAGTCAAAATCAATAAAAGGTAATGATAGAGGGAATTATTCAACATAGAAAAATAAGATTTTGTAGTTTCATGTCAGCAACTTTTATAGACTTTTCCTGAAACTAGAAATAATACTTTCACATACTGTTCAATGTCCTTTGTTCTTGTTTAGTTGCCATGTCATGTCAGACTCCTTGCATCCTCATGGACTGTGGCCCACCAGGCTCCTCTGTCCATGGAACTTCCCAGGCAAGAATACTGGAGTCGGCTGCCATTTCCTTCTCCAGGGGATCCTTCCGACCGTATTGGCAGGTGGATTCTTTACTACTGAGCCTCCTAGGAAACCCATTCAGTGTCCTACAGGCCAATGAAATCTTAAGCTCTGTGGTTATTTTCCTTTCTAGGAAGAAGTAATTTACATTTCTTCTGGACAGAAACCTACAAACTGACATTCAATGTCAGAGTCCAGACCTTCACTGGTAGTGAATAGTAAGTCAAAGAAAACATCCTTGGGGTGACTGACAGGTGACTTTCTAGTCTGATTTTCAAAAGATGTACCATCAGTCTTTGCTCATTTCTAAGTCATGGAAAGTTGTTTTCTTAACACTACTCTGGTTGGGATGAGCTTGAATTAACAGCATATTATTATGCCGGGACTTCCTTTGAAACCTATCCAGGAGGTTGTAACCGCTAGTGTTATAGCCATGCGTTCCAGGAAAGAAACTCTCTCAGAAGGGCAATGCAGATAGTGGAGTGCAGTTTATTACACCAGCGGGCCCAAGGCAGAGTCTCCTCTTAGTCAAGGACCCCGACCAACTTTTGTGAAAACCTTATGTACCTTAAGTGTACTGCCCAAGCCCACTTCCCCAAATTTCTTAAACCTAACCTGGAAAGTGTTAAAGGGAGATACAATCAGGTTACAACCATGATTCATAACCAGAAGGGTCAGCTGGTTATACACTGTAGCCTACAGCAATGGGTGCCATAAAGATTACAGAGGTGACTGACCTCATAGGGGATTATCACATTCTTTTTGGAGATGGGAAATATTGGGATGGAATCTGGTGTGTATCAGTCCGGGAGACCAGTTTGGCCGTGGGTAGGTTATCCCCACGGCTACCGGGCACATGGTCCAAAGCTCACTGAAAGTGCAAGATGGAGTTTCCTTCTTTTTCAAGATGAAGTCAGCATGGCCTGCTCCTTCCCAGCCCCAGTAGCTTTAAAGGTACATGATGCTGCCATGTGTTCTCCTAATCTTCTAAGAAACTACGAAGAAATTTAGAATACACGGCTTGGAAACTCACTCTCCGGCCATTACTTCTAATCAGGCTCCTGCCTATTACCCCCTCTTTGTCCATTTGCAAAGAATGTTTTTCAATTAAGCTGCTTTACTCTGTGAATGAAAAGAGAAGCCTTAGTTTGGCTGCAATTGAGTTACTTCCCAGCTTTTTTATTTCCCTGAAGAATGACGGGTCCAATCTCTGCTTGGTTGTTTGTTGCCCAATTTTCCTTTGAGAGCAACAGCGAGCCGTGGCTGTCTTTAAACACAATGAAGAAAGTGGGAGACTGACACGGTTTTCCCAATCGTTTGAGTTAAGAGGGAAGCAATAATCGAGTGGAGAGTAAGCCGTGTTTCAGCACATGCAACACAAATGGGTTAGCCTTCTTGGCCAAGCTCATCCTCCTGATGATTGATTTTTTATGGATTCTCTCTAGTGGGTTTCGTAGTCAGAGATTTTATTGTGCATGACACGTGAGTCAGTTTGATACCTATTCGTTCATGGATAGATTCTGGCGAAATCTCTGCCATGTTTTCTCTGGAGTCAAAGAGAATGTGACTTCATCTGGACAGGTCCAGCTCTAACTCCAGCTCCACTCTTCATGAAAGATGGCACGAGGGCAGACGTCTGTCCCTCCTCTTCCTGCTCCATCCAGGGGAGAGACTAGTGCTGACATCCCAGGTTAGCGTGAGAAGCCTCTATGGCATGGTGCCCAACTGCCAGCAGGTCCCCAGGAAATGCATCCATCCCCTTCCCCCTGTCTCTTCCTTCTCTAGGAGGCTGGGTTGCTGGAGGATCACGTCACAGAGGTGTCCACTTGAAAAAATACACAACGTGAAAGTTGCGAGTTAAGTCTTATCCGGGGCAAAATGAGGACTTTAGCCCAGGAGACAGCATCTCAGATAGCTCTGAGAAACTGCTCCAAAGAGATAGTGGGGAAGGTCAGTATGTATGTGATTTTGGTGAAGGGGGAGTACATACAATCAAGAACATATTTTTTTGCAGAAAGTTTCTGCTGGTCTCAAGGAGCAGGCATCATCATGAAAAGTTTTAGTGCTTTTCTAGACTTGAGGAGATACAAGAATTGGGCTCACAAAATCGACTCCTGAAAACATCTATCTGGAGACCTGTTCCGCCAGTCTTCTAGAGCACAGAGTGCTTCATTTCCGCTCTCGGCCCTGAGCTCCTCTCAGGGGCTATTGGAGGTCATCAACCTCAGCAGCACATGATTTAACCCCTGTAGAGGAAGATGGCAAGTGCCAATTTGTGGTTGACAGAGGACAGAATACGGGTGCAGAGCTTGTTGAGAAGTGTCCTTCAAACTCTTCTGGTGCTAAGAAGCCCTTTGAGTGCTTATCAGATATGTGAGCAAGCCCCACCCTAGACCCGCTGAATCAGATCCTCCAGAGGAGAGGCTGGGGCCGTGGTGATGGTCGGTCTATAGAAGACTTCGTGGAAGAGATATTCTTCGGCCTCTGAATTAAAGAGCTCTGACCTCATCTCAGAGCTGTAGGTAACCCAGGAAACTGACATTTCAAACAAAATTGTTTGTTTCCATTGAAGGACTTCCTTTAGACAAATCTAAATTGGAAGTAGAATATGGGGAACATGAAGCGGAGTGCTCTGGTTTGAGTCAGAGGCTGAATAAGAGCTTCCGATGGAACCTATTTGTGGTGGTGGATGGAATAATGCCCCTCACAGATGTTGTTGCTCAGTCACGCAGTCGTGTCTGACTCTTTGCGACCCATAGACTGCAGCACACCAGGCTTCCCTGTCCTTCTCTACCTACTGGAGTTTGCTCAAATTCACGTCCATTGAATGGGTGATCCTATCTAACCATCTCATCCTCTGCCACCCTCTTCTTTTGCCTTCAATCTTTCGCAGCATCAGGGTCTTTTCCAATGCGTCAGCTCTTCCCAACAGGTACCCAAAGTACTGGAGCTTCAGCTTCAGCATCAGTCCTTCCAGTGAATATTCAAGGTTGATTTCCTTTGGGATTGACTGGTTTGATCTCCTTGCTGTCCAAGGGACTCTCATACAGATGTCCCTACCCTAAAACCCAGGACCTATGAATAGGTTATGACTCTTTTGTGAACCCCATGGACTGTAGCCCGCCAGGCTCCTCTCTCCATGGGATTTTTCAAGCAAGAATACTGGAGTGGGTTGCCATTTCCTCCTCCAGAGGATCTTGTGGACCCACAGATAAAACCCATGTCTCCTGTGTCTTTAGCATTACAGGCAGATTCTTTACCAGTCATCTAGGAAGCCCAAATAGGTTATCATATGGCAAAAGGGGACTTTGCAAACAGGATTAAATTAAGGATAGGGAAAGAAAGAAAGGAAAGTGAGATCGTTCAGTCATGTCCAACTCTTTGTGATCCCATGGACTGCAGCCTACCAGGCTCCTCTGTCCATGGGATTTTCCAGGCAAAAATACTGGAGTAGGTTGCCATTTCCTTCTCCAGGGGATCTTCCCAACCTAGGAATTGAACCCGGGTCTCCCACATTGTAGGCAGATGCTTTACCATCTAAGCCCCCAGGGAAGTCCACAAAGATAAGGAGATTACTTCAAATATTGTCCCATGTAGCATGAGGGTCCCTAAAAGAAGGTAGCAGGATGATCAAGCCTGAGAAGATGTTGTGATGGAAGCAGAGGTCAGACTGATGTGTGATCATGAGCTAAAAAAATACAGCTGAGCTTTATTCACTGGAAAGACAAGGAAATAGATTCTTCCCTGGAGCCTCTAAAAGGAACACAGCCCTGCTGACCCATTTTGGATGCTGGCTTCTGTGGCCTCAGGCTTCAGAATCTTCTTAGTACAACTGCCCTTATCACAACTAACTGAGGAATGGCTGTCTCGGCCTGAAGATGTCTTCCGCCACCAAATGCCATCCTCCTCTTCTCCACACACACAAACACAAGCTGGGAGTGGGGAAGTAAACAAAGAAAACTGTAGAATCCCAAATATCAGATCTGGAAATGCTCTTGTTCAAGCTCAGTATTCAGCCCACAACATTTGGTTGATGTTGAGTGAGCATCTGTCATGTACCAGACGCCGAGCTGGCCCAACCCTGCACTGCACTTATGGACTGTGGTGTGAGACATGGGAATTTTATTCTTAGTATCAGAGGAAGTCCTCGGGAGATTTTGAGCAGGTGAGTGACATGGTCTGGTTTATTTTTTAATAAAGAACACGATGGGGGAACTTCTCTGGTGGTCCAGTAGTGAAGGATCCATCTGTCAATGCAGGGGATATGGGCACAATCCCTCGTCTGAGAAGGCTCTGCATGCCACGGGGCAACAAAGCCCAGGAGCCACAACCATACCCTGGAGCCTGTGCTTTGCAACAAGAGGAGCCGCCGCAATGAGAAGCAAGAGTAGCCCGCACTAACTGCAACTGGAGAAAGCCCAGAAAAAGACCCCGCGTGGCCAGCAGATAAATAAAGAATAAAATTTTAGAGAGCACGGGTATGAAGCCCGAGTCCGAGAGGATGAAGAGACTACATCCCTGGGCAGACAGGGAGTTACAGCCAAACCCAGGTCAGAGGGCAAAGCGATTTCGAAGGGGAAACAGAAGAGTAAATAAATAACCAGAGAAAACTGAAAAGGGAAGAAATAAACTTAAATACACGAGTGAGTGAATAAAATAAATAAAGACGAGCCCAGGAGGGGTAGAGATGAAGTGAGACATCACTTAAGACCGCGGGCATGAGGTTACACGGGAGTGTGTATCTTGCTTATCCTCTTCACAGTCTTGCCCCCAAAGCTACACAGAGCTCATTCATGGTATTCTACAAATACTTGTTCAAAAGTGGAAGGAAAGAAAGAAGGGATATTGTAAAATATTAAGAAAAAATCCGTGTCCGACTCTCTGCAACCCCATGGACTGTAACTCGCCAGGCTCCTCTGTCCATGGGATTCTCCAGGCAAGAATACTGGAATGGGTTGCCATGCCCTTCTCCAGGGGATCTTCTGACCCAGGGATCGAACCCACATCTCTTAATGTTTACCTTCATTGGCAGGCAGGTTCTTTATCACTAGCAACACCTGGGAAGCACTAAGAAAAACTACAAATGCAATTGTTGGGCTGATGTCTGGAAAATCATGAGAAAGAGAGGCATCCGAAGGGCGGAGGTGGATTAAACATCATTTTGATTTGTAGAAGGTCTGAAGAAGGCAGATTCCACAAAATATATGCTGTGAGCCTGGGTTCACTTATGTATCGGGATTAGCTTCAGCTGTGCGTGAAAGAAACCCAAGATTATTTCTCTCTCGACTTCATCAGGTCATGAGAGAAGCGTTTCAGGTCTGTGGTCCAGTCTGCTGCACCAGGGTCTCAGGGACCCAGGCTTCTCCCAGCTCACACTCTGCCTTGGCTAAAGGGTGTTGTCCGCATGGTCAGGAGGGCAGCCTCTGGACTGGAACCCAAAGCCACGATGTCCACAAACCCATCAGCTGGAGTGTTATTGCAAGATCACCTCCAGAGAGGAGCTGTCAAACAAAGGTGGGCTGGGAGACTGTTTTTGTAAATGAAGTTTGATTGGAACCTGGTAACACCCATGCATTCATGGGCTGTCTATGGCTGCGTTTGCTACAGTGACAGTGTTGGGTAGTTACAACAGAGGCTGTGTGCCCACAGAGCCTTACCCCTCTGACTCTCTGAAAACACATCTTTCCCACCTCTTCTACAATAGAAGAGACAGAAAGGCCACCTGGGGAATCCCTACTTAGTACTATAGAATAAATCACCAAAGAGGTGAAGGATAAGGACATCAAGGAGGAGGCAGAAGGGGTCACTAAACAGAAGGGGAAGAGGGTGGTCCTGGGGTCAGGGAAGCCCTACGAAGGGCTCTACTTTCCAGTAAATTTGCTTTGTAGGCAGCAGTTTCCAGGGCCTCTCAGAGTCACAGTTTCCTCAGCTATAAACATATATGTGGAATCTAGAAAAATGGCACAGGTGAACCTGTTTGCAGGGCAGGAGTAGAGACGCAGACATGGGGAACAGTATGTGGGCACATGGGGGAAGGAGAGGTGGGATGAATTGGGAGATAGGGACTGACATAAACACGCTGCCATGTGTAAACCAGGTAGCTAGTAGGAACGTGCTGTAAGCATAGGCAGCTCTGCCCAGCGCTCTGTGATGACCTCTTTGGGTGGGATGGGCTGGTGGGAGAGAGGAGAAGGAAGGGATATGTGTATATACACGGCTGATTCTCTTCGATGAACAGTAGAAACTAACACAGCATTGTAAAGTGACTATACTCCAATTTAAAAAAAAGAGAGGGCATCAGCAGAACATCTTTTAATGCAAGTTGTAAGGATTATCTGAGCTGAGGAGTCTGATGTTTCTAGCACCCACCCAGACTGGCATACAGTGTATGTTAAAGGAACAGACAGTGTTAGGGTTCCAAAGAGCAAGTTCTCACACACTGACCTCACTTTCTTTCTCTATCAGGTCTGTAGAAGGCACATAAGTGGGCAGGTGACCTAATATTCTGGGTCTTAATAAACCCTTGGAGAGAAGCTTTGGCCAGTGTGTGTATATGTGTGTAAGCTGTATTTGTAAGTGTGTGTGTGTGTGGGGGGGGGGGTTGTATGTGTGAATGAGTTATATGTGTGTGAGTGAGAAAGAGTGTGTTTGTGTGTGTGTGTGTGTGGATTGAGCTTCATTCTTAGACAACAAGGAAAACAATAATTAATTGAGTAATTATGCAGAAAAGTTTGGGATTCATCTGTGCTGAATTACTTAGTATTATAATACCACCAGCCTTGTGCTTGGGATGCCAGCCGAGACATTAGAAATAATTTTTTAAAAAGCTCTTCTGGAAAGATTTTCTATTTGAACACCAAAATAGCATCAGGATGAGAACACATGGGACTTCTCTCCATTAACTTGATGGCGTATTACTTGCTTCTATTTTAATGCCGAGCAAAGAAGCGCTGTCATATTTTTAGTGCCAGACCCTTCCCAGGTCTTTCTTCAGGGCCATGGCGGGATGGATGTTGATGGGGAGGGTTCAGAGGTTACGTGCTGCGTCACTGAGTCAGTTCTTGGCAGGTGTAGGCAAGGACCCACCACAAATAAACAAGATCACACTTAAAAGCTTAACATTAAAACCTACAGTCACGTTCCCTGAAGAAGCAAACAGACAAATGACAGCCAAAGACAAATACCGTATGATGTCGCTTATATGTGGAACCTAAAAAGAGTACAAATGAACCTACCTACCAAACAGAAAGAGTTATAGATGGAGAAAACGAACTTACAGTTGTGGGGGGGGGGTGGCGGTAAGGTGGGGAAGGGGAGGGACAAATTGGGAGACTGAGACCGACAGATAACACACTATACATAAAATCGATACCTAACGAGGACGGAGTGTGTAACACAGGGAACCCCACTCAGTCCTCTGCTATGATCTATACGGGAACAGAATCTCAAAGGAGTGGATACATGTGTATACACAACTCATTCACCTTGCTGTACACATAAAACTAACACAACATCGTAAATCAGCTATTCTCCAAAAAAACTTAAAAATAACTATTTGGCCAACAACAACAACAACAGAAGCACAATGAAAACCACACTGGCTGGACTTCCCAGGCGGCCCAGGGGCTAAGCCTTCGCCTTCCAGGGCAGGGGTGCGGGTTCTAAGATCTCCCATGCCTCAAGGCCAGAAAAGCAGAACACAAACAACAGCAGCAATATTGTAACAAATTCAATAAAGACTTTTAAAACAAACAGAAAACACACTGGCAAAAACAAACTCAGATAGCTGTAGCTCTTATTCCATCAGGGTTGACTCTAAAAGAGCTCAGAGACCTGGAATCAAAGTGAAGGCTGGCCTCAGCTGCCTCCGGAGAGGCGCAGCATCCTTCTAGGCTTGTCAGTGGTCTCAGGACCCTGGAGAGTGAGTGTTGGTGGGCCACCTGGCATGAACGCATGTGCAGTGGCTGTGCAAATAGCAGACGAGGGCTCTCATACCAAGTGTCCCCCAAAGGGCCACAGGGCCTTGCGTAGTTCACCCCGCCCCCCCCCAGCCTTGATTGTCTCATCTATAAAACAGGGCTGCTGCCTCCTTTGCAGGGCAGATGACAGGTACTAAAACGTGGGTGCAGAGCGCTGGCTTAGAGCTTCGTCCAGAGCAGGCCTGGTAGGACCTAGCTATGGAGCGTGTGAACATCCCGCTGTGTACGTGCGTGTCTTAGTCGCTCAGTCGTGTCTGACTCTTTGTGACACTGTAGACTGCAACCCTCCAGGCTCCTCTGTCCCCGGGATTTCCCAGACAAGAACACTGGAGTGGGTAGCTCTTCCCTTCTCCAGGGGATCTTTCCAACCCAGGAATCGAATCCCAGTCTCCTAAATTTCAGGCAGATTCTTTACCATCTGAGCCACCAGGGAAGCCAGAACGTCTTGCTACGTGAGTCTAAATCTCAGCTTTAAGGGAACTCCAGGGGTCCCAAAGGGACCCACACCATGGACCCCTAAGAGTGGGTTATGCTGGGATAGCACTTCCTTTTAACACTCAAGGTCATTCCCATATGCCACCTTGATATTCACTAAAGGCATCTTTCCACCATGACAGTCTCTGAGGACAGAGACCACCGTGCTGGTCGGCCGTGCCCCGCTCTACTGCCCGTGGAAGGCAAACACTCCCAGCCTGTGTCACAAGTGTCTGAGCCAAGCCATCGAGGCAGGCTCACGCGTCAACAAGTGCCTCCCTTGGATGTGTCGTGCCATGCACGTGACTGCCAACAAGCTAAGCATTCAGTCCTTTAAAACGGGAGGGACAGCATCTTCATCCAGGAGAGAATGATGGGTGAGTGAATGAAAGGATGGACACAAGAGTGAAACAGAAGTGTGGATTCACGTTCTCATCTTGCCAGCTTTGGGACTGTCACTTGACTCCTGTGAACATCGGTCTGTTCTCTACATGCGTGCTTGTTGTAGAAATCTAAGGAAATCTTTAAAAACAATGCTTGGCACAGATCCTCGGGTGTGACAGAGACTCCACATAAGGTAGTTACTATGGTGTTAAAAGGAGTCTAACCCCACAGGGATACAGTGTGACTCAAAGGAGATAATATGAGGAATATCTATTATTCAGTGACAAATGCTAGTGATTAGAATTCTAGCTCTGATGAGCGTATGGCAGGAAGAAGATTTATTTTCTTGGTAAAGGAGGTACAATCTTCAATGAGTCAGCCTAAGAACACTAAGCTAGAGGATCGTGCAGAAAGCAGTCACTGTACACATCACAAGAAGAAACCTGGTAGGGGTTTTAACGGGCTTATTATTTGTTCCATTCCAAAAAAAAGAAAAAATAGATAACTCGTTTAAAAGGATTTGGAAATTGTATCAAAGCAGGAAGAAGAAAATAAAATTACTCACCTACCAGCCAGAGACACACTGTTAGCATTGTGATATGTTTCCTTTTATACTTTCATTTTCCTCTTTACAGATGTTAACAACAAACTTCTGACTATTTTTTAACCCAGTGGTGAAGATGAAAAGATACAAGATTTAGTATTTTATATTTTGTTCACTTTTCTTTTTTCCATCTTTGCTTAGGTTTGTGAATACAACTGTTATGGCTGGCAAAATATCTCAAAAGTATATGCCTACTTTTCTTTTTTAAAATCAACTTATTTATTTTAATTAGAGGATAATTATAGTATTATGATGGTTTTGCCATCCATCAGTGTGATTCGGCCATAGGTATACACGTGTCTCCTCCATCCTGAACCCCCTTCCCTATGCCCACTTTTCTTAATCCGCACTGTTAGATGATTTCCACTTTTTATTGCCTCAGTAAAGATTGAAGGCAGGAGGGGAAGGGGACAACAGAGGACGAGATGGTTGGATGGCATCACCAATTCGATGCACATGAGTTTGAGCAAGCTCTGGGAATTGGTGATGGGCAGGGAGGCCTGGCGTGCTGCAGTCCATGGGGTTGCAGAGAGTCAGACACGGCTGAGCGACTGAACTGAACTGAATGATGGGCGAACAGCTTCACATGTAAAGTTTTCTTTTTAAACTTTAGAAAAGGCTTTGTGTTTGATCAGCATTTTATGGTTTGTGAAGGTGGTTCATTTTACCCCATCCTCTGAGAAATATTTTTTGAGCATCTACCACATGCCAGGGGCTGTTCTCAGGACCAGGGCATTCCTCAGACAAGACGGGGTCAGATTCTCGGGAGACTGCAGACAGCAGCCCACCAGGCAGTGCCTGAACCCATGTCACAGGCACTCACCATTGTTAGCATTTTAGCTTGGAGATTCGGCTGGCACAACCTGCCTGTGGCAGAACGATACTAAGACGGATCGTTCCGGATCGCCCCTCTCCGCCACCTACACAAGGAGCAGTGGTGGACGCTCCTTCGCCTTCACTGTGGGGCCACCAGCACACCCTATGGCTGTGCCCGGCTGTCAGCCCCTGGACTCTGAGCTCAGTAAGCACCAACATGTGGTCCTCACGTCCCCAGGTTCCCCGTGCTCAGCTCCCAAGATGATGTTCCAAAGATGTTTAATGGAAAACTTAATGATCTTGTCTTCCTTTTTCCTTCCCAGTGTCTGTTATAATGAGGGTGTCTCATCCATCCCACTGTCAGCAAAGCCTATTTTCTCAGCCCAGCTGTGAGCGTGTCACCTGTCCAAGACTTTGCTGTCACCATTGTGCAGGGCCCTGGGGGACGGGCACTCAGCCCCACCGTGAGCCCCCAGACTTGAGCCCAGTGCCCTCGGCAGGGTCGGCAGTGAATGCCCCAGGAGGTGAGGGTGGGGGGACGAATTCAAGGGGGCCTGCAGGCAAGGGGAGCGGGGTTTGATGAGAACAGCAGGATGCTTTCCATCTGGGCGTGAAATGGAGTTTTTTTCTGTGGTTAATGAGAACAGCCTGTTTCCAATTTGACTAATGTCTTCCATTAAAGCTTTGGCACAGCCCAGCACAGAGGTGCTATCAGGGGCTTTGCTGTCATTTCTTAAAAACCAGAAACTGCTTTGTCATACAAAACTTTCCTCTGGTCCGCCCCAGAATTCTAAGGCAAGGTGTATGGAAGCGGACTTGCAGAAGAGCTCAACTCCTCACGTGCCTGCCGGCTAGCTGGTGGCCCTGGGCAGCATCACCCACCTCTCTGAGCTTCAGTCGTGTCCAACTCTTTGTGACCCCATGGACTGCAGCCCACCAGGCTCCTCTGATGGACACAGCTCTGCAGTTCATAAAACTGAAGTGAAGGTATCAGCCAGGCTGCCTTCTCATCTGGAAGCATCCACTTCCGTATCCCCCAGGTCGTCAGGATAATCCATCTCCTGGCAGCTGCAGAAGTTATGGAGTTGCTTAGCCTCCAACTAATAAAAATAAATGGAAAAAAAAAACTGACAAGAGAACCAGTCTCTTAACATCAAGACCTCCCTCTAAAGGTCTCACTCGGGACTACCCCAGTGGTCCAGTGGCTAGGACCACAGTAGGGGGGCCACAGATTGGATCCCTAGTCAGGTAACTAAGATCACACATTCTGCAAGGCATGGCCAAAAATAAATAAATAAAAAATAAGTAAAGTCTCACTTGATTGGGTCATGTGCACTCAGGATCATCTCCTTTTAATCCCCTTAAAGCTAACTGACTGGGGGCTATGGGACTCCTCTCCGTTTGTCAAGGATGTGATGCAAACATGGTCCTATTGTTTCATCACCTTTGCCATCATCTGTGGCTGAGGATCCAGCTGCAGGCCCCCTTGAATTAAACGGGAGGGCGATTGTGCAAGGCCATGGGTCAGAGGGTGGTCTTGGGGATGGGAAATCTGCCTACCATAAATGGAGTGGTATGGACGGGATGGGATATTGAAGCTGATGTTCACTCTGGAGACCATCTCATCCAGCTTCCTTCTTTACAAATAAGGAAACTAGAATCCAAAGAAGCAGAAGAAACAGCTTCTGGTTTATTCCATGCACAGTTCAGTAACATCTCCAGCTCCTGGAGATGTTCTTGGTGCCAAGGATACAGCCGTGAACACACAGCAGACAAAACCAAATGCTAGGAGATGGAAAAGGACAATCACTGAAACAGTGAGGGGGAAAAGGCAGGGTGAGCCTTGAGGCTGGAGACAGGACCCCCCGGTGCGGATGCGAATCATTCCAGGTGGGAGGAAGGGAAGGGCTGTGATCTCGCCAGGGCTCCAAGTTCCTGGGTGCGTTGCCAGATTCCGCCTCCCAGAAGCCACATGGGGTCTGCTGGGCCAGAGGCTGCCTGCAGATGCAGCCTCACCCAGATGCCAAGGAGGAGGGAGGGGTCGTGCTGGGGGCAAAGGGCAGGCTGAGAGAGGGCACCCATGAAGACCCCTGGAGAGAGGAGGAAGCAGCGGAGACCACGAGGCGGCCCCGCCTCCCCAGGAACATCTGGCGGAGGCGGCTGACTCCTGCGTCCCGCGGGCTTTGTGCTCCCTGCTCCCAGGACCTCGGGTTCTCTCTTCCTCTCCACCCTTCTCTCCCTTAGTTTCTTCTTCATTCACCTCATCCCTTGCGCCTCCATTGCTACCTCTGTTTTTTAAAATTGAACACAGCTGATTTCTTCATACAAGGTCATGTCAGTTGCAGGGGTATAGCGTAGTGACTCGGTATTTTTTTCTTTTTCAAAGACTGACCTCCATTAAGAGTTATCATAAGACCATGGTTCTCATTCCCTGCCCTCTACAACACATCCTTGTTGGGATCTATTTTATGCACAGCAGTTTGCATCTCTTAATCCCTTGCCCGGATCTGTCGCTCCCCCTCGTCTTTCCCCGTGGAAACCACCAGTTTGTTTTCTATGTCTGTCTCTAAGTCTGTTTCTGTTTTGCATATACATTCATTTGTGTTATTTTTAGATCCCGCATAGAATGATAGCATGCAGTATTTTTTCTTTCCTCCTGGATTTTTGGCAGCCCCCTCTCCTTCTCTCTCTCTCTCCACTTGCACCTCTCCTGTTCTTTCGTCTCCCACCCAGATAGCATCTCTTCCCAACAACCTCGCCTTCCCTGCCTCCCAGCTGTCACCTCGCTCTCCTTGCTCCTCCTCTGTTCCTTGCCCAATTCCTCACCCCTTTCTCTTCTCATGTCTCTCTCCCTTCCCCCTGACTTCTTCCCCTCCCTTTGAAAGACATTTCCCACTTCAGTTCCTTCTGACATCTAACCACCTTCTTTCTCTGAGATTCAATTTTCTCTTTCCCCATTTGTAATAATTAAAGGAGATAATGCACTAATGCTTAATCAGAAGAGACTTTCAATAACTGTCTGCTTCCCTTCCCTGATCTCCGTTCTTTTCTTTAAGCTCTTGGTGACTTAGTCTTTTATTTCCCCCCAGCTCTCTTTTCCTACCTCCCTTCAGGTTATGGTGGGTTGGGGGGAATTTACTTCCTGGCTGACAGCGTTTCATCTCTGGCCTCCTGGCCCTCTCACTGGATGCTCTGAAGTCTGTACACGGCCTGACCCTTCCAGCCCACCTCGCTGCCTGCGTTTCTCCATTACACCTCCTGCCCTGTGCTTCAGTTCAGTTCAGTTGCTCCATCGTGTCCGACTCTTTGCGACCACATGGACTGCAGCACGCCAGGCCTCCCTGTCCACCACCAACTCCCGGAGTTTACCCAACTCATGTCCATTGAGTCAGTGATGCCATCCAACCATCTCATCCTCTGTCATCCCCTTCTCCTCCTGCCTTCAATCTTTCCCAGCATCAGAGTCTCTTCCAATGAGTCAGTTCTTCGAATCAGGTGGCCAAAGGATTGGAGTTTCAGCACGGCTGGCTTATTTCTTTGGAGACAGATCCCCACCAGAATGTAATTTCCTTGGGGCAAAGATCCTGTCTCCCTTGTTCAAGATTCCTCCCACGGCCCTCAGAGCTGCTGCTGCTGCTGCTGCTGCTAAGTAGCGTCAGTCATGTCCAACTCCGCACAACCCCATGGACTGCAGCCCACCAGGTTCCCCCGTCCCTGGGATTCTCCAGACAAGAACACTGGAGTGGGTTGCCATTCCTTCTCCAGTGCATGAAAGTGAAAAGGGAAAGTGAAGTCTCTCAGTCATGTCTGACTCCTAGAGACCCCATGGACTGCAGCCCACCAGGCTCCTCCATCCATGGGATTTTCCAGGCAAGAGTACTGGAGTGGGGTGCCATTGCCTTCTCCAGCCCTCAGAGCAGGTGCTCCACAAATACCTGAGTTTATTAAATGGATGAATAGATGGATGTGCATATGTGCCTGTTCAGTCGCGTCTGACTCTTTGCGACCCCGCGGACTGTAACCTGCCAGGCTCCTCTGTCCATGGGGTTCTCCAGGCAAGAATACTGGTGTGGGTTGCCATGCCCTCCTCCAGGGGATCTTCCTGACCCAGGGATTTAACCCACATCCTTTACATCCCCTGCATTGGCAGTCCAGTTCTTTACCACCTGGGAAGCCAGAATAGGTGGACAGACGAGCCAATAACTAGATGTGTAAGTGGAGCAATTTTTAATGAAACTCAATCAGGTCAGAGTCACGGGAACATGTAATGGAGCAGTAAATATAAAGGGAACCCGCAGAGATGACCTCGATTGGAATTCTCCTGGCTGGAGCCGGAACACACTCCTGCTCCTTGTCCCTGTGGGGATGTCTCCTTACAGATGGCAAATGCTTTCTGGAAAAGTGATCAGCCTCCAGGACAGTACTACCCAAGGTACCCAGTGATCAGTACTCCCTGACAGGCACAGTCTGCCTTACATGTTATCAAAGGACCCCCAGTTCCTCACTGGACCAAAACTCGCTTGAAAGAAGCCCCAGCCAGCCCACCTTCACCAGGGGCGGTTCTAACAGATTGAGCACAGACAGGCTTGCATCTCTTTGGAGAAAAGTGCTGTTTCCTGAGCCAGATATAGCCCTGGGGGATGTTTATAGACCTGCTAGCTCATTTCAGAGCCAAATTAATCAGAAACATAACAGGGGAGGGAGGTATCTTTCGTTTCTCAAGTTAATGAACAAATGGATTTCCTATTCATTATTCATTACTTTGAAGTTTAATGAATAGCTCAAGGACAATCACTAAATTTTGGTATTTATAGAAAATCAGCACCAGCCAGATTCACTGTGCATCAGTTTATTGCACATAATGAATTTCGCTGATTACTTTACCTGGTATTTATCAACTTTAAATTTTTAATGACGAGGTAGTGATGAATCCCCTGAGCTTGCCCTCACCCTTCACTCTCCTTTGGCTTTATTCCTTTGTGAGAAGCAGATGAAAATTTCCAGGAGCCTGCTCTGCTTTCTTGTCTGTGTCTGTGTTCTAATTTATTTTTCTGTTTCCAGAAGAACTAATCTTTCCTGTGACATTCATCAACTTTTCCCATTCACTTCTTCTTCTGCTGGGAAAGTAATATTTTTCCTCCTCTTCCCTTCAGGAAAAAAAAAAAAATCAGGGGTCTTGTGTTTAATATTAGAGTAAGTAGAAGAAATAAACATTTTAAGACTCACACTTTGGGATAACTTAAAACCAGCAGCAAACCTATAAGTAAAAGAATAAAACTCCATTTCAGGAGCCCTCACCCATTCCCCATAATCTACAACCATAGACACTTTTTCCTCTAAATATTAAATGTTTTATTTTGTTTGGGGGTATAGCTGATTAACAGTGTTGTGGGAGTTTCAGGGGAACAGTGAAGGGACTCAGCCATACATACAATGTATACATTCTCCCCCAACCCCTCTCCTATCCAGGCTGGCTTATGACAGAGCAGAGTTCCCTGTGTGATACAGTAAGTCCCTGTTGGTTTTCCATTTGAAATATAGCAGTGTGTTCTTGACCTTCTCGAAGTCCCTAACTATCCCTCCCGCACCACAACCAGAAGTTTGTTTTCCAAGTTTCTGAGTCTCTTTTTGTTCATTTATATCATTTCTTTTTGGATTCCACATGTAATTGATGTCATACACTATTTCCCCTTCTCCGTCTGAGTGACTTCACTCAGTATGGCACTCTCTAGGTCCATTCAGGTTGCTGCAAAAGGCATTATTTCATTCTTATTAATGGCCGAATAACATTCCATTGTATATATAGACCACCTCTTCTTTATCCATTCCTTTGTTGATGGACATTTAGTACAACTATAGACTTTTTAAAGAGAATAAACTTAGGGATGGTTTCAAAAGGAAAAAGTAAGAGGAATTCTCTGGTGGTCCAGAGGTTAGGAGTCCATGGTTTCACAGCCAAGGATCTGGGTCTGATCCATGGTCAGGGAACAAAGATCCTGTAAGCCTGCATGGCCAAAAAAAAGGAAAAAAATAAGAGATGGATATTACCCAGCAGAGCCTTTCGGTCATTTTATCATAACCAATACTGTAGTCATCACATCTTTATTTTAGGGAGGAGCCTAAATATGCTGGAGGCAGAAATATAAAAATATTTCACTTTTCCAACAATGATTACCAGTTGTGATCTGTGAAAATCTCTGGAAAGTCATTTTCTTTAGCACCTAAATCAGATCCGATGATATTTTTAGTCATTTTGAAGCCATGTTGCTTAAGTTACTTAAGGCTCACGTGGCTGGTCACTTTCATATTTCTGTCCCATATCTGAGTCTAGGGTCCCCACCCCCTGAGCCTATCACGCCAGCACCTGTGCATGCTAATAGGTGCCTCGTCGGTGCCCTAGACCTGATGAAGGGAACAGAGGCTGCGGTGTTCTCTTCCCACCTCCTTCTCCCAGTCTTACCCCCTGATTTGGGGAAATAACTGCATAGAGAAGGGAGCTCTGGGAGCAACTGCCTTCTAAAAGGTTGATGATGAAGGTGGTGGTGGTTGAGTCACTCAGTCGTGTCCATCTCTTGCGACTCTATGGACTGTAGCCCACCAGGCTCCTCTGTCCATAGGATTCTCCAGGCAAGAATGCTGGAGTGGGTTGGCATTTCCTCCTCCAGGGGTTCTTCCCAACCCGGGAATCAGACCCAGGTCCCCTGCCTTGCAGGCAGATTCTTTACCGACTGAGCTAGCAAGGGAAGCCCCCTGTTGATCATGATGGATGCTTGGATATTCGCTTCACAAAGCCCCCTTTGTGGGGCCTCCCTCCCCATCAGGCCCACCTTCCTGCTGACCTCCCAGGGCCCACCCTCACAACACACTCCATGCTTCTCCTGCAAGAACTTAGCTCCCTGTGCAGAGGTCCTTGGCCAGCCCGAGTCCCCCAGTCTCACACCACTGCAAACCCAAACCCTGGGACCTGGGCATGGAGAGCATCTATTTCTATAACTCTCAGGAATGGAAACACAAGGAAAATGTCCTTTCTTCTTTTTCTGCAGGAACATGTTACCAGGCTCACCTTCTGCAAAGCTCTGTGGCCTGCTCCAAGAAGACCAGCCAGGTCAGCAAGCCCAGTGGCTAAAGGAGACCCAACTTGGGAATGATCTAGTTTCCTCCTCTTACTGAACTTCCAAATTTATCTGCAGTTTTATGAGTGGCTCTCTAGGGACTCTGTCCTTTAAGTAAAGACGAAACTTATCTGGGGCCATACCCTTTGCAATAAGGCTTTGCATTGAGCATCTCTCATCCAGAAGTGGTGTCTACACCCACCCGCATCCATCTGGGCTCATCTTGCAACTTGCTTTGACCAACAGACCCTCCCCTCTCTGGGGCTCAGTTTGTATGAGTTCAGGAAATACACTGGGAGTTTGAATTCAACTCTCCATGAGTTGACTTGGATGGGATGGGGGCCTTATGGAGTTGTGCTTTCCTCTACATTTCCACGTTATGTATTATTCATTCTTCCCCCAGGGCCATTCAGTGACCACATGAGGAAGCGGAATCAGCAATGCAGGAAGAACACACGTGGCAGAGATGAAATAAACTCATTCAGAGAGAGACTTAGCAATCACTCATGGTTGCTGTGGCAGGATTCTCTTTCCTGATGAAAGCTGGAAGGAGGGATGGTGATATCACAATCTTGAACCACTAACACCTCTGTTTCCCTCAAGCAGGATGGAATGTGTGTTTTAGTGACTGGGTATCATTAGAGGGGAAAAAAGCATGGATAGAAACTTCAGTGGTTGCTAGGCACCCAGAAGACTTTGCTAAATAAATATATTAACGTCTGATGGTCAATATTTCTTAATATTATACCTTTCCACTCCGGCAAGGCTGTGACTCTGTGGAGTGCCAGGACAGAGTTATTAACAATTATGGACTCTAGTCATTTGGAAAATGTTGACAACGAATGGATTTTTAAATTCTGTTTCAAGATGTTCCCCTCATTAAATCATGTAAAAACTCATTGACTGGCTCCTAAGGTAGTCATTCAATTTGAGAGTCAGTTAAAACCCACTGAGTGCTCTCTGCCAGGCATGGAGCTGGACAGTTTAACTGGGGTTGCCTCTGTTGCACGCTTGTGCAAACCCTGGAGATAGAAACGAGCATGCCATTTGTAGATAACACAACCAAGGTCCAAAGAAACAAACTGATTTGTTCAAGGGGAGAATGGAGGCTGGAATCCCACTTTTCTGACTCCTGGTTTGATGCCACCTATTTGTCAGACATAGTTCTGTCCCCCTACTTTTTAAAACCTTTGTCCCAAGATATAATCTAAACAAAATGGGAAAAAAAATTAATCATCCCAGTTCAGTTCAGTCACTCAGTCGTGTCCTACTCTTTGCGACCCCATGAATTGCAGCATGCCAAGCCTCCCTGTCCATCACCAACTCCTGGAGTCCACCCAAACCCATGTCCATTGAGTCGGTAGTGCCATCCAACCATCTCATCCTCTGTCGTCCCCTTCTCCTCCTATCCTCAATCTTTCCCAGCATCAGGGTCTTTTCCCATGAGTCAGCTCTTCACACCAGGTGGCCAAAGTATTGGAGTTTCAGCTTCAACGTCAGTCCTTCCAATGAGCACCATGTTCTAATGATCTCCTTTAGGATGGACTGGATGGATCTCCTTGCAGTCCAAGGGACTCTCAAGAGTCTTCTCCAAAGCTCCAAAGCTCCAAACCACAGCTCTAATGCATCAGTTCTTTGGCACTCAGCTTTCTTTATAGCCCAACTCTCACATCCATACTTGACTACTGGAAAAACCATAACCTTGACTAGATGGATCTTTGTTGACAAAGTAATGTCTCTGCTTTTTAATATGCTGTCTAGGTTGGTCATAACTTTCCTTCCAAGGAGTAAGCATCTTTTAATTCCATGGCTACAATCACAATCTGCAGTGATTTTGGAGCCCAAAGAAATAAAGTCAGCTACTGTTTCCACTGTTTCCCCATCTATTTGCTATGAAGTGATGGGACCAGATGCCATGATCTTAGTTTTCTGAATGTTGAGTTTAAGCCAACTTTTTCACTCTCCCTTTTCACTTCCATCAAGAGGCTCTTTAGTTCTTCTTCACTTTCTGTCACAAGGGTGGTGTCGTCTGCATATCTGAGGTTATTGATATTTCTCCCAGCACTCTTGATTCCAGCTTGTGCTTCTTCCAGACCAACATTTCTCATGCTGTACTCTGAATATAAGTTAAATAAACAGGGTGACAATACACAGCCTTGACGTACTCCTTTCTCGATTTGGAACCAGACTGTTGTTCCATGTCCAGTTCTAACTGTTGCTTCTTGACCTGAATACATAATTCTCAGAAGGCAAGTCAGGTGGTCTAGTATTCCTTTCTCTTGAAGAATTTTCCACAGTTTATTGTGATCCATACAGTCAAAGGCTTTGACACAGTCAGTAAAGCAGAAATAGATGTTCTTCTGGAACTCTCTCTTTTTCGATGATTCAACAGGTGTTGGCAATTTGATCACTGGTTCCTCTGCCTTTTCTAAATCCAACTTGAACATCTAAGTGTTCACAGTTCACATGTTGCTGAAGCCTGGCTTGGAGAATTTTGAGCATTACTTTACTAGCGTGTGAGATGAGTGCAATTGCGTGGTAGTTTGAGCATTCTTTGGGATTGGAATGAAAATTGACCTCTTACAGTCCTGTGGCCACTGCTGATTTTGCCAAATTTCCTTACATATTGAGTGCAGCACTTTTACAGCATCATCTTTAAGGATTTGAAATAGCTTAACTGGAATTCCATCACCTCCACTAGCTTTGTTCGTAGTGATGCTTCCTAAGGCCCACTTGACTTCACATTCCAGGATGTCTGGCTCTAGATTGAGTGATCATACCATCGTGATTATCTGGGTCGTGAAGATTTTTTTGTACAGTTCTTCTGTGTATTCTTGCCACCTCTTCTTTATATCTTCTGCTTCTGTTAGGTCCATACCATTTCTGCCCTTTATTGAACCCATCTTTGCATGAAATTTTCGCTTGGTATCTCTAATTTTCTTGACGAAATCTCTAGTTTTTCCCATTTTACTGTTTTCCTCTATTTCTTTGCATTGATCGCTGAGGAAGGCTTTCTTATCTCTCCTTGCTATTCTTTGGAACTCTGCATTCAAATCGATATATCTTTCATTTCTCCTTTGCTTTTCACTTCTCTTCTTTTCACAGCTATTTGTAAGGCCTCCTCAGACAGCCGTTTTGCTTTTTTGCATTTCTTTTTCTTGGGGATGGTCTTGATCCCTGTCTCCTGTACAATGTCACGAACCTCCGTCCATAGTTCCTCAGGCACTCTGTCTATCAGATCTAGTCCCTTAAATCTATTTCTCACTTCCACTGTATAGTCACAATGTGTTTCTTTTGTGTTTTTCTCCTATAAATGAGACATTGTGCTCAGTCTTTGCTGCATTATTTCATTTGATCATTGTCAAAATCACTTGTGATAGAGACTATTGTAATCTATTCTACAACTGAGACTCTCAGGGAGATAAATAAGTGGTCCAAGATCACCAAGCTAGACAGCGGCAGAGCTAGGATGATGCTAGACTTGATCCACCTGCCTCCAGGGCCTGTCTGTCACCTTGGCATATGACACACCCATTGTAGATCTTACACCCTAAGCCTGTCTACCCTTCTGAACACAGTGAGTTGTGATATGTTTTAAACTAATTCTAAGCTCCCTTAAAAACCTTAACTCCATCCTGTTATTCACATTGCCCATGACTCTGGCCTTTACCTTATAGCCCTGTCCATTCCATCAACCACAGTGTCCACTTTCTCATCATTCTCACTGTCTCCAGGCCACCACCCTGGAATGAAGAAGTGCCTCCATCTCCTAGTTGCGTTATGACAGTGACCTCCTCTCTGGTCTCCCCCATCACGTCCCTGACCTTCCTGGAATCTATCTTATATAGACAAACAGAGGGATTCCTGTGAGTTACAAACCAGAATGCATCACTCCCCAAAGTCAGGCCTGCAGCAGCCTCACATTGTACAGTGAAATCCAGATTCATCTCATGGACTTTGAGGCCCTGTGGGAGCTGCCTTCAGCTGCCTGTCTGGCCAGTGACCCTCCCCATTTTCAGCCACAAAGTTCCCTTCTCTGTTTTCGGACAGGGGTCGGACAGGACCCCATCAGAGCCTTGAAACTGCTGGTCTTCCTTTCCTGGGATGCTCCTCCCCTGCAGGGTGCCTCCCTCCTCAATACATTCATTCAGATTTCTGCTCATAGAAGCCAACCCTTAATTCCATGCCCTGAGATACTTTCTTCTGCTTTATAGAGTGTTTCGACCCTTGACCTCATATTATTAAATACTCTCTTTTCTTTCCTTCTGATTATAAACTCCACAAGGGCAAGGATCTTTATTTTCTCACCAACACACTCCCTTCCCCATTGCATACAATAAAACTTGGCACATAATAGATGCTCAATAAATTTTTTGAAAAGATGGACCAAATCCTGAGATCCCTTTCATGCTTACTCAGAGAAATTCTAGAGAGTTTGTCCTCTCTTCTCTATATTGAAAGATTTTCAGGAGCATGGACCCTGTTCTTTGTGCTCTAAGTTATACAAGTTTCAAAGAAAATTGATTGAAATTAGTGGAATATGAGAAAAGAGGATCTAAATTTTCTGTGTGAGTAATAACTATCTACCAACAACAAAACTAAGAGGTTATGCTTCTGGAGCACAAGAAACTGTTCAGCTGATCCACTTAAAAATTAATTAATCAAAATACAGTGACTGTCAATACAAAAGAAATAGCTCAGTCCAAAGGAATTATTGTGTGTGTCTCTTTGTGGCTTTCTTTCTTACTTATTTCTTTGTTATCACATTAGTAGGGTTCTGGAAGGAACAGAAATAAACTCATATATTCAATTCTCCTGATTAACAAGAAGTCCATCACATTCTTCCCAGTGTCCTTTGAAGCATCATTTAAATGGTTAGTGTTCCCAGATCGTCAATCATTCTGATCCCTAAACAAATGCTTCCTAATTTTTTCAAGTCTGAGGACCTCTTTTCAAAATCAAGTACTGAGATGCTGCAGAATCCACTGATTGGGAGGCTGCATAAGAGACCAAATTCCCTATGGGCTTAACCTGTGCCTGGCAGAGAATTAATAGTGAACATTCATATACTGAACCAATTCAACGTTTGCTGAGTGAGTCAATTCTGTAATTATGTCTAACTCATCTATGTATTTGATAATAATCACAACATATACATATATATTTGAGATGATTGCTGTAGCAGGGGACAATAAAGCATAACGTGATTTTGCATTTGCTCATGTCTGATTTTGTTCAGGAGAAACACTAGGAGAGCATGGAAAACTGCTCCCAGCTAAACATGGCCAGGTAGGAATACACAAAATACACACCTCCTCAAACCTCTAGGGACTGCCTCCTATTGCTAGGTGTGTTACGAGCCACACACATCCACAGGCAATATTACAACTCTCCATCTCCTATTAGATAACCTTCCCTCTGTGTGCATACATGCGAAGTCACTTCAGTCGTGTCTGACCCTTTGTGACCCTATGGACTGTGGCTCGCCAGGCTCCTCTGTCCATGGGATTCTCCAGATAAGAATACTGGAGTGGGTTAACTTGCCCTCCTCCGGGGTATCTTCCCAACCCAGGGATCGAACCCACACTTCTTATGTCTCCTGCATTAGGAGGTGGGTTCTTTACCACTAGCGACACCTGGGAAGCACGGCATGACACAACCCTTCCGATGCCTGTCTTCACAAGCAGAGGCACAAAAGCAGACTTTTATTTCGGAGTCAGGGGCCTCCTCCAACAGCCGAGTTTGGCTCCAGGATTCCCGGTCAGTCTTGAGGAACATGGCTTGGAAATGTGGCTTTTGGGGCCGCTTCTCCAACCCATTGCTCTTTTTCCCTGCTGTCAAGGTCACTCTTGCATCGCAGTCTGACTCCTTCCCAGCTTCTTCTTCCTCCTTCCCTTGCTTGTATTCATACAGAAAATGCCCTAAATACCTTCTCTGCTTAATCTAACATAGATGCCTGCTCCTCAGAGGACCTAGGACTGATGCAGTCTTTTTCCCGACTCTATGTTAAACTTCAGGAGGGTAGAGAGCTCACATCCTTTAGGGATACCACTGGCCCCAGGACCTCACACAGTATCTGACACTCACAAGGTTGCCAATCACCAGAAAGGAAAGAATCATTGCTTCTGAGCACCCCTTTCTCTCTCCTTGAAACAAGGCTCTGTGGGTCTTAGCCGCTCAACCATTGTTATTCACCCACCAGCCTGTGAACCTTCACCAACATCATGATTGAGTTTTCTATTCTCACTCCTGTGCTCTCATTAAATATTTCACATTGCTCTACCACACCATTTGCCACTATCTGAACTTTGCCGACTTTACCACTGTTTCAGAGCTCCTTGAGTATAAAGACTGTCTTCTTCATCTGTTTCCTTGTCATCTACAATGATTAATCCATTTTAGATGATCAGTAAATATAGGAAGGAGGGAATGAAGGGAGGGAGGGAAAGAGAGAGGAAAAGAGGAAAGAAAACTGGAAATAGAGTTTAGCTTCTGTAAATTGGGCTTTCCTTGTGGCTCAACTGGTAAAGAATCTGCCTTCAATGTGGGAGACCTGGGTTCGATCCCTGGGTTAGGAAGATCCCCTGGAGAAGGAAAAGGCTACCCACTCCAGTATTCTGGCCTGGAGAATTCCATGGACTGTATAGTTCATGGGGTTGC
Organism: Dama dama; assembly: GCF_033118175.1. Taxonomy (NCBI): domain Eukaryota; kingdom Metazoa; phylum Chordata; class Mammalia; order Artiodactyla; family Cervidae; genus Dama; species Dama dama. The sequence continues at coordinate 5,406,271 of NC_083701.1, read as the reverse complement.
AGAGTCAGACAAGATTGAGTGACTTTCACTTTCTGTAAATTATTCATGTCTTCATTTTAAAATGTTCCAGTTATCCCAAATATTTATAGGAAACACAAGAGAAAATAGACATGCTTCCTATATCCCAAATTACTGTTGGCATGCTTAGTCGCTCAGTCATGTCTGACTATTTTCAACCCTTTGGACTGTAGCCCTCCAGGCTCCTCTGTCCAGGGGATGCTCCAAGCAAGACTACTGGAGTGGATTGCATGCCATCCTCCAGAGGATCTTCCCGACCCAGGGACTGAACCCACGTCTCCTGTTTCTCCTGCATTGCAGGTGGATTCTTTACCACTGAGCCATCAGGGAAGCCCCGAATTATTGTTTAAATAGAAGCAATTCTGGAAGAGTTTGTCATCATGAGAAGGACACAGACTTTGAAATCTCTCAGCCCTGGGTCAAAACCTCCGTGTATAACATGCACCTCTGTGACCCTGAGAAAATGAGATGGCTTTGCCTCCTTCATCTGCTCCACTGAAATCCAGAATCCAGTAAATGTCAAGAAGCAATGCATGCAAAGCCCTTGACACTTGATAGGAGCTAGGGAATTAGAAGCTGCTCTGTCCTTTAAAACTCGAGTCTCAGGACGAACCCTGAAACACTTGACTAGCGTTAATTTTTCAGTCTAAAGTCTTAAACAGATAAAGAGATGTGGCAACTCTACTGCAAAAGAATATATATTTGTGTCCTGGCAGCCCAAGTGATTTGAGCTTCACATCATAGGCAATTGTCAGACCAAAATAATCTTCATCAGGATTTCAGCTTTCAAATATGTGGGTTTAAAAAAAAAATCTTGGCTCCATATGATTTGTGAAGCTCTAGTTTTATATTTTTATTGAGAAAAAAAAAAAAAAAAAAGCCCTGTCATTTCACACTTGCTTGTTACTGTTTGCTATCTTCTGACAGCTTTCATGACTTGGATTGGAATTCTGAGATTGTCAGGGACAGACAAGGTGAGATGCTTTAGAGACACTGACCTTCTCAGGGACCACAGACAAATTAACACAGCCTCACTGTTAATCTCATATCTTCCGAGCTCCATGTCCTCCAGCCCCACCAACTCCTGGCAAAGGCTCCCTTGGGCCATGCTGTCGCCAGCCTCCTGTATTTTTTTTTTTCTTTTAGTATTTCAAAAAAATATTTGTTTGGTTGTGTCAGGTCTTCCGTGCGGCACTCTAGATCTTGGTCACATCATGTGGATATGTCATTGCGGTGAACAGACTCTCTAGTTATGGCACACTTGCCCCTCTGCATGTGGAATCTTAGTTCCCCAACCAGGGATGGAACCCATGTCCCCTGCATTGCAAGGGGGATTCTTGACCACTGGAGCACCAGGGAATTCCCCAGCTCCTCTTTAAATATCGTCACCGATACCTGGAGTCCCTCCCTACCTCGCCTACCTGCTCTTACCTGGTCACCTCCCCCCGGAAGTTTTCCTTTACCCATGAGTTGATCTCTCTCCTTGGTGCCATGACCGGACATGACTTTCTCATCTCCTATTGTATGTTCCCTTCACAAACAATCATCCAATGTCCAGCATGCAGCAGATTCACAGAGAAGGGCTGAGGGTACAGAAGTGAATAAAATGGATGTGATCTCCTTCAAGTCCTGGAGAGCACATGATTTGTTTGAGGAAATGAATAACCGGATTATCAGATCATTGTTGTTGTTCTACAGTCGCTCTCATGTCTGACTCTTTTGTGACCCCATGGACTGTAGCCCAACAGGCTCCTCTGTCCATGGGATTTTCCAGGGAAGAATATTGGAGTGGGTTGCTGTTTCCTTCTCCAGGGGATCTTCTTGACCCAGGGATCCAACCCGTGTCTCTTGCATTGGCAGGCAGCTTCTTTACCAATGAGCCACCTGGGAATTATGAGTGTGTAAAGTGCCACAAAGGAGAAAAACAGCCCAACGAGACTAAACAATAATAGCTTAGTCATTAAGCATAGTCAAGGGCCTTTAGTTCCTCCTCAAGGTCCATAGATGATATACTGAGCCATACCTGTGAGCTATGTTGTAGATACTGGAAACCCCACCAAGTGAAGTTGACGGTCAGATTGCAACCGTGATGTAAGCTGCCACAGTCCCAAGAAATGGCCTCAAAGAAATGGGAACAAACCGACCCTGAAACTGAAGACTAACTGAACCTAAAACAATCAAGATGGTGCTGAGCAGACCACTGACCAGTTTCAAGGTGACTGTCAGAGCTGACTGTGCTGCTTCTGCATGTAGCCCCCTCCCTCTGCCCCCTGATCATCAGTGAGGGGGAATCAGCCTTTGGACAGGAGTCTTCTCTCACCACCCCCCTGGTTACAGGCATCCAAAACAAGGCAAACTTTCCTTTCCACCAACCTGGCCTCTTTACTGGCTTTTGATTGGCAAACCGCCCTCATGGGGGTCATGTTCTAGAGAAGGGATACAGACTTGTGTTAGACGGTATTAATTGCCATGGAGACAAACAAATATTAAGGTAAATAGCAATCTGAAATTGGGAAAGTGGGTCATTTGCATAAGATTCTTATGTGTGTGTATATGTGCTCAGTCGCTTCAGTCATCTCCAGCTCTTTGCGACACTTTGTATCCCGCCAGACTCCTCTGTCCGCAGGATTTTCCAGGCAAGAATGCTGGAGTGGGTTGCCATGCTCTCCTCCAGGAGATCTTGCCAACCCAGGGATCAAACCCACGTCTCCTGCATCTAATGCACAGAAGGAGGATTCCTTATCCACTGAGCCACCGGGGACCCCCAGATTCTCATGGAAAGGCACGAGTTGGTATCTTTTTTTTTTTTTCTTTTTGAGTATAATCGCTTTACAACGTGATGTTAGTTTCTGCTGTACAGCTAAGTGAATCAGAAGCTGACAATTACTCGAGGACCAGGGAAAGTGATATATGGTCAGGAAGCTATCCTCGAAAAGGGGTTTGTAGACAAAGGAGACTGCTTGTGCAAAGGCCCAGGGACAGCAGTTTGCCTTGTATATCTGAGACCCGTCACAGAGCTGGTGTGGAAGAAGAGCGAGCCAGAGTTGGGGAGGTAGCCGGGGAGGTGGGGGGCGAAGGAGTGAGGATGGAGTGGGGAGCGAGTGTAGGGGACGCAGGGCGAGGAATCAGGCTTCTAATCCGAATGAGAAAGGAAGCCAGTAGAATCATTGGGGTGGAGTTATTACAGTCTCTGACCTTTATAGCATCTCTCAGGGTTTGGGATTTTTTCTGAGTCTAGACAGTAAGGCTCTGAACTCTGAGCATCAGCCATAGATCACTACGGCTCTTGATCACTAAGATCTCGGCTTTTCTGACAGGCTGCCCTGTAGGGGTCTGGCATTCTATTCGTCTCCTGCTTCAGATCTCGTCCCCCTCGCTGGTCCTGGATAAGATATCCTTTGATTGTTTCTGAACCCATAGCTCTAGATGGATAGGGTGCTTGGGAATTTCCCTTGACTGCCCTCTGCTTGCTCAGCCGGTGCTGGAGAACATCCCCTTGGCCGGTCAAGGATGGCTCCAGGCCTGATTTCTCAACAGGGACTATAAAAGGTCACATGACCCCTCCACTCACACGAATGTGAAATATCACTTGGCCTTTACAACTGGGGCCGGTGTAGCGGATGACTGCCTTTCTGAAGCAAATGCCATAGGTTATAATGAGCACTGGGTGGGAAAGAAACGAAATATTAACCATGATTCATGCCTCAAATTGAAGGTAGGACAAGTAGTTCTTGAACATCCTGATTAGATTTTCATCTTGTTTTAGCAGCAGCAGCTCAAGTTAATGTTTGCTCAGTACAATCACGTCACGCGGATTGACACGTAGATAATTATGCTATTTATCTTCTTACAAAAGTCTCTCAACTGGGAACTGTGATAATTTGATGCCTAAGAAGGTTGGGGACAAAAGTCACTCCAGCAAGACAGGAACAGCAGGAGGTCTTTGGTGATCAGATGGTCAGCGCCGTGGGAAGGGTGGCTTCTTTCCCTGGGTCCCGCAGCTCAGGTGCACCCTGCCCCTCCAGCTCTTATCGCTCATCTCAGGTCCATCCTCCTGCTCTCAGGAGCCTCCCCATTGTCTTCTGGTCTTCTCCCCTCCATCCTGCCTCCAGGCTGCTGTCAGAATGGCCTTCTCACCCCATCTTTGTTCCCCTTTCCCATTTCTCAATAATTTCCTTACTAAAAAAGTTTAATCTCTCCCAATCATTTACACAGTGATACATGGGCTTGTTGCCTGGAGAATCCCATAAACAGAGAAGTCCAGTGAGCTGCAGTCAATGGGTCACAAAGAGTCAGACACGACTGAGTGACTAAGCCCAAGCACATGGACTTAACATATAGTGAACAACTCATGTTCTGAAACCCAGGCCAAATCACATTCAGTTCAGTTCAGTTCAGTAGATCAGGTGTGTCTGACTCTTCGTAACCTCAGAGACCGCAGCATGCCAGGCCTCCCCTGTCCATCACCAGCTCCTGGAGTTTACCCAAACTCATGTCCATTGAGTCAGTGATGCCATCCAACCATCTCATCCTCTGTCTCATCCTTCTCCTGCCTTCAATCTTTCCCAACATCAGGGTCGTTTCAAATGGGTCAGCTCTTTGCATCAGGTGGCCAAAGTATTGGAGTTTCAGCTTCAGCATCAGTCCTTCCAATGAACACCCAGGACTGATCTCCTTTAGGATGGACTGGTTGGATCTCCTTGCAGTCCAAGGGACGCTCAAGAGTCTTCTCCAACACCACAGTTCAAAAGCATCAATTCTTCGGTGCTCAGCTTTCCTCACAGTCCAACTCTCACAACCATACATGACCACTGGAAAAACCATAGCCTTGACTAGATGGACCTTTGTTGGCAAAGTAATGTCTCTGCTTTTTAATATGCTGCCTAGGTTGGTCATAAATTTCCTTCCAAGGAGTAAGCATCTTTTAATTCCATGGCTGCAGTCACCATCTGCAGTGATTTTAGAGCCCAGAAAAATAAAGTCAGCCACTGTTTCCACTCTTTCCCCACTTATTTCCCATGATGTGATGGGACCAGATGCCATGATTTTAGTTTTCTGAATGTTGAGCTTTAAGCCAAATTTTTCACTCTCCACTTTCACTTTCAAGGAGCTCTTTAGTTCTTCACTTTCTGCCATAAGGGTGGTGTCATCTGTATATCTGAGGTTATTGATATTTCTCCTGGCAATCTTGATTCCAGCTTGTGCTTCATCCAGCCCAGTGTTTCTCATGATGTACTCTGCATATAGGTTAACTAAGCAGGGTGGCAATATACAGCCTTGACATACATTACTCATTCTTATTAAAAACTTTTCCTGGCTTCTTATTACCTGCAGAATAAAAACCTCATATTGATATAGCCTAAGCTATGGCTTTTCCAATATCATGTACAGATGTGAGAGTTGGACCATAAAGAAGGCTGAGCACTGAAGAACTGATTCTCTTGAGTTGTGGTACTTGAGAAGACTCTTGAGAGTCCCTTGGATGCAAGAAGATGAAACCAGTCGATCCTAAAAGAAATCAACCCTGAATCTTCATTGGAAGGACTGATGCTGAAGCTCCAGTACTTTGGCTACCTGATGGGAAGAGCTAAGTCATTGGAAAAGACCCTGACACTGGGAAAGATTGAGGGCAGGAGGAGAAAAGGGTGACAGAGGATGAGATGGTTGGATAGCAACACTGATAGAATGGATATGAATTTGAGCAACCCCTGGGTGATAATTAAGGACAGAGGAGCCTGGTGAGCTGCAGTCCATGGGTCACAAAGAGTCAGACACACCTTAGCGACTGAGCAGCAACAGCAACCAGCCTGTATCAAGATGCTCCATGTCAGCCTCCATTTCCCTGTGAGGAACTCCTTGCTGACTCGCTTTGCAAGAAACCTAAAGTCTGCATCATCAACTCAGCCCTTCTTCGTTTTGCTGTGGGGCATGGTCTAGGGCTTGGGCGTGTAACAGGCCCTACAAAGATAGGAAGTCCTTATTCACCCTCATTTTTAAGAGCAAAGCGAATGGACAGGCACCACACCCTGGGGGGGAAAGTAAGTCTGGAAAAACTGAAGGAAATGAAGTCATACTCCTAGATATTGAATTTAAATATTGGGTTGGCCAAAAAGTTTGTTCAGGTTTTTCCTTATGATCTTACAGAAAGCTCGAATGAAACTTTTGGCCAATCCAATGTATTTAAATTTATACATATAAGTTTATAAATTAGATTTAAATATAATTTAGATAAAGATAAATATAATCTATATGTATATAATTTAGACAGGTATATTTGGATATTTACTGATAGGTGTAGTTATAAGCACAGATACAGATACAGAGGTTTGTATCCCATATCCCTCTCTGTTCTTCTCCCAATAGAATAACTCAAGGAGCTCTCTGGATCAATGTCTCCACACCCTCACTTCTGATGTGACCCCCACGGACTGAGCTGGGCACTCAGACCCATTGCTGCTCTGAAATTGGCCTAAACAACCCTCCAGTCACTTCCACGTGAGTCCAGCCAATGGCCCATCCTCTGTGCTTGCCTTGCCCGGCTTTCAGCAGCAGTGGCCATGGCTGGCCCCCCTTCTTTATGAAAACCTCTATGCTCTGGGCTTGCTTGATGTGAAGCAGGCTGGCTTCCATCTACCTTATTGTAGGTTTCCCAGGCTTTCTTTGGGCCTCTCCTTCTTTAGAAACTCTAAGAGTCAGGTCTCGATGTGCTGGGCTCAGTCTCTTTTTCTTGGAGGGAAATGCACATGGGAAGAGGGTACGTTCGTTGCCACAACCTGAGATACCGTCTCTGTGCTAATGACTCTCATGGTTATGTCTTCAGCAGCATCTCCTCTCTGAAGTCCAGGTACATCATCCAGGTTCATCCTCTCAGGATCTTTGGGCATCCCAAGCTAATCTTTGTAAAACAGAACCATTGGTCCCACACTGGATCATTTTCCACACTTATGACATCTTTGTTTCAGCCAACATCTCCTTCACCACCCAACACTCGGGTCCAGAAATGGGTACCCCCTGCCTCGCACACACCTCGTGTCAGTGATGTCCTTCAGCAGTGACTCCAGATAGCCCTGGCTCCACCACCTCTGTGGCTGCTGTCCTGAGCCCAGCCCATCCTCCTCACCTGGACTACTGCAACACCCCCTACCTCATCTCCCTAACCTCCACCTTCCTTTCCCAAATTTGCGAACAGAACATTTCTAAGGACCCTTGGGCTTTCATTACTCTTAGAGGAAAAGCCAAGCCCTCTATTCAGTCCCTGAAGGTCTTGCTGAGCAGGTGCCCGCCTCTTTCAGCTCTTTGTTCTCCTCTGCAGCCCTTTCATATAGAATCCTGCAAATGTCACATCCTACTTCCTGCCACAGGACATTTGCACATGCCTTCAGCTTGGGAATCCTTCTCCTCCTTCCCAGACCTATGCTCAGCTGCCTCTTTTCATCTCTAATGCAGTCTTGGCAGAGATCTTTCCTCCAATCTTCCTAAGATAGGTACTCTATCATGTTACTCATTCTATCTTATTTATGGTTCTTTTCAATATCTTTTTATTGAGTGCATGTGTATCCTCCCTAGAGAATTACATTCTCTCTCTCTCTCTCTCTCTACATATATATGTGTGTGTGTGTGTGTGTGTGTGTGTGTCCCCACCAGAATAAATCTTTCTTAAAGACAACAATAATTACTTTTTAACTCTTGTCTCTCTTGTGCCTAAAATGGTGCCTTATGAAGTTAACAAGTGCTTTCTGAAAAGTTATAGACCATAAATATATAGACAGAGCTGCAGCCTAAAGTCACTATGCCTGGCTTTAACCCACAGTTAGCTGAAAATACCATAGCCCAAATATATGTTCAGCAGTATTATCCACAGAACCATAAAGAAGTGCATTTTCATGGATATGCACTTTTTATGCACTAGCACCAATGCAAGTGGCTAAATGATTTTCAGTCACTCACTGTCAAATGCTGAGAAATAAGTGAAAAACAAAGTTAAAAGCAACATGCTGCCTGCAGAGAAAAGTCATTCTTGCCTCCATTTGAATCCTCTGCTGGCTGGCTCCATGAAAATGGGTAAAATGCTTTCTTTTTCAACGTCTAACATCTCTGAGCCCTGGTGTCACCATCTGTAAAATGGGATAACAAGCCCATCTGTACTGAGGCTTGACTGTGAAGATTATACGTATTGATGTGGCTCAGTCGCAGTTGTGGCTGCCTCTTGCCCTTTCTTGTCTGCTGAAAGATGTGTGGTTTCTCTCTTTGGTCTTGGACTAGGAGGACCCAGGGCACTGACTGGGTGAGAAAGCCCTGGCCCTCTGCCATCACCTTTGCATCCTTTTCCCCAGATGGCCCGTCCAGGAGAACATCAGACAGCAGAACACAGTTCAGAGGTTGCTTCAAAAAAAGCGTCAAAGACCTCTCTGGTGGTCTAGTGGTTAATTTACCTGCCAATGCAGGGTCACAGGTTCGATCCCTGGTCCAGGAAGACCCCATATGTTGCAAGGCAACTAAACCCCTGAGCCACACTACTAAGACCACATTCTAGAGCCCATGAGCCACAGCCATTAAACCTACAGGTCACAACTACTGAAGTCCAAGTGCCCTAGAGCCTGTGCTCTGAATCCCGTGCACCACAATACAGAGTAGCCCCCACGCTCCGCAACTAGAAAGCTCACGCACAGCAACGAAGACCCAGGGGAGCCCAAAAGAAGTAAATGAATTTAAAAGCCACCTTCACCCTCTTCTGCACCACTCTTTGCTGATAACTCCCAAAACCCATCATGGAAGTGTTGACTGAAAAAAAATGCACAAATGAGAGTTGCAAGTTAAGTTTTATGTGGGGCAATATGAGGACTGCAGCCTGGGAGACAGTTCCTCAGATAACTCTGAGAAACTGCTCCAAAGAGGTTGGGGGGGGGGGGGGGGGGGACAGTATATACGTGATTTTGGTGAACGAGGAATACATGTGATCGAGCACATATGTTTTGCATAAGGTTTCCACTAGTCACGAGGAGACGGCATCACCGTGAAGGATTTTAGTGCTTTTCTAGATATGAGGAGATGCACGAATCGGGCTCATACAATCAGTTCTTGAGACTAGCTCTCTGAAGACCTGTCCTGCCACTTTCCGGAACACAGAGCGCCTCATTTCTGCTCTCCGCCCTGAGCTCCTTCAGCGGTGTTGGAGGTCAGCAGCCGCAGCGTCACTTGATTTAACCCTGGGGGGCAGACGGCAAGCGCCCCTGGCAGAGGAAAGGCCTCCTTGGGCACACGGCCTCGGGGGGAGGATGTCTGGCCCGGAGAGGAGAGGAGACTTGGGTTCCCACCTGATCGTCGTCCTCAGGGATCCAAAGAACTGAACGTAAACGGATCCCCCAATCAGGGAGGAGCCAGCCCGGAGGAGCCAGGCGGGGGTGTGCGGAACCGTGACTCCACCAGCTTCCGGCTCCCTTCTCCGTGCCGCGTGTCACGTGGCCCTGGTGGGCGGGGCAACAGGCCAGCGTCCGCAGTGTGGAGGATGCTTCTGAGACTCGCGGCAGCTGCGCAGTAGAGAGCGGGGCTGGGGACGCGAGCCCCGGGGCATCGGTGCCTGGAGCGCCCGCCTCACCACGGGGTCGGCAGCCGCGGCCTCTCCCAGAGTCCCCGCGGGCGTGGCCGGCCGGCCGGGACCCCAGTGGAGACTGCAGGCACCACTGAAGCCTGAGTGGACCCTGAGGACAGGCTGGGGGGACCTCAGGTTGGGGCAGAGAATGGAGTAGAGACCGCCAGGTGTCCTGGAAGAGGGGCCACCCTGTGCCTGGAAGAGCAGGACACGTGGACCTCACGGTCCTGAGGCGGGGCGGCTGCTGGGAAGGACTGAAGGCTGTGATCCTCAGAGCTGGGGCCAGAGAGGCAGCTGAGGCCAGGCCTCAACCCCTGCCTCACCAACCAGAGATCAGATGCTGGGGTGCCTAGGGGGAGGAGCGGGGGTGCAGGTGAACCCCTGTGTCTCCTGAATCCGGGAGTGGACTCAAATTCCAGATGGGGAGCCTGGGAGTGGCTGCAAGTCAGAGCTCAGAAGGACAGGCCTCCTCACTGGGGGAGGGGGTGGCCTCAGAGAGGAAGAGGCTGGACCAACTTCAGATGGAGAGGAAGCCCCTTCTCCCTCCATCAGTCCCAAAGGGCTTATGTAGAAGGAAATCATCAGGTCTGCTAAGATTCCAGACACAGAGAACGTGTCTGTTAATGACCAGCTTTTTGAGCCTTCCGGAGCAGTAGGCGCTAACAGATGGATTCTAAACGGGGAAAAGCCCTTGACAAGCATCCACTCAAACAAACAAAGCCAATAGCTCTGCTTTTTTACTAGAGGCCAAAGAAACCCTCACCTAACTCTGCAACAAAATTAGCTCCGACTTAAGGAGGCAAAGCCAATTCTGCGGCTCCTGGCTGGAAGGGAATCCCGCATCCTCCTGCAATGAATAAGAGGCTGCAGGGCTGGCCAGGTGTGGGGGCTTGGAGGACTCCACGTTTCTCTGCAGGGGAGACCCCCTGCCCTGGACTGGAAGAGCCATTCCACCCAGTGGATAAATAACCACCCTGAGCCGCCACCACTGCCCAGAGAACTGAGGCTGCTCCTCTTGGGCGTGGAGCATCCAGGAATGAAAACAGGGCCTGTGAAGCTGGAAGCTTCCAAGAAGGGCAGTCCTGGAGGAGGCTCAGAGTGAGAGCAGGGGTGAGGGGAGAGGGTGGCAGGTTCTGGGAAGGGGAGGGAGGAGGAGGAGGGCGAAGAGAGAAAGCGAGGAGGAGGTGGGAGAGAAGGGGCAAGGGAGGGCCCAGCCGGCAATCTCAAAGATGCAAGGCTGCCCGTGTAGGACACAGGGGAAAGGAGACCGAGAAGGGCAGAGAGCCCAGGAGGGGTGAAAAAGGAGAGCCAGACTCTAGAGTTGAGGGAGAGAGGCTGGACTGTCAGAGGTCAGAGATGCATAGAGAAAGATGAGAGAGAGAGAGCGGAGACAGGCGTCAAACCCATACTAGCCATTTCCAAGGGGATCCATAACTATCTTGTCCCTCCTCTCCCACCATGAGCACCCCCCAGCCCCGTTCCTGCCCACCTCTGACAGAGAAAATTCTTTCTAACACAGGCTTGTGACCTTTTCTTCCCAGTCTTTCTCCTGGTAACCTGTCTAGTCCCTGCACCCTATTCTCATCATTCTCCCATAAGGATGTCCCATCCCCAAACCCCAAGTTGTGACTCCCCCAAAGCCTCCAGCCTGACTGTGTGCCATGGTGTGACCCCCTCCTCCGCAGCACCTGGAACTTCAGGTTGGGACCATGGTACTTATATCTGCCCCTTCCTAACTTGACTCACCTGTGCCTTTCCTGGGATCTCCTTCTGGCACCTGGATTCGCTGGGCGGCCCCTGCATCCTCCCTCCAGATGAAATGTCACCAGCTCTCTTTACATCTAGGCATAGGTCCAGACCAGTGCTCTCTGTTGGGCCGCTGTGGGTTTAATTCCTCCTGAGAGGCCTCCCGACCCCTTGCGGGCTGGCAGGAGGGATGGCCAGGGGGGCTGTGTGTCCCGACTCCATCCCGTGAGACCCACACCCCCCAAAGGAACCCAAGCTGGGGGTGGAGGATGTCTGTCCCACGGGACTCCTCACATCTGAGACAGCTCATCTCTGCAGACCTCTGTCCAGACCAGACCACACTTGTCTCCTGAAACAGGATGAAAAATAGAATCCAAGGTTCCCCAGGGTGGTTACTTATAGAAAACAACTGCCAGTTTGCTGGAAGACTGAGCGACGATAAAGAGAAGTCTCCAGGGACCCAGACCCGCACCCCCCAATCTGATGGGCGGCCGGTGAAGGAGGAGGGCCCCTGGAGCCCACGTCCACACCAGGACGCGTCTGACCTGCCGCTGACAGGTGACCTGGAGGAAGTCACCACACCTCCCTAGTCCCCGTGTTCTCACCTATAAATCAAGGCTTGGGACACCTGCCCCCACGATGGCTGTCAGACAAAGGGAGCAAGGCTGCGGGCACACAGTGGGGGCCATCATTCTCAGATGATACTGGTTTTATTTTTATTGTGGAATCTTCCATATCTCTTCAGATTTCTCTTCCACAGAGCTGCACAGGTTAAATTGTAAGGCTCTGCTGCTTGTATGTCTGGCTCCCTCTGTGTTGCCCAGAAATACTGTCATAGAGATAATTACATACATATGATGACATAGATTTACCTTAAATCTCTCCAGACTGTGACCTCCATCCATCAGATGGAGGTCTTTCAACTTACCATCCAAAGTGCCCGGCACCACATCTGCTGAGCTTAAGCAAGCCAGCATCCCTCTTGAGGCTGGACACAGGTCCTCCAGCCTGGTCTCTGCCGTGTCCTTTGTCTTTAGGGTCCCCACACGCTCAGACCATCAGAGGATCAGACGTGCCCTGAGTGGCAGCTGGCTGGGTGATTCCTGCCAAGTTCTCCATTCTTCGCTGACTGTGGGGAATATTCTGGAAGGGAGTCAAGGTGAGACTGGGACAGCCCACCTCTCCAGCATCTCCATAGCAACAGCCACAGTGCTGTTTCACACAAAGGATCTTGGTTAATGATGTGATCAGAGGTCACGCCACCAGGACATGGCCTCCTTGCCAGGCTGTCTTTCAGAACAGGGCTAGCCTCATCGGCTCACTCCCTTTCCAAACATCAGGGTTTTAAGAGGTGAGGACAGGAGCCGTTGAAATGGGAAATCGGCCTGGCAGTCAGCAGTCTGCATCTGCAACTGCTTTGTCTTAAGCACCTTTCCAGGTCTTCAGTGTCTTGACAACAGAAACATCCCTTACTTCACGCTCTCTCCTTCCCTGGGTGAACCTCCTAGCCAGATTTGTGGTTTGTCAATGGTTTTAATAACTTCCTATATATAGGCACACACTTGGAACCCTGACTTCATAAAATAGCACCACAAAAGAAACCTGAAGCAAGATGTTCCCAGCTGCAAAGGAAAGGAGAGCTACAAAACAATTGCCCTGAAATAGCATCTCCCCAACCATATGCCGGTGAGCCAGAAAGGCCACCTGCCCCCTTTTAGTAACTGAACAAGTGGCATCTCCTCTCCCCGACTGGAGCATTCTTTCAAATGTACGTCTGGAGTTCACCTCTGCACAGAGCCAGGAGAAAGCAGTCATCATGAGAAAACACCGGGGAAGAAAACAAGGTGACCTGGGTCAAGGCTACAGTTTCCAGCTCCCTGGACGGCTCTGTGTAGTCCCACAGCGTGTTGTGTGTGTATTTGGGATAGGTGGGTTCACAGTTCTGCCATTGTTTCTAAATTACCATGGGAAGAAATAACCAAGCCCAGCCCCTCATAGATGTGTTACAGGATAAATAGTTCAGTTGGTCACTCATGTCTAACTCTTTGCAACCCCATGGACTGCAGCACGCCAGGCTTCCCCATCCATCACCAACTCCCAGAGTTTACTCAAACTCATGTCCATCAAGTTGGTGATGCCATCCAACCATCTCATCCTTTGTCATCCCCTTCTCCTCCCGCCTTCAATCTTTTCCAGCATCACAGTCTTTTCCAATGAGTCAGTTCTTCACATCAGGTAGCCAAAGTATTGGAGTTTCAGCTTCAGCATCAGTCCTTCCAGTGAATAGTCAGGACTGATTTCATTTAGGATGGACTGGTTGGATCTAAACCTAGGGGGATATGCTTTGAAAAACATATAAAGCAAATATTTGGTTTGAAAAGTTTCTCTACTTGGATTACTGTAAACAGATGAGCAAAGTGGACTCAATCACTCTCTTTGTTAAAAGCATTTATTTCTATATATTTATTTATTTGGCTGTGCTGGGTCTTTTTGCAGCATACAGGATTTTAGTTGCAGCACGTGGAATCTTGGTGATTTTTTTTTAGTTGTGACATATTGGATCTAGTTCCCTGACCAGGCTTCTAACCCAGGGCCCCTGCATTGGGAGCACAGAGTGTTAGCCACTGGACCACCAGGGAAATCCCTCAATTGCTCTTGATGGAAGACAAAATGAGATGTTGTAAAGGGCGGATTCATGTGCCCTGCTTTTAGGTGTTAACTCACCTTCTTGTGGTCATCATTTTAAAACATACATATACCAAATCATTCTGTTGCACACCTTACAATTTTTCCATTTTACATGTCAATCATATCTTAATAAAGCTGCAAGAAAAAAATAAGCCTCATGGACATCATGTGAAGAAGTTAGAAGCGTTAAGTCATTCAATCATGCCCGATCCTCTGCGGTCCCAGAGCACGCCAGGCTCCTCTGTTCATGGGGTTCTCCAGGTAAGAATACTGGAGCAGGTACCATTCCCTTCTCCAGGGGATCTTTCCGATCCAGAAATCGAACCTGGGTTTCCTGCATTGCAGGCAGATTCTTTACCTTCTGAGTCACCAAGGAAGCACCGCCCCCCTCCCCCACTGAAATCCTGTGAACTCCTGTTAATTCCATTTCACAAAGGAGGAAATGGAAACGTGGGCTATTCAATGATGCAGCTGACATCCCCAGGCTGGCACAGGTGCAGTGCAGAGGGGACCTTCTCACCTGGACAGCTCACGAGGGACCAGAAGTGAGGGTCGCTGATTAACAGCTGACCAGGGGCAGATCTGCCCTGACGCTGGGCTGAACTCAATCCAGGGATGTTCTCACAAATCCTGGCTCCCAGAAGGGGAAGGCTGCTGATCAGGGAGCTTCCAACATGCCTCCAGTAACAATCATGGTTGTGCCCTGAGCAGTGGACAGAATGTTTCCAAGCCAATACCAGTGAGGCTGAATCCACTCCTGCTGCCCACCTCTGGCTGAAAGAGAGGTGAGCTTTATTACTGGTTCCACACAGGAGAAGCACAGGTTCTGGAGGCCTCTGGGAAGCCCCTGGTCTGTCATCATGTATCAACTATCTAAATGCAGTTAGATATTTAGATAACTGTTCCTTCTGGGGACCAGAACCAACTCTCCTGCACCTCCCTCAGGGCATTCCAAGAAAAGAACAGAGGTTCATGGAGATGGGTCCTTGGGCTGCAGCCATCAGCAGGCAGAAATTTGAGGGTTGGCTGGAAAGCACCAGAGACAGCAGGCTGGGGCCTAATTATCTGGACCACTTATTCACACTCTCTGTTCCTTCCAAACACACTGGAGCATCCTCAGACCCTGAGGAGGAAGCATCTCATCTTTGCAGGTCTTGAGATCCGACTTCCTAGGTAGCTCAGTAAGTAAAGAATCCGCCTGCAATGCAGGAGATGTGAGTCTATCCCTGGGTTGGGAAGACCCCCTGGAGGAGGAAATGGCAACTCAGTCCAGTATTCTTGCCTGGAGAATCCCATGGACGGAAGAGCCTGGCGGGCTACAGTTCACGGGGTCACAAAGAGTTGGACACGACTGAGTGACTGAGCACACACACACATGAGATCTGGGACCAGAGCCCACACCACAGCTCGTGGCCCCAGGCAGGTCCCAGCTTGGACACGGAAACTACCCCCCTGGAGCCCACCGTAGTTTGCCCTGGCCCCTCGTACCACAGCCGTGGGGTCTGCTCTGTCGCCAGGTGATACTCGTGGGAGCAGGGACTGCCCCACTGCCTGTGCACTGCAGGTATTGGAACAAAGGTATGTTGGAAGTTCTCCTGACTCTGCTGGTGTGTCTACAATCTGGAACTTTCTGTCCGACCCTCTAAGCACCCAGGGTTTATATCCATCTGTTTAGAACTAATGGAAGTGACTTCCTCTTCCCTCACTCACGTGCTGGGGCTTCATCCATGCATTAGGTGACTCCAAAGCCAAAGGGCTCTCAGAGCTGCACCGTGGGTGTGAGACCAGGGGTACGGGTGTGATCTGGGGGTGTGGGTGTGAGGTGGGAATGCAGGTGTGAGGCTGGGTGCGGGTGTGAGGTGGGAGTGCAGGTGTGAGGCTGAGGTTCAGGTGTGATCCAGGGGTGCGGGTGTGAGGCTGGGGGTACAGGTGTGAGGCTGGGTGTGGGTGTGATCTGGGGGTGCGGGTGTGAGGCTGGGTGTGGGTGTGATCCGGGGGTGCAGGTGTGAGGCCGTGGTGCGGGTGTGGGGCTGAGGTTCAGGTGTGAGGCCAGGGGTGCAGGTGTGAGGTCAGGGTTGCAGGTGTGAGGCCAGGGGTGTGAGTGTGAGGCCAGGGGTGCGGGTATGAGGCTGGAGGTGCAGGTGTGATGCAGGGGTGTGAGTGTGAGGCTGGGTGTGGGTGTGAGGTCAGGGTGGGGTCATGGGGTGACTCCTGCCCTGGTCTGGACTCTCACTGAACCAGCCCCAGGGTGGTAACAGGTGATGATGGATGATGGCGCCCATAATGATGGTCCTCGGGCCAGGGGGCTGGAAATGGCCCCCAAGCTACCCCCAGGCAGAGCTGTAGACCTGGATCCTTCCCACCCACCCGCATCTGCTGTGAGCACATGGGGAGGCCTGTGCCCCTGAGGCTGCACGGTCCACACCCCCTAAGAGTTGCCCCGGCTCTGAATCCAGGAATGGGCCGGGGGACACACGCTTGCTCACACACGGGCACAGTGAGCACATGGCCTGAACGGCGGCTCTGTTCTGTGCTCCCCGGGGGAAAAATGATGCCTCCCTGGCCTCGAGGGGTCCACATGGGGGCAGATGCTGGCGATAAGGAAGGAACCATAACAGGAAGCAAAAGAAAAGGAAACTCAGATTTATTGAGCACCTGTTGAGCCAGGCAAGTCATTCACAGACATACACTCAACGCCAGAAGCTGAAGACACATGCGTCCTGGCTCTGGCCAGCACCCCGGCCAACTGCCCAGCATCAGACACACACGGGAGTGGTCTCTGGACCCTCTCATTTCAAAATTAAAGTGAGTGAAACCAACAGAGGGGGCAGGGAGGAGCCTATCCATGGCTCAGAAGCCAAGTGAACACACAGGGGTGTCTTTTTCCACGCCAGCTCCCACATTTTTGGTGCAGATGCTGCAAGATTCCAGGAAGCAGCCTCCAGCCATGTGCACTGTGTCCCTTCTGCAGGCTTGAGGCCTGGAGGCGCTGAGATGCTCCCAGAGGACGGATCTGCCCTCTGCTGCGTGCACCCGCCATCCAGAGCAGAGGCTGCACCTTCCTTCTCTTTCTGCTTCACTTACTTCTCCTAGGAAGCAGCGACTGTCGGCTAATCTCTCCCTGGGCGACCTCTGGGCACAACCAAGAATAGAAGCCCATTGTCCTCATTTTCTTAAAGTCTCCTTTTGAGGAAAGAGGTAAGTTTGGCAAGTCTGGTCAGGGTTTCATAGCACCGAGAGTTTCCTTAGAATTGGCAGCTAAACTTCAATCGGGGACCATCAGGAGAACGAGAAACGTCCTCTGCCTCACAAATCAGGTTTCCCCAACTTCGGAGCAGAGGGGAAAAACTCAAAAAGCATTACCATATGAAATAACAATAATAATAATTAACAATAATAATATTATAATCTGACCGACCGGCAGCATCTGTTGGTTTTAATAATGTTGAGGTCTCTTAAGAAAAACAAGACACAAAAAAAACCACACATGATAAAAGAAAGAGAGAAAAAAAAAACACGTGGCTGAAATGTCTCAAGACCTCTGGCTTCCCATCGGGCTCTGCGTTCAAGTTTCAGAAATCCACCAGCATCTCCTGGCATCCCGGCATCTTCTAGGGGCCCTTCACGTTACCAGGTCGAGCAGCAGCGAGGCTGGCAAAGTAGGCACACTGCGAGGGGTCGCACTGGCCCGGGGGGCCGGGGGGGCCCGGGGGGCCAGGATGTCCAGCTGGTCCTGTCTCTCCTTGAGGCCCGGGACTCCCGGGAAGCCCATCTTTAGCATAGCCAGGTTCCCCCGGCTGACCTGGACCAAGGAGCAAAAGAAAGAGACGGTGGTTCAAGTTCCGTCCGGAGCGCACACGAGCCCTGATGTCACTACTTGCATTCACTAGTGAGCTGAGGATGCCACAGGCTCAGAGGAAACAGCCCATGGTCTGGGCGCTCTGCCTGGAGAGGTGAGAACGGTCCGCGCAAACACCGTGCAGGCAACGGCTGCCCTTTGCGTCTGACACCTTGGGGCCTGGTCCCTCCCCTATCCCAGACTCCAGCCAAACCACTCCTACCTGGGATCCCAGGGGGTCCCATCTCGCCTCGGAGGCCAACTCCAGGTGCACCTGGGTCACCTTTGGCTCCTCGCTCACCTGGTGAGAAAAATATGTGTCTTTGATGATGGAAACTCACAATGGTGGTGGAGGGAAGGAGCCCCACCATGGGGCTGGGGGGCAAGGCCAGCACTGTGTCAGATGCCTCACTCTGTTCACACACTCATTCATGCACACTCACACTCAAGCACACACTTGCACTCAGAAATATGCCCATGTGAATACCAAAATAGACAGCCCCTCCAAAACATTTGCTCAAACACACATATGCACATGTAAACATTCACTCCAGTCTGATAACTACCCAATGATACATGCACATATGTACATTCACACATACATTATACAAATATGCATACGCTCATAAACACATCAAATACAGACACCCAAATGTTCACTCTCTCTCCTATACAAACACATATGTCCACACACACCCACTGACACATGCCTACACGTCCCCATGTTCTCAAAGCATTCTATCTGAGCCTTTGTCTAGGAGGAGCTGGGAGATAAACAAACGTGAGTATACATAAGACACAGCCCTGTTCTTGAGAAGCGTGAATTCTAAGACAGATGACACAGGACACAAAGAACATTCTAATATGAAGCAGAATCAGGTTAAGTGTTAATAATCACAGGAATTTAAAACCCTAACATGTTCAGAAGAAAGAGGGTTCATTCCCCTGGGAGCATATCTGAGACGATATTGGGGTTAATACTATACAAACTTGATTAAACTGTCTCTCAGCTTTTTTGTTTCATCATTCCTTTTCTTTGATATGTTGTCTCTAGAATATCTCCTGTATGTAGTGTATAGCGTTTTCTTTTATAATCCAAATTGAAATTTTGCCAGTTCATGGAGATTTTAGGCCATTCTTATCTATTGTTCCAGTTACTATTTTCGGTCAGTCTTCTGTCACAGTCTGACTTTTCTATGCTTTACACTTTCTTATTGGCATTTATTTAGTATATTTTGTTTCATCAACCAACAGAAGACAGACTTTAAAAAAGTTCAGAAGGAGAAACATTACAAGGTGATGCTTCTCAGTGAATGAAAATTAAGGGGGAATTCCCAAGCAGTCCAGCGGTTAGGACTCTGCACAGTCACTGCCTAGGGTGTGGGTTCAATCCCTGGTTGGGAAACTAAGATCCCACAGTGTGGTGCCCGCCCCCACCCCCGCCCCAGAAAAGAACTAAGGAATGGGAGACTGAAGGAGGGAGATGTGGCCGCTGAGGTGACAGCACCGCCTGTCCCCTACCCCATGCTTATTCCTTGCCGGACAGAGGGGTGAATGACCAGGCTGCTGAATTTGGGGCCAGGTCCTTCCCCGCCCTTCCACATCTGTCCGCCTGCAAAGACAATGCCTTCCTCTGTGTACTGGGCGCTGTTGACGGCGGCAGGCACTGCCGTCCTTGCAGGAGAGGCTCACTGTGTCCAGCACAGCCATGTCCCGGTCAGGTATGCCCCTGAGAGCCGGAGAGCTGGCAGCCACATCCAGGTTTAGCTCAAACCATTTTATTCCCATGGAAAAGCGTTAGTCGCTCAGTCATGTCCGACTCTCTGCGACCCCATGGACCGTAGCCTGCCAGGCTCCTCTGTCCATGGACTTCTCCAGGAAAGAATACTGGAGTCGGTAGCCATTCCCTTCTCCAGAGGATCTTCCCTACCCAGGGACTGAACCCTGGTCTCCTCCATTGCAGGCGGATTCCTTCCTATCTGAGTCACCAGGGAAGCCCATGGACAGCTAGCATCTAGTGCCCGTTTGCCTGGAGATTAAATGCCATATTTCTCAGTGACTTCTCGAAAGAGGAAAAAGACATCCTGTGTATTCCCTGGACCGTGAGCAGTGGAGATGGAGAGAGACCAAGACGGAAGCAGGAAATAGACACGCTCCTCCTGGCAGAAGCATCATTTTGCAAAAACATCAAGTATGAAAACCTCTTAGGCAGATGAAGAAACTCCACAATGTCTACACGCAGGGTGTTCGCAGACCGCAGGGGTGCAGAATGGGCAGACTCATGCATATTCAGCAGGGCATGTGCTGTGCATGCTGGTTCCTTCTCTACGAAGCACCTCTTCCCAGCTTCTCACTCACCTTTGGGACCGATGGGGCCAGAGGGTCCCTCCAGACCCCGCTGCCCTGGCCTTCCTGGCTCCCCCACGGGGCCTGCCCGACCTGGAAGCCCATCTTTTCCAGGAGGCCCTGGGGGCCCGGGTCTGCCTTGAGAGGCCTTCGTGTGCGCAGAGGGCATCTGGGCCAGGAGGTAGGCGAGTCTGGCTGTAGAGTAAGAAAACCAGAGAGACGTCTCATGAAGGAGGGATAAAGGACCGAAGACAGGCCGGCAGCGCACTGCAAAGCTCGAGGCAGTAACAGCTGTGAAACAGCAGCGACAGAGACACACCAAGAGCGCGCTGCAGGGCGCGTGTCCATGTGGACACTGATCCGGGGCCAGGCGGCTGGGCTGGGGTCCCAGTGCCACCACTGCCGGCAGCGTGGCCCTGGGCAAGCCACCTACCCTGTCTTAGCCTTCTCTGCCTTTTCTGCAAAACAGGGGCAATGAAACGAGCCCCACCCCATGGGGCTGGTGGGAGGATGGAGCCGATGAGACGAGGCATCACGACAGCCCCCAGCACGAGACCTAAGTGGGGCATGGACGTCGCTGCCTCCCTCGAGACGGCAATGACAGCAGCAGACACTGTTGTAGCTGTCAGGCTGGGGAAACTGAGGCCCGTGGGGGAGGGTGAGACTTCAGTGGCTTACACAGAGCAACTTAGGGACTTCTAAGTGTGGAATTCCTCATCTATAAATGAAGGGCTGGACGTGATGTCATTACTGATCCTTAGGTGTGTGAATCGTGAAGATCACAGGCTGATTCAAAACCCCAGAGGTCCAGCCGCTGGCCTCCATGCCCTCCTAATGCACTGGGAATACATAGCCCACCCCAGGGCCACCAGGGGCTTTTCCTTTTTTTTCCAGACGATCAGGCCAAGCCCTTCACCTGGCAGGGGGAGTGACCCAGCCCAGAGAGGCAATCCTGACACCCTCCTGGGTTTCGGTGGTAAAACTGAAGCAGAGTCGGGTCTTCTGACAACCTCGTGGGGGGGGAGGCTCCCGAGCAGCCCCTTCCCCACCCTCCCACTTGAGGAAGTAGGAGGAGTGTGCGCCGACCCGAGACCTGGGCACACAGCTGCTTGGCTCACAGCCCAGACGCTCTCATCTTGAACGCGGAGCGGATGCTTCTGATGCTTCTTCCTCACAAGATTGTTTAGAAGAAAGGACTCAGCTCAGCAGATGCTCCGTCTGAACTTATTCAAAACAGGGCTCGTCTCTGCCCAGGGGCTGGAAACTCCTCATGTGCCCGACAAATCTAACACCCAGAAGAAAGGCTGTCGATGGGCATGCTTGCACACAGGAGATCTTGGGACCACCCCGCCTGGCGTGAGTCCCCATTCAAGCCTCTGAGATCCTTCCTTTCTTCACCCTCCTTACCACCAGCCCAGCTCTGTGCTGTCCTCTCCAGGGAACAGTCTCTGGTTCTCCTGGGCAGGGAGATAGACCACGCTCACTCACCTGGACACCCCAAGAGGGCAGTGAGAGAGTCATCGTGTTATGTGCTGCACCCACAGACCCAGTGCAGAGCCTCAAACGTGCCAGGAGGAAAATTTCACTGAGACCTGACCATGTGAATAAGCATGCCCGTCCCCGCTGCCCACCCATGCCTGGGAATGGTGGTGGGTTTTCGATCTTCCTGAGCCCAGAGTAGCCTGTGACTTTCTTCTCCTAACAGTTTCCAACACAGAGGGCGGTGGGGAATGAGATGGGAGAGGATGTGGTGGCTAAGAGCCTGGACTCTGTAGCCCAGCTGCCTGCTTGCAAACCCTGGTCAGACACTCACCAGCTCTGCAGCCTCGGGTAGGTTACTTGGCGTCTCTGATCTTAACCATCATACATGGCTCACACGCTCACAGAGGCTTCCTTACATCAGTAAACACGTCTGGGTTTTGAGAACTCCACCTGACGTGGGGCTGGCCCTACACGCTGGTGGCTATGACTATTACCTCCCCAACCCTCCCTTCCTGAGCCCCTGCTCTGTATGGGGCTCATGCAAGACTGGGATTTCACAGTAAATCCTACACAGGAGAATTACAAGGATTCTAGTTCCTTGAAAGCACAGTGTGTTCCAGCTCCCATTAGCGTCTCTGCACATGCTGTGTCCAAGCTCTGGAGTCTGGTCCTTGGTTTTAGCTCCCATGGCCCCTCCTCCAGGAAGCCTTCCCTCACCTGCTCCCCACCCTCTTTGCAATCTTAGGTTCTTTCCCCTGTCCTCTTCTGTGCCCTCCACATCACATAAAATCACAGGCATTTCCTTACTATACCAAAGTCATCTTGTCTATGTCTCTGTCTCCTGTTCTGGGCTGTGAGTTCTACAAGGCCTATTGCAGGCCTGCCAGAGCTCCTTGTTGATTAGATAAACAACTGAATGCACAGATAAGGGCTGATGGCAAGGCTGGTCCTGCAGGTGGTGAGCTCCCCTTCCTGGAGATAATCAAGCAGCCATAGCTCAAGCGTCCCCAAAGAGCGGCCTGGAGCAGGGTCTGTGTCAGAAGCTGGCAGGAGCCTGCAAAGTGTGCCTCTCTGCTGACTTCTGCAGAAGCTGCCCTGAGGCTGCCTTTACCAAGCCAGGCTACAGAGGTCCCAAAGGAGGAGTGAACGGACTACCGCCGGGGCTCACACAGCATCTAGGACCCGATGCTGTGAAAAAGCCAGCGACTCACTTTCCAGCTGTTTCTCCAGTTCCTCCTGGATGAGCCGCCGCAGGACGTCCATGGATGGAGACTCACCCTGGGAGGAGGGTGGCAAGGCAGAGTTACTCACCTTCCCAGGACTGCCTGCCTCCCGAGACCTAGAGCGCTCAGGAAACCAAGAGGGCCACAGCCACGCAGACCACAGCTCCTGAGTCCAATCCCTTTAACACCTAGAACTGTCTCCCCGCCCCTCACCACGCAGGCAGCATCCTTGCGTCTTGCATGGCGACCTGGACGCCTTTCCCCCTGAAGCCCCTGCTCCCTCTCCTTCCCGCACAAACCCCCTCCCCAGCCCTGGACCCAGGAGGCCTGGCGCTGAGTCTCTCCGGGCTGAAGTCCCCCCACCTGCAGGGCCAGCTCACAGGCTACCCCGCACTATCTCGGGCTTGCTTTCCTCCCATCGGCCACTTGACGGCTCTGGTGTCTGGCCTGCCCCGCTGGCCCCACACAGATGATGAGCCGTGGGTCAACGGAGCAGAGCCCTGCCTCCAGGCCCCCACGGCGACATGCAGCTCTTGGGGTGATCCGTGAAAGTAGACCTCACGCCACGCTGGGCTCCTCCCTGGTCGTCAGAGCCCTTCAGGGAGGTGTCCACTCCCAAGGGTGGGTGGGCTTACTGTGCTCATCACTGCAGCCCCAGCATCAGGCTTATTGTCTATTTCCCTTTTTTCTTTTCTGGCCAATGATCTTTTATGTTACTCCCAGAATTCCCATTACTACCCAGAGCAGCAGGACACCCAGCAAAGACTCGGTGGGTGGGGGCACTCTGGAAGCCCACTGAGTCCGCCAGCACCTGTCCCTTGGCTGAGGGACAGCACCTGGCTGCCTGGCCTCTTCAGGGGGGTGAAACCCAGGCTGACCGAAGAGCCCCGCGGGAACAGGGCCAGAGCCTCAGAGCAGGCTGGGCACGGGCCCCGGGCCTGTGCTCTGGGCCACAGGAGGGGCCCCCGAGGACCACACAGGCTGCAGAGCAGGGGTGGGGTGGTCACACGGACCTGTCAACCAGCCCCCAGGGGCCGGCCCACCCAGCTCTGCTGGACACACTACGGCCAGTGCGTCCCTGTGTTGTGAGACTGTCAAGTTAAGAGCTCGGCCACAAGAATAACTATGTTCAGAGAAAAAACAAACAGCTCTCAACAAGCCTTTCCTTTTGCACTTGGGAACAGCTAGACCCAGAAGATCCAGAGGGAAGACCCAGCACCCCAGACAGTAGACAGGAGGGAGCCAGAGCCGGGCATCGGGCAGACGGGGAGGGAGCCATCCCCATGGGGAAGCTCGGGTCACTGGGAGCCTCTGCATCTTCTCGACTGCCTGCTGCATGGAGTCCTGGGCAAAGAGCATCACTGCCCAGGAGTGAAGCCTGGACCACAGGGACAGAGGGACTCTATCCTCAAGCCCATTATAAGCCACATGCATCATTTCATTTAACCATCACAGCCAGCCTGTCAGGAGAGAGGCATCCTCATCCCTTTTGGGGGGCAGGCTCAGAGAGGACAAGCAGCAGTCAGCCCCGGCTCACACAGGTCACCAGTACCTACAGCCTGGCCCCTCTGGAGCCCACACACCCCTCTGGCTTCCCCTGAAATCCCAAGGAGCCCCAAGTTTGAAGCATCGCCCACACACTTACCCTTAGCCCTGGAAATCCTGGCTGGCCTGGAGGCCCTGGGGGACCGGCCGGCCCGTTCTCCCCAGGTGGTCCCTGGGGGCCCATGAGGCCTGTGTGACCTTTGTGGCCTGGGATCCCAGGGTCGCCAGGCTGGCCCTTTCCACCGGGAAGGCCTTTGTCACCTTTGATGCCAGGATCTCCCTAGAGGAGGCAAGAAGAGCGTCAATGAGCAAAGGCCTAGAAGGGACCCCCCAGGCTGGACGAGCCCCAGGCTGCAGGAGGGATCCCCGGCCCCGTGTCCTGCAGGCCCGAGACTCTGCGCTGGTGCAGACAGGACTCTCGGCCCAGAAGGACAAAGCTGCATGCTCACGTCACGCAGGAGGTCTGCTGGGGACGAGGCGCGGAATCTGACTTTCAGATCCCAGTCTCGTCTCCTCCCAGCAGAGAAGGCCAGTGCAGTGATGAAACCATCTGCCACTTAACACACTTATGTGGGAAAGTGTGAAAAATGGTGGAAAAAGTCTGATAGGTTCGGGGGGGTTACATAAAAGGTATATGTACATGCACGCCCACCTGGTTCTGAGCGCATGGATTCCAGAAAGACACAAGCAAGTGCGCAGCGAGAGACCCAAGAAAAGCGTGCTGGATGGGCACCTGGTCTTCACTGCATTCACTTTTTTTGTGTGTGCAATTGATATTGTTTAACTGTATCGCTTTTCAACAATAACAGTAAGAACAATGAGTTTAAAAATGAATGCAGCCAGATTTGAGGGGGGTCTCCTAAATTTCTCCCACGTGATGGGTTTTATGGGGACATTGTCATCCGTGGGTGGTCTCCAGTGTGGGGGTCTGGGAGGGTCCCTTTCATGCATCTCAGTGCCAAGGCCTGTGGTACAGTGTTTCCTATTTATTCCACGTCTCTACATCCCTCTGCGGTGAGAGGACCTGTCCCACATTTCAAATGTTCCAGAGCGGAAGGCATGAGGAGCCTGACCGCTGTCTGGCAACCTTCCACAAAACCACTTAACGGGTGAAGGCAACTCTCCTTTATTGACTGGGTATCAGAGAAGCTTCTATTTATTGATTAAGTATTAGAGAAGGTTCATGGTCTGAATTCCGCGGCTCCCAACCAAAACTCCAGCATGTGACAGCTCCGGCCAGCTCCTGGCTGGCATCACCCTCACTGTATTCACGGCCACAGCTCCAGCCCCTGGGTCCATCCTCAGGGGCCAACAATCACGAGAGTCACAGTCACTGGGAAGGAGAAGGGCAAGAGATGGAGGTGGGGCGAGAATCCCTGACCTCTCAGCTTCCATTTCTCTCTAGTCTGCAGGGGAAACCAGTCCGCACCCATCGACCTTGCAAGGAAAGCAGAGATAAACTCTGCGGGACCACAGGAAAAAAACCCAGGGCGGGTCTGGGGTGGCAGTGCCTTCCGTGTTGGGCAGCAGCGGGAGCCTGTGATGGCCAGTCACGTGGAGGACTGTTTAATTTCTCTGGAGGGACAGGGGTTGTTATGGGTGAGAGAACGCCCCCTCCCCCCACCAGTGTTTCTTCCAAAACAGAATTGATTTTTTACCCTGTTGTTGTTTTTTTTTTTTTTTGAAGGAATGCAATGTAAAGAAAAGCTTTCTGAGCACAGCGCCAAGACGATTCATTATGGGAAAATCTGTTCCCTTGTCACCTCCAGGGACAAAGCTGGTTCTTGGCAAATTGGCAGTTTGGGCTCCAAGCATGTCATGCACAGGCTTTCGCGCTCGGGGAGGAGACGGGGAGATTTGTCAAAGTCTGGGCATGCTTGCCTCCGAATGTGTAATTGCAATGATTTTACTCCCTAAAATAACAACCATGAAAACCACAACAAAACCCCAACAATGGAAAAAACCTCCTGCTGTGAGCTCACAACTTCTGGGGGGGCAAAAGAGAACAGGGAAGCCCCCTCGGGAGCTGCTCCCCTGGCTAGGCAGCTTCTTAAAGCCCTGGACACAGGCCCCTTGCCCCCGGGAAGGTCGCCTGCACGTGACCACGTGTCCCACTCACCCTTTCTCCTCTGAGTCCTGGCTCTCCTGGCTTCCCAGGCACTCCCTGCAATGAAAGCAAAAGAGGGCAGTCACTTCACCAGGGGCATCTCTGCCCTTCTTAGTCCTTGCTGCCTGCGGAGGACAGGAGGTCCTCCGAGAGTCCTGCTCTTGTCTGATCATAAGCCCCCAACTCTTATGCACCCATCACCCTAGCCTGTCAGTTCCTGAAACATGCCACATTCTCTCCCCAGTGCTGCACATGTGCCAAGCGATCTTTTCCAAAAGTCCTTACCTGTCTCCCCCATCCCTTCCCACCCCTGCCCCTGCTCATCCTGAGGTCTGGGAGTAACCAGGGCTGGAGTATCTCTGCTGATGGAGCCAGGGGAGGACAGAGCTAAGGCTTGAGCTGGAAACTGACATCATGCTGCTGGGTGGAAGGACTGTGGGGGGGCAAGGCTGAACATGAGAAGTCAGTTGGGAGGTCCCTGCAAATGCCCAGGTGAGAGATGATGATGGTCTCAGTCAGGTCTCTGAGCGGGAGAGTTGGACAGAGCTGGGCAGAGCTGAGAGGTACTGGGGAGCCAGAATGGACACGTCTTGTTAATGGTCAGGACTTGCTGATGGGCTGGGTGCAGACAGCAATAGATAACTGAGAGATGTATCAAGATGGCACCCTGGAACCAGCTCCCACACAGAGTGAAAACACAGACCTTCATTGAGAAAGCACTAGGGTGGTCTAGTGGCTAAGGCTCTGAGCTCCCAATGCTGGGGTCTTGGGTTTGATCCCTGGTCAGGGGACTGCATCCCACATGCTGCAGCTATGAATCAAAGATCCCACGTGCTGTAACTGAGACTAGGTCAGCCAGATAAACAAATATTACAAAATAAAATAAAAAGAATGCACTAGGATTTCAGGACAGTGACAGCAGAACACAGAAGCAAGTGCAGGTGCCCTGCTAAGCCCAGGGTCCCGTGAGACAGCACACATCACCCGCCCATGCAGTGATCTGTGTCTCCCATAGGAAAGGGTCCCCAGGAGAAGAGGGGTGTGGTACTTGCCTCCTTGCCTGGGACTCCTTTCTCTCCTGGCTCCCCCTATGACACAGAACAAGTATCAGTTAGCTGCGTAGCATTAGCATGTTGCATGTAACACGAATGTCTTTAAAACAGACACTTTCGCTTGAGTTGTCTCGAGCAACGACAATAATCAAGGGTCCAGCCAAGGAGATCCCAGCAGGGTCCATGCTCACCTGAGGCCCCCGGGGACCCAGGAAGCCTGGGAGCCCTGGGCTGCCGTTTTCTCCTTTCGTTCCCTTCTGGCCCTGCGGAGGGAAAACGGGGCATTCACTCTTCAAGGTCAAGGGTCAACTCAAGAAGGTTCAGAAATCTCGTAGCCCCTCTGTTATTCTGAGCATGTGAACAAAAGGAGAGACAACCCTTTTCCTGGCATGGAAGGGCTGGGATAGAGACAGAAGCTGTTCTGAGAATCCCTCCCATGGGTGGGGGACAGGAAGAGAATTTCCTGTGAACAGTCAATGGCCTCCGCGTTCAAAGCAACAAAAACACAAAGGGACAAACAAAACTCCTTGATGGGTATGGGCTTCCCTGGTGGCTCGGGCACCAAAGAATCTGACTGCCAAGCAGGAGATGCAGGTTCGATCCCTGGATCGGGAAGATCCTCTGGAGAAGGAAATGGCAACCTGCTCCAGGATTTTTGCCTGGGAAAAATCCCATGGACAGAGGAGCCTGGCAGGCTACAGTCCATGAGGCCCTAAGAGTCAGACACAAGTCAGTGACTAAGCCACCACCTTGACACGTATGGGGCCCCTCTAAGTGACCTGCCCGGAGCGGCGGTGTTCCTCTTCCCAGTTGGCCAGCGATTCTCACAGTTTGGCTCACTTTTGGGGGTAAAGTGTGTGGGAATCTTTCAGCTTCAACCTTTCTGGGAAGCCACCAAATGTGGGTCAGCCCTTCTGCGGCCAGCTCTGCACTGGGGGTGGATCAGCCTCGTGACGCAATCCTTCCTGTCTGCGACGTCTCAGCACGGGTGACAAGACTCCTGCGATGGTTCCTACATGGCCGTCCCTGGTCCACCAGGATGATGGCGCTCACAAGGCACCCAGGTGCCCAGTGCGCCTGGGAATGACGGCTCTCCCTGGACCAGGGGGGTTCCTGGCAAACCAGGATGGGCTGCTCATCCTGATTTCCACAGTGACAACAGCTAGCCGGCCAGATGGGTCTGCCCATTGCCCCATGCAATTACTGCTTGAGTAGCAAACTATGAGGATGGCCTTCTCAGGAGGGTTGCCAGTTTTAGCTGATAAATCTACAGTAAGGCCGGGGTGGGAGGAGACGAGTGGACAGGTGTTGACTTATCCAACCCTAGGCCTCATCAAAGGCTTTCTCCACCATGTCTGGCCATCTACCAGACCAGAACCCTAAATCCTGAATCCATTATCCAGAGATCAGGACACTGCTGACTACTCAAGCCCCCCTCTTCCTACTCCCTGCCCATTCTTTCTTCTTGCTCTCCCCTGTCCCCACCTCCCAACCAGCAGGAGGATCCCCTTCAGCCAACTCTGGATTACATTCAGCCCCACGCTGCATGGCACCTACCCTCTCTCATATGTTAAGGGTCGTGGGCCTGACCCTGTCCTTCCATCCTCTAAAGGCATCAAACAACTAACACGCACTCTGAATACACATTTTAAAAATTCTTTAATAGTTTCTTTTTTTTTCCTATTGGATGCTTATGGTTGTAGACAACAGAGTTAAGTACGTAATCACATGAAAGAGGTCCTTCCTGGATCCTCTTGCCTCCAGCTTATTCCTACCATCCAAATACCATGTTTTCCCACTGAGGCTTCTGGGCACAGAGATCAGACAGGGTGATGTAAACCACACACCCTTCCAAAGCTTGCCCTGATTCCATCACAGCCGAAGGACAGTACTCACGGGGCTTCCTGGGGTGCCAGGCTCTCCCGGTAATCCAGGTGATCCATTCTTACCCTGATGGAAGGAAAAGAAGTGAGGGTTCTGCTGGGAGGCTCTGCCAGGGCATCACAGGGAAGGAAGGAGGGACAGAGACTGCTAGACGAGGAGGGCTGGTCTCACACAACCGTGACTCGGACCAGCATGGTTCCACATCGTTACTTAGAGGCTGCTTATCAACCCTATGTGGCTTCCCTGGTGGCTCAGATGGTAAAGAATCTGCCTGCAGTGCAGGAGGCCCATGTTCGATCCCTGGGCTGGGAAGATCTCCTGGAGAAGGGAATGTATACCCACACTTCAGTATTCTTGACTGGAGAATCCCATGGACAGAGGAGTCTGGAGCTTGGGATATTTAACTCATAATAAATGATAAATACTTAAATGAGTTCACATGCATGAAAAATCCTGGGCTGGTGACTGCTATCCAGAGCAGAGGCATGGTAAATCATCGGGACCACATTTGCTGGCTTATCCATTCATCCTCCCACTCAGATGCTGACTTAAGGAGCAAACAAAATTGCTCACATCCCTGGAGGCCTGGTCTCAGCTGGGGATGCATGTTCCTGCCTTCACGGCCCACCCCTTCTCTGTGAGGGGCACTGCTGACCACGTGGATAGAGATATCAGACATGGAAACACGGCAGATGCAGCATCACGTGGCTACTGGATGGAAGGTCCACGCACTCCAGATTCCAGGACAGACTCACAACCGTCACATGCTCTAACTTGATGGGTATTTTGTGCCCATTTGTAATATAGGTGAATATATATAACCAGTAAGATCCTTGATAGAATAAAAATCAGAAAGTTCAAGAATGCTCCTAAGCTGCAGACAAATTCCTCGGGAGCCCAAAACTCACAGTCCCCGCTCCTGCCAATCCACAGGCTGAAGTGCTAATCCCCAGTGTGTCAGAAGGTGGCCTGGTTTGGAAATACGGTCACTGCATATGTAATTCATTAAGGTGAGGTCACACAAGAATAGGGCGGGCCCCTAATCCTACATGACTGGGGTCTTCACAAAAAGGGGACATTTGGACCAGAGGAATGTCACAGGGAGAAAACCATGTGAAGATGAAGGCAGAAGCTGGGCTGATGCTTTTAGAAGCCAAGGAACGTCAGAGGCTGCTTACAAACCACCAGAGGTTCAGAGAGTCTTGAAATGGCTCTCCCTCACAGCCTCGGAAGGAACCAACTCTACTGGCATCTTGACCTTGGACCCCTAGGTCACAGAACACTGACGATGAATGTCTCAGATTTCTAGCCTCCACAACTGAAAGACAATGCATTTCTGTTGCTTAAGCCACTGTATTTTTGGTCCTTTTGCTATGACAGCCCTAGTGAATGAATACAGAACACGCCCGAACACCAGCACACCAACTTTAGGATTCCTAAAGCTGGCTCATGATTCAGGGCTGGGGGCTGTTACAGTGCCCCAGCCATGCCAAGTGGCACCTTTTCAGTATCTGGATTATGGGTCGGTGGTCCCAGACAAGAGCCTGGGGAGTGTGCTGGGCTACGAGGTGGCCTTAGGGCAGCGGCTATTTACCAACTGCTAAAGACGTTTTGAGGGCTTTCCTGATAGCTCAGTTGGTAAAGAATCTGCCTGCAATGCAAGAGACCTGGGTTTGATCCCTGTGTTGGGAAGATTCCCTGGAGAAGGGAAAGGCTACCCACTCCAGTATTCTGTATGGAGAATTCCATACAGTCCATGGGGTCACAAAGAGTCGGACGTGACTGAGCGATTTTCACTTCACTTCACTTCAAGACGTTTTGAAATGAGATGGTTGGATGGCATCACCCACTTAATGGACATGAGTTTGAGCAAACTCCAGGAGAAAGTGAAGGACAGGGAAGCCTGGTGTGCTGCAGTCCATGCGGTCGCAAAGAGTTGGACACAACTGAGCAACTGAACAACAACAAAGACATTTTGTCGTTTTTTAACGACACACAGGGTTGTACCAGGATGAACCAACCAAATGTCACCATGGTAACAGGCCTGCCAAAGCACGGAGCAGATCGGCCTCAAGGCAAAACTCACCGGTAGGCCCCTCAGTCCTTGGGGACCCTGTGGCCCTGTAGGTCCGGTGTCACCCTGGAACAGAGAGAGGTCATGTCACCCCAGAGTCACTGCATGAAAATGGTGGGAGCAGACTTCCCCCAGGTGCCCTAGAGACCCAACAAATGGTGCCCAACACGTCTCATCACCAATCACCAGCTGTTCACGGGAACAGCTCACTTCCTGCAGGTAAGTCCTCATCTGTACACTTGTTGACCTAATTTACTTGTGTAGACCTGGGCGACCTGGACCCATGGGGATCGGGGGCTCCACCTGGAGCCAAGGGACATGACAGGGAAGAAAACTTTCCTTGGGGTCCCACATCTGAGTTGCTGGTCAGTCACCCGTGGCCACTCCTGCCTCAGTCTCCACAGTAAGAAAAATGCCACTGAAAGGTCTACAGAAGCTTCCAGGGTGCCGAGCAGCGAAGATTCGCCACCACTTCCCACACAGCCTTCCCGGCAGCCTCCTAATCGGGGTGTAAATCTCCTCATATTATAAATGAGAAAGACAGAAGCTTGGCCATACTTCTACACAAATTAGACTGTACAATACCCTAAAAAAAATGGGGGCTTTAAATGAAAAGAGAGAGCTGAGAGGGAGGGAGGCAGGCACTCACAACATGAGTGGGCCCCGGAGTCTGTCCCCGCTGCACCCTGACCTGCTGGGCGAGCCGAACCCTCCACCCCCTGCCCGGGGGGCTTCCCTCACGCCCTCCCCTATGAACTGGAGCGAGAGGGGTCAGTGAGCCCAGGACTCTCAACCTGCCTTTCAGCACCGAGAGGCACCCTTCGGGGACAGAGCCAGGGAGAGGCCTCGCTCCAGCCAATGCAGCTGCCCTGCCTTGATCTGCCTGCAGGTGGGCAGGCCGGTGGGTTTGTGGGATGGATCCCACTGCTAACGAAAAGCACAAGAAGAGCTAGATCCTTTCCAGCTCCAGCATCTCATGACCACAGATCAGCTGAGATGACAATGCACGTCAAGAGCCAGGGTTGGGGGACACATCACCAGGGGTTAAAGCCAGGTCCTGAAGGGCGCCAGGGGCTGGGCACGGGGTCAGCTGGGACCTCAGGACCGTGAGCCGGTGCTCCTGACCAAACGCCCACGTCCGGGAGGCTGAGCCACATCCACACACATCGGATGGCCCTGCGGGGAGGGCTCAGGAGGCCCGCAGTGCCGGCAGGTCAGACGTTGCCAAGAGATTCCCAGAATTCACCTGTGACTCCCTCCATCGTGGTACCCACCCCCCTGCCCAGGTTCTAAGCGTCTCCTGGTCCTTGTCTAAACTATCTACACCCCTCCTCCCACAGGCCCTGCCAGGCCCCACCGGACACCCACACTCACATCTTTTCCTGGTGAACCTTCCCGGCCAGGGGGCCCCGTGGCGCCGGGCTCTCCCTAGAAGGAGAAGCAGAGACACAACAGCTGCTGTTATGGAGAGAAATGCGGAATGCCAGTGTCCCAGCCGCCATGCCTCGGAGCATGTGGGGAGGAAGACCAGGAGGACCGCCCACCCGAAAGCAGCTCCCCCCCGGTTCTGGCCCTCAAGTGGGGTCTGCAGTGCCCCCAAAGCCAGCTGCGAGCCCTCTGAGCTGCGGGGAACCACCAGCTGACAGATCAGGCAAACTGCTGGGGGTTCCGTCTCCGCACATGCTGACCCGCTGGCCCTTCCCTACACCTCGGCTTCCTCCTCACTGTAAAGAGCAGCGGCCTCACTGGGGGACCCCCACCCCGCCCCGCAAGGGATCCTTCTGTTTGGGGCACTCAGAAGAGACGGAGGAAGGTGGAGCACAGGAAGACAGGACCCGGGGTTTCCCAGCTGGAATAAGCTGGAGGTGTCCACACACAAGCTCTGGGACCTCAGGAAAACCACCGCCATCCTCCGGCCAGCAGTGACCGCACCGGACTCCAGGCTGATCTGGTCAAACTGGTTGGACATCAGTGTGAGGCCCCTGGAGAAAAGTCTAGAAACACTTAACCAGGGAGGGACGATGCTTCCAGTGGCTGCCTCTGTGCTCTCTCGGGACACAGCTCTGTCCGTCCCTCTAGGGCCCAGGAGTCTTGCATCTAGAAGCGCCCGCTCAGGTGCAGGGGGACTGCCTGACGACATGTCCACTTACCCGGGGGCCAGACGGGCCAGAGTCACCTGTGTGTCCCTTGAAGCCCTAGAAGAAAAAGGATGACGTTATCCCACCAGGGAGCAGGCTGGTAACGCGGGACCAGGTGGACTCCATGGGGTGGACAGGAGCAGGAGGAGGCGGCAAGCCCCCGCCGGGTATGTGTAGGGGTCTTCCCGACCCAGGGATCAAACCCAGGTCTCCTGCATTGCAGATGGACTCTTTACCGTCTGAGCCCCCAAGGAAGCCCTTATCTCCTTTAATCTCCTGTTTTCAAGAGCAAGTGAAGGCCCTTCTGGGGAGAAGACCAACCCTCAGGCTCAGCCATTAGATGAGAGCCCTGACCTGTGGGGCCCGCCATTGTGTGGTTATGGCTGTCATCTTGGAAACGTGTTCTCTGAAGACGCACTCCCTCAGATTTGACTCCAGTTTTAATCCTGTGACCTCGGAAAAGTCAGCTGACCCCCTGGAGTCCTGACATCACCATCTAAGGAATGAGGATAATAAAAATACCCACCCGGCAGAGTTCTGCCAGAGATCGGCAGAAAGGGGTGTTCTATGCTAGCAAGCGTGACGGAGCCAGGTCAGAAAATGAGCCTGGTCTGGGGCCCCACTCTCTAGCTGCGGGCCTTGGGAGCTTTACGTCTCTTTCTTGGGATTCAGTGTCTGTATCTATCAAGTGAGGGTGAATCTACTTCTGCAGGGTTGTCGTTCAGGATTGAGAAAGAGGTAAACCGTGCTCTCCACTGTTCAAAATAGGCCAGTTCCCTTTCCCTGGGTCCTGGGATACTCACTAGAGTCCCAAATCCAGCCATGCTCGGAGCCAGGGACCCTGGTTGTTCTCCTCCCAAACAATCATGGACAAAAGCACCCAGTAACGGAAGCCACAGGCAACGCACCTGACACGTGGCGGGGAAATTCCTTTAGTACTCACAACCACCCTGCAGAAGTGGGAACTGCTCTGATGCCCATTTCACAGGAGAAGAAGCAGGTTGAGAAAGGGCCCCTGACCCAGGTCACAGAGTTATTAAATGGCAAAGCAAAAGCTGAGCCCAGGTCTGTCTGTCTCAAAGCTTACACGTCTCTGACTCACGCAGTGCCAGCCAGAGGAGGCAGGTCTTTCATCACCTGCCTGGGTCTCTAACCTCTATCCCTGCACTGAAGTCAGAGTCATTACAACTCTCAGTTGAGAAACGGGCCTTGCCCCAACACAATTCCCAGCAAATGGATCTTCTTGGTCGAAAAAACAAAGAAACAAAGAAACCCCTCCTTCCAATAAACCAGTGGTGGCGGTGAGTTTAGTTAATCTCTAAGTCGTGTCCAACTCTTTGGGACCCCATGGGCTGTAGCCAGCAGGCTCCTCTGTTCATGGGATTCTCCAGGCAAGAATACTGGAGTGGGCTGTCATTCTTTCTCCACCAATAAGCCAGTAACAACCTCAAAAAAAAAATAATAATAACTAATTCTGTGTTTTAATCCTCCAAAGAGGTGATATTGTGCGGGCCTGGGTTTCTTCTCCTGGTGCAATCAGGTGAAAAGCAGGGAGATTTAGGAAAAAGGAAAGTACTTTTTTTTGTTTTATCTCCTTATTGAATACTAGCCAGGTGAGTTATTGATTTTTTTTTTAACAGAGAAGCAAATTAAGGAAATAGAACTAGCATTTTCATCTCCTACTTCTTGCCAGTAGGCGATTTCTGGCAATCTGCTATCTGGCAAAATTATACCTAGATAATTGGATTTTAAGATTTTCACTGAAAATTACATTTTCCCAAAAGAAAATCTAAGGAACTGTGTAAACAACTTTGAGATCATAAAGAAGTAAAGCATTTAGCAAAAAAAAGAAACAACCCAAGAAACCTAAAATACACAGAGTTCATTTTTGTAGAAAAAGTGTCTGTGCTTATTTATGTGTAAAATAAATAGCTCAACAGCTAGATATAGATCTAAATATATAAATGATAGGTATAGATTTAGATATATAAATGTTGGATTTCATACATAGAAGACTAAAACTCATACTAGAATATTAACAGCATTACTTCTGTGTTGTAGAATTATGTTAACTCAATTTTCTTCTCTATAACATTACTTTTCTTATTCTTCTTCTGACCATCATCATTTGTTATCATTATGCAGTGAAAATGAGTTACACTTCTAATTGAAGAAAAATACTTCAGCTGTGGAAAGGTTTCAGAATGAAAATTAAGACTCATTTTTAGGGTCTGTCATCCAGAGAAAGCCTATTAAAAATATAATAAATGGGATAAGAACAAAGGAAATTTAGAGTAACAACATCGTGACAATGGTTGCAAGTGGGAAAATAAATTTTACAGCAATGGCATGGGAAGTGACTGGATTTACTGCATGTAAGTACCAGTGTCTTGGAAGGGAGGTACTTCTGGAATTCACGGCTGGGCGGTTTCAGAGAACCCGACCCACAGTGACACAGGCAACTGGCTGGTGGCTTTATTCCACTGTGGATAACACACACACACACACACACACACACACACACTCTAAGCACTTACAGGGGGACCGCGGGCACCCTCTGGTCCTGGCAGACCTGGCTCTCCTGTTTTACCCTGAGGATAAAGAAGAAAAGAAAAATTTGAGGACAATATTTTCAGGATCTTCCTATTCTTGGTTACCCAGGCTTCACATTTCCACCAGCCAGTCTCTGCACCTGCCAATCCTACCCTCCGGCACCGTGGTCCACTTCAGTCCATACAGAACAGCACTGTGTAGTCCAGCCTATTAGGTTCTTGGTCTTCCTGGGACGGTGCTGGCTGGGTACACAAGGTTCATCTCTAAGACACCCATTCACAGTGCCCCTATTTAATTCTCCAGATTGTTCTGGTGTGGATGAGAAATTATGTAGACACCCAAGCCAGAAGTAGCTTTATACTACTCACAAAACCACCGCAAGGCACCTACTAACAACTGCATCTTACAGAAGGGGACACTGAGGCTCAAAATTATAGTTTCACTGAGTTAATAAACAGCAGAGCCAGACTGAATCCCAGCAGCAGCCGAAAGGATACTCTCTTCACCCCAGCAGCAGTGTCTGCGACAGGCAGGCCTGCACCTGACTCACCCCATCCCCATCCTACCTCCTCCTAACTCTATGCAAGTAACTGGGACACCCTGCTATTCAAGAGTCTCCCCTCCCAGCAGTCTTGTACGGCCCTGGAGAGAACAGAGCAATGAACACAGGCCAGTGGATGCTGAAGTCCAGATAAAAGTGGTGAGAGGTAGGGGAGGGTTGGGGGAGCAGGGAAAGTGGGTGAGAGGCCACGTGTGGTTGATGGGGAGATGGGCACAGGAGGCCCACCCACCCCCAAATCCTCCCTCAGCCCACCTTGAGGGCCCAATGGGGTCCAAGAGGTGGCACAGGAGAGGCAGAAGAGCAGCCGTGGGTTTAGAGTGAGAATTCCGGAGAGAAGGAGGAGGTGGCACCAAGGTCTGATTTCTAAGCCGGTTTCTTCTCTGTCCCAGCTCCCCGAAGCCTAGCCCTGGTCTTGGGGGTCATGCCTTCCCTGGATCTGTTTCTCAGCTGTACACTCAGGACCATCTCCCCTCCATGGGGCCTGTTGATGGCCCTGTGCTGTAGCAGGGCCCAGCTGTAGCAGGAAAAGCGCAACCGCCAGCCACAGCTGAGGGTATCCTAGGTACCAGCACAGCCAGTGCTTCACGCAGTGGTGTCAATGAGTCCTCACTGTAACCCATGAAGGAGACACTCCATTCTCCCCCAGGCAGCACTCCACGACACGGAGGTCAAGCAACCTGCTCAGGGTCAAACAACTGGGGTTATAACACAGGTCATCTGGCTCAGAGTCTCTGAGCTTCATCCTCCACTGTAATTCATGCTCAGTGCCTCCTATGAAAAATAATGCAATGGGCAACTCTTAACAGCTGCCTGTCTACCCATCTATCTATCCATGCATCCGCCGTCTGTCTATCCACTGTGTTCCTCCGTGCCCCCAGCACACAGGAATTTAAAGGACCAGGGCAAAGTGGAAAGCAACCAGCCACCACCCGCAGTCAATGCTGCGGTTTCTGGACCCCCACCTCGGGCTCCCCTGGAGGGGCTCCTGTCACTCTGTCCATCAGCCTCTGCTCAGGGAGACAGCTGTGCACAGACCCTGAGGGTGCAGAGGGCCCAAGAGCACGGGAGGCCAGGCCCCCTGGAGCTCCTCCAGCCAAGCAGTTGAAGGTGATGATAAACGCCCAGCCTCCTGTCCTTTGGCAACAGTGGGGGCAGGCATGTATGCCGCTCTCAGCGGGCCTCCAGGGAGCGGACCCGAGGTGCCCACTGGGCCGCCCGCTCACCGGCTGCCAGCAGCTCTCCTCTCCTGGTTTCCCCTCCTCACTCGGTGCCTGCTCCTGGGGTCTGCTCCCCATCCCCGACCCCGCCCCCCATCCTGGGCTCCTGGTCTGCTCGGAGGACATCTCTGACGCCACCCATCCTCTGCCAGTTTCCTCCCAAGCAGCTCAGAGTGATAAACGTCAGGACGGCCACCGGAAGATCCCAGCAGAAGCTGCCCAGTGAGCTCTGGACTGCGTGCTGTGGGGGGGAGGGCGTGGGGGGAGTCGCTGAGCACCCCCTGTTTCCAGCAGAGCCGGCCCTGTGTCCCATGGACGGACTTGGCCAGCGGTGACCCAGAGCAGACGTGGCCTCCTAGCCGTCTACGCCCAGCGCCTGGCACAGACCTTTATGTATGAAGACCGAGGGCCTCACACACGCATCCGGTGCTGTCAGTCACAGCCGCTCGGGACAGTACAAGCTTAGCCGCTCAGGCATGTCCGACTTCTTGCTACTCCTGGCACTGTAGCCCGCCAGGCTCCTCTGTCCGTAGGATTTCCCAGGCAAGAATACTGGTGTGGGTTGCCATTTCCTCCTCCAGGGGATCTTCCTGACCCAGGGATCGGCCCCCATCTCCCGTGTCTCCTGCATTGCCACTTCCTGCAAACAAGCTGCCTGCCTGCTCTGCGGTATTAAACGCTGGGGTCAGCCTTCAGGGTGTGGGTCCCAACTGCTTCCTTTCCCAGCTGGGTGGCCTCGGCCAGCCTACTTAACCGCTCTGTGCCTCAGTTTCCTCATCTGGACCAATAATGACACCCACACCCCACAGGGGTTTTCTGGGGGTTACACCACAAAATGTAAGGGGGTGCTCGGTACCCCCAGCCCTCGGCGTGCCCACAGCAGCTGTCGGCCACAGTGGCGACATTTGTCCTTCTCTCTCCCTGGCCAGGTCCTCAGCCTGGCTACCTGCCCCTTGCCCACTGGGGCTGCTTTGCTGGGTGGGCATCAGCCTTCAACAGCTCAGATGAGCTTTGGACTCTGCTCGCTGCCCTGGGCTCTCTTTTCTCCTCTCAGCAGTGAATTCTGCTTTCAGCATCTGGCAAAGAGTAAAAAGTGATAACGAAGATGCTTCTGGGGAGTCACATAAGACGCAGAATGAATCATAATAGTTATGACCAGACAAATCAGCTGGAAGACAAACCTTGCTGTAGAGATTTTTACGTAATTCCACTTAGCGGTTCTAAAGGCTCCACAGTTCTAACCTCACCAGGAGTTAAAACTATGGCATTTGGGAAAAGTAACTCACTAAATTGATTAGCAGTTAAAGAAGCCTGATGCATTTAACCAGTTTCTCACCTCATCTGATTCTTCAGCAACTCCAGCGAGTAGCTACTATTATTCTCGTCCTATCTGAAATGAGACTGAAGCCTGGCGCAGACTCTGACTCACACCAGATCACAAGCCTGCACGGAGTGGAGCCAGCACCCAAAGCCAGTTCCTTTTTCTGGGGGTGGTTGCAATTTTGGCATAAAATATTTTAATTTAATTTTACCAATAAGCAAAATTTAAAACGATAATACCCTGCTGGGCTCTTGGGGAAAGAAAATGAAGACACGCACAGAAGAGAACTCTCACTGTGCCTGGGTCCTGGAAGCTTCGGGCACAGAGTGGTCGTTTCTGAAACGGCTGCTCTGACGTGTAAGTGATAAGAAACCAGAGTCCCTTACCGGCTCTCCGGGGGGCCCTGGTCTTCCATCTCTGCCCTCTTTGCCTTCTTCTCCCTGCAAGAGAAATTCAAACTGGTTATCTGGCTGCAGACGCCAAGAGGGAGGGAAGGACAGAGGTTTTTTTTTTTGCCGGGTGTACACGTGACCGACAGAACCGGCTCCGTTTCCAGGTTTCCTCCCCAGCACCACCTTTCTGACTTGGATTCTCTGTTGGGCAGCGCCTGGCGCACAGCGGGAAAGCAGTACATTTCACTGGCATCATTTTTTAATGCCATGGACGGAGAGAAGCCCCTCCTAGACATTCTCTAACTCAGGACACCACAGGCTCATCTCCAGGCCTCCTGTGTTGATGACAGCGATGAGGGGGTGAGGATGTGGCTTCTTATGAAGGTGACAAGGACCCCGAGGATTCAAGGAACTCCTGGGACCTGAGAGGGCCACGTCTGGGCGTAGGAAGGCCGCCAACATGTCACATTTCTTTCCATGAAATCAAGCTACGACTCCCACCTGCTCCCCACCCCCTCCAGCCCAGCCGCTGCTCTCAATCCAATCACCATTAG
The DNA here is from genome assembly GCF_033118175.1 of Dama dama. Classification (NCBI taxonomy): domain Eukaryota; kingdom Metazoa; phylum Chordata; class Mammalia; order Artiodactyla; family Cervidae; genus Dama; species Dama dama. The sequence continues at coordinate 5,365,942 of NC_083701.1, read as the reverse complement.
CTTCATGTTTCTCTAAGAGACTGTGAGGTTGCAGGGGTCTCTGCAGATCAGGACAACGATACATCACACAGACTTAGGCTCCAATCCGGGGCTACCTAGACTGGGTGAGTTCTGGGGAAAGAAAGCAGCAGGCAGCAGGGCTGAGGGACCCGGAGTCACAGCAGGCAAGGTTAGAACTCGCCTGCACCAACAACGCGTATGATCTTGGGAGACGTGCTGACATTCTCAGCTCTCAGCGGCCCCTCTCCCAAACAGAGATGACAAATCTGCCTGGCAGAGTCACGACGGGGCTCAGAATCAGTGCTGGCACCTGAGATGCTTAACCAACCAGCGACGGCAAACGACGCCAGCAGTGAAGCTGCTCCCATGCTGACAGGTATGCAGACATCACGCGGCACCCTCACCAGCGCCCGCAACATCGGTGCCCAGGTACCAGGGGGAAGCACCGCGGACGGTAACGTAAGTTTACTGACCACCCGGGCCACCAGCCAATGCTCCATGTGCGTCCACAACCCGTAGTGACCCCGGCCCTGGCATAACCGTGGTAACACCAGGCAAGCCAGCTGGGCAGGCCCGGAGGTCCTTTTCTCAACTAAGAGTTTAACTCCAGAAACTGCTTCTCCCCCTGCACGGAGTGGCCGGCAGGAGGATCAAGAGACCCACGCACAGCAGAAAAAGCCCAGGAACAGGGTGAGATTAGCACAGCAAGGACAGCGGCCGGGACTGGAGGCTGGAGACCTCGGCACGAACCGAGGAGCGGGGCTGTGGCGAGGACTACGCGGGTTAACACGTGGACAGCGCTTTGTCCACAGCCCGCCCTGCAATTAGCACACAGAAACTATTATGACTCCTATCGCCCGGGCAGAAGGGAGAGGAAGAGTTTTCTAGATAAGGATTATTTGTTAGAGGAAGGCAGAGTAATGTAGAGTTGCCGGGAGGAAGGGCCGTGGATTGAGGATGCATTTCACAGGGACAGAATTGAAGAGACACAGAGGGAAAAACAGGGCTCAATTCACGACGCACCAGGGAGGTCAAAATCTTGGCTCCCATCTGCCAATAACCACGAGCAGATGAGTTAAGAACTGGAAGGAAAGAAGGGAGGCAAGAGAGGAGGAAGGAGGAATCCCTTTAAATCACAGAATCATATCCAAGGTCATTTCTTTCCTCTCCAGTTACCCCAGGACTTTGATGATAAGACTTGGGCACAAAATTCAAACTGAGATCGTCTCTCCTTACCTCTACAATGGCTGGAATGAAATCAGACATTCCCCAGTTGCTCTGATACACTAGGCCACATGGTTGCAGTTTATACCAACAGCGGTTTCACATCCCAGCCTGTCTTTTAAGATCTGGGCACCCAGGTCAGGGGACTTAATCTCCGGGGCTGCGTGGCTGCAGTGAGGCCCACTGGCGATGCCCAGGAAATGCCTCCTTGACCAGTGGAGGCATTTATCAGACATTCAAGGAGGAAGGGCTCCACGAAAACTGTTCATTCACACACATATTTATTTCAGTGATATTTGCCACATGCTCAGCACGTGTGGGGAGCAAAAAAAAGCCTGGTGTCATAGACTCCAGAGCCCAGAACACAACCCATTGACTACCAGGCGCTCTTGTTTTATGTCCCCAGATCTAGCAACTAGTAGGTGCCTAATTAGAGTGTGCTGAATAATCAAATCAATTAATAATGGGGGAGGTTGTCACGGATCAAACCATGACATAAAGATGTGATACCCACTGAGGCAGACACTTGAGAAAAAAGGAAAGAGACTAAGCCTATCCTGGCCTGGGGGGCAGACAGCACTTCTGGGAAGTGATGCCTGGGATGAGATGGGAAAGATCAAAGGCATCGACTAGTGAAAGAGGTGACAAGAGGGCATTCGCGGGGGATACAGACACACATGCAAAGGTCCTGTGGCCTGGAGAGGAGAGGATGCAGAGTGCTTAGGAACTTAAAGCCAGTACGAGGCCAGCACAGCTGGAACAGAAGGACACGTAGTGGAGGGCGGTGGGTGGGGCCTGTGGCCAGGAGAGGTGCCAGAAGCAGGTACACTCCAGACCTGGAGCCACACAAGGACATGTTCTCAATGAGAAGGCAGCAGGTGACCTCCCCGGACCAGCCTTTCTACTAACACACTGGAGAGTCTGACCCTATTGAGAAATATATTGGGTTGGCCAAGAGGTTTATTCCAGTTTTCCTGTAAGATGTTACAGAAAAACCCAAACGAACATTTTGGCCAACCCGATGTCAAGCTGAAAAGTCCAGAGCAGCAAGCTTCCCTGGTGGCTCAGACGGTGAAGAATCTGCCTGCAATGCGGGAGACCGGGGTTCAATCCCTGAGTTGGAGAAGGGAGTGGCTACCCACTCCAGCATTCTTGTCTGGAGAATCTCATGGACAGAGGAGCCTGGCAGGCTACAGTCCATGGGGTCGCAGAGAGTCGGACACGACTGAGTGACTTTCACTTCACTTCACTTCAGTTTTGCAGTATGGTTCAAGAACCTTAGATATTATTACACTCTGACAAGTAGACTTCACTTTTGGGCACCGTCCTACACAAGTAAGGGAAGTGCTATGCATGTAAAATAATCTACTGTAGATTTTTTAAATAGTTATAAGTTTTATCAGGCAATAAAGAATAATCATATATATTTTCATACATTTATTGGGTAGAGTGTATGTAAAATTTATGAGTGGTTAATACCAGTGTGGAAAATAGAAAATGTTTATATTATCACAAACCATTATCAGGGTTATGTGTGTATGTGTGTGTTAATGTGTGTGTGTGTGTGTGTGTGTGTGTGTGTGTAGAGAGAGAGATGAAAATTTTATTCACATAAGTAAACAACAACAAATATATACATACAGAAAGAATTAGATTAGGACTGACTTTGCTTAGTGATTTTTTTTTCTAATTTTCTATTGTACCAGAAAGTCCCCTAGTAAACACACTTTGCTTTAACAATGGTGAAATATCATTTTCTTGGCATATTTTTGTAGTAGAGAAACTCAATTTAAAATAAAAAGCCACTTACTGGGATGCCGGGTAATCCAGATGGGCCTTGGGGGCCAGGGGGACCCTCTTTCCCCTAAAAGATCCAAAACACAGAACACCATTAAATTTCTCGGGCTGGCTTTTCTGGAGGTGAGTGATCTCACCCAGAATCACCTTCGTAGTCTGGAAGGAGTCCTCAGTGAGGAGCATCAGACGCTTCTGCCTGGATCTCATCCGCCTTGTTCCTTTCCAGGAGCTGCTTCTCCGGGGCAGGGAGGTGCCCTCGGCAGGGCACAATCACACAGCTGGTGTGCAGACTGTGACTCACTTTGGCCTTATTACATAGACTCGGGGGGAATTAGGGCTTGGAAGGCACAGTGGGAAGAGGCTTAGGGGAACACAGCACCTGCAGGGCTTCCAGGATGCAGGACAAGAGAAGAACTGGCCGGGGACACAGACAACAGATGGTTTTGTTACTGCCGCCCTCTGATCCAGAGGTTCCCCAACTGTTTACCATCCATGGTAGTGTTCAGGATCCCTTTTCCTCTATGAAATTGAGTTTGAAGGATTCTGTTTACCAAGCTGCCTTAATTAATACTTCCTTTCCGTTTTAGTCACCAAAAACACACACCACAGTCAACCAGATGGGGTAATCAGTGTTAACATTTTTATCCCAGTGGGCTTATTTATATCACCCAGTGTTTTAGAAGTCCTCATAACTTCTGAATCTCCTGTCATTGCTTTTCCTTTTCAGTAAGACACTGATGTCAGGTTTTACACTCTAATCACATTCCACATTTGGAATTGACAATAACTTGTAAACATCTCTGTAAACTTAAGTTGCATGATATTTGAGATTATCCAGAGACACTGTCACTTACACCAATGTAAAATATTCACAAAGCAAACAAAAAAATTTCACCCCCTCCCTGCATTACAACACCTGCAAACACATTCACAAATAAAGTGGGTTTTTTGTCAACTTGGGCCAAATATTCAATCACATTAGGTATTTTTAAATAGAGATAACAGAGCTTCCCAGATACCTCCCTGGATGCTTGTTATTCCAGAGACCTTACTATGTAAACACTGGGGATCTAGGGCAAGAGTCAGCAAGCTCTGGCTCTCAGCCTGCTTGCACCAAGTTTTATCAGGACACAGTCTCACCCCTTAGTTTACCCGTTGTCTGTGGCTGATTTCACCTTATTATGGCAGAGCTGAATATATGCACCAGAGACCACATGGCCCACAAGACTAAAATATCCACTGTTCAGGGTCTTCTTGCTCCAATCAGGTGAGTTGAAGACTCAATAAGGAGTCAGTACGGTTGTTCCTAAGCCTACTTTCATGACTCGTTGCATGCCATAGAAATTATGCAATTTAATTTTTCACTAGATTACCCAATTAAATTTAGATGGAAAGAAGAAAAACAATGATCGTTTTATGAAAATTAAGACATTGAAAATACTTGAAAAGGTTAGACACTCACTGTCTAAACAGATAGCTGATGGCTGTGCCATCAGAAGACAGCTATAAAAGATTAGCAAAAAGTCCTAACAAACTAGGATCCTACATTTAAACTGCTTCACAGGTATTGTTATATATCCAAACTACTTTTTAAAAAAACAACAAATAGTAAATGGGTGGATGTTCATTCTACAACACAATGACAAGTGACTCTATTCAAGCGAACAGAAATAAAAATGAGGGCCTTCCCTCTATGTCAAAAAAATTGGCAAGTGTTTTATGTTTTAATTCAAAATGCAATAGGAATGTTTTAGATTTCTCTCCCTGGGTAAATTTTTTGTTTAATTTTGTTTCTGCTTTGAGCCAAGAAAACTTCAGCTGCTTTGTGGTTTGATGTTTATGTTGAAATATGAGGACAGTGGACAGCTTCCAGCACAGGCGTAACTTGCAAGGACAGAATCAATGTCTTATTTAATGTCATTTAATTCCTAGGAATGCGAGGATTTATATCTAGGCCCCAAATCTTATTTTCCTCGGGCAAACAGTAAGTTAGTTTTTATCAGGGAAATCTTTTTCTGTCTGAGAATCAATAAAAAGCTGCCTGCCGTATGGTTCATATTTTATTCAGCCGGAACTTCTAGGCGGGCTGCTTCTAAAGGATCAGCCAGATGATAATCATAGAAAGAAGCACCTGGCTCTTACTTTTCAATCTTGACATCCCCCTGCCCTTAATCCACCATCCCACACAGGGGGTCAGCATGGAGTAACAGAAAGAACACTGAAATGGGAATTTTCAAGCTGACTTCACTCCTAACTTGGATATTAATTTTCTGTATGACCTTGGATGAGTGACCTCACCCCGTCTGCTTTGTCTCCTCATCTGAGGAGGAGGAGTTCTCCTGGCTGACCCTTAAAGTGTTCCTGGCACCAGAACCTAGAGATACCAGGGCAGAGCTGACCTGCTTCCTAGCAATAGTCCTACCTAGAACACGACCCTGAGATTTCCGTAGAGTGGGGTCTGCACCTGGCCCTGACACTTCCTCTCTACGTGTCCCTGAATTGGTAGCTGCATTTCTCTGATGCCCACTTTCCTTATCTATAAAATAGAGACAATGATTACTATTGATAAGAAGCCATCAGATGAGATTAAGAGGTTTTAGGGGACTGTAAATCCCTTCAAGAGACTATGCATGTAGTGACTACAAACACAATGTCTGCTAAAGTAATGTTCATCTTTGCTTTATGGTGCTGAAACCAAGAATGGTCCCACAGCTTCATGCAATGAATTTAACGCTGGTTTCTGAGATAAAAGTCTTGGGTTCCAACCAAATCGACCTGTGTGTTTTTAGGATCCTAACCTGCAACTTCCATTTTCACTCTTAACTTCACTCGGGGTTTTCTGAACAGCTGGATAACCGTGGCTACTCCTGCCTGACATGCCGCTCACACCACAGGCTCAGAATGGAGCAGCTGCAGGCTTTCTAGTCCCCTGTGCCTGCTCCAAATAGAAACCACACCAGAAAGGACTAGAGAGGTGGAGCTAAACCTTTAGCCGGGGTGAACTGCTTGTAAACTGAATTTCAGGACCGTCGATGGCCAGGTCATTTCATCCAAACCTTTCATTTACAGGCTAGGTAACCAGGGTCCTAACAGAAAGCAACTCCTCCTATGGTCGGCTAGCAGTGAACTGACCCTTGGAACGTGGGCCACGGGATCCAGGGAGGACCAGGGCACGACTGGCAAACACCTGTGTTTCTGGGAAGTTCCAAACACATGCTGAAGGCAGATCCTGGCCATTGAGGAACTTACTGGGGGTCCTTGGATTCCTGGTGGTCCGGCAGCTCCCGCTATTCCGTCTGCTCCCTAAGGAAGGTAAGCCAGAAAGCCAGTTGGTTGTGTATCTGAACAGAGGTCATTAGCGCCTCTTCTTTGGGCATGAGGCAATGCACATAACTGGCACCCCATGCCCCTTCGCAGCTGTCTGAGCTGGGAGTATTTCAGAGGTGCTCCTCCTCCCCCATCAGGCTGCGATAGCCTCTGGGAACACGGAGACGCTGGGAAGACAGCAGGAGAGGCCGAAGCACTCACTGGGCAGTTATCCATAGGCAAGGGGAATAAACGGCCTCCCTTCAGAGAGGACATTTTCAGCTAATATCAGGGAACATTTTGGGACACAAGACAAGAAATATACAAGTGGGTGTATAATGTCTTCCAGGGAGCTAAAGAAGACGACTGCCTGTATCAACCCAGGGATGAAGAGGTGCAAGGGAGGAGGTGTCCACACAGGTGAGGAAGTGGTGCGAAGTGAGCCCCAGACACTCTTCTGCCCCAGGGTTCCTGGGTACGCTGCTCCTTCTGCCTGCAGTCAGAACCCCCACATGTCAGAGCTCAGATCCCGCCCTCCTCATCGTGGCTCAGGCAGCAGGTCCTCAGCGAGATATTTCCTGCCTACCAGATTCAAGACTCCGAGTCCCTGCTCCTCACCACCCCTTCTCTGTTTATATGTTCTCCAACCTTTACGTCCATCTGACTTCCTAGTGTTTATCACCGTATTTGTTTACTGGGAACTAAAACGGTGCCTTGGAGATAGTAGACACTCAACAGCTCTTCAGTAAATCAATGAATGAGGAGCCGGGCTGGCTGGGTGACAAAGGCAGAGACTCTAGATTAATGGATGCATTGCTGCTTACTGGCTCTGAGGGAAAGGTGTCAGATCTCTAAGCTGTCCTCGTCCATAGAAGGGAGGCAGTGGCACTGCCCGAGGCACAGCGGGGGTGAGGAGTGCGTGAGGCAATGCCCCGCAATGCGCTTGGCACAGACTCGAGGGTACCAGTTAGGAGAGCACCCTCTCAGAGCCAGACCTCCGGGGTCCATGTCCTGGGTCCCCACTGAGAGCTGTATGGCCCCAGGGAAGTTATTTTATTCCTCTGCCATCTCAGTTCCTTTGTAAAATGGGGAAAAAGAAAAAGATAGCACGCATTTAATCTGAGTTGTTGAGAGAACCGACTAAGGTATACATACAAAGAGTTAACCCGTACCAGACACATATTAAGAGGCTCCTACAGAGGGTTTTCCGTTATCATAGGTCTGATGACAATAGTCTTTTTCCGTGCCTGTCTGGAGGCCAGCCCAAACCAGGACCATTGCAGGGAGTAACTAAACATGGGATAACAAATAAGCAAGCTTTCACAGTACTTTATTTATACCTTTCAGCAGTCTTTATTCAGTCGTTTCACATATTTATCGGGTGCCTATATTGGCCCAGGTGTGGGCAAAGTTTCAGGAATACAGAAGCGGCCACATCATGATTCATTCATGAACTGAGCACTTTTTACGACAGTGGTTGCCTCTCAAATGTCCCTTCTCCCTTCAGGCCAATGCCTTTTCCCATGACCTAAACTATTGCTATCTTGATCAGTTTTTCTTTTTGCTGATCGTCAGATGTCACCAGATCCAGTAACACAGGCAAACAGAGTGTAAAGAAATTTCCTACATGAAATTATACATTTTGAAACAACCAACTTTTCATGAAATTAAATGATAGCAGCCTAATCAATTCCCTACAAGGTTGTTCACAAACGTGGCCACCGCAATGCGTACCAATGGCAAGGCCAGAAGACGAAGGCATTCCAAATAATTACTTACTGGTGGTCCGGGGTCCCCTGGGGGGCCCATGAAACCAGGAACTCCTGGATGACCCTAGGAAAACAAAAGACAATTATTTTAAATGATTCCTCAAAGGCTTTTCACTTTGTGCAACTACAGATTTCAGATAACAAGCCAGAAGCCATCTCCTAACTCAGATAACAATTCTGGATATATATGTGTGTGTGTGTGTGTGTGTGTGTGTGTGTGTATGTGCATAAACCTACATATTTATATTTATATCAAAAGGTGGCTGAGGGAGTGTCTAGCAATCTTCCCTGGAACTGGATTTGCTTCAAAATAATGTGAAGGAAGATGTAATACAGATGAAACCAAGAGTGGCCTAAGAGCTGGAAGATGCTGTGACCAGGTGAGAGGTCCAAGGGGGTGCTTTTTATTATACTCTCTTATTTGTTTTATGGGGTTTCCCCAATGGCTCAGTGAGAAAAGAATCCACCTGAAAAAGAATCCACCTGCAATACAGGAGACATAGGAGATGCGGGTTTAATCCCTGGCCCAGGGAAGATCCCCTGGAGGAAGTGATGGCAACCTACTCCAATATTTTCACCTGAAAAATCCCATGTACAGAGGAGCCTGGCAGGTTACCTGTAGTCCACAGGGTCACAAAATGTCAGAGACAACTGAGAGACTAAGCATGTTGTTAAAAATATGTATTTATTTCCTTGGCTGCTGTGTCTCAGTTATGGCACATGGGACCCTCAGCTGTGGCATGTCGGGTCCAGCTCCCCAACCAAGGATGGAACCCAGGTCCCCACGTTGGGAGCATGGAGTCCCAGCCAGTTGGTCACCAGGGAAGTCTCTACACTCTTATTTTGATGTGTTTCAAGTCTCCCATAAGAAAAACTTAAAAGCAGATAAATGCATATATACAATTTACACCCACAATGGAAATAGCTCAGTTAACTGAATTATAGAATCTGTGAGAATATTACAGTTATTTTAAGAAAGACAGTCATGTCCCCGTGTAGAAGCGAGTCTATGTGTATTACAGAATGAGCTAAACCGGTTATGGTGCAAAGGATAGCACCTCAGCATTCATGCATACATCAAAGTTACCAAACCAAGCCAACCGCCAGGAAAGAAACGGCTTCCCTGCCCTACGCCGTCACGTCCTTCCACAGGAAAACACAAGCTGCAACGTTCAGTCTAGAGAGCACTGCTGTGGAAAACTATTAAGAGTAATCCAAACATGGTTTGTTTTTCAGGACAGACATTTTTGCTGACCAGACCTTGAATGCAGCGCTCATCTCCCCGCCCCTTGGGTCTCTGCCCCCGAGCCTCACCTGTCGCTTAGGGTCTGTGGGGTCAGGGATTTGCCCACTGCTCAACCTGAAGCTCAGAGCCAGGGGTGGGGCCTGGCGTGGAGCGGGTTTACCGTGAAGAGATGGATGGAAGAAGGAGAGGCAGGGGCACGTGGAGAGAGGACAGGAGAAGGCAAGGGGGGAAAGGGTGGCAGAAGCAAAGCACAAGTAGAACAGTCGGTTTAAATGCAGAAAGGCTGCTGCAGCTCTGGCTGGGCAATGAATGGGAGACAGTGTTCAGATCCGCAGGAAGAGCATCACATCGTCATGGGGGCCATTTTACAAGGTGTTTGGAGAAGTGGTCCAGCAGGCTTGGACAGGGTCTCACGGGGAGAGTCATACAACAGAAGCAGAGGGCAGGCAGGAGGAAAGACGGCGGCATTGTGCCTTCGGTAAAGAATGACTACTATTTCAGTGAGCAAGAAGAACCAAAGGTAAATGAGCACAAAATTTTAAAATATATATTAAAAAAAAGAAACAAAAAAGGTAGGCTCCTCAGATAATTGAGAAAGGGGAAAGGGGAATGTGACAATGAACCAAGGTGGAAACTATGAAATCCTGATTTAAAAAAAAAAAAAAAAATCCTACCGAAGGCAAGGAAGAGACAAGAAAAGATTTCCCAAATGGTGGAGTGAAAACTACCTAGGACAAAACAGTGCTGCTTCTTCAGGGTGGACAGTTTATTATAAAATGAGTTCTTACCTGGTCACCTTTCTGTCCAATCTCACCATCTGCACCATGTTCTCCTTTACTTCCCTTAAGAGAAAAAAAAAAGAAAATTACAGAAAATTTTGCTAGAGCTCCTTTGCAAAAGAAAAATTTTGTGTTGTATTCATTCACTCATTCTTCATCAGTTTCTTATCAGGTTTGTGCTGGGGGCCCAAATAGCTACATGATCTTGAGCAGGTCATTTAAAGTCCAAGTTGTGGGGCTTTTTTAATCTACAAAATGAAGAGACTGATGATTGCCCACCCCATGAAATGTTGGGAGAATAAAATCAAATAATACACGGGAAATACTTAGCATGGAGCTCAAAATATAGTAAGAGCTACAATTATTAGTTTTTACTATTCTGTATTGGAATCTGGATTTTGTCATTTACTCATTGTGTGTCATTGGTCAAGGTGTTTCAATTCTTCTGTTTCCTACTTAAAAAATGAAAACAATAACAGTAGACTCTTTGTGAGGGGGTTGCTGTGAGGATGAAATGACTTAAAATCTACAAAGTGCCTAGACCAGTGACAGGTCAGTGTTAACCCTCAGCAGCCTCACTGTGTTATCACCGTGGTCGTTATCACCACGCCCATCGTCACCATCACTGTTGCTGTCACTGTGGCGTCATCATCACAACCACTGTCCTTCTCCCTAACTCATCAATCATCACCACCATGACCGTCGTTACTGTCATCATTTTCCCCATCACTGTCACTATCATCTTTTCCTTCCTTCTCATCATCCATCACCACGATCAGTACCAGCACCACCATCATCCTCACCTTCTTCATCACCTCTACCATCATCTCTTCACTGGCATCACCATCATCACTGCATCACTCACTACTGGCCCCTCTGTCCCCCTCCTCCTTCACATCACCGTCGTCTTCATTATCATGGTCGTCAAGACACAGCACGCAACCTACCAAAAATGCAGTCTTACAAACTAGTCCTGAAAGTGACACTCAAAGGTTCTGACCTCTCTTAACTGTCACCTACTTAGGCTTACCGGGTTAACAAGTGTATTCCAGTACAATGTTATTAAACAAAAACACTCTAGTTCCTTTGCAAGAATGCATTATGCATTAAAAGCTGTTGGCAATTAATCAGTCTTGGCTGTGGTTCCAGGCCTGTCTTCCCTTACCTTTGCATCTTTGAAAGATCATGTTCCTTCTTTGCCCTGTTTGTTTATTCAGTAGACGAAGGAGTGGAGGTGGTGGGTGGCAGGCCTATCTCTGAGGGTCCTTCCAGACTCCCAAACCCTGCAATTCTCTCACTGAAACATCATGCCCAGCCCTCTTTCCATCCAGACACTGTACCACACCAGCAGTTCATCGATGACAATAATTACCCAGTAATACCCTAGCCTCCTCTCTGTGGTATACTGGGAGGGTTAGGTGCTCTATCTGTAAAGTGCCAAATGCTTTTGTGTACAGGAAAAAAAGAGATTCATAGGGGAAGAGCATTTGTTGCAACATTTTTGCATGGAATTATGTCTATTGTTTTAAGATCTATAAAGCCAGCACACCGTCTGCAGGCCACTTCGTAATCTCAATGAAAAAAGTGACAGACTAGCACACTGTTTCTCCGACATGAAGGATGACTGCCTTAAAAGTAAATGGTTTCCTTTCAATTTCCAGTCCTCAGTCTGGGCTTAGAGTGGTTTCAACCCTCACCCCACAACTGAAATGTCAGCAGCTCAAGGATCTCCACAGTTGTCCTTGTCTCCTTCTCCACAATCAAAGCACACACAGCCACCCCCAAGCCTGACTCACTTCCTTCCAGAAAAGAGGGCTGACATTTACAGAGCCCTGCTCAGCTGGGCGCTCTGCCAGTGTCCACATGGGGTCCCACTTCATGTATTTCTTTGTTTATATCCTGAGCTGATGCAAAACAGCATTTGATGTGTCCACATTATCTCATTCAGCCAGGAAAACTACTCAGTGAGGTAGGGGGTTGTTATCAGGGCATACAGATAAGGGTCCTGAAGACCAGAGAGGTTAAGTCATTCACCTGAGGTCACAGAGCTGAAAAAATTATAATAATAATAATGATATTTGTCACCTAATCCAGATCTGTGTCCAAACTGTCTCCTCCTGATCAAGTTAATTTCCTGGTTTTATTTTTTTTAGGTCACGATGCTTTGTCCTGCTGGTTTCATAATGTCAAGAGCACTAGATTTTCAATCTGGAAGCCTGACTGATTATGCTAACCATGTTCTCAGAACCTTTCAATGCACCAAGAATATAGCCGTCAAGAAAAAACAGATTAGAGACAAGACAAACCAAGAAACAACCTGCCGTCCTGGATTCTATATTCCGGGAACATTACTGGTTTACTACTTTGCAAACTTGGCTTTCTGTAGTAGACGTTTACTGAGGATGCAATGAAAGGGCTTCGCTTTTCCTGCTGAAAAGGACAGAAGAAACTCCCACCACAAGCCCACAAGCCCTTCTATCAGAGCGCTGACTTCAGAAAACTCGACACTGTGAGTGCTTTCTCTGTCTCCTGGGAATGCTATCAGTCCTTTTCAAAGGCCAATAAGACTTTTGCCGGTTCTAGGACCCAGGAGTGGCCTTCGTAGGTGGTACAGTGGTAAAGAATCTGCCTGCCAGTGCACGAGACATGGGTTTGATCCCTGGGTTGGGAAGATCCTCTGGAGAAGGAAATGGTAACCCACTCCAGTAGTCTTGCCTGGGAAGTACCATGGACAGAGGAGCCTGGTGGGCTATAGTCCATGGGGTTGCAGAAGATTCGGAAACAATTTATCGACTGACTAAACAACAACAAAAGGACCCAGGAAAATATTTCTCGAGGATCTGGGAACATCTCTTTGAAATGTAATCAACAAGGGAAATAAAGCCCCATCAGCCAGATGCTGTAGGAAACGAGGAGCCTAACTTCTGGGTCCTTTTTTCCAAGCTGCAGAACTACCTCCAGGCAAAAGGATGTGAGCAGTTTGTTTTTATTTCGTTTGAAGCTAATTCACTAAAGCAGACGATTAGTCCAATTACCAGGTGAATTAGGATGAACATGACAAACAGTGCTATGTGGTCCTTTTACGTGAGGACTAATTACTATTCACCTTGAGGACACATACGTCATCAGTCATAGCTGCTTGACCATAGAAAAAGGTGAGGTTTCTTTGTCTTTACAAGCTCTTGGCAGAATTGCCTGTGATACCTATAATATTCTGGTTTAATGCTTATGAAAAAAGAAATTATTTTCATTCTACCTTCTGGTTTGGGAGAAGATTCTGTTTGGTTTTTAAATATACTTCCCCCATGCCATCATGTACTAAGTACATAATACAATAATTATTTAGAGGTTATATTCATAGCAGAGGCTGTTCTAAAGATGTTGGCTTTTGTGAATCCATCAAGCAGGTAATTCTCTCTAGGATTTTACAAATTGTTGAGAGCAGGGCCTAAATTTTCTCAAATTAGTAAGCCTCTGCTATTCTCAGAAATTTTTCCCCTGAAAATTTGTGTGTTGTTTCTCTGGTTAAAAAACCTTTCCACAAAAATGCCTACTTTTTCAATGCAAGCAAAACCCTACTTCTTGGGACTTCCCTGATGGTCCAGTGGTTAAGAATCCACCTTGCAACGCAGGGGAATCAGGTTCAATCCCTGGCCGGGGAACTAAGATCCCACATGCTGAGAGGCAACTAAGTCAGAGTGACTTAGTAACTACTGAGCCTGCACGCCGCAACTCTGAGAGTCTGTATACCGCAACAAAAGGTCCCGCAGGACACAGCGAGGATCTCAGTGCTGCAACTGAGACCTGAATAAATAAATAAAAATAAATAAATATTTTAAAAAATCCTACCTCCTCCTCCAGATGGCCTTCACTGGTGACCTCTGCCCCGTGGCATTATTTTCCTTAAGATCATTTAACTCTCCTCCTGGCAAGCTGTTGTAGTTGTTATTAACTCCAAAGAAGGAACGGTACGCAGGACCATCCACAGTTACACGCACCTAACACTTCTACGTGCTGGGCACCACACCTGGGGCTTTGTAAATGTTTCCGTGTTGAATCATGTCCTCTTTGTGAGATGGGCCATGCAGTCCTACTTTTACAGATGAGGGACCCCAGCTTCAGAAAAGTCCAAGTTCCCCAAGTCTTATGATCAGTCAGTGCAATTTACCCAGCTATTAAGAGGCAGAACCAGGCTGGGGAACCACTGACTCCCTGCTCTCGATGGCCTTGGCCCCAGTCTGATTTTTGCTAAGAGTAATCACCTTGTAGATCTTTCTTCTCCAACACATCAGGCCCTAGAAGACATGGCCCATATCCGACCTAACGCTATTCCTCCTGACTTGGAAGGGAGCTGTTTAAGGGCATGCCTGGCAGGAATCTCTCAGGACTGAAGCACTCATGGATGAATAGAGACTTCTCCTAAAGACAGCATGGACTAAATGGCCCTGGGTTGCCTTCTGGGCAGAATGGGATTCCTGGGCCTTTTCTGGCAGTTCTAACAACAGCAAAAGAGGTGTCATCTCTGCCTCCCAGAGTTGTTCAGAACCTCCAGTGAGGTCTTCTACTCACCTAGCATCCCTGGTGCCTGCAGTACCTATTACATGATGGGTGGACACGTGGTCAAGAAGAAAACCATGTTTTTCACAAAAGATGGAATAATCAGCATTTCCAAACTCAAAGGGGCTTTTACATCTGACTCATCAGAAAATCATGGTCTGATGACAGTCTTGCTTCTTCTCCCTCTACCTGGATGCTGGTCATAATGGAAGCCACTGTTTTCAGATTCCTCCCCTTAGTCAGAATCTTATGCAGTCAGGTCTGAAAGCTCCAGAAGGAAGATCTGGAGCTGACGGTGTCATTAACCTCCCCAGACCCAAGATCCAGAGATGGCAGCTGCAAATTTGCAGGAAAAATCTTGGGAAGCCTGATTTCCCAGATGCTGGATCACAACCACAAACAATCAAACCTTCCTGATGATGCCTGTGACCAGTGAATACCTAGAGCCTTTGGTTATAAAAGGACACTAACAATGACCACAAACACTCCACTGTACGCAGCATTGTAGACAGGCTGGAGTTTAAAGCCAAGAACCAAGGCAAGCCTGTGGGTCCTCAGGTGAGATACTGAATTCCTCTGCAAGTCATCTTCCCAGCAACAGGTGGTGAGAAAGGGAATGCTATCAAGAGTCAGCAACCGAGGCAGGGGATCAAGAGATAGAAGCTTTGTGCTCCTGTGGGAACTGTCCTTGGTGCCCGTGTTGCCGATAGCATTACTGAGGGTATGGGAGTGGCTTAGTTGCTAGGTCGTGTCTGACTCTTGGGATCTCTTGAACTGTAGCCCACCGGGCTCCTCTGTCCATGGGATTTACCAGACAGGAATACTGGAGTGGGTTGCCATTTCTTTCTTCAGGGGGTCTACCTGACCCGGTGACTGAACTCGCATCTCCTACATTGCAAGCAGGAGCCGCCAGGGAAGCCCCTACGGGGGTGTAACAACATGCTAACTAGTGGGGTCTGGGACCTGGGCTCCAGGGATTCACTTTGGCTCTACTGCCTACTCGTTTTGTAACACTGGCATTTAACCTTGCTATGCCTTAGTTTTCTAATCCGTAAAGCGGAACATCTCTACCTCCAAGGATGATACTCACCATCACAAGAGATATTATAAAGCAGGATATATATCCTTGGTCCTTAACACACCAGGTAGAATGTCTCCTGCAGCTCCCCAGGAGCTCATTCTGCAGGGTGACCCTGAGACCTTCTCAAGGCCACCACGGACTCCCAAGTGGAGAAACAAAACACCCTGTCTCTCAGCAGCAGCGCTGATTTCTGTTCTTTTCCTGGAGGGAAGCTCTCTTTGACTTTCTCTGACTCTAAAGGAGGCAAACCCTCCCTTGAAGGGAATTATAAAGGAACAAAGGCAGAGTCACTGTCCCAAGACACCAGCACTTCAGGAGCAGTTGGGCTGATTGAGAAAACAGTTCCTCCTTAGTGGAGGGAACGCCTTATCTGTTTAATTGATCTGCTTTCCTTTCTCTGAATAAAGGTTATCATGTGGCAGAGGTAGCACCCAGATGCTGGCAAGCTGACAGCAAAGGTTGCATGCTGAGGACCAGCTGAAATGACTCACCTGCAGACTCCTTCAAGCAAAGAGGTTAGCCGCCGCTTACGACCCCAGAAAAGAGGGGAATTCTCAGGAATAACACAGAGGATGCTCAGCTGTGCTGGTGTCTCTTAGCCTAACACTTGCCCAGGCAGAACCTCCAGTTCTATCTACACTGAGACCTAATGTCTTCAGTTCCCGAAGTAGGAGTCTTGGTTTTGTCAAAACCCTATACAACTTCAAAGTCTCTGCACAACAAACACGAGCTGTCTTAACCTGCCAGCTGGGGCCTGGGACACCTGGCTGTTTCCCATCCCGATACCCCACAGGCTCCCAGGTTGTGTCCCACCTCAGTATGTTTGTTTGCCTCCTTACCTTTTAATAGCAAATATAACGGCTCCAACCCCATCTTTCAGGGCTGGGCCTAGGGTGAGGCAAGTGGGGGCCCCATAAACTTCAGATCAGAGATAAAGAATATTTCAATGACATATTTTTACAAGTCAAAATTAATGCAAAATGAAGAATTTCATCACCTATTCAGTATAAATCTATATCCCTTCCTACTTGAGAACTTCTGAATATGTCTGTACTAAAGTTAAGAGCAAATTGTACTATATGTTTTGAGCGTTAAATTTTTAAATGATTAAAAATGTTTTTCTTTTCTAATAAAAAACTAATGCAAAATAATGCAAGATGAACAAAATATGAAAATGTAAACAAACACAGGGCTCTGAAGGGGCAGAAATTACCATGAGACAAGGGGACACGATTGAGCACTGTGTACGGAGGACGAGGGTCTCATGTAGGTTGGGTCTCATCTTTAATCATCATTCTGGTCCTTTGTTCCTCATGGGACTACTTCAATCATTTTAAACATTTCACAATACTGCACTAGAGTCTGATTTGGCTTGCTTATACCTTCTGCCCAGGTCCTCACCTCAATCTTAGCCCAGGCAATGACAGAGGGCTTACGGCGTGCCAGGCGCAGATGGGAGCATCTTTGAGCAGTTTGGGCCAGGAGCCTGGAAGGTCTCTGCCCTCACAGTCCCTCATTCACCAGGAGGAACGGAAAGGGCCAGGAGGCAAGAAGCCAGCCCACGGTCGTGCTGAGACTGGATTCCCGCCCCAAAGGTCTTGTTCCTGTGGTCTCTCTCCTACTGACAATTTCATGCTGCAACTCCCATCAGAGGAGCCACACCGAGTCCCAGAGAAGCAGAGTGACACATGTGTCCCTGGACGCCAGGACAGAGGATGTGCAGAGGTCACAGCAGCACAGAGCTGGTGGGGGCAGAGAGCTCCCAGGGCAACAAGGATGTCCGCTCCCTGCCTACACGCCAGCCGACACGCTCTCCCGCTGAGCACTGAGCCCCGTCATGACCGAGCGCCCGACAGCCGCGGCCCCGACACCTGCCTGTCCCGCAGCTGCATGCCCAGCTCCCCCTCCCATGCCAGCCTCCGAGCTCTGTGAAACTGCGGCGCCATGCTGACTCTTCCGGGCAGGTGTCTCGTCATTCACGGCACAGTGAATGATGCCCACTGCGTTTCTATAGCACTCTCCTAATAACACTCTCTTTTAAAATTATTTTTTATTGAAGGATAATTGCTTTGCAGAATTTTCCTGTTTTCTGTCAAACGTTGACATGAATCAGCCATCGGTATACATATATTCCCTCCCTTCTGAACCTCCCTCCCATCTCCCTCCCCATCCCACCCGTCTAAGGTTGATACAGAGCCCCTGTTTGAGCTAACTGAGCCAAATAGCAAATTCCTGTTGGCTATCTGTTTTTACACATGGTAATGTAAGTTTCCATGTTACTCTCTCCATACATCTAAAAATACGGAATGCTTCACAAATTTGCATGTCATCCTTATGCAGGGGCCATGCTCCTCTTCTCTGTATCGTTCCAATTTTAGTGTATGTGCTGCCAAAGCAAGCACCCTAATAATCCTTTTATCGAGTGCTAAGTTCTTTTTCTGTACAATATGTTCAACTCTCACTTCTCTCCACAGTTGTTTTTATTCACATCATTAGTGGGTGGAGAAATTGAGGCCCAGAGAGGTCAAAGATTTTGCCTAAGGTCACACAGCAGCAGTGACTCAACTCAAATTCAGAGTTATCTGACCCCAAAGTTCACCTTGTAACCAGCACCACACACTCCTATCCAGTAGCTCATCTGCACTTTCAACCACTCGGGTATTTGTAGATGAGCAATCTGAGACTCAGCAAGTTCAAGGGCCCATTCCCAAGGTCACTGAGACAGCCGGTGCAAAGGAGAGACCTGGAACATGGGTTTTCTGATTTTAAAACCATGATCCCTTTACACCGGGCATCACTCTTCCTCAAACTTAGGCTAACCAGTGAGATGAGAACAGATACACATGAGTTTTATGACGGTTCACTGACCTGTGGTCCAGCTATTCCTGGGGGCCCTGGGAGGCCTCTGGGTCCAGCATCCCCCTGCAGCAGGAAGAACAGGGAGGAAAAAAAAAAAAAAAAAACAGCAGGAGTAAGTGTCTGGACCTGACATATGGCAACATCAGCATGATGTCCACGTTCATATCATTCACTGATTTCCCATGGGATTCCCAGGTCCCTGCTCATCCCCCAGCATGTCTGAGCAAAGAATATAGGCGGGTAGTGATAGGGTATGTGGCTGTGCATTCATAGGTATAATCCACCCCCAAAGTGGAGACTGGTGCATGAACCAGTCCCCAAGGTGACCCCAATGATCCTCGCCTCCCAACGGGTACCAGAGAGGCAGTGCTGGAGTTTCCAAGATGTTTCATTTCATCCCAATGATAAAAACTAAGTCTCCTCTTTTGTTCCTACCTTTTTCCCTTCTGTGCCTTCTCTCCCTGGCTTTCCTGGGAGACCTTTGTCCCCTTTAAAACCTGGAAGACCAGGAAGGCCTGGGGGGCCCGGGGGACAGTCATTGCACACGTCCTGAGAGAAAGAGTAACACAATAATACAGTTACTTGTAAAACAAAAGGTGACCCATAGCTCCAACCCCTCCAGACAGGAGGAAGCCAGCAAATGATGAAAAAGCAAACGGGTAGATGGAGTCATTACCCACACAGGCTGTGTCAAACTTTTTTCTCTCTTGTTCTTAAACTAGGTTTCAGCATTGATACATCTGTATTATTACTGCATGTCTCCCTACTTCCAACCAGATGGCTGAAATGTAGCCCAAGACCAAGATGTCGAAAGTACATGTATCGATGTCTGTGAACATCTAAAATATTCATGGTACAGATTTAAAGCAAGCATTTAGTACTGTAAGAAACAGCATGCTTTGTCCCAAAACAATGCTGAAAGTTGAATTCTCTGTCTCACAGGTTTATCTCAGTGGTTTCTGAACAAAGAGGCAAAATAAAGAACGCAAGAGGCAACCCCGCTCTGAGAGTCTTGCTCACTGTAACACACACCAAGTATCACCTGTCATTCTTCTTAGCCCAAGTGAAAGTCACTCAGTCATGTCTGGCTCATTGCAACCCCAAGCACTATACAGTCCCTGGAATTCTCCAGGCCAGAATACTGGAGTGGGTAGCCATTCCCTTCTCCAGGAGATCTTTGCAACCCAGGGATGGAACCCAAGTCTCCCACATTGCAGGCGGACTTTTTACCAGCTGAGCCACAAAGGAAGCTCTTCTCAGTCCAAAGTAGGTATTTAATCAAGGTTCTCTGGAATGGAGTTTTGCTCCTCGGCTCTGTAGCAGGTGAGTTCTGTCCCTGGAGTGAACATAAGGCCCGGGGAACCGGTTCTTGAGCTTGTCTGTGTCATCCTCAGATCTTACAGTTCAGAGCACAGTAAACCCCAAATGAAATTCACTGGCTTGACCACCCTCTCGTCCAACTCACACCCCAGCATCTTGGACTGCTCCTTCGTCTTGCTGTCATCGTGACCCCATCGACTCCTCTGTCCATGGAATTTCCCAGGCAAGCATACTGGAGTGGGTTACCATGTCTCCCTCCAGGCGATCTTCCTGACCCAGGGATCCAACCCATGTCTCCTGTGTCTCCTGCATTGCAGGTGATTCTTTACCATGGTGCTCCTTCCATGCCTTCACTCTACTCCTGTCTTCTCCCCCATTCCCTCCTTGTGACAAAGTGTTTAAATAAAGTAAAACAAGGATGGCTCTCAGAACAATGCCAGATCACTTCCAGAGCATTCGGCTGTTGTTATGAATTCACGTACTCAGCCAGCGGCTCCCTTGCTGTTGGGCGCTGCATTCTTCTGCTTCGAGACCACAGTAAACAGCGTCTTAAAGAGTTCATGGATCCATGGTAGCAACTGACAGAGGCAAATGCGCTAATTCGGGCCCTTGGGATGCTCCACTGGAGAGGTCGGCAAAGACTTGCTCACGTTCACGGGGGTGATGTCTCAGGTGACCCGGCACTCATCTTGATCTCTAATTCAGGATGGACGGGCTCTCGTCAACAAAAAAGCAACTCTGAGCAGTCCACCTTCCTTTTAGGTGCTCATGCCTACTCAGTCTTTGATGTTTCTTTAGAGGTGTCCTACTCCAAGAAGTCCTCTTGATTGCTTCACACTGGGGATATTCCTGTCTCACTATTGAGGTGGTCTCTTTATAGCTCCATGCCGAAAAAAAAAAAAAATGTGTGACCTCTCCGAGGAAGTAGAGTTGCTTTATCTCTGTGTGTCTGATTTATAGCAAATTGAGCTCTGTAATGAGGGGCCCAGCCGACCCAGCCACCAACCACTGATCTCCACACGCTTAGAGCCATCTTCCTTTAGTGGGTGGTTTCAGAAGCTGGCTGAAATGCTGAGGCTGCTACATGTTGGGTATGTGAAGAAACGGCAAATGAGATAAGTTGAAGGGCGCTGTTCTCAATTGTTGTTTGGAAGGGTGACAGACTAGGGAGAAACTCGTCTATTCCTAGACCGTCTCTATAGTTGTTTAGGATACATCTGTGAAATAGAGCACCCGCAGAAACAGGATGCATGGAAACAGAGCTAGGCTGGTTGCAGAAGGACGTCCAGACACTAAGATGTTGTGGACCTGGAGGGTGCAGTGGGATCCACAGCACAAAGCGATCATGTCTGAGACAAAACCTCACTACTTTCCGATTTCTTGTCAATTTCTGGTGTGGATAAGTCAGCCTGAGCGTGTCTTAGTCACATGTTCTGTGAGGACTGTTCCCTGATGGCCAGGGCAGCCCCCGGACTTGCTAGAGTGGGGCTGGACTTAACATACGGACCTGGTCCTGGAATCCAGTGCTCACAGGGTGAGACCAGCCCCCGACCCACTCTCCCACCAAGGCTCCCGTGCCCCTCCTGATCTGGGACACCTGAGTCATCTTGATACTGGCACTGGGACCCAGGCGGACTGCCCCCAAACATGTCTCAGTGGCATATAAATTATTGTGAATTAAAGTTACTTAAGAAATGGCCAGTGTAAGACAGACACTGATACTTCTGTCTCACTGAAAATAGGAAATAAACTGAAGAACGGGAAATAAACCTCTCACATGAAAGGGGCCCTCCCTGCATTTGGAGGTGGGAGGACACCTTTATCCCCAGAAACAGGGATTTCAGGGCCAAGAAGTCTGTATAAATCTTCATTTTTAACTTACTACCCTGAACCCAAGCTCTGCTTAAAGTTTTCACTAATTAAGCACCCAAAGCCTATGTTTCTTTGCCCTGTCAGTTCCTCACAAATGTCTTATGTCTTTATCTACAAAGTATAAAAGCTGCCTGTCTTGGCCACTTTTTAGGTCTCATTTCTGGGAGACCTCCATGTGTACAAATTAAAACTTATTTTGCTCCTGTTAGTCTTGTGTCAATTTTCAGTCCCACCACAGGAACTCAAGAGGACCCATAGGTGGAATTTTCTCCCTCCCCATCACCAGCCAGAGTTCTGTGTCCAGCTGGATGGGCTCACCCAGACCACAGTGAAGCCTCTGCCTACTTGCGGTCACAGCTACACCTCTCCAAGCCTCAGTCTCCCTATCTGTGAGATGAGAACCTCGGATTCTGGGGAGAAATCCATGGCGAGAACACAGGAGTTTCAGCTGCCATGTGCATCCCTGTGGTTTCAGCTCTAATCTTCCTCCCTTTGTCCCACTGGCAGATCAGAGAGATGACCCTGATCATCAATTCTGCTCCCAACTCTTCCACTTAACTGAGTCATCTCAGGCAAGCCACTTTAGTTCCTTTGAGTCCACTTCCATATCTGTTAACAAGGCTCTTTCTCTTACCTTAGGAGACAGTGCAAAATTTAATACGTGTGAAGCATCTAGCAAGTTGCAAGCTCCAAAGTGTCAATGCAGACTCCCCTTTGCCTCCATCCCCTTCCTATTTCCTGAGAAATTTTCAGCAAACCTTGTGTCATTGTATTTGGTGCAGGACAGCAGACAAAGCAAGTGCTCAAAACTGCATAAACCTGCAGGGATTCTGCAATCTCTTGCCAGGCACAGAAACCATCTCTAGATCATCTCACGTGAACTTCTGCTGGATTCTTGAACCCTCAGTGCATGTTCATGCCAAGTGTGTAGCCTACACCTCAAACCTCTAGCTGACAGCCAAGGAACTCACTACCTGCCTGTCTTGCGTCAGGAAGCTTGGATACACGCAAAGATGAAGTCACATAGCAGAGGGGTTGAGAGCATGAGGAACTGGAGCTGGTCACACTGGGAGTGAGCGTTGTTTCTGCCAGCATCCAGCTCTGTCACCTTGAACAAGTGACTGGCCCATCCATGCCTACCTCCTGCTCTGCAAAAGGCAACAGGTAATAGTACCCAAAGTCCATATAGTCAAAGCTATGGTTTTTCCAGTAGTCATGTATGGACGTGAGAGTTGAACTATAAAGAAGGCTACACACCAAAGAAGTGATGCTTTCTAACTATGGTGCTGGAGAAGACTCTTGAGAGTTCCCTGAACAGCAAGGAGATTAAACCAATCAATCCTAAAGGAAATAAACCCTGAATATTCATTGGAAGGACTGATGCTGAGGCTGAAGCTCCAATACTTTGGCCACCTGACGTGAAGAGCTGACTCACTGGAAAAAACCCTGGTGTTGGCAAAGATTGAAGGCAGGAAAAGAAGGGGACGACAGAGGATGAGATGGTTGGATGGAATCATTGATTCAATGGACATGTGTTTGAGCAAACTCTGGGAGATGGTGAAGGACAGGGAAGCCTGGCGTGCTGCAAGACCCTGGGGTCACAAAGTCAGACATGACTGAGCGACTGAACAACAACAGTAACTGGGTTGTTGGCAGGAATTGGGTGAAATAATATTTATCCTGGGTTTCGTCTAACGGAGAGGCGTTCATCGGCGAGGTATCATCCTTGAGGATGACCTCCCGGGCACAGATCCAACCATGGAAGTTCAGTAAACAGGAACTCTTAGAATATGAAGTCTCTACTCAGGCAGTCTTCCAATAACCAGAATGAGGCAAATTTTCTGTAATCAAAATGCCTTCTCAGCAAGAGAGGGTCTCCCCCACAAGCCGCCTGGACCAGACAGCCCATCAGGCTTTAACCGACACCAAGATGGCAGTGGGTGATTGTACACTAGGGAGGCAGGGCAGTGACACTGCAGACCTGGGCAAACCACGAGGACCAGGCTCTCGTCTTCAGAGTTTCCAGGCAAAGCACAGCTCTGGAAGGCCAGGGAGTCTCAGGTACTTCCCTGAAGGCAGGTGCTCACATTCTCTCTGCAGTTCCTGGCTGCTCAGAGGATCACGGCTACATCCTTTGCAGGACAGAAGTATCAGTTTGACTAAACGTCTGTCTCAATGCTGCAGTCATAAAGCATACAGTGGTCACTCCTGCTATCCATGCCTTAAAGACTGGGACACTTTGAGGCTGGAATCCTTGAGGGGAGGTGGGGGGCAAGAACCAAGGCAAACCCAATGTCTTCCAGTGGGACAGAATTAGGGAGAAACCATGTAGACTAAAAAGCCTGTACTAAACAAGACTTGAATCAATAGATAATGATTTCTTGCCATGTCCTGGTTGTAAAAAAAAAAAATCTCCCTCTTGTCAGTAAAAATCAAGAAAGATTGCTCCACTCCTTATTTTTAAATAAAATGTATCATTTTCCATCAAGGCATCTCAATGTGCCAGAGAGATGAAAAGTCCCAGGCTTCTGTGGTTTCCTTTTTCCTTTTGCTCTCCTCCCTGGCTCTCACGCAAGAACCAGGTGCTTTCAGATGCCTCCCAAGAGGTTTCTAGAAGACAGGAGACGAGGAAGGGGGCGGTCACACAAAAGGCAGGGCCGGGCTCCATCCAGAGTTCAGACCAAGGCTGAGAAGAGAGGCAGCAAAGGGTCCCCCACATGCGCGGCCACAAGACGGCTCTTCCGGAAACAGATCTCACACCCGCTCGGTCCTGCCTTCCCCCATTCTTCTCCGTCCAAGACCCGAGGTCCCTGGCCGAGCTCCCAGGCAGCCAACTCTCCATGCCCTATCTCAACCGAGCTCTTCTCAGCTCACGTCCTCTGCCCCGGGGAGAGAGTGCCGTGGTTCTGACAATGAACTCCATCTGTGCTCGGATCCAGACTCCGCCTGGCCAAGGGCCCAGCAGCTCACTCCATCGCTCGGCACCTGCGCCCTGGACCCGGCACCAGCAGGATCCCCACCCAACCTGCTGGATTCTGCCCAGGTCTGTCTTTTCAGAACCCCAGGACGCAGTCCTGTGCGGGGTCCAAAGTCAGTCTCTGGACTCACTGAGGACCAGATTCTATTCCCAGAAAGTCACTGACCCTCATGGCAACTCAGGTTTCTAACAAACGAAGTGCCAGTCACTAAGTCTTATCTGACTCTTTGCGACCCCGTGGACTATAACCCACCAGGCTCCTCTGTCCATGGGATTCCCCAGGCAAGAACACTGGAGTGGGCTGCCATTCCCTTCTCCAGGGGATCTTCCTGATGCAGGGATCAAACCCGGGTCTCCTTCATTGCAGGCAGATTCTTTACTGTCAGAGCCACCGGGGAAGCCCTATAAAGGGTGACACGCATCCCTGGGTGGGCTCAAAGCACCAACCTTCCGGTTTACTGCCAGATGTGCTGACTGACTGCACCGCAGAGACACCAGGATAGTCTTCAAATCCCCTGGAGAAGGGAATGGCTACCCACTCCAGTGTTCTTGCCTGGAGAATCCCATGGACAGAGGGGCCTGGCAGGTTGCAGACCATGAGGTTTCAAAGAGCCTGACGTGACTGAGCGACTAACAAGCAAAATGAGAACATAAACGGTACCAACCTCCTGCAACAACTGCAGATACGAGAGATGCACGTGAAGCATTAACCACAGCACCACCCGGAAGGACTTCCCGTGACAACGGATCTTATTGTCTAATAAGGCAGCCAGGAGCCACAGGTAGCAAGTACGTACTTAGGATGTAGCTAGTGTGACCAAAGACTGGAATCATTTTTTTCATTAAACTTAAATTTAAATTCACACATGTGGCCAGTGGCTTCTGTGCTGGACAGTGGATTTTAGCGCATTGCTGGCACGGCATGTTCTCAAGAAATGTTGTTATAGTTGTTTATACTCTAATGTAGTTGCTCAGACCAAAAATAAAAAAGACCATATTATTGACATCGCCAGTCTCCCCGTCACAACTCTCAAAACGCATGCACATTTATGTTTTTACCTTCACCAAGAGATTTACGTCCCCTGGAGACAGTACTGAAGAGGGGCCCTGTCAAAGTAAAAATAAATAAATACATACACACACACATGCATGCACACTGCACATCCCATGTTTCTGCAGTGAGCAGACTCAAAATGTGGCTGTAACAGGTGACCCATCTACACAGGACACAAAGAGCCTGGTCTATGCCCCACACTTGGGAACCACAGGCAGACTCTTCCGAGCAGTCCTAACATCAGACTTTCTGGTCCTGGTCTTTCTGGGCCTCTCTCTCTCCTGCTGGCCCCTCCTTCCCCTTCCATCACCACCAGCAGGTCCGATGGGTACTGCGGAAGACAAAGGGGCAGGCTGTCCTTTACTCCAGATGGGTAATAGCTGCCACTGTCATTCACAATCTAGTATAAATCTAAAGCAATTCCTTCAGCTCTCCCAGGTGAAATAGCATTTTAAGCCTCATTCGTCTTTATGAGTTGGAAGTCTCTAACTTCAGGAAGGAGAGTTCAGAAATCAAAGCCTCTGAAGGTGTGAAGGAGTCTGCAGGTCACTGAGTTCACACTCAAACCCACGGTGAGTTGGGAAGTGGCGTGTAATGACCGTGGCCAGCCTGGAGCCCAAGTGGAGTGGAGGCTCGGGGAAGAGGGATTCTTAAGTAAGGACTGGAGACCGGCGTGCTACTCTGCAAACTTCTGCAAGTTGCAGTGGACAAGGAGTGCCAGAGAGCCCATTGTCCAGAGGGAAGGGGGCAGGTTTCCTCCAGAATGTGGGAAGCCGGTGACCACAATCAGCCTTGTGGTGGCTGGTTCCTTATGATTAAGTTTGAGTCAGGTTTATGAACTGTGAATCCAGTCTAGTCTGTTACAGAGACAATTTCCTGGCTGCCCCACTTTCCCTGACTCCATGGGGTTTCTGCCTCATCCTGTGGCTGCAGACAGTGGCAGAAGCATTGTGTACGTTTGCATAGGATAACCTTGGCACTGGCTGGGTGTACGCCATGCTTCCTGAGCTGAAATGCTCAAGTATTCAATCACTGCTCTGGGTTGCAAGAGGACGCCACCTGAGAGAGACTGGGGTCGGACTGAGTCAGAGTCAGAGGTTCTGAAGGGGCCCCTGGCCTGCAGGGAGAGCTCGCCTAGGCTGCAACTGCTGGACAAAGCCTAGAACACCCTTAGTTATCGGAGACCAACCCCGGGAAAGAAGGCCAACCTGTGCCACATGCTAATTGAGTAAAACTTTAAAAGGGGAGAGGGGTTTTATTTTGATACTGCATGCTTTCCCCTGGCAAGTTAATAACATAAGATTCATACTGTCCAAATTGGGAGGTTTTTTTTCTTTTACAAATTGGGATATTTTTATACTGCTGGCCTTGTATTCTGGGGGCTATTTTTCCGCTGACATTTGAGCCCTCTGCAGAGTTGTTAGAGTTCTATGAGCACGGCTGGGCATCAGTTAGGAGAGCAAGAACAAGGGGTGGATTTCCCGTCTAGGTACAGTGTGCCCTGGGGGATAATTTAATCAATACCCTGTTGTGACCCATTTCTGTGGGCCTCCTGAGAGAGGTCTGAACACACAGGAGTAAGGCCGGTGCGGGGGCCGTGGCCAGTCAGTGGTTGATGGGTGGGAAGTGCAGGGGTGCAGACAGACAGTCTGTGCCCTGCCCAGGCCCTCATTACCTCCTGGGCACCAGCCACCTGCTGCCAGGACGCTGGCTGGCTGGTCACAGAGATGCCAGCTACAGCCACTGACGGGCTGACGTGGGGATGAGTGAGAACCGCTTCCCGACGGGCCAACTCTGTTCGCGGCTCACACCCGAGCGCTCCCGGTGGGGTCAGGCCGAGGCTGGATGCCGGCTGAACCCACAACTTCGACTGCCTCTTTGCCCACCATGCCCTGCTTCCTTCCATCTTAACAGGCGTCACCTTAATCAATCATTAAGCACAAGAATCCCCACCAGAGGCTTTCTAGAGCACCCGGGTGTAGACAGGGGATTCCCGCTACAGGGATTCTAGGGGTACAGCCCTGGAGGAACCCCACCCAGGGCCCACTGTCCACCCTCGGAGGGCTGGTGACAGCAGGAGAGGCCTTGGTTGTCCCAACCCTGCACATCCCAAAGAATGGTCCCAGCTGCTCTGGAGAGATGACTACTGTCCTTGGAATGCCCTGCCTGAGAAGAATGCCTTTGTTTACCTAGGACCTTGGGCCATGCAGTTAACAGTGTCGTCTAAGGTGGGGGCCTGGGGCCAGGGAGTGTCAGTCTGACCTCTGGGAGGGCGGGAGATGGTGGAGTGACCAAGACCACCCAGGAAGGCAAGCCTGGTCTGGGTGAGCGTCCGTCAATGGCAACCCCTGCTGAATTTCAAGACCACTCAGGGTCACCCCCGTGGACTCGGATTACACACAACTTTTGGGAAAGCCGAGTGTGAGGCGGGGACATGTGGAGGCCCAGCCTCGTGTCTCAGGGGCTCCTTTCCTGGACTAAACCATCATCCTGAGTGTAACAGCTCTCCCGAGCTCTGGGGGCCCTTCTGGTGAGTCACTGAACCTGAGGGGAGTCCTGGAGACCCCTGAGAATGTGACTTGTCTGATTATCAAGACCAGAGACCCTGACAGTGACTCAGCAGTACCCAGGACCACGTTGGGGGAATGTGTTCTGTGAATTTAAAGGGAGTCAAGAGAGACCGATGCCCTCTGTCTGCCGGAAACCAGCTGTGAGACATCAGGGTTAGCCCATCCAGTCCGCTGGACTCTGCAGACACACTTCTCTCTGCAGAGGTGTCAAGGTCTGGATTTGGCAGAGGTCATCTGGACCCCCTTCAGCCCTTAGCCTGAACCTTAACTCTTCCACCCACTTCACAAGGGCCTGGCACTTGGGTACCGGGGCGGATTCTGGAGTTTTATTTGGCTGCTGTAAATCTGACTCTGTGGAGGAGGAGGGGCATATGAATAAGTACCCCCCAACCTCCAGCAAGACTTTTCAGTCATCCCTCTGGCAGGTCTTAATGAAGTTTCAGGACCCTTCTAGGAGACCAGGATGCCCCTCCGGGTGTCTGCTGCGCCCAGCAGCCTGGACGAGGCAGAGACAGACGCTCTCACCCTCAGGGGCCTCCAGGCCTTGAGTCTCTGCCTGACTGGCACTTGCAGCAGGCCGGGCTCCCAGAACAGGCAGACAGCCATCCTGAGGGCGAGCCTCTGCCCAGGGGAGTTCCCTGGTTTCTGAAACCAGTCTCGAGGCCTGGGACTCCCAGTCGTGGCTGCCACTGTCTCTTCCTTCTTGGGCAGCAGGTTTCAAAGGGCTGATTTCTCCTGTGTCTTCCCAGTGGCTTCCTGCCCACGCAGACCCGCTCATCCTCACTGTTCCTTCCCTGGAGGGCCCACCGGTAGCCTAGTTAGGTGGCTAAGCCTTCGGAGCATCTCTGGTGTTGGTAACAATCTGGGGGCTGGGTTCCCAGAGCTGATGCACTGCACACGAGGGACGCCTGCAGGAGCCGAGTGCACGGCCATGATGCCCGGGACCAGACACTCAGGACTGTCTCATCCTGCACAAGCCCCTGTAGCTCTCCTTACGAGAGAAGAAAGAAAGTTTCTACTCTAAAAGGGGGGAAACCAGAAGGAACTGACATTACTGAGAAAAAGGGCAGGACACGGGCCAGTGAGGAACTAGCCATGGACAAGAAGTGGCTCTTGTCCATTTGCTCACCCCCAGGTCCCCATCCATCCCTCTCAGTCCTGCTCCAAGTCCTGGGGGTGTATCAGGGGACTCAGCTGCCTCTGGCGCTCAGGTGAGCTGGACCAAAGAGAGGCACACGGGGAAACCAGGGGTGGGGGGCACTGCTCCCTCCCAGCCTCTGGCCAGGCTTCCTGGCAGTGGCTCTGAACCCGCAATTTCCGCTCCCATCTGGCAGCCCCTTCCCCACCATTCCGGCTTTCTCTTGGCTCTGAAGATGAGCGCAAGGTGGTACTGGCTTCCCTCCACGTTTATCTCTGGGCATCACAGCCACCTCTGATTAGTTCCCTCCGCCCACAGCTTTGTAAAAAGCCCCTTCTTAAAGCTTCTTGAGCCATCCGAGTTGCATTTTATTCTGGCTGAACCCCTGATGGTCAAGATTCATCCAGAACAGTTAGATGACATACTGGTTTGCCAGGAGGCCCTCTTTCTCCAGGATTTCCTGGTGCACCCTAAAAGAAGGGAGAAAGCAAACATTAACTCTGCTAAGCACGTCATCCTGATCCACTCTGCCCAGCCTCTCCCCCAACCTCTCTATCTGCCAAGCACAGCTCAGGAGAAAACAGATTGCCTGACCGTCAAGACTGGCGCCAACAAAAGCCCACGGCTTCCAACCTCAGCTTCAGACCCCGAGCCTCTCAGGGTACATTAACAGGGCCAATGCTCAGAGCAGTGAGCCACCCCGCTCAGAAGCCCTTTCCAAAACACAAAATTGAAAGTGCGTACGTGTGTGTGCACATGTGGACACACACTCACACATCTAATCTTCAACTCCGGCCGTCTTTTTCAAACACAGGCAGAAGGACTGACTTTGAAAAAGAGGAGGGTGAAACAGCAGGAGGTGTTGTGTGGGATGCACGCAGGAACTTACAAGGTTCTGAGAGCATCACACAGAAGCAAAAGGAGTGCAAGCAGACAGCACACGCTTAGAGGTCACGGTGAACGGAGAAGCCAGACACACAATAAGCTCCTGGGGGAGCGGGCGGGGCTCAGTGCAGAAAACAGCTCCTCCAGGGGTTTCCTGGTCAAGGGAGGCCGGGAGAGGGGAGGGCGGGGTCACCTGCACCCCTTGCCTTTACTTACATCCTGGCCAGCTGGTCCCTGGGGGCCGGGAAAACCAGGTGGGCCTCGAGATCCCTGAAGAAAAAGAAGACATCCCCCAACAGTTAAAACACAAACCAAGGGCCCCCTTTCCTGGGGTCGGTTCTCCTTGTCCAACCATCTGGTGCTCTGAGCAGCCTGATGGAATGTGGATACCTGAGAGCAGCCTGGGCTGAGGAGCAGCTGTCTTCAACACACAGAGAGAACACTCCGGAAAACCTCCCCCGTGAGCCCGACTGCCCAGGCCCCTTCGCAGGCCCCCTTCCTACTCCTGCAGTGAGACGGGGCTGAGCTCACCCCGGGCGCACGGTCGGTTACCAGCCTCGGGGGCCCGCCGGTGGGACAGACTGACATGCGAGAGGCCCAGTGCAGAGATGGGCACTCAGGTGACTGTTAACTATTTTTTATTGGAAAGTCGTTGCCATCCTACTGATAATTTCCAGATGGTATCAGGAGTCGGCCCAAATCATCTTTCAATTACGGATCTCACTTCCTACAGGAAATCTTCCTAGACCTTCCTCACAGATTAAGAGAGCGCCCTCACGGGCTCCTGGCTCTGTGGCTGGGGGCAGTGAAGCCGGGATTCAAAACTGCTTCCTCTGGCAACGTGATGACATGCGTGAAACCACAGCTGTCTGTCTAGAGGGAAGCAGAGGTGGCAAAAAGCAAAGACAGCGCCGGTCTCCCCGGCTGTCACTGAGCTCACGGCACTGGACGACCCGCCTCCCACCTCCACCTTTCCACAGCTGAGTGCCTGGGTCTTGGAGAGTCTGCACTGTGTAACGTTAAAGATTTTTTTAAATTACTGTCTTTGATGGCCCCTCCGACTTCAAATGGCTTTGATTAGCGCATAATTTCTCCCATCAAGACACAGCCCTGTATTTAAGTCATACTGTACCATAGCACCTTTCTCTCCCGGTGGTCCAGAGGGGCCCTAAGAAGCAAACAGACAAGAGAGTAAGCAAACTGGAAGGGAAACGTTTGTTTAAACGTGTTGTGGTGTGTATCTCTGAGGCTAGGTCCTTGAGGAAGAGCCAACGCCCTCCCATCTTTTTTTAAGAAAAAACTTTTTATTTTGTCTCGGGGAATAGTTGACTGACAGTGTTGTGACAGTTTCAGGTGGACAGCAGAGGGACTCGGCCACACATGCACACGATCCACTCTCCCCCAAACTCCCCTCCCATCCAGGCCGTCACATAACCTTCAGCAGAGTTCCCTGTGCTGTATAGTAGGTCCTTGTTGGCTATCTATTCTAAATACAGCGGTGTGTACATGGCCAATGCCAAACTCTAGCTGTCCCTTCCTCCCATCCTTTCTCCGAGGCAACCGTTTAAGTCTGTGAGCCGGTTTCTGTTTTGTAACTTCAATTGTATCGTTTCTTTTTAGAGTCCACATGTAAAGGATGTCACATGATGTTTCTCCTTCTCCTTCTGAATTACTTCACTCACTATGACACTCTCTAGGCCCACCGATGTTGCTGTAAATGGCAATAGTCATTCTTTTTCAGGGCTTCCTGCATCTTTAAGGCACAGCGTCACCCCCTCTCTCACGCATCCACTACCGCTGTGTGTGGGGATCCTCCTGGAACCTTCTCCATCTGCCCTGCATTGGTGCTGCCCCATCCTGGCACCCCGCGGGTGCCTGACGCCTAGCCCATCTCTAGCCCTGGTGTGGAGTGGACCCCGCATTTCAGCATTCTTGTGCTGCGTGCCCTGCTTGCTTGGGGGGGATGGGCGGGGGAAGGGGCACGTCTGGACTCCCCAGAGTGGGCTGCATGGCTGATGCTGCAGTGGTGCCCCTTCCTGCACACGCATGCATGCATACAGATACACGTGCGCACATGCGCACACACACACCAGGGTCTGCCATCCCACACGTGGGACCAGCCTACAACCTGGCTTCCCGAGCTGCACTGCAGAGGCGCGCCCTGCCTGAGGCACTAGTGTTGAGTGGCAGGCCCCGAGTCAGCGGCACTGGCCCTGGGCCCCAGGCCTTCGCATCTGCAGAGAAGACGCCGCCCTGCCCTCCTGCCTGGACACGTTCTCCTTGCCACACATGGGTTCTCAGTGCAGATGTCGGCACCCTTGGATGTCTCCCAGGCCTCTGCCAGGGGGCTCGTTAGAACCGGTGCCCAGCCCCTGGGTCACCCCGTCTGGGACAGATGGCCTGGTACTGTCAGCGCTTCCAGGCCTGTCTGTCCTCTCTCTGCCCTGGGGGCGCTCAGCACGCACTCTCCAGGACTCAATCCCGGGAACAGCCGGGACACAGCAGAGCCCAGCACACGGCATGCTGCTAAAATTAAAATTTTATGGTATGAGAACTTGAAAATCAAGTGTTATCATCCTCATCACTGATGATCAAACTAAGGCCAGAAGAGACAAAGAACCAGCCCAAGCCACATCGCGAGTCCCTCTCCAAGTGGGGTGAGTCCCACCACCTGTTCTTGGTCCCGGGCACCCAGGAGAACCTCCGAGATATCTGAAGAGGGAGCAGAGATTTCACACAAAGGCACAGGCCCCAGACAGTACGACAGACCAGGTAACCTAAAAGCCTGCCTATTAAATACGTCCCAGAAATTCCTGATAAAATAAAATAAGCATCCTTCTCAGTGTAGAGTTGAGCACTAAAGTAGGAGAAACTTCCAGAGAACTAAGTCAAGCAGGTAAGAAGACAGCGGGTTCCAGGCTTCCCTGGTGGCCCAGTGGGCAAGAATCTGCCTCTCGATGCAGGGGTCGGGGGTGGGGGGGGGGGCGGTGTGTGTGCTCAGTAGTGGGCCTCTTTGCAACCCCATGGACTTTGGGACCCCATGGAGCTCCAGCGGGCACCTCTGTCCATGGAATTTTCCAGACAAGAATACTGGAGTGGGTTGCCATTTCCTACTCCAGTACTTTACTCGTATCAACCTAAAAAATCCTCCCAAGAAACACAAACAGCCCTTTTAACCCTCATAGAAGATTTCTATAAGAGCAATACATGAAATAATTTCCTTATTGTGCTCTGCAAATATTTACTGGGAGCCTCACATACACCAAGCATGGTAGACAGGGGACACGGGTTCAATCCCTGGTCTGGGAAGATTCCACGTGCTAAGCCCGTGTGCCACAACTACCAAGCCTCTTCTCCAGAGCCCGGAAGCCTCAGCTACTGAAGCCCGTGCATGTCGAGCCCGTGCTCTGCAACAAGGGAAGCCCAAGCGCTGCAATCAGGGCGTTCCCCCACTCTCTGCAACTGGAGACAGCCCTTGTGCAGCAATGAAGACCCAGTTCAGCTAAACATAAATAAGTATTTTTTTTTAAGAGAAGACAATGGACTCAGAATCCCACCTGGAATCTCCCTGACTCAGAGGTCACTTCCCCCTCCATGAGCTTTCATCAAGATGAAGGTCAATGGCACCCGTGGACCAATATATATACATCCAAATTTCATTCCTACCACAGTAGCTCCTTACAGAGGCTGAATACTTACTTCTCAAGGAAAGGGCTAAGGACAGTTTATTACTGGCCTGGGGCATGCTGTCAGATTTTAGAGGCACTTTTTGTTTCCAAATTGAATTCCAAGATCCACCTCAAGCATTTGACTTGTTCATCAGACTAAGTGTTGGATTCCTCTCATCTGTCATTTAATATAACATCCACTTGTGATGGATGGAATTGGTTGTCAAAAAGGTCTTCATTTCAAATCTTAGTTCTCTCAGTTATTAATTGTTTGAGCTTGAGCACATCACTGTGTTTCTCTGAGCTTCAGCTTCCTTATTTATAACATAAAGCTGGGAGATCGCCTTGGCTCCTATGATCAGAAGCAGATCCTCGAAGTAGAGAAAAGGACCAGTGCCTGGCCCGTAACAGGCATGCCCACAGCTGTCTTGACACTATACTTTTAAGAAATAAAGGAGTGTGCTGTGGAGGAGGGATTGTGGAACGACTTCCCAATGTCAGTCTGAAATCTGAAACCTAAACACATGTTCCACAATAACAACCCTATTTCTGAGATCACACCCTCTGATGGGTTTGTTCAAGAGTCACTTTACCCAACACACATATTTTGGCCTTTGATATCGTGTTCCACTTAAAAGGAACTACAACTCCTTGGAGAAATGACTGATCCCAGAGCTGGTCAAGGAGTATATTCAAATCTGGAACATCCTGTCATTCCAAAGATCAGGGAAACTACCCATCAGCATCTCTTACATCTGCATTGGCAGGCGGGCTCTTCACTACTGTGGCTCAGCTGGTAGAGAATCCGCCTGCAGTGCGGGAGACCTGGGTTTGATTGCTGGGTTGGGAAGACCCCCTTGAGAAGGGAAAGGCTACCCACTGCAGTATTCTGGCCTGGAGAATTCCATGAACTGTATAGTTCATGGGATCACAAAGAGCTGGACATGACTGAGTAACTTTCACTTCCACTTTTTCTTTACCACTAGCACCATCTGGGAAGCCCAAAGACTGCTAGGCGTGTGTCAAAAGTACTTAGGGCCACCCCAAGGAGGCTCTGATTTGCATCAGATAAGACAATCTGGACAGCAAAAGGAAGAATATCTGCCACACATTAAAACAAACTGAATGTGTTTAAATCTGAGTTCAAAATTATTGATAAAAACCAAAAACACTTCATTGATCATCTTTGCAAGATACCAGGGAACTAAGTCGTTATTTGAAAATAATTAACAGGAAAACATTATAATCAGCCTTCCGTAGGAAGGGCTCCACTGGGTATCCAAACTGTAAATGAGGGAACACCTCTCCATATAGAAGGACTGGAGCTAATACATAAAAGAACTGATTGAACCAATTTGCAAGCCTTGATGTGCTAATTGATCTAAGGCTTGGACATCAAAGGCTGTGAAGGTCAGGACAAGACACCACCAGACGTCAGATACTTCCTGCTGGAAGGACACACAGCCTGTGAAGTCTTGCCAGAAAGAGCAAACCCGAATTTGCTCCAACCCTGAGGCCCAAGTATGGGTGTACAGGAAACACGGGGACCAGGAAGCACTGAACTACTCTGGGAGCGACGTCCAGACCATGGGAAGCTCCATAAGACCAAGCAAAAAATCTTTTTTCATCAATTAAAAAACTGCAATTTATAGATATCTAAACTTGAAATTTGATCCCCTCTAGCTTGCTCCTCCTCCCACAGATATCTATCTGAAGACACAGCACATTTTATTCTCCATCATCTTTTATCTGAAGGGCTCATGGGTACCAGGCTACGTACTGGGCTCCCAGGGCAGGTTCAAACCCTTGCTTTGCCCTTCTCAGCAGACTGAGCCAGGCCCACTGTCTGAACCTCTCCAAGCCTGAGTGTCCTCATCTGTAGGCTGGACACAATCACAGTTCAGGCTCACAGGACCACTGAGAAGACTGAGGAAGGTAATGCATTAAAAAGTCAGCACTGGAGCCTTGCCCATTTGTGTAAGCGCTCAGTAGGCCTTGGGAATTATTATTAGGAACCAAAAAAAACCTTGTTGAGATTAGAAAGGAGCATTTTCAATTGGAAGTGAGAGTAGAAATTTATTTAAAACCTTTTTTTTACTTCCAACAACAGAGGAGTCCCCCTGAGACTTCAATCTAAAAGCCAAGATTGGAATATTTGGGATACTCAGCTCCTGGTTATACAAGGGGCCAGGTGGCACTAGTGGTAAAGAGCCCACCTGCCAATGCAGGAGACCTAAAAGACATGGGTTCAATCCCTGGGTCAGGAAGATCCCCTGGAGGACGGCCTGGCACCCGACTCCAGTAATTCTTGCTTGCAGACTGCCATGGAGCCTGGAAGGCTATAGTCCACAGGGTCACAAAGAGTCGGACACGACTGAAGTGATATAGCACGTGCTCTGGGGCCCGGGGCGGTGACAGCTTCTCCTCTGCAGCCCAGGGGACCTCACACTGAGCACAGAACAGGAGAGCACTGGGGTGAATGAAGCTGCAGCCCCTGTCTTAAGTCCTTGGGGTGACTGCCCAGAAATGCCTGGGGGCCCCAAGTAGCAGCCGGGCGAGATGGGGCTACTGTCTGCACACACTCCTTTAGAAGGGCAACAGGCCAGCCTGACCTGGGGTCAGTAGGAGCAGCAGTGTGGGTTCTTAGAGACAAAGGAACTGGACTAAACCCAGAGACAAGATATATGAACAGAAACAACAGCGAGACTTGCAAGTCAGTAGGTCAAAAGCAGTAAAGAACGTGAGACGACCCTGGCAAGAGGAAAGTGTGTTCTCAGTCACTCAGTCGTGTCCAACTCTCTGCGACCCCATGGACTGTAGCCTGCCAGGCTCCTCTGTCCATGGGATTTCCCAAGCAAGGATACTGGAGTGGGTTGCCATTTACTCCTCCAGGGGATCTTCCCGGCCCAGGGATCGAACCCGCATCTCCTGAGACTCCTGCCTTGGCAGGTGGGTTCTTTACCACTAGCACCGCCTGGCAAGTCTGGCACAAGGAAGGACTATGTAAACGTGAACCCCTGCTCTACTGCTGCCCTGGCTTGGAGAGCAGCTAAGGGCATCTGCTTGGAGCTAGGATGTTGGGGTCCAATCCTAGCTCCCTGACATCCTAACTGTGACTTCAGGCAAGGGTCACATCTCTTACATGGATTCCCTCATTCGTAAAATGAAAGACAGAACAGGATCTGCTTGGCAGGGTGGCTGGGAGGACTGGATGAGAGTACGTCCATGAGATAAGTGAGGGGATGGGATGAGTGTGGGTATCTTGCTCAGAGCTGGATGCTGCAAGTGAGCAGGCCACGTGAGCTGTAGTCATGACCTCCCCAGCTTTTAGTGGCTTTCATTTCTAGTCTTGCTGTATTACTCCCTGGAAGAGGGGGGAGTGGGGAAAAGAACAGCTCCACTCAGGACCCCTGACAGATGCTTTCACACACCATCAGTGCCATGCTTCCTCTCGCTCTGTCTGCAGCTCTACAAAGGGCTGTGAGCTCGTTTTCTTTGTATGTGAACCCTCAGTGCCTGAGCAAAGTCAGAACAAGTGACTCCAGAGAGGGAATGTTGAAGAGAGATGGGAGAGGCGATTCCAGGCAACAGAGACTAAGAAAGATGTCAGGGGGGGAGTTTTATGGCATTTAAAGGTTCAAGGCAAGCTCCCAGGTGTCACTACCAACATGACTGCGCTGCAACCCTCCCTACACCCTTGATCTACAAACTAACACTCAGGCCGGGGTCCTGGAGTGCAGGCTGCCAGGGGGAGGCCTGCCCTCGCTGACCCCAGACTCAGAGGCTCAGTGAAGTTCAACAGCACTCTGATCTGCCCTCAGGCCTAACTGGGTCATTTTTAAGCTTATCAGACCCTGCTAAGGAAGATCGGAGGCAACCTTAAGGTAAAAGAGATGTTTTGTTAATGTCTTGAAGGGAGAAGTGGAAACGCCAAACAACTCTCTCTCCATCCACTCCCCTGCCCGTGATGTGCAGAGGTTGGCAGAGAAAGCCATGGGCTCCCTTCCAGGGGTAAGTGCTGCTCCTGGCTGCCCAAGCCTTGGAGCGCAGAGCCACAGGAGGATGGACCAGAGGAATCCAGCCTTAACGTGAGGAGGTGATGGAAATGAGCAGTCCCACCCACACTGGGGAAGCCGCAGGCCAGTGGAGCAGAGGAAGAGAGCTGGCTTTGGAGGACTGGAAGTGATGGCCCTGGCCCTGGACTAGCTGTGTGACGTCAGCCAAGTCACCTCCCCTTCTGAACCTCAGACTGTTTACGTGGAGAGCACTGAAGAAGCAGACACCTTCAGTGCGAGTGTGATCACTCGGTGGTGTCTGACTCTCTGCGACCCCATGGGCTGTAGCCCACCAGGCTCGTCTGTCCGTGGGAGTTCCCAGGCAAGAAGCCTGGAGTGGGTTGCCATTTCCTCCTCCAGGGGACCTTCCCGACCCAGGGATAGAGCCTGCGTCATCCTACATTGCAGGAGGATTCTTTACCCCTGAGCCACCAGGGAAGCCCTAGACACCTTCAGTGACCCTCTCCAGCACCTCTGGGCATGCACCCACCTGGCAGGTCCTGGCTGAGGTGCCTGCCCTGGGGCATCTGTAGCTGCAGGGGGATGCTTGGCCCAAGCACCAGCCCCCACCCACCCCCAGCAGCCCTTCTCCGACGCCCACCAGGAGTCGACGCTGGCTCTGCCCCGACTTTTGTAGAACACCTCTGCAGCTGCCCCCTGTCGTCTCCAGGGCCTTGTCGGGGGAGGATGCCACTCCCAAGGGGTGATTTCTGAGATAATTCCCCCAATAAATCCACAGCCCTCGAACCCTGATCTCGGGAGATGCTAATGCAGAAGCCCAGCCTTCAACAAAGGATAAACCAGCTTTCACAGGACAGAAGGACTGAGGACATGGATGCTCTGGACCCAGCACCAGACACAGACCACTCAGCCCGTGGCAGGGGGCTGCCGAGCCTGGGGGCGTGAGGGGTGCACTCACACCCTGTCATCAGCCTGCCCCGCCTCCGCACCCCACTGAACCCTCACACAGACGGCCCGGCCACCAGGAAGGAGCCCGGGCCAGCAGCCAAAGACAGGATTTATGGAAGCTCGATAAGGTCTCACCCACCACGGAAGCTTTTAATCAGTGCAAGTGGAGGAAGGACCCTGAACGGTTGACTTGTGGCCTCTCGGCTGGAGGAAGCCAATTCCTTTTCAGGTGGAATCGCTTGGGTGGGGACGTATTTCAGGGGTGATTTCATGGCTCTGACGTGGGAGGTGGGGAGGCAAGTGTCCCCCTCTGCTGCCTGGCTTTCTGGTTAAGGTTTTCCTACGGTGAGTCCCGGGGAGTGGACGGGACATGCAGAGACCCGTGAAATGATGGCGGGACCACTCCAGGTCAGTTTCTATTCTAAGCGGCCAACGCCTGCAGGACTCAGAATCCTGACTCCAACAGAGAAGGCCTTGTTAAAAGCAGGATTTCAGAAAAAAAAGAAAGCCTGAGCCTGCTGTATTTTTTCACTACACCTTTTCCCATATTGTTTCTTCTAGTTACCAACAGATTGTAAAAGACAGCCAAAGACGAAAGATAAAGCTGATGCAATAGAGGGGTTTTTTCCATCAGCAATTTTAGCAGAGAAATTAAGAAAAACAGATTACATCTGGGCATTTCCAAGAGGATACTACCTGCCTTCTCCCTGTTTCCCAGGGACATTTAGGATGAGGCAAGGGCACGGGTCTTCCCACCTTGAAGGCAGCCCCGTTGCTGGGAGTGGAGTGGAAGCGAGGGGGTCACTTCCAGTCATTTCCGGGAGGAAGAGGACACAGACAAGGGTTCTGGGGGGAGTTTTAGGGAGAGAGTGAGAGGGTGTAAGAGCAGCAAGGAGAGGGGGTTTACTTAACAAGTGGTGCTGAGGGTGATGGCGCTTCCAGGTGGCTCAGTGGTAAAGAACCCACCAGCCAATGCAGGAGAAGCAGAAGACACGGGTTCGATCTCTGGGTCGGGAAGATAACCCCGGAGAAGGAAATGGCAACCCATTCCGGTACTCTTGCCTGGGAAATCCAGAAAAAGCCCATAGGGTGGCAGAGTCGGACACGACTTAGTGGC
Organism: Dama dama; assembly: GCF_033118175.1. Taxonomy (NCBI): domain Eukaryota; kingdom Metazoa; phylum Chordata; class Mammalia; order Artiodactyla; family Cervidae; genus Dama; species Dama dama. The sequence goes on along the minus strand of NC_083701.1, from coordinate 5,325,759 downwards.
TGAACACACACACTATAATACACTGGGCTTCCTCTCAGATCCTCTGAGACAAATGAGGCATGGTGCAACTTTGTTTCTTGAATGAGGAACCAAGCAGAGACCAGGTCAAGCATTGCTCCGGTTTATATTCAGATTACGTTTAATGGGGGTAAAGTCTGATTGTGCTTCTGGGTTAAGATGATGATGATGACAACAATATCATCCATGATACACAGGCAGTTTGGATTCGATGAGGCTTAGCAACCATATCAGAAAACCACTAAGTATCAGAGCTTCCTAGTCGACTGCTGTGGATTATCCACCAAAACCACCAATCCAAAGACCACTTCAGAGATTTTATTTGCAGGTAAAATCCCTTCTTAGGGGCTTCCCTGGTGGCTCAGCGGTAAAGAATCTGAGCCTCTACCTGCCAATGCAGGAGACACGGGCTCAATCCCTGAACTGGGAAGATCTCACGTGTCCCATAGTAACTAAGCCCATGGCCCACAACGACTGAGCCTGTGCTCTAGAGCCTGGGAGCTGCAACTACTGAACACACCCTCACAACTACCGAAGGCTGCGTGCCCTACAGCCCATGCGCTCCGCACCAAGAGAAGCTGCAGCGAGAAGAAGCCTGAGCACCCCAACTACGGAGTAGCCCTCACTTGCTGGGACTAGAGAAAAGCCCTCATGGCGATGAAGACCCAGCAAGGCCAGAAATAAATAAATAAAATAAAATTATTTAAAAAAAACCCTTTCTTGATTCCATTTATGTCCTCACTGATATATTAATTGAAGAGGGATAATGAACTCACCTTTGCCTGAAAAAGCATGAAGGCAAGTCACTCCTCCAAGACCACACCCCTCCCCCAACCAGCCCAAGCTCACTGGCTATCACTCAGTTTTTGCAAAGTCTTACCAGTGAGTCCTTTCTTTCCCCCTTTTCCTTTTTTAATAAGCTTTGTTCTTTCACTCCTCTGAAAGGACACATCTTGATCTCCCCAGAAGCCTTCTTCCCGTAAGAAATACACCAGGTTTTTAACAGCATCAGCTACAGTGGACAGACCTACAGCCTGACTGACCCGGGGATCAGTGACCCACCACAGGTCAGCCGGGAAAGGAGCGGCCCAGCTGTTGCAGCAGGCTCCAGCTGCGTGTCCTGGAGCGAGAAGGTGCTGGGTGGGTAAAGACTCACCGGAGGGCCGGCATCCGCCACGCCTGGCTCTCCACGGTTGCCAGGAGAACCAGGGATCCCAGGCGCACCGCGGTCCCCCTGGAAAGAGAAAACAACACAGTCAAGATGTCAGCTCTGGGCAGGGGAGAGCAAAGGTGCAGGACAGTTCTGTTCCTCCCCTGCTCTGGACCACACCCTCCAGCCAGCATCTCTCCCACAACCCACCCTGCACGCCCACTCGAGTTCATCCAAGCTGCCCCTCACCACACTCAGTCCAACATGCCTGGACCACCGGCACCAACCGTGACCACCCAGCGTTGCCCATGGCTCCAGATGTGATTATAACAATAGGACCCCCACCACAGGTGACCACAATTCCAAGTTTTACTGTGCTTTTTCCACGTTTCTCCTGCCCCCATCCTGAATTCACCCCAGATTCGACCATGTATCCACATTTCAACCCAATTTCCACATCATCAATAAATGATTTCATCATTTTACCAATAATGTGCCAAGTACCTATATTTTGTGGGTCACTTTTCCAGGGGTTGCAAGGGGCAAGAATGACTGAGATATAATCTCTGCCTTCAAGCATGGTGGTTAATAGAGTGTAGGTTTACACGCTGGCTTCAACACTTGGTGACTGCTGGCTTCAGAGGGCAACAAGTTCCTTCATTTATGAAGGCCAGGTTATGCCAGGAGCTGCCGGGCCAGCAGCGGCCACGTGTGTCCGGAGATCGCGCAGACAGAGGGCCTGGCATGGCAGTCACTGAGCGTCAACTGCTGTGGCTGTTGCTGCTTGCAGATGCCCATCGTTCTGGGCTTTGATCGGACGTGGGAACGGAGAAGGAAAGGACAGCAGGGGAGGAATTCCGTTTGCTACTTTCTGTAGAAGGACACTGAGACGGTCATACATTCATATTCACAATTTCAAAATTCTCGACCTCTGAAAACAAGTGTTTACCCTAACTCATCGGGCAACAAAAGCTGACTTGTACTGACTCGAAGGCTAATTACAATCTTTAGACATCCCCTTTTTCGTGGATATTTACACATTTCTATGGCATCATTATAATGAGTTTGACAAGGAATTTTGCCCCACATACCACAGTAAATGCTATTTGCATCACTTGTAAATTACTACTTTTCTAATTCCAAAATAAACTCAATCCAAAGCACACAGGACCCACACAACTCTGCATAAGAAACTGTACCCCAATATTAGGTCAGCAGATGGCAGCCAAGCCTAATACTGAAATGGGGGGTGACCCTAGTCAAACACCATCTCCAGGGTGAGTTAATTTATATGACAAATGGAAGTAGCCTTAGGAGGTCTTCATGAAGAGTCAGTTAGATAATGTGCAGCAAATTTATTTCAGGTAGAACCTGACATTGCTAGGCAACACTGCTTTATTAAGGCTTATGTTTTTAAACATTAAATGAAAATCCTATTAATAACCGGCTTACCCTGCAACCACCATCTCAATTTGAAAACTTTACATCTGGACCTTTTAGAAAAATAATGCTTCAATGATTTGTTTTTCCCACAGCATGACTGTTGCTTGGACGAGTTTGTAAGTTATATAGTCATTCAACAAATGTTGGTTGTTTATTCACAGCAAACTGCAATCTGGCTCCACGACCAAAGATGACTCATTCAGGGGCCCTGCCCATTTCCAATGCTCTGTGTTAAATTCAGGAGAGAGATCTGAACAGGTTTGCGAAGTTCTCACGAAAGAGATGAACCACAGTCTAAACTCTCCCTAAACCCTGGTAACACTGTCTCTTTCCCTCCTCCCCGCAGGTCCGCGGTGTCCTGAGGACCACAGCCTCTTTCTGGCCCACCCTCACCTCTGCACACAATCCCCGAGAAATCCTCTTCAGAGCCCCAGATGGTGCATCCTGTTTATTTAGAATAAAATGATGTGGCTGATTCTGGGGAGTACAAGATGCCTGGGACTGCCAGAAAATCTGATTTCTGTGCATGGGGAAGGTGGGAGGGGAGGAAGTCAAGAAATAAGGCGAAGGTGGAAAAAAGCGCAATGAACTAAGAGTGATACAATCAGTGCGAGGTCCCTCACCAGCACATTGGACAGTGAGAGGAAGAGGCAGAGGAGTTCCCACTGGCCGCCAAGTGACCGCAAGTCCAGTCTCAGGACTGAAACCGGGTCCCCTTAAAACCATGTTGCCCTGTGGGTTCACGACTAACCTCTCTATCCAAAACTTTACTCCTGTTCTTGCCCTGCCCATTCCCCCCAGGATAAAACAGGATCAAAGAAAAGGGGGGCAGGGCTGAAACTGAGCAGGACTCTGCAGGGTCTTCCCGGGTGTAACTCCCCCCACGCCCTGTCCTCACTTCTTGTCTGGCCTACCCAAGTCCCAAAGAGCAGACTCAAGCAGTTACTGATTACGGAAGAGAGGGGAAGCAAGAACAGAAAAGCAGAAACAAAGGAAAAGCAGTCAAGCAAGAAAAGCAATGATGACCTAAACAGTGGCTGAGCAATGAAACAGTCTCACAGGACTCCCAGTTTCTCCGGAAGGGATACACATAAAAATCGGACTTGTACTTCTGAGCTGTGATGCAGAAACCAAGATCCCCTCAAATTAGAGGATGCTGACCAGCATGTGGATCCCAGACTGACTGGAACCAGAAGGTTGATGATTAAGATTTCCAACATCACCCTGTTGCCTCACCACCGGTCAGAAAGATGTCCACTAACTGATCACACACCCTATGACCCTCATCTAAATGCTGCTCTTAAACCCTGTCTGAAAGCTGCCAGGGCTTCGAGTCTCACTTGCCTCCCCATTCTCTTCTCTCCAGGCATCAAACACTGCTTTCCTTCACCCCGTGGCAGCAGGCCGGCTTTGCTGTGCATCAGGCAAGCTGGCTCGCGTTTGGTTCGGTCACAGAACAATGTCAGCCTGGTCCTGTGACCTTGGATGAATCCCATAATCTCTCTGGCACCCTTAAGACCCTCATCAATGAGGAAACAAAAGAACATTTTACCAAATTCCCACATATCTACTATAGACTCATTTACAAGGTAAGAGACGGTATAACATGGAGTGTGGAGTGTGAAAAGGTGTATATTATATTTTATCAGCCAAGTTAGACAACAAAAAATAAACTAAGCACAATACATGTTAGAAAAATCCATATTCTTTTGCACCCCAGGTTCTCCTTTAAAATAGTTAATGTAGGGACTTCCCTCGTGGCCCAGTGGTTAACCGGGGACACGGGCTCCGTCCCTGGCTCCGGCAGACTCCGCGTGCCTCAGGGCTACTGAGCCGGTGGACTGGCAGCCTGCGCTCTGCAGCCAGGGCAGCCAGCGCGGGGGGAGCCTGAGCGCCGCAGGAGAGCGGTCCCCACTCACTGCACCCAGAGGAAACCCGAGTGCCGCGGCGAAGACCTGGCCCAGCCAGAAATAAACACAAACTAAAACTGAAAGTTAACATACATCTCCCTTGTACTTTGTTTTAGCTTGCCTCCTCTCTTCTTCCCAAGGCTGCATACTATGCACAGCATAAAACACTAACAACTGCAGCTAAACACGCCAAGGATGCAGCGTGTGTTCTTCTAAGTAACTGTGCACGCTCCTGCTTCTTGAACCAGCTGATCCCCGCATGGGGGTCTTCTTTCATCCAGGTTCTAAGCTTCCAAATACTTCAGTTCAATTCAGTCACTCAGTCGTGTCCGACTCTCTGGACTGCAGCACGCCAGGCTTCCCTGTCCGTCACTAACTCCGAGGGCTTACTCACTCATGTCCGTCGAGTTGGTGATGCCATCCAACCATCTCATCCTCTGTTGTCCCCTTCTCCTCCTGCCTTCAATCTTTCCCAGCATCATGGTCTTTTCAAATGAGTCAGTTCTTCGCATCAGGTGGCCAAAATATTGGAGTTTCAGCTTCAGCATCAATCCTTCCAATGAATATTCGAAGGACTGATTTCCTTTAGGATTGACTGGTTGGATCTCCTTGCTGTCCAAAGGACTCTCAAAGAGTCTTCTCCAACACCATAGTTCAAAAGCATCAATTCTTAGGTGCTTAGCTTTCTTTATAGTCCAACTCTCACATCTACACATGACTACTGGAAAAACCATAGCCTTGATTAGATGGACTTTTGCTGGCAAAGTAATGTCTCTGCTTTTTAATATGCTGCCTAGGTTGGTCACAGCTTTTCTTCCAAGGAGCAAGCATCTTTTAATTTCATGTCTGCAGTCACCATCTGCAGTGATTTTGAAGGCCCCCAAAATAAAGTCTCTCACAATTTCCATTATTTCCAAATACTTACCCACCAACTAAAACTCAGCCCAATCATTTCATTTCCTTAAACCCACCTTTGCCTGCCCGCCTCTCAGCCTTTGGAAGACATTTGAATGTATCGTCATTAACTTTAACACACCACCCTCCCATTGTATCTGACCCTCTGACTTTTATTTAAGGATCTTAAAAGAATAAATTATCCATTGATTCATTCATCCATTAGTTCAACAAATATTTGTCAAGTACCTAAATGGAGTCACACCCTATGCCGGGCACAATATCTACACACTTCTGCATCCACAATGCCTAGTGTTGGGCCTGGAACAGCCCTTTAACAGCAAATTCCTGAATGCCTGAATGACCGAATCTATCATCACTCGCCTTTTGTCAGGTACTAAATTTTGCTGTTGACCAAAATCAACTTTTTGCTCAGGAGGGAACATGATGAATGACCTCTGGCAGTCCTGCCAAGAATCTGAGTCAGGATTGATCTCTGCTGCAGGGGCGCTGGCCTGGCTCCATTTGTATGTTTATGGCCCTCTGTGATGCTAACACTTCCCTGAAGCAACAGCTTAATGGACTGAAACTCGGAGAAAATGGCTCCAAGAAAAGAGCCAAAGACCTTAAAGCTTGGTCAGAAAATGCAAGAAGGTTACTGATTAGAAGAAAGGGGGCATGTGAGCTCTAATCTATAATAGTGACTGTGGTATCTGTTTTGGTTGCAAGACACTCTGAGCCAGTTCAACAGTGTTTATGGAGGAAAATGTGTGAGGTCGTGGAAGGAGGAGGTCATTTATTGAAAAACTATGTGCCGTGAGATTACTTATCCACGGGAGCCGGTTGGGGGTTAACCACGTTTTACTCCTTCATACAGAAAAGGAACAGAGTCTCAGAAACAATAAGCCACTTGCCCTTGTCATAGATCTTGGGCTTCCCATGTGGCACGAGTGGTAAAGAACCCGCCTGTCAAGGCAAGAGACATAAGACATGTGAGTTCACTCCCTGGGATGGGAAGATACCCTGGAAGAGGGCGTGGCAACCCACCCCAGTATTCATGCCTGGAGAATCCCATGGACAGAGGAGCCTGGAGGGCTCTAGCTCATAGGGTCGCAAAGACTCCGTCAGGACTAAAGTGACAGCCACGCACGCATCTGTCTTACAGGTAGCTGGACTGGGATCCTAACCCAGCTCCGTCGGAAGGCAAAGCTTGCTCATTTCACTAGAAACGAGTCCACCCAAGAGAAGGAACGGCATCTTTAAGAGTCTTTTTGTGGCTGTAAGTCATTATGAAGGGCTGAGAAAGCACCAAGGAAAATCCTGGTAGGGTGCTCTTAAGTGCCCAGGGGTTTTCAGCACCAGGGACAGCACCCGGGCAAGGCCCACGGCTGAACACGGGTGTCTCTCCCCTTCCTCCCACCTTGTCCCGCCACGAGCCCTGCATTCTACAACTAAAGATCTCTCTGGTTCCAATTTACCTTCCCAATGCCGGCTGACTAGGGAAACCTTTATTCTAAACTACATTCCACCTTGCAAATGTATACAGTATTAACACTGAAAGTGTCCTCTGTTTACACATCTCGTATGTAAACGGAGAGAGCACAGCTTACCGTGGCTCCCACCGATTTGAAACTGGCTGGTCAACTGTCCCTGGGGCAAGGCCCTCTGCACATCTCACCCCGGGTCTCCTCCCGCCTCTCTTCTCCACGCCTCACTGCCGCCTCCACGCACTTCCACGGGGCTTCTCTCTCCAACAGCAGGCCGACAGGGATGAGTCAGGTCTCTCTAGACCCCTCACCTTCTTGCTGAACCCTAAAGCAGACTCCACAGTGTGATTTAATCATAAGGATCACTAATATTTATTGGGCACGTATGTGTGGCGAACATAAGGCTAGGCACACAAATACTTTTTATTTGCATTACATCATTTTTTCCCCAAACTCTGCCTGGGAGGTAGATTTTTATCAACCTCATAAATAAGCAGCCCAGAGAAAGGACGCCTTTACCCATTTCCGCATCTCCCATTTCTGGCGCCCTTTACAGTGCCCCTGCCTCCCTGCCTTCTCAGAGGCAACTGATTTCTCCCAGATCCTGAAACTCCTCCTCTTGGGGGGGAGTTGAGGGCACAGAAGTGCTGCTGCTGGGCAGATGCCAGGCTCACAGCATCACGCAGGAACCTCAGACACACGTCCGAACTGGCTGTGGATCCAGAGGCCCTCCAGTCCCTGGTCCTGCCTCCCTGCTCCACACACGCCCACTGCTCCGGGCACAAGGAATTATTTTACAGGCCCTCAAATTGAGGCAAAGTTGTTTCCTTTTTTTTTTTTTCTTCAGAAACTAAAGTGAAAGTGAAGTCACTCAGTCATGTCCGACTCTTTGCGACCCCATGGACTGTAGCCTACCAGGATCCTCAGTCCATGGGATTCTCCAGGCAACAATACTGGAATGGGTTGCCATTTCCTTCTCCAGGGGATCTTCCCAACCCAGGGATCGAACCTGGGTCTCCCACATTGCAGGCAGACGCTTTACTGCCTGAGCTACCAGGGAAACTAGGGAGTTGCCAAATATTTGCTCAGATCACTCAAAAGAACTCCCTCATTTCTTCTTCCTTTCATCATGAACAACAAAAGCACCATTAGGAGAACACACGTGATCTTCATCAGTACAAGCTCAGTACCACTGCAGAGGTCACCTGCCTGAGGGGTGGAAAAAAATCAGGCAGCAAGTTTAACCTAAAAAGTGAAAGTGAAAGTCTCTCAGTCATGTCCGACTCTTTGTGGAGTCACAAAGAGTATTCACTGTATTCCAAATACAGTCTTTGGAATTCTCCCGGCCAGAATACTGGAGTGGGTAGCCTTTCCCTTCTCCAGGGGATCTTCCCAACCCAGGGATCGAACCCAGGTCTCCCGCATTGGAGGCCGATTCTTTACCAGCTGAGTCACAAGGGAAGCCCCCAGCAATTACTCCTAAGTTCTCAAATTCCATATCCTGGTTATTACTGTAAACCAAGACTTTTACATACAATAAAAACAATATACTCTGTGGTTTTGTGGTCAAGATCCCAAAAACACAGCTAAAAAATAAAAGGGGAGAAATAAAAGAATGAGTATCTGGGCCTTCAGATAAAACTTCCTATAAGAGTAGCATAAAGGATTCCCAAAGTGCTGTATCTTCAGTAACCGGGCTGGGTGGTGGGGATGTGGTTTAGGAAAGTGCTGGCTGACTCAGAAAGTGGGTCCAGGAAAGACAGCCAGTGACATAAAAGGAAATTTTAAAAATCTGTTTTCAAAAATATATGCAAGTGGATAAAAATACGGTAACTGTACAGTAATGCTTCAAGTGATTTTGAATAGATTTGTTAAACTAAAGCAAAAAATAAACATTCTAATGCCCCTCACTATGTCACCCACATTTATGCATCTGAGCTGGTCAAGCAGTCGTTCACTGGCTGTGGATGCCCGTACAACACATACTCTGCTTGGAACACATTCTATTTCATGCACCCGCAGTCCTCCCATGTTAGGACCCTGCAGAGAACTCCTTCCTTGTCTTCCCCTTCGGCTGCTACAACACACTTTAGAATCCAGACAAACATCATCTCTGCCAAGAAGCCTTCCAGAGTCAAACCAGGCTGGGCCGGGAGCCCCCCCTGAGTACTTGTGCCTAAGGCTCCCTCAATCCCAGTACTTGGTCATCTGCTTCTCCCCCGGCTCCTGAGCCGATAGAGGGCTGGGGATACGTGCCACTCATCCCTGATATTTCCCCGCCCACCTCCAGATCAGGCACGTGGCAGAGGCTTAGTGGATCCGCCATGAATGAGATAATAAGCATGCTGCTAATGGATGCACGAATGACTCAATGAACTCAATGATTCAGTATAAGGATAACTTCAGGAAAACTGTCCTCATCACCCAGGAAAGTGCTCTTACCAATACTCCCTCATGGGCAAAGTCTCCTTTTCTGAGTAGTGGTTACAAGCAAATTGAAGGAGCGATGCCTGCTATTGACTGAAGTGTCTGCCTTTCCTCTGGGAGGCTTGGCTAGATGACAACCGACCCCCTCCCCTGCAGGGTCAGGAGGTTGGTGGAAATGACGGACCACCTCCGGGCCTGGCCCACAAAATCTTCCCACAAGGTCCTCCATCGTCTCTTCCATTGTTTACCACTGCATACAGAGGACTCAGCAGGAGACACTGAAGTCTTACAGAAGCAAGTGCATGGGACTGAAGGAACGTGGGTCCCTGAATGGCCATGTGGTCAGGACTCTCCACTCACCAAAACTCCCATTAGACTTAACATGAATGAGGAATAAACTTTTATTATGTTAATCATCTGAAATCTGAGGACCCTTTGTGTCCCCAATCAAACCAACAATACAAGACTTGTCGTTGTTTAGTCATTAAGTCATGTCCAACTCTTTTGTGACCCCATGGACCGTAACCCATCAGGCTCGTCTGTCACGAGATTTCCCAGGCAAGAATACTGGAGTGGCTTGCCATCTCCTTGTCCAGGGGCTCTTCCCAACCCAGGGATCGAACTTGGGTCTCCTGCATTGACAAGTGGGTTCTTTACCACTTAGCCACCAGGGAAGACCCCAGTACAAGACAAGATCTATTCCTTCACTGGTTGAAAGCGTCTTTGGTAACTTACTTAACTGCGAATATTAACAAACAACTATGTGGCACCCACTTCCATCTCACAGTTCAGAGTCGCAGAAGCTTTTGTTAGGTGACAGTGATGAACATGGGAATAGACAGAGGCGACCAGAGATGATCATCCAGCATGATTGCTTTCTAAGTGCAACCCACGGTATCTACAGTTTGGTAGACTAATACTCACCTTGGTTCCCATAGGTCCTGGTAATCCCGGTGGGCCACGAAGTCCCTGGGAAAAGGAATGGAAGAAAGATGATCATAGAGCCACGAGTGAGCATCTACCCGTTTACCCTGTGCTCTGGGGACACACGGAAGGACGGACTCTCACCACGACCTGCTGCGTACAAAGCAAAACCACCTGGTTTTGAGACACAGGACCCCTGGGTGTGAATTCTGACTCTATCGCCTACCAGTTCTGTGTGACCTCAAGCAAACCCCTCGGGTGTCTCTTAGTTTGCGCTTTCTTATTTAAGATCCTTTTTTTTTTTTCTTTTGGTTTTTAGGTAGTGAATTTCATTTTATTAACTTTTATTTTATATTGGAGTATACTTGACGTGTTGTGTTGTTTTTGACTGTACGACAAGGCTGTACACATTGAGGTGTACAGTGCTGTGTTGGTTTGAAGGGTACAACAAAGCCACTCAGTTAAATACATACACATGTGCTGTGTGCTCAGTCATGCCCTACTCATTGTGACCCCATGGACTGTGTAGCCCACCAGGCTCCTCTGTCCACGGCATTTTCCAGCCAAGAATACCGGAGTGGGGTGCCGTTTCCTTTCCAGGGGATCTTCCCAACCAAGGGATCAAACTGCGTCTCTTGTGTCTCCTGTGTTGGCAGGATTACATATACATATATTCACTCTTTTTCAAATTTTCCCATATAGGTTATTACAACCTGAGTTTGCTGGGCTCTACAGGAGGTCCTTGTTGACTATCTATTTTATAGTAGTAGGTATATGTTAATCCCAACCTCCTAACTTATCCCTCCCTGCAAGATCCTTATTTTGCAGATTCCCTCAAGGACGAGGCCAGGTTTCAGGCTTCACTGTAGGGGCTCTTCTGATCCCAAAGTCTGGTGTCTTTCTTACTTACCGCTTTCTGTCCAGGACACAGTAAAGCGTTTGTAAGTCCCCGTGCGCTAACACCCTCACGCATTTACACACACAGCTCACCTGTCACCAACACCCGCTCTGTGCTATTCCATCTAAAAAGTAATTTCTTCCAAGTTTCACTTTTTGCATAGATGCCACTTCCTGTGCGAGGCCTCCCCAGCTTACACAGATCAGGGAAGCCCTTCTCCAGGATGCCCGAGCTACGGTCATTGGACGGCTCAGCTGTCTCGTGAGCATCTCCACAGCACAGGCTCTAACCCAGGTCTGTGTCCCCGGAGCCTGACCCACAGCCAGCAGTCCGCACGGGACCCTGTGCCAGGCTGGCCTGACGTGGGCCCCTTTCCCAGCCCGGCTGCTTTATTGCAGAGTTTGACCGCGGACCCTTTTTTCCTTTTCTAATTCCAGCCTGGTCGTTATGGTCACCGAAGCCCCTCACACTTACCGGGTCTCCATCTTTCCCTCTTCCAGGGGGCCCGGGGATCCCGGGGGAACCAGGATCACCCCTGGGGCCGGCTGGCCCTGGGCTCCCTTCTTCTCCTGCTGCTCCCTGGAAACACAAGTGGACAGTGTCTGGGGTCAACGAGATGCAGAGAGTAAGTTTTTCAACGGAGAACCAATCTAAAGGGAGGGCTTCCCTGGCAGCTCGGTGGTAACGAAAACGCCTGCCAATGCAGGAGTGGAGGGTTCAATCCCTGGATCAAGAAGATCCCCTAGAGTAGGAAATGGCAACCCACTCCAGTGTTCTTGCTTGGAAAATTCCATGGACAGAGGAACCTGGCAAGGTGCATGGGGTTGCAAGAGTCAGACACGACTTAGTGACTAAACAACCACCACCCCCTGAAAGGGGTGGGAGGGCTTCCCGGTGAGGCCCTGCTTCAGAAAGCCCACCCCTTCTGAAGACACAGAGAACAAACCGTATAACGCGAGCCCCAAATTCATATGCCAAAGCCCTTAACTCCGGCACTTCAGTGTAGAAATAGGGTCTCTGCAGGTGTAATTAGTTAAGAGGCGCTGATACTGGAGGAGCATGGAGCCTAGCCCCAAAACAACTGCTGTCCTCACGAGAAAGGGAAGTTTGGACACAGGCCTGTGTAGAGGCAAGTCCACGTGAAGACGCGGAGAGAAGGCAGCCATCAGTAATCCAAGGAGAGGGGCCTGGAAGACACCCTTCCCTCACCGCCCCCGGGAGGAGCCAGCCCTTCTGACACCTTGACTTAGGACTTCCCGACACGCTGACGATGGCGACACGGCACATCGCTGAGGTCTGAGGCTCCCAGTGTGCGACACTCTCATTGCAGCGTGGAACATGGGCGTGGGAGGACACGAGAGTTTTCTAGCCCCACCTCCCACGCACTGCAGGAAGCCATCAGGTGCGCCTCTTCCAGGCAGTCCTCCCCATTTCTACTTGGACTCCTTTCAGAGCACAGAGCTCACCACCTCCCCAGGCGGTTCATTTCCTTACTGGGCAGTTCCATTAGACACTGGGTCTTTATGTTCAGCCAAGACAGTCCTCTCTGAAATCTTCCAGAGGTTTGACCTCAAACTTGGGGCTATGCAGACAAAATCCAATTCCTCTTCACACGACAGGCCTTCAGTGACGTGAGCACCGCTTGGGGATCCAAAGTGTGGTGAGAGAGAGGGAACCAGGATCTGATGAGGGAGGGAGCTGGGCTTGGAGTTTGCTCCCCGTTTCTGACCACAAGCCAGGAGCCCCATGCAACCCCAGCTGTGGAACGCTGCAGGGGGGGGGAGACCACATGGGCCACAGGAAGTCCCTTTCTGGGTAGGGCTCACTTGGACCTAAGCTGCAACCTGCACCAGACATTCCTGACACAGAAGTGAAGGGAGGCACCATGTCCCACAGAGGACAAAGCAAAGGATGCAGAGGACCTCTCTCCAGGCACGGGGCAGGATCAGCTTCTGCAAGTCTCAGGCCACCCACTGGACAGTCAGAGAGAAGAGCAGGTCCTGCTGTCAGGGATTTTTACCACTTTGTACAGCACTGGAGGGGAAGTCCCCTTGCAAATGCAGTCTTCTGCTCATCAGAGCAGAGGTGTCTGGCTCCCTCTAGAGGCTGAATGAGCCAACTGCTGTTGCTGTTTAGTCAATAGTGAAAGAGAAAGTTGCTCAGTCCTGTCTGAATCTTTGCGACCCCATTGTCAGTATAGTCCATGGAATTCTCCAGGCCAGAATACTGGAGTGGGTAGCTGTTTCCTTCTCCAGGGGATCTTCCCAAGCCAGGGATCGAACCCAGGTATCCCACATTGCAGGCAGATTCTTTACCGGCTGAGCCATAATGGACGCCCTAAGTTGTGTCTTTTTAAGTCATGACTCTTAGCGATCCCGGGGACTGTAGCCTGTCAGGTTCCCCCGTCTATGGGATTCTCCAGCAAGAATACTCGAGTGGGTTGCCATTTACTCCTCCAGGGCAACCTCCTGAACCAGGGATCAAAGCTGAGTCTCCTACCTGGGAAGCCCCAGACGTTCTCATTTTTGCTCAATTAGTCCTCAACATTCCCTTCTAACCAACCCTCTTGACAAACTTCTAAGTTGTCAGTGCCCATGTGTCCCAGAGTAGAGGCCCATCCTCTGCACATGGTACAATCAAAGCAAAACAGATGGGTCAGGTTTTGGTTTTTTTTTCTCCCTCCCTCACTTAAGATTTTCCACAGGCTGGTCGATCATTTTTCTTCATAGCAAATCCTTCTCTGAGGGATGCATTTAAAAACTGAGCCTTCCCATCAAATTGTAAAAGTTTGTATCTATTCCTGTTACAACATTTTGACAAAATAGAAAAGACAAAATGATCACGCCTTCCAAAGGTCCCAGGTGAAGTGGACCTGAAGGAATCTGCATTGTTAAGTTCAGAGACAGGAGAGCTGGGTCAGGGTTGGCTGCGGAGGACGAATCAGGAGTTGGAGCAGTGTGGGGGTGGGGGGCACTGGGATTTCTGTCTCTGGATGAGAAGCCTCCAGTGGGGGCTTGAGACAGCAAGCCCCCTTCTCCCCTCACCATCTGCTCTGTGCCGCACGTCAGGGCCTCGGCTCCTCTCGCCACCTGTGTGGTCCTGTGGTCTATGTGGGCTCGGCGCAAGCCGAGACCCGGGCTCCTCAGCCCTGACACTGCTGATGCTCACAGGGGACGGTCTGCACTGAGGAGGGGCGCCGTCCTGGGGGTGTTCAGAATCCCCGTCTCCACCCACAAGATGCCAGAAGTCAGAATAAACATGGGAGACACGTGCGAGAATGCGAAGTCAGGACGTGTCACCTGGGATTCCGAAAGGCCGGGGAGCCTGCCCCTCTGCCCTCGGAGTATTGGCGTTTTTTTTTTGGGGGGGGGGGACACTGTGTCTCTCTGCTTCCTAATGAATAAAGCTCTTTCTTGTAGCCCAGGAAGGTTTAATTTCACACGTGGGGTGGCTATGCTGGAGCACTGAATTGAGAGAGAGAGGGGCTTAGGAGGCAGACAGACCAGCTCTGCGGCTCACCAGCTACAGGTCGCAGGACATAGAGCTTCAGTCTACACCTCTGTCTGGCAGGGCCCCATCTGACCCTGTGTCTGTAGCGAGGGTTAGAGGAGACGACTGCAGAGGAGCCCTTGGCCTCCCGGGTCCTGAAGCGGGTCTGAGCAGAGCAGGCTCCTTTCCTGCCTCTTAAAAGCTGAGAACCGCCACGGAGGGTAGAGACCACACTGCGTCTTACCTTCTCACCGTGCTCCCCATCTTTCCCAGGGGGGCCCCTGGAGCCCGGGGGACCCTAGAGAAAGAAAGGTGATTGACAAGCTCAAGTTCAAGAGGGCCCAGGGCGCTCAGAGAAGAGCGATGGGCCCCCTCCGGTCAGAGGCTCCCAACTCATTCTCCACTTCTGACTTATTCCTCCTCCACCCGCCTCCCTGTCCCCCGGGGACTGCCACTCATCCTCGCACATAGGAGCTCTAACCACGCGGCCCTGCTTCCCGACGGTCTGCCCACTTTGGGCTGTGGCTCTCGGAGGGCAGGCAGGGCATGGCGCGGAGGGGACCTCGGGGAGGAAAGGGTGACCTAGGAGCACAGCCTTGGCATCGTTGCTCCGCCCATGTCATGAGCATCCCCTAGAGGCTGACTTTTCGAGGCAAGGCTCAGGGCAGACGTCCCGCGGATGCACCAGCAGGGACGTCAGAAACAGGATGACGGGCGGGTAGGGACACGTTCACATGGATGCAGCTCAGTCCTGCCGGGGGCTCCAGGGTCCAACGGCAGACAGGTGCTCGGAGCGGCTCCCCCAGGGGTGAAGGAGGTGGGCCGTTCACACACCCGTCGGCCAGGGCTGCTTCTGCTGCTGCTACTGGCCACGTGCCATGTGGCTGGACCACAAGGTCTCGAAAGGCCAGAGAAAACCGTCAGGCCAAGGGACGCAGGGTTGGCTTTGGGAAGAGCGCACTGACCCTGCGGGGGAGGGTGACGTGACTCGGGCCAGGGTCTCGCGGTTTCCACGGCAACCACTGACCACGTGCCGCCGTCTCCCTGTGCCTCAGTCTCCTCCTGAGTAAAAGGGGGCCACTTCTGACACCCGTCTCCCAGGGTCGTGAGGAGTCAGTAAGCGTGAAGGACTTAAAACAGTGACTGGCACACACCTGCACCCACATCTGTCCTCTAAGCTGCTGGGATCATTAACAGAAAAGATGGTGACCGAACAGGACTGGACTCAGCCTACCCCAGGAGCACAATTCTCCAGTGCCCTTCACTGGACGCCACTGGGCGCTTTGCTGCACAACTGAAATCAAAATCAATGTCCACAGTGGCTCTTAACGCGGGCCCACAAGCAGACCCCAGGGCCCCCCACGGGGTGGCCGCCTCCACAGGCCAAGTGCAGTGGGGCACGAAGGTGAGCCTACACAGCCCACGCGCTCCAGGCTGAAGATGAAAAAGCTGAGGCCTCAGGAACCCCTGCAGAGGCCTGGCAGCCAGTGAGCTGCGGCTAGGACCCGGCAATCCAATATTTAGGGCATCTCCCACTCCTACAGGTCCATCCTGCTTCCTCCAAGGCCAGCTGTGACACTGATCCCAGCATCAGTGCTGCTCACAGCTTTCTGCCCTCAACAATTTCCTTTACCACCTGCAGATCTCCTGAGTTACCAAGAACCTCAGGTTGTAACTTTGTAGGTATTTTTGCTGGGACCTCAATTTCTCCATCTGTGAAATGGGAGCAGGGATGTCTACACCCTGAGTTCTGTCGTGGAGGACACATGAGTTAACTAGGGGGATGGGCATCGAGGATCCACAACCAGTGCTGGTGCCGCTGCCCTCCCCACCCACCCCAGTCACTCACCACACTTCCTGGGGGGCCGCTGGGGCCAGGGGGACCTACAAGTCCAGGAGCTCCCTGTAGAGAGGCAGAAGAAGGTCAGAAAGCCCCAAGGAATTGATTACAAGCAGCTCCCCCAGTCTTTCTCCAAACTTGCCTCCTATTCAACTCTCCCTGATTTGCTCAAAATGCTTCTAGATGACATTCCCTCTACAGGAAGGATGGCCCCCCTATCCAGGAGGGTCAGGAGGGCCCCAGGAGCCAAGCCTCAAAGGAGCTGGATTCCAGCACAGAGGGGGCAGCAGGAGGCCAGGAGGACTCCGGGACGATCCTTAAGACCACAGCACGGAGGTGGCAGAGGCGGAGGAGTGGGTGTCGGGGGAGGGCAGAGAGGATGGCCAGGTGCCGTCAAGCACACGTCTCAGGTGGGGCGTGGCCTCTAGCTTCAGAGCATGGGGGAATGGAAACCCTGAAAATGGAACAAAATCTGCAGATCTGAGCTATGGAGACACACATTCTGGCATAATGTAAGTTGACTGTAAGGGTGTGATCAAGCCTTGGAGACGAGAGAGAGGACCCGGTGAGGCGGGGTGGACAGGAGGCGGCCCTGGGCCTGGCCAGCCCTCCAGGGTGGACGGCACTTTCCCAGGCCTGGCCGCACACTCAGCAGGGAGCTGGGCGCCCAGGGGCAGGGGTCGGCCCAGCCCCCTCCCGTGGGCCCCGGGAGGCAGGTGGCCAGGAAGGACTCACAGGGTTCCCGGCTGCTCCAGGCGTTCCCTGGGCGCCTTCTTGTCCCTTGGCACCCTGCATGGGAAACAGAAAGGAAGTGAGACGCCTCCTGCAACACTGTCCTCGGCCCCATGCAGCGACGCGGGGGCACCTTTGTCGTCAGAATCAGGTGATCCAAACTCAAAGAACAGGATTCCCGGGTGACTCAGAGATAAAGATTCTGCCTGCCTATGCAGGAGATGCAGGTTCAATCCCTGGGTCAGAAAGATGTCCTGGAGAAGGAGATGGCAACCCACTCCAGTATTCTTGCCTGGAGAATTCTATGGACAGAGGAGCCTGGTGGGCTACAGTCCATGGGGTCGCAGAGTCGGAGCAACTAAACCACCACGACCAAACTGAAAGGACAGGGAGCATGTTTACAGGTGCAGAGATCACAGCTCCGGGCTCCCTAAACTTCTTCAGTCTTCACCCCCAGGACACAGGCCGCAGCCCCTACCCTTCATCCTGACGTATGTGAGGCGCAGAGGGACAGGCCTGCCCGGGCGCACACAGGCAGCCGGGGGCCTCTGGGATCTGAGCCCGGACAGGCCACTCAGAGCTCACGAAACACTGCCCAGCACAGAGCCAGTTAAGAGGACAATCAAAATATAATCAAAATGTTAACACACTCTGCTGCTGCTGCTACTAAGTCGCTTCAGTCGACTGACTCTGTGCGACCCCATAGATGGCAGCCCACCAGGCTCCCCCGTCCCTGGGATTCTCCAGGCAAGAACACTGGAGTGGGCTGCCATTTCCTTCTCCAAGGCATGAAAGTGAGAAGTGAAAGTGAAGTCGCTCAGTCATGTCCGACTCCTAGCAACCCCATGGACTGCAGCCTACCAGGCTCCTCTGTCCATGGGGTTTTCCAGGCGAGAGTACTGGAGTGGGGTGCCATTGCCTTCTCCGTAACACACTCTAGGTATCCTTTATATTGGCACTGGAGATTTCCTGCATTTGAAAAGCCTCCGGGAGCCAGGACCACCTGGGTTTTAAGAGTTGTCAGGGAGGGAAGGTGCAGCAGGTTACCCGCTCTCCTAAACCCACACTTCAGTGACAGAGAAATGACCGCCTGGGCTCCAGGGGCTGCGTTTTGGGGTTTTCTGGGAGAACCTCTCTCCCCAGACCCTGGACTCAGTCCTAGCAGCGCCTGTTGCGGCGCCCCCTGGTGGACGTTCCTAGAATGACATGGTGGAGGGGACAGTGAGGGCCTAGCAGGAATTTCTGCTCCGGGAGCCAACAGAGGACAGAGGGGTCTCTTACCGGTGGTCCAACAGGCCCCCGAGGCCCCAGTTCTCCAGGATGACCTGGTGATCCCTGCAATGAAACCACCCATCAGTGGACGAGGTCACACCCTTGCTCTGGGGAGGCATGAACATGGCCAACGGGAAGGGATTGAGATCCACAGAGAGGAGGAAGGAGCTACATTCAGCTCAGCAGGGCTCCTGTGTGCAATTCAGACAGGCCCGAAGGTGTCCAGTCTCAGGAAAGCAGACGCACAGGGTGAGGGGTGCCGGGCAGGGTGTGGGGCAGGAATGAGGGGCAAGGGTGTGGGCAGAGGGTAGGGGAGGGGTGCGGGCAGGAGTGAGGGGAGGGGTGAGGGGCAGGGGTGAGGGACAGAGGTGAGGGCAGGGGTGAGGGGAGGGGTGAGGGGCAGGGGTGAGGTCAGGGGTGAAGGGAGGGGTGGGGGGCAGGGGTGTAGGCAGGGGTGAGGGGAGGGGTGAAGAGAGGTGTGAGGGGCAGGGTTGAGGGGCAGAGGTGATGGGAGGGGTGAGGGCAGGGGTGAGGGGAGGAGTGAGGGGCAGGGGTGAGGTCAGGGGTGAGGGGAGGGGCACGGGCACAGAGCAGAGAGCACTCACCGGCTCCCCAGGCGCTCCGGGATCGCCCTTCTCTCCCCTGGGCCCAGGTTCTCCCTGTTGGTGGAGAAGCACAGAGTTAGGCATCTGCACCCGGCCCACCCTCGGGTCGGCCGCAGGGACCTTCCCGGCCTGTGCAGGCACCTCCAGCTGGAGGAGAAGCCAGCAGAAGCCGGTACCGCCCTGTGCTTTCTCCACCCACGGACCTTGCCCCCCAGGCTCCTGCCACCCCCCACCACCCACGCCCATCACTGGCCCCTGAGTTAGTATCTGCATGGCCTGGGCTGGGGCCCCACTCCCCCTGCACCGGCCGTTGATGGAATGTGCACACTCTACCCCAGAAAGCCGGGGTTCAGTGAGGGCACCCCAACAACGAGGCTTTCAACAAAGGCAAGCTCCTTCCTCCTTCCAGAATCCCCATCTCCCACCAGCTCAGAAGAGCACACTCTGGCTCCATTCCTCAGACAATATCCTTACTCTAGCTTGCTTTCCCCCTAGAAAACGTCCCATGGTGGAAATTTGCAAAAGCATTTTGTCTGGTCCTCAAGCCACTGGAGACACGACCCGTAAAGATGGAAGGGCAGATGGGGTGGATTTGGGGGACACAGAGGGAAGCAGCGTGCATGCTTGCTGCCAGCGAGGGAAGGGACTGTGGGGGTCGGGTCAGGAGGGTGACCCTGAGGCTCTCAGACAAGATGCTCAGGGCGTTTCTACCCGGGCCTGAGAGCCAACAGCAGAGCCTTCACCACAGGGGTGCTCAGCAGGCGCCCGTCAACAGCTGCTGAATGCTGAACGCGGGAGCCTCGTTCTCCACCGCCCCCTGCTGGTGATGCCAGCCCAGGGAGATGCCCGCTCTGGGTTCAGCAACTGCAGGGCACTGGCCAGGCCTCCTGGAACCCTCTGCAGGGGCAGGGGGTGGGTCAGGCTGCCCTTCCAGGGAGCGGCTTCTGAACCAGTTACAAAGCCCCCCAAAAGCTCTCAGCTGTAGCGTCTCCCAGCCTGAGACTGCCTGTCCCTCCGTCCTCCAGACAAGGAGTGGGCTCACGCTCCTCTCTGACATCGAACCCCCACACCAGCTAACAGCTCTGTTCTCACTGTCATCACCACGCTGCCTCTCGGCCTCCCCAGCTGGGGTCCCCGACATCCCCAGGAGGCTTCTTGTTCCTGCAACAGGAGCTGGGGCTCTCCTCCAGCCCTCATCCCCTTCCTAGTCGCCTTCTTAATTATGCTGCAAACCTAGTGCATACATGCATGCTAAGTCACTTCAGTCATGTCTGACTCTGCGACCCTGTGGACTATAGCCCTCCAGGCTCCTCTGTCCAAGGGACCTGGCTGCCCCTCCAAATCTCCCGGCCCCTGCTGTGTGCAGGGACTCAAATGCAGCCTGCTGAGGTGAGCAGGGAGAAGTCAAACAGAACAACGGCTTCCAAAACCATCAATACAAACACGGTTACCACGGCAACGAGGCAGCCCCAGAGGGATTCATGCAGTGATCCCCAATGAATCTTTTTCTCCCGTGGACACAATTTCCTTGCTTTGCATCTGGAAGTGGCTTCCTGGTCTCTGCAGAGCTCAGACCCTGCAGGAAGGTGTCCCTCCACCGGCGATTCTAAGGGGAGGCCGGGCAGACCTCTGGCCCCTCTCGGTCCCTTCCCGTGGGAACACCTGGGACATCATCTTTTACAGATGGAGTGATTCCTTTACAGAGAGGCTGGATGTGTAGGTTTGCCACAAGCTTTAGGGACTCAGGGTGGGCAAGAGGGAGGAGTCCCAGAGGATGAAGGGCTGAGGCATCGTGTAGGGGGACATGGTTCTGGAAGAGGGAGGCGGCGGGGCAGTGTGACAGAGCCTTGAACCTCGGCACCAGTGGGGACAGCGGCTCAGCCAGGGCCCAGGCCGACAGCGACCTCCCGATTCCTGACTCCAGAAAGGCCCTACGCAAGGTGCTCTGCTCCTCGAGCCTCGGGCCATCATCTGTGAGCCGGGCACGGGGCTGGTCGGAGCGATGCCTGCCCTGCGCCCGCCACATTCAAGGCTTCCTCTGTGTCCCTCCGAGCCCTTCCTTTGAGAGAGGAGACACAGCCGGAGCCCCGCCTGCTCTCCCCTCAGCATCCTCCAACACTCCTATGGTCCCCGGCCTCCCCCAACCACCCAGGGACAGCCCTCTGCCCTCGCCTCCTCCCTGTTCCTCCTCCAAAGCAGCTCAAAATCCTCCCTCTCCTTCCACGATGATTTCGGCACCGACTCAGTCTCTCTCTCTTTCTGCTCCCTTCTTTTCCATCACATCCAGGATCTCTTTAGCTTCTCAAGTTGTAGCTACTTAATAGCAGCGATGTGGAGATGGGTCCTCGCCTAAGCCTCTTGGCCGTCACACGTGGTGTAGCGGGTCAAGTCCTAACCACAGGAGAACCGCGTCCCCAAGAGCGAACCAACAAAGGAGCCAAGTTTGGTGACGTCAGAGACCCTGAACACACTCGTCTTCACAGAAGCCCCTCAAGAAAGAGGAGGGAAAGGCTTCTGGAGGCTGCGGCCACGCTGAGTGTCCTTTTCCATCAAGCACTTCCATCTTCAGAAAAAGCCACACACTCTCCCACTGGCCACTGCCCCAAGCAAGCTCAGTCCCCACTGGCCCCTGAATGGCCTCTCTAAGACTTGGCCTCCAAGACCCACAGGCTGGCTCCCTCTCTGCGGGGCACCCCCGACCTGCCCCCTCTACCCTTTCACCTTCTGCCGTTCACAGGGCTCTGTCCTGCTTGGAACAACCGTCCACCCTGTGCAGTGAGGGGTCACTTTACCCAAAGAGAGGGGTGACCTTCGCCCTCGGCTACTGGGAGGCCACCTCCCAGCCCCTGACCTGGGAGGTCCTGTCTGCCCCTGAAGCTGGTCCCTCGCCCGGCTTGCTCCCCATCGGCTGCTAGGACGAGGTCGGGAACCCAGAGGCCTGACAGCGGCTGGCAGGTCAGGGCCGAGGGTCAGGACGCAGCCCATCCCCCGCCCCCCAGAGCATCCAGGGGCATCACGAGCCAGGCCAGGGGGCACCGGGCAGCCACAAGGCGCTGCTGCTACTTACGGGCATTCTCGGGTGTGGTGTGAACAGGGACGTCTGCAAAGAAGACCACAGAAACGAGACAGACACGAGTGGACATCAGCAACCTGCCTCTGACAGACTTACGGTGGGAGAACGCAGCCTCAGGGGCTCCTTTAAGGATGATTCTCGACAGAATCACACATTCCTTTTAAAGCCCTTGCCCTCCACATGAGGCCGTCCCCTGCCTCAGCTACTAATTGACCAATCCCTACGTGCCCAGGCAAGGCCGGTTCTCAGAGCCACGTTCATCTCCCTTCCTGCCCCCCACCCCAAAATTCATTAAAGCACAGAATATCAAGGCTGGAAAGAAACATTCAAGTGAAAAAATAAATGCACACTATGCTCACATATTTATATAGCCTTTGTTTTTTTTTTTTTTTTAATTAGTATTTGTTATGTACCAGAAACTACAAAATGTACCTTATATATTTCAGTCAATTTTCACTACAAATGTATAAAGCACAGCTCCGTATAACATTCTTTTTCCTTAACAGATGAGAAGATGGAGTCTTTTTCACATTAAATAACATGTTTAAGATCACAATGCTGGTGAGCGGCACAGCTGGGATTCAAACCCACTCTTTTCTTCTGGCTCCAAGGCCCCTGCTCTTTGCTCACGCCTGAACCCCAACTCACAATGCCCACCCTCGGGCCTGCAGAGGGTGGAGGTGTGAGTCCTGGGTCTATGTCCACGTTGCAGCCTCACCCTGGACAAACTGCTTCCTGTCTCTAACCTCATCCACACATGCAGCAGGTGGGCACGGACACCCAGGGTCTAGCCAGTGTTCTCATCAACACTAACCATGTTTGCTGAATAAACTAAGTCAATAAGTACAAGGTGGTTCTTACAGAAGCTCATGTACTTTCTGGATCACGAGACCCAGGGATGGGTCAGTTATTGGCAGACTCCCTTAAAAAACGTCTATAACTATGTGGCCGGTGTGCAAGAGGAGAAAGGATTAGAAGCAGAGTAACTTACAGTGCCAGGTAATCCAGGGGGCCCCGGTGGACCCACTTCACCCTAGATGAAGAAATGGAAACAGCGGTAAAGAATCCACCTGCCAATCCAGGAGATGTAAGAGTTGCAGGTTTGATCCCTGGGTTGGGAAGATCTCCTGGAGGAGGGAATGGCAAACCACTCCAGTATTCCTGCCTGGAGAATCCCATGGACAGAGGAGCCTGGCAGGCTACAGCCCATGGGGTCACAAAGAGTCGGACACGACTAAGCACGCTCACACAGTCCTTCTTATCCTGGAACACTTTTCCTAAGACGACAGACTCACCCAGTCTGCCTTTACTGCAATTGAGAGATATATAGATCCAAGCTATAAAATATTTCAAACAGACCAGAACTCTGTTCTGAGAAACATCTATGCTGCGGGTCATTTATACCATTCCATACTATTCCATGGTGCACTTGGAGATAAAGTGACCATCCTCCCGTTGACAACACTGATGTGATTTCCCACCTGCTGCAGACAACGCCCCCACACTGTCCTGGAGCCCAAGCTTGAGCCCCTGAGAGGCTCCTCTGGACCCTGCCCTCCTCGGAGGACTCAGGCTCTTCTCAGGGGCCTGAGGGGTGGGTATTACATTCCTGTGAACGGCACAGGCCTGGGAGTCGACTCACCCGAGCTTGAACCCTAACTCTGCCATTTTACACATTATTTTACTTCTGATGGTGTGTTTTCCTCTGTGCAAAATAATGGTGACGGTATACACAGCTCACAGCGTCCTCTGGGGACTCAGACTTTCAGCACAGTCCCAGTGAGGAGGAAACTGTTACTCCATTTGCCTCGAGGAAAGGAGGTCACTGGGCTGCTCCATCAGGAGGAATGGTCCCCAAAGCCTCTCATTCCATGTGAGTCACAATGGTGTTGGGACAGGGATATCTCTGCTCACGTGTGTCCTAGCAGCCCAGGGTCCATGTGTGCAGGCCTGGGTACACACGTGGTTATTAGTGGACAAATGAATGAATAAAGCTGACTGAGAGATGGGCTAGGCTTCTCTTATTACTAGTGACAACAATACGATGATAATGAAAAGTAGTTACATGATAATGGAAAAGCATAATGGAAAAGAATATTTTAAAAAATGTCTACATGTGTGTAACTGAGTTACTCTGATATACAGTGGAGATTAGCCCCATGTTGTAAATCAACTATACTTCAATTAAAAAGTTTAAGTGGTTACGTTGTTTTCTATGCTTGTTTCTATGGTTATGCAGGATTTAATCCCAGGTAGCAGCTCACTTTTCTACGTGCGTTAATTCCCTTCATCACCACCGAGACGCCTGGAGCAGAGGTGTTTCATGTGCGCCCCATTCCCCGGATGAGCAAACTGAAGCAGGGC
The DNA here is from genome assembly GCF_033118175.1 of Dama dama. Taxonomy (NCBI): domain Eukaryota; kingdom Metazoa; phylum Chordata; class Mammalia; order Artiodactyla; family Cervidae; genus Dama; species Dama dama. The sequence goes on along the minus strand of NC_083701.1, from coordinate 5,301,233 downwards.
CACACTCGGGCCCCTGCCCAAAGCCACACAGACAGCAGCTGGGGCAGCCTGGTGGTAAACTCTGAGCCCACGCCCTTAGCCACTGCGAGGCCTTCCCCTGACCCTGCTGCAGAAGCTTCAGAAAGAATACAGCACCTTTTCCAGTGCTGACTCCACCCACTTCTTCTCTTGACACTGTTGACCACATGTTCCAGAACCAGTCTCATCCAAACCATCCAAGTTCAGGGTCTCCCACTGCAATGCACGTGCAAGCGAGTTCAGTCTGTCATGTCCGACTCTCTGCCACCCCGTGGACTGTAGCCCACCAGGCTCCTCTGTCCATGGGGTTCTCCAGGCAAGAACACTGGAGTGGGCTGCCACATCCTCCTCCAGGGGACCTTCCCGACTCAGCGATTGAACCTGCGTCTCCAGCACTGACACGCAGGTTCTTTACCATTAGCACGACAGTGCAAGGTATGAACGGACATAAACAAGAAGGGGGCTGGAGGAGAGATGTGTGTCCAACCCCAAGGGCCTCAAGACCACCTTTCTGGAGGAGCCTTGCCTGCCTTCGATGCTGTGGGGCGAGCTGGCGGGGCAGAGCCCAGGAGCTCTCTGGCTTGGAGAAAGATGCCCGCCTGGGGAAGGGTCTCTGAGCTCTGGAATCAATGCGGCTGGCATGGGCTGCCATCCCCGCTTCTCTGCAGTTAAAGTGTCTCAGCCCCAGCTGACACAGGGGCGTTATTGCCCTCCTCTCAGAGATGCCCTGGGATCAGAAGGCTCTCAGTGTGGGGTGGGGAGGAAGTGGACCAGACCGCTGAAGAAGGGATGCCCAGGCACGACCAGCAGGGGGCGATGTTGCTTCAACATCATTTCCTTCCCAGAACTGTCTATGATGACATATTTCTCTAGAGGCAAAGAAAAGCAGGCCAGATTCTTTGGAAACTTGAATGCGACTCTACCGTGGCCCCGGCAATTCTGCCAAAGCAATAAAAGGGCTTAATGGCCTCGCTGAGTCCTCTGCATCTTGGAAATGAGTTTCTCAAATAGAAATTGCTTTTCTGAGAAGTCCGGGAGAGCCGCGGGCCTGAACAGCTTATCCACCAAAGCCCTTTCCATTGCAGGATCTCTATTTATAGATTGCAGGTCCGTTCAGAACAAAGACCTTGGCCCTCAGCCTGGGAGCGGGGATGGGGGCTGCTGAGCAGGATGGTGGGCAGGAGAGTGGGACACGGGAGGGTGCAGAGCTCAAACTAGGAGAACCAGGTGGCCCCCCAGGCAGCAGAGGGGGGATTGCAGGGCCCCGCTGGGCGCGTGAGGCTGCCCGGGCTCCCCCGGGGCCAGGCTGGTGCGCCATGTGGACCCACTCGGAGCCTGGACGCTGGGCCCAGACTGTGGTCAGGTCTCACTCCCACCGCCCTCCATCCAAACAGCCCCGGGCCAGCAGCCTGGCCCTTTCATGCCTCAGTGTCCTCATCTATAAACTGGGGGTGTTGCTGATAATCCGACCCGCCTCCGGATGTCGCCGGGATCACCCGAGTCACTACGTGTGCTGCGCTTGCGATGACGACCCTGGGCTGTGGCGGGTCCCACCTCCCTGGCGCTGGTTCCTGGAGGCCCACGGTTCTCAGGCTCCACCACTTTATAGGAGAGACTCAGGCATCCACTGATTTCAGTTATCTGCAAGGGCTCCTGCAGCCAACTGCCCATGGATGCCAGCCTATGCAGGCAGCTCTGCTTTCGGGCTAGCAAGGGAGACACGGGGATCAGATGGGATGCTCAGGACCGCAGCGGGGAGAACCAGGACCGCCACCCGGGCCACTGCTGCAACTTCAAGCACGGGACTCCCTGCACGTGAACAACGGATGGGCGGTTGTCCGACACGCGGCACCAACGCCCAGGACGAGGGCAGCAGCTCCTACCTTTGCACCTTGGTCGCCTTTCAGGCCCGGAAGCCCCAGGGCCCCTTTCTCTCCCTACAGAGAAAAGATAAAACCAGGAGACATTAGAACACGACTGAGTGTAACGGCTGCCTCTTCCAGGCAAGAGCAAGGGGACCCTGGGCAAAATACTGTTTCATCTCCCCAGCCTGGCCTGCCACGGTGAGGACTGAGATCAAGGGACGTGTTGGTTGTGTGAAGGGGCAAATGCGCCATCTGGCACCTGATGGCTGGTGCCCCCTGTCGTTCCCACAAATTTCATCTGAAGCTACTCCACCCGCCCTTCCAGATGACCGCTGTCCCCTCGTTCCAGCGTATGGCCCACGGTGGCCCTGGGCCCCGCCTCTCCTCTTCCATAAACACTGGGGAAAACACTCTAACCCCATCCTGGGTCAGCCCGTCCTCAAGCGTGCAAGCCAGGACAGGGGGCTCTCTCCTCGGGCGCGGCGCGTGGCCTCCCTGGCAAGAAGCACCCACCACTCACCTGGTCTCCTTTCTCTCCCCTTGCACCTGGGAGTCCTGGGAAGCCTGGGAGCCCTGCCTCTCCCTGCGGAAAGAACACAGTGCCACAGTCAGTGGGCTCAGGAAGGAGGCTGCCCCCAGACCCCTGAAGAAGCAGGGTAACGTGGAAACAAAGCAGCGGAGAGAGGGGGATTCTACACGCAGTTCCGGGGGCGGCCCCAGGCGTGGGCTCACTCTGCGCTCCCTCGCCCGGGAACCCTTACTTCCCCTCTCTTCCGACTCCTCATCCCTCTGGATCAGCCGCGATGTCACCTCCTGGCCACCTCTCCTGACATCCCCCGAGCCTGAGTGGGGGGGCCTCCTGGGACCCTTCTCCCACCTGCATGGCACCACTCGCTGCACCGGCTCAACTGCCCTTGGCTGACGGTGGCGACCCTGGTACCCAACACAGCAAGGGACCACAGGACGTGCTGATGGTCACGGGGAAAACAGACGAAGGCACACAGGCGTGTTGTGAGCTCCAGGGAGACAAGCGGTACAGGGCAGCAGATACTAACAAACGAATGCATGATGAACACACAAACGAATGAATGAATGAACAGACCTTTTCTCCAGGTCGGCCGGCCAGGCCCTGCTCCCCGACTTCACCCTGCAGACAGAATGACAGACGCCCCGTCACTGACCACTCACATTGGCAGAGATGGCTGTCATCCCCAGGCGGTCCCACAGACTCAGGGCACCTGGCGCCCACACCCTCGACTCTCACACAAGCAGTACAGGCGCTGCAGCCCCGGGCACTGAGCGTTTCTGGAGAGAGGCTTCCACCCCCCACGTGGTCTTTGCATGCACGCTCAGTCGTGTCTCTCTCTGTGATCCCATGGACTATAGCCTGCCAGGTTCCTCTGTCCATGGGTTCTCCAGGCAAGAATACTGGAGTGGGTTGTCATTCCCTCCTCCAGGCAAGAATACTGGAGTGGGTTGTCATTCCCTCCTCCAGGGGATCTTCCAGAACCAGGGATCGAACCCAAGTCTCCTGCGTCTCCAGCATTGGTCAGCATATTCTTTACCACTAGTGACACCCAGGAAGCCCCACACTGGCTTGACCTTCCCTCAAAAGAAACAGTTTCTGGAGCTGCCCTGATGGGAGTTTACACAGGTTGGATCCAGTGATTCTGATTCTAAACACAGTTTAGAACCACAGGGAGCCAAAACCTGTGAGTCCTGGAGCCACCCCAACTCTGAGCTCTGCTCCCCTTCAGGGGGAACTCAGACCCTAGGCCAGGTCCAGTGATGGAGAAGCTGTTGATGAACTTGTCCGAGCTGACCGAGCGGCCCGCAGTTGTTCAGACTCCTTGGTTAACACAGGCAGCTGGGGGTGGAGGAACTCACGGGCAGGAGAGAGGTCCATTTCCCTTCCCATGGTGTGTTGCTATAAAGGCCAGTCTCGGGTAAAATGCTGCTTAAATGTCCAAACTTATATTACGTTGGAAAGCAAGCCCTCAGCAGGGCTACGCAGCTTCCGGTCACGTGGATGAAGTCGTGTCCTCTGGCATCAGGCTTCTGACCAACGTTTCCTGGTCCTGCTGAAGTGGGGAGCGGGGGGTGCAGGACCAGAGGGGCCCACTCTCTGACCCCACGCTCAGCAGGTGCCTGTAAGTCACTGAGGCAAAGAGGTCTGTGGTGGGAGGAGCGGGGAGGGACTGCAATTTCTAATGAGTCACGTGTCTTCAGAAACACTAACTTCTTGAATGCCAGTTTCTAACGTCATTATGCATGGGCACATAGTCAGTCACTTCAGTCATGTCTTGACTCTGTGCGACCCCATGGACTTTAGCCTGCCAGGCTCCTCTTTCCATGGGATTCTCCTGGCAAGAATACTGGTGTGGCTTGCCATTCCCTTCCCCAGGGGGCCTTCCTGACCCAGGGATGGAACCTAGATCTCCTGTATTGCAGGGAGATTCTTTACCGTCTGAGCCACCAGCGAAGCTAAGTATGGTCCTTATTAAAATCTTCATGTAGATTTCCATAAGGAAATTTGGTTTTCTGGTAAGTGGACACATGAATGAATGAATGAGCGGTTATACAAACACATAAAGGTCTTCCCTGCAGCTATGCCAGACCCCAGTGGTAGTGAAGGCTACACCACATATTGAGAGAGAGAGGAAAAAAGAGAAGTAAAGAAACTAAAAGCGTTGTTCAGCATGAAGCACGCGTTTTATCCTGCAGTTCTGGGGCCGCCAGGGCCACTGGTGTCTGAGTCGGTACATATAGAAATTCTAGCCGCACTCCACTTTTCCCATCAATTCCCAGTGTTCACAAGCACAATTAGTAACAGCTGCTCTGACCAGATCTGTGCAAACACTTGCTACACAAACTGTCACTTTAAATCTGCTAGGACAAGACAACCTTTACAGTTGGAAAGGCGCTGGGTGGGAGGTGGTGCTGAGGTTGGGTAGCAAGCATTTTGAAGGCCTCCTGAATCCATGCTGTGAATCCTAAGCCAGAGCATGACCCATGAAGGTCTGGACGGCTCCTGGAATCCTCGACATGAGCCCAAGAGGGCGATGCACCCGTTCATCCCGCAGCCGGTCTGTTCCGAGTGGACTCAAGACCTGTCGTCCAGGACGCGTCCATGACCTTCTTTGGAGATACTTATCTTTAGGAGGCGTGATGTCAAAATAAAGCAACAGACCTCCTGCCAGGTCTCCTTCGCAGCTACAAAGTATATCCTAAAGTCAACGTAACTACAGAAATTGTTTCCAACTTCCCAGAGAGAATTTTTAAATGCACTACACTACACTAGAAATCGTACAGAAACAGCTGAGCTGTAGTAATGGACCTCTCTGAAACTTTCAGTCACGGGGCAAGCATAAATACCGAACATGTAGATGGAAAGATGAAAGACAGCCCCAAGGGCACCACAAATTCACCCCAATACTTGTGATCCATCGACTCTGTCCGCACGGGGAACTCGATGGGAACAGGTTCTTCTGAAGACTGCTGAATGGAACATGGGGATTTATACACTGTAAGCTCAGAAGGATAAGCCAACTCACAGATGTGAGGAAACACAGCTCACAGGTCTGGCTGACTCCATAAGTCCTAGCAGTCAAAAATGAAAAATAATAGTGACCTATGCAAATGCTTTAAGTTATTTCTGGAAGATGATTGAATTTCAGCCAATCAATCAAAAACAGGAAGGTGGCCTTTCATGTTTAAAAGACCACGTGATTTACCCCAGAGCAATGGAGGGACAAAACACAGCCAGTTACATATCATTACATTTCAATCACAGATATTTTTTAAAAACAGGAACATTGAGTCTTAAAAGATGGAGGGTGCTGTGCTTGCAAGTGACGATAAGCTGGCTCATGGAGCCCTGAGGAATCCGGGGTGCAGCGGCTCCTAACGGATGCTTTCCACAAGGAGTCCATTGGGCATCCTGAGCAGGGCAGGCAGTGATAATCCATGCGTGTTCTGCTCCATTTTAATTTGGTCTAAATTGTGGCTCAGCTAGTAAAGAACCTGCCTGCAATGAGAGAGACCTGAGTTTGATCCCTGGGTTGGGAAGATCCCCTGGAGAAGGGAAAAGCTACCCACTCCAGCATTCTGATCTAGAGAATTCCATGGAATCGCAAGGAGTCAGACACGACTGAGCGACTTCACTAAAGAATGATCACTTCTTGAAAAAGCGGGGCCACAGGGAACTGAGGGTCCAGGAATTTGCCCATCAGTCCCTCACTGGCCCCCGAGGTGACCCGGGTCCTGCCTCCCGGAACAGCAAGGTCACCACTGGCCCAAGTCCAGGCCATACCTGTGTCCGTTCTGGGCTGTTAGTTATCAGTCGGCCACCAGGGAGCCCTTACTGAGAGCCTGCAGGTGCCTGCTGTGGGCTGGGGCTGGAGGGCGGTCTCCAAGAGCCAGTTACAGCCCTCAACTAGTTCTTACCCAAGCAGTGTGTGAGCGAGAGGGCCCCCGCACGAGGTTCTGTCTGGGCACAGGCCCCTCCAGAAGCACAGACGCCTGCAAATGCACACACGTGCATACACACACACCTCACATACATACACACCTGACATACAGACCCACACACCATGTACAACCCACAACACACACACAGACACACACACACAAACACTGCACACACACACACGACAAAAGACACACACAATGTACACACAGCTCACACATGCACACCCCACATACACACACAGCACCACATACAGACACACACACCATGTACACACCCACAACACACACACACGACATACAGGCACACCCACAACACACAGACACATACACACACTGCATACACACACACATGACATACAGGCATACACACCATGTACACACAGCTCACACACACACACCTCACATACACGGCATACACACACACACACCTCACATACATACACACCTGACATACAGACCCACACACTATGTACAACCCACGACACACACAGACACATACACACACACACGACACACACACACACAATGTACACACAGCTCACACATGCACACCCTGCATACACACACAGCACACATAGCACCACATACACACACACCATGTACACACCCACAACACACACACATGACATACAGACACACCACACACACACAGCACACACACCATGTACACACACACACACACTGCATACACACACCCACACTACATACAGACGCCCACACCATGTACACACCCACACACACCATATACACATGTACATACCCACCCACACACCATATACACACCATATACACACCCACAGCGCATACAGACAGTCACCCAAATCCAGCACTTGGGCCCCTACCCACAGGAGGTGCCCCTTCCACATGGCACGTGGGTTGCCTCCGCTCCCCCCGCAGATCCAGTTTCCACACATTGGCACCCCCAGAAGCCCCAGGCTTCCTTGCCTTCTGCAGGGGTCAGGTATGAAGGGACATCAGAGGGAGGGGAAACTCAGGGGACAGGGTGAGGGGACTGACGCCCTGGCTCCTCCCATCCCAGGACAGGCTGGTCAGCAAGGCTGCCCCTCTTCCCGAGGACAAGGCTCTCTCGTGGGGCGTCCTCTCCTCCAGCTACAGGGCCCCCTGCCTCCAGGAACTCCCAGTCCTCTCCCTGGGCATGCTGTGATGTGGCTCTGGGCGGTCATCAGCCCAGGGCGTGTCGCCACTGACCCCAACCTGCCCCAGCCTTTCAGACAGCCCCTGTGCGATGGCCCTGGCTGTGCCCCACCAGACCCCAGCCTACACGGCTCTGACAGCGGGGTTTCACACAGAGCGCCGAACACTTCGCTTACAACAACAGATGCGAGAGGAGGAAGGCCAAGTCCTTACCCGTGGGCCACGCTGTCCAGGGGGACCATCCTCCCCTCTGTCTCCTGGGTCTCCCTGCAAGGAAGGCGGAGGAGAGTCAACAGCGGGAGCTGGGAGTGGACGGGAGCCACTGAGCACCGAGCACCGGCTCCGGGCTGGAAGCAGGAAAGCTACTCGGACTCGGGTGCTACTGAACTCCTTTAATTCTGCGAGATCGCAGTGGCCCAAAACAGCAGCTCCAACCACCTCCTAGATTCAACGGCTCTGCTTCTGATTTACAGACTCAAGGGAGTGGGAATGAGGGATTCAGAGCAGGGGAGACACTGCCTAAGTGCTTTTGAGATGACAAAATACTTGGTTAGCCCTTATCTTTTGTTTTTAAAGAGAGGAGAATGGAGAATATTTACATAACATGTTCTTAAATTAAGTTAAATCCATATGTATTCTGTATTCTGTCATGAAAAAGTTGAGCTTCTAAGTCTGCCTACTGAAAGGGATGGTGAAAACTCCTGTAACATCCAGAAGTTGCCTTGCAAGGACTGTTGACATTCATCCTTGAGCTTCTGTATCTTTGCCATGAAAAGGTGAAGTTCACTTGTTAAACAGTTGGCTGTATGGTTTTTTAATTGTCCCTGTGAAGTGAGTAAACTGTGAACTTGCTTCCTAATTTTATGACAGTTAACCTCTGACTCCTCTTAATGATCTTACTGTAATGAGCCCCACCAGAATATTTTTAAGTTGAAGTCTCTTACTATGTAAGAGTCTCTGAAAAGATTTCCTCCTTGCAAATAAAATAGATGCATATTTCTCATAGAATAATTTTAAAGTCCTCGGCCTCCAAGTCTTCCACCAGTTACCTAGGTCGGAATCAGGGGTTCACCCACATCTGACCTTGAATATAAACATTTCCGAGCCCTGCATGACTCAGGATCCAAACGTGATCCACAGCAGGGGCACCCAACCATCAAAAGAGCTCTCTGGCTTCTGTGTTTTGGGTTCCCTAACTCATACTAACCTTGGGTCCTGGCAGGCCTGGGGGTCCATTCAGCCCGTCCTTTCCAGGCGGCCCCTGGGCAGAGGGAAAAAACAGACCAACATAAAAGTCGCGGTTAGGGCAGCACTGCGCTGAATTGCCCCCAGCCAGGAGCGGATTCTGCAGCCAGAAGCTGGTTGGCGTGGGGCTTGGCGCGCAGGACCGCTCCTGGGCGCCAGCTTTCCGGGAGCTCTGTCACTGCCGTAAACTGTCAGTGGGTGGAACCGTGTGGGTGGGTGTTCAGGAACATCTGTGGATGACAGCTCACCGTGCGCTCCAGGCTCGGACAGGCTCAGCTGAGAGTGGACATCACAACTATGATTTATGTCCAGAGCCTTCGCTGTGGCACCCGGAGCTTCACAGAGCTGAGCACGCCGGCATCCAGCCACCATGTCTGCATCCCGGGGCCTCCGTGGATCCGGGGCCCAGTCACAGGCGGACAACTGCCCACGCTGCACGCCTGACTTTTCCCTCTGTCACCCTTTCTCCAACGTCCTGAGCCCCCATCAGCGGTGCGGGGGCCACACCTTTCCCCACCCGACAAGCAGCAATAAGGAAACTCCTTCTGGGTGAGCAGGGGCCTCCCGAGGACCGTCACCTCTGACGCCCATCACGGTCACACGGTCTCAGAGGCCCAAGGCCACTCTATCACCCTGCCCTGAAGAGCTGCCGGCCAAGAGGCAGGAGACCCCCAGCTTGAATCTGCACCCTGCTCGTGCGGATGTTAAGGTGTGATGACCTCCACCCTCAGGACCTAAAAGGACTGAGAAGGCCTGGTCCCTGGATCCTGCTGACCGGGAAAGAGGAAGCACAGCAGGCACACCCTGCCACGTCCCGGACCGAGCCTCGTGTCTCCTCGCCCTTTACTTCCGTGGCCCCCGGTGGTGTCCCCACAGATGAGAAGCCACACTTCAAACAGCCGAGGGCTGTCGACTGTGCCTCGGAGCTACAAAGTACAGGCAGTGGCCTGAGGAGCGGGCGCCTTGATCTGCAGCCTTGCTGGGGGTCTTCGGGGGGCAGCCCCAGGAGACATCACGTGGCAGGCACCACGGAAGGGAGCAGGAGGAGGCCGGGTGCCAGGAACAGGGAGGAAAGGGCACGGAGTGTCACCCACTGGGAAGCAGCCTGGGTGGCCAGCGGAAGGGCCAGCCCCTCCCACGTGGAAGGACAGGAGAGGGGAGAGCGGGGAGGGGTGCCCCGGCCACTCACCGCCTGCCCGGGGGACCCAGGCTTTCCTGGGAAGCCGATCTCTCCAGGCAGACCCTGCCAAGGGGAACCACAGGGAAACCGTTAGTCTGACCTCTTCCGAGCATCAGCTCCCTTCTCCCAGCACCTTTGCTGGCAGGAGCCCAGATCTTTAGCTCTGATGAGGGCACCCGGGTGGACACCCCTCGGGGGCATCTGGCCATCCATGGTATGGGCCACGGTGAACCAAGCAGCCGACACGCCTCCCAGGCTGGCCAGCACGGGGCTGGGCTGGGCTGCAGTCGGGACCACCAGCACCTTCACACCCCGCTGGTGGGGTGGGTGGAACCACCTCTCTCTGCCCCCCACCCTCTGCTCTGCCCACAGGAACCTTCCCAGCTGCTCCTGAACTGGGGGAGGGGAGCCAACCCACACACTGCTGAAAGACCCCAGGAAGGGAGACCCCACACTTCCCGCACACTTCTCTAGGAGCAGCCATGAACGTGCTCAATGAGCTCAGGAGCTTTTTCCAGTCTAAGGGGCGCCGGAGCTGTGTGAGCTCCAGTCTAAAGGGGCTCTGGGGCTGGCTGCAGGCGGGGCCCTCCTCGTTCATGCCTTTGCTCTGCCCTTGGACAAAGAGCCAACAGACAGCTCCACACGACGATGCCCCTGGTTCCCGGGGCCATGAACCCTCCATCTAAGTGCCCTGGGAAGAGAAAGTCAAAACCAATCTCACCGGGGGGCCTCCGGGTCCAGGGGGGCCTGGGACGCCAGGTGGTCCTGGGGGGCCCTGTAGAGAAAGATGGGGGCTTGGGTGACAAACGTGTGTGGAGCAGCCTCCTGGTGGCACCAACCTTTGAGAGAGGAGAGAGATGGGGAATCAAGTGATGGGATGGGGGCGGGGCTGCAGTTTTATTGAAATACCTTATTAAAAAAAAAAAGGAACAAAAGCAGAAAGAAAAGATCTGAAGTAAAACTTGTACCATGATAACATGTGTGCTATCTGGGTGATGGGCATATAACTGGTGCAGTATCTATTCTGATATTTATTGAAAATATTTGTGCATTTAAAATAAATATGTCTGTGTGTGACTACACACACAAACGGAGTTAATTCATTAACAAAAATTTCCTAGAACAGCTGTTCCCAAGCATTATTCAGCATCGGATCACCTGGGGTGAATAAAGAGATCTGTTAAGCCACACCTCTCACCACGACACACGTCCTGGGAGACACACCTCTGGCCTTTCTTTGCCCAGGTGTCTCTCCACATATGCCCTCCCTCCCGTCTCCCTGCTCAGAAGGACGTCTCCATCTTTCTGAAACGTTCTGCAATTCTCCGGGCAAAGTAATCACGGCGTCCCCCACGCTGAAGGCCAGCGTGACGGTGCTCACCTGACTCACGTGCCCTTGAAGGCAGGGTCCCCCCTTGCACCCCCCTGCACCTCTGCTCACACTGCAGCAAGCCCAAGGCGTGGAACACAGCAGATGTTCACTCAGTGTTTGAGGTCAACTTGATTGCCAACAGCTGGGGAGTGGGCGGTGCACTCGGAGAAGAGCTCCCATGCCCACTAGAGGGTGGTAAACACCAAAAAAAGGCCACGGTTGCCGCCGCTGCGGACACTTCCCTTTTCTCCCGCTGGGGGCACTGCTGAGTCGACGACGGGCAGCGAAGAAGACATGAACGGAACAGAACTTTGCGGGTGGCAGCTGGACCTGGTTTTCTGCGTGGCTCGCTGAGTGCTGGCGAGTCTTTGGGGGGTGGGGGATGGCTAGCATCTACCTTTACTGGGAGGCATCTGCTTGGACCTGGAGCCACTGAGTTTCCGGGCCGTGCTGGATGGGGGACCGGGCAGGTGCTCATAAGGGATGGGAGATGGAGGTACCAGAAGTGGCTGGTGACCTCACTTCTCTCCACTCCCGTCTGCTCCAGCTCAGCTCTGCTCACCTCCAGGCAAAGCATGAGTCCTGCAGGTGGCACTCCCAGGACCCACCTCTCTGGAAGGCACGTTCCAGGTGACCTTTTTACATCACCCTGACCTCTGAGGTTCTCACAGGGACCTCAGCCCCACGGAGCTCATCCGAGGCCCCTTCCCACCACACGCAGCTCTCCCTCCGATGGCAAACCGGACACACTTGGCTTTCATCCCTCCCGTGATGCGACGCCCCCTGGAGTATGCTGGCCTCTTTCAAAGCAGCCGTTCCAGGAAGCCGGGCCTCCCGACTGCTCGCTGGTCTGAACCCATCCCCCTCCCTCCTCCACGTGCTGCAGGGACTCCCCGTGCTGCTGACCGCTTGTCTCAGCCTCACAGCCTGTGTGACTGGACAGATGTTTAGTGATCCTCTGCTATAAATTACTGGAGAAGGCAAAGGCAACCCGCTCCAGCATTCTTGCCTGAAGAACCCCATGGACAGAGGAGCCTGGCGGGTCACAAAGAGTTGGACATGACTGAGCAACTGAACAACTAGAAATTAAACCTCCTTATTTCACAACATGGAAAACTGAGGCCCAGAGAGGGTAAGGTCCCCGCCTGTCACACAGCCCTCGCGTGCAGTGGATCCTGAATGGTTCATCTGCCACAGAACCACCTGGAAAGCTCCTTGTAAAAACAGGTTACCAGGCCCCTTGATGGCACTCTTAGAAGCTGGTGGGGGGCTGGGATAATGGAGAGAACAAACATGGAGCAAGCAAAGGGACCATTCTGGGGACTGGAAGCCCTGGTGATGAAATCATTGGGCCTGTAATGAGGGGCCATCCTGGCTGGGGCTGGTCAAGAATGGCCCTGCAGAAGGGGCCACGTCTAAGCTGAGAGCTGAAGTCCAGGGAAGGAAGAACACTAGCTTCAGGGGCCTGAGAACGGGCAGACCTCCGTGTGTGGCCAGGACCGACAGTCAGTGTGAAGGAGTAGAATGGGGGTGTGGGGCAGGAGGCAGGGCTCCGGGAAGGCGGGGGGCACAGCGGTGGGAGGGGGAGCTGCTGGGAAGTGGCCGGGACCTGGCTTTAGAAGTGGAGGAGCAACACAAGAGCGGGTTTGACTCGGCTGTAATAGCATTTGGAAGGAGAAGTTGACACGACTCGACAGCAGGTCCGGTGTGTGGAGTGAAGGGGCAAGAAGAGACCGGGGTCACCAGAACAAGGGGACCCATGATGGCGCCCTGCGCTGCGGTGGGGATGCAGCGGGTCAGCGTGTCGGGGTGGAGCAGACACCGGCTGAGTGTTTTCAGTGAGTGAGTGAGGCACTGGATGGAGATGCCCGCGAGCTCGGGGAGTGGAGGCTGCAGGCGTAAACACAGAGGGAGAGGGTGATGATAAAAAGAGGAGGGGCCTCATACCATCCGATGAACGAAGGTGTGTGAAACCAGCTCAGCTCACGCTCTTCTCTTCTTACCATCAATGTGAAAATGCTACTCTCAGTCATGCCCAACTCTTTGTGACCCCATGGACTATAGCCCTCCAAGTTCTTCTGTCCATGGAATTCTCTAGGCAAGAATACTGGAGCGAGATGCCATTCCTTTCTCCGGGGGATCGTCCCGACCCAGGGATAAAACCCCGGGTTCCGGGGTTCTATAGAATCTGGACGCAGATTCTTTATTGTCTGAGCCACCAGGGAAGCCAATATCTAAATAACCAATTCACCTAATTATTAAAGAGAGTGACAAATTAGCCAATAGATCTAAATGTTAACAACAAAATCGCTGTTTTAATTATTATGAATAAAAACAACTGAGTAATGACTCTATCAATTAACCAATAAGCCTAATTATTATTACTGGAATGTTTTATCCTTCTCGGGACGATGGTGACTGCACACAGCATGCTCAGTGATTACCGCAGTGACGTGTAAATAACCAATTAACCTAATTCAGCATTAATGATAACAGAAAGGCAAATAACTATTCCTAACAACCACCTCATTCCAACTGGAATAGATTTATGAAATTGGATGGAATCTGAAGATGCATGAAAATTACTTGCATAATTAGCACATAGTCACACTTCTGCACAACTTGGAAATGTTTGTTTTCAGAGATTGTTCATGATCTGAGTCCTCCTCCTTCATGGTGGTGAGTCCTCCTCCAGGACACAGCTCCAGGGGCACAAGGATTGCCCCCCCTCAGGGGAGGGGGTCCGAGAAACTCAGTCCTCTGGGGTTGGCCCCTCCCCTGGCTGTGTTCCCACCCACTCAAGGGTCTGCCAGTCATGCTGACCTCAATACCTTCGCATAAACAGTTGTCCAGACCAGACACAAATTCCCACTTTTTCCTAAAAGACTGCCAGGACACAGGAGCCACCTGTGTATGCTGAGCCTAAAACATTCTGGCAGGTGAACGTTTTCATCCTGATAAAGAGGCACCAAAAGCATCTTCCAGAAGGCCAGCTGCCCTGGGGCTTGGCTCACCCTGAGGCTGGCTCTTCCTGGTAAAAGCAAAACTAACTAAACTCTAAGCTCCATTTCTTTTGGGGGCTTCCCTACTGGCTCAGATGGTAAAGATTCAACCTGCAATGCAGGAGACCCTGGTTCGATTCCTGGGTCAGGAAGATCCCCTGGAGGAGGGACTGGCTACCCACTCCAGTATTCTTGCCTGGAGAATCCCACAGAGAGAGGAGTCTAGCGAGCTACAGTCCCTGGGGTCGCAAAGAGTCAGACAGGACAGAGAGACTAACACTTTCATTTTCACTTCTCCATTTCTTTGGATTGGAAATGGGATAAGCCTTCTTTTCTCACAGGTGGTTATAAAGAACAGACACAACTGTATACTAACACAGGGAGAGCATCTGACAAGAGCAGAAACTGAACAGACAGACCCTCAGCCTTCTCATCAGACCAGGAAGCCCAGGAACTTACTTTCTGCTGCGACAGAATCAACCCAGATTTTCCAGATCAGCTCCGGGACCCTCCTCTGGTTCCAAGAGGCTGATGACCTGTCCCCCAGAACCAGAGCCCTGACTGCCCCTCTCCCAGGTCTTAGCTCAGAGGACCGTCCCTCTCTCGGCATCTCTCCCTGCCTCCGTCACATCTGGCTCCTCTAAGCATGGACAGAGGCTGCTAGTTCCCCTTCCCAGGGCTGCACCTGCACACAGTGGGGGTTAGGTGACCACCTGCTGAATGATCAGTGAACAAACATACGGATGGCAAGCAGGAGAAAACTGGCCAGGCCCAGGGCAGGTGGGTGTGTGGGTGAGTTAGGGAGAGTGAGTTACGGAGCTGGGCAGGGATCCAGCAGGGAAACACTGCTCTTGGCGTGGGCATGGTGGGCTTGAATGCAGCTTTGCATCCATGGGGTGGTGATCCAATGCAGGGAGCCAGGTGGTACCTATCATACACTCTACACCATCTCGTTCTGAACCACTACGATCCCCAAGTTTATCAGGTTCCCCCATTTCTGGCAAAATCCCTGCCCTGGGAAAGCTGATCCTATTTGTGTCTACAGCATCCAGCTCAAGGCCTGGCACTCAATAAAGATTTTGTTGAAGGGAAAAGGGCTTCAAAATTTAAAACAAAACAAAGAAATATATTTTTCAGGGTAGCCAAGAAAACAATGATAGGGGAAAAACTCTGTAACTTAAAGCATTTTGACAGAGCCATATTTATGGTGAATTTTTGAAATACACAAGCTTTGCTCACAGGAAACAAGGTCATAAAACAAATGCAAAAACACTCTTTATCTTGCACTATTAACATCAAAATGTCACAGTGAGTGTGGCATCTTTAGAAGACCATGAATAATGGCTGGTTTTACAGCCCCTTATCCTGTGTTACAGCCTGATTGGCATGTGAGGGAATGATGAAGCCTGAGATTCACGTGCGGGGTGCCCTGCCCACACTTCATAGAGCGGGAAAAGCCCATTTGGAAGCATGGTCAGCAGCGTGCCCTGGGTGGGTGCCTCCCAGATGTTAAAGGACAGTGTGGCTGCCATCGCAGAGCTGGGTGTGGAGGAGGTGTGGCCGAGAACAAGTGGGCGCCAGAGCTGAGCCTTACTGCAGCGGGGACCCAGCAGACAAGCCCGGATCGAGCCCGCCCGCCTGCTGCAGCCACCAAGCCAGAAGGATGGGACAGCACCTCGCCCGGGGCTCACTGTGCCCTCACTGGGACCCCGGCACCTGGGCCACAGCCCCACACCTACTGCTGAAATCATCACCCTGTTCTGTTTTTATTGGCATTTGCAACAAATGACGAAGCCGAAGTTCAGAAGGGACTTGTTCAAGATGCCGCAGCCAGCAAGTGGCCGAGGCTGAGACCCTAAGCTCCTAACCTCCGCCTCCCTAACTGTGATCCCCCCAGTGCTTCCAGGAATTTACCGACCCTGATCCCAGGAAGACTGGGGCTGGGGGTTGGTGGCGAGCTTTGGTGCAATTAGCAAAGAGACAAAGTGAGGTGTGACCGCTACCAGTGCTGAGCGCCCTGTTCTGTCTACACTGAGGTGTGTGTGTCGGGGGAGGGTGTCACAGTGACTCTGAATTTATAGGAAAGGGGGACTGAGAGGGGTCAGGGCCCACGTGGCCTGGGATGGGGGGAGGGGTCTCCTGAGCAGCAGGTGACCCCCAGCGAGTCTGTGTATCAGGGAGTTGCACCCCGACCTGGTCTGTGAAATGGGGAGGGTGACCTTGAGCCTGCCCACCTGCCGGGGTGGCTGGAGGGGTCCATGGGGGGCCACAGGGGCGGCACACATGAGACCACGGCGGAGTGGGGAGTTGGACCAGCCTGGGGTCAGAGGACACTGCACCAGGGAGGACTCTGAACGCTGAGGGGGAGGAGGGAGGGGGAGGAGGTCTGCCCTCCTCCAGGCCTACCCCGACCAGGAGACCAAATAGCCATTCTCCCAGCACCTGAGGGGGTAGGCAGGGAGGGCGTTGTTTTTAACGCTCTGATGAGTATTGCTCAGACTCATGCAAGAGTCTGGTTACAACCTGAGAACTGCTACCCTGTCATTTCCTTAATCAGAGAAAGCAGTGTGGCTAAAGAAGAGGATTGGAAGACAGTAGTTACCTGCTGCCCCAGCAAGCCAGGGACTCCAGGAGGACCCGCCTCACCTTTCTTTCCCTGAAGACAAAGAGAAGAAGCCAGGATTAACAGGCAGCCCACACCCAGAGCCCGTCTAAGGACACGTCTGGAGGAAACCCCTGACAACAGACTGTCCCCCTCGAGACACCCTGCAAGGAGGCAGAGTTGGGTCGGGGGGGAGTCTGGGGCCAGGAAGCCTCCCCTTTGGATGGCAGCGCTGCAACATGGATGACTTTGGCAACACATGGCCCCACATTTTAAAAAGTACCGCAAGGTTTACCTGAGAAAAATGCCCTTGTCCTGCCCTGTGCCACTCATTCCCTTTCCTAGACAGTAACTAATCCTACCAGGTGTTGGTTGATCTTTCCAGAGGCATTTTGTTTAAGCAAGCTTTGCACAGGCGCACACACACACACACACATGTGCAAATGCGCCCACACATGCACACACATTCTCTCCCTCTATCCCTTTTTTCTTTAGAAACTACGGCATAACATTCAATCTGCTGATAAACTGCTTTATTTCACTTAAGGATTTAACCCGGATGCCTCCTGGGTCAGCACGTGGGGAGCAGCTCCATTCTTTCTCACAGCTACAGACCTTTCAGCAGGAGGATTAAAAGGTGATGCACCTCAACTCTGGGCAGACACGTCACGTGGACCATTTCTGCGCTTCTGCCGTTAGGATCCGTGCTACTCTGCATGACCCAGGCCGGTCACCCCGTGGGGGTGTGATCATTAAGCCTCGGAGTCTACCCGTCTGGACAGGGGCGAGGTGCGTGCTCGCGAGTCCTCATGACACACAGCATGTACCCGACCATACGTGTACGTGGACGATGCAAGGCCCACCTGTCTGCTTTCTTCCTTACAGTCATCCTCACAAGGTCAGAGCAGTGCAACGAGAAACGAAAGGAAGGCGTGACTCTGAATCAGAACCGCATTCCTCAAGCACCTGCTCTGGGTACCTGTTCTGTGTCAAACCCTCTTGGGGGGTTTCCTGTATCTTCCCTGTGTCTCCGCTCTGCAGGAAGCCCCTCGCTCCGGGATGCAGGCGCTCTCAGTCCCCTGGGAGGCGTGGACACTGAGGCTCAGAGTCAAGTCTCACCGGTGACCCAGCCAGAACCTGATGAGGTTAAGATCCAGCCCCAGGGCTGTGTGTGCGGGGCCTGTACACGTGACTCTTACTTCCCAGGGCTCTGACGATGAGATCACTGTGACGAAGCGTCTCTAACAGTCTGTTGGACCCCAGAAGCTGGATGATATCAGCATCTCCTCTCTTCCTTAAACTGCGCCCCCCTCTCTCTGCACCTGCACACTCGGGTTTGTCCCCATGCACTGCCCACCCCCAGAGGGAAGGTGTCTTTACAACCGCAGACTGTGCCAGCCCAGCCCTCTGACCTGCCCTTTCAGTCTGGCATCCGGTGGCCCTGCTCCTAGCCCTAAACCACAGCTCATGTGCGCTGCTTAGCTTGGCCCCAAAGATCCCAAGGACTTGGCCTGCCAAGCCACCTCTGTCTGTAGGACCCACACTCCATCTCAACTTGTCAAAGTCCTACACCACTCCAGTATCTCCTCTTTCATGAAGTCCCAGCAATAATGAGAAATATTGGCAAAATAGGGCAAAAACATATTTGAGACAGATTCCCAGGTGTCATTCAAGAACTCAGGAATTAGAATCGCCAGGGGTGGGGCATGGAGCTCTAAGTAAGTGACTATGAGGATTTGGTCACTCCCTGTGATCAAAAAGGGCTTTGATCTTTTCTTTTCCCAAGCCTCTTCCTCTGCAATATTGTAAGAAAGAGTTCTAAACCTAATGTAGATGAGGACAGGCAAGCCATTTAACTTGCTGAGTCTTAGTTTCTTCATGTGGAAAACTATAATCATTGTAATTATGTGAAAAGACAATAGTAGAAGAAATAATTCAATATTTGAGAAAATGATTTAAAAAGCATAAAAGAGCATCATGCAAATGTAATAGATAGTTATGAGGATGAGAAGGAAGATGATGGTGACTGAAGAAGAAATGCTCATAGCAGAATTCTGGCCCTTTTGAGTTCTTAAGTGTGTGAGAGACCACATGTCAAGCAGATCTGGCTTCAAAACCACTACCTCTGAAGAACGCTGCAAAGATTAAATAAGATAATGTCCACAAAGTGCGCAGCACAGGATCTGACATTAAGAAGTACCTAGTGGTGATGGTGGAGGTGGTGGTGACGATGGTGGTCATGATGGCGGCAGTGACTGCAATGGTGGTGAGTATGCTGGTGATGGTGGTGATGGCAGAGGTCATGCGGTAGTCGTGGCGGAGGTGATGGTGGTGGTGATGGTGGGGATGATGGTGGTGATGATGGTGGGGGTGATGGTGGTGGTGATGGTGGGGATGATGGTGGTGATGATGGTGGGGGTGATGGTGGTGATGATGGTGGGGGTGATGGTGGTGATGATGGTGGGGGTGATGGTGGTGATGGTGGGGGTGATGGTGGTGGTGGTGAATATGGTGATGGTGGTGATGGTGGGGGTGGTGGTGGGGGTGATGGTGGTGGTGATCATGGTGATAACGCTGATGGTGGTGGTGCTGGAAACGGTGGTGGTGGTGGTGATACTGTTACTGGCGCTGATGGTACTGGTGGTGGTGGTGATGATACTGTTATTGGTGTTGATGGTACTGGTGGTGGTGGTGATGATACTGTTATTGGTGTTGATGGTACTGGTGGTGGTGATGATACTGTTATTGGCGCTGATGGTACTGGTGGTGGTGATGATACTGTTATTGGTGTTGATGGTACCGGTGGTGGTGATGATACTGTTATTGGTGTTGATGGTACTGGTGGTGGTGATGATACTGTTATTGGTGTTGATGGTACTGGTGGTGGTGATGATACTGTTATTGGTGTTGATGGTACTGGTGGTGGTGATGATACTGTTATTGGCACTGATGGTAATGGTGGTGGTGATGATACTGTTATTGGCGCTGATGGTAATGGTGGTGGTGATGATACTGTTATTGGCGCTGATGGTAAAGTCACTGGTGGAGGCAGCAGCACTAGTGGTGCTGGATGTAGCAGCAGCTATGTGTCCTCTGCATTCTGGACCTATACTTGGGTGTGGTGATTTCAGAAGTGCTGGCCAGTGCAAGCTATGCATCAATAAAGAACCATTCATTCACAATAGGCCTGTTCCCTGTCATTTTTTCTTCTCTTTTAAAATTGCCACCCGACACATTGTTTGGATAAATGTCTGTGGTTTATCAAGGAGGGCAGAGTTCTCAAGCTATTCTGGATATCTGGATGCTGAGCAAGACCACTATTTCCAAGGCCACCTGTCTGCCTGTAGAAGAGAGAAGTCGATAAATTGAAAAGAGCATGTCCTTCCCAGGCAGGATGAGTTAACACGGCCACGTGTGGGACCATTATCAGATAGAAAGATCGCTTGTGCAAGTGATTCTAATCTGAGCTGTGTGGTCCTTCTGCTCTGTTCCTGCTCTCCATGCCTCCAAATGTCAAACATGATTATTTTCTAAGGGTGAGAGCTGAGTCCAGGTGCTCAGAGAAAACCTAGAGTGTCCTGAAATAAACCTGGCTCCGTGCCATGACAGGAATCAAACAGTAGCCTGTGATCCAAACAATGCTGTTACCATCTGGTAACAGGTCAGGGAAAGGCAAGAAAAAAGGCTTTAAAAATTGAAAAGTAAAACAAATTCAACTCAGGTTGCCACCAACAAAAGACTTCTCATGCTTCTCTCTCTTAGATCTACCAGAAATTGGAGCTGATGGGCCTGACTACTTTCAGCTACATGAGACCGTTGGCTCCAAGGGCAGTGGTCAGAGATGCAAGTGACGGGTGCTCCCAGCTGCTAAGAGGTCCAGGTGCTATCAGTTATTAAGAGTTCTGTGACCCCATGGACTGCAGCCTGCTAGGCTTCTCCAACCATGGAATTCTCCAGGCAAGAATACTGCAGTGGGTTGCCATTCCCTTCTCTAGGGGATCTTTCCCACCCAGAGATCGAACCTGGGTCTCCTGCATTGCAGGCAGATTCTTTACCATCTGAGCCACCACGGAAGTCCACTAAGAGGTCGTACATCTCTCCAAAGCTTCCACTGAAAAGCCTGTTAATGTCCAGCTTAGAATTCTGGTGTGTCTGTGGACACACACACATACACACCCCATCCTAAAGCAAAGGCAGGAACGGTTGGATCCAGGATGCCCTGAATTCTAGTCCCTGCCTCCTCGTTTGTAATCTGTGTGCTGCTGCATAATCTGACCTACACCTTCAAGTCCTGGTTTCCTCATTTGCAGAATGGGATTGAAGCTGCCAGACCTCATAGCATCCTTGTGAGAATTAAGTGCAAATCACGTGTTCAAAAAACAACAAATGAACACACAGCTAAATGCCTGCTATGCAATGACTCAACCAATGTTACCTCCTTCCTATCTTATACTAGAGTTATACACATGTATGGATAGATTCTGTTTTTAAAATTGTTTTTAAAGCAACTGACACAATCGGGCCCACCATAAGACACTTGGGGATCACTCCATCTCTAGTAAGAAAAATAGCATAACACTTGATAGTATCACTCCTTCAGGTCTCACCTCTTGGTAAGAGAGGAAAGAAGCCAGAAAATATTGATAAAATGATCAAAGGAACCAAAGAGACTGTCCCCAGCTTGTGGGAGGAGCCCTGAGTGACCCTGAGCAAGGAGGTCATTTAATATTTCTGGACATTAAATTTCTCACTATCAATCTCAGAGACTCTCTCCACCATGATGAGTCTCCAATTTAGACATTTCAAATTTGACATTGTTTAAATGCCTGGCAACATGGAATTCTCTTAAGTAAATCTTCCCACCCTCACCACCTTGTTTTTATCCAAAGGGGAAAGAAGATACCTAGGCTATTTCAGATGGGGCTAGGACCACAGAGCAAGATACAAGCCAAGTAAAAGGTGCAGAAGGAACCAAGTTTTCTTCTTTAAAACTGGACATTCTAGACACACTGATGACTAACAGGCATGGAAAGGCGCTCAACATCCCCAACCATCAGGGAGACGTAAATCAAGACCACAATTTAGATGTAACGTCACACGTGTTAGAATGGCTATTACCAAAAAAGATAAAGAATAAAAGTGCTGGTGAGGGTGTGGAGAAAAGGGAAGTCCACTGCTGGTGGGAGTGAAGATTGGTGCAGCCTCTGTGGAAAACAATATGGAGGTTGCTAAAAAAAGGAGAAGAAGAAGAAGATCCAGCAACCTCAATTCTGAGTATTTATCCAAAGGGATGAAAAACTAACTTGAAAAGACATATGCACCCTCATGTTCAATGCAGCATTATTTACAGCGGACAAGACATGGCAGGTCCCTACGTGCCCGAGGATGTAACAATGGATAAAGAATAGTATCATAGTATTACACATGCAATAGAATAGTATCATAAAAAGACGGAAACCATGCTATTTGCAACAACACGGATGAATCTTGAGGGCACTATGCCAAGTGAAATACATCAGACAGAAAAAGACAAGTACCTTATGATCTCACCTTTAATACGGAATCTAAAACAAAATTGAACTCACAGGTACAGAGAACAGATTGGTGGTTGTCAGAGGAGAGGGGGTAGGTGGTGGGTGAAATGGGTAAAGGTGGTAAAAGGGATTAAAAAAAAAAAAAAAGAGCTGGAATTCTCTGTGGAAGGTCACCCAGGTGACCAGATGGCTAGTCCTGGGTCCTGTCCCGCCCACACCACCTAGGTGTGTCCGCTGCCTGACTGCTGCACTCATGCCTGATCCATGAGCCTTTCACTCTTGCAACCCTGATTGTATCTGATGCTCACTAATGACATTATGCTGCTGTTGAGTTGCTACGTCGTGTCCTACTCTTTGTGACCCCATGAACTGCAACCTGTCAGGATCCCCTGTCCTCCGCTATCTCCCGGAGTTTGCTCAGATTCATGCCCATTGCATCGGTGATGCCATCCAACCACCTGATCCTCTGCCACCCCCTTCTCCTGCCCTCACTCTTTCCCAGCATCAGAGTCTTTTCAAACGAGGTGGCTCTTCACATCAGGTGGCCAAAGTGTTGGAGCTTCAACTTCGGTATCAGTCCTTTCAACAAATATTCAGGATTGATTTCCTTTAGGACTGACTGGATGGATCTCCTTGCAGTCCACGGGACTCTCAAGAGTCTTCTCCAACACCACAGTTCAAAAGCATCAATTCTTGAGCACTCAGCTTTCTTTATAGTCCAACTCTCACATCCATACATGACTACTGAAAAAATCTTAGCTTTGACTAAATGGACCTTTGTTGGCAAGGTGATGTCTCCGCTTTTTAATATGTGGTCTAGGTTTGACATAGCTTTCTTTCCAAGGAGCAAGCATCTATAAATTTCATCTTACAATGACATTATACATTTAGGCATATTTTATGCACTTATAGATGCTTTTATTTTCATGTACATATATATATATATATATATTTATAAATGTGAGGCACTCTTCTAAGTGCTACAAATACAAAAATAATGTTCTCACAGACTTACATTTTAGTGAAGAAAAACAAAAATAAATGGATTCTCAAATAAGAAAAATACAAGTTCTCTACAGCAAATTAAAATAGGCTGGTGTGAGAGTGACAGGATGTCTATTTGGGGGTGGATGATTAGGGCATAAGAGAATATTCTTGGGAAAAACTTAGCCTCGTGGAAGCTCCTGTGTGTCCAACTGCCTCAGTGGCCTGGAGCCAGGCTGCCTCCACTCTGGAACGCTCTGGGCTCAGATGGTCTGCAGTGCTGCCAGCTCCAGCTAAGAGTGCTCCCCTGACCACCCTCTCCCCAGTTCCTCGTTCGGATGAGCACAAGGAAATCAGAACCGCAGACAGGCTTGAGCACCTCCTTTTCCTTTTTCTGACAGCATAGTATTCTTTATTAAAATATCAAGGTCTGCTAACTTAAAAAACATGACATTTAAAAGAGCATATCTGTCCAGATTCACAAAAAAGAGAAAAGCCCTAAGTACACTTGATCTTTGCATTCATCACTGTTTTTAACAGTCTGCTCTAATTGCCAACCTTTATTTCTTTGTCTTTTAAATGGAAGATAATTGCCTTAAAACGTTGCGGTGGTCTCTGCTGTACATTAATGCGGATCAGTCATGACTCTCTGTATAATTTATATATATATAAATAAAGTTTATATTTATAAATATAAATTTATTTTTATAAATTTATAAAATTATATAAAAATACATTTTTGGGCCTCCCTCCCCTCTCATTCCACCCTTTAGGTCATCACGGAGCACCAGGCTGGGCTCCTGGTGTTATCAGGGGGCTGTGCTAACAGCTTCCTGCTAATCTCCTTTACACATGATCGTGTACACACGTGCATGCTACTTTCCGCATGTGTCCTAGGACTGATGAACCTATCCACAGAGAAGAAATGCAGACCCAGACCTGGAGAACGGACGTGTGGACATGGCTAGAGAAGGAGAGGGTGTGACAGAGAACCTCCTCTATCTCCGTCTAATGCAGGAACCCAGCCACGCAGTGAGTGCCCAACACCCCCTCCTCTGCCAGCAGAGGGCAGCGGGATGAAACAGGTATGGACACGCGGATGGGGAAGCAGGTGCCCGGTCCCAACCTCCCCTCCCTTTCACGTCCTCATTGTGGAAAAACAGCAGCTTTTTCCAAAATGAATGTGTTCGCCTCGCCGGGGATTACACTGTCTGCCTGTCGCTAATCTCTAAAGTAAAGGGCCTGGATCCCTTTCCCCAACCCATGTTTTAGTCTCAGGGTCTCAGTTCCCAGGTCCCTGTGGCTCATCTCTGTCTCGTCTCTTCCCCCATCGCAGCCTGAGCACTGACCCTAGGAGCTCTTTAGAGCGACGCTTCAGTGGACGCTGACGAGGCAGGTCACCCGCGGCAAGGGGAGGGATAAGGCTGTGAGCGAGTCGTCACCCTGTCTCAGGGCCCCCTGACTCAGCCAGAGGCGACAGAACAGGAAGCCACCTCCCAGCCACACCGACATCGGCTGCCGTCTCTGCCACGTGTCCACAGGAAAGGCCGCCGACAAGCAGTGCCCACGGGATGGAGCACCTCAAGTCAGCGACACTGCATGGCCAGGGTCCCCAAGGACATGCGTGGTCATCACCCCCTGCTCCCCTGTGGATGCAGGGAGAGACAGGGGCCCTCCTTTGGGCCCCTGGCACATGCTCTATTAACACTCTCGCCACCCTGCCCTGTGACTCCAATTACAAAAAGAAAGCAACAATGCCTAGAGATGATCGTGCTGAGTGAAGGAAGTCAGAGAAGGACAAGCCCCACTTCATATCATTTAGACGTGGAATCTAAAACATGACACAAATAAACCAGCTACAAAACAGACTCACGGACATTTAGAACAGACTTGTGGTTTCCAAGGGGTGGGGGAAGGGGCAGAGTAAACGTCTGGGATTAGCAGATGCAAACTGCTAATAAACACACAGGACGGATAAATAACAAGGCCTGGCGGTATAGCACCGGGACCTATACCCAACGGCCTGGGATAAGCCATAATGGAAAAGAATGTTAAAAAAGAGCGCATATATGTGCATGTTTGAGTCACTCTGCTGTATAACAGAAACTAACACAACATTGCAGATCAACTAGACTTGAATAATTGTTTTAGAAAAAACTGTGATGCTCCAAGATCAGAGCCGGAGGTCATGAAATGGGAGCTGAGTGTTCACGCTGCGTGAGGCCCCCTGCTGGGAGCTGAGGGCCCAGAGCCGAGGGCCAGCCCGAGTCTCCGGTGGTGGGGGGCACCAAGGTGGGCAGTCAGCTCAGGTGTGCTACAATACCTTCTATCTACATACAGGAGTCAAACCTGTAAGCTGTGTACAATCCAGACAAAAAGAAAAGGGGGGCTATATTAAGTTAAATGAAATACCGTAAGAAGTTATGAGATTCAAAAATCATACGGATTCTTCACTCAAGAGTAGCTAAGAGCCTATGGGCAGACCTCTATTATCTCATGGCTCCTTTTTTTATTCTCTCCTCAAGGCTTAGCTCAAGCATCACCTCTTTCAGGAGGCCCTGGCTGGCCCCCAGCTTGGGTCAGTACTCTCAGGACTGAGTGTCCCCTGATCACACAGAGATGTGAGTTTCTATATACACAACTCATGGAAAACCACAGACACATCTGCAGGAGATGAGCCAGGACCCAGCTCGAGGCTGAGCACACAGCCCATCCTCAGCCACTATCGATGAACTCAGCTAACCCTTCAATCTGCTTCCAGTATTCATCTCAAGCTCAGGAGACTGGAACTACCTCCTCTGTGTGAGCAGCTAAAATAGGGGGGGTCGTGTGGTTGACCTGGGGCACCAGGAAAGAAACAGTTTACTTACTCGGAGACCTTGCAAACCGGGAGGTCCATCCTTGCCTTCTGGACCCATCAGACCCTTTAGGAGAAAGAGAAAGGGGAAAAAAACAACAGAGATGGATCATGGTAAACACACAGTAAACATCACAGGATATACTTTGTCTGGACACTCTCATTGGATAGGAAAATACCACCCCATTCAAATGGGGAACCTGGGAGGTCAGGAGGGGGAAAAAAAACATCTTATTCTCTCAAATCTCTAACACTTAAACACGTGCACCTATGTGATATAATTAAGAATGACTGACAACCAAGTCGTAGGCACCATCGTTCACACTATAAAGACGAGTACAGTGAGGACCAAACGCCCGGCCTCGGTGCTCCGCGTCAAGCGCACACAAGACAGTGTCCGGAACCCAAGTGTCTTTACTCTAAGCCTGGTGCCTTTCTCGCTGTATCTTGCTGGCTGGGCAAGGACGGGCTTGGGCTATCTGACCCTCCATCCACAGTGATATCCAAAATGACTGTCTGGATAAATAAATGAAATTGTCTAAGGACGATCAATTTCCACTGAGCGAGGAAAACTGGCACAGGAAGGGGTCATGCTGAACTAAAGTCCTGCCCTCTAACCCCTCACTATGGATCTCCCACCTGATCTCAGACGTGTACACTGGGCATCCTTGAACCTCAGTCAGCTCATCTCCAACGTGAGGATAATATACCTTCTACTGAGTGGCCGTGAGGACAATGTGAGGAATGGGTACAAAGGCCCTGACACATACCCGGATCTCCTGACAGCACCCTGGTTTATACTCACACACATAATGACATCGCCTAGAACACGGCATGAAATGTGGATTGGAAAATGAAACCTTCAGCTCTGAGACCCTATCACCAACTTTATCAGTGAATTTGGGCCAACAACTCCCTCTCTGCACTTCAGTTTCCTTGTTTTTCAATAATAACGTTGTTGTTGTTGTTCACTCAATCGTGTCCAACTCTTTGTAGCCTCATGGACTGTAGCCTGCGAGCTCCCCGTCCATGGGATTTCCCAAGCAAGAATGCTGGAGTGGGCTGCCATTTCTGTCTCCAGGGGATCTTCCCGGCCCGGGGATTGAACCTGTGTCTCCTATGTCTCCTGCATTGGCAAGCAGGGGATTATTTACCCCCTGAACCTGGAAAGCGAGTCTGTGACTGTCATAGAAACAGCTATTATTGCCACATTTTGCGTAACTATTAAGTGATAGAACTGTATTGAGGTTTAAGGTCTTTTCTCTTAATAACACCATTAAAACGAACATATGACTGTACCAACTATAGTAATTAAAGGTTTAAATATCCCTTTCTCACAAGGATTATTCCAGTGAGATCAGGGCACACTTCAAGGGAAGCCCCTGCAGAGGTGAGTTTTCATGAAGCATCAAGAAATGTCTCGCATTTGATCTGCCCAGCTGGTCCTTCTTTATTACATTCAATCAAACATTGATACAACTACCAGAACCTGTTTCATCTTGGGGAAAGGATGAAAGATGCACTCCTCCTCAGTGACTCCCAGCATCCGGATGCGGAATGCTGCATGCTGTTTCCACTTAGAGAATGGGATGTACTTTCCGCTCTCTGGGATTGCTTGTCACAAACTCAAAGTTTTCCCTTCTCAACAGAAGCTGCTGAAGCCAAGCTTTTGCTCTCATTCAATCTAATGAGTACTTAGGGAGCCACTGCTCTGCAGAAGGCCCTGGGCCAGGTGCTGGTGGGGATTCAGAAAAGCCAGAAACAACAACTGATCTCTGTATTGGGCTTAATAAGGCTTCCTAGAGCAGTGCTTCCTACAATCACCCATTTAACTCTCACAGCACATTAATGTAGGAGGTGATATCAATGATGATGATTTCTAAGTCAGGAAAACAGAAGAGGATAAGACGGTAGAGTGATGTCATCAAGACCCAAAGCTACTCAGTGGATGAACTGGGACATGAAACCAATGCTCTGGGGCTCCTAACCCCAAGTGTCTTCCATGGCCATAGTGCTCCTTATGAGCTCAGATTGGAATCAGGTCTCACTTTGACATCTCTCTTAAATATTTGCTGTGGGTCACTCCTCCAGAAGCATGTATTAAGTTCCCACCATGTGATAAACTGTGGATTTGAGAGATGGGAGAGATACTGGCCCTGGCCTTAAGAATCTCACACTCTAGGCCTTTCATCACTGTTCCTCATTTTTCACAAGGTCTTTAGGTAGGCTACTGGCTGTTTGAACTCCTTCCAAAGGAACTTCATCACCAACACTATGCACTGTACTCAATCCCATTCTGTCAAGAGCATCTAGCCCCAAAACCCTCTTCAGGACCCTGGACAGCTCCACCGAACTGCAGGGTTGCGATAGTCCAGTATTTGCAAGAACCATGGGTTCAGGAGCCTCTCCTTATTCTAGAAAATGGCCTGCAGGAACGAGACAAAACACTTGAATCCTCATTACAAGTGTCAACTCACAATTATTTCTTCTTCACACTCTTTTCACTAAACTATGAAATCAGTCCATGTGCTTTCATCCCTGCATCTCCAGCCTTAAATATTTCACTTGATATAAAGCACATGACCAAAATGTTTGAGGTTTCTTCCTTCCCTCCCTCATTTATCAAATTTTACATACAACGGAAAACTGCCATTAGTACATCGCAGACCCCCCGAATGAGAGATCAAGAAGGCTGCCTTGGGAATAAGCAGGCCTGGGCATTGCTACCTTCTCAATCCTTAGTGGGAACCGGGAGGTAAAGTCACTCTGCACTGTGCACTCAGGGGTGAAAAGCGCATGGGCTAGACTGTCAGATGGATCTGGGTTCAAATCTCAGTCTTGCTTTTAAGGTATGTGACTTTGTGCAAGCTACTTACTTATCAGTTCAGTTCAGTCACTCAGTCCTGTCTGACTCTTTGCAACCCAATGAATCACAGCACACCTGGCCTCCCTGTCCATCACCAACTCCCAGAGTTTACCCAAATTCATGTCCATCGAGTCGATGATGCCATCCAGCCATCTCATCCTCTGTCGTCCCCTTCTCCTCCTGCCCCCAATCCCTCCCAGCATCAGGGTCTTTTCCAATGAGTCAACTCTTCACACGAGGTGGCCAAAGTATTGGAGTTTCAGCTTCAACATCAGTCCTTCCAATGAACACCCAGGACTCATCTCCTTTAGGATGGACTGGTTCGATCTCCTTGCAGTCCAAGGGACTCTCAAGAGTCTTCTCCAACACCACAGTTCAAAAGCGTCAATTTTTCAGTGCTCAGCTTTCTTCACAGTCCAACTCTCACATCCATACATGACCACTGGAAAAACCATAGCCTTGACTAGACAGACCTTTGTTGGCAAAGTAATGTCTCTGTTTTAAATATGCTATCCAGGTTGGTCATAACTTTCCTTCCAAGGAGTAAGCGTCTTTTAATTTCATGGTTGAAATCACCATCTGCAGTGATCTTGGAGCCCCAAAAAATAAAGTCTGACACTGTTTCCCCATCTATTTTCCATGAAGTGATGAGATCAGATGCCATGATCTTAGTTTTCTGAATGTTGAGCTTTAAGCCAACTTTTTCACTGTCCTCCTTCACTTTCATCAAGAGGCTTTTTAGTTCCTCTTCACTTTCTGCCATAAGGGTGGTGTCATCTGCATATCTGAGGTTATTGATATTTCTCTTGGCAACCTTGATTCCAGCTTGTGCTTCTTCCAGCCCAGTGTTTCTCATGATGTACTCTGCATATAAGTTAAATAAGCAGAGTGACAATATACAGCCTTGACATACTCCTTTTACTATTTGGAACCAGTCTGTTGTTCCATGTCCAGTTCTAACTGTTGCTTCCTAACCTGCATATAGGTTTCTCAAGAGGCAGGTCAGGTGGTCTGGTATTCCCATTTCCTTCAGCATTTTCCACAGTTTATTGTGATCCACACAGTCAAAGGCTTTGGCATAGTCAATAAAGCAGAAGTAGATGTTTTTCTGGAACTCTCTTGCTTTTTCGATGATCGAGCGGATGTTGGCAATTTGATCTCTGGTTCCTCTACCTTTTCTAAAATCAGCTTGAACATCTGTGAGTTCACGGTTCACGTATTGCTGAAGCCTGGTTTGGAGAATTTTGAGCATTACTTTACTAGCGTGTGAGATGAGTGCAATTGTGTGGTAGTTTGAGCATTGCCTTTCTTTGGGGTTGGAATGAAAACTGACCTTTTCCAGTCCTGTGGCCACTGCTGAGTTTTCCAAATTTGCTGGCATATTGAGTGCAGCACTTTCACAGCATCATCTTTCAGGATTTGAAATAGCTCAACTGGAATTCCATCACCTCCAATAGCTTTGTTCGTAGTGATGCTTTCTAAGGCCCACTTGACTTCACATTCCAAGATGTCTGGCTCTAGGTGAGTGATCACACTATTGTGATTATCTGGGTCGTGAAGATCTTTTTTGTACAGTTCTTCTATGTATTCTTGCCACCTCTTCTTAATATCTTCTGCTTCTGTTAGGTCCATACCATTTCTGCCCTTTATCGAACCCATCTTTGCATGAAATGTTCCCTTTGTATCTCTAATTTTCTTGAAGAGATCTCTGGTCTTTCCCATTCTGTTGTTTTCCTCTATTTCTTTGCATTGACCACTGAAGAAGGCTTTTTTATCTCTCCTTGCTATTTTTTGGAACTCTCCATTCACATGGGAACATCTTTCCTTTACTCCTTTGCTTTTCACTGCTATTTGTAAGGCCTCCTCAGACAGCCATTTTGCTTTTTTGCATTCTTTTCCATGCGGATGGTCTTAATCCTGTCTTCCGTACAATGTCATGAACCTCTGTCCATAATTCATCAGGCACTTTGTCTGTCAGATCTAGTCCCTTAAATCTATTTCTCACTTCCACTGTATAATCATAAGGGATTTGATTTAGGTCATACCTGAATGGTCTAGTGGTTTTCCCTACTTTATTCAATTTAAGCCTGAATTTGGCAATAAGGAGTTCATGATCTGAGCCACAGTCAGCTCCCAGTCTTGTTTTTGCTGACTGTATAGAGCTTTTTCATCTTTGGCTGCAAAGAATATAATCAATCTGATTTCAGTGTTGACCATCTGGTGATATCCATATGTAGAGTCTTCTCTTGTGTTGTTGGAAGGGGGTGTTTGCTATGACCAGTTCGTTCTCTTGGCAAAACTCTATTAGCCTTTGCCCTGCTTCATTCTGTATTCCAAGGCCAAATTTGCCCGTTACTCCAGGTGTTTCCTGACTTCCTACTTTTGCATTCCAGTCCCCTAGAATGAAAAGGACATCTTTTTTGGGTGTTAGTTCTAAAAGGTCTTGTAGGTCTTCATAGAACTGTTCAACTTCAGCTTCTTCAGCATTACTGGTTGGGGGATAGGCTTGGATTACCGTAATATTGAATGGTTTGCCTTGGAAATGAACAGAGATCATTCTGTCATTTTTGAGATTGCATCCAAGTACTGCATTTCGGACTCTTTTGTTGACCATGATGGCTACTCCATTTCTTCTAAGGGATTTCTGCCCACAGTAGTAGATATAATGGTCATCTGAGTTAAATTCACCCATTCCAGTCCATCTTAGTTCGGTTATTCCTAGAATTTTGACGTTCACTCTTGCCATCTCCTGTTTGATCACTTCCAATTTGCCTTGATTCATGGACCTAACATTCCAGGTTCCTATGCAATATTGCTCTTTACAGCATCAAACCTTGCTTCTATCACCAGTCACATCCACAACTTGGTATTGTTTTTGCTTTGGCTCCATCCCTTCATTCTTTCTGGAGCTATTTCTCCACTGATCTCCAGTAGCATATTGGACACCTACCAACCTGGGGAGTTCCTCTTTCAGTATCCTATCATTTTGCCTTTTCATACTGTTTGTGGGGTTCTCAAGGCAGGAATACTGAAGTGGTTTCCCATTCCCTTCTCCAGTGGACCACATTCTGTCAGACCTCTCCACCATGACCCGTCCATTTTGGGTGGCCCCACATGGCATGGCTTAATTTCACTGATTTAAAAAACAACTTCACCTTCCAAACTTACTATGCATATGTTTGCATACAAGATGTACTACAACACAGATGATCAATACTTGCCAATTACTGATCTGAACACACTATATTACCCATGTTATCTACTTAAAATCTCTCAACATACTGACAATGGTGGAGAGATTTGGAAATCATGTCTCAGAAGGGCTTAAGCAAGGTATCTAAGGTTATAGAGACAGAAGAGAAGTTATTCTAACCTGAATTTTTTGATGTGAAATTTTTCTAATTATACTGGAATTAAACATCTTCTCAATTCTAAAGGAAATCAACCCTGAATGTTCACTGGAAGGACTGATGCTGAAGCTCCAATATTTGGCCACCTGGTGAGAAGAGCCAACTCATTGGAAAAGATCCTGATGCTGGGAAAGATTGAGGGCAGGAGTGGGAGGAGGTGATAGAGAATGAGATGGTTGGATGGCATCATCAAATCAAAGGACATGAGTATGAGCAAAGTCTGGGAAGATGGTGCAAGAAAGGGAAGCCTGGTGTGCTGCAGTCCATGGGGTCGCAAAGAGTCAGACACGACTGAGTGACTGAATAACAGCAAAAGACATCTTCTAAGTTTCTTCTAGTTTTAACACATTTATCCTAATGAGGAATGGGCTTTACTGTAAATCTGACTATAAATCTGAATTATAAATCTGATTTACTTTAAATATGATCTATGGGCATTTCAAAATAAGTTTTATTTACTTGAAAGAAGCAGAAGTATGTTACCAAAAGGGACCTGATTCAACCACCAACATGTGGAATTGACCGATTCGTATTCATTATCCTTAGTATCTGAACTCACATCAAAAATGATCACAGAGTCCCTTTGAATGGCCTCTTCCCAAATGGTTATTCTTAACATTAAATTCTTAACAGAGGAAAAAACCAAAGGCTGAAGTGTTCCAAGTCACTTTAGAGTCAGTATTAATTAGAACCAAGCAAAAAGCAAATGTGCATTGGAAATGATTCCACTGGCGTTGAAGTGCCCAATGTTTTATTCTATTTTATCTAAAAGGAAACTAAAACACCAGACTGAGCACCAGTCTGAGCCTGGGGACTCTGGAGGCAGGCTGCCTGAGCTTTGACCCCAGGTCCAAAGTTGCTAATGCCTGACTCGTGCCCACTGATTCCAGTCTTCAAGGCCCAGCGTCTCCTGTGCTAGATGCTGAGAACAACCCCTGTCACTCAAGGTGATGGGATGAGCCTCTGAAATAATGCTGCACTCAGCAGCAAGAATGGCCACGATTTTGCAGACTTAGATATGTTCAGAGCGGACCCCAGGCTGGGGGGTGGGGGGTGGGGGGGATGACTTACCGGAGCGCCCGGTGGCCCAGGTGGGCCCTGGTGACCCCGTGGTCCGGGGGCTCCCTGGTAACACAAGCCAAACACGAATTAGCCATGAGGCCCCCTCCTCATGTTCCAGGCCTCCAACCAGGACCCTCTGCCGACTATCTTCTTCCCAAGTTCCCGGCAGGGACGCAGAGACACTGGTGGGAACCAGCATTCCTGGTGGATAGTCAATCCGACCCATCTCTGAGGGGCTCCATCTGAGCTCAGCAAGCAGTCTAGCCCCCACGCTGGTGGCCTGTCTATCTCTACCACCACCTGGGGCCCCACGGCAAGAGAACGCACAGCCCGCTTACCTGCTCGCCCTTCAGGCCCTCTCTCTGCACCTGGGGGACAAACCAGACGTCAGAAAGCTGGTGGCCTCTTCTCAATAGGCACCCTCACTCCACTCCACGCAGAGCATCTGTACAGCCATTTCTGACTTTTCTCTGATTTTATCCCATTTTCAGTGTGCAAGAGCCTCAGAGCCAGCTCATGTCATTAGAAGAGTTCCACCTCGTTCTCAGAGGTAACAACTCTCCCAACTACACAATCCGATCAGGGTCCGAGTCTGGGATTTTAACCTCTAGGGGCTGCACCACTTACCACAGAGCCTGGAACCCCAGGGGGGCCTGCAGGACCCGTGGCACCCTGCGGAGAAATGACAGACATTTCATTACAGGGAACTGTTGTGATTTTGAGCTATGGCCCCAATGACTGTTTCAAATTGCAAAGCAGCCAAGATCTGTCCCAGTAACATTCCTTCAACATGAGTTGAGAGTCACTGTATCATCACCCAAGAACCTCTGGTTTCTAGACTCTTCCAATAAATGCTCCAAATCACACCATGGCCCTTGGACCTTGTCTTCCCACTTCTGCTGCATTCATCATAATAAGCAATGAAAACTCAGCTATCTCCCAATCAGGAGGGGCCAAACACCTCTATAAATGGGGGGGGGGGGTGTTGGAATTTATAATTCACACACACACACACACACACACATGCAGTAGTGGGAAAGAGCTGTCACCTAGATCCAAACTTTAAGAACCATCCCCTCTTAGTGACTTGAAATAAACCACTTATTTTAGGATTTAGCATCCTCAGTGTCAAGAAAACTGCAAGAATACATTAAAATCCTGACACCAGGATAACAGAACAATATAAATCTCAACTCTAAAAATATTTAGACAGAGAAAATAATTAGGCAAGAACTGAAGTTCAAGTGAGCAAGTCTGGAAGAGATCAACCTTCTCCAGCCATCACTGCTAAAGAGAGGCTTTCTCAGCCCACAGGTGTCTTATTTATTTATAACTATACCCTGTTTCTGGAAGGAGTCAGAGCAGCCTTTTTCTTTTCCTTTATTTTCAGCACGTGCTGGGAGGGCATCTGAGTCGGGCAGCGACCTTGACCTGCACTCTGCAGGGAGGCGCTAAGCGCATGCAAGCATCTCTGGTCCAGCCCTCCTCACTTTAGCCGGGTTCCCCCCACTGCCCCACCTCTCTCCTGGCTGTGCTCAGACCCAAAGTCTGATTTCCTTCTTAAGGGCCTAAGCATCTGAAAGAAACTTTCTCTTGTACTAAATGCAGGGCTAGGTCTCATCACCCCTCCTGCTATAAATCCAGAGCACAGCATGCCTTCTCCATTTCCTTTGTGACCCTGAAGGCCTTTCAAGGTTATCATCTTCATACATTTTCATAGCACTTCACAATTTTACATGCAGTTCTTTGCATTACAGAAATCCTAAGCAGCAAATTCACTGAGTTAATAAGCCTTGTTGTGAAAATGTTCTAACACAGATGACCAGCAGAATGAGATGCAACCTCTATTTTATATATGAAATACCCAGCACATTTTCAGAATTATAATTCTGGCTTAAAAAAAAAAGTAAATGTTGCAAAGGAGAGAAGGAGAAAGAGGAAAAGGAGTTTGTAAGATATTTTTGGATTTGTTCCTACTCTGCCTTAGCCCGAAAAGCCATTTAAGTAGCACAATATTTTAATATATGTCCAGATGTTATATAATGGGTTATTTTCATTTGTTTTTTAGATGGATTTTTATTCCCCCAAATGGAAAATAATATTTAAATACAATAACCAGAAGTTTCTTGTAGGCTGAGTTCTAATGCACGATTCACCACCTCTGTCTGCACTTTGTTCCCAGAACTCCAGCACGGACACCCCCCAAAACACAGGCCTCAATTTGTCCCAGGGAGCAGCTCCACACCTGCTCGTCAGGGGCCATCTCCCACCCCAGCACCTGGCTTACCTTCTGTCCCTGGGGCCCTGGCTCGCCGGGAGGACCGGGTCTTCCCTAGAGAGAGAAGAACACGGGGTCAGTCAGGGGAGTGAGTGGAGAAGGCAGGGCTGAGGGTAACACGCCTCAAGATCTGTTCCTGGCCTCTCCCCCAGAAGGTTCCCTCGACAAGTTTTCCCAGACTGCACTTGTTGCTATAAAGTTAACCCAGGCCCACATCTCCATGTGGTCCCCTTTGGACTCACGGATGCATCTCACAGAACAGCCGTATCAGGACATTAAGAGTTCCGTTAATTTGCACAGCTTCATATTATTGCCTCTGTCTATTTAATACAGACCCTAATTTACTCAACTTGTTTCTTATTTATGAGCATCTGGGCTATCTGTAATCTTTTAGTCTTGGGACAGGACTGCAATTCATGCATCACTTTGAACATACGCACATTACCTGCAGTCTTTCCATTAATGACCAGCTGCCGTGAAACTAAGGTTAGACCGGTTTTAAAGCGGTGTGTTCTCTGGGATCCCTCCACTCTGGCGTGGAGGAGTCCGTGAGTGGCAAGCTGGGGGCTGGTCATTAAGCCTCCCAGAGCCCCCGGCCGAGCAGCACACAGACTGAAGCCTGCGGGCCCTACGAGCCGACCCAGGCCCCACCCTGTCCTGCCCACCTACCTGCTCACCAGTCTCCCCCGGCTTCCCAGGGAACCCGTCCAGGCCTTGCTCCCCCTGGCAAATGAAGGAAGTGAGATGAACAACAGAGGGACAAGCCCAGGGTCAGTGTCACAGGAACGAGGACCAGCAAAGGCACTCCATGGTCAGCTGGGCCCTGCTCTCCACCAGGCACCCGGGGAGAGCCCCCCAAACACACACACACACACCAGGAGAGAGCCCCCCAAACACATACACAACAGAGAGACACAACAGACACACACACAGCAGGAGAGAGCCCCCCAAACACACACACAACAGAGAGACACAGCAGACACACACACACCAGGAGAGAGCCCCCCAAACACACACGCTCACACACACACACCAGGAGAGAGCCCCCCAAACACACACACAACAGAGAGACACAACAGACATACACACAGCAGGAGAGAGCCCCCCAAACACACACATAACAGAGAGACACAACAGACACACACACACCAGAAGAGAGCCCCCCAAACACACACACACACCAGGAGAGAGCCCCCCAAACACACACATGCATGCACACACACACACACCAGGAGAGAGCCCCCCAGATACACACACCAGAAGAGAGCCCCCCAAACACACACACGCACACACACATACACACACACACACGAGAGAGCTCCCCAAACACACACACAACAGAGAGACACAACAGACACACACACCCCAGAAGAGAGCCCCCCCACACACACACACGCACACACACATACACATACACACACCAGAAGAGAGCCCCCCAAACACACACACGCACACACACATACACACACGCACACATACACACCAGTAGAGAGACAGATACACACGCACAGAGCAGCCTAGCCTCTAAGTGTACTGGGGGTCAGGGAGCACAAGACAAAGGTCAGAGAGGCCAGAAGCTGCCGTGAGGTCCCAGAGTTGCTGGCAGTGGGGCTGAGGTGAGACTCGGGCTGCTGAACCCAAAGCTGGTGCTCCAAGGCCCGGGTTTCCATCCCCAGACAGGGCCGGACCCCAGGGCGTCCCCCTGGGACTGCAGGAGCTCACCGCCACATCCCCCCGCCAAAGCTGTCCAGGGGCACACCCTTCCGGACAGAGCAGGGGCAGTTGTGTCCAGCTCCCGGCCCCCAGGGAGTGGGCGCCCCTCGTTGTGACTGAGTAGACCCACTGTACACTCTGCCGACTGTCCCGAGCCCAGCAGCCTATGGACAACCCATTCGGGCCTCACTGCCCCTCAGTCACTAGGAGGTCCTTGTGCCAATAGAGCCTGCACACCTCCTGGCTGGCAAGCAATTTCTGGAAGATGCTGAAAGCAAGGCTGGCCCGCCCGCCCCACACCCGCAGAGAAGGTCTGACAGGCGCTGGCAGAGCTGGGCTCGGTGGTGGGCAGGCAGGCACTGGCTCTCTCTGGCTGCACTCCATGTCTGGGAGGCCAGGCAGTGGGATGAACCTGTCTCGAGGGGAGACAGAAACTTCCTTTTTGCTGATTTAAGAAATTTAAGAGGTTCGCGAGAAAATAAACTGTTCTAAATACTCATCAGATATAAGAACTGGAAAGAAGCCCAAGAGATCATGCAGCCCAAGCGTCTGGTTTGACAGATGGGAAGACAGAGGTGCAGAGAAGGAACCAGCTCCCCCCAGAGTCGCCGAGAACATTGTCAAGGGAGCGGGGGATCAGACCCAAAGCGGAGCTCTGCGCACTCAGGTTATGCCTCCCTGCCAATCCTCTACGCCTTGCTGTTTCTACTCTGCCTCTCCCCTCCTCCGTCTCCCACCCTCCACACACACGGCCTCTGTTGCCAGCGCTGCTCTAAGCATTTTACAAGCATTAAGTCATTTAACCCTCATAGCAGCCTTACATAACAGCTACTCTCTACACTGAGGAGACTTGAGACTCAGAGGTGAAATCAACTCTCCGAAGGTCACACCGCTTGCAGGCCCCAGAGCTGTGCCTGAAACCCAGGCAAGCTGGCTCTGGAATCACCATGCAGGGCTTCCCCTGGGCCACGCTGCAGACGGAGGCTGACGGCTGACGGCTGGACTTCCTCTCCGGGGCCCGCCCTGCAGGTGACCCCCTGCTCCCCCAGCTTCCCTGCCAGGCGGTGGCTGCAAGGCGCTGGGCTGTGGCTCAGCCCGCCTGCCACGTCTGTTCTCCAAACCCTGCCTGCTCCCGGGGGGAGCCTTCACATCAGACCCTTGCCCCCCATGCACTAGGGCTGCTCATCAAGCCTGTGCCTGGACCCTCACTCACCCACAGGGTCACTTTCCCGTCCCCATCTTGTACAGGGGGAGCAGAGGGCCACAGAGAGGTGCTCCACCCAAAACCACACATGGAGCCACGAGAACTCTCTTCAGAGAACCGAGAGACACCAGTCCCAACCACCACGGGGCAAGGGATTCCACTGCTGGAGCTACAGTGATGAGACTTTGATATCTGACCAAACAGAAACCACGCTTTGGGGCCTGAGGTGAGGGGCGTCACCCTGGCTCTTGCCCCCCTCCTTCCGAGGAGCCTTTTGGGGACCCACAGGGCCATAGCTTCCTAAGTCACACGACACGTTCGTTTCCTTTGACCACAGTCTCCCTTCTAAGGGAGCGGCCCGAGGAAACCATCCTAAGTTGGGAAAAATAAATAAATAAAGGCATTGGTGTGAAAATGTTCACCAAAGCAGTATTTTTTAATCATGACAAACTGGAAACAATCCTCACTGATCAATAATAAGGGAATGAGCACATAAATCATGGTCTATTCACACACGGGGACGCTGTGCAGCCATTTAAGATAAATCATAGAGGTCTACAGCGGCACAGGGCAGGGGAGATGCTACCCGGAGGAAGAAGAAACATGACAGGATGCAAAGCAGAACACGTCATGTGTGACGGTGTAGAAAGACGTCGGAAAAAAAAAAATGAAAGATGTCGGAGACACAGGAGTAAGTCTTGCAAGAAATCAAGAAATGAGCCATAGTGGTCACTGCAGCTGCAGTGGGATGGTGCAATTACAGGCTGTTTTTTGGGGGTTTTTTTGTCCTGTTTCCAAACGTGTGTGTGTGTGTGTGTGTGTGTGTGTGTGTGTGTGTGTGTGTGTGTGTGTGTGTGTGTGTGAAGTTGCTTGAAATAAAATTAAATTTCTCAATAATTTAGACATTTTCTATAAATGACAGAAACATGTACTCCAGGAAGACGGAACAGGGCAGGTGCTGAAAAGGGGGCTGGAACCCGGCTAAGTGCAAGACTCAATTTCCAGCTCTTGATCTGAAGGAGCCCAGTGAGCAGATGGGCCTGGGATTCCTGAGAATTCGATGACCGCTGCTGTCCCAGGAGGTAGTGGGGGTGTGCCACCCTTCTCCCCACCCCCAGAGCCCCGAGCACTCCACCCACGGAAGGATCTGGTCTGCGGATGACTTGTGACCCGGTGGCGTCAATATAAAGGCACAGCCAGCCTCGGCGTGGAGAGTCTCAGCTGAGGTCAGGTCACAGCGCTCGGTTCACGAGGCTGAGCATGAGTTACCAGGGCCACAGGTGTCCCCACGCCCCCTCCCTCCATTAAGAGTCAGCGTCCCTGAGGTGTGGAGAGCTCAGGCCAGTTGCTAAGGAAGATGTGAGTACCCAGCAGCAACTGGAACTTTTTGGATCCCAACCCAGGGACCAGAAACCCCAAACTCTCTCTGCAAGGGGATCTCAACCCCTGCAGGTACCGGGCCCACGCCCTTTCGGGCCCAGAGTTTACATCTGGGGTCAGAAGCTAATGCCTCCTCTGCACCAGCCCTCAGTCACCAGAGGTCACACACACACACAATGATCACACACACACACGCTCACACACGTGCTGTCCACAGAAAGCTGCACGACTAACTGAAGCAGGCTGCAAATACCTTTTCTCCCCGGGCTCCCTTTTCCCCTCGTTCTCCATGGAGACCCTGGAGGGGAAGGGAGGGTGAGTAACATGCAGACAGCCCCGTCCAGCTTCTCTGAGCTGAGCCTGAGGCCCCGGGACAGCCTGCTCGCCTGGGATGGTGGTGAAGGTCTGTCTCCTGTGTGTCTCACTGCCCCCAGCAGCCTGCTCCTCCCTCGGGCCCGGGTGGTGAGCTGGGCCCCTGCCTGGATGAGAGCCCCTGCAGCTGGTGCCCCCGTCCCTGGACTATCCAGGTGCTCCCAGCTAAGACCTGAGCTCACCTGGCCGAGCGCAGCAAGGTGGCCCCAGACTCAGTCCCCACTGCCGTCCGATCATGGACCGAGGAACTGAACCTGAGACTCGGGGCCCCTTGAAGCCACATTCCTCCACCTCCCCTGGGAGAGGGCCGCTGTCCTGCCCTGCATCCACCCACCATCCTTAGGAGAAGCACCCAGAACCTGTGCAAAGGCCTCTCTCCCCTCTGCAAGCAGACGTGATGGAGACATGTGTGGGCCTCTCTGACCACACGCTCCAATCTATGCACAGATGTGGGGTGGGGAGCTGTTACAGGGCCCCGGGCCCAGGTCCCAGTCCCTCCCCAAGGACAGCAACAGAGCCCCTTCCAGCAGCAGCCTCTACTTACCGGAGCTCCGATGGGGCCGGGAGGTCCCGGAAGTCCAGGCGGTCCCTGGGATCCCTGCAGAAGACAGTTCCCAGAGCAGAGGATTCGGGATGGAGAGAAAATGGCAGGAGCAGAGGGAAGACGCAGTCAATAATCATGTTAGGGGCTGAGACAGCTGCTCCTCACCCACCACCATGTACCGCCTACACAACATCCCCCAGAGGGACCCCCCACCTCTGCTGCCCCCGTCCACGCAGAGCTCATGTCACCCCCTGCCTGGGGGAGCCAGGATTCACATGCAGCTCGGCTCGACTTCCACAGCAGCCTCTAAGCTCTCACGAGGCCGGCGCCGCAATCTGGTGTGGCCGCGCCCCGTGGCCATGCCGGGACCTGGGCAGGACGCGTGTAGAGCTCCTGGTCACAGGCCGGCTTCCCGCGACTCATCACACACACCTCACGTGGAGCCAGCACGGCCTGGACACGTCCTGACAAAGCCCCCCTGGGGTCCCGAGCCCGGGAGCCCCTGCTGCCTGGACCAGGAACTGCTGGCACTTTAAGGCTGCTAAACTGGCCATACTTGTTAAAACCCATTAATGTTAAAAAGTGCTTTTCCTCAGCCAAAGATACCCCAATTTCTGTCACCTAGTCTACTGAAACAAAAAAATACAGTGGTGCGTGCATTTACTGATTTTTGTGGAAAACAAATGAAATTAGAAATAACCCGGAGGGCCACAAATAGAGGAAAAGTTATGTAAATCATGATGCATCCACATCATGGAATAGCAAGCACTGATTAAGAGAACCGGAGGTATCGATCTGTACTGATGAAGAAAGACACGTCTCTTGTTAGAAAAGCTAAATGGCAGAGTATGGCAGGATTCACTTTCTGTGAGAATTTAGGAAGCATCAGGGGTGTGTACACACACACACACACGAGCAGGTGTGTGGCTGCATGAGAAGCATTTGCAGGGCATCAAGTGGGCCCATAAAAGTTGATTTTGCATTGAGATCTGTGCACTAGAAACATCAGAAAGTGAAAGTCACTCCGTCTGCTCTTTGTGACCCCGTGGACTGTAAGGTCCATGGAATTCTCCAGGCGAGAACACTGGAGTGAGTAGCCTTTCCCTTCTCCAGGGGATCTTCCCAACCCGGGGATCGAACACAAGTCTCCCACATTGCAGGTGGGTTCTTTACCAGCTAAGCCACAGGGGAAACCCAGAAACATCAGAGGAAGAGCTCAGAGCAACACTCACCCGCAGGCCCACCTCCCCGGGCAGCCCCGGCTCGCCCGGTTCTCCTGGCTCCCCCTGCGGCACAGAGAACAGTGTGAGGTCACAACCCGGGGGACTCAGGCCCAGGCCCCGGGGCGTCCTTCCCAGAACTAGATCTCAGCACGGAAATGGTGTCCTAACAGCCGGCGAGCCGAGACCTGAGCTCCCCCCAGAGGCGCCTCAGACAAGCAAAGGAGCTGATCGCTGCAGGCCTTCATCACCAGAACCCCCAACAGGCTCCGGCTCTGCTGATCCACAGAACCGGGCTGGATGGAAGAGCGGAGAAAGCACTGTGGCTGGCGTTGACGGTAAGGAGCCACTGAGGACCCAAACCGAGTGGCGAAGAGGACCTCTTTATCCCGGGTCAGATGGACCCTCCTGAGCTGAGATCACTTCCACCTGGGGTCCCAACTCAGAGGCCGGGGAGGCAGAGGGAGAGTCAGGCACCCACTGGAGGCAGGCCGGCTGGACACATGGGCTTCGGGGGCTGCTGGGGCCCCACTGACTCCTTGAGCTATGAACTGAGGACCTGCGAACTGGGTCCTCTGGCTCCACTCCAAGTTCCAGGCACTGGGACGAGAGACCAGAACTGACGGTCAACCAACTATGAAAGCAGCTCCCAGGGGCAACCAGGTGATGCCTGGTGGCCGGAGCTGCTGATGTGGTGAAGTTACCAGGCCGACCTCCAGTGACCTGGGAAGATCCTGGTACAAAGGGGCCCAGCTAAAGCCTGGCCCTAGCGAAGGCCAACCCCCCACCCCGGCACCGAGGACACGGGCTCTGATTAGCACGCCCCCAGCCCGGGGCAGCCTGTGGGAACAGACGTACCCGCATGCCTTTGCTGCCGTCTCTTCCAGGGGGACCCGGCAGGCCCAGGGAGCCCTAGGAGGAGAGAGAGAGGAGCGGTTAGGATGGGGTGAGGACCGCACTGGACACGGGCTCTCCGCGGGGCAGCGGAGGATGCACCAGGCGGGAATCATGGCCGAGACGCTCCTACTCAGAGGGTGGCAACATGCAGATCTGCAGCCCAGACGCCTCCGGGGGAGGGCAAGAAATGCAGGCTCTCGGATCTCCCTCCAGACCCCTGCCTCAGGGTCCACGTTTGAATAAGACCCCCGGGTGGTCTGTATGCACCTGACAGTGGGACTGAGATGCCCCGGCCCTGCCTCTCGGTAGCTCGCCATGTGGCCGCCCCACTCCGGGGCCGGGTCACACATGTGAGCAGAGCGTCGGCCGCAGCAGGGTTCTCGACCTGGGCCCCCCAGCACCGGGCGGGTGAGCCTTTGCTGGGGGCGGGAAGGCTGCCCTGGGTGACGTAGGGTGTCCTCCAGCGGCCCTGGGTGCCAGGTACCACTCCCCAGGTGTGACAACCCAAGCATCCCCGGGAGGAAAAATCACACCAGAAATGCTGGGCTAGGCCAGGTATCAAAAGTGCTTCTCAAGCTGGAGCAAACTCCGATCCAGTGAATCAAGAGGAAACATATGGCACACATGCTCATTCAGCAGCTGTGGGGACGTCCTCATCCCACCGCCACGCTCCCTGGAGATGCAGGAGGGGGCAACTCAGGAACAGGGAACCCGGGGACCCCTCAGCTCCCATCCAGCCCCCACACCGTCTCATTCAAATCAAAGGACTCCACCAAGACCTCCATCCCGCTCCCTACTCTCCATCAGTTTTCCAAGGACCACAGAACAAGTTAGTGCCTCTTTCTGGGGCTTTTCCATCTGTGAAATGAGGATGTCGGACATTCAATGAATAAATGAACTGATGAACCTGTAAGTAATATCTAGATAACACTATGGGCTAAACCCTGTAGGAAGTCTTCAACAAGTATTTTCTTATTTAGTTCTCATAATAAGCCCATTAGATAGGTTTTATTTTCTCAAAGAAACACCACACATTTCTAGTTTTACCTAGAAATTAAGATACACGCATGTTTGCACTCATGCATGCACACACATGCACGCACACACAAATACTTTAAAAATATCTACAAAGTGCATTCTATGGGCAAACATTCTAAGTTGTTCTGCTATTGCAGAGAAAAACAGAGACATCTCTGGCCCACAACTGCACCTTTCTAGCCATGGGACCCCAAAGGCAGCCACGCTGGAAGGCCGTTTGTCACTCATCTCTCTTCAAAGTGTGCCGAGTGACACTGGCAGGATGACTGGGAGGGTGACTGGGGGTTTCGGATATAAAGCACACACCACATGGGGCACCCCCACAGCCAGCAAAGGACGCCACAACTCATGTGCAATGTGCATAGTAAACTGCCTGGGTGGCCATTTCCTCGGGACAACTGGGAGCTGACGGGGTCAGACTGTCCTCCCCGTC
This sequence comes from Dama dama, assembly GCF_033118175.1. Taxonomy (NCBI): domain Eukaryota; kingdom Metazoa; phylum Chordata; class Mammalia; order Artiodactyla; family Cervidae; genus Dama; species Dama dama. The sequence goes on along the minus strand of NC_083701.1, from coordinate 5,256,532 downwards.
CACCCCTATAAGGGAAGGGCAGCTGTGGCCAGAGATTCCTCACCCTCTAATCCCACAGCTTCACAGTGGGGATGAACCCCCTGCCCGCCTGTGCCTCCATCTGACTATTTTGAAACTCAACTGAGGTTGAGCGAGGCGACCAGTCCAGATGCAAGCGATTTCTCTGATACGGAACGGCGACTAGACACCAGCTAGCATTGCTTTCATTAGCGTTAATGGCAGAGCCAACAGCAATAAGAACAGGATACTAAAGACAATATTAAGAGGATATTACAGCTGTGCTGCTCACAGCCTGTCTTCACGTCACACTCCCGACCTGTCATGTTCTGAGCGCTCTCTGCTCATCAGGGCACTGAACTCACCCCCCTAGCACATCCATGCTTCACGCTCACGTCACATGCAGCCCATGCGCACACAAGGACCCTGGCTTCCTGGTGGCCTCCCAGCAGTTCCATGGCCCGGTGAGGCAGGCTGGGGCAGTGGAAGCCTGGGCACCCAGCCCTGCTCTCCCTCCCCAGCACCCCTTCCCTGGGGAAGCATCACAGTTTCCCCGAAGGCCTCTCAGGAGGCAGGCGCTCTGCTCAAGCCAGCACACTGGGGGTCAGGAACAGCATGGGCTCAGCTCCCCAGATGCCCTGTCTGTCTCCAACACCCATGTTTCATCTGCTCGGAGCTAAAGCAAAAGGCGGTGTGTTTCCAGGTAGCCAGGGCGAACCCACTTAATCCTGCTTCCCTACAACACAAGAGAGAAATTCAAAATTTCCCAAAAGGGGAACATCAGAAAGAATAAGGACACCCTCAAGATCAGGCCTCCTGGGGTGATGTGGCACAGAGCTCACCCCGGGGGTCAGTCACCCAGTCCTTCACAGGCCAGTCTGTCTCCTGGCGGCTGCAGGTGGGGAAGGGAGGTCTACGGGGGCTCCTGCTGCAGGAATACAGGCGACAGGGGCAGCAGGGCACAGAGCTGCCAGGACCGTGTAATAAAGGAAGCCGGGGAGGAGTCCAGAGACAATGCCAGAGGGAACTCCAGAGAGTTCCGGAACCTCCGCTGTGCCCACGGCTGTCACACGTCCAGCCCTGTCATTGCTGTCCACCAAGTTTCTGGGTGAGTCTGTCTCATCACAGGACCGGAGCGCCACGAGCTGGGAATCAGGACTCGGTCACATCCGAGTGAACAGTGCCCACCGGGCCCAGAGCCCCAGAGGAGTTCGCTGTGTATCCATCCCTTCCTAAGCCCCGTGGGCGTGCAAGGGGAGACCCTCCTACTTCAGAATTAGCCCTGGGGGTATGAAACCCCAGGGCCAAGTTGAACCGCAGGCTGTTGCAGGAAAACAATGGTTTCAAGAGCCAGTAAGCTGCAGCTTCAAATCCTGCTCCGTCACTCAGTACTGACAGACTAGGCCAAGTCAGCACAACGCTCGGAGTCTCAGTCTCCGCTGGTAAGTAGGTGCCATGAACCTCGCTGCAGGATCTGTGCTTCCCATGGATGGGAACAGCTCGGCAAACTGGCTTTAGAGAACTGGTGTCCCAGAGCCAGGGTTTCCCAGTGGCTCAGTGGTAAAGAATCTGCCCGCAATGCAGGAGATGCGGGTTTGATCCCTGGGTCAAGAAGATCCCCGGGAGAAGGGAATGGCTACCCACTCCAGTATTCTTGCTGGGACAGTCCCACAGACAGAGGAGCCTGGTGGGCCACAGTCTTGTTGGACACAACTGAGCAAGCACGCATCCTAGGACCAGTCCCTTCTGCTTTGTTTTCAGGGCTGGGCTACCCCTGCAGTCTAAGAAAGTCAGCCTCTTTAGAAATGAATGTCTAAGAAGCCAACATGGTTTTTTTTTTTTTTTTAGTTTTATTTGAATCATGGTTGGGAGACCCAAGCCAGCACTGGAAATAAGACACATACTGAGAAACTTCCACTTTCAAGTCATCATGAGGTCCAGGTATTTCATTAGATGGGTTCCTGCCCCGGGAGGCTGGGTGCCCAAGAAAAAGTCGACCTGGCCCAGATATTTCATATTCTAGTGTCACACAATCTTAGCATCACACAACACCACCATGCTCTCACAACACGCCTTCCAAAGTCCTTCTCTTGAACTCAGCTGCCTGCAGATGCTGTGAAGAGAGAAGTTCCCACCCTAAGCTGCCCCCTGACATGCCACCAGCAAAGTCACACTGCCTCCTGGAGCCTTGGTGTCATCATTTGTAAGACAGAGGATCATGCTGCTTGAGATGAGAAAATAAGCGTGAATATAACTGTAGACTACAAAATATTATTGAAGTGTCAGTTGTTTATATTCTGTGGAGAACTAAGAACACTTTCTCAAGTCCATAAGGCGGGTCAATGAGAGGAGTGGGAAACAGACTGGAGGCTGACCTGAACTGGAAAAGTCAGGCGCAGAGGGCTCCTTAAAAGGGAGTATGTGCAGCTCAGGATCCACGGTAAAGTATGAAAAAAAGAAAGGGGACAGAGGGAGGGAAGGAAGGCAGGGAAGAGAGGAAGGAAAGAGAGAGAAAGATGAAGATGAGAGACAGGGGAGGACAGGAGAGGACCAGACTGGGGGGAGGGTCTGGGTTCAGGTGACGCCTCTGCTGAGCATCAGCTGAGCAGAAACAGCAACTTCCCCGCCTGGGCCTCCGTTTCATCACCTGTGAGCGGGGCGATGCAAGGAGGAACAGCACCTCTGGCCCAGAGTGGCTGGAAAGATGCCGTGAGACAATGCTTTGGAAAATGATTTGAATACGGGGGAATCTGAAAGGAGCATCAAGTTCTGTTATCTGGAATAAACTATCTTGAACCTCCACTCTTCGCCTGTGAGAAAGAAATCACTTAGCTTAAGATGACTTTATAGGTATACACAATGGAATACTACTCAGCCCTAAAAAATAACAAAATAATGCTATTTGCAGCAACATGGATGCCAGTAGAGATTATCATACGAAGTGAAGTTAGAGAGAGGCAAATGCCATACTTACCACTTACATGTGGAACCTAACATATGACACAAATGGACCTATCTATGGAACAGACTCACAGACATGCAGGACAGACTCCTGGCGGCCAAAGGGGAGAGATGGAGTGGGAGTCTAGGGTTAGTAAAGGCAAGGTGTCACATAGAGAAGGTATAAACAACAAGGTCCTACTGTCCAGCATAGGGAACTATAGCCAGTATCCTGGGACAAACCATGAAAAAAAATTATGTATATATACTCAAAATATATATATACACACACTGAGTCACTTTGGTATACAGAAGAAATCAGCACAATATTGCAAATAAACTATACATCAATAAAAAATAAATTATAAAAAGAAAATACATTCTGCTTCATCTTCATCATATATCACAGTCATTATGGAATAGAATTACTAAAACCTGGGTGAAAAAACAAACAAAAGGATGACTGTCAATATGCACATGAAACCCATTACAGATGACAGCCAGGGCTGGGGGACAAGGGGCTTCCCCTCGGTTCACATTGGCAGCAGTGACTCAAAATCTGGGCCCTGATTCCAAGTCAACGCTCTGACCTCAGCCCCTCCACACACACACTGCCTAGATGATCTCACCGGAAGCCCCAGCACGTAAGGTCTGGCAGGAAATTACCCACCCAGGCCCACCTACAGAACCAGAGCTCCAAGGATCATATGGTGACTTCATTGGGCAAAATAAAAAGAGAAAACCGAAATGTCTCCTGCTCTATTACTTAAATATCAGAGCCTGCCCCCTAAATCCTAACAAAAGCACTGCTTTGCTGTGGAGATGCCCCGTTGGGCTCCCTCTTCGCCCCCGGCTGAGCCGGAGCGGGCCCCGCGGGTGGAACCAAGGGTCCTCTGCTCAGTGGTCCTCCGAGCGCGGCTCTGGCCCAGCAGCACCCCTGGGCCTGGTTAGACAGGCGGGTTCTCTGGCCTCACCCCAGGGCCACAGGATCAGACAGGCTGGGAGTAGGGCCGGGCCAGCTGGCTCAATAAACCCTCCGTGTGGTTCGGGTGCTTGCTCAAGTTTGAGAACCACTTCTCCGCGGTGTCTGAGTACGTGAGCACAATCCGTGGCTTGGCCACACGGAGACAGAGTCACTCACACCTGGTCATACGGTGAACAGGCCTGAAAACAAGGACAATATCTACCCCAAAACTAAGTAGCTTGTGCCTCAGTCCTGGAAGACACTTGTGAGTGCCTGGGATTGCTGTTATTCCCAGATGCTCTGCAAGCTGTTTTGGGTGAAGTGAAGAAAGAGAAAGACACCTTATACCTCTATGTCAGCCCACCTGGGACACGCTTTCTAACAACACCCTCCAGGCTTCCCGAGGCTCTGGAAGTTGCACGAGTCCTCCTGGGGTGGGGGGCGGGGCGGGAGGAGGCAGGGACACTGACATTTCCCAGCTGTCGGCCACCCCTAGGGATAAGACCTCATTGCTGCAGGGGACGCAGAAGATGTCATTTGGTGTAAAAAGTGAAAAACTACACTGGCGTCATAGTAATTATACTTAACATTTATGAGTACTTCTTACCAATAGAAGTCATTTATTTTCACTAGTTCACTTCGTCCTTGCTTTAACCCGCCGAGGCCAGTAGAATTATAGTCGCCAGTTTATAGATTGGGGAAAGCAAGGGTTGCAGGTGTTGAGGTAACTGACTTCGCCAGGGTTACACAGCTGCTAAGTGGCCAAGCTGGGATCTGAGTCCAGCCAGCTGGCGTCCAGGGTCTGCGCCCTTGGCCTCCACTGCCCTCCCAGTCCAGCACTTACCCTTCCAATAAATGCTCTCACCCTCCTGTATGAAGCCCTTGGCCCTGTGACTGGGCCATGAGACTTGGCAAGAGCCTGAGTGTCAGACGGAGCTGGAAAAAGTGCACTTTCCTATTCCGGCTCTGCCTGGGGCCGTGAGAACCCGTGAACTCAAAACTTCCCCAGTGTGTCCTTCAGCACCACGGACAGGGTCTGTGGCACCTTTATTTATTCCAACTCCCAGCAATCTGCCTCAACCTACAAGGCTATTTGAGGGCACACAGGCAGCTAAACTTATTTCCCCCTAAATCCTTTAATTATGATAAATATAGAAGGCACTCGACCACAGTTATCCAGCTCGATAACCATGAATAATGCATATTAAGGCACAAGCTAAGAATAGGAGATGGGGGTGCTGATTAAGCCAGTCGTGAACAAAGTGGATGAGACCCAGAGCTAGAGGCAAAGGGCATAAATACATCTTAGAAGTTTCACACATATAAACACACACATATAATTTATAGTTTATGGTTCAGAGGCTCTATAGTGTAGTCATTGCCTAAAATAAGTTCCTCCCCACAAGGGACATGGGTTTTGAGGGTCAAGAAATCCCAGATAAAGGCATCTCTCTAGGGGAGCGCAGGGAACTGGGACTGGCCAGTGTGGTGTTAACAGTGGGGCATAGGGTCAAACACGGTCCCAGCCACCCTCGCCCACTGCTCTGTGCCCTCAGGCATGCCCTAGACTCCTTCAAGGAGTTGCAGAGGCTGATACTCATAAACTGAACAGCAGGCAGATGAAAGTGGTCAATAAAAGGCTGACGTCATGATACTTTCCACCACAAGGCATCTCTCTGAGACAATTCCAGACAAAAACCACCAAGCGCTGGCCACTGAATTCACCTTGGCTGCCAGTGCTAACGCCCCAAGGCCATCCTCTCAGACAGAATCTGTGACATAAAAGTGGATCCATTATCCCTTGCAAGGGCCCACGTCTCACCTACACCAGACCCCCATGATCGGTAGAGACAGCTGAGACCTTCCGAGGACCCGTCTTGGTCACTAGCTCTGAAAGGAGGTGCTGGAAAGAAAATCCATCAAGTAGCAGAGCCTGCGCTCCACCCACCTGGGTAGTCCATCTCCACCTCCGCAAAATCCTCTCATCTCACAATTTCAAAGACCGCCTGCCTTTGAAAGACACCAAACAAAGAACCAGAGGCGGTGGGAGAGGCCGGGTCTTTCACACTGTGATGGCAGAAGGTGGGTCTGTCGTGTTGAGATGAGAGAACTGTGACTGTGACAGCCGGTCTGACCCTCCCCTGGAGTAGGGCCCCAGGCTCCCCTGTGATGCTCACAGGAAGGGCTCCCAGCCAGCTCAGACTGCGGGCTAATCAGGACTGTGGGTAGCCACACTGCCACCCACCACTGGCTCTGCCCTGCGAGCTCTGCAGGGGCCTCAGTGATTCTCTCTCTCTCTCTCACACCCACCCCGATCCCACCCTGGCTCCTCCACCCACCCTGACTCTCAGGTATGGAGGGCGGGTTAATCCTGCTCTAAAGCTCATGCCCCTCACCGTGCCATCCTTCCCCCACCCTCCTGCCAGTGCCTGGCCCTAGACTGGGTAACTCTTACACTTTTGAACAAACCAGAGCTCATTATAGACTACTCTGCCCTCTTCCTGCACCTTCTACACTGTGTAAGAGCATTTACCTAAGTCTCGGTGGCCTTTTCCACAAGAAAGAGAGAAGGTGATCCCCTTTCCCTGAGCTCACTGCCCTCCAATCCTTTGGCCCCCTGATGGGAAGAGCTGACTCCCTGGGAAAGACCCTGACGCTGGGAAAGACTGAAGGCAGGGAGAGAAGGGGACGACAGAGGATGAGATGGTTGGATGGCATCACCGACTCAATGGACATGAGTTTGAGCAAACTGTGGGAGTTGGTGACGGACAGGGAAGCCTGGCGTGCAGAAGTCCATGGGGTCGCAAAGAGTCGGACACAACTGAGCGAATGAACTGAACTGAAAATTCTATCTGCTACCGAGCCAACCAGCCCAATAAAATTCAGCTGAGTTTCTTCTACTTGCTCACATATTTTTTTTCTGGGGCACCGCACTGTGAAATCCAAGCACAAAATCCATACAAAGTTTTATTTATCGCCAGACAGGATTCCTGTGAAATTGCTGAAGAAAGGGCTTTTGGGTTGTTATTTGGATTTTTTTTTAACCCCATCTACCACGTGCTGAGTACAGAGTTGCTGACCCAAGCATGGCTTGGAGACAGTTCGCCCTGATTCCATCCCATGTTTCCCAAGGGCCCTCACCATCTAAAAGTTGTGATCCGGACTCCTGAGCGGGGCTGTGAAGCCTGCTCCCCACCCTGTCCTTGGTTACTCTCCACTCTAGAAACTGGGTGTGTGTGGGGCGGGTCTTCCCAGCACCAGATCTGGGCAGCTCTCTGCCAGAGGGCCACCCAGGGCAGGTTTTAGAGCTCCATGAACCCACCACTCTCTCCCACGTACTCAGTACTTGAAGACTGCCTCCTGAAGAAGCACTTGTCACTCTTTTATGGATCTGAGCAATAGTTTCTAGCAGACAAATGAAAGGAAGAATAATAAAAGACAGATTTTTACATGCACCTACCTAAGGGACTAAGGCAGGTGCTGTCATGGGCAGTGCCAACCTCTTATAACACAGCCCTAAGGGATGGGCATCAACGGCCCCACTTTACAGATGATGAGACTGAGGCTCAGAGAGATACCACCTAAAAGTCACACAGCCGCTGCAGAGCTGGTCCAAACCAGGTCTGCCCAACTCCCCAGACCTGCTTTCTTTCCAACACCTAAGCCCACATTTGAGCACAAAACAAAGGCTCCCTTTACCCTTATTTCCCCATGTGCCAGATTCCCAGGGAAAAGCAGGGCACCCCGAAAGGGCAGAGAGCTCCCCAAAATCGAACAAAGCCATGCAGAGGAAAACTGGATAGACACCCTGACTTCCAGACACCAGAGGGCGCTGTGGGTCCAGGAAGCGAGCACAATGCAGCCTCTCCTGAGTTTCCTCCCCTGAAGGCTCTAGTCCCCACAGCAGGAGGACCCTCGGAATGAAAAAGGAGGCTCACTGGACACCACGCAGTTTGGCCTTGTTTTTTTCTTTCTAAATCTTTCTCTCTCCGTGGGATCTCCAAGGAAAAAAGCCACTGTGCCCAGCCGGAGGTAACCTCACACCAACATCCTCGCCACGCTGATTCATTTATTTTGTCAACATGGAAGGACCAAGGGTGGAGGCGCATGGAAGTCATTGCCCCTTCCTGCTCTCCCTGACTCTCCCCAAACTAGCCCAAACCAGCCCAGAGCAGTGGCTCTACCCTCTCATCACCACCATCACCATAATCATCACCATCACCATCGTCACCATCATCACTGTCATCACTGTCACCATCATCATGACCATCATCTTCATCAACACCATTGCATCACTATCATCACCATCACCATCATCACCACCACTATCACCATCATCACCACCATCACATCACCACCATCACCACCACCATCATATCACCATTATCACCATCACCATCATCACCACCATCACATCACCATCACATCACCATCACCACCATCACATCACCATCATCACCACCACCATCACATCACCATTATCACCATCATCACCAACACCATCATCACCATCACCATCATCACCACCATCACATCACCATCACCACCATCATCACATCACCATCATCAACATCACATCACCATCACCACCACCATCACATCACCATTATCACCATCATCACCACCACCATCATCACCATCACCATCATCACCACCATCACATCACCATCATCAACATCACATCACCATCACCACCACCATCACATCACCATTATCACCATCATCACCACCACCATCACCATCACCATCATCACCACCATCATATCACCATCATCAACATCACATCACCATCACCACCACCATCACATCACCATTATCACCATCATCACCACCACCATCACCATCACCATCATCACCACCATCACATCACCATCACCACCATCATCACATCACCATCATCAACATCACATCACCATCATCACCACCATCACATCACCATCACATCACCATCATCACCACCATCATCACCACCATCACATCACCATCATCACCATCACCATTATCACCATCATCACCATCACACCACCATCATTACCACCACCATCGTCACCACCATCACCATCACCATCATCACCATCACCATCATCACCACCACTATCACCATCATCGCCATCACCATCATCACCATCATCACCAAGACAGAACTGCCAACGATGATGGGGTAACAAGAACAGCAGTGTCACCCATTAGGAGGGCAAACGGCAGTGGATGAATCCTCTGAGCAACCTCTCATGGTAGAACTATTATTTCCTTTCCTATCTTGTACAGAAAAGGAAACTGAGGCTCAAAGTAGCCCAAGGGGAGACACACAATCAACATGGATTTGAAGCTGAGTCCTTTTGACCGCAGTCTGGGACCCCTCTACGGACCCCTGGCCCTGGATGATGGAGGTCCGCACTCCAACCGCCCCTTCACTCCTTAGACAAGCACGGATTTAGTTGCAGATGTTTCCCAGACACTGTGAAGGAGGGCTCAAGTCCCTTTTTCTCTCTCCATGTCCCCAGTGCCTGAGGCACAGGCAGCCCCTACAAGCCTGCTTTCTCCCTTCCTTGAGCCTGACTTCATACATATTGAAACACTGAGGGAGCAGAACCCCGGGGCGAATATGGGGCAGAACAGGAACCAGAGAGGATGTTAATTTCCAAAACGAAGGGCAGAAGCAGCCCAGGAACAGAGCACCACACCCCAGTCTTGGGCTGGGAGAGTCAAGGGGCCAAGTCAAGGGGCAGTGCTTCAGCTGTGTGACCCTGGGCCAGTCACTCACCTTCTCTGAGTCTCAGTTCGCTCAGCTATAGGACAAAGGGCATTCAATCAGCCTCCCAGCTTCCCTTCACTTTAGTAACCATCAGGGATTGTGTTTTCTAGCCATCTCACTAGCAGTGACCTTGGGCAGGTCACTTGACCCCTAAGCTAGTTCTCTCATCTGTGAAAAGGGCAGGGACTGCTTTCCCTGAAGCATGGTGTGAACGCTGACACATACAGCATGGGATACAGCTTACAGGGTGCGCGGCCTTCACAGAGGCTCATGCACATTGTCACATTGGTTAACTGCGTCACCGAAAATTAAAAAAAAAAAAAAAAACAGCACAATTCAGAGCAATATGATTTCCAGACACATCAGGCTCCTGTCCATCCAATCTGTTTGGTATTCTGCAACTGCTTTCGAGAGACTATTCAAGCAAAAAAGCCAGTCTGTGAAACTCTTTCCAAGTGCGTGAGTCACCAGTGGCCTTCTCCCTGCCGTGGATTCAATCATCCCCTTGACTCACCCTGGCCTCCTGCATCCTTGGAGGAGAAGCAGAGGCTCCAAGTTACGGAAGGTGGCCCCAGGGACTCGGGCTGGGGGTGGGCTGATGACCAAGCCTCAGAACAGCCACCTGCAAGGGCCTTTATGCATCATCACACCCACTCTCTCGTTTCCACTGATGAGGAAGCAGGGACCCAGAGATGGAGGTGACTCACCCCAAATCGCACAGCTCATATATGGCAGAATCTAAACTCAGACTTTACTAAAAATGTCCAACTGCAAGAGAATGTCATCCGAGGACAGAGCCAGGCGTGCCAGAGTCTCTCCTGCCAGCGCCACGTGTGTGAGGAGGTGCCCCCGCGGGGGCTCTGACCCAGCAGCTGACCCTCAGGTCTGAGAGTAGTGCCGCAGCCTGGACCCCAGGGCACCAGGGAGGCACCTCTGGGCATCGGGAGGAGGCAGCCTGACCTGAGCACAACCAGAAAGGAAGGGCAGAGATGCAGCTGCTTCTCCCAGGAGAAGGGGCACCTGTCAGTTTCTCCTGGTGACACCACCACACGAGATGGACCACATGTCACTCAGAACTCAGGCTGGACCAGGACTCGGGCTGAGCGCCCTGACTTCAAGAGGGCTCCGGCAGCCCCAGTCCTGAGCCCGAGGAGCACCTGGGTGTCCTGTTAATACCCTGTGCTCTGGCCCTGGGCCCTCAGGAACCAGAATGCTGGCAACTATCAAACCAAGTTCCAGGTGTGATGCTTTGAGCCTACATGGAGCCGTGGAAGGTGGTCCATCAGCCCTGCTTCAGGCATCGGGAGACAGAGACTCTGACGGCACAGCTGAGAGCAGCACCGGCCGCCCAGGTCTGCGGGTGCAAAGCTCGCGTTATGCCGTCTGGTCACGCTGTCTCTCCAAGGGCTTTGTATTCTTGTGCAGTAGTTACCATGCGTGTGTGCGTGTGCCTGTGTTTTTAATACAGGTAAACAAAGAGAAGTTCATTTGGAACCAATGAAGACACAAAGGAATATAATGGACAAAATAAAGACCCTCACAGCCTGGCCACCCACAGACAACCAGAGGTTAACAATGAGGATTTGCTTCCAGAATTAATCTCTCTTCCACACACGCACATGCATACACACAATGTATGGGTCATGCTGCATAGATATTTTGCAACGTGTTTTAAAAATTAACAAAATATCTTCATTTTCTGGGTCATTAATTATCCTTCTAAATGTGACTACATGTCCCTAAGTGTTATTGCATTACGGAGCTGTTCCATTGTTACGGAGCTGCATGACAACAACTCATTCTACAGTGTCGTAGCTGTCGACAGAGCAATAGCTGTTTCCAGACCAGCTTATAGATTTCGCTGAAGGAAACGTGTGGCTGTGTACTTGTGTACAACCTCAATTTATCTCCTGAGAGTAAATCTCTAGACCTGAATGAACTAAATGAAAGGTACTCTACAGAGAAAACGGGCTGGGCATGTGAGAGCTCTGTTTCCATAGTAACTTGACAGAGCGGCACCTGCTTTACATCATCAACCCCACGCAAGAGGTTGATGTGAGCCCCCCAGGGTCCAGCGCTCTGCATCCTGAGTCTGCAAGTTCCCAGACTCTGACAAAATGATCAACGTGAATGTATGTTGCAAACTCTTGCAGCTGCTCTCCTGAGAAACGGGAGATGCAGCTTTGATCACTGGTGTGAGTAGAAGATGGCATTTTTAGGGACTGTTTTATTGCTTCTTCTAGGCGGGCACTTTAAGAAAACATCCCCCTCTTTCCCAGGATCTGTCGAGTGTATGCATCATCACCACAATGGATGAAGGTTAGAGAAGGTGCAACATTCGTATCTGGGGAGCATGTCACAGACCTCCATCCCTCCATCTGTCCAGTCCTGCTGCTGCCGCCTGCCACTCTGACCCTCCTCACCTCCCTTCTGTGCTTCTGCAACAATCTCCTGGCAATTCCCCAAGCTCCTCTGGTCTCCCCCCTCCTACTGGTACCTGCTATTCGAATTTCCTCAGCACGTCTGATCACGCACAGACCGTCCTTCCCATCACTGCAAACAAGCCTGGCCAGGTTTTGATATTGAATGCCCAGTGTGCTGGCCCTCAAACCACACCTGCAGCTCCGTATCCCACTTCCAGGAGCCCCATGAAGCACTTGTGCTCTTAAGCACTGTGGAGCATCCACAACCTAGACAAGCCTTTCCCTCCTCGCACTTCACACTGAGGCATCCAGCAAGAAGACAGCTTCCCTCCCATCCAATTCTTACCAGCAGCATCACGGCACATACAACTCTCCTGAACCCAAGGCCCTCATCCTAGTCCGGGCCACCTCCAAGGCCCCTGGAGGAGTGAGACAATGGGGAGGTGCTTACCTTTTCGCCCTTTTCTCCTTGCACAAAAGGTCCTCTGCCCTGGAGGAGGAAAGCAGAGGACAGAGGTTTGCTACAGAGCATCTCCAGGGCATGGCATCACACATGGCGAGTGTGCCTGGGATTCAAAACAGTTGGCTGCTTTCTCATAAGCTCTGCCAAGGAACCTCTAAAAGTCGTCTATCATTCACTGAGTGTTGATTCTCATGAGTTTTATTTCATTTTCCCAATGACTCAATATGATGGTAGTATTCTTTTTTCCACATCAGCTCTTTTAAGATATAATCTGTTGTTTAGTCGCTAAGTCACACCCAGCTCTTTGTGACCCCCATGGACTATAACCCACAAGGCTCCTCTGTCCATGGGATTCTCCAGGCAAGAATACTGGAGTGGGTTGCCATTTCCTTATCCAGGGAGATCTTCCCAACCCAGAGATCGAACCTGAGTTTCCTGCACTAGCAGGCAGATTCTTTACCACTGAGCCACCAGGGAAGCCCAAGATATAATCTACACAGCACATAATTCCCTTATTTCCAATTCAATTTAGTACATTTACAGAGTTGTGCAACACAACCACCATCAATTTTAGAATGTTTCATCACCCCCCCCAAAGAACCCCATATCCACAGTTGTCGCTCCCCTTTCCCCACCCTCTGCTCTGGCCAGCAATCAGTCTGTTTTCTATCTCTGTAGGTTTGCCTATTCTAGACATTTTATATAAATGAAATCATACAATATGGGGCTTCTATGACTGGCTTCATAGCCAGTGTTTTCTTAGCAAAGTGTTTTCAAGGTTCACTCTCCTTATGGCCTGTATCAAACCTCATTCTATTGCAGAACAAAATGTCATTACACGGCTAAGACACATTTTATTTATCTCTTCATCAGGTGATGAACATTTGGGTTGTTTCTGCTTTTTGGTTATGATGAATAATGCCGCTATGAAAATCCGTGGACAAATTTTCATACAAACACGTGTTTTCATTTCTCTTGGCTATATACCTAGGAGCGGAACTGCTGGGTCTTATTCTGCTGGTAATTCTGTGTTTAACCCTTTAAGGAGCGCCAAACAGTTTTTCAAAGCAGCCACAGCATACACGCGGGCTCCAATTTCTCCACATTCCTTATTGAGCACCCGTTACTGCAAGTGGAGCACTGACATCTCAAATCCTTGGTGATGAATTATTTATCTCTCATTTCAATTCTCAGGATTTACTTCACGTATTTAGGGGTTCTGTTCTTAGGTGCACACATGTTGATAACTGTTGCATATTTTTGAGGGATCAACATCTTTATCATGATGAAATGCTCCCCTTTGTTTCCATTAACTTTTTAACGCCTACTTTCTCTGGTATGGCTCTAGTCACTCCAAGCTTTAATGTTTTCAATTTGTAGAATGTGTACTGGCCACATTTTCATTTTCAGCCTATTTATACATTTGAATCTAAAGTATGTCTCCTCTAGACACAACACAGCTGGATCTTGCTTTTATGTCCAGTCTGAAAATCTCTGCTTTTTAAATTAGTTTGTATAATCCATTTACAGGCAATGCTGTTTCTGATATAGGTAGATTTACATATGCCATCTAACTTTTTCATTTTCTATGTTTCCTGACTTTGTTCCTTTTTTCCCTTCTTTATTACTCTTTCCTTTACTACATGAGTATGTTTTTAGTGCAATATTTTAACCTCTTTAAGGATATTTTCACTATATACTTTTAAATTATTTTTCTTGGAGGTTGTTTGAAGTTTACTGTATATGTCTTAACTTTTCAAGGTCAACCTCAGACTTACACTAACTTACTTCCAGTGAGATTGAGAAATATGAGTATATTTCTATGTGACCTATTCCATCTGCCCCCTTTTTGAGCTACTGTCTTACAAATATTTGTTAAGCACCCAGTGATACATTGTTATAATTATTGCTTTGAAGTTGTCATTCCCCAACATTCCGCCTCAATTATTTCTGGTGATGAGTCAGCTGATGCTGTTATTGGCGTCTGCTTCCACATCATGAGTCATTTTTCTTCTGCTGCTTTCCCATTTTTTGTTTTGTCTTCCAGCATTTTTTATTGATATTATTTTCTTGGGCTCCAAAATCACTGCAGATGGTAACTGCAGTCATCAAATTGAAAGATGCTTGCTCCTTGGAAGACTCCTAGACAGCATATTAAAAAGCAGAGACATCACTTTGCCAACAAAGGTCCATATAGTCAAAGCTATGGTTTTTCCAGTAGTCATGTATGGATGTGAGAGTTGGACCATAAAGAGGGCTGAGCACTGAATAACTGATGCTTTTGAATTATGGTTTTGAGTAGACTCTTGAGAGTCCCTTGGACTGCAAGATCAAAGCAGTCAATCCTGAAGGAAATCAACCCTGAACATTCATTGAACGACTGATGCTGAAGTTGAAGCTCCAGTACTTTGGCTACCTGATGTGAAGAGCTGACTCACTGGAAAAGACCCTGAGCTGGGAAGGATTGAGGGCAGGACAAGAAGGGGACGACAGAGGATGAGATGGTTGGATGGCATCACCAACTCAATGGACATGAGTCTGAGCAAACTCTGAGAGACGGTGAAGGACAGGGAGGCCTGGCGTGCTGCAGTCCATGGGGTTGCAAAGAGCTGGACACGACTTAGTGACGGAACAACAAATTGATACTATGATATTTCTAAGGATGGATCTCCTTTTGCATTTCTTGATTGGAGTCACTGAGGCTTTCTGAGTGTGTAGATGACTATGCTTCATCAAGTTTAGGATGTCTTTAGACATGATTTCTCTGATTACTTTTTATGCTCCTCTCCTGGTAACCATATTATGTGCCCACTGATTGACTTCACGGGCCCCCACATTTCTCTGAGGCTCTTCATTTCTATTCATTATTTTTTCTCTCTGATCTTCAGTTTAAGTAATCTCCCCTGATTTATTTTCAAGAATTCTGGCTCTTTCTTCAGCCAGTTCAAATCTGTTATACTTCTTTATATTCTGTATTTGATGAGATATTGTCACAACACTCCCCTCCATTTCCTTCAGAACAGTTTCCTTTAGTTCTTTGGATATAATTTAATGGCTACTTTGCAGGCTTTGTGTGTTAAATCTGACATCTGAGACCTCTCACTGGCTGTTTCTGGCCACCTGCTTTTTTCCCCGTGTAGGAGTGAGATGGGTGTTTCACTAGCCCCTGCCTCATAACATTGATCTGAAGGTTAAGTGAGAAGGAATACTGTCAAACAGACTCAGGTAGACAGAGCCAGGTACAGAGCGTACACTGTTCAATCAGCAGGTCTTCCCTCCTCCGTGCTGATTTGCACAGATCAGGTGCTCCCCACCTCTACAGGAGACAGGTATTCACGGTGCAGGTGAAAGGTATAGCTCAGCAGGTGAGCACAAGACTCAGGTTAAAACAGGTTCAAATCTCACGTCTGACACATGCAGGCTCCATGATAACAAGCATATCATACAAGTCTGAAAACTCTGTATCCTTCACATCAGAGAAGTGATGGGACTATGTTCTGGGGTGGGATGAGTTGGGAGGTTGAGATTGGCATATAGACGCTATTGATACTATGTCTAAAATAGATAACCAGTGAGAACCTAACAGTACAGCACAAGGAACTCTGATCAATGCTCTGTGGTCACCTAAATAGGAAGGGAATCCAAAAACGAAGGGATGTGTATGGCTGAGTTACTCCACTGTGCAGCAGAAACCAACGTAACACTGTAAATCAACCATACTCCAATAAAAATTTAAAACAAGTATTTCCAAGGCGTAAGGAGGGAACCCCCATGAAGCACTGCTGACAAAGGGCAGGCGATACAGTTACAATTTCGAGCTCTCAGATGATGACGTGAGCAGTGGTATCTGCCAGGCTACCTCGTCTAGGAGAGTGACTCTGTCTTGCCTGTCTTGTCTCAGGGAACCCCCTGAGCACAGAACCTAAAAGGAACTGGCTCTCATTCACTGACCACCTACCACGGCCCAGGCATTTTATAGACAAAAGTTGTTACTTTCTTTACTTTGCTAGTGGAGTAATGAGATTTTCAGAGATTAAGAAACTAACCTCACAGTCACACAGCTAATGAAGTCTGGAGCCAAGGCCAATGGCTGGGGCCCACCTACTCTGAATCTGTGCCATTGCTGCTAGGAGATGCAGCTCCCATCTGGAGCACAGGATTCCGGGGGTTGGCGGTGGGGTGGTGCGGGGTGAGGCCACAGTGGCCAGGAGGCCCCCCGTGCCCGTGGAGAGGGGACCCCTCCCTAGCCGTGGTGGACAGGCCTTCACTCACCATGTCTCCTTTCTCTCCCTTGGGTCCAGGAGCTCCCACCGGCCCAGTGGCTCCCACGTCTCCCTGAGGGGCGGAAACCAGAGACAACACCAGGTCAGGTCCCCGGTCGGTCAGGCTCCCCGACACTGGCCGCCCATGGCCCACCTTGCCCCCATTTCCCGGAAGCGACTGGTTTCATCACTGCCAACTGCACTGTGAGGCCAGGCCTCCCAGTTCCGGAGAGGAGAAAAGCATCTGAATAACTTCCCCAACCTCCTAACTCCAGAAGCCCAGGGCAGCTTGAGACAGCGGGTGAATGAAAGCCTCGCACGCTGGTCGCTGGGAGTGGGACTGGGAGATTCCACGCATCCTACCAGACCCAGCTCGGGCAGGGGCCCCAGGCATTCTGGAGCCCCCCAGGCAGCTTCAGGGCCCCCCTCTGGCCCCACGCCCCCACCCACTCTCCCATCGCCCTGCCCTGCCTCTTCCTGCTGCCTCTGAGTCCTGGGGACCCGGCTCCCTGTCACCCACAGGTACATCCTCGCATCCAGAGAGGGCCTGGGCACCCGGGTCCACCAGGCCATGCCTGTGGACATGACCTGAGTGACCTCTAGGTAAACGGAGCCCAGGGACTCACAAGTGTTCACGCAGCCTCCCACCCATGGACGGGCTGGGACACGGATGAAGGGCCAGGACAGCTGACCAGCCACGGGGCAGCCAGGCTCCCCCGCAGGTGGCGGGGCCTCTTCTCTCCTGGGAATCCCTGTCACCTTGCCTCCTCTCCCAGGGCCGGGGGGCAGGCTCTGCCACCCGCACACCCCGGATCCGTTCCACCAGAGCCCCAGCACGGTCGCTCTGTGAACAGCCACTGCTTCAGACAAAACATTTTCTACTTAGAGGCTCTCACGGCCCCAGATGGCTCTGCTCCCTTCTTTCACCTGCCAGCCAGCCGAGGAGTCGAGGTTACAGCCTGGGGGTGCCCGAGCAGAAACCCCAGCTCTCCTCTTTGCAGAGAACACGGGGCACCCTGGATCCCCGAGCTGCTCGAGTGTGTGTGTGTGTGACTGTGTGAGTATATGTGTGCATGCCTGTGTGTGTGTGCACATGTGTGCATGTCTGTGTGTGTGTGTGTGTGTGTGTGTGTGTACACATGTGTGCACGCCCATGTGTGTCTGTGTATGTCCTCTCCATCCTAGCAGACTGGGGGCAGAGGGGAGCAGGGTGAGAGGAGTAGGGATGAAGGGGATACACACAGAGGAAGGAAGAAGGGAAAAGACAAAAAGGGACCTTAGCAGGCACTCCACAGCGGTTCACTGAACTTGACCATCATCCATGCAGGTGAGGGAGGGGGAGAGGGAGGGAAAGGGGGAAGGGAAAATGAGGTAGGGAGGAGGGAAGAGAGGCATCCCTGTGTCTCCATCCTTACACTCAGCCCCTCTTTCTGACACCAGACCAGGTGATGGCCACTGGGCCACGCTGACCTCTGCCCTCAGCCTCTGTGTGACCCACCCCCAGGGGCAATCCACATCTTCCTGGGTCTCAGCTTTCTGAGACCAAAATCATGATGGGAGATGACAGCCCCGTCCTGCCCCATAAATGCTGCAAACCTGGGCAGTGGTAGAGAGAGAAAAGGCTGCTCCCTGAATGAGGAAAGGGGAGCCCCCGGGGAGAGACCTGGCTTTGAGCAACTGGTGAGCTTGGAAAACGTGCACAGAAATAATTTCAACCCATTTAAACAGACAGATCGCAGGTGCTAAACAGACTGTTTACAGCCCAACCCCCAAAGTTTCTGGAATACAGAGGCCTGAAAAGATGGATGAAGGGCTAGCTGACCACAGAGAACTGAGGCTGTGGGAACAAACAAGATCTGAGCCTGGGCGTGCGAGTTCCACCTCCTTCCAGCTCACACTGTCGAGCTGAGAAATGGACCTTCTGAGCTGTGAAGAGACTCAAAGGTTCCGAACTTCATGGCACTTGCTCTGTTATTCCATCTCAACAAGCTCAGAAGAAAAACCCCACAGGACAGTAAACTAACACACCACTGTTTTGATTTTTGTTTTTTTTTTTTCCTTTCTTACAAAGAGAGCAAATCAAAACATCCTCAGGCTCAAAGGACTCATCTGTGGCTCCAGTACTGACCTTTGGGCCGGGGAGTCCAACGGGGCCATCGAAGCCCTTCTCACCCTAAAGGAAGAAAGACAAAAGAAACAAGTAAGGCTCTGTCTTAATTTCCCCCTTCTCTCTTCACTGGTGGGTGATCCCTGGCACAGGCTCATAAGCCAGGCTCTTAGCAAGCCACGTGCTGATCAGTAAGCTGCAGAGTTCATGGCAGCTGAGAGCTCCTGATCCCAAACTGCCAACCTGCATGGGGAGCTGGGACCTGGCCTCCAAATACAGCTCCTGGTGGAGAGGCCATCCATCAGTCAACAGACGCCAGCCTCAAACTCCGGGGAGCATCACCCAATAATCCATTCTATCCATTGCTTCATACCCTGCCTGGATCCCACATTCCCATCAACTCAATCATGATTTAATACAGTGGCTGAAAACATAGACAAACAATGATTCAGTCTTTGCCACCTGGAATTTATGAGCTTATGGAAGTAGAGACAAGCAGACAGTCTTCATCCAGTGTGATAACTACCACGGTAGATGGAAGAAGAGGGAGAGAAAAGGGTCATAGCCATCATGCAAATAGCAGGTGCTAAACGAATAATTACTGAACAGATGGATGTGAAAGAAGGAAGGAAGGATAAAAGGAGGGAGGGAGTCGAAAGGAGGGGAAAGGAAGAGAAGGGAAGGGGAGCCAGGAGGAAAGAAGGAGGAAAATCAGACAACAGTGTGAGGAGAAAAGGATTCTCTGCGGAAGTCTTGAAAGAAGAACAGGCATTAGCCAGATAAAAAGGAGGGAAGGGGAAAAGGTGTTCTAGGCAGAAGAACCTACACATGCACACTCCAGAAGGCAAGAAGGATCACGACCCCTCCACGGAATAGGACGCTCCTGCCTGCCTGGAAACTGGGAGGGGAACGTGGAGTGAAATAAGGCGAGAAGGGCAACTGGGAGCCACGAGGGGCCGCACAGAGGGGGACAGCCGGGGAGGGGATCGGAGGCCAAGCCAAGGAGGTCAGTGGCCATCCAGCGGGTGTCTGTAAGCTGGGGACAGGGAAGGTGGGTGGGAAGAGAGGACGGAAGCCTGCTTGACCCCAGACTTTCCCACAGGGTTCCCCGCCAGGGCAGGACTCTGGGGAAACCCTGACCTGGGCAGAGCCCCACTGGCCGCCCTCCCTGGCACAGTCTGCGTGCAGGTGGGCCAAACCTCACACTGCTGCAGTCATCCTTCTCGTTAGGGGTTTTTAACAGAAAAGAAAGACTGCTAAGGATTTAAATGGGTTTGGATGGCTGCTTTTGTTATGACATTAACCGGTGGGAACCTGATCAGCATGTCCTCCGTGGCCTAAAGCCCTAAGCGTGCCCAGGACACCATGGAGGAGGAGGAGCCCTGCCTGGCACCCTGGGGGCACACACTCTGACTCCCTCCCCAGCTTCTCCCAATCAGAACCCAGCACCAGGCCAGAGGCGCCCCACTTCACCGACTCCCCAGAAAAGCTTCAGCTCGCAGCATGACTGGGCTGGCTCCTCGAGGCCTCCCAACAGGCAGGGCCACGGTCTGACCACCCCACCTGACTGAGAGCTCCTTGGGGGCCCTCTGGGAGGAAAGAGGAAAGGAGAGAGTGAGGGAGAACAGAGGAGAGGGGTGGTAGGGAGGAGAGGCTGCCACGACAGGCAGGTTTACTGAAACAGAACTGTTGGGAAATTCCTGCAGTGTGTTCTCTCCAAGTAACCACTCTGTATGCTGGCCTGTCTCCCAAGACCCCTGCAAAGTCGGGGGGGACCCGCCGCGTGCCGGCCCCGAGCTGGGAGGGGTAGACAAGAGCGATGGATATGCCGAACACAGGAGATGGAGGGCCCTGGGGCCACCCGTCGAGCAGAGCCTCGTGGAGACCAACTCCAATTTGTCATCCTGGTGTTGTTTGTTTGTTCTGCTCCAACAGTGGAAATTTTTTTCTTATTAAGAAGGCCGCTGGCCTACAGAAAAATAACAGATGAAGGCCCCAGGCATCCAAGAAGACATTTTATCCAGACAAACGGGAGGTGGTGTGGTAGTCAGAAACACACTGGGTTTTAAAAGAAGAGGTGCTAAACTCTTCCTATGTGCATTTAGATTACACAGTATGGCCAACGGAGCACAGAGGGATGTGGGCGGACCCCACAGAGCCACCTGAACCCTCTGCCGCTGCCCTGCTGACACTTATTCTCAAAGCAAATCCGGCTGTTTAGTTGCACAGGGGTGACGAGGACACCAGGAGGCAGAGAGACTTTGAGAGAACGTCATTAACTTCAGGATAAATGTTCACCCCAGTGGGGTCTGAGGGGCCCCCCTCCCAAGGCCCACAGAGATCCAGAAAAAGTCCCAGGAGCAAGAATGGTCCCCAGACCCAAGAGTTACCTGGAGCCCGGGGTCATCCTGCCCTGGCAGCCCACGTGCATGATGGGAAATTCCCACCTCCACTGCTAGTGCTGTAAGCTCTGGGGCCCCAAGCCTACGGCTGACGGTGGACTGTGTACCTTTTCTCCAGGTGGGCAGGAGCAGTTGATGGTCTTCAAAAACCCGATCTGCTCACTGCCGGAGGTGGGCGGCGGCTGGGGCAGGGGGGAGGGTTCCGTCAGCACGGTCACCTGACACTGGGAGGAAAGCACAGTGGTCAGAACCTGGCTTCTCGTCCAGCAGCCTGGAGTGCCTCCCTGTCCAGGCAAGGGGGAGCAGGGGACCCTGAGGAGGCCGGAGCCTGAGCAGGACAAGCAAGTATCTGACGGTAGGTCCTGGCACCCCGAGACCTCAGAGTCAGATGGGCATGGAGCCAGGCTCGTCTTGAGTCAGATGAGCCAATGGGTCTAGGCTCCTCCACTGGCCTCTCAGCAGCCTGCGGGAACTCCTTAACACCTCTGAGCCTCAGTGTTAACCTCCAAAAAATGGGGACAAGGGTGTTTCCATCATAATGCGGTGAGAAGGGTTTAGTGGGACTGAACTGAAGTATCGAGCTCAGAATCTGGACACCAGGAGCCCAGCAAGTGCCAGATAATGACTTATTTCCCTCCTTTCCCTCCCTTCTTTCCTCTTTCCCTTTCCCTCCCCTGCCTCCCCCCTTCTTTCCCTTCATTTTCTCCTGATTTAATCTGTCTTCCTCCCCTTCCTTCCTCTCCTCTCTCAACAGCCGGGCTCATCTGACTCTGCAGCCCCGCCTCTGACAAGGGCCACCTCTGGGGCCCATGCCCGACGGTGGTCCTGAGACAGGACACTGACCGGGCGCTCACCATACTCAGGACCTGGGCCGGCCGAGCACAGTGCAGGGGTTTTAGCCTTCAGCCCTGGAAGGCAGGATTGCTGAAGCATCCTTGGGATGCGTCCTCAGTAAAGAGAGTGCAGAGGAGGCACCTGGGTGGAGACAGAGGTGGGGAGGGCCCAGGACAGGCAGAACCGCACGGAGGGTCCAGGCACACCAGGCAGTCTGGTCTGGCCCACTGTTACTGACCCCGAGCTGCCTCCCCAGTCTTACTAAAGAGCCCTGAGCACCGGCAGTACTGAGGCCATTCTCTCCTGGGGACAGGCGCCAGCCTCTGCCCCTCACTAACCAGAGCTGAACCCCCATGGCTGCTGACTGAGGCCAGAGGGACCTGCATCCCCAACCCACGCCCCACCTGACCCAGAACTGGAGCCCCAGTGACGACCAGCGGGCTCCCTCCCAGGCCGCACTCTGATGGCGGGTGTCCTGATTCTGCTCCCAGGCCCTGGACATCCCCTCCTCAGGGGGTCACGGGGAGGAAGTCAAGGGCCCATACCCCCCACCCCCCACCCCGCCAGGCAGAGTCTCTGCTCACCGGACCCGAGGGGATGTCACAGCAGGTCTCCAGTTCCGCGTGTCGGGAGTCACAGTAAATCACAACCCGCTGGAGGTCAAACTGGGAGGGGAAGCGAGGTCAGAGGATGAGTTTTGGGGGGCACGGAACCCAGACTCCCCCCTGGTATCAGGCAGACCCCGCTCAGGGATCCGGCCCACTTCCTCCTTGGGGTCCTGCATGGTAGTCTGACCCCCAGCTGAATGTCAGAGGGAGCCAAGGTGTCATCTACTGACATCCCATCCTTCCAAAAGTGCAAGCCCCGTATGCTAAGAGTGAGTGAGCACAGGCTAGGAGCAGAGTCTCCTATTTTCCATGTGTCAGGCCCCCTCGCACGCCCCTCCGCTCCCCTATCACTGACACTGTGGTCACTACAGGCCGGGCTGTGAGGCGGTCGCCAACAGTCTACAAAGGTTCAGCGTGTTCCTCTTTTCAACTCTTCAGCTTCTCCACAGGGTGTCTTAACTGAACTTTTTTCATATCACAAATCTGCTTCTATCACTCTCTTAAATACCACTGCGCCCTTAATATAAAGGGGCTCTATTACCCCATTTTCTCCATGAAAGCACCTGGAGAGACACCAGCATATTCAAAACCCAAGACCTGTTGGTTATGATGGTAAAACATCAAGACAACCTAAATACCCACCAACAGGAGAACAAATAAGCAAAACATAAACTAAGATAAAGTATTATGAAGCAGCTAAAAGGAATAAAAGCTTAGACACATAATTTTGAGAGGAAAAAGGCAGTATGTGACTATACATGCTGTACATTATTACATACATTTCAAAATATACAGCACACATCCAACACTACATTCGATCACAGAAATGCAAATACATGGAAAAAAAAAGAAAGAAACAGCTTTGGGAAGAGCTAGCTATCGCAGATCACGATTCGTTTACATTTTGGCAAGCGGGGGTAGATCCTTCCAATCAGAAGGATAGAATGACTTCAGTTTGAAGATAGTGCGTAAGTGTGTGTATCTGTGTGTGTAGGCGTCGGAATGCACCTCTAGAGGAGAAAATACATTAGAGGAAAGAGGAGAAGAGAGACAAGGAGGAGGGAAGACAAAGAAAAAAGGATGGGATGAAGATGGAAGGACTGCTCATTCCAGCTACTGAATCATTCCTGGTTAACATTCCGGGCTGGAGGACTGAGGATGCTTTTCACTTATTTCCCACACACTTGCCTATATTTTCCTAATTTCTGACAACCAGAGAAGGGAAAAGAATCTATTTAAGTGTAAAGGAAACTATATAACTCTACCTACCCACCGATTTTGCCTCCACATATACGTTGATGTGGCTTAGCAGTAAAGAATCTGCCTGCAATGCAGGGGACACAGAAGATGCAGATTTGACCCCTGGGTCGGGAAGATCCCCGGGAGGGCACAGCGACCCACTCCAGTATCCTAGCCTGGAGAATCCCATGGACAGAGGAGCTTGGTGGGCCACAGTCCATGGGGTCACAGAGAGTCGGACACGACTCTGCTTGACGAGTGTGAGTGTGATATGGAGATAAATGACCCACGTCCCCAGCGCAGAGCACAGTGTCCGGCACACAGTAGGTGCTCAGTATACATGATAAATGAGTAAGTGGCTAGGTCACTGAACGAGTGAATGAATGCCGGGACACGGCAGTGTGCTGAGTCGGGGTCATCGCTCCTAAGACAGTCCACGGTGAGGACTTGATAAGTGACACAGGCAGGCGTGGGGGCACCCAGCTCCTAAGGCCCCTCCCTAGTGACCCCGCGACCCCGGAACTCACGTCGATGGGCACGCTGTCGTAGAGGCGCTTGCCGATCACCGTCTTGCCCTGGATGTCGATGTTTTCCCGCTCCTCGAGGGGCAGCGTCTGCACCAGCGCACAGTCCACGTACAGGGAGACGTGCTGAGCCTGCACGCTCAGGGCCACCTTGTGCCAGTCCCGGTCGAAGAGGTCGTGGACCCGGGGGCCCCGGAAGACCACCCTGACGGCGTCCTTCATGGCGCCCACGGCGTTGTACTCCAAGGCCTTGTTCTCTCCGTCCAGCCGGATGGACACCTGGGGAGGAGAGCACCAGGGGCCCCGTGAGCTGCCTGGGCCCAAGGCGGAAGAGGACAGTGGGGAGGGGGGGGTCGCAGAGTCAGACCCCAGCCGTGACCCTCCCCAGACGATCAGCCTCAGGCACATCGCTTCCCATCCCTAAGCCTTGGGGTCCCCCTCACTGCGATGCTATGACTGACATCTACCTCATACGCTGTTCTCAACCTTGTACTGGAAGACTTGAGCTCACACGTTAATCCAGGGATCAAAGTCTCAAATGCCCAGAGGGGCTATGCCCCTGAGAGCACATTTGCGAACCTGCAAGTGTGGATAGGGCTTGAGTTGTGAGACCGACCAGAGACCGACCAGACTGAAACTGAGTGGTTTCAGTCTTTTAAAAGCCCAGAGAACAAGACTGTTTCCAGATGCCAGGTGCCAGTCTGAGAGCCGTCTACTAACCTGCTCTCTCTCTCTCACCTTGAGATGAAACTGAAGCCCCAGCAGAGTGCAGGGAACTTGCCCATCTTGTTCACTGGATTACCCCCTAGCCTTTTGCAAAATGCCTGGAAAACTCTGGAGCAAAGTTTTACTTTTCTCCTAGACCCAAACTGGCAAGTCACTTTTAAGCTGTGTGACCTCGTGTCCATGGGATACTCCAGGCAAGAACACTGGAGTGGGTCGCCGTGACCTCCTCCAGGGGATCTCCCCCGGGGATCAAACTCACATCTTATGCGTCCCCTGCATTGCAGGCAGATTCTTTACTGCTGAGGCACATCAATGTATTTATGTACGCAAATTATTTAACCTCTCTGTGCTATTTCTTCATTTGTAAAACAGCACCAATGATAGTGCCAACTTCATAGAGTTGTTACAGAGATTAAATGAATTTACAGATATGTAAAACATCTATAGTACTTGTTATAAGTAAAGTGCCGTTCTACGTATCAGCTATAATAAATCAAGCAAGTTCAAAGACATCACCGCAGTGCAGCCTTCTCTGAGACACACACATAACTGGATTCTAACCTGGTCATGTGCTCTCAGATCCTCAGGCATGTCGATTTATTTTCTCATAGCACTTTGGGTCAGTATATGAGAGTACCTCTTTCACTTATTTTGTCCACCTGTTTCTTGCCTGCCCCACCCCATCTTTCTAAGCAGGCACTATGTCTCTGTGGCTCATCTCTTTAACCCCAGTAGCTAGGACAACACACGCCACACAGTAGCACTTAACAGAAAGGGAATGAATGAATGGGAGCGCTGAGGTTAAAGGAAGGAGCCCACTGGCCTGCAGACCAGACAGTGTTCAGGACACCACCCAGGTGTTCTGGTTTCTCTGTCTGGGCTCCACGTGGGCTCAGTCCAGCCAAGGGGGACCTGAGATTTATTATTTTTTGCACTGTCTAGTAGTATGTTACAATGACAGTGAGGAACAAAACTATGAACCCCTGACTAATAACCTGAAACTTCTCATGTGCTGTGCTGAGTCGCTCAGTTGTGTCTGACTCTTTGCAACTCCATGGACTGTAGCTGCCAGGTTCCTCTGTCCATGGGGATTCTCCAGTCAGGCCCTCCTCCTGAAACTTCATATACATATAATCTAATACTTGTGATTAAACCTAGTCTGCTAGTTCTTGAAATTGGTTTCACCTGTTTGAGCCCTGAACCCCTGAGGACCTGGGGAGCTTCACAAGGCCATGAGTTTTTCTCCAATGTTTCTATTTCTCTCAGCACAAAACAGAGCATAGGAAGGCCTGTCAGGCCCGAGTCCTGTGTCTACCAATCTCAGCCAGGAGGCCTCAGGAAGACAGCCCATGGGTGGGATCCATCAGCAAACCCTGATGATTCTATTTTCAAAATACATACCCGGAATCCAATTTCTCCCCAGTTCCCCACAACTACTTGGTCTGAGTCAACCTCATCCTTTGCCAAGAGGACAACGGTCTCCCAGGCTCCGTGTTCCAGGCCTGCCCACCTCCCAGCGCCTGGTCTCAGGCCCCTGCACTGGCCGCCCACCCGGTCAGGAGCCTCAACTCCAAGTGTGCCCCCCACCCCTGCTCCAGGACCAGTCTCCTCCCTGGCCCTTCATCAGACCTGGAATGAGTGAGTGCCCCTCAGTTCCTCCCAATGACATGCCAACGGTCAAGGGAGGCTGTGATCCTACGTGGGGTCACAGAGGTAAATATAGCTAGGTCCGGTTCCAGGTCTACAGGTCCAAGAGCACAGAGGAAGGCTGCTCGCAACACTCTGCTCAGAGATCATCTGCCACTTGGCTTCTGCCCACTTTTCCTGGGTCTGGCCAGGATTTCCCCAGGGCGTGCTTGGGGTGCTTGGGGTGGCCATCGTGACATTTCCAGGGACGGGTCAATCCCGAGGCCTGTTTGACAGAACGCGACTGCCAGGCGCCTCTCCGAAAAGGCAGGTTCTGACTGCACATGGCTCTGCAGGATTCCAGCCTGGGGTGCATTCTGGCAGCAGGAGAGGAGGGGGTGGACATGGCAGAGGAAGCGCACACAGCTCTGCTAACGCCATGAAGGAAGAGGACCCAGACGGCGGGGGCAGAGAGAGCTCCTCCACAGGAATGCCATGGCAGGCGCCCAGGCCCACAGCACCGGACCCCACAGCGCCAGAGATGTGCGTGTCTGCAGATGGTGCACAGGGGTCACGGTGCGCTGCCTGCTGTCTGCAAAAACAGCCTATGGAGCAGACTCGCACCTCCTCCACCCAGCCTCCCACACTCAAGAGATCAGGCCACCGGGCAGCCAAGCCTGACTGCACTCTGCACCCCAGTCTGACCAGGGATGCTGTAGCAGTGTCATCCCATAGGACTAGCTGATGGAGACTGGAGGCAGCGGGGCACACTGGTCAAAAGACAGACTTGGAGTTCAGTGGCCTGGGTTCCAATCCCACCTCCCCCCATCACAACCTATGAATGCCAGGCAGACGCTTAAGCTCACTGCGATGCCTCCTCTTCTCTGTTAGATGGAAACAGCAGAGCCTATTCATGGGGCGCCCCCAATGGCTCAGATGACAAAGAATCTGCCTGTGATGCAGGAGACCTGGGTTTGATCCCTGAGCCAGGAAGAGCCCCTGGAGAAGGAAACAGCAACCTACTCCAGTATTCTTGCCTGGAGAATCCCACTGACAGAGGAGCCTACAGTCCACGGGGTCGCAAAGAGTCAGGCACGACTGAGCAACTACCCGTTTCACAGTCTTCATAGGGCGGTTAGGAGGACTGCAGAAGGATCTCTGAAGCACTCGGAACAAGCCTGGGCTCCTACTGACTGTGTGTGGGTGTGGGTACAATGTGTGCTCGAGGTCAGGGCTCAGCTTCAGCCTCAGGATGTGACCTCACCACCACAGAGCAAGTCCCCTCTCAGCAAGCAGCCCACGAGAGTGGCTGCTGTGGTCCTGTGGCTTGAGCATGCTTTTGTTTTGTTTCAACTCCAAATGAAAATACATCGGTGTCTCCCAGATTAAGATGAGTCATGTCTCGATACAGCTCGTACATCGAGAGGGGACAAGGGTGAATGACAGACATGGTTGGTCCATGAGCTCTGAGAACAAGGGGTTTGGGAGTTATATCTCAGATGAACGCATCGTGCTGATGGTCTGAGTCTCGAGAGAGGTGGGCCCTCACTTGGCTGCCTGCTAACACTGGACTGTCCCAGCTTCACAGGGATGAGAACCTGAATGCACCCGATGTGGGCAAAGACAGGCTGCAGCGCTCCACTGAAGGTCAAACCAAGGACGATCATAAAAACTCTATTACACATCAGGCAGCATCTTAGATGCTTTACAGACATCACTCCACACGATGCCTCCACCAACTGTTGACGGGAGGTGCTCTGTGTCCCAGCTGAGAACGTGAGGACTTGGAAAGTCAATGTGGCTCAGAGCCCACACCAAGAAAGGACCAGACACAAGGTCTGAGCCCCAGTCGTGCCGACTCTGAGCCGGTTTCCTCCACTACATCATGAACATGCTGCTAACAACACGTGCTATAGGACAGCGGTGCTGGCTGCCACCTCCCTGGCTGGGTTGAGGGTCCCTGAGAAAGGAACTAGGCCTTCAGCCCACCACGGTGCTGGGCACTTAGCCATCAGGGGAAAAAAGAGGCTTCAGTCCCCGGGGGATCCCCGGGGGTCTCCCGGTCCCTGCAGGTGCCCTGGACCTGGATACACTGGACTCTCCATTTTCAGGGCCCAAGACAGGGGCCCCTGGAGAAAACACAGGGGGTGCTGCTCTGCCCACAAGGAGGAGACAGAAGCCCACACCGGGACATGGCATGCGGCTCACACCTGCGGGATGCCGTACTGGTCGATGACCTGCCAGATATACCAGTCTTCTCTCCGGGACGATTTCCTGAGCCGGAAGGTGGTGACAAAGGCGTACTCATCGGGCAAGCCTTGCGGGAACACGTCCCTGGAGGGAGACAAGAGACACCAGGCTAAGAGCGGAGGCTGCAAAGGAAGCCCACGCACCCCGGGGTCACTGAGTCTTGCCACGCTGACCTTGTGGATTTCAGAAGTCTTCCTTCTCACCTGTCTTCACTGCCTTTTCCTTCCAGCAGGGCCTCCACACAACTCTTTCTGAGCCCTGTCTTGTCCCTTCAAATCCACCTCCCTTCCAGTGCTCATCCGCTTCCATCTCTCCAAAATCAATGAGACGCTACATTGCCTTCTGCCCTGGGGTCAGATGCAGCTGAGTGTGCCAGCCCTCACCTCTCCCTGCCTGCTGTCCCCCAGGAAGGCCACACAGGGGTGTCTTATCCTGCCTGGTCGCTGCCCCACATCACAGGACACCCTCTGTCCCCACAGAGCACTGGTTTCCTGCAGAGCGCGGGGGGCCAGCTCTTATCTGTGAAGTCCCTCAACCCCATCAGCTCCAGCCCAGACAGCCGTACACGGCAGGCACACTGCCCTTTGCCGACAGCATCCCGAGGGAGCGCGGCTCCCCGCCAGGGGTCAGGGGCGTGTGGAGATGTGACGCTCCTGTCCCAGCTGAGGGCGGCCGGCTGTCGTGGCAAAACTCCCGGTACTCAGCGGCCCAGCAGAGGCTGCCCCCTAGAGACTAGCTGGTCTCCAGAGTGCCCCTCGTCACCATCAGCTGTTGCCCTGCACGCCCTGCTCAGAGGCACTGCTTCTGCACTGGAATGGGTGGAGGCTGTCTGGCCCGAGAGCCAGGACGGGAAATGAGGGGGTGTCTGGCTTCCTGGTTCTCAGACCCGTGGACCCTCAGGGACCCTTGGCTTGGCTGTAGGAGCTGCAAGCAAAGACTGGTCCTCCTGCTGTGATTCTCAGGTCTCAGATCCAAGCCGCGAGTCGGCCCAGCTGCTCAGAGTCATTCTCTGAGCTGAGATTCCACCCTGGATCACACCCCAGAGGTGGGAGCAGCGCCCATCACTCCCCTGGGCCTCCCTGGGAGTCAGGGCCACCCCCAATCACTGCCCATGGGAGGGTCTGCATGCACATGGGCTTGGGAGCCTCAGACAGACGTTGCCCTTTACTTCCTTTTTTATCTTATTGCATCAATGAGGCCAACTCTGCCACTGATTCTCCAAATACACTTACATCTCAACACACATGTATGTGTAACATACAGATATATTATGGGTGTGTATGTGTTCAGTCGCTCAGTTGTGTCCAACTCTGTAGCCCATCAGGTTCCTCTGTTCATGGAATTTTCCAGGAAAGAATACTGGAGTGGGCTGCCATTTCTTTCTCCAGGGGAATCTTCCCAACCCAGGGACTGAACCCACATCTCTCACATCTCCTGCATTGGCCAGGTAGATTCTTTACCCATTGAGCCACCTGGGAAGCCCATGTATATGCTGTATCTACGTATTTATAACTATATCTACATCTGTGTATCTATACACAGGCATGCCTCGTTTTGCTTTAGCTTTACTAAAGATACTGTGTTTAGATACTGCTTTAGCTTTGAAGATACTGTGTTGTTTTAAAACGGAAGACTGGTGACTACTCTGCACCAAGCAAGTCCACTGGGGTCACTATCACACAGTACTCTTTTTCAACTAAGATATGTACATTGTTTTGTTAGACGCAATGCTGTTGCACACTTAACAGACTGCAGTTCGATGTAAACGTAACTTTGATACACACTGGGAAACCAAAAAACGTGTGACTTGCTTTGTTTCGACGTTCAATTTACTGTGGTGGTCTGGAACCAAACCTACAGTAACTTAAGGGCATGCTCCTATCTCTATCTCTGTCACTACCTTCCTGTAAATCTATCAAGAGACTAAGACTTTTTCTTTGGCTGTTCATACATACACATAAATACAGGAGAGGGTAGAAGGACTGGAGTTAGAGGACCGGAGTTTGAGGCCAACTTCTGCTTCCTAGGGACTATGAGATTTTGAACGAGTTACTGTCCCGTTTTGAGACAAAAAAATAAATAAATAAATACATGCATGAGTGAATGGAGAAAGTGAAGTCGCTCAGTCGTGTCCGACTCTTTGCAACCCCGTGAACTGTAGCCTACCAGGCTCCTCCGTCCATGGGATTCTCCAGGCAACAGTACTGAAGTGGGTTGCCATCTCCTTCTCCAGGGGATCTTCCAGACCCAGGGATTGAACCCAGGTCTCCCGCATTGCAGGCAGATGCTTTAACCTCTGAGCCACTAGGGAAGCCCCAAATCCATATGGAGAGATGAGTGTAGGAGGACTGGGGGACCAGTAACATCACTGGGAACAGATCAGTTAAGAAACAGGTAGAATTTCTGGGGTCAGTGATGGATGCCTCATCGCAGGGTGATCTTACCAGGCACTCTGTAGGCTAAACCCTTACCCAATGCTCAGCGAGCAACCAAGCTCACCGGCTCCTTCCCGCCCTTGCTGAGGCGTCCGGGGCAGGTCTGGGGGAGGTAGGGGAAGCCAGCACTCACTCGGTCCTCTGCACCACAGGGAAGGATCCCATCCGGACGTAGGAGCTCTGCACCCCCTTCTCTCTCTCCCCTAAGAGCGTCTTCACACTGAACAAGTCCATCAGGTCAAAACCTGTCCAAAGAGACAAGACACATCAGAGAGAAGACGACTGTCTGTGATACTGCAGTAACAGAAAGGTGTCTTTCGCTTTGTTTTGGTTCCAAGAGAGGACCTCGCTCACTCATCATGGGCAGTAATGGGAAAAACATGATCTTGAGACTCAGGGGAGCAGGCTGGACGGGGCGGGGGGCATCCAGGTCAGTCACGTATCTGTGATGCTGAGCAGCGACATAACCCACAGGAGCCTCGGCGCTTGGTTGTGACAGAAGGTTGACACCTCACCTGAGGCTGTCCTAAGGACCCCAGGTGGTCACTCAACACAGGGTAGGAAGCTGACTCAGCAGGTCGGTTATTCCTTGGGATTCTGCACAACCAGTCATACATCCTGACCCACGACCCTCTACAAAACCGCCTGGACCAGCATGGGGGGCTGGTTTGAGTCCTGCAGATACGGTCCTCAGAGAAGCCCAACCACAACGCCCACACGGACGCATCAGTGGGATGCATCAGCCTGACACCGCATGCCCGGGGAAGGAAGTGCTCCCGGCCGGTGAAGGGAGGCCCACCCCGGGGCAGGCACCGGGCCTCTCCCGTCTCCATATCCCCAGGGCTAACGTGCTGCTCAGCATCAGCAGCACCAAACCCACGATTCGCCAGGAAGGTTCCTCTGGCTCCAACACTCTGGAGCACGGCCACGGAAAACAGGAAACGAACTCTCACGTTAGGATGATTAAAACATCTTCTACCAAGAAATTCTGTCCTAAGAGATGACTGAGTCATCCAACTTGTATTCCTGAGAGCCTGTCTGTTCCGAACTCTGCGCAAGGAGCTGCAAGGACAGAAAGCACAGAGCTCCGACCGAGAGTCTGATCCGTAGGAGAGCCAGACCCACCTGGGCTGACCCTGAAAGTGAAAGTGTTAGTCTCTCCATCGTGTCTGACTCTCTGAGACTCCACGGGCTGCAGCCCTGCCAGGCTCCTCTGTTCATGGGATTCTCCAGGTCAGAGAATACTGGAGTGGGTTTTTCCATTTCCTCCTGACCATGAGGTCCTAGCTATGTGACCTTAGGCAGGGTGCCTGACGTCTCTGAGCACCCATTTCTTCATCTGTAGAAAGGGGACTGTCTTTGCATGCAACTCACGAGGCTTGTGGTGAAGCTTGAACGATATGATACAAAGCTCATCATACAGAGCCTGACATGCAGTGAAAAATCCACAAAATACTTTTCATGTTAATTACTTCCCCTGACAATGACTGCAGTCTCCCATCCCACTACCTCTGTCCATGGATTTCATTTATTCATTCAAGATGTATTTTTTGAGAGCCTACTCTGAGCCAAGCACATGTCAGCACTGCTGGCAAGCTGGGAGAACTGGCCCCCAGAGGTTCCAAGGAGCACCGGCTCTCACTCAACAGAGTGGGTTCAAAATCCCACAGGCACGTGCCCGATGCCCACAAGGCACGGTGCCAGGGTTGAACAGGAAAGAGGCCTGCTCCTTCCCTTCACAGCGCCATCCCTCTTCCTGGAAACCTCCACCTTCAGTTGGGTTTCCCTGTAGCAGTTATTTGTGAGAGAACAAAAAAAAAAGACTTTTCAAAAAGCAAACATATGCTCTACTGCCTAATTCCACTTTCACTGGTTTCCATGAATGAAAACAAAGACTTAAACACCATGAAACTGAACAACAAGCAATTAATGAGGTGGCAGCAAAGGGCACCGAGAGAAAGATGAATTGCCTGCAGTAAATAAAGGCTGGGAAGGAAAATGAAAAATGTTCCTGAGGTAAGCAGACTCAGATGTGACGCTCCGAGAGGTAAAGAGGCAATGGTTTAATGCAGAAAGTGCGAAGGGGCACCTCCCTAAAGTCGTGGACTCAGCTGAAGCAAATGGCATCAGGGACACCGTGACCACTGCCCGGAGTCCTTCAAAGGTCTGCGAGGGACCAAGCTTCGCTGGACACCCCAGGCATGAGAGTCACTTCCCAGTCTCCAGTGGGTTTGGCCAAGGTGCACACAGTGTCTGTGTCCGTGGAGGAAGCTGAGCAATTGGGGCGGGGTGGGGACTGATCTGATTCATGCTTCCATCCCTGAAAAAGGATGGAATCTGCTGTTGTTCTTCACTGAGGCTCCACTGGTGGAAAGAGGGAAGGAGAGAAGAAAGGAATTCACTAAACCACTCCAGGCTTCCTACATTTTAAGATGCCCCATTGGCTGCTCAGATTTCAGTAATCAACAGGACAAAACTCCCAATGTGCCTCCCACTGCCTGAAGTCTACTGTCCACAGAGAAATGGGCACAGAGGTGAGCGTCGTCCGTATAGTGGGTAGATGGGAAGGAGGGAGATGTCTAGGCTTATATAGGAGCACATGGAGTATCTGCCTGGCCCAGCTGAGGAGACATCAAAGAGGGCTCCTGAGAGGAGGCAAGGCCTGGCCTGAGTTTAAAGAACAAGTGAAATCTGGGGAGAGGAGGAGGGAAGGGCATCCAAGGTGTGCCTGTTCAGCTCACCTGTACTGGATGTGCAAAGGTCACCAGACCTGAGTCAGCGAGGTTCCTTCCGAGAATTCCCACTATTTCGGGATGTCAGGAACCACGAGAGGGGGACCAAGGAGTGAATGAGGTGGGTGCAGATCGGGCCAGGCTCTGACGGCCACGTGAGGCGGTCTGAGTTTCTTTCTGCAGGAGGTGGAGGCCAAGGAAGGGTTTTAAGCAGGGAGAAACACAGCTCTGCGCCTGTGTTCAGAGGTCACTCTCACCACAGGGATGGAGGAGCTGGGGGACCAGGGAGGACTGGACTGGAAACCCGGGGCTGGCGAGGAGGGGAGGGAAGAAGCACTGGGCTGGGACCGTCTGAGACAGTTGGGACTCGGTGATGATTATCTGGACATCAGAGAGCAGGCAGAAGGAGAGACCCATCAGAACATCTGTGGCCAAGTTTCAAAGTAAAACTGTGCCCAGCACCTTCTTTCACCATTAAAAAAACTCCAGAGAGCACTGCATAACATTGTAGGTGCTAGAATCTGCAGAATGTTCAGTTTTCAGAGCTGGGAGGGGTCCTAAGAGACATTATGTCGGAAGTGGGTAAACTGAGTCCCAGAGCGCCGCCTCCAAATGCCTGATCTGTTCTCCACCCCGTCCTCGCTGCTCCAGCCCCACTGAGCCGGAAGACTAGCTGCAGCCACTTAAGGAAACACCTGGAGATGAGCCTTTGCGAACCACATCTTTTACAAAAGCTGCTCCCATTACCCGGCTGCGCTGAACTTGGCAGGTCTGCAGCACCTACTCTCCTTAACTCCAGCCTCAGCCCCGGCGAGCAGCTGCGGTGGGACCCCACTGGGACGTTCTAGGAAGTGGGTCAGAGGGCCTGAGTGTTTCTTCACCCGTGGTCACTGGCTGAGGGCTGGGTTACTCCGTGACGCCCGAGGAGGGTTAACCCCCTGATTCATCTCACCTGCTGTGCACACAGGCAGCACAGTCTCCTGCCATTCTAGAAACATCCCCCAGGCACCAAGATGCAGATGCTGGCACGTTCATGTGGGCAGGTGGGGTCCCTGGGGTAGGAGCGGGGGAGTGCAGCACCTACGAGACACCTGGTCCTCATCACCCATGGCTCACTGCCTCGGGAGGGAGACTGCATGTGGGTTAGTACTGGACCCGAGACGCTTTGGGGTAGACAGATGGGGCTCCCGACCTGGACGGCACTGGTGAGGAGAGCTGGGCTGCTGTCCTGGAGGGGGAGAATGCTCCCCTGTGATCACGCACCTAAGGTGTCTGCAGGACGCCCGGCCACAGGCAGCAGTAGACAGACACTCGTCACCGCCAGGACGAAGGGGAAGCTGGCTCAGCTGTCCCTGCATACCCCCAGTCACCCCGTCGTGTACAGAGAAAGCCCCTGCAGTGTTTATTTCTGCTGCTGGCTCTGCAGTCATGTGTCTCTGCTCCCTCATCCACTGATTCGCTCCTATATTTATAACTCTGATTCACTCTCTTCTTCACGCCCAAATGCAGCTATTTATTCACCCTCTTACTCGGGCTGCCCATCACTTACTCATTCCCCACGTCCCTCATCCTACTTCATTCTCTACCGACACCTATAGCATCACCACCGACTCCCAGATGGAAGACGTGAATGGCCTCCCCTGGTGGGCGGTTCGTGGAGGGGAGCTGCTACCTGCACAGCTCAAACCAACCCCAGGACTTTGGTGAAAGACGGGGATGAGGACAGTACCACCAAGGCTACCACCCTTGAGTCCAGGAGGGTCGTGGTCGAGTCGGGCAAAGAAGAAAGTGGAGGTGTCAGTCACTCAGTCGTGTCTGACTCTTTGCAACCCCATGGACTGTAGCCCACCAGGCTCCTCTGTCCATGGGATTCTCCAGGTGAGAATACTATAGTGGGTTGCCATTTCCTTCTCCAGGGGAATCTTCCCAACCCAGGGATCGAACCTGGGTCTGCTGCATTGCAGGCAGATTCTTTACAGTCTGAGCCACCAGGGAAGATTCACGTCTGGCAAATGGCATCGCAAAGCAAGCTGTGCTGGATGGCGGTTTCTCGTACCTGTGATCTCCTTGGTTCCGCCATTGGTGTGCTTAAAGCGATCTCCTTCCACACGAACGCTGGGGCAGAGCACATCTGGGAAGGGCGAGAGGAAAGAGACTGATGAGCAATCATGACGTTCCCTCCGTTGAAAGTGACAAGGCAGAGACCCCGCCCCACCCCCAGCACGTGGGGCATCTAGCCGGGAGCAGCGGCAGAAGCAGGGCCACACCGATTGATCGGGAGTTTCATTTACTCCCAGACGCATCTGATAAGCATGGGTCCTACTGCCAGTGCTGTGCCCAGAGGCGACACAGGAGCAGGCAAGGTCCCAGCAAGGAGCTCACAGTGTGTCCATTAGAGGGAGCCAAAGAGCGATGCCCACATGATCAACAGGGTCCTAAGTGATAGAGCGGGTCTGGGTTCCTGGGGGGGGGGGGGTCTCAGGATCCAACACCCAGCCCAGACTGGGAGGTCAGGGAAGCTTTCCCGGAAAGGTGACACTTGGGGTGTCTCCTGAAGCAACAGTAAGACTCAGCCAGCCGGACCAAAGAGCAAAAGGGGACCCAGGCAGAGAGCGACTGTCACTCACAAAGGCACGAACTTATAGATGAGAATCCCAGGTCAGAGAGGAGTCAATGGAAACGTGCTGGGGGCCCACCCGCAAGGCGTCTGTTATGCTGCCTGAGGGAGCTTTAGGTGCCATTCCAGGCAAATCCCAGAGGAAGCAAGACTGCTCAGTTATACAGAAGCAATGGAGGAAGTCACACAGTAAAACATACGTCAATATGTGGCATTACATATCTAAACATCTTCATCACTTCTCACTTTAAAAAAAAATGGGAAGGAAAAGGGATTCTTTCAGTTGCCCTAAAAATCCCAGAAACGTATTGTTACCAAAGGGGAAAGGGTCAGTTCAGTTCAGTTCAGTCGCTCAGTCATGTCCGACTCTTTGCAACCCCATGAACTGCAGCACGCCAGGCCTCCCTGTCCATCACCAACTCCCAGAGTTCACTCAAACTCATGTCCATCGAGTTGGTGATGCCACCCAACCATTTCATCCTCTGTCGTCCCCTTCTCTTCCCGGGGAAAGGGTAGGGAGGGATAAACTAGGAGTTTCAGATTGGCAGATACAAACTACTATATATATATGTATATACACACACATATATATACTGGATAAACAACTAGGACATACTGTACATATAACACAGGGAACTACAGTCAATATCTTGTAATAACGTACAATAGAATATTAAAGAAACTGAAAAAGAATACATATATATACACATATATGTGCATGACTGAATCACTTTTCTGCACACTTGAAGCTAACACATCATTGTAAATCAATTATACTTCAATTTTTAAAAATCATAGACAGAGAACCCACTGTGAATGTTAAAGTCTAGGGCCCTAGTGTTGGCTTCCCTGCAAGTCCCCTAATCTCTTTCTCAGTGTGAGCGTCTATGACATGGGACACCTTTCAAAGAACACACTTGTTGTAAAGTAGCTTGGAGGACGGGCAAGATCAAGCCATAACAGGACTTAAATTTATCATCAGAGGCAACTCAGCATAGACGCCACCCTGCCCTGGAAGCAATCTGGTAACATACATTATTGTAATAATCACACCTGATCAGGCAGTTCTGTCATCCCACAGATTTCACGTACGATGATTTCTTTTCAGTCCAAGTGTTTCATTGTGGGACCCTTTACCAATCAGGAGTGAGGAGCAAGAAAGGGATTCTCCCCGATTTGGGAGGAGGTATTTTTAACATTTATCCCGGAAGGCACCAGAGGTCTGACAGGCCCCAAGAAAGGCGTTATTTTGGAAAGAGCACAGAGCTGTCTGTGTCTAGAACCACATATATGCAAGTGTATGCTGGCGCTGTGCAGAATACAGACCGCGCCACCCAGGACAGCGGCAGCTGCGGGTGACAACCAACTGCTTCAAGGTTGGCAGGCCGCCAGAGGGATGGGCTGGGACTGTGCATCATCTAAAATGAGTTGACTCAGAACTTTCCAGCCTTGATTATGAGCAAACCCCTGGAGTCTGACGGCTGGAGCTAAGGGCAGGCAAAGCCACTGAGCCTCTGTCTGGGCAAATATCCCAGGGGGAGGCCCTGATTCCCGAAACTGGATGGTCAAAGACAGTTCAAAGGCCACGAACACAGAGAAGATGGAAACGTTTCAGAGACGTCAGCATGTGCCCAAACCGCTTTAAGACATCAGTCCCCACACCACCTGCCAGTCCCCTCATGGGAGCCATCACTAAGCCCCATACACGCCAAAGCCTCAAGAGGGAATTTATAACTGACTTAATAAGTCAGGACAAATGGCTTACAAATGGCAGGACAAAATACACCCTGCATCCAGGCTCCCCAGGGAAGAGGGGGCCCTGGAGGATCACCTCTTTGCAGGGAGTGGGGATGAGCACCCAAAGTCACTCTCAGCCCATAACTACATACCTTTGGCCAAGACATGTCCACCTCTTGGATAATGATCTATTTATTTCCACATGAACTTGCTTATTGGAACTGAAATACTTACAAAGGTCCAGAAAGAATCCAGGTCCTGAGCTAGTTTTAAGGACCCACAAATGAGAAAACAGTGTAAGACGGCATCCCTGCCTTCAGAGCACTCATGGGCTGACTGTGGCCAGGGCCTGGGACAGGTCAGCTCCAGAAAGTGCCAGGGCTGCCCTGACACCCTGTGTCACCTTGCCTCATAGCATCCTCCTCCTTGACCCTCCAGACTCTGATCAGCAGCCCCCTGGGCCTTGCTCCCACTCACCTCAGCCTGGGTGAGGACCCCTCAGCAAGGTCCCGTGTCCTAGAGCTGGTGGCACCGTGCTGAAGGTGCTGACCAGTGTGGCTGCCTCCCCACTAAGTCTAGAGGCCCGGCTGAGTCTCAGTCCAGCTCTGTCTCCACTGCCTTCCTGGCTGCAGGCTCAGAACGGGAGGCGAGTCCATGCTGAACGGAAGGACCAGTGGATGCCTGAGCCAAGAGGTAAATGCTGAGTGGTAGACCAGATGCCTCCCAGGAAAGGGCTTCATTGTGCTGACGTCCAGGTGAGAAGAATTCAGAGTCCAGGACCCCAGCCACCAAAGTGGGTCAGGCACTGTTAGCTGCCACCCTAACACCCATCCCTCACTTCCTCCTGGTGAAAACAATGTCACTTTTATTCAGATGAGCAGCATTGTCAGCCCAGGGAGAAAAGCAGTGAGTGGTACGTCCAAGCCAATTATGCCTCCTATGGTCCCCACCTTTCCAGCCGCCCCCTCCAACTAGAGATGCACCTGTGACCCAGTTCTGGTCAAAGGCATAAACATCAGCAGCGCGCGGCGGGTGGGGGCGGGCTGGGGTCCTAGAAAGCCTCCACTTCCCCTGACGGACGGGGACAGGTAGGCCGAAGGGGCTGGCAGGGGCACGTTCGTGTCCTCCTCCTTCAAACGCAGGACAGAATGTCTGCAGGACTGTCTAGGAGAACTGAAGAAAGAGGGACTCCGCTGCCTCCAAGGCCAGGTGAAAAGCTTGAGAAAAAGCAAAGGAGCTACTGAGAGACTGGATTACCATCACATATCCAATCAATACGGACTTTTCAGGTTATAATTCAGGATCAACATAAGTAGCCGCTCTGGAATTAAGGAGAAGAGTGAGTTCTCAGCAGTCAAAATGCATATTTAATTAGTTCCCGGTGAGCTGGTTGCTTTCCTTTTTGAAAGTGTGAGAGCACAAAAAAGATACAGCTGATGACAAAGCCCCGGTTTCCCCTGGAGTTCACCCATTGATGTCCGTATTCCCTTAGCCTTTAGAAAGGTAGAACATTCTAGACTTCCTGGTCATGTGATCTCCCTTTCCCCAGGATGGGTTCTTTTTCATCAGAAGCCGCAACAGAGGCTGAGTCTTGGCTGATCAGAGCTGCTGCTCCCTGGGACACACGCCAGGAACTCACTACAATTTCCCAGGAAGAAAAACACTTCAACCTGCCTTCAGTTTACCAAGCTGCAAAAAGGGAGCGTGTGTCTGAGCATCAGGGGAGGAGGGTTAGCACAGACGGTCTCTGCCGTCCTCTGCTTCGTGCTGACCCACCCACAGCTCTGTATGGAGGAGACACGCCAGGCCGTCCCAAACATGCCTCCCAGTCCCCTGGCTCCCAGTCCAGAGCTTCTCCAGTGGGGGGGCAATGCAAGGATGCTGGCAATTACTAAGTGCCTACTGTGCGCCAGTCACGCTGGAGATCTGACTCACAACAGCCATTCAAGGAGGCAGACTGTTCCCATGACATAGATGGAGGAACTGAGGCTAAGAGAGGTTAAGAAACTCACCAGGTAGGAAGGGTGTCTGGGTTTGAATAAAGGGCCACCTGTCTAGAATGAGCAAGCAGGGGTGGTTCCCCGGCCGAGCTGAGCAGCACCAGGAGAAGCTGGGAGCAGAGCCCGAGGGAGGAGGCGCTCACTGCCCATCCATCACCTCACGGCCATGCTGCTGAGGGCTGCAAACCACAGACAGGATGACAATGGTTCAAGTGGGCAGGGGAGGAGGCGGGGGAGGACAGACATGGGCCAGACACCCAGCAGACTCAGGGGGTCATTCCTGCGAGGCCAGGAGGCCAGCCAGGAAAACAGTCCACACACCCCCGCTCCAGAGAGCTGGGCCCCAAGGCCCCAGGGATGAAAGGAATAACGATTAGAACCACGGGCTTCCAAGGCCAAGAGCCCACACGTCAAAGTACTGTGCAGGGTGTGTAATGTGGGCTGCTTCTGCCTGGGGCCAAAGCTTTCCCTGCGGTCAGCAGACAGAGGGAGACAGCTTGCTTTGCACAGACACTGCGCCAGGCGCGTTGGAACCATCAGCAAGTCTGACCAACTCCTCCCTCCAGCTTTACAGGCCAGGTGCAGCAGTTCACAGATGCAGAAATGAAGGCATAAAGAAGTCAGCAGGCTGTCCAAGGCCACAGAGCGAGCAGGAGGCAAAGCCAGCACGCTGGCCCCGGCGTTGGCTCGGGACCACGACAGCACGAAGCTTCTCTCCAAGGTCACCGGCCCAAGGTCGCTCAGCACAGAGGACCCAAGTCTGTCTTGTCTCCAAAGCCTGCGGAGACAGCCAGCCAGCTTGCTGCTTCCGGGGGCACGCCTTCTGCCTCTGGATGCCCCGACATGAACCCGGGGCTTCCTCACTCTGCACTGAGAGGGTTCACCTGCTCTCTGACTTCCTCCCATCGGGCCCGAATGCTTGGGCCTGCTTACACCCAGCTCTGGGCAGGACACTGGGGAACCTGGGGTGGGCAGATGGCAAGACTCTGCCCTTCAGTGTACCCTCTGCTGGTGCCAAACCCAGAACGGCCCCACTGTCTCTCACAAAAGCGGGTTAGATGTTTCCAGATGGTCAGCGTTCTCCTCTCTCCAGCTAGCATCCCTCACTCCCAGGAGCTCCCTCACCCAGGAGAGGAAGGTCGGAAGGAGTAAGACCCCAATCTAGGGGCACACACACTGTACACTCACAGGTCCCGGGGCACGGCTGAGGCATGCTCTGCCGCAGAGGCCAGTGTTCAGCCTCCTCTGTGACACCTATCAGTGTAGTGTTATGCCCATTTTTCAGATGAGACAACTGAGTCTAACAGTGCTTAGATGACCTGCTTCAAGCACACCTCTAGTTGGCGGTAGAAGCAGGATTCAGACTCAGTATGACCCCAGCATTTTC
Source organism: Dama dama (assembly GCF_033118175.1). Lineage (NCBI taxonomy): Eukaryota > Metazoa > Chordata > Mammalia > Artiodactyla > Cervidae > Dama > Dama dama. The sequence goes on along the minus strand of NC_083701.1, from coordinate 5,214,504 downwards.
ACACTTGATATCACAACTCAACATACACATACGGAGTGGGGAAGAACATACATTAACATTTAAACTGTGGCTACCTCTAGAAGGGCAGAACTTGAAGTGGTTTTTGCCTCCTTTTTCTTTTCTGTATTTTCACATGGGCCTTAAAAATATGAAGGTGATTCACTAGTACAGTATTTGCAGGTTATCAATATTATACTTTCCTAGAAGGAGGCCTGAGCCTTGCCCTGGTACCCTCAATGCTTAGGCAGCTGGAGACTGTAGGGGTAGGGGGCAGCAGGGTCGCCAGGGATGGGCAGGCGGGTGCAAAGGCTGTTTCCAGGGGTGACCTGGAGTCCCAGAGGGCAGCCAGGCCGGGACCTCCCGGGAGGCCTGAAGGATGGCAGGGACCTCGTGGGGCTCATATGCACTTCTGGACCCAAGACATCCCACCACAAGGAGCAAACGTGTCAACACACAGATGAGGCAGCCCTGCCCTGCTGGAGTCACAGGCCAGACATGGGGGATGCCGGGAGCAAAGGCAGAGAGAGACACAGAGAAGCAAGGGGTCATCACGCGTGATCAGTCTGCGGAGGAAATTGACTGGTGAGGGGCGCTGGGAGTGGGGGCCAGGACACACGTGGGGTCTGAGAAGACTCCGGGCTTGGTGCCCTCTGGGCTGAGAGCTCAGAAGGGAACAAGCAGCCACAGGAAGAGCAGAGGGTTAGAAGGTCCCAGTGAGGGCAGAGCCCTGGGGAGGAAGCCGCTCGGTTGGCCCAGGGGTGATGGGTGGGGGTTGTGGGGGGCAGTACCAAGCCCTGCAGTGAAGTCCAGGGAGGGGAGAGGGCAGAGGTGGATCAGGGGACACCTCCTAACCCCGGGCAGAGTCTGCAATTCAGGGCAATGAGGAAATGACTCTGCTTGGGATACACAGTGGGGCAGGAAGGGGGCAATCCCGGCCAGGGGGAGAGAGGTTAGCACAGGGACCTTGGAAGTGTGACCCCTACCAGGAGGGTGTGATTCAAGCTGTCCCTGTTCCTTGGACCTCCTTCCTCCTGGGGACTGTCCCGTGGGCTGAGCACCAGTAGGTGTCACCAGAGACTGCGAGGACCTCCTGGAGGCCGGGCAGGGAGGAGCCTGGAGTGACTGGAAGTTAGGAGGGCGTAGAGCCTTCAGCCAGCACCCAGGTGCTCAGCCCAGCAGTGACCGTTAGCACCTGGCGTCTGAGAAGCCTCTGAATGCAAACCTCCTTCACGCCACATCTGACGAGCGCCTGCCACGCGCCTGGCGCTGAGCCAGTCCAGGGCTCATGGTGAGGGGCCTTTGGCACTCAGGGAGCTGCCGTCCAGCAGACAGGGTGGAAACCGGTCAAGTCAGGCACTGATGTCTCCAAGAACTGTATGATCATAACCCCTGGAAGGTGCAGAGGCCAGTGGGGGATGCAAACAGTGAGATTGGAGCTGGCTGGAGGGTCAGGGTGTCTCCACTGAGGTCCGAGGTCTGAGGCGGAGGCAGGCAGGTGAGGGCAGGAGGAAGGTGACCCATCGGAGGCGCAGGCCAGGGCTGGAGAGCGAACAGGGAGGAGCAACTATGAAACAAGCTGGGGGTGGTCCAGGACGGGTGGGGACCAACAGGCCCTGGAGGGAGATCCCACTCTGCCGGGGGCCTCGATGCCGGAGGGCAAGGATGGGGGCGGGGGGGGGGGGGCAGCCAGGAGGTGGCTGAGAGCCACGGGAGTGCACAGGCAGAGGCAGTCAGGCCCCGGCCTCTCTGCCAAGCAGAGTGGGCAGGCGGGTGGCCAACTAGATGAGGAATGAACCAGAAAGAAAGGATGTTCTGAGTGTTCGGAAACCTGTAAGAAGAACCCATTTGGGAAACAGAGTACCCAAGTCCAGTTCCCGCCACCCTGTGTTTGCAAGCAACCGGATCTATAAGCCTGGCTTTCCGTCTCCAAGACAAGGCTCCTAGCTTTTGATGTGGGAGATGCCTGTGTGCAGACAGCGTTTAACACGCTGGGAGTGGAGGAGATGGTTTGGAGAGGAAGGGGGCAGACAGGTGGTCTCGGAGTAGGTCCCAGCCTCCTGCGTCACACGCTGGGACATAAGAACTGACCAGTAAAGGAGGCTGAGAAGGGGAGGCTCGTGAGTTTGGAGGGGGACCCAGGGCAGGGAGGAGGCCTGGAGGTTACAAGAGGGAGCGTCTCAGAGGACAGGGTCAGGCGACTGGCCCCCGAGTGACAGTTCACCACCGGGAGGCAGAGCTCAAGCCCCAGGCAGGACGGCAGCATGGCCCCGCCCTGCACCCCGAAAGCGCCGTGTGGACGGCCAGGGGCGGGGGAGGCTTTGTGGGGGGAAGCCATGCTCTCTGTGCGAGGCACCCTCCATCTCCTCCAACCCTCCGAGACAGTCTCCTCAGTTCTAGAACCGAATCCACACCCTGAGCATCCACGCTTCAGGGTCCCAAGAGGGACTGGACAAGAGAAAGGACACGAGGCTCCAGACTCAGGGCTGAGGCCACGGCGATCCCACGGGGCCACGGCAACCCCACGGGGTCACGGCCCCCTCACCCCAGGATGCAGGTGCCCAGCGAGGGGTCACCCGGCCAAGCCTGTCGTCCACACCCCCGAACCCCGAGCTTCTGCAGGATCAGAGAGGAGGGGGAGCAGCCCCAAGGCTTCACACGGGGCAGGGGTCCCATGTGAGAGGCTTGCTGAGCAGGCGAGAAAAACTAAACAAAACGAACCCTCCCTTCCTTCCAACGTGGAGTCTGAGGAGATGGAGAAATAGGAAAACCAAAAAAGTGCCAAAATTACCACATGACTCCAGAGAAGAGTGGACAAGACATGTCCCCCTGGCCCCGGGCAGAGGGGCTAAGACTGGGCTGGGAAGACCAGGGGTGGGGGGAGAAGTGGGAGACCCACGGCGGGCAGAGGCCCCGGGAGCCCGGCTCCGGGGGCAGCGCTGACCCGAGGCCCTCGGCATGTGGCTGGGATACACCACCTCCCCGCTGCACCTCAGGAAAGAGGACAGGCTGCGGGAGCGCAAGTGCCTCCTCAAAGGCACACCCCCGACCGCCACCCACCAGCATCTGTGAGTCTCAGGGCGGATGAGCAAGCAAGATATTGAGCCTCTTCTACTTGCGGCCACAGCCTCTCCATTAGCAGGCGGCCTGGGGTCAGACTGTGCAGGCTGTGTCCAAACTCTGGGTCATGTCCCCAGTCAGCGAACAGAGACAGAGGCCTGGAGCCCTCTTCGGACAGTGGGGCCCGGCTCAGCCATGCACCATGTCAGCCCTGCATGCCTGTGTGTGTGGGTGGGGCGGTGGTGGCAAGGTGGGGACCAGGGCACCAGGCAGAGGCGGACACAGCCGGCCCCCAGGCCCACCTGCCCCTGGCCCCTCTCCCCAAGGGTCGGCGGGGTGGGTTCCTGGAATGACCACCAGCCACATTTCCGTGGGAGCTGTGGGGAGGCTGGTGGGTCAGCATGGCCAGCCTGGCTGCCACCCTCCACCCTGGACAAACCAGCCGTGGAGGCAGCCCACTGAGCAGAGCCGGGGCTGAGGCTGGGAGGAAGGCTGGGGCACGAGGTCACACGGTCCGGGGTGCGGGGGCCCCCATCTGGGCTGCCCACTCGCCACAGATGGCTTCCTCCCCTGAGGACCGGCAGGAGGGCCCCCCGGGGCTGCGGAGCCCCTTCCACAGTGCGGCTTCCTGCTGACCTCACGCAGGGAGTGCAGGTAGGGGCCCCTCTCCTTCCAGCTGACCATGACCGCAGCCCGTCCCTTCCAGCCCCGTGTCTTCCCCAGGGCATCATCAGGTGCTGGGCTCTCTGGTCGAACCTCCGCTCACCCCAGGCCTGCCCTCAGACCACCTTCTCGGGGACACCCACCCCGTCTCTGGGGCTCCGCCCAGCCCACCTGCCCAGGGCGCTGGGTTCTGCTCCAGCTCCCTCTCCTGCTCCACCCTGAGCCTGGGGGCACCAGGGCCGTGAGGGGCAGCCATTGGTGGGGTCTGTGGACAGCACTCAGCCTTGCATCCTGGGGCGTCCTTGTCCCCACAAGGCTGCCGTTGAAGCAAGCCCAGCTGAGCAGAAGCCGTGAAGAGGAGGGGCTGGGCTTGGGCTGGGCAGACTGGGGCCAGGGGGGGACCTCCCGGGTGGGACCTCCTGGGCCGCCGTGCCCCAGATGCCACAGGAAGGGGGTTCTGCCCACCTCCTAGGCCCACGTTACGGGGATGAGACATGTTTCCGGGGACTTACATGTAACACAGAGTGCACAGTGGGTAGGTTTCCTCTTGTTCTCCTGCCTGGGGCTTCGGGGCTCAGGGCCTCCCCAGTGCTGGGTGGGCTTTGGTCTAGGCGGAGGTCACTGGAGGTGCTTAGCTCTGCATCCCAACCCCTGGAACCATGGGTCCCACAGGGTCCACCAGTACAGGCTCCTCTGGTTCAACCTAAGCTCAGGGCAGGATCTGGGGCCCGAGGAAGACACAGCTGCAGCATAAAACACCCAGGCTGAGCAAGCGCTGAGGGATGCCGGGCTGGCCCTGCAGGGGAACTGGGGTCCCTCCAAGAGCTCCTGTCATCACTGCCCCCACCTCCTTGGTCACTCATCCTTATGTCCGGTTGTTAGACTGATGCAAGGAACAGGAGATTGATTGAAAACAAACAAACAAACAAAAACCCCACTATGTGTTCACTACTCGATGAAGCAACACTGGCTACGTCCAGAATACGTGTAGGTATTTCAGAAGTGCAGAGACACTCCATATGCGCTGGGGTTCTTTTGTTTCTATTCCCCATGTCATTCCTCCTTCTCTCTCTCACGCGTACGTGTGTGCTCAGTCGCTTCAGTTGTGACCGACCCTTTGCAAGCCTATGGACTGTAACCCTCCAGACTCCTCTGTCCATGGGATTCTCTAGGACAGAATACCGAAGTGGGTTGCCATAACCTCCACCAGGGGATCTTCCCAACCCAGGGATTGAACCTGCATCTCTTACGTCTCCTGCATTTGCAGGGGGGTTCTTTACCACTAGCACCGCCTGGAAAGCCCCAAAATGCACTGATGTTTAATAAAACTGTAATTTTATAACTTCCAGGATGAGGCTCAGGAGGAAGAGGGTTTTGCTGTACGGACCACCCCTCTCTAGATTCGTGTGTGTGTGTGTAGGCACATACATGCATCCATGTGTGTGTTATGAGTGGGCATGTGTGTTTTCGTGCCTGTGTGTTAGAGTGCATATGTCTATCTGTGCTTGTGTGACTGCGTGTCTGTGATTTGTTGTGTTTATATGTGGAAAAACTCAAAGAAACCAGAATCTGTGTCATGAAAAGGACAAAGACAGACACATTTTACAGCCAAAAAGTCGCCAAGAACATGCTGCTTTGACAACTGTTTTCCTTCAGCCTTCCAGGAAGCGTGGGACTGTATCAGAAGTATAGCAATTAATCAGCCGCATTTCTTGGAAAGCCCCAGACACCCTGTAACCCCTGGGCCCCGCTCACCCTCCCACAAGTGTGAATCCAGTTCAGCTAGGTCAAGGCTAGCTACAGGACATGAGAGACACGCAGAAGGCAGGATTCCTCCATGGAGTTAATTATATAGATGCATACTTATATACAGGCACGTGTGTATATATAGACTGTGTATACGTGTATATACATTTTGCAAGTGCCAATTTCACTGTGGCCACTACATTTCATTCTTTTACCAACGCAACATGAAGCCACTGTGGCAAGTACAGAGTCTAACCTCCCTCCCTGAGCTGGAACTCCTGGCGAGACGACGCCAGGAAATGAGACGGTCACGCCTGCGTGCACGCATTCTGTCTGGGATGGCCCCAGGGACAAACAGCGCCATGGCTGGGACCATTCCACAGCTGGGCAGTGCGAGGGGAGCACACAGACCCACAGCTGACCTTGAGTCCTTTCTAGTCATACCGGGGTGTGAATCCTCGTCTAAGACCTGGGATGGCAGAAGGACTTTTTAGGATACATGAGTCACCCCTAAAAAATGGCAAGGCGAGGAAACACCTATAAAGCAACAGCTCCCAGGGTGAGGGAGTGGGTTATGCAGGATGATGATCAAGACACAGAGGGAAGAGGCCTTCTGGATAATTTATAATTTATAGTGTAATGGGTTGGATTGTATATAATATATTGTATATTACTTATAATATTATACATTAATTTATAATATGAAATATATATTAAATTATAATATAATGGGTGGGTGGGAACCCCACGCACCCCGCTCAGCACTCCATGAAACGCCCTCTCCAGGGTCACCCCAGGAGACAGCGGCAGCAACTTCAGATTCTCCCAACCATTGCATCAGAACTCACCATCGGGAGTCCGCGATCTTTCCCTCTACAGAGCCAGAGAGTAAACACCTCAGGCTTCATGGGCCACGTGGTCGCGTCACAACCGCTCAGCCTGTGGTTGTGTGAACAGAGCCACCAACAGTATGTAAACAAGCTGACATGAGCTACACCCTCCAATAAAACCCAGCGTGTGAACGCAGTGCCTGAGCGGATCCGGCCTGCGGGCTGGACTTGGCCAGCCCGTGCACTCGGTCAAGGATGGGCTTGCCTTCCTGAATAGGCTAGTACCCTTTACAGAATTCAAAGTGCGAGAACTTCTAGACTCTGCTTGATTCCCTCCTGTGATGAGGAGCTCAGATTCAGTCATGTTATACCTGAGAACTTCGGTTTTGACTTTTTTTTTTTTTAATAGATTTGCCATAAAAATACTGCTGTTGTTCAGTTGCGTCTGACTCTTTGTGATCCCATGAACTGCAGCACACCAGGCTTCCCTGCCCTTCACTATCTCTTGGAGTTTGCTCCAATTCACATCCATTGAGTCGGTGATGCTATAACCATCTCGTCCTCTGCTGCCCCCCTTCTGCTTTTGCCTTCAATCTTTCCCAGCATCATGGTATTAAGTAAGATAATAAACAGTGCAATAAAAACAACAAGAGCCACAGTAAGTTGTTCACCAGATTGGTAACTATCACATTATTTCAGATGAGGAGACCAAGGCTCAGAGAGGCGCAGACTCCAGCCCAAGCACCCCCAGTGGGCAGGGGGCAGAGCTGGGATTCCATCCAGTCTCTGCCACAGCTCAGAAGTGCTGGCAAGGCCGTGCCCTAATTATGATGGCCACGAACTCTGTGCCAGGCTACGAAGGGAGCCTTTCATGCGCATGTCCCCTGGGCTCTAGAGAGTAGGTAGTAATAGTACTGTCCTCAATTTATAGTGAAAACTAAAGGTTAAAAAAGGAACCTGTCAAACAGAGAAACTTGTGTTTAACTGGAGCCTTTAGACCTCAGTCCATCTGCTCAACCGGGATGCTACAACACTGTAGCTCCCCAGGGACCGAGGGCAGGCTGTGAACGCAGGCCCTCCCCAAACTCTCATTCTGTAATCCTAGCACACACCAGAAACCACGCATTCTCAAAGCGGGTAATATTGCCTCCAAAGCGGCAAAAATGGCTTTCAGGGAGGGGTTGAAAAAATCTGAGAGATTTCAGACCGGGCCCTCCAAAGTTCAACCTACCCAAACAGCATAAATAGTAGGTGTGATATCACAATTTCAGAGAAGCAGGCAACGAGAGCAAACAAAACACTTACATAAATTCCCTTCAAGGGAGATAATTATTTTTAAAAGGTCGAGAAATACTGCCCTGAGTGAAACATATAAACTCAATCACCTTTCTGGAAAGTAATAAATATACACACAGGGGCTTCCCAGGTGGCTCAGTGGTAAAGAGCTGGCCTGCCAATGCAGGAGATGCAGGTTCAATCCCTGGGTCAGGAAGATCCCCTGGAGTCGGAAATGGCAACCCACTCCAGTATTCTTGCCTGGAGAATCCCAAGGACAGAGGAGCCTGGCGGGTACAGTCTACACACGCTGACACACACGAGCGTACACAGTAAGAGTGGACAGTTGCCGAGTGTGTGCTCAGGGCCATTATTGTGTCAAGCACTTTCCATGTCCCAACCCTCAGATTCTCAGGACACTTGACAAGGTAGAAATGTCACCATCATCCTCTTTGTACCAATGAACAGGACAGGAAGAGGTGAGCTAACGGGCCTGACGCTTCACCCAGGGTGCGGGGTGCCAAGGCCTGCCAGCAGCCCATGCTGCACCGGGGGAGTCACAGGGCGTGTGCAAGCCTGCTCTAGGAGCCTCCCTGCCTGCATAAATCCGCAGAGAGCTCAGGACTAAAAAGGCAGGACAACCATCATAACACCCCAGAACCCAGCAGGAGTGAGCGATGGTCAGGTGGGGAGCACTCAGGACTCGAGGGGGCCTGCTCCTTCTGTGCAGCGGGACACACCCGTCAGGAAGTGTGGACGACAAGAGCTGCCCTCCCTGGTTCAGCAGAGGCTAAAGGCAGAAGCTCTGGGGTTTGGACATGTGGGTCATGCAGATGCAGCCGACAGAGGCGTCAGGCAGGGGCCTCGTCGGGCAGGGCCAGGCTGAGCCACTCTGCCTTCTTCCCCAAGCACACAAATCAAGAATGAGTGATGGATGGTTTTTAGTTTTCTGTCACGTTCAGTAATTTTCCAATAAAATGTCCCAGCACGTAATCAGAATTAAGCAACCCCATGACCGTTTCCAGGGTGTGACCTCGATCAAGACAAGCTTTCCTGGGGAGGACCTCCCAGTGACCTTCAGGCAAAGGGTGAAGGCTTCCTGAGGGCGATGTGGTCCGGGAGCCAGGCCACAGGCATTCACGCGGCAGCTCCAAACCCACAGCTGGGGCGGCCGCCGGCTCTGCCTCGGCTTCAGATCCACCCAGGGGGACGAGCTAGTCGGGTTGGCTCGTGGGCACGTGTGTGCTTCCAGATGTGAGTGTGTGTGTGGCATGTGCAGAGTGTCTGGGGGTGCATGTATGATTTATGGGGTGTCTGTAAGTGTGTGTGGGGGGGGGTGTGTGTAGAGTGTGGGGGGGTGCATGTATGATTTATGGGGTGTATGTAAGTGTGTGTGTGGGGGGGTGTGTGTAGAGTGTGGGGGGGTGCATGTATGATTTATGGAGTGTATGTGTGTGTGTGTGTGTGTGTGTGTGCATGCGTGCAAGCACACGCTGAGCTCACCTCCAAGTCTCCGGTCCACACAGAGGGACGTGGGAAAGGAGACAGGGTGGAGACAGGAGGACTAGGTCCCTGGGAACAAGGCCACCAGCAGGGCTGTGCCCTCTCTGATGACCACAAGACTCAGGCCCCGAGGGACACAGGCCCAAACAAACTCCCAGCCCGGACACGCCACCCAGACAGGCCAATAGCCGGGCCCAGGCTCTCCCTGGACAGGCTCTCTGGGTCCTCAAGGGGATGTTCCTGGGCACTGAGGTGCGCTCTGCCCTCGGCTGGTTCTCAGCCCCCTCCCAGCTGGGTGGACTCTGGAGAGTCAAGCCCCCGAGTCAGGCCTCAGCATCCGCCCTCGACAGTAAGGGCCCCTCGACGGTAAGGGCCCCTCGATGGTAAGGGCCCCTCGCAGTAAGGCCCGTGATACTCCCCTCCTGGGCAGCATTACTGCCCTGCGCCCGCCGGGCCCAGCCCCTCCTCCACCAGCATCAGGCCCAGACCTCCTGCAGGCCCTTGGCTTCCTACTTGCCTCTGCCTGGAACTCTGGGCCCATCAACCTTGGTGTGAACGGCTGTTTCAAGTCATTCCAGCTTCAGCTCAGCTCTTCTCTTCTCAAAGGCCTTCCTATAACCTCCCCACTTAATACCCTTTATTATGTGACCCTTCCTCATTTCTTCAAAGCACTTAACCACTCTATGAAATCACATTCCTGTTCACTTGATACTTTTTCCCCTCCATCTCCTTTCTGGAAAGTATCGCCCTAAAAGTAGAATCTCAGATGCGATCATTGACCATCATGATCCCCTTGCCTCAGAACAAAGCCCAGGAGATTAGAGGAAAACAAAAAATGTGTGTTGAGAAAGTAACCCACAAGTATGATACAGAGCCCTGGAGACTCGCACTGCCGTGAGCTGCTGTCTTCAAAGGTCTACCTGGTCCGTTCCCAGTTACACAAGCAAGTCCTGTGATTTACTCACACTGCTTTCTGCTATTAAAAAAAAAAATAGCACAGAACAAAGTTTCAAGTGATTCCCTCACCTGAAGGTGAAATGGCCTGTGGCCAATACAGTCAAAAGCAAGAAAGAGCCTCACAAGGAATCTCAGCACCCAGCCCCCGGGCCCACTTTCCCCATCCTCACGGCAGCCGAGTCTGTGAGCAGGTCTAACGAGTACAGGGCGCTGGGACCCTTCTTGCAGGGGCTGAGGACATGCATAAAATCACCAACTGGTGAAATGCATGGCTGGGGAGGGGATGCTGGCATGCTCCCAGTGAGATCTGCAGGAGAACAATAACATGCATTCCACCTCACACATGAGAAAGCCCCTCTGTGTGCGTGTGTGTGTGTGTGTGTCTGTGTGTGTGTTGTCATGGTAAGGATCGCATCCAGCAGTCAAAACCCACTGGGACAGCAGGTGGACGCAGCACAGGGGAGGGAGGGAGGGAGGAGGCTGCGTGTCATGAACCAGAGAGACTCGAGAGGCTCCTCCTGAGCTCTCAGTCTCGCCAACATCCAAGAGCTAAAGGACACACTCCAGGGCCATGTCCCCTCTCCCCAGGGGAGGCAGGACCACCAGAGAGCATCCCCAGAATAGAAGTAGGCGGAGGCTCCCTGGCTGTGGACACTGGCAGGCCACAGGATCGCTGAAGGTCACACCACCAGCTATATAAAGGTTGTGTCGTGGCCACGGCCAAGCCCGGGGTGGAGAGGGCTCTTAATTACAGCCGCGGCTCTGGGGCTGGGCCTCCGCCCCACACTCTGCAGGAAGCCAGGCTGAGATCCAGCCCCCTGGGGACCTCGTCGGGCCACAGAGGGGCAGGAGCTGACGCCCTGACACGGAGGTGCTTCCCTGGGTGAGCGCAGGGCCAGGGGGACAGTGAGCCACGGGCCAGAGCAGACCTCAGGGGAGGTCACCGGACAAGGCCACGGAGGTCATGATGCTAGAAACACGTCTCTGACAACACTGCCATGCCTGCTTGCTGCTGCTGCTGCTGACCCACTCCTGAGTTTGGAGATCAGCTCTGTCATTTATAAAATGAGGATAAAATGAGGATAAAGATTTCTTCAGCTACAATGACTTTCATCTGTCTATTGAACAAACAGCCACTGGTCACCGTGCAGGAGCCAGGGCTGGACCAGGCCCTGGTAGGGTTCAATAATTAGACACCTGATAGGGTTACTACAGAAGGACAGCTCGGAAAAGCTCAGACTTGTGGGCACTGGGTGCTGAGCTGGGTGAAGAGTCGAAGGCCTGATTCCCTGTGACCCTGGATAAGCCACTCAGTACCTCAATGCCATCAGCGACAGAAGGAAAACTTACTGAGGGGATTGGGGTGAGACTTCAAAGCCATGGTCAGTTTAAAGATGGTTCCTGAACATCCAAAGTTAGTGGGAAGAGCTCAGGCCCTGCGGTCAAACAGAGTGAGGTCAAACTCCCAGGTCTGCTCCCAGCCTGCGGGGCCACTTCAGGAGTGACCCGAACCAGCCGCCTCACCAAGGAACCAGGAGGGGCCATGCGGTAAAATCCAACATACATACCTAAGTGTTGTGAATATGAACTCTGAGAAAGGACGGACGCGGAAAGGAAACCATAAATGCATTAGAAAAAAGAAATCAGCTGACGACACTAAGTTATCCTATTTGCTGCTATGATTTAGGAGGCAGGTTATGGGAATTCTGCTCCAAGCAGTGAGGGATGATGGCATTCTGAGGCCTGAGAAGCAGAAGGACAGTTCGGATCCACGGCTGCTCCAGGAGCAATTTGGACAAAGAGAAGCTTTCGCAGCGGCCACTCTGAAAAAGCACTGTCCAATCCCAGGCCTGGTCCTGTCCCCATGTCACCCACTCCTCTGCTCACACGGTCACTCCCAGCTGGGCTCCCAGACCAGAGCAGGGCAGCCATGGCCCCCACACCCCAGCCCATGCTGCTTGAGGGCTGGGGCTGGGCACCTACCGGACACTGGCCCCTCACCTCCTGTGCACTGAGCTGGGACTCAGCTTCCCCTCTGTCCCCTCGAACTGCCCTGCCTCCCTCCTGTAGCCGGGCTGGCTGGAAAGCACGGGCTCTGGAAGCAGTCAGACCTCAGCTCCCACCTGCAGCATCAGTGTCATAGAAGACGGAGGAACATCGTATGTAGGCTTCATACATAAAGTTAAATTTCCTAGCAGCCACAATTTTAAAAAAGTAAAAAGAACCAGGTGAAATTACTCTTAGGAATATGTTGCATTGAAGCCTAAATTTCCACAATGTGTGTGTGCTGTGTGATTCATCTCTCAGTCACTTCCAACTCTTGCGACCCCATGGGCTGTAGCCTGCCAGGCTCCTCTATCCATGGTATTCTCCAGGCAAGAATACTGGAGTAGGTTGCCATTTCCTTCTCCAGGGGAAATCTTCCCGACCCAGGAATTCAACCCAGGTCTTCTGCATTGCAGGCAGACTCTTACTGAGCTACAAGGGATGCCCCAAATTTCCAGAATACTATCATTTAAATATGTAATTAATATAAAAATACGCATGAGATGCTTTACTCTCTTTTTTCATACCTTGTCTACAAAATCCGGTGGGTATGTCACTCAGGCACTTCTCAGTCTGGACCAGCCCCAGACTGGTCACTGTCCACACGTGATGGTCAGCGCGGGACTAGGGCACCAGTTTCCCCACATGCAAAATGTGAGCATTGACACTGCCCCTTCCCCCACCCCAGCTGGGCTGGGTGAGAACACAGCATGAGTGTAACGCGAATATCCTCCCCAGCCTTCAAAACATTTGGTGCTCACAGAACAGCGGGCTCTCTGAGCGCTGTTCACCTCTCCCCCAACCCTGGGAAGTCAGGTTGGGGTCCTTCTCCCCTGGATCTAATCTGCTGTAGGGAGCAAGTATGATTCACTCCCCCACAACTCCCCAGCCTGCCTTTTCCAGACATTCATCAACCTTCAGCATCTAGTCGTTCCTCTCTGCTCACCAACATACACACAAGGGAAACAGTTATTCTTGGCTATGATTTCAGATTTGCTGAATATGCTTCATCTTTGCATTTGGGAGGCAGCAGATCATTGCGTGAGTTGCTTCCAACATGCACAGCACAGAATCCACTGCAGGCTGCTGCCCCTGATTTCTTTTTCAACAACATTCAGGCAGCTCCTCCCCCATCCTAGGCTCTGTTCCAGGCACTGGTACCCCTAGGAACAGCCTTTCCCTGGTTAGGATTCTATTCCGTGGATGAAGGCACCTCTGATACAGACACACTAACAGAAATTTCAAACGGCAGGAGGCAACCAGCATGCACAGTCTGTGGTATAATCATCTGTCACTTCCCTGCTGCCTCCAGGAGAAAAAGCTTCCCAAGGACAAGAAGGACATCAGCTGCATCACCGCATCCTGGGTACCTGGTATGTGCCCAGCAGAGGACTCACCCAGTGTGTGACTGTTCAATGAATGAATGAATGCGCAGACAGACGGATGGACTAAAGTGAACCAATGCCGACTACAATGCATGGTTGGGTTGAAGCTGAATGAATGGACAGATTAGTGTGAATCCACCATGGCTGTTGAATGAATAAGTGAATGAGTGGATTGGACGGACTGAATGATCACGACACTGGAAACCCGTATCGTTACCCTCAGATCTCCCAGGTCATCAGTGAGAAGCCCCTGTGGGAACAGCCCGGATTCAGACCATGAATCACCCGCAGGTGCCCTCCCTGTGCCAAGGGGCTTCTGGCTGTTTGGACGCTGCAGGGCCCCTTGATTTAATACACCACATGCTTTCCACTATGTTACTGTTCGTTCTTCTGTTTTGTTTTGCTTTGTTTCTAATTGAAGCAATTGTGAAGAGATTTTGCTTCCTGAGTCTCCAGAATAGAGCGGACCCTCTCAGCCTCCAGCTGTATTTACAAGCCGGATTCCCTTCAGATGACTAAGAATAACTCGACTCTTCCCTCCATTCAGGGAAGTGGAGAAGCCTGCCGAAGGAGAGTCCTGACTTTCTCCTGACATTTCCACAGCAGACGTGCAACGTGCTGGCGGGCTGGACCTGCATCCTTTCCCCTGGGGTCTGGTCCCTGGTGTTCCTGCTGGGGTCAGACCCCTTTCCTTGGGGGAGGAGAGGTGGTAACTCCACAATGTCAAACAGGGTCCTGTGGTTCAGGCCCAGAGAGTCAGCCTGCTTTCACTCCGAGGTTACGATGGTCGGCTGGGGACAGTCACAGAGCCTACAGGCATCCAGCTAGGTGACTCCAGGCCTGTGGGGTCACCCGTTCCTCTCCTGGATCCAACTCACACCCGCTCTTTCTCTGTCTTGCTCGGGCCCATGTCACCTGGCCCCTTCACTGGCTGCTGTGGGATGAGGTCAGCCAGCCAGCCAGGCAGGGAGTGAGGCAGGGACCCCCTTCCTGCTCCCTCTGGGTCACGGCTGAGTGGGCAGCCACGATCCTCCCCGAGACGAGGAGACCAGAGCTTGTGATGGGCAGGCCCTCCCCACCCAGGGGTCCCGGCTCCCTGCTGTCCCCGCTCCCGCCGCTGGTTCCCGGTGCCTCCCTCTCTCTCCCCAACCTCAGTCTTCTCCAAACAGAACCTCATCAGAATCTCTTCCGTCCACACTGGTCACTGCTGGACCCTGACACACAAATCTGCCAAGAACAGAATTAACACGGAGAGCGGGCAGAGCAACAGGAGAGAAAGAGGGCCTGGTCTCTGCTCGGGGCCGCCCGACCGCTGGCCTCTGCATCCTGCGTGGCGTCCATGTGCCTTACTCTTTAAGCAAGTTAACGCGGGGTCTGCTGTTACCTGTGATCATTCTCCCTGACTCAGACCCAGGGTCAGTGGTAGTGAAATCTGTGTTCCAGGGGCACAGGGGGATGAGGGCAGAGGCTGACGGCCCAGATTCTGGGCCCACACTGCCATTTTATTAGCTGGGCAACACGATCCAATGACCTGACCTCTCCAGGGTTCTCCGAACCATTCCTCAAACCATCCCCTGGGAGGGGGAACCTCTTCAAAATCTAGATTCTGCTCTGCCAAGACAAAGAACCACTTTGAACCCAGGCTGCCAGGATGAAGAAATGCCAGAGTGGGGGGTCAGTTGGGTGCTCACAGACCCTGAGCCACCAGGCTGGATGACTGCAACTTGGCTGGACCTGGGTCCTAGCACCTGCCTCTTGTCAGCATATTTCTGGCCATATGCCATATGCGCCTAGATCAAGTCTCCACCCAGCCTTGCCGGAGCAGTTCATCCTCCCTTCCTCCTCTTCCCCATGTGGTGCACTCATCTCTCTGGACTGCTGCTGAGGGCCCCATAGGCCTTGCAGCTATGCCCCCCTGGATCTCAGCATTCTGCAAGAAGGGGAGCATCTGTATCTTAGGAGGCTGTAACGAGGATCAAATGAAGTCACAATGGAAGTCCACGGCCAGTGAATTGCACCCTATGGAGCAGGTGAGCGTCCCTTAACCCTCTGGGCATCCCTTTCCTCATCTGTAAAAATGGGCCTGGGCATCCACCCCTAACACCATTCTCTGAAGTTGCACAGCTGTCTTGTGAGTGGGCTTGCTATCCGGCCAGCATTCCTTTCTCCACAAAGATCTGACTATGTCGTGTCCTGCCCAGAATCCTCAATGCCTCCCCGTGCACACAAGGCCCCCTTTATCCAGGCCTTGACAATCACACAAAGACACCAGCCCCCACTCTGTTCCTTTCCTCCAATCATTATAGTTCATTGACTAAACGTTGCCATCTAACCCTGAAGCTCGCACTCTTTCTTCTACACTGTCTAAGCGCCACCTCCTCCAGGAAGCCCTCCCTCATTCTCAAGGTCACTATCCACCAAAACCACAGCAGGACCTCACCCACCACATTTCTTTCTTTCTTTTTTTTTTTTTTTTTTTTGGTGTCTTTACCAACATCTAGATGAGGAACAGACTTCGTTTTCTTGGGCTCCAAAATCACTGCAGGTGGTGACTCCAGACATGAAATTAAAAGACGCTTACTTACTCCTTGGAAGAAAAGTTATGACAAACCTAAACAGCATATTAAAAAGCAGAGACATTATTTTGCTAACAAAGTTCCATATAGTCAAAGATATGGTTTTCCCAGTAGTCATGTGTGGACCATAAAGAAGGCTGAGCACCGAAGAATTGATGCTTTTGAACTGTGGTGCTAGAGAAGACTTTTGAGAATGCCTTGGACTACAAGGAGATCCAACCAGTCAATCCTAAAGGAAATCAATCCTAAATATTCCTTGGAAGGACTGATGCTTAAGCTCCAGTACTTTGGCCACCTGATGTGATGAGTCAACTCGTTAGAAAAGACCCTGATGCTGAGAAAGATTGAAGACAGCAGGAGAAGGGTATGACAGGATGAGATGGTTGGATGGCATCACCGACTCAATGGACATGAGTTTGCACAAACTCCGGGAGATGGTGAAGGACAGGGGATCCAGGCGTGCTGCAGTCCATGGGATCGCAAAGAGTCGGACATGACTTAAGAGACTGAACAACAGATGAGGAAAGCCTGAGGGCAAGGGCTGTGTTTTATCTTTTTTTAGCGACCCAGAAATCAGCACAAGGCTATACAAAAAACAGATTCCCGGTAAGTAACTGTGAATAAGTAAGTAGAGATTAAGAGAGTCAACACAGAGAAAATGCCACAGAGTGCTAAAGAAACGGAGAGAAGCATCAAGTCTTCAGACATGGCTTAGCTGCAAGGCCAACCCATCCCTAAGACCAGGTCCCTGCAGCCCCGGCCAGCTGTTCCCACTGTCAGTCCCTCCTCCACTGCCCCAGACTCCTGCCCCTGCCTAGGTGGGACCCTCGGGGCTCTCTGATCCAGGGCTCAGTACGACAGAGGCTGACACTGCTCCCTGCCCCCACCAGGGCCCTGGAGGGGGAAGTTACCAGCAAGGAAGGAACGTCACCCCAGTGAAGCAGGCACAGGCTGAAGCTGGGGAAAGGGTGGCGCAGGAGAAACCCACTCCAGCCCCTCTTGTCCTGGAGAGGGGGCTGGCCTCAGGATGACCCCACTAGAATCTTGAGGTCAGCCACCCAGGTCAGAGCCCTAGGGGCCACTGGCTCTCTGCGCAGTTGTCCCCCCCCCCCCCCCCACTCCACCTACATACTCTTCCCTCTCTCATCCCCGCAGCCCCAGCCACAGTCAAGATTCCAGACAAATAACTCGGAGGCCCCGGGTGATCTCAGAGAGCAACAGGTCAAGAGCCCCTGGCCTCTGGGACCAGCAGCACCATCATCTTGAAATGGCTGCCTCGGGCTTACTGGGGACAGTTCCTGAAGGCAGTCTGTGCCCCGTTCTTCCATGATCTTTCACTGTGACACCTCAGGAGGGAGGCAGGACCCCACATCTCTCACCTCTGTGAGCAGGTGCTTCGGCGAGGCCTCTGCAAGCACCTGCTCTGACTCAAGGGCCCTGAGAAGCCAGTGCATGGGTCTGCATGGCAGATATGGAGCTGCAACCAGAGACACGTAACCAAACTCTGACTATGCATGAAGCTCCGACCAGAGACACGTAACCAAACTCTGAGACTGGGCAGGGTTTAGGACTCAGCCCTCTTGAATTTTCTTTTCCTGGACTCAGGCCGAGGTGCAGGGCCCAAGGGACCCTGGGGGTGGGTGCACACCCACTGCCTGGACTCAGGGCCCAAGGCGCAGGCTCCCCTGGGTGCGCATGGGTTTCCTGGTTTCTGAGCAGCAGAGCAGCCGCCGGGTATCCTCAGGCCCACCTCTGCCCGAGAGCCGGGTCTTCCCCCTGCCCCGCCCGTCCTGGGCACGGCCCCGACTCACTCTCACACAGGCGGCGCCGCAGCTTGCCCCGGATCTTGTCGATGGCGTCGAAGTCGGACACATGGAAGACGTGCGCCGCGGTGGGCTCGGAGGCGATCTCCTCCAGCTCCTCGCGCAGCGCCTCTCCCACGCCCACAGCGAAGATGCGGATGCCGGCGCGGCGCGCGGCCACGGCGGCGGGCAGTACCAGGTCCTGGCTGCGGCCGTCAGTCAGCAGGATGGCCACCTGCTTGAAGGCGCGGTCCCCGGGGCGGCCGCCGGCGCGCGGCGTGAAGCTGTGGCGCGTGATGAAGCGCAGCGCGTCGCCCGTGTGCGTGTGGCCGCCGTGGTAGGCCAGCTGCCGGGCTGCCGCGCGCACCGCGGCCCGCGAGCCGAAGCGGCCCAGCTCGAAGGCCGTGGCCGGGCGGTCGCTGTAGCGCACCACGCCCACCCGCGTGCGCTCCGGGCCCACCTCGAACGTGTCCACCAGGTTGGCCACCCACTGCCGGACCTTCTCGAAGTTCTCCTTGCCCACGCTCGAGGAGGAGTCCAGCAGGAACACCAGGTCGTAGTGGACGGTTTTGCAACCTACAGGGGCAACGGGAAAGGTAGGGTCTTTGCGGGGGGCTGGGGGCGTGGTCATCCGGGTCCCCCAGACCTGCCTCCAGGCCCCGCGCACTCCGCAGGGTGAAGGGGGCGGAGGGAAAGGAGGGGGGCTGGGCTGCCGCCTTAAAGCTCCAACCTCAGTTCCCTAAAGGCCATGTGATGGGGAGTCTCCCCAAGATTGCTGTGAAGTTCACCTGACTACATATATAGTTAATATGTACACTCACATATATATATAGTGAATAACACATAATTATATATTATATACTATAGATAATTATATAGTTTATATGTATTTATATAAGTGAATAACATAACTATATATATGATTATATATAGTTTATAGATATACTCATGTAAGTGAATAACAGTCATGTAACACTACTGACTACCGTTATCAGTTTCTTTAACTCCTCCTACTATGTTGGTTCAAAAGTGACTTCATTGTCTTTCAAACCTGCAGAAGGCAATCCAAAAAATCTTCAAACGCTCATATTTCCATTTGGGCAGAGATAACTACTGCTAACCCACGGTGTATTTATTTATGCTGTTGGCAGAAGCCTGTACCAGTGGCACTGATATATAAGCTGGTTCCGAGCATCCCTTGATAGGCCAGGAGCCCATTTCCAGTGTGATAATGCTGGTTTCCATGGCTGCAGAGATTCCGCCACAGGGATGAACATAATTTATTTAGCCAGTCCTCTCCTGTCAGATAGTCAAACAGTTCACAGTGTCTCACTATTAGAAATCATATAAAATGGATTGCATTCATATATTTTAGAAAGTCTACAGTGCTTTATAAAAATATGCTCATATTTTTACAAATATAAACTCTATATAAGCTATATGACACTTTTGATTAAATAAAATGCAGCACTATAATTTATTTCTGATCCACAGGGCAGCCCTGTGTGGAGAGCTTGCTGGTCCCCATTTTACAGTTAGATAATAGGAGGAAAAGTGTTTTCTAAACTTCAAAGTGCTGCACAAGTAGACAGGGGAATCATCAACATGCCCTTGCCTTGATTTTTCCAGAATCTGAGTCTTGGCCATGACAACAGGAGCAGCGGATCAGGCTTCTGGAAATACCTGGCACAGACAGTTGATCAGTGAAAATAAAAGTTTAAAAAAAGAGCGAGATCTCACTTTGTTAAAACGTCCAGTTGGCAAAAGTAAAAAATATTGACTGTGGTGGCCAGTGAGGATGTAAGGAGAATGCCTTTGTGGGCTCAAGAAGTGACTAGGGTTTGTCACCCCCATCATCAGAGTCCTAAAAGCCTTGTATCTTTGAATCTACCAGTTCCAGGTTCAGTGATTTACTCAAAGAAAACCAGCAGATAAATAGAAAGGGCAAAAATAAAGCTGTAAGGAAGTTCATGGCAGCATTGCCAAGCAAAATCCCGGAGCCTGCCTTCATGGGTACGCATAAGGACCACTTAAATAATATTCCACCTGCATCATTCAGTGGAATGCCAGGCAGCCACCACAGTGATGGCCGTATTTACCAACGTGGATACACCTTCCACTCTATCATTGCCGTATTTACCAACGTGGATACATTTTCCACTCTATCATCTATCATTAGGTATGAAAAGCATGTGTGTGTGTGTGTATACAACTGTGTACTGAGGAGAGAAGCTCCAAAAAGAACCATTGCTTCTTTCTGGCAAGCAGAGCCATGAGTGAATTGTATTACCTTGTAGTTCTGTGTAGTTATGATCCTAGGTTTACACACAATGCATTAAGTTCAAAAAACAGAAATAATAAAGCTAGGTATATTTATACACACACACACACACGCATACGTCCTTATCCCACC
This sequence comes from Dama dama, assembly GCF_033118175.1. Taxonomy (NCBI): domain Eukaryota; kingdom Metazoa; phylum Chordata; class Mammalia; order Artiodactyla; family Cervidae; genus Dama; species Dama dama. The sequence continues at coordinate 5,194,251 of NC_083701.1, read as the reverse complement.
CTGCTCTAGTGCTCCCTTTGAATTTGCCACGTCTACCTTCCCCTCTAGTTTTTTAAAATCCAAGGCCAATTGGCTGAGAAGCCGAGGTGAACCCCTGCCTTCACAGAACGGATCCCCTAACAGGATTAGAGCTTTTGAAGTGTGTTTGTCCAGATGTGTGGACTCAGAGAAAACTCTTGGGGAGTTTTTCCCCTGGACACAAAAGGTCATCCTTTAGCCTTTGGGACTGTGGTGTCCCAGCCTGATCAGGATGATTGCTGTCCACGGCTCTAACCCTTGAGGTGATGTGGCTGTAGGCAGCAGAAGATTCATTCGTGCGGGAGGCCTCACCACGGGGCCACTTTCTCCTGGAGGCCAGGGCACAGGCGGGGTTGCAGGCAGATGAGAATGAAGGGCAATGCGGCGGGAGGGGCCCTGGCTTCTGGCCTTGGTCCTGCCACCCGCAGGGGCCCTGTGACCCTGCAGGGGCCCTGTGACCCCGCAGACTGCTTTCCACTCTGTGAAATGAGGGCGGAGACAGAAGGTCCTCGGGCCTTCCCGCTTCTAAATTTGATAATCCTGGTGCCAGCTGGGCACTTGCGGCTGTCCTGGGGGGCACAGAAATCTCAGAAGGCCCGTGTTCCCCACATGGAAAACAGGATGTCCACGCTCCTCACTGTCTTTCTAGCTACCCCGGCTTTGTGAGTCGCAGGCAGAACAGACCTTTGTTAAGTGATGGAGAAACGCAAGCCTTCGGGGCTTGTTTGTTTTTCCTCTTCCTTGGAGGGCCCAGATAAACAGCTTGACTCTAGCTCAGCCCTGCCCATTCCTTCAACCTCACAGGGGTGGGAGTGGGGTATGGGGGGGCCTCTTTTTTTTCCCAACATTTTTAAACATCAAAGTATAGCTGATTTACAATATTGTGTTCATTTCAGGGGTTAGAGCAAAGTGATCTGCTTATGCATATTTATGTATTGGTCTATAGTCTTTTTAAAAATTCTTTTCCATTATAAGTCACTACAAGATATTGAATATAGTCCCCTGGACTGCACAGTAAATCCTTGCAGTTTATATAGTTTTTATCCAATACTGTGAGTGTGTTGCCTCAGTTCCTTATCTGTAAAATGGGGCAGCGTTTCACACCCAGCCATCCAGCGACAGTTCTCTCCCTGGTCTCACCAGGTCCAGCTGTGTACTGAGGACGCGGCGTGCAGGCTCGGGGCTGGGTACTGTGACAGACCGACCCACTCCCATCCCTGACTCCTTCCCCAGGTCCCCCACGGACCGTGACTCCTCCCAGGAGGCCCTCAGATGGGTGGGCAAGCCATCCCGTCACTTCTTACCCCTCCCACCCGGGCTGTCTCTGCTCCCATAACTTCCCCACTTCCTGGCCACTCACTGCCCAGCCACCCCTTTAGGTTGGACTCCAGGGCACTCAGTGCCCCTCAGGCTGTGGCACAACATGTTATGTGATCGACTACAGATGTGTGTTCACTCTCACACACGTGCACACGCCCCAGCGGCATGGCTGATTGTGACTCCCACTGGCTGGGGGACAGTGGACACCATACCTGGGATGACCCACACTCTCACACACACTGACACTAGCTCAGCCCTGGCCCACACCCAGACACGCATGGACACACACTCACAGCTCTGTATACTGCCTACAGCCCTACCTGCCCTCTGGGCCTGACAGCCGCGGTCCCCACTCCAAAGCAGCAGCATCCACAGGAGGCAGGCCTCGAAGCTCCCTCGTGGGCAACCCATGGCTCTCTCGTGCTTGGAAACAAGCGTTTCTTGGCCAGAAAGAGATGCTGTGAGGGTCTACTGGAACATGTCCTGTGTGGAGAAAGAACACCTTTACAGGAGGGCCCTTGAGCTGAGAAGCTGCAGAAATAACCTCTGGATCCCCTCATGGGAGGAATTCCCCAGACCAGCCTCCCAACCCTCTTCACTGCTGAGACTCAACTTTTCACACAGCCAAAGGTGTGACTTTCTAAGAACAAAGCTCAGTGTTACCTCCTGATCCCTGATTCATCCATCTCTCCCGTTCCCATCCATCCATTAGCAGATGCAAATTAATTAAGAACCTACAGGCCTCATGTTATCTGCTCCCTAAGGCTATGACCTGTGACACTAACATCATTATTCTGATCGTATTTTCTACTTTTAGACATTAATAGGCTGCTTTATTTGTTTAGCATGTCACAAGAGGACATCTCTTTGCTCATACTCACTTATTTTCTTACAATAGATTTGTAGGAAAATACTTGGGGCATAGGGAATTTGTAAGTATTTGTAGGAAAATACTTGGTTTTGAAAGGGCCCTGGTAAGAACTGTCAAACTGCTCTGCAACAAGGCTGCACTGCTTTTGCTGCCTCCGGCCAGGGGTGTATGTGGGTGCCCCCCTCACTGCGTACCTGGCCGCACAGAGTGGCACCACTCCTTTCATCTTTGCTAACTCAACATCCCTTCTTGCTTTCAACACATTTCTTTGATCCATTGAGGTTTATTAGCTAAATTATTTCCCATTTTGTGTATTTTATTTTCATGTGGATGGCCATTTCAAAAACTGTTTGTCATTGCTAACGCCAAGAGCCAGGAAAAGGAAACTGCTTATAGATGTTACCACTGCTTTATTCATTCAAAAATATTTGCCAGTGGCCCTCATGTGCCAGGTTCTCAGGGCAGGCAGATGAATGTCACCAATTCCACACTCACTGACACCTGGGAGACAGGTAAGACATAGACCAGGGTAAGGTCGGCTCAATGACACTGATGGGGAGGGGATGGGTATGGGGCTTAGGAACAGGAAGGGGACCGCCCTGTGACCACTTCAGGAGAAGGTGAGATGATGGTTCCCACGTGTAAGAAACCCTAACAACTCACAAAAAGCCATTAGGACCAATAAACACATTCAGCAAAGTTGCAGAATAAAAAAAAAACCAACATTCAAAAATCTGCTGCATTTCTGTCCAATATCAATGAACAATCCATAGAGAAATTAAGAAAAAGAATTTTATTTACAACAGCATCAAAAAATAGCATAAAATACTTAGGAATAAACTGAACCAAGGAGGTGAAAGACTTGTATACTGAAAACCACAAGTCACTGCTGAATGGAATTAAAGAAAGGCCTAAAAAAAAAAAAAAAAAGGCCTAAATACGCAGTGAGACATCTTCTGCTACTGCTTTATGGTTATAGGGTTTCTGTCTGGGGTGATGAAAATGTTCCAGAAATAGTGCTGGTGTTTATACAATATCTGAATGAACCTGATGCTACTGAGTCACACACTTAAAATGGTAAATGTTATGCTATATACTTTTTATTACAATAAACCTAATAAACGATGTCCACATCCTTATCTCTGTGAATATGTTACACTACATGGCAAGGAAGGATGACAGTTACAGGTGGAATTAAGATTGCAGATCATGACTTCCTTGGTGGGCCAGTGGTTAAGGATTTGTCTTCCAACACTGGGGACATGGATTTAATCCCTGGTTGGGGATTGAAGATCCCACATGCCACAGGGCAACTAAACCTGTGTGCCACAACTGCTGAGCCCACACGCCTAGCTAGAGAGCCTGTGTGCTGCAACTGGAGATGCCTACACATCGCAGCGAAGACCCAGCACAGCCAATAAATACATAAGGAAATGGAGAAAAAAAAAAACAAAGAATAAGTTAATGCTAAAAAAAATACATAGCTAATCACCTGACCTTAAAACATGGAGATAACTTGGAGCATCTGGGTGGGCTCCATGTAATCACAAGGGTCCTTACAAAAGGAAGAATCTGCGTCAGAACACAGAGATGGCAACCTGAGAAAGACTTGCTCAGCCATTGTTGGCTCTGAAGACAGAGGAAGGGTCCACAAGCCAAGGAATGCAGGTGACCTCTGGAAGCTGAAAGAGGCAAGGAATGAATTCTCCCCTCTGGACTTTGAAGGGGACAGCCCTGCCAACCCCTCGATTTTAGCCCAGTGAGACCCATTTTGGAATTCTGATCTTGAGAAATTTAAGATAATAAATCTGCATTGCTTAAATTGTCCTATGATTTGTCACAGCATCCACAGGACACTGAACGCAGATGACAGTTTAGGGGAATGGAGGGCCCAGCGGATCCTGGGGCGTGCTGAGCGGCCCCTCCTGGCAACCTCCCACCCTCCCTTTCTCTTCACCTACCATCTACAAAAGTTTGTCCAGGCCCTTTTCTCTGGACTAAACCATGTCCCCCCAAATCCACGTGTTGAAACCTCGATCCCAACTGTGATGGTGTTTGGAAATGGGGTCATTGGAAGCTGTGTGTGTGTGGTAGTTGCTCAGTCGTGTCCAACTCTTTGCGATCCATGGACTGGAGCCCACCAGGCTCCTCTGTCCATGGAATTCTCAAGGCAAGAACACTGGAGTGGGTTGCCATGCCCTCCTCCAGGGGATCTTCCCAACCCAGGGATCGAACCCAGGTCTCCTGCGCTGCAGGCAGATTCTTTACAGTCTGAGCCACCTGGGAAGCCCCTTTTGGAAGATACGCAGGTTTACAGGTGGTCATGAGGTTGTGTTCCCCACGATAAATTAGTGTCCTTATAAGAAGAAGAGATCTCAGGAGTGGCTCTCTCTAGTGAGGGTGGACTGGTTCGCCTGACTGTGAAACAGGCAGCAGATTCTGTAACAACCCAGGAGCATCCCCACACCGGGGCTGAGGACCGCCTGACCCCACATCCCAGGCCGCAGGTCAGCACGCTCAGCCCTCTCAGAGCTCCATCACCCACCAGCGCCATTAAGAGAAAAGCAGCTTCCGTTGATGGGGGCAGATGTAGGTGGGATCAGACCTTGCCGGGAGGTCAGGAGGGCGGAGCCTCAACCCAGAGTGCCTGGTGGTGTGAATCCCCGTCAGTCACCAGCTCTGCAATCTCAGAGAGCGACCTAACTTTTCTGCGCCTTAGCATCCTCACTGAGGAGTGAGATACGGACAGAACCCACCTTACAGGGTTGCTGCAAGGGGATTAAATAAGAAAACTGGAAGTAAGGGCTTCCCAGGTGGTCCAGCGGTTAAGAATCCACCTGCCAATGCAGGGGACATGGGTTCGATCCCTGCTCCGGGAAGATCCCACATGCTGCGAGGCAACTAAGTCTATGTGCACAACTGCTGAGTCAGCACCCTAGAGCCAGAGGGCCACCACTGCTGAGCCCATGAGCCTAGAGCCTGTGCTCTGCAACAAAAGAAGCCAGGCCACTGCAACTAGAGAGCAGCCCCCACTCACTGTAACTAGAGAAAGCTGGCGCACAGTGACAAAGACTCAGTGAAAGCAAAGATAAACAAACAAATCTTAAAAAAGGAAAGAAAGAAACCTGCAAGTAAAGCTTTAGCACGACCTTAAGGCCACGTTAGTAACAGAAGCCAGGGCAGGGACTCCAACCACACCTGCTTCTTCAGCCCATCAGCATCCAAGGGTCCCTGTGCGTGCGTGCATGCTACGTCACTCAGTCGTGTGAAGTGTGACTCTTCGTGATCCCATGGACTGTAGCCCGCCAGGCTCCTCTGTCCATGGGATCCTCCAGGAAAGAATACCGGAGTGGGTTGCCATGCCCTCCTCCAGGGGATCTTCCCGACTCAGGGACTGAACCTGTGTCTCTTACGTCTACCTGCATTGGCAGGTGGATTCTTTACCACTAGCGCCACCTGGGAAGCCCGTGGGCCCCTGTACCTGGGTAAAACCCAGCCTCACTGTAGAGCCTGCATGCTGTATATATCATAGGGCCCATCTCTAGAACAGCCCCATGGTGTGGACACCTGCGCCTCCCATTCACAGGCCAGCAAGCCAAGGCTGACAAGCAGGGAGATGCCCCCAGCACACCCCGTTGGCGAAGGGTAGAGCTGCATGTGAAAGCAGGTCCACGGGACTCAGAAACAACTACTCCTTAGGCAATGGCACCCCACACCAGTACTCTTTCCATGGCAAAATCCCATGGACGGAGGAGCCTGGTGGGCTGCAGTCCCTGGGGTCACTAAGAGTTGGGTACGACTGAGTGACTGGCATGACTGAGTGACTTCGCTTTCACTTTTCACTTTCATGCATTGGAGAAGGAAATGGCAACCCACTCCAGTGTCCTCGCCTGGAGAATCCCAGGGACGGGGGAGCCTGGGGGGCTGCCGTCTATGGGGTCACGTGGAGTCGGACACGACTGCAGTGACTCAGCAGCAGCAGCAGCACACCAAGCCCCCCCAGGGCCAGTCTGTGCCGACCTCTGTCCCGGTGAGTGTGTGTGTGGAGTTGAAAGTGCACAGGCTTGCTGTTTGGTCCTCTAAAGAAAAGGCTGAGGAAACGTGTGTGCTGTGAGCCAGGCCCCTTTTAGCAACGTCTTCTCTGCAAGGCAGTACTGCAAGCCCCACCCTCCTGAAGATGAGCCTGGGATCAGGGAGCACAGACAATTCTGCTAGGCACCCAGGCCAGTAAACTTGGAGCTGGACCTGCCGTCAGGCCTGAATAACCAAAGTCCACACTCTCCAACACTCACCTTTTTAACATGTATCACATGCTTACTAAACACCAAGAGTCATTCCCAGGACTTAATACATAATAACTCATTTAATCTGGAAGGCAGATATCATGAGGCCCATTTTACAGATTAAGAAACTGAGGCACAAAGGGCTCAGGAACCTGCCCCTGACACACACCCAGTAGCCAGGATTCAGTCCCAGGCAATCACAGGCCCATGGGTATAATCAAGCATAACAGAGCTTCTCAGGATGTTGGAATCTGGCTGGAGCAAAACCTCTTTCTTAAGCACAGAAACGACATGGATATAGGAAAGGATATAGCCAAAACCAAGCCATGCATCCTCCAGAGGACAGAGAAGGAAGGGTCTTCTTTGCTTGTTGGTGTGATAGATTCCATTAAGTGATTTCCAAACATTGAACCAGCCTTGCATGCCTGGGATATACTCTGTTTGGCCATGACCTAGAAGTCCCTTTATTCACTGTCATTTATTTGCTAATATTTTGTTGAGAGTTTTTGCATTGAGGCTCCTGAGAGATATTAGTCTGCCATTTTCTTTTCTCAAATGGCTTTATTTGGGATTAGGATCATGTTGGCATCACAGAATGAGATAGGAGATGTTCCCTGTGCTTCTACTTCTGGAAGATGTTGTAGAGAAGAGAATGAATGAAATGTTTATAGCAAAATGCCCACTGAGGAGGCAGGCCAGGTAAGGCACCTTTATGCTCAGGAGCCACTAAATCTCCATCATAAGAGGGGATCATCCCTACTCCATAGGGGATGCTGTGAGGGTTCCATGAAGTAGTTTCTGCAAAGCATGTGGCAGAGATACCGGCACAGACCAGGGACACAGCCACTGTACCTGGTGAGATCTGTGTGCCCTGCTTCCCCACCAGCAAGCATGGGTACCATGATTCCATTTCTCTCATCAGCTCTGTCTAGGACTTGGCTGCCAAGTGGGCACGACGCAGGCCACACCCTGTCCCTGGGAGGCAGGGCTGTGCCATTAGTCTCCAAAAGTCCAGCAATTAATTTACTGAGCTGAGTTCCTTCCACTAGCCAGCCCATTGCCATAGTAACCAGCCTTCCCTATTCAGGGACTCAGAGGTGGGGGAGGAAAGACAGTGAGCAGAAGGCAATTTAGAGAGAGAAAATGAGATCTGGCACATTGCAAGGCAGCCTGGGCAAAGTGCAAGCACTGCCTGCTGCAGAGGGGCTGGCCGCTGCCCACGGAGGGCAGAGACTGCGTGGACTGAGGCACCGCGGATGTGTTGCTGGGGCAACGGACGAAGCTCTGGGCAGGAATCTGGTGGAGACATAAAAGCCTGGCGTGGCTGTGCCCAGGCCACTGAGCCGGGTCCTTCTGAGCTTCTGCTGTGCTGTCTGATGAAGACCGCACTTGCAGGTGCAGAGGGGCAGAGGGAGCTGGCTGGCTTCTGTCTCTTTGGAAGCCCAAGAGCCCAGGGGGTTGCTGGGGAGCCTGCCTCCCGGATTCAAATCCCTGCCCTGTAGGACCTGCAACAAGTCCTCCTCAGTCACCACACAGACCGAGCACCTTCAGGGGCGTTGACTCTTCCTGCAGCAGCTGGCACGATGACAGAGCTTCTGTTTCAGACGAGATCGGGCGCATTCAGGGTGGTATGGCCGTAGACCAGAGTTCCTGTTTCAGAACCCTGTGTTCAGAGTCCAGTTCTGCCTGTGGCTTGCTGTGCAAACCGGGGAAGTCACTTAACCTCTCTGGACCTCAGCCCATTCACATATAACAACACCTATGTCACAGGCCAGTGTTAACTGCATAGGGGTCCCAGGCCTTTAAGGTCTAATTATTCCCCAATTCAATCATGCCCTGAAGGCAGGTCAGGCACTTACCAAGTGCCAGGCACACAGAACAGGACACTGTCCAAAAAGCTTCAGACCTAATAGTGGACACAGAGAAGCAAGTAGATGCTTCCATTTCTTTAGGGTCAGTGCTCTGAAAGCACTTGATTTAGGCCTGAGAGTCAGGGATGGCTTCCTGGAGGAGGTAACACCTGAGCCGAGCCCGGAAAGATGGGTGGAGAGCAGGCAGGGAGACAAGGGTTGTCTTCACCAGGAATAGCCTGCCTCCCTTCCAGGATCACTTATGAGCAATAAGAAAAGTATTTAGATGAGGAAGCAAAAGCAACAGTGAAAATTCAGGCTGGAGCAGAAGGCAAGAATTCATCTTAATAAAAGGGACTTGGGCAGTGACCTAGAAGAAGGGGTCAGACTTTGCCCTTGGAAGCAGTGGATGTCCTCATGCAAGGGAGTGGCCTATATTGATGCAATTTCTAAAACCCTATTGAGAAAGGATGGATAGAGCAGAGGGACCAACAAGGAAGTTAGTGCAACATCCAAAGAGAGATGCTGACAATCTTTCCTAAGACAGTAAGGAGGTCAAGTGGTCCTTGGGCTTCCCTGGTGGTTCAGATGGTAAAGAATCTGCCTGCAGTGCAGGAGACCAGGGTTTGATCCCTGGATTGAGAAGATCCCATGGAGGAGGGCATGGCGACTCACTCCAGTACTCTTGTCTGGAGAATCCCCATGGACAGAGGAGCCTGGCACACTACAGTCCATGGGGTTTCAAAGAGTCAGACGCGACTGAGCAACTAATGCTATCATTTTCAAGTGGTCCGGCTGCAGATTCCATGGCACTAGACTTCCAGTTTGAACATCTGGGAGCCAGTCACTGAGTGGGTGGGGGTGATAAGCAGGACATTGTGAGTGAGTCTGAGTCGCCTAGAAGACACCCAGGAGGAGAAGTCAAAGCTCAGAAGAGAAATTGGGGCAGGAGACCCTCCTGGAAAAGTAAAGAGGGAGTGGAGGACAGAGCCCTGAGGGAAAACAGTGTGCAACCAGGGTGGGGGCAGGCAGAGAAGCCAAGTGCCAGCCCCCACTGCCCCGCTGACATATTAGTGTCAGCCTCACGTTCAACTACTGCACTTAGTCACAGAAGTGCTAGGGTACTTCTGTGCCTCTGATTTGCCTCCTGTCATCTAATGTTTTCCTGTGACTTTCATGGTGGAGAATCCTCTGTTGTGTACTTTCAACTAAAGACAAACAAACAAAATCTTCAAGAGAATAAAAAGATAAGTCATAGATCAGGAGAAAATATTTGCAAAAGATACACCTGATAAAGAACAGTTCTCCAAAATATACCCAAAACCCTTAAAACTCAGCAATAAGAAAACAACCTGATTTTAAAAACAAACTGAGGTTCTTAACAGACCCCTCACCAAAGAAGACACACAGAAGGAAAATAAGCACATGGTAAGATATTCCATATCAACTCGTCATCGGGGAAATGCAAATTCAAACAGCAGTGAGACACCCCTCCACACCTGTTAGAATGGTCCAGACTCAGAGCGCTGACAATACCAAATGCAGGTGATAATGTGGAGTAACAGGAACCCTCAATCATTGCTGGTGAGAATGCAGAATGGCGCAGCCACTTTGGAGGATACTTTGGTGCTTTCTTACAAAACTAAACATGTTCTTATCATATGATCCAGCAGCCACCCTCCTTGGTATTTATCTAAAGGAATCGAAAACTTAGGTCCACACAAAACCTGCACATGGATGTTTATAGAACTTTGTGTATAACTTTCAAGACGTAAAAGCAACCAAGATGTCCTTCAGTATGTGAATCAATAAATAAACTGTGGTCCATCCAGACAATGGAAGATTATTCATCACTACAAAGAAATGAAGCAGCTAGCCATGGAAAGACCTGGAGGAGCCTTAAATGCATATTACGAAGTGAAAGAAGCCAATCTGAAAAGGCTACATACAGTATGATTCCAACTCTATGCCATTATGAAAAAGGCCAAACTATGGAGACTAAAAATTAAGTGGTTTCCAAGAGTGTGTGTGGGGGGAGGGAGGGAGGGAGGGATGAACAGGCAGAGCACAGAGGATTTTTAGGGCAGTGAAAATACATGTCCAAACTCACAGTATGACAGCTGGTTCAACAGGTTATGCGATAACAGACGTGGTGAACATACAGCGGCATGAATGATGTAAACAGTAGCCAGAGCCGTGCTGTAGTTTCACTTGAATTGTTTTATCTCCTCACAACAAGCTGACCAAACGGTGATTAGAATCGAGGAATCTCAAACTCAGGAAAGTTAACAAATGTGTCTCAAATCATACACCCAGCAACATGCAGAACTAGGATTCAGTCCTAGACAGATGTCATCCGTAACCACAGAGGATTGCTCCCTGTCCTCTGTAGACTGAAAGCACTAGTTTGATGTCTCATAGAAGAGGAGGAAACAAAGAACTCGGGACTTTAGGAGTCTGGTCCTAATTACCAGCAAGAACATCCACCCAGCCCTCCTTCCATTCAGACATTGAAAGATTTACATGGAATCTGCTTAAACCCCAGGCTACCAAAATGCAGGATTAATTTCATTGCAGGGGATGGAAATAGAATGAGAAATGTGCTTTTCTAACCTCCTTCTTTGTGCTGTGGAATTCAAAAATATTTCCTATCAGTTCTTTTTATCAAGAGTCCAGATGCCAGTCGCATTTCTCTGCCAGTTGCTAAAAACTGTGAATGAAACTCAAGCCACGGCATCTCTGGAAACTCTGCTGGAGTTTCCGGGAAGAGAGATGTGTTTCTGCTAGAGATGCTAAGTTTGGAGGTGTGGAGGGCCATCTGCCATGACCCGGGGCAGGATGGGGGGGATCCTGATGGAGAAGGAAGCCACCACTGAGGGGGACGAGACGAGTTTTGTCACTCGAGCACCTTAGCGCAGTGTTGCCCAAAGTCCACAAGCACTCAGAGCTTTTGTGTTGGGGATAAATGTTTCTCCAGCCCCATTTTTAAAAAAATCTAAGCCAGTCTGAGCTGGGCTTCTTTCTCTTGCAAACCACAGACAGGCCTTGGACTTTATACGGCTCCATCTCTGGAGCTCACCCAGGCCCTTCCAAGTGCCCTCCCCATTCCGGGTCCTTGATCTCCTTCCTTGCTCTGTGTCTTTTCCCCTCTTCCTCCTTTCATGTTTGATTGACAACTCAGCTTAGACTGGCTTTCCCAGAATCCTTTTCCAAGGGCTGACTTCCAAAGTCCATCCAGATACCCCACCCCTGCATCCTTTCCGGGCCAATGGGGTGGCACAGAGAAGGATGCCATCCCTTGAGAGAGCCCCACCATCCGCACCAGAAACCACTCATCGCTCGTGATGGTTCTGTGAGTCTATGCAAACATCCGAGAGCTGTCGTAACCTCGTTCTTCTTTCTTTCATGTTCAGTACTGAATTCTTCTTGATTTTGTTATTTTCTCTCTCCACCGCCCCACCCCAAATAGACTGTCGCAGTTCATTTCACAAGAGAGTATCTCAGATTACAGGGTCCTGAGGACACAGAGAGATATTTCTGTTTAACTTATTTTGAGTAGCGTCTGGTCTGATGAAGCAATGCATATAAATAGTGCTGCAGCACCCACTCTGATTTGGGAGGTGCCGACCCAGTAGAGTCCCCATTTTGGGGGGGAAGGACAGTGAGGAGCCATAAGCAGTGAGAGCTGAGATTGACAGTCGACGGACAGCCACGGGCCATGGGCCAGACAGACTGGAGTTTGGTTCCCGGGTCCAGCACCTGTTGGGTTTGCTGCATGATCTCAGCTACTGTCTAAGCTTCCGCGCCTCATCAGTAACAAGGGGATTAGCCTGCCCCACCAGCTTATGGGAAGGATTAGGGTCCCTACCACAGTGCCTGGTTGCCAGTCAATTAAAAAAACAAAAAGACTACGAGCACTCAATTGAAGGAAGTTGTTGTTACCAGGGAGCCCTTCTTAGCACTTGTTTCAAGTTGCCAGTACCTTCTGTACCACCATATAAGACCTCTGTCTGAGAGAGTGGTCCACTCCAAAGTCCCCCATCGCCCCATGCTTGAGACAGAGGAACCAGAGATCAAATTGCCAACGTCCACTGGATCATCGAAAAAGCAAGAGAGTTCCAGAAAAACATCTATTTCTGCTTTATTGACTATGCCAAAGCCTTTGACTCTGTGGATCACAACAAACTGTGGAAAATTCTGAAAGAGATGGGAATGTCAGACCACCTGACCTGCCTCCTGAGAAATCTGTATGTGGGTTAGGAAGCAACAGTTAGAACTGGACATGGAACAACAGACTGGTTCCAAATAGGAAAAGGAGTATGTCAAGGCTGTATATTGTCACCCTGCTTATTTAACTTATATGCAGAGTACATCATGAGAAATGCTGGGCTGGATGAAGCACAAGCTGGAATCAAGATTGCCAGGAGAAATATCAGTAACTTCAGATATGCAGATGACACTACCCTTATGGAAGAAAGCAAAGAAGAACTAAAAAGTCTCTTGATGAAAGTGAAAGAGGAGAGTGAAAAAGTTGGCTTAAAGCTCAACATTCAGAAAACTAAGATCATGGCAAATAGATGGGGAAGCAGTGGAAACAGTGGCTGACTTTATTTTGGGGGGCTCCAAAATCACTGCAGATGGTGACTGCAGCCATGAAATTAAAAGACACTTACTCCTTGGAAGAAAAGTTATGACCAACCTAGATGGCATATTAAAAAGCAGAGACATTACTTTGCCAACAAAGGTCCGTCTAGTCAAGGCTATGGTTTTTCCAGTAGTCATGTATGGATGTGAGAGTTGGACGATAAAGAAAGCTGAGCACCAAAGAATTGATGCTTTTGAACTGTAGTGTTGGAGAAGACTCTTGAGAGTCCCTTGGACTGCAAGGAGATCCAACCAGTCCATCCTAAAGGAAATCAGTCCTGAATATTCATTGGAAGGACTGATGTTGAAGCTGAAACTCCAATACTTTGGCCACCTGATGTGAAGAACTGACTCATTTGAAAAGACCCTGATGCTGGGAAAGATTGAAGGTGGGAGGAGAAGCGGGTGACAGAGGATGAGATGGTTGGATGGCCTCACTGACTCAATGGACATGAGTTTGAGTAAACTCCAGGAGTTGGTGATGGGCAGGAAGGCCTGGCATGCTGCAGTCCATGGAGTCACAAAGAGTCGGACACGACTGAGCGACTGAACTGGACTGAACTGAATCCACTCTAGCCCCTCTCATGCCTCCACCTAAGCCAGAGTGGCCCCAGTAACCAGGTGCTGGCAAGCTCACAAGGCACTAAGAACATCTCAGAATCCTGCACTCTAGGAGCAGGAAGGTGTCTGAGAGATGTTAACTGTCTTCGGGTGAGGAAGCTGAAGGGAGGATCAAGCCCTCGCTTGGAGCCCCTACTTTAAGAGATGCTGTAGTTTAGCATCCAAGCTCCTGGCTCAGCCCTGGGGGCACCCAGGACCCCAGAGTCTCTGAAGACACTTTATCCTTCTGAGGGTGAGACTCCGACATCTGAACCAGATTGTAACCCTGTGGGTTAAGCTCTGTGAGTCTGTAAAGGGCCTTGGGCATAGATGTCATTGGAGCACACAGGTCTCTTCACATCATCCCCAGCAGAAAGCCTTCTCCCTCCGGCCTTTCTCAATCTGGTCCCGATCTCCTTGTCCAGGTTCATGGTCCCCACCGACTCCTCATGAGCCTTTTTCTCCAGCCTCAGCGACTTTCCTCTCTTTCTCTAATACCCCACCATTGCCCTAACCCTTTGCTACTGCCTCTGTCATTACCTCTGAGATGATAACAGTCTTCTCCTTCCCAGGCAGACTCCTACTCATCCTTCAAAACCCCTAGGATGCGTCTTCTCCTCTGTGAAGGCTTCCCTGATTTCCCACGAAGACAGTGTCACTATCTTCTTCAGGCTCCCCCAGACCCCAGGGTGATATTGTTTTATCATCTCACAAACAATATTAAAACTGACCTACTTACCTTCTGAATCTTGTCAAGTGGGAAGCTGATATTGTAGTGTGTTGTCATTGTTCAGTAGCGCATTTGGGTCTGACTCTTTGTGACCCCATGGACTGCAGCATGCCAGGCTTCCCTGTCCTTCACTATCTCCCAGAGTTTGCTCAAACTCATGTCCATTGAGCATGTCCATGAGATGCCATCCAACCATCTCATCCTCTGTTACCCCCTTCTCCTTTTGCCTTCAGGCTTTCCCACCATCAAGGTCTTTTCCAGTGAGTCAGCTCTTCACATCAGGTGGCCAAAGTATTGGAGTTTCAGTTTCAGCATCAGTCCTTCCAATGAATATTCAGGGTTGATTTCAGGTTGTATTGTGATGGGCTCCAGCATAGCTGTCTCTCTCTCTCTCTCTCTCTGTCTCTCTCGACCCATCAATCCATGAGCTTAAGGAGGGACTGAGCTGAACTTAAGGCATTTCCCCTCTGGCCAGGCCTCTGTGGGTGGGCAGAGGTGAGCTCAGGCAGCTTTGACTCGTCCCACCCCCTCATCTAGTGTTTATGTTCTTTCATCTTATTTCCTGTGATCTTTTTCTCCTTCTTCTTCCTGGGTCAGGAAGAGCCCCTGGAGAAGGGACAGGCTCCCCACTCCAGCATTCCTGGGCTTCTCTGGTGGCTCAGACAGTAAAGAACCTGCCTGCAAGGCGGGAGGCCTGGGTGCAATCCCTGGGTTGGGAAGGTCTCCGCAGGAGAGCATGGCAATCCACTGCAGTATTCTTGCCTGGAGAATCTCCACGGACAGAGGAGCCTGGAGGGCTACAATCCATGGGGTCGCAAAGAGCTGGACACGACTAAGTGACTAAACACAACAACTTACTGCTCTGTCTTTTCCATGGAGCTCCTTAGACTCAGAGTCCTGTCTCAGTGCCTGGAAGGGTGGCAGGCAGAGAGCAGGCGCTCCATGTATCAGCATAACAATGGTAGAGTTCTCCACTAACTTAAGTCTACATTGACTTAGATAATAAAAGCACGTTCTCTTTTATTTTTTGAAAAAAATATTGAAAGATATAATCTTAAAACTTCTATGTCCTAAGAACAGAGCAAGCACGTGGCTTATGGGCACAGGAGCTACTGTCTGTATCTCATTATGAAGGGCGTTTCTTTTTTTCTAAGAGAGCTTCTCAGATCTCCACGACCCACTGCTCTGCAGGTGTGAGTAGGTGGGGGAGGGCAGGGGTGCCTGGGGAGGAACTAGGAACAGAGACCCCACGGGGTGAGTTTCCTTCTCAGAGAATCAATGCACAGATGTGCCTGACACAGTGGGACCAGGGAGGTCCGTGGCCAGCGTGATGTGGGGCCCTGGCTCATTGTTCAAAGGACCCGCTGCTTTGGCATCACTGTGCGGGGACTCCAGGACCAAGCGGAGAGGAAGCACCCAGAATTTCTCCCCTTCGGGGGTGGGGCAGTGGGAGGGGCTCAGCTCATCACCTCTGGGCTTTGCTATGTCCAGTGAAGTTAGGCTTTTCAAACCCAGTCTGAGCGTTTCTCGGTGGGAGAATTCACAGGAGCGACAGAGAAGAGGCTCTTGGAAGGTTCTAGCTGAGGACTGAACCTTGCCACCCCATCCTCTTTCCTTCCTTTTCACCTGAGAACCGTCCACACGTGGCCGATCAACACATGGTGAGGTCAACGCATCTCAAGGCCCTCGTGCACCCATCCACCCACGGGCTTTCGCTCTCACTCACTCTTTCACCAGTTGGCTCTCTCGCCCGCCCTCCACCAGGGAGTCATGCTTTTCTGCACCCCTCCCTCCGTCCCCACCTCATCACCACCAACCACTCACCCACACAGGCACTCACTCACGCTGCAGGCCTGGTACCCTCCCCACTCCCACCCAAGCCCACACCAGAGCTTCAGCAATGGAGATAAATCAGGCAGAGTTCCTGCCTCCGGGACTGTACATGGTAGGAAGACAGCCCCAAAGAGGAACAAGGCATTCAAAATAGTGTGGGTCAGTTGCAGTGATGTGGATGAACAGAGTGAAGAAAGTCAGAAAGAGAAAAGCATATGCCATATATTAATGCGTATGTGTGGAATCTAGAAAATGGCACTGCTGAACCCATTTGCAGGGCAGGAAGACAGACACAGACATAGGGAACGGACGTGTGGACACTGCGGGGGAAGGAGAGTGTGGAGCAAACTGAGAGAGGAGCAGTGACGCATAGGCACTACCACGGGTAAAGTACATAGCTACTGGGAAGCTTCTGCATGGTGCGGGAGCTCAGCTGGTGCTGGCTCTGCAATGACCTCGGGGCGGGGGGGGGGGGGGGGGTTCAGGGGGAGGGGATATGTCCGTGCGGCTGATTCATTTTATTGCGCAGCAGAAACTAATACAACATTGAGATGCAATCATACTCCAATTAAAATAATAAAAACAGATAAAAATAGTTTGGGGAATGCTCCACTTTCCTCCAAGACTCTGCGTTTACCCTCTCTGAAGTCGGATGTGAAAGCCCAGTCTTAACAGAAAACACGCTGACACAGAGAAGGGAAGGGAGGGGCGGGGAGGAGACAGTGGGGGGAGCATAAAGGAAAGAGGGTTCTGCTCTTATCTGGCCACTTGACCCTGGACAGGTCGCCTAAGGCTCTAGGTCTCTTCTCCTACATAAAGTGATTACTAACTCCCTCAGTATTTTGCAAAAATTCCCCGGGGGGAGTATGTAAACACAAAATGCCAATGGTCTGTGTTCTAGTAAGTACTGCTGCATGGTGAGTGGTTGGCTAGGAACCCCCACCTGAACACACCGGGGGCAACTTGGCCTCAGGGCACTGGGGTATCTGCCCCTTGATGCCCCAAGCACATCTGACCCGCAGCAGGCATTCAGAGCACCAACCCTCAGGGCAGAGACCTGGGGGCAGGGCTCTCAGGAAATGACCAACCAAAGAGGAAAGAGATATAGGTATCTGTATTCAGTATGTAATGCTAGAGACCCTGGTTGGATTCCTGGGTCAGGAAGTTCCCCTGGAGAAGAGATAGGCTACCCACTCCAGTATTCTTAGGCTTCCCTGGTAGCTCAGACAGTAAAGAATCCGCCTGCAATGTGGGAGACCTGGGTTCGATCCTTGGGTTGGAAAGATCCCCTGGAGGAGGGCATGGCAACCCAATCGCTTGTCTGGAGAATTCCCATGGACAGAGAACCTGGTGGGCTACAGTCCACAGGGTTGCAGAGATTCAGACGTGACTGACTTAGCACAGGACATTCAATATGCACTGTGCCAGTGCATCATCTGAGGGAGGGGTGACCAGGTGGTGAGGACTTTCTTTTCCAGCATAAGAACAGGCTGGTGTGGCTGACAGGGAATCCTGGGGCCTGTACGACCTTCTAAACTTTCTAGCAAGTTGACCTACCAGGCATTAAGGATGTCAGATCTACTCACTGACCAGAGATTTCTGGGCCCTGAGCTGTCCCTCACCATGTTTTCTGAGTCCATCCCCTTGGCTCCGGTAGAGATGCTCTAAATGGCCCTGGACCACACAGACAGCCAAGAAAGAGAAGGGCCAAATTCAGACCCAAGCCAGACTTACACCCACCAACACAGCCCGGCCCATGAATCCAAGCCCCTAGGGCTCAGTGGGACCCCCAGTAATGCCTAAGGTCCAGAGCTGCCTGGTCATCACTCAAAGTTCAACCCGTGCCCTGCCCCCCCCACCGACCATGCCACCGCTGATGGGGAAGCACTAGCATCCGCCATGCATGTTTGTATGTGAGACGCTGTGCCAGACACTGCAAATATCGGTACCACTTTTCCAATCTTGATATCTCACTCCCTTATTTGTGATTTAAACCAAGCTGTAATTTTATTAATCGGATACTATGTGCCAGGCACTTGATTATCACCATTTGGAAATTCCTTCCTTCCACAAAGATTTATCGAGTTCCTTACTGTGCCCACCATTGTGCAGACACTAGTAGTTCAGAGATAAGAAACACAAAACCCATGAACTCCAGGATCTCATTGGCAAGAGGCAGAAACAGACCAGCCTCTGGTCTGCAGCATGGGGGGCTGGGGGTGAGGAACGCCGGGAGGGCGGGGGGGACCGAGATGCAAGGAAAGCCCATGCGGACTCTCCCACAGCAACTCAGGAGCAAGAGGAAAAGCTGAGCTGCATTAGGTGTTTCCTCAGAGACCTGCAAACATGCCATCCAAGGTCTTCTCCTGCCCGTCCATTTTGCTGAAGGCCAATGGAGACTGTTGCCCCACAGCCCAGCGGCCTCAGAGGAGCCATTAGACCAGGCAAAACAGACAATTCAACCTTTCAGTTATTAACAGAGCCCCTCCTATGAGCTAGACACAGGGGTAGGTAAACTTGTTGTAGTAGTCTGTTCAAATGTTGGATTTTTGATTGATGTGTATGTTTGGGTAAGATTCTGAAAGGGTATTTGTCAGAATGTTACTACTTGATAAGCTGGGGAGATGAAGACACAGGGGCATTGTCAGTATCTTTGCCCTTGTGAAAATACACTTTCAAGGATAAAGCAACTGTACACTAATAAAAAAATAAACATTCATGTATTTAAATGCTAAAAAACATGCTTTCATAATTTAAGACATTCTAATGAAAAATATTTTCTAAAAAGAACAAAGATTGTCCATATGGTATGTATGCCTCATTGGATGAAGTCTATACATTTACCTTACACACTTAAGGCAGATCGGAATTGTGGTTCGGGCCATGGATTCTGCCCGAAGACATGGGTTTGAGTCCCAGCTCTGCCTCTTACTTACTGTGGGACTAAACATCTGTAAGCCCGGGATGGACAGGCCGTCCGTCTGCACAGGGGGTAGCAGCATAATTGGTCCCCAGGAGTGATGGGAGAATGCAGATTACATAGCCTGGGACCAATTGGGGTCCAATCTCAGGCTCAGGGTCACACTAGTTTGTCTTTACAGAGGTCTGAAAAAATGTCATGGGAAAGGAGATTTCAATTATTCTACTTTTTTTCTTTTTGATTTTTTTCTTGGGCCACACTGCATGGCACGTGGGATCTTAGTTCCCTGAACAGGGATGGAACCTAGCCCCTTGCATTGGAAGCACAGAGTCTGAACCACTGGACTGCCAGGGAAGTCCCCTTTAATTATTCTAAGTACCGCCAAAATCATGAAGTAAGGGCTGACAGACAGAGGTGGCAGGGAGAAAGCTTTCATTTTAACGAGATATCCACTAACAAACCACTGGTTCCCCTTGGAGGATGGCAGTTCCCCTGCCCCTGGGGGTAGGACAGGAGGAGGTGGGCAAAGGCTGGGACAGAGATGGTTCAGGCACAGGATAAGGAGATGGGGCAAGGTGGCTGTGATGGTCATCTCACAGTCTTCAGATGAAACAGCCTGTTAAAGGAATGGCTATTTGATAAAGCCCTGCGTGGTCATGAATCTATCACCCCAAAGAAGCTTGCAGCGCTGCTTGATTTTCAAGTGAGATTTGTTGACTGTATTGTTGAGCTCAGTTTGCCTTTTCTTCTTTGTATACAGCACACTCTGGCTTCAGCCACTTGGCTGCTGGGCAGTCAAGACCAGTTCCAACTGGCTCCTGTCAGGATGCAGTTAAAAGAAAGTCTTCTCTTTAGAGAGCTCCAACCAAAAAGGATGGTGCAAATTGCTTTTTTTTACCCCCAAAACTGTAGTATGAACCCAACTTCAAAAAAATTAAAATGATGTTCTCATCTCTATCAGAACTTAGGCAGAATTAGCTAGAAGTAGTGAGCGCCCAGTAACTGGGAGTGTCCAAGCTAAGGCAGGCGGACAGCAGATGAGAACTTAACCCCATCAGATGGGATTTGTCACCAATGGGTTCCGACAGGCTCCACGACCACAGCGGGCTGGCTGATCAGCGCATTCCCTGGATCTCGGCCGAGACTTCCCTCTGTTCAGGCAACAGTGTTACCCAGCTTTCGGCTTCTCATGAAGGCTCAGTCCCAAAACCTCCTGAGAGCCATTAAAATGCCCTTTGACCCAGAATGCCTATTCCTTAGGAATAATCTCAGGGACGGCATCGTGAGGGGCAGAAGTCACGTGCAGAAAGATGCTCGCTGAGGCAGCAAGTGGGAATGGAGGGCACATCCACTGAAGGGATTCAAAGAAGCGATAAAAAATGGTGCTTACTAAACCACAAAGAAAGTGAACAATTTTGCCAAATCATAAGGCTGAGGAGTGGTACATGTCATTCACTCATTCAACGTTGCAATTCCTGTGGACATTTGTTCACTTACTCACTGCAAAGTACAAGGAGGAGAGGTCAGTGTGGCCGCCTGGCCTTGACTCACACACATGCACACATACACACACACACACACACGCACACTCATGCACAATGAGCAGGAAGACCAAGGGCAAGCCCTCTATGTGCAGGTATCTCTCAGTAGACATGCATTTGAGACCCATCTCTGTCTCTAAATACAAAACAGTCAAGTCACTCACATTCTCCTGGACTTTGTTCCTTCATCTGTAAAATGGGGCAACTATACTCTTCTCATCTTACCAGATATATCTTCCTTGATTTCTGCTGTCACTGGATTTTTATTAATAAAATATTTACTTCATTTCGTTTAATAAAAATGATTAAAGTTGTTTTTGTCAGGCAAGCCACCATGTCTCCCACTCCTGAGTAGGAAGATGGGCTAGGAAATCCTCAGGGACCTTTCCCACGCCAAAGGTCCCCGTGGCCCTTTCTCATTCTGTCTCTCCTCAGCTGCCTGCATCTGTAACAGTGGCTCCTTCTGTTGGTTGATAAGGGCTTTGATCCCCAGATGTGCCTTTGAATCTTGGCTCTTGTATTCCCTCTACCTGTCCTGAGGTGAGCCATTCATACTCTCACCTTCCGTTTCTTGTTCACAAAAACCGAGAAACAAATGACCCACAGAGAGTTCACAGTCCTGACCCGAGTGACCACACACCCCTGCTGGCCTCCATCAGCAGCAGCACTGAAGGAAGAAGAGCAGGGGGCCAGAGTGGATGAGCAGAATTTTAGGGGTGGAAAGGAAGCACTTAGGAAGTGCAGAACCTCAAGCTGGGAGAAGACCTTAAATGTTCACCTGGCCATCAACATTCAGATCAGCACCCCTGCCGGCCCTGTGAAATGGCCATCCAATCTCTGTTTAAATACCCCCAGCTTTGGAGCCGCGTCCCCCAGTGAGTGGATCCAGGAGACCCCTCCTGTCTCTGACCCGATCTTCCTTTCCACTGGACAGAAATCCAGCGTCCAGTGAAATTTCATCCACCGGTTCTCCTGCTTCCACCCTCTGGGGACCAAGAGAGTGGGTCAGCTGTCTCTTCTCCACAGCATCCCCCAGATTCCTTTGGCCATGGGTCTTCTTTCCTCCACACCAGAGGCTCTTTCTTACCGTCCACAGCTCTGTTCCCAGGGCAGCCTGCGTTCTCTCCTCTGAAAGTGACTCCGCTTATCTGCAACCCTCTTAGAATGGAATCAGACAGAGAGAGATAACCCGGACCTGCCAGTCCAGAGGGGTCAAGCCCCCTGCTGGTCACACCAATGACCGTGGATGACCAGGGGGCATCCGCCTGGCTGGTGGGTGGCCACATGGACGGCCTCCCTGGGACACAAGCAAAGGCTGTCCAATCTTCTCATTTCTCAAAAGAAGCCAGAAATTGAAATCTCCTGATCAGTTCATGTTGAAAAGTAATTAGAACAAATGCAAAAAGCACCTAAGAAGCATTAAGACTGTCTGTGGGCTGGATCAGCCTGTGCGCCACTTCCTTAACTGTTTTGTCAATATGAAAAAACTTGAGAATCTGATGAAACTTTGAAGAAGCTCCAGGGAAAAAAAAGTTACAAATTTCTGCTCCCAACATTTTCAAGGCCCCAGGGAGGTGTGCATGTGCTCCGACAGTCAGTTGTGTCTGACTCTTTTTTACCCCAGGGACTGTAGCCCACCAGGCTTCTCTGTCCACGGGATTTTCCAGGCAAGCATACTGGAGCGGGTTGCCATTTCGTACTCCAGTGGATCTTTCCAACCCAGGGATCCAACCCGAGTCTCTTGTGTCTCCTGCTATGGCAGGTGGATTTTTTTTTACCATTAGTACCACCTTGGAAGCCCCTTCAAGGCCCCATGGATCCCCAGAGTCACTTCTGGATCCCCAGGAAAGGAACCCCTCAGCCCTTCCAGCCTCTTGACAGACACACCCAACAGACACAAGATGACAATTTCCCCCAAATCACGCAGTTGGCCCCTGAGCAGCAGAGAGACAAGTAGATGCAGGATGGGGTGGGGATACAATCACTGATGCCACCCCCTCCCTGAGTCTGTGAAGCAGAAGCTAACTTAGATACACCACATGCCGAAGAGGTCCCGGGCACTCTCAGAGTTCTCCCTGCATGCTTTCATCATGTCCACTTGGCAGATAAGGAACCCAAACCTCCCTGGGCACAGCTCCTCCAGCTCACGGCAGCCAGAGAGAGCAACGGAGTTAAGACCAGGAGGCCAGATGAGCAGCAAGGCTCCTGCCCTTCACCAGCATCGGTGCCAACCAGACAGCACACCCCACTCAGCCCAGCCGCAAGCAACACAGAAGCTCTGGGCTTTAGAACTTCCCCAGAACAACTCGGTGAAATAAACTAGAAGGGTCTGAAGATGCAGCCCATCACCAGGGGCTCTCACAGCACAAGTCTGGCTTCCTCGGATTTTGCCGGCTGTACATCCTCAAGAAGACACAGACAGATGGGGCTGGAATGACCTGTGTTCCAACAGGGGTGCTGCACAAGGTGCTGGAAGATGACAAATAATGGAATGATGTTCTGGGGAGGGGCCGGGGGGTCGCCCCCTTCAGGGCATGCCCGATAAGCCTCTCCCCTGTCTGTCATCTCTGAGTCTGGACTTGAGTGGGGAGAAGGGAGGGCACATTTTTCCAAAAATGTGACTAATTCCAATTACACTTTATAACCTGGGACAAGCAGCTCAGGTCTGCTGCAGAGATTGGCTTTGCAGAAAGGGGACGAAAACACCTTCCTGGGCCAAAGAAAGTTGGGAGAGGGAGACACACTGCTCAGATAGGAAAGAGATGTTGTCAGCTGAGACCAACAGGCAAAAAGCTCCTGGACACTGAATGCAAAACCAAAGGGACGCTATTCTTCCCCACTTCACTCTCTTTGTGATCTTTTGTTTGTCTTTTTTTTTTTTTTTTTTTAATCTTTCTGGCTCCTGCTCCAAATTTCTTATTGGAAAGTTGAAAGAAGCTAGGATGTCTCAACAACTCAAAAGTAGCAACTCAGAAACCAACCCACATCTGACAGGCTGCCAGGCGTCAGCCACCCTGTGCTCGTGTCTCCCAGGGCCGCTCGGCTAGAATCAAACAGGTGTTTCTCACTGACTTTGCTCCATCCCACTCTGAACCTGGGCCCAGCAACGGCCCACCTGTCAGGACGGAGGTCACTGCCTGAGGAGATTAGTGTGCTGGCTCCCCAGAAGGAGCTAAATCCCAGGGAGGAGAGGGCCTTGCCTCCGGGGCTCACGCCCCCAGGACGCTCCCCTCCTGGTCACGGGGAGATGGGGGAAGCCTGAGGTCCTGTGACCCCCGGCAGCCCCGAGCAGAGAAGAGAAGCCGGCCTTACCTGGCAGCGGCGAGGCTCAGGGGGATGCCGGCCAGAGTCCCAGTCCAGGCGGATCCAGAAGAGGCGAGTTTGGAGAAGCCGCGGGCCCCAGGCAGCCCCCTCCGGGGCGGGGGGTGTCACCTGCCAGCGACCCCGCCCACCCTCCCCCCAATCTAGCAAACTGATTCCCTAGGTTAGATCTGTAATAGCTCTGGCGCCCTGGCCCCGGCCGGGGGTCCGGAGAGAGAGCTAGTTATCCGACCACTAACTAAATAAATACCGTAAAAAAAGGTGAGGCTTGGCACTTAGAGGATAAAACAGAAAGTTTGTGAGAAACAGAAAAATAAGGAAACAGGAGACACCTCCTTTGGAAAGAAAAAAAAAAAAAATGCAGCAGCGGCAGCCAGTCCAGCTGCTGCCCAAGAACAAAGCTGCTCGGGTCCCCCCAGGGGCGAAGCAACCGGAGCGGTGGGATCCCCAGCCCGGAGCGCGGAGGGCGGGGCCCGGCGGTGGGCGGGGCGGGGCGAGGAGGGCGGGGCGGGGCGAGGAGGGCGGGGGTGGGGCTAGCGGAGAAGTAGTTGCCAGGTCCCCTGGAGTGCCAGGGGCGGGAGGGGCGGGAGGCTCCCGGAAGAAAGAGCAGAGGGGGATGGGGTGTCCCTCTGGGGGTCGCGGTGGGGCGGGGTTGGGGGGCAGGAGGCTGGGGATGGGTCAGGGCAGCAGGAACAGCGTCGGGCTCCAGGCGACAAAGAGGAGTCGCTCAGAAGCCCCGGACAGGGCCTGACAGCTCTCGTCCAATTATAGACTTCAGCGGGTATTTCGGTCCCTTTTAGAGCCTGGTCTGAAATAGCCCCCTCGCTAGGCAGCAGCTGCCTGCAAGTTTGAAAAGTTTGGAGGGGCAGGGGGCCGGGAGTGGGGGCTTCGCTTTTGCCGCGCTCTGTGAGCCCCTCTCCTGGCCCAGCACCTGCCTGCCTCTCACTACAGGTGGCCCGTCTCCCGGCTCTCAGCACATCCTGGGAGAGGGGTGGGTTGATGTCCTCGTTTTGAGATGAGGGCTAGGAAGGGTCAGCGAGAGCCATTGTCACCCGCCCGCAGGGGTCCCCCAGGAGGGGGAGGGGGCGGGACCAGGTGGGTGTGAGGAGCACACTTTCCTTCCTCCAGGGCTGCCCAGCCTCCAAAGGAAGAGAGTGAACAGGTGCTGGCCCCAGGGGCTCTTCTACTTTTTCTTGCTGACCTCTGTTCCTAAAAATGGGCCAGGCATGGGTATTTTGAACTAGATGAGAACATGGCTTAATTTGAATGACCTCCCTCAGCCCCACTCGACCCAAATCAGACTCCCAAACTCGGGGGTGTCTTTATTTGGCCTCCTGCTCTGGCAGCAGGGATTTAATAAACAGACAAAGTGGGGCTCATCTGTGACCCAGGGAATTCTCAGCCATCCAACCGCTTCCTTCCTCTCCTCCTCGTTTCTCTTTGTCCCTGTGGCAGTTCATTCCACGTGTGGTGACCGGGGACCCACTAGGTACCAGGCAGAGTGTCAGGTGCCAGGTAGATGGAACACAGGAGGCGTGCTGGGGGCGGGGAGGGCGCTGTCCTGGCATGGGATGGCAAGGAACTGAGATGGGCGCCCTGGTTATCAGAGTCACAGGCAAGGTAGGGAGGCTAGGAAGAGAGTCATTACACCTGCGTGAAAGGACTAGAGGGCGCAGTCACTTAACACACAGGCGTCACAGGCCCAGGTGCCAGGCATCATGGTGAGCCCGGTCGGGAGGGGCAGGTTGCCTGTGTCCATCATCACAGGGAGACAGAAAACAAGGATGCAGCCCACCACATTGAATGACCAGGTTGTCCTAAGTGCTGTGAAGGACACAGAGAAGAAAGATGAATTAGAGAGTGAATGGGGAGGGAGCCGGACTCCAGAATCAGTACCAGGAGACCATGACTAGAGATGGGAGCACCTCTACTCTGCCTGGTGAAGGAGGGCACACAGGGTCAAGGCTCACAGGGTGCCCAGAGGTCAGTAGGGCATAAGAGGCTGTCCAGGCAGTGAAGGACTTGAGCGTGGAGTTGAGGGCCCCTTGTGGCCTGGTGTTCATGGGGGGCTGTGGCCAGGGGCCAGGCTAGAGAGGGGAGCAGGGCCCAGGTGACTGATGGAGCTGGGGAGGACTGAGAAGAGCGTGGACTCAAGCCTGATGATCAAGAGTGTCTGGAGTGCTTGGGGGGCAGGGGTTTGGCCAGTGGGGGGCTTTCTAGAGCCCATGGGCCACGGCAGGGAGGTGAGCTGGGAAACCATCCAAGATCAGAGAGAGCATGCTCCTAGAATAGCTAGTGCCAAGCCCCATGGTGAAAATGAGCTTGCACATTTGAGGGGCAACCCCAGCGGGGTCCCCCGAACAACCTCTCCCCTCTGACGACCCCTGAGACCTAGTGAGGGCGGTCTGGCTTATGGGACAGAGGGCCCCTCCCACCCCTGGGACTGTCTCTGGGACCCTGCCCTGCAGTGGTCCTGGCACCCAGGGCTCTCCCCCTACCCCTGCCCCAGGCCTCGCCGTGACGAGTGTGTCCTGACCACCAACTGTGGCCAGAGCCCACAGCCGCCACCACACAACCTAGCCCTCAATCTCCCATCTTCCCTTCTGCTGCTGCCAATGTTTTTTTTTTTTTTTAATTACTTTGTTTTTTAATTTTTATCAAATGCAATTGTAACCTTTTATTTTTTTCTGGCGCCTAGCAGCACATGGGATCTTAGTTCCCTGACCAGGGATTGAACCCTTGCCCCTGCTATGGAAGCATGTAATGTGAATCATTGGACTGCCAGGGAAATCCCTGCTGCCACTGTTAGACCAGGATGAAGGCCTCTCCAGGCTGGACAAACCCCCGGAGACCAGCGGCCTCCACTTCTATCTCCCTTCCCACCTGAGCTCCCCGAGGCCCAGAGAGGAGGCTGGAGCCTGGGCATCCTTGGCACTGCCTTCCAGCCCCTCCTCGCTGCTGATCTTCCAAACCAAACCTCTTCACAAAAACGGATCCGTGGGTTCACAAGGTCATGCCCTTCCTCTGAGAAATGGACACTAGTACTTGTTCTGTTCTCCATCTCTCCGAAGGGAGGCTGAGAGCCTGGAGAAGTGAGCAGAGGGCTCTGCAAAGACAATTCCAGAAAGCTCTGTCTCGCCTCCTTCCCTTCTGGACTCTTTCTCTGCTGAGTCCAACTCTGATGCCAAGCTGCTCACATTTTCAAGATGTGTTCAACAGAAATAGAAAATATGCATGGGTATCATTACTCATGGGCTTCCTGATGGCTCAGACAGTAAAGAATCTGCCTGCAATGCAGGAGACCTGGACTCGATCCCTGGGTCGGGAAGATGCCCTGGAGGAGGGCATGGCAACCCACTCCAGTACTCTTGCCTGGAGAATCCCATGGACAGAGGAGCTTGGTGGGCTACAATCCATGGGGTTGTAAAGAGTCAGACACAACACACATCATTACGCATACACAAGTATATGGATATCCATTAGACAAAGAGTTAGAAAATGTCCCCTGTGACTTATTTCCTTCTCATTTCTTCCGCCCATTCCATCATGGTGATAATTAACGCCATGGGTAAACATATGGAATAACTTTAAGGTGATTGCCAGCCATAGATCACACTTCTGGGTGGAAACATCACGGGATCACCTACGCAGGGCTTCCCAGAGCTGCACTTCAGATGCTGCAGGCCGCATTTCCTTCTGAAATTTCTGGGGAAGAGTCGGCTGCCGAGCTCGTTGGGGTTGCTGGCTGTGGTGCCTTGCTCGCTTGCGGCACAGAGATCCCTGTTTTCTGGCTCCCTGTCCGCGCCGAGCATGGCCCCAGCATCCCTTTGAGAGGTCAGCACTCTCCATCAGCCGTCTGTTTCTTCCTGGGCCAGCCCAGTGGGAGCACAACTCTCATGTCTCTTTCTGCCTTCTTCTGCCACCAGCCAGAGAAAGTTTGGCTGATTTCAGAAGCTCGTAGGATTAGGAGGCTCTCCCAGACAATCTCAATAAGCTCCCTCTATTAATGTCAAATAGGCCCCGTAGCATAATACAATCCCGAGAGTGATATCCCACCACATGCTGACGTTCTAGGGGTTAGAGAGGGACGTTAGACTGGAAGAAGTCATTCTGACCCACTACGCCCTTTTATCAAACTTCTGCACTTATTGAAATTTGTAGTTATTCTTTTCCTTCCTGTTAAAAAAAAAAAACTGGGGTATTTCCTGCATTTCTTTTTTACTTCAATCTCTATGAGAGTCAGAGAAGGCACTGGCGACCCTCTCTAGTATTCTTGCCTGGAAAATTCCATGGACAGAGGAGTCTGGTAGGCTGCAGTCCATGGGGTCGCTAAGAGTTGGACACGACTGAGCGACTTCATTTTCACTTTTCACTTTCATGCATTGGGGAAGGAAATGGCAACCCACTCCAGTGTTCTTGCCTGGAGAATCCCAGGGACGGGGGAGCCTGGTGGGCTGCCATCTATGGGGTCACACAGCGTCGGATATGACTGAAGCGACTTAGCAGCAGCAGCAGCAGCTATAAGGGCAGTAATGCATCTTCTTGTTCACTGCTGTGTCCCCAAGCCTAGCGTGGTGCTTGCCATGTAACAGGTACCAACGATGTCTGAAATGCATGAATGAGTAGAGGAACGAAGGAATGGTGATCTAAATGCCTCTCACGGGGTCAGCTGTAGGTTACAAATCAAATACAATTGACAGGATGAACGGCACAGAAAAGCAACGGGGCCAGATTGCCGTGATTGGAAGGGCGTGGGGGGGGGGCATGTTTGGAAAGGATTCTGGGCACCCTCCTCCCTCCCTCCACCCACCAGCCTCCAGGGGGATCCTTTGAAAATCGAATCCAGTTTCTTTATTTTTGCTGGAAATGCTCCTGTGGGTTTCCCCTTCTGCTTAGAATCAGCTCTGAAGGCCCCAGGCCGTGTTCCTTCACAAACTGCCCACGACTCTGTCCTCCCCACCTTCTGTCCCTGGACACTCGTCCCAGAGCGCCAGCCCCAGTGGCCTCCCTGCTTCCCCTCCCACCCGGAGCCCCCCTGCGCACTCGGGGCTTCGGTGGCCCTCCCTCCCACGAGGGCCCGCCTCGGGCATGCAGTGCTCCCCCACAGAGGGCTGGGGTCAGAGGCCCCTCCTCAGCAAGCCCCGTCCCCACCGCGTCTGCGTTTATTGGGCATGATATCCAAGGTTATTTCGGAACAACCTAAATGTCCACTGTGGACGATGGATGAAGACAGTGCCGTATGGACATGTGAGGGGGTGTCATTCTGCTTTGAAAAAGAAGGAAATCCTGCCATATGGGACAACTCGGTGAAACGGGCAGGTTACAGGAGGAGAGGCGCTGTGTGATCCCACCTGGATTAGTCAGACGCACAGAGGGAGGGCACATAATGGTGGTTGTCGTGATCTCAGGGAGGAAGGAAGGAATAGGCCCTGTTCATGGGGTACAAAGTTTCCCTTGAGCAAGATGAGTCAGTTCTAGTCTCTACAGTGACGCGCACAGGATGGTATTACACACCTAAAAATTGGTTAAGAGGGTAGATCTCATGTTAAGGGTCCAGACTATAATAAATTGAAAAAAAAAAAAATGCAAACCAGCTCCACATCTGTCCCTGCTCCCTACTTGGCTTTGTGGTTCTCACGGGCTTCCTGGTGGCTCAGACAGTAAAGAATCTGCCTGCAATGAGGGAGACCTGCATTCAATTCCTGGGTTGGGAAGATCCCCTGGGGGAGAGCATGGCAACCCACTCCAGTATTGTTGCCTGGAGAATTACCCTGGCCAGAGGAGCCTGGCAGGCTCCCATGGGGTTGCAAAGAGCTGGACATGACTGAGCGACTAAGCACAGGTCTGTCGTACTTTCTGACAGTGTATTTTATGTTTGAGTGTTTCTGCTTTGTCTCCCCAGCCAGAAACAAGACCCAAGAGGGCAGGAAATTCTGTTGCATCCTTTGATGAGGATAGCACCTGGTCCAGAGCAGAGAGGAGCTGGTGAGTGAGGGGACTTAGTCCCTGGGCTGATGTCTCCTCCTGAGACGCCCTGACATCTCCAATGAAATTAAAAGTGTTAGTCGCTCAGCTATGTCTGACTCTTTGTGACCCCCAGAGACTGGAGCCTCACAAGGCTCCTCTGTTCATGGAATTCTGCAGGAGAGACAACAGATAATAATAGCAACTAAACAGCAATGACATCGGCCACCATGGCCGTGAGTTAGGTACCTGTGTGCTAGAAACACTTCCAGACACACGTGTGTCACTTTGAGCACAACTGGCAGGTTGACAGGGCCAGACTGCTCTCGTGGATACAAGACAGAGGCTTGGTGGCTCGGAATCCTGCCAGAGTTGTCCACCTGCCTATGAATCTAGGTCTTCTTCTAGAAGCTTTTCTTCTATATATCCCAGCCTGAAATATGACTTGAAATTTTCCTTTTTTAGCACAAAAATGCTCTGATTTCTGAAAAGTGGGTCGCAGTTATCTGCTGAGAAATCAAATGCTGGTTTCCTGGCAACTCAGAACCTCCTTCTTCCTGGGTCTTGCCCAGTGTCCCATTCAGGGTGATTTCAACCAGGGCCATCACACTCACGGTGTGATCCTGCCAAAGCCACCTAGGCAAGTCCTGGGTCAGTTGCTTGCCCTTGGGTTCACACCCCATTCCCAGGCTTCCCTGTTTCAGAAATTGAGCCAGTTACACCAACATCAGTAACTCCTTCTTTCTGTGAAGACCCCTGCTAAGATTCCTGGGCACCCCGGGTGATATGACTGCCCACGTCCAGGGATCTTCCCTGTTGGTTGGCAGCATCTCAAGCCACAAACTTCCCTTTTCCAGGTGAGGCAAGTGAGCTTCGGAGGGTCACTTGCTCTGTGTCAGAGCTAGTAAAGGTCGAACCATTCCTTGATTGTGAAATCAGTTAAATCATGTGCAGTGGGTCAAAGACAACTGGAAGGAACATTAGTAAAAATGGCAGTAACTGTACTTCCCGGAATGCATTCCTCATCAGCACAGATATGTTCCCAAGAGTGTTCAGACCAGCACTGTCCACAAAAGTGAAAGATGGGCAACAGTCACAATGTCCAACGCTGGGGGATCGGATGAAACAAATGATGGAAAATCATTCAAGTGGAGATTTAGGGAATTTAATGAGATTTACCTCATTACGAGGTAAGAAACCCGTGCTGCACTGTTAAATGGGGGAGAGAATAAAGCAGGAGAAGAGTTGGAGGAAGTAAAAAGCAGGCTCTCCCTTTCTCTTTCCAAAAGTCTTTATTGAAGAGATGCTTTTGTAGCTTTCTCAATATTTTCTACATTCTATTTTGTAAAATGAGAACATATTCTTTACATACCCTGCACGTGTGCTAAGTCACTTCAGTTGTATCCGACTCTTTGCGACCCCAGGGACTGTAGCCCACCAGGCTCCTCTGTCCATGGGATTCTCCAGGCAAGATACTGGAGTGGGTTGCCATGCCCTCCTCCAGGGGATCTTCCTCATCCAGGGTTGGAACCTGTGTCTCCTGCATCAGCGGTGGGGGTGGGGGTTCTTTACCACTAGCGTCACCTGGAAGCCCCTCACACACCCTATTGTGTAGTCATTTTTCCCTCTGACCCTGCATCTTGGGCGCCTGTCAGTGTCACTTTCTTTAGACTGACTTTACTCTGCTCACGGCCACCTTGATTTTCCATCTGTTCCTTCATTTCACACACACCCTAGAGGCCGTCACATGCCAGCAAATTTCACTAAGCTTAGTGAATGAAGAACAGTCATTTCCATCGTGATTCCTCAACAGATAGATGGCTATCCCCAAGTCTTTATTCACTGACAACATGCCGCAGTAAACATCTTTGTATGTGCGTCTCACTCTGTCCTCCACCTGTGCTTGTGAATCAGGCAGGAGGGGTCCTAGAAATGCTCCCAGGTGCTTACAGGATGTGTACACCTTATTTTCTGATACTTATTTTTCTTGGATAGCTTCAATGTTAGAGCCCAATAAAGAAGGAGGGATGTCACTCTGTACAGGACAAGAGTGATGGCGGGGAGGGGGTTTGGAGACGGGAGGCTGCTTTATAAACTGGAGTTTTAGGAAAGAAGGAAAAGTCTGGAAGGTGCATGTGTGGAGCGTCTACTATCTGCTTGGCACTGTCAGAACTGGTTACGCCCAGCCCACAGTGGGCAGACAGGGGCTCCACGAGTATGCCTGATGTGGCTGAATGAGTGACGATTCAGGAGGTACCATCGTCCCCGCTGCAGAGAGGAGAAACAGAAGCTGGTTTACGACTTCCTCCATGCCCCGCTGCTACCCAGAGGTCAGTCTGTGTCCCCCTGTGGGCAGCTGGGAGGGGGCAGGGGAGACAAGCGAGGACAGAGCGCGCACTCACAGGGCCGCCATCCGGTGATGGATGCCTGCAGAGCAAGCGTTCCAAACGCAGGCCAGAGAAGCGGTGCGGGTCTGAACTCTCCAGAGACCGTCTTGGCCGCGTGGAGTGGCATTATCTGTCCCCGTTGTTCCAGAAAAACAAATCCACTTTCCTAAATTACACGCCTGCCTGTATTATAGGGATTACACATCCTCGCCCATCTGCTCGGCAGGCATCCATTGAGCCAGGCCTCTGGCCTCACAGTATCAATTATGTTGACAAACTGCCTGTGTTCACAGGCCCCGTCTGGCTTTGCACTCACCCACCTTTGCAGGCGGTGAGAAAGGCACAGACACATATTTACAGAGCGGCAGTGGACTGGAGCTTGCCCGCGGGACGCGCCCCGCCCTCAGGCTATCTGGACAAGGAAAGGGTTGGAAGAAGCCGCCTTCTGTCTGCAGGGGTTGGTGAGGGGGACCCATACATGGTCTCGGAGAGACGCCTTGAAGTCTCAGTATCACCCGCTGCAAGGACACAGGGCAGAGAGGGGAGACCACCCGGAACCCTTGTGCTGCCACTCACCCGGCTGCGTAACCTTGGCTGAAACAGCCACCGTCTCCCAGGTCCTGCCTTGTGGCGCCCGACCCGTGGGTTCACGCAAATCGCCTGAGGGTGACTACGAGGCTTCAGTAGTTCCCTCACGTAAATGACATCCCCTCTGTGAAATTAGCCACAAGTGCCCACACTTAGTAGGTGCTCAGAAAAGGTGGTCATGGTCCTCTATTGAGCCATACAGTCTCAGGAGAGTGGTCTGCATGTGGGATGTGCGAGGTCCTGAGGATGAAAGAGAAGATGCTTGTGGGTACAAGGAAAACTCAGACACCCCTGGGTAAGCCGTGCGACTCGGTGATTGGTGCTCCTTCTCGGCCCTGCCCCTGCTCTCAGGTAAGGAAAGTGAAGTCGCTTGGTTGCGTCTGACTCTTTGCGGCCCCATGGACTGTAGGCCACCAGGCTCCTCCGTCCATGGGATTTTCCAGGCAGGAGTACTGGGATGTGTTGCCATGCCCTTCTCCAGGGGATCTTCCTGACCCCAGGGATCGAACCCGGGTCTCCCTCACTGTAGGCAGACTCTTTACCACCTTGAGCCAGCAAGGTACCTACAATTTTCACCTGCTCAAGGGTCAGGGCTAAGTGAGTACATGTTTTGGTAAGGCCCAGGGTCAGCACCAGACTAGCCAGGAAGCCTGACTAGCCTGACAGCATGGAAGTTAGCATGCAGGGTCGGCTGGAGCCAAGACCCCCTCCTGTCTCCAGTTAGGAGCAGACGCAGGGCCTGCTCTCTAGTCATGATGCTCCGGCTTCTCATTGCGGTCTCTCTTGTTGTGGAGCACACCCCCTGGGGTATGTGGGCTTAGTAGTTTCGGATCCCAGGTTCCAGAGCACAGGCTCAATAGTTGTGGTGTGTGGATTTAGCTGCTCTGAGGCATGTGGGATCTTCCTGGATTGGGGATCAAACCCACATCTCGTGCATTGCCAGGTGGATTCTTTAGCCCTGAGCCACCTGGGAAGCCCTTCCTTGCTGCCTTGAGTCAACCAAACGCAGGAGGCTGGTGAGGTGGGGGAAGGAAGAGGTGAGGGTGGGCGACTTTAAGGCATGTCCAGATTCGGTTGGGGGCAGAATGAACGCAGTGCTTCTGACCTGGGAGGAAAGGCTCTCCTGAGGAGAGGGCAGTTGCACGGCGTCCAGCTGCAGGCCCATCAGAGCACTTCCAAGGCCTGCTGCCTGCCCAGCCCCCAGCCCCTCTGCCACCAAAGCCCAGCCCAGCTTCCGACACCCACAGTCCTGTCGCCTCCCCGCAGAAGCACCTTTCCTTTCCACTGAGCCGAGAGGCCCTGATCGGCTGGCCCTTGGAAATGACCTTTGGATTCAAAGCCGGCAGGATGAGGCCAAAGCAGGGGGGGGGGGGGGGCGGGGGGAGTTGCCGTGGGAAAGTGGAGGCCCCACAAACCAGAGGGTGGACGCCAACTCCACGCTCAAGGCAAGACGTACTCCCCCTTTTCTGCACACTTCAAGGCACCCGTCTTTCTCTGGGTACAATGCAGTGAATGATGCCGGGACTCCAGGCCGGGCGGTGCATTCAGGCTTTGTGCCGGCCACAATGAGGGGCTTTCCGTGGGCCACGGGCCTCACAGCATGGGGCTTCACGTGGCCAGAGAGACTTTGTTGGGGAAGAAGCAGGGAGTTTCTGGGACTTTCTCAGAAAACAGTTAAACACAGCCTGTGCCCTTAGAGGAGGCCAGCCTGGCTGGAGCCCCTGGCAGCTTCCCAGAAGAGCCTGTGTCCTGGGCATGGCCTGGGTGGCTGGTGAGCCCCCTAGAGGCTGGAAAGGGCCTGCGTGGGGCTGGAGCCCGGACTGCGTGGGGCGAGAGAACTGAACTGTGAAAGGAGGGTTAGAATAAAGTCCTTCCAATTCCCTTTCAACTAAAAAACATGCTGCTCAGGAATAGCTACATTTTATGCAGATTCTAGCTCAAAATGAAAATGTAGGATGCCTTGTTGGGGCTTCCCAGGTGGCAATAGCAGTAAAGAACCCGCCTACCAATGCAGGAGATATAAGAGATGCAAGTTCAATCCCTGGGTCAGGAAGATCCCCTGGAGGAGGGCATGGCCACCCACTCCAGTCTTCTTGCCTGGAGAATCCCCTGGACAGAGGAGCCTGGTGGGCTACAGTCCTACAGTCCATGAAGTCGCAAAGAGTTGGACCTGATGGACATGACTTAGCATGCACCCACGCAGGGTACCTTGTTATCTATCTCTCTATCTGTCAAGGAACTGACTTACTAGTTATGGAGATTAAGAAGTCTCATGACCTACTGTCTGAAGTTGGATACCAACCCAGGGAACCCGGTGGTGCAAATCCAGTCCAAGGGCAGGAGGAGACCCAGAGCCCAGCTCAAGGGGTCAGACAGAGCAGACTGTCCCTTCTTCTGCCTTTTTGTTCTATTCCAGCCTCGGTGGATTGGGTGATGCCCACCCACATTGGAGAGGTTAGTCCATGGATTCAAATGTCAGTATCTTCCAGAAACATCCTCCCAGACATACCCAGAATAACGTTTAACTAGATAGCAGGCTATCTGCAGTCCAGCCAGGTCGGTACAGAAAGTCCACCACCACGAGGCCCTTCTGGCCGTGGGGTCCTGTGTGAGGCTGGCCCGGCCCCTGGTGCCAGTCACTGCCGCTTCTCTGGGGGCTTTGTCTGGTCCGGCTTATATGAGGCCCTGCACCGGCTGCCACAAGGACACACACATCCCCCCGGTGCTGGAAGGCCTTACACAAATGCCTTGCACACTTGAGTTTCATCTTCCTTCTCACCTGCGAGATGGGGCTCCTGACAGAGTGGCGGGATCTCTGAGCCTGTTTCCTCACCTTGAGAACATTCTTTGCTGTTAGGACGGTTAAATTAGACAATACCTGTAAAATATCTGGCCCATACTGCAACTCTTGCTTTAATAATTATCGTAAGTAAGAGCATCTCCCCAGGCGCGTGGGGAAGAACAGCAAGGGCCCAGGGTCTGTAGCAATTCTGAGTCAGGCAGGGCAGAGGCGTGGTTCCAAAGCTTGATCTGAGGTGGGATCAGAGAGTTGTCCAAGTTCACGGGGACCACGCAGCTTGCAGGATCCCAGTCTGTCTCTCTGGCTCCCTAGAGTGGCCTCCAGCCCTGCACACAGCTGAGGTGCTGGACAGAAAACTGAGGCAGAAATTCAGTTTTGAAACCAGATGGCGGGTGTAGACCCTGGCTAGGGATGCAGATGCCCGAGACTCTCCCGGCCCCACCACAGACAGCGTCGGATGTTAAGCACGAGGGACTACATGGCTTCTGGACCCCTTCCTGCTGACACTGTGTTCATCTGTCCAGCCCTGCTCCCTGTCAGGATGGCTTAGAGGAACACTTCTCTAATTGTCTTCCATGAGGTGAAAATACACGTTTCTTGGAAAAAGGAGGAGGAGGGAGGGAAGAAGGAAGAAGAAGATGGGGGAAAGGAGGGGGAGGAAGACAGGAAGGAGACAAGAGCAAGGGGGAGGAGGGAGAGGGGAGGAGGGAGAGGGGAGGAGAGAAGAGCAAGGGGGAGGAGCAAGAGGGGAGGAGGGAGGGGAGGAGGGAGTGAAAGAGGGTGGAGGAGCAAGAGGGGAGGGGGGAGGGGGGAGAGGGGGAGGGGGGAGGAGGGAAACAGTAACAACAAAAGCAGCATGATGATTTGGAGAATAACAAGTTAAATTTCAACAAACTCTATACATGGAGACCCACAGCATCATTATTAGACTCCAGAGCTTTGTGAACTGCCGACAGGAAGTCCCAGACCCATCTGCACAGGCACCATTTTCCGGAAAACACTTTGCAGAGCATAGTTAGGCAACTCCAATACCATGGAGCTCTGATGAGGCTGGGACCTTCAGTGGGGACGTCTGGGCTAGCCAGGCAGAGGAGCAGGGGCGGGCGGGGAGCCCCTTCTTAACACCCCTTGGAGGGACCCAGAGTTTTGAAAGCAGGAGAGGAAAAGGCAGCCTGCTAGGAGCCATGTAGGTCACTGTTCTGGGGAAGACGCTGGCGTGGGCGCCACATCTGATGATGCAGGGTTGCGGGTGGTCATTAACCTTCCGCAGAAGCCAGGCTGGCAGGGACATCAAACATGAGAGGCAGTGGGGCATTTCCGGGAGGGCCATGTCTAGTTCCCACGCCAGCCTGAAAGCCACCCCGCCCAAGTCCAGGGATGTCTGCCCCGTCAGCTCGGCAGGCTCCTCCCAAGACCTGGCTCTGCTTCTGCAGAAGCAGATGCCTTCTCCTCACAGGGCAAAGTCCACAGCATCCCACAGCCATCCTCTCCAATCCTGGGGCCGGGGGCGGGCATCGTGGACCTTCCCCCTGCCCCAGACTTCTTTGGGAAGGCGCTGTCTTTGAGGAAAGTGGCCAGTCGCTTGGTGGCACTCTTGCTGGCCCATTGTCTCTAAGAAACTCTCTTTCTCCTCCCTTGGAGCCCAGGGCACTGCCTGCTGCTCTACATTCACGTCAGCACCTGGGGAGACTGAGTGAGCTCTCTGCCCCTCGGTGAGCCTCAGAGTCCGTACGCAGAAAACGAAAGAGCCAGAAGCTCTTATCCAGCACATTCATCCCGTGATGAAGTGCTAAATGATATGGAAAAACGTTGGCCTGGGCTCTTTTGTTTGGTTCCCAAGGGGAGAACTTGAACCTTGGGAAGAGACAGGCGTCCACTCAGGAGAAAGCAGGTTCAAACACATGGACAAGGAAGCATCTGGACAAAGGATCACACAGGCGAGGCACGAATCCTGGCAAATCTTTATCTGAATCATAGCATTCTCGATTCCCTCGATTGTTGAGGGCCACTTTCTCAACAAGTGCAAACCTCAGGTTCTTGCCTGTAAAACGCAGACAGGATCAATTATCACGCTAATCACCCACTCACCCTTTGAATGGCTGCACCTAAAGGGGTGAAGCTAATGAGTTCAGAGTTCATTGTGGTGGAGCGGCCTCTGGATACAGTGAGTTGCCTGGAGGAAGCCTGTGAGCACAGGGAAGGGAAGGAGGGTGATGAAGGGGAGGAGGTGATGGGCCCCGCTCCAGGGGGCTTCTGGGCTCCCTCCTGTCACTCAGGGACCCAGTCCAGCCTGGGACTCTGACCACAGGCTGGCCCCCAGAGTGGAGCTCTTTCTTGGGCTCACACCGGAAGTCAAGCCAGTGCAGGGGGAACAGGTGGGCCGGGAGAGGGAGCCGCAGGGGAAAGGTCCATCCAAAAGACAGCAGCAAAGAGGGTAAAAGGGAGTGAGTGCTGGACAAGGGGCCAATGCTTCTGCCTGGGCTGATTCCCGACAGGAGCGCGCCCCCTGGTGGCCGGCTCGGGTAATGACCCGGCCCCGCGCTCGGCCCCGTTCTGGTCTGTCTGGGTCTGACCGCCCGGTGCGCTCTTAGATACCAAAGCACATGCGTTATTACGATGGACGGGGAAAGGTACAAGCCACCAGAACGAACTGTGGAGGGGAGGAGGTTAATCTGCTGTATTCCGAAGACCCAGACGGACTCCCACCCCGAGGACTTTGGAGTGGACTCTTCCCGGAAATCCACCCTCTGTTCCCAGGACTCCTCACTCCCTCCATTGCTCACGAGGACATCTGCCGTCTCCCACGCTGGGCTCTGACTTCTGATGTCGAAGACTGAGTCACGCTCAGGCCCAAAGCTGCAGACCTAGTGAATGGCTCTCTCTCCCTGTTGCATGGTAGGCACTGTGACTCCTGACGGCGGGCACGTTGTTTTAACAGACGAGGCCGGCAGTACATGGGCACCCTTAGGGACTGGCAGACTCTTTCTGAACCTTCCCACCACCACCTGCTTCCCATGGTGCTCAGGGCTCCGTGCTCCTGTGGGCACCTGCCCCCTTCAGGGCCAGCTTCTGCTCATGGTCCATGCTAACAGGGGAAGTGCCCACCATAACCACCCGGCTCACCACCACATTTTCCGGTCAGGGCCAGCTTCTGCTCATGGTCCATGCTAACAGGGGAAGTGTCCACCATAGCCACCCCGCCCACCACCACATCTTCCGGTCAGGGCCAGCTTCTGCTCATGGTCCATGCTAACAGGGGAAGTGCCCACCATAACCACCCCGCCCACCACCACATTTTCCGGTCAGGGCCAGCTTCTGCTCATGGTCCATGCTAACAGGGCAAGTGCCCACCATAACCACCCGGCTCACCACCACATTTTCCGGTCAGGGCCAGCTTCTGCTCTTGGTCCATGCTAACAGGGGAAGTGCCCACCATAACCACCCGGCCCACCACCACATTTTCCGGTCAGGACAGACGCATGCACTGCTTGTGGCCGGCTCAGGGTGCCCCAGTGGTCCAGGCAGCTGACCTTGCCAGTATCCAGCCAGCTAGCTTCTCTCCTTCAAGAGCCCAGCAGGGACTAAGCAATGTGCTGCCAGTACCAATTTTGAAGAGCCATGTGTAGACAGGGAGGCATGCATGAGGCTGGGGAGATGGACTCGGTTATGTTTTCAGCTTGTGATGATTACCTTTGCATCAGCGTGGCTGGGCCATGGTGCCCAGATATGTGGTCAAGCACTCTGAGTGTTTCTGTGAGGGTATTTGGGGATGTTTTAAATTACATTTAAACTGGTGGAAATTTGAGGGAGCAGATTGCCCTCCCTCGTGTGGGTGGGCCTTGTGTAATCAGTTGAGGGCCCGACTAGACCAAAAGCCTGATCTCCTCCAAGCAGGAGGGAATTCTGCAGCAGACAGCCTTGGGACTTGAATGGCAACAGCAGCTCTTCCTGCATCTCCAGCCTGCCGGCCCACATTGCAGATTTTGGACTTGCCAGTCTCTGTAATTACATGAACCAGTTCTCAGTTGCATGAGTTAGGAGTAGAGTGGTGACCTAGGGTAGGTCAGGACAGGTTGGCTGGGGAATGATGTTAGCACAGGGCCCGGGGTGTCTGCAGCTTCATAGAGGGGTTTTCTGTAGGAAAATAACTTGCTCCTCATGCAACACAGCAAACCTGATGATAATTCACTGGTGTCAGTGAGAGGACGAGAGGAGGCCAAGAAGCCAATGTGGAAGGTTTTCTGTGTGACCAACACGGTGTGAAACTCAGGTCACAAAAGCTACCTCAGTTCTCTCAGAAACCAGTTCCACGTTATAGTATGAAATTCAGTTGCTTCTTATTTATTTTTAAGTCTGCTTCAAGAAGGCATTATTGAATTTATATTTATGAGTAAATTTATAATATATTTACAAGTTATAAATCTGTAACTTATAAATATCTATATTTTAATTTTATGACATAAATAAATTGATAGATTCATATTTATAAATAAATTCCAGAAGAAATACAGGAATCTGCAGAGACTCAAGGAAGATGTTTGCTTTTAGTTTTCTCATATGTGTACTTTTATTTTTTCTCTTCCTGCAAAACAGATGCCATAGAAAATATGTCTATGCATATTTAGTAGAAAAATAGTCTACTAAAATGTTTAAAATTAAAATCTTCCCAAATAATAAGTTTGCAAATATTCACTATGAACAATTTGGAGTATTTTTAATCTAGACTTTTTTTTAATTAAGCAAAAGCCATTTTGAATGTTATTGAGAATATACAGGAAGTGTCCAACTATATCATGGTTTGATTCTTAATTTTATAAGTATTGGCCAATATCATTACAAACATGTCCTAAATATTATTTCAAATTCTTATTAAAAAGTCCCACTTGATATAAATATTATTTAGGGTATAAATTATATAATCATCTTAGCAAATCATTCTCCATCTTGGTTGATTTCCAATATTATGAAAAAACATCACAAACATTACATTATTTGACTGCTTTCCCCTGCATTTAAGGCTTAAACCAAAGGACAAGGCTCTTTTTCCTACGGAGCTTGGAGGTAGGCAGCGTCTGAGTGACTCCTGTGGTTTCATGGCCCAGGGTCCCTCAGCTGCTTTCTCTGCCTTCCTCTCATCCTTGACATGGGATGAAAACCAGCATCAAGGCCCTGTTTAGTTCTCTAAGGCCAGGCAACTGCAAACTTAATAATGTCACACGAGGAGCTCTGTCGTGCAATTTGGATGTCTGACAGTGCCCTTTAAATGTCACTTCACTGAGATTTCCTTTGTCATTATTTTAATAGTTCCCTTCCTTTCTTGCTCTATAAAAAGTGAGCATTAAATCTGACTTCAAACCTTTAAGACAACCAACTTATTAAGCCAATTTGAAAGGCTGATTCAGCAGGGTCTATAAATCTGAGGCTCTGACACCCCTTGATAACTTCATCTTGCCCCAAACCCCTGGGTCTGTGGCTCCAGTGTGTCCTCAACACATGCTGGGTGCTTGGCGCTGGGTGCTGGGTGCTACTCTAGGCTCTGGGGGCACGCGGAGGACCAGCTGTGGTTTCTTTCATCGAAAAACTCAGTGGACAGAGAGTCAGAAAAGAACGCTGTTCAGTAAGAGGTAGGGGAAAACTGTCAAAGCAGTACCCCAAACTTCCATGTGGAGAACTCAAAAACTCAGAGCACGTTGAATATCAATTTGAAAAATGAAATAAGAGGAATAACCAACAGTTACAAAAGGGTCAATGGAGGGGGGGAGGCAATTACGAAGTCTCAGTGAGTGAGGGGCGGGACCAGGGCCGGACCCCACACTCCTTGGGGCTGGAGAGGGGGTCACTCCTTCCTCCGGGGCTCCCTCGGCAGCCTGGGGGGAAACGGAGCTGCAGCTGGGAGGGAGGCGGGCCTCGGGGCCGGGGACGTAGGGAGGCAGGACCGTGCCCAGGCCAGCATCCTGCTGAGGGCAGCACTCAGCGTCCTGAGACTGCAAATCCTCTTGGTGATCCTGAGAGTGCCTCGTCCTGGCAGCTCTGCTAGTTAGAAATCGTGCCTCCTTGGGCACAGCATTAGCCTCTCTGCCCTTCGTTCCATCCCCTGGACAGTCGGGGTGGGGGGGAGTGGAGGGTGATAGCAATGCCTGAGCTGCCTGAGTATCCGAGGACTGACCAGGGTGACGCGGGCTGTGGGCTGACGTGGAGCCGGCACCCCATCCCGGGG
The DNA here is from genome assembly GCF_033118175.1 of Dama dama. Taxonomy (NCBI): domain Eukaryota; kingdom Metazoa; phylum Chordata; class Mammalia; order Artiodactyla; family Cervidae; genus Dama; species Dama dama. The sequence goes on along the minus strand of NC_083701.1, from coordinate 5,152,364 downwards.
ATAGCGGGCTGAGGCAGGATTGCTGGTGGCCGAGGCCCTGCCACGCACGTCCTTCCTCCTGCCTGCCTCCCCGGTCCTCCTGGGCTTTCTCTCCTGAGCCGGGCCCTCCTGGACACCAGGGCCGCCCGCACGCTGAGCCCAGGCTGCCTTCTGAGCTTGAGCCACTCAAGGAGAACGTGTCCAAAATCTGTAAGCTGGCAGCGAGCACAGAGCCAAGTGCTCCCTGGGCCGGGCCCAGAGACCAGTGATCGCTGCTTGAAGGCCAGCTGAACCCAGGGACCAGCTCGGTGCCACCGTCTCACTCCCTGGGAGTGCTCCCTCTTGGAGGGTCTTTCTCCCTGTGTCTCTGTATGTCTGTCTGTGCCTCTGTCTCCCTCTGTCTGTCTGTCTGTCTGTCTCTATACCTCTGTCTCTCTCTCTCTCTCTCTCTCCCCTCTCAGGTGGAAAGCCGACAGTGTCAGCTAAACCACTTTCAGCTGAGTTTCCTTCCCAGCCTTCCCCCACCCAGGTGAGTCCCCTCCGCTTCAGGAGGCCCCGGGCTCAGAGTGCAGATCCCCGAAGGGAGCAGGGCACAGACACACGCTCGCCAGAGTCCCCTGCATGTCGCGTCCCTGCCCCCGGGCTGCGTGCGCCTACGCGAGCACACACACACCACCACCCCGACACTGCCCTCCGCAGCATCCCCCAGGCCCCTGCCCTGGCTGCCTCCCCGCACTCCCTTGGTCTGAGAGCGGCTCTCGGCGTCTCTGATTTTACCGCCTTCTCAGAAAGGGAAGGCCACGGCTGGAGACGGCCTTTCACGAGTGCCCCCCAAAAAGCTGCCCGGGGAGGGGCACAGGTGGGCAGAAAGGCAAATACGTTAACAGAAGGCGCAGCTCCCCCTGCTGGCAGGGCCGGGGATGACGGCCAGGACAGGCCTGCGGACCTGGAGCCTGGTCAGCTTCTCCAGGGCGGAAGGACAGAACTAGTGGCCTGCTGGTCAGACTTCACCTTTAACGTTTTCACTCTCAATGTTGTTATTATTATTACCTGTGTGGTATTAAACAAAAATCTGAATTCACGATCACCATTTAAACATCTTGAAATTTCGCATTCAAGCTCGCCTACCCAGGGCTTCCCAGATGGCTGAGCGGTAAAGAACCCACCTGCAATGCTGGAGGCTCAGCAGATGCAGGTTCGATCCCCGGGTCAGGAAGATCCCCTGGAGGCGGGCATGGCAACCCCACTCCAGTCTTCTTGCCTGGAGAATCGCATGGACAGAGGAGCCTGGCGGGCCACAGTCCATGGGGTCTCAAAGCGTTGGACACGACTAAAGCAAGTGAGCCCACGTGCGCATCGCCTGCCTAGCTTCTCTGTGAAGCCACAGTGAGCGCGCACGTCCCCCGCGGGCAGGGCAGGACGGACTGGCGCCGAGGAGCCCCCGGCCCAGGAGGAAGGGCGTGGCGCACGCCCCACCCCGCCCCGGTGTCTCCCCACCCTCGGGAGGCACCTGGCCCTTCTGTACACTGGAGTTGGCAACAGCTGCTTTGAAACACCCCTGCTGTATCCCGTGGGGGAGATGAGTGCCTGGCGGGGACCGTGAGGACCGTCTGAGCTGACCTGGACCCCAGGCCGCTGACTCTGCGGTTCTGTGTCCCTCGAGCCTCGGCTCCAATCCCACACTCCAGGGCCAGAAGCCGCTGGTCTGTCACAGTCCTGTCGTCGCGAATCCCGGGCCACTTCAGCCTGTGCTCCGCACGCGGTCGTGACTCATCCGCCGCCACTGACGTCCTGCGAGTGTTTACGGGTGTCAGACGTAGGCTGGATGCTGTGGTCCCAGGAGGGGTGACAAAGTGAACCACACACGACCCTGCCATTCAGGGGCCCACCGCTGCCGCAGAAAGAGCCGAGGACTGGAATTCTGCCGTGACGCCGCCCAGCTGCGGGAGTTGAATGAGTGAGTCATTCGGCTCTGAGCCTCAGTCTCCTCGTGTGTGACCCCGGGGCTGTGGGTCCTTTCCCCAGGGGTTGTGGGAGCACGCGTGTGAGAGTGGGCACGGCTGTGGTCTTGGGGTCTGCGTGCTCCCGGGCCCGCCCACCCCGGCACACCCCCACGTGCGGGGCGGGGACCTGCACTCCCCGGACAGCTTTGGTCCTGACTTACCAGTTGGGGGCGGGCTCCGAGTCCCCAAGAGCCAGCCTGGAGGGCAGCTGGAGGAGGGGAGGCCGGGTGCTTCCCCCTTTCTCTTCCTTTGGGCACAGACTGGCCACGCTGTGTCTCCTCTCCTGTCCCAGGGCATCTACGGTGGCTTTGGCTGCTTCCCGAAAGCCCTGGTTCCCAGGATCTGCTGGTGTAGCTTTGGTGCGTAGAGATACCCTTACAGTTTAATTGTCTGTCCAGCCTCTGGGGAAAATTCAGAGCTTGCATATGGAAGACGAGTGCAGAGAAAAAGACAGCGAACTGTGCAGTCAGGCAAGAAAAGGGAAATTTATTAGAGGGAAATGAGAGGGCAACTGGCCCTTGAGGAGAACCAGCGTCCTACCTTTCTGATGAGGTCTTTCTTTATACCCCACTAATGAAAAATTCTCTGAAGGGATGCTTAATTTTTAGCCTGCAGTTGAGTCCTGTGGCCACATAGCTGGAGGTCTGGAATCTGGAGGTCTCATAGCTTTGAGAAGGTAGGTGCCAGTGAGAAAAAGAATGTCGTTTGGGCAATTTGGTCAGTCTGAAGGGTCACTGTGATTTTACTCTTTGTTTGCGAGGTCAACATAATGAGCCATCTTAACAATGAGCCCCCATGTAGACCCTTCAGTATACACACAACCAGCTCCCCACCAAAGAAGGCCAGTGCTCACAGCCGGAAAGAACAGTCCGTAAATTCACCGTCCAGTCCTCTGCTTGGGGTTTCATTGTGAAGCAGGGTTTCTGATTTCCTTAAGAAAAAGTGTCCCTTTTGTTTTGCTGGACTTTGTTATTCTTGTGTTTTCTAAAAGGAAGCTATGGATACAGCTGCTCTGCCAACATAACCAGTGGACGAACCGCAGTCTTCACTTGGACAGAAGACGGGGCCCGCTGAGATATGTAAGACTCTGGAGCCTCAGACACCCAGAGACGTCTGTGTATTGTCTTGGGATCCCGGGATGCAGGAATGATGGGGGGCTTTAGGGCTCATCTCCTTCAACCTATACCCCTTCCTTGGGAGTCTGCTCCTCAGCCTCCCTTTCTGGGTAGCCTCAGCTTGAATGCCTCCAGGAATGGGGAGCTCAGTTCTTTCCTTGACAGCCTCTCCCTTCTGGGGCAACTTGAGCTGCCAGAAAATGATGCGTCTCACTGGAGAGGGTGGTTCCTCTGTGGTTTTACCCACAGAGCCTTGTCTTCCCAACTGGGTACCTTCTCCACGACACCCATCTATGTTTGAAGTCGGGATCCTCTGAGCACGCTGTTGCTACACATTCTTGTAGGTTCCAGGTGGGCCTGTGACCTTAGCTAGAGGATCCCTTCCTCATTCAGAAGGAAAGGATGAGAACAACTCCTACCTCATAGAGCTGATCCACACACTTCAGTGAGCAGCAGGTGTGGAGTGACCACATGTCCGGGGAATACAGCACCCTCTGCACGCTGGCGGGTCAGTGTGACGGCAGCGCTCTCAGGACTTTGCTGTTAATGACTTTCACGGGCAGTTCCCCTGACACCTGCCTGTTTTCTTAGGGCTGCCAAGTGCTGCTTCTTCACGTCACCCTCCGCTAAATTCACCCCTCTCCGAGTTCAGATTCCTGCAGATAAAATTAGAACCACTATACAGGCTCAGAGATCTGAGGCCAAGTTTTAACGGTTTAATGTGTGGGGAAATGCTGACACAAATCCGGATTTAAGGTGCCAGAGCCTGACCTCCCTTATCCTTCCTCCTCAGATCCAGGGTAGACCAAAAAAATTAAAGTGCATAAGTGTCTGGAGCCCAATGCACAGCCTGAATGTCAAAAGAAATTGATCTTTTTTATTGAGATATGATCCATATACCATATGTCGACTTAAAAAATGCACAATGAGAGCTGTAAGTTAAATTTTGTTTGGTGCAAAATGAGGACCGCAGCCCAGGAGACAGACAGCAAGCACCTCAGATAGCTCTGAAGACCTGCTCCAAAGAGGCAGGGAGGACAGTAGACATGTGATTTTGGTGAAGGAGGAGTACGTGCAATCAAGTCCGTATTTTTGTTTTAAATTAATTGAGTTATTATAATTGGAGGCTAATTACTTTAGACACCACCCTTATGGCAGAAAGTGAAGAGGAATCAAAAAGCCTCTTGATGAAAGTGAAAGAGGAGAGTGAAAAAGTTGGCTTAAAGCTCAACATTCAGAAAACTGAGATCATGGCACCTGGTCCCACTTTATGGGAAATAGATGGGGAAACAGTGTCAGACTTTATTTTTGGGGGCTCCAAAATCACTGCAGATGGTGATTGCAGCCATGAAATTAAAAGATGCTTACTCCTTGGAAGGAAAGTTATGACCAACCTGGAGAGAGGCGTGGAGGCGGTGGTGTCCGGGAGGCTAGCCCTGAGCTGGTCATGTGCTGACGGCTCTTTGTACTGTCCTCAGTATAAGCATTTTTCTCTAAAGCTCCAGCTACAATGCTGCCTCCCCAGTCCCTGACATCCAAGCCATGTGCCAGCCACTGCATAAGCCTGGGTGATGCTCTTCCGGCCAAGTTTTCAAGTCAATTCCAGAGAGTGGCTAAGGTCTGGCCCAGTGGGAGCAGAGAGCTGGTCAGATCTGCCTGCTCCCCGGGTCCAGTGGGGCTGCCTGCCTGTCTACCTGCCTCTCGGGACCTCCTGCCCTGCCTCGGGCCACGCAGAGCAGGAGCAAGAAGGCTGAGGGAGGGGTGATGTGGTGTTCAGACCAAACCCTGTCGTCATCTTCCCCAGCACCAAGCTCAGAGCTGCCGGGCACTGCCCGCCGGGGTCACACTGAAGCACTGGCGATGCTTGCTGTGGGTCTTGGACCAAGCTGACACTCTGCTCCTCCCAGTGCCCTCCGGGTGGTCTGTCTGCTCCTGGCCAGCACCAATCACCATACAGGCATCTCAGATTCCATTTTCCTATAAACAGCGCCCCCCACCCCCTTTCAATGGACTCGAGGCTCTGCGGTCCCTTCATTAACCACAGTCAGAATGACTCCTTTTCATCTCCATTCAGAACACTGTCGCAGTTCACTGTAATCATTTGTTTACATTTCTGCCTTTGCCAACCCAGAGGGCAGAGGATGACCCGACGTCAAAGCTCTGTGACAGCTGCCTGGGCTCCCTGGGCCCAGAGCAGGGAGGGCTGAGGGCTGCTCCGTGGCACGGATGAGCTCTGACCCAGGTCTGGAAAGATGGGGATGGTTTGTGAGGCTCGTGACTGGAGAAGGCATTCCAGTAGGGAGCAGTGATGTGGACACATGCACAAAAAAACATTTGAGAAAGGCCTTGATCGAGTTTAGAATCTGCCTGCAATACAGCAGATCTGATTTCAGTCCCTGGGTTGGGACGATCTCTTGGGGAAGGGAATGGCAACCCACCCCAGTATTCTTGCCTGGAAAATCCCATGGATGGAGGAGACTGGTGGACTACAGTCCATGGGGCCACAAGAGTCAGACACGACTTGGTGACTAAACCACCACCACTCTACAGGATGACAGCATTTAGGTTCAAAAAGCCGGATTGATATCATCCATCTGAAAAGTGATAGAAGTAATTATAATTACTATAATTAATTTAATTATAAACACCAGATCTGGTTACAACAAATTTCTTGAATTTTCTATTATATCGGTATTTCTTGTCTATAAGGAGATACTGTCATATAGATGTGTAGCTATAGATATATAGCTATAACCTTTCTGATTTTATAATTACTTGCCCTCGTGTTACTCTTGAGCAATTTAAAATAACTTACCTGGCAAGACATGAATCACCACAAATTTAAACTGACTTCATTTTTTTCCTTTTGAATGCCAACCCCACAAGCCCATTTGCAGGGCTAGAAAGAGTAAGTAGAGATATTCAAGTCCCATTCCTCTTGGTTAGCTGGGTTTATTACTGGTTCGTTTATTCACAGTGGCAGGGGGTTGACCCATCCTTCCACTCCTGGGCCTTAAGCTTCTAATTGGAATGTGTGTTGTGTAATGAGGTTTACTGTTTACCAGCTGCTTCTTGAAGGGGCAAACCCCCAAAACAAAATGATATTTTTCATTTTTATTATTTTACCTGTGGCAAGAGAGGGAACGGAAGGGCAAAATCAAGGTGAGCTTTTAGAAGTGTCTCCATACCAGGGATTTGGTCTTCATTCATTTCCATGTCTTCATTTCTCCATAAGGATTAGCTTTCTTCCTCAGGTAGAGGAAGAAGTGACTCCTTCTTAAGGCGAATTCCAGAGATGACTCCGTGGAGGAGGTGCCGTTTGAATTGGGCCCTGGAGGGTGAGTAGAATTCTGATGTCCCAGATTGCAGGGCCAGGTGTGGCGTCTCTGCACATGGCCCACCGCCGCCACCATCTTGGTTAAGGTGGTGTCACACACAGCATCCTACACATGTCCATCTTTCATCAGGAACTCTGGACTAAAGCAAGGCCTCTCTCTGCATGTCGCCCCCTGTGAACCAGTGAAACTAGACCAAGCACAAAGGAAAAGAAAAGGTTAGACTTTATTTTATCACCAAGACTAAGTTTTTATTCCCTGGAATTGTTCATGGGCTTTGCAGTGACACAGGGTGGGAAGAGGTGGGGAGAGCTCTGTTCTGGGGCTTTCAGACACCTTCAGATCTGCACAGGCTTCTTCCTGTGGTCCAGTCGGAGTCAGTTCAGGGCAGTTGACCACCACATACCTCTTGAAGTCCGGCTGCAAACATCTCTATCAAATCCCAGCTGCCTTTGGAACAAGCACAGAGATAAATCGAGGCAAGGCTCCTTCAGCTCTCAGGGGCCGGGAGGGTGACAGCTATAGCTGTGATTCTCAAAAAAAGCAGCAGTTGCTCTGATAACAAGGGTGGGGACGTGTGCACATTTTTGTGGTTTCAACAAAGTTCTTGTTCATGATTGCCCAACGATCTTGTTTGTCTAGATCCATCATGGGCAGAGTGGTCTTGCCTAAAGTGGACATTCTGTGAAATGTTTGGGTTCAGCAGGAAAGCCCACGGCCTGCCTGAGGCCAGGGGCTGCCTGCCTGGTTCTCAGCTCTGAGGTCACAGCTGAGTGGCTAGTTTGGTGGCTTCAGTAGACAGCCGGGGAAGAGGAAGCACAGGCATAGACTCAGCAGGGAGGGAGAATGACCATCTGGGGAAGCACAGGGGCTCAACGGCGTGAAGCAGGAGTGAGCTTGGACTCTAAAATTAGAGCCTAGATCCCTTGGACTTAAGAGCAAAATGTCATTTATTTCTAAGCTTCGTTCCCAGGGAGCAAGTAACAGTAACTTTGTGGAGGCATTTGTGAAAACAGAGAACTTGCTGTCTGGTACCTTGGGCAGAGTCCACAGGGATGCTCCTTCTAGAGATATTCAGGAAGTGGCACCATCTTCAGCTGGACAGATTAGACAGATGACCCACAATGGGTGGACACCCCTTAACAGGGTGTTGTTTGGTGAGCAGAGCACAGGCAGGATTTCAGTGGCCACAGGCTCAGGCTGGGGGCATCTTTGTGCAGTGCACAGATCAGGAGCTGGGTTCCTCCCAGGGGTTCTGGGGAAGGATCTGTCCTTTGCCTTTTCCAGGTCCTGGAGGCGCCTGCTCTCCTCGGCTCATGACCCTCTTCCTCCATCTTCAAGTCCAGCCACAGTCTTGCCTCTTTTGTTTTCCTCACTGACTATAACTAGGAGATGTTCCTTGGTACTAAAGATCCACGTGATGAGACTGGGCCCGCCTGGGTACTCCAGGATAACACCCCCAACTCCATCTCAAGGTCCTTAGCTATCATCACATGTGCAAAGTCTCTTTGTCCATGTAAGGGCATATATTCAAGCTTCTGGTTATGAAGTCATGGACATCTTTGAGGGACTATTACCCTGCCTCCTCCAGTGGCCTCTAGCCACTAGCTGGGAAGAAACTGAGGCCCTCAGACTGACAGTCCTCAAGGAACGGCGTGATGCCGGCAGCCACATGGGCCAGGAGCAGAACCGTCCCCAGACCAGCCTCAGTCCAGTCCCAACAGAGACCTTGGTTGAAGCTGAGGGTGCCTGGCCTCCTAAGCCACACGAATGGAGATAGTACATGTGTGTTGCTTGAAGCACCTGAGATTGTGGTAATATTTTTCTACAGCGATGGTTAACTGATACATTATACAAAAGTCTAAGTGGCTTTGGTCTTGCCTGTTTTCCAAACCCATCTGCCATCATCCTCCCCTCAACCAGTGCATATTAAAATTCACAGAAACACACACACAAAGCCACCTACAGTAAATACACATTTTCATTCTTTACAGAAAACATATGGTTTCATGCTTCTGTGCTCTGACATTAAAAGAAGATTTTCCAAATGAAAATAAGCAAAGGCTATTTACTTTGAACTTGCTCTAGCAAGGGAGGCAACCACCATCTCTTACATTTGGCAGAGAATCAAGGCAGAGGAGTGGGAAAGCTTTATAGTAGAGGAAACACAAAAGTTCAGATGTCCCCTGATTGGAGGCTGTTGGCCTGGAGAAGCTGGAGGTGGACTACCTCCCTCCAGTGGGACAGTTTAGGGGTGACTATTGTTTTATTCCATTGGGTCCTAAGCTGGAAATGGGTGCAATAATTAGGGAAGCTGTCAGTTATTAAACAAGACCTGGCCATGTGGGGCTGATTGTGATGGGGTTACTGTTTGGCTTCCTGAGTTGGTTGCTAGAGACAGTAGTTTGACCTCCTGTAGGTCGTGGGTTGGTTTCCTGTTTGTTGTTGTTGCTCAGTCTGTGTCTGACTCTTTGTGACCCCATGGGCTGTAGCCTGCCAGGCTTCTCTGTCCATGGGAGTTCCTAGGCAAGAATACTGGAGTAGGTTGCCATTTCCTTCTGCAGGGGATCTTCCCCAACCCAGGGATTGAACCCGTATCTTCGGCATTGCAGGCGGATTCTTTACCACTGAGTTACCTGGGAAGCCCCTGAGTTGGCTTTCTGGATGGCCTGTAGATTGATGTTACTGTATATAGTTACTCTGTGTGTGTGTATTTCCTTTTCTATATTGAGTCTCCCAGCACTTTTTCATGTGCTATTCTCTACCTTCGGTTGAATGTGTGTTTGGCAGTTGAGTAGGGATGGGAGCTCTGGGTAGAGAGAAGCACTTCTGTGAGGCCTGCTGCGACCACCCTGACTTTTGTAATCTCTTTGGTAGCATGTCCACATCAGGATTGAATACCACAAACCACGTTATTTTATTGGCATATGTTTTTCTCCCCAGTTTGATCATGAGCTCTATTTCTCCAGCGTCCAGCCCACAGCCTAGTAACTAAGTGCTCAGTAAATGTCTGCTGAGTAGTTGTAAAAGATAGCTAGGGCCAGTGACAAAGTAAATATTCCTGTATTCTCCATCCAACCCAAGGATTTCATTTTTCTCTTAACCTGAAGCCATGGAGTCATGCAGTCTTGGAATCGGAAGGCATCTAGCTCATCTTAGGAAAGAGAAGAGGAATGATGGTGAATCTTGCCCAGACTCCTACACAGGGAGAGTCTAGACAAGAACTCAGAGGCAAGAAAGACCCCAAGGCCTGGGTGCTTTCTGGTTTTCCATTCATCCTGGAGACCTAGGGATGCTGGAGAGCTAGAACCAGAGTGCAGAGGGTGGGGGCCTCTGTCTCAGTGAATAAAGAGATGCTGGCACACAGAGGCTGTTGTTTATATACAAGAATGCATTCATGAATAATGGAAAATCACTCATCACCTAGCAACTAGTGTGATTCACACTTTTCAAGGAATTAATAGCATAATCCAGGAAGGCACTAGACAAAAAGCTGGCACTGCAGAATTATGTGAGTGTACCACTTTCTCTGTCCATGTTATCATTAGCACCATGTTATGAAAACACAGACAGTTATAAATATTCAAAGTCATGGTGGTGGTGATGGTGCTCAGTCGTGTCTGACTCGTTGCAACCCTATGGATTGTATGTGTAAATTTGTTGTCATGTAAGGAGTTCAACAGGAAATGCATGCCCACAGCTGTTATTTCTTTGACTTCCTTGGTCCTTAACCCAGGTAGTGGGCATGTTCAGAACTTTCCTTTCTTTTTGAATCTATTCAAGTCCCTGTATGGTTAATTAAAAACAATGGCATCATCTCGGCTGTGATGGAGCAGTCCGATGTCAACAATCCAACTTGCTAATTAGCAAGGGGAAGAGGGATTTGTCTGTTTTCAAGTTGTCTATTCTACAACCAGTAGAATTCAGAGGAGATGCACCAAGGAAAGTCCAACATGCAAAATTTTGTTTGGAAAACTCTGAATTTTGAACTGTAACTTGGATTTCTTCAGATTTGGGCCTCTTGCATTATTATTGTTGCTGCTAAGTAATAATTAATAACTGAATAATAGTTATGTTAGCCATAATAGTAGTAGTAATAATAATAGGAGGGAGCATTTTAGAATGTGTGTTCTGTCTTACACCATCATTGTGCCAGGCGTGTTCCTACAACACTAGGGTTTTCTGTGGAAAATGCTTCCAGTATGTCAGAGATGTATTGAAAAACTGAATATTCTAGTACTTCCTTGGAGATTTAGAATAGTCACCAGAAAGATCCCTTTAGGAGTCATAAAGTTTAAAAAGAATAGTTTCTTCTTAGAGATGTTGAACCATGTTTGATAATGCATCAGTTAATATGTGCAATATCTATTAGCATCATGGAGCTGGTATTTCTTGGAATAGATTTAGATATTTTAAGCACTAAAAACAAACTACTAACTAATCATTCCAGATAAGAAAAATGAGACCCACTGGGCAAGGTGATGTGTGTAAAGCCAACAAGTAAATTCCATCCCTTTAAACTGCACTTCTATCTGTCTGACCCCAAAGTCCATACTCCCTCGGGCTTCACACTGCATACTGTTTATAGCAGCAGTTATTCCGATAGCCAAGACATAGAAGCAATCTAAATGTCCATTGACAGATGAATGGGTAAAGAAGATGTGGTACATATATATTCATTGGAATATTACTTGGCCATTAAAAAGAATGAAATAATGTCATCTGCAGCAACATGAATGGACCTGGAGATTATCATACTAAGAAGTCACATACTAAGTAAGTGACTTACTTCACTTAGTAAGCCAGAGAAAGACAAATATCATATGATATCACTGACATACAGAATCTAAAGAAAACGATTGGTTGTTGTTGTTCAGTTGCTAAGTCATGTCCAACTCTTTTCAACCCCCTGGTGATACAAATGAACTTATACATAAAACAGGAATAGACCCAGAGGCATAGAAAACACACTTATGGTTACCAAAAGGGAAAGGGGAAGGGGATAAAAAAATTAAGCCTTGTATTTCATAAAATTTGTACATGTTGTATAGTGACATTAATGGGGGGAAATTTGTGAATATGAGAGGCATAATCAGATAAAAAGAAGAGAGATACATAAGGCTTCTTGTAGTAAAAATGGGAATATTCTGTCTTTTCCTTACCCCAGACAGGGCTGTTTATTTAATTAAACATGGATTTCTTCCAAAATGAAATATTTGAAGACAAAACAGTTAAGGGTGTTGGATGCTGGAAATACGCCCAGATCTGTTGAAAGCAGCTCAGAACAAGGGTGAAAACAGGGAAGACAAGGCGCAGTAAGTAGTGGCTTGGGGAGAAGTACACAGGCGGGCAATTTCCTGCTCTGATGTTTTTCACAAAGGCCCACTCCCAAACGGAGATACCGACTTGGAACATTGCACGTTGTCATTTTCTACAGGGAACTTGAAGCTAATAGTGATTGTGGGCTTGTTAAGATCATGAACCTCAGGCGTGTTCAATCCATTTCTGCTTTCACTCAGCATATGCTCAGTATTTACTAAGAGAAGTCAGGTTTCATTGGAGAAAAGCCTTTCAGCCAACCTTCCCGTGATGTCTGTGCTGGTGTCCATATTTTACAGATGGGGAAGCCAAGGCTCGGAGAAGTTAACCAGCTTCCTGGTGAGGCAGCTTGTAGTTTCCAACTGTGGGTCATAACAAAAGTCCATGCGCTCTCTGGACCATGTGACCCACGGCTCCCCAGTCAGGAGGAGTGTCCATCCCCTCCCCTGGAAGCCAGGCGGATCTCGGTGACTGCCTGGACCAAGACACTGAGGCAGAAGTGACCCGTGGAAGGAAATAGTTTCTTCCTAACTCTTTCTGGAGCCATTCGTTCTTGGAGCTCAGCCACCATGCCTTAAGGAAGCCCAGGCCACACAGAGAGCCCTCAGGTAGGTGCTGCAGCCGATAAGCAGCCCCAGCCAGCAGATACAGGAGCGAGGGGACCTCCAGACAGACTGCCCCAGCCACGTCTGGCTGCAGCGGGGTGGCTACCTCCCAGTGAGAGCCTCTAACTGAGTCCAGTCGGCCCCAGACCAACAGAAGTCATAGCATTACGAGTCGTAGTAGCAGTAATAATTAACTTGGGTTTTTTTTTTTAAACTGCATTAAAGCAGCTGGGGGCCTTCCGTGGTGGCTCAGACAGTAAAGACTCTGCCTGCATTGCAGGAGACCCAGGTTTGATCCCTGGATTGGGAAGATCCCCTGGAGGAGGAGGGCCTGGCAACCCACTCCAGTATGCTTGCCTGGAGAATCCCAAGGACAGACGGGCCTGGTGGGCTACAGTCCACAGGGTCACAAAGAGTGCACACAGCTGACTGACTAGCACTACTTCGCTAAAGCAGCTGGGAGCGTGGAGTGGGGCGAGGTGGGGTCCGGGGCAGGGAGAGCGGGCCGGCGGACAGTGTAGGTGAGAGCCGCTGGGCAACAAACCGGGGCAGCGATGGAGCCGGGAGAGGAGACCGCACGGCCGGCGGGGACGGCGGTGGGCTGGCGGGGGAGAGGGGGCCTTCGGGGAGGATGGCAGGCGGTGCCTAGCTGAGACAGGACACGTTGGGGCGGTCAGCTAGGATGCAGAGCGACAGGACAGATGCCACAGGAAGCCCCAGCCTCAGGGGAGCAAGAATGGGTCTTAACAACATGAACATAACAATCCCCACTCAAAAAAAAAAAAAAAGTTAAATTAACGACAGGCCAGGAAAAGATTTTTTCCCCAACTTCCAAAACAGACACATGATTAATATCAGTAATAAAAGGTAAAATTCCTGAAAATAAAAGAGACACTAAACGGAGTACAGATATGAGCTGAGGCTATAAATAGGGCTACTGACAGATGGGGAAGTCAAAATTACTAACGTGTTTAGTGAAAACATCGCGACTCAGTAATTTAAAAATGCTAATAGAAAGAAAGGTACAACTTTTTATCCTGACAACAACGACAAGGAGGTATGATGGGGCGTGTGGGAGGGAGCGTGGGGGAAGGGACGCTGACGGCCTCTGAGGGCGGGAAGGCGGGCGAACCAGCAGAAATAAGACGGCGCGTGGCCGGCTGTCCATTTGCGGTAGCAGGGGGTAGAAGGTGCCCAGTTGCCCATCTGTGGCAGAACAGACAGGCGAGCTGTGTGAACACACTGTGGACACGGAGCAGTCAGAAGCGCAGACCAGAGGAACACCCCATAACACGGCTACGTCTTAGACGTGCTGAGTGAAGCGTCAGCAAGACATCGTTAAGGCACATTCGAAATACTACGTACGCAGAAAACAACTTGACACATTTCCCGAAGATGCCCACATCTGCAGGGGATGACAGCAAACACCCAGCAGTTACCCCTTGGGAGACAAGGGCTGTAAGTGAGGAAGGACCAGAGGAGGAGCCAGACACGCTGAGAGATGGAGACAGAGAGAGAGAGAAGATGGGGAGCAGGGAGAGGAGAGAGCAGAAAGGCCAGCACAAGCCTGAGTCGGGACTGAGCAACACAGCCGGTCCCGGTCTCTGCACCTGAGGTTCCTGCACCCTCCAGGGCGGGGGCCGAGACGGTCCAGTTGAGGAGACACTGATGAAGTTGCGTTTGACGTGGGCCTGGGCCCTGCAGCTGTTGAAATTCAGGAAGCATGTGGAGAAGTGCGACCAGAGATCGTGAGAGGGGAGAATCCGGAGAGAGAGCCCGATGCAGCCCAGGAAGGGTCCCCGAGGGAGGGAGATATCCCTAGTGGGGTGGTAGGGTAAGCTGGCCCATCTCGGGGCTGAGAGCACTGGTCGCCAACAGGCTGGAAACAGAAAACCAAGGGGCTGCAGGGTGAAGGCGCTGGGGAGGGGGGCGAAGAGTGACTCTGGGGTCAAGCATCTCTGGGGGTGCTGAGCGAGCAGCGCTGAAGACGGCGTAGAACCCCGTGAGGAAAGGGCAGACACCACCTCCTGCCTTTGTCCAGGTTCTGTGGCTCTTCTTACCAGATGGTGCCTGGGTTTGGTGGGTGTGGTTAGGGGCTGTGGAGAGCCACAGGGGAGACCGAGGGGTCCCTCTCCCCCTTCTGCCCCTGTCGGGGTATGCGGGTCACCGTTCAAGTCACTTCTCGTCTCCCAGTTCTGTGGGGATGAAACACCGGTGATTAGCATTCCATGCACCGTCCTTCTGCAGCTTCTGTCAGAGGGCACACGTGGCGGTCCTTTCAGACGCACGCTGCTCTGAGCACGGTCACTCTGACGGCTGCTGCTCTACTTCCTGTCTGTGGGTTTTTCCCTCCTAGACATTTTATACAAATGGAAGCTAGCTCTGTGTTCTTTGAGGCTGGCTTCTTTCACTTGGTGCAGCTTTTTTTTTAAAAAAAAGCTTTCAGTCCTTTGTTAATTTATCCTCACATCTCTCTCGAGTGTTTACTGTTATGTCCAGGATGGGCTGTTTGGAAGAAAGCCAGTCGTCTTAGTCTCTGATCACTGGGGGAATTGGAGCACAGGTATTTCAGAATCGATGGATGCCTCAGAATGTCATCCACCCCCGTCAACCTAGAGACAAGGATGCAGAAAGGCAGAGTGACTTCCCCAGAGTCTCAGAGTGGCGGGGCTGGGCAGAGGCACGGCGGGGACCAGCCCTCCTGACTCTCTCAGCATCCCTGCTGCCCCCTGCAAGCTACGCAGTTAGAGCAGCTGGGGTCTTCTCACTGCAGGTCTTCTGCAGTTTTCCCCAACATTTAATTCTCACAAAGAGCTGTGGTATAAATTATCTGAGGGAGCAGGCAAAGACGGTGTGGGATAATGGAAAATAACTGAACTCAGGGCCAAGATGAGCATTTTTCTCCCGTCACTCCTCCAACTCACTGTATGAAAAAATTCCTTTCCCTCTCTGGCCTCAGGAAAGCACAAAAGTCTCTCTAAGATCTCTTCCGTCTCTGAACTTCAGCAGTTTAGGTTTCAGTTCAGCAAAGAATCTGTTCTCCAATCTCACAAAATGTCTTGCTCTTTATGTGTCTGACATCGTCATGGGAGCTAAACGATACCATCGCCCATCCTCATTTACCCTGAGAGGCCAATGAGATGTCCGCTGAGCTTCAGGGAGAGGAAATGGGTCTTGGGCTGCTTGCCTTGAAGACACCTGGAACCCACTGAATGGGGCCTGGCCCGATATCTGAGGCTTCCTGCAGCCCATGGAGACATGGAACCCACTGGATGGAGGGGTCTGACCCCACCCCGGGGCTCCCTTCAGCCCGTGGAGAAGCACGGGCAGCAGATCCCAGGGCCCTCTCCTCTGGTTAGCAGGACTTCCAATGTCAGAAATGTGTGTGGCTCCTCCGCTTCTGGCTGTTGCCTCCAGTAGGTCTCTCAGGCAGGCCCGTCTTTGTGGTGTAGGATGTGGAATTCTGAGCTGGGTAACAAGACCTGGAGCTGGATTTTGACTTCATGGGGAAAAGCACTGGGGCAGATATATTCAACACTTGTTGAAGGGTGTCTTGCTGATTGCTTTTTGTTTAAGGCCTACAGCAGATTCCATGCCCCCTACCCCCACCCCTCCTTATAGATCAGGAAAGAGCTGAGAATCTAATGATGCCTCAGGCCTCTAACCCAAGCACAGGGTAGAGTCAGGGCTCCAAACTAGCCTGATGCCAGAGCCTGAGCTCTAACTCACATGAAGGGACACCTTCCACTTAAGGCCCAGATCTGTGATCTGGGAAGTATCTGTGTGTGTTAGCCCCTCAGTCGTGTCTGACTGTGACTCCATGGGCTGTAGCCCGCCGGGTTCCTCTGTTCATGGGATTCTCCAGGCAAGATGCTGGAGTGGGTTGCCATTTCCTTCTCCAGGGGGTCCTTTCAACCCAGGGATTGAACCCAGGTCTCCTGCACTGCAGATGGATTCTTTACTGTCTGAGCCGCAGGGAAGAGTGATAACCAAATGCCAAGCCGGCCAGCCATCCAAATCAGCATCTGCAATAGATGATCGGAGAGGATATGTCAGCTTCTAATGCATGCTTAAAGTGTGACAATCCCTGCTCCCAAGTGGCAAGGCTGGAGTTAAAACTCAGGGTTCTGACTGCACAGTTCAGCGCTGGTACCACTGAGGCAACCTGCGGCTCAGCGCGACCTCCATCCATCCAGACGGGGTGGGAGCTGCCTGGGAAGCACAGCACACTTTGTCACTTCAAATATACATATATTTCAAGGGTTTGGCAATGAATCTTATAAAAGCCACCCCCACACCACCCCTGGAATCAATTAGACATATTTCTTAGACTAGAGGCGTGTGTCAGCTGCAGTCTTTTCCTCAATCCAGTGGAAACAACAGCAGTAACTCCATGCCTTGGCATTTCTCAAGGCATCACTGAGCAGCTGATCCTGCTCGTATCCACTGAAGAGGTGTGCTTCCCCCTCACACTCTGATGATGTGAGACTCCTGGGGACATCATGACACCTGATTTGGTGGTTCAAGAAGTTCTATATCATGTTCTGACTTGCTGGAAGGGATTAATTGCAGAGATTCAGCTTAGTGAGAACTGACCCTTTCTGTTAGTGGTAGGAATTCATTCACATATCTGTTAATTCTGTTAGTGGTAGGAATTCATTCACATATCTGTTAATTCTGTCCCGCCTCCTCTTTGCCAGAGACAGAAGGCAATGGTGAGCAGAAGCAGATTCGGGGTCTGCATGCACAGGGCTCCCTAAACACACCCACTGGCAGAATCATCTGACACACCAGGAGCTGGAGACGGGGAGGGGGGCTGTCTTAGGAACAGGGGGTGTCTGCTGCAGGGCGACCAGAGCACTGAGCTTTGAGAAGGAGGCGACATCGGTCAAGAAGACCCGGGGTGAGCTTCTGTGCCAGACCACGCAGGGCCCTACGGGCCAGAGGAGAGATTTGGCTCCGCATCCTCAAATCACTGAAAACCCAAAGAAAAGGTTTTAAGCGGGAGTGAGGATGGGAGATGGTCTTCCCTAGTGGCTCAGACAGTGAAGAATATGTCTACAATGCAAGAGACCTGGGTTCAGTCCCTGGGTCGGGAAGATCCCCTGGAGAAGGAAAGGGCAGCCCATGCTAGTATTCGTGCCTGGGAAATCCCGCAGACAGAGAAGCCCACGGGTTACCGTCCATGGGGTTGCAAAGAGCTGTACACGACTGAGCGACTAAGCATGCACAGAAGCAAGGATGGCAGATGTAGTCAAATCTATGTTGTGAAGTAAGGTAACCAGGAAAAGATAGTGACAGATACAACTTGGAATCTGGAATACAAGCAGGTTCCTGGGTCTGGAATGACCAAGGTCTGAGTTAGCACAAAAGTCTGGTCCAGATCATCACGCCCCCAAAGCAGGGAGAACTCGGGGTGTAGGATTCTGACAGTACATGCACCCTGCCTTGGTGTCTTAGAGAGGACACTGTTTTTATTTTCTTTTTTTGTTTTTGAGGATACATTTTTAATAAGTAACAGAAATTCCAAATCAAACTGGCCTAGACAAGAAGAGAGAGTGGATTGAGGACCAGAGGAACAGCACTGCCTCTGTTTCTCTGCAGCTTCCTGTATTCTGCTCATCTCTGCACGTCTGCTTTCTTCTCATCTTGCTTTTTCTCATAATGGGGAGACAATGGCAGCCATTCAGTTTCCAAGTCTTGCATTTTTAAACC
Organism: Dama dama; assembly: GCF_033118175.1. Taxonomy (NCBI): domain Eukaryota; kingdom Metazoa; phylum Chordata; class Mammalia; order Artiodactyla; family Cervidae; genus Dama; species Dama dama. Next base: position 5,134,293 of record NC_083701.1, on the reverse strand, counting down.
CCAGATAAGGAGACTGTTTCTCAAAATTGCCTGTAAAATCCTAAGTTCATAAGCCACTCCCTGTGTCTGGGAGGGAAATAAGGCATCTATTGGCCTATGCTGGTCAACACAGCGAAGAGGGGAGAAATAATCTTTCCAGTTAAGTGCCCCTGGAGCTTAGGAAAGAGTTGCAAGCTCATTTCCAGTCCCAATGCCAAAGCAGTTTGGGTAACGGAAGGGCAAACACGGTGTCCTGCATGGTGAACGTCTGTACCTCTGCTCTTCTCATCAGTTGTCTGTTTACATCCCCATTTCAAATTCTTCAAAGAAGGAACCCGTTTCAGCTACATTCCATCACCCTTGTTTGAACTCTTCTACAGGCTGGAGGGTGATGTCCCCAAGGAAGGACCCTGCCCTGGTCCAGGCTGCTTCGGCTCAGATTGTAGGGAGTCACTTTGTAAAGATCATGAACACCCCAGCTCAGGGCTCCAGCCTGAGAAGGTCTCAGCAGAGTTACAGCTGTGGCAGGCACCTAGAACAAATCCTGCCAAGGGTGGGCTTCCTCCATTGCTGTTGTTTAGTCTCTATGTCTTGTCTCTTTCGTGACCCCATGGACTGTGGCCTGCCAGGCTCCTTTGTCCATGGGATTCTCCAGGCAAGAATACTGGAGTGGGTTGCCATTCCCTTCTCCAGGGGGTCCTCCCCACTCAGGGGGTCCAACCCCCGTGTCTTCCATTGCTGGCATCTCTTGCATTGCAGGCAAATTCTTTACCACTGAGCCACCGGGGACACCTTCCTTCATTAAAGCCCAAGCTGGATGACCACTAGGTGGCGCTGTTGAGGATTATCAAATTATCAACTGGGCGTGGGACCAAACTACCTCCTTGCTAATTTGAAACTTTAACTACAGTATTATTTAATGATTCCCCTTAGCTTGTCGAAGATGCCCTCTGTGAGATCAGTATTTTTCATTCCATTAATTGTTTCAATATTGCCTGCTGGGAAAAGGACTTGGCAGCATTTCAGAGTTCGGGAGCCATCAAAACAGATTCTCCCCACCCCACAACTGTCTTGCTTATGTCATATTTTTACTTAAGGCCCCAGGATGTGAAAGCCAGGGTGCTCCTTTGAGATGCAGAGACTGAGGCACAGAGAAGGGAAAGGACTGAGCGAGGAAGACACAGGGATTAGAGGAAAAAGCAAGTCGGAGCCCAGGTGTCCTGACCACCAGGGCAAGTCCTTCTTTCCTCCTCTCTGTGAAGCCTTCTCAAGTGTTAATGGCAACGCCTTTCACCCGTGGGGCTGCATCCTGCCCCGCGCTTTCCCCTTTTGCTGGCTCTAAGGTGCACATTCCTACCGACGGCTCAGAACCCCTCTGGAGCCAGCCACTCTGCAAGGTCCCCCTGACCCCCAGCATCCCGGGACTGGAGTCCTCCCCACCTGTGCTCCTCTGTGATTCTGTGCAGTCTTCCCTCCAGACCTCATGAAACCCGCCAGGACGTGGTCATACACCGTGCACCCTTTCCCCCAAATGCTGCTTCTTAAGGGCAAGGACCCTTCTCTCTTTCGTATTCCTATGAATACCTAGAGATTTAGGCACTGTAGAGGCTCAAACAACATGTGCTGGATAACTGAATAGGTGAGTCGTTAGTGACTAAAATAAGCAAATTGAAATTATACACACATGGTCATTTCATACAAAGGAACAAAGGTGATTAAAACCTTTGCAAATCAGCTCTGCAAAGGTGATTAAAAACAGAGAAACGCTGTTGAAAAGAGCCGTGTGTGACCTTTAGATGCTGACAAGTGAGGAGTCTGAGAGACATGGACTGAAAGTTGTGTCAGAGGGCATGTGTAGAAAGGTCCTACCCTCCTCAAACAAGAAGGACTCATCTCTGCAATGAAATGGATGTGTGAATGAATATGTATCTATTTTGGTATAAGCGTGTGTTATGTGTGAGTCTATATTTAACCACATTTTAAGTTATGAATTAGACTCAGGTTTTCGCTTAGCACTGTTCACTGACTTTGTGCTGCACTTAGACTGCACCTACTTCGCTGGCTGAGGCCCTGCATGACCTGGACCCCAGCTGCCCTGTGCCTCATTCTACTCTTCCCTGCCCTCCACACTCCAGGGGGCTCTGCTTGGGGGCTGAATGCATTTAGTTTGATCTTCCTCGGGGCGTTAGCTTTTTCTCATCAGCTCACTTTTACCCCACGCTTTGTAACTTCTAACTCTTCTGTATCATTGGATCTCAATTTTGGAGACAGATGCGGTCTGACCACCCTCTCCAGAGCAGCCCTCTTCCAAGGCACTGCCCCCTTCTGCACCTGTGGGAGGCTGCCGTCGATTCATTTGCTTACTTCCTGTCTGCCTTCATCATTGGAATATGAAGTTCACGAGAGGAGAGACTGTGCGTCTTGTTGCCTCACTCTCAGATCTAGCAGAGTATTCCAGCAGACAGGAGGACATCAATGAGCATATGCAGAAGGAATAAAGCATAGATATAATGTAAGCCCCTAGTATTGTGAGAATTGTATATCAAACTCTTTATAGCGGTTATAACTGGGAATGGAAGGAGGAGGAAATTATAGTGTTTTTATTATACTTGACAATGCTAATAAATATTTCACATGAACACATTTGGATTTGGTGAGAGTCAATTTTTAAAAAAATGTTTCGCTTTTAGTTTTTATTACTTTTTTACATGAAGCTATTATTTTTTTCCTGGAATTGTGATCTAAACATGGTCTGACAAACCTTTAAGCGTAAATAGAAAAGGTCCTCTGATGATGTAACATGGATCATGTCCTTGACACCCTTGAAAGCTTTCACAGGCACAGTGAAAGGAAAAAATAGAATCATGTTGCTGGAAGGGACCGGCTGTTAACCTAGTCCAACTCGCTTAGTTTACTAATGAGGGAACCAAGTCTCCGGGAGGCAGGTGCTTCAAAAGCAGAGAGATGGATGGATGGTGAGTTGGAGTTCTGACCCTGTAGCTAATTCCTGAGTAAACGTGGACTGGTTCTCTCTGAGCCAATTTTCTATACTCTAAAATGTGAGGGGGCTTGTCTTGCTGACCTCTAAGGATCTGTTTTGGTCTACCAACTCATGTTCCTACTGATGACTCAATCAAGTCCAACATGACAAACCCAGACTGCTATTCACAGTCACGCAGCTGTGTCCGACTCCTTGCGGCCCCCTGGGTTACCGTTTCCTTCTCCACAGGATCTTCCTGACCCAAGGGTTGAACCCACGCCTCCTGCATTGCCATGCAGATTCCTTACCACTGAGCCACTTGGGAAGCACCCCCCCCCCATAAAGAAGCAAACCCACCCAAATCAGGTGGCACAACCTTGTATCGAAGCAGGATAGGTAGTTCAGAGGTTGGAATTAGCAGATGGGGGCTTCAACACAGCTGTGAAAAATATGTGAAGAAAATACAGTGGAAAAGGTATAGAAAAGACACTTGATGGAAATTCAGATCTACAGGAAAAATAAGAGCATATCAGACACTATAAATATGTACATAAATATATGAAAAATCTTATTCTGTACATTTTTCATTAGAACATAATGACTGTAGAAAGCAAAAATAACACAGTATTGTGGAGTCTGTAAAATCTGTAAGTGAAATATAGAGCACAAAATCAGGAAGGAAGGAATGGAATATATATGCAAAAATTTGTAACAAAATGTTGGTAAAATGAATCTAGAAGTATATAAAATATGACCAAGTGAAGTTTATCTCAGGACTGTTGGGGTGTTTACAGCATTTGAGAAATAATCCATGGTAATTCACCAGATTAAGAGTATCAATCAATTATACCTCAATTATAAAAGAGTATCAATAAGAAAAATCATCTGACCATTTTAATGAAAGAATAAAAATTATTTTATATATTTTAATAACTATTCATGATGATAATAAACATCAATAAGAAATAGAGAGCAAGCATCTACAAAACCCCACAACTGTCATCACATTTAATCATAAAATAGTGAATGCTTGTTTTCTCTCATTGTGTATAAGGCAGAGATGCCCATCCTCACCTTTTATACCCAACCTTGGACTGGGCATCTTAGAGCAATGGGCAAGGAACAGGAAAAAGACAAACATTACAAAGAAGGAATTCAAACTCTTTATTCTCAAGGATATGGTTGTATCTACAGAAAAATCTAAGGGCTCTAAAAAAAAGAAGAATATAACAGATAAGGGAATTTTATAAGGTCAACTTGCTAAATGATCAAGTATCCATATTTAAAAAAAATGAAATCTCTACCTCATACTGACACACTATCTAGTATACATTTTAAATGAATCATAGACTAAATTTAAAAATTTTTAGAGCTATTAAAACTTGCAAAAGAACACATGTCATATATATGCAACTTTCACATAGGCAAAGGTTTCTGAGGACACAAAAGCACCAGCCCTATAAAAGAAATCAAGAGAAAAACTGGGCTTCAACACACTGTTGTTTCAATGTGCTCATCAAATGACATCTGTAAGTAAATTGATGGGTAAGCTGCAGGCTGGGGAAAAAAGAGTCAGGCAGTGCCTACGTGACAAAAGACTTAAGTCTTTGAGAAAATCCACACAATAAAGAACACTTTAAAAAAAATCAATGATGAAAAGCCAGACCCACAGACACTTCCTGACAGCACTTTTGTACAGAACAAAAGTGCTGAGTGAACTCCGGTGGCTTCTAAGAAGGCCCCAAGGCAGACTGCAGAAAGACTCCAAGGTGTGTTGCTATTCACAAGTCTCTACAGGTGAGGCTGACATCAGAGCCAGAGACAAGGCCACCTGGGGCACCAAACGCATCTTTGATAGACAAGTCCAACTCCCAAGCACGCTCCTGCGGCACTCAGGGAATTAAGCCAAATGAAGCTGCCACCAATGTTTCTTCTCAGTTTAACTTTTCCTTAAGGACATGGGGGACTAAGAAGGAAGAGAAAAGCCCAGCAGAAGGGGTGGGAGCTGGGCCGTAAGGTCAGGATCCGAAATAACTAATAGGAACATGACGGCAAACAGGAGGATAAGAACATTTCTGTTGACTTTTTAGTAAGGATGAACACGGAGACTGTAAACCTATGTAGAATGAGCTACACTGGATCAAAATCAGCTCCTTAGTAAAACAGCTCACTAAATAACAAACAAGAAATAAACGAAGTTCATCCAAGCGAAGAGAGAAGGCCAGCAAAATCAATAATGTACACAAAAACTGCCCATTCTAGTTGTTATTCCTATAGGACAGTGCAAAATGATTTTAAATGAGAACATTTAGGAGGATATACACTATAATTTGGGCTTCCCTGGTGGCTTAGAATCTGCCTGCAATGCAGGAGACCCAGGTTCAATCCCTGAGTTGGGAAGATCCCCTGGAGAAGGGAATGGCTACCCACTCCAGTATTCTTGCCTGGAGACTTCCATGGACAGAGGAGCCTGGCAGGCTACAGTCCATGGGGTCGTGAAGAGTCAGACATCACTGAGCGACTAACACTTTCACTTCAACTTCACACTATAATTCAGGTTTAAAAATAAATTAAAAAAACACTTGACTACTGTGATGGGAGAAGGGTGTTCAGTGAGAAGTTAAAAATGTACATATGTCTTTAAGAAAATAAAAATTAACGTAGAAATATTTAATAGTAACTGAAATTTAATTAAAATATATTTAGATATTTATTTAAAAATAAGGGTATTAAAAATAGGTATTATATTAAAAAAGGGTATTATAAAAAAAATAGATACAAAATAGGTTCCATATATCAGACAATAAGGAAATTACAGGCTCATTTATCTCTGAAGAAAAGAGAGATGATAGCATCATCTCACGGTTTCCAGGGGCCTGGAATCTGCAGTGGCTTCCCTGGGTAGTTCTGGCTAAAGGTCCCTCAGGAGGTAACCATTGACTGCGTGGCCACCATCATCTCAAATTTCAAGTTCACTCATGTGACTGTTGGATGGCAACCTCAAGGAGATCCTAATGCTAAGAACTGAACTAGACCTGGGAACACAGATGATGACAGTAGTCATGTTGATACTGACGACAGAGATGAAGATGATAGGGATGAGGAGCATCATAAGAATGATGATGGCATTAATGAAGATGATAACAAGAAGGATGGAGAGGATGAGATGATGGAGATGGTGAGATGATGGAGATGAGGAGAGGATGGAGATGGTGAGATGATGGAGATGGTGAGATGATGGAGATGGTGAGATGATGGAGATGATGAGATGATGGAGATAATGGAGATGGTGAGATGATGGAGATGGTGAGATGATGAGATGATGGAGATGATGAGATGATGGAGATGGTGAGATGGTGAGATGATGAGATGATGGAGATGATGAGATGATGGAGATGATGAGATGATGGAGATGATGAGATGATGGAGATGATGAGATGGTGAGATGATGGAGATGGTGAGATGATGGAGATGAGATGATGGAGATGATGAGATGATGGAGATGGTGAGATGGTGAGATGATGGAGATGGTGAGATGATGGAGATGATAGAGATGGTGAGATGGTGGAGATGATGAGATGATGGAGATGATGAGATGATGAGATGATGGAGATGATGAGATGATGGAGATGATGAGATGATGGAGATGGTGAGATGATGACCATCATGGGCATGACTGATGATGGTGGTGCTGATGATTATGTTGATGATGGGGATGATGAGATGATGGTGATAAGATGATGATCATCACAGGAATAACAATGAGGGTGATGATGGTGGTGATGTTAATTATGATATCCTGGGGATGGTGAGGATGATAATAATGATAATGTTACTGGTGATGATGTTGCTGCTGCTTCTAATGGGAATGATGGCATCTTGATGATGATGATGGTGATGTGATGGTGATGATGATAGTGGATAGGACTTGAGCATAGCTTCAGTGCCAAGCACTCTGCTTAGATATTTACATATTTTGCTGCATTTTCTTCAAAACTCTTAGATCAGTTACCACAATTATCTGAATGTTTGTGCAGAGCGAGTTGAGATTTAGAGAGTTTATGGAAATGGCTCAAAATCACATTCCCAGCCAGTTGTGAAATGTAGATTTTAATGTTAGCGCTTTTGCTCCACAGTGGGATCTGCCAACCGCTTTGCTCACCTGCCTCACTGTGCCCTGTTTTCCAAAATGTGATTTGCTCTTATGGAAGGATGTGACATGCCAGCAGGGGTGGGGCGCAAGGAGACCTGCAATTCCATAGAGCAGGACAAGTCTGAAAAAGCATCACAGAGATGTGCGTTTCACGTAACCTTCAAACAACCAAGAGAAACAGAAGTAATGGCACAGTCATTCCCAGCAGAGCCAACTGGAAATAGACTACAGTGAGGGGCCGTGGTCCTGACTGGGACAATTTGAAACAATTATGGCTGCAATGAGAAATAAAGCTGCAAAGATTGTTTTGGGCCAGGGGGTTATAAGCTCTGAGTTCCTGTTAAGAGACTTGGAGTTTATGGCGCCTCTTATTTGTGGGTTTGATTCAAGGCTAGGGCTATCTCATGATGAAAAATGTAAAGGGCCTTGACTTCAGACCTTAGGCACCCCGGGCCCACTGATCCAGCGCTCAACCAGAAGAAGCACCACACAGATCTTTCGAGATGCTTTGCCTAAATTCCTCCTCCAGCATGATGCGCTGAATCTTAAACATGTCTGATTTTTTTTCTGGGGCCTCAAGGTCTCATCTCACAACTCATTTTGTGAGAACCCATGCAGTCTTGTAAGAACAAAACGTAAGTTCAGGCCTATGGCAGTCTAACCCAGCAGAGAAAAGTGACTTTGCTCCAACTGAAGCAACAAAGTCTGCAGGAATTCTTCCACATCCAATTACCACATCCAATTAATTCCCATAACTAAGCAGAACTTGTCCTTTTTCATTTTGTCTCAGAGAACTCATTTGGGTCACTTTGCTGAATTAAAATTTTTTCCCAAGGCATGAGGATAAGAAATTCTCTACAATGCACCACCATGTAGTAGATTTAACAGAACAAAGTCGAGTCTGCCCTAAAAATGGTCAATTTGGTCTCCTCTCAGAATAAAGAATTGACTCACTTTTTTAAAAAAGACTATTCTCCTATCTTCAAAATTTTGTAATCCAGTCTAAGCGAGGGCACCCAATTACTTTAACAGCCTTAAACACAGTTTGGGGGGGAAAGTAAAGTTTCGTATTGTAGGCATGAGTGTCTGTTCTGGATGTCTGGGTCTGACTCAGGGCATGGGGTGGGAGCACGTTCACCCCGGGAACTGCGTGTTGTCCACTGTGGCTGAGGTAGAGGGTGGGCCTCCTGGGGCAGCAGCGGGTGGGGAGTAGCTGGGTGTCCTCCATGGAGGACCACACACTGACTCCTCCTTGTCTCTTCCACCTGAGGTGATGGGAAGTTTCTTGATGGGAGGAACTTGGTCTCATTCCGCCATGTGACCTTAGCCTGTATTGGGCCCTGAGGCTGGTCTTCCATAGAAGGAGATAGAAAAGAAAAGGAGGAAGACAAAGATGAGAGAAGAAATAAGAAACAAAGAAATCTTGTGCTATCCATCCAAAGGGGACCAGACCCCCTCCCCCACCTTAGCCAATTGTATTCCTTTCTATAATGTTAAGAGTCAAACTCCCCACTATCATCTAAGCAACCCCCCACCCCCACCCCAAGAATGCCAGAGGACAGTAATAACAGCTAACATTCAATATGCACATATAAACCCCTGTGTGTGCAACACTATACAAAGAGTGGGTACCTCTTTTTCCCCACTGAATCAGGGGCTGTTTGCACACACAGCAAACACTAAGAGAGATGTTCAGATTGGCGATGGGGGCGGGAGGGGCAGAGCTGACAGGCGAAGCCCATTCGTCTGGATCTCAAATGTGTTTGGAACGGGATTTCTCTAAACCTGCCTGGTAATGAAAGTCAGCAAAGGCACTTTTAAAACAACAACAAAAAATCAGCCAAGGCACTTTACAGATGCTAGGGTCCTTCAGCTGGGGATTCTGAGATTCATGTTTGGAGAATGTTACAGGAACAGGGTGCGAAGTAAGATCCCCCAGAATCCTGGGGCTGAAACCCCCGCGGATGGGACGGTTACGGAGGTTTGCAGGTTTCCTCCCACGGGGCTCCCTTATAGCGGCTGGCAGCCGGCAGGGGGCAGCAAAGAGCTTCCATGTGTCGACATCCTCCGCGCCGTGTGGCGGTGATGGGAGCCGGTGGAAGCACCGCGCGGAGCGTTTCTGGGCTTGACCGCCTAGGAGCATCGGTTGGAGGCTGGTCGGTAGGCAGGTCACAGGTGGGCTTTCAGCCGCAGAAGATGGGGAGCTCCTAAACAGAATAGCCCCCTCTTGTTTTCGGAAGCTCACTGTAACAGTTGCAGGGCAGGTTCTGGCAATGAAATGGGGTGGGTTGGGGAGAGGGGGTAGCCTGTTAGGAAGGGTCTTCCTCTCCTTCTGCCAGGCAAGCAGCTTCCCCTCCAGGCCAAATGGGAGGTACAAAATGGGAGGAGTGATAGAATCCACTTCATACTTGTTACTGAATGAATTAATCCACTTAAAGTGCTTAGTGTGATGTCTGCCAAGTGCTTAACTATTGACTAAGTGTTAACGATTAGTAATATCTTCACTGTAATTACAGAGACATTTGTGGTCTGGTTCACAGGATGGTGGTGAGGCTGAACGCCAGGTGGGAGGTGGGTGGGCCATTCTCCAAGACCAGACAGATCAGGTTTGCAGGGAGGCAACAGCCTGCTCCCCCCTAGGGGCAGGCAGGCCCGCCTAGGACCCCATCCACCTGAGGAGGGAGACTGGGTCTGAGAGTGGCCAGTGACCAGGAGGAGCCTATGTCCAGAGGGTCATGAGAGTCACCCAGAGAGATGACCGAACAGATGAGTAAATGGTGGGTTAGAATGAAGGTGGAGAAGAGGACAGTGAGACAGGAACTGCCCATTCAAGGGTTTAAGGCCCCTGGGCAGGTACGGGGGAGACAGGTGAGCCTAGGCCAGTGTGAGGGGGACAGGTGAGGACAGCCTCCCAGGAGTCAGGAGAGGCAGGTTTCCAAGGAGAAGGCACAGAAGTCAGGCACGATGCAGCCGGAGAAGGAGACAGTCCAGGCAACAAGCCAAGGACAGCCCTGGGCAGGCAGAGGCCCGGCTGCAGGGACCCCAGGAACGGGCAGGGCAGAGGAGCCAGTGGTGGGTGCCAGAGACGGGTAAGGAGAAGTTGGGAGCCCGGCTGAGGCCATATTTACAAAGGTCCTAAATGCCAACCTGTGCACCCCGGAGACTTACACACAATAACGTCAATGGCCACTAATGCTCATCACCGCTAAGCCACAGTCACTGTCCTAAGCACAGCACTGAAGGCGGTGGGTGGGCCATTTCAACAGGTTACTCCGTTTTCCTGGGTCTCTCCCATATATTCACGAGAAATCACTACTAAACATCGGTTTTTCTCCTATTAGTGTCTTTTATGGGATTCTCAGCCAAAACCCTGGGAGGGTGGAGGGAAATGAGTTTTCCTCCCCTATATACTCTTACCTTAGAGATAGTGTTCAACATGAATACATCTTTCATTTCCTTAATCTTGTTAAGTTGCTCAGTCCTTTCCTCTCCTTTAGGATGCAAATGTGTTGAATCTCACTGCTAGATATTTTGAAATTGAGCCATTTTTTTTCTTTTTGCAGAAATATGTTGCTGTTTCAAATAGATCACTCATGAAGGCCACTGACCTTAAAACTCTAATGGAGCTTTAGGTCGGAGTCTACCAGGAGGACTGCTTCGCAGGAGCTGTCAGTATCTTTAAGATAAAACCACATCCCTGATGATCTAATTCTCCTCTCTGTGATTCTTCAGTGCCTCTCTTTGTTCTCTGAGTTTCAGGCTTTTCTGAGTCTGTCCAGGGCCCTTCACACTCATCATCTCATCTCCAAACTCATCTCTTATCTGTCTTCTCTTCTAAGCCTCTCATATCCAGCCAATCACTGTAGCTTGATAATTTGTCATCTCTAAATGTTTCTTTAATCCAATCCTGTGAGTTTCCATATTTAGAATCCTTGTCTCAGTTCAAGCTCCTGGCTCTTATAGGCTAGAGGGAGGACTCTAAAATAGCAATTGCCAGCATCAGTGTCCTTGGGGTAGGACGTGCTCCCTAAAATGGGGAGCCCAATTTGCCTCCTTCCCCTCCAAAAGTCTCTGCAGGATGAGCAGGTGGCTCTGACCCAGGGTCCTTTCAAACTACTGCTTTTCTGTGGGACCCAGAGCACATGAGGTTTTGTGTAGCCCCTTCAAGAGCAGATTCTTTTTCCTACAGCCCACCAGATCTATCGTACAAAAGCCCCCTGGCCTTCACAAGCCAAATGTTCCAGGGGCTCATCTTCCTTGTTTAGGATCCCTTTGCTGGGAGCCCAGTGTGGGGGTTGGAGACCCCTCACTCCTTGGAGAGGACCTCTGCAATTGTGTTTATCCTCCTGTTGGTGAAGATTGCAGTTGACAAATTCTCAGTCAGCTACCAGAGTTTAGTATTGTCAGTCATTTTTGTCTTATCTTCTGGAAGGTGAGAAGGCATTTACTGGGATCTCATTGCACATTAAATTTTCATAAAAAGGTTGAAGGCTTCCCAGGGGGCTCAGCTATAAAGAATCTGCCTGCCAATGCAGGAGACTTGGGTTCTATCCCTGCGTCTGGAAGATCCCTGGAGTAGGAAATAGCAACCCCCTATTCTTGCCTGGAAAATCCCATGGCTGGAGAAGCCTGGTGGGCTACAGTCCGTGGGGTCACAGAGAGTCAGACATGACTGAGCAACAGAGCATGCAAAAAGGTTGAACACACTTCATATACTTGTTCGCCTTTTGGATAGAATTTTTTGCAAACTGATTAGTCAATTTCTTACTCATTCTTTATTGAATTTTCTTTCTTTTTCTTACTGATTTAAAAGATTTCTTTATTCTGAGTATGAGTCCTTCAGAAGATATAATCATCTCCTCCTATCCATGGTTTGCACAGTTCTTCTCTTACTGGAGTGTTTTGATGAATAGAAATTCTTAATTACATCCTAGACAAGTTATCTTTAAAAAATGCTTAATAGTTTATGCATGTTTTTCCTGCCTTAAAAAAAAAAAACCTTTTTTTAAGATGCCTGTATCATAGCATTAAGCCATTCTTCAAGTCACCTTTTAGAATTTATAACAATTTCTCTTTATATTTAGATCTATAATCTATCTGGAATGAATTTTATAGATCCAACACAGAAGGAATCAATATTCAGTGTTTTAAAATATGGATATCCAATTTATCCAGAATAACTCATTTATTTGATTACATTTGTGTGTGTGTGTGTTTGGTGAAACTTTTTATTGTATTCCATTCCTCTATTTGCCCATTTCTGCATCGATTAGTGTACTGTCATAAGTATTAACTTTATATAAATCTTAGTGTTTGGTAATAAAAGTTCTCTGTGTTTGTTCTACTTCTTCAAGATTGTCTTGGCTATTTTTATCACTTGTAATTACATAAAAATGAGTCAGATGAAAGAAGCAATATGCGATTTGATTTTGGATTCACCTCATTTTGTTTTTAATTTTCCTATGATTTACGGCCCCAAATTCTAACTTCCTTGACAAATTATCTATGCCAGTAAATCAACAAATACACACTCATCCAGTGCGTTATGCTCCCTGGAATATATGCTCTTTGTAGCCTCTGTCACATTGACTCCTGCTTTGGATTGGCCTAGAGGCTAACTTTTAGCTCCTGAAACAGCAAAATCATATATTCTGAATCTTGGTCCCCGGGACACTGACTTTGGGATGCTTCCTTCTCAAACCTAGGAGAAGCTGGGGTGCTGTGAGAAGCTAACCCAGCCATCTGGAGAGTCTGTGCAGGCCCCAAGACCTGGCTGAGGTTCCTGCAACAACCAGCACTAACTTGCCAGCCCCGGGAGTGAACCCTTCTGTGAGTAAACCCTCCAGCCCTCTTCACGCTCCCCCAGCTGGAGACACGTGCCCAGCTGAAGCGCTCAAGAAAATGAATTCCTTTGTTTATTTTAAGCCTCTAAATTTTGGAGTAGTTCCTTATACACTCATGGAATGTATGTGTGTGTGTGTGCATATGAATATATTGGGTGGTTTATTTCACATTCATAGAATTGCAATGTGAAATGGAATGATATATATTTAAACTCTTCTTGGTATTCTTGGAAGGAGTGTTGGCCTAACGCCTTTTCACATCAGAGGTGCAAATATAATTGAAGAACAGTTTTCCCTCGTGAATGGCATAGACTGGAAGAACGATAAGATTGAAACCTCCTGAGTAATTGGACACCATGCCCCATTAATCCAATCGTTCAGTAAAGACAAGGCAGTCTAGATCCTATAAAGTGCATTACATAACAGTAGTTTTGATGGTAACACAAGGGTTGTGATTGTTCTCAGGTGCTTCTGTGGTCAGTAAATAACAAGCCCTTGGAGTCGCTGAATTGCAAATTGTGTAAATATATGTTATATGTCATGTCTCTCATTTCCTACAATGGGTGGAGAACCTAACAGGATATATGCAGATGTTCCTACAAGTGAATTAGACTGTTTAGATAATTATACTCTTTCCAATTGACATATTTACATTGTAGAAATGTTTGTCAGGCACACAGCAGGTCATATGTGTTCCGGTTAAATGATCTTTTTTCTGCTTTTCTGATGATCCTGGTAAACATGGTGAGCCTCCTTTGATGTACCTCCAATGATGCAGAGATGTGCCCCAAGTAATTTGAGACTAATAACCATTAACACGCTGAGGTTTGCAAATTACAGACTTTATAAATAACTTAGAGCAACTCAAGGTTATCTCTGTAAAATTCTACTTGATTGCATTCTGATGTCTCCTACAAATTGTGTGCTGTAAATTTTCTGTCTACCGCCCTCCCTGCTTGCTCTCCCTACTCGTCTCACTTTGCTCCAAGCTCACAGGGGAGCCCTGGCAGAGATCTGAGGACAGGGAGGTGGCAACATCAGGGTCTTCCTTCTTTTGCCTCTCCCAGCAAGATCTCTGCAGGTCGACGGTGTCCTTGGCAACCATAGCCCATCTTAGATGCTGTTCCCCACGCAGCGCCCCCTCCCTCTGGGGTCCAGTGACTACCTTCGGCAACCCTGCAGGGACCAGATGGTGATAAGCCTGTGGGCTCTACCCAAGTGCTTTCAGTGGCCCCCCCTGGGAGGCACTGCTGAGTCTCATTTCATCGCTGACTGGCCGGTGACTGTGGACAAGTCCCTGGTCCTCTCAGACCTTCAGTATCCTCATCTGTCAAGTTGGGCAAACGCAGCCACCACTGCAGGGCTGCCAGGAAGCATACATGTGTTCCGTTGTTACCACCGTCTCCACGATGTCTTCTCATTTCCATCTGCCAAATGTCAATGCTGAACTAGGTGAGGGACTACTAAGCTGTAGACATTAAAAAGTGCTATTTAAGAACTTAAAAAATACAGGCCTCACCCCTGGTTCAAAGCCAAGTCCAATGACCTAGAATTTGCAGGGACAGGGCCTGGAAACCTATATTTTCAAATGAACACACCAAGTGCCTGATATTTGGAAGTCACTCGACAAGATGTCCTCAACAGCCCTTAGACACCAAAAAGAGCTTCCTTGAGTTGGTGCCCCCAGCTGCAGCCCTGGGGCCCACGTTGACTGTGACCCTCTGGAGGTCAACTTCATGGCCAGTTTCCTGCTCCAGGCTCTGGCAGAGTCTCTGCAGATTATATTGGACACCTTCTCTCCCTCCCTGTTTCATAATCTAATTATCACAGCAACCAGATGTGACAGGCTCTCTCCCAAACCCATTTAAACATCTCAAAGGGCACCATTCAGGACCCAGGCCTTTTATCATCCGCCAGGCCCCAACCCGAGAAGCCTGGAAGATCTCCTTGTGCTAATTAGCAATGAAATGTCCTTCTGCCAGAATAATCTGATTATCAGGCCTGGGAGCAGCTGCAGACCTTCACGATCAAACCCACATGGAGACAGCACAGCACGGGGGTCGGCCCCCTGGAGTAGCATGCCTTCTCCCTACATTGGAAAAGACCCTGATGCTGGGCAAGACTGAGAGCAGGAAGAGAAGGGGGCGACAGAAGATGAGATGGTTGGATGGCATCGTCGACTCAATGGACATGAGTTTGCACAAACTCAGGGAGACAGTGAAGGACAGGGAAGCCTGGTGTGCTGCAGTTCATGGGGTCGCAAAGAGTGAGTGACTGAGCGACTGAACAGCAACTCCCTATAGATACTTCCCTGGTCTGTATGTGTGTGTTTGAAAATGTGATGAGTAGAAAGGTGCCTTTCGCCAGGAAATTAAATGCACAGATGCAGGCTGATCCAACCCTTTCCAGAGCTGCGAACCATGTCAGTCCCGTGGTGCCTCCTCTGGTGGCTGACATGAGCCAGCCATGCCTGTCACTCACCCAGCACAGCTTCCTGTGCTTCATTCTGGACCTTTTCAGGTAAGACTTTTCTTTCTAGACACATGGGATTATCCCACTGATATTGCTCCTCAGCCTTTGAATGAATGGTCAGTTGCTAAATTGTGTCTATCTCTCTGCAACCCCCATGGACTGCAGCATGCCAGGCTTCCCTGTCCTTCACTATCTCTCGCAGTTTACTCAAGCTCATGTCCATCGAGTCGGTGATGCCATCCAACCATCTCATGCTCTGTCGTCCCTTCTCCTCCTGCTCTCAATCTTTCCTAGCATGAGGGTCTTTTCCAATGAGTCAGCTCTTTGCACCAGGTGCCCAAAGTATCGGAGCTTCAGCTTCAGCGTCAGTCCTTCCAATGAATATTCAGGGTTGATTTCCTTGAGGATTGACTGGCTTGATCTCCTTGCAGTCCAAGGGACTCTCAAAAGTCTTCTCCAACACCACAGTTCAAAAGCAGCAGTTCTTCTGCTTGGCCATCTTTATGGTCCAACTTTCACAGCTCTACATGACTACTGGAAGAACCATAGTTTTGACTATACAGACCTTTGTCAGCAAAGTAATGTCTCTGCTTTTTAATATGCTGTCTAGGTTTGCCATGGATTTCTTCCAAGGAGCAAGCAGTTTTTAATATAATAGACTGGGTGGCTTAAATGACAGAGATTAAAAAAAATTACTGAAGTATAATTGATTTACAATGAACAACATGTTTTCCTCATAGTTCTGGATGTTGAAAGTCTAAGATCAAGGAGCCATCATGGTTGAGTTCTCTTCCTGGCTTGCAGATGGCCACCTTCTCAAGAGGTCCTCATAGGATGGAGAGAGATTTGGTGTCTCTTCCTCTTCTGATAAGGGTACTAATCCCATCCCAAGGGCCCCACCCTCATCTAAGCCTAATAGCTTCACAAAGACTCTATTTCCAAATGCCATCACAATGGGAGTTAGGGATTCAACAATGAATGAGGCAAGGGGTATAATTCAGTCCAGAGCACCTTGGTTGACTTGAAATTTCCTCATGGCATTCATGAATTCACTCATTTATTCAGAAAGTTTTTTTGGCACTTATACATATCGTCATCCTCCTTTTTTATCTCTTTCTTCTAAGGAGCACAGAACAATGGGTGCTGTGCATTTTACAGGATTCAATTATAGTAATGAATCATATTATGAACAAGACAGCTGAGGCATCTTAGTATTAACTCACTGAATCAAGAAAAGAAAGAAAAGTCTTCTTATGAATATGGCAATATGTTTATTCAGGAGAAATATTTTTAAGAGTTTTCTGAGGTAGAAGTGAAATCACAAAAATAACCCAGTATAAAGCCTTCTAGGGGCTTCCCAGGTGGTGCAAGGGTAAAGACTCTGCCTGCTAATGCAGGAGA
The DNA here is from genome assembly GCF_033118175.1 of Dama dama. NCBI lineage: Eukaryota > Metazoa > Chordata > Mammalia > Artiodactyla > Cervidae > Dama > Dama dama. The sequence continues at coordinate 5,117,465 of NC_083701.1, read as the reverse complement.
TGCAGGCTTGACCCTGTGTTGAGAAGATCCTGTGGAGAAGGAAATGGCAACCCACTCCAGTATTCTTGCCTGGGGAATCCATGGACAGAGGAGCCTGGCAGACTACAAAGAATCAGACATGACTGAGCATGCACGCACAAAACTGTCCGAGGAGGGAGTCCTCTGTATATCCCTTCTTTGAAGAGCATCTGATGGTCTGAGACAGCCATGAAAGTGGAATTGCATTAGAGCAGAGGGATTTGAAGGTAGGTGTGGGACTGGAATCTGGAAAGAAAGGGGAGCTGGAATAAGTATCTGCGAGGGGGGAGGTAGAAAGAGGAGCGAGGAGAAACAAAGACAGACCACCAGCCTGTGAGGAGGCACGGGTGAGAAGGGAGTTTGGGAGATGTTTGTCCATTTCTGTGACTTGTTTTGTAGGGAGGATGCCCTGTAAGCCTTCCTCCACCCTGACACTTCAGGGAAGTCTGCTGTGCTCAGTGAGGATTCTGTGCAGATGGGTTATTTCGGGGCCGCCCATGAGGATGAGTTCCGTTCCAGGTTAGCAGGGAGTGAAAACAGCTTCAGAACGTCAGCCAGAGACCAGAGGGGCACCTGTGCAGCCTCTTTTTATGGACAAGCACCTTGAAGTTTGGCAAGGACATTGTCTAGAGCTCTGGTGTACACCTGAAATAACCCATTTTTAGAGCTTATTCAAGGAGAATTCAGATTGTCTGGCTTCAAAGACTGAATCATTTACACACTTCCATAATGTTTCTAAAGAGGTCAACATTGCGGGAATTGCTACAAGGTGGTAACATAGATGAATCATGAACAAAGGCTTTCCTCCAAGAGTTACATGGTGCCCATCCCAGTTCTACTTGAAAAATCAAAGGTGGCAGGAACCTCACTGCCTCCCAAGGAACCTATTAGATTTCTTTTTAATTTTAGGGGGTAAAAGTTATTCTTCAAAATAAGAAGAAGTTTGCTTTTGATATTTGAATCTCATAGTCCTCATTCAAAATTTTGAGGTAGCATCAAAGAAATAGTTCCCCCAAATTATCAGAAAGTCTTTCCAACTCTCAGAAGGTGAGTCTCAGCTGCAGTGACTCTTTTCTCCTCAAGGCTAAAGAACCGCAATGTTGCGAATGAATGTTTCTGTGGCAACAATTTCAAGTTCCTTCTCCAAAGGTTGCCTAGTCCAGCCAATGCTCCATCTTCAAGAATAGCTTCCCAGGTGGTGCTAGTGGTAAAGAACCCCGCCTGCTAATGTGGGAGGCATAAGAGATGCAGGTTTGATCCCTGGGTATGGAAGATCCCCAGGAGGAGGGCATGGCAACCCACTCCCATTTTCTATTCTTGCCTGGAGAATCCCATGGACAGAGGAGTCTGCTGGGCTACAGCCCATAGGGTCAAAAAGAGTTGGAAGCAACTGAGCAACATTTGAAATTAGTAATTTTTTTAAAAAAGGTTTTATATGCACAGGATATTAGCCACCAATAACTTGCCTTCTATTGAGCCAAAGACATGTTAGGAGGGACCTGGGGAGGAATGTAGGGAGCTGGCTGATGGAGCTGTGGAGTAAAAAGCTGCCATCTGCTGAGGGGGGGACAGGACCTGAGAGGTAGCTGCACAAATTTGGATCTGCTTCTCACATAGTCATGCTTCCCTGGTGGCTCAGCTGGTAAAGAATCTGCCTGCAATGCAGGAGACCTGGGTTCAGTCCCTGGGTTGGGAAGATCCCCTGGAGAAGGGAAATGCTACCTACTCCAGTATTCTGGCCTGGAGAATTCCATGGACTGTATAGTCCATGGGGTTGCAAAGAGTCGGACACGACTGAGTGACTTTTACTTGCATTCACACAATCAAGGGAGGAGACAAATCACACAGCGAAGTATGTCCCTAGGAAGGAACCAGGCTCCCTGTGGGAAATTGCAGTGCCCACGGAGCGCCAGGGGTCCCGGGGTCAGGGACATGGGCTGGCAAGTCCAGCCAGGGAGGACTGAGGGGAGGTACCAGCACCATCTCTTTCATTTCCTGTCTGGGGTCCCTTCCCCGCCAAGGCCCGTGTCATAGCGAATCATTGTCAAAGGGCTGTCAGGTCCCCAGCCAAGGAGCATAAGGAGAGGCTGTGGCCAAGGGCCGAGCAGGAGACGGAAGCAGGGCAGGGGACAGCTGTGGCTGCGGAACGGTCCCTGGCAGATTTCCAGACAATTCAGCAGAAGAGCCAGAAGGTGCATCCCAGGACTCCAAGACCCACTGTGAACAGTTTAAGCTTCTGCACTGGGGAGAAGAGGCATTGGGTCTGTGAGATGTTGGCGTGTAAGGACGTTGGCACTAGTTGTGGAGATTTGATTTTGGAATCAGGCTTTCTTTTCTTATCCCGTAGGACAGAGGAAGGAGACGCCTTCATAGGAAGGACATGGCTTATTCCAGATCTCGCAGACAGCAAGCTGCGAACCAGGGTTTGAACTCCACGTTTGTTCCACGCCAAGCCCACCAATCACAGTGCACTGAAAATCAGAAAGCAGGGGGAGTTTCCATCATTCTTTCTGGTCCTCGTGATCCATATACCTGGAGGGTAAATGATGTTGTAATGGTTTTCCCCAATGCCTCTGGGATGGGAAAAGTAAAACCCAAACCAGCTCAAGCAAGACCATCTCACTAACAGAAGGTATTTAGCATTTTTGTAAAACCTTAGTCCTTCCAGTGGCCACATAACCCCTGCTTTAAATACTGAAGATCCATGGATTTGGGGGCAATTCCAGGGAAGATTCTACATTCTACACTCCATTTACTTGTGAGACATACACCTGTCCACAAACCAACAAAAGATGTCATGTTTAACTTGCTTCCCCAGACCTACTCTACTTTTACAAAACTCTAACAACTTTTAAAGAGAAGGAGAGCAAAGAGTCCCACAGACTTTCTCTTTTGAAGTGGTGCTTAGAAAACTATTCCCCAGCTGTAGGTCACTGAGAACCTGAGGAAGTACACAGATGAGTCGGGATTCTGGCGGTTTTCCCATTAGACCCGGGAAATGTCTCCCACTCAAGCAGCATCTGAGAACCCAGGATGGGAGAGGCAGCTGCCCTGCGCGTGCTCATTCACCTGTGTGTCTGTGTGCATGTGTGACAAAACTTTCCTTGTGTGTGTCCATTTTAGCTGCGCTGGAATGAAGTTACTGGATCAGACATCACTGTGAGGGTTAGCGGTGCATCCTAGTGATGTTGCCGAGTATCTGCCACCTGAGAACCTGCCCCGCCGGTCAGCTGTCAGGTGGGGTCACCTGAACTACTCAAGGATTGTTCAAGAACCTGAAGACACTCTGCTTGGGTTTAAGGCTGTATATGATGCGTTCTGTCCAGTTGCATGGGGGAGAATTAAATACAATCTATGTTTACACAATAGCATTGTATACATTTGTCCCGTATTTGCATATAGAATGGTTGGGCATGTCTGCGTGCTCAGTCGCTCCACCGTGATCGACTCTTTGAGACCCCACTGGACTGTAGCCAGATAGTAAAAAATATAGTGGTTATCTCTATGCACTGAGATTTCTATTAATATAACTCTCCTCCTCTTCCTCCTCCTTCTCTTCCTTCTCTGTCTCCTCTTCCTCATGACTTTTCCTTCTTGCTGACCTGGATTTTCAACATTAGCCATTAGCTATGTGGGCCTGGCTTACTCCTATCTGTTTTCCAGGATGCAGCCTCTCCTCTGGGAGGGCTTCCCACAGATGCCAAGTGAAGGTTGTCTTCCTGCCTTGCCTTCTCAGAGACCCCAGACCTCCTTTCCCAGAAGTGTCACCCGATTTAACTATGGTGCTTAACTATGAAGCACCTTGGTCCGAAGGCGGGGACGTGGCCAAGGTTGACTACAAGATCAGATGGGATGCGTCCTACGTGGTTACGGCACTTGCAGGGCGACCCTCTGAGGTGTGGCGGCAAGCCAGTGGCGGCAGTCCACGGTCACAGGATGGAAGGTTCCTTTGGGGAAATGTCCCTGGTGACTCAGATGGTAAAGAATCTGCCTGCAACGCGGGAGACCTGGGTTGGATCCCTGGGATCCCCTGGAGAATGGCACCCCACTCCTGTGTTCTTACCTGGAGAATTTCATGGACAGAAGAGCCTGACAACCTATACTCCAAGGGGTCACAAAGAGTCGGACATGACTGAGACTAACAACACACAGGGGAATTTTCCAAAGCCAATATTGGTGGAGCTGCTGAAGTTGAGGCAGCAGAGAATATAAGACAGAGTTTCTTGGTGGAGCTGAGTAGGAATGAAGTCTGGAAACCTGATATTCCCAGAGGTTTAGATGTTTTGGGCTCCTAGCTTATAATATCATTAGAACACAAGTAAATAATTGTTAAGTAATTATATACAATAAATTTTACATCTTCCCTTTGTAGTCAAGAGCAAATGAATGTTAACATTGAAAATTATCTATTATATCACGTAGTTGATTGAAATTCAGCTATTTTATTCTATACATTTTCCAAATGAATTTTTCAATTATTTTAGAAGCTATGTTAGTTGTAAGCCAGATATCTAGTCTCTTACATACTTAAGAAATGCTTACTGAGAAAAAATGTGATACCACAGAAGAGAACAGAGAATTAGGCAGTAGCCTGAGAGATTTTCTGAAGGACCATTTTCAGCCTGATGAGTCTAATCTCCCATGACAGGGTAATGGGGCTTAGAGATGGGAAGAAGGTGACAGGTGTAATGTATCTTGACTTGAGCAAAGTTATGGATTCTTCATAGCATGACACATCTGTTTCATATTAAAAAGATATTCCCAGTGACAACTGCTAGGTACATACCCATATGGATAATATTTTGTGGATGAAAGCTTATTTATGCCATGTATGAAGAGAGATTTTCTAAAAAGACGGACTGAAATGTTGAAATTGTGAAAATCAAAAGTCATCGTCAACTCCTCCATCACTCTGACCCATCCCACTCATCCAGCCCTCGTATCCTATCAATTCTACCACCAGGGATCCAAGAGAACTTCACACTGTGTAGACACCATGCCTTCATGGCAACAGAATCAGAAAAGCAGGCTTCTGACCTAAATTCCCTAAGAATTATCTCTAAATATGGTTCCAGAAGGAAAACATTTCAGTTGGCATTTCTAACACTTCTTTGATCTGAAGTCATGGAGTAATTTTTGGAAATTTCATTTTTCTCAAACAAGCCTTCATCTTGCTGTTGGGAAAATGAGGAGCTTGTGTTACATCAGTGGTTTTCGCCTTGACCCCTCACTAGTCTGTGGCCAGAGGTTAGCGTGGGTGAGTGATCTTTATAAGCCTCAAGTTCTCATGTCTGAAAAGGATAGAAAGAACAGTGATTTCTTTGCAGAGTTTTGGATAACTCTCATTCATGAAGATAACCTTTCATCAAACATTTCACATTTCACAAAAATAAGTAAAGTATTATTTATAACATTTATAAAAGCATAAAGAATGATATTGTCCCAGAGCAAATCCAAACTACAGAGTTCCAAGCTGACAGCAGAAATCAGCCTAATGAAATTCACTCTTTCACTTCCCCACCTGGCTTCAGGAACATGGTGACACTTCATACAGGTCTCCACTGATGAGAACTTATTACCGCAGGAGGAAGATATGCAGGCATTTCAGAGGAAAACAATGTAAAACTGTTATGCAAGAAAAGCTTCCAATTCAGTTGCTTTCAATGCCAAAATCTTCGTTTTAGATGAGCGCAGACCCAAATCTGAAACCAGACATCAAGAGTTTAAAGGTCAAAGCTGCTTCATCATTTCTTTTTTTATTAAGTAAATCTTGATTAAACAAACCCTTGAATAATGCAAAGCCATAAGTCATCGACAAGTCCTTAATGTGATGGAAGAATCTGACTTTCAGGTTGTTGAACTTCGAAGACGTAATGTAATGAGTAGGAAGGCAGAGATGTAAAATGCATTCCTCTTTACACTAAATGAGCCCAGATATTTTCCCTTAGCTCATGCTTAGAAGCATTTTAGGTTTCTATTATAGTTTTTGCCACCCTATTAGGAGACAATCATTCATGACAGGGAATTTGAGTGAATTATGCAATCTCTGAAGATACACCAATGTCTCATAGTCCCCAGTGTCTTTGACGAGCTCACTTCCCGAAGTCATCAATGCGTGCTTTAAATGCAACCTTGACTATAGCCTTGCGACTTCCTGGAAACTTTCTCTGATGCGTTCTAATGCACGAGGAGAGAGGGCCATGCATTCCTAATCTTTGTTCTGGGTGGCAACAGGAAGAGTTGAAGGGAAGAAGGGATAGGCATTCTTTTTTTTTTAAAGATGTTTTTGATGTGGGCCATTTTAAAAGCCCATTTCGAACTTGTAACAATATTGCTTCTGTTTTATGTTTTGGTTTTCTGGCCATGAGGCATGTGGGGCCTTCGCTCTCCCACCGGGGACTGAACCCGCACTACCTATGCTGGGAGGTGATGCCCTAACCACGGGACCAGCAGGGAAGCCCCAGGACAGGCATTCTCGATGGAGGAACCAGCACAGGGAAGGTGTGGAAGAATAAATGCATGCACAGGGCATGCTAAGGAGATCATGCCTTGGCTGAAGAGCTAAGGAGATCATGCCTTCCCCTTTATTTGTAATTCACACAAAGACCTAGAAGACTCCACTAAAATGAATAAGAGTCAAACCACAAAAGTTAAACCCATGGAGGGGTTAGTTTCACGAGAGGACATCCATGTGCTGGCTATAACCATGGGCACCAAAGATAGGGCCCCTGTCCTTGTGGCGTCTGAACCCTGGTGAGGATCATAAGGAGATTCCTTAAGTAAGGTATCAGCAGAGATGGGTACATTAACTTCCTACTGCTACGCCAACAAATGACCACAAACCAGGTGCCTTATAGCACATTTGATTTCTTATGGTTCCGGAGGTCAGACCTGGGTCTCACAGTTTGGCAGGGCTGTGTTCTTTCTGGGGCTCTAAGGGAGAATTCATTTCCTCACCTTTTTCTGCTTCTAGAGACCTCCTGCATTCCTCCGCCGGTGGTCTGTTCTCCATTCTCACAGCCAGCAGTGTCTCAGACTTTGCTCCTCCCAGTTTCACTTAGAAGGACCCCTGTGGTTACTTTGGACGCACTGTAACAACTTCCCAGCAAAGCTGCTTAATTTAATCGCATCTTCAAGATCCTTTTTGCATGCAAGGTAGCATATTCATAGGTTCTGTGGGTTAGGGCATGGGCATCTTTGGAAGGCTATTATTCTGCATAACTAGGCAATATTTCTCTGAGCTGATCCTTGAAGTTTGGATGAGATCTGAGTCGATTAAATTTCTTTTATTTCCCCCCGCTTCTTTCCTTCCCTTCCCCCTTCCTTCCTTCTTTCTTCAGTTAATTTAGTCCAAAAGTCACTGGGAAGACCAAAGTGAATCAGTAACAGTAGCCTGCAGGATGCTATCAGAACCAGACCACAGAGCCAGCCCAGTGGCAACCAAAATGCTAGCCTGAGATCCAGTATCAGAACAGGACAATAGAGGCCTAGACCGGCGTACGGGAGTTTCCTTATCTAAGTAAGTATGCTGGTGATGGGAGCCAGTGTTTCAGTGACAAGAAGGAAGGCAGAAACATGGAAAGACATCTTATGGTAACACCATGTGTGTTATTACCTAAGTAGATGAGTAGGTAGTTGTAAACATAAAATAATCAGATTTAAGGGGTATGTGTGCATAGACACATTTCCACTGAGAGGGACTGTGGACAATAACGATGAGAGTAGCAATTAGCACACATTGCATCTAGATCTTGGCTTTTAAATACCATGGAGGTTCAGTGCACGATCCAAACAAGAATTGTCAAAGTAGAGGCATTTCGGTGCCCCAGACAGTGCCCTGGACAGCTCTCTGAGGGCAGAGTCCCTTCCAACACATCAGTGTGGCATCCAATTGCAAGTCTGACCTGAGTTTCTCATCTATCACCTCTTGAGTATGCCGAGAGAAGCACTGGGTAGCCACGCTACTTGCTGCTGAAAGTACATCCAGAAAAGAATCACATCATTGAATAATGACTAAAGAGAACATTACTTCATCTATGAAGTATAATTGCAGTTCAATGGGAATTAAACTGGCTCTTCAAAAATTCAAGAAGGCAGAGCCTCTGTAAAATGGGTCAGAAAACCACTAGGTAAGCAAAATTTAAGACAAAAAGTCAACAGGATGAGATAGCGAAGGAAGTTAAACAAAAAGAGAAAAGTCACTGAGGACTAAAAAATATGGAGATGGAAAATTCCACAGGCTCAAGTAAACAATACAGACCACAAATATGCAAAAAGATACCTCCAGATTTCAGAGGAAAATAACTGAGATTAAAACCATTAGTAATTTCAAGAGTGGGAGGCTATAATAATGTATTCAGAGATTAAAACATACAAAATTTAAATTTATGGAGAAATGTACTTTCAAAATAATTAATGAAATTTTAAATTACAAAAAAAAATCATTGTATATTATTAAAACATAAATGGCCATAGAAACACTCTATGGCTATTCACCAGGGTAGCTGTGCACAGAAAAAGGGAAATTCGCAGACCTGCTATCAGACACAGGCTCTCACTGTCTCTAGTCCTGGGCACCCAAGACATCACTGAATACTGTTAGTTAGTTCAGGATTAGGGTAGTGAGATGACAGATTTTTATTTAAATCTGCTTCACTCTGGGTAAGTCCTCTGCCACATTCATGAAGTTTCTGGGCTCCAGAGTGTAGGGCAAGTGGAAAAAGTCCTTTGAAAGGTAGAGAGAACTTGATTCACCTTATACCGCTCTGCAGAACAGGATATGATGCTTTGTGAGTCTCTTTGGATTTTAGGGGTAACCACACGCCACATGTGGGAATATTGTTTAAATCCGTTTACCCTTAGGGTAACCCATAGGCTGCAAGTTTTCATATGGGCTCAGCACAGAAGACGACTCTGCTTTAGGTCTAGACTCTACTGTTACCTGCTCACTGAATCTTTTGAACCAGATAATAATAAAGGAAAGGTCTGTGTCAAGCCCCACTGCAGGAAACTGTTGGCGTAAGGGAGGCGCCTCATTTTGTGGGACAGCACCCCAGCCTTGCACAGAGTTACCTCAAATCCATGCTGAGTCTCAGAAGCCCATTCCATCTATTTGTCAAGCCAGTGACTTTGTTGTATAAGGCACATGGCCACAAAATTAATTTGTAGGCTTTAGCTCATTACGAATTCTCCTTCACAGTAAAATGATTTCCTCCGTTAGTGTCGATGCAAAGTGGGATACTATGGTGATGAATTCCACAAGCCGCTGAATGATGATGGTTCAGTTGGAAATGTTTCCTGCAGGGAAGACAAATCTGCATGTAGAATATGTATGTGTTTCTGTTAGAATAAATTGCTGCCCACTGCTCTATGGAAGGAAAAAAAGTACTGCACCTACCACCCGGTAGCAGGATGATTGTGTTTGGCAGCGGTGCCGTATCAGCAGGGTGGCCGTACAATCGACTTTCTCTTGTAGGACACTTCTGAGAATGAAAAGAGGCGTTTACGGGACAGCAGGACCGCAGGGATAAACCACGACTCCGTTTGGTCCCTGTCGTTCAGTCGTGTCCGACTCTTTGCGACCCTATGGACTGCAGCACGCCAGGCTCTCCTGTCCTTCTCGGTCTCCCAGAGTTTGCTCAAACTATGTCCATTGAGTTCGTGATGCCATCCCACCAACTCATCCTCTGTCACCTCCTTCTTCTCCCACCGTTAATCTTTCCCAGCATCAAGGTCTTTTCCAGTGAGTTGGCTCTTCACATCAGATGGCCAAATTATTGAAGCTTCAGCTTTAGCATCAGTCCTTCCAGTGAATATTCAGGGTTGATTTCCTCTAGGATTGACTGGTTTGATCTCCTTGCTGTCCAAGGGACTCCCAAGAGTCTTCCCCATCACCTCAGTTCAAAAGCATCGATTCTTCAGTGCTTAGACTTCTTTATTATTTTATTATTGAATTTACTTAGCATTAGGACATCATCAGTGCACAGCAAAGGAAACCATAAACAAGATGAAAAGACAACCCTCAGAGTGGGATAAAATATTTGCAAGCAAAGATACTGACAAAGAATTGGTTTCCAAAATATACAAACAGTTCCTGTAGCCCAATATAAAAAAAAACAACAATCAAAACATGGGCAAACAATGTATGACAAAACCCACTGATATGTTGTGAAGTAATTAGCCTCCAACTAATAAAAAAAAAAACAAAAAACAAACAAACAAACAAAAAAAACATGGGCAAAGACAAAAATAGACACTTTTCCAAAGGAGACGTACAAATGTGTAACAAACTCATGAAAAGATGCTCAGCATCGCTAATTATTAGAGAAAGACAACTCAAAACTATAATGAAATATCACCTCACACCAGTCAGAACAGCCATCATCAATAAATCTACAAACAATAAATGCTAGAGAAGATGCAGGGAAAAGGGAACCCTCTTATACTCTAGGTGAGAATGTAAATTAATACAGTCACTATGGAGAAGAGTATGGAGGTTCCTTAAGAAACTAAAAATATAACTAGCATGTGACCCAGCAATCCCACCAGGGGCATATACTCAGAGAAGACCATAATTCAAGAAGACACATTCACCCCAATGTTCATTGCAGCCCTATTTACAGTAGCTAGGACATGGAAACAACCTGAATGTCTGTATACAGAAGAGTGAATAAAGAAGGAGCGGTACGTATATACAAAGGAATACTACTCAGCCATAAAAAGGAACAAAATTGGGTCATTTGTAGAGACAGATGGACCTGGAGACTGTCATACAGAATGGAGTAAGTCATAAGCAGCAAAGGGGAGTGGGTGGGGTGAGATGGGGGGCTGGGACTGACATACGCACACCGCTATGTATAAAATATATAACTAATGAGAACCCACTGTCTTGCACAGAGAGCTCCACCCAGTGCTCTGTGGTGAACTCAGTGGGAAGGAAATCCAAAAAGAGAGGGGAGATATATATATATATAGCTGATTCACTTCGCTGTGCAGCAGAAACGAACAATGTTGTAAAGCAACTAAACTCCAATACAAATGAAAAAAGAAAGCAAAACCACAGTGCTCGGCAGTGGCAGTGTCCAGCTCAGCTTGGTGAAGGACGTCCAGCTTGTGGAGACTGTGCATTGTCTTCCTCCCTGATGCCACAGAACCTTTGTGCTCACAGAGAAAATGCCAGGCTTCCTGGAAAAAGAGGCCGATGGATGTCCACATATGTTCACCTTGTCCACCTGGTTACTGGGTGTTGTCCCAATGGGCCATGTCTCCTAGTGTTTATTTATGTCTCCTTATTTAGGTATTTATCATAAATACCTTCATTCATCATGCCCTTTCTAAGAGATCTATCCACACATCACTCCCCTATGTGACGTGTAATTTCCAAGATTTATTTTTTGGGAAAAAACATGAGCTGCCAACAAATCCATTTGCGATCACTATACAGGCTCTGTCTTGCCCATTGTATAATGAACATATATAGGAAAGACTACCCAAATTCTTCCTTGCATAACTTTATTGTGTAACTGTCCTAAAGGGGAACCATTGAGGGGGCTCTCTCACGGTTTCACTTCCAATGGTGACAGCACACTGTGCAGACTTTGAAAGAGACCCCTAATTCTTTCCAGTTGTGTTGGCTGCCCTTGGAGAGCTGCGTGTGATTCTGGAGGTGTGAGCTGATGGAGAAGTAGCAGAGTATTAACAGTATATATTAAGTAAGCTTGTGCTGACATGACAAAACATCAGAGACTGGGTGGCCAAGACAACAGAAATTTACTTCCTTACAGTTCTGGAAGCTAGAAGTCCCAGGTCAGGGTGAAGGCATGGGTGGGTCCTAGAGAGAATTCTCTTCCTATCCTGCAGACAGTCCACCTTCTCCCGGTGACCTCACATGGCATGGGCTGGGGAGAGCAGGAGTGAGAGAGTTTCCTCTTCATATAAGGCCACGGGCCACATTCACATCAGATTATGGCTCCACTCTTATGACGTTATCTAACTTAAACTCCTAAAGACTCTCCAGATATAGTCGCAATGGAGGTTTGGACTTCAACATGCAAATTTCAGAGAGACACGATTCATTGGATGGCGCAGTCAGAGCAGGTAACTTTGGACTATGAGCCACATTCTCTTGAAGGTTACCTGTGCCTCTGGATTGGTTTTGGTCTCACTTAAATAACTTCCATTTAACTAAACAACTTTTTAAAAAATGATTTGCCAGTTCAGGTAACAATTAGCCAAATGATAGTAAATTGAGGTTGCTGAGTCACTTGATGTCCTAGAATGAAGTATTTGATCCTAGGATCTGATCCATTGATCCTAGGATTAAATCCATTGATCCTAGGATTTGATCCAAAGCATTTGATCCATTGAACCAGGGCTCAAATGGTAAAGAATCTGCCTGCAATGCAGGAGACCCGGGGTCAATCCATGGGTTGGGAAGATCCCCTGGAGAAGGAAATGGCAACCCACTCCAGTATTCTTGCCTGGAGAATTCCATGGATAGAGGCGCCCGGCAAGCTACAGTCCAAGGGGTCACAAAGAGCAACTAATAGACGCACAGGGCCCAATAATACCTCTGGTATTAGGCAAAGAAGAATCTCTGTCTCTAAAGAAAGTTTGGATTCTGAAGGTGATGCTAAGCCCAGTAAGGAAAAGTGGTGCAATCAGCATATTGTTTAGAAGGCAACCAGGAAACTCTATTTCATTGCGGGGAAAATGAATCAGAAGTAATGCAAGAAATGAGAAAGCTTTGAAACTGGTCCATGCCGGTGAAAAAGAGAGACTGAACTAACACTGCACTGTTGGGAAGAGAGAGAAGGGAAGAATCAGAAAAATGCAGCCTTCAACCATGAGATAATATAACCCCCGTGGTATCTGTTTCTTCCTGACCAGGCTGCAGAACTAAAGCATATGAATAATAGATGAAGGGTATATTGATGATGCAAGTTAATAAGAATATTTTAATAATGTGCTTAAAGGAAAACTCCAGGGTTGGAGAAGCAATTAAGACTGAGTATGATTAGAGGTTCATCTGTAGCATCGTTGTTCTCTGGGTATTTCTTAGAGATGGTTCCAGTGATGGTGACGGGGATATGTGATAAGAGTATTCGTTACATATCAGGCATTGGGAATACATCTTTTTTTTTTTTTTAAAGAAGATATTTGTTTATTTTATTTTTTGGCTGCACTGGGTCTTCATTGCTATACACGGGCTTTCTCTAGTTGCAGTGAGCAGGGGCTACTCTCTAGTTGCGGTACGAGGGCTTCTCATTGTGGTGGATTCTCATGCTGTGGGGCACAGGCTCTAGGCATGCCCGCTTCAGTGGTTGTAGCAAGGCCTTAGTTGCTCTGCGGCATGTGGGATCTTCCCAGACCAGGAATTGAACCTGTGCCCCTTGCATTGGCAGGTGGACTCTTAACCACTGGACCACCAGGGCCGTATATCTTCTAGTCCCAGGAATATATCATACAGGGCAGAGGCTCTGTTACTGGCAAGCTCTACTTTATATACTTGTGATACATCAAGAAATAAATAGAAAAACCCTGCCTTCTTCAAGTAGATATTGGTATGTGTCATCCTCCTGTTTCACTTGTGCCGAATAGCCTAACACAGGTACCAAGTTTCCTGAGTGCTAGGATAGAGAAATGAGTATCTGACCCTTAATAGCAACGAGAGGAGGTCTGGCCATTGCCCTGTAGAGTTATAACCCTTGCTTTTAGAACTCTTGAGTTGTCACCCTGTCCCATGCAGGGTAGCAGCTCTCCATGGGCGTAGCAGCTCGAGCTCTTGACAGCCTGGGGAGGAGTAGGAAAGCCAAGGCTGGGGCTGGCACTGCACGCAGGAGGTGCCCCTACCCAGATGCCAGAGGTCTACAGGATATGGACTTCCCAGCTCACCAACCGAGACATCTTGTTTTTGTTCACTCAGCGAGCTATCATTGATGTGCCATCCAGGTAAGCAGTTTAGGATATTAATAACCATCTCATTACACGGGCATCAATAGAAGCCATAAAAACAAAGTCATCAAAGAGGAATTCTGTATGAACTGCACAGATATGAGAGAAGGAGGCCGGCTGCTGGCTCAGAAAATGAACTTCATGAACTCAAACTCTGGTCGGTAGCTTTATATAACTAAAGAACAGAACTTACAGGTTCTCCAAGAGTTTATCTTGTTCTGCAGGATGACTCATATTGACCAAGCTCGTGACTTGAAATTGAGTGCCTGTTTATTCAGTTTCACAGGGAGACTAGAGCTGTCTAAATAATCAGTTCATTCTCTCATGCTGGGAAAGGCCATTTGGGAGACCAAATTATGAAAAATTAAATGGTGAGAGTTGAGCTAACGTGAAAAGAGTGTGTGTGAAGCACTGGGTGCTAGACATTTTATTTATCTTATCACATTTCATTCAAATGAAGATTCTGAGCTAAAGTACCAGAGGCTTATGGAGTTTCAGTAATTTTCTCAGAGCTGGGGTATAGCAGAGCCAGAACTTGAACCTACTGCTGTCTGTCCAGAAAGGTATTCTTAAAGCACTCCACTCCTGAAAAGTTAAAATCTTCCTGGAATTAATGGAATTTGATGTTGTATTTTACTGTAAGATATTTTCTTATGGAGTGGGGGATAGAGAAGCACTGTGATGAGAACATGATGAGGTGAGCCTCCTGTGTTTCTATCTTGCTTCTGCTCCCTGCGTGGTTGATACTGAGCAGATTTGGTTTGGCTCAGTCATTAAGTCATGTCCAACTCTTTGCAACCCCATGAACTGCAGCCCACCAGGCTCCTCTGTCCATGGTATTTCCCAGGCAAGAATACTGGAGTGGGTTGCCATTTCCTCCTCCAGGGGATCTTCACGACCCAGGGATTGAACCTGGGTTTCCTGCATTGCAGGTGGATTCTTCACCACTGGGCCACCTGGGAAGCTCCTGAGCAAATTACATGAGTTCAATTCTCTGCAAAGTCATCGTTAACTATAGAAATGAGGGAAATGACAGTCGAGTGCCTAGCATGTAGAAAGTGCTCAATAAATGTTCATTATTATTTGATTTTATACCCCAATTAATTGTCCACTATTTTTATAGCTATGTTAATGTGAACTAATTTTGTTGAATAAAATAAGCCTTCCTCCAGATAGTCATAATACATCGGGCTTTTTGTCCACTTCTTTTGGTTGTTTTCCTCAAGATTTTGCACACACTGTGTCTTTCAGACAGCATGATTCTACTACAATTCCATACTGTGAGTTTAACTTTCTAGAATTTTTCTCTGATCCAGGTTATCTTGAGTGGATGTGGCTGTTTCCAGTGTCTCCTGGAGGAGCCAGAGAGTCCAGTCACAGTCCAGGACAGTCCACCTCTCATCGTTACTGGTCACACCATACAAGTGATTTGACAGGCCTCCAACTTGGGTGGACATTATCACAAGCAGAAAGTTAGACATGGAAAGTTAGATGTGTAGGGACTTTGTGATCCTCCCTCAAGGGATCAAGACCCTGAGGCTCCTGCAGAAGTGACGGGCCATTTACTGACAGTTGATCCAGGTCAGCATTCAACAGACATGGTCTGATTGGGCCCACATAGCAGCCTTATGTGATGAGCCACACGGGCATTGTCCACACCATCTCAGGAGAGACAGATTTTATATCTCCATGTTTAAAATCTATTACCTCCAGGACAGAATTCATTCTCCAAACTAGATCCATCTACTGGCCTCTGCCGGTTTTCCCCAGCCCATCACTCCTGACTTCTCTGCCTTATAACTTACGGTCCAACCACATGGAATTACTGGTAGGTACCCCCAGTCCTGCATCTACCTGACCCTGTTCACACCCGCAAAATACTCCCAGCAACTCATCTGCCCTCGTGCTATTTCTCAACTCCGCACTCACTTCCTCTGCTTTGTAATGTTCTTCTAGATGTTTATTTTTAGATTAGACTTTTTTTTTTTTAGCTAACAGACCATTTTAGAACAGTTTTACATTTATTAAATAAATCAATAGATTTACTGATAAATTGAGCTGATGCTATGGAGTGCCCTTGTTTTCTTCTCTCCCCTGCACAAATTACCTCTATGAACAGTTTGAATTACTGTGGTACAGTTGTTACAATTAAAGAATGAATACTGACTAAAGACCGTATCTTAGATGAAAGTACACTCTTGTTGTACAGTGGAAATATGTTTGGACAAATATATCGTGTCATGAACCTACTACCAGTACAACAGCATACAGAGTAGTTTAATTGCCCTAAAAATCTCTGCTTCATCTGTTCACCCTTCTCCTTCCTCCAAACGCCTGGAGACCACCATTCTTTCTACATTCTTTATGGTTTGCTTGTCTGAATGTTATGTGATTAAAATAAGACACCATTTAGCCCCTTTCACTTAGCAGCAGGCATTTTCCCATGTTTTCTAATGGCATAATGGTTCATTCCTTTAGTTGCTAAGTGATATCCTTAGGGATACGCTGTATGGATGCACCATAGTTTGCTTATCTATTCATCTTCTGAAAGACATCTTGGTTGTCTCCAGTTTTTAGTGACGGGTAAATAAAACTGACCTAAACCTCTGTGTGTAGGTTTTTGTGTGGACCTAAGTATTCAAGTCATTTGAAAAAATAACTAGGAGCACAATTGCTGACTCATAAGACTATGTTTAGTTGTGTAAAAAAACTGCCCACCATTCTTCCAAATCGGCTGTACCATTTTGCATGGCCACCAGCAATGAAGGAAAGTTCCTTTTGCTC
This sequence comes from Dama dama, assembly GCF_033118175.1. Taxonomy (NCBI): domain Eukaryota; kingdom Metazoa; phylum Chordata; class Mammalia; order Artiodactyla; family Cervidae; genus Dama; species Dama dama. Next base: position 5,100,710 of record NC_083701.1, on the reverse strand, counting down.
TGCATGCCTGTCAGCATTTGGTATTGTTAGTTCTTTAGATTTTAGCCATTCAGATATGTTTGTAGTGGTATCTTTTCATTTCACTTTACAATTCTCTAATGACCTACGATATTTACCATCTTTTTTATATGCTTATTTTCCATTTCTATATCATCTTTGGTAAAGTGTCTGTTCAGCTCTTTTGCCAATTTTGCCAAAACTCAGGTGTTTATTTTTGAGTTTTAAGAGTTCTTTGTACATTTTAAATGCAAGTCGTGTATCAGATACGTGCTTCACAAATATTTTCTCCCAAACGTGGCTTGGTTTTTAATTCTCTTAATGAGGCTTCCTTTTTGGAACTTTGATAATTTTCACATATGAAATTAAAATGCTTTTCCAAAGGAAGGCAAGAGGATATGCGGTGTTCTCTGCAGCTTACTTTCTCTTTTTCATTCCCCAAAGAGGCTATACTATGAATCTATCTCCCACTCCTGCTTTAAATTCAAATCAGTGTCACCTCCTTCCAGAAGCTACCACAATATGCTTTTTCCTCCAAGGCAAAGGACAGCAATGGATCCCTGCCTATGCTATTCTGTGTTCCTCTAAGCACCTTATGAGTCATCCTCCTGTCCCCCACCCCTGCTTCCTCCCTCTCCTTGAGATCACCAGTTATATTATGGCATTCTGTTCATGACTCAGTTTTTTCCTCCTACAATGAAAGATCCCTCTTGGCAGGTTATTTTTCTTGCTCAGTTTTGACCATCACTGTCTGATACATTATGAGCAAATAGTAAAAGGGTTTGACCAATATTGTTGAATACATGAATTTGTTTAAAATATTGAATATACTAAATAAGCTCCTGAAAAAACTCAGAATAAAAGGCTAGGCATTCTGCTACTGCAGACCACTTTTAAGATTCATTCATGGATTTAAATTTTCCTCTCAGAGTGATACAAATTTATAAAATATACAAAAGGATAGTGTATTAGCATACCTAATCTGAAACTTATCTTTCATACGCATATGAAACATTTGGAATTTTGACCAGGCACTAGATCACAATTAAATCGCAACAAGTTTGAAATAGCCAAGATACAGCCCATAGGCTCCGACCACAATGAATTAAATCAAACACCATTAATAAAAATATAAAGGAACAAAATAACCTATAGAGATAAAACAAAGGAAAGTTACTCACAACTAAATGACTTAGAAGTCTGCACAGTACTCACACTTATGCTGATCATAAGGTAAAGAAACTGAAAGTTAACCAGTATTTCTTTTTTAGAATAAACTTACTGAAGATAGTGTATGGTCAATCACCTACCTCATAAATTCTTGTAAATAACGTTTTCATCTTGTTACATTTATAAGAAGATTTGGAACATCTCAGGTTTTCAAATTTTATTTCTTAGAGTTCCGACGCTCTTCAAAGGCACCTCATGAGCCCACCGGAGGAGCAGCAGCAGCAAGCAGGTTCCCAGGAGTGCTTTTTCCCCGAGAGGACGATCCATGCTCCATGAAAGCAGACCCCTAACGCCCAGCTTCAGCGTCAAAGGCAGGGACTACTGCATAGTTTCAAGTCCAATGGTGATAACGGGACTTCATCGTCGCTTGGTTCAGTGACTCAATGAGATTATCAAAAACTAGTGTATTTTTATTCTCTCTTCACATTGCCGTGAACTCTGTGACTTTTTGTTCTTAGCCTCAGAGAAAGTCTGCTACATTAATTCCATGGGTCACATGTGAACACCAGACCTAAGGGGAGAAGGGAGAGCGTCTTGTATTAGGTTTCTCTCCTAGAAGGAAAGAAACTTGGCCCCAGAAGCCTCCCTCAGCTCTTTCTACACGAACTGGTCAGCTCCCTGAAGACAGCATGGGATGAATCTCCAGCAGGGCACTTTGCTGTTAGCACAGGCTGAGTAATTGCTGGGCAGGTTACCTACAAATCACACACAAGGATGTGAGTTAGTGAGGTTGTGTGCAGGTTTCATTTGAAAAAAAATAAAATAAAAAGTTCTATTTGAAAAAATATTTCAGTTGGGACACTACTGGCTTTAATGATCTCAAAGGTTATGCTCACTAATATCTGCAGTGCATGACTCGACATGCCCAGGCTCGTATGAGACAACACATTTAAGGCTCCATCTGAGGGCTGGTGCTAGATGAATAGTGGTGGAGCCTCAATTTGCTTCTAGGTTCCCGCTGGTTGTAACCTTATATACCCCTGTGATCTTACTTCTCGGGTTCTTGGCAAAAGAGATGTATCACTCATAATAAACTGCTTGAATCAGATGCCCCAGAGGAAAACAGCTTGTAAAAATTCAGCTACTTTAGTATGACTGGAGTGTAGGGCAGAGGGAAGGGTAATGAGATCAAAATGTTCCTGAATGAATTATTTTGGTCAAAATGTACCACATCACATTCAACCTAAATTATCCCAAAGGATTCTTTACACAATCACTTTTGCCAAGTGTACAGTGATTCTTAGAATTCAGAATAAGTCATTATTAAATTCTGGGGACACTAGGCAGATGAGCTGTAACAGAAGTATGCAATATAAAATTTTAAGGCCCATGAAGTTTTTATTATGTCAAACATACTACATATCACCCTCTGTAGACATGTGCTTCAGTTCAGTTCAGTTCAGTCGCTCAGTTGTGTCCAACTCTTTGAGACCCCATGGACCACAGCACACCAGGCCTCCCTGTCCATCACCAACTCCCAGAGTTTACTCAGACTCATCTCTATTGAGTCAGTGATGCCATCCAACCATCTCATCCTCTGTCATCCCCTTCTCCTCCTGCTCTCAATCTTTCCCAGCATCGGAGTCTTTTCAAATGAGTCAGTTCTTCATATTAGGTGGCCAAAGTATTGGAGTTTCAGCTTCAACATCAGTCCTTCCAATGAACACCCAGGACTGATCTCCTTTAGGATGGACTGGTTGGATCTCCTTGCAGTCCAAGGGACTCTCAAGAGTCTTCTCCAACACCACAGTTCAAAAGCATCAATTCTTTTGCGCTCAGCTCTCCTTATAGTCCAAGTCTCACATCCATACATGACTACTGGAAAAACCATAGCCTTGACGAGATGGACCTCTGTTGGCAAAGTAATGTTTTTTAATATTCTGGGTAGGTTGGTTATAACTTTCCTTCCTAGAAGTAAGCATTTTTAATTTCATGGCTGCATTCACCATCTGCAGTGATTTTGGAGCCCCCCAAAATAAAGTCAGCCACTGTTTCCACTGTTTTCTCATCTATTTGCCATGAAGTGATGGGACCAGATGCCATGATCTTAGTTTTCTGAATGTTGAGCTTTAAGCCAACTTTTTCACTCTCCTCTTTCACTTTCATCAAGAGGCTGTTTAGTTCCTCTTCACTTTCTGCCATAAGGGTGGTGTCATCTGCATATCTGAGGTTATTGATATTTCTCCCGGCAATCTTGATTCCAGCTTGTGCTTCATCCAGCCCAGCATTTCTCATGATGTACTCTGCATATAAGTTAAATAAGCAGGGTGACAATATACAGCCTTGACATACTCCTTTTCCTATTTGGAACCAGTCTGTTGTTCCATGTCCAGTTCTAACTGTGGCCTCCTGACCTGCATACAGATTTCTCAAGAGGCAGATCAGGTGGTCTGGTATTCCCACCTCTTTCAGACTTTTCCACAGTTTGTTGTGATCCACACAGTCGAAGGATTTGGCATAGTCAATAAAGCAGAAATAGATGTTTTTCTGGAACTATCTTGCTTTTTTGATGATCCAGTAGATGTTGAAACCTCAAAGTAGACCTCTGTAATTACTCATCTTTACAAGAATATATTTTGAGTAAGGATAGATATAGTCAGGGATTCCCTGATGGCTCAAGTGGTAAAGAACCCACCTGCAATGCATGAGACACAGAAGACACGGTTAGATCCCTGAGTCAGGAAGATCCCCTGGAGAAGGGTATAGCAACCTGCTCCAGTAATCTTGCTGAGAAAAATCCCAAAGACAGAGGAGCCTGGTGGGCTACGGCCTGTGTGGTTGCAAGTCGGACATGATGGAAGTGGCTGAGCACACATCTACAATCACAGTCCATCCAAAAGGAGAAGGAGAACAGAAGATGGAAGCTCACAAAAAAGAGACTTGAACTATGCAAGTAACCTTGCATCATCGAGATTCACTTCCCATCCTTGTTCCCTCACAGGTTCTCAGCAACACAGCGAAGGTCACATGACTGTCTAGCCCAAGTACCAGGAGGGCTAGAGGGATGCACAGTGCAGTCAGCAGGAAGTGAGGCTCAGGTGAACGGTCCGGTGTGGGATTCGCCGTAGAGTGTCCAGCAGTAAAGACAACTGGTGGGCACCGTTCTTTGGGCTTGTGGTTTCCAAGGTGAGTGGTACTGTGTCTGGAGGTTGGAGCCACAGACTCTGTGGTCGTGAATGGGTGCTGTGTTCATGAACCATGTTGGGACTGATATTTGATGGATGTCTTCTAAAACTGAAACATTAAATACACATGTACCCTTCTCTTTAGTGGGAATATAAGTTTGTCCCGTGTGCTCCAGAGATGCACTCAGTCCATCCCTAAATCTCCAGAGAGAATGATGGATTCATATGCCTGCATCCTATTCTGACCAGGATTCAGGATACAGTGTGAGGACAAGCCCTCATAATATTAAGACTTCCCTCCATGGTAGGATGGATGAGTGAGTGAGTGAAGTCGCTCAGTCGTGTCTGATTCTGGGACCCCATGGACTGTAGCCTGCCAGGCTCCTCCGTCCATGGGATTTTCCAGGGAAGAATACTGGAGTGGGCTGCCATTTCCTCCTCCAGGGGATCTTCCCCACCCAGGGATCAAACCCAGGTCTCCCTCATTGCAGGCAGACTCCTTACCATCTGAGCCACCAGGTAAGTTGATAGGATGAATAGAGGCAAGAATATGTTCACAGCACATCAGCTCTGTTTGGTGATGGCTTTCAAGAGCAGGAAGCAAAAAAAAGAAAGAAAAAAAAAAGAGCAGGAAGCAACATTTCCTGGGTTGTTGTAGGCGGCTCTTCCTTTGAGTCTTATATCCTTAAGCATGTATATGTTCTGTCTTATGAGGATGCCAGGGCCGCCGTGGTCGCGCAGGAAGGGTGGGCAGAACCCTCTCCCAGCCGCTACATCCTCTGGGTCCTCAGTTCTACCTTCGAAGTCTCCTGGAGAATTAAAACACCAATAAAAGCAAAATAAAAATAAAATTCATGATTAGTGGTGTTATACAAAACCACAAGAATGTTAAACTAATTTCTCACAAGAAGTTGTTAAATTTAAATCCCATGAGTATATTTATTAACATGAAGTACATGATGGGAATTGAACGATGCCGGATTTTGTTAATATTTTTGAAATGGTAGAGCATATTTGAAAGGTATTTCTCCAGTGGCAGTAGATGTTTTAGGGAAACTCAGAGAATTTATTCCGTGTAGAACATGACCATGTGACACCATCAAATGCTATCAACTTAGTGAGGCCAGGGTCACACACCAACGCCACAAATTAAGGTCTTTCCTGTGAAATTGAAATTATATTCTTTGCCCTTTCAATCCCCAGGTGCCATGCAATGGATGAACCCCCTTCCTCAGTTTTGTAAGTGAGCCGCGGGTGTTGCAAATGCAAAATTTTCTTATTGAGAGAAGCTGCTCAACTACTGAAACCTGTTCGGAATCTGCCTCCCCACTTCCATCTCCACGTGGACCCGGTGCTGGAAGCGAGATGCTCTGAGCTTCTAGAAGGCCCCTTCCACCGGTAGCAGAGGAGGGTGAGGAGCACGCCCAGCCCAGGCCTGCGCCGCCCCTGCCGACCTTGGGGAAGCACCGCGGGTATATAAGGGGACGCCCACGGCCGCCCCTCGGGGCTGGGGGTGGCTGTGCTGTTCGGGTGGGCTGAGCCGGGCTCTGCCCCTGGGGTCAGGTTTGCTTTGGGTTTCTGGGGAGGTCGGGGCTGGTGGGCCTGGAGGATTTTGTTTTTCTTCAGGGCAGCATCCCTGCTTTTTCTTCTCTCTGGCGCTGTCCTGAGTCCTCACTGTGAGTCTCTCCTGCTCTCCCATCTCACTCTGCAAACGTGGGGGCCTGTCTCCGGCCTCTCTGAGGGGCCCGGGGCTTGGGAGGGCCTGAGCCGGCCTCCTCACAGGGAAAGCCTCTTTTCGTCTGAAGCCCCCCCTTCCTCCCTGACGCTTTATTCTTCAGCAAAAGGACCTTGAAAAGTGCCTGTCCTCAGGCCAGTAGGCCAGGGTGGTGCTTAGGTTGCTTTACAGAAAATAAGGCAGAGAGAGGACCCTGTCCCTCTGAACCTTCTAGGGCAACAGGGGGCCGGGAAACAGTGGGGGGCAGTGGGTGTGGAGGGCACAGAAGTCTGCCCCAGAGTGTGTGAGACAAGCATGTGGGGAGGCCCGGGGAAGGACGCTCCGGCCAGGCTGCGTCTCTGTCTTCAGAGAAGCAGACGGGTGTTGTGTGCATGCTAAGTTGTGTCTGACTCTCTGACCCCGTGGACTGCAGCCCGCCAGGCTCCTCTGTCCATGGGATTCTCCAGGCAAGAAGACTGGGGTGGGTTGCCGCGCCCTCCTCCAGGGGATCTCTCTGACCCAGGGATCGAACCTGTGTCTCAGTCTACCTGCATTGGCAAGTGGGCTCTTGACCACTAGAACCACCTGGGAAGCCCAAAACAGGGCTGGACTGCCCCTAAAACTACAGACCCAGAAGGAAAATGGCAGTGCTGTCTCCTCAGCCAGAAGACGCTGCCTTCACTCTCTCTCCTCCATAGAACAAGACGCCGCTCGCCACCCCAGCACCCGGTTGTTGCCTGTCTGTCCTTAAGTGCTGCCTGGTGTAGGTGATTAAACGGCTGAGGCCCAGGACCTTTTAACCTTTTAGAGAGTCTCGTGTTAGTAAGACCAGGGAGGAGGAGGCCTTAGCCATCAGTGACAGCCAGCTGGCTGTGAGAGCTAAATGGGCTTTGGGGGCAGCTTCAGGACCCTTTGAGATCAGTGGTCCTTCACTCAGAACAGGTGTCTTGAGTTGGTCCTTACCAAGGAGAGCAGGTACTATGTACGGGGCAGGTGATGAGGGCCACCTGTGGGCACGCGGGTGGCGTCTCGTTTGCTCTTCCGTGAAACTCTTCCCAACAAAACCCTCTACAAAGCATGAAACAGAACAGCAACCGTACTGTGACTTCAGACTAGGACCTGAAGTCCGACAGTCCCACTGCGAGGTTCACTTTCACGTTAGAGTTGGCCGGCGTTTCCTCCGGTGGCTTTTAGTCGTGCTCACTACTCCTGTAAGACCGTGAGGCGTGTACAGCCCTTGGGGAAGCTGCGTGTTGGGTGAGGATGTGGCCCCTGGGTGGGTGAGGACACAGATTCTCCCTGGTGCCCCCCTTCCCTCCACGGGTGAGCGGCTGTCCCCAAGGCCACGGGGAAGCCGGGAGGTTGCCTGCTGATGGAGGGAGGGAGGGGCCCAGGGTCACTGGGCAGAGGGGGCAAGGCTCCCCGGGGGACCTTCGCTGATGAACTTTAACCTTGCGTCAGCAGGCTTGGGGACACGGTGAACGTGCTTGGTTTGGCACCTCTGACGACCCTGAGTCATCGCAGTCCAGAGGGCCTGGGGGGCTGTCCTGGGTCAGTCGGCTTGAAATGTCCTTGATTCCCGCCCCCTTTCTGTCTTACGACAGTGATTATCCCAGGGAGCCATGGACCTCTCGGAGCCTGGAAGTGACCTAGGATTATCCGGGGAGCTCCAGAATCACAGGAGCCTTGAAGAAAAAGCCACAGGGCAGGAAAGGACAGAGGGGAGCAGTGAGGGACTCGGGCGATGCTTCCTGTGGGCCCCGCAGAGGCGAGCTGCCCGCTAGGGGGCGGGGGGCGCCTCTAATCACGCTTCGCCTGCCGGACGGGTTCTGTTGCCTGAATCTTGGCTCTGTTTCCACCGATGCCAAAGGGCTATGGAGACTGAATTTGTGGAGGAAATAGACAGCAGCAACTTTATTTTTGCCAGTCCAAAGCGGGAAACACAGCAAGCTAGTGCCTCCAGAACAGTGCCCCCTCTTTTGGGAATAAGGAGAGGTTTTATATCCTCTTGAAGGTTTTGCATTGCTTTCTTTTGAAAAGTTTCAAAACAACCACAGCCAGCGTCAGGCAACTCAGCAAGCAGGTCTGGTGTCCCTGAAGTTATTGGCCCATGACATTCTTTCTGAAATGCAGAATTCTACGAGAGAAGGGAGAAGAAGGCTAGATGTGGTGTGTAATCTACACGAAGTCAGTGATTCACTTTGTGAAGGACAAGTTTAGCTACAAGTGTTAGGAACAGCTGAAACAGTAACCAAGATTGTTTAACTCTTGTAGGTCTGTTTGGCTGGTGTGTGCCATAAGGCTGTTCACTCATTTCCATTTTTGCTGCAACCATCCTGGCGGTCAATGCCACTACGTCCAGACCTTGTTCCACTGGCTCCCACCTTGGGTGACTCCTCAGCGCCTTTATTCAGACACTAGCCTGGCAAAGGAAGAACTGACCACTTTGCAGACTTAGCTATCTGTTTTCAAGGAGGATAGGGCCCTCAGGACAACCTCTGAGACAGGTTAAATCCATGAATTCACATATCTTAAAATTTATTTCCTGAGAGTCGAATTGAACAAGTCTCCATGTGAACATGACTTGATCTTGGACGTGTGTTGGCAGGAGGATTGGGGGTCCTAAAGTGACCCCGAGGCCCAAGGCTCTCCGGACGTGTCTTCACGATGGACGTGCCGGAGTGCGAAGCGTGGAGGGACTGAACCGGGACAGTAACTGGCTGAGGGCGAGTCGTGGGGAGCCTGGGGTGACCCCAACATTGCAGGCTTCTCACTGGTGACCTTCTGGGTGCTGATTCACCACCATTTTAATGTGAAAAATTCAAGTATGGGGCCACAGTAGCTATAAGCCGCTGACATTTTTATTCCAAAAACCTAATAGAATTTTCTTGACCACTTATAGTCCTTCACATAGGGGCTTCCCCTGACATCCTTTTTGCTGGCAGATGGTAGCTGGCATACAGTCCTGGAGGTCCTGGTCCAGCTTGACTCTAGACTTTAAAAGTGGTCCCTCTGCATTTTGGACCTGAATAACCCAAGTACACTCCTCAGGGCTCCCTGGGCTTATCCCCCCATGCTGGGAGGTCTACACTAAGAAATCTCTTCTCACCATGATGTCCTTTTGTGGAACTTTCTTCCTTCTCTGGCATCTGCCAAACAAACATATCCCTAGATTTTTCTGGAAGGCTTCATGATGCTGCAAATCAGAGTAACTAAAATATTAATGGCCCCCTGAAGGGTAGCCTTCCGGGGAAGCTCCTGGTAAACAGCCTGGGCCCTAAAATCAGTGAAGGATGGCTTCAAGGTCTCCTGTCTCCCATCACTGGGGTGTGTCTGCCTTGACCTGAGGATGGTCATCTATGTCCAGTTCTATGCTCACCTAGAAATCCTGTCACGAGCCACACTGACCTACAGATCCAAGACCACACAAGCAGCCATGTGACAGGAGGGCTTAGAACTGTGGCTTCAGGCTCTTTACATGGTGTCTTGTAGCTAACCTATAGTCTAAGTAAAAGTAGACTGGCCAGTCTCCCAGACTCTCCATCAGCTGCCTGATGTGAAAATCTGTTCTCAAGGTTATTTGCCGAGCAAAATGCAGGAACAGACGGTGACTGCATCAGCCATCTTCCATAAACTCTGCTCTCACCGTCCGTCTAGGCCTCCCCTCTGTGGTGCCCATTGACGCAGTGTCCGCTGCCCTTGCAAGCGCACCTTGCCGTCTGACCTCCACCTGTAGTGGGACTTCTGATATCTGGGTCATATGTTCAAATCAAAGTCTAGACAGCCCAAATTCAAGTCCTGGTGAGTAGCCAGTGAGAGTAACCGGTAGGTGTCTGAATCTCCTATCTCCTATATTCCTCTGTTCCTACTGTTTGAAAATGGCAGTCAGAAGAAGTGATATTAGGTGTCTTCCTTTCCTATACTTAAGATGAGCCAAGTAAACTATGAATCCAAGCCTAAGGATGAGATGAAGCCTTTCCATTCATCCTAGAAACAGTCACCTTGCCTTGTTAATAGGCAGATCCTATCTACCCCGTAATATGCCCGCGTGTCAACTTGCATTAAGTCTACTGAGAAGATCTATGGTGTCCCCACTCTGGAAACTGTCTCTACTCATCTTGTGGTCACAAAGTGTTAGGCAAATTCCTATTTGTATTTAAGATAAGGGAATTGAGGTCAGCAGTCCAAACTTACTCCTCACTTCTCTAACACACAGGGATGTGTTAGCAGGCAGAGAATGAGGGACAGACAGACGAGGTTGGTAATGGGTTTACCAGGATGGTTACAAGTGTAAAGTCCTGTGTGTTTAAAAAAAAAAACACAAAAACCACGTGCTATTGGGTATGAAGTCACTTTCATTTAATGTTTTTAATTTTCTTATTGAATTATAGTTGCTAGCCAACATTTTTACAGGTGTACAATACTGATTTATAGCCTGATTATAGCTACTATAAAATATTTGCTATATGGGGAAAAAATAGGGGTTACTTGTTTTTGAGGAGGTATGGAGAAGGGAACATCTTCCTGGGTGTTGATAGGATGTATCTTGAGGGATAATCTTTTCTGGAAACATCTATCCTGCCGTCTTAATTCCAAATCCTAAGAATTCTGCCTAAAACTCCACTCACTTGCTTCTCCCAGGCAGTACCACAAGGTTCCTCAGGGAAAATTCCTGAACATTGTGTATCTGGAATTGAGCCTCACAATTGAGCTTCAGTTTTACAAATCTGTCTTCAGATTATTCCAGGAAGTGATTTGGGGGTGACCTATCTTTGTGGACTTCTTATCCCTGCATTTAAGTGTAACCGCCATCTCCTGTCTTCCCAAACCAAGGGAATGACTCACATCTCTTCAGATTTGCCCGAATTCAATGCCAAGAGCCTGGCCACCCGGGAGTTCTACCCAAAGGAGTAGGTTCTCTAGATGTGGACAAAGGCTGGGTGCCTCCTGTGGCTTGTGTTGGGCCTGGTGTCTTTTTATATCAAGTCCTGGCCTTTGGTGACGCTCAGTATACTTTTAGGAACTGGTGGTTGGGGGTTGAATGTGATGGATCTGGACCAGGATGTGGGGCTTACAGTAGACGTCCTTGAAAGTAAAATGCAAATAGTTCTCACTGAAGGCAAAAGTTAATATGGATCTTAGTTTTGGGAAGCTGCTGTTATATTGTCTGTCCTAACCCCTTCCTTCTGAGGCCACAGTCGCATGCTGACCTCTGCGGCATCCCACATTCCCTATGCTACTTCTGTGTCTTCTGTTCTCTTGATACTACCTCGCTGATGGCACCTCCTGCTTTGATTACATTCACTGAGTTAATCTGTAAGCTAGCAGAAAGCCTCTTGAATCCTGGCTAACAACCTCTAGGACAGTGGTGGTGACAGGTTAAAGGGATGTGTGAGGTGTTAAACTTTTGCAGAGCCCCAGAAACCAGACCAGATCTACACACACACAGGTACAAACACACCGTCCAGGAGGAAACATCTCGACAGCTTGTGGCTGCCATCGGGGCAGGTGCAAGTCCAAGTGCAGCTAAACCCTTAACCTATGAAGCTGCAGGACCGATAGCCCCCAGGGGGCAGCACAGAGGCCCGCTGGGTTTCGTGTCCATAGTAAGACTGGAAAAGGATGTGACTTCCACAAGGCCAGGATTTCGAGTCAGCCTACATTCCTTTTTCTATTCACGTGAGATTTCAGGATGTCTGTTAGGTTTTTCATAAGAAGCTGGAAATCGGGATAATAGTAAAAGAGGGACCCTGCAGTGTGAGATGGAATCTGTGGCTTTGATATGAGACTTGTCTTGATGTCTAAATCCTACAGAACTAGACCTCCAGCTGTCTCTTCCTCCAGGCAGTTCATGCAAGGATCTCTGGTACCACCAAAAGCCTAACAACTCACTGGGGCATCTATGGTAACTGCCTTGAATGTCTCTTTAAAAATTTGAATCTCCAAAGTCTAGACAGATCGAGAGTGGTAAAATAGTGAATAGTGTGTGCCTAGCCTGTAGCTTAATCATAAAAGAAGCTTTACAAAACGAAACTTTCAGAAGGTCCTTGCCATCCATGATAACACTGATTAAAGACACCAAGGATGGGATAGAATGGGACTTCCCTGGTGGGCCAGTGGTTGACTCCTCACTTCTACTGCGGAGTCTAGAGGTTTGATCCCTAATTGGGGAGCTAAGATCTCACAAGCTGTGGCGGGGAAAAAAGAGATTTTAAGGCATTCTACCTGCCACAGAGCTGGTGTCTGCCAAAATTGGTGGGTGGCAATTTTAAGAGAAAAATGGAAGAAGAGCCTCTAGAAAGTACAGAGGGTCAATAACTCTTGACATTTATCCAGGAACAAACACAAAGGTTTTGATTACATTTCTCAGACAACCCAGAATTAGGGTAACACCCAGTTCAAGGAGTTAGCTTTACATATGAATCTGAGAACAATTTTGAATTTACAAACATCTGCACCAATGGAAAGTCACATAGCTTGATAATCTAGGATGTATCTTTCAAAGTTGGCACTTAAAGAAGGGAGGAGACAGATGAAAGACCACCAAGAGATTTAGACAACTTACATTTCATAAGACACGAGGAAAGATCATGGGTAAACATGCATGCTTATATGTACAAAGTTGCTACAACTATGGAGTCAGTTTCACAAACTCCCTGAGGGATTTCATAGTCACTATTATACCTTCGTCTGCTATCTTCTGCATGTTTTAAATGCTCCAAGACTTAGATTCCAGCATCCTATGGGCTTGACCTTTGAGTTAGCCATCGCTAGATGAAGACCAGGGAGTTGCCAGGTCCAGTGTTCACGACAGGACACAAGCATGCTCATGGACTCTCACGGCCCAGATGTGGAGCATCCTCTCCTCTACACCAACCTACCTTTGGGTGCAACTTCTGATCCTGCCTGAAGGGACACCTGTGTTGGGGTGAGTTTTCAGATCTACACTTGCCACCTTCAGCTCTGGCATCGTGGAGATGGCAGGGGATCCTGTGTCCTGAATGCTCTGGGCACCTTCAGTGCCCTTCCTAAAGGCACTGTGGTCGAGCCTCCTTTGCTTTGGGGGTGTCTCTAGGGCAGCTCTTAGCCTCTGAGACAGACAGTGATGGGGTCAGTGGACTTGTGGATCCACTGTGTGTGGTTCAGAAGCCGGACAGAGGACTCCCACCTCCGTCACTAGATCACAGCACAAGATACAGGACACACTAGGCCTTCTCCCCTCTCCAGGTTCACCTACAGAAGAGACCAGAGCCAGAGCCCCCATTTCATGTTTGCCTTGTGAAAGAATAGGAATGCCACGTCTCTTTCAAATCCCAGGCTTGGAAGGTTTGAAGACATTTCTGAACTTCAGACTATTGAATCACTCGAGCCAGGAGAAACCCCGGGGCCACTTCAACAAACATTTATTTTGGTCTCAAGTGAAGCATGCCTATTTTCGTTGTTACTAAAGAAACGTTTACCAAACTAGAAATTATTTCTATTAGCATGAGCCTGTTTTGACTGTCACTTTACTTCTGATCACTTAAGTTTTCATAATTTTGAGTCAAATTGACAGAAGTTTGAGGTATACAAAATCATGATTTGTGTACACTGAAGTGATCACCATTCAAGTGACAAGTGGTTCTTTCCTTGTGATGAGAACCAAAGGCTTGCTCCGTCTGTGACTTCTGGATAATACAGTATGGCAGCTCTAGTAATATAGGACATGACGTCCCCTTGATTATCTGGAAGTGTTTCATGGCCCTGCCCTTCATTCACCTTTTCCTACCTTCTTCCCCTCTGGTAAATACCAGTTTTCTCCGAGTTTGGTTTTGTTTTGTGAGAACCCTTGAGTGTGGGACTGAGAGCGTTGGTCCATATGTCAAAGTCCAAATCTGCTTCCCTTTAAAAGATAAGCCAGCATAGATGCCAGATGCTGCAAAGGAATCTTCAGCCTCAACCTGGGCCTAGTGTCCTTGAAACCTGGACAGGCAGTGATGTTCAGAGAGTTGTCCATGACTAGATATCCAGGGGAGTCATGGGCCTACCTAGATAGTGATATCTCAAATGAACAGACTCTTCAAAGCACAAGTTTGAGAATGTCATAAAACAAGTGTAAAGAATAAAGCTGAGTTCTTAATGAAATATAAACTGTACATACTAAACTAGAAATTTTGCGAGGTGGCAGTGGCAAAACTCTTTAGTACAGTGGGAACTGGGCTTCTTGATTCAGGCACCAAAGACTTTTTTTTTTTTTTTTTTTTAAACCCTTAGGCCTTTGGGCACCTCAGTAGCCTCTGGTTTGGGAGGAACCGCTCTGCAAAACCAGGTTGCCCAAGAAAAAGGGGAGGGGGCCTGTAGGGAGAGATACCTCACTAAGGGGTGCTGACTTCAATGAAGTGACTTCTTGGACTGGCTGCTTTATCCCGGTTCGCTACAGAGGTGTGTGTGACAGACGCAAGGCAGCTCTCGGTCATCAGCTAAGAGGCTGGCATGGGTATAAGAAAGCCAGGGGTGATAAATCCAGGGTAACAGGACTTTCCATGACTGGAGAGGTGAACGTCTCTTCTAATAGTGATCATTAAGAATACAGGAAGCCATAAGAACAGCATGTATATTATCTATGGTGAAACAGATCACCAGCCCAGGTGGGATGCATGAGACAAGTGCTCAGGCCTGGTGCACTGGGAAGACCCAGAGGAATCGGGTGGAGAGGGAAGTGGGAGGTGGGTGGGGGGATCGGGATGGGGAATACGTGTAACTCTATGGCTGATTCATATCAATATACGACAAAACCCACTGAAATGTTGTGAAGTAATTAGCCTCCAACTAATAAAAATAAATAAATAAATAAATCTCATGTGCAGATAATCAAAGAAAAAAATAAAAGGTATCCTCCTAAGCTTGAAAAAAAAAGAATACAGGAAGCCATAAAGAAGGATTTACCATATAGCACACGGACCTCATATTCCGTATCTTGTAATAACCTATAATGAATAAGAATCTGAAACCAACACTGTAAGTCAACCATAGTTTAAAAACAAATTACAGAAAGAGGACAGGGAGTGATGCTGTCCTCACAAGGAGACTGGGAGGGTGGGTAGTCGCATGTGAAGTCAGAGAATGGTATGGCCTGATACAAGCAGTGACTGTCTCTAGCATAAAATCCACATGCTGGATCCCAAGCCAGCACTGAACCTCTCAAGCTGCCAGTAGGGACCCATCCAGAGAGCTGAGGAATCTGAGGTGTTGAAGTATAAGGAGCAAGAATCTTTGCAGAGATGGGATCTCAAATTAAGGGCTGGTGTTAACTGAAGCATGGTGCTCAGGACTCAGTGTGAGAGCATGAAGGCGGCGTGGGGCCCCTTCAAAGCTGTATGTTGCTCCAGGGGGCTCATCCATGCCCACGGCTTGATTGTCCTTGGACCTTGCTCTGTGCCCTCTTGGCCCAATATTGATCTTCCCCCTTCCCGACTCAGGTAGTCTCGGCCTGCCGACCGGTCTCAGCTTCTAGACAAGTGGCCATTTTGCTCAAAGCAGCGAGCCAGGACTTATGTCCACCACCCCCCTCCAGAACCCATGGCAGTTTTAGAACAGTGCATAGAGAATATTCCCTTAAAGTACCGTTACCCAGGACCAAGATGACTGTTATCCCAACAGTGTTCAGTGATGTCCATAAGTGCAAAGAGAGCTGTTTGAAACAGACCTCTCTCTGTATGAGACAGATCTCTATGGAGAAACTTCTGGACCTAAAAGGTACTGGGTCCTTGAACCTCCTAAAACTCGGATAGGGGCCAAGGGAGCATCCTGTTAGACACTGATGTATCTGTTTGGCATTTCATACTCTGCTCTGAACTGGCTTATGATCCCTGCAAAGAGGCCAGACGATAATACCCTGGTCTGAAGTAAACCCCCAGGAGCCAGGCTGAATGATGAGGGATGGCACCTCGTCTGGTTCCACGTGGGGATAGATGCAAGCTGGCCTGTGGCTAGAGATGGCTGATGCTAATCGTAAGGTCGAGAAAGGTCACCGGCTCTGAGAACAGGGCACAGTGCAGAGGGTGTGTGTACACGTGTGGGTCAGGAGGCCTGAAGGCAGAAAGTACCAGGTCTAGAAATGGTGCACTCTCTGATCCTAGCAGGTTTGCTCCCTTTTCTAGAAGAAGCCTTTTCTGTCATCCTTCCCGGTCAACTTCAAAAGCATTGAGTGACTTTTCATCCTAGTCAAGTTGTGTAGACCACACTTTCCTGGTTCTCATGTTTAAAAAAAATAAACTGGCTTCTAAATGTATGTAAACTTGTTTCTAAAATCTTCAGACTTCAGACCTTGTCTCTGTTCTCTGTGATCTACACTGGCTGCCTCTGATCTTCCTCCGTTGTTCGAGGATGCCCGAGGATGCGATGAGAGGGAGCGGGGAGGGGTCCCTTCACATCTACACGGAGCCTGACCTTTCTGACTTCATGGACTCACCAGGCTGGGCACCACGGAGGGGGGACCACCTTGTGCCCGTAGTGAAGGAACGCTTGTGCTCCAGAGCGATGTCTGATGTTCTGGAGGTTGATCCAACCACTTTCTTCAAACGAGGAAACCTGGAGTTATGGAAATGGTGGTCTAGAGGGCTGGCTCAGAATTTTTCTCCTTGACATTAACCTCTGGTGGATCATTAGAAACCAGGTTTGATGCAGACTTATGGGGATCGTGTCAGGAAGGGAGTCTTTGAGTAGGAGAGGATTGGAGGTGCTGGTGCCCAGAAGGCAAGGCAACTCGCTCTCGCTTAGTCTCTTCCCCGGGATAGCAAACCCCATCACCGGAGGGTGGGCGTGTCGGGGAGGGGGCTTTGTGATGCCCAGGACACCAGCTGGAAGGTGAATCAGCTGAGACATGGCTGAGGTTTTCCTTGCTGTGCTGGACGTTTGGCACCTCCATTATCACATTGTAACCAGAGGATCACCCAAGTCCTTGCCACTGCGGGAAAAAAACTGTCCTACTGGCTCTATGGATTTTGGCACTGTAGCATGCATGAGCCATGTCCTGTGTTACCTAAAGCCCCCTGCTCCTGCATGCATTGACTTATTCTAAAACAGGTGTGCCCTGGGCTGAGCGCAGGCAATGCATTAATGATGCCTTAAACGATTACATTTTCTCTTAGCTTCGCAGACTTCTGAGTTATAGAATCTTCCTGTGGAGAAGCCTGTGAGCTTTTGCTCCTGGCTTCATTTTCAAAAGCTATTAACATTGACTAGAATGTTTTATTCATGGGAGTCCTGGTTTCTCTGCAAGACTGAGGGAATGACTTGTTCTCACCTAGGTCCTATCTCACCATGTAATAAAAGGGATGGGATGGGAGGGCGGGAATCGAGGAGGGCTTAACAAGGTCTCGTTTTCCAGAAGGGATGTGGGTGAAGTCACCCATTGGATGTCTGAATGATGGGGATGAATTTTAACATAAAGCTGTGACAACTAGGATGGCTGAGAATGGAGCCTGGGTTTCCATGATGATGGAAGTCCTGGCTGGCAGCAGACACTTCTTTCCCCAGTAGTCACCCTGGTCGGTTGTAGCTCCCTGAATGGTCCAGGGAGGCAGCCAGGGCTGGTCTCCAGGCTGCATTGTTTCCTGGGATCTCAGTGCTTAGCAGACACATTAGAGATAGACAAGCAGAACGGAACTCTGAGAAGGAGCACGACTGAAGTCCGGAGGAAAGTCTCTGCAGATAAACACAAACAAGGTTGCCTTCCGTCAGTCTTATACAAAGCGGAGCTCATGTAACTTCAGGCTACCAGCACAAGTCCATAGAATGTTTTCTAAAACTGAGATCCTCAGTAGGGAGGACCCAGCTTCCCTGAGAGCAAGACTACATCACAAACTGAAACAGTAGCTGCAGAGGAAGGATGCTTGCAACAACTTCTCTGGACAAATCAAATGTTTGTCCACTGTGGCCATGTTGAGTTGGGTGCTGAATCCGTTCAGTCACTAAGTAGTGTCTGACTCTTTGTAGCCAGCCCCGTGGACTGCAGCACTTCAGGCTCCTCTGTCCTTCACTATCTCCCAGAGTTTGCTCAAATTCATGTCCATTGAGTCGGTGATGCCATCTAACTATCTCATTTTTTGCTGCCCCTTCTCCTCGTGCCCTCAGTCTTCCCAGAATCAGGCTCTTTTCTAGTGAGTTGGCTCTTTGCATCAGGTGGCCAAAGTATTGGAGCTTCAGCATCAGTCCTTCCAATAAATATTCAGGATTGATCTATAGGATTGACTTGTTTGGTCCCCTTGCAGTCCAAGGGACTCTCAAGAGACTTTTCCAGCCCCCACAAAATTCAAAACCATCAATTCTTTGTTGCTCAACCTTTTATGGTCCAACTAACATCCGTACATTACTACTAGAAAAGCCATAGCTTTGACTAGACAGACCTTTGTCAGCAAAGTGGTGTCTCTGCTTTTTAATGCACTGACAGTTTTGTCATAGCTTTCCTTCCAAGGAGCAAGTGTCTTAATTTCAGTGCAGACAGTGATTGCAGTACTATTTTGGAGCCCAAGAAAATAAAATCTGACACTGTTTCCACTTTTCCCCCTTATATTTGCCATGAAATAATGGGACCAGACACCCTGATCCTAGTTTTTTGAATATTGAGTTTTAAGCCAGATTTTTCAATCCTCTTTCACCTTCATCAAGAGGCTCTTTAGTTCCCCCTCACTTTCTGCTGTTAGAGTGATATCTGCATATTATTTTTCCCAGCTACCTAGATTCCAGTTTCTGAGTCATCCAGCCTAGCATTTCACATGACATTCTCTACATATAGGGCTTCCCTTGTGGCTCAGCTGGTAAAGAATCTGCCTGCAATGAGGGAAGCCTGGGTTGGATCCCTGGGTTGGTAAGATCCCGTGGAGAAGGGAAAGGCTACCCACTCCAGTGTTCTGGTCTAAAGAATTCAATGGACTGTATAGTCCATGGGGTTGCAAAGAGTCAGACACAACTGAGTGACTTTCACTTCACTCTCTACATATAAGTAAATAAACAGGGTGACAAAATACGTCCTTGTTGTACCCCTTTCCCTATTTTGAACCAGTCAGTAGTTCCATGTAAGGTTCTAACTCTTGCTTCTTGACCTTAACACGTTTCTCAGGAGACAGGTAAGGTAGTCTTGTACTTCCATCTCTCAATTTTCCAATTGTGATCCACACAGTCAAAGCTTTAGCATAGTCAATGAAGCAGTAATAGATGTTTTTCTGGAATTCCCTTGCTTTCTCTGATCCGATGTATGCTGGCAATTTGATCTGATTCCTTTGCCTTTTCTAAACCCAGTTTGTATATCTGGAAGTTCTTGGTTCATGTACAGTTGAAGCCTAGCTAAAAGACTTTGCACATAACCTTGCTAGCATGCAAATTGAGCATAATTGTGCAACAGTTTGGGCATTCTTTGGCATTGCCCTTCTTTGGGAATGGAATGAAAACTGACCTTTTCCAGTCCTGTGGCCACTGCTGAGTTTTCCAAATCTGACAAATTGAGTCAGCACTTTAATAGCATCATCATTTAAATTGCTAAGCTGAAACTTCATCACTTCTAGCTTTGGCAGTAATGCTTCCTAGGTGTTGAATCCAGCACCTTGTTTTCAGGGCTCGTTCTGTTTTGTGGTCAGATCTTAAAGGCTCAGGGCTCGTGTGGGGCCTGCTTTCCCCGCCACTCTGGTGTGCTTCCTGATGGGCAGGATGAGGGCAGGGGGCGAAGAGGCGCTCTCCTGACTGCATGGGGACCAGGATGAGGGACCCTCAGGTGAGCTTGAGGGGAGAACCTTTAGGAAGGGGTGGGATGAATGAGTCACCGCACCTGCTAAGTGGAAACGTGCACTGCCTGCTCTGCTTCTGAGCAAGGTGGGGTGGGGACGACACTCGGCAACCTTTGCGGAAACAAGAGGTATTGGACTAAGTTCTAGTAACGTGAAGAGACAAGTGGTCACATCCTGTAGCCCAGGACAGGTCTTTGTAGACTTAAGCCTTTAGCATTAACTTCCTCCACATTGAGTTTTGGTGAGCTACCCATCCCCATGTCTGACCAGACCTTCCTCGCAAAACCCCTTGGCCTCTACCTGCTCACAGCGCTGCTTCTCCAGGCTGCAGAGGTCAGCTCAGCAGAGAGCTAGGTGTGCACCCCTCTGCAGTCCCGTGCCCCACATGTGTAAGGCTTAGGAAGCTGAGCACTTAAGCTCCTGGGTCCCCAGTGAGATGAAGACACTGTGGACACAACTTTTGTTATTAACATGATCCTCTTACAAAGCCATGTAGATATTAAATACCTGTTCTGCCTCATGGCCAATCTGCCCCTTACCACAGATGTAGAAGAAGACACCGGCTGGAACTTCTCACCTTGCTTGTGTCAGAGGTTCTGGCCATGTGACCAGTCACTGCCTAGACACAGAGGTCAAGACTGGGTTTAGCAGCCTCTCTTCCTCCAGATGCCTAAGGTGGGAGAGCCTTGGGTGTCTTTTCTCCATCTAGGCTCAGATTCCTGCGTTAGGAGCGTAAGTTAGCAGTGTGATAGGAAGAACCCAGGTTTCTGTCTGGGGGCTTGCATTTATTGCCCTTCTGATGACTTCGAGATAGTGGTCGCGTTTCACTGGGTCTCCTGAAGGGTCTCTCACTGCACCAGTCCTTGGACACGAAGTCCTGCATCATGGTTCACAGAAGACCCAGGTGTGACATGTTCTACATTGTCAAGATTGAGAGGGAAAATGTGCCCAGAGTTCAAGATACCCCTTAAAAATAGGGACTCCAGACATGGCTGCGAGTCCCCTGCTCAAGCAGAAAGACTCCATGGCTCTTCACTGCTCTTATCTGTTTCAAGGAGAAACTACATCAGCAACACCTCATCCGAGTAGCCAGGAGCCTTATCAGAATCTGAGTGTCCAGGTGTCAGGCTGCATAGTAGACTGCTCAGGAGCTTGAAGACATCCATGGGCACTGAAAGCCCTGTCACTGTATCCTGCTACTTACCTGCCTTCAGGGAAAAAATAAGAAGCCTGTAAGGGGTAAACTGCAGCCTCGGCCTCTACTAAAGGCCAAAAGCATGGAACTGGAAATAGGGAACATGAATGGCAGCAAAGTGGTTAAGCCAGACCTTTGGGGAGGCAGGGTCTGCACCCGCTTCTACTTGACTCTCCCAAACCCTACGCTGATAAGCTGTTGGGGCTTCCTCCATCCAAATAAATGGTCCACACCCCAGGGTCAAAACTAGTTATTTGAGGGACAGTGTAGGTAGTTTACAAAGTGAAAGCAGTTGTCTCTAGAAATATATTTCTAGATTATATTTATAGTGAGCTCTGAAAAATGCCATTTTGTTCACCATCTGAGGAGTTTCCTCTTCTGCCTGCAATGCCTTTGGCTCTGGGGCATTTTTCTGCTACTCCTAGTGCTTTATAGGGTATTCTTTCTACTCTCCTCTTGCGTTCCTTTTGTTCTTATTCTGGATTAACAAAATAATTCATATCACTCATTTCTTCCCCTCTCCTCTCTTACCTTGTTCTTCCACTGTCCAGCAGTTTATCCTATGACCACTCTAATCTGCATTCTTGAAATAAGGTCTAATGTACATTAGCATTTTCTCATGAACAGGAACATAAGACCCAGAGCACTAACTCCTTACCTCCCTACCAACTTGAGTGCTGTATTATTCTGCTCAGGCTGCCATACATAATACCACAAATTGGATGGCTTAAATACAAATGTATTTTCTCAGTTCTAGAAGCCAAGTTTATGGGTCTGGTCAATTTGGTTTCTGGTAAGACTTTCTGACTTGCCAATGGTTTTCAGCTCACTCTTATGACAGTTTGAGCTACCTGGTGTCCCTTATAGGGACTCTCACTTTATCAGACCCCAGAGATCCACCATTACAAACTGACATAATCCTATCACTTCCTTCAAGGCCCCTTCTCCAAGTATAGCCATACTGGGAGTCAGGGTCTAACATGAATTTTAGTGGGACACAAACATCCAGTCCATTACATGTGCTATTACAGTTGTGATTTCGAATTTTCTGAATGTTTAGATCACTGAAGACATTGGATGTGGATTTTTGGGTGTTCCATATACTGGGAACAGCATGTGCAAATGCTCAGAGGACTAAGATGTCTACGTATATAAGGAACTATATCCCATGCAGAGTTTCTGAAAATGAGGCAGGAAAGTTGGGGTGATGAGGAGGATAGGTCATAAATAGCCTTGGGAGCCTCAGTCATGGGAGCCACTGAGCCAGTAAAATGTTTTAGATAATGTGCTCTAACTTCTAGAAAGCTGGTTCTCTTCTGAAACTTCTTAGAACATCCTCCCTTCCACTGTCAAACCACTTACAACCCTTGCTGACTCTTCCAGCACAAGTCACTGTGATTATCTTGCCTGGGCTGTAGTGATGGCTTTACCTCTCTGCTTCAACTTTGCTGATTTATTTTCCTGTGTCGTTCTACTTCCTGAGTGTTCCCCTCCCAGGAAGCCTCAGTAACAAAACAAGCTCGAGTTGCGGATTCCCCGGTGCCGCGAAGTCAAGACCTTCCAGGGACGTAAGCCGTAAGGAGCTCTATTGGATCTGTGGGGTTTTGAATCTCCCCAGGTGAATGTGATAATCTGTGATTGCAGAAATAGTGATCTTAGACATCACAGATAAACCTGAACTAGTATCAATCCTGGTGAGTGCATGATGAAATGTGGTTACGGTGGAACTAAGCCCCCAGGAGATGCAGTAAGAGTCTTAAGTGACAAGCCCCAGACCTTGCTGTGGATGTGAAGGTGACAGGCGTGCCCGACTGCAATGTCCCTGGGACAGCCTCTATGCCTGTCCAGGGAAAATAGCCTGTCCTCGGGAGTCCCACAGAACCTGCCCCGTTCTGCTTTGCCCTGTGGGCACACAGGCACCTGAGTGCTCCCTGGACACTCAGCTCCTAACAGGGGAGCACTTTCTTCCCTCTTCCCTGAGAACTCCACCCACACTTGGCACAGAGGCCTTGCTCAGGATATGGTGATGAATTGTCTGATGCTTTGTCTGTCTACTCAAGGCCTAGTACAGGTTGCACTTGAGATTTCTTTCCAGAAAATGTGAAAGTGCAGTCCTCTAGTAATCTTAAAGTTCTGGGTGCATATTAACATGGCTATAGAATCTCATGGAAACCTACATAATGATCAGTGTACCCTTCTCTTTCTTCCTGTGTAACATGAGTCACTAAAGTTTCCAAGTTCAAGATCAACATATTGCTGAGATAGGGAAGGAAAAACCACTTAGTCTTGCTGAGCCTTTGAATTATAATTCAGATGGAGGAACTCATTATTTAAAAGTAAGAATAGAGGGGGAAATGCTTGTGAAAGCCACCTGTACAAGATAAATATGCAAATATAACAGACAACAATGAAAAGGAGCATCTTAAAGATGAGTAAGGAAGGGACTGTAGAGCTATTTTCCCACTTTGGGCTCCTGTACTGTTTCCCAGCACAGACTGGTAACACTCATTACCCAAATCTGAAACTCCATTCAACCTCTTACTTGTATGGACTGACATAAATTTTTTAACTGTTTCATCAGTAAAATGGAAATGCTAAGGGCTAGTTTAATTTCATGGAATTATTGAGAAGATTCAATGGGAAGGTAATGCATGTGTTATGGACTTGAATATCTGTGTCCTCATCCCCCAAACTCATGTTGAAGTTCTAACCTCCAATGTGATAGTACTAGGAGATGGAGCTTTGGGGAGGTGATGAGGTTTACATGAGGTCATGAGGATGGGGCCTCAAGATGGGATTAGTGCCCTTAGAAGAGGAAGAAGCACCATGTTGAGACAGGCTGGGATCTAGGACCCTTTGCAATGCTATAGTGCTTGCACCTGGACATTCCTTGAGCAAGAAAATACAAAAACTGGGACTAAAAATCACTGCATGCATGAGCACTTGGGACAAATTCTGGACAAAAGATATGAGAAGACCAAACAACCCAACTGCCGTTTCTGAACAGCCTGGAGCAAAAGCAGGGGGTTGAACAAATTCAGGGTACTACACATGCCCCCTGCACACAACACTACCTAAGGGGTGAGCAAACCACCTAAGCGACCCCTCCTACCTAACACCTAGGCACACCCTCTGCATCAGGGGTCCCAATGAAACCTTGCCTGAACTTTTTGTCTGGCCTCTGGTCCACTTTCAAGGCAGCCAAGAACCCTGGTCAGTAGTAATGTGAGGGTACAGTAGGAGGAGGTCTCTGCCAGGCAGGAGAGGCTCTCATCAGAGCCCTACCACCCTGGCATCTTGATCTTGGAGCTGTGAGAAATTTCTTATGTAAACTATGCAGGTGGTGACATTTCATTATGGTTTCCCAGACTGGCCAGCACAGCAGGCAAAGTGCTTAACTCTGGGCATGTAGTAAACAATTATAATGCTAGTAACCATCTTTTAGAAGTCATATATCAATAATGGGATGTGTTATTTTGGTCTGCTTGGACCCCTACAATTGGTTGTGGTGACCTGGCAAGTGTTCCTCAAAGCAAACCTGGCAAAAATAAAGAGCTGTGTTGAGGCTGAGGAATGTACTCCTTGCTTTTTCTTCTCATGTCCACAAATATTTTGTTAGGGTAGCAGCTTAATCTGTGACTTATGTTAAGGCATGCTTTATCGTACCAGCCTGAATGCCGACGTGCTAAATGGAGCTGGTAGTAGAAAAGCAGCCTGTATGCACATAGACAAGGGAAGCCTGGAAATTTAAGACAGCATCTCCTAAGCCAGGAGTTCACGTGGCCCAGAGAAGAGGGCATACTGGCAGATTGTTTGCATGAGAGGCTCTAAGCTGCCTCATCTCTCTCTTGGTCTTCATTCTTCATGCCTTCAAAAGTCAAACAGCATTGTGTTCTGCTAGGTCAAGCTGAAGCCGGGCACTTGAACACCTGGAACACCTGATATAAAGCACATCACTCTCACAAAGTGCCGCAAACCTATTCATTCCAGATGCTGTTGCCATCTGGAGCAGGAAAAGCCAGCAGAGGGCTAAAAACCTAAATGAAACAATTTCGACATAGGCTGCCACTGGCAAGACTCCCATGACCCTTTCTGGGTGTTCAGGGATCCCATCCTTGAAAGCCGGTGTCCCTGTTAGCTCACTGGTGGTGCACAGAGGTGTGAGGTCCAGATGAAACCAGCATGGGCCAAGTATGTCACAGGGCCTTGCCCATGGCCAGTCAGCCACAGATCCTCCAGCTAGAGCTTGGGTGTGTGAGAAACACACTCCAATGGAAGTGGCAGCCTGGAGCAGAAGGTTTTAGATCCAGAAAAGCCTCATTCTCACACCTTGTAGATGAAACACAACAATTGCTATATTTCCTTGAATCTGTTTCCTCAACAGAGCTGGATCAGTAATGCCCACTACATAGCACCCTTGGAGTCAATGAGATGATGTTGCAAAAGCCAACCTGCAGAGTATGACACTCAATATCATGGTCCTTAGTACTTATTAGCTCTACACTGAGTTTTCAGTTGCTAAGCTGAGTCTGACTCTTTTGCAACTCCATGGACTATAGCCCACCAGGCTTCTCTGTCCATGGGATTTCCCAGTCAAGAATACTGGAGAAGGTTGCCATTCCCTTCTCCAGGGGATCTTCCCGACCCAGTGATCATTGCAGGTGGATTCTTTACCACTGAGCCACCCAGGAAGCCTATGCTGTGTAGGTAAGTTCTATTTTAAAAGTGCATCTTTTGAGAAACTTAAAATTTAAAGACTTTTAGACTTTAAAAAACCACCTTCAGTTCTCATTTATAAATTGGGAGAAAATAATATAAACCACAGTCCTGAATGGTTGTAAGAGGAGAAAAAAACCAATTCTATAAAGATCGAAGATCTTTGACATACAGCCTAATCCAATATAGTTAGTGTTATTATAAGAGACACCAGAGACTTCACTTCTGCTGTCTTATGAGAGGACACAGTGAAAAGGCTGGGTGTCTGAAAGCCAGGTAGAATGCCTTCACCAAGAACCAAATCAGTTGTTGACTTGAACTTCCAGCCTCCAGGTTGTTTCAGCAACCTTGTCTATGCCATCTTGTTGTAACAGACTGAGCAGACTAAGAGACATAAAGATACATCAGTTAAATGGTGCAAATACACCAACTAAAAGAAATTTCCAGTGGATTTAAGGAAAGGTCTACATAATTTGTCTACAAGAAGTGAACGTCTTAAAGGCACTGAATGGTTAAAAGTAGAGGGATAAGAAGGGCCATGTTAAAACCACCCAAGAGAAAGCTAGCTGTATTTCAGACAAAGCAGATTTTTAGAACAAGAAAAACTTCGTAGCAATAGGAGGGGCATTACACAATGATAAAGGATTAATTTTTCAAGGAGTCATAAGACTTTTAAATTTATTTGCTTAATGAGAATGTGGGAATTCCTCAAACAGGGAGCTGAATGGAAAAATAAGCAGAAAACCAATAACTTTAAAGTCAGCCTTAACAGCACGGTCAATCAACTTGATCTAATCAACATGTATGGAATATTTCAACAGGAGAATACACTTTTCTCAAGCTTGCATGATAGTCACCAGAATAGATCATATTCGGGGTTTAGAATACACCTTAAATTTAAAAGAACAAATCATAAAATGTTCTCACATTTTAAGATTAACTAGACATAACAGATACATGAGGAATCTTCAAACATGCAAACTAAACATACTGGTAAACACATTTTTCAAAGAAAGTAAAAGTTTTGAACTAAATTCTACATATCAACTTCTAGGATGAAGCAAAAGCTGTGCTTAGAGGAAAATTTGTAGACTAAATAAAAGTATTAGGAAAGATTAAGGGTCTAAAGTCAATAACATGAACTTACACCTTACAATTAGAGGAAGAAGATCAAATTAAGCCTAAAACAATAGAGAAGAAAAATGAATGAATTGAAACCAGGAAAACAAGTTCTTTGTAAAGATCAATAAAAGTGAACTTCTAGCCAGGCTAATGGAGAACAAAGTATCAGTGACAGATGAAACACGGCTCTTATCACTGCTGAACTCATAGACATTAAAGGAATAATATAAGAATATGACTGTGACAATGCTAGGCCCACTGTTTTGATAATTTAGATGAAATTGACCAAACTCTTTGAAAGAGAAGGTACAAAAACTTGCAAGAAAAAACCGATAATTTGAATAACCCTATATTAAATAGAACCAACAATTAAAACCTAAATGTACCAGGCCCAGATTGCTCTGAATTCTAGTAAACATTTAAGAAATAGTACTGATTCACCAGTCTATTCCAGAAATTAAAAGCAGAGGTAACAATTCATGATAAAAGGTTAGAATTACTGGTCAGACAATAGCAAAACCAGACAGGCAGAAGAGATGAAGCTCTGGGTATATGGTAAAATAACAATTCTGTATCATATGGAATGGTGAAAATAAGATACTGTGCTTTAAATTCTTTTTGGACATTTTACAAAGGCATGAAAGACTAAACCTCGTGAGTGTTTAGAAAAGAGTTTGGGAGACCCTCCCCTCCCCAGGATCAAATTCAGTTCAGAAAGTGATGAAAAAATATTTATTAAAGAAGAGTGAACTTCACTGAAAGGGGGCAGGGGAATGAAATCCCAAACTTAAGAGTGGAGTCTGCAAGGCTAAAGACAAAAGCAAATGTACATACACACTGTGCTCTAGTTAGCAGAAGTTTACCCTGAGTCATACATGTTAACTAGCTAGGGTCAGTTTCACTGTGACCAGATTGGGTAATGCTGACAGTGTTCAAGGAATAAGTTATTTATCAAAGCAACTTCAAGACATGACCCAAGTGTACTTACTATAAGGAACCAGGAGAAATATACCTGAGAAGAGATCTTTAGGATCCTTGACAAGAAAAAGGTAAAAATATGAATGAGTGACATGAGGCGTTCTCCTTGGCTTGGGATTTAATGCCTTGGCAAGGATCCTTGGAGACAGTTTTTCTATGTACTAGATTATGAATGCTATGAGCGGGGAGAAGGTCTCAATAGGATGGTGGAACTCTGTCCCCAGGAAGGAAGGCTCAGCCAAGAAGACATACTAGGAAGGATCCATGATATGAGACCAGCAAGTCCCGTCAACTGACAGCATTCTCTGGGTGTCTAGAGAACACGTTTCAGTTCAATGTGCTGGGGGAGGGTGCTGACATTGAGCCGCGCTGTCAGCTCTCAGAGGAGGGTGATGTTTGGAAATGCTGGGCCCCCTGGTGTCAGCGAGATGACAGGATTACGGAGGAGCACAGGCCATGGAGGGGCCGTGACCAACCATCAAAATCGAGGATCACATGACTGACTAGATGCAAGACCACGACGACACACAGGGGCCTTTAACCCAGGAATCTAGTGGGCCGCGTAGTTCATCAGGGCAAGATGAGGAGCCTGCTGACAAAGGGATTTTGTATCTAAAAGTATAACACAGGCAGCCAGCAAAATAATTGTATGTGTATATATGTGAAAATATATATAAATGCACACATAGGCATTTAGAGAAAGGGAGAATGAGCAGAGGCTAGTGGAAAGTCTTGATCCCTCAATTTTCAGAACAGAGCCAGTTCTGTCTGAGGACATACATATTGAAAGAAAAGGTTCCTTTGGAATGGATCTAGCAACACACAAACACCTGGCGTTAAATCACTATAGGTGACCAGATTTTATTTTTCAGTTCCTGGTCAAAGGATCCTATGGTGTTATCAAATAACTAGATAGTAGGGAAAGACCTCCTTCTAGGGCCTTTGGATGTGAAAGTGAACTGACATCCTAGGAGTCCCAGAGCCCCCCCATGAGGGTAAGGACTTCTGAAGGTCAAGGGATAAATGGATCTGACCCAGCTCTGACCAGTAGAGCTCAGAATGGTCCCCAGGCCTGTCTATTACACCCCCAGTTTCCAAGTGCTACCCAGTAACTGGCCAAATGCTCACTAGTTCCTTGACCAGTGGGGTAGGGAAAGGCCCAATGGACCCCACCCCCAGCCGAGGTTCCTGTGGAATGAAAGAGGGGAATGGTGCCCTTGAGATGGAGTTGTTGGGCCCACCATAGCCCTAGACTGACCCTTCAAAAGCCAAGCAGGTCACTGCATAGGACGGTGGACATCCTCACTGTGACCCTGGGCTGCTCTGATTGGCGCACAGGTGGCTAGAAACGCCTGGCGGTTCACACCTCCCCGCGGTGACCATAGCCAGGGACTGACCTGTGCTGGAGGTTGCAGTCCCCACACCCGCGGGTCCAGTTTTACTGTGGCCATTGTGTAACAATCTCACCTTCCCCGAAGGGGCTTTTTCTGTCTC
The DNA here is from genome assembly GCF_033118175.1 of Dama dama. Classification (NCBI taxonomy): domain Eukaryota; kingdom Metazoa; phylum Chordata; class Mammalia; order Artiodactyla; family Cervidae; genus Dama; species Dama dama. The sequence goes on along the minus strand of NC_083701.1, from coordinate 5,071,379 downwards.
TGATGGGAAAGAACTGAGTCCAGTACACTTTGAGCTCACTTGATTCTGAAAAGGAACCATAAGATCTCTTCTCTAGAGATAAAGAGATAAGGAAATTGAGGTGTAGAGAAGCCAAGAGACTTACTCAAAGTCACATCGCTAGTAAGTTTTGAGGTCAGAATCTTTTTTTCCTTCAGTATTATTACTAATATCTAGAGACAACCGAGCACTGTGAAAATCTGTGGAGGTAATCTCTTAACACTGCCTGAGTCATGGGCAGCCCAGTATTGGGATCCCTGCCTCCCACCTCATTCAAAAAGAATTAACCTGTGTCCTTGTCCACCCACTGGGCAGCCTGGTCTAGATCACCTGGACCTCCTGTTCTTCAGCCTTCTCACCCTGTAGAAATAGAGGTGAATTTGGCTGAGCTATAAGGTACCTGTTTTCCTCTATTTCATGACTCTGAAGATCTTTCCCTTCTCTCAGGAGTTAACAGGGGCATTTCTAATACTAATTTTAATAACTCTCCCAGGAAAATAAGCCTCACTTACCCAACACTCCCTTCTCTGCCCATTATTTATGATGCATTGATTTGCTGCCTAAATAGCAGGGGCATGAAATAAATGAGGGAAGGTAGTTAGACTGTATTTAAACACACGTGCAAAGTACACACATGTACAGGCACACACTCAACAGCAGTGACAAGACATCTAGCTTCAACTGACACCTTTGCATTCACCACCGCCTTCCCCTGTCAGTTAATGAATGGGATACATCATAATCCGGATACAAGTTTGCAGACATACAATGAGTCTTCAGGTTTTAAGAGCTATTTTTAAAATAGTAACATAAAGCAGCAAAGGAAACCTAGGAGAGAGAGGCATCACTTCCCTGAAGATGAGTTGCAAGGGAGGGAGGGAGTTTAGGAGGATAACGTCATTCTGTCTGCATTCTTGAGCTGAGGTTTTTCAGCAGGTACAGGCAATATTTCTTTGTAATGCATACACTGTCTCCTTCCAAAAGTGTCAGAAGCAGATTTTCCTTTATTTTCAGGATGTGCTGGGACTAGTCTGAGTCAGGCAGTGACCTTCACATGAGCTCTGCCGTATTACGCCGAGTAGAAGGGATGTGCCTCTGTCTTAGTTGAGTTGGAGTCCTCCTGTCGAGTTCCTTTCCATCTTCCAACTTATTCTCTATCTACAGTGTTCAAAGTCTCCTAAAGTGCTGTGAGCCTGGGTGAAAATCACTTTATCACACACAGATCTGCCTCTCACCACCCATTTCCACTATGATACTGAGCATGATATTATCTTACTACCCCGTTCCCTTGAAAATCAAGATTATCTAGAAATTCCAGAATACTTACAAATATGGGTTCTCATTGTCAACCCATTGGCATAGTCCTTTATAGGGTGCTAACAATTTTACATGCAATTATCTTAGTTGAGGTTCAGAACTTTAGGTAGCTAACTCATTAACTGATCTCTTAATGAAATGTGCTTGAAACATAAATGGTATTAACATTTTCTTGTTCACTAAGGAATGAGTAGGGTTTTAGAGTTAACATCCTGGTTGATCACTTTTCAAACCCTGGTCAGGCGGGAGATGGAGGAGGAACAGGAGAGAACCAGCCACAATTCCCTCACTTGTAGCGTGAGGGTTAAAGAGGATTGCCTACATGGTAGGTTGTGTGGATCAAAGGAAGTAACTCGTGAGTCAGATTTATGATCTGTAAAATCAACACAGTCAAATGCTTATTAGCTAACAGTCAACCATTCGCTCAATATGCAAAAAATAACCGGAGGAGGGATACAACCCAGTGGAGCCAGAGCTGGTTTTCCATCATAGGTCTCAACTTCTCGTGGAACAATTTGAGTTTTTCCCTACCTTAGAGAATTGCATACATCTCAGAAGTTACGTGTAAGAACGTAGTTATAACTACATTAAACTACTTATGGAGTCCACAGTGTGACCTCTAAGTTATAACAGGCACTCACTTATGTGGTATACACTCCAGGAATATTAGAGGCTGTTACAGTTTGAAACAGAAGCAGTGTCGTATGTGGAACCCTTACAAGGGGTGCTGAGAACTGACAGCCTCACCTTCAACTGAGGGTATTACAAACTCTCAAGCCACTGTCTGATCCATAGGCAGCTGAGAGCTGGTGAAGGTTGAATTTGGCTACAGGGAAGGGAAGGTCATTGTATTCTTCAGACAGACTTGGGGAGCAGCTATTCCAGGATTCCAATGGGCCTGTCTACATGTGCAAGGAGCTTAATAAAGGTTGGGATGAAATATCCCTCCCCACTGTGGCACCTGATCTCAAACCTGTAACAGATACCTGTGGAGCCCCTTCCTCTCTCCATCCTAAATGATATCACCCTCACCTTGCACCTCTGCTGGATCCAGACTCCCATCCCCAGGACCTTGAACCAGTTTGCTGTATACCCATTTACCATCACAGCTGGGCAGAGGGGCTCCAAGATGTATCCAGATGGATGCTTCGGGTCCCAACCATATTCCTTCCTGCCCCCTTACATCACAGCAGCCCATCTCCTGGTCAGGACTGGTGACTCCTACTCACATGCTGACAACTTTTGTCTGCTGGTCTCTGATCACAAGTAGCCTAAAGTTCCTAAAGGAAGCTAGAGCTTAGAGTTCAACCTCTATTGCCCCCTGGTGAAATGATTCCCCCCGGAGGACCAGGACACCTAATCCTGCAAAGCAGAGTTATGGGCTCAGGAAACACAAGTCTGCCATTGTGAGTCATCTGGGTAGGTGTTAAGTGAAACCCCACTGGCTTACACCCCTTTATTCCCAGACCTATATTGTGTTCCTCCTGGGGACACAGACTTAATGTCTGATTCAGTACATCTACTGCATCCTAGGGGCTGGCCCAGATTCTCACAGTATTACCTCTCAGCTGGGCCTGCAGCTGGCTGCTTCACGCTTAATGAAGGCAGGCGGCACTTGGGTATCACAGTCTGTCATATGACTTGCGTTTCTTTGCCCATTGGGTCCTCCCCTTTGTAAAATGGGTATTCTGCTTTCATGATATATTAAGTAGGACCCTAGGCCAGTGGATCAAACATTCAGTCAGTAAGGACTCGGTGAGGACGCTGGCTAAAATCCAGAGGAAAGACAAGCCCATGCCCCAAATGCCTGCTCCTATCAGCATGAGTCCTCCTCCCTCAGTGGTAGAGGGATCCCAGGAGTCCGCTCACTTCCAAGTTGGTCCTCTGGAATGACGGTGCCAGGCTAGGGCCTTGACTGCTGCGGCCAGCACAGTAGGTAGGGATCAAAAGTGGTCGATGCACAGTTTGGGAAAAAGAAACTAGAAACAGAAGTAAGGTTTTAAAGATGGGACTGAGGGACTCAAGACCTCTCGGGTCAAGAGACAGCCCTGTTCCTTGGAGCCACATCACTTTTATTTAGTGTCTTGGAACACAGAAAGTATCTGTTGCGCTATGATGAAGTCAGCCTCCTGTGTCCCTGGTCATGTCTCCCATTTTAACTATCTTCATTTTAATCTTTAACAAAGATTAAACTGTCTTTATTTTCTGGTACAAAGGCTATCACCCAGCTGGAGGTCATAGACCCGCATATGCCTTGGGAAAATGTCTTAGTGTGTGCACAAGCAGCATTCTGAACTTGTGCTGACCCAGTGTTCCAAGGTCCACACTATGTTTTTCCTTAGCAGGGCATGACAACCCCAACTGATCAACCCGATGTACTTTTATTTGGGTTATGCCGTATTGCTATGTTCTATTTCTATTCTTTTCCCGTGGTGAGTTTCTCGTGGCTTAGCCGGAGCAACGGGCGGCTATTAACCCTGCACTTGACTTTGGCCCTTGCCGGAGATTCACAGTCACTAAGTCGACCTTGGTGAGTAACAGCCCCGTGCTGTTTGGCCACTGCCCGTCTCCACGGTCACTTGGTTCATGTGCTGTTTGTGTCGGCAGTGGGGAGGCCAAAGACAGGGGGCGGCTTATGCCAATTGGCCAAGTCTTTCCTCCGCCAACTCAAAGGCTAATCTCTCGGCCTGAGTCGGGAAACCTGAGCGCTCCACTCCAGCTTGCTCAGCCCCGGCCCCACCATCTTGGCACCTCCACTTCCTCTCTGCAGAGCAAGGGAGCTGGGCTGTAAGATCGCTACAGTGTCACTGGTTCAACATCCTGTGATTGATAGGAAGCGCTGTGTGTCTGTGCGGTAAATGAAAATGAACTCCTGTGCCTTGAGCACCAGCCAGGTGCCAGCTCCTAAACGAGCAGTGTGCATCCATTATTGAATTCCTACAGCTATCTCACGAAGACTAGACCTTATCTTACAGAAACAGGAAAGTGACAGAATTGGGACGATTGGTCCTGGCTCTGCCTCCTCCTGGCCGTGTGGACTTGAACCTGCTTCTTAACCCTTCTGAGCCTCAGAATGGAGGCTAGGCAGTGACGGTCCTGGTGCCGTCCACCAGCTGAGTCTTCGACTCTCAGTAGAGGGAGCTCATATGCTACGTGGGTGCCTGCATGCAAGCTGCACATCTCTGCATTTCTTCCATGTTTCTGAATTTGGAAAGCATCCTATGATCTATTACGCGACCATCCAGTGTGTGTGTATGAGTGAGGGTCCTGCCTGTCTGCGAGCATCAGGGGTTCAGGGGTCTGTGTGTGTGTCTTCATCTACCTCACCACGTACAAGCTCATGTTGATGAAGCTCATCGGCAACTGACAACCACCAGCAGGTTAGAAATGAAGATAGGCCTTCCAGCTTCCCCAGTGTAGGGGAAGAAAAGCTTCCTTCTACCCTCTTGTCAGCTTAATTCTTAGAACCTAAGACAGAGTAAGAGGAGAAAAACATACAAATTTAATATCTTTAACACATACACGGGAGTCTTCAGAAGGAAAATGAAGACTTGAAGTTGCTGGTCCTAAAACGATTTCCGCACCTTTTTATCCACAATGATTGTGGGGATGTGAGTAGGCAAAGGGGTTTGGTCTAAGGGCAGTAAATTATAGGCCAGTAAGTGGGAGATAGATGGGGAAAGAATGGGAGATAAGGGTTATCTGAGTAGGTTGGCTCCTACGGGTTCAATTTGGTGTTGTCACTGTCTCCAATGATAAGAATGTCCTTCCCCGCCTGCTGTAGTGTGACCTTTTGTCAGGAAAATTTTATGACCTGCTTTAAGGGCAGAAGTAGATAGATGTAGGAAGGACTGCTGGCCTGTTTCTCAAGTACTTTCAGCTCAAAATAATATGCTGGGTGGGACACGTTGGGGTGGCAAGTTCTGAACCCGTCACCAGGAATTGGGTGCTTGTCCTTGTGCTAACCCAGGCTTTACAGCACAGGAAGGCACGCCTGGTCCTCTCCTCTATTTGAGGTCTCCCCATCCAGCTTCAATGTCTCTTTACCTTCATCTTTGTGTTCTGTTCCAGCTATTTCTCTTCCACAAACGTCTGTGGCTCCTCACTGCCTGCAAGATAAAGCATACACCTTCCACCCTCGCTCACTCCACCGCCGTTGATGTGGCGCTCTCCGTCAGTCAAACACACCCTGCCTCCCTCTTTGGCCATGTCTGAGCTCCATTTAAATGTCGGCCAACCAATGTATGTGGGCAGCACAGTGCCAGGAAAAGAGTTTGAGTTGGACAGATTAACCTTGTTTCAAACTCTATCCTGTTACTTATGTACTCCATAGTGATCTTGAACACTGCTAACATCTGAGCTATTTCTACACACAAAATGGGAGTCAAATATGCAACAACTTGAGTTTTTTTTGAGGGGGGGTCAGAATTTACAAGCTATCATAGGGAAATTGCCAGATGTGTAGTGGATATAATGCATGGTATGTATGTTATATATATTATTTTTACCTATCAGACCGGCAAAGTGTAATTCAATTTTTATTGGAACATAGTTTTACAATGTTGTGTTGGCTTCTGCTGTTGTATATATAACTCAATTCAACTGCTATCATGAAGATGGTCTGGACCTCCTATTCCACCTCTCATCTCATCCGAAATAATCTCTCTTAAAACCAAATAACTTTATCAGTTCTTCCCCCAGGTCTCAGTTCTCTCCACTCTGCACTTGGCTGTCTTTTCTACTGGACTGTGAGCACAACCCTCATCTGATTCAATTTTATATTCTCCAGAGGGCTTGGCAGACAGGAAAGGCTCAATGAACACTCAAGAAGATGAACAAATAAATGGATTGCTTTGGCTGATTCCATTATGACTATGAGATTGTCATTCCAGAAGCGTAGCTCGAGCGACAACTCTGCTCCAAGTTCCATGCAATTCCCTGGGGCTACAATAATGATTCAGATGACTCAATCAGCAAGCCCACACAGACCTGATTACAATCCCACAAAACAAGAGATCTGTGTTCCAGGTGGTCTAAGGATGAACCCAAAGTGTTTTTTTTTTAAGTATTTGTTACCTAAGATTCCCTTGATTGGGTTTGCTCTCCAAATGTCACTGTAAAATCTATGTCCAGGACCAACACACTCCAGATAATGGCATGGCATCATGAGAAGAGCTTTGGTAGTCTCAGTTGAAACTTGTAAAACAAGCCAATTTATAAAAGCATTTTTTCCTTGAATAGGTAGCCAGTTTCACAACTTAGCATTTGAGAGCTCAAGTTGTCAGTCTCTTGGTTCTTGAGATGTGAATTCTGCTGCTAAAGAGATGGGAATCTCGCTAGATTCTCCTCATTGTTTACAATGGTAGGTTCTGGCAAGTATTTAATAAATGGATAAGTGAACCTGTCTCTTCAGTACCAGTCCCTCATCCAGGAAAAGACTGTTTAATTAATACTTAATTGAATTAAGGCTCCTTTGAAATCCCTGCCAAGACTCAGGATTGTTATTTGAATGTGATAGCTCTTCTGATGAGATGATATAAGGCAGTTAGAACCAATGTGTTAAAGACGATAGGGTCCCCACTGGTCGGATGGATCATGATTACAGTCCCTTCAAACTTGACTGCATCTACCAGGTGCCAGCTGTTTTCATTTAGTTAATCCTCAGAACCTCTCAGAGGTGTGGTATCTTCCCTAATTTTGAGGTGGGAGACTGGACATTAAGTATGTTTAAACAACCTAAGATCTAGTAAGTGGCCAAGTCAAGATAGGAGTCTGGGTTCTGACTTGAAAGCCAATGCTCTTAGCGTTTTACTGGAACTTTCTACCAAGTATAGGAAGGAAAGAGCAGTCTTCAGCTATTATCTCCTTTGGGATTTTCTTGAGCTGCTAGAACTCAAATGGTGTCACACTACAGGCCTCAGCTCTAATCTTGACAATTCTGGTTCCTTCCCCTTGATGTATGGGTTCCAGGACATTAAACATCACAGACATGCTAACCATTCAACTGCTGTCATTGTTCAGTCACTAAGTCATGTCAACTCTTTGTGACCCCATGGACTGCACATTCTAGGCTTCCTTGTCCTTCACTGTCCCATGGAGTTTGCTCAGGCTCATGTCCATTGAGTTCATAATACCATCCAACCATATCATCCTCTGTTGTCCCCTTTTCCTCCTGCCCTCAATCTTTCCCAGCGCCAAGGTCTTTTCCAATGAGTCAGCTCTTCACATCAGGTGGCCAAAGTATTGGAGCTTCAGCATCACTCCTTCCAATGAATAGTCAGAACTGATTTCCTTTAGGACTGAGTGGTTTGATCTCCTTGCTGTCCAAGGGACTCTCAAGGGTCTTCTCCAGCAGCACAGTTCAAAAGCATCAATTCTTCAATGCTCAGCCTTCTTTATGGTCTAACTCATATCTGTGCATGACTACTGGAAAAACCATAGCTTTGAGTATTCAGACTTTTGTCAGCAAAGTGTCTCTGCTTTGCAAAACACTGTCTAGGTTTGTCACAGCTTTTCTTCTAAGGATCAAGTGTCTCATAATTTCATGGTAGCCGTCAGCATCTGCAGTGACTTTGGAGCCCAAGAAAAGTCTGTCACTGTTTCTGTTCTCCTGTTACCTGCTAGTTAACACGATGCATACTTAGCAAGGCTGTGTCATTGTGGTGAGCACTGTGCTGAGCTCTGGGGACTCCTTGGCCCCTATGCCCATTTGTGACCTTCCCTTTGAAGGTTGTCTGTTGTTCCCAGCAAGGTGTTGGGCCCCAAAGACAGGGCTTGCACTTCACGAGGTCTGCTTGGGACCGGGTACTGATGCTGGGCCAGGTGCATGGCAGACTCGCCCGGGCTGAGTGATTCAGCTCCAGTGACACACACCAGGCTATAGGATGAGCCTGCATCGTTGGACAGTGGCCACCATCTGACTCCTCGTTCCCAGACTTTCTCTGCCACTGGGGATGTGAATTACAACAGAGCACCACACCCTATAGACCCTGGATCTCAGCCTTCCCCTTGCTTCTGTTACCCACCAGTTCCCTAAATCCTGCTCATGACTGACCACAAGGCTCAAATCCCTTCCCAACCACTTGGACCCCATGTCTGTGCAATCAGCTCAGACTGCCTTGTGCCTGAACCTCTGTGGGCTTCCCAGGTGGCTCAAAGAACCTGCCTGCCAGTGCAGGAGATGTAAGAGACGTGGGTTTGAACCCTGGGTTGGGAAGATATCCTGGAGGAGGGCATGATGACCCACTCCAGTATTCTGGCCTGGGGAATCCCATGGAAAGAGGAGCCTGGCGGGCTACAGTCCACAGGGTGGCAAAGATCTCCAGTGATGCCTGATGCCACATATAAAGAAGGTCATAGGATTTATAGAAATCATAGGAAGCAAACAGATACATAATGGCCAGTCTCATAATGGCCAGTCTCACATGCAAAGAAAGCCAAATGTGAAGAAAAATGCTTGGCCTGTTAAAATATCAGTGACTGAAGGAGAAAATAAAAAAAAATCACTGGAGTTGGGATAGAACTCTCTCCCTGTCCCTCTTTTATTGTAAATGACTATTTTGGAAAGCAGTTTGGCAAATACTTCCAGAAGCAAAGAACTACTCATATTCTTTGACCCAATAACTCACTTCTGGGAACTGAGCCTAAGGATGTAATTTCTTGTCTAAGACACAAAAACAACATCTATGTGTAAATGTATTCTCTAAGGCATTTTTAATGGGTGAAAAAACTAGAAAGAGCCTTGAATAATCAATAAAAGGGAAATAGGTATATAAATTTCAGTATATACACTCAGCTCTTTTAAATGAGTTAAAACTCTAACATGGGAAAAAAGCTTACACCATGATGTAAGCAGGGAAAAAACAGGATAAAAAGCAGAATGATTTCATCTATGTAAATATTGAAATATGTAAGAATGTCCTGAAACCAATACAATCATTGTGATGGGTCGGGGGGAGATGTTACAGGCTATTCTCTGGCTTTCAGGTATCTAATATGTATCTATATTACTTTAAAATGGTAAAAACTCTTGTAATTAAATTTAGAAATACGCTTTGCAGGATGGCTGAGTTGAGGGGATAAGAGGAGATTTTTACTCCCTGGAGAAATATCTGGTCGTCTCAACGGCTGTCCTTCCTAGAGAAGATTGTGGGTGGGGGGTTGGCTACACAGGAAGACCCATAAAACCTGGTTCTAAGGAAAAGTCCTGCCAACCTCCTTGTGATCAGACTCGGCTGGAAGATTGTTTCAAAGAGTAACTTCCATTGCATTTCCTTGAGCGACAGAGAAACTATTTTTAGACCTCGATGCCTGACCTTCCATACCTGTTTTAGTGCTTGATAAAAGAGCTAAGACATTAGATCACTCTGGAAGCAGAAAACACCCCATCACAAACCTCCTGGCATGTCTATCAGCTTAGAGTCCACAGAGCACTCTTCTGTCCATTGACCTACGGGTATCCTGGCAGAGAAAGCAATTTCTCAATCTCTAAACAGGTGGGGACACTACCACTGAGAGAGGGTGAGTGACCCATCCAAGGTCGCTCAGCTGTCAAGTGAGTAAGTAATAAGAAGTGAGCCTAAGTTCAGTGAGAAACTGAGGAGCATAGACTGTATCTTCACTTCCCCCCATGATGTATTAACTGTGTTTACTAAGCTAGTGACTTCACATCTCTTCCTCGGGTTGTTTATTAACCAGAGATAATTGAATGTATTGTCTTATTTTTACCTTGGTGACCAAGTGAAGTAGATATGACTGTTGCTTGATGTTACAGCATCTTTAGTTCACTTACACTTAATCATAAACAGTTATCAATGTGTGTGCTGGTGAATTTACACCACATCTTGAGGGGAAATTACTGTTTTAAGGAAATCACATCTCAGATGGTTGAATAGCATTTCAGTCAGAAAACGCCTCCAGGTAATGAGTAGTGTAGGCTACCTTTGATCAATACTAAGTGTTTTTCTAATGAACATGTTGGATATGGGAAATGGACCTTTTTAGAAATAGGTGGTATACATGATGTATAGCCAAAGATATTCTAAATAGTTATCCATGCTGCATAAGCCTGATAGAAGAACTTAGTACCCTCCAGTCTGAATCCTTAGGGACCAAATTTTAGTTTGGTCCAAAATCACACTTGAGGCCCTCCAAAAACAGGTTCAAGCCCTAATCTCTAGTACTCTTGAATGTGACACTACTTGGAAATAGCAGCTCTTCAGATGCAATCACCTTTAGAATGAGGGCCTGCTGGATTCAATGAACTTGGGTTCAATGACCTTTGTCCTTATCAGAAAGGAACTTGAACACAGACCGAGCTACATTGGGAAGAAACGCACGTGAGACGGCCACAGAGGTTGAGGAGAACCATGCAGAAGCCGAGGCCTGGCAGCCACCACCAGCAGCGGCAGGAGGGGCGTCAGACAGCCCTCCCTCAGAGCCCCCAGAGGGGGCCAAGTCTGTCTGCACCTCGACCTCCGACTCCTGTCATCCAGAGCCATGGTTCAGGTTTCTGTCTGAGTCACCCGGTTTGCGGTATTTTTTATGGCAGCTTCAGGGACTGATGCAATGACCCGTTTCCAGTGTGGGCTTAGAAGAATTCTCACGGTCTGAGACTGACCAAAAGGCTAACATGGGTCTGTTCCAGGAATATCTGACTTCCAGTTAACTGATCTAACCGTGCCTTGCATGAAATGCTAACCCGACGGAGAACAGGCCTCACCAGCGCGCTCGGGTCCAAGTCGCCCACCCCACTAGAGAGCCTCGCTCTGGCTTCATGATGGGGTGGCAGCGACAGGGACCTCCAGGCTGCTTCTGTGAGCCGGTAACCAGGCAGCCCAGGGTCCAGGGCCTCTAGGGAGCTTCTGGTGTGTGTCTCAGAAGCAGACAAGCTGTCTCAGTTTCCTCAACGATCGAGTCGAGCACCTTGTCCACATCCAACGGAAAGTCGGCTGCAGAGCTCCTTGTGCCCCAGCCTGGGCTCTGGGAACACCATCCTCCGCGTACGGGGACAACTTTCCAGAAGCCGCTGCATGGTCTCAACCTCCCCGGCCCTCACCGCACCTCTTCCTGCTGACCCCTGCCCTGTGTCCCTGACTACTCTCCAAAACAGGGCCTTGGGCAGCTCCGCTTTGAGCCTGCTGCCCAGAATCTTAAGTCCAAGAGATCAGGAGCTCCCATCCCTCCCAACCCTCGATGCAAGGATGCAAGACCCACAGGGAGGTGCCCTGACGAGCAGTGGATATAGCCCTGGCTTATAGCTCCTGCTGGGCAGATGCCTACAAGCCAGGCTGCCATCAGGCACTGACCTTGGGGGAGAGGTGTGACCACCTCCAGCTGTGGTGAGCCTGGGGGAGGGGGGGTTCCTCGCCCCCCTGCTTCTGGGGGTGTTTTAGGAGGAGGCTGTTTGCCCAGGGCTGCCTGATGTCTCCAGGAGATGCTGACTGTTTCTCCTGAGGCTTCAAGCTTTTCTCTCTCGAGTGCAATTCAGCTCAGCTTAAACACCTTCTGAAGCAGCCAGAGGCAGCCCCAGGTGAGGAGTTGAAGTGGAATTACCAGCGCAGGTACCCTGTGGTACCCTCCACACTGCTTGTCATTTTGTAACTCCTGGCTGCACTGCAGGGGTGACCCTCCCTGAGTTCTAACATGGGATGAAGGAGCTCAGAACAAGTGAGTTCACCAAGGATTCAGTGACTCACTCAGTCATTCAACAAACATCAAGCACACGCCATGTGTTAAATACTGTTCTGTATCGTCACTGGGATAGTTAAACGCTGGACTTTGCCATCAGGTCGTCCTGCATTTGAATTCAGACTCGCCCGTCTCTTACTAGCTATAATGCCTAGTGAAGTTCGTTAATCTCCCTAAGTCTTTGTCACATCTGTTCATTGGGATTACTGATGAGACTAGGGTGACAAGTCATCTCAGAGCAGCCACCTTTTAACGTCACAGCAAGTACTAGGAAGTCATCAAGTAGAATAAAGGACAATGGTTTTCCTGAAAGTTGCAGGGGGAGGACATTGCAAGGAAAGACATTTGAGAAAAATGTGACGTGATGGCTATACTGACTCAGAAGGGCTAACTGTACTGATGGCTGTCTTTCAAAGCTGAGTGAGCAGGAAGATGCAGGTGAGCTTCTAAAAAGCAGATCCCAGGCCCTGAAATGGAGCATGACCCTATGGTCCTTGCCCCTGCCATGCCCTCTGCCTGCCTTTTGTCTGTGGAAAAATTTTAAGTATATTCCAAGTTTAAAGAATAATCAGAAGTGAGAAAATGCAGAAACAAAAACAGAGGAGACCAAATAATAAAACATACTCATTAAGCAAACTCGGCAACTTCTAATTCCTTCTCAAGGGCTAGAGATAATATTCTGAGCCATGTCCTATAAGCTGTCATATAGATGCTGAAGCTCCCACCAGGTGGGGAAGTTGAATACATGCATCACGACCAGACAGTAGCTATGATGTAAGCTGAAGCAACTCCAGAACTGCCCTCCAGGAAATAGGAACAAACCGGCCCTGGAACTGAAGACTGTACATAAAACCTACCAAGCTGATGTTGGTCAAATAACTGATGACCAATCTCAAGATGACTGTCAGAGCTGACCATGCTGTTACTGCCTACAGCTCCTTCCCTCAGCCTATAAAAGCTCTTGCCCCCTGATTATCAGTGCATGGGGCCGGGGGAGTCAGCCTTCGGACAGGTGTCTCCCCTCTCCTCCAGTTGCTGGCGTCCAAAATAAACTTTCCTTTCCACCACCCTGGCCTCTTTAACGGCTTTTGAGTGGCCAGCAGCCAACCTCACTCTAGGTTACAGCACCACTGCAGAGGTTCTCACCAAGTATCTTACTGCCTGTACCAAGGAATCAGTAGTATAGTAAGTACTGAAGTCATTCTTGATTGGTGATGAGTCTGTGGACTGTTCTTTGAGGAATCCTGGTGCAGACACATGCATTCAGAACAACTGTCTTCAGTTTGGAGCTCCAGCTTTCCATCTCTGCACCCACAAAGCAGGTCACTTAAGCTCTTTGAGTCTCAGGTTCAATACTTGTCCCCCATTGACGAGCATTTGAAAGTACATGATTGAGGAGGACTGTGCAGTCCCTGTTAAGAATGTTAACTATTTCCACAGGGGGTGAGTCATGGCTTTTCTCCCTGTTGGAATGGGTCTGTACAGACCCCTTCAGCTAGGAGCAGAAGGAAAGACCTCCTGGGGTTGCAAGACTACGTTATCCCGGTGCTGGCGAGGATTATGGTTTGGTCACCGACCTTCATACAAACTGTTCTAAGGTGTTGTCTGGTTGACTCACATGTGGTTGATTTTTAAAGTACCTAACTGCTCTGAATCTGGAGAGATTAGGTGGGTGGGATAAGTCATTTGGCCTCCCAAATCTGGTTTGTACCTCTAACAAGGGAGTCAGTGATGTTTCCAGACTTTGCTTGTGAAAATGTCTTTGGATGCTAATTTATAAATGGCACCGGGAATGCCACTGAGGGGAAACGGTGCGAGCCCCGATTTTCTCTCCTGTACAACAGAAATCAGCATTTCAAGCATGGCTTACTTATGAGGTTAGGAGGATGGAATTAGATAATATGAAATGCTCTGAAAACTAAAAAGCTTTTAAGTGTATAGGTACACTTCTGTTAGTCCCAGGGGTGTTATGGAGGCTCACATAGCCTCTTCACCAGGATTGCCTGGCCTCTGCTTCTTAGATGCCATCCAAATATCCCCCCTTCCTGCAGAAGGCTCACATCAAGGGAGAAATCTACCATCAACCCCACTTCTCAGCACCTGGGGTGCCTAGGACTATCTACACCAATGGGGCAAGACCTAGAGGTCAGGGGAAGACTTCTTGGTGTCTCTCAGTTTACTATCAGTTTTCATTAATGAATTTTCACAAAGAAGTTGCTTTGTTATTGGTTTGCAGTTACAGTATTGTATAACTGTGATACTGTGTCATCTGTTTGCCATTTGGGCTGTATCTTCTTCCAACTTGTGCAGACATGGAGGTCCTCCACGTGGTGAGTTCTGGATAGTGAAGCACTGACTGTGTAAGAAGGGTCTGGGGTCAGATCCTGGCCCGGTGGTTGGGAGAGTTAACACTACCTGCCTCGGGTCACCTAGTTACAAATTCCTAGCTGGCTCATCTGTAGATTGCAGTATCCACCTTATGGAGTTGCTCCAAGGATTAAAGTCATGAATACATGTGTATATATGTAATCTGACAGTAAGTGCTGAGAAGTAGTATTATTAGATGTAAATGGCCTTGGAAGAAAGAGGATTAGCCATACAATGAGCCAGGGAGTGATTCCCTTCTAAAACACCCCGAGTAAAGCACAGTTACTAACAGGATTTTCCTGTTGAGCTGGGACTTCTCAAGCTTTAGTGAACATGCAAATTGTCTGCGGCATTAGTTAAAAGGCAGGTTCTGATTCAGCAGGTCTGACCTGGGTCCTGTGATCCTGCCGTCTTCACAAGTTCCCAGGTGATGTCAAGGCTCCTGGTCGAGGGTCCATGCCTTGAGGAGTGAAGGCGTTTACCATTGTGTGCTCATTAACTGAGAAGCTCTGAGCCCACGTCTCAAGAAGCTGTGGGCCTTAAGAAGGAATCCTTAGGGTGACTCTTAAGAGCTTGGATGTGGTCAGCCTCTGGGGAACAGGATGCATTGACTTGGAGGATATAGATGACACCATTAGGTATACAAGGTATACATAAATGTCAATAATTCTCTGGGGTAAGCACAGCTACAACTAATCTTGAGTGTTTCCATATGTGATTATCTTTTATTTAATACTCACATTAGTGCTGAGGCAGGGGTTGTTATAGTGGCCAATATAGAGATGAGGAAACCAAGGCTTATGGGGTAATAGTCTCACGAAATCCATACTGGGTTGGAATAAACCCATCATGTTTAGAGTCCACAGGCTCAAACTGTCCTGTCTCTGGGTTCAGCACGCTGACAACCATCAGGGAAGCAGGTGGGCATATGTAGTGGCACAGGCTGGCCCACAACCTTGATCTAGCCTCAGCCCTGGGCACCTCTGGGTCATCTCTGTGCACTGCACTTAAAGCTGAAGTGTGGAGGCCAGCCGTGCCAGGGGCCCGGGACCATTCCCTTGGCAAACTCATGAGCATCGATGGAGCTGGAGGAAAGATCGACTGTCCTCTTTCTCCTCTGCCTAGGCTGTGAGGCCCCTGAACAGGAGAGCCCCTGGCCTTCATCACTGGGGACAGGCCTGTGGTACTCGATTCTAGCTCCCATCATTTTCCGTCCCAACCCTACAAGGCTATGTGAGGGCAGGTAGCAGTTATACTGATTTTCCCCTAAAACCCTTTAATTATGTTAAGAATAGAAGGCACTCGACCACAGTTATCCAACCCGATAACCATGAATAATGCACATGAAGGCACAGGCTAAGAATAGGAGTCGGGGGCGCTGATTCAGCCAGCCGTGAGCAGCCAGGATCGGGGTAAACTGTATGTGTGGGACTTCCAAGATGTTTACCCAAACACACATCTCCTGTATCTTCAGATGCGGATGCCACATAACGTGTCAAGCAGGCTGGATCGGCACCATCACCCAGGGTGAACTTCTGGTGGGGTGGAGGAGCCCAGCAATCTGCTTTAACAAGTCCTCCAGGTCACTCTGTTTTATCTAAGAATCGTAGTTTTCTTTTGAAAATGACTTCACATGTCATCAGTTTCACCAGCCCTTAAATGATGAACGGGGAATAATGGGCAGGAAGCGCCTTGGCCAGCACAGGGGTTAGGAGCGGGAGACCTGGGGTCAGACACCCAGGTCGCCTGCTCGTTGTGTGGCCTCTGGCAGGTCACGTCTTCTCTAGAGTTGTTGGGAGCTCAGGAGGAGGTTTGCTGATAGCTCAGGATGTAATGGGCTTCCCTGATGGCTCAGACAGTAAAGAATCTGCCTGCAATGCAGGAGACCCCGCTTCTCTACTTGGGTCGGGAAGATCCCTCGGAGAAGGAAATGGAAACCCATCCCAATATTCTTGGCTGGAGAATCCCATGGGCTGAGGAGCCTGGCGGGCTACAGTCCATTGGGTTGCAAACAGCTGGACGCGACTGAGCGCCCAATAGCTCAGTGACAGGTACTGTCTCCATGTGATGCCTTCTTTTAAGCAAGAGCTAGTTACTGTCTCCAGTGTAATTCTTAACGGCCGCAAGTCTCTTGTCCTGCTGTTGCTGACACTCCTATTGTGTGCATCCAGAAGGAATGAGTGAAACGGGGTGTGTCATTGACCCTGTCAAAGTTTATTTTGCCTGGACTGTGACCCAGGGAAGTAGAAGTCCCCTTCCAGTGTCTGGAGCCCATATAAATTCACTGCTGAGGTGTGGAGGGTCTTTGGGGGAAAGACTGTTATCTGAGCCCCTCCCTTCCTTCTACCGACCACCCACATAATGGATCAGATGGCCTCCATGGCCGACTTCTGGCTCCCAAACTTCTTTGAATCTCAGAATTTCGAACAGACCCTCACTCGGAACCAGAACCCAGATTCTTCTGTTTTCAGACTCCATTTGTTCACGTGGTGTCGGCGCTGTAAGAGGAAGCCCACCCCGCACTGAAATCGGATGCTGACATCGTGGATCCGTGTAGGACTGCCTGGAGACCACAAGAGCGCACTGCTCTGTAGGAAAGCCCCCTAGGGCAGGATCTAACCAGTGGCCACCCCAAAACTTCTGCCTAATTTGAAGCTGAGCTGAGTGGGGACATCACTGCTAGCTACTGCCTCTGCCAGCTGAGCCTCACAGCAGGGCACACAAGGACTCCCTACAGATAAAGCTGAGTTACGCTTTCTAGACACACCCCCAGGACCTGCCTTCATGGAGCTCCATCCGTGGCTCTTAATGAGACAGGAGCAATATCTAGAGACATTTCTGGTTTTCACAACTGAGCAGAGGCCAAGGATGCTGCTAAACATGCCGCAATGCCCAGGACAATCCCCCACCACAAAGATTCAACCAGCCAAAAATGTCCATGCTGCTAAAATTGAGAAACCCTGAGCTTAACTTCTACTGAGCTGAAGTGTTGCTCTTCCAGGAAGCGCTCCAAGCCTGCATCTACTTCGCCAAGGGGACGTGGGTACCTTTGCGCTGGCGCCCATGGAGGTAACTCAGAGCTCTCAGAGCATTTACTCTTACATCCATTCAGCTGTAGTTCCTGGTCAAGACTTCCTCCTGTAGACAAGGGGGGTCTTTCCAGGAAATAACTAGGATCAGGTTCTTTTTTTTTCTTAACTTCAGGTACAGAGTGTTCATCACATCAGCTAATAGAACTTCTCTTCCTCGGTCTACACAGTGTCTAACAAAAGTTTGGCACCAAGTGGATAATCAGTGATACATATGGAGATTAACACTTGTCCTGTTAAGAACTACCTCACAAGAAAAACCAAGTTCAAAAAGGCATCTGGTGTCATGAACAATGCAGGACTCGCGCCCTCCCGTGGGGCACGGATCTCTCAGGGGCAGGACTGGAGCCAGGTGGGTGCCGCCCCTCAGGCACTGGCTTCTGTTTAAGCCAAAGGCTGAACTTGGGCCACTGCACCTTTGCAAGGTCATCTGCCTTGAAGTCCATACAGTGGGGAGGATCTTTCTTGGCGTCTCATAACATGAAGATGTTGGACAATTTCACGAAGGAGCTTTAGGGACTTGGGACCTTAGGGAGAGCTGGGTTTAGAACAGATGGGCCTGGAACCAGGCTTCTCTGAGGTCCCATGCTTGCAGCGCCGCACGTGCTCAGTTGGTGGATATAAACCCACATCTTGCACAGCCTCCCTGATTGGAACCTTGGGTCTCTCTCCCCACCATCTACATAGCCCCTTACCTGCATGGCCAGCCTCCGCGTGGGGCCTCGGTGCTCACTTGTAAAGCATGCACATACTGATTGCTGTTGCACCAGGCATCTCTGGTTTGGAGCCCTCAGAAAAGCCATAGGAAGGTAGCCCCTCTGGACACAGAACTTCCTTGGCTATTGTCTCAGCTCAGAGCCTCCGCCTTCCCCACCCTCATCCCCTGCCAGGTTTATGGTCCCATAAAAGACAACGAGCTTCCCTTGCAGCTCAGTTGGTAAAGAATCTGCCCACAGTGCAGGAAATCCGGGTTCAACCCCTGGGTCAGGAAGATGCCCTGGAGAAGGAAATGGCAACCCACTCCAGTATCCTTGCCTGGAAAATCTCATGGACAGAGGAGCCGGGTGGGCTGCAGTCCATGGGGTGTCGAAAGAGTTGGGCATGGCTAATTGACTAACACTTACTTAAAGGACAATAAACTCTCAGGGTTGTGCAATCCAAAACTCTGATGCTGAGTCCACCAACTCTAAAATTCAGCTGGATTTCTTTTATTCACTTGCTGAACTTTTTCCAGCATCCCAAGCATAAAATTGGAGCATAAAATCGATATGAGGTTTTTATTTATTGCTTCGTGCAATTCAGTGAAGATGCTAAAGAAATGGCTTCTTGGTAATGCTGCTGCCAGCCGCGTCTGAGGTTTTGGTGGCTGATATAAGCATGTCTTTATGGGACATCTTCCCTGTGAACCTCAAAGGTCCCTATGAGATAGTATCCGAGTGTACCCTGGATTTTTATATGCCTCCACAGACCTGCCCAGTAACATCATCTGTTACTGCCTACTCCATGGAAATTGGGACTGGGTAAAGGTTAATGCTGTCCCATATCCAAGCCTTTTCAGTCTCTAAAGCCTCTCCTAGCTCTCAAACTACATAACAATGGTGATGAGAATTATGGTGATAAGACATCAAAAAATGCTAACTATGCACTGATCTCTTCCCATCTGTTAACTAACGTGAGCTTCACAAGAGCCATTTAGGTCCCCTTATGATCTCATGGGACCAGGAAGGACGCTGAGTGACAAGGTTTAAGTAGCACTGAAGGTGGAGCAGCGTACCAGAGGAGGATTCAAATCTCCGCACTTTGGCTGCAAAGCCTATGTTCCCAGTCCCCGGGTTGTTCCATCTCCAGGGACAGCTATACCTTTGCTACCTTCATTATTCAGAAAACGAGTCACCAACTCCCAGATGGCAGTACAAACCACCCAACCCAGAAGGGACCTCTCGCCATTCTGAAATCACATCATCACTTGGTTCTTATTCTTGCACAATTGATAACAAGCTGTATTTTTAATTTATTCACTTTGTTTTAGGATTAAGATCTTTACATAAAATTTGTATCTTTACGTGAAAGTGTGCTCATTTGCTATCATGTTAGCCAAAAGACCATATCCCAAATTATATCCTAATATACTATTTCTTCTTACTGTGCGTACATCTTTTTTTTAGTTGTAAATATCTGCAACCTTACACTCTGCTCTTATATTTGTACTTAACTGCATACATCTTTCCACCTTTCAGTGCCTTCCTAATTCTAACTTGGGTACATCAGGGTCCCTCGGACTGTAATTCCATTTACCGTTAGATTATGTCCATATTTGTGTCCTTTACCAAATCCTGTTAGCAGTATCTTCTGCATGTGACTAATTTCTTTTTAAGTTTCATGTAAGCTTTTTGCTTAGAATAATTTATTGGGAATGTAATACTGGGTCAAAGGCTATAGCGTACTTAATTGCATTTCCTAATTATTCTTTTCGAGGTGCAGTAGATTCAAGTTAACCCCAAAGGGATTTTGCTCACGTGACTGTTGCTGCCTCCTCACTCTTGTGTGTTACCCTATGGGCCTGGCATGGTTATTAGAATCATTAACTCCTTTCCCATCTCTGCAGCAGGGATACAATTACAATGAGACCACAGCCTCAACCTAACTGGCTTAACGAGACATTAAGAAGGTTCACTTTCATGCAACCATCTTAAAAATAAAGTTATATTCTTGTACAGTGCTTCCTCTCCGTTGAGTTTGAGTTCCTGGGGTTGGGGTGGGGGCAGGTTTTAGAGGTCTGTGAATCCACCACTCTGTTACTCCATTAACATCTATGGAAAGACTTAGACTTTTTTTTTTTTCTGGACTTCAGGAATTTCATGCAGCTTAGAAAGGAAAATATTGAAGTCAAGGTAAATAATTATTTAATGTGAGTCTACAGAGTGTCAGGAAATGCTCAGGGTGCTCACACCTGCATTATCTGTCTTCTAATTTCTTACAAATGCTGAGGAAACAGGCCAGGCAAACAATTGTGGATCATTCAGCAAGTTCGTGGTACAGCCCAGATCCATCACATGAGCCCACATCTGAGCACAATGAGAGGACTCCCTGTGTGCTCCTTCCCTCCTAAATCTCCAGGCTCCCAAGGGAGACAGAACAGCCCAGGGGATGGTGGGAATCTCAGGAGCATCCCTTCAGAAACAGCTGCTCAAAGGAAGAGGCGAGAACACCTGGGCGTCCCCTCTGGGGCTCTTCCATCCAGTCTGGCTCCGGTCTTCAGAGCGGAAGGTCTCTCAGGATTCACTGAAATAGAACTCGGCACAACTCCAAAAAGGCAGCAAAGCCAGCCCGCATCCTTTCCTACTCACAGATTGTATAGCTCGGTGGAATCCACACCGTTCTAAACCAGATGACTCAGCTGGCCCCCAAGGAACGTTTACCCTACAGTCCACTTCTGCTTATGTGGTCGTGTTTCACAAGGTCAAAGCCTGGACATCTGGAGAGGGTCTACTGCAGGCCAGTTCAGCCCCTGGCCCCGCCTCCCGCTGCCTCTGATGGGCTCGGCCGGCTCAGGCCAGGACTGGTGACCAGGTTAATCACGGTCATCATGGGACTGAAAGTTAGTCATATAATAACAACACAAGGACAGCAAAGGAGATCCAACCAGTCCAGCCTAAAGGAGATCAGTCCTGGGTGTTCATTGGAAGGACTGATGCTGAAGCTGAAACTCCAGTACTTTGGCCACCTAATGTGAAGAGTTGAATCATTGGAAAAGACCCTGATGTTGGGAAAGATTGAAGGCAGGAGGAGAAGGGGACAACAGAGGATGAGATGGTTGGATGGCATCACTGACTCAATGGACATGAGTTTGAGCAAACTCCAGGTGTTGGTGATGGACAGGGAGGCCTGGCGTGCTGCGGTCCATGGGGTCGCAGAGTCAGACACGACTGAGTAACTGAACAACATAAACAAAAGCTAACATTTATCTTCCCAAAGGAAATAGACTCAAAAGAATTGGGCCACTAATATGCATCAAAGTCAGCATTTGAAGTCCAGTCTGTCTGGTGCTAACCTGTGGTCCTCATACTGAATGGGGCTGCCTTTTGGTCATCAGGTCACAATCTGGATGTATGGAAGCTGGGGTTTTTCTTCACTTGCTCATTTACTCACTATAAATGAATTTAATTATTTGCTTTATTGAGGTATACAGAAAACTGCATATATCTAATGTACACATCTTGATGAGTTTGGACATATAATTACACTTGTGATACCTTCACCATAATCCAGGTACTAACATGTTGATCACCTCCAAAAGGTTCTTATGTTCTTTCATAGGTTTTTGTTTTGGTGAGAACACTTAATACGAGATCTCTCCTCTTATCATTTTAAAGTAAGCATACTTTAAATGCACATACTTTTAACCTTCAGTTTTTGTTAACTAAAGGTACCGTGTTGTAGAGTGGATTTCTAAGAACTTATTCATCTCACATAACAAAATTTATAACCAATGAAAAACAAAAACTTAATGAAAAATAATCTCCCCTCCACCTCCCCGTACCACTCTGTTCTTGTAGTATTTTTAGTGTCCTTCATATTTCGGTGGCATCAGCTGTAATGTCTCCTGTTTCATTTCTACATTTATATGAATCATTTTTAAATTATTTTTTTTAAAAAGCAGCTTATTTTCATTGATCTATCATTCTAGTCTGTATTTCATGTATTTCTGCTCTTAGCTTCTTTCCTTCTGCTAACTTTGGGCTTAGTTTGTTCATTTTCTTAGTTCCTTGAGGCATAAAGATAGGTTGTTTATCTGATCTTATTGTAGGCCTTTATTTTAACTTTCCTCTTAGTACTGATTTTTGGCACCTGCTGTATTTTCTTTTTACTCTATTTTTTTTTTTCTTTACTCATTTTCTGACTATACGAACAATAGACTCTGACATGAGTCTTGAACTATGATGATCCTCATATCAAGCTTGTCCTCTATTCAGGAACCAAGAAGACAGAAACTCCTACACACAGGTGATGAGGGGAAGGCAGGTTATAAAAAATAACAGGATGTGGAAAAACAAACGAACAAAACAAAAACCTGGAGCTCGCTTCGCGGGCACCCAGAGAAGCACCTTCCTCTGGCTCCTCTGTCCCTGAGGCCACCTGGATCCACACCCTCCTCTCCTTCCATGCCCCCAGCTCAGGCTGCAAGTCTCTTTTCGAGGCCACAGCCTCATCTTGTCATCAAGGCAGATTTCCCCCAAGAAGCCTTGTAACAGCGGACGGGCACACCTAGATCTGCAGACATTACTGAACATGGAAGAGCGGGTGAGTTTCCAAAATGAGGGACAGAGACCATGGACATGGCCTCAAGTGATTGCAGGTGGTGAAGAATGCCAAGATGCCACGGAGCTGCAGCATCTGGAAGAGCAGCTCTGTGGACCCCAGACCTGGTACCCTCGTGAAACCTTAATTTCCTCACTTGTGAAAGGGAAAAAATGGGATTTAGGAAGAATTCCAGCTCCTTATTTCAATAATAACCATCAATTGCATTTCAGAGAGCACTTAATAACTGACAGCTGGCCATCTCTAAATCTCTCTCATCTCCAAAGTATAATAACCTCTTCCTTGAAATGAGGATAACGTTAATATTCCTGAAGCATTGATGGAAGAATTAGGAAGTATTAGCATACCTTGCCCTTGCTTAGTATAGAGTAGGGATCCCATGCATGATACTTATTCCTGAAATCAGCAAGATTAATAACAGAAAACTCAAATCGGAAATATTTCTTGGAGTCAGACTTCACACTGAATTTCCTCGGCACATTGCACCTCTGATTAATAGACTTTTCTGCTGTGGGGGGCCCCCCTCCATGCCCGTGAGTCACCACTGCCTCTGCTGGCCTGGGATGCCCCAGCCCCCGCTTCTCCAGTGGAGGGGTCGGGGGGGGGGCCCAGCCTGATCAGTGGGGCTGCTGAGTGATGGGGCCGGGGGCGGAGTGACTGTTCATCTGTCGAGATGAGGAGTTTGGACAAGATGATGCATAAAGGCCCTGCCAGGTGGGGAGATGAGACTTGGCAAAGCCCCAGCCTAGGGAAGTGACTCACCCCAAATCATCAGCTAAGACTAGGCAGAGCTTGAATTTAAATATTGTTTAGAAAGCCGCCCAACTGCGAGAGAGGGTCGGTGAGACTGCTGGAAGTCGGGGAGTCCTATTGCCAGGACTTGCATCAGAATATGTGCTTCCTGGAACCCTGGTCAGTGTTCCGGGGCAGCCTGGAGGGGGCGGGGCGTGGGGGAGAATGGACACGTGGGTGACAGATGGCTGAGTCCCTTCACTGTCCACCTGAAGCTTTCACAACACTGTTAACTGGCTATCCCCCAGTACAAAAGGGAAAGAAAAACACATGCACTTTCTGGGCAGGACTGTCAGAGCCAGTGCCGTGGTTGTTTCTGGGGTTTGAATGTGGTGATAAGGTAAGATCTGAGGTCCCCAAAGAGCTGTTCCCAAGAATGAAGAAGGGATGGGAGCAGAGACCTCCCTTCCACCCAAAGGAGAAAGGATGGCCATTCATTCTAACTAAAGTCGTTACCATCATTCTGCACAGGAGAAAACTCGCAAAGCAGGAGAGGCTGGTCAGAGGAAGCAGAGTCGTGGAGGCAGACGGTGGCCATGCCAGCAGGTGCTGCCAGGACCTGGGTGCCCCGAGGCCCAGGACCCCGGCATCCTCACACTGAGGCCCGGCCCCGCAGTCAGCATCCTTTGCTCTGAGTCACAAGATCACATCCGTGCAAGTCCCTGCATAGAAGAAAACTGGAATGTTATTGTTCTCTAACAATGTGATAACAGCGCCCTTATTTGAGCAGAAATGACGTGCTAAGGGCTCTATGCTATATCCCACAGAAATTGTGTCAGAGTTCTTATAGATCCCCATTTGAATAAACAACTCAAAGGTAAGCTGCTGTTTTAAATCTAAGTTCTGAGAGTTAGAAAATGGCAGAATCAATGATTTAATAAACAAGGTCTGCCTCATTTTACAAGTTTTTTTCCAGCATACTCTGCTGGAAATCAGATTTTTTTCTATATCCTCTTATTTTAATATGAAATGTGTAAACATACATCTTATAAACTATAAAAATATAAACAAATATATACTTCTATAAGTATAAACATAATGGATGTTCACTGTGGAATGAGCAGAAAATTTAAATGTAAGGACCATTGTTCTGGGATAAATAATATTAAAAATTTCAGGCATTGCCCGTTCGTTTTTCCTCTCCACACACACACACATTCAATGCTGATACAAACTTTCCAATATGTTTTGTAAAATGAACATATTGTCTACACTTAATAACTGCCTATTTTACCAAATATAAATTTAAACTTATAAATTTAAATATAAATATAAACTATTGCAGGCTAGTCCACTGTTTGGTTATACCACAGTCTTACCAGTTCCCCCACTGCTCCGGTTTCACCCACAAATTACACCATCAGAATTATCTACGTGCACGTATCTGGTTATTTCCTGAATTTGTAATTCTACTTCTATGGATTTGTTCAAAGCTTTCAGGTATTTTGACAGACTTTGATCAGTCCACCTACAGGGAGCAAATGGGATTGTCACACTAAGATGAGCCTACCAGTGGAGAGAGCTGCTTCTCACTGTAATGTGACAATGTGGATTTGGTTCATGTACCCACTCCTGCGCAGTCAGCTAATGTGAGTGCCCCGTGAGCCAAAGCACAGCCCCTGTGGGCTGCTGAAGCTATCTCTGAACCTGCACACCCCCAACGCCTGGAGAATTCATCAAGGTGACTGCTCCCTCCCGAGGCTTCCTGCCTGCCCGGCTCTCCTCAGAAAGATGCGCGTTCACCAGCCAATTGCTTTCAGACTTGAACCACTGTCCCAAAGGAACGTCATGGCTGATGGATGAGAAAGGAGAAATGGCCTTCTGTGCTTGCCTCTGCCTTTTATAAGCTCCATGGACACAAATCCAGGCCGTTCCTTCCTTGCAGGAGGAGTTGTGTGCATTCCAAGACCCACAGGACACAAACAACATGTGGAATAAATAGAAACATGCAACGTGAAGCTCAGGACAAGCTTATAGGTTCCCCAAGGTCCCGTCTACTTCTGCCTTCTCGTACTGTCCTTCTGTCGCCCCTGAAATACGTTATGGCCAACTCTCAGAACCCCCATTAAACTCCTGACTTGACTAAACTCTTTCTAGTATCGTTTCCCACGTATTTCTTTTAAAGCTGTGCTTCCTGGTTACCGAATAAAAAAAGTAAACTTAAACATGAAAAACTTTGAACAACAAGCAATTAACGAGGTGGCAGCAAAGGGCACCGAGAGAAAGATGAATTGCCTGCAATAAATAAGGGCCGGGCAGGAAATGAAAAATGTTCCCGAGGTAAGCGGACTCTTACGCGAGGCTCTGCGAGATAAAGAGGCAATTGTTTAATGCTGAGATGATGAGAAGGCGTCTCATTCAAGCCCCCAAATCGCCAAAGCATGTGGCTTCCAATGCTGATGGGGGATGTTTAACTGCTTGTTGATGGCTAGCCTCTTCCGGGACCAACTCCATCATCACCGTGTGCTCTTCCCCTCATCCTGGAGGTCCACATGGAGATGGTCTTTCCTGACTCCCCACAGGTGTAGTTGTTTCAAATGTGTAACGACTCGGGGTGTACAGAAATGTCACTGCTCCTTTCTCTCCCTCTCATCAGATAGTGAGCTTGGAAAAGGGTTTCATTCACCCCTAAAAGTATATATTTTTGTTTGAGGTGCTCCTCTCCAAAGAAAATCAAGAGAGCAGGTAGAGACAGAAGAGAGGAATCCAAAGGATGTTCACCTACTAATCCCTTCTACTCCGGGCACACCTCAGACATGGAGCATCAGGTTCCAAACCACCACAATAAAGGAAGTCTCATGAATGTTTTTGTTTTCCCAGTGTGTATGAAAATTATGTACGTAAGCATGCAAAGTCACTTCAATGGTGTTCCAACTCTTTATGACCTTATGGACTTTGTAGCCTGCCAGGCTCCTCTGTCCCTGGGCTTCTCCAGACAAGAATACTGAAGCAGTTGCCATTTCCTTCTCCAGGGATCGTACCAACCCGGGGATCAAACCCAGGTCCCTTTTGTTTCCTGCATTGGCAAGTGGGTTCTTTACCACTAGCACCACCTGGAAAGCCCCCAGATTATGTTTACTCTATACTAAACAACAGCACCTGGAAGCTCACGGTTCACGTATTGCTGAAGCCTGGCTTGGAGAATTTTGAGCATTACTTTACTAGCGCGTGAGATGAGTACAATTGTGCGGTAGTTTGAGCATTCTTTGACATTACCTTTCCTTGGGACTGGAATGAAAACTGACCTTTTCCAGTCCTGTGGCCACACTGAGTTTGCCAAATTTGCTGGCATATTGAGTGCAGCACTTTCACAGCATCATCTCTTAGGATTTGAAATAGCTCAATTTGTATTCCATCATCTCTGCTAGCTTTGTTCATAGGGATGCTTCCTAAGGCCCACTCAACTTCACACTCCAGGCTGTCTGGCTCTAGGTGAGTGATCAGACCATTGTGGTTATCTGCATCATGAAGATCTTTTTTGTATAGTTCTTCTGTGTATTTTTGTCACCTCTTCTTAATATCTTCTGCTTCTGTTAGGTCCATACCATTTCTGTCCTTTATTGTGCCTATTTTTGCATGAAATATTCCCTTGGTATCTAATTTTCTTGACGAGATCTCTAGTCTTTCCTGTTCTAGTGTTTTCCTCTATTTCTTTGCACTGATCACTGAGGAATACTTTAATTCTCCTTGCTATTCTTTGGAACTCTGCATTCAAGTGAGTATATTTCCTTTTCTCCTTTGCTTTTTGCTTCTCTTCTCACAGCTATTTGTAAGGCCTCCTCAGACAGCCATTTTTCTTTTTTGCATTTCTTGGGGATGATCTTGATCCCTGTCTCCTGTACAATGTCATGAACCTCTGTCCATAGTTCATCAGGCACTCTATCAGATCTAATCCCTTGAGTCTATTTCTCACTTCTACTGTATAGTCGTAAGGGATTTGATTTAGGTCATACCTGAATGGTCTAGTGTTTTTCCCCACTTTCTTCCATTTAAGCCTGAATTTGGCAATAAAGAGTTCCTGATCTGAACCATAGTCTGCTCCCGGTCTTGTTTTTGCTGATTGTATAGAGCTTCTCCATCTTTGGCTGCAAAGAATATAATCAATCTGATTTCGGTGTTGACCATCTGGTGATGTCCATGTGTAGTCTTCTCGTGTGTTGTTGGAAGATGGTGTTTGCTATGGCCAGTGCATTCTCTTGGCAAAACTCTATTAGCCTTTGCCCTGCTTCATTCTGTACTCCAAGGCCAAACTTGCCTGTTACGCCAGGTGTTTCTTGACTTCCTACTTTTGCATTCCAGTCCCCTCTAATGAAAAGGACATCTTTTGGGGGTGTTAGTTCTAAAAGGTCTTGTGGATCTTCATAGAACCATTCAACTTCAGCTTCTTCAGCATTACTGCTTGGGGCCTAGACCTAACATTCCAGGTTCCTATGCAATATTGCTCTTTACAGCATCGGACTTTTCTTTTATCACCAGTCACATTCACAAAATGGGTGGTGTTTTTGCTTTGGCTCTGAATCTTCATTCTTTCTGGAGATGCTTCTCCACTGATCTCCAGTAGCATATTGGACATCTACCAACCTGGTAGAGAAATATCAATAACCTCAGATATGCAGATGACACCACCCTTATGGCAGAAAGTGAAGAACTAAAGAGCCTCCTAGTGAAAGTGAAAAAGTTGGCTTAAAGCTCAACATTCAGAAAACTAAGATCATGGCATCTGGTCCCATCACTTCATGGCAAATAGATGGGGAAACAGTGGCAGACTTTATTTTTCTGGGCTCCAAAATCACTGCAGATAGTGATTGCAGCCATGAAATTAAAAGACGCTTACTCCTTAGAAGGAAAGTTATGACCAACCTACACAGCATATTAAAAAGCAGAGACATGACTTTGCCAACAAAGGTCCATCTAGTCAAGGCCATGGTTTTTCCAGTAGTCATGTATGGATGTGAGAGAAAGAAAGCTGACCACCATAAAGAAAGCTGAACACCAAAGAACTGATGCTTTTGAACTGTGGTGTTGGAGAAGACTCTTGAGAGTCCCTTGGACTGCAAGGAGATCCAACCAGTCCATCCTAAAGGAAATCAGTCCTGAATATTCTTTGGAAGGACTGATGTTGAAGCTGAACTCCAATACTTTGGCTACCTGACACGAAGAACTGACTCATTTGAAAGACCCTGATGCTGGGAAAGATTGAGGGCAGGAGAAGGGTACGACAGAGGATTAGATGGTTGGATGGCATCACCGACTTGATGGACATGAGTTTGAGTAAGCGCCGGGAGTTGGCGATGAACAGGGATGCCTGGCATGCTGCAGTCCATGGGGTCGCAAAGAGTCGGACACGACTGAACTGACTGCCTGAACCAATAGCATTAGACTGTAGTCTACTAATTGTGCAACAGCATTATGTCTAAAAAAGGTTTAAAATGTTTTATTGCTAAAATATGCTAGCCATCCTCTGATCCTTCAGTGAGTCATAATCAATCTTTTTGTGAAAGTAAAATCAAACATCAACTGATTATCACATATATAACAATGGAAAACTTTGAAATATTGTGAGAATTCCCAAAACGAGACACAGAGATTTGAAGTGAGCAGATGTCCTTGGAAAAATTGGGTCAACAGACTTGCTTAACACAGGATTGCCATAGCTTTTCCTTTTTTTTCTGTTGTTTTTTAAACAAATAAAAACCCACAAAACACCATAGTATCTGTGAAGCACCATAAAGCAAAATGCAGTAAAATGAGGTGTGCCTCTATTGTCTAGTGGTTAACAAACATCTCTGCTTTCCATGAGTCCAATATACGGAGAGTAAGGCAAACACATAAACCCACCACTTCAGTGTAATGAGCAAACGCTGAGCTGCAGATGCAGAGGACGCTATAGGAGCACATGGGTTATTTTCCTCACCCAGCTGCGAAGTCAAGGAGGGCTTCCTGGAGGAGTAAAACCCTGCTTTGAATTTGGAAGGATAGGTCAAAGTTGATCAGGTAGAGGGAAATGCCATGTAGCTGTAAAGGCTGGGCAAAGGCCTAAGGGCCCGAGTGAGTCAGGTTTGTTCTGGAAAAAGCAACTGTTTCCTGGTGGCGGGGGGCTCACAGCAGGTGTGGAGGGGCTGGCAAAGCCGCCTGGGGATGACGTGGAGGAGGGGGCATCGGGGACCAGATCGGTCTGGACATTGGCCACACGGGGGTGTTTGACTCGCATCTTGCAAAGGCAATAGGGAGCCGTGGGAAGATGCTCTGCACAGGGAGGGCAGGAGGTGTGATCCGAGCCCCGGGGGAGGACGTCCCTCTGCCAGCCGCGTGGGGGTGAGCAAGGAGGGCTGGAAATGGACCTTCGGGAGACCATCAAAGGCGCTCCTGACAAGTGATGGTGACTCTCTCCTGACCGTGGCCGGGGCAGTGGGAGCAAGTAGTTGGCCTGGAGAGAGATGAAGGGGTAGAATGAGTTACACTTGGCTTGTCTTTACCCTAAGATGGTCCACTGGAGTGAGTTGAAGCCTGCACACAAAAATGTGTATTGTTTTATAATTACTTTTTTTTTTCATTTATTTTCACTAGTTGGAGGCCAATCACTCCATAACATTGTGGTGGGTCTTGTCATACATTGACATGAATCAGCCATGGAGTTACATGTTTTATAATTACTTTTGATGAAGATGAGAAAAGGGTTATTGGTGGAAGCTAAATTCAGGTAAAATGAACATCAGAATCAGGAAAAATACATACAGAGGTAAACAGTATGTGAATTGTCGATACTTACTTGGGCTTGCTTTGGTTTCTCCACCAGCACACTGAAAGAGGACTTGCTCAGCCAGAAACCAAGGAAACACAGCTGGGAAAGCCAAGGGGAGATGGGCAGATGGATGAACAAAAGTCACTCACCGTCACCTTGAGAAAGGTACCCCCCAGCATATAGTGGGAGGACCATTCCATCCCACAGCAGAGGCGGAGGGAACTGATGAGCCTCCGTTTATCCATCCTCATCCATTTTCATACACTTGGTAAACATTTACTGTGGTGTTTCTGAGGGTAAAATACAAACAGGGCATAGGCAACCCATGAATTCAGAACAGTTGTGTTTTGGGTCCCCCCAAATCACCCTCAGTCACAGTATTTCACTAGAAGGACTCAGCAAAGTCATTCGATGCTCATATGGGGTAAGACATTCCAAGGGCTTAGAGGTGACCTCCCAGGAATCAGGCAAGGCTCTGGCTTCAGAAAGTACAGGATGTGGACTCCTGCTGAGTAATCCTTTACTGCATCCTAAAACCATCAGGACTTCCCTGGGTCTACAGCTTGCAGATCAGATTGTGAGACATCTCGGCCTTCAAAATTATGTGAGCCAACACCTTAAAATAAATCCCTTTCTTTCTACCAATACCTGTTTGTTTAAATCATTCAAGTTCAGATGTCTGTTACTGCAGCTCAATACCTTCGTAGACTTATGTCCCTTTTCTTCCAAGGCCACTGAGTGGATCTCGGTGCTGGGTTTCCTCCCAGACTTCTGGAACCAGTTAATGAGTCTGTTTAAGAAAAAAAAATTGCCTTGTTTTCTGGTAAAAGAGAGAGGGACTGACTATAATAGTGTCATCTCAGGTCTAGTTGGCAATCATTTAGGATCAGAGAAATAATCCTTTTACCAAGAGAAGGATGAGTTATCAGAATTTGGAATTGTATCTATTTAGCTTTTGTGGGTTGATTTTTTTTTTTTTTTTTTTTTTCTCACCTTCGAATATGAGGGATAAAAGGGAAGTATCTGCTTACCATGAGCTTGGCCACTAGGAAGCATCTTTTCTAGGGCCATAGTTTTCTCTACTCATTTAGTTTCCCTCAGATCTTATATGACTAAAACCCTTCTGGAATCCCAGAGGAGAAAAAGGCCTCTGCTTGGGAGTGAGTGCCCTGTCACTAGAAACAATCAAGCAGATGTAAGTTATGTTGCTTACAGCTGCTGCTCTGAGGAAAACTCTGCTGCAGCTGTGAGGCATGGTTCTCCTCCACCATCTGGCATCCGCCGTGTGACCTGTGTGGCAAGCCATTTTACCTGGGGCTCATTTTTCTCTTTGGCAAAATGGGAGGCTGCATGTTGTGCAGGTGGGAGGAGGTCCAGCATTACACAGGGTGTCTCTGAAGACCACCTACCCACAATAATCCTTAGACAGTCTTTCTGCAGAGCAGACAAGCACACCCAGCCTCCTGCCCTTCCTTTGTGCCTGTTTCTGAGTGGCCTGGATGTCCCTCCAACAGTCAGATGGCAGTGACGAGCGCCAACACCAACAGGATGCCCCTGACCACGGGAATGGGTACTTTTTGCACAATGGCCATCGCAGAGGGTAGATTTCTTTTCCCATTGCACAAATTAAAAAAAGTTTAGAGGTTTGAATAGTAGAGAATTAGATAAATTCTGCCAAATGGAGAATCATATTTTATAATTCAGGCACATTTAACATGCAGGCTGGAGACCAGGCAGAGGATCAGCAGGACCAGTAGAAGCTGAGGAAGAATGCCCGGATGGCCCTGCTGGGTAGCAGACAGGAAGCAATCACTGCCCATCCATCACCTCCCAGTAGCCGCTGCTGACTGCAGCTAACCACAGATGAGATGATGACATTCCAAGTGGGCCGGGGCGGAGCAGAAGAGGAGACGGATGAGTCAGACAGCTGGCAGCCTCATGGCATGGTTCCTTCGCAGCCCCAAGGCCAGCCAGCCAACACCACCAGGATTGGCAGGAGGGTCAGCAGCGATGATGACCGCAGTGGCTGCCAGGGGCTGAGGCTTGGAGGTGATCCCCATGCGATGGCATAGTGCACATAGGAGAGGGGAGGTGTGCTGAGCTGTGAAGATGCTCCTGACCTCACACAGTGGGCACGTCAGGCCTGAACGCTAGTGTGTCTGCCTGCTGTTCCCCCTCGGACAGCTCTGCTGTGGACCAAGATCTTTGAGAACTAGAATCTGTCCTTCCAGCCTTTAGAGCTATGCATCTAAAACTGCTCTCAATTAACTTGCTCACTTGTTCCACCATTCATTTCTTCACCAAACAAACATTTCTTGGATGCTTGCTAGATATCGGGTACCACATTGAGAATGGGAGGGTGAGTTCACCCCCTTTTGCTTTCAAAAGTCATTGACAGGGATTAAAAGAGTCTGCTTTTCTTTGGGTTAAACTTCCTTTCCTCACCCAGACAGACCTGCAGAATGACAGGTGGTGTGAAGGGTCAAATCAAACTTGGTAAACGATTCACACACACACACTAGTCCTTAGCGAGCTGTCTGGCATGTAATGCTGGCTCAGTGTTCTGAATGGCTACCTCTCCGCACACCTGTGCTGGCTTTTACTTCTCACAAACCAGTACTTCACCTGCACACCCATCTCCTCCGCTCCTGACGGCGCCCCCATAGCGTAGACACAGGCACTCCTCCTATTGTGATTCGCTTTGTTGTACTTTGCAGATACTCCATTTCTTTTTTCTTTTCTTCAGAAATTGAAGGCTTGTGACAACCTTGCAATGAAGCAAGTCTACCAGGACCATTCTTCCAACAGCATGTCCTGACTTCATGTCTCTTTTGTCCCATTTTGGGAATCCTTGCAGAATCTCAAGGTTTTTAATTATTGTATTTGTTCTGGTGATCAGTGATCTCTGTTCCCACTGCAACTTGCTGAAGGCTCAGACGACAGCCAGCTTTCTTAGGAATGTGTGTGTGTGTGTGCGCTCAGCTGTGTCCGACTCTGCAACCTCATGGACTATAGTCCGCCAGGCTCCTCTGTCCATGGAATTTCCCAGGCAAGAATACTGGAGTGAGTGGGTTGCCATTTCCTCCTCCAGGGGATCTTCCCAATCCAGGGACTGAACCCAGGTTTCTTGTGTCTCCTGCATTGCAGGCGGGTTCTTTACCACTGAGCCACTGGGAAAGCTACACTATAGCAATGAGGCATTTTTTGATTGAGGTACGTATGTTGTTCTCTTAAATAATGCTATTGCATGCTTAATAGACTATAGTGTAATAGAAACAAAACTGGCATAGGCACTGGGAAGCCAAAAAATATTTGCGTGATTTGCCTTATTGCAGTGCTCCAGAACTGAACCCGTAATATTTCCAAGATACACCCATAGTAACACTATCATTTGGGGGTAAGATAATCAAGGCAAAGATCAAGATTTACTCAATGGCAACAGCTAGTAAGTGGTTGGAACAGGATTCAAACTCAGTGTAATTCCAGAAGTCTTTCATATCACCATGCCACTCCACTTATGGGGACCTTTCAAAATAAGTCCAGAGCAATGTACTTGAAGAAGTCAACAGTGGTGGGCCTTGGGGTGATTTTTACCTTCTTTTTTGCTAATCTGCCATCTCAAGTTTGGTCAAAAAGCATTGCTCATGGGCTTCAATTTCTTACACAAGTATGTTACTCACAGCATTCCAACCTGGCACATATAAGTGACTGAGAAGTGGGTACAATGATTCCAATTTCCTGAATTTGGGGAAATTAAGGTAAAGTGCACTGTGATCTGACACAGTCCTTGCTTTGTTGCAGATGCTTCCAGATTCCCTTTCTTTCCGTGGTTACAAAAGAAAGAGACCAGGTCCTAACTTAGAATTTTCTCAGCGGAAGAAACCAGAGCCCTGGCTTTGGGGAAGCATTTTGCAGACCCCACCCCCACCCCCACCATGGTGTCGGAACAGAGGGCGACCCACCAGCTGGACCATCACACCTCCCGCTGCCCGCAGGTGTGGCAGACCGTCCCAGGACGCTGGAGATGGGGGGAAGGTAGGGCCACGAGGGAGGTCCAGGGCTGGCCCTGCGGGTTGCAGAGTATTTTCCTGGATGAAAGGAGCTCTGTGCAGCCCTCCCCAGCAGCCCTCAGAAAGCTCCAGG
The DNA here is from genome assembly GCF_033118175.1 of Dama dama. Lineage (NCBI taxonomy): Eukaryota > Metazoa > Chordata > Mammalia > Artiodactyla > Cervidae > Dama > Dama dama. The sequence continues at coordinate 5,036,903 of NC_083701.1, read as the reverse complement.
AAGCCTGGGATCAGAACCTGGGAGGCAGGGGAAGTCACAATTTTTCAGTTCCAAGGGCTGATGTGCCAGCTGCGGGTTCAGGTGCTTTAGCCACCACCTCCGCGCTTGGCTCAATCAATTTTCACAGCAACTCTAAGTTTAGCCATCTTCCCCCTGTGAAATCTGAGGCCCAGAGAGATGAAGACATTAATCCACTATCACACAGCTAGATGGGCGGGCAGAGGAATATTTGCACCAGGCTCCCTGGCTTTAGAACTGCTTTCTGCTAAGCAATTAATAGTGGTCTAGGGATGCAGACACTGAATTTAATCCTCATATACCAGAGAGGGAGGTGAAAAAGTTTGTGGATATTCCAGGGAATTGACTCCCAGAAAATGGAAGTCAGTTGTCCATGGTCACAACCCCTAGACGAGACAGAACTGGGATCAGAGCCAGGACCCTTGAGTGGTGAGCAGACCTCTTTCCACACAGATGATGACACACAGTTCAACATTCTACTCTTTTATGGGGGGTGGGGGGATGGGGAGGGGCATTGCAGGGGAGGGAGAGAGGTTTTCCTTAAACAAAACCTTTCTCCAAAGTCCAAGATGTAGAACAGGCAAGGGGCATGGTCTTGCCCATCACTGTCTCTGAGGAGCCTCCTGAAACATTTTAAAAGCCACACTGGTCCCTTCACACACAGACTGACTTGGAAAGGCCATAAACAGCACCTGCTTACCTGCCTCTATTTGCCAACCAGCTGTGTTATGCCAGCTACCCTGAACCACACACAATACATAGTGTTGAAACCTCACAACAATCCTGCAAGCGGTTCTGATCAATGTGGATAAATCTAACAGGTCCACGTATGCTGGGTTTGCCTCTGATCTAGGGAATGCACAGGGCCAGGGCGGGGGGTGGGGGATGGCAAGTCAGTAGTAAGTAGCCCTTAACCAGTAGACGAGACAGGACCGACTAGGAAGGACTTAAGAGGCTGGTGAGAAAACGGGGCCGGAGGTTCTCTGCCAGGGGGACCCCCCTGCCAGCTTTCTTCCCAGATACACGGTATGGTGAGGGGCAGAAGGAAGGGTAGCTGGCGGGTGGTGCGATGGATGGAGGTGCTGCGCCTCCTCTCCGTGTCCCCACTGTGACTTAGTGATGAAAACCTGAGTTTGCAAACTTGCATTTGCTGTGCGCCAGCCCTGGAGCAGAAAAATCGGCCCCAGCCCTTGTGGGGCTCACGTTCCGGTGTGAGTGCTCAGGCACTTCAGGCATGTCCGCCTCTTCGCGGCCTCATAAACTGTAGCCCGCCAGGCTTCTCTGTCCATGGGATTCTCCAGGCAAGAATACTGGAGTGGGTTGCCATGCCCTCCTCCAGGGGATCTTCCCGACCCAGGGATCAAACCCACATCTCTTACATCTCCTGCACCGGCAGACAGATTCTCTACCATTAGCACCACCTGGGATGCCCCCTCCGGTGGGAGAGATCAATGTAACTAGGACCTGTCGTTGGTCTGCTCTCTGCTCTTTTCCTGAGCTGACGGCTGCTGCTGGGAAGGAAGCAGAGGGATGCAGGGTGGACTTGGGGCAGAAACCACATGCTGGGGAGGGGTCTGGGCAGCCAGTGAGCAGAGACCCTCGGATGGAAACGAACCTGCAGGATAAGAGTGCCCAAGGCAGAAGGACCTGTAGGGGTCCCCGCACCCCAGCAAAGGGAGGGCAGAGAGGAAGAGACCCGGTTAGAGAGCTCTGCCAGAGGCCGGGCATGGGGGTCTCCTCACCAAGGCACTGAGCTTGGGTCATGCCACGAGTAAGGGGAAGCCAAGGGCACACCTAGAGAGGCACCCTTTTACCTGCTGTTTTCTTCCCAAAGCTTCCCCCAGCTGCCCAACTACAGAGAGGTTTGTGGGGGGTCGTGAGCGCGAGCACGAGGTGATCCCGGCGGGGGTGGGGGGGGCACCATGCAGCCGTGGGGGCGCAGGCCTCATTCTCCGCTCTAACACTAGGGTGTCCTAAGCTCCAGCTCCCCGCACCCGGTGACTCCAAAAGCCTAAGGGTGTCCTCCACCCCCACGGGCCAGGCACCAGTAGGTGTCACCAGAGACAAAGTTTTCACTGTTGGTGCCGATGGCAGAGACACTCTTGCAGGATTCCTAGTGTGTGGAGGAGTGGAGGGTGGGGGGATCTTTAGATATTGTCAGCTCCAACAACTGGGCAAAACAAGTAGCCCCATTACTCCAACGAGAAAACAGGCTCAGAGAGGGTTCATGAGCCATCCGAAGCTAACCCACCTCCGAACTGGTGGCCCAGGATTCAAGCTGGTGTTTGATGGCCAAGCACCATCTTTCCAGCACGTGGGGCATTGGTGCAGAAGGAGCAATTCTGCGCTAGTCGTGGGGGAAGGGGCCATCTCTTCTGAGAGGATACAGGCAGGGGGAGCTTCGAGGGGCTTGGTGGAGCATCCCCACCGAGCAGGATTTGTAGGGCTTTGAGGGGCAGGGATGCTGGGAGCCACGTGCAGTCCTGGTGGCCAGCAGTATTCAGATGTGGTGCCCATCGGGATGCTAGACTTCCGCGTTCGTGTATGTTGGGATATGGCGATCATTAAGCTGAGAGTACATGTTAGCTCTGGCTTCCCTGGTGCCTCAGATGGTTAAGAATCTGCCTGCAGCGCCGGAAACCTGGGATTGATCCCTGGGGCGGGAAGATCCCCTGGAGGGAGGGCATGGCTACCCACTCCAGTGTTCTTGCCTGGAGAATCCCCGTGGACAGAGGAGCTTGACAGGCTTCAATCCATGGGGTCACAAAGAGTCAGATACGACTGGAGCAACTAACACACAGACGTCAGCTCATTTGCCCTCCATTCCTTAATGAGACTCAGAACCCACCCCACGCTGCCTCATGCTCCCCTGGATCCCTGTGTTCACAACATATTTATTGTCCGCTGTGAGCAGTTCTTCTCCTGGCAGCTAGGAAGCGAACAAAAGACAGCAAGCCCTGCCCTCTTTGGGGTCACTTTCTACCTGCTGGATTTAATTTTTTCAACCTCTCCAGGTGGGTGTAATTACCCTGAATTTACAGATGGGCAGACTGAGAGATTAAACAGCCCATGCACGACACAGAGCTGGGAAGTGGCAAAGACAGGACTGAAATGTACGTCTGGCTGACTGCTGCGGGCTTCATTCCACCCTGAGTCATGATGCCCCCTGGGGGCAGTGATGAGCCCCGGGGAGTCTGAGCTCACTGAGGCTTCCCCTATGCACACACACCACCACCAGGAGCAGAAGTTCTACCCGCTCACACACAGGCCTGTCCGTACGGACAGATGCCCTGTGTGCTACATGCTACTTTGCGTTAACAGGTGCTTCATATAGCCCAGCAGCTCCAGTCTTGACTATCCTATGGGTTACATCCCCATTTTGCTTAAGTAGAAGGTGATGTTCAGAGAGGATTTAGCCATTGACCACAGCCATAGAACTAGGCTTGCAACACAGAGCCCTCTATCTGTGTCCCCTAGCTCTTGCCTCCCAGGGAAGGGGAGCCCAAAAGAGGGGCGTACACACCTTGATGGCCGGCACTGTGCTAAGTGTGTCTCCATCGGATGGTTGTGGATTGAACCTGGAGAGTGTGGGTCCCAACCCACACTCTGAGACACTGGCTGCGTCTCAGCCATTTAACTTCTGTGTGAAGTGGGTACCATGCTAGCATCTACCCAGTTTCTTCCTCTGATTTGCTGTGGAGCAACAATCACACAGAGGGAGGCTTTTTCCATCAAGCATTCAGCATTGTATGGGTGCTGCTGCAGTCTGAGACACATGGGCCTATTTGGGCCCCGAGCAACCTCAGCGGCTCCTCCTCCAGGGCCCCCTATATCCACCTTTCTGATGGTGCTTGGGATGGGTCGCAGCAACCATCATGCAACTCCAGCATTGTGGGGGAGGGGGCTCTCTTTAGAGCATCACCATCCTAGCTCCTCCCTAGAGCCCGAAGCATCCTGGCTCATGGGCTCTGGGGGCTGGGGGGTGGGGTGGTTGTGGGAAGGGCGGTTGTCCCTACAGGGCCCCCATTCATGCAGGTGAACCTGGGTCCTTTCTAAAGACATCCACCTGCTGGAACGTCTCAAAGTCCTCTTGACCCATCCTGGAAGAGCAGGTGTAAGATGGAGGACCAAGTTGCCATGGAATTTTGCTACCAGAAGGCAGAAGAGAGGAAGGGTTTGGGGCAATTGAGTTGTGCAGTGACGAATGAAGCAGAAAGGCATGCTCTTTGGGGTCGGAGGACTGGTTGAAGTGTCTGCACTGCCTCCCATTAGCCGTGTAACCTTGGGTCAAGTACCCACAGTCCTGGAAGCTCGACTTCCCCAGAGTCACACGGCACGTGGAGAAGATAATGACCGGCACTCAGAGATGCTGAAATGTCAGAGGATAATAAGTATTTACTGGGCACCCATTAGGCACTTTAAGTAATTTTGGTGTTGCTTATTCTTATGAAATTACCTTTTTGTTGTTACAGCCAACATGTTGACCATCAGAAGAGTCCAAAGAAAAACATAAGATAAAAAGTTCACCCACTTATCCAGAAAAATCAATGTGAATATAAAAATGCATGTAATTTCAGATCATTTTCTACTTGTATATGATTCTTCACCAGAAGAATGCAACCATAGTGTGCATGCCTACTTATAACCTGTTTTTTCCTCCACTTCACAACCATCATCGCCGTTTTCCCAGTTCAATAAGCTCATTCCTACAACACCCTTATAGCTACCAGTGTGTTTTATTACATGGACGGTATATGTTGTTGAGCTAATCTCTAGGTGTTAAAAATTGAGTGGTTTCCAATGCTTCTGTTAGACAGCGTTCCACTAAAACACGTTCTGTCCTTTACTCCCAATACTAATCTTGTGAAGTGGGCCTAATCACATTCATTTTTTATATTATAGAATATTGGAAAGCATGTTAGAAGCTATAAAGCATCACAGAGATACATCAAAGATTTGTTATGAGGAGGCCCCAGCCTTACCTTTTCCTGGGTCTTGAGCTTAGGGGTACTTGTTAACAGCAGCTGGAAGTCTCTGGAAACCCTTTGCAAAAGTTCTTAAATGCACACACACACGCGTGCACTGAGACAATATAGTGACACATCCGGGGAGGACAGATCAGAAATCTAAAGATACAGCATGTGAGGATGTGAGAACACTGGTATTCATATGTTCTGCTAGAAAGGAGTATGAGCTAGCATGATCTTTGGGGAGGTTGTAAAACTCCTTGTGAAAAGAGGGTTTTCACATTGAACAATCCCAAGTCTTATATTTTATCCTAATGAAAAGAAAAATCGCAAACACTAGTGTGTTCAATATGATATTGCTAAAGACAAAAATTTTAAATAGGAAACAATCTGTTAACCATTAAACAACCCAAACAACCATCATGTATCTGTGTTGATGTTTAGTCACTAAGTCATGTCCAACTCTCTTGCAACCCCATGGACTGTAGCCCACTGGGCTCCTCTGTCCATGGGCTTTCCCAGGCCAGAATACTAGAGTGGATTTCCATTCCTTCTCTAGGGGCTCTTCCCGGCCCAGGAAACAAGCCCACATCTCCTGCATTGGCAGGTGGATTCTCTACCAATGAGCCGCCAGAGAAGCCCAACCACCTGTATGGTAGATGGGAATGGTTAAATACACACACACACATATACACATACAGTGGAATTCCAGGCAGCTCCTAATATGGTGGCTATAAAAATGTATTTATATTTATCAACATCAGAAAATTCTTCCAAAATATTGTTGCTTGAAAACCTTGTGTCATGTGATAATCTTCTTAGTGAGAAAAATACAGTTCTGTATCCATGTAAGCATAGATGTGTTGATGCTTGGAAGAATATGCTTGAGAAAAAATAGTGCTAAAATCTAGAAAGATAAGATTATGCAGAATATTTTTGTACTTTCTGGCATTTTCTAAGTTGTGTAAATTATTAACTTCAAAAAGGAGAAGCAGCAAAGCTTTGCACACACGATGCACACCTGTGTGCGTGTATGTATCGACTTTCCAATCTGACCTTCAGCCCATTTTTATTTTTCACTTGCTTCTCTTTGCAACTTTCTGTTTGCTTCTATTTTGAAACAGCTTATTGAGGTATAATTTGCATCAGATAAAGTTCACTAATTGTAACTGCACAGATTGGTGCAATTTGGCAAATACAAACAGTCATGAAACTCCCATCACGCTCGTAATACAGAACAATTTCCATCGCCATCAAAAATTCCCTCTGACCTTTCTGTCGCTATGCATTTACAGTGTTTAACCAGTATGGTTTGGTTAAAATCTACCATCTTGCTATACATTTTCTATTTGTTCCATCTGTTTCCTGTCACTTCCTTTTCCTGCTTTCTTTTGGATCAAATTTTAATTTCATTTTATTTCCACAAATGTCTCAGCTGTATCTCTTAGTTTTCCTTTTTTTAAAACTGGGCATTCTATGATTTCAAATAATATTAAATGTCTTCATATGGTCACATTTCACATAACTTTAAAACCCTGACAGTATGTTGCCAATATCTTTTCCCGGCCTTCATGCTCTAGTTCTTATTATATATTGCTATATTTGGCTTAAATTTCACAATTGAAATTACATTTGCTTTAAACTTTCAATGATCTTTGTAAGGTACTGAAAATAAGATGTATCTTGGAGAAGGAAATGGCAACCCACTCCAGTATTCTTGCCTGGAAAAGTCCATGGACAGAGGAGCCTGGTGGGCTGCAGTCCATGGGGTTACATGACTGAGCATGTGTGCATGAGGTTGGAGGGAGATGGGTTGGTAGCAATAAAGTGGTAGAACTAAAAAAAAAAAAAAAAGTATCTTCACTCAAATATTTACCATTTATGGTCCTTTCATGGGGACCTTTGGGTCAAGTATGCAATATGTCTTTTTTTCTTTGGGAGCCTTAGGATTTTTATCACTGGTTTTCAACAATATAAGATGCCTTGATACTTTAAAATTTTTCTTGCTTGCTGTATGTAAACTCTCTTCTTCGGATTTATGATTTTTACCATTTGGAAAACTTCCTTCCATTATTTCACACACTTATTTTTGGCCCCTCTCCTTAGGAACTCCAACTGTATGTATGTTAAATAAACTGACGTTATGAAAACGACCCCTGATTCTCTATTCTCATCACTTTGAACAGTTCCTATGTGTTCAGCTTACTGATGATTTCTTCAAGTTTATTCAGTTGTTAATTCCAATCAATATATTTCTTTTCTGATACCATATTTTTATCTCTACAAGTATTTTTAAGATATCTCAATATTTTCCATTTCTCTTTATTGTATTTATGTTATTATCTATCTTCTAAATATATGGCACATATTTATGGGGTTGGCCAAAGGCTCATTTGGACTTTTCTGTAACATCTTTTGAAACTTTTGGCCAACCCAATATAATATATCTGATGGCCTTATCTGAGCCTTCCATCTCTGTTATCCCCATGTCAGTTTCTGTTTGATTTTTTTTTTTCTTCTGAATCTCAGTTATATTTTCCTCCTCCTGTGCCTGATTAATTGAATTCTAGAAATTGCATTGGTGCTGGATTTCATAGTATTCCTTTAAATGGTGTTGGCTTTGTCCTGGGATACAGTTAAAATTTTGAGATGGGTAATCCATTTGAGGCTTGCTTTTCAGCTTTATAAGGGCAGGTCCAAAACAGCCTTTAGCCTAGAGCTAAGTTATCAGCCCTACTAAAGAGGTGCCATCCTGAATACTCTACCAAATGCCTGAGCTATACAAAGTCAGATCAGTCACAAGACGAAGAACAAGGAGGCTCCCTCTGTGGGTCTCAAGGATTCTCTCTCTGAAGCTCTCTTTGATATCTTGCTCCACAAATTCTGTCCCCTTGACCCACCTCCCAGCTCTTATTCCTGTCTTCTCAACTCGGTGTGACTGCTGGGCTCTGCTTGGCTCCCGCCTCCCTTCACTACAGCCTGAAAGTTGCCATTGGGTTGAAAACTCAGAATCTCAGGGCTCACTTTGCTTTCCTTTATTCACATTCTCAGGGAACTCAGTTCATGTTTCCAAAGTCTTAAATTTGTTACATGTATATATAGCGTGTGTATATAACTGGGGCTTCCCAAGTGTCACAGTGCTAGAGAACCCGTCTGCTGATGCAGGAGACACAGGTCTGATTCCTGGGTCAAGAAAATCCCCTGGCATGGGAAATGGCTTCCCACTCCAGTACTCTTGCCTGGAGAGTCCCAAGGACAGAGGAGACTGGTGGGCTATAGTCCATGGGGTCGCAAAGAGTTGGACATGACTGAGAGGCTGAGATGCAGCATTTTTCATTGGGGATACATTACATTGTATAAAAATATATGCTTATATCTGAATGAAATATATATCCAGTTTTCTGCTTATTTAAAGTGGAAAATAAATTTGGCCCCTTTTATTTTCTCCTGGTCATAAATGGAAGTTCCCTGGTGGCTCAGATGGTAAAGAATACTCCTGCAATTCAGGAGACGCGGGTTTGATCCCTGGGTCAGGAAGATCCCCTGGAGAAGAGAATGACAACCCACTGCATCTTTCTTGCCTGGAGAATTCTATGGACAGAGGAGCCTGGTGGGCTACAGTCCATGGGGTCTGCACAGAATCAAGCATGACTGAACCACTAACACTTTCACCTGCATTTCTTCCAAATCCATGGCAAAATCTGTATGCTGTTGAGCTGAGCGAAATCCCTGCCTTGGCAGAGCTGGTCTCTAATAGAATAAAAGTATTTTGAGTGCGTTTGCTCAACTGTTAGACTGAGAGATCTTTCTTGGGAGCTTTTCTTCTTGACACCAAGACCCGTCCTTTTGTCCTGGGGGCAGGAGCATCTCCAGGCTTTCAGGATAATTGTGGCCCAGGGCCAAGCCTGACTCTGTCTCTGGGGGCTTTAATCCTGTAGCAAATCTGTTTTAGGGCTGCGAAGGGTTTTTGGGTTCAGGAGGCCTCACTAAAGAGCCCTTTATAGCTTTTAGAAATTGTCTGCTAAAGGCCCAGGAATGGACTAAATTGTGCGTATGTGAGAATAAAGTGTGATGTGGCAGGAACGTTTCTAAAAGAAGCCATCCGGTGTCCTGGCTTCTGGCCCCTGTGGCTTTGGACAACTTGTCACCTCCCTCTGGGACTTCACTTCCTCCCTTATGTGAATAGAAGTTTGATTAAGACCATTTCGATAGTCCTTAAAACTGTATAATGGTGCAATTGTGCTTCCAAATGTGAAGGTTGGGTTCTCTCAATTTGCTTGTAAAACTAGATACAGAACTTCATTTTACACACATGTTCAAGGACCTGTTACAGATGGAATTATGCTTTCCCAAATTCATATGTTGAAAGCCTAATTCCCAGCTTAGAATACAACCTTGATTGAAAATGGAGTTATTGCAAATATAATTAGTAAAGTTGAGGTCATACCGTTGGAGGGCCCTTAACCCAATGTCATTTAAAAGGGGAAATTTAGGCACAGACATGCATGCTCATAGAACCCTGTGTGAAGGGAAAAGCGGAGATGGGGATGACATTTCTACAAGTTGGGGAACTCCAAAGCTTGCCACCAAACCAGGAGAAGGTGAGGGAGAGGCCTGGAAATGATTCTCAATTCTCCACAGCCCTAGTGGCTGTGAAGTGTTGAAATCCCGGGGTTTTAATCAGAATTCCCTTAATAAATAATGATGCCTGGTATCTTTTCATGAGTCGGTAGATTCTTGCTACATTAAGGAACTGTCTCAAAGTTTAGTAGATTAAGACAACTACCATCCATTTATCCCCAAATTTGGGTTCCACTAGGTGTCCCTTCTGTCTTCAGTTCTGCTGAGACTTGGCTCTATAGCCAGGTGTAGTTAACCTGGGGCTGGCCAGTCTACAATGGAGTCCGCTGGCGTAGCTGGTGTCTGCCCTGTGGTCCCTCTCTCTCCAGCACCATTGAGGGCTTGTTCATAACAGAATGAACAGAGATGTACAAGTTCCCTCCAGGCCTGGGCTCAGGGGCACAGTGTCTCTTCTATGCGCAAATCTAGCAGGTACTTGGTAAGTCACTGAACCTCTCTCTGTCTTGGCTCCTTCACCTGTAAACCAGGGATAATAACAGACACCTCATAGGGTTGTCTGGGTGTCACGTGACAAGAATCCAGCACCCCTAAGTGTTCAGTCTGTGCTATTTTTCTTATTCTTCAATCCTCAGTCTCTTCACCAGTTAAGGGAAGTCGATAACCCCTACCTCACAGGTTTGCAAGGATCATGTGGGATGAATGGAAAGGAGGATGTTTTATAAAGTAAAATCCAGTATATGACGTTTGCCGTTGTATTTATAACAGAACGTTATGGAGGCAGACGTCAGTCAGAGCTACTCCATGTACGTGGGTGGAGAACTGAGGATTTTGTTTTCTTTTTTTTTTTTTTCCTACTCATTCGTTCATGTGCTAACTAAGGGCTGGGCATGGATTTGGGAGTTATTTACATAAAGGATGACAATGGATGCCTAGAAGCAGTGAGGGGAGGAAGAGCAGAAGCTAGAAGAGACCCCTGGGTTATTGTTCCTATAACGGCAACCCAGGGAAAGCTCATTTCTTCTCCGTCATTCATTTTCTTTCCCTGATTTTTCCACTGACATTTATGGCGGAAGGTACAGGACAGTGCACTTTGACCCACATGAAATACTGAGTAGATCAGACTGTGTGCAGGGGCAGAATTCTTCATAACTCTTGATCCTGGTCCTCGTCACCCCAGGAGGTTTACACAGGCAACTTCATTTAAAATAGCCTTAGGAGGCAGCCAGTAAGATGGTCAGCATCACCCCTTGCTTGCAGCTCAGGAGACTAATGCTCAGAGATGGCAAGTAATTTGTTCAAGGTCACAGAGCTATCCAGCAACAGAAAGGAGGTTTGAAACCCCAAGAAGGGACTCAGGGAAGGGCAGGGAGACAGAATCGGTGAACTCTACCCTTCACTCTGTAATGAACTATATAGAAAAGAATCTTAAAAGATTCACAAAGCCCCATGAGAGAGGCAGCATCTGAACATCTGAGCAAAGTAAGGCAACCAGGAGTGGACCCCATCGTGGTTTCTGAAGAAGGAGAAAACCATTGTTCTTCCTCTTCCACGCCTCCCTCCCTCCAGCCCTCAGAGAAGTTGGTGCCAATGAGGCAGGTGGGGGGCAGGGGGAGGAGGTAGGAAAGAGTCAGTCCAATGCTCATCTCACCCCAGGCTCCTCGGGGCAGGTGATCAGGTCTAGGGCAGGATGCTGGTACACTGCAAAAGAAATTACAGGATCCTTCCATGAGGAGCCAGGTGGCAGTACTGGACTGTCATAGATAAGGTGGGAACATTGACCAGAAAAATCAGCAGGTCAGAGTGGCAGCCAGCTCTGTGAACCCCAGAGGGATATGGAGATGGTTTATAGCACGTGGTTAAATACAGACGGGCACCAACAAAGTTATTGTTCAATCTATTAAATCAAGAGATATCAAGAACTGACAGCCCACTGTGATACCTGACCCTAGACTGGATCCTGGTGAGGAAAATTGCTATAAATGACACTTTGGGGTCAACTTACAGAACTGGAATGAAGGTGACAGAATATATTAAAATATTGTACCCATGTTAACTTGATTGAATTTGACAAAGCAGAGCTTCACAGACATGGCGAAGGTTGGTCCGTCTTCCTCAGGATGCCCAGGTAATTGCTGATCCTTCCTCCTGTTTCATGCCTCCTGTCCTGGCTTCTAGCTCCTCATTGATGCTATGTCCTAAAATGCCGGAGACCATTACACTGTCTACGCTCTTTAACACAGTGACGCCCACCCCTCATCCAGAATTTACCTGAGGGAAAGAGTCCCCAGTGGGGAAGGCATGATGTTCATTGGATTCATTAAGTATGGATTATCCAACTGTTGGGATTGTACAAAGCAAATGGTGTTTTTTCACCCTAAAAGCATAATTAATGTTGTTTTAAAAAAAAAAAAAGTGGCTTAGAAAAATTGCATCAATGTTGTGAAGGCAATTCTGTTATAGCCATGGATGCCTGTGCCTAGGAATTGGAAAATAAAATAAAATTTGGACAACTACTATGCACATCGTGCTTTAAATAATAACTGTTCTGCTTTAATCACTTGGTTATCTGCAGAAATGAGAGTTACCAGAGTTTCTAAAACAGAGCAAGCTGAAACAGAGGCAGGCTGACTTTTCCAAGGCCCTTCAGTGACCATATGATGCCACATCATTTGAACCCAGGGCTATCTGACTTTTTAAAATAAAAAACCCTTATTTTACCTCCCACTTTACTACCTAAATCTTCCCAGGTGGCTCAGTGGTAAAGAATCCACCTGCCAAGAAGGAGATATGAGTTTGACCCCTGATCCTGAAAGATCCCCTGGAGAAGGAAATGGCAACCCACTCCAGTATTCTTGCCTGGGAAACCCCATGGACAGAAGAGACTGGCGGGCTACATTCAAAGAGTTGGACACAGTTTAGCAACTAACCTACCACCACCTTCTCCACAACACTACCTAAAACATACCTAAGATTAGGGTGGTGAGGGTATAGATAATTGTTTTAAAATGTTATGAACTTTTTTTCTGATATCATTGTCAGAAAGACAACCATAGTCAGACATAAATAGTATTCATAATGAAACCATTCATTTTTCCATTTCTGATCGAAGTCTGTCTTGTCCAGCTCTCTTTAGCTAATTTTCCACCCTCGTCACTATTGACTTTGGGCACCAGATCACTCTTTGCTGTGTGGGCTGCCGTATGAACCATAGAATGGTGAGCAGCCTCCTTGGCTCCACCCACTAGATAGCTATAGAACCTCCTCTCCACCTGGGACCCCAGGAGTGTCTCCAGGCATTGCCAGGGGTCCCTGGGGCACACAGTCACCTTGGCTGAAAACCACCGAGCTAATCCTGTGGCATCCAAGTTCCCTTCCTTCCCTGGTGGCTCAGGTGGTAAAGAATCCGCCTACAATGCGGGGGACCTGGGCTCAATCCCTAGGTTGGGAAGATCCCCTGGAGAAGGGAATGGCTGCCCACTCCAGTATTCTGGCCTAGAGAACCCCATGGACCGTATGCTTCATGGGGTCGCAGAGCTGGACACGACTGAGCGACTTTCACTTTCCCTTCTTTTGCATCAGCAGGACTCAGTGTAAGACATCAGCCCCTGTCTGCTTCCTGGTCATCACTGAGCCTCCTCAGCTTCCACTCATGGTACAGAAATGAGCAAAAGGCCATAAAAACAGAAACTCTGAACAATAAAAATCATAAAACCAGTGAGTGTCTTTGGGGTTGGGTAAAGTAGTCTAGATAAAGTGTTTCTTCCAATTTAGCATCATTCCATCAGTAAGGATTGTGGAAGCTGTTTGTATTAGAGATTATGACTTCAGAGAGAGGAATCACTTTGAAATCTAGATATCATGGCATGAACACTGCTCCAGAAATAGGTCCTGAGACGGGTGGTGGACCAGCTGCCAGCTGGAGCTGGGTCCTGCCTGGCTATGTGTTCACTCACTCGTCCATCCATTTACACACTGCTTCATCCTCTGTTCTGTTGGGTCCTGGGCAAACCACTATGGGAGAGATGTCAGTTTGTCCTCCGGTTCCAGGGACTCTCATCATGAGCTAGAACACTGGAGGAACAGCCCACCTTTGCCTGAGGTCTCAGGAGACCTGCACCACGGTCCTGGCTCTGTTGCTGACACGTGATTCACAAGAGTGAACCCTCCCTGGGCCTCAGTGTACCCTTTTGTGAGATGGGAGGACTGGGCTTCCTCTTTGCAGCAATGTGTTCCCTGACAAGTGTAGCCAATTTCATCAGACGATCAGTCCTGAGACATGGGGTGGTTTCTGCAACAGGGAAATGTCCACCCTCCTCAGCTTCACTTGCCTAAGCGGGATCCAAATCAATCTTGTTTCTGAAGAACTCCTTCCTGACCAGTGGACATGGGGCTCATATTCACCTGTCCTGCTCAGACCTATGGACCCACCTGTCCTGCTCTCAGACCCATTCTGCCCTGTCTGGAATTCAGACCCCACACCTGATTAGCATAACCACCATGAGCCCCCGAACCCCAACTCCCCAGAGCCCTTGGAACCCCCTGACTGAGCCCTCCTGGACTCTCACTGTGATTTCCTTCCCTGACAAGAGGCTAATCTCAGTTCTCATTGCTTGATTTTGGTTTCTTGGCTTTCAGTCTGCTCATTTTCATTTTATTCCTTTTATTCTTCTGCCTCTAATAATCACCATGTTATGTCCTTTCCATCAGGTGGTGTCTTTATTCTCTTTGGTGAGCTTAACTGGTCTTTTGTTTGCATGCTTGGAATTTCTGTGGGTTTGGTTTTGTTTAAATACTGGCTTTTTCTGGGCAAAAAGTCAGGCATCCCTCAAACCTGGCTCTGACTCTGGCCATTCTACATGTTCATGGTGGGCACCTGGGAAAGACCGTCAATCTCTCCGAAACTTAATAAGCTCATCTGAGAAGCGTGGGTCCCGATTTCTTTATCACAGGGCTGAATGGGGTGGAGCTGCAAGCCTGGCACGTGGTAATTGCACGGTCAGTTTCGGCTGCTCACACCCTCCTTGCTTCAATCACAGCAAGAGGAAGAGATGAGTGAGAAAAGCGGTTCGTTGGGAGTCAAAGTGCCTCTGCTATGGGAGGAACTTGAAAGGCTGCCTGGCACAGCCTCCAAGGCTAGGATTACTTGCTGTCTGAGAGCTGTCCAGGTACTGTGCAGCCTCTGTTTGAAAACGATTTAGGGGAGCCTCCCCACTTATGGGACTGTCCCTCCAATCACTCACAGCTGCCCTCTTTAATTTCTTATCTTCTGAGCAAAATGTCTTGCCAATAAAGCCCAGACATGGGCCTTGGTTCTCCTTGGTGCTCAGACCCCACTGCAGAGCTGGCACCCTCCTCCCTGGTTCCCGAGAGTGCCATCCCCTTCTTAGAGGATGTCGGTGGTTGATAGGAGCTACCAAGACAGGTAAGGAGGGGTGGAGAGAGAGAAGAATGAGCTGTCAGATCAGCCTGTGTGTTCAGTCATTCAGCCATGTCTGACTCTTTGCGATCCCATAGACCGTAGCCCACCAGGGTTGTCCATGGGATTTCCCAGGCAAGAATACACTTCCTCCTCCAGGGGATCTTCCTGACCCAGGTATTGAACTTGCATCTCCTGCACTGCAGGCAGATTCTTTACCCACTGAGCCATCAGGCAAGCCCAGGAGGGGTGGGCATTGTGGCTAATTAGAGAGCGCCCTCGAGGTCTCAACGAAAGCAGACCTGCTCTTCAGCTTCAGCCAGCTGCTTGCTTCCTCTGAGAAATTAAAGCAATGCAATGCAAACTTGCTATTTCCCGAAAAGCCAGAAATTCTGTTTTCTATTTTTTTTTTAAATGAGAAATCTCCTGAACTTCACATATTGGCAACTTACTCAAAAAATTCTCAAACACTATGTAAAGTCATCAGACACTCCTGATTGTAGTCCAGTAGTTCTTATTTTTGGGTAGAAGAGCTTATCGTCTCTTTGATGATAGCTTGGAGCAATTGCCAGAGGGAAAATTGCTCTCAAAATTATGCCAAATCTTGAATACAGTTGAGAAGGGTCTAGGAAATTCAGAATAAGAACAAACACTGATAGACTGTAATCTTACAATGAATAGGGTGGGGGTGGGAGGGTTACTGATGACATTGATCGCTCTTGGTTTTTTTAAATAAATGTTATTGAGGTGTATTTTTATGTGCAGTTTGAAGAGTCTTGATATATAAATACAACCATGTAAATAAACATCAAGTTATAGTTACAGGAGACTTCACTGATGGTCCTGTAGCTAAGGCTCCATGCTCCCAATGCAAAAGTCCCTGGTTCAATTCCTGGTCAGGGAACTAGATCCCACATGCAGCCAGGTAAATAAATAAAATATTTTTTAAAAGATATAGCTACAAAAACTTGTAACTTGTATAGTTTCTCCTCTACTTTTTCCAGCCCAGGCAACTACTGATGGCTTTTTGTCACTTCAGTACAATTTGTTTTTCCCAGAGTTTTCTATAATTGGAATCTTATGGTATTCTTTTGTGTCTGGCTTCTTTCATGCCACATAATGGTTTTTGAAATTCATTCGAGTATGTATGTCAGTAGCTCTGTCTATTGTTTATTGGCAGGGTGTATTCCATTCTATGAATTGTCACATTTTCTCCATCCACCAGATGATTATTTTTTAGCCACAAATTCTGGTCATAATAAACCCTTTCACAAATAGGTTGCTGAATATGCAGCCTTAGCTTTTATAGAAAGCTGAAGAGGATACATACAATTAGAACACTGACTTTTTTTCCAGTTTGATTTTGAGCTTATGATATTCAGTATCAACATTAAATAATGACATTTGCAGCATAGATTCAGTTCCAAAATTTTAAGAAACAATACTACCTCACAAAAAAGCCATTAGCTCAGCTTTATGAGGGATTTTTTTTCATTTGATACTTGAACAGAGTGTATTTTTAAAGTTCAGATTGGCTGTCTAGTGCCCTAAGCCCTAAATGATTCATAACTTTCTTTACTTTAGGCCTTATAGAATTTGCCGTCTGTATGGCAGACTTTTTGAAAACTAAAACCACTTACCATTTAAATAATTTTTAGTTGTTAAGCGGATACTTTTTAAATTTTTTTTTTCATTTTTTCTCTCATTCTTTGCAAAACATAAACTTCCTAGTGTTGAATGTATATCAGGTGACTTGAAGAAGCAGGGTTAGTTTTCTTTTTATTTTTTTAATATTAACTTTATTATTTATTTGGCTGCCCAGGGGGTCTTAGTTGCAGCAGGCAGGGTTTTATTTGCAGTGTGTGTTAGTGGCAGCGTGTGAGCTCTAGCTCCCCGGCCCTCTGCACTGAGAGCTTGGAGTCTCAGCCACTGGACCACCAGGAAAGTCCCAGCGAAAGTTCTTCCTCTTTCTTAAATTAATAGACGTTTTCTTTGTAAGAGTTTTAGGTTCCGAGTGAAATAAAGAAATCCCACATCCCCCCTTCCCACAACACTGCCATCAACACTCCCCCTGGAGTGGTCCATGTGTCACAATTGATGACCCTACATTGGACACATTTTTATAACTTGAATCCACAGTTTATATGAGGGGCACACACTGTACCCCTGTACACTCTGCAGGTTTGGACAAATGTATAAACACGTGTCCACAGCTACACGGTTATCCGGAGCCGCTGCACTGCCCTAAAAATCCTCTGTGGTCCACCTATTTCCCGGACAACCATTGATGTTCTTAATTGTTCCCTAGTTTTAATTCTCCAAAATCTCACATAGTTGGAATCAAAATGTGTAGACTTTTCTGCTTGGTTTCTTTCACTTAGTAATATACCTTAAAGGTTCTTTTCATGACTTGATAGCTCACTTCATTTTACTACTGAATAATACGGATATGGATATCCACCATATGGATGGACCGCAACTTTTTATCCATTCACCTACCAAAGGATATCTTAGTTTCTTCCAAGTTCTGACAATTATGAATGAAGCTTGAGTAACATCTGTGTGCAGACTTTTGTGTGGACATAAGTTTTCAACTCATTTGGGTAAATGCCATAAAGTATAATTACTGGATTATACGGGAAGAGTATGTTTAGTTTTGTAAGAAACTGCCAAACTGTCTTTTATAGTGACTGTACCTTTCTTGCATTCCCACCAGCAATGAATGAGTGTTCCTGCTCCTACACATTCTTGCCAGCATTTGGTGTTGTCTGTGTTTTGGAATTTAGCCGTTCTAGTAGGTGTATAGTAGTTTTAATTTTTTTAATTTGCAATTCCCTGATGATATACGATGTGGAGCATCTTTTCACATTATTGTAGCTATATAAATTCTTTGTTGAGGCAACCATCAGGATTTTAAATCATAAATAAAATAATATCTGCTGTATGGCTACTATGTGCCCTTTGTTATGAACTAGTCAAGTTCCCCTGCTCACTAGAGTATTACCTCCATTTCACAGATGGAGAAAGTGAGGTTTGCAAAGGCAGGGGTCCCAAGCTGGCAAATGACAGTGTTCCAGCAGGAAGCCAACTTCACGCTCACTTGGCCACGCCCTACCACACTGGATGCACCACTGAGAAGCCTGTCAACCAAAAGAAAGCCCTAAAGTTTGAAACTTTCTCAAAATCACTCTTCCATGTAAACTAGAATGGACCAACTTTCCAAAGCAGTGGTACAGAAAGAAATAGCTTTGAAAGTTAATAATAACTAAGTTCAGTTTAAATGAAAGAGTAAAGACAGATGAATACATTGTAAACAGTAGGTTGAGTAGCAAAAAACAATCACCCTTTGTCCCATCACCTAAAGTAAATGAGTATTTTGATTTTTAGTCTACTCTTCTAGACCTGTTCTAGAGATGAAACAAAAATTTAAATGACATAGATTTATCTCTCATGTTGAACACGGCCTTTCTCTACCTGAGACTTTTTCCATTAAAATTGCTTGGAAAGAGGCAGTACTTTCTCTTTGGCGGGAGGAGAGGGGGACGACAGAGGATGAGATGGGTTGGATGGCATCACCGACTCAAAGGACAGGAGTTTGAGTAAACTCCAGGAGTTGGTGATGGACAGGAAGGCCTGGTGTGCTGCAGTCCATGGGGTTGCAAAGAGTCGGACACGACTGAGCGACTGAACTGAACCGAACAGGCTCTCTCTCGGGTCCCTTCCTCGACCAGGGCCCAAACCTCCTGTGCCCCTTGCAGAGGAAGAGCAGAGTCCTGACCACAGGACCGCCAGGGAACGCCTGAAGCAGTCATCTTTAAAATCTAGGTCTTCTCCAGGATGTAGCATAAAATTACTTTTTAAGCTATTCACAACTTGATTGGAAAGAGATTCTATTATAAGATGACTTATAAGATTCTATTATAAGACACTTGATGGGTTTCAAAGGGAAGAAGACAAAGGAAGGAAAAATCTTGAGGCTTAAGGAGAGGTTCCATGTGTGAGACCCATGCAGCGGTTCTGATTGAATCAGTAGTGTATTTATTTAATAACCCATTATACCCTGCAGTGTGTGTGTATGTGTGCATGCATGTGCGTGCACCAGTATCGTTAGAAACTACATAAAGAGTGATCTACATCTCCTGGCACATTTAACATCCTTGTTACAAACACAACAAGTGTTTCATAAAGCTTGGAATTGATTGCCTTTTGCTAACTTATAAAATATCTGGATGCATAAGCTTCTTAAATAGCAAACAAGATCATCCTCCCACCTGTTTAGCAGGTAGGTAAACCAAGGAATAACTTGCACAAGTCTCCCTGAAATAGTGAGAAAACTGAAAACTAGAATTTGTGAATGAACTGTAACCCTTATTGTCAAGACAAAGGGACTATATCCATGTGTGAATTTCACAACACAAAGCATCAGAGCATAGATTGCTATATGGCCACTCTTCCCATCCCTATGATTCACAGTAAGACGACACAAATAATTATTCTGCTTGGTCTCATCATTCCAAAGATAAGACCACTGATCAGCAACTTATCTCATGTATGAATCCTTGTCAATCTGTGCCCCAAACACCCTAAGACTCACTCTTGCATCAATTCAACAGTCCAGAGGGAATGCTTGTACTAATGCAAGCTTTGACTGGCCACCCGTTCCCCTGGTCATCTTTGTAAGGGGTCTTCCTCAAAGGTAGTTTCACTTTTAAACAACGGACATCATGTGGAGGATTTTTTAGGCCTTCAACGACCCATTATTTCCATACTTTGCTGGATAATGCTTTGTTATTTACAAAGCTTCGTCTTTGTTCCATTTTCTTTTCATTTCAAGAGTAGAGAAAATTGCACATAAAGATGAGATCTGGGGTTAGAAATCCATTTATTCCTTTCCATAAAATTACAGGCTTCTCTTTTAAAAAATGACATCTGTGTCTAGCAAAACATGAAGCAGGGTTTGCGCTATCTCTCTGCTCCGGAAGCCCAAACTCTTCCAGGTGGAAGCGAATGATCAGTTGCCTGGAGTCCTTGCTCTTGAGCAATGCCAGCCTTCAGCTGTCCTGCACTTGCTTGTACCTGGGCCCGGGGTGGCACCACGCAGGGGGCAGCCATGGTGGCGCTGTCACAGCCTGGCCCTGGAGGAAGTAAAGTGAAAGTTGCTTAGTCATGTCTGACTCTTTGCGACCCCATAGACTATACAGTTCATGGAAATCTCCAGGCCAGAATACTGGAGTGGGTAGCCATTCACCGCTCTGGAGGAACCTCACCAATATTTCATGGGATGGAACCCATAAGGGTGGATGCATCAGTCTTTGGTGATGTCTGAGCAAAAGTAGTTGTGACCGTAATTGAAAAAATGATTTCCTCTGTGGAGCCAAGACCACAATCTTTTCCGCATTCACCTTAATGGGATAAAAAGGGCCCACGTGCCTCAGTTTCTTCTGGAGGTGGAGAGGGTGTTTGGAATGCGTGATGTACTCGAGGAGAGTCTGGTCAGCCCCTCCCCAACTTGCCCATCACAGGCTCTGCTCCCAGCAGCCGCCTCCAGAGGGATCATTTAAAAATATAATTCAAATTGCATCACCCTTCCTGGAAACCCTTCAAAGGCCTCTCTTCACACAGAAAATCAAACCTCAAATCCTTCCTCTGTACTTTGAGTTCCTAGTGATTTGTTTGACGGCCCTTTTTGACCATTTTTCACTCAATGTTCTCCAGCCAGGCATTCTTCCAAAGCACCCCAAGCTCTCCCATTTTGGGGTGTCACAGGCTAAACTTCCTCAGACATCCTGCACCTTCACGTCTCTCAGTTCAAAAGCCACCTCCTCCCACAGTCCTTCCCTCACCATCCTTTTTACATCAACAGCAGCATCACAAACCTTACCTCCTCTCCCTGGATGTCTTTTCTCACGAGCAATCATCACTGTTTATAACATGCTCTTGATTATCAAAATCTCCCACTTGAATTTGAAATCCCCAAGAGCCAGTGCCATAAACCCACCACCTAGCACAAAGTCTGACAGTTGGAGGGCACTCAACAAACACTTGTTGAATGAATGAAGTCCGGACAGTCTGTCTGTCTCCTGCTGAGAGTCTCAAGGTGCAGTAGGGGGAGGAAGCTGATAAGAGTCATCACACCTACATGCAAGGTGCGGGGTGTCTTGCTGAACCGTGTCTGATGCTCACACATTCCTGGTCAGTGGAGACAGAAGGAGACACTGCGGCTGAGTTCTTCAGCAGTTTTGAATTTCAATTCAACTGAGTCAAAAGAGACTGACACGACCTCACCCCGTGCCTTGGCCAGCCACCTGGGCAAAGGCAGGGTTGGAAGACAAAAGTAGATTCTTCAAAGACTGAATTTCAAATCCCCTGGGCCCCCTGCCCACTTCTGCCCCTGAACGAGCTCCTGCTTCTGGAATTTCTGGGCATCTTAAGAAGGCGAGAGGTGACCATGTCCATGGATCGACCCTATTCCTGCTGCCATCATGGCTGGTAGCCTCAGGCCCCTAGACCCAGTGTTCCTGGACCTGACCACGAGACCGCTGTGGCCTCCGAATAAGGGCCAGTCTGGTTGTGCTGAGTCTTCTACTAGCCAGGCTGCCCTGGCTTTGTTCCTCATTGAGTGGGAGAGTCAGTCTTTGCTGTTAGTGATGGAATCCCCATGACCTCATAGCCCTGGGTCTTTAGAATCAAGGAGATTCTCTTTCTCTTGGAAAAGGTTCCCTGGAGAAGACAGGAGGAGCAAGTGACCACTGCCTGTGCTTGCTGGCCTTGTCCCCTTCCAAGTCCCCCCCCACCCAGGACCTGACTGCAGTGTTTGACCTCTCGCTTATCTGCCTTTGGACTCACAACTCTCTCAAGCATGACTGGCTCCATCGCCTGGTTCTTCTGGTTCCACTGGCTTCAAATAATAATCACAGCCACTACTTGTTGATCATATAGTGTTAGCCTATGGTGAGCCCTTGTGAGCTGGTCAATTTCCATTCATTAATCATGTCTTATTCTTGCAACAACCCCTCAGGATTGGAAACTCCAACCTTAAGATGATGAAACTGAGATTTACTGAGATACAGAGGTTTTTTGGTTCATGGTCTTGAAGCAGGTGAGTGGCTGAGCTGTTTCATGTTTCCAAAATTAATCAAGAAACAGAGTATTCAAGGTAAACATGAAAACATTTTTTTTCTCTAACACCTAGGAATATAGTTTATATAGACAAAGATGTATGCACAAGAATGATCACCTTGGCACTACTTGTAATTGTGAAAAATTGGCGATAACCTACATAGCAGCACAAACAAATGATGAGAACTCTATGTAATGAAATATTAGGCAGTTGTGAGGAATGGTAATGCAGGGCTGTGCTGATTTTCATGTAAATTTGCCTAATGGATATCGTTGAATAAAAACACATTACAGAACCAGTCTCCCATCTCATTCTCTAGAAGTTAATGCCAAAGTGTTTCTTCTACAGCTTTGCAGATATTTTCTGGGCATTGAAAGGTATTTAGATGCAGAGAGCGAGAAAGAGAATGAATCTATTTTACGAAATAGAAGAAAAACATGCTGTTCTGCAACTTGCTTTTTTCACGTAAAAATCTTGCTGTTGTTCAGTTGCTCAGTCATGTCCGACTCTTTGTGACCCCATGGACTGCAGCATGCCAGCCTTGGGCATCAGTCAATTTCAGTTGATTGAGATCTAGCTTCTTTGTTGAAATGATCATAATGCATTTTATTTATTTATTCGGCATTTATTGAGAGCCTATCACAGCACTAGAAAGATTTTCTCAGATAGTAGAACATACTGTTCTTTATTTTACTATTCCTCCATCGATGGATATTTTTCTCTTTTCCTATTACAAAGCACACTGCAACAAATTTGCATGTTTGTATACTATGTATTGGCCTGTGGTGTGTCTCTATGCTCCATTTCTAGAAATGACATCATTTGGGCAGAGAGTAGGTACAGCCTCAATTCTGAGAGATTATTTTTCCTGAGCATCGTAACTGTGAGCGTCTAATCCGCAAAGGGATGTGGGCTTTTTCCAGTATAGAAGAAGGATTCCTCTGATGGGGATTTTGGAACAGAGAAGTTGGTTTGTGAAATAGATCTCGGCAAGGAAGAAAAGGAAGAAAACCACAGTGGATGGAGCACATACTCTGTACTTGGCATGTCCCACAGATAACAAGCATTTTCCTCACCACTGGGTTCCCCAAGAAGCAACACAATAGGTGCCAAAAAGTGTTTAAGTGAATACATGTGGGGTAGATGTTATGATCTCCATTCTGCGGGTGACGCCAAGGAGATTAAAACCTTGTTCAATCCCACCCAGTCTGCCAGGGGTCTGCCCAGAGGTCACCGTGTCCCCCTCCAGGACGGGTCAGAGGTCAGAAGCCTGTTGCCTGGGGATGAGCAAGGACTGAGTTGCAGAGCTGCCCTCCTGTGATGAAAGTCTTACAGCAAAAGCAAGAAAAGCAGGGGCAGAGCAGTAATGTCCTGGCTATGGAGCGACAATCCCCATCCCTCTTGTTTAAGAAAAAATAAGCCCACTTTCGTAAAGAGCCTGCCCTCTCTGCATCACAGATATCACTCGTCCTTCTCTGTCTGCTGTGCAAGCAGCCACTGCCCCGACCCTCTGGCTGGGCAGTATCAATCATCTTGGCAGGTTGCAAAAGCTCCCATCTCCTGCCTGGCTTCTCACTTGCCCACCTTTGCCAGGAGAGGGAAAGGCTCCTGACAAACATTTAGAGCATGAAGATTAATAGGGCTGCAGCTGCAAAAACCAGCAGAGAGCAGGCGCCAGCTACAGGGATTTGTAAGCACTGAATATGAGCGCCTCTGCCCCTTTCTTCAGTGACAGCATCCCACTGGGAGCTTGCCTGTGACCATGGTGGGTGTGTTTCCTTCAGGAAAATCAGCAAATCAAGAGAGCAGGCTTTCCCCGCCCCCTTTAAAGAGTCATTAAACACTTACTGCTGTACAACCCTAGAGGAGACTTAGCTTGCAACTACTCCGTTCTGCCTGAGACCAGAAGTGGGTTGACATATGATATTACTTGTATGTGAAATCTAAAGTATGACACAAATGAACCCATCTATGAAACAGAATGGGTCTTCCCTAGTGGCTTAGTCAGTGAAGAGTCTGTCTGCAATGCAAGAGACCCAGGTTCAATCCCTGGATCGGGAAGATCCCCTGGAGAAGGATATGGCTACCCACTCCAGTGTTCTTGCCTGGAGAATCCCATGGACAGAGCCTGGTGGGCTACAGTCCATGGGGTCGCAAGAGTCGGACATGACTGAGCGATGAACACATGAAACAGAACCAGACTCATGGACGCAGAGGACAGACTGGTCTTTGCCAGGAGGGATGGAGTGGGGGGTTGGGCTTAGGAGATATAAGCTTTTATGTATAGAATGGATAAACAACAAGGTCCTACTGTATAGCACAGAGAACTATACTCAACATCCTTTGATAAACCAGCAGTATAAATGCTATTAAAATATATTTTTTGATCTGTGGTTGAATGAATCCACAAATTCGGAACCAGTGTATTTTCATTCTAGAAAATTCCATAAAGCAAAGCTTGAATTTGCTTTAACTCAGCAACTATTCATATAGCATTTACATTGTATTTACAAGTATTTACATAGCATTTACATTGTATTAGGTATTATAAGTAATCTAGAGATGATTTAAAGTATACAGAGGATGTGCATAGATTGTAAATACTGCGCCATTAAAAACTTTTTCATTTTACTGTATTATTTTTCTTTCATTTTTATTTTTTTTTTTAGTTTTAAATATTTATTTATTTATATTTTCTTGGCTAAGCTGCCACAGCGTGTGGGACCTTAGTTCCCTGTCCAACTATCAAACCTGAGCCCCCCCACACTGGAAGTGTAGCATCTTGACCACTAGACTACCAGGGAAGTTCCAGTTCCATGCCATTTTATGTAAGGGGCTGGAGCATTCATGAATTTTGGTTATCTGTAGAGATCCTGAAACTAGTCCCCCATAGATTCCAGGAGATGACCGTATGGCCTTTCACACTGTTCTCCTGAAGTAAGAACTTCTTGCCCTGGAGGCTCCAAAGCTACAAGTCCTTAACAACGAGAGAGATGGGGCTGTATCACTGATCTGGTCATTGCCTCTCCCCATCCCTGCAAGAACTTAAACCCTCATACCAGCCTTTCTGGGTCCCTTCCTACCCCCTTCCCATTTCTCCAAGTACAACTTCTCCATCCTTCCCCACAAGTCTCCTTCTGTCTAATGTCAACAGTCCAGGCCCTGGCACTCTGGGGAAGGCACACCCTCCTCCACCCCATTTCTGCTGGATGGCCAGAGTCACACCCGGTCTCGGGAATGGGGCAACAGAGCTGGTGAGGACCTCACTTGAGGCCACTTTGGGCCTCACTTGATTTTTTTTTTCTTAGTCTTTTTAAAAAAAAATATATCTTGCATCATGAGGATTAGTTTCTTGCCAAAATATCTCATAAAACTTACATAAGAGATCCCTACTGTTTGCAAATATAGCCTTGACTTTAGAATGATAAGAGCATTTGCCCTTCTCCAACCTCACGTTATGATAGAAATTTACATAACCACGAAGGATACTGCTCCCCACCCCTCATCTCTAATTACAGGGCCTGTGTCCTGGCTGGGGAGGAGAAGGGCGCATGGGTACCAAGAAAGAATGGATACATGAATGAATGAAATCTCCTGTCCTTGAGAAGTCTATAGTCCAGTAAGTTCAGAGAGATTATAGTTCAGAGAGATTCACTGAATTGCAATTCCATGCAGTGAACATTATGACTAAATCCTGCCCTAGACGTGGGAGGTTTGTGTAGGAAGTAATCTCCTCCTGGAACAAGGGTCAGGAGGTGTCCACAAGGAAGGAGGTGATCAAGCTGGGGCCTCAAAGATGAGCAGGGATTTTCACATTGGCAAGACAGTGATAGATATTCGCAAGAGAGAAGGCAGCCTGTCTTAGTGAGTAACTGACTTAGAAGTTGAATCAAGTCTTTCAGGTGCTCAGTTTTAAGAGTTGTGTATCTACCTTCTAGACTTTTCTCTGCCTTCATATAATCGTATTAACTATAATCAATATATTGAGATGCACATCTTTTCTTTTACATATTTGCAGTTACTTTCTAGCAAGGGAAATAGGTAAATTGCAGCAGAGTAAGTACACCATAATTGCATTTTACCAGATTTTTTCCCTTGCCACAGAAAATTCTGCAAAGATATCATTGTACATTCTTACATGGTGGTAATTTTATCTTTGTAGTAGATATTTCCCAAAGCAGATTATTGGGTCAAAAGTTAGATGGATTTTTAATTTTAATAGAACAGATTACCTTCAGAAATGACCCTGGTAATTTATAATCCCATCAGCAATATATGAAAAGTCCTTTTTCTCTAATCCTTTGCCAGTCATGAATTTTATAAATCCTATTAATGTCTGTCAGTTGGACAGTCAGAAGTCCCAAACTCATAGTTAATTATGTTCCCGTTTCCGTGAGTCTGCATGAGGTTGAGGATGGAGCTGGCTTTTGCTGTTGAGCTGGCAGCTGGTGGGGTCTCCTGCTGCAATGAAGGAGGAGACACGCCGGTAGGTCCGGAGCTTCACACCCCACGTGTGTGTGGCTCCTCTTACTACATCTGTGGCAGACGGCACCAGTCAGCCATGGCTTCCTCTTCTTTCAAAATGATATACCAGAGAAACCATAACCCTTGTGCGCTGCTGGTGGGGACGTAAAACAGTGAAAACTATGAAAAACAGCATGGAGTTTCCCCCAAAATTCAAAATAGAACTATCATATGATCCAGCAATCCCACTTCTGAGTATATAACCCCAAAGAATTCAAATCAGGAACTCCAAAAAAAAAAAAAAAGTCTGCATACCCATTTTCACAGCAGCACTGTTCAAATAACCCCGGGGTGGAAGCAACCCAAATGTCCTTTGATGCATGGATGGATAAATAAAATGTGGTACTTACATGCCATGGAATGTTATTCAGTCTTTAAAAGGAAGAAGATTCTGGCTCATGGAGAACATGGATGAACCTCGAGTACATTATGCTCAGTGAAAGAAGCCAGGTGCAGCAAGAGAAACAGTGCATGATTTCACTTGCAGGAGTTACCCAGTCAAGTTCCTAGAGACAGAAGGTAGACGGTGGTAGGGAGGAAAGAACAGGAAGTTATTGTTTAGTGGGCATAGATTTCCAGTTTGGGAAGATGAAAAGAGTTCTGGGGATGGATGATGATGGTGGTGGAGCAAAAATGTGAATGTACTTAATGCCACTGAACCACACACCTAAAAATGATTAAAATGGTAGATTTTATGTTCTGCGTGTTTTACCAAAATTGTAAAATATTAAACAATAGGAAACAGTGTGCTGAGTTGCTTCAGTCATATTGGACTCTGCAACCCCATGAACTGCAACCCGCCAGGCTCCTTTGTCCATGGGATTCTCCAGGCAAGAACACTGGAGTGGGTTGCCCTGCCCTCCTCCAGGAGATCTTCCTGACCCAGGGATCAAACCTGAGTCTCTTTCCTGAATTGGCAGGCAGGTTTTTCACAACTAGTGCCACGTGGGAAGCCTCATGAAACACAGGAGAGGTTTGATATGTGTGTATATATATTTAATGTATAGCATATAATAATATAAAAACAGTAAAAACCTACTTTCCCCCAAAAGAGCTAGACCATGGCTAATACTGTTGTATTTCTCTGTGAATATAACTCCTACATAAATTCTGAGGCATTAAATTTGCTGTATCTGAGCAATATAGAGAGAAGCATGAAGACATTGTCATTGGGAGAATCTCACAGTTGAATACCAGAGTGGGTTGAGAAGGAATGGGTAGGCTCTGGGAACACCTGCTAAATCTTGAGAGATGTTTTTCCTCTAATTTTACTTGTTTGTTTATCTTATTTCCCAATTTGGGATTTGTTCACAGTTTTAATTTCCAATCTTTTAGAGTTTGTCTTTGACATTTTACTATTAAAATTACTCTACACATTCTAAGATTAATCAAAAACCACATCTTTCTTTCCCAAGTAAACTGTATCAGTTTGGTTCTTATAAACCCTTACTCACTTCCATGTGATTATGTTGGTATTTTATTATGTATTTTCAACCATATATATTTAAGTTATTAAATACCGAGAATGTTTGTTGGGAGTTATTTACATGTTTATCCATCTATTAGTTCACTATTCTTTCTTGCTTTGAAGGCTTTCTTCCTTCTTTCTGAAGTATATCCTCTAATAATTTCTTTATCAAATTTAGCCTCAAAATTAGTGTTGAGGCTGTGCACTTAAGTACTTAGAGATGAATGTGTTCATCTAAAGAAACAGGAGATTTCCTCATAGCTCAGTCAGTAAAGAATCTGCCTGCAATGAAGGAGACCTGGGTTTGATTCCTGGGTGGGAGAGAGCCCCGGAGAAGGAAATGGCAACCCGCCCTCATGTTCTTGCCTGGAGAATCCAATGGACAGAGGAGCCTGGAGGGTTACAGTCCATGGGTCACAAGAGTCGGAAATGACCTAGCAACTAAACTACCAGCAAAGAAACATTCAGAGATATGCAAAATATATATGTCCACTCTGCAGACATTTATTTGTATACATCCCTTTGACATATCCCTGCATCTCTGTTTCATATATATGTTTATTTCCTTCCCTCTATCCCTAGCCCACTATGATGTTATTAAAAGATAATTTTCAAAATAACAAAGATCATGACTTTTATACAAATATAAAATGAACATATGTCAAAAGATTTTATTAAATCCATTAGTTAACAGGAGAATTGGCAATACAGTAAAACTTCTCAAGAGAAAAATCTGAAGAGGAGACACATATAATCAAGAATCAGAGATGTTGTAAAGAATTTGCTAACAGATACAAAACTGGTTGCTATCCAACCAAAAGTAATGTTTGAAGGAAGCTCTTCCATTTGATCAGGGTGGGGAAGTCAGTTACATCACCACCAGATGAAATCTGAAATACCTTTACATCTCTATGGAGAAAAATGTCTTTAAAAAAAAGTATGTATATACATATATATATATATATATATATAAAACTTAGAGTTGTAAAGTAGTCCAGTTGTGAACCCCGAGGGACTCAGAACCTTATATGATCAGATAAACACAGATAATGCCTAGGGTTCTGTTGGAAAAATATCCAATCCCCTTTTGCCCATTCCAAGTCTTTCATGATGTTCAGTGTCTCTAAAAGCACACTGCTTGAGACATCTCTGACAGTCCAGTGGTTACAACCCCATGCTTCCGCTGCAGTGGGTGCAGGTTCGATCCCTGGTCCCCTGGTCAGGGAACTAAGATCCCGCATGCTGGGGTAGTACAGGAAAAGAAAGAAAGAAAGAAACACACTGATTATGAGGGGAGAGGGTATGAATGCCAACTTGGATATCCCATTTCATCCGTGTGAACCTTGGACAAGTGACTTCTCGCTTTTCAGGAGGTCATGGAGAGCTTCACAGGAGGAAAGGCCTAAGTCTTGACCTTCGAGATGGAGCAGGAACTGATCAGACATGACCTGGGGATACATGGACGGGCTCTGCTAGGAGAGGACAATGAACAATACATGCAGTGGGTTGAGGAGCCCAGTACTCTAGTATTCCTGACTTCAGAAAAAAAAGAAAACAACTTTATATTTGTCCCTCTGCCTTCTCACCTATGAAAACTTCTGACCTACATGTATGAAGAGAATCTGTGACTGTCACAGGAGCTCATGTTTAAGAAAGTATCTTTAGATCTTCAAAGGACTGAATTTTTAAGTTCTATTGTGCTTTATGTATATTAAGTCCCTGAATCCTCATGATGATTCTATAAAATTGAAGCGGTTAGAATCCTGTCATCTGAATCTTATAGGAACCCAAGCCTCTTGCCCAAGGTCACACAACTAGAATCTAGGAGCAAATCCTGGCAGTCTCCTGATATTGCAGCTGAATTTAAAAGTAGAATGTTGACATGTACCAGGACCTAGAAGGAGGTGGCAGGGGTGTGGCTCAGGTCTAGCCATAGTCCTTTTCCCTTCAAGATTTTTCATTTGTTGATTCATTCACTCCCTCGTGAATTTATTAATTCAATTATCCTCTATTCTCCCTGCATTATACAACAGATCTCCGACATAGCATGCATTAGATAGATGAAACCTCAACAACTCAATGTTGATTCTACTTAGCTTCACTAATCAGCGAGGAGATGGAGGTATGAAGAGTTCAGGTAACTTTCTCAAGGTCGGAGAGCCAAGCAATTTGGGCCATGACTGGAATCCGGGACTCCCGTTTGTCGCTGAGACCACGGCTTGCCCACAGTCAAGCCCAAGGCTGGATGACTCTGAATGCACGCAGCATGGCTGACCTCTTTTATCTTTGTCCCGCTGCTCCTGAAGGGTTTCACACTCTGGTTCTCCCTGGGTCACTGCAACAGGTGTTCCCCAGGCTCAAGACTCCACTCCCATCACTGCACACGGTTGGTTCCAAGTTATTCAGTCGTGTCCGACTCTTTGTGACCCCATGGACAGCGGCGTGACAGGCTTCCCCTGTCCTCCAATTTCTCCCAGAGTTTGCTCAGATTCATGTCCTTTGAGTCAATGATGCCATCCAACCATCTCATCCTCCTCTGACCATTGTTGGTTCTGAGTAAAAGCCAAATTCAGCCTCTCACACAAGTCCCTCCCAGTTCCCTGGCCCTTAGCTATCTGCCTAGACCCACGTGATCCCACTTGTCTTCTTTCTCTCTAACCTCATGGAAGGACTTCTCCAAATATTCCCCCACTCCCATTTGCAGAGATTCTTAGCATCAAGTTCCGCTTTTAACCCGCTTGAGTTGCTTTCCTTGGTTTTTCTGTGCAACATCCCTGAGCTCCGTTTACCCTTCTGTGGAGAGGAGAACAGGAAAGCAGCAGCCCATTGACTGGCTTAAGTGAGGAGCCTGGTGTGTTGTATGGCCCGTTGTAAGCACCCAACTTACTTTCAGTTTGGGGGATGCCCTTGATGTCTTTCGCCCTGCCAGGCACTGCCCTCTCTGCCTGGTGCATGCTCCCATTCTTCTCCTCCCCACAACCCACATCATTGGCAAGCCATCTTCATCTTAAATGCCCAGCTTGCATTTTTAGGGAGCATTCTCTGGGGGAGGGGTGCAACCTGGGTGGGTAGCCCCATCTGGGTTCACGAAGGACCGAATGCTTCCTTCAGCAAAGCACAGATCACCCTGCACTATGGCTGTCGCTCATTGTCACGGTCCATCCTTGACCTGTGAGCTCCATGTCCTCATATCTCTGCACCCATGTGCCCTGCTATGCAGCTCTGTGCTTGGTGCACAACAGGGGCTAAAGATGTGTGTGTTGGATGAATGAACCAGGGGATGAACACAAGGTTCATGTCTCTCACACTTTCAAGGGATGGAAGAGCCATGGAATTACTGATACCCCCGGATCCTTCTTCCAAATTAATTAAAACTTGATTATCTTGGGGACTGGAAATAGATCATATCTCCATTTGGAATGAATAAGACAAGCAGATCATTAGAATAATGACTAAGGAAATACAATCTCTGGCATTTAAAGGGCATTGTCAGAATCCAGGCCCCAAGTCAGTGAGTCCTGCAAGTGACATTTCAAGTTGGGAGAGTCAGAGCTTCATGAAACTAAATAGGTCTTGGAGGTGATCTCATCTGACCAGCTCATTCTATACGTAGGAGACTGAGGGTGAGGGGAAGGGAAACTTGACTAAAGAGATCTGAAAAGGAGCCTTGCCCGAGGCTGGTTTGCTAGCTCTCATGTAAATGACAGCGTTCTAGGATGTTCATAGCAACCTGTGCTCCAACCACACTAAGCTTCTATACACAGCACACGTCTGACATCATCTGAGCCATGAACCTTCTGACACTTGGATCTGAGTTATTCTCCTGCCAGAGAAGCGCTCTTCCCCTTTATCAGGGCACAGAAAATTGCATAATGTCACACAGGGCTGTTCAGAGAACTAAAGGTGGTCCATACAACCCCACCCGGAGTGAACAACAGGAAGTGTGTCTTATTCCATTTGATGATTTTAATGTGTATCCTTGTTTTGTAATAAATTGTAACCATGAGTAGAACAGCTTTCCTGAGTTCTATGAATGCTTCCAGTGAACCATTGAACATGAGCATGGTTTGGGGGGACCCAGACACAGCCCCCTATTCTGTTTATCAACATATCACATACATGTGGGAGGAGCCCCATCAAGATGGAAAGCACGTGGTCTTCACCAGGAGCACAGATTTTGTTATGAGTTTTAACTGTATAAGAAAACCACACTTCGAAGCATCACACAAGAGTCATGATTTTGTAGGTTTCCATTTGGACCGGGCTCAGCCAGCCTGCTGTTCTTCTCTTAGCTGGGCTCCTGTGGTCAAGTACCAACCAGCTAATGACTCTGCTTCAGGGGTCAGCTGGATGCCAGATAAGGGCAGTGGGGGAGACTGGATAGGGTGGCGCTCTTCGTCCACCAGGTGAACCATGCAGTAGGTTCCCAGATGCTCCAAGACAGAGCCCTGGTGGACAAGCACCCTTGAGTCTCTGCTTGCTTCATGTTTGCTAACCTCCCAGTGACCAAAGATAGTGCCACGGCCAACCCAGACTCAAGAGGCAGAGAAACAGACGCTGTGCATCAAAACATGGCCAGGCATAGATACAGGCAGGGGAAGAATTTGCAGCCCTCTTTATAATCTCCCACACTGGGATACCAGTGTGCTCCCAGGAGCCTGGCATCACAGACAAAACTGTGACAGACCACAGGCTCTGAGCTAGGTGACTGAAAGCCAGCAGACTCCAGTATACTCTTTTTGGCAGTCCCTGTCTGGCACAAACTCTCTCCAGCAGCTGAGTCAATAAAAGCGATAAAACAAATACCCTACCACTCACCACACATCAGCAAACCACAGTTTATTGTTTGGTCTAAAAAATAACAGGGACAATCATTCCAATGCCATCAAACCCTATTGGAAGTGCCTTATACTCATTGTACAAAATCCCTTCCAAATCCTCATGCATTGTGTCCTCGGGGTAATTTTATGAGTTCAGAGCTGTTCTCCTCTATTTTTAGATGAGGACATTGAGGCGTGGGGAAGCGATGGAAGTGCCCACCCGGATTCATATTCTAGGTCTGATTCCAACACCACTCTCTCGGCACACTGCTGGGCTGCCTTTAATTCAGCATCATAGGCAACGTTCCCTTTTTACAGATGAGGAGGTAGAGGCTCCCAGCAGTTGGTAACTAAAGGGCCATGATGCCCCTGAGTCATCACCTCTGTGTGTTACAGCCTTCATCACGCACTGATTACTTCCTGTGGGTACTCGTCCACAGCAAAGGTATGGAGTTGGCAAGCAGCAGCAACATGCCCAGGGCTTTCTCTCAAGGAGTGCCAAGTCATTAAAAATACATCTTGGCAGGTTTGTGCTCTTTTGTTCATTTGCGTTTAGGTAGCATACAAGGATGCATATATTTGGGCAAGAAAACTTTCCTTTAAGTAGGTGATTCAGAATATGTGCAAACAAGGGAAATGATACCACAGTCAGGAGAGGGAAAAAAAGAGACAAGTACAGCCAGCTGGTTTGCGTGCATAACTGCAATGGTCAGGACCGTGACCTCTCCCCGGGACAGGACAGGAAGAGGAATATGCCAGTGTCAGTCTCTGCCTGAAAGAGTGTAGCAGAGGGGCTGGGGTTGGGGAGCTGATGGTGGACCTGTTCATGTGGGCATATTCTTCTCTCATGTTAGCTTGTTGGGGAAGCTCCTCTTGCTCCTGAATTTCAGCCTCTGCCCCAGACAGGGATGCATCCTGCTCTTGGTCATGTGACTTGCCAAGACTGCCCACTGGCCGGGGAAGAGTCTTGCCCTGATCCAGACTTTGGGACACAGAGGATTTTGGATGTTAACCCACTTCAACCTCAAACATTGAAAGCTGCCCATTCTCTGCTTCGTTTGCTCCGCTGGTGCTCCTGCCACGGGGAGCAGATGCAGCCATGGGTGGCGACTGGTCCCAGGAAAACAGAGACGCTGGAGCCAAGCTGAACTTGACCCCAGCCCTGTGGATGAAAGATACAAATGTCTGATGCTCGAAGCCACTGAGGTTTGGAGGTGCTTAATGTGTGTGTGTCTGTGCTCAGTCGTGTTTGGCTCTCTCTGACCCCACGGACGGTAGCCTGCCTGCTTCCTCTGTCCATGGGATTCTCCAGACAAGAATACTGGAGTGGGTAGCCATTTCCTTCTCCAAGGGATCTTTCCCATCCAGGGATTGAACCCCCATCTCCTGCATCAGCAAGCAGATTCTTGACCACTGAGCCACCAGGGAAGACTCCATATTGAGGTGGGGTCCCCTATAAAATGTACCTATTGTGGCACTCACTGTATGGGGCACTTTACACAATCCATGTCATCCACCCTCCTACCCTCCGGAAGAGTGGATGTTAGTAAGTTGTGTAATCAGAGCAGCCTGGTGCAGGGCGTCCCCCCTTCCCCCTCCGCCTGCTCTGAACCAAGCGCAGAGCCAAGCGAGATGAGCAGGGCTGAAGGCACGCCAGGAGCTCGAGCAGCCAGAGCCCCGTGAGGGAGGAGGAACATGAGCAGGCTGGTTGGTGGGTCAGCTGGCTTGATCTGTGGGTACAAGCCAATGACAGACTCCCCTGTAAATGGGAACTAACTATACCACACCACTCTGGGGGTAGTTGTGAAGATTGATCCCAATAACATTGTCAAGTACTGACACGCAGGGGCAGTCAACCAGGGAAGATGTTAGTATGATTTCTGTTCGTGTTATTAGCTCCATCACCAGGGCAAGGAGGAGTTGGTGCAAGCCTGTCGGTCTACCAGCACCCACCTTCCCCCTGCCCTTACCTCTGAGCTGCTCCCTGTTAACTAACCCACTCCCTCCTGGGCACAGTCCTACATCACACGGAGTCCGCGGTGATACACTGAACTGGAATGGTGCCATTAAAATCTGTCAGCTCTCAGCGTCCCCTGATACACAAAAGCAGAGCATACAGATGCAATCTTTCCCAAGTCAAAATGCTGTAAAGCAAAGAAGTGATTGCCTCAGGACACGTCTTGCTAATGGATACACAAAATAAATCAAGATAAAGCACAGAATCAGTTCAAAGCTTACCGCAGGTGGATGCTGAGATGTGAAACGGTTCCCGGGGAAGAAAGGAGATTTGTCGGGGTCAGTTTCACTGCATTGTGTGCTCAGGGCCTCCGTAACAGCTCAGCTCCCTGCCAAACAAACACTGGACGTGATTTTCACTTTTCGCTATTTTTGTAAAAGTGAAAATCCTCTTCTATTTTCAAAACAGGGTACTACTGTAGGCT
Organism: Dama dama; assembly: GCF_033118175.1. Classification (NCBI taxonomy): domain Eukaryota; kingdom Metazoa; phylum Chordata; class Mammalia; order Artiodactyla; family Cervidae; genus Dama; species Dama dama. The sequence goes on along the minus strand of NC_083701.1, from coordinate 5,001,548 downwards.
TTTTGTAAAAGTGAAGTGGTATAAAAAAACCTTGCAAAAAGCAGGAGGTAAACGGGGAGATGGAAATTAATACATATACACTGTGTGCATGCTTAGTCGCTCAGTGGTGCCAGACTCTTTGCGACCCCATGGACTGTAGCCTGCCAGGATTCTCCAGGCCAGAATACTGGAGTGGGTTGCCATTTTCTCCTCCAAGGGATCTTCCCGACCCAGGGATTGAACCCATGTCTCCTCCATTGGCAGGTGGATTCTTGACTGTCTGAGCCACCAGGGAAGCCCTAACATATATACGCTACTATGTACAAAATAAATAACTGATGCGAACCCACTGTAGAGCACAGAGAATGCTACTCAGTACGCTATGGTAACCTCAGTGGGAAGGAAATCCAAAAGAGAGGGGTTCTATGTACACATATAACTGATTCACTTTGCGGTTCAGCAGAAATTAATACAACACTGCAAAGCAACTCTATTTCCAATAAAAATGTGCTAAAATGCAGGGGATACCTGTGTGAAGCCCTCCTAAAGACCCTCCTGTGTCAGCACCCCCCAGATGCTCTCTGGAGTAACCAAAAGAATAATTAAGCAACTCTTTGGGGACCACTTGTGGCACTTTTCACAAGCACAGGGAAGAACCAAAGTCTCTTTAGCTTGAGGCGACGCCCTGACCTTGAGGGAGGCTGCATACAGGTATACACGCACAGGCACCCCTGCTCACAGCATCCTAGAAGAGCAAAGAAGAAAACAGACAAGCCTCTCCCCACAGGCAACATGGATGAGCGGGGGTCATCAAGAGATCTGCTGGCCCCAGAGTGGACCCATCTGAGTTCAGGCTGCTGAGAAAGAATGCCACAGGCTGGGTGGCTTAAACAGCAGACATTGACTTCTCATAGTTCTGGAGGCTTGGGGGCCCATCAGCAGTATGCCAGCACCATCCAGTTCTGGGGTGGTGGAGGGCCCCCTATTTACAGATGGCCAGTTTCTCACTGTGTCCCCACATGGTGGAGAGAGAGGGCTAGTTCTCTTCCTCCTCAAATGAGGGCACTAATTCCATCATGGGGGCCCCACTCACAGCTCCCATGCCCTAGTCACCCCCCTCCAGAGGTCCTACCTCCAATACCATCACTGGGGGGTTAGTCTCAGCATACAAATTTGGGGGGACATAGCATGTGGTGCTTACCACCTTAGCAGAACCTCGTTTCTCATCCTCTAGGACAGAAGTTGAAAGCTGGAAGCCTAAAGGTCAAATTAGCCTCCCAGATTACATCTCATTTGTCCTGGGCATGTAAAGTTCAACTGATTTAGTGGCTGGTACTTAATGGTGATAATATTTCTCAGAAGGATCCAGATGCCAAGCTCGTCTTCAGAAAGAAGACTCTCTGGGAACACTGGGCCAGCATGGGCTGGAACCGCAACCCTCTAGAAGGGACACATGACCCCCTATTTTCACAGCCCGCCCCTCCAAACCCAAGTGTCATTTGATATCTGACACCCATATCCAGTGCCACTCCTCTCAGAGCTGTAACCCTATTAACCTCTTTATCATTTGAGTGTGTTGTTCAGTTGCTCAGTTGTGGCTGACTCATTGAGACCCCAGGACTGCAGTACATCAGGCCTTCCCTGTCCTTCACCGTCTACTGGAGCTTGCTCAAACTCATGTCCATTGAGTTGGTGATGCCCTTGAAGACAACCCTGCCTTGTAACCCAGCAGGACCCTATGAGGCCTTCTCAGAATAGACCCCAATTCATGTTCTCCACCTGCTTTTTTCTGTAGAAAAGTTTAGTCAAAGAATGATTTTAATCAGAGAAGTGAGAAAATGCAGAAAGAAAGAAAAACAGTCAAGCAAGACAAAATATTGAAAGAACTGATGGTGAAGTTGAAGTTCCAACACTTTGGCCACCTAATACGAAGAATTGCCTTATGGGAAAGACCCTGATGCTGGGAAAGATTGAAGACAGGAGGAGGAGGGGATGACAGAAGATGAGATGGTTGGATGGCATCACTGGCTCGATGGATGAGTTTGAGCAAGCTCTGGGAGTTGGTGATGGACAGGGAAGCCTGGCATGCTGCAGTCCATGGGGTCACAAAGAGTTGGACTGACTGAGCGACTGAACTAAACTGAACTGAAGACAAAATAAGAAAGCTTTCGCCATTAAAGAAAATCAAGAACCTTTAGTTCTTCCTCAAGACAATGTTTATCAATATTCTCAATTTATCAATATCAATATTTATCAATATCAATATTCCTCAAGACAATATTCTGAGCCATGTCCTTTGAGCTGTTTTGCAGACACTGAAACTCACACCTGGTGGAAGAGGTTAACTGCCTACTGCCTGTAAACACATAAGATCCTAGACCAGTTGGAACCAGAAGGTTATTGGTGCTGACTCCCACTCTCACCACGAACCTATCAGAAGACTGTCCATGAGCTGACCATGCCCTGCTCCTTGAACCTTTACTGTAGAACTCCTCATTACCCCTTCCAAGGTGGGACGTAGTTTTGAGAGCATTAACCTGCTGTGGTCCCCTTTGCCTGACAAAACAATAAAGCTATTGACCCCTGGGTTGGGAAGATGCCCTAGAGAAGGAAGTGGCAACACACTCCCATATTCTTGCCTGAAAAATCCCATGGACACACGAGACTGGTGGGCTACAGTTCATGGGGTCTCAAAGAGTTGGACACGGCTGAGCAACTGAGCCTATCTAATTCAGGGCATAACTGATTTGACAGCCATTTCCCAAGTAAGTCCAAGTCCTTGTTTCTCCTCTTTTGTGGACAGAGATTCCTCTGAAATAAATCTTATTCCTGAGGGAGATCCGGAGCAATAAATGTGGTCCTTAGACAGGAGTGTCTGCTCAGCTAAAATTCAGAGCAGGTTTGGGACTCCTTTTGATTTCAGAAGGTTAAAAAATGGTCCTTCTTTATTCCTCCTTTCAACCACTGGGGAAGCATTTGGAAAATTTATACACACAGACAATAAGCTTGCTATCAAAAGGGGACTGGTGCTTCCAGCTGGGAAGAACAATTGGCCAATTCTCCATTCCTGGGCTCTGCTTATCCTTTCATTGTGATGCATAATCACTGTTTCCTTAAGAAGGTCTGTGATTCTTAATCAGAGTCAACTTTGCAAATCTTGCATTTTCCTGGAGAGAACAAGCTAGCGGTTGCCTTTACCTGGAAGCAGATTTTTACCCCAATCTTGCTTCTTGCAAAAAGCACAGAAGTTCAAATGAAGGTGTTGAAGCATAACCAGAGGTGGGATGGACAAGGACTTCTATCCCTTCTCTCTGGAGCCTCGTCCTCAGCAACCCAGCCCATTAGGTTGCTTCCACATGCTGCACGCATGTCTCTGATGCCAAAATTCAGCCTCTGTACACTGGTACAGAGAAATCCACCAGGCTCCTCTGTCCATGGGATTCTCCAGGCAAGAATACTGAAATGGGTTGTCATTCCTACTCCAGGGGATCTTCTCCAGGAACCGAACCCAAGTCTCATGTGTCTCCTGCATTGGCAGGTAGATTCTTTACCACTGTGCCACCTGGGAATTATATTTTATTCTGCAGACATACTGAGGGCTTAAGACCAGAAGGCAGATAGCTCGGAGGGTCTGTTCTGAAGGGGTATGGGAGGAGGCAGGATATAGAGGAGGATTTGCAACAAAAACCAAGTTGTAGGAATATCAAAAGAATACTGTTAGAGAAAAAACAAGTATCTCAAGTTAATGAATTTTAGCCCTTTTCTGTGTACGGGAAGGTGTAAGAGTCTGGGCTCATGAAAATTATTCCTTTGATATGCACTTTTATCTGGGGCCAGTATCCTGTTCTTTTCCATCCTGAATCCATTCAGGGTGCACCACTGGGGACACTGAAGTGGCTGATGGACTGATAGCTGCAACATGCTTTGTTTGCTGATATCGCATACACAATCATCATCAACACTGCTATCATTTCCTATGCTGCTGCTGCTGCTAAGTCACTTTAGTCGTGTCTGACTCTGTACGACCCCATAGATGGCAGCCCACCAGACTCCCCCGTCCCTGGGATTCTCCAGGCAAGAATACTGGAATGGGTTGCCATTTCCTTCTCCAATGCATGAAAGTGAAAAATGAAAGTGAAGTTGCTCAGTCGTGTCTGACTCTTAGTGACCCCATAGGCTTCAGCCTACCAGGCTCCTCTGTCCATGGGATTTTCCATGCAAGAGTACTGGAGTGGGGTGCCATTGCCTTCTCCGATCATTTCCTACAGATGGTAATAAACAAGCCTGGATCCCTCTACATTTTCTCCTACCATTTGGCATGAAAAGTGAAAGTGAAAGTCACTCAGTTGTGTCCAACTCTTTGCGACCCCATGGACTATACAGTCCATTGAATTCTCCAGGCCAGAATACTGGAGTGGGTAGCCTTTCCCTTCTCCAGGGGATCTTCCCAACCTAGGGATCAAACCCAGGTCTCCCGCATCTCAGGCAGATTCTTTACCAGCTGAGCCACAAGGGAAGCCCAAGAATACTGGAGTGGGTAGACTATCCCTTCTCCAGGGGATCTTCCTGACCTGGGAATCAAACTGGGGTCTCCTGCACTGCAGGCAGATTCTTTACTAACTGAGCTATCAGGGAAGCCCTACCATTTGGCATATGAACCCTTTATTATTCCAGTTGCCTTACAATGAAAATGTTCCTAAGATCAGTCACTCAGCACCCTTGGTTGCCCCAGCTTTAAGTGGGGAAACGAACTTGTAAAAGCACCCTGCGTGTCCGCTGCACAGAGCAGAGGCTGTGATGGCTTCTGTCTCCCTGTTGATCCACACGCTCCTCTGCGGCATTACTCATTTGGTCTTTGCTTCCCTCAAGGAGATCAGATCACTGCCCTGAACACCAAGAGGGACCAGCAATTGCTCTTGGGATTGAGTTTGCTATATTTTTATTCCCTCTGTGCATAACATCCTGATGATGTCAAGGTCAATTGTGATGGCTTCCGGTGAACAAGTAAGGAGGCAGGAGGCCTAGATTATCTCAAGCAAGCATGCACATTAAGTCACTGGAGTCATGTCCGACTCTCTGCGACTCTATGGACTGTACCCTGCCAGGCTCCTCTATCCATGGGATTTCCCAGGCAAGAACACTGGAGCGGGTTGCTTGCCCTCCTCGGGGATCTTCCTGACCCAGGGATCGAACCTGCATCTCTTCTGTCTCCTGCTTTGGCAGGCGGATTCTTTATCACTGAGCCACCTAGGAAGCCAAATTATCTCAAGGCCTCCCTTTAAAGCAAAGCTCCACCTGCCCTTCTCAGCCAGGATAGCAGGGTGTAGTGTGACACCCTCTGCTGCCCTCACTCTTCCAGCCTGTTGCTTAGAACCCAAAGCTGCTAAATTATAGACAATGCCTTTCGGCCTCAGTTTTCTTATTTTGTTGAAAGGCGGTCATAGCAGCACCTCATGTCATTGAGCTGTGAGTGTTGGATGAGATAAACCCTCCAAAATGTTAGCACAGCCCATCTCAGTAGTATTGTTGAGTTGCTCAGTCCTGTCTGACTCTTTGCAACCCCATGAACTATAGCACAACAGGCTTTGCCGTCCTTTACTATCTCCCAGAATTTGCTCAAATTCACATCCATTGAGTCAGTGATGCAATCTAACCATCTCTTCCTCTGCTGCCTCCTTCTTCTTTTGCCTTCAATCTTTCCCAGCATCAGGGTGTTTTCCAATGTCAGCTCTTTGCTTCAGGTGGCCAAAGTATTAGAGATTCAGCATCAGTCCTTCCAATGAATATTCAGGGTTGATTTCCTTTAGGATTGATTAGTTTGATCTCCTTGTTCTCCAAAGGACTCTCAAGAGTCTTCTCTTAAGAAGGAATTAACAAGACTCACAACATAGTTCTCATAGGGAGAGTTTTACAAGTGTGGTTCAGAGCCTGTGTTGGGCCAAGGACCGCTTGTGCATCATGTCAGCTTTACTAGCATTTTGCTCCAAAGCTCCAGCACTGTGCCCGCCACATCTGAGCCACCTGCGGGTCACTGCACATATCCAGTTTGATGGGCAAAGTTGGCAGCGTCCCTGACCCTGACATGCTTCCAAAAAAAGTTTTCAGGCTGGATTCCAGACAGCAGCTCCGGACTGGCCACTCGGGGACCCAGAGCCACACACAGGCTGCACACGCCAGCCCCAGGGCCTTCTCCCTGCCAGCCTGGCACGTCTGTGCTCAAGGCCTGGGGGCTGGAGAGTGCTCAGGTGGTGGATAATTATCCTGCTTGCTGCTGCCTGCATGTAGATGAGGCATTACTCAAACCCGCTCTCTCTGCAGGGAGCCTTGTCATTGTCCTGGACCTTGGGACTTGTGGCTGCAGAGCCCCCACCCCTGGTGGCTTTGGAGCGGGCTGTCGGGGAACAAAAACCGTAGTCAGTGAGGCTGTTTTATGCGATGTTTTAGCCTCGCTGGGGCCCTTGCTCTGGCCTACTGTTTTTCCTGTGGCTTCTAACCTGATGTTCGTTCCTTTCAAGGAAGGGAGGAAGGAAGGAAGGAGGGAATTTTCTGCCTGCCCTGATGCCCTCAGACTTTCCTCTCTTCTGTGAATGAAAAGTGTCTCCTCTGATATCAGTAAACAAAGGATGTTGCAGTCAGTAAGCCGGCACTTGCAATCGCCCCTGATGGAGTGACCAAGCCCTCAGCCACTGCAGGCCCACCCAAAGGGGTACCCTGATGGACTCAGGATGAGACAGCACAGGACTCAGGCCCCAGATGGCTGAGGTACTCATCAAAGGAATGATTTCAATGAGCCCAGACTCTTGCATCTTCCTGTACATAGAAAATATTAAGCTCCTTACCTTGAGACATCTGGTTTTCTTCGTGCTATGCTTAGTCACTTCAGTTGTGCCCGACTCTTTGCGATCCAATGGACTGTAGCCCGCTGGGCTCTTCTGTCCATGGGGATTCTCCAGGCAAGAATACTGGAGTGGGTTGCCATGACCTCCTCCAGGGGATCTTCCTGACCCAGGGATTGAACCCAGGTCTCCAGCATTGCAGGCAGATTCTTTAGCGTCTGAGCCACCAGGGAAGCTTGAGATGTCTGGTTTTCTTTAATTAACAATAATATTTTGATATTCCAGCTACCTGGTTTTGTTACAAAACTCCTATATATCCTGGCTCCTCCCTTACCTCCTCAGAGTGATCTGAGAGTTCTGTTTCCTGGGCTTGAAGTCCTCAGAAAGTTTGAATAAAACATAGTTCTCAACTTTTAGGTTCTGCAACATTTTTTTTTTTCAGCCGACATCTCCATATTGATGACCAGGAGTGCAGAAAGGGCCCCAGAGTCTGTATCATGTCTTCTTGCCCTTCCTAAAAACACGATGTCACTTCCAATCTCCATCCAAGACAGCATCAGTAAGACCCAAGCCTATAAGCGTCATCCATCTCCCAGGCCAGGCATGCCTTGTATTCTAGGCTCCAGGTACCATGATAAACATCACCATGGAAACCAGGAACTCCATCACCAACCCCTACAGGGGTGGACTTACTGCCCGGCACCCAGCACTGGGGAGCAGGGTCAGCAGGCAGCCTCCAGCTCTCAGATCCCTAGGGTTTAACTCAGCTGCAAGGAGCTTCCATGTCTGAAGCCAGGCCCCTCTGGGGATGGTCCACCCTGGTGACTGAGCAAGTGGGACTCAAGGGCTCAGGGAAGGAATATGTGCTGGAAGGAATGTGTTGAACGTGGATGGAAGACATCAGTGTGAAGCGTTGGGTGACACCACACCCTCACCCACTGTGGGTTGTTGCTGTTTTTGTCTTTGGCAAAACAGGTTTGGTTCTGACACCAAACGAACATAGCTTTAGCCCAGCTCTCTTCCACTGATCCTCAAACCAGGACCAGAGTTTGTAATCTGGCCAGCCCATTTCCAGTTCCATTTAAGGAAAGCAACACAATTATAAATCAGCAATGAAGTTGTGCTGTGCTGTGCTTAGATGCTCAGTCGTGCCTGACTCTTTTCGACCCCGTAGACTCTAGCCTGCCAGGCTCCTCTGTCCATGGGGATTCTCCAGGCAAGAATACTGGAGTGGGTTGCCATGCTCTCCTCCAGGGGATCTTCCCAACCCAGGGATCAAACCCAGGTCTCCCTCATTGCAGGCAGATTCTTTACTGTCTCATCCACCCCGGAAGCCCAGCAATAAAGTTACACTTCTTTTTCCAGCATCCAAGTTTCCCTAAAACCAGAATGCCACCTCCCCGGTACATTTCCTGTTCACTCTGCTTGTAAAACTTGACTCCGGACAGGTTGGGTCCTCAGTGTCCTGACCGCACACCATCGGGATTATCTGGATTGTGCTCTTCAACCCTCTAGGAATGGTTGCGCCATCCTCTGACTTTCCAGCTTCTCCCCAACTTGAAGTTCACTGGCTCAGCCCTTCCAGAAACTTCTCTGCAGAGCCTCACCCACACAGAGCCCTCCCTGCTCCGAACTTGAATCCTGTCTGCACTGGCCCCTTAGCAGTTAACCATGCTTCGTGAAAGTTCTTCAACTGTGACACTGAAACATAAATGTGTTATTTGATTTGAGTGTTTATGTATTGTCCCCCAAACAGGACTGAAAACTCATTCAGGGACCAAGATTCAAGAAAGCCATTCAATTCCTCAATACCCTTTCCAAGCTTTTTAAGCCACAAGAAAAGTTTACAAAACAAGTTTTCAGTTCAGTTCAGTTCAGTCACTCAGTTGTGTCTGACTCTTTGTGACCCCATGGACTGCAGCATGCCAGGCTTCCCTGTCCATCACCAGCTCCTAGAACTTGCTCAAACACCTGTCTATCCAGTCGGTAATGCCATCTAACCATCTCATCCTCTGTCACCCCTTATCCTCCTGCTTTCAATCTTTCCTAGTATCAGGGTCTTTTCCAATGAGTCAGTTCTTCACATCAGGTGGCCAAAGTAATGGAGTTTCAGCTTCAGCATCAGTCCTTCCAATGATTACTCAGGACTGATTTCCTTTAGGATTGATTGGTTGGATCTCCTTGAAATCCAAGGGACTCTCAAGAGTCTTCTCTAACACCACAGTTCAAAAGCATCAATTCTTTGGTGCTCAACTTTATAGTCCAACTCTCACATCTATACATGACTACTGGAAAAACCACAGCTCTGATTAGATGGACCTTTGTTGGCAAAGTAATGTCTCTGCTTTTTAATATGCTGGCTAGGTTGATCATAGCTTTTCTTTCAAGGAGCAAGCATCTTTTAATTTCATGGTTGCAGTCACCAGCTACAGTGATTTTGGAGCCCAAAAAATAAAGTCCGTCACTGTTTCCATTGTTTCCCTATCTATTTGCCATGAAGTGATGGAACCAGATGCCATGATCTTAGTTTTCTGAATATTGAGTTTTAAGCCAACTTTTTCACTCTCCTCTTTCACTTTCATCAAGAGACTCTTTAGTTCGTCTTCACTTTCTGCCATAAGGATATTGTCATCTGCAAATCTGAGGTTACTGATATTTCTCCTGGCAATCTTGATTCCACCTTGTGCTTCATCCAGTCAGGCATTTCTCATGATGTACTCTGCATATAAGTTAAATAAGCAAGGTGACAATATACAACCTTGACGTACCCCTTTTCCAATTTGGAACCAGTCTGTTGTTCCATGTTCGATTCTAACTGTTGCTTCTTGACCTGCATACACATTTCTCAGGAGGCAGGTAAAGTTGTCTTGTATTCCCATCTCTTTAAGAATTTTCCACAGTATGTTTGTGATGTACACAGTAAAAGGCTTTGGCATAATCAATAAAGCAGAAATAGATGTTTTTCTGGTATTCTCTTGGTTTTTAGGTAATCCAATGGATGTTGGCAATTTCATCTCTGGTTCTCTGCCTTTTCTAAATCCAGCTTGAACATTTGGAAGTCCATGGTTCACATACTATTGAAGCCTGGCTTGGAGAATTTTGAGCAATTCTTTACTAGCATGTGAGATGAGTACAATTGTGCAGTAGTTTGAACATTCTTTGACATTGCGCTTCTCTGGGATTGGAATGAAAGCTGGCCTTTTCTAGCCCTGTGACCACTGCTGAGTTTCCCAAATTTGCTGGCATACTGAGTGTAGCACTTTCACAGCATCATCTTTTAGGATTTGAAATAGCTCAAGTGGAATTCCATCACCTCCACTAGCTTTGTTTGTAGTGATGCTTCATAAGACCCACTTGGCTTCACATTCCAAGATGTCTGGCTCTAGGTGAGTGATCACACCATCATTATTATCTGGGTCATGAAGATCTTTTTTGTACAGTTCTTTTGTATATTCTTGCCACCTCTCCTTAATATCTTTTGCTTCTGTTAGGTCCATACCACTTCTGTCCTTTATTGTGCCCATCTTTGCATGAAATGTTCCCTTGGTATCTTTAATTTTCTTGAAGAGATCTCTAGTCTTTCCCATTCTATTGTTTTCCTCTATTTCTTTGCATTGATCATTGAGGAAGGCTTTCTTATCTCTCCTTGCTATTCTTTGGAACTCTTCATTCAAATGGGAATATCTTTCCTTTTCTCCTTTGCTTTTCATTTCGCTTCTTTTTTCAGCTCTTTGTAAGGCCTCCTCAGATAACCATTTTGCCTTTTTGCATTTCTTTTTCTTGGGGATGGTGTTGATCACAGCCTCCTATACAATGTCATGAACCTCCATCCATAGCTCTTCAGGCACTCTGTCTATCAGACCTAATCCCTTGAATATATTTATCATTTCCACTGTATAATCATAAGGGATTTGATTTAGATCATATCTGAATGGTCTAGTAGTTTTCCCTACTTTATTCAATTTAAGTCTGAATTTTGCCACAAGAAGTTCATGATCTGAGCCACAGTCAGCTCCTGGTTTTGTTTTTGCTGACTGTATAGATCTTCTCCATCTTTGGCTGCAAAGGATATAATCAATCTGATTTTGATATTGACCATCTGGTGATGTCTATGTGTAGAGTCTTCTCTTGTGTTGTTGGAAGAGGGTGTTTGCTATGACCAGTGCGTTCTCTTGGCAAAACTTTGTTAGCCTTTGCCCTGCTTCATTTTACCCTTCATCATAAGGTCAAATTTGCCTCTTACTCCAGATATCTCTTGAATTCCTACTTTTGCATTCCAGTCTTCTATGATGAAAAGGACATCTTTTTTGGGTGTTGGTTCTAGAAGGTATTGCACATCTTCATAGAACTGTTCAACTTCAGCTTCTTCAGCATTACTGCTTGGGGCATAGACTTGGATTACTGTCATATTGAATGGTTTGCCTTGGAAATGAATAGAGATCATTCTGTTATTTTTGAGATTGCACCCAAGTACTACATTTCAGACCCTTTTGTTGACTATGAGGGCTACTCCATTTCTTCTAAGGGATTCTTGCCCACAGTAGTAGATATAATGGTCATCTGAATTAAATTCACCCATTCCAGTGCATTTTAGTTCACTAATTCCTAAAATGTCAGTGTTCACTCTTGCCATCTCCTGTTTGACGACTTCTAATTTACCTTGATTAATGGATCTCACATTCCAGGTTCCTATGCAATACTGTTCTTTACAGCATTGGACTTTACTTCCATCACCAGTCATATTCACAACTAGGCGTTGTTTTTGCTTTGGCTCCGTCTCTTCATTCTTTCTGGAGTTATTTCTCCATTCTTCTCCAGGAGCATATTGGGCACCTACCGACCTGGGGAGTTCATCTTTCAGTGTCATATCTTTGCTTTTTCATACTGTTCATGGGGTTCTCAAGGCAAGAATACTGAAGTGGTTTGCCATTCCCTTCTCCAGTGGACCACATTTTGTCAGACCTCTCCACCATGACCCGTCCATCTTGGGTGGCCCTACATGGCATGTTTCATAGTTTCATTGAGTTAGACAAGGTTGTGGTCCATGTTATCAGTTTTATTAGTTTTCTGGGATTGTGGTTTTCAGTCTGTCTGCCCTCTAATAAGGATAAGAGGCTTATGGAAGCTCCCTGTTGGGAGAGACTGACTGTGGGGGAAACTGGGTCTTGTTCTTATGGGTGTGGCCATGCTCAGTAAATCTTTAATCCAATTTTTTGTTGATAGATGGGGCTGTGCTCCCCCTCTGTTGTTTGACCTGAGACCAAGCTATGGTGGAGGTAATGAACATAATGGTGACCTCCTTCAAAAGGTCCCATGCATCAGTGCTCCCAACTGTAACAGGCCACTGCTGACCCACACCTCTGCCAGAGACTTCTGGACACTCACAGACAAGTCTGGGTCAGTCTCTTGTGGGTCACTGCTTCTTTCTCCTAGGTCCTAGTGTACACAGGGTTTTGTTTGTGCCCTTCAAGAGTCTGTTTCCCCTAGTCCTATGTAAGTTCTGTAATCAAATCCCACTGGCCTCCAAAGTCAAATTCCCTGGGGGTTCTCAGTCCCTTTGCCAGATCCCCAGGCTGGGAAATCTGTTGTGGGTCCTAGAACTTTCTTAACAGTGCGAGAATTTCTTTGGTATAATTGTTCTGCAGTTAGCGGGTTGTCTGCTTGGCAGCTCTAGGGTGGGGTTAGTGGCAACATCCTCTGAGAGGCTCGTGCCACAGGCTGTGTGAGCAGGTCTCCTGCACCCAGAGCCCCTGCCCCTGTGTCAGGCCACTGCTGACCCCTACCTCCACAGGAGGCACTCAGACACCATGAAACCTTTTCCTTCAAGCAACTGACATGTGACCCCAGGAAAACCCCTGGGCTGGAACACGGACAAGGAGAGTTCAAGCTTGAGTTCTGACACCACCAAACCATGGGATCTTAGATGAATTGCTTAACCTCAAGGAACTCTTTGTCCAAATGTAAAGACTCTTCCACAAGATTTGTTTCTTGAGATGGGGTAAGGGAATTCCAACTAGAGGGAGCACAGTATGGAAGGTCTGAGATGGCGGGAAAAGAGTTGATATTTTCAAAGTAATGAAACTAAACCAGGGTGGTTATGTTGTTCGTTATGGACAGGCATTTTCTCAGTTGTGGCTCAGCTGGTAAAGAATCTGCCTACAATGCAGGAGACCTGGATTCAATCCCTGGGTTGGGAAGATCCCCTAGAGAATGGAAAAGCTACCCTCTCCACTATTCTGGCCTAAGGAATTCCATGGACTATTCCTATGGGATCGCAAAGAGTTGGACACTACTGAGCGACTTTCACTTTTCACTTTATACACATCATTTTGCTTTAGCATCATAATAATTCTACAGAGTTAGTCTCAAAATTGAGTGGATGGAGATACAGCAAAGAATTAAGTCACTCAGCTGCCCAGGTACTATGCAGAGAACTGGAACTTCAACTCAGGCAGTGTATCCCAGAGCCTGACCAATGCTTCTGTCTTCAGTATTATGCCTTCAGTAGAGACAGGCTGGACCATGCCCTCAAAGCCAGGGAGACCTGGCTAATGGGTTTAGTTCTTCTTTGGGGTGCAATAGAAAATCACTGAAAGGTTTTAAGCAGAGGAGTGCATGGCAACTTAATGCATAAGGTCACTTTTTCATAGCAGATTTCATCAGAGTATAACACATACAAACCAGTGAACAAAATCCAGCTCAATGACATTTTTCAAGCCAAATACACACGTGTTACTAACAACCCAGTAAAGAAACAGATCATGAGCAGAATCCAAAAATGCCTCCTGCCTGCTTCCAATCACTGACTATCCCCCAAAAGTAATCATGCAGCTAATTTCAAACACCATACATGAGTTTTGTTTATTTTTTAAACTTCATCCAAATAGAATCAGATAGTAGGTTCTCTTTCATATTTGGCTTCCCCCCCGGCCCCCTCAAAATAGCTTGTGAATACTCCCACAATGCTTTCTATAGTTGCAGTTATTCATTCCCATTGTTAGTCTGTAATCTTTTCCTTGAACACACCACTTCACTTATCCATTCTACTGTGGATGGACATTGGGTTGTTTCTAGTTTAGGGCTGTTATAAAATAGCCTGATCTAAATATGCTTGTTTGCATGGTTTGATAAATATGTGAACACAATTGTTTCAGAAATATACATAAGAATGAAATTGCTGTGTCTTTGAGAATGCCAATGTCTAAAATGTCCAAATCAGTTCATACTTCCAGGGTAACACATAAGTTCCACTGCTTCCCTTCTTTACCAACACTTGGTATTGCCAAATAATCATCAATCTAGCCCTTCATGGGCTGCTGTGTGGTTTTATGTCATTGTGTCTTTAATGTTTACTTCTTTGAGGACACAAAATTGACCACCTTTTTTATTTATCAGCCATTGGTGAAATGTCTGTTTAAGCCTTCTGCCCACTTTTCTATTGGATTCCAAGTCTGTTTTCATTGATTTTTCTTTTTCCTTTCTTTTTTTTTTTTTTTTTAATTAGTTGGAGGCCAATCACTTCACAACATTTCAGTGGGTTTTGTCATACATTGATATGAATCAGCCATGGATTTACACGTATTCCCAATCCCGATCCCCGCTCCCACCTCCCTCTCCACCCGATTCCCCCGGGTCCTCCCAGTGCACCAGGCCGGAGCACTTGTCTCATGCATCCCACCTGGGCTGGTGATCTGTTTCACCATAGATAGCATACATGCTGTTCTTTTGAAATATCCCACCCTCACATTCTCCCACAGAGTTCAAAAGTCTAAAAGATAAAAAGTGAGACAAAAGAGCTAAGGACGGAGATCCATCCCGGGAAGTCTTAGGCGGCATTCTTTTTTCTTTTTACATGCCAGATATAAGTCCTGTTTTAGATACATACTTCACAAAGCCCTCCTCCTGAAGACCGTGTTTTCACTGATTCAGTGGTATTTTAGGTGCAAGGTACCCAGCCATTGATTTTGTGAAGACACTCTTTTCCAGCCCCATCAGGAAGTACAACTGAAACCCTTCTTTTTTTATTTCAGAAGAACACCTGTACGTGACTAGTCTTTCCCAGGATTCTAACTCTCTGCTCCCTTAAATATGAGAGTGTGACTATCTGGACAATCCGTAGATTTGACCCATCAGTGGCATCTTGCTAATTGGACAGGAGACACAAGACAATACCAAGGATGTTGAAGAGATCTCTGTAAGAAACATGAGCTCTAAAGTGTGAGAAATAAACTATGTTAATATTTAAGGGTCTAGTGGTCTGGAACACTCTGGGACTAGTGACATTTTTAGGACTCTACTGTCCTGGGGCATTCTGGGGCTTTCCTACTAAAGAAAATGCCAAATTACTGCATCCACCCTTCCTCTACCACTAAGAAGGAAGCATGGTGTCTAGCAGCCCTGGCAGAGTTCCAGCGGAAATGCATATCCTGCTTTGGAATGCTGCTCCAACCCATACACCCTGCAGCACAGAAGGCCGCTGGCTCTGAGCAGGACCAGGAAAGGGCTCTGTGGCAGGTCCCCCTGTAGAGTCAGGCATGGTCACTCTGGCCCTACGACCTCACAGACCATAAGGTACTACAGGTACCTGTGACGGGGAAAGATGCTGGGTGAGGTTTGTGTGTGTGTGTTCAGCTGATCTCTTATCTGACTCTCTGGCAACTCCGTGGACTGCAGCCCACCAGGCTCCTCTGTCCATGGGATTCTCCAGGCAAGAACACTGGAGTGGGTTGCCATTTCCTTCTCCAGGGGATCTTCCTGATCCAGGGATCGAACCTGCATCTGATTGTGTCTCCTGCATTGGCAGGCAGATTCTTTACTGGCACGTCTTAATAAGGAGACTCACAGCGTGGACCTTATATGTCTGGAGTTAGGTCTTTCCAATACACAGTGGCCAGTGTGACCCTTGGTCCTGGTAGAGAAGGAACACCTGATCCCAGGTGGCCAGACTTTCCCATAAATATAACCATGGTAAGTGGCCAAGCTGGCAGGAAGGGAGGCTATGCTTGGGTTCACCAAGGGTGCCCTAGCTTCTGCAGCCACAATGTCCATTTTGTCAACAGCCAAGGTCAGCAATGAGCCTCTGAGACTATTCCTCAAAGAGGTCAGCTACCCACTTGACATCAAGTATAACTTCACTGGAGCCCATCCTCTCTGGAAAGGGTGTAAATCATCTTGATTGAAATTGACACATATCTGATAGAGAAGCCCTCAGCCAGAACCACCATCTCAGGGCTCACGGGACATGTGCTCTTCCTGGAGATGGCTGCCTTCCCCAAACACTCCCCCTCCCCAGCTGCAGCCCACATCCAGAGAGGGACAGTACGGGGGTTCCAAGACATGGTCCCCATGCCTCTAAACCGAGGGCCAGTCCTGGGTGAGAACGTAGCATGGAGGAGGTTGAAGGAGGCCAGACCACAGTGAAGAAAACTAGCTTCTTTGGTGAGCAAGAGAAAGAAAGCCCTGGAGGTGTGAGTAGAGCTACTGGTATTGGACTTACATTTTGTGAAAATAGCTCCGACTGCCAGGTTGAAGTCAGCTATTGATGCAAGAGTCCAGCAGGGGTCATTAGGGATTCAGGATTGAGGTAGAGTGAAGCCATGGTCCCCTACCACCTGTGGAGTCACTTGTAATATTAATACCTTCCCTAAAGGAAATAAACCCTGAATATTCATTGGAAGGACTGATGCTGAAGCTGAAGCTCCAGTACTTTGGCCACCTGATGTGAAGAGCCAACTTATTGGAAAAGACCTTGATGCTGGGAAAGACTGAAGGCAGGAGAAGGTAATGACAGAGGACGAGATGATATCCTCTCGTTGGAGATGGCATCACTGATTCAATAGACATGAATTTGAGCAAACTCCAGGAGATAGTGGAAGATAGGGAAGCCTGGTGTGCTGCAGTCCATGGGGTTGCAAAGAGCCAGACATGCCTTAGCGACTGAACAACAACAGAATGTCATAGAGAAGGGACAGAGCTGGGCAGCAGGTAAGGACCGACAGGTAAGAATTCCATGAGCTCATCGCCTGCCTCTTGACCATGTCTCAGTGCCAATCAGGGTAGCTACCTGTAATTACAGGTAGCACCCCTGTAATGGTCACCCCTGTGCCTGCGGATACCAGCACCTCAGCATCTTTCCAAGTCTGCTTTGCCCATGGTGTGGTCATCTTGGGGTGGAAGTCCATAGCATTTTTCCACACACCCTCTTCTCTGGGGAAAGGAAGACCAGAGGAATGAATGGACAAATCAATAAATCATCTCATTTCATTTCCACAAGCAGTCTCTATAGTAGATTTTCTAATGTTACCATCTTACAGAGGAGATTGACACTCAGGGAGGCCAAGTATCATGAATCCAGATCCAACTGCAAATCCCAAACCTGGTTTTGAATCATAGCTAGACAGGTAATGGGCGTAAAAATATTTGGGGAAAAATGTTGTTAAAAATACTGTTCTAAACTGAATATATATGTATACATACCCACTCATATGGCTTCCCAAGTGACTCAGTGGTAAAGAATCCACCTGCTAATGCAGGAGCCGCAGAAGACGTGGATTTGATCCCTGGGTGGGGAAGATCCCCTGGAGGAGGAAATGGCAACTCACTCCAGTATTCTTATCTGGGAAATACCATGGACAGAGGAGCCTGGTGGGCTACTGTCCATGAGGTTGCAGAGAGGCACACAAGAGGAAGAGAAAGAGGGCTCTCCAGGAGCAAACAGAGGCGAGAAAGCAGGGGTCTGCAAGCCAGGCCTCACCAGACGCCCCTCTGCCATCACCTGGGCTCAGACTCCCCAGCCTCCAGGGCTGTGAGAAGCAAATGTTTGTTGTTTAAGCTTCCTGGGCTACAGCCCCAGCTAAGATACAGAGAAGGAAATGGCAACCCACTCCAGTATTCGTGTCTGGGAAATCCCATGGACAGAGAACACTGGTGGACTCAAGTCCATGGGGTTGCAAAGAGTCAGACACAACTTAGCAACTAAACAGGAACAACAGCTAAAATAGAGATCTATATGTTATATACACGTGCATATAGGGAGATGACTTTTGCTGGTGTTTAAGCGTCGAATTACTTTTGTAGTCTTTTAATGTTCCTTTGCATGGCTTACCTGGCATGACATTAATCGTGGCAAGCTTAAAATGACATTGCATTCAATTTTCTTTCCTCTTGAATGCCGGTTACACAGCCTATTTACAGGAAGCACCAAACAAAAATGGAAGAAGAAGGAAAAAAAAAAAAAGTTTAATCAATTTTTCTTCCCGCTAATTGGGGATTTATTGCTGGTTGGTTTGCTCACAATGGCAGGCAGGAAGACTCATCCTTCGTTTTCTGGGTCTTGGCTGCTAATTGGAATCTAGTTTATTCTCGACGGCTGATGCAGAAAGAAACAGCTGAAGACGAAATGATCCTTTTACCTTTTCACTGTTTTTTCTGTAGGATGAGAGGGGCTTTCTCGGATGTGATGGGCTTACCCCTCAGTCCGCTGTACTCTGGCAGGAGGGGCAGGGGGCAGCTGCTGTCAATGTGTCTTTTAGGAGAAACGTCCCATAGACTTGCATTCAGTTCCTTATTCCTTGACTCGCATATTCACATTCTGATGAGCTTCGCTGACCGCCTGCTAAGCAGGAGCCCTGTGCTGGCCCTCATGGGGCCAGGACACCCCAACCTTCAGAGACCTGACCGTGTAGGAGAGAAACAGGCCCCACAGACATGTGTGTGTTCCACCGGACGTGGCAAGGACTGAGAGGGCTGGGGTGGGGGAGCGGAAGAGACCCATCACCCTGGGGATTCGGAAAGGTCAGTTCACTGAGCTTTCCAGGGCAAATCGAGGCCCAGGGGGTCAAGGAGAAGGCAGGGCATTCCAGAGGGGAGCCCAGGAGCCAGGAGGTGCCACGTAGGGGGAGCGACTGGCTGGTGAGGACAGAGTGTGACGGATGGACCTGGCTGCCTTCCATGTATGAAGCGTCTTTAACTATGTCTGCATCCAGGGCAGACGGAGCCCTAGAGGGTCTTGAGGAGGGGAGCAGGTCCGAGACCCCAAAGGGGAGTTTTTAAGTCACTGCCCAGGTTGGAGAGTGGGTTGAGGAGGGAAGAGTGAGGCAGGGGGTCAAAGGAGGGGCAGGATCCAGAAGACAGAGCCAGATCCCCGGAGGGAGGGGGAGATAGCTTCCTTTCTGTATGGCAGGGGTCCTGGCCCCAGGGCTTCAGGGCTGGTGAGCATCAGCAGCAGTGCGCTTACTGCCGTGCAGGAGATGAGCGAGGCTAGCTCACCAACTCGGGGAATGAGAGGGCCGTGCCCACTGCCCTTTATAGGGGCAAGATGCATTCCCACTCAGACCCCACTGGAACCTCAAAGTGCGTGGACATGCGTGGTACCTGCACAGTGCAGACGAGGACCCGCAGGTCCTGATCTGCCCCCTCTGGACCATCCCCAGCTCTGCACTCACCTCCCCCAGTTCGTCCACTCCCAGCTTCACGGAGTGCTTTGCTGGGTGCGTTCGGTCAGCCTGGACTGTGTGTTCCTGGCCTCATGCCTCTCGGTTGGCCCTAGCTCTCCCTCTTCTTCCCCAGCGATTTGCCTCATCGCCACTGAAGTCCAAACACTCCAGCCTGGTTCCCAATCCCTGTTTCTTCCCAGGTTCCTTCTGTCAACTATGCCCGCTGCCTGGACCATTAACCCACCTGCTCCTAACCCCTTGCAGCTCAGGTCTTTTGTATCCAAAACGTCCCTCGACCTATAGCCCAGCCCTATCCACATTCATCACCCTCATAACTGAAATCAGTTTCTGCAATTTCACATCAATCTGAGTGATTTTTGCTTAGGGCCCCCATGTGTGTGCATGTGTGCTCAGTGGCTTCAGTCATGTCTGACTCTTTGCAACCCCATGGACTTTAGCCTGCCAGGCTCTGCCCATGGAACTCTCCAGGCAGAAATACTGGAGTGGATTGTCATGCCCTCCTCCGGGGAAATTTCCTGACCCAGGGATCGAACCCAAGTCTCCTGCATTGCAGGTGGATTCTTTACCCACTGAACCACCTGGGAAACCCAGGGCCCCCATACCTACCTTCATAGGCTTCAGTTCAGTTCAGTCGCTCAGTTGTGTCCACCTCTTTGTGATCCCATGGACTGCAGCATGCGAGGCCTCCCTGTCCATCACCAACTCCCATTGTTTACCCAAACTCATGTCCATTGAGTCAGTGATGCCATCCAACCATCTCATCCTCTGTTGTCCCCTTCTCCTTCCGCCTTCAATTTTTCCCAGTGTCAGGTCTTTTCATAGGCTTACGCTTGTAGAGTTATTCTGAGGGTACTCTCAGAATATGCCAAAAATTGGCCCACAGTAACTTATCAAGAAGTACTTTAAAGGAAAGATGAGAGAGTTGGGGTAGAGGCACAATTCCAAAAAAAGTTCCTGGATCTGGTCTTGTGCTCTTGTGATGACTTCCCGTTACCTTCCCGTGGCCTTGAGCAAATCCATCCTCACTCTCAGGTCTAAATCGGCCCACCTGTAACTGGAAGGGTTTACAGTCGATGAACCACCTGGTCTTTTTCTACCTGGCATCCAACAGCCTATGGAAGGCTGCCCCCTGGTGTCCACTACTGTCAGCGGCAAGCGCAGAGTCCATCTGCCGCTGGCCACCCAGGAAAGACGTCCTGGGTATCACGGGTTTATTTGAGTAAGTTGTCGGCCTGTTGGCCAGAGTGATTAACTCCAGAATTTTCTTTAGGTTGCTCTTGTCAGGGAAGCTCACTTCTGTCCATAAATGGACAGAGTGATTCAGAAGTCTGAGTCACTAGGAGTCTGAGCAGGAAGGGAGGTCAGGGATTGAGCATCTCCTTCAGGAATGGCCAAACACAGCACTCGTGTCAGAATCCCCATGCTGCACACTGACAGGCATCGCTAGTAGATGTCAGTGCCCTTTCCTGCTGGGCTAAGACTAAACGCTCACGCCTCTCAAAACAGCACTGCAGACAGCCATTAACAATCAATTCACATCAACCTGTCAGATGAAACCAGAAGTGAGGGTGCCTGGCTCAAAGCAGATGTCCCTCAGCTGGACATGCTGGATGAAGGAACTCTGTGCAGAAGGGGCGCTAACAAAGGATGCGGAGTCGGGGGAGCAGCAGTGGGTGGGGGGAGACATTGCCGCCCCTAATGAAGAAGGGAAAGGAGGACTCAGTGTTAAGAGCTGGGTTCAAAGTCGGAGACTCGCAGAGATGGCCGCAGGCACAGGAGCCCAAACGGGGCAGGAGCAGAGCAGCAAACACCCCAATTCTCTCTCCCCTGCCCCCTCACTTCCAGCCTCCATTGGCCAAACCACCCGGATGCTAGGAGGCGGTCAGTCCTGAAGACAGTTTCGCTGTTGTCACTCAGCATCGCAGGGCGTGGAGCAGGACAGAGAGACAATGAGTGGGTGGAGAGCTCTGGAAGTGGCCTGGGGAACAGATATGGGTTTGGGAGTCTGTCCAAGGTCCGGTCAGTAGCAGAGCTTAGACGGAGGCTTGCAATCACGTGACTTGTTAAGGGCGGGACTCCCAGGAGAAACCTGAAAGGGAGTAAAGGGGCGCAGAACAGAGGAGCGGATGAAGCTCGGCCTGGATCCACAGGGTAGGTTGGGGATGGTCCTCTTAGGCAGGAAGCCCAGCCATTTGTGTCCCGTATCAGCCAGCCATTGCCTACAGGCTGTCCCCCTGGGGCTAGGACACGCTGTTTCCATCAAGGGCAAAGGTCAGGAGAAGGGGACACACTGGGGGCCCTGGGCAGACAAAACTCAGAAACGATCAGAGGTCAATGGTGAGAAGGGGGTGAGGCTGGGAAGGGAGTCAGGGTCTGGAGCAGAGGGGCCTGGCTTGGAAGAGCAGTTTAAAGAAGAAGCCTGGAAAAAAACTCACAGGTCAGACTGCATTTTGGGAGCATCTGTTTGTGGTGCTGAGTTGGAGGCAGGTAAAAGAAGACACTGTCTGGGGGCGAAGCCCAGCCCCCTGCCTCGTGAAAACAAGCTCAGCTTCCTCCTCTGCTCACCTTGCTGTCTCTACACCTCAGGGTGCAGATAAACCCCCACCTCCCAGACACCCCTTCTCCCTGCCCTCTTCTTCTTTAACTGAACAGGGCAAGCTGATCTGTTTGATCAAAATCAGCAAGCAAAGAGGAGGCAGAATATAAGGCAAAACCCCAAGCTTTCGCTGTCTACTGTTAAGGGAGAATGGGTAGGCGTCAACGTAGGGTACGTGTTTGCTGCAAATGAGTTGCTTCTGTGATGGTCCATTGAGTTCTGGAAGAAAGCAATTAATCTGTAGACTTTTCTGACTTGTGTCAAAGCGGCTCTTGAATCTAAAGCATCTTTAAGCCTGTTCCCCATCAGTACCCCCATCCTGTTAAATGGCACCAACTCCAGTTAAAAAGTTAGGAGACATGCCTGCCTTAAATATAAGCTGGTCACTCCACTGCTGACCATCTCCTGAGCATCCCCCACCCTTTTGTCCCCATAACACACACACAGACATGCATGTTGTCCCAATAGATGATTGACTTCAGTTCTTTACATAAACTTTACCTTTTCATTTAGTTACTTTGCAGTTACTGTTTCTTCCATCCAAAAAGCCTTTCCTTCCATCAAGCCCACCCGATGAACTCCTACGAATCCTCTGAAAATACTCAGGGGGAATTTCTTCTGTGACACCTTTTCTAACCACCCAGCCCCCCTTGACTTATTGTGTGTGATGTACATTATATTTATGTGCCTGTGTTTACCAATCTAATTAGACTGTTGGGTCCTTGAGATCAGAGGTGGGTTTGGGCTTCTCCATATACACCGCAACCCAGAACCTAGCAGGTGATAATCAAATGTCTATTGAATTGAGAGAAACTAGTCAGGGCCCGCCACAGTCCAAAGGCTCTCATGGAGAAGTGATTCAGCTGCTAGGAAAGGAAAGATGAATGGAGCAGGGACCTTCAGAAATGCCCTCTGCGGGGCTTCCCTGGTGGCCCAGTGGTTGGGAGTCTGCCCGCTCATGCAATGAACTCAGTTTTGAGCCCTGGTCTGGGAGGATTCCACATGCCACAGGGCAACTAAGCCCATCCACCACAACTACTAAAGCCTGCTCGCCTAGAGCCCATGCTCTGCAATGAGATTTGCCAGTGCAATGAGAAGCCTGAGCATCACAACTAGAGGGTAGCCTCTGTTCACCTCAACTAGAGAAAGCCTACATGCAGCAACAAAGACCCAGTGCAACCAAAAATAAGTAAATTAATTTAAATAAACAAATACATACATTTTTTAAAAAGAAAGAAAGAAATGCCCTCTGTAAATTAACCCAGAAGTGGCCTTCCAGTCTAGAGCCTGTTGCCAGAAGCATGCTTCCAAGAAACCTGGGGGGTGTTGGACAGGCCTTAAGACCAACAGAACTCATTGGATACAGGAATGTGCATGTAAGCAATGGAAAATCACTCACAATTCAAGTGACTGCTTGGGATCGGCTGTGTCTGAGGAATAAGAGCACATGCCCAGGAAGACTTGGAGAAAGTCTGGGGCTGTCAGGCACAGGGAACCTGCCATTTCTTCTCTGTCTGAATTTCTTTACCTTACCTCGTGGAAAGAGATCATTAAAGACGCTAAGTGGTGTCTGCGTCCTTGAGTCACTTTGTCGCCATTCCTTGGAGATTTGGTGTGTTTGGGGCATGAGTCCTTCTGCACCCATTTGGAGACTGGTCTCCGCTCTTCCCACTTCCTTCAAATCCCTGTTTGGTTAATTAAAAGCAACAGCATCACCTCTGCTGTGACATGGCAGGATCACCTCTCTACAATCCATCATCCTAATTAGCAAAGAGAGAAGGGATTTGTCTGCTTTCAGTTTGTATGTTTTAAACCTGCTGCAAATTCATGAGAGATGGGCCTGACTCAATCCGGCACAAAATTCTCTTTGGAAAATGGTGTGTGAATTTTGAAACATGATCTCAGGGCTGTTCAGATTCAGGCTCCCTGTACGATTTCATTGGTAAATAAGAAATAAAACAACAGTAATCTGAAAATAATACTACAAGCCAAAGCTACTTTTAGTGCCTACAGAAGGATGTCTCAGTATTCCCAAACTGTGTTCCAAGAAAACTCGTTGTTCAAAACATACCTTGACAAAATGACTGGGTACATTTGACTTGTGAGGCTCACGACAGACTCCTCGTGGAGATGATAACATTCAGAGAGTATGAGAAGCTCTGAGAAGTTCTGCAGTTTAAAAAAAAGTGTCACTGAAGTTGACTTCTTTGAAGATGGAATTCATTTGTGGAATACTTCTTATACAGTTCTATTCAACACAGCCTTTAACTATAAAAACATCCAGCTAGGCAGCCACCATGTTGCAGGTGAGGAAAATGAAGCCTGGAGTGACCCTGGAAACTGACCCCAGTCTGTTTGGCTCCCCATCCCCGCAATGCCAGGCCAGCAGCAAGGACTTGGGTGTGTGACCACTCAAGAAGTTCAAGGTCACGACTTGTCCTCATTGTGTGGAGGCTGCTCATCAAGCCAGCATAAGCATCAGGAGGGAAGAGGGGCAGAAAAGAAATCAGCATTTCCTGAACATCTTTGGGTACCGGATACTGTACTCAGTGCAGAGAACACAGAGGTGCACCGATGTGGGCTCCTCGTCTGCCAGTGCTCACCCTCTGGAAGGAGAAAGAAGTGAATAACCAGCTTGTTATAAAGGCAATTCTTTTAAGTCCATTAATCGCCTACTGTGTGCCTGGCTATGTGCTGAGCCCAGCCATCTCGAGGGTCCAGGGATTCCCAAGCCCAGACCTTCTAGATGAGTACCTGTGAGTCCTCTGAATGCCAGCTCCAGCCCACAGTGCAGAATTCCTTCCTGCCCGGTGTCTCAGGTCAGCCTGGGGCCTCACCAGCGCTGCCTGGCCACCTCTCTCCCGTTCAAGGAGAAGGAATCATTCTCTCCTGACTCACGGCCAGCAACAGGACAAGCCACCTGCTTGCTTTCAGGAGTGTGCAGAGGGGACGCTCTGGGGAGGACTCAGGTGACAGCCGGACCTGGGCAGGAAGCCTGTATGCCAGCTTCGGGGGCCTGGGGCTCATTGTTCAAGCTCCAGTGGGCCCTGCGAGCAGAGGTAAGACAAGATGCCACCATATTAATCAAGGCTGTCACTTTAATGGAAGCAGTGAGGTTATTACTTTATTCATTCATTAACTCATTCACACTTTCCTCCCTTGTATCTTTCTGTCCATTTCGCTTCTCACTTTCCCATATAAAATGGAGGTGATGACACCTATCTCAATGGGTCATTGTCATGGTAAATTCAGCATTAGTGAGAGTCTGCCTCAGGTTCTGCCACCAGAAAGAGCTCAGTAGATTTGATGTTGACGGAGGTTTATACTTGTCAGGCCTCTAATGGAATCTGAGACTTGTCCCCAGCTGTCAGTGGCCAAACTGACCTTTCCTCCCGACTCCATGCTCTTTGCTGGAAGGAGCTCTCGGGAAAATAAGGAATCCCAGGTTGTCACCATCTGGGGTGACAGGTGGTCTTGATTTGCCCAGGACTGAGGGGTTCCTGGGAAGTGAGACTTCTGGTTAAGACTCCATGCTCCCAACGCAGGGGGCCTGGGTTTGATCCCTGGTGGGGGAAGATCCTGCAGGCCTTGATGTTGCTGTTCACTCGCTAGTTGTGTCCCACTCTTTGCAACCCCATGGGCTGCAGCACTCCAGGCTTCCCTGTCCTTCATCGTTTCCAGGAGTTTGCTCAAGCTCATGTCCATTGGGTCAATGATGTCATCCAACCATCTCATCCTCTGTCGCCCCCTTCTCCTCCTACCCTCAAAATTTCCCAGCATCAAGGTCTTCTCCAATGAGTCAGCTCTTTGCATCATGTGACCAAAGTATTGGAGCTTCAGTTTCAGCTTCATGCCACGTAGCCTGGCCAAAAGGGAAAAAAAAAAAAAATAGAAGCAGTCTCAGGAAAGCTAGGAAGGGTTGGTTACCCCACTCCTGATCACCGAATAGGCTGGAAGAAAGCCAGCAAGGAAAGCTATGAAGGTGCTCAAAGTCCTTGCCTAGCTATTCAGAACACCCTCATTGTTCTTGATTTACAAAAGTCTAGGAGACTTTTGCAGGGGTCAAGGAGATCAAACCAGTCCATCCTAAAGGAAATCAACCCTGAATATTCATTGGAAGGACTGACACTGAACCTGAAACTCCAATACTTTGGCCACCTGATGCAAAGAGCCAACTCATTGAAAAAGACCCTGATGCAGGGAAAGATTGAAGGTAGGAGGAGAAGGGGACAACAGAGGATGAAATGGTTGGATGGCATCATCGACCCAATGGACATGAATTTGAGCAAATTCCGGGAGATAGTGAAGGACAGGGAAGCCTGGCATGGTGCAGTGCATAGGGTCACAAAGAGTCGGACACGACTGAGCGACTGGCCAACAACAAACCTCTTGACCCCACATCCTAATAATGACAGTCAACAGAGCCCTCTCTCTAGAGATAGAGGTTAAGGTAAGACCTGGATCACCCACCTACAGTCCATGAACTTGGGACAGAGCGTTTAACTTTGCCTCACTTCCTCATCTAGACTTAGTTTGTCAATATCTTGTTCAAGACTTTGAATCTATTTTCACAAGGCACTTGGCCTCAATTTTTCATTCTTGTGCTGTCTTTTTCTGTTTGGGTCTGAGGTTATATACATTCGCCTCAAAATGAGTTTGGGCTGAGTTCTAGTCTTTGGAGGCATTTGTATCAAACTGGAATTTTATATATATATCTCCCTCATGCTTGGGAGGGCCCTACTCTAAAGACATGTGAGTTTTATTTTTCAAGAGAATTTCCACATTATCTGTTTTCATTTAATGACATATTACATTCATCAGGGACCATTATATCTTTAATATCTAAGCATTGGTAAGTTATGTCCTATTTAAATCCTAATGTTTGTGTTTACACTCTGTCATTTTTTTTTCTTGATGAGTATCATCAGATGCTGTGTAAAATATTGGGCTTCCCTGGTTGCTCAGTGGTAAAGAATCCATCTCTCCATGCAAGAGACACGGGTTGGATCCCGGGGTGGGGAAGACCCCTAGAAATGGCAGCCCACTCCAGCATTCTTGCATGGGAAGTCCCATGAACAGAGGAGGCTGGTGGCTACAGTCCGTGGGCTCACAAAGCATCGGTCATGACTTAGCGATTGAGTACAAGAGCACACGCGTGTGTAAAACATTAGCTCTTCAAAGGAGCAAATATTGCTCTGCTTTATTTTGTTTTCTGAGTCACTATGTTCTAGTTTTATACTTAGATGTCTCTTATACATTAGAAAGAGGTAGAGGAGAACCGTCTTGTCCTTTTTTCAAACTTCTTGATGCTTAACTAATGTCGTAAGCTTTTCTTTTTTCCCAACATAAAATACATGGTTTGGTGTGTAGTACTTTCATCATGCAATGACAAGATATTGACAATTTCACATTACAATTTCCTCTTTGAACCGTGAGCTGTGTAACACTTGATGTAATTTCAAATTCTTTTGAGGGTGTGAGAAATAAAAGCTGTTTGCCTCTCCAGGTCTATTCTACCCTCTTCCCTGCTATTTTCGGCCCAGAAGGCTGACAGCCGTGGATCACAGCAATGGCTCCAGGGCCCCCTGGCTTCTTCTTGGAAGGAGCTATGAGGGATGAAAGAGGGTGGCATCAGATACACACACTCTGGGCTCCTTTTTCATTCTTTTGCTTCATTCAGGGCACACATCACATCCTCAAAGGATGCCTGTCTACTTCTTTACTTCTTTGTTTTCTGTCTCCCTACTGATAAGGTAAGTTCCCTGACAGCAAAGGGGCTTCCCAGGTGGGATTAGTGGTAAAGAACCTGCCTGCAAATGCAGGAGACATAAGAGACGCAGGTTTGATTCCTGAGTCGGGAAGACCCCCCAGAGCAGGAAATGGCCACCCACTCCAGTATTCTTGCCTGGAGAATCCCATGGACAGAGGAGCCTGGTGGGCTACAGTCCATGGCGTGGTAAAGAGTTGGACATGACTGATGCAATTTAGCACTCACATGACATCAGAATCTCCACTCATCGAGCCCAGGGCCTGGCAAGGGTTAAGACCACCGAGGGGTTAAGAGATGAAGACAAATTTTTGGATCACAGAGTCTAGTTCCTTCCTGGTGCATCTGAGGGAGCTGAGCCTAGAGAGGTGAGAAGACTTGTCAGTGGGCAAGTGTCTCATTAGAGGCAGAGCCTGGAGCCACCCCCAGATCCCTGAGCTTTTTCTGATGCAGCACGAGGCCCCTGGAAAGCAAGCGAGAAAAGGGCCTGGGGAGCCCACACCGGGACACAGCGCAGGGGAGCGGGTATAGCCATTCTCCGAGCAAAGGAGGAGAACACGCCTACAAACCTGAATCACTCATTCCTTTCCTTCTCCTAAGTTCCATAAATAGCCTCTCATTTCCATGCCTCGCGTATCCAGCCTGCACAGACGGTCAGTTAATTAAATGAGGCCGCAACAGCCAAATGGCCTGGAAGCTGCCCGTTCCTGCTGCCAAACCTCTAACTTCTTCCTGGCTGGGAATTTGAAAATAGAATAAACAAAGTTTCCCAAGAAACTGAGAGAAAGCTATTTTCCTGAGGTCAAATTAAATCTGTAAGTGACTGCCAAGCGCAGACGCAGGGCTCATGGTCTCAGACCAGCTGGAGCCGCAGACAAAGGCCTTTGAGGCTGAGATGCCCAAGTTCCTCTTACCTTCCCCCTTCACTAACCCTCCAGGGGCCACCACTGCAGCATAAAGGGGAAACATATCAACATTTTGATACAAATCCCTGGGAGCTGCAGGAGGGAGGGAGGAGCAGGAGACACTGAAAAATTTGATTCATTGTGCTTTGTAAAATATTTAGGACTGACACTAAATATTTAGGACTTACATGGTGCTTGTCATTTGTTAGCTGAGTGTGTGTCTGTCTCTCCCAGGCGTCTGTAAGTTTCTTGAGATAATGTCTCATCCTCTCTGCTACTGGCTGTTTCTATCTCTGTGGACTGCACATAGCAGGTGCCTCGTGATGGTATGTTTGAGATGCCTGCACAGTTGTTTGAATGAATGTCCTGAAATTTACCTCGGTGAAAAATGAGGTGGAAAATGGTGCCATTATTGTGGCTCCGCTGTGTGACTTTGGACAACTCACTGCCCCTTTCTTGTCCTTGGTTTTTCTAACTGCCATGTAAGTTCTTTAAATCCGCTAGTCTCTCATTTCCCACTTTGTGCCAAAGGTGTGGCTCCCTCCCACTGGAGGCCCCCACCCCTACACACCCAAAGAAAGGCAAGCGATGGCAGGTCCAGGAGAGAGGACAGTGACTGCTTAACTTCACTTCGGGTACCACTAGGTGCAGATGCTCCAGAGGTGCCTGGAGAGCCAGAACCAGAACTGTGAGCAGTACGGTGACTGGAGATGGAGCTGAGCAGGAAAGGGGTAAACCATGAGGGCAGATGGGGCTCCCTCCAGTGCAGCTGTGGGGAAGAAGTGCAGTGACCCAGGATAGGGCCCGGGAACCCAGCCTCTAGAGGAAGAAAGTAAAAGTGTTAGTCGCTCAGTTGTGTCTGTCTCTTTGCGACCCCATGGACTGTAACCCGCTGGCTCCTCTGTCCATGGGATTCTCCAGGCAAGATTACTGGGATGGGTTGCCATTTCCTTCTCCAGGGGATCTTCCCGACCCAGGGATCGAAACCAGGTCTCCTGCATTGCAGGCAGATTCTCTACCATCTGAGCCACCAGGGAAGCCCCGTGGAAGAAAAAAGTGAATAGCAAAGGCCGTCCAAGAAACTGAGAAAAAATGGCCAAAAAACATGAGTTAAACAGAAAAACACGAGAGGAAGAAAGCCAGGGGAGGAGAGAATTTCAAAATCCTGAGTGAGCAGCAGTAGCAGCATCAACACAGCAGAGGGGTGCTGTAAGGTGAAGGCTGAAAGCTTTTGTAAAATGTGAGCCACAATGTTTGCTGTTGGCATGAGGGCAAGCACCGAGATGAGGATTGGTTTGGGACTGAAATCCCTCCCTGCACCCACTTCCACTCTGCCACCAACCCTGGCTGTGACCGAATGTCCCCAGCTTCACCATTGATGGAAAAAGGGTAACAACATGTGACTTGAAAGGTGTCTGTGCTGCTCAAGGGAGTAAAGGAAATGAGCAAATACTTTTGAAACTGTTCATTAGTTCTTCTAACACGTGGGCTATAGTCAAGGCTTTGGTTTTTCCAGTAGTCATGCATGGATGTGAGAGTAGGACTATAAAGAAAGCTGAGCACCGAAAAATTGATGCTTTTGAACTGTGGTGTTGGAAAACACTCTTGAGAGTCCCTTGGACTGCAAGGAGATCCAACCAGTCCATCCTAAAGGAAATCAGTCCTGAATATTCATTGGAAGGACTGATGCTGAAGCTGAAACTCCAATACTTGGCCATCTGATGCAAAGAACTGACTCATTTGAAAAGACCCCGGTGCTGGGAAAAATTGAAGGCAGGAGGAAAAGAGGATGACAGAGGATGAGATTGTTGGATGGCATCACCTCCAGGAGTTGGTGATGGACAGGGAGGCCTCGCGTGCTGCAGTCCCTGGGGTCACATAGAGTCGGAGACGACTGAGCGACTGAACTGAACTGAACTGACCTAAACACTAGGGTTATAGCTCATGTGAGAGATTTGGATAATAAACCACGGAACAGCTTCTGGTTTAGACTGTGACACTTTAGTGAAGGCTGGCTTTCCTCATCTCCAGTAAGGACATCTTGAAGCTTACCATGTGAAATTGCCTGAGTCGGTAAAAGGGGGCTCTGAAACGCTTCAACACACAGAGTGGGATGGAGTTTCGAGGCTTTGCGAGTCAGTGTTCTTGATCTGACTCTCCTTGGGGCAGCAGGTGCCCTGTATTTACTTCCACTTTGTGGTCTGTGCCCTTCCAGGACAACGTCAGGGTCTCATAGTCATCACACCCTTTCCAGTGACCGACACAGAAGAGACCCAAGATGTGGTGAATGGCTGGATACCAGGAGAGAGAAGAAAACACACGCTGGAAAAACATGAAATCAAGAATAAACCAAGGAGAGGAGTGTTCGGGCTGGAGGAGCTGGAATGGTTTCCCAACCAGAACTTTGAATGAAGGAAAAGATGGGACAGGCAGGGGGTGGAAAGTTAAAGGGCTTCCCCGGTGGCTCAGATGGTAAAGAATCTGCCTGCAATGCAGGAGAGCCGGGTTTGATCCCTGGGTCAGGAAGATCCCCTGGAGGAGGGCATGACAACCCACTCCAGTGTTCTTGCCTGGGGAATCCCATGGACTGAGGAGCCTGGAGGGCTACAGTCCATGCGGTTGCAGAGAGACAGACATGACTGGGTGACTAACGCATGCTTACACACGTACAGAGCAAAGTGTGAGCCCAAGCACCGGATACTGCAAATGCAGGAACATTGGTAGGTCCACCACGTTCTTTCTAGCTGATCACGAAAGATGCACACACGGAGTGCTTGCTATGCGCCAGACACATGCTGGATAATTTGCCTTCTCGTTAAAATGGAAAACACCCAAGTTCCAGGCACATCCCAGGATGGTAGGTAAGTGGGTGGGCTCTGGGTTCAAACCAAAGTGTGTTTTAACCCCAGTCCCGCCATCTATGAGAGTGTGACTCTGGGCAATTTAAGGAATTTCCTGGAGCCTCTGGTTCCTTGTCTACCCAGTGGAGGGAACAGCACGTCTTCAGGAGTACAGGATGATTAAACGATGTGATGATCAGGACGTGCCCAGCACTGAACTTAAGAGATGCTCAAGCAATGTGACTCCTGCCCCTTTCATTGCAGCCCAGTGACCCTGGGCAGCCCTAGGGCATATTGAGGTCCTCCTGGGTTCATGTTTGCTCTCGAATAGTATGTGCTGTGGGAAAGCAAGGTACCATGCCCACACCAAGATGGAGAGCTTTCTTTTCCTCCCAACTCAGGTCTTTTTATTTATTCATTTGGCTGCACCAAGTCTCAGGTGCAGCACACAGGATCTTTGATCTTTGCTGTAGCATGCAGGGTCTTTAGTTGTGTCAAGCAGAATCTTTTTTTTTTTTTTAGTCGCAGCATGTGGGATCTAGTTCCCTGACCAGGGATGGTACCTGAGCCCCTACATTGGGAGTGAGGAGTCTCAGCCAGTGGACTGGCAGGGAAGTCCCCCAAGCCAGGTCTTTATGGGAACCTTCAAATAGTACAACATTTCAGCCCCTCGGCTCCTTCCCTACCTCTATTTTTATCTCTTCTCATGTTCCTAGGATGCAGCTTCTTGCTGTGTCGACAGACACGAGGCTGGGTTGGGAGCAATCAGAGACAGATGGGAAGGACCTCCTGGAAGAATCCTGGCAGGAGGAGCTGGGAGGACGGTGCGTTCTGTGGCTCCACTGTGCTCCGTGGCCCGACTCCAAAGCCCTCGTCCATACGGGAGAGCAGAATCTCTCCCTGCATCTGGGTCAGCCGCACCGAGATACCCACCCAATGGAGAAAAGTACTTTCAAGCAAATATGCTCTTCTATTTGAAAAAATGCTTACACATTTTATACTCCACTCCAAACAGATCAAAGCCCATTCTTCACATCAAGGTAATATTTGTAAATCACCTATTTTTTTTCCACAAAAATCTACACATAAGATGGATGCCCCAAGCATTAAACCACACAAAATATTTCTATTCCTGAACTTCAAGCACTGCTCGGAACACGTCCATCTCTTCCAGGTGAAATGTGGACTTCAGCTGGGAAACATGAGTAGATCCAAACTTCAAATTATGAGACTAAAACTGAGAGTTTGGAAATTGATTCTTTTTGGACTTCATTCTCCACTTATCTTCATCAACGTTGCTTATTTAATCCTCACAAACCAATAAGAGGAGAAGGAAGAACAAGTTTGCTATTATTTCCATTCCAGAGGTGAAGGGACTGTTATGCAGGAAATTGGCATGATTTGGTTGCAGCCTCCCAGGTTGCCACAGCGGATTTCAGTCTCGGGAAGAAGATTCTCCTAACAGCCGAACGTGAGAGCGGCATGGCATGTGCTACAACAGAGGGGGTTGCAAGGTCTGATGGGAACACCAGGAGGGCAGTCAATGCAGCCTGGAGATGCAGGGAGGACCTGGGCTTTGCTTAGACAAGACAGTCATGACTGTGAAAGAGGACTTACTGCAAATTCAAGTCCTAAATGGACCAGCCGAACACAGGATGCTATAGACTGAATGTTTGTTCCCCCCAAAACCCCTGTGTTGAAACTTAATTTCCAAAATGATGGTGTTTGGAGGTGAGGGCTTCAGGGGGTGATTAGATAATGGAGATGAAACCATCATGAGTGGGATTAGTGCCATTATAAGAGAGACCCTGGAGAGCTCCCTTCCTTTCCATGATGTGAGGAGACAGGGAGAAGACAGTTGTCTGTGAACCAGGAAGCTGGTTCCCACCAGACACTGCATCAGCAGGTGCCTTGATCTTAGCTGGCCTGGACCCCAGAACTGTGAGAAATCCATTTCTGTTGTTTATAAGCCAAAGAAACAGTCCACAGTATCCTGCTATGGACTAAGACACTGGGCCAGCCATTGAATGGGATGACAGCTAGACAAACCCGAAGATGATCTTGTTGGTGATAAAAGCTCAGAAGCAAACAAACAGGACTCCAGCATATTAGGAAAAAGCTCTGTCCACCTTTCTCAGAAAGAAAAGAAAATCAACCAGAGAGCTACTCCCTTCACGCGATGCAAACACCACTTAAATGAGTCTTAGTGAAGTGTGAAGTGAGTGTTAGTCACTCAGTTGTGTCCAACTCTTTGCGACCTCATGGTCTGTAACCTCTCTCCATGGGATTTCCCAGGCAAGAATACTGGAGTGGGCTGCCATTTCTTGTCCAGTGATCTTCCTGACCCAGGGGGTCGAACCCGGGTCTCCTGCCTCACAGGTGGATTCTTGACCATCTGAGCCACCAAAGAACAGGGCTAATGAGCAGAAATTCTCCAAGGTCCAGAAATCCCAGTCTTGACCCCCAGCCCCTCCCAACTCCCAGTAGGAAAGTTCCCTAGACCTCATCATCTGGCCATCGAGTAGGCACTGCAGTGAACGCCTATTTGCTGAGTGGCTGTCTCCCCACATCACTCCTAGAAAGGATTGGGAGGAGATTTTTCTGGTCCAGGGACACCCTGGGGACAGGGACAGATACTGTCGTGCCAGGGCTAACACCCACTTTTGAGCAGTCACCCCATCTCACCAGAGTATGCGTAGCTCTGCCTCGTGAGGATAATTTACCAAACTGGAAATTGATGAGTGGCCAAAAGCCCTGAAGGAACAAATTCTCATTTCCTACAGAGCAGATTGAATGCCTGGATTTCTCGTCTGCAAATAAACGTGGCGTAGTATCCCACACAACCCCAGGAGTCAGTTCGCCTTGCAGCATTAAGAAAGGATGAGATGGCCCCGCTAAGTGGGCAGATGGCTCTACCTGGTGAGCACGTGAATGTGTAGCCAAAATTCTGCCTCTGTACACTGGTGGCAAATTGAATCTCAGAGACAGAGGCTTGGTTGAAGTAGAAAAGCATATATATTGCTTTGCCAGGTAAAGGAGACCAGAGTGGGGTAATGCTCTCAAAACTGTGTGTCCTGACCTATAGCAGGTAGTGAGGAGTTTTACAGTAATGGTTCAGAGAGGGTGACCACTATCGTGGATCGTGATGTTTTCATGAAGATATAAGTGGGAGTCAGCATCATCCACCTTCTCGTTCCAAATGGTCTGGGGTCTACATGCTTCTGGGCTGCATACTGTTAACTTCATGTTAACATCACTTCATGGCAAATAGATGGGGAAACAATGGAAACAGTGACAGACTTTATTTGGGGGGGGCTCCAAAATCACTGCAGATGGTGACTGCAGCTATGAAATTAAAAGACGCTTGCTCCTTGGAAGAAAAGCTATGACCAACCTAGCCAGCATATTAAAAAGCAGAGACATTACTTTGCAGACAAAGGTCTGTCTAGGCAAAGCCATGGTTTTTCCAGTAGTCATGTATGGATGTGAGAGTTGGATCATAAAGAAAGCTGTGTGCCGAAGAATTGATGCTTTTGAACTGTGGTGTTAGAGAAGACTCTTGAGAGTCCCTTGGACTGCAAGGAGATCCAACCAGTCCATCCTAAAGGAAATCAGTCCTGAATATCCATTGGAAGGACTGATGCTGAAGCTGAAACTTTGGCCACCTGACGCATTGGAAAAGACCCTGATGCTGGGAAAGATTGAAGGCAGGAGGAGAAGGGGACAACAGAGGATGAAATGGTTGGATGGCATCACTGATTTGACGGACATGAGCTTGAGCAAGCTCCAGGAGTTGGTGATGGACAGGAAAGGCTGGCGTGCTGCAGTCCATGGGGTCGCAAAGAGTTGGACATGACTGAGTGACTGAACCAACTAACTGTTAACTTCTCCCACCTGATGGGAGTTTCAGTATCTGCAAAACTGCTCAAAGATATTGTTATGTGTATCCCTTGACGGGGAGCCAGGACTCTGCCCAAGGCTGCATTATTGTTCCTTGCCTGCTTCTCCCTTGTTTTTGCATCCTCTTCCTTCCCTGATTAGCAACTGTTTGAACCTGCCCTTTGGGTATCAGAGAAGGTCATGGAGGCGGAATGAAACCTATTTCCTGCAAGCAAAAAAAAAAATCCCCAAAACCAGGAGACACAGAAAGCCTTTTGTGCCCAGGAGCCTCACAGAGTCCTGCTCAGTTTCACCCCCACTTTGCAGGGAGATGGTGCTGCTAGCTGAGGGGACCCTACCTCCAGAATAAGGTCTTGTGACAGGAGTGTGTGGCTGGCTTTTCAGGAGATGCCCCTGACTGAGGCTGCAGACCCTGTAATTTGTCTACTCAGCATCCGTGTGCTGCCTACCGGTGTACGTGAGTGCTAAGTCTCTTCAGTCGTGTCCAACACTTTGTGACCCCATGGACTG
The DNA here is from genome assembly GCF_033118175.1 of Dama dama. Classification (NCBI taxonomy): domain Eukaryota; kingdom Metazoa; phylum Chordata; class Mammalia; order Artiodactyla; family Cervidae; genus Dama; species Dama dama. Next base: position 4,965,760 of record NC_083701.1, on the reverse strand, counting down.
TAGCCCACCATGCTTCTCAGCCCATGGGATTCTCCAGGCAAGAATACAGGGTGGGTTGCCATGCCTTCTTCCAGAGGATCTTCCTGACCCAGGGATCGAACCCAAGTCCCTTATATCTCCTGCATTGGCAGGTGGATTTTTTTATCACTTGTGCCACTTGGGAAGCCCTGTGCTACCTACCTGCTGCTGCTGCTAAGTCGCTTCGGTTGTGTCTGACTCCTTGCAACCCCATAGATGGCAGCCCACCAGGCTCCCCCGTCCCTGGGATTCTCCAGGCAAGAACACTGGAGTGGGTTGCCACTTCTTTCTCCAATGCATGAAAGTGAAAAGTGAAAGTGAAGTTGCTCAGTCACGTCTGACTCTTAGCCACCCCATGGACTGCAGCCCACCAGGCTCCCCCGCCCCTGGGATTCTCCAGGCAAGAACACTGGAGTGGGGTGCCATTTCCTTCTCCAGTGCTACCTGCCTACCTAGCCCTAAATTATCTGGGGAAAGCACAGAACAGTTGAAAAGAATTCTCCATACTCCTTGTAGTGGGTTGGTCATATGACTTGGCTCTGGCCAATGAAAACCCTCTAATAAAAGGGAGAAACCACAACAGAAGGAATCCCGCCTCCTATGCCTTTTCCTGTCTAACTACCTAAAAAGCAGGCGCCATCCTGAAACCATAGGAAGAAAAGCTAAAAGGAAAGGAATGTTCTGGGTTCTGGATGACCAGCCCTGGACAACCTACCTCCAGGTAAAAATTAGTCTGAATTTGTTTAAACCAGTTTTTAGCTCAGGCTGCTTTAATGAAGTACCATGGGCTCCGGGGCTTTAAATTTATTTTCTCACAATGATGGAGGTAGAACTCTGAGATCAAGTTGTTGGTGGGGTTAGTTTCTTCTGAGGATTGTCTCCTTGGTTTTGTCAACTGAAAAAATGCACAGCATGGGAGTTGTAAGTTAAGATTTATTGGGGGCACAGTGAGAACTATAGTCCAGGAGACAACACCTCAGATAGCTCTGAGAAACTGCTCTGAAGGGGGGTAGGGGAGGGTCAGTAGACATGTGATTTTGGTGAAGGGGGTGTACTTTCACTCAAGCACTTATTTTCACAGAAGATTTCTGCTGGACACAAGGAACAGAGGTCACCATGAAGGATTTTGGTACTTTTCTAGCTCTGAGGAGATACAAGAATTGGGCTCAGAAAATCTTCTCTGGAAAGTATCTATCTGAAGATCTGTTCTGCCATTTTCCCCAGAGCACAGAGTGCCTTGTTCCCCCTCTCCACCCTGAGCTCCTTTCAGGGGGTGTTGGAGGTCAGCAGCTGCAGCAGCTCATGATTTAATCTGTGTAGAGGCTGATGACAATTGCCAGTTTGTATTGTAGCTGGCAGGCTTCCCTTGTGGCTCAGACAGTAAAGAATCTGCTTGCAATGCAGGAGACCTGGGTTCAGTCCCTGGGTTGGGAAGATCCCCTGGAGAAGGAAATGGCAACCCACTCCAGTGTCCTTGCCTGGAGAATCCCACGGACAGAGGAGCCTGGTGGGCTAGTCCCTGGGGTCACAAAGAGTGGGACACGACTGAGTGACTAACCCTGAACACTGACTGTAGTTGGCACTTTGTAGTTGATGGTCATCCTTCCATGTGTGTCTTCTGTGTCTCAATTCATCTCTGTATAAGGACATCAGCCCTCCTAGATTAGGGCACACCCCAGTGACCTCTTGTCGCTTCCCTTGTGGCTCAACTGATAAAGAATCCGCCTGCAGTGTGGGAGACCTGGGTTCGATCCCTGGATTGGGAAGATCCCCTGGAGAAGGGAAAGGTTACCCACTCGAGTATTCTGGCCTGGAGAATTCCATAGACTGTGTAGTCCATGGGGTCACAAAGAGTCGGACATGACTGAGTGACTTTCACTTTCACCAGTGACCTCTATTTAATGACATTTCCTCTCATTGATGATTGGCTCCCCTCTCCAAGCCCTGAGACACTGGGAAGTTAGGGTTTCAACGCATATTTTGGGGAGATGCAATTCACCCTCCAGTACCACCCACTGTGGGGTTGTCTGTGATTGGCTGTATCCACACAGCTCTTTGCCGCATCATAGAACCAGGGCATCACACTGTCAGGTGCTGCTTTGTCCAGGGCAGGGAGCCATCCTGGGAGACGCAGGTGTGGGCACAGCCTGTAGGAGGAAAGGCCTGAGTGAGAAGGTGGACATGCTGCCCAGCAGAGCGCCTGTCTTATAAGCAGCTCTGCATGGGGGCAGTGGGTGCTGGGGCCACGTGGGTGGGTGACCACCTTCCAGGGCCAGTGGCCACTCAGCAGTCTGCTGGTGTAAGGTTTGTAACTGTCCACGTGGCCCTGATGCAGATTACCAGGCCCGGAAATTTGGCACCAATGGGAACAACTGCTATGAACATAACCCTTAACCCTTCACTAGTCCAGAGAATCATAGCCAGTGCTTCAATGGAGCCTGAGATGCCATGAGAAACAACGGCCGTGGCAAAGTGAGGGATCAGGGCTCAGGCCCTTGAGCCACATTCAGGCTCTGCTACTCGCTTACTCTGTGACCTTGAGCAATTAATAACCTTCTCTGTGCCCGAGTCCTCACCTCTGAAAAGGATGACTTCACCAGACTCGCCTCTTTGAGTTCCTGTAAGAAACAAGCAATTAACATTTACCAAGAGTGCCTGGCACGTTTCTTCAGGGTTTATTTTATTTTTATTCAAGTTCCAAAATTTTATCCAACACCACAGGTCCAAGGGCCAGCTGTTGCCTTATTCCCAGCTTCTGATTCCTCACTGTAAACGTCGAGTCAGCAGATGCATTCAACATATATTTATTAAGTGCCTTCTGTGTACCTAAGGTCTGTGCTGGGAGCGGAAGGCTGGTAACACATTTCTGCAATCCTGTAAGGGTGGTGGTAAGGATTCAGTGAAATTGGCGCTGGTGCTAAGCACAGTTTGAGTGGTTTCTGTTCCCCTCCACTGTGTCGCCGGTATGTTTTCCAGCAATCTGCGTGGATGGCCCGGTGGAGGGTGACCCAGAGCAGTGAGCCGACGGGAGACAGACAGAGACCCGATGTCAGGAGAGGCGGAAGGCCTGTGTCCACATGCAGAGAGCATAGGCTTGGTTCAGGCAGACGCCAGGTCTGAGTTTTTCCTCTGCATCTCTGTGCGAGGTCGGCAGTTTGCTCATGTTTCCTGCTGTTTGTCCTGTTCTGAAAGGTGGAGAAGATGAGGGCTGGGGTCTGCTCTGTACCCACCCGCCCACCCCCACTATGAGGCTTGAAGGCTGGCATGGCTGGCATCAGTTCTGATCGGTTTGTACAGTGTCACACCAGGACAAAACCTGACCATCCCTGGGGAACCCCATCACGGAACTTGGCACTCGCCCCTCAGCCAACTTCAGATCCTTCTTTTAAGATGAGGGATTAATTGTGGACGACAGCTCACAACACTGGCCCCGGCAGAAATAAATGCACTTTGACAAATGGCAGAAAGGCCTAGCTTTGGGTATTAAATGTTCTTCCTTATTTATGGAATTAGAGGCGGTTGGTAGATGAGAAGAAATTCCCTTAAAGACAGTCTTACCTGAATAAAGGACTTTCCACTCTTGAAATTTCAAGGATGATGATCATCTTGCTGGAAAACACAGTTTGTGGACAGGAGGCTTTGAAGTTAGATGCTGTGATTTGTGGTTCAATGACACCTCTCCTCCCTCCTGGTGAAAGGTAACCGTGTGCATGCAAGGACAGCAAGAGAAGCCCTGGAGCAGGTTTGAGAAACTAAAGTTATCTGCTCAGTGTGTTTCTTTGCACAAGTCAGACTTATTTACCATTCGGACACTTACTAACTTGCTGTGTGATTGTGGGGCTGTTGTTCATTCCTCTCTGGTTTTTGTGTCTTGAGGACAATGTGGCTTGAATAGATATCATCTAAGAGTAAGAAGGAACCTTAGGAAAACTCTAGTCCAGTTTCTGACCTTACTGATGAGTTTGATGGAGAGAAAAGGGTTTACCTTGTGATTCCAGAAGTCTTTGGGCTTTAAATTCTAAACATCTCACACAACCCAGCAGAAAGTGCCAACGTTAGACACACAGACAGCTTAACCCAGCAGATTGAGACTTTTCCTCGGCCATGCCTGCCAATGATGAAGATGGAGGCCAGATGAAGTGCTGCTTCAAAGCGTGTTCATTCCCATCCATTATGTCTCTGTCAGGCCATGCCAGGTGAGAGAAGAGATAATGCAGTCGAATCTGATTCCCTACACAACTGATAAAGACTCTGGTGCCAGGGGCATGGGTGGGGAGTGTTTCCATCTTCCCCAGCCAGACAGCTCCATGACTCTTGAGTGGGAGATATATTCTCTTCTGGGTTGATTAATAAACCCAACTTTGATTCTACCTCTTGAAATGGCTGTTTGGGCACAAGAGTAGAAAATAATGGGGCTCAAGAGAGAGAACCCTGATATCAGGAGTCTAGTATCTGTCAGACAAAGGGGACTGTGGAGCTGAGAGGGGACACATGTGTCCCCGCGTCCCCCAGCTCCTCTGTATGTGGAAATATCTTCATGCCTTTGGGGTCAAACTAATTGTTTTTTCCCATATTGTTCATAAGTCCCTTCGTTCTGCCTGATCCTCCAATGCTCCTACTCATCGGGCTTCCAAGCTCTGTATTCTTGTCTTCCATTGGGAAGGGGAGGGGTCATAGATCCTCTCTGGAGGCCCTAACGAGTATGTGACAATGCAGATCACAGATGCAGGGGTCTCAAATCCCTTAGTCTATGCTGGCGGGTTCAAGTTACTCCAGTATCTTCTCTACCGTATGTACTTGCAAATCTACCTCTTTAATCTAGAACTTTCCTCACACATCACCCTTCTGTAAGCCAGAACACCCTCTTCCATCAATACAGTAGGGACATAATTAGGCCACCTGTGCACCCCATTAGCATTTAGTCTGAAATGAAATGCCCCAGGGAAAGGGTGACGGTGTATGACCAAGGGTCCTACAGGTATCTTGGAGAACTCTGATCAGGGTCTTCAGTGCTGAAGATCAGGCTCCTAGAAGAGGAACTGTATTTGTCATTTTCACCTAAAAGAGCAGAATAAGGGATGGAATTTTGTGTGGCAGCCTATCTTAGGTGAATAGGAAGGGAAGATTCCTCAGTGAGAGCTGTCCCAAAAGAGAAGTTCAAAATGTGGTAAGATTCAAGGATCTGCTCTTGGCTTCTAGGGTTTATTTTGGAGACAAGCTCTTGGTTGTCAATCATGTATTTCCAAACTCGGAGTCTGATAGGTATGCCTTGGAAAATAGAATGCCCACATCTATTGCAGTCCTTAGTGGAACATTTCCTTGGGTTACAAGTATGTGTGCTGTTTCAGAACAGTGTACTGCCTCCACTCTCCCATGGAGCTCAGGGGGATGGAATCTACCCCACAAAATGTCTCGTTAGAAAATATGCTCATGGCACCAGCACCTGCTTCTCCTGGAGTTCTTACTTGGTGCTCTTTCTCTCTCTCTCTCTCTTTCCCTCTCTCTCTCTCTTTCTTTCCTTCTCTCTCTCTCTCTCTCTCTCTCTCTCTCTCTGTCTCTCTCTCAACAGAACAGAGGTCTGGGTAAAAGCCAAAGGTTTGGGGTCAAAGAGATCCCAAACCTTTACATATCTGTTTAATTTGAAGTCATTTCCAAGAACTTGTCCTTTTCTGCCACTGCTTATTCTATAAACCCTTCATTCATGTATGTGAAACAGTCACCAAAGCCCTCTCCATGATTTAGAACTGAGATTCAGTCTCAAAATGTAGGCTCAAAGTTGGTAGACGTGAGAACAATGGAGAAACAGACATATTGAGCAAGTCAGGGAAGGAAAAGAAAATGTTTTATCCTCACGGTGAAATTCACAAATCATCATCATTGACTTTCCTTCAGCCACAAGTGTGCTAATTACTACTGTTGATATCTATTTGCTTATTATAACTATTTGCAAGCTCCTTGAAGGTGTTTAATTTGATTGACTCTTCCTCTGCCCCTGATGGTTGTGATGCTCTATTTACCTGAGACTAATAAAATCAAGTTCTTGTGAAAATAGGAACTAATGGGAAAAGTCAAGGGCTTTACAGGCATCCTTCAGAGGTGTTAACAACCATCGGATGTGGGGAGAGAAGGAACTGGGTTTAAAATTTAAAAGTTATTAAAAATACTTAACTCTCAATTTTTGCACCTATAACATTATACTGAGTACCTATTTTGGAGCTTCCCAGGTGGCTCAGTGGTGAAGAATCCTCCTGCCAATGCAAGATTCCTGGGTTAGGAAGATTCCCTGCAGAAGGAAATGACAATCTTCCCCAGTATTCTTGCCTGGAGAATCCCATGGACAGAGGGGCCTGGCAGGTTACAGTTCATAGAGTCATAAAGAGTCAGACATGACTGAGCACACATGCACCTATTGTTAGGATTTATTGACGATTAAATGTGATCATATATTTGAAGTGCTTGGCATATTATCCAACATGTAGTACTTTGTCACATGAATGCTGGTTATTTATTCATATTTGGTGCTACTGATTTTATTACTCAGATGAGACAAGTTGTTTCTAAAATTGTATAGGAATGTCAAGGACCTAAAATAGCCAAAGCAATCTTGAAGAAAAGTCTAAAACACTCACACTACGTGATATCACAACTTAATAGACATCTACAGGATCCAAGAGAGTGTGGCACTGGTGTAACACTAGACAAATAGATGAATAGGGTCAAAGGAATAGAGTAAATCACATATAGCATCTGTTGTTTGACATTTCAATGAAGAGAAGAATAAATTTTCAACAAATGGGGCAGGAAGAATTGGATAAATATAAGAAAAATTAACACACAGCTAGAATATGGTGGGACCAAGGTCTAAAGAAAAAGTTTTAACCTTCAAAATCTGAATTTAACACTTGCCTACACTGCCATTCCAGCATGGTGATCTGCAAAGGGTTCTAATTGAAAAGCTAGCCATCTTTGTCAAGCTGCCTTCTCAAGCTGTTTTCAAGGAGTGAAGGATAAGGTGAGATGATTTCTAAGATTGCTACAGATTTGGGGAATCTGTCCCTAAATGGTAGACCAACAATTGGACCCCTGGCCTTCCTGGGCACATCACTGTTCACTCCCCTGACTTTCCTCCCAAAGGAAATCTTGACCCTATGGACAGGGAATGAGGGATCCCTTGGGACCCCAAGAAGCCCATTGTCATTGCAGAATACAGACAGATCCAAACATATCTCAAGGGCTTGGCAATGCACTTTCTCGCTTTGCTCCCTGAAATTGATTAGACTAATTTTTTAAACTCCAGAAGCGTTTGCAGGATATAGCCTTTCTCCAAAGTCATCAGAACACCTCTCCGTGCAGGTGAAAGTTACAGTGTTAGTGCTCCGTCGTGTCTGACTTTGTGACCCCATGAGTTGTAGCCCGCCAGGCTCCTCTGTCCATGGAATTCTCCAGGCAGGAATACTGGAGTGGGTTGCCATTCCCTTCTCCAGAGGATCTTCCCGACCCAGGGATGGGACACACATCTCCTGTAGTGCCAGGCAGTGGCAGGTGGATTCTTTGTGCAGCTGAGCCACCAGGGACCCCTCCATATAGAATAGCTTACATCCGCTAATCCCAGACTCCCACCCCATCCCTCTCCCACCCCTTGGCAACCACAGTCTCTTCTCTATGTCTGCGAGTCAGTTCCTGTTTGGTGGATAAGGCCCTTTGTGTCATATCTTAGATTCACCTTATAAGTGATATTATACGGTATTTGTCGTCCTCACTCTGACTAATTTCACTTAGTATGATAATTTCTAGGTCCACCCACCTTGCTGTAAATAGCATTATTTCATTTTTTATGACCAAGTAGCATTCCATTGTACCATTGTACATTTCATACGCACCATATCTTCTTTATCCATTTATCTGTTGATGGACATTTAGATTGTTTCCATGTCCTGGCTATTGCGAATAGTGCTGCAATGAACAGTGGGGTGTCTGTACCTTTTTGAATTAGAGTTTTGTCCAGGTACTATGCCCAGGAGTGGGATTGCAGGATCATATTATAGCTCTGTTTTTAGTTTCTTAAGGAACTGCCATCCTGCTCTGCATAGTGGCTGCCCCAGTTTACATCCTCACTGACAGTGTGGGAGGATTCCCTTTTCTCCACACCCTCTCCAGCATTTGTTATCTGTAGACTTTTTAATGACGGCCATTCTGACCAAGGTGAGGTGGTACCTCATTCTAGTTTTGATCTTCATTTTCTCTAATATTAGCAACTTTGAACATCTTCTCATGTGCTTATTGGCTATCTGTTTAAGATACTGGAGGTTTTAGGCAAGGGTAACAATGATGGTCTATGTTGTAAGATGAGACTGAAATCTGCCTCTCAGAGGGAATCAACAAATGCTTGTTGAATGTATAAATATGCATAAACGGTATAAACACCAATAATGTGGGAGAAACGGATAGTGAATTGATTAGCGTGTTGTTTTTTGTTTTGTTTTTTTTTCTAAGATGGGATTTCAGGGGGATTTTGCTTTTCCTATTATGCATTTCTGTATCTTACAAATATTTAAATCAGTACATTTTGTCTTTTCTGAGAGGAAATAAAGTTTATTTTGTTTTCCTTTCTAAAAGTAAAATCTCTGCAGACAATGCCTTCTTTAGACAATAGGAATAAATTGCAAAGGAAATTGCCCTAATGTGACCCAGACTGGGACTGGGCAAGCTTTAGACATAAATAGAAAGGTCTTTTGATGATGCAATTTTAAAAGTGTCCTTGACATTCTTGAAGGTTTTAGCAGCCCCAAAGAAAAGAAAAAAACATAGAATCATGTTGCTGAAAAAGATCTTAACAGTTCAAACAATCCAACTTGCATATTTTACCACTGTAGGAAATAAAACTCTGAGAAACAGATATTTCATAGAGAAATCCACTCAAAAATCAACATTAATAACCCATTAGACATTGAATTTTTTAAAAGACTCAATCACTGAAAGAAACAAAATTTAAGTTAACTAAGAATAAATCTAAACAAATGTGTGCAAGTTCATCACAAAGAAGATAAGACAAAATATTTAAAACATAAAATGACCTGCACTAATGAAGATCTATATACCATGGTTAAGGATGGGAAGGACCTACAAAGTGGACTGACATACAGTAGTTGATCCAGTTATCCTAGTTCAAGTGAATTCCTTAGAAATATGTCATTTTTTCCCCACATGGTAAGCCTGGTTTTGCTGTTGTTTTGCTGTTGTTCAGTCACTAAGTCCAACTCTGTGACCCCATGGACTGCAGCATGCCAGGCTCCTCTGTCCTTCACTATCTCCCAGAGTTTGCTCAAATTTATGTCCATTGAATTGGTGATGCTATCTTACTACTTCATCCTCTACCACTCCCTTCTCCTCCTGCCTTCAATCTTTCCCAGCATCAGGGTCTTTTCCAAAGAGTCGACTCTCCACATCAGGTGGCCAAAGTATTGGAGTTTCAACTTCAACATCTGTTCTTCCAGTGAATTGTTTTTCCAGGCCAAATCCTGACCAGTTTTGGTTGATTAGTGGCTTGGTTTTTCTTTGTAACATCAATTTTTTTTTTGCACTATAACTTACATTAAAATGCATCTTATTTTCAAGGGTACAGTTTGACAAACATCTAAGTCAAGGTAAACAGCACCCCAACCAAGGCTTAGAACCTTTCCATTACTCGGAAAAGTCTCACAGAGCTTTTCAGGAACTTGGCAAACTGATCTTAAAATAGATCCAGTAGAGTAAAAGGTCAAGGATAACATAGACAATTTTGAGGAATAACAAGGGGAAGGATTTTTTTTTTATCTTGAAGATATAAAGATTAATTTTAAAACCACAATAACTAAGACCTAAGTAAACAGTCCAAAGGCATGGTTACAAGTTCCAGAAATAGACACACTCAGATATGAAATCTCTCTATATTTTCCAAACTCTATCTACCAAAAATGGCATCTCCAGCCAGTTGTTGGAAGACGGCCATGTCAATTCGTGTACAGATTGCTTGTGGCTGCTCTCCTGTGCTGACGGCAGAGCTGAGCAGAGACCACATGGCCCACAAAGCCTAAGTAAAGTCTGGCCCCATCTAGACAGGCATTTACTCTCTGGCCCTTTCAAGACATTTGCTGAATTCTGAAGCTGCATGATAGGGGAGGCTAAAATGTTAAAATTATCTGTATTTCATACAAATTCTCATAATCATCAAAATTTTAAATTCTTTAACTCTTTTTACTCCTCTCGTCTTTTGCATGGCTTTTAGAAATTTCTGTTCTACACATGTCTGCTAAATTTGGGCTCTTCATCTCATGCCACATTTCCTAGTTTAATAAGGAATCACTTTCTTCTGCCTTCGGTATTTAGAGCAGATCTGCTGATATTAAATTATCGCTCATTTCTTTCAGAAGTAATTTTGTTTCACCTTCATCTTTGAAGTTACTTTTGCTAGATATAGAATTACAGGATGAATTTGTTAGCATTCTAGTGGTTGCCCCCTGACTTACTACAAATCCAATACAAATCAGTTTTCTCATAATGGTAGGACCTTGGAATAGTATATTTGTTAGCATTCTAGTGGTTACCCCCTGACTTACTGCAAATCCAATACAAATCGGTTTTCTCATAATGGTAGGACCTTGGAATAGTCTAATTACCACCTTTATTCTTTGTTGTTGTTTTTTTTTTAGATTACAATATATCAAGGATCCACATTCTAATCACTGAGTAATCACTAAAAGAATAATAACAGGTGTATAACTAATTTCAGAGAAAAAAGAAAGCAACTTTTTAAATCTAAAAGGCAAAAAATTACAAAGAACAGAAATAGGAGCATAGAATAAGTAGATGACTCAAATAGAGCACAAATAGGAAGGTTGATAGACCCCCACTTTTATTATTAATGCTTGCTTTAATTGTGAATGGAATAAATATTCACTTAAAACACTGAGATTTTCAGAGTAGATGTAAAAGAAAATACAATAATACTTTTGCAGACAGGGGTCATGCCTTTATAATAAGGATATAGAAACACACAAAGCAAAGGATGAAATGTGTATATCATGTGACTACTAACCCTAAGAAAACTGGTTTAGCTATACTAAGGCAGACTTTAAGGCAAAAACATTACTAAAGAAAAAAAAAAGACATTTCCTTAATGAAAAAGGAGCCAAATCACCTGGAAGGAATAACAATTCCAAGGCTGTATATAGCTTCAAAACACATACAGCAAAAATTGACAGAACCTGAAGGAGAAGTAAAGAAATTCACAAGGAAATTAGCAATTTTATCACATTCCTTACAATAGTTGCTAGATCATACAGGAAAAAAACCTATACAGACAAAGAAAATCAGAGCAACAAACAAATTATTTCATGTCATGAACCCTGCATCTTCCAAATTATACATTCTTCTCAAGTGTACATGGCCACTTTCCAAAACTTACCATATGATGGATTGAAAAGCAAGCCTTTACAAAATTCAAATGATTGTGATTATTCTTATAAATTCTTGTTGTTTAGTCACTAAGTCATGTCCGATTCTGTGCAACCCCATGGACTGTGGCCCACCAGGCTCCTCTGTCAAGAGATCGCCCAGGCAAGAATACTGGAGTGGGTTGCCATTTCCTTCTCCAGGGGATCTTCTTGACCCAGGGATCAAACCTATGTCTCCTGCATCGGCCGCTGGATTCTTTACCACTGAGTTACCAGGGAAGCCCCTTATTATATTATCACAGTCAAATTAAGCTAGAAATATATATAGCAAAAGATAAATTTTAAATCACCAAACTATAAGTTAAGCAGTATGCTTTTAAATAATGCATCTCAAAGAAAAAATATCACAACAAAAAGCAGAAAGGTTTTGAACTGAACATTGAAGAGACAAGGTAGCAAAACTTCTGCAAGAGAGCTAAAGCAGTCCCTGGAGAGAAATGTACAGCCTCAAGTTCACATAATATTAGAAAGGGAGTGAAGGTAAAAATTAATTTGATTCCATCTCAAAAAATTGGAAAAAATGAAAAGGAAGCATATAAGAAATAAATAGTAAAAATAGAAACTGATAGAATTAGAAAAATGTAAAATAGAGAAGTTCATCAAAACCAAAAACTGATTCTTTTGAAAATATCAATAGAATTGCTAATTCCCTAACAATACCATCAAAAAAGCGTGAGCGAATGAAAATGTTTTACCAAGGTCAAGAAGTAAAAGGGAGAAATAATGATCTTCGTACATCATTGATGGGAAAGTAAATTGGGAAAACTACTTTGAAGAGCAGTTTGGTAATATAATACAGATTTTGATGATTCTGTCCTGTATGCAGGCATCATGGGGATATGGTGTCAGGCAGTGGTTCTGAAAGCTGGATGTACCTTAGAATTGCCTAGCAAGCTAAAAATCAAATTAAACCAAGAAGATTAATGAAATTGGAATGTCTAGGGGTTGAGTGTGCATTCATTCTCCCTTCTTTTAAATTCTCTCATTTTACAATTCTTTTAAATGTATAGCCAGAGTTGAGATACACTGCCCAGGGGAAATACATATAAATGTTCATGGGAGAGAAGAATGTTCTCTGTACTATCCATAAGAGAGATAAAAAAGAACCTGTATCAATATTTATCAGCAGAAACCTTAATAATAAATTTGGAAATGTTCAGTATTGGCATACCAGACAATGTTTGAATGAATGCCTAAATACATTACATGGATGAATCTCACAAAGGTGGTAGGAAGAACAATTGCATTATGATAAGGCCAATATGATACCAATTTTGGAAAGGTGAAAAAAAACACAAAAAAACTATATGTTTGAAAGTCAAAGGAGCATGGCAGTTAAGGGCACAGAATCTGGTTGTCTGGTTCAGACACCAGCCTCCCAGAGACAAGCATGACCTTAGCCACCACAAGATTTCTGTGTGCCTCGCGGCTCCCCTTATAAAAGGAGGATGCTCCCACTCACACCTCGAAGGACTGCGGTGAGGGTTGGAAAAGTTGGCAGGTGTGAAGGGCCTGGCATGGAGCATGTGATGGGGAGCTGTCTGTTGTTACTCTGTCACAGCACAGACCTCAGCTGTACTTGCAGTGTTTCTGGCCTGGCAAGATGTTAGAACAGAGTAGAACTGGATGGTGAGTGTACACCTGTTTTTATGCTAGTTTATGTTCTTTCCCACGCACTTAAAATAGTTAAAACAAGAAAAGGAATCTGAAGCCCAGAGGCCAAGGTCGCTCAGCTGCTCAGAGAAATCCAGAAGTCGTCTGGCGCCAAAGATCTTGCCCCTAATTTAGCCAATATGATACAAGAAATTAAACTGAGTGTGTGTGTAGAAATCGTTTCTATTCCAGCCACTAAAAATTGGCCTGCCGAAGCCATGGTTTCCAAAGTCTATTGTAATTCTTTAATTAGTTTTTTTGTTGTTGTGTTAGGTTATGCTTTTATAATACTTGGCTTATCTCTCCTCCATTGACTTATGACTAGAAAGTTGCATGGTACAAAAGAAAGAAAAATAACCACCCCCATGGCTTCCTATCTCACTGAGAATAGAATGCAAAAAAAAAAAAAAAAACACTTTCCAAGGGTAAAGTATCTGGCCCCTGAATGCATTTCTCTCGTTGTCTCCTACAGCCCTCTCCTCTGTTCTTCTGCTCAGACCATAGTCACGACAATTTCCGCCCCCCCCCTTTCTAATCTCCCAAGTATCCTCCCATCTCAGAGTCCTGGGGCTTGCTCTGCCAGGACCCCTTCCCACAGGCTGCTCTGTAGCCTTCTCCCTCCCTCCCTCCCTCCCTTCCAGTCTGTGCCCAGCGGAGGAGCGCCTGAGCATCAGTCTAAAATAGGCGTTCCCCACCATTGCTCTCCACCCAGCCTGGTTTATTTGTCCTCGTGGCTTTCTCAGACCAGCCCCCAACATGCACAAGACCAGGGCATGGATGCAGAGAGAAGCCCAATAATAATAAATCCAATTATTTACAAGCTACAAGCCAAGCTTGGCAAGCTGTGAGTAACATGTTTTCTAATATCCCTACATTGACAAACATGCAGTCATAACCATCTACCAAGCTATTTGAATTTAGATTTTTCAGACTCCTCCGAGACCTGTACTGAAAAGCAAGGAGGGTGGCCCTCTGATTCCCAGACTCTGTCTCACTCCCTTCTTTTCTACCTCGGCTCATAGAGACCAAGGGAAATGGCCAAGGGGCCATTTCCCCTGCTGATTTTCAACGGCCCTGTGTCTTTCCTCCTGCAGTTCACAAGGAAAGGGGGTCTGATTTTCTCGGCGTGGGCAGAGTCTTTCAAGTTATCAGCTCACACACACATACGGCTGCCCATCAAATGGCTCAGCGCCTGGGGTCGCAGGCAGAGACAGTCACAATAAAAGAAGTCAGATGCACAGGCAGACTGACACGCCTGGTGCAAATCTGTAGCTCAAAGACGTGAAAGTGCTGGTCCTTATCATACAATCATGATGGACTGTATCAGGCTGCAGCCCAGATATGGCGGAGGGCTTTAAAAACACGGGATCTAAAATCGCTCGGCTCAGGGTCAAATCCCGGCTCTGTCACTTAGCAGCTCTGTGCCTTTGAACAAGGTACAGAATCGTCCTCTGGCGGCTCCAGAGGGCATTTGAGGTGACTGCTTGAGTTAGTGCAAGTGAGCAGAACAGGGTCAGGCAGTTATTAAACTTCCAACCGGTGTTAGGCATTAGATTGTCCTAGCCTTGAAAGTAGTCCTCTCTCTAACCCTCCACCAAATCCTCGTGGTTTATAATAGAATCAAGGACGAATAGACAAATTAGATATCTCCTTGAAAATAAGTTCTGAGATGTAGGCTTTATATTTCATAAGATTTCAGAGAAAGAAAAGGAAAGTAAGCACTGAAATCAACTAGAAAATCTTCCTGGAGGATGTGGGACCCGAGTACAGAGGATGGGGATGTTTGGCTGGGGAAGGACTTCCCAGAAACTCTGCTTTGTTAATAAGGGTTGAGTGTCCTAAGGGCAGTATTGTTTTTAATATTTATATTGGAGGATAGTTGATTTACAATGCTGTTGCTGCCAGGTGTATGGCAAAGTGATCCAGTTATAAGTGTTCAGTTAAGTCGTGTCCAGCTCTCTGCCACCCTGTGGACGGTAGCCACCAGGCTCCTCTGCCCTCCACTGTCTCCCAAGGTTTGCTCAAATTCGTGTCCACTAAGTCAGTTATGCTATCTAACCATCTCGTTCTCTGTCATCCCCTTCTCCTCTTCCCCTCAATCTTTCCCAGCATCAGAGTCTTTTCCAGTGAGTCAGCTCTTCACACTAGGTGGCCAAAAGTATTGGAGCTTTAGGTTCAGCATCAGTCCTTCCAATGAATATTCAGGACTGATTTCCTTTAGGGTTGACTGGTTTGATCTTGCAGTCCAAGGGACTCTCAAGAGTCTTCTCTAGCACCACAAGTGTACATTTACATATTCTTTTTCAGATTCTTTTCCCATAAAGTTTATTATAGAATATTGAGTAGAGTTCCCTATGCTATGCAGTAGGATCTTGTTGATAATTTATTTTATGTGTATTTGTTGTGTATATGTTAATCCCAACTTCCTAATTTATCCCTCTCCCCCACATTTCCCCTCTGGGAACCATAAGTTTGTTTTCTAAGTCTGTGAGTCTATTTCTGTTTTGCAAAGAAGTTCATTTGTATCATTTTTTAAAATTCTGCATATAAGTGATATCATATGATATTTGTCTTTCTCTGTATGACTTCACTTAGTATGATAATCTCCAGATCCATCCATGTTGCTACAAATTGCTTTATTTCATTCTTTTTTATGACCGAGTAGTATTCCATTGTATATATGTGCTACATCTTCTTTATCCACTCATCTGTCAATGGACATTTATGTTGCTTCCATATCCTGGGCACTTGCCCCAGGGCCCACCTTCCCACTAAATCATGACCATGTTCTCTCATCACACCCAGCTCTCCAGCAGTGCCTGGCACAGCCACCTGTAATAGTTGTTTACCTAACCCAGCTTCAGCCCCTGGTTAATTACTTCTCACTCTTCAAGCCTCAGCTTGGACGTCATCACCTTTCAGACTCCAACTCAGCACTCCCTACCATGTGGTTGGGTGACATTCTCTCTGCTTTCTGAAGCAGCATTGGATCATAGCGTCTGCATCTGCCATCCTCCTCCTGCCTCACCAACCATTTTTAACCTCCAAGAAGTCAGAGTCTGTTGTCAGTGAACTGTGTTCCCCCCAAAAAGATACATTGAAGTCTGAACCCCCAGAATCTGTGAAGGTGACCTTATTTGGAAATAGGGTTTTTGCAGATACAATCAGGTTAAATAAGGTCATTGTTGTTGTTGTTCAGTTGTTAAGTTATGTCAGACTCTTTTGACCCCATAACTGCAGCACAGCAGGGTTCCTGTCCTTATTCTCCAGGCAAGAATACTAGAGTGGGTTGCCATTTCCTTCTCCAGGGGATCTTCCCAACCCAGGCATTGAACCCAGGTCTCCTGCATTGCAGGCAGATTCTTTACCAGCTGAGCCACCAGGGAAGCCCAAATAAGGTCATGAGGATGATCCTAATCCAATATGACTCAAGTCCTTATAAGAAGAAGCAAAGAGACACAGAGACTTATAAGGAGAACACACATGATGAAAGAGACATATAAGAAGAACACATGATAATAGAGGTGGAAATTGGAACGATGAGCCTATAAGCCAAGGAATGCCAAGTATTACCAGCAACCTCCAGCAATGATGAGAGGAGCATGGAGCAGACCCCAGCGCCCTTCAAAAGGAGCTAACTTTGTTGGCACCTGGATTGTGAAATGTCTAGCCTCTGGAACTACAGGAGAATAAATTTCTGTTGTTTTAAGCCAGCCTGTGGTTGTACTTAGTTATGGAGCCCTCACAGACTACTACAGAAGCTACCTGTGATTTGTGTTCAACATCACATAGACATCAGGAACTCAAAGGGTGATGACTGTTGACCTTGTATCCACCAGCCCTGCCTAGAGGGGCCTTTTCATGTCTGTCTCACTTCTGGTGGTGTGTGTGTGTGTGTGTGTGTGTGTGTGTGTGTGTGTGTGTGTGTGTGTGAGTGACTATCGCAGTAACATGTTAAATTGTTTCTCCTGGATGCAAACTTCTTCTGTGATGTTGGACCAACTGATGTAAACTTGTCACCCACCCTGGGTTTACAATAAGTACTTGAAGCCTAGGGACTCGGAGCAGAGGACCAGCCTCTCGGATGACTCCCAGTGACTTCATAGTCTGATATTTACCCCCTGATATAGTAGTTGCTCTTCTTTCTGAGAATAGACTCCCTTTAATATCAGTTCCCCAGAACTGCCTCTTATGTCAGCATTTACTCATTCATCATTCAACAAATATCAGGAGATATTCTATTCTAGACACTATTCTAACTGTTATAATTGCTGAAGATATAGCAGTAGACAAAACTGACAAAAATCACAACACTCACAGAATATACATTCTAGTAGGTGAAGCCAAACGATAAAACAAAAAATTGAAATGTATACTGTGTATTTTATCTAATATAAGGTACACTACATTGTTGGCTTCCCTGGTGGCTCAGATGGTAAAGAAATTGCCCGCAAAGCAGGAGACCCAGGTTCGATTCCTAGGTCAGGAAAATCCCCTGGAGAAGGGAATGGCAACCCACTACAGCATTCTTGCCTGAAGAATTCCATGGACAGAGGAGCCTGGCAGGCTGCAGTTCATGGGGTCTCAAAGAGTCAGACAGGCCTGAACAACTTTTTCTTCATAAGATATACTATATTGTAGATATGATATACTACAGATTCTATGGAGAAAAATAAATCAGAAAAAGAGGATATGAAGCCCTGAGTGGGGGAAAGGAAGTTTCCATTTGACTGAGTGCTTTAGCCAACTTTCTCTGCAGTAATAACCCTTTGCCAAATCTCATTGACTTATGACAGCCATCATTTATTTCTCATTTGTAGGTCTCGAGGTCAGCTGCAGTTCGGGTTTATTCAGCTGGATTCCACAAATCTTTCCAGTCCAGGGCTCAGCATATGGGAGGGGGCAGCCTCTAAGATGACCCCCAAGGGCCTCACATCCTGATATTTACACCCCAGTATTATATCCTCTGCGTATAGGCTGGGTTTAGTGACTCACTTCTAATGAATGAATAAGACAAAAGCAATGGGGTTGCACTCCTGAGATTAGGTTATAAAAAGACTGTTTCTTCTGTCTCCCTCTGGCCTTTTCTTGTTCTCGCTCTCTGGGTTCTCATTCTGGGGGAAGCCAGCTGCCACGCTGTCAGCTGCCCTATGGAGAGGCCTCCAAGGTAAGCAACTGATGTCTCTGGCCAGCAGGGAGATCCTGCAAGTCTGGCTCCGGGTAAGTCAGGGAGTTAATGCTTTGTGCTCCACAGGGCAGAAAATTAGAATGAGAGATGGTGAGAGAGCATCTCACTGGGGAGGCAAGGACAGACACCTCTTAGAACGTGGCATCCTACTAGGATGGAGGAAAACATAGAAAACACATATTTTTCACAAATTTATTCCAGGAAAATCAGATGCTGTTTACTTTCTTTTTTGGAAAGAGTGAAGTGTGATGAAGACAGAATTTTTTTTTAAGTTTCCCCACTGAGGAACTGTTATTATTTTTTCTTTGCTTTTTTTTTTTTTTTTTACTGATTTGATATTTTGGGTGTCTTTTTTCACCATGATCTTTTTATTCTTTCATATAGAACTAGAAATACAACACTTGTTACTACCTCCCCCCCAAAAAAATCTGGTTTTTATGGTACTCAGATACAAGACTATTTTGGGATCCCTCCACCTCACCTGTAAATAAATCTATGTTGATGCTTTCAGAGTGCCTTTGGGAGGGGAGATTCAGTCCCAGAGAGCACTGAGACCATGCTTGGCTCAGACAGGCTCCCTTGGAGGTGCAGCATATGCTGGGGTTAGGGGGTCTCCTACAATTGTTCCCACAAACTGAAACTCAGTATTTTTAATAAGGGCACCTGCGTTCAGTTCTGCCACTTAACATCTGTGTAGCTTACAGCAAATTCCTTCGTCTCCCTGGTTAATTTCACTCACCTGAAAATGGATATACATGTGGTGGTGCTATTTTCATCTCCAAGTTCTGATAGACTTTAAATAACACAGCACAGAAAAAAAAGAGCATCTTAAGTGGGAAAGTGACTGCATATAACAATGGAGTCTGAGAAGGTAAGTGAATGTTCTTAGAAAAGTATAAGACACTGAACGTATATCGGGCTTTGTTTTTGTAACTCTAAGAAATTGTTGGTCTGCTCTTCCCAGGGGACATGATGGAGCTAGGTGGGCAGTGGGAATTCTAACTATTGAAGGCTGAGAGTTAAAGTCGACTCAGGGACCAGCCTGATAACCTTTGAAATCTATGAGTCTCAGGGTAACCATGTTCCTAGATCATGCTAACCCCATTCACACCTTCATCTTTCTTCTCTCCCTTTCTTATTTCTCTTTCATGATTTTGTCTCCTTCATCCTATCTCCCCTGTGTCTATCAGGGGGTGCACAGCATGGGGACCAGCCACCTCCTGCGGCAGCCTCCTGACGGCATCCATCGCTCAGCTACCGGGAACACTGTGCACCTGCGGATCATATGCAGTGACCACACCTGGCAGGAGCCTGGCCATTTCCACCTATATCAGGGAAGGGGTGGGGATGAACCTGGGGTGGAAGTGTCAGCATCAAGGGCAGGTCCAAGGTCTCCTCCCAGGGGGTCCAGCCCAGAGTGTCAGGGTCAAGAATCAAGCTCTGACAGTCCTCTATTCCCTGGGGGTATGACTGATGACCTGGGCCTGCCCTCTGGAGAAAACCCACCGAACTCGGCATCTTGATCCTGCTAAGAAGGCTGAGGGGGGCCAACAGGAGAGGATGTGCCTGGAGCTGGGCACCGGGGCAGGCGGGCCACAGTGAGGGAGAGGCCGGCAAGCTGAGACTTCAGGGAGGCGTGGAGATGTAGCCTCAGGATCGAAAATGAGAAGCAGGTGGTCATGTCACTGAGCGGCAGGAGGCTGCTGCCAGCTCCCCTCTGCCAACTCCACTCATTTCAAGGTGATGATGATCCTCTAGGCACTGAAGTCATTTTCTCAGAATTTAATCTGGACCACAGGTTTCTGGGATGGACTTGGTCAGGGAGTCAGGAGGAGATGGAGCTGGGGAAGAGTTCCAGGAAGTAGTGGCCAGGTGCTCCAAGGACCAGGGGCAGGTGTAGGGGTATTCGGCTTCTCTCCTCTTCTGGAGCTTTCCCCAAGGCCCCACACCCACATTCCTCTCTTCCTCCCCCAAGTATTTAGTGCCTCTTGATCTCAGCTTTCCCTCAAACCAGCCCTGGAGAGAATCTGATTAACAGAGCCTGGGCGACAGCAGGGACTTTAAAAACTTCAGGAATTTTCTGAGTGACAATTGAAGTTACCCAGAGGGCATATGCATGCTAACAGAGGTGAAAGACAGACTTTGAGCCAAAGAAAAGAATTTCAAGCAGTCTGAGCTCAGATTCTGTGGGACTAGAGGGTTTTGGTGTGTTCTATTTAGTATTTTGTGGCTCTTAGATTTCAATTTATATTCACCCACATCACTCCACTTCTCAAGAGGCAAGCATTTACATAAGCCCCCATCTACGTGTGACATGTTGCTAAGCTTTTCAACATATATGATTAGCAAGCATTTATCTTATCCAAACTTTTCAACAGTCCTCTGAGGCAGGTTTTAAGAAATCTCGGTTCGTTGTTTTGTTTTCAGGAAAAGAGCTAGGCCTTTGACTTGCCCAGCATGGGAAAACAGCGACAGAACAGGATTTGGGACCCAGGTCTGGCAGACAGCAACCTACCAGGCTTTCACAAACCTTCCTGAACAGAACAGTCACCTAAGATGCTCATGGACAACGCAGCAGCTGGAGGCCCCAGTTATGAGTACAACCTACCTGCCCCTCGGCCTGGCTCCTCAGAAGCAGGTAGGAAGAAGGTACAGGACACTCACTGGGGAGAAGCCTCAGATCTTCACCTTTCGGGGTGCAGATCGGGCTGTAATAAGTCATGACAAGGCTTCCGAGGAACCTACTGGAAACTCTGGAGCTGGGATAACCCTTCAGAACTGGCCTGAGCTGGAAGAAGGGGGCCACACTTTACTCCACTTCTTGAGCAACCACTGGGTATGAATTGGCCTAGAAGGTGAGGGATGTGGCCCAGGGCTGAGTAGCCTTCCTCAGCAGAGAGTGGACAAGTCAGCCAACAGCCTTCCCAGCAGCTGGCAAAACGGGTCCTTTAGTGATGAAGGGGAATTTGAGCAGCACAAAACAACAGGAATGTCTGTATAAAATCCATGGCGACTATGAAGTCCCAAGGGTGGTTATCACGGGGGAAGGCTGTGGACTTCCTCGTCCTCACCTTGTTCATAAAGGCCAGTAGGGGGAAGCAAAGAGCTTCCCAGGTGCTACTCTGAAGCATTACGGTGAAGTAGCCTGGTGAGCAGCACCACCTGGGAAGGGATCGCAGGGTGCCCACGGGAATCCAGGGTTTCCCTGGTGGCTCCGATGGTTAATCCCACCTTCAATGTGGGAGACTTGGGTTCAATCCCTGGATTGGAAAGATCCCCTGGAGGAGGGCATGGCAACCCACTCCAGTATTCTTGCCTGGAGAATCCCCATGGGCGGGGAAGCCTGGAGGGCTACGGTCCATGGGGTCTCAGAGTCCGACTTGACTGAGCAATTAAGCACAGCACAAGGGCATCCAAGCAAGCCCAAGACTGAGCCATCAGTAGCAGAATCTGAGAAGGGCTAGAAGGATGGGACCCAGATTACAAGAAGATACGCCGTGCAAAGAAGTTGAGTGCTACCCTACAGCTGTTGGGGGACCCTTGAGTGGTTTGAAGCCCAGGAAGTAATGCATTTAATGGGTTTTAAGAAACTTTTCTGCCTGCAAGGAGGGTGTCTTATTGAAGGATTGCACCTCTTTGCAGTCACACAAATTACTTATCCTCATTATCCAGATCGGAAAAATTATGGGAGGTAATAGTACTCACCTTATATGGTCTCTTTGCCAAGGAAGATTCACTTATTTGTAAATAAGGGAAATTTTCTCTCTTCGTTTGTACTTCTTTGTGATTTTCTCTCTTTCCTTGTAACTCTTGTGTCTCTCATTTTTTATTCTTCTCTTCTTACTATGCTAAGTAGGATCGCCAGTAAAATGTCAAATAGACATGCTATTTGATAGAAAAGCATGATAGAAAGTATTTGCTCCCATTTTCAATATAGTAATAGAAATGCTTCTAACAGGTCACCCTAGGTATGATGCTTAAAATGTTTTAAAGTAATTGCTGTTTAGTCAGTTAAGGAGGCTCCCTTTGGTTTCTATATTTCCCATAAGAATTTTTATCATAAATAGGTGTTGAATTTTTTTAACACTTTTTTTCCTACGCCAAGTGATAATAACTTTATCTTTTCTTCCTTAAATATGTTAAGGTGTTTCATTGCCTTAGTGAGTGTTCTGGTTAAGCCATCTTTGCAATTCTGAGATAAGAGGTTGCCATCTGAAATTTATTTTTTAAAAAATTTAAAGCCAATCACCCTAACCTTTTATAATACATGGTCATGTTGACAGCCTTTCTACATAAGCATTTTCCGAGAGGTATCATTTGTCTTCAAGAGAAAACCATGCATCCAATTGTCTCCTTCCCCAATTTAAATCTTTCAGTGTCTGGCCACTGTCTTCTGAAGACAAGATCCTTTGATGCATATGATTTGATTCTCAAATCGTGTCTCCAAATCCTCTGCCTATCTCTGGCCCCTTTTCTTTACTCATTGCATCTAACCTAGCTTCAAAGCTTATTAACTTTCCTCTAAAACATATGTATTTATTATATTTAATATACAATGTTACACTTTAGTAATGCTTATTTTAATGTATTTAATAACATATATATATAACTAAACTAAGAACCTTTCATCTAGATTATTGCAATGGGCTCTGGAACAGTTAAACAGTGATACTGTGGAATACAAATTGGTTCCTGTATTTGTATATACATAAAGCTCTAAAGCTCCTTCAGTTGGCCCAGTAGTGTGCTAGAGTCTGTTCATATCGTCTTCTGAGCATCCATTGTTAATACTCAGGAATTTCACAAGCCAGTTGTCAAACTGTTGTTAGCTTGAAATTGACTGTGGTAAGACAATTTGCTCTAGGAAAAAAAAAATGGCCAATACTACAAATCAATGAATTAAAAATTTTTTAAAAAGCTATACACATGATATAAAGATTGTAGCCCATGATCAGATTTCTCTGCTTTGTGCCTGGTTAGAAGTTCTAGTTCCCAGAATGTCTATATTTCCTTGATTTTGTGGTACCTTCCTTCTGAGCGTAATGCATTTCCTCTCGCATCTGTGAGTGCCTCCTCCTGGACTCAGCTCAGTGCCCGTCCCCTAAGGGAGCACTTAGAGGACCCTTCTTCTCCGCAGCTCTACAAAAAGCACTTATCACATGATTCCCTAGTCATTGGTTTCTGGGTCTGTGTGCTCTGTAAACTCCTGAAAGGCATTCCTTTTCATTATTCATCCATTTATCCTCATGGTTAGCCCACTGTCTAGCACATGACAGGTACCACATATATGTTGGACAACTAAGGAGCTGTCTTGCCACCTTCCTTTCAGTTCCCATGTCTCCAGCAAGATGACCCAGTTTCCAAGCCATGACTTCCTGCTCTCTCCCCCAAGCCGGTCCTTATCTGTGACAAGAACTGCAGCATGCCACCGCTTCTACTCCCATCTTTATCCACGAAGCAGAGCTGCTGAACCAACCACAAGCTCAGAGGGAAATGCAACTGGTGGAAATTTTTCTCATCTGATGAAAGAGCACTAGAAAAATAATCGCTGGGGCAAAATCATTGAAAGAGATTATTCTTGTTGTCATGCTGCATCACAAACTATCCCCATATCTGGTGATTTATTTTGCTCCCAGTTTTGTGGGTCAGAGATTCAGACCCACAAAGTCTGTGGGGACTCCTAACCATGGGGTGTCCAGGGATGCAGCTGGGGTTGGAGGACCCATTTCCAAGCTGGTCTCTTCACACACAAATCCAGCATTTCTATGTTTTTGGTCCCTCTGTCTCCACAGGACATGTCCTCTGCAGGGGCTGCTGCGTGCGGGTCAGGCTTGTCTCAGCATGGTGATCTCGGGATAGCTGTCCTTCTATGGTGGCTGTCTTCTAGGAAAACAAGGCAGAAGTTGCCGATCTTAAAGGGCAGCCCTAGAACGAGTATCGGATTATGTGCTGTGTAATCCATGGTAAAAGCAGACCCAGGCCAGTCTGGATTCAAGGAGAAGGGAAGTAGAACCCATTTTCAGTGGGAAGAGTATCAGACACTTCGTGTTTCTCTCTAATCTGCCACAGAGGGGTCTGGCTTCTGTCTCTCTCTGATAGAAAAGAGGGTAGCAAACTACACTGGGGAAGAAAATATAAAGCCCAGACGTATCCCCCGTGGAATGAGTTGCTGTCTCCAAACAGTTGGAGTACCACCTGGCACCAGACATGTCATCAGATCCCCAAAGGTTGGTACTCTTTTTTCTAACACTAATCCCAAATCCATCTCAGCTGACGTAACCTCGCATCTAACCTCTGGCAAGTCCCTGAGTCAGAAGGGTAGATCGAACCTGTGACTTTTAGAGAAAAGGCCTTGCCTCACGTATGATGAGCAGTCAGTCAAGAAGCATTCTCACTACATCTGAGTGAATAGAAGTGAGAGGCAGCCAGAGGGGGTTGAAATGCAAAGAAATGGCACATAAGCCACTCGAGCACCCCTAGGAGGGGAGGCAGCAAAAATAAGCACACAAAACAAGCACAACAAGTTTTTCCCAGACATCTGGATTTCAGGGCTTTAACGCGTTTCCCGAGGAATATAAAGTTTAATCGCTAAAGGATTTTATGCTTATAGATCATTACAGTCAAGGTTAAACGGGAAACAGATGGCATACTCGAAAAGGGTGAATGAAAATAATGAAGCAGAGAGTCTATTAACACAGGTGAGGGAAACATTCAGAAAAACCAGCAGGAGGTGGTGGGGGCGCAGAGGTGCAAACAATAGCAAGAGGTAGGTATAACCCCGGGGCTGAGGGGACGCAGGGAAGAGGCTGATGCAGAAAGCCAGCAAGGGTTGGAGCTGTAGGGAAGGGCTGTCTGGTGGGAGCTGTGACCTGGGGAGAGGAGCCCCGGCCCTCCCAGCTGCGGCCCAGCCCGGAGAGGGGGACCTCTCTCGGCTCCCCTCTGATCTGCTACTGCCTCTCTTGCCTGAA
Source organism: Dama dama (assembly GCF_033118175.1). NCBI lineage: Eukaryota > Metazoa > Chordata > Mammalia > Artiodactyla > Cervidae > Dama > Dama dama. The sequence goes on along the minus strand of NC_083701.1, from coordinate 4,940,441 downwards.
CTCAATCGGAAGGAAGGTCCTAGGGAGCCGAGGGGACATGGCCCACAGCGGGTAGCCTACTGGGGCACAGGGCAGAGTGGTAAGGCGGAGAGATGGATATGGTTGTTGCTCAGTCATTCAGTTGTGTCTGACTCTGCGACACCAGGGACTGCAAATGTAGATTACACAACCGAGTTGGCCTGGTAACAGTATTCAATTTAGATCTTAACTTTTGAATATAAGTCAACAGCTGTATCCCTATGGAGGAAGACTCTGGAATGATCTTTATCTTCCCCCTTTTATGTACAGAGGTTTTAGAATAATGAATCCATTTTATTCTTTCTCTTAATGTATATGGAAGATTTATCAAACTGACATTACGAAACTAGTAAGTTTATTAAACAGAATAAGCATGGTTGACTGTTGAACCATCAGCATAGAGGGGTGGGTTTCAACTAGTGACTTCTGATGAAAAGGAGAAATATTAAGGCAACTAAAGGTCCTGGTAGTCCAGTGGCTAAGACTCCGTGGTCCCAATGCAGCAGGGCCCAGATTCGATCCCTGGTCAGGGAGCCTGATCCCACATGCCACAACTAAAACCCGCTGCAGCCAAATAAACAAATAAATAAAAATAAAGCAACTAAACATGGCTAGTAGGTACATAGGACAAAAACAAGACAAACTAACTATAATTGGTGGTTCTAAGGGAGAAAACCCAACAAAGGTACAGAAGACATGTATAAGGTAAAATATAAGCAAATTTCTCTAAAATATAGAAATGATATAGGAAGACAGATACAGCTCTATCACTTGGGGAATTGTTTCAAATTCTTCAACTCCACGGCATTTCTTAGTTGATATATTGAACTCAACAGTTAAAAAACAATACATTTGAAGCAGAAAAAAATTAATCACACACAAAGGAAAGCAAAACATCAAGTAGAACTCAAACCTTTCAGATCCATCTTAAATGTCATAAAACAATAGAGGAATATCTACAGAATTCCAAAATCAACAAGTTTAAGGCAAGAATGTGAGTAAATTAAAGGTAAGATTACCAAATGCATATTCTTGGCTAACAGACTTGAGATTGTTTTTATTATAAGACATTGAATATAGTTTCCTATGTGATACAGCAGGACTTTGTTATTTATCTATTTTACATATAGCAGTGTGTATCTGACTCCTAATTTATCCTCTGGCCCCTTCCCCCTTTTGTGACCATAACTTGGTTTTTTATGTCAATACATCATTTCTTAATTCTATAGTAGAAAGAAAACTTAAGAGAATATATTTAGATGATGTGAGAGTATAGCTAGATGTTTTCTTGTTGTTCAGTCGCTCAGTCATGTCCAACTCTTTGCAACCCCATGAACTGCAGCACACCAGGCTCCCCTGTCCTTCACTATCTCCCGGAGCTTGCTCAAATTCATGTCCGTCAAGTTGGTGATGTCATCCAACAATCTCATCCTCTGTTGTCCCCTTCTCCTCCCACCTTCAATCTTTCCCAGCATCAGGGTCTCTTTCAATGAGTCAGCTCTTTGCATCAGGTGGCCAAAGTATTGGAGCTTCAGCATCAGTCCTTTCAATGAATATTCAGGGTTCATTTCCTTTAGGATTGACTGGTTTGATCTTACAGTTCAAGGGATTCTCACAAGTCTACTCCAACACCACAGTATCAATTCTTTGGTGATCATCTAGATTAACTCATCTAATTGAATTTTAGGTCACTAAACCCTCTTGTTAGAACAGTTAGAACTGGACATGGAACAACAGACTGGTTCCAAATAGGAAAAGAGTATGTCAAGGCTGTATATTGTCACCCTGCTTACCTTATATGCAGAGTACATCACGAGAAATGCTGGGCAGGAAGAAGCACAAGTTGGAATCAAGATTGCTGGGAGAAATATCAATAACCTCAGATATGCAGATGACACCCTTATGGCAGAAAGTAAAGAGGAACTAAAAAGCCTCTTGATGAAGTGAAAGAGGAGAGTAAAAAAAGTTGGCTTAAAGCTCAACATTCAGAAAACTAAGATCACGGCATCCGGTCCCATCACTTCATGGGAAATAGATGGGGAAACAGTGGAAACAGTGTCAGACTTTATTTTTTGGGGCTCCAAAATCACTGCAGATGGTGATTGCAGCCATGATGTGAGAATTGGACTGTGAAGAAAGCTGAGCGCTGAAAAATTGATGCTTTTGAACTGTAGTGTTGGAGAAGACTCTTGAGAGTCCCTTGGACTGCAAGGAGACCCAACCAGTCCACCCTAAAGGAGATCAGTCCTGGATGTTCATTGGAAGGACTGATGCTGAAGCTGAAACTCCAATACTTTGGCCACCTCATGGGAAGAGTTGACTCATTGGAAAAGACCCTGATAGTGGGAGAGATTGGGGGCACGAGGAGAAGGGGATGACAGAGGATGAGATGGCTGGATGGCATCACCGACTCGATGAACTTGATTTTGAATAAACTGCAGGAGTTGGTGATAGACAGGGAGGCCTGGAGTGCTGCGATTCATGGGGTCACAAAGAGTCGGACACGACTGAGTCGACTGAGTGACTGAACTGAAACCCTCTTGTAAACTGATAGGTATAAACTCCAGAAATATTATTTGTCCAGAACAGAACAGGACACAGGAATTCCAGGAAAAATCATTTTCTCTTGCTCCTTCTTGGATATTCCTTCTTATCTAGAAGAGCTGATCTCAAATTTGGTGTCAGCTCTCTGGTGTATCTCAGTGAGCGCTAGCAACTGGAGGTTAATGACCATTAAATAACTGATGTGCTTCAAGTGATGTACTTCATAAATAACTTGGGGGAAAATTCAAGGTTGCCTCTGTGAAAGCATCGCTCTTGTTTGTATGCTCATAGGTTTTCTTAAAGTGTTATTCTGGGTGTCACCTACATTCTGGGGCTTGCTCTGTGCCCCCTGAGGCTGACCTGAATTTCGTACATCAGTGAATTCTGTGGGGGACTACAAGCAATAGCCCCAAGCTCCTCCCCTCCCTGTATCCGTGCTCTACCACAGCACGGCTTTGTGGTTCTTCCCATCAAGAAGTAGAGTCCATTTCTCCACCTATCCCTCCCCTTCCAGCCCCCAGAGTCTGAGCCAGCCTGTGATTTACTTTGACCTTTAGGATGGAGCAAAAGCAAAACTGTGGGGAGTTCTGATCCTGGACCTGATGATCTCTAAGCTTCTGCTCTGTCTTAGAACCCTGACAGCACCATACGAGGAAGCCTGGACTTCCTTCCCTGAGAATCAGAGAACAAATGGAGACAGAAGTCCAGCCTAGAGCCAGCACCACCTGCCAGACAGGTGGGTGAGGCCACCTGGGACTAACTGCCCCAGGTGAACTGCCAGATGATGCCACTGCCGGAGCCAAATGGGGAGTGGCAGCGAAAGAGCCACCCAGTTGAGCCCATTCCAAAATGCTGACCAACAACAGAATCTTAAATTCCAAGAAAATTCCCCAGTGGTTCAGTGGTTAAGACTCCATGCTTCCACTGCAGGGGGCATGGGATCTGAAGGCTCAAGCAAAGTCCATGGGCAGATGACTGTGATTCCCAGGACTCTTCCTCTATCTACATCATCTCCCCTCCCTCAAGTTGGTACCCATCACCTCAAGGGGAATTCCCCATGACCAGTTAACTAAAGAAGAAAATAGGCAAGCCTTGTCAGGGAATTAATATCCCACATGCCATGTGGTGTGGTCAAAACTTTTTTTAAATTCTAAGAAAATGCAGTGAGATTTCTAGGAATCCAGTGATGTGGGGCATGTTGATATATTTCTTCCAAGGTGAACTACAGCCTTCTGTATCTGGTCCCTTTTCCCACTATGAAATAGACACAATGCCTCCTGGGTCTCTCTGGATCTCAGAGGTGACATATGCTTCATTTGGTGACCCATTTTTCCAAGTAACATGAAGGCTGCCCACGTTGATTAAGAACCAGAGGGAGAAAAGGCACTGGATCAGGTCAGAGCTGTCACTCAAGCTGCTCTGCCCTCAGGCCGTGTAACCAGCGGATCTGATGGTGTTTGAAGTCTCTGGTAGATACAGATGCTTTCTGGAGCCTATGGCAGGCCCCATGGAAGAATCATAGCACAAATTTTGAAGGATTTAGAGTGAAGCTATGCCATCCTCTTCAGATCCTATTCTTCTGAGATTCCCTGGCTTGATATAGGCCCTGGTAGAGAACAAATGCTTGGCCGCAACACACCAAATTACTAGACAACCTGATGTCCCCATTGTGAATCCGATGTTGTCTGACCCATCATGTTATAACCCACTGGCATGCACTGAAGCACTCCATCATCAAGAAAAATGGTGTGTACAGATTGGATTAACAGGAACTGAAGGCTCAAGCAAAGTCCATGGGCAGATGACCGTGACTCCCAGGACTCTTCTGCTATCCACATCATCTCCCCTCCCTCAAGTTAGTACCCATCACCTCAAGGGGAATTCCCCACGACCAGTTAACTAAAGAAGAAAATAGGCAAGCCTTGTTGACAGAGATTTCTGCACAAGACTCTAGCAAAAGGCCCAAAGTGGACAGAGGCAGAGCTTCAGCCACAGGGAAGACCTAAAGGACCATTGAGGCAATAAAGTGAAGGCCTTGCAGTGGCCAGAACCTAAAGAAGCACACCTCTGGCTATTCAGTTTGCTTAAAAGAAGGGGTCTCTATCTATACTGGTTCATGAACATTGACTAACAGTTTGGCTGGAGAGATGAGGACTTGAAAGTAAAATGGTTGGGAAATTGATAATGAGGGTGTCTGGGGAAGATGTGTGTAGATAGACCTCTCTGAATGGGCACAGCCATGAAGACGTTCGTGTCATGAGTGAATGCTCACCAAAGGGCACCTTCGCCAGAGGAGGAGCTTGGTAACCAGGTGGATGAAATGATTCATTTTCCGGATGTCTGCTGACCTCTTTCCCTAGTCATCTTGTCTTTATAATCAATGGGCTCATGGGCCCAGGGCATGGTGGCAAGAATGGAGATTAAGCCCGGGCTGAGGCTGACACTCGTCAAAGCCAGCCTGGCTGCGGTCACTGCCGAATGCCCCCCAGCCGATAGCACAGACTGCAGCTGAGCCCCTGACGTGCACAGGAGTTGGGTCAAAACACGGTGGATGGAAGCTGCATGGTTTAACAGAGAGAGCCAGGAACTAGGAGGGACAAATCAGAGGTTTCCATTTCTTCTCCCAACCACAACAGCAGAAACGTGAGTGGCTACATCTGTAATGAAGTGAGGGCAAAGGAGAAAGTTGGAGTCAAGAGCTGAGATCCTGGGTGGTGGTGGGCGGGGGCGGGGGTGGGGTGGGCAGGGATCAGCTGGGAGAACTGGCGTCAGCTGGATCAGCTGGCATCAACTAGGTTCCATTTCATGGGTGGGGGACTCTGTGATTGGGTTAGGAAGCCCGGACGACAATGACCTAAGGGGCCCTGGAGGCACTGACGCTGTCTGCTGTGCGTGGCTCCCTAGCTCTGTGACCTTGGCCGTGTCTCCAGTCCTCTCAGAACCTCGGGCTGCAGGGCCACCCAGGAGGGATAAGCGAGAACACCGTATGCACAGTTCATGGCACAGAGCATGTGTGATGTGCTCGTGGCGTGATCCCAGGTGAATGTCCTCACCCCGCTCTCAGACGCTGCTGTTGAACTAGGTCAGTGACTGCTAAATTGAACAAGCCTCAGAATCACCCAGAAGCTTGTTTAAAATACAGACCCCTGGGGCCAAACCTGGGTCTACTGGTCTGGGATGTGCAGGGGCAGGACCTGGGAAGCTGTACTGTCAAACAAGCACCCCAGGGGTTCCGGTCCGCAGAGGGCTCCATGGACAGGGCTGGAAGCCTCAGCACAGATGCCCTCCAGGGCCGGGCCTGCACGCCTCAGGCTCCAGGCTGTGTGGTCCTCTGGAGGTCACCTCTGCACACCATCTATTTTCAGATCCACCTCCGGGCTCTGGCCAAGTCTGTGCAGATTACACTGGACGCCGTCTCTCCTCATCTCTCTGCTTCCTAATCTAATTATCACAACAACCAGATGTGACAGGCTCCCTCTCAAACCCATTTAAACGTCTCCAAAGGCACCTCTCCGTATTCAAGCCTCCTCTAATTTCCCCCCTCCCTCCTCTAGAGGGACACCTTGGCTCCTGGCGCTCTCCCTATGCCAATTAGCAATGAAGTATCCTTCTGCTGAAATAATCCGATTATGGGGTACTGAATAGCAGCCACAGACTGTCACACTCAAATCCTCATCCCCAGAGAAACTCAGGTCAACCCTCTTAGCATCCCACGGTCTCAGCCTCCTGGAATAGGAAGGCATCTTGCTCCAACAGCCACACTTCTGAGTCCTTTGGTGCATCTGGGCCTCTCTCGGTATCTTTGAAAATGGGATGGAGGTAAAGGGCTCTCCCCACCTCCCAAAAAAGCTTATATGTGTTGATTCCTAGTCAATATCCTGAGTTCACAGCCTCTTAGAGACCATCCCTGGGCCGCTGGCTGACAAGGCCCCACCAGGGTCCACCACTCACCGCATGTTTCCACATCCCCTTCCTTACCTTTTCCTATTTCGGAATCATCTTTTCTTCCCAGAAGAGTAAGTGGGATCTTACCGTACCCCTCACTCCCCATTGTCTCTCCTCACTTTATGATACCTCCTGGCCACCTTGCCGAGTCATGCATTACCCACTCATGCATTATTTTTAATGCCCCACCAATCCCTCAGTGTGGATTTTTCTTAACCATGGATGGACATTAAATTGTTCTCCTCTGCTTTCAGGCAAACCATGCATCCCTAGAAAACAGAGAATTAAGAAATTGGCATAAACAACATCGATCAGGGAAGGCTTCTGGGAGGAGAAAACAATATTTTAAAGCACTGCTGGCGAGAAGATCCAACCAGTCCATCCTAAAGGAGATCAGTCCTGAGTATTCATTGCAAGGACTGATGCTGAAGCTGAAGCTCCAATACTTTGGCCACCTGATACAAAAAACTGACTCATTGGAAAAGACCCTGATGCTGGGAAAGATTGAAGGCAGGAGGAGAAGGAGACGACAGAGGATGAGATGGTTGGATGGCATCATCTACTCGATGGACATGAGTTTGGGTGAACTCTGGGTGTTGGTGATGGACAGGGAGGCCTGGTGTGCTGCGGTTCATGGGGTCGCAAAGAGTCAGACACGACTGAGCGACTGAACTGAACTGAACTGACCACAGATCAGATCCCATCGAACCAGCAGCCCTGCCCCAGGTCCCCCTCACCTAGCAGAGTGCACGGTCCCCAGCGTGGCCTGATTCAGGCCACCGCCATCTGGCCGCATCAACCATTCCAACCTACACCGGGAGAACTGCAAACCCTGGGCTATTTATGATTTCCTGAACATGCTGCGCTCTTCTCCCGCTTTCCCTTCTGGAACTCACCCTCTTTCCCTCTCCCTTCAGCTGGAGCTCAGACTCCCTCCCTCCCTCCCTCATGGAGCCCCACCAGAGAAATTTACATACTAAAGGCTTAAGGAGGAAAGGGACTGATTTAACTCCCATTCATGTTTGCACCTTCTCCTCTCTCTTCCTTCTACACCTGGCCTCCCTCTGTGCCAGTTTTGGGGGGCAGCAGGCCCCCATTCCTGGGGCTGGCAAACCTTCCCCCAGGAGGGGACGCAGTTCGGAGTATCTGAACATGGAACAGTCTTCTGGTGGTTTGGGTTTCCTCTGGTCTGCAGTCATCCTGGACTGTCTTAAAAAACACAATTCCACTGAGTAGGTTTTAAAGATCTTATTGGCTTCATTCAACAATTTCTGGGCAGTACTCAATGCAGCAGATAGAAAGAACTCCAAGGAGCTGTACAAAATGAAAGACTTTTATGGGCAGAAGAGAGCAGAACATGAACGTTCGACTAGACCAAAAAAGCAGATTGGGCTATGACAAGGTCACTTTTCTTTAATGGACTGCAGGGGTGTCTCAGCCAGGTGACCTAACTAGTCCTGATCAGACGATTCCTGATTGATTTATGATTCCATTTCTGGGAGAGCAGAAACTGTAATGAAGGTGAGTCTCAGTTTGGTGACATGGACTTAGCAGAAGCAACTCCTTGCTGGGTCTGCTGCCTTGTTTTTAACAACTGCAATAGTCCACTGAGTTTGACCATCCCTCTCTTCCTCCTGCAATAGCCCAATGCAGATGGGGCTGATTAGTTTACCACTTACATCTTGAGGGCAGGGCTTTGGCCAAGGTCAGGTCACATGACCCACACAGCCAATCAGAATTCACCTTTTGGGGGTGTTCTCTATTCCAGGTGCTGGATGAGAAAGGCTCCTTTTTTCCCCCAAGAGTGCTGAGCTGGGACTTGTTCCATGGAGTGGAGGGCGACCCCGGGACCACTGGCTATTCAGAGACCAGCGGAGCTTCCAGAGCGGAGAGGGAGGACAGGAACAACCTGTCCTCCCTGATTCTCTGAGCTGCCCCAGACTGCTTTCCACATGGTGGGGTGGTAAATTCCTTTTCTTTTTTTAAAATTTAAGTCACTTTGACTTGGCGTTCTGACACTTGAAAATATGCGTTTGACAAATATATACCAAATTTAGCAGCTAGACAGGTTCTTAGTGTTTAGTTGAAAGGTTCTGCATTCTCCAAGCTCTTGCATCTCTCTGAGCTCACCCTGTTCACTCAACTCCAGGACAGACTTGCTTTTTTTCTGCTCCTCAAAATAAGCTCAGGGAATTTGCAGGCATTTTCCATTCAGCTTAAGGTTCTCTCTGCCCAGGTCGACTCATGGCTAGCTTCACCGTTGTGTCTCCAACAGCTCGGGTAGCACCTGGTGATAAATACCTATCAAATAAACAAATGAGGAAGGTGACACAGCTGACTTATTGGAAAAGACCCTGCTGCTGGGAAAGATTGAAGGCAGCATAAGAAGGGGATGACAGAGGACGAGATGGTTGGATGGCATCGCTGAATCAATGGATGTGAGTTTAAGTAAACTCAAGGAGACAGTGAAGGACAGGGAAATCTGGCGTGCTGCTGTCCATGGGGACGCAAAGAGTCGGACATGACTGCGTGACTGAACAACAACAAATAGGGGAAAGGGCTCAGCTTTTGAAGCACATGCCCTAAAATCACACAAGCTCCATCACTTACAAGCTTAGATTTCCTTAGAAAAAAATAACATTCTGTTGCTACTTGCAATGAGGAAAATATTCATATACAGTATTGCGTTTTTTTTTTAAGTAAAAGAATTCTTTAATGTTTTGGCTGTGGCGGGTCTTCGTCACATGCTCTAGTTGCAGTGACGGGGATGTGGGTGGGTGGGCTACTCTTCACCGTCAGGCTGGGCTTCTCACTGCGGGGGCTTCTCTGTTGCGAAGCACAGGTTCTCAGCCCTCAGGCTTCAGGAGTGGTGGCACACGGGGTTTGTTGCTCTGTGACACATGGGATCTTCCTGGACTAGGGATTGAACCCAGGTTCCCTGCATTGCAAGGCTGATTCTTAACCACTGGACCACCAGGGAAACCCCACAGTATTGCTTTTTGGTTGATTTATGCTTCACTTCCAAAAAGACTGGAAGATGTGAAAGTTCTATGTTAACTGCAACATGCTGACTGCATGATGATGACTACAGCCAGCAATATTAACCGTGTGCTGTATTTGAGACATTGCACTGATAGCTTTATTCTGTTCATTAAAACGCTCACCACAACCAGTAGGCAGGCATCAATATATCATCTTAATGATGAGTGGCTGAATCTTGGTGATGTAAGTAGCATCTTAAAGTCAGCTGGAAAGTATGGAGCTTGGGATTTGACTCTCACAGTCTACAAGGAGATTCCATGCAAAGTGGACCAAACAGCCAGTTGATGGTTGGACTAAGTGATCTGATGGTACCTTTAGAGCCCTGGGATTCTGTGGTCTTTGTGGTCAACCAGCTCCCGTTTATAATCTCTTTCTCCAGAACATCTCTGCTTCCTCTTGGCTGGCATTTAATCAGCTCCTCACTAGTTGGGACTCAAGAAACCCCTGATCATAGACAGACCTTAAAGTGAATTTGGGATGTGCCATCATTTGGAAAGAGTGGTGTTGGCTTCACCTGTGGGCTCTGGATCCAGGATGTCTGAACTTGAAACATCTCTGCCTCTAACTGGTCTCACCAGCTTAAGCAGGTTACTAACTTCCTCTGCCTCAGTTTCTCCATGATAAAAGGGAAATAGCCAGAGACCCTCCGTAGAGGATGGTTGTGAAGATTCCGTGAGTCAACCTAACTAAAGCTCTCGGACAGGTATCTATCTGGCCCACAGTGAGTATTCCACAAACGTGCACTATTAAACATAGAGCTGTGTAGAAATGGAAAGAAAATGAGTCAGAATGAGCAATTCTGAATTATACAACACTCCTTGGGAGCAGAAAATCAAATTCATCTCAGAGCCAGCTCACATAGTACAATACCCTTTTGAATCCTTGAATTTCCTTACAGCATGCATCATTTGAGGGGAAAAACCTCATGAGCATGGCTAAGATTCTCACTCCTCCCCCTCTCCCACCTGAGATGCAAGCAATTAGTAGCAAGCTGAAGGAGACAGAGAAACTTTTGTTCAGCACAATTCCTCCCAGTAAGAGAGTGAGGTAGCCCTGTGTGTAGTCAGGAGAAATCCTACCATAAGCCTTCTGGGCCGGAGGCTAGTCTCTAGAGGCCCTCGAAAATTGCCTTCCAAGAAGGAGGTGCAGTTCTCAGAGGTGGGCCCTGTGTTTGCAGAACACCAGGTGGGTCTGTACACGCAAGTATCGAGGAGACCCACTCTGCTTAATGGCAGAGGTGAGGGAGACTTTGAAAACAGAATAGGCGATGGGATCTAGAAATAAAGAGGGGCTTCAGAGATTGATGTTACTGAGGGAGCAGGTGGAGAGAACGGAGGGAAAACACGACTAAACAATCCCAGAAGAGGCGCAGATGCTAGAAAGAAACAGTCCCTCCATGCCACTCCAAAGGGTGAGCGGTGAGGAAGGAGGTGAAATTTCTAAGATGACATTTCTCTTTCCTATAGGGGGGATTTATTTTTATACAGTCATATGTTCAGAAATGGAAGTTACTGCTTGGATTAGGTGATGAGCTCCCCACTGGTGGAGGCATTTAAGCAGTGAAGGGTTACTCACTGAGAGATTAATTAGCTTGGGATTCACTTGTTTCTAAAAGAGAGACACTGACTCGTGATTCTGAATCGTGCCCCAGACAGGGTGGAATCCCGGAGTCTACCCTCCTTATCCCTTGTGAAATCTTATGAGGATAATTGAGTTAAAATGCGGCTGCCAGGGTGGACCCTAATCACATCGGTCTGGTGTGTTTATAAGAAGAGATTAGAACACAGACACTCAAAGGAAGGGCTTCCCAGGTGACATCAGTGGTAAAGAACCCGCCTGCCGGTGCAGGAGATGTAAGAGCTGCAGTTTCGATCCCTGGGTGGGGAAGGTCCCCTGGAGGAGGGCATGGCGACCCGCTCCAGTATTCTTGCCTGGAGAAGCCCATGGACAGAGGAGCCTGGTGGGCTACAGTCCATGGGGTCACACAGAGTCAGACACCACTGAAGCGGAAGGAAAGACCCTGGGGGGACACAGGGAAGATGACTGTCTACACAGCAAGGACAGGGGCCTCTGAGGAAACCAACCTTGCTGATAGCTGGATCTTGGACTTCTGGCTCCCCGAGTTATGAGAAAATTAATTTCTGCTGTTTAAACCACCCCAGTCTTTGGTATTGCTATGGCAGCCCTAGCAAATGAAGACAGAGGAGCAGTGACCTCTAGGTGACCTTTATTTGACAGAAGGGGAGCTTAAGCCTCAGAGAGATTAAGTGATTTGCCCCAAGGTAAGCGATGAAAGGTGATTTGAACCAAGTCAGTCTGATTCTCTTGTGTGTACTGTTTCTGCTCTGTGCTGCTTAAGTGCGGGATGCCATTTTCAAGCGCTGTAAGAAATAACAGTTGAGATCCTCAAGCCAGTTGTTCCCTCTGTAAGCGTCCCACCAAATGCCTTAAATACCTCCATTGCTAGGGAGCTCACCACCTATTAAAGAAGCATTTTTGAACATCTGAGCAGGTAAAAATAAATTTTCCTTATATGGGAAACAAATGTCATCTGAGAATACTCACTCAGTTCTTTACATCTCTCTCTTTGGAGCAGCATGGAAGAAGTATTTGTTTTGTGTCCCTAGAAAGTGCTTCAAGTTCCGTTAGCTGACAGTTACGTCCGTATTGTCTCTCTCTTCTCAAAACAAAGCAATGACAAAATCATGAAAGCATCCTCGTGTGATAATATTTCCAGATTCTTTCTTTATAACACTAAAATTAGGTCAACAGAGAGTTGCCTAGTCCAATTAGCAAAGCCATCCTTAAAAAATGGACAAGCATGATTTGAGATGAGTGTAATTTGGCATCCTCACCAATTCATAGGCACAGGAAATTATTCACCACCAGTTTGCCTTCTCCCCGAGCCAAAGACATATTGGGAGTGACCTAGAGCATGGACTCGGGCTGCCAATGGATGAAGCAATGAAGTGAAAATCACCATCTGTTAAGTGGAAATGAGAGCCGCTGAGAGGAACCTGGAGGAAGCGGCTTGTCTCAAAGCAGAATCCCGAGACGGGTGCCCGCAAAAACCGTGGCGAGGAAGAGTCCCGTAGGTAGCTCCATCCCCGCCATGCACTCCAGCACACGGCCTGGCTGGGGGAGCGTGCACCGGGGCTAGAGTTCCCAGGATGCTGGCTCAGGTTGAGATGAGATGCGGTAACAGTAGGGAGGGGCATGTGACAGCCTCTCCATCTTTCCCATTCCCTGGCCGTCATCCCCTGAACTCCAGGGTTCAAGTCATTCCAAATCATCGTCAAGGCCATGTCAAGGTCCCCACCACGGAGCAAAAGGGAAGGCAATGCTCTCTGAGCTAAGTTGGAGCCCAAAGAGATACACAGGCCTTGTGTAAACATCACTGAAGAATTTCCACTTGATTCAGCTAAAGGACCAGAGGGTACTACCTGGAACCAAAAGATACATTGAGAAAGTCTGAGTGCAGAGCAGAAGAGAAGAGTTTAGATGACTGATGTGCAGATATCTGAGGAACATAATATTAGCTGTCTCTATTTGATGACACAGGGAGGGATATGTATTTTGAAATACTTCTTAAGTAATATATAATTTTCTACTTTCAAATGTATGCAAATATGCAAAGAAAGCTAATAAAGAGAGGCAGAGTAAAGAGTCTCAGAGAACTGGCTTTAATTAAATTACCCCATTAAGTATTTCTTAATGGCTTCTTCTAATGTGCCTGAACATTTACTATGAAGTACATTAAAACTTTTTTCTCTCTCCTAAGAGCAATAAAGAGGATGAAATACCTTGACAAGCTTAAAATAAATGGACACAAGTGAGTTGAAAACAAACAAAATAATGGAAATCAAAAGAGGCACCCCCCAGACTAAAATCTGACAAAGTCTTTGACTTTTGTTTATACAACTCCAACATAAATCTTAGTGTGATACTATAAAACTTCACAAAGGGCTTCTAAAGTTTATCTGGAATAAAGTAAGCATAGGACATTAGCCAAGATATTAAAAAAAAAAAAAATGCTCGGTAGAAACTGTCTCTCCAGGTAGCAACTGTAATAAATCTAAAATAATTTAAATAGTATTTAAATGGTAATTCACTATTACCAGCCACTTGGTGCCAGCATGGTCACAGATTAAAATGCATATCAGGTCCTGCTATTGCATGAGCGTCTTGAGCAGAGATCAGGACATTTTTCTGTAAAAGGCCAGATAATAAATGTTTAGACTTTGTAGCCATCCAGTCTCATTTGCAACTTTAAGCTCTGCTGTTGTAGCATGAAAGCTGCCATAAACAATATAAATGTGTTCCAATAAAACTTTATTTGCAAGAACAGACAGCTGGCTCAATTTGGCCCACAGACTATAGTTTGCTACCCTCTGATATCTGCTCAAAATCTAGAATTCAGAAGACACATGGGCAATTGTCATGGAATTCAGAACTTTTCTGACTTCTTAGGTAGAACTCTGTGGTAGATTAAAAAAAAAAAAAAAAATCAGCCCCAATTCTTTGCAGCTTCTCCCAATAAGAATGCAGTGTATTTTTCCATCCTCTGACTTGCTTTGCTGTGATGTCATGTCAAGTAAAGCCTGGGCCCCAAGAGGAGATGCAAGCTTCTTCTGTCACTCTTGGACCTCAGTTTCCATGACAACGGGTCTAGTTTTTGTTGTTGTTGTTGGAGGATTTTTCATGAAGGAGAATCCTGGTGCCCCTGTTCAATTTCTGCTGGTCTCCAGCCATTCTGAGAGTTGAACAAATTCACCAGTAAGTCCCAGTCAAGGTCAGCTAAGCCTGGATGAATAAGCAGACAAGCTAGCTGAGTTCAGCCTAAGTACTGACCCACAGACTTACAACATCCATAATTGGTGTTATGCTAAACCACTACATTTTGAGATGATTTATATGTAGTAAAAGCTGATTAAACCATTCTGCCACTCAATATATGAAGCAAACTTATTTTGTAATGTAGGCTTTCCAAAGGGAAGAACAGTTAGGAAATCAACTGTGCTTTTGTTTGTACACTTGTTCTTAATACCCATTTGCTTAACTAGCTTCTCCTGCTTTGATATCTGATTTGATTGCATGAATATATTAAAGAGGATTAGATTCTTCATCCCCAATGCTGTGGGGATACAGGCATACTTTTGAAATACTAATCTACAGAAACCTGTTATCAAGGCATAATCATTTTTGTTTATGACCATATTGGCACCGAGTGGCTAATAATATTGCATTAACTGTCTCAGACTAATGAGAAAAGAATAAAGCAGATTATCATGTAAATAATGTGTTTATGTCTGGATCAGTAGAAGAAAATGCTAGTGAGCTGCGTGAGACAAGATTTTTCAATAGTTTAGAGTGAGATACATAGAAAAAATTAAGTCTGTATGTGGCAAAGAGCAGTAAAGGCATGAAAAATTCAACAAGACTTGTCCTGTAGCAACTGTGATCATCCATGTTACAATCAGTATTTCATTCCAGCAAAATAACTTCACCTATCACATTACTGTTGTCATTTGGAATTTCATTGTTTTCTTGTGTGTTTTGGCATTTGCGCTATAAATTTTCTTTGTTTCTGTTGCTGTATTAAGGAGTTTGTTATTCTCTCAAAGTAAGAGCATTGCCTTTTCTCCCCTGACTGCACACCATGCATCATGTGGATCTTAGTTCCCTACCCAACTAGAAATTGAAGCTGTGACCCCTACACTGGGAACGCAGAGTCTTAACCCCCTGGACTGCCAGGGAAGTCCATAAGAGCATAGCCTTTAACCTTGCTAACTCCACTTGTGATGCAATTCACTGGGGTAATCTGGATTAGATGCCAACAGACTGAGAAAATCTCTTCCCTTCTCTGGGCTTCAGTCAATCACTAAAATATGTTATTCTAACTTGAACTGTGGTTCTCAAACTTCAATGAACATGATAAGAATGCATAGTTATGAGATTCATCTTCAGAGATTCTCATTAAGCAGTGAAGGGTAAGACAAAAATAAAATATAAGGCAAAATTGAAAGATATAAGATAGAAATAGACAATTTAACAAAACAGCTGAATAGTGCCACACTTTCAATAACATACAGAGCAACTAGACAGAAGATAGCAAGTAAATGGAAGACTTGAACTTGATAAACCAAAACTGAACCTAACAGACTTATGTCAAGGACTCCATCCAACCCTGGTAGACACACCATCATCTCAAGCACACATTCTCCAGGACAGACCACATGTGAGGCTGTAAAGCAAATCTGAATAAATTTAAAAGAAATTAAATCATACAAAGTATGTTTTCTGACCACAGCGGAATGAAATTAGAAATCAGTAGCAGAAGGAAATTTGGGAAATCTACAAGTATGTGGACATGAAACAATACATTGCTAAATAACCAAGAGGTCAAAGAAAAAAATCACAAGAGAAATTAGAAAATATGTCAAGATGAGTGAAAACAAAAACACAGCATACCAGAGCTTATGGGATTCAGTTAAAGCAGTCTGTAGAGGGCAATTTATACCTATAACTGTGCTATTAAAAAAGAGACAGACCTCAAGTTGGTAGCCTAACTTCTTACCTTAAGAAAATAGAGAAGTAAATGTTAATGAACCAAGCAAAAGATTAGATCAGCATAAATCAGTGAAATAGAGAACACAAAAACAAGAGAGAAAACTAATAACTTGTTCTTTGGAAAGATCAACAAAGTTGACAGTCTTTAGGTAGACTAACCAAAAAAAATAAATAAATAAATAAAAGAAAATACTCAAATAACTAAAATCAGAAATGAAGAGAACATGTTGCTAAGAACTTTACAGAAATAAAAAGGATTATAAGAAAATGCTAGGAACAAGTTTATGCCAACAGATTAAACATCCTAGATGAAATGGTTAAATTCCTAAAAAAAAAAAAAAAAAACAGAACAGAACTACTAAAATTGACTGAAGAAGATAGTTCTAACTAATCTCTACTTCTAACAAGTAGAGATTGAATCAGTAATCAAAAATTTTTCAACAAAATGTCCAGAATAACCTCCATTGGTGAAGTCTACCAGTCATTTAAAGAATTAGCACCAATTCTTCTCAAATTTTTGCAAAAAATAATAGATCACTTCCCTCAACTCATTCCTTGAAGTCAGTATTATCCTGATACCAAAATCAAACTACAACATCCCAAGAAAACTACAGATCAATATCCTTTATGAATGTAGATGCATAATCCTCAACAAATTACCAGCAAACCAAATCAGCAACACATGGAAAGGATTATACAACCCAACCAAGTGGGATTTTATCCCAGGAGTATAAGATTGGTTCAACAATCAAAAACTATCAATGTAATACACCATATTAATAGAATATAGGACAAAAACCACATAATCACCTCAGTGGGTACAGAGAAAGCATCTGACAATATCTAACACTCTGTTATGATAAAAAAAAAAAAAAAAAAAACACTCAACTAATCAGAAACAAAACACTTTCCACCTGAGAATGAGCTTGGACATTATATCCAAGACAAACATGGAAGGATTCTGAACCGTGGAGAGAAGCCAGGCCAGGTAGGAACCTCCGGACCCCAGGAATGAGAAGGTGAGGATCTCCCTGGGTTTTCTTTCTGCCTCATGTATCTCAGATTTAGAGCTGAAGGAAACAGCAACTCAGAAACACCAATGGCTGCAACCAAAATGCCCCAGTGAAAGCCCTTCCAGCCAAAGAACCAGGAAAGAGGCAGCCTAGCGAGACAGAGACCTTTTAGACAATAACCACCCTCTGCCCTACAAACACCCCCCGGAAAAAACTGGCCACCCACCCACACCAATATGCGGAGCCAGAGTCCCTCCCCACTGTGGAGCCGTGCTGAGGGCCCCGCCGTCTCACTGGGATGACGGCCACGTAGGGAGTCAGGGCTGTCGTGCCTGCCCACGGGTAATAAGGCACAATCCCCCTTCCCCAGGTCAGTGGACACCACGTGAGCAGCCAGGACCCCATCCCACCCAGCAGTAAGTAGGAGACTCCTCCTCGGGTGTCACTGGAGGGACATCAGAAGGGATCCCAAGCTCCTGCCTCCACCTGGTAGGGAAGAATTGGTGCGAACGTGAAATGGTACAATCATGATAGTAAACAGGCTGTTTCTTAGGAAAATGAACATCCACCTGCCTTTTCTTCTAGCCGTTTCACCCACAGGTCGCCCCCGCCCCTCCAAATAAATGGAAGTTCAGGTCCACACAAAGACTTGTGCAAAAACACCCCTAGTTGCTTCATTTCTAATAGACAAATACTGGAAACCAGTCCAAATATCCGTCAACAAGTAAATGTGTAGACGTGTTTTGGAATGTCTATGCAGTGAAATAGTGCTTAGAACAAAGAGAAAGAAACCATCGTTGCCTGCAACAACATGCATGAATCTCCAAATAACTACCCCCAGTGAAGGAAAGTCAGATGAAAGAAGTACGTACTGCATGATTCCATTTTATAAGCTCACTACTGATACATGGGACTTTCCTGGTAGTCCAGTGGTTAAGACTCCACGCTTCTAAAGAAGAGGGTGTGAGTCCGATCCCTGGTGGGGGAACTGAGATTCCACATGCCACAGGCATGGCCAATAAATAAGCAAACTAAAACACATTAAAAATTCACTACTTGTACAAATGAACTTATTTACAAAACAGAAACAGACTCGCAGACTTTGAAACCAAACTTCTAGCTACCAAAGGGGAGGTGCGGGGGAGGGGATAAATGAGCAGTTTGGGATTAACACACACACACTACCAAATATAAAGCAGATAATCAACAAGGACTCATTGTATAGCACAGGGAGCTCTACTCCGCGCTCTGTGACAACCTGGATAGGAAAAGAGTCTGGAAAAGGATGGATATATGTGTAACTGAATCACTTTGCTGTGCAACTGAAACTAACACACACACACAAAATTCACTACTCTGTGATACCTAAAAGTAGGTTGCTGATCACCTGGGAACCTGAGAGTATGAGGGAGCATGAGTAAGGAAGAGGTTACTAAGGGAGACACAAGGAAACTTGGGGGAAGTGCTGAATTTGTTTGTTACCGTCATTCTCTGTGCTCATCCTCACTCATCAGCACTCCTGTTCTAGTCCTCCTGGGTCTGGAACCCTGATGAGTTAAATTAGATGTCTTCACTAGGTTAAAAAAAATATCCATTTCTCCTTTAAATTTGAAAAAAAAAATTATAAAAGTAAGGTTTGGGGCAAAGTATAAGATTTTATGACTCAGTACTCCTGGAAAGTGTTACACTAGAAAAGCAGAACACTTAATAAATGCAGAGTCCTATGTGCACAGGCCTGCAAGCTGAATTCTGAACGTTTCAGTTCAGAAACTAGGGCTGAACACTAGAGCCAACAGAGCCGAAATTCTCTGAATCCAGGGAAATCAATTAACACCTTAGCATGCAATAAACCGGAAGGCATAATGGATCATGACTTTAAATTTATTTTAATAAATGGCCCAATAATTTGAAGTTCAAATAAATAATTCATCCTCCTCTCTCCCTTAGCACTACAGCTTGGAAGATATAGGATAAGCTGAAATCATGGTGCAGTCTTCAGTGGGTCCTTTTTACTGGATTCTAAAAGGCATACTGGTCTTAAAGGCATGACTGGAATGGCTCCTGAAAAAGGTAACAGCCCTGCACTCTCATATTTGCCAAGCACATGAGTGAGTATAGATCCGGGGTGTTGCATTAGCCCACAGTGAGAGCTGAGGCCCTGCATCCCCGGTGCCTCTCACTTCCCTCTGCCCTACGGGGACCTGCTGCTCTACCTCTACCCTAAAGGGACCTCACTTCCCTCTATTCCACCCTCCAAGCGAGGCTGCCTTTCACTTCCCGCTACTCTACAGGGAACTACTTGGATCATTCATATTGGAAAACTTGCCATACCGCTAGAAACATTTCTTCTGCCTTTTAAAAAAGATAATTATTTTTAATTGAAGGATACTTGGTTTATAACAGTGTGTTGGTCTCTGCCATACATCAGCATAAATTAGCCATAGGTGTACATGTGTCCCCTCCCTCTTGAAACTCTCTCCCCCCTCCCACCCCATCCCACCCCTCTAGGTTGTCACAGAGCGCCAGTCTGAGCTCCCTCAGTCATAGAGCAAATTCCTACTGGCTCTACTTTACATATGATAATATACGTGTTTCCATGATACTTCTCCGTCCGTCCCACCCCCTCCTTCCCCCACCTCTGTCCACAAGTCCATTCTCTCTGCGTCTCCATTGCTGCCCTACAAATAGATTCATCAGTACCATCTTTCTAGATTCCATATGTATGCATTAATATATTTGTTTTTCTCTTTCTGACTTACTTCACTCTGTGTAATAAGCTACAGGTTCATCCACCTCATTAGAACTGACTCAAATGTGCTCATTTTATGGCTGAGTAATATTCTATGGTGTATATGTACCACAGCTTCTTTATCCATTCATCTGTAGATGGACATCTAGGCTGACTCCTGCCTTTTTAACTAGACCATCTCCCTTTCCAGGAACTTAGCATCCAAAAGTGAGACAGAAACATTTCAAGTGTGTTCTTTCAATTGCTTGAGGCAAAATCAAAGATCATCTTTATACTAGGCACAGAAACAGCCATCCTCAGGGGCATGTCCTCTTAAAAAACGAACTGTTCTGATTAAATCCTTCCCAGGTTAAATTAAATCTATGGGGAAAAAATGTTCCAAACTGTATTATGTTTTTAGAAACCTCTTCTAACTGTCCTAAAGATGGAGAAGGGGCAAGCAACTTTTATTTCATTAATAAAATATATCCCCAGTTCCTAACACTCATTCTGCAAGTTTTTATTGACCACCTACTATGTGCTGGTCACTTTTTCAGCATTTGTGATATAGCCATGAGAAAACAGGCAAACGTTCCTGTGCTTAGGACATTCTAGAGGAGGCAGAATGGCCTGCAATAATTAAGAGAAGTAAGCATTAGAGTAAGGGAGAAATAATTATGTTTTAGGGAGAAGAGTGAATCCGAGGATGGAGATAGGTTGCCAGGGGGAGAGAGGACTGCAATCGCATAGATAAGGAAAGCCCACCCGGAGAAGGTGAACTTGAACATTGGCTTGAACGAGATGAGATGAGCCACACAAATACCGCAGGGAAGGGGTTCCTGGCAGGAGAAGCAGCACGGATGGGGCACATAGCAGCAGGGCTGCCATATTGAAGGGACTTCATGGAGACCCATGTAGCCAAGGAAGAGACTAGATAGACTCAGAGAGTTAAGGGGGTCATGTCACCAAGATGCTTGACCCTAAGGACTTTGATCTTGCTCTGAATAAAAGGGGGAAACACCAAAAAGTTTTGAGCAGGATATGACATGATCTGACTTGAGTTTTGTGGGGTTTTTTGGCTTGTTTTTTAATTGTGATAAAATACACATTACATAAAACAGACTCTCCTAACAACCCTTTTCATCTTGCAAAACTGAAACTCTGTAATCATTAAACAACATCTCCCCCTCCCTGCTCCCCTCAGCCCCTACCACCATGCTCCTTTGCATCTCTATCAGTTTGACTACACAAGGTACTCAATATTACTGGAATTAAACAACATGTGTGGTCGTGTAACTGGCTTACTTTGCTTAGAATAATGTCTCCCAGGCTCCTCCATAGTATAGCATGTGTCAGAATTTTCTTCCTCTTTAGGACTGAATTATACTCCATTGTGAATATATATACCACATTTTTTTATCCATTTATTCACCAACGGACAGTTGCATTGTTCTCACCTTTTGGCTATTATGAATAATGCTGCTATGCATGTGGGTGTGAAAAGAACTTTTTAAGACCTCCTTTTAACTCTTTTGGATAAATAAACATGCACAAGAGGAATTGCTGGATTGTACTGCAATTCTATGTTTAATTTTTCAAGGAACTGCCGTACTATTGTCCATAGCATTAACTTGAGCTTCAAAAAGAGCACTCTTGCTGCAGTATTTAGTGATAGACTACAGGAGGACAAGAATGATCGCAGGGAGGTCACCAAGAAGCCTTCTTAGGTATGTTTCCCTGCCAGACTCCAAGATAGAAATCTGAATGAAGAAACTTTAGCAGGGATAACCTTGGATTTGTGTGGGGAGGGGGGAAAAAATAGATATAATGGAGGGAGGGCTTGTTCAGAGATGCAGGTGCAAGAAAGTTTCATATGATCCCAGGGATCTTGGAAGCTGCAATGGTCCTTTAGTGTTGTCCAGACTTAAGAGAGCTGGATCTTTCTACCCCACAGGGCCCAGAGACTAGATGCATACTGACTCCAAGACAAAGATGGGACTTGGTTTGGCAGCTCTCTTCAAGGCAGGACAATTCCCAGTGAGGGACTCACTGAGAACCTTCAGCCACCAACCCTTCTGCAGTGGAGGGAATGCAGGCTCAGTTCTGAGGGGGCCACAGGGTCTGGGAAGCACACCAGAGCACCCTCCACACAGGCTACTGCAATAGTCTGTGTAACTGGCAATGCTGCTTGGCCAAGGGTCTTCCCAGTCAAGATGAGAAGTGCTGAATTCTTGAACTGTTTTCAAAGTAGAGCAAAAATTATGTGTTGATAAACTGGATATTTGATGTGAGATTTAACAAAACTAAGTTAGAATGAAGACCAAAACTGTTGACCTAGCAACTAGAAAGATCAAATCGTCATGACCTGAGATAGAGAAGACTCTTGGAGGAGCAGGTCTTGGGTCAGGGGTGATGGTGTGTGGATGCTCAGGAATTTAATTGCGGACCTGGGAACAGGGGCTACTGTTGAGCAGTAGTTGAATATAAGAGCAGGTTTCCCAGTGAAGTATCATCTGAGGATATAAATATCAAGGTCATTAGCAAATGGATGGGACTGGAGGCCATGCAACCTTAAAAGATCACACAGGAAGAGTAGTTAGAGAGGGGAAGAAGGCATCTGAGGACAGAGTCACCGGGAAGTCCAGCTTCACGGGGCAGGGGGGGACCCAGCCCCGATGGAGAGGGGCGGTCAGTGTCATCTGCTCTGCAGTCGCAGGTACCATCCTTAGGTCGTTTCTCCTTTTCCAGCTGTGTGTGCCCTGGAAGGCTGCCACCACTTGATCCATCCCATGGGTTTGCTTGCCCTCTGGTTCCCCTTTGGGTTTATCCAATGAGCATCAGAGGATACAGGCGGAATGATGGGCACTTCTCCCTGCCATCCTTCCTCAGAGAAGTTCTGGCAGGGGTTACATTCTCCAGGACCATACTCTGTGCACCCCCTTTTTTTGGTTCCAACTTCCAACAAGTTCCTGTTACAACATTTGCACCCTTCACCCCTTCAGGTCTGAAAATGCCAACAGCTTCCTGGGGTGATTATTCTTCAGGTTAATAACATCCCTTTGCTGTCATGTTTCTCTAAACAGTCCATTCATGAAAATGTCTCTTTTTAAAATCCTTGCTATTTTATCTATATCTGCTAAGACCTCAACTAATATACATTTTTGTGTGTGCAGTCAGTCATGTCTGACTCTTTGTGACTCCAGGGACTGGACCCCACCAGGTTCCTCTGTACATGAGATTTTCCAGGCAAGAATACTGGAGCAGGTCTCCATTTCCTACTCCAGGGGAATCTTCCCAACCGAGGGATCAAACTCCTGTCTCTTGTGTCTCCTGCATTGACAGGCAGGTTCATTGTATGTGTTGTCCTGGAAGAAAAGAAACATTTACAGTTTTGAAGGAGAAGGATGAAGTCGACAGCACTACTCACAGTTTAACTAAGATGCAGGCTCTGGAATGACCACAGGGTTTCACAGCAGGGAACAGATGTTGATGTTATCAAGTCATGTCTTTATAAGTGGGACAAGGGCTCAGAGTCGAAGAGAGAAATGGAAGAAAAGAATTTGAAACAGCAAGAGGAGACAACTATTTTAGGGAGTTTTTCTGTAAACAGGAGCAGAAAATGGAACAGAACAGGGAAGGAAAAGTGAGATCAGCGCTGGGTTTTTAAGGTGGGAGAAATAATAGCAAGCTTTCATGCCCAGGGAAGCCATCTAGTCGAGTGAAGAAGTGGTGATGCAGAAAGGAGTGGAAAATCACCATCTCTGTGTCCTTGAGTAGGAGAAGGGGATATGACCGCATGTAGGAGAGGAGGGGCTGGCCACGAAATGTTACTTTGAGAGTCTATCCAGGGTACTTGGAGAGAAGGCAGAAGGTGTAGGGACAGATGCTGATAGGTGGGGAGGTGTGGGCGTGAAAACATGTGGAATTTCTTTTCTTATCAATTCTGTTTTCCTAACTAGAAGCAACATCATCCACTGACAGTGAGGATGAGGGAAAGATTGCCGGTCTGAGAAGGACAGCGTGTCACCACGCAGAGCATGGGAGAGGGACCAGACCAGGAGAAGGTGTAAAGATGGCGAGGTTACATGAAAGGGCATGCCTTAGAGGTTCAGTTCCCCTGGTGGCTCAGACAGTAAAGAATCCCCCTGCAGTGCAGGAGACCCAGGTTCGATCCCTGGGTTGGGAAGATCCCCTGGAGAAGGGAATGGCCACCCACTCCCGTACTCTTGCTTAGAGGTTCAGAGTCACATATTTTAAGTGGGACCATGGTTGTTCTGGGGTTCTCCTACCATATTTAGCTACTTGGATGCAGGCACAGAGCAGCAAAGAATTCTTTTACAGGCTTGGTTTTTTTTCCAAGACAGAACAACAAAGCAAGAAAGGGCAAGAGTGGAAGAGAAAGGATACAGAAAGGGAGTCCTTATCATAATTTTTCAGGAACCAGCAGGTCAAGGAGGAGTGTGAACAGCAGTGTGTTGGTGTGAGGTTAAGTACCAGAAGGAGCTGGTGTATTAAATGTATCATTCCACCCAAGATACACTGAAGATGCAAAAAGGATTTTTGTATACATTCCTTGTTCTCTGGGAGTTTGAAGTCTGATGGGAGGAGAGAAATTTCTCGTGGTGGGGGATGGGTTCACCAGCTGTCTTTTCAAACTTCTGAAATGCAAGGAACTTGGTTTGCAATTTCTGATTCAAGACACTTGCCAGAAACAAGAGACATGGATATTACATATTATGTATTACCTCACTCCATCCTATAGATGAGGAAACTCAAACTTAGTTCCTTGTCTCTTGGGGCTTCCATGGTGGCTCAGTGATAAAGAATCTGCCTGCCAATGCAGGAGACACAGGTTCAATTCCTGGTCAGGAAGATCCCCTGGAGGAGGAAATGGCAACCCACTCCAGTATTCTTGCCTGGGAAATCCCATGGACAGAGGAGCCTAGTGGGCTATAGTCCATGGGGTCACAAAGACTCAGACATGACTTAGTGACTAAACAACAACCACCTTGTCTCATATTGCAAAAGCCAGGGTAACTCAAGCCAAGTGTCTTAGTTTGACCTGCTTTGCTTCAGCAATATGTGAACCGTGAACTTCCAGATGTTCAAGCTGGTTTTAGAAAAGGCAGGAGAACCAGAGATCAAACTGCCAACGTCTGCTGGATCATCGAAAAAGCAAGAGAGTTCCAGAAAAACATCTATTTCTGCTTTACTGACTATGCCAAAGCCTTTGACTGTGTGGATCACAATAAACTGTGGAAAATTCTTCAAGAGATGGGAATACCAGACCACCTGACCTGCCTCTTAAGAAACCTATATACAGGTCAGGAAGCAACAATTAGAACTGGACATGGAACAACAGACTGGTTCCAAACAAGAAAAGGAGTACGTCAAGGGTGTATATTGTCACCCTGCTTATTTAACTTATATGCAGAGTACATCATGAGAAACGCTGGGCTGGGGAAACACAAGCTGGAATCAAGGTTGCCGGGAGAAATATCAATAACCTCAGATAGGCAGTTGACACCACCCTTATGGCAGAAAGTGAAGAGGAACTAAACAGCCTTTTGATGAAAGGGAAAGAGGAGAGTGAAAAAGTGGGCTTAAAGCTCAACATTCAGGAAACTAAGATCATTGCATCCGGTCCCATCACTTCATGGCAAATAGGTGGGAAAACAATGGAAACAGTGACAGACTTTATTTTGGGGGGCTCCAAAATCACTACAGATGGTGATTGCAGCCATGAAATTAAAAGACGCTTTCTCCTTGGAAGGAAAGTTATGACCAACCTAGACAGCATATTAAAAAGCAGAGACATTACTTTACATTACATTACAGTATGAACCAACAAAGGTTCATCTAGTCAAGGCTATGGTTTTCCAGTGGTCATGTATGGATGTGAATTGTACTATAAAGAAAGCTGAGTGCCGAAGAATTGATGCTTTTGAACTGTGGCGTTGGAGAAGACTCTTGAGAGTCCCTTGGACTGCAAGGAGATCCAACCAGTCCATCCTAAAGGAGATCAGTCCTGGGTGTTCATTGGAAGGACTGACGCTGAAGCTGAAACTCCAATACTTTAGCCACCTCATTCGAAGAGTTGACTCATTGGAAAAGACCCTGATGCTGGGAGGGATTAGGGGCAGGAGGAGAAAGGGATGACAGAGGATGAGATGGCTGAATGGCATCACCGACTCAATGGACATGAGTTTGGGTAAACTCCAGGAGTTGGTGATGGACAGGGAGGCCTGGCGTGCTGCGATTCATGGGGTCACAAAGTCGGACACGACTGAGCAACTGAGGTGAACTGAACCACATACCTCAGACTGGGAGGTTTAAACAAGAGAAATATATTTTCTCACAGTTGTAGAGGTTGGGAAGTCCAAGATGACAGTGCTGGCTAATTTACCTCCTGATGGAGACCCTTTCCCACTTCAGACAGCTGCGTCTGTGGCTGGGTCCTCGCCTGGCCATTCCTCAAAGCACGTGCACAGACAGACACAGAGGTCCCCCTCTTCTCCTAACGCCACCAGTGCCTCTTGCATTAAGACTTCAGTCCTGTTACCTCATTTAATCTTGTGTTCAGTCACTCAGTTGTGTCTGACTCTTTGTGACCTTATGGACTGTAACCCACCAGGCTCCTCTGTCCATGGGATTCTCCAGGCAAGAATGGGTTGCCATTCCCTTCTCCAGGGACCCATTCTCCCGACCCAGAAATCGAACACAAGTCTTCTGCATTGCATGCAGATTCTTTACCATTTGAGCTAGCAGGAAAGCCCCATTTAGCCTTAATTACCTCCTAAACAACTAAACATTAGGGCTTCAACATACAAATTTGTTGGAGGGACATATTTCAGTCCAGAGCACCAAGATCTTCTGATTCCAGAATCCATCATTCTTGCCACTTGCTCTAAGATAGACAAATGCAAAGAATTGCTGTAGATGAAATAACAAGTTCTTTGGACATGTCCTTTCTTGCTGGCCTCAAAATCCCTGCCGTGGTCCTGCTATAAAATAGACTTTAATATATTATCTTCACACTGACGTATTTGAGAGAACAATGTAACATAGATTTATAAGTCTACCAGAGGTGTCCTTGATAAACTGTAAAAGCAAACCTCAGCAAACAGGTGTGCTATGATACCGTTTGTTCTCAGATGACATTGGGCTAGTTTGCTGGGCTGCTGTAACATAGTGACCCAGGCTGGATGGCTCAAACAACAGAAATTTTTTCTCTCACAGTTCTGGAAGCCAGAAGTCCAAGGTCAAGGTGTCCTCAGGGTCGGTGCCTCCTGAGGCCTCTCTTATTGGCTTGTAGATGCTGTGTTCTCCTCATATCCTCACCTGGTCTTCTCATTGTGCCTATTTGTGTCCAAAGTTCCTCTTCTTTATGAGGGCTTGAGTGACGCTGGATTAGAGCCCACCCTACTAACCTCATTTTAACTTAATTCCCTCTCTGAAGACTCTAACTTCAATAGTCATGTTTCTGAAGTATTTAGGTTAGAACCTCAAAGATTCTAAGAATTTTGGGGTTCACAGTGCAGCCCATGACAGATGTCAATATTGTGTATGTGGACAGTGTCCACGTGTATGACTGCATGTGTTTGTAGAGCATGAGGGTGTTTGTAAGTACAGAATGTGAAGTTTGGAAAGTTCATAACTACCTCATGGAACTCACCTTTAAGTTAGGGAATTGGTTTGGGAGATAAGGTGTAAACAGGGCCATTTGCTTCTGATTCTTACACTTCATTCTTGACTTCTTATCATGAAAAGATATTCACTTGCATTGAAAAGAATGAAATGCTTTAAAACTATAAAAGGAGGTGTATCTACCAAGGCCCATTTGGACTTCATTATGTCAACAAGGTCATATAGACTCCACACTCATCGGTGAAGTGCAGGTGGCTGAGCTTTAGAAACTCACCTTTGGATGGGGGTCCCCATCTGCTCCTCTCTATAGAATGAAGGGCCTGAGATGACTCATGACTAAGATAACACACAGGCTTTTTCATCTGTAGAAGTCCACATTCCATGGTCCCTGTGGTTGAGATGGGAAACAGTAGGCGGGAAAGAACACTGAGTAACAAGAGATGGGAGTTCTAGTCCTCTTGCTGGTACCTGTATCACTGTGTGAACCTGGGACATTCACTTTCCTCTGCAGGTCTTGGCCCTATCATTAGGGAAATTAAGAAGCTTGATCCGCATCTGTGGGTCTTTCCTTGGCCCTGGAGTGTTCTGACCAGGAGTAACTTCACATATGTCTTAAAAGGCCAGTGAGCAGGGGTCTCTCTCTCTCCTGCCACGAATGGTCAGCTTCCCTGTTAGTCTCTCAGTCATGTCCGACTCTGTGACCCCATAAACTGTCGCCCACCCGACTCCCCTGTCCATGGGATTCTCCAGGCAAGAAGACGGGAGTGGGTTGTCATGCCCTTCTCCAGGGGATCTTCCTGACCCAGGGATTGAACCTGGGTCTCCTGCACTGCAGGCAGATTCTTTACCATCTGAGCCACCATGGAAGCCCAGGCAACTCTCTATTCATCTGTAAAATAATCAACTTTCTAAGAAGTGTTTACTTAGAGGAGAGAGCTTGATGGTCTCACAGAAACGAGGACTGTCACTGTAGCGAGATGCTCTTGCGTAGGGATGAATTGGGTCTTGTTGGAAAACTCCTTCTGAAGTGTCACAGGAAATATAATGGAACTGCAGAGGCTTTGAAGCCCGGGGGCCTGACTTTGTATGCCTGTCCCACCACCTACCTACCCCACGACACTGGATCAATGACTTAACTTCCTCTGAGCTTCGTTTTCTTGACCTGTAAGATGGGGATGATTGCACCATTTACCAGGAAGGTTTGGAGGATGAGCTCAAAACCTGTGCTTTTGTCCTGACTGTCATTTACTGGCCAGTTCCTATGCTAAGGACTTTGCATATATTATTCAGTGATCAGTAAAAACCAGTGATCATGATCAGTGATCACAAAAACCCAGCAAGGTATAGGTCTCCTTATCCCAAAGTACAGATGTAAAAGCAGAGGCTCAAAAGGGCTGAAACAATCCACTTGCCCAAGATTAAACAGCAAATAAACTAATGGAAATGGCAGTTGACGCTGCTTCCATCTGGATAATAACCAATAGATGGACGAAAACTTGTATGTCACTGTTCTTACTGATAAGGCCAGTCTGCAGAGAGAGATGTTTGAACAGCGTGGGGATATGGCAAGTGCGGGCAGGAAAGAGACCCAGGCAGCTCAGGTGTGAATTAGTGGTGACACAAAAGGACTGTATTCCCATAGAACAAGGTACCCCGACTTGTCTTCTGTGGACAGGATCTGAATGGCTCTGCCTAGAGACGAAGGTCTCAGTCTGAGCACCTCTACTTCCCAGTTCTGGGAATTTGGAAAGTCACTTCTCCTCCTAAACTTCAAGTTCCAAGGTGAGAATGACAGGCCACACTTTGCAGGCTTGCTGAGAGGATAAAATGAAGTAGGAACACATGTGTGAAAACACCTAGAATAGTACTTAGTTTCAACTAGGACGGGAGCCAGCAATCAGACTCCAGCCCAGTGAACTTGGAAAGTTCTGTTTCTTTCACACTCACGTCCTGCTTCCCACAGGGCATGAGGTGCCTGACCCAGAGCTCTGGAGACAAGTCGCCCTAGAACAGCCCAAAGAAGATGGGGGGTGGGGAGTCCAGCTGGCAAGAAGGCTCTAAACTCATGACCAGCCTTATCTACTCTTTTCTTCTACCAGCTTTTAACCCTCGAATATTTTCTATACTTTGACAATAAAGCCAAATGTGAAACGGACATAAAAAGCTGAAAGGTAAGGGTTACTTCTGTCACTTCCTTTTCTTCTTTTTCCTAACAGCATTCTTGTAGTTAAACACAGATCTTGAATAATGCAAACCTATAATTCATGCAAATTGATCCCTAATGAGATGGAAACCAGCCAAGTTTTAATTTGTTGAACTTGAGGGAGAGAGTATAATGAGCTGGAAAGAACAGATGCAAAAATGTGTCCCCCTTTCATCCACAATGAGCCCCAACATTTCCTTTCTGCCCTCAGCCTCAAACGGCTTTGAATGTCTTCAATATGATTTACAGTTTTTTTGTTAAGGAGATGAAGATACCTCACAGGCACATTGAGTTACCTTTGTGGCCATTTCACAGTGTTTCAGTTGCCCAGACTCTTCAGTGACCTCATTTTCTGAGAATTTTATGCCCTGGAAGAGAATGCAATCCATTAATGATCTGTAATTGACAGATGCTCTAAAATGTAACTTTACCCAAAGCCTCAAAAATGGCCTGTAATTAGTTCCAATGTGGGGAAAGGGGGAAAGCACTCACAAACTCTGTTCTGGTGGGAAGGCTGAGAATGGAAGTCAACAGAGAAGAGCGTTTTGGGGAGAAGGTGACTTGAGCAACAGTGACGGGTATGAACGTGTACACATTTAGCACACAGTGACTGGACCTCTCACGCTCCTCTGTAATGCATCTCCTCCTAGGTACACGCAAAGGAGGTAAACAAATCGAATTTCTCAATATACCCCTTCTCCACTTTTAATCCTTCCAGTAGTCCTGGTGTTTCCCTTGGACAATAAGCAATTTTCTGCTCTTTGAACCAAACATGGAAGAAGCGGGTGGGACTTGCACCGGCAAGGTTCCTTTGCTGGGCAGTGAGTAGTGCGGCTGTGCTTTGCTGTCCAAAGCACAACTCTGGGCCCCATGGACTGTGGCCCACCAGGCTCCTCTGTCCATGGGATTCTGGGGTGGGATTCAAGAATACTGGAGTGGGTTGCTGTCCTCTCCTCTAAGGGATCTTCCCAACCTGGGGACTGAACCCGTGTTTCCTGCATCTCCTGTATTGCAGGCAGCTTCTTTACCCACTTAGCCACCTGGAAAGCCCAGGTAATGAGTCAGGGTGGTGCTAAAAACTTGGTCCCTGCCTATGTGAAATTTGCACCTAAACAGGCAGTGTTTCCACAGCAGCTCCGCAAGTTACATGGCCACACCTCCTGGCAGAGGGTCCATGGTGGTCCCCACTCTTGTCAAGGGATGCTGGCTGCTGGGCCCAGTAACGGTACTTCCTGATGCCAAAACAAGGGAGGTAGTGGTTTTGTGGTGTTACTAAAGCTGAGCTGGCTCAACATCACCTATTGATTCATCAGCTTTTCTACTACCAACTCGGGACATCTAATTCCCTCTCTTTCAAATATTCAAAACTGTTGGTTTGCAAACTGGCCCCCGTGCACAGAGGGGAAGGAGAGATGGAAGAGGCAGCCAGTCCAGATGGGAAGGGAGAAAGCTGGATAAGCTGGGAGCTTACTTACAAGGACAGCCTTGGGCTCAAGATGGTAGATCTCTGCATTCACCCACCAGGATCTTCAAAGTTGATGGAGAGGCCTTAAGGGGTTGAGTCACTTACCTCATCCAGATGAAATCAACACCACACTGCTCTCTCAAGGCTGCGTCCTTGAACATGGTGCCTGCTGGGGGGACTGTGGGCCCAGCTTGTGTTCCAAGGACAGGGGAGGGGGCTGAGGAGCCCAACCTCCTGGATCCAGCTCGTGGGTCAACCAGAGGTGTCATCCTCTCAACCTCCTCCAACACAGAGTGGTGTCTGCTTTCCTGATTTTTATCCCAATTGCAATGCCTTCCTGGCTTTTTGTAAAGTTACACATTTAATACGTGGATATATCAACTACGTTGCCAGGTATCAAGTCACATGCAATCATGAATACTTTGCTTAGCAGTAAAGATCAAACTTCATGTATTTGAAGCTGTATGACCTTAAGCAAGCTATTAAAAAGTTCTTTGCCTCATTTTCCAAATCTGCAAGATCAGGATAATGGTAACACCTACCCAGAAGATTGCTGTGAGGACTAATTTGTTTCACATGAAGCACTTGGCTTAGTCCCAGGTACAATAGGTCCAATAAGTGTGGGTTATTCTCAAGAGATTATCACTTAAAAAAAAAAAAGTTGATGAAATTCCAACAGAAAAATCAAATGAGAAATTAAAATCTTTGAGCTCCCAGTTTGAGCTAGTTGGAATCTAATGATTCCAAAAACAAAACCACTTATCTTTCCAATTATCTCAAGAGGTAAGAGGCATTACCCTAGACAAACAGATACTCTCAAAACTGGACTCTCTCATCCCTTATAGGATTGAAGAGTGTGTATATATACACACATATGTCTATGTGCATATCTGTGTGTCTGTCTGTCTTTGTAGTTAGAAATGTGACTGTTGGGTTGTTCCTGGCTTGGCTGGTCATACAACTTTGGTGGATAGAGTGCTAGACTTGGAGTTGAGAGTTAGCAGTTTGGATTTCTAGTTGCAGTTGTACCATGTAACACTTACGACATTGAGAATGAGCCACAAGGTCTCTGAATTTAATTAAACTTACCTGTAAAATGGGAATAGAACCTGCCTTCATTGTGTGTCATACAAGTGAAGGAATTTTGCTTATACGATAACAGCAGATTATGAGGCGGATGTCGTGGTTGCCAATCTAAAACAGAGGCTGAGCATCAGGACAGCACTGTTATCTCTCTGTCCTGTGGGTTTTCTTCCATTTTTGTCCCCGTTTTTCAGATAAGAGAACAGATTCACGGAGATAGCTTATGAACTGCAGAGCCTGGGTTTGAACCCAAAACGTCTGGAACCAGAGCTCAGGTTAGGGGCCATGACTTTGTCTTCCACCTCTAGGCAGGTGGGGTGATGGACTGCATTTTCCAGCATCCTGCCTGAGGCAGGAATGTCACCATGTCAAGTAAGAACCATCACAAAGACAGCCCCGTGTAGGGTCTGAGAGCCAGGGGGCGGGAAAAACCTCTGAGTCCTTCGTGAGATCGCTCCCAGTTACTCCTTGGGCCCACAGGGAAGTTTTCAACAACACAAGTCTGGAGGGAACCTGTATTTAATGAGAAAGCTAGTGAAGGGCTGGAGTCTGCGTCCCAGCTCACTCAGAATTAACCAATAACTAAGCTGATACAGACAACGCGAAGATGAGCACAAAGGAGGACCCAAGGAAGTCATGGTAAGACCTGCCCGATAGGGGGAGCCTACCAGCCTCCCACGTTGGAGATTCAGGCCTCCAGGGAGGCCTCACACCCTGCCTGAACCCTGTAATTAGGCACCAAGAGAAACTACAGCAGCTTAGGGAGGGCCCTGTCATCAGGTGCCAGGTGGCATGCGTTGCTCTGTGGGCAGGTACTTTGTGTGAAACAAGGACACATTACCTGTCACATCTGTGCCAGGCCTGCACAACAGGAAGACAGGACAAGTCATAGTAACATTCCTTATTTACACGTTTGCAAAACGGTTTCAGATACACCTTCGTACATGCATCTCACACCCATCTGACCTTTTTAATAAAGGTGATACTTATTGGAAATTTACAATAGACCAGGCATGATAGTAAGCCTGTGTGTTCTGATTTAATCCTCAAAAAATTCCGTTTTATAGATAAGAAGACTGAGACAAGGAGAGGTTAAGTAACTTATTGAAGGCCTCCCTTGTAATCGCTGTTGGAACGTGGGTCCCAACCCAGAAAGTCAGCCTCCAGAGGCCCGGATGAGTGGGAGACTGTGGTGGTTTAGTTGCTAATTCATCTCCAATTCTCTGTGACCCTATGGACTGCAACACGCCAGGCTCCCCTGTCCTTCACTATCTCCCGGAGTTTGCTCAAATTCACATCCATTGAGTCGGTGATGCTATCTAACATCTCATCGTACATATACCAAATCAACTCACTGATGAAAAATTAGCACAAACACTTGGATGATTGATGGAGAAATGACTTTGAAAAGAACTGAGTGCTCAGCAAAGGGATCACTCTGATGCAAACACGGATCTCGTTGCCAGCGGCAAGCGTCAAGTTCAGGTGCCAAGGTCTCCTCTGCAGCGTCCGGGCCAGATTGTGGCCCTTCTGGTGCGTCTGCAGTTGGCCGATCTGCCTGACGAGTACCATTTTGGAGCCAGAAAGCCGCTTCCCGAGAGCGCGAGAACCCTCCCCTGCTCAGACAGGACCGTGGACCAAACGGCAGATCCTCAGGCCTCTGCCTGTTCATTTGCATTTCAGGCAGATCAGGCCTGCTCCTCTCAGAGCGTTTTCTGTTTGTCAGGGCAAGACAGATGCCTCTTGTTTAATTTATACCTTAATATTCCGCCTTGAGGGTATCCCTGGTGATGCTGACAGTAAAGAATCTGCCTGCAATGTGGGAGACCCAGGTTTAATCCTGAGTTGGGAAGATCCCCTGGAAAAGGGAATGGCAACTCAATCCAATCTTCTTGCCTGGAGAATTCCATGGACAGAGAAGCCTCGCAGGCTACAGTCCATAGAGTCGCAAAGATTTGGACATGATTGGAGCATGCATATATGCCTTCAGCCTTTAACCCCTTGTTACCAGCTGAAGCTGGAATTCAGGAAGAGTTAGACCTGGGTTTAGACAGACAGTGGAGACCTGCTTTATGAGATTGTCTTGAAATAAATCAAGACAAGTGTGTGAAGCGTGGGACCCCCCTCAGCAGTGCAGAGGATGGACGAATAAGGCGAGTCCCAGAGGCCTCCAGAACAGCTTTGTCAGTGTGAGTCTGTCTCTTTCTTGTCCAGGGGCTTATTTGCTCTAATGGGGTTAGTCCTGTTACAAGACAGAGAGTGGAGGGACCCGACCCACGCCTTGCCAGAACCACTCTTTGGAGTTCTGTGGCCTCACAGGGTTAGGAAGTGACCACACCCTGGGCCAAGCACTTTTATGCATTTTCTTCCTGGATGCTGTCACTGTGCGGGCCCACTGCTGAAGCTGGTAGTTCTTCTGGGAAGGATAACCTCAACTTCCCTGTGGTTAAGAATCCACCTTCCAAGGCAGGGGATCCAGGTTCAATCCCTGGTCTGGGAACTAAGATCCCACATGCCGCAGAGAAGCTAAGCCCACGCGCCACAACCACTGAGGCTGCTCACTACACTGAAGAGCCTGCACATCACAAGGAAAGATCCCACGTGCTGTAACCAAGAGCTGACACAGCCAAAAATAAAAATAAATAATTTTTAAAAATAGAAAAGATAACCCCAATCTTCTGATGCTGGCCTGGGCCACAGCCCTGCCCCACTAAGCCAGTTAGTCTATGCCCACCATCACTCCCTTTTCTCAGCACCGACCCTTGGAGTCAGGTTTCCTGATAGAGCCTGTACTGTATCAAAACCCACCCTCCACACTCCACAGAGACGGTGCTTCTCACACGGCAGAGTACATGTAATGCAGATCCAGGCCTGTTTTACTGCTACTTTCAATAATAAAACAACCCATATGAAAAGCTAAATCAGAACAAACGTTAGAATGAAGAGGCTGCTGATGGAACTGGCAGGAGCTGGTCTTCGAGGGCCAACAGGTCCTATGTCACTAGAGTTATGAACCCTATAAAGTGGGAGGAAATACGGTTCTTGTTCCCAAACAACTTTGGCAAACGGCTGAGACTCCTCGAACACAATTATTTTTGTTATGGTGTATCTGCTTTCTTCCTTGTGTTCTAAAGAAAAATGTAACGGATACCTGTTTATGTATGGCTGAGTCCCTTTGCTGTCCACCTGAAATGACCATAACGTTGTTAATCTGCTGTACTCCAATATAAAATAGTTTTTTTAAACAAAAGAACGATGTAACGCAAAGAACAGCATTTAACTTCCGTGGTGGGGTGGAGACAGAGACGTCAGGAATGAAGTGTGCTTGAGCCAAGTCTTGAAGGCTGATAGAACTGCAACACCCCCCTGGAGAAAGAGTGGGGAACCAGAGGGTAGGAAGCACAGGGGAAGGGCTCTGAGCTGACGTAGCAGGTCAGGGACGGATAAGTCAGCAGAGGGCAGATGAAAAGAGGAAGAAAGGAAGCAGGCGGGAATGGAAATGTGGTTTGCAGGAGCTCAGAATCCTCTCCAGGAAGTTTCGATTTGATTCCCTGAGGAATGCAGAGCCCCACAGGGGATGGTGGTGGAGAAGTGGCCCGATTAGGCCTGGGTACAGAGAAATCGCTGGTGGCCCTCTGTGCAGCTCATTAGCGGAAGAGGGAATGGAGGCAGCGGTGGTGTGAGGAGGGTCCCGGCAAGAAGACCCCGCAGCAGGAGGAGACGGAGAGCAGAGGAGAGACCACTGGGAGAAAATCATCAGAACTCAGTGTTCCCCAATTGGGCAACTCGAGTGCTTGTTATCTGCCTCTCCTGAATCGGGAGATAGGCTGGAGCGTTGAATAGCAGATGAAGTGCTGTGTGGATGATGCTGATTAGAATGAACAGTTTAACAATGTGCTTAAATGAAAATTTCAGGGCTGGAGACCCAATTAGGAGTCTCATTAGAGGCCCAGCGCAAGGGGCGCCGGCTTTGTTCTCTGGGTGATTTTTAGGGAGCGATACAGAACATTTTAATGATGATGTCACAGTGGGGCGTGATTTCTGGAGGGTCCGGCAGGGCAGCGAGCCGGAGACAGGCAGCTTCTGCTGCAGCAACACGGATCTGAGGGCATAGTGTGATTCAGCGTTCCTCCTGCACCTGTTTGTGGCAAAAATAATCATAATTAATTTTAGGGTCTGTTTTTGGACCCCCCTCAAAATAGAACTCATGCCTCGGCACTATCAATCCCATTTCATGGGATCCAAAACACACTCACCTCAAGAAATAAGATCCACATAATTAACAAAGGCCTGGAATCTGCCCACCAATGCAGGAGACGCAAGAGACGACACCGGTTCGATCCCTGGGTGGGGAAGAGCCCCTGGAGGAGGAAGTGGTAACCCGATCCAGTATTCTTGCCTGGAGAAGTCCATGGATAGAGGAGCCAGGCAGGCTACAGTCCATGGGGTCACAAACAGTCAGACACGACTGTGAGACTTTCCCTTTCAGGGTGTTGTAGCCCTAACAAAGGCCTTTCACAAGCTGCAGTCTTTCTTTTTTTTTCGATACAACACAAAGATGTTGCCGTCAGTCTCTGCAGCCAAAGCAGCAGAGGCTCAAACAGCTGAAAGTGACTCACGTAACAGTCACACGGCTCAAGAGTGGCTTGCTGGGGATTTTCAACAAGGTCTCCTAACTCCAAAATACATGGGTGAGTCAGGTACGAATCCCATCCCATTCTTGCTCTAAACCTATTTCTCTCCCTTTATTGAGTCCCTATTTTGGTCCACGGCATTGCCAAGTCACCCAGCTCAAATCCAGAACCACTCTTCACCCTGGTCTCCTTTCTCCCCACACACATGCACAGTCATCGCAGCCTGTCTCTATCTTTCCTAAACTTCTCTCTTCTCCTCTCTGGTTTGATCTCCTCCAGCTTGAATAAAGCCTTCACCGGTAATGGTTCAGTGTCCTTTCCCAGAGTTCTCCTAATTTTCCCCAGGGGGTACTCGAGCTTTAGTATACACAAGAGGTACCCAGAGGGCTTTTAAGAACACAGAGATTCTGATTCAGAGGTCTGGGGTGGGAGTCACAGATTTGCATTTCTAACAAGTTCTCAGAGGAGGTTCCTGATGCTGGTCTAAGGACCTCACTTTGAGAACCACTGTCCTACACCATAACTACCGGAATGATCATTTCACTTCTGTGAGTATAAATTCTCCATGGCTCTGGATAATCTACTATAGATAGACACCCAGTGCTTTAAAGCCTTCAGTCCCTGTGAGCCCAGGTGACCCAACATTGACCAAAATCAAGAGCTGGGAAAAGCCACTCTTGCTGATGGGGCTAGCACGTGTGCAAGAATTTTCTTCGGCTCAAAGTAAGAAACCTAGCCCTGAGGACTCAGAAGT
Organism: Dama dama; assembly: GCF_033118175.1. Taxonomy (NCBI): domain Eukaryota; kingdom Metazoa; phylum Chordata; class Mammalia; order Artiodactyla; family Cervidae; genus Dama; species Dama dama. The sequence continues at coordinate 4,902,795 of NC_083701.1, read as the reverse complement.
CTGAGTGAGCAGGTCAAGGATAGCTGATCTCTGGTAAAGCATTTTTCCCAACCTCATTTTTTGTGTGTTTAATCATTCATTCAAATTCTAGACAACTAGAATACATCTTTCAACAAATGGAGAAACATCCTTGCTCTCTTTAGTTATTACGACAGGCACACCCTGTTCCTAGATACTGGGGACACAGAAGAAAGAGAAACTGAGAATATTCCCCCAGCCCCATAAGAAGGCGTATTCGCTGCCAGAACTAGCAGTTGAGGTTTGGAGCCCCATCCACAGAGGCTTAAACATCTTGCTGATAAAACTATGACCTGGACTATGACTTATTAATCAATGGAATACACTATATTAACAGATTAAAGAACAAAAGCCAGATGGTGATCTCAATGCAGAAAAAGTATTTGACAAAAATCAACTGTCCTTTCATAATAAAAACATTCAACAATCTAGGAATAAAAGGAGAATTCTCACCCAGATGAAAGTCCATCTATGAGAAACCCACAACTAACGTCCTTCTTAAGGGTGAAAGACTGAATGTTTGCCCCTAAGATCAAGAACAGGACAAGGTCATCTGCCCTTGCCATTTCTATTCCACGTTTTAGTGAAGGTTCTAGTTGGCACAATTAAGCAGGAAACGCTTTAAAAGGAAGACATAAAGCTATCTCTGTTTGCAGATGACATTATCATGTATATGGAAAATCTGGAGGAACCCACTAAAAAAACTGCTAAAGCTGATAACAGGCTTCTTCAGCAACATGGCAGCATATAAAATCAATGCATAAACTTCAATTGTATTTCTATATACCAGCACTGAACAATCCTAAAGTGAAATTAAGGAAACAATTCCATCTATAATAGTATTTATAACATTAAAATATTTAAATACATTTTTAAAAAAGAAATGCAGGACTTCTACATGGCAAGTATAAAATATCATGCTCAGACACTTTACAACCCCATGGACTGTAGCTCACCAGGCTCCTCTGTCCATGGAATTTTCCAGGCAAGGATACTGGAGTGGGTTGCCATTTCCTTCTCCAGGGATCTTCCCAACCCAGGGATCGAACCCTCATCTCTTTTGTCTCCTGCATTGGCAGGCAGATTCTTTACCACTAGGTCCTCCTAGGAAGCCCACCAAGTAAAGGTCAATGCAAATGTAAGGAAAGCTGTTGTTTATGAATCAGAAAACCTAATATTGGTAAAGCAGTGATAATCCCTCAAGTCATCTACAGATTTTATATAATCTCCTAAAATCCAAACAGAGTTTATTCTGCAGAAATTGACCAGAAAATACTGAAATTTATTTGAAAGTTCAGGGATCAGAATAGCCAAAATAGTGTTGAAAAAGAACAAAATTGGATGATTCACAATTTTAAAACTTACTGCAAAGATATGGTAATGAAGGTAATTAAAAGGTACAAACTACTATTTAATTCAGATATATAGTACAGCACAGGGAATATAGCCAAAATTTTACCAGAGCTATAAATGGAGTATAACCTTTAAAAAACATGAATCACTATATTGTATAGCTGAAACATGCAATATTATACTTCAACTATACCTCAGTTAAAAAATTATACTAATTAAAAGAAGCCAGACACAAAAGGCCACATGCTGTATGATTCCATTTACATGGTATGTCCAGACAGGCAGATGTATAGAGACAGAAAGTAGATTAGTTCCCTTTCCAGGGCACTGAAGGCCTGAAAGGAGCAAAGAGATGGGGAAAGACTGAATGGGTAGGTTTCTTTTCTGAGGTATGAAAACATTCCAAAGTTAAATGGTGGCAATAATTATGTAACTCCATGAATATGCTAAAAAAAAAAAAAAAAGTTGAAATGTACCCTTTAAATGGGTTTGATTTATGATCCATAAATTTTGTCACAATAAAATGATTTTATGGGACTTCCCTGGTGGTCCAGTGGTTAAGACTCCATGCTTCCACTGCAAGAGGCTCACAGGTTCCCAACTAAGATCCTAAACGGTGTAGCTAAAAATAGATAAATAAAAAATAAGATGATTTTGTAATTCCATTGCGATAAACTCTTAACTAGATCCAGTAGAACAAATAGGTGGTGAGTGGAGAGAGAGACCTGAGGAAATTGCCCAAATGCAACGCAGATGATACAGAACACAAAAGACATGGGAAGCAGCCCAGAGGCTACGCGGGGAATCTCCAACATCCGTGGAGTAATGGTGCAGGAGCAGGAAATGAATGGATGCTGACGCAGGAGATAGTAACCAAAAATATTCCGAAAGTGGAGATTTTTGACAGAGACTCTCACTTTGAGGATGATATTCTGAGCTCTAAGCAAAAGGCATGGATGTCTAGAGAGATTTTAAAACATAAAGAAAGAGGAGAAAATCCCAGAAGCTTTCCAAAAAGAATAGATCGCTTACCAAAAATCTGTTTCAGAACAGATTTCTCATCCACGAGAGAACTGATGCAGATGGGAATGAGATGATATCTTCAGGTGCCAAAGGAAAGTAATTTTCAACCCCAAATTCTAATCCAAACTAAGCTTGATGCATTTGCAGTGAGAAGTAGTGGCTAAATGTGTGACTCGGGAGCTGGAAGATGTGGATTTGAAACTCAGCTGGGCTACTTATTTATGTGCATTCCAGCCTCAGTTTTCTGACCTGTAACACAAAGATAACCATGAAGGGTTAGCTACTAACTCAAGACATTGCTGTTCAGTCGCTCAGTCGTGTCCAACTCTGCAACCCCGTGGATTGCAGCACGTCAGGCTTCCCAGTCCTTCACTGTCTCCTCGAGTTTGCTCAACTCATGTCCACTGAGTCGGTGATGCCACCCAACCATCTCATCCTCTGTCATCCCCTTCTCCTCCTGCCTTCAATCTTTCCTAGCATCAAGGTCTTTTCTAATGAGTCGGCATTTTGCATCAGGTGGCCAAAGTATTAGAGCTTCAGCTTCAGCATCAGTTCTTCCAATGAATATAAAGGATTAATTTCCTTTAGGATTGACTGGTTTGATCTCCTTACAGTTTAAGGAACTCCCAAGAGTCTTCTCCAAAAACACAGTTCAAGATACATACTTAGATAATGAACTCAAGATATATACTTAGATATTCAATATGGAAAACAACCTTCCAGTTATATAACCAAGAAAGTTATTTTAGCAATGTTTAGTATTAAACTGGGCTTCCCAGATGGTGTTAGTGGTAAAGAACCTGCCTGCCAATGCAGAAGATGCAAGAGATACGGGTTCGATACCTGGGTCGGGAAGTTCCCCTGAGGAGGGCATGGCAACCCACTCCAGTATTTTTGCCTGGAGAATCCATGGAGAGAGGAGCCTGGTAGGCTACAGCTCACAGGGTAACAAAGAGTCAGAAACAACTAAATCGACTTAGCATGCAGTATTAGATTAAAAAAAAGAAGAATCAAGAGAAAAACATTGAAAGAGTAAAAGGATCCAGTCAATAGAAGGATAAACTACCCATCCAAAAAGTATCACATGCAGGACCTTGCCTGCATCTTTCTGTACAAAACATAGTCTAAAAATATATAAAATAAAAATTAAAGAAAAGTGACAATTCCTCAATTCATGGTATATTTTAATGTAATGATTTAATGTAAAAGATTAGCAGTATTATGACTGAAAAAATACATGCACACACATATTCCCCTCACAAACCTTGTAAAAATGTCTCAACACATTACAGTGAATTGACAAACAGTTCACAATCTCTTGCCATACTGTAGTTAAAATAGAAACCAACAAAGAGTAGAACAGAACCAAAAAAGTGTGGTTTGAAATCACAGAAGAGGAAAAAAGCAAGAAAGAGTAAATGTAAGCAAGTATTCAACCACCTACAAAAAATAAAGGAATGGAGAAAATAATGAAGACATCTATGGAAAATTCAGAATTCACTAATATTTTGTTCTAAAATTCCCTTCCTAGTGGCTCTCACTTGTTAAAAATAATAACTTTTATTTGTACACAGACATTAAAATTATGAGACACATACCATAAATAGAGTGCCTATGTGTATGTGTTAGTAATGCTTAATAGAGATTATAAATTCTAGGAGGAGAAGTATTATGATTTATTCACTACCATATCCCCATTCTATATAATAGTGCTTGGCATCTAGGAGACTGATAAATATTTATTGAATATTGTAGTTGAATATGAAGTAAAATGAGTCAGAAGCTAACCCTCAGAGGATTTTGCAGAGACAAATAGAACTGGATTATAATCCTGGTTCTGGAACATTCTGAACTCTGGGAAAGTCGAATATCTCCCAGCTAAGATTTTCTACAACATAAAATGGAAATGACAATAGCTACTTTGCAAGGATCTTGCAGGACTTAAACTTGAGGACCAAGTGCCAGCTACTAAATTATTAGGTTGTAGCCCTATGCCTACCTTTCAAGTCCTCCATTCTGCAATACTGGGTCTGGGACTGCAAACCACACGTCTACCTGGCTCCCTGGTTCCAGGCTCAGTCGGGCAACGAGGACTCGAGTGGGTGCTGGAGGAGAGAGGAACTCCTTCTTGTTCACACCCCAGGGAGGTCCCATCGACTTCCTGTTCCTGGGACCCTCACGGCCCAAGGTTTCTCCACCCTGGCAGTGGCTCACTCCTTCCTCTGGGAGCTGTGAAGTCTAGCTGCTTCTTGTTGTTGTTTCCAACACTCACAGAACCAGCTTCTTCAGGGCACCTCAGACACCAGCACCAACAGAGCAGACCCTTTCTCAGAAGGATGGGTTTCAGCTCCATGACCCCTCCTCCAAACGTCTACATCTTAATATCTGTCCTTCCAGCCCTTTCTCTTTGATCCCCTAGCCCTGAAATTGCTACCTCTGTGATGAAAGTGAAAGTGTCAGTCCCTCAGTCACGTCCAACTCTGCGGCCCCATGGACTGTAGCCCACCAGCATCCTCTGTCCATGGAACTCTCCAGGCAAGAATACTGAAGTGGGTTGCCATTCCCTTCTCTAGGGGATCTTCCTAACCCAGGGGTCCAGCCAGAGTCTCCCACATTGCACGCAGATTCTTTACCTTCTGAGCCTCCAGGGAAGCCCAACCTCTGTAATACTATCCTTTTATTACCCAATTAACAATTCTCTGTATTTTCTCTGTTAATTTACATGGTTTCTCTCTGGTGACTGGTCCCAGATTAAGAACTCAAAGCCCCAAACACTGTTGTTCCCATCACCCATTTCAGTCACTCAGTCATGTCCGACTCTTTGTGACCCCAAGGACTGCAGCACGCCAGGCTTCCCTGTCCATCACCAACTCCCAGAGCTTGCTCAAACTCATGTCCAAGTAGGTGATGCCATCCAACCATCTAATCTTCTGTCATCCCCTTCTCCTGCCTTCAATATTTCCCAACATCAGGGGATTTTCCAATGAGTGGCTCTTTGCATCAGGTGGCCAAAGTATTGGAGCTTCAGGATCAGTCCTTCCAATGAATATTCAGGACTGATCTCCTTTAGGATTGACTGGTTGGATCTCCTTGCAGTCCAAGGGACTTTCAAGAGTCTTCTCTAACACCACAGTTGAAAAGCATCAATTCTTTGGTGTTCAGCTTTCTTTATGGTCCAACTCTCCCATCCATACATGACTATTGGAAAAACCATAGATTTGACTAGATGGACATTTGTCGGTAAAGTAATGTCTCTGCTTTTCACTATGCTGTCTAGGTTTGTCTTAGCTTTTCAGCATTTTTGCATGTATGATCACATTTGATCCTCAGAACAAAGCTGGGAAGAAATCACTAGAGGTAACCACCCACCCTTGTTATCAGGTAAGATAAATAAGACTCAACCACATCCAAGCTATTTTCAAGATTCAACCTTGCCCTTTTTTTTCCCCCAAAACTTTTTGGCCACTCTTTTGTTGGAAACGATCTGAAATAAATATTGAATGAGTGGTCATTGACTTATTTCTGCAGAATATTGAACTTATCAAAATCTTTCAATAGTTTGAAACATTTTCCATTAAAGGAATTCTTAAAAGGATTCTTGAAAGGATAGATTGCAAATATTTGATGTGAAAGTGAAGGACAGAGACTTTAATTCAGCTAATTAACTGTCTGTCTTAGAAATCAAAGACCTGGAATCTGAGTCCAATGCCCCAAATTACCAGTCATGTGACCTTGCACAAGACCCTTGAGTTCTGAACCTCAGCCTTCTCATGTGTAAAATGGCCAAGGTCTTGCTGGGCTATTTGAAAAATAAACGGCTTCTGTGCAATTCCTGGTACATGTGTGTGAGTGTTAGATACTCAGTCATGTCTGACTCTCTGTGATTCCATGGACTGTAGCCCCACAGACCCCTCTGTGCATGGAATTCTCCAGGCAAGGATATTAGAATAGGTTGCCATGCCTTCCTCCCCCTCCAGAGAAATCTTCCTGACCCAGGGATGGAACCCAAGTCTCCTGCATTGCAGGCAGATTCTTTACTGCCTGAGCCACCAGGGAAACCCCCCTGGTACACAGACTGTCTTAAATAGAAACTGTGTCATTGTAGGATACAGAGATAGGTCTAGTCAAAATAAAAACATAAGGACATCTATCACCTCACATAATATAATATTCAGTCCAGAGATAACATAGGCTTCAGTGCCTTCAAGATATCTGCAAAAACTGTTGGTGTTCCTTTTTAAATCGGTCCATTCTGCCATCCCCACCCCCAAGGGTGAAGATTTTTTTATTTCACCCCCAAGCCGGAAGGAAGATTGCTTATAATCATATAAGCTTCACATGTGATCCACTGACAGCTTGTGGAAGAAAGGAATGTCACTTCCTGGTTCTCGATTAGGATCAAGGACTATTTTCCCAGAAGGCTCCTCAGACCTCACCTGGTAACTCAGCAGCCAGGAAGAGGCCCTGTGTTCCTTCCCAAGGAGTGAACACATGCCCTGAAGTGGGAATAAGACCCCTTTCTCTGTGACACCCTGCTTCCTGGAGGAGGAGGGACACTCAGGAAAACAAAGAAACAGGCTTCCAGTAGAAAGGAAGAGGTGGGACTCGAGAAAGAATTCCCCTTTCAATGAAATATTAGGAGACCACTGACCCCAGTGACATCAAAGCTTTTTGGTTATTCCCTCTATGGAGGATAACTGTGTGTATTAGTTTCCTTTGTGGTGGTGGTTGTTCAGTTGCTAAGTCATGTCCAACTCTTTGTGACCCCATGGATTGCAGTACTGACCCCTCAGTCCTTCACTATCTTCTGGAGCTTGCTCAAATTCATGTCCATTGAGTCAGTGATGCCATCCAACCATCTCATCCTCTGTCGTCCCTTTTTTCTCCTGCCTTCAATCTTTCCCAGCATCAGGGTCTTTTCCAGTGAGTGGGCTCTTCACATCAGGTGGCCCAAGTATTGGAGCTTTAGTTTCCTAGCACTGTTGTATTAAATTATCATGGTTTTGTGGCTCAAAACAATAGACATTTATTTGATCACAGTTCCAGAAGTCAGAGTCAAAAATCAAGGTGTCTGCAGAGCTATGCTTCCTCCAAATGTTCTAGAGGAGAGTCCACTCCTTGCCTCTTCCAGCTTCTGATGGCTCTAGGCATGTCTGAGCTGGTGTCTGCAGCCCTGGAGTCTCTGCTTCATTGGTCACCTGGCCTTCTCTTCTGTTCTATGTGTCAACTCTCCCTCTGCTTTGCTCTCAGGAGGATACTTCACATCGGATTTAATGCCCACCTGGATAAGCGCAAAGAGTCGGGCACGACTGAGCGACTGAACTGAACTGGATAATCCAGGTGTTCTCATAACCCAAGATGCTAAACTTAATTATATCTGCAAAGACCATTTTCCAAATAAGATGTTCAGTTTCAGGGGATTAGTGTTTGTAATTGGGGCGGGGGGTGAACCCCACTCAGCCCACTACACGTAACCACAGCGTTGTTGAGACACAATGGGTTTAAAAGCTCTGGCAGGGACTTCCCTGGAGGTCCAGTGGCTAAGACTCCTCGCTCCCAATGCAGGTAGCCCAGGTTCGATCCCTGGTCAGGGAAGTGGACCCCACATGCCACAACCAAGAGTTCACATGCTGCAACTAAGATCAAAGATCCCGCATGCAGCAACTAAGACCCAGTACAGCCAAATAAATAAGTATATATTTTAAAAATAAAGTAAAAGCTCTGGCAGAGGGCTGGCACCCAGTGAGCATGCGATAAATATTGGTTGAATCTAAATCCATTTATACATCCCTGCAGCCTCAGCTGGCATTTTGCTCACTCCCTATGCCATGACTTCTGGTGTTCTTGGCAAAAGACAGCCTTCCCTTGGCCTGAACAAGAGGAATGTGAGCCAGCAGGACGAAGGGAATAACTGCAGGATGAAGAGTCAAACGCAGGGTGAGCAGGTTGACCCAGATGGCAGGGAGAGGGAACAGGAAGGCTACGGCCGCGGGAGCCTGGGGAGCCCACGGTGCGCATCTTGGATGGAGCAGGCGGGACGCTGGACCCTGTCTCACTGCTTTTCCGAGTCCTGGCAGGGACTACAAACACCTTCTCTGCCTCAAGTCAAGCAATAACCCCGAGAGTACGTAGCTTCTTCCTCTTGAAAAATTCACAATTTCATAAAGGGTACACTTTACAGACCTTACGTCCAAGTTTATTTTTCTTCTGGGCAAACACATCAATCTTCCCAAGCCCTCATTTGCAAATAATGAGCCAAAGCCATTCTCTCATCCCTCTGTTTTCCATCTTGCAAAGAAAGGTGATGCTGAAAATTCATACTTAAATTTCATGCTCAAACGGTTTCCCAGCTGGAATAAAGGCACCTTTAGGATCATCTATCTCAGCCCTGCATCACAGAGGAGTCTGGGACCAGGAGATGTTAAGTTAACTTGCTTAAAGTCACAGTCGGGGGGTTGGTAGGAAAGGATGCACCATCAGAAGGAACAGCTGGAGCCAAATCCCAGATGGGAAAAAGATCCTGGAGTTCTAGGTAGGCAAGCAGGACTGGAGAGGAGAGTGGCGACCTTGTCATTTTCCTGGGTCATCAACCATAGTTGAAAATTTCAGTGCTTTGTCCCTTAAGTTGTCCCTAAGATTCTTTATGTAATGTCATTTGGCCAATAAAGATTGGACACTTAAACTGTCAAAGGGTCATTAGTCATGTTCTGGAGACTCCAAGCAGGTGAAGTGAATTCAAAGTATGAAATAAGAAGATCTATAACTTTGCCATCAGTTGCATTAAATGTGTAATTTATCACCATCCACTGATGCCCAGTTACCATCCTCAAACCAGTCCATGTTACACTCATCATTTTAAGAATACATCTTTTTTCTTTTTTTTAGCTTGGGACAGACTGACATGATGGATGAAAGAGGTCATGAAAGAAACCTTGAACCAAGCAAGTGACGTGGCAAAGCTGCATCTTATTCCCACTTCTGTCCTCTGGAGGGCTCTGACCCAAAGATGGTTCAGCCAACACTGATGCTGCCCATGAGGAAAGACAGGTCTGGAGAATTGAAGTGACCATGTAAACTTCTGTCTCTTAACAACAGTGCTTTCCACAACTCCACGTTGTTAAATCAGCAACCCAGAGGATAACTTTTTCTAACAGAAAATCATCTGCTCAAAGGCTTTGAGAAAATTGAAAATAGAGTAATTGATTTGGCAACAGTAACAGAGTAATTGTATCAGTCAAGGCTCAATTAGAGAAATAGACCCTGTGTGTGAAATAGACCCTGTGAGAGAGTGTGTGTGTGTGTATAGGAGGGAAGGGGGATGTAGGGGGTGACTCGGACTGATTTATTGGCTTACACACCTGCAGGAGGTGGTCATGCAAGTCTGAAGGGTACAGGACAGGCCATTAGGAAGGGAAGAGCAGAACATACAAGAACCAACAGACTTGTGGTCCAAAGGCAGGAGCCTCTCTCTCTCCCCAGGAAAAGCATAAAAGATGTTCCAACTGATTAACTGAAGCCCACTCAAAGAATTCCTCTAATTTAAAGTCAACTAAGTATGAACTTTTACCACATCTGGAAAATTCATTTACAGAAGCATCTAGGTTAATGTTGTTATTGAGTAACTGATGACTTGTCCAACCTAGCCAAGTTGACAAGAAGCTTTCCTCAAATTCATGGATACCTAGTAACCAAATTTCCAGCAGAGTGGAAAAGTTAGGAAGAAAAGAAATAATCCTGGGTGAGAAAATGCTTGAAGTCCATGATGATATTTTCAAATTTTATTTATAATGAAAGAAGAGTTTCAGGAGATGTCAAGGTTCCAGATACATTATTGGCTACAAGTAGCTATATTGCTGGATCAGTTTGCTAGTGTTTGTTAAGGATTTTGCATTTATATTCATGAGAAACAGTAGCCTCTAGTTGTTTTTCTTCTTATAATGTCTTTCTTAGGTTTCATTAGTAAGACTATGCTGCTAAAAGTCGGACGGTGGTTCCTGTTATGTGGGGATAGAGACTTTCAGAAGATACAAGAGGACTTGTCTGCCCTCTGGTCATTTTTCTGTTGATCTGTGTGCTGCTTACATGGAGGTATTCAACATACAAATACTTACTGATTTGTACACTGATGAAGTGTGCACTTTTCCATCTGTAGGTCCAACTGTCCAGGCCCTCAGGAAACAGACCCTCGGAAGGAATACAAGGGACATCCATGGTGGTGCAGTGGTTAAGACTTCACCTTCTAATGCAGGGGGTCCAGGTTCAATCCCTAGTCACAGCCAGAAAACCAAAACACGTAAAACAGAAACACTATTTTAGCAAATTCACTGAAGACTTTAAAAATGTTCCTCATCAAAATAAAATAAAATAAAAATTCTAGGGATGCAAGAGAAGCGAAGAGATCGGTTACAAAGTGCACCACAGCTACACGACATTGTAAATCACTGTACTTCAATATTTTTTAAAAGTTCTTATTGATTTAATGAACATTATCACTTGAGTATTTAGAAAGAAACAAAAAAGGGTGACCCCAGCATAGTCTTGAAAATTCATCTTCAGGCCAGCAGAGTACAGCAGAGCAAGGACCAGCCGGGAAAGGAGTCTGCAGCAGACAAAACTGCCCCAGCCCGCGTTCCCACTCCACTCTCCATCGCTGGGGCAGCTGGGGGAGCCAGTCCCAAAGATGCAGAAGCTAGGGGCCACTCGCTCATACACTCCCCAGGGTGGGCTGTCTCCTGAAGGGAGGTCTGAGCTGGGCACTCCCATTCCTGACATGGAGGGAGTGGGGGAAAGAGGGCGTTCTGAGAACCCCTTGTTCACTTATGAGAAAACTGGCTTGGGTGAATTCAATCCACACGGGTGCATCTGAGGAATGCAGAGTTCCAGCTGAGACCTCTTGGTTCTCCAGGCTTCCTTCCCCCCCGTTACACCACATTTCCATGCAACGCGTTCTGTACAGACTCCAAATCAAGGCTCCTTTGTCACTGTCATCCCGCAGTAGTGAGAAACAACATCCTTTAAAATGTGCCTCTGTGCTATGTAGCTAAGGAAACTTGAAGAAATGGTGTGTTGAAGGAGATCAGTTCCTCTTAGATAATTTTGCAGACAATCCTCCTGGGAAATTAGTGATCATTAGTATTCTGGCTGCTTTTCTAAAGATGGATTCTTCTGCAGTGAAGCAGTTCAGCTCCATAGTACCTGAGGCAGAAAAAAATGTGTGTTACGAACACAGGGGATGGTCAAACAGCCACCATAAGGTCTCCACTTAGAAACCTGAAATCAACCCGGAAGACAACAGAGCAGGTCATGATCAGAGTCCCTCCAGAGGGAACTATAATACCATGAAACCAGAGAGCCCAGGAGAGCTTCTGGGTCAGGCAAGGGCTACAACTTAACTATCCTGTTGTTGGGGGGAAGGGTAACCTCTGGGATCAGAAGACAGCAGGGAGGCTTTTCCCTGCAACAAGTTCTGAGGAAGCAGGGCAGAAGGCAGCCCTGAACCTGTGTCCTTGCTTCCTCTTCCCCTGAGATGGGAAAAGCCACTCTGAGAGGGTCTTCTCCTGGCTCTGTGTCCTATTGCAACACCTTACTCCAAATGTAGTGGCTTAACACAATACAAATTGATGCTCTTACAGTTCTGGAGTCAGAAGTCCTAATGTGCCTTCCTTCTGTAGGCTCCAGGAGAGAATCTGTTCCCTTCACTTGTCCAGTTTCTAGAAGCTGCCCACTTTCCTTGGCTCTCAGCCACAGCACTGTAATCTCAAGGCTTTGGGTGCGAACCCATAAATTTGTGCCCTTGCCTCTTTCAGTTCCGAAAGGACATCCACATTCCTTGGCGTGTGGCTTCTTCCTCCACCTTCAAAGCCAACAGCACTCACAGAGCTCAGGGGTGGTTACTCCGGCCAGGTAAAGGACACCTAGGTGGGTCATCGGTAGCTTCCAGAACAGCAGTTCTCAAACTTCAGGGTGCATCAGAATCGTCCAGAGGTAGGGTTGACAGGCTGAGCAAGTAAAAGTATAGGACGCCTAGTTTAATTTGAAATTTAGATAAGCACTTTTTTCATATGAGCATGCAATATTGCATAGGACTTTGTTATACTAAAACATTTTCACTGTTTATCAACTGTATTCAAACATGACTGGACAGTCTATAGCTCATCTCCTCACTGGAGGGTCTGGTGAAACCCAGTTTACTGCTGCTCCTGATTCATGAGGTCTGGAGTGGGGGCTGAATGTGCCCTCCTAACAAGCCCCCTAGCGGAAATCAACCCTGAACATTCATTGGGAGGACTGATGCTGAAGCTCCAATACTTTGGCCACCTGATGCAAAGAGCTGACTCATTGGAAAAGACCCTGATGCTGGGAAAAATTGAAGGCAGGAGGAGAAGGGGACGACAGAGGATGAGATGGTTGGATGGCATCACCGACTCAATGGACGTGAGTTTGAGCAAACTCTGGGAGATAGTGAAGGACAGGGAAGCCTGGTGTGCTGCAGCCCTTGGGGTCACAAAGAGTCAGACACAACTGAGCGACTGAACAACAACAAACCCCCAGGTCAGCTGATTCTGCTGCTCCAGGGTCTGGGCACATGCTGAAAACCACGGTTGCAGTAAAGAACATATATACTTTGAGAATGTAGGTCAGATTAAATCATTTAGGGCTTTTCCAAGTCCCATAAAGGACAAGATAAAGTTATGACAGAATCTTTCGAGGGCCCAGGTGCCCTGGCAGTTACCTCCCTCGCCTCGTTCCCCAAGCCTCTCCCCACTACCGAGAAAGTCTGGCTGCACAGTTGTTTCTGGAACAAACCAGGCACAGTCCCACCTGAGGGCCTTTGCACAAGTAGCTCCCCCAATTAAATGAGTCTCCCCTGGACAGGGACAGGGGCTCCTTCAGGTTTTGCTTAATTCTGCCTTTTCACCTGATTTTAAATTGTACCCCCACCCCCACCCATCCACCCGACATGATGATTTCTGCCATAGTCTCCAACTGACATACAAGAAGTATCATTGCTTATTATTTACCTGCTCTCACTAAAACTCAAGTTCCACGAATACTGGGGTTTGTGTTGACTAGATTCACTGCTATTCACAGCAGTGATGGTATTCCCCAGGATCTAAGAGGTGCTCAACAAATGCACAGAATATGGGTTTAAAGAACAGGGATGCCCTAAACTGTTTGTCCGTGCTGTGGACACAGGTGTTAAGTTACCCTGCAGACAGGGGTATAAAGAACCATTTGCAGGGACTTCCCTGGCATTCCAGCAGTTAAGATTTTGCCTTCCAAGGCAGGAGGCATGGGTTTGGTTCCTGGTCAGGAAGCTAAAATCCCACATGCCTTGGGGCCAAGAAACCAAAACATAAAACAGAAGTAGTATCGTAACAAATTCAATAAAAACTTTTAAAAAATGGTTCACATCACCAAAGACTTCTTAAAAAGAGGACCATTTGCAGAAAATGTCTCCTTTGCCAATTGGGTAAAGCCAAGTCACCCAAGTATGTGTGTAGGGGTGTGGGGGGGTGGGTAGGACTTTAGAAATGTTATTGCAAAATGACCGAGAGCGATTGGACCACTCCACAGCTATCAGTTATTTGTTGCTTTTGTGTCTTTTAACCAATAATAAGGCAATAGAGGCAGGTGGAAAGTATTACCCCATCCATAACCCTACATTCCGAGAGTGCATCACAACCAAGGTGAGGCTTAGAGCCCATTCTGATAAACACACCAGCATTCACTAGCAGTCAAGCCCCCTGCAGTCAGGTATTTCTATACGTTCAGAGAGTTCCCTACACTTTGTCCCCAAGTGTTCCAAAAACAGGGTGAAAATGTTCCTCTGGGGCAAATGCACTGATACCTACAAGAACAAGTCAAAGCTTCCATCTCTTCAAGGATGTTCGCAGCACCGTGAGTTGGCCTTAATCTGGGGTGTAAGAGAAGGTGCTGGGCTGATGGGCTGCTGGGTCCCTAGACCCTGTCCACCCAAGGCCCTGGCATCCTTGCAGCTTTCAAGGCAGTCACGTGGTTTGGCCGATGCTTACTATGCCAAATAGAAATGATTTCTAATGTCCCTTAGAAGTGGGAGGGTATTTGGTAGTCTCCTCCAGGTAGAATCTCATTTAAATTACTTCAAAGTTAACTGAGGGCCCCTAGAATATAGACTAAAGGTATTCAAATACCTTATAGTGTTTATTCCAGAATATTTTAATTAACTACACATAAACAATAAGAGTCTTCGTATATACGCATACATAACATTTCAGATGTGTTCACTAAAATCAGTACATATTCATTAAAGTGAAACTTTACAAATGAAGTCATTTCAGGATGCTTCAACATTTCAAAGCTAGCAATGAAACAAAACCCATTTAATTCATTAAACTCACTGGATTTCCCGGTCCTGAGGACAAATACAATGAAACCTATAACCACTGCAGTGTCAAAATTCCAAATTCCTAACTCTAGTCGTTTACATTGGAGAAGACCCTGATGCTGGGAAAGATTGAAGGCAGGAAGAGAAGGGGACAACAGAGGATGAGACAGTTGGATGGCATCACCGACTTATGGACATGAGTTTGAGCAAACTCTGGGAGTTGGTGATGGACTGGGAAGCCTGGCGTGCTGCGATTCATGGGGCCGCAAAGAGTCAGACACAACTGAGTGACTGAACTGACTGACTGAGTCACTTACATTCTTCTTTACGATCAGAACAAGCGTCTTTGGAACAAGCATCTTTCACGTGGACTGAACCCTAATGCTAAAAACCTGACATTTAACACCTCAAATGGGGGATAATCAAACTTTTAAAAAAAAAAAAATCTCCCCATACAAAATTGGTGTTTGTTCATATGCATATACAGAAATATGCATTTAGCAAAGCTCACAAAACTTTTAACCTTTTCTACCAAAAATTAAAACAGTTTGAATTATGAGCATTAGGGAAGACTTCCTGGGCTTAAACTGGAAGAGCTGAGAGAAGTCTGAGGTTGTTCATAAATCTAAGTGGTGAAGAAAAAAACACAAAACATTTCATTAAAGCAGAACGCTTCCTACAGCTCCCAGTCCAACACCTGCCAGTTGTGGGGGGCCAGTCCAGGCACCCCTGACTGGTGGAGTTTTGCTCCAGAACCCAGGGGAAGTCACCACATCTTCTGGTCTGCCCAGGGCTGCGGGGTCTCCCAGGACACAGGACTTTCAGAGCTAACATGGAGACGGTCCCAGGCAGCAGGAACAAGCTGTTCACCCCACCTGGACTCTTAGCTCATCTGCAAGAAGGATCCCTCTCCCATGGCTGCCCCCCAAGGCCAGGAGGAGGCCCATGAGAGGCTTTCTTCTTCAGAATAAGCTTCTAGCTTCCGCCCTGATTAGCTGTGCTCACAGACTAGGCCCTTGGAGGCCCCAGGTGCCCCTCCTCAGCCCCCGAACCTGACAGGAGGCTGATGGGGGCTGGGCAGGTGAGGGGCTGCCGGGGCAGGTGAGGGGCTGCGGGCACAGGTGGCTGGAGTCGGGCTGAGTGGGGGGCGGGGAGAACGCGGGCACATAAGGAGGGCTGCATGCCCTCTGCCCCTCTCAGGTGAGGGCGCTTGACCACCCTGAGCTGCACCGGGGGCTCTGCTGCTCCCTGACGGGCGGGGTTGTGGGGTTGCTGTGGGGTCTCATTGGTAAGATGGCTTGTTTTGTCAACCTCGAAAACAAAGAATAAAATCACAGTGATCTGTGAGATTGACCAAATGGCATCCTGTTATCTCACTGGCGTTTATCTTCTCGAAGCTGCAAGACCACCAGATTTCCAGACCTCCGGCTACGTGACCATCCCTTCAAGGAATTTTTCATTGGTGGGGTATAAGAAGGACTCCGTCAGAAAGGGAAGATGCTGGTTCTCCTTAAGAGCCAGTCACCCTCTCTTTTCCCTCTAATAAGTTTCCTTTTCTTGCCTGGCTGCCCGGCTTGCTCTCTTTTTCTCTGCACTCGCCTTACAGTTTTCAAGCTTGCAAATTTACCTCTTTCTCTGGGTTCAGCTCTCTCTCCTGAAGATGCTCCTGCCTCTTTCTTTCTCCTGCTAAAGTGTAAAGAGGCTGCAACCAACAAAAGCCCATCTCGGCATCTCCACTGGTGCTGTCTGCAGCCGCCTCTTTGCACAAAGAGCCTCTTCTGTTTATAGGCCTTTCCTTTCTCCTTAAAAGAGGATGGGGACAGCACATTCTTGATCCAGGGTGTTATACGCGAAGCTCGGATGGTTTATCCAGAAGAACAGGACAGGAAGGAGCTGGCCGGGCCCCTAGCAACTCAGCCTCAGAGGGAACAGAAAAGCAGGGTTTCAAAAACTTCCCTCTTCCCAACATCTCCACAGACACTAACGTTAGGGTGAGAGCCAGGGCAGGGCCTCTGCAAAGCTTGGGAACTGGAAGTTGAGAAACTTAAGGGGCTGGGGCTATGGCTGTCTGCCTTCCACAAGAATCAGGCCAGCCTAACTGTACTGCAACCATCACATCAAAGAAACAAAAGTGTGGAGGAGTAAGGGGATGAACCTGAGCCCCTAAGCTGAGCTGCAGGCCTTCCTACATCCAGGCTGCTTTCCCCGCATAACCAATGGTTCCAGTGACTGCCAATGCATGGTACTGGGCACTGTCTTCTAGGGGCCGCTTCATCAGCTCCTCTTGGGGTTCGGGGAGGGCCCAAGCAGCTCTTCAGACCTGAACTGAGAGCCGCGGACTCCCAGCCCACTCTCTCCCCATCTGGGCCAGCCGTGTGGGGAGGCGGGGGATGCACACAGCATAGGTAAGAAGGGGCGCGGACCTGGGATGGGCAGGGATCTGGCTGCCGTTCTCCCGAAGTTCAGGATGCTGGCTCCTGTTCTAGGCAGTGGGTGCCTAGAATGGAGGCTCTGGTCCTTAGACCCCTTTAATAATTAGGTCAGACTCGAATGCTCCTGGAATGGGAGGGCTGAGCAGTAGTAGGAGGTCATGCTCAGCAGAGTTGACCACTAGAAACCCCTTAGGACCGCACGCCCTAACTCATGAAGCACGGGGCGTGTTGGCTCCTGTTGCCAAAGTGCTACCTGGGTAACAGGCCGTCAGCAAGTTACAAGCTGTGGAACTTGAATTTGTGCCAGTTTAACCGTCCCCTCTAGGACTGGGACAGTTCATGAACTAAACTGGACCCAATCTTTTTTTCCTTAACCTGGGCAGGGGTTTAAGAGTCCTTGTCAGTTGCATCACTTCTCTGGTCAGCATTCATGTTCCAAGAGGAAGAGACCCTGACCCCAGCTTCCAGCATCTTCATGCTTAGGTCTAATATGCCACAGGGCATATCCCCTCCTATGCTAAGAAATACCTTAGGTGAACTTGGTTCTAGCCTGACTTCTTTCCATCCTAGTAAATAGGCTTTCTAGGCTGCTTTGATGCTGGCATGCTAACTAGTAAGACAAGGTGGGTAGGTAAGAGCTTCTGAGGCATTCCAGGCACCCTCACAGTGTGACAGAGGCCCAAGGCTGGGGGACAAGGACTGAACCACTGAGTGCAGGAGCAGAAAGTCAGCTGGCCATGAAGTGCTAACTAGATTGCTCGAGGCAGCCCCCGAACGCTGCCGCAAATAGCCATCAGCTGCATTTCAGATGCAGGTGAGGTCAGGGCTCCTCGTGGAGAACATGGAAATGCACGGGACTAGCAATTGTCTCTAACCGTCATCCTGGGGAGGAGACTCACAATGCAGGGTGTTGCCTAGCTGCTGATATTCTGCTGTAAATATCGCTGCATTTTAAACTTCCTTTATGGTGAAGAAAATACCACAATCCAGTTTATGTGCTGCTTCAGAAGAAGCCATTAAACTCATCTTGTATTGATCACAAGCCTGGCTTCTCACTCTAGCTTCTGCAAGCTGCCCTGCCCTCTATTATGGCTAAGAGAAGTCCCCTTGAGGGTCTTGCCAATCATTTAACTGTTCCCAAGCAGTAAGGGTTTATGTTGGTGGGTGACGGTTTCTAATTCTCAGAGAAGTAACAATATTAAAGACTGTTATAAAACTGAGCCTTGAATGGCTGCAGTTGGTGTACATGAGGTGTAAGCATTCAGAAGCTCATCAGGTTAGACTGTGCAGTGGGCAGGGTCCCATCACTGGGGGCCCGACACTGTCCCACGATGTCTGTGCTGGGGCCACTTAGATGTGGGCGTGTGGGGCACTAGGAAGCCAAGGTGGCCCCCATGGTGGACACTGGGAGGCTCAAGGTGCCCAGAGGACAGGCTCATTACTCCCTGGGGGCAGCGATACCTGCAACACCTAATTCAGAAGACTGAGTGCACAGGCTCAGATGAAGAACAAGTCCCGTGGCTGTCATCGCTAGCATTCTCCCGTGAGCCTCATTTCTCCATTCCCTGAGAGACTTGTCAGGATATAGGAGTTAAGAGCAAAAAAGCAAAATCTTTCCAAAACCTCACTTGATAGATATTAGGTCTAAATATCAAGTTGGTAAGAATGCTTGAAGGATCCCAGAGTCCTGAGCAAGAAAGGCCAGGCTTCACTGGGAGAAAGCTTGGCTCCAGCCTCTCCTCGTAGGATTAAGGAATAGTGGTTTCTTCCAAGACCACAGGTGGGGTGATCCCCTGGAGAAAGGGAAAGGCTACCCACTCCAGTATTCTGGCCTGGAGAATTCCATAGACTTATACAGTCCATGGGGTCACAAAGAGTTGGACACAACTGAGCGATTTTTACTACCCAAGACCAGAATCCATCATGATGTCAGATCCCAGTAGAACAAAATACAAATAGACCACAAGCCTGCAAAGCGTCTGATGGCCTCACTCTGGATCCAAGTGGGAGCTGAGTAGACTGACCTGACCAACCTTGCACATGAAGCAGGCCCTTAGACCTGGCTCAGATTCCCTACAATTGGAGGTTTGCTAGGGTTCACATTCAGCTCTTGCCAATTTGCCCTCCCCTTCCCCATGACCCATGTCTTTTTTAAATGATAGACTAAGACATTCATGAACTCCTTAGAGCTGTATTTCTTCTGCTTTATAGTTTTCAGCTTGAGTCTAGCTTGGTAGATAATAAGGATTCTGTTTGTCAAAGGAGGAACGCTCTTGCAGAATGCAAGTAACTTAAACTAAACACCAAAAGTTGGCCCAAATATCACCAAGCATTGCCCATAGGCTGGGAGTCAGAAGCAGGGGGTGCAAAGTGAACTGTTCTACAGAAAGGTTGGCAGTGTCCGGCCTAGAGGATGAGTCCTACAAGGAAGGGGCCCATGGAGAAACCTCCAGCTAGGACCTTCTTTGTTAAGTCTGACTCCTGAGTGGTTGGAGGTCGGCAATTGAGTTTGAAGTGTAATGAAGGACCCTGACCTTGACGCTTCACCGGGCTGGTCCTTGCCGAGCCTCACCTCCAACTGGTGCCATGCAGGTGGGGTGACTTCATTTACCTGTGAGCAGATTTTCTGTCAGTCTTGGTCCTTGTCTAGTGAGGTTGACTGCAGTTAGTGACTCATTGCTGATAAGGAGCCTGGTTCCACCATCCATACCGAGACCCTCTTGGGAGGGAGGGGAAATCTCCTCTGTTCCTGAATTGAGGATTAGTACACCACCAGTGCAGACAACTGGGTTTCCCAGGTGGCTCAGTGGTAAAGAACCCACCTGCAGATGCAGGAGATGCTGGTTGATCCCTGGGTCAGGAAGATCCCCTGGAGAGGAGGGCATGGCAACCTACTCCAGTATTCTTGCCTGGGAAATCCCATGGACAGAGAAGCCTGGGTGGGCTATAGTCTGTGGGGTCACAAAAGAGTTGGATATGACTTAGCAACTAAATGACAATAATGCAGACAACCAAACGCGGTGCTGGCATGAAGGGCCAGGCATTCACTAATCTGGGTGATCTGTGGGTCAGTTGCCCCTTGGTCAGCTTGTGTCCCGGGTAGGCAACTGTCTGCTTAAAGTAAACCAAAAAAATGATGAACTCCAAGTCCTGGGCTGCTCCCCCTCTGAGACGGGGTGTTTGGGGAGCATTTTCTCAGAAGCTGCATCATTAGACCTGAGCCAGAAGCCTGTTTTCCAGCTGCAGCACAGACTTTGTCACTGTGAAGGGAAGCCTGGCAGATCAACAACATGAAAGGCTGGTACCTGCTGTGCATCTGAAAGATGCACTCAGTCAAGACGTACTCGGGGGCAGAAGGTCCCCCTGGGCACTTAATCTGGGTCATGGATGGCATGGTGTCCAGCGTAGAGCATCCCTGTGGCTGGATCTGGGGGATGACTATGCCTCCCTCTGCAGCTTGTTTGCAAGAACACAAGTGGGCACCTGCCGGTAGATCCCCAGTGATCACAGGGCAGTTCTGGGAAGGCGGCTCCTTCATGAGCACAATGTCTTCCTACCCAGTACTGGAGGGCACCTTTGGGGAGGGCCATGGATGAGAGGAATGACCTTTAAAAGGAATAAATAAAGTCCTGGGACTTCCCTGGAGGTCCAGTGGTTAGAACTTCTCCTTCCAGTGTAGAGGCTGTGGGTTCAATCCCAGGTCGGGGAACTAAGATCCCAAATGCCTGGGGCCAAAAAGCTGAAATATAAAACAGAAGCAACATTGTAACAAATGCAACCAAGACTTTTAAAATGGTCCTCATCAAAAGTCTTTTAAAAATCTTCCTTGAAGTCCCTACCCTGTTCTGATAACTGACTTCCAGAGCCCTCATCCCTACATGAAGTTCTCAGTTGCAACAGTTCATTGTAATTTAAGGTGCCTCCATTGTTTTGTTTGGTCATGGGGGTGGGTGTCTGCTTGGGGTTTTGTTTTCCCAAAAACAAAACATTCTGTTGTATGGCAGAAACCAGCCACACTGTAAAACTTTTAAATATATATATTAAAAAATAAAGGGAGATGCATGTGAAGTAAGTAACAGATATCAGTACAGATCGCCCTCAAACACTTCAGCTGCATACTGTTAGCTAGAGCTCTAAAAGTGAACCACCAGATAAGTTGAGTTTTGGTAAATGCATTAAAGTGCCCAGTTCTTAAGTCTGTAACAAAACCAAACTCCCTATGGCCCGATGGTCAGGGGGAAGAAACGATCTCCCAAGATTAGCCTGCTTTTGTCCTGAGAACTGAGTCATAGTAGGTCCCAATGTGAGAGGGACCTCCAAAGTAGGTGGTCGCACTAGCATGGCCGAAAGTACAGTCTTGAGTTTCTGTGTCCCCGGTGGTGGTGAAAGCCCTAAAACAAGGGGTTTGGGGGGAAATCAGGTCATGGAAGAACCTTTTTTAAAAAGTAGATGTGCCAGTTTTGACTGAGTCCTCCATCCGCAGCCTGGTTGGTGAAAGTACATCTCTTGGTCTCAGTCGAGTGACACAGATGGCTTCAGATTTGCTGTGATTTTTTTTTTTAGAGAGGATCATTATTGCTATGAAGTGATATTAGACAACCCAAAGGAGCCCAAGGCAGAATATATGTTGTATATCAGTTTACTCAAGAGTTTTTAAAAATTCTACGGCAGTGAATGAGGAAAGTCTCAAATGTCCCTGATATGACTCAGTGCTTGAGTCTTTGCAAGTAACGTTAAGCCCATGACACTAACACAAGTCAAATCTTCCCCCAACCTTTCATAAATGAGGACTAGATCATAACCTGAAATAATCAGAAGGATCAGCCTCCTGGAGAAGTCCTTTCTGAAGGCAACCTGCCTGTAGTGAGGATTTGGGCTTAAACTGTGGCAGAATGGAGCTGTTGCCTTGTGCCTAAGCCCTAGATTCTGCATCCTTCTCCATGAAAGGAAAACTGGGCACTTCCACCCATGTGGCCTTCACCGTCTATTCCAGAGACAAAATTTGGATCAGTCTCTATCCTGTGGTGTCAGGTTAAAGGCCGAGTTCTCAGGGCAGGGGGACCCTGAATGGTTCCTTTAGGAATCCTAGTCTTTCCACCAGACACTAGGAGATGAGACAGGCCTGGTGTGGTCTGAAAGCCCAGGAATGTTTCTGGATCTTGATATGACTCTGCGATTTGGGGATGTTCCTTAGGCTTCTGAATATTTTAAGACTGTTCCTACTGATCTTTCATTTTAGCAGGTGGTCAACCCATTTGCTCAGAAAGCACAGCACACTTAGGAGCTGTAGATCAAATGTCAGTTCAGTTAATAAAGCTCCTGCCATGCTGTTCTGGTCGATCCCACCGGTGTTACCCCAGGGTCTCCTCAGGGCGGGAAGGAGAGCTGCCATCTGCAGGAGGGAAGTGGGGTGGACATGGGCATTGTGCCCACAGGCTCTGGGAGAGAGGGCCTCCCACTCGCTCTGCAGGAGTGCAAAAAGTTTCTCCGTGAACTCTGCCACAGCCCCCTGATCACTAGGGTAGGGGAGGAGCTTGACTCTTCTCAACTAAGAAACAGGCAGGTGTGGACTTCCCTGGTGGTCCAGTGGTGAAGACTCGGCCTTCCCATGTAGGTGCTACAGGTTCGACCCCTGGTCCGGGATCCCCACGTAATCACAGGGCTTGGTTGGGGCTACTGAGCCTGAGCAAGGCAAATACTAAGGCCACACACTCGAGCCACAACAAGAGAAGACTGCACTGCAATGAAGACGCACTGCAGCCAGAATTTTTAAAAGGTGACTCCTTTCCTTCCAGACGAGGTGGTCATCAATTAAAAAAAAAAAGAAAGGTGTGATTAAGGGGCTCCTGCCACATTGGGCGTCCTTTCCCCAGGCAACAAAGGATGGGCTTTCCTTGGGGCTGTTTCTTGTCTGTGCCCACTGGCATTTTCTGACTTTTGATCTCCCTGGGGCCCAGGCAAGGGTGTACAGAAGGTCAGACAGAAACCCAGGAAGCTCACTGCCAGGCAGTTCTCACTTCCCAGGGTCCCTAGCCTGGAGGCCACCTCCTCGTCTACTTCCAGAGCTTCCTGGAAGGTGACTTCTGCAGAGAGGAGACAGCTTCCAGACCCGAAGTGTCCAATTGAGCTGCTGACTGCGGGGAATTGCTGCTTCTCTCCAGACAGTGAAATAATACTGGCTTTCTGACTTCCCCAGCATCTCTCTATTCCCTTGACATTTACTATCTTGCCCACTACTTACACCACCTAGCAGCTGCCTGAACGTGTCTCTGTGTGATTATCTGCATCCTCTTACTTCCGATTCCTCATGTTCATCTTCTGACACTTTAGCTGAAGCAAAGACACTTAGTGTTCCTTCTCAGACTAAGGCTACTGATGTGCATTGTTTTAATCACCACCACCCCCCCAACACACACACTATGGTGATGTGGCTGGACAGATGAAAGTCACAGAAGATTACTTGTCACGTATACTCGGAGCCTTGGAGAGGATGCTGTCCCACAGGGCCCCTGGGGAACAGAGAGAACAAGGGGTCATTACTAGACTTCCAGCCTTCAAACCACCTCCCATCAGCTACTGTAAAACACAGGGGCTCAGCCCAGTGCTCTGTGACAGTCCAGAGGAACAGGAAGGGGATGGGTGGGAGGGAAGCTTGAGAGAGGGGATAGATGGATACTTGTGGCTGATTCACATTGCTGCAGACCAGAAACCAACACGACATTGTAAAGCAATTATCCTCCAATTGAAACTTTTTTCAAAAAAGAAGCCACCTCCCATCCAGTGGACTGCTTCTCTTTAAGAATATCCAGAAACCTCCAAAATGAGTGACTATGGCTACATAGAATTTCTGGTAGCTCACTGTTAACACAGGCTGTGCAAGCTTGGATTCCTGCAGTGTAGGGGTTGATGTCTCTCGCCCTGGACAAGCTCTTCTCTGGAGACCCAGCAATCCAGTTTGAATTCATCAGCCATAGTTGTGATGAACAGTCATGTACTGCTTGATTTTTATTTTTCACTTTTTCCTGCTCTCTGAGCAAGGAGGAATTTGGACTAGCAAAAACACTTCTTGCTAGAGCTACATATAGTACATTTAGTCAGGTACAAAGCTCTATAACTAGATTAAAACACCACCTGGCTTCTCACAATAAGACCCAGCTGGATTTGGGGGCATGTTCTTATGTTTTCCTAATCAGAACCTAGTCTTGTTTATGAGCACTATTTCGCTGCTACATTTGGCTGGTGGATGCTATGCAGACTCTTCAGAGGAACTGTACGTGTGTGAAGTCAGACATTCCTGTAACTTACCAGGCAATGAAAAGAGTAAAAGTAACTCTACAGATTAGTCTCAAGCTTCTAACTGGAATCACTGTGCTGGTTAGGATCTGAATGATATGACTTCTGCCTTTGGCCGAAGGCCATGAGAGAGATGGGTGGGAAGTGTTTTGATAGCTTTCAACAGGTAGTGGGACCAAACTTAGTTTCACAACAGACCAGCATTAGTGTTGCTTCCTGCCAGTGATGGAACAAGGCATTTTTTTTTTTTTTCCCCCAGTGGGTTTTGTCATACATTGATATGAATCAGCCATGGATTTACATGTATTCCCAATCCCGATCCCCCCTCCCACCTCCCTCTCCACCCGATTCCTCTGGGTCTTCCCAGTGCACCAGGCCGGAGCACTTGTCTCATGCATCCCACCTGGGCTGGTGGTCTGTTTCACCATAGATAGTATACATGCTGTTCTTTTGAAATATCCCACCCTCACATTCTCCCACAAAGTTCAAAAGTCTGTTCTGTATTTCTGTGTCTCTTTTTCTGTTCTGTATATAGGGTTATCGTTCAGCCAATCTTTGTCTTTTGGTTGGGGCATTCAACCCATTTACATTTAGGGTAATTATTGATAGGTGTGGTCCCGTTGCCATTTACTTTGTTGTTTTGGGTTCACGTTTATACAACCTTTCTGCATTTCTTGTCTAGAGAAGATCCTTTAGCATTTGTTGAAGAGCTGGTTTGGTGGTGCTGAATTCTCTCAGCTTTTGCTTATCTGTAAAGCTTTTGAATTCTCCTTCATATCTGAATGAGATCCTTGCTGGATACAGTAATCTAGGTTGTAGGTTATTCTCTTTCATTACTTTCAGTACGTCCTGCCATTCCCTTCTGGCCTGGAGGGTTTCTATTGATAGATCAGCTGTTATCCTTATGGGAATCCCTTTGTGTGTTATTTGTTGTTTTTCCCTTGCTGCTTTTAATATTTGTTCTTTGTGTTTGATCTTTGTTAATTTGATTAATATGTGTCTTGGGGTGTTTCGCCTTGGGTTTATCCTGTTTGGGACTCTCTGGGTTTCTTGGATTTGGGTGGCTATTTCCTTCCCCATTTTAGGGAAGTTTTCAGCTATTATCTCCTCGAGTATTTTCTCATGGCCTTTCTTTTTGTCTTCTTCTTCTGGGACTCCTATGATTCGAATGTTGGGGCGTTTCACAGTGTCCCATTGGCCCCTGAGGTTGTCCTCATTTCTTTTGATCCTTTTTTCTTTTTTCCTCTCTGCTTCATTTATTTCCACCATTTTATCTTCTACCTCACTTATCCTATCTTCTGCCTCCGTTATTCTACTCTTGGTTCCCTCCAAAGTGTTTTTTATCTCATTCATTGCATTATTCATTTGTAATTGACTCTTTTTTATTTCTTCTAGGTCTTTACTAAACAGTTCTTGAATCTTTTCAATCTTTGTTTCCAGGCTACTTATCTGTAACTCCATTTTGTTTTCAAGATTTTGGATCATTTTTATTATCATTATTCTAAATTCTTTTTCAGGTAGATTCCCTATCTCCTCCTCTTTTGTTTGACTTGGTGGGCATTTTTCATGTTCCTTTACCTGTAGGGTATTTCTTTGCCTTTTCATCTTGTTTAGATTGCTGTATCTGGAGTGGGCTTTCTGTATTCTGGAGGTCTGTGGTTCCTTTTTGTTGTGGAGGATTAACCCAGTGGGTGGGGTTAGACGATTGGCTTGTCGAGATTTCCTGGTTAGGGAAGCTTGCGTCAGTGTTCTGGTGCGTGGAGCTTGATTTCTTCTCTTTGGAGAGCAATGGAGTGCCCAGTAATGAGTTTTGAGATGGGTCTATGTGTTAGGTGTGACCTTGGGCAGCCTGTATGTTGATGTTCAGGGCTATGTTCCTGCGTTGCTGGAGAATTTGCGTGGTATGTCTTGCTCTAAAACTTATTGGCTCTTGTGTGGTGGTTGGTTTCAGTGTAGGTATGGAGGCTTTTGGACAGTCACTTATTACTTAAAGTTCCTTGTAGTCAGGAGTTTTCTGGTGTTCTCAGGTTTTGGGCTTAAGTCTCCTGCCTCTGGAGTTCAGTTTTATTCTTCCTGTAGTCTCAGGACTTCTCCAACTATACAGCCCTGATAAGAAAACTTCTAGGTTAATGGCTAAAAGATTCTCCCCCGTTAGGGACACCCAGAGAGGTTCACAGAGTCACATGAAGAAGAGGAGAGGGAGGAGGGAGATAGAGATGAACAGGAGGAGAAAAAGGGGGAGTCAAGAGGAGAGAGACAGATCTACGCAGCTGTCTGTTCCCAGAGTGTTCTCCGTAGCCCAGTCACCTACAAAGGTTCACAGAATTGGATTGGGAAGAGAGGGGGAAAGGAGGAAATAGAGGTGTTCTGAGGTAGAAAACAGAGAGTCAAGATTGGGAGAGAATAATCTTCGGTTTAAAAAATAGGGCTTCTCTTCTTTTTTTTTTTTTTGTAAGGTTATAGTGTATTGGAAATGAAAATTAAGGAGTAGTAGAGGAGTACTAGAGGACTTTAAAAGAAATAAGAGAAAAAGAAAAATAGAAATAGAAGAGAAAAAGGAAAGAAAAAAAGAAAAGAAAAAAAAAAGAAAGAAAAAGAAAAAAAAGAAAAAAAGAGAAAAAAAATTTTTTTTTCCCCCTAATTAAAAAATCATAAAAGTCTATGGAAATGAAAGTTAAGGAGTAATGGGGGAGTAATAAGGGATTTTAAAGGAAAATAAAAGAGAAAAAAGAAAAAAGAAAAAAAAGAAAAGAAAAAATAAAAAAGAGAAAAAAGTAAAATTATATCTAGGAGTTTCTCTGGAGCTGTTGCGGTCAGTGTGGGTTCGGCTCAGTTTCAGATAGCTCCTCGTTCCAGCTTATGCTTCTCGATATCTACAGGCTCCTCCGGTGTAGTCAGTGTTTTCTACTGGGATTTTAATCTGTTGCACCGGTCCCTTCTGAAGCGGTTCCCTTTGTTTATTTGGCTTCTGTTTGCCGGTCTCTTCAGAGCCTCATTTCCGCCCTGACACAGGCGGGCGGAGGTGGACTCTTATTCAGGCAGCTAGTTCCGTCGCTCCGCGGGGAGGGGCTGGCGCTGCCGGGAGGGGCCGACCCTGCCCTCTCCGTCTGCGCTGCTCAGGCTCCCGGCTGTTCTATATGGAGCGCGCCCCGCGCTGCGCGAGGCTCCAGCCCTCGGGTGTTCCACAAAAGCGCGGAACGAAAAGCTGCGCCTGCTCTCAGCGCCTTCCCCGTCAGAGCGGTCCAGGCAGCCAGGGGCTCGGTGGGCGCACTCTCCCCAGGTGTGGCGCGCCCCCTCCCCTCCGCGGACCCAGTCTCAGTTTCCGCTGGCGCCAGTCGGGTGCGCGCGCCCTCTGCCCTCCGCGTCCCCAGCCCCAGTCCCCGCCCGCGCCGGTCGGGTGCCTGCGCCCTGTGTCTCGCCGCGACCTTCCCCTCCCTCCTGCCTCCTGCCTCCGGCGGAGCTGGGCTGGTCCGCAGCCTGTGAGCTCCTCTCTGGCCCCTCTCGGTCTCTTTGTTCTGCGAACGGCCGACAGTGTGTTCGGGCCGGTTAATTTACTCTCTCTCTTTTGCTCTCCCACAGTTCAAGTTGGCAACTCACAGAAGCTCCCTCCGATTGTCCTCAGGGCACTCAGGCCCGGACCCTACCCCAAGCAATGCCGCCTAAGAGCTCCCGGGACGGATCTCCGTCCTTAGCTCTTTTGTCTCACTTTTTATCTTTTATATTTTGTCCTACCTCCTTTCGAAGACAATGGGCTGCTTTTCTGGGCGCCTGATGACCTCAGCTAGCGATCAGAAGTTGTTTTGCGAAGTTTGCTCTGCGTTCAGTTATTCTTTTGATGAATTTGTAGGAGAGAAAGTGGTCTCCCCGTCCTACTCCTCCGCCATCTTGGCTCCTCCCCCGGAACAAGGCATTAACAAGACCTCCTCTGCAGCTGTCTGAAGATGGACAAAAAGGACAAGTGCAAAGTGCCAAATGACCAAATGTCCTTCCTCCTCTTCCCTAGTTTGTATGGTTTTTCTCTGTATCTCATATTTCTGCTCTTTCATGGGTTGTCTTCTCCATGAGCAGATATTGAGAAATGGTCCTATAGAAAGGATGCCTATCTTATGCATAAAATAACTAATGAGATGCTACTATATAGCACAGGGAACTCTATTAAATGGGTTGTTATCTTAGTTGCTCAGTCAGATCCAGCTCTTTTGTGACCCCATGGACTGTAGCCCTCCAATATCCTTTGCCCATGGGATTCTCCAGGCCAGAACACTGGAGTGGGTTGCCATTTCCTTCTCCAGAGGATCTTTCTGACCCAGCAATCAAACCCACAATCTCCTGTATTGGCAAGTGGATTCTTTTATTTTTTTTAAACCACTGAGCCTTTAGAGAAGCCCTGAATGGGAAAGAATTTTTTTTTTTAAAAAAAGGGGGATATATGTGTACTTACAGCTGATTCACTTTGGGGCTGTACAGTGGAACTACTCTAAAGCAAGTCCAGTAAAGTTTTTTTAAAAAAGGATGTGTACTAGACCCAGAACCTGAGTCAAGAAGAGGGATGACATGGGATCAGGCAGAGGAAATACTGAACTTGAATCTAGATCCAAATCCTTGGGTCAGAACAGCCAGACCCTTGCACTCCCACCTTTTGGGTCATCGGCTGTTGATGCCCTGAGAAGGGTGTGATCTTGGGAAGAGCAGCTTCACATGAGGCAGCCCTGAAGGAGCTGAATCTGACAGTGGCTTGTTAGCTTCACTCCCCACAGCTGGGCAGCAAGAATCTTCTAGTTTATTCACTGACTCCTCAGACTTTCGTGGATACAGAAAGCATATGAGAACTTGGGTATTACGCCTCCATGGTCAACAGATCACACAGCACCACCCAGGAGCTGTAATGGATTTTATAATCTTCTTTGAAACCAGCAATGAGTTCTTAGGTTCATTAAGTTCTCTGATCCCTATCAACTTTCCAGTTTGGAAAAAAAATGGTGGCTGGAAGATAAGCCATTCATGGAAGATTTAAATAAAAATCTCTATTAACCTAAAGAAAGCAGGCTGATCATTTGGGAATAAGGGCAGCCTTAGCCAGTTTATGAAACTTGCTAAGTTTGCAGCTTATGAAACCAGAAATCCCTCCACTCTTGATGCAAAAATGATAAGCTAAGGGTCATGTCCACAGTAACTTAGGATTTTAGACCTATGCTGTTGTTCCGTCTCCAGCTCACGTCCGACTCTGCCTCCCCGGGGACTGCAGCACACCAGGCTTCCCTGTCCCTCGCTATGTCTCGGAGTTTGCTATATGCCAAAGTCTAGTCTAACCATAACCTATGTGCCACAGTCTAATCCAGAAAGGTGCCGTGCCTATCCCCAAAGGGAAGATCATGTCCACTTGCACAACTTGAATAATTGATTCTAATTATTATCATTAGATATTATCAT
This sequence comes from Dama dama, assembly GCF_033118175.1. NCBI lineage: Eukaryota > Metazoa > Chordata > Mammalia > Artiodactyla > Cervidae > Dama > Dama dama. The sequence goes on along the minus strand of NC_083701.1, from coordinate 4,872,879 downwards.
TAGATCCTATTATTCTAATTAGAATCAATTCTAAATTGATTCTAATTGACGTGCCATGAAAATCCATGGTTTGAGACGTATAAACTACCCCCACCCCCAGCTCTGTCCTCATGGGAATGCTTTGTTACTTGGATGTTATGACCTTCTTATAACTTAACTTTCACTTAACTAAGTTGCATACTCAGATGCAATTATCTGTTCTTGATGACATAGCTATTTTAGAGAGGTGTGCCTCTTCTAACATTATCTGAAGAACTAAATAAAAGGGCTGTTCTATGTGAAATATCCAACAAAAAGCCTAAATGTGAGCTGCCTGGCTAGCTGAATAAACAAATGGAACTTTTTCGAAATTATTGCCTTAGAGGTAGGGATTTTGGGTATGAATGTGTTGCTTTGAATTTACTCTGGGAGTTTTCCCAACCCTTTGGGTTTCCTGATTTCAGCTCCACATTCATAGACTACCCCTCTCTGTAACCATGGTTGCCATAAACATGAGAGGGGGTCCAGACGAGGTAGGTGGCTATTTCATGGCTTTGAGATGCTAAAGGAGTTTAAATGATGGTGTTTAGATCATGTGCTCAATTACAGTACAGCCTACTAGTAACTAAACTTCAAAACGATACAAAGAGCTTAAAATCTCTACACAGTCTGTTTGCAAGGATGACACTTGACTCTTAAAATACCTCTTCTATGAAGGAAATCTCAGGTAGCTTGGTCTTATTTTTTAAGCCACTCTTTTCCTTTGCTTTTACACTAAGAATATAGAAATGTTAAAACAACTTAATCCCTTTTCCTACATCTTGCAATGCAAATTTTTAGGGGAAAATGAACTTCTAGAGATGTAAGAAGGGTACCAGTTGTGACAACTGCCAGAGAGGCTAGGAGCTGAACTGAGGGAAACCACCCAAGAAGGGAGAGACTTTTCTCTAGAGGAACTCCTATCTTCCCAAACACTGCTTATCAATGAGATTGGAAACCTGCATTCAATGGAACCCAGAACTATATCCACTGCCGGCCCAGTGGAAGAATTGCCATAAAACTTGATTATTCAGCTGTACTTCTTTGTGATGCAGCAGCCACAACCTTTGGACACATGGTGAATATCAGAGAAGATAAACTGGGCTCTCTTGGGGGCTTCTGGCTATCTACGATTGCAAGGTGAGATGCTTTAATCAATGACTCTCATTGATCTCAGGTATATGGTCTTGAGTTTCAGAATGGTTCCTTCCAGAGCAAGCTCAATGGTACTGTTGAGGCTAGGAGGACAAGACTTACTCTTACTTGGAAGTTCAATCCCCTCAACAAGGAATGGCATCCACTATGTCAATTGGGGTTATGTGGAAAGAATGGGTTGTAGAGCCCAGTGGTATCTCAGCTGCCTTAGAGAAGGAGGAGGCACACTTGAAGAGGGAAAGCGGAAGGAATCCTCATCTCCCCCCCTTCCTCTGACAGCCCTAAAAACCTGAGGCAACAGAGAACCCATTGCACTGGCCCCTTGCTCAGCCAGAGTTTCCCAGATTTCTAACTGAAATGTTTGAGTTGCCCTGGCAGACAGCAGAGAGAGGGATGGAAGGGGCCCGGGAAAGTCAGCACATTAGGGAGTGTGTATTATATGAGTCCAGAAGATGATGCCCTTACAAAGGCCTGGATGACACGGCTTCAGGAAGGCCACCAGCGATGCTCTGAGAAGGGCCCAGCATCACTAAGTGCAGTGGTGGCTCCCCAGCGGGACAGGGCTGATGGCAGCGGCACTCACGGAACTCAGATCACTGGTCAGGAGTGGTGACTGCTCCACACCCCAACTCAAGCAGTAGAGGCCAGAGGGCAGCACTTCTCCACTGATGGTTGGAAAGGCAACTCTTGTAGCCAAGAAGACATGACCTTCAAAGAACAGTAGAGGTGACTTAATAGAATCTGTGAAGATACTAAGCTGTATCCTGCTTGGATGCATATCTAGTTTAGCCTATGAATATGATCAAAAGGAAGTAAGAATTATACACAGGAGATAGAGGAATCATAGGTTAAAATATCTCACAATTCCTAGACCTAAGATGGCTTTTAGGCCCAGCACCTATTGACTAAAGAAGTGGTCAGATACCCAAAGAATCCACAACACAAATATATTTTCTTGTGATTTGACCAAGTCTTTCCCAAGCAGACCTATGGCCATTTACTCCAAACAATACTGTAAGGAAAAGAGGAACTTGGCCTCTTTAAGAATTGTTTGAGAGTCAAAACTCTTTGTTACCCAAAACCCTCTAGCCACCTTTATTGTGACTTCTGATTAAAAGACATTTGGGGCCAAGTTTTAAATGGACACTTGGTCAAAGCCCAGCTTTCTCTAGGTGCACTATGTCTGCAGACACACCTTATTGCCTTATCTCTAGACCCTGGATCCACAACTGGGAATGTGACATCCTTGATGTAGAATGACACATGTTCTTTGCCTGTGAAACAAGCTATCATCGTAGGCAAGGCCAAGTGGAAGCAGCTTAAGCTGTCTTTTCTCCCAGCAAAAATAGCTCCTGAACAATACTGTATCCCAGGGTAATGGCCAAGATCCAGACCATCCTTAAGGATGCTCAAGATACAGGAGTGGCTGTCTTCATTACACACCCAGGTTGTTCGTTTGCCACGACAGAAATTGAAGAGATTCTGCAGGATAACGATAGATCACCATGAGCCTGAAGTAGAAGTCCTGATCCTAGCTGCTGTGGCAGGCACAGCATCCTTGCAAGAGCAGGGGTTACTCAGGACTGTCAGCTGTGTTCTGTATGCCCATGGGCTTGGCAGATGCATTAACTTACATCTCAGCAGGGCAAGAGGATCAGAGCACTTTGCCATTCAGAGCTTTCAACAATATGCATCCAGTTTTCTCCCAGGACTTTGTAAACTTCCCTATCTTACTATGTTTTATTTCAAATGCCTGAAATGGCCAAGCATCCTGAAGAAGAAGAATCCCATTACATCAATGCCATGCTCAGCATGCATGATGAATTAGAGGGGGCCGGCATGTAGGAGGACTTGGTAAGACACTGCACCTCAGAGGGTGGTAGAGATATTCTCCAAGGATTTGGGGAGCTTGCCTTTTCAGTAAGGATGCTTATAAGCAAGAGGTCAAGACATCCTGGGACATCTTTGCAAAGGAAAAAGACAAATCGTACCTTGCCTCTAGAACAGTAAAGAAACCCTGTGCCTGCTAGGCTTGCCAGGGTTCTAGAAGCCACTCTCCAAGTCTAGGTCCATTGTCCCAACCTGTACACTGGATGACATGCAGGAGGCTGCCAGCTCTGTGTGAGGCTGAGAGCAGGGACGGGCTCTGCAGAAGATCTGGGCTGTGGGGCGTGAGCCCTGACGCTTGGGCCATACAGTCAGGCAGGCCCTAGGGTGTGGGAGATGTGACTGGTGGGGAAGGGGGGCATCGTGGAGCTCATGGTAAACCACCATGAGAAAATCACACTGCAGGTTCCCAGGGTGGTAAACCAAGGCAGGCCATCTGCTTATAGCACCCCAGAATCGTCCTGATTAAGCAATGGCCTGCTGTCTATGTCACCAGAACATGAGCTCAGACAGGGCTCCGTGAGGAGGGTGGGTGCCAACATCAGGGTTCAGAACTCACATCAAGTAGAAGAACCTATGAGTCCAGTAACCACGGGCAGAAGTGGGTGTGGCCTCACCATCAATCTTAGACTCTTCCAGGGGACTTTGTGCTTAACCACTCCAGTTCAGCTCTGAAGGATTGGAGGTCCTACTCTCAACAGGACGGAGGCTCGGAGAGGGTGGGAGTGGGGGGACGTTCTTGCTGGGAGCACAGTGTGGGGTCCCTGAAGGAAAAGATACTGCACGATGTGTGTTGCTGTTTCTCGGTGGGTGATGGGAGGACCAGGAGAGGCACTTCCACTGAGGGTTCTCGGTGGCTCGAGCGCCAGGAGTGAGGAAGTGACCTAATTCCGGAGGGTGAGGTGCTCGGAGCAAAGTCAAATAGATTCACCCTCCCAGACATAATGTGGGTTCCTTTCCTGAGGCATCCCAGAATTGAAGAATGCTTTCCCGTGGCATCTCATCAGAGGCATCAAATGTAGAAACTGCCAATGAGTCACTTATTCTCACAGTGACATTGATCTAAGGAAGTGGTTCCCTAAGCGACACTACTGCTCCTGTTTCTGACCAGTGCTGAAAGTGACAGAGCCCGCAGAGAAGAGCGTAAGCCTCAGAGTGCACACCCGGCTCTTACAGTGGAGGGGAGGGTCCTCGGTGGTGGTGGCACGGAAGACCCTTTGGGGGAGCGGGTGCTCAGAGATTCACCTGCAACCAGAGTGGGGCAGGACTTCCCAACACTGGTCCTGGAACACGGTCTCCATGTCCCGGGACAGTCCTTACTCCAGGCTCTCTGAACTTGGACGAGAGGAGCCCAGCGCACGTGTGCTAAGTTGCTTCGATCCTGTTCGACTCTTTGCAACCCTATGCAGTGTAGCCCGCCAGGCTCCTCTGTCCATGGGCTTCTCCCAACAAGAATGTTGGAGCGGGTTGCCCAGAAGGTACTACAAATAAGCTCAGAGTCAAAGACCTGCAGGCAGAGAGAGACCAGTGGAAGCTGGAACTGAGACTGCTCAAGAGAAACAAAAGTGGAGGTGTAGGGGGAGCACAGGGTTTTTAGGGCAGTGAAAACACCACACATGAAATGTACCTGAAAATGCCATCTCTGACCACGATAGGTACATGTCACTGTACGGCTGTTGGAACACACACAGTGTACAGCATGAAAGTAAACCTAAGGGTCAGCTCGGGACAATGATGTGTCAGTTCACCAAACATTACAAGTGTTAACATCCCTACAGTGGGGTGAGCCACAGAAAATACAGGAGTCTGCGCATGGGGGTGGGGAGAGGCACGTGGGAAATGTCTGCACCTTCCTCTCAATTTTGCTGTGCACCTAAAGACATTCATTCTTTTAAAGGAGTTTTTATACCAAAGAGAAAAAACAACCTTGGCCTGAATATTCCTAATCTATGTATGGAGCAGGATCCAAGGCCTGATACTCTCTGCTCCCCCCCCCGGGTCAGGGTCCCGTCCCCCTGTATCTCTGACTGAAGCATCTCTTGGAGTTGGTCTCCACGTGCCGCCTTCGTGACCACCTCAGGAGCGTTTCCGAAGCCCCATGCCAGGGCATGACAGCTGTTCGGTGCTAACCCCAGGCTGCAGGTGTGCTGGGCGCCCACCTCTTGGCCTCTGTGGGAAGTGGAAGCTGCTCTGTGTTGATTCTGGTCTGTGTGTGCCTCCCCATGCCGTCCTATGCAGCCTTGACGCTCAGGTCGTGCAGTAAGAGAACGTGTGGGCTGGGGAGCGGGCCAGACGAGGGTGTTATCTCGTATACACAACGCCCAGGAAGAGTGTTTTCCGCATCTTAAGGGTGTGATTTCCATACAGCTGCAACAAATGAAACCTCTTACCTTACAGTCTGGGGCTGTGGTGGGTGGGATCTGAGCAGCGTGTGTGCTAGGCAGGACTAAGTCGCTTCAGTCGTATCCGACCCTGTGCGACCCCATGGACTGTAGCCCCCTCCAGGCTCCTCTGTCCATGGGAATCTCCAGGCAAGAATACTGGAGTGGGTTGCCGTGCCTTCCTCCAGGGGATCTTCCTGACCCAGGGATAGAAATAGAGTCTCTTCTGTCTCCTGCATTGGCCACAGGTTATCACTAGCGTCACCTAGGAAAGCCCGGATTGTGTACTCTGGTTCCTATGGGATGAGTCTGAGGGTGGCTGGTGTGACTTGTGTCCTGATCAGCTGGGCTCTGGCCACTGCCCACCATACTTGCCTTAAGTGCAAGTCTCCTTCGCAGAACTCTTCTGCCACCAGCCCCTGTTAGAAATGGACCAGGGTCTGCATCTGCCGTGACCTTAACTACAGGAACCTCAGAGGAAATCTTGGACACAACCCCAAATAGCTCACAATATCTTTAAATTGTCCACCAAATCACAACTCTTCATCTGAAAAATGACCCACTCACAACTTGGGTGTCAGACACACAAGAAAGAAAGGTGACCAAGGCCTTGCAGAGGAAGATTGTAAAACAGTCCCGTCTGCTGGGGAAGCTGCTGGGCTGGAGAACCTCTGAATGTGCTAAGAGGGGTCGAGATCTCTTCCTCGCTGGCAGTCCCGCTGCCCTGCTATCTTACTGCCCCTCTGTTCGGCTTTTGTCCTGTTATCTGCGGACCCCTTGGGCCCACAGTGCCATTTTGTCTCCAGAGCTCATTTTGTTTGGCCTCTGACGTCAAACATGAAGCTGAAGTTTTGCCATCAACCCTCCCCACCCTACCACATATTCTGTGCTTGTATTTGATGGAAGTTTCAAGCAAGAGGTGCCTTTTTTCCATGTCATAACAAGCACAAAAGGCCTACTGAGTTGGCTTCCTTCTCAGCTGGAACCTTCTCCCAAAATAAATCATGCCGCATCTGTGACCTCCGCCCACGTTAGGTGGTCTCCAAGGACAAAATGTCACCACGACAGAACCTTGATTTGTCCCTCAAAAAGCAATGAGTGGCAATTATTCTTCAGTGCCACCTGATGTCCAGGGACAAACAGGCTTTTAGAGTTTCCAATTGCAGTCTTCATACCGCAGGCCAGAGGAACCTGTTCTAGGTCACGAACAGCACTCAGTGTCCCCAGGACGGTGTCTTGTGTGAACGCTGACGCAGAGGGTTCAGTTTCGGTTAACACGCTTGTGAAACATAATGTGGTCCATGGGAAGCTGCCCCCTCTAAAGCGCCATGTTCTACCTGATTCTCCCCCAGAGGGCAAGCTCCGGGGCCATCTGGCCACTGACCTGAAGGTGAAGTGGGGCGGGGGTGGGCAGTCTGGTCTGGAGGTAAGTGTCACCCTTAGATCTGGGTGCTTAGGAGGTTACAGACCCGTTGAGTCGAGGCTGACTGTCTCTTTGTTCCGTGGGGAGGGGACCCGGGGAGGCTTCTGAGCTGCGTGAGGCTGGTTGTCCCTTCCTATGTGGTCTTGAATTTGACACTAAACCATCTTCCTTGATGGAGGTTGAAGGGGAAATGAAAGATAGTCACAAAGAGACTGAAAGACAGACGCGTGGTTTCTCTCTTCAATCACATCCCACCTGCTTTCAGTTTCTGATGGATCCTTTGTGCTGATGTGGGCGTAGGAGAGGAATGTATCCTCTGTAACACAATAGACCAAATGATGTCCTGTCTATTTTAAATTAGTGTTTTCCTTAAATGTGTTTGACATTACATTTCCTGATACAACTATTATATCATAGGCTATAAGAACTACTATTTATTTCAAGTGCATAATAACTCTTCCAATAACAGAACAAAACTATTAAAGTGTTCCCAGTGTCCTCACTGTAACCATCTCACGAACCGCGAGCGGAATGTGGACCACAGCCTGGAAGCCCAGGGTCACCAGCATGGTAGGCACATCCTGCTTCCTACTCCATCGTTGGTACTTCACTGCCCTCAGGTCCCCAAGCCCGGGAAAGCTTGAGGGGTAGGGAGGCAAGACTTGAGGCTGAGTCCTGCCTCAAAGCCATCTCTGCTCATGTCATTCTCCTCCAAGGAGGAAGAGAGAAACCCAGTGGGGCACGGGGAAAGTGTTTCTCAGATGTTACGAGACACTGGAGGGACAGAACAGCCCGATCAAAGGCCTCAAGGTGCTGGGGGGGTGGGGTGAGTCTTTATCTGGAATGCCACTGATTTCTTTCCCAACTTTTGGTTGATCTGGGTTTTCGGAGTTGTGCACAGGCTTTCTCTAGTTGCGGTGTGAGGCTTCTCACGGCGATGGCCTCCCTCGTTGCAGAGCACAGGCTCTAGACCTGTGGGCTTCAGTAGTTGTGGTTCCCAGGTCCTAGAGCACAGGCCCAATAGCTGTGATGTGCAGGCTTAGTTGTTCTGCAGCATGTGGGGTCTTCCTAAATCAGGGATCAAACCCATGTCTCCTGCACTGGCAGGCGGATTCTTTACCACTGAGCCACCAGGAAGCCCTCTTTGCCAATTTTTAAAAGAAGGTACAGGACTCACGGGCCACAGAGCAAGGTGCTGTAGAGACCCAGCGCCCAGCGTTGTGCAAGTATAGCTGGCTAGAGCCCCAATAATAGCCTGGTTGACCACACGTCCAGCCACAGTGCCTACGTGCTTGGGGCCCAGGCTAGCAGTGCTCCAGAGCCTTCTCTTGGAGTCCTGCTGGGCAGTTCTCCAGGAAACAATTGGTGTCTTGATTGCTTGCTGAGGACTCTAGTTCAAGGTCAGGAGAAGACGCTTGGGTTATGACTAGGAATGAAGGTGGAGTCTTGCATCTTGGTTTCTAGGCTGGACACTGCAGACAAAGCTCATATCAAGTCCCTTGGCGGCACTGGTCAGGGGCATGGATGGACTTCTCACGGGTGGGTACATGTTAAGCCCACATAAGTCATAATTATGCTATACTGAATTCTGATGTTAATGGAGTTAAACATGTTATAGGAAGACTTACATTCTTATTCTGTTAGCTTGACTTGCTGCTGTTTTAGAAATGTTCAAAATACATGACTACATCTTAAAATCTCAAAGTATAGAAATCCCCTATGCTGGGTTTTTTATAAAGTTTACATTTGTTTTATTCCTCTCGCTCCCTACCCCTGCCAGTTTTCAAGCACTGAGGCCATTCTTGGGCTTTTTTTTTTCCCCTCTGGGGTTGGGGTGAAGTCCTCCACACTGCTTTCCGTGGTGGCTGCACCAATTTACCTTCCCACCAACTGTGCACAAAGTTTCCTTTTTCTCCACATCCTTGTCAACACATTTCTTTTTTGAAAGTCATTCTAACAAGGGTGAGGTGACATCTCATGGTCTTGATCTGTGTTTCCCTGATTAGTGATGTTGAGCCTCTTCTCGTGTATCTGTTTGCCATTTCTATGACTGCTCTTGAGAAATGTCTGTTTGGTTCTCTGCCCCATCTTAGCTTGGTGGTTTTCTTTTTGCTATTGAGTTGTACAGGTTCTTTAATTGGAATATAGTTGATGTACAGGCTCTTTATGTATTTTGGATACCATCCTTATTAGATATTATTAGAAAATACTTTCTCCCATTCCATAGGTTACCTTTTCCTTTTCGTGATCTGTTTTATGCTGAGTCTGAAGAACAGTCTTTCCCTGTAGTGGAAATCTGCTTGTGACAATTTTATTTTCACTAAGAAGTATAACGTACACTAAGAAAAGTGCACACACACCATACGTGAACTTAGTTAGTTGGGGTGCTAACATACCCGTACTCGGTTCTTTTTTTTCTTCTCCCACCTCTTTTCCGTGTGAAGAAATGCAATTGATTTTTTTAAATGTTAGCCTCATATCCAGTGATTTGTTGAAAAAAAAAAAAATTGTTCTCAGATTGTAGCTGCTTTGGATTTTATACATAGTCAGTAGCATGTTTCCTTTCCCTAGAATTCTTAGGCCTTCCATGTCTACTTTATTATACCTTCAGTATATCATTCAGGGAAAGTAGTGACTTTGGACATCTTCCCAAACTCAGAAGAAATGTTTCCAATATTTCACCTCTAAAGTACAATGTTTACTGTAGAATTTTTTTCTTCCTTATCTGCTGATGCTACTTTCTTTAACAACGACAAGGTGTTGTGATATTTTTTTCATGCTGCTTCTACATATATCCCAGTGATCATGACTTTTGGGGCTTTATTTGTTAATGTGAAATCCACTGAGTTCTTGTCCTAGGTTTAAAATAGCTCTTGCATTCCTGGGGGGCAAAACCCATTTGATCATGCTGAATTATTTTTATAGATCACTGATCTGATGTACCAAAATTGAGAACTTTTGAAACTACATGAGAGAAATTGGCACATAGCGTCCCTTGTCACATTCTTATGCTCATAAAGCATGAGGAATTGTTCCCACGCAGATGGTAAGGGGCGATGTGAGGGTCCCAGAGGGAGCACTGACGTTCTTCATAGAGTTAAGATCGGATGGGCAGTGGGTCTGCTGAGGTTTTCTTGTTAATCTTGGCTATATTCTCTTTGCATGTCTAACAACTTGAACAAATGGCATTATGAATTTTAAATTAAAAAAATATACGAATGCCTCCTACCAGAAACGGGTCATCTTCGAGTGTGTGGGTAAGGAGACCCTCCCCTCACCCTACATCAAAGACTGAGCTGATCAAGGCCAGGTGGCCCTTTTCGTAAGACTCTGGGTTGTCCTTATTTCTGGGCTTCAGTTGAGAGCTTGCAAGGTTTGTTTCTTTCACCACGAAGGATTTTTGGAGATCTCGCTCTGCCCATCAGAGAATCCTACCCCTTTCCCACAGCCTTGACACCTGGAAGATGTCTTCAGAGGAGACAGCAGCGTGTGTGGGGCTGTGTTCAAGCATGGGAGGATGGCTAATGGTTTCACTCTGCTATCTATAAGCTATCAGCCCAATCCCAGCCTTCCAAGCTGCCCAAAGACCTAGAAGATGTCCACTGGGAAAACTGGTCATGCACTCAAAGCTCTTCACATTTCCAATTTGTCACAGCAGCCCTGTACAATCAATAGAAGCTCTCCTGCTCTTTGTCCCAGCAAAGCCCCAGCCTGGGCCATTCAGATCCTCAGCCCGTGCCCAAAACTGACAGCTGCCGCCAGCAAAATATAGTCAGCCTGACAGTTTCCGTCTCTGGAACTTAGTTTATCTAGTCATCTGTGCTTCTGATGCCTGTAAAGATTTTTTTTTTTTGTAATTTTTCCTAGTTTCAGCAGTTATGACCTATCTTCTCTCCAGAAGCAGACACAGCTAAAGGTAACTTCTAAAACTCAATAGTTACTTTAGAAAAACTCAAGATACTTTAATGTAGAAAATGATGTTATCATGACATGTCTATATTCTACTGATATTGTTCAGACCCAGGTCAAATGTCCAGTCCCTACACCAAGTCTCTTAATCCAGGTCCGTCTTCATGGGCATATGACCTGGGAAGTCACAGCCCCTGGGCCCTGCATTTGGCATTCTCGATAGTTAATAAGAGAGGGCCTGCATGTTCCTTTTGGCTCTAGGCCCACAGTTCCAGTGGCTACTCCTGCACTTAATCTAAGATGACATCACTGCTCTTTCCTCTGAAAGTCTAGCACTCAACCCCAGCAAGGTCTCAAAGGATGACACCTCCTTTTTACCTACAGCCCAAATGTGCCATGAAAATTCACATATTGGGTAGTCTCCTCACTTTGAAATACAACATAGGAAACAACTCTCAAGGTGCCTTCCTTCCACCCAAAGAGAGGTGATCACTATACTCACCCTCCAGAAATCATCAAAGGCTCAATCCCTCAAAGGGAATCCTTTATCCCAGGGAACCCATGAACTTGCAACCAGCAAGAAAGGCTCCAGGCCCAGGTGCTCATGCTTCCAGTTAATTGGAGGAGGAAGGAAAAGGCAGAGGAAGCAGGCAAAAGCTGTCCCTCCACAGAGAGCTCCCCTGGTCCGGGGACTGAGTCCTCGGAGAGCAGGCCCACGACCCTGTGAGGTCCAGGTTCTTGGGGGAGGGAGCGGGAGGGGTGTCTCAAAGTGCTGTTGGAATGCAGTGAGCAGGGCTGCATGACTGTCTTTGCAGGAAACCAGTCTCCCAAAGCACCCTGACTGCCTCCTTCGCTTCCTCCCTTACCAGCTCTCCTGTCCTCACTCTTGCTCACCCAAAGGGGGCATCGGGCAGGACTGCAGGCATGCAAGTACCTAAGGGGGTGGAGGGCATTACAGCCTTTGTCCAACAGGACCCAGGAGGAGACCATGAGGAGGTCCTGCCAGAACCAGGCCCCTTTGAAGAGCTCTTCTTTCCTTTGAAATCTTCCTCAATCCTTCAGAAAAGAATCTTGGAAACTGACTACCCCCAGTTCAGGAAGCCAGGGTGAAGCTTGGGTTGTTGGCTCAAAAGGACAGGGCAGCGAAGAGATGGCTGAACACTTGACTGGCCTAACAGCAGCCGAGGGATTCTGCATCACCATGGAAACCATGTCAGGTGGGAGCTTAGAGGGGGGAGCAGAGGAGGACCACTGAATACCGAGGGGTGGAGCCTTGTGTGCTTGTGGGAGGACTATGCACTGAAGCCTTCTTGATGCTCTTTATTAAACTTTTTCTCACTAATTTCCGTTTAACCTGGCAGTTGTTAGAGACAGCTGAGTCTTGTGTGGTCCTCTGTTCAATAAAAGCAGCCTTATCGATCCAAACGGAGTTGCAGAATGGTCTCTAATTAAAGACTCCATAAGGAGGAAAACAGCTGCCATCACAGTGCCCACGGAGAGCTAGGCCCTGTCCCGAGGATGCAGTTTCACTCACTAGCTCTTGTGGCCTCTGAGGATTAATGGTGATGGATGTAGACGTGGCTCCATCGACCAGCAGGAATCTCCGTAAAGCTTCAGTGTGCCACTTGCTTGATCCAAATAAACCAATGGGGCGGCAGGTGTCCTGTGAGGCTGCAAAAGGCAGGATGCTCACAGTAAAACCTGGCTGAAATTCTTAAGGTTGATGCTTCTCCTGAGGAGGAAATGAACAAAAGGGAAGCTACTGTCTCTAGGCCCCTCTTCAAGAATAAAACTGCATTAACTGTGCCCAAGATACAAGACATGGATGGGGCCTCAGCCGTTATTTAGTCTTTGACTGCGGAAAACTTGCAGCTAAATTTCATCAGTATATTCACCAAGTACTGGCTGGGTACCAGACTGAGAATACTGTTGTAAAAATGTAAATAGCAACTTCAGGATCAGTAATTAAGTAAATGTTATTGGCCCATAAGGAAACAATTTGACAAGCTGGATTGTGGTTAGTCAATCTTTTTCTTAGGAACAAAGCTTCTGTGTGATTCATGGTGACAGGAGCCCTATGGTCCCAAATAACCGGGGAAGGAGCTGTGACTGGGAATGGGAAAGTGTCACTCTCTCGGAGATGTGCAGAAGCCACTGTCCCACTTTAGAAGGGGGGGGGGGGGAGGGCGTGTGGGTTTGGTGCTATACTTGCTCAAGTAACACAACAAGTTCCTGGTGGAGAAGGGATAGATTCTTCTGACTCAGGCTGAAAGATCTTTATTACCTAATGCTGGGAATCCATGGAATTGAGCTATTGTCCTGGATCCGCCCCCACCTTGTGCTAATCTCCTAAACAATAAAATCCCAAGGACTCGTCCTTGTTCCCAGCTGCAGGAAACCTGGAACGAGAGCAAAGAATGACCTAGTCAATGAGGAGGATAAGAGGTAACTGAGTGCTGATGAAATGGCCACCCCATGGGAAATGGATTGCTGAGTGGACTGCGACACTAATGAGATACCGGTTCACCAGCCAACATGCTGTGTTAGTCAGAGCTCTCTAGAGGAACGGAGTCAATGGGAAGGTCGGTAAAAGGTACTGACTCATGCACTTATGGAGGTGGGCAAGTCTCAAGATGCACAGAGTGACTCAGCGGGCTGGAGAGCCACTAGTGTGGTTCCTGCCCAGGCCAGCAGGTCCAGGACCCAGCAAGAGCCAGTGTTTCCATTTTAGCCTAAAGCAGGGAAAATGCCAACATCCCCATTTGAACACAGGTGGTCAGAAAGAATTCTCTCTTGGGAGAAGGTCTGTCATTCTACTAAAGACCTTCCACAGATAGTCCTTCCTAATCTGGGTTTCCCCCACCAGTCTGCTTAATCTACCCATTTAAATGTTAATCTCCTCCAAAAACCACCTGCACAGACAAACCCAGAATGTTTGACCAAATACTTGGGCACCCAGTGGCCCAAACAGGTGGACACAGAAAACTAGCCACATGTACAGTTAATCTTAAATATTATGAGATTCTGTGTTCTGTCACTAGTAGAACTGTCCTTTCCAGTCCATTTCAGGTCACTGATTCCTAAAATTATTGAATTCCAAGTTAAAGATTTCCAAATTCTTCTCATCTCCTGTTTGATCGCTTCCAATTTGCCTTGATTCATGGACAAATCATTCCAGGTTCCTATGCAATATTGCTCTTTACAGCATCGGACTTTACTTCCATCACCAGTCATATCCACAACTGGGTGTTGTTTCTGCTTTGGCTCTGCTGCCAAAGCCTTTGACTGTGTGGATCACAATAAACTGTGAAAAGTTCTTAAAGAGATGGGAATGTCAGACCACCTGACCTGCCTCTTGAGAAATCTGTATGCAGGTCAGGAAGCAAAAGTTAGAACCAAACATGGAACAACAGACTGGTTCCAAATAGGGAAAGAAGTGTGTCAAGGCTGTATATTGTCACCCTGCTTATTTAACTTATATGCAGAGTACATCATGCGAAATGCCAGGCTGGATGAAGCACAAGCTGGAATCAAGATTGCTGGGAGAAATCAGTAACCTCAGATACACAGATGACACTACCCTTATGGCAGAGAGCAAAGAAGAACTAAAGAGACTCTTGATGGAAGTGAAAGAGGAGAGTGAAAAAGTTGGCTTAAAACTCAACATTCAGAAAACTAAGATCATGGCATCCAGTCCCATCACATCACGGCAAATAGATGGGGAAAGAATAGAAATAATGAGAGACTTTTATTTTGGGGGGCTCCAAAATCACTTCAGATTGCGACTGCAGCCATGAAATTAAAAGACACTTGCTCCTTGGAAGAAAAGTTATGACCAACCTAAACAGCACATTAAAAAGCAGAGACGTTACTTTGCCAACAAAGGTCCAACTAGTCAAAGCTATGGTGTTTCCAGTAGTCATGTATGAATATGAGTGAGAGTTGGACTATGAAGAAAGCTGAACCCTGAAGAATTGATGCTTTTGAACTGTGGTGTTGGAGAAGGCTCTTGAGAGTCCCTTGGACTGCAAGGAGGTCCAACCAGTCCATTCTAAAGGAAATCAGTCCTGAATATTCGTTGGAAGGACTAATGCTGAAGCTGAAACTCCAAAACTTCGGCCACTGGATGTGAAGAACTGACTCATTGGAAAAGACCCTGCTGCTGGGAGAGATTGAAGGCGGGAGGAGAAGGGGGGATGACAGAGGATGAGAGGGTTGGATGGCATCACCGACTCAATGGACATGGGTTTGTGTGGACTCCAGGAGTTGGACAGGGAGGCCTGGTGTGCTGCAGTCCATTGAGATGCAGAGAGTTGGACATGACTGAGCGACTGAACTGAGAACTGTCCTCCTGTAAGGAATGCTGAAGGAGCTTTGGGCTTCCCAGGTGGCTCAGTGGTAAAGAATCCCCCTGCCAATGCAGGAAGATGTGGGTTTGATCCCTGAGTCAGCAAGATCTCCTGAAGAAGGAAATGGCAACACAGTCCAGTAGTATTGCTTGGGAAATCCCATGGACAGAGGAGCATGGTGGGCTAAGTTCATGGGGTTGCAAAAGAGTTGGATACAACTTAATGACTAGATGAAGACCAAAAGGAGCCTTCAGACTTCAGTGAAAAGGATGCTAGACAGCAACTCAGATCCATATGAAGAAATAGTGGATATGAGATTTCCTCTTGGGGATGATGAAAATATTCTGGAACTAGACAGTGGTGATGGCAGTAAAACATTGTGAATGTAATAAATGCCACTGAAGAGTACTGAATACTAGACTTTAAAATGGTTAAAATGGTGAAATTTATGTGAATTTTACATCAGTTTAAAAGTCTTCTGGGAGTCATAGAATAAACTAAATAACTGTGTAGGACCTATGTGACTGAGCTGGTGCACTTCCAAGGAGTCTCACATCAGCAAAGCCAGGACGTGGCTGTCAGTCATGCATTCCAACTGTGGGACAACCGAGAAATACTGGGAGATGTTTGGCAAGACTATGCACACAGATTAGACCATCTTGGTGGAACTGGCTTCAACTCTCAACCTTAATGAACCAATAAGAGTGTGATTTAACAACCATACGAAATGGACACAGTCCTGACCCAAGCTCAGACTTCCCCCTGAAAATCCCTGGTAATTGAAAGGCACATATCAGACGCTGTCCCGTCCATGTTTTCCTCAGATTTGATTAATCTCAGGATTCAGGAATGAAGTGTGGACCTTCTTCCAGAACATCAGTGACTCCCTCTATGAGTTGTGTTGGCCCTTCTGTCAAAGAAAGACCAGCCCCTCTCATAGACCATCCATTCCTCTGGTCTCATGATTGTCCACACCTGAATCTCTGAATATGGGGTCCCTTTTTCTCTCGTGCCGTGTCCTCCAGGATTAATTCTCTATGGACATTGCTGTGACTTCTCTGTCATGGATCCTTTCAGAAGACAAACACCTGCCACCAAATGCAGCATTTCTGGAACCATACAGATTTTTGTCAGTCTGGAAGTATGACTGACTGAGCTCAAGAGCTTGAATGAGACTGGTCACAGTCCTTGAGGGCAGAAGCTATTGTGTACTGAACTACCCAGGAATTCATTTTGTAGAAGATTAATGTATAAGGAGTATACCTTTGGGACCAACACCTGGGAGGGCTTGGATGGAGGGAAGCTCACCAATGACATATTCTGATGGAGGATACTACTGACACTGCAGAGTAATTCAGAGCCATCTCAAGATAGGGTGAGAGGGTTGACACCCCGGGAATGGTACATGAGCTTAAGCGAAGAAGCTTCCCTCAGCCGAGGCAACCCCACAGCTCAGGACTAGTAGTAAAAGCTCAGGGCTTTCTTCAGGGAGCACTTTCCTCAGGTGGTTGTTCAGCTGCCAAGTTGTGTCTGACTCTTTGCAACCCCATGAACTGCAACACACCGGGCTCCTCTGTCCACCACTATCTCCTGGTGGTGGTGGTTTGGTCGCTCAGTCTTGTCCAACTCTTGCGACCTCATGGGCTGTAGCCTGCCAGGCTCCTCTGTCCATGGGATTCTCCAGGCAAGAATACTAAAGTGGGTTGCCGTTTCCTTCTCCAGGGGATCTTCCTGACCCAGGAATCGAACCCAGGTCTCCTGCACTGCAGGCAGATTCTTTACCAGCTGAGCTACAGGGGAAGCTCCTACTTTGCTCAAATTCATGTCCATTGGGTCAGTGGTACTATCCAACCTCTCATCCTCTGCCTCCACCTTCTCCATTTGCCTTCAGTCTTTCCCAGCTTCAGGGCCTTTTCCAAGAAGTCAGCTCTTCTCAGGTGGTCAAAGTATTGGAGCTTCAGCATCAGTCGTTCCAATAATAATCAGGGCTGATTTCTCTAGGACTCACTGGTTTGATCTCCTTGCTGTCCAAGGGACTCTCAATCTTCTTTAGCACCACAGTTGGAAAGCATCTACCCTTCAGTGCTCAGCCTTCTTGATAATCCAACTCTTACATCCATACATGACCACTGGAAAAACCATAGCTTTGACTGTATGGACCTTTGTCGGCCAAGTATCTCTGCTGCTTAATCTGCTTGTAGCACTCAGGTAGCATTCCAAGTAGCCTCGGGGAAGGAGCTCTTTGTCCCTGGAGAAGATTTTAGGCAATGTATGCGCGTATGCAGCACAGCCCCTGTCCTACTCAGATCTACTTCCTGGTAGGAATTTCCCCTAGGATTCTGGAGGGCAGAGGAGGGTTCTTTTCCTGAGGCATATATAGAATAAGGAAGAATAGAAGAAGATTGGAGACAAGCAACTGGTGTTGGGGCTGCAACAAATACACAGCCTCCCGCACTCTGGACTTTGAATCCAGCAATCCGAGTTCAAATCTTGGTGCGACCTCTCCAAACCTTTGAGCTTCCCTTATGGCTCAGCTGGTAAAGAATCCGTCTGCAATGCGGGAGCCCTGGGTTCGATCCCTGGGTTGGGAAGATCCTTGGAGAGGGGAACAGCTACCCTCTCCAGTATTCTTGGGCTTCCCTTGTGGCTCAACTGTATAGTCCATAGGGTCGCAAAGAGTCGGACACGGCTGAGTCGCTTTTGCTCTCCCCTACATTCTGGATTTCCCGTATCCTTATATACCTCCTCTGGTCTTGGTGGATTTCCTGGTGGCATGAACAAGACCCTCATCATTCAGGGATCTGAGTCTGAAGTCATGCTCTTCTCAGGCGACGGATGTTGCATACCTGCCCCTTTAGGATCACAGCAGAGCAAGGGATTATCAAGAAGTCTCTAGGCACTAAACATTCTTTCCTGCCCCTCCTCCTCCTGGTGACGAGAGCCAGTTACCCCTTCCAGGTGGCGTCCCTTCTTGTCTCCTGGTCCCTTTACTCAAGGAATCTTGAGTGCTTGGGGAGCAACTGTGGATCATTAAGTTGATCTTTCACTGTGTACTCTGACGCAAGGTTTCCCTTCTGGGCTCTGGAAGGCCCAGAGTTGTATGATTGAAAAGAGGAACAAATCCACTAGTGAGTCACTTGAGTTGATAGCAGATGAAAGCCACACCAACTTGAAGCCCCTGGCTCCTAGGCCCATGTCAATGACATCCGTTCTTTCTACATTTAAAACCACTTCTTTGCATGAATGGTTTACCAATACAAAAAGGTCTCTTATTTAAAGTATTCTGCAGCAGAGTACTTTATTAGAATATTTAAAATATTCTGGCTGAGTCAGTCCTTGCATTCTTAAAAAGCCCAGTGTAAAAATGTTGAAAAGACCCCATGATGACAGCTTAATAAGACCTTCATCTCCTTCAACCCTGTTTCATGTAATAAGCCTGGCTGTGTGACTTGACTCTCAGAGTCTAGAGCCGTGTTACAGACTGTAGTCTCCTGGCCTCCTCCTGATATTTCCAAACTCGACACCCAACAGGCCACAGCCTCCTCACCAGCTTTTGGCATGATGCTATGTCACTCTTAAATATACTTCTATTTTGGGATCATAGGAATTTAAAGAATATATTTACCACACCACATTAACTGTTCGAGATCTATTTAAAAACTAAAAAGAGGCTGGATGTCTGGCCTGACAATGGCTTTGTTGTTGTTCAGTCACTAACTTGTGTCCGGCTCTTTGAGACCCCATGAACTCAGAACACCAGGCCTCCCTGCCCCTCACTCTCTCCCAGAGTTTACCCAAGTTCACGTCTGCTGAGTCAGTGATGCCATCCAACCATCTCATCCTCTGCCACCCTCTTCTCCTTTTGCCTTCAGTCTTTCCCAGCACGATGATGAAAGTCTTGAGATCGCTTGGAAAGGGTTTTTTCATGCCAGAAGTCTGATTTCTGATGACTGTACATAGCTGGTCACCAATTTTTATACTGCATTTGCTTTTTTGGCTGTATTAAATTTTCTTGCTATGTTGGACCCACTTCTATTAGCACCAATTAAATATTGCAGCTTGGTTTGGTATCAATATTAACAGAATCTGCAAACAGAAATGTCCAATTTAGCTTAGCCCTTTGGACTCAGTATCTCTAGGCTTTTGCTTATTTTACCCCAAAGAGTCTATTCTGATACATAACCTTTTCTAGTTTTGCCAGATAAAACACAGGGATGCCCAGTTAAATTTGAATTTCAGAAAAAAAAATTTTAATATGTATATACCAATTATTGCATGGTCGCTCACTTCAGTTAAACTTGACATCCTGTGTGCTTGTTAAAACTTGCAAAATTACCTTTAGATAAATTTAGGTAATTTAGAAAATTACCTTTAGATAAGGCAATAAAATACTGCTTAGGATCTTCTCAGCCTTCACACAATATTTTCCTTGAACCAATAGTCCAGTTTTTTTAGCATTTGCTACCAGTGTCTCAGTGGGTAAAGAATCCACCTGCAATGTGGGAGACCTAGGTTCAATCCCTGGGTCAGAAAGATCCCCTGGAGAAGGGAAAGGCTACCCACTCCAGTATTTTGGCCTGGAGAATCCCATGGACTGTATAGTTCATGGAGTCACAGAAAGTCAGACACAACTGAGCAACTTGCACTTCACTTCCACCAGTAACAAAGCCAGATAGCTTTATGCCTCTACACATAAACAGGATGCTAGGATCAGAGGCTGGCTCACAGATATAGTAACTATGGGTGACATCTATGCTCCCACATGGGGGGAGGACCTAGGGAGGTCTGATACCCTGGATGTTGTCATTCTATGCCCACAGTTCAGTTGGCACCAGTACGTGAATGGTCATGACCACCTTAGAGTATGAAACAGGATCTTAACTCCTACTTTAAACAGCAGCTACAAAAATATGAAGAGCCCATCCTAGGACCAGAGAAATAGACTGGAAGCCTCTTAATTCTCAATCTGAGGACATTAAATTACTCCTAGGCCTTCATTCAGTATTTACATATGATGCCCTTCTCATCTGTCTCCTGGACTATTAAGATTTTGCCCCTACACAATTGGTGCAGTGCGGTCCCTTAGCATTTTTCTTCATGAATGTCTTTCAATGGATTATTTCAAACAATTCCCACATATTATAATAACAGTTATTTTTAAACTTTAGGATTATGTTTTCACCAAATTCCCTCAACTTTCTTCCATGCTTTATTTTTTATCAACCAAAATATGCCAGGCATGGCCAAATACACCTTGAGGCAGGGTCCACATGATTCTCACCTGTCCTCCCTGCTCCTTGGTCTTATGAGCCTGGTGACCAGAAATCAGAAAGCCTACCTATCAGGGCTGGAATCCATGATTCCAAGCTGGTGCCTGAGTTTATTTAGCATGAATCATCTAGTCGATCCCTTTGACTAGTGACACAAAATAGATCTTTCAACTTTCTTACTAATGCTGTAGTTTCCAATTTTTCTGTATAGACTTGTAGATTGCAAAAGAAGTACATCTACACCACACTAAGTTTTTCTTATTCATATAAAGGGAATTCTGATTGCTTCTGTAGGTGTTTGACCCGATTTACAGCTGCGGTCCTTTGGGCTGAAATTGGAGCTGGGATGCCAAGATGACACAAAGTTGTCTGCAGTACCTAGGAATGATGTGCTCCTGTGCACTGAATTTTCTACTTCTCACAAGAGATTTTTGCATGGAAGCACTCCACATTGCCACCTTGATTAGTTGCCCTGTGAAATGGTCCAGTTGATTTTCTCTGATCTTGTCTTTAGGGAACAGTCAGGCTGTCTGAAAACAAAGGTGTGCCAGGAGTAACCAGGAAACACAGTGAAACAAAACAGAATCAATACTTACCTAGATGGAACTATAAGGAGAGCTTAGGTGCAAACTAGTTCTTGGGATTTTTCTTACATGTCCTTTTAGGGCGCTTTGTTCTATAAGCCAAAATATAGATCTCTTGTCATTAACATTTATAGTTGACCTTGAACAAAGTAGGAATTAGGGGCAAATGACCCACCTTTCAGCTGAAAATCCATGGATAACATCAGCCTCTCCCAAAGCCCACTGTTAACCAGAGGCCTTACTGGTAACAGTTGACTAACACATTTTGTGTGTTATGTGTACTATAGACTGTATTCTTGATTTTTCTCTAGATTACTATAAGAAAATCATAAGAGAAGACATTCATAGTGCTGTATTTATTGATAACTGTGTTTGTCTTTTACAAGCTGGTTCATCTGTACCTATATTAATATTTTCTATAATACAAAACTGTATGTTATATGTAACTACTAACACCAGACTACAGAAATGAAAAGATAATGTGAAAAATTCATTTACAGGTATAATCCATGCATTGATAAGAAGCAGCAATATGATTTCTTAATGGTGAGCTAGCGTAGTCAATGCAATTGCTTCAAGGTGGCCTAGCCTGTACATTAATGAATGAAACATGGTAAAATCTTTATGGCATAGTGTTACAGTCACTTATAACACAGTATTGGAAATACTGTTACATCTCTTCAACCACTTACCTGTGTCGAGAGGCTGCCGTGCATTTTCTTCAGTTACATGTGAGAGGTACCCTATATGGTACTGTGATTCTTTGAAGGCAAAGGTATAAAACAGAACTGACACGCTAATTTATATTAAATGTCACTTCCCTTATGCCTTTATAAGAATAGGTTTTCCACTTCTGTAGCCTTGTACACAATGTTCTACATGTGTATTTTTTTTTATAGTCACTGAAAAAAATCCAAGTAGACTCACGTCATTCGTCTTAACTGTATTTCAGTTCAGTTCAGTCGCTCAGTCATGTCCAACTCTTTGTGACCCCATGGACTGCAATATGCCAGGCTTCCCTGTCCATCAACTACTCCCAGAGTTTTCTCAAACTCACGTCCATCGAGTCGGTGATGCCATCCAACCATTTCATCCTCGGTTGTCCCCTTCTCCTCCCATCTTCAGTCTTTCTCAGCATCCGGGTCTTTTCAAATGAGTCAGCTCTTCACATCAGGTGGCCAAAGTATTGGAGTTTCAGCTTCAACATCAGTCCTTCCAATGAATATTCAGGACTGATTTTCTTTAGGATGATCTCCTTGCAGTCCAAGGGACTTTCAAGAGCCTTCTCCAACACCACAGTTCAAAAGCATCAAGTCTTCAGCCCTCAGCTTTCTTTGTGGTCCAACTCTCACATCCATACACGACTACTGGAAAAGCCATAGCTTTGACTAGATGAACCTTTGTTGGCAAAGTAATGTCTCTGCTTTTTAATGTGCTGTCTAGGTTGGTCATAGCTTTTCTTTCAAGTAACAAGCGTCTTTTCATTTCATGGCTGCAGTCACCATCTGCAGTGATTATAGAGCCCCCCAAAAATAAAGTCTGTCGCTCTTTCCATTGTTTCCCCATCTATTTGCCATAAAGAGATGGGACTAGATGTGCCATGATCTTAGTTTTCTGAATGTTGAGTTTTAAGCCAACTTTTTCACTCTCCTCTTTCACTTTTCATCAAAAGGCTCTTTTGTTTTTCCCTTTCTTCCATAAGGGTGGTGTCATCTGCATATCTGAGATTATTGATATTTCTCCCTACCATATTTAGCAATCTTTATTCCAGCTTGTGCTTCATCCAGCCTGGCATTTCACATGATGTCCTCTGCATGTAAGTTAAATAAGCGGGGTGACAATAGACAGCCTTGATATATTCCTTTCCAGGTTTGGAACCAGTCTGTTGTTCCATGTCCGGTTCTAACTGTTGCTCCTTGACCTGTATACAGATTTCTCAGGAGGCAGGTCAGGTGGTCTGATATTCCCATCTCTTTCAGAATTTTCCACAGTTTGTTTTGATCCACACTGTCAAGTGTTTTGACATAGTAAAGCAGATGTAGATGTTTTTCTGGAACTCTCTTGCTTTTTTGACAATCCAACAGATGTTGGCAATTTGATCTTTGGTTCCTCTGCCATTCCTAATCCAACTTGAACATCTGGAAGTTCACAGTTCACATACTATTGAAGCCTGGCTTGGAGAATTTTGAGCATTACTTTGCTAGTGTGTGAGATGAATGCAATTGTGCCCTTCAGAACAAGACCCAGTTTCCCCTGCAGTCAGTCTCTCCCATCAGGGAGCTTTCATAAGCCTCTTATCCTTATCTGTCAGAGGGCAGGCAAAATGAAAACCACAATCACAGAAAGCTAATCAAACTGATCACATGGACCACAGCCTTGTCTAACTCAATGAAACTATGAGCCATGCTGTGTAGGGCCACCCAAGATGGACAGATCATGGTGGACAGTTCTGACAAAATGTGGTCCACAGCAGAAGGGAATGGAAAACCACTTCAGTCTTCTAGCCTTGAGAACCCTATGAATAGTGTGAAAAGGCAAAAAGATATGACACTGAAAGACAAACTTTCCAGGTCCAGTAGGTGCCCAATATGCTACTGGAGAAAAGTGGAGAAATAACACCGGAAAGAATGAAGGGATGGAGCAGCCAAAGCAAAAACAACACCCAGTTGTGGATATGACTGGTGATGGAAATAAAGTCTGATTATGTAAAGAGCAATATTGCATAGGAACCTGGAATGTTAGGTCCATGAATCAACATAAATTGGGAGTGGTCAAACAGGAGATAATAGTGAATATCAACATTTCAGGAATCAGTGAACTAAGATGGACTGAAATGGGTGAATTTAACTCAGATGACCATTATACCTACTACTGTGGGCAGGAATCCCTTAGAAGAAATGGAGCAGCCCTCCCAGTCAACAAAAGAGTTCAAAATGCAGTTCTTGGGTGCAAACTCAAAAATGACAGAATGATCTCTGCTCGTTTCCAAGGCAAACTATTCAACTGTATTTAAAATACTTAAAAATATTTTTTTTCCTAGATCTTCTTAGATACTTTCAAAGCTATTTTTAAAACTTGAAAGAATAATACATCCTTCTTCCAGGTCACCAATTGTCAATATTTACTTGCATTTGATCTCTCACATTTATATATAAAACAAAATACATATATATATATATACAAAAAGAACCCTGACTAACCTAATAGTATACAAAACTTTTGCTCCAATGTAACTGTATTCTCCCTTCTTTGCACTGGTACTGTCATGCAAATGACATCCTTATACATTGGGAGTTCATCAATAGTTTTATAACTGATTTCTGTAGCTGTCCTTTTAAAAGTACCTTTATTATTAGACTTGAATATTCAGGCCAGTTTCTGTATAGGAATATTGTAGTAAATATGGTAAAGAGTCCCCATAGACTCCCATACAAAGTTTTCCCTACTATTAACATATTACATTAGGATAGCATATTTGTTATAATTAATGAACAATGTTGATGCACTGCCAAATAAAGATCATGATTTATTCAGATTATTTTTCTTATCCACTGTCCCTCTCCTGTACCCAGTATGGCATCCAGAATACCATATCTCATGTGCTCACCATGTCTTCTTGGGCTCTTGACTATGACAACTTCATAGAACGTACTAGTTTTTAAGGATATTAGCAGTCAAGTATATTGCAGTGTGCTTCTCTTTTGGAATTCATGTCATGGTTGTCTCATGATTTGACTGGAGTTACGATTTTTAGGGTAGGGGATGGGATGGGGCAAGTTTAAATGCACTGAAGCTCACTGTCACAACTGAAATCAGGCCAGTTTTCCCGAATAAATGCTCCTCTAACTGTTGCAAGTCTTTGGCTAATTTCAAGAATGATTGCTGACAGATTTTGCCTATGTTCCCATCATGGTTTTTTTTGGAGGCATGAACCTTGAGAAGTTTGTTCTTCAGCCATTGCAAGAGTGCTTCTCTCATTAGGCTGGTTTGGTCCCAGCTTTTCCCACTTTTATTTATTTATTTTTTCATTTATTTTTATTAGTTGGAGGCTAATTACTTTACAATATTGTAGTGGTTTTTGCCATACACTGACATGAATCAGCCATGGATTTACATGTGTTCCCCATCCCGATCCCCCCTCCCACCTCCCTCCCCATCCCATCCCTCTGGGTCTTCCCAGTGCACCAGGCCTGAGCACTTGTCTCATGCATCCAACCTGGGCTGGCGATCTGTTTCACAGTTGATAATATACATGTTTCAATGCTATTCTCTCAGAACATCCCACCCTCGCCTTCTCCCCCAGAATCCAAGAGTCTGTTCTGTACATCTGTGTCTTTTTCTATTTTGCATATAGGGTTATCGTTACAATCTTTTTAAATTCCATATATATGCGTTAGTATACTGTATTGGTCTTTGGCTTACTTCACTCTGTATAATGGGCTCCAGTTTCATCCATCTCCTTAGAACTGATTCAAATGAATTCTTTTTAACAGCTGAGTAATATTCCATGGTGTATATGTACCACAGCTTCCTTATCCATTCATCTGCTGATGGGCGTCTAGGTGCTTCCATGTCCTGGCTATTATAAACAGTGCTGCGATGAACATTGGGGTGCACGTGTCTCTTTCAGATCTAGTTTCCTTGGTGTGTATGCTCAGGAGTGGGCTTGCTGGGTCATATGGCAGTCCTATTTCCAGTTTTTTAAGGAATCTCCACACTGTTCTCCATGGTGGCTGTACTAGTTTGCATTCCCACCAACAGTGTAAGAGGGTTCCCTTTTCTCCACACCCTCTCCAGCATTTATTGCTTGTAGACTTTTGGATAGCAGTGTAATGGTACCTCGTTGTGGTTTTGATTTGCATTTCTCTGATAATGAGTGATGTTGAGCATCTTTTCATGTGTTTGTTAGCCATCTGTATGTCTTCTTTGGAGAAATGTCTGTTTAGTTCTTTGGCCCATTTTTTGATTGGGTCATTTATTTTTCTGGAATTGAGCTGCAGGAGCTGCTTGTATATTTTTGAGATTAATCCTTTTCCCACTTTTAAAGTGACGTTGACAACCTAGAGGGTGGGATGGGGAGAGACGTTCAAGAGGGAGGGAACATATGTATACCTATGGCTGATTCACACTAATATATGGCAGAAACCAATGCAATATTGTAAAGACTTTATCCTTCAACTAAAAATAATTTTTTTTTAATTTTTAAAAATTGGTATCTCTGAAGTGTCTGGGTCAATCATCTATAGATAATCCCATGTTACAGACAACATTTATACCTCATTACTTCAAATCTGCTATTCTTTTCCACACCACGTCCTGGTATTAAGCTACAATTTCTCAGTATTCTCTGGAGAAGGGAAGGATGGGAGATGGAGAAATTAAGACTATCAAGAAATTTAAATCAATACTGAAAAATTTTAGAGGAAGAAACAGTAAACCTTGCCACCTAAAAAATTATCTGAAGTTCACCTGGGCTAGTCCCATTTACCCAGAGAAGGAAATGGCAACCCACTCCATTGTTCTCGTCTGGTAAATCAATGGACAGAGGAGTCTGATGGGCCATGAGAGTCGGACACAGCTGAGTGACTAAACAACAACAAGGCCCATTTACCATCTAGGATATTAAGACCACAAAAAATATATTATCCAATAGCTGTTGTAGTATTATGTCAGTGCATAAATGACATATTAACATTGTTTTCAGATACTCCTAATAACAAAGTAATCTGTAAAATTTCAGAAACATATATACAGAGTTATTTCATAATTATTACAAATATCTAAATTTAGCTTTAAGTACATAATTAAATTTTTGCATGATAGAATATACCTACAATTCAATCTTGCAATTTTAGCAATTTCATAGGTATTATAGAGGTCAAAAATGAATCACCATTAATTTGCTAAAGCCTATTAGCACTTTGCTATAAAAAATATTTTCCCAAAAAAAAAAAAAATATTTTCCCTAATGCAATTTGCAACATCTGTCAAATTTGACAGTTGTGAAAACTCAAATTTTGCACTTGTTTAAAAAAAATGCAGTATAATACTACAATTCTGATTTGTTTAGATCTGTGGTGGCTAATAATTTTTTACAGAGCTCCAAAAAAGTAAGGAGAACTGAACTAGCCAATCTCCCCTTCTCTTTTCCACCCACCAAAAGCCTCAAACATGAGTTTAAAGGCTTACAAACATTTTTCATTTCTTTTTTTGTTTTACACTAAGGCCAAAGCTTTCTCTCTTGGTGATTTCTAAGCACAGTCATTCTATCCTGATTGCTTTATTTCTTTTACTTAAAAGGGAAATTAAAAGTTAAATCATATACTTGATATTGAATGTCTAATATTCAATAATTCAGACTTTATTTTGCCTTAGGATACATAAACCATAAATCAGTGAATTTTTTTCTTAGTAAATAGTTAAAGTCTAAGATTTATCAAGCATTCAATTTGGCCAAGACACAAACTCATTATAAATAGATTCTAAGCATCTGACAAATTTAGCAATGGAAATTTCATGTCTTCAATTAAGTGTCAAAATTGACTGTTGAGAAGGCATCTCTCCAAACAATTACTTTCAAAACTTTGCAGATGCTGAGCACTAATTTCAACCCAATTATCTACGTATATATGAACAAATCAATGTCCAAACCCATTTCTTAGTAAAAACTGTTCTTACCCAATCCTCTTGCCATAATTGGAATTTTATTTCCCTCCTCACCATTTCAGAACCTCAATGATTCTGGCTCCGAGTCAACAATTTCAGGAACATATTTGTTTTATGTGTGTGTTGGCTATTGTTTTAAGTTTGTTTTGGGGAAAGAACACACTCCGGAATAAACCAGAGTTTATTCTGTTTTTTCTCTGTGCCGGGGGAGTTAGAAGTTCAGATGCTATATTTGCCAGAGCCTTAAATCTGGGATCCTAGATGTTATTTACATTCTGCTAGTGAGAAATCCTCATGTAAGCCTGGAAAAGTGACACTGAAACAGAATCCATTTCTTCACCTCTAATGCATGTGCTTGCCAAAATCAGACTTAAGCAGTGTCCTTCAAGAAACTGCAGGGGAGCTGTGAAGTTAGCAGTGGTTTCATAAGCATCCTAACTCTATGAGTCTGCAGCAGAGAACCTGAAAGAGTTGATCCCTCTAAATTTGGTCCCTCCATTGTTCTCTAAATCTGATCATTTCTGTTTGAAATACCTACAGTGGTTTTCCTGGACCCTGAATTAATTATACAGCATTTGACCGAAAATGACATGGTCTGCCTATTTCTGACAGTACTAGAGAGATCACAGAACAAAACTGACAAGCTCAGGCCAACATTTTTCAGTGTAAGGCATTGTCAGAATTGAGAAGCTTGTTTAAAAAAAAAAAAAAAAAAAAAATCCCTGAAAGAATATCTCACCTATTATAGCTATAGGGTCAATGTATTATAATGTCAAACCAAATTTTGATACTTCAAGTGGTGAAAGAATTGCAAAACTTAGTTTCATATCCACAGAAGGGCTCTTAATTTGTGAAAGTCAGATTCATTGAAATATCCCCATTCCGGGTTTTCAGGATTCTATTTTCAAATCAATCATGAACTTCCAAGTCCCACTGACCTTCGTTTCTGCCAAAGTGTAAAGTAGCTTCTCCTCCCTGATTTTGGCTAGTGTCCTCTAGCCACGACTTCACATGAGGAGGTTGCCTTGCAGAGGGCTCTGTATCCCTTCAAAGCCCACCTCCACCAACCTTCTTTCCCTCCAGATCAGTAACTGCAATTGGATCAAAATATACTGAGGAGGCAAGTTGAAAACAGGAAGCGAGCTTGTACACAGTTAGAACCACCAAGAGTTGTGATTATATTAGCCCAAACCTAGGTATATGTGGGGAAATAGATCATAAATGCCTTCGACCAGGGAAGAAGAATTGCACTGGTCCAAAATTACCAGCAATAGAGTGCTTATTATAAAGATTCAGCTCTGATGTGTTATCTTCAGCAGCTAGGAGTAAAGATGTTGGTTTAAAACAGGGGTCAGTGTTGGCTTATATCAAGTGTCAAGATGCCGGCACTTCTTTCATAAAATGTAAAAGAGAGAATTCAAAGACTTGTATTAACTTTTATTTTGGGCTTCCCAGGTGGCTCAGTGGTAAAGGATCCAGATCCACCTTGCCAGTGCAGGAGACGCTGGATTCAATCCCTGGGTCGGGAAGATCCCCTGGAGGAGGAAATGACAACCCGCTCCAGTATTGGCTGGGAAATCCTATGGACAGAGGAGCCTGGCAGGGTGCAGGCCATGGGGCCACCGAAAACCAGACATGACTGAGCCATACACACAGTCGCTTTACAATGCTTTGTTAGTTTCTGATGCGCAGCAAAGTACATCCGCTTTATTATACACACAGCCTCTCTTGTTAGGGTTTCCTTCCCATCTAGGGCACCGCAGAGAACTGAGTGGAGCTCCCTGTGTTCCATAGTAAGCTCTCACGAGTTACCTATAAAAGGTATCATGGTTGTATATATGTCAATCCCAATCTCCCAGTTGATCCCACCCCCCTCTTTTCCCCTCCTTGGTCTCCATGTGTGTTCTCTACACCTGTCTCTGTTTTGCAAATAAGATCTATACCATTTTTCTAGATTCCACATATTTGCATTAATATGTATTTGATTTTTTTTCTGAGTTACTGCATTCTGTATGATAGTCTCTAGGTCAATCCACATTGATTTAGGGATTTTTGCCCCATCCCTCACTCTCCCGGTCTACATTTATGCTTCAGCATTGCTGCAGCAAGTACAGAAGTGTAGTCTGACAACCTCATATTAATTGCACCACATCTGTCTTGCTTTCTGCCCCAGGGCTCCTGTTGCCACTACACAGATACCTGTGGGAGTCCACATTTCCATTCTGGCTCAGCCTCAGACGTGGGATTGCAAGGCAGCTACCATTTGGCCAGAGGGTAATAGAATATTGTAGAATTATACTCCCCTATTTCATGCCTTGCACAGCACATTCTGTGTGGTTCCTCAGAGGGATCCAGAAACTTTTAGAGAGCTCTAGCTTCCAGCAGTGGTCAGGGCCAGCAGTAGTACACAGTAGCAGATGCTATGGGTGTCTCTGCAGTTCTTCCCTGGTAACCGCCAGCATCTTCCCCTCTATCTCACAGCTGTTTCTGGCCACTGGAGGCTGCTCTGTTTGTGCACATGCAGACCTAAGTGCCTGAGAATTTCACCTCCCAGGAACCACCTTAGCCAGGAGCTGACAGAAAGCTGTAAAAAAATATCTCCCTCCCTTGCATCTTGAGTGGGATGACATTGAGTCTGATGCTTGGAAAGATTGAAGGCAAAAGGAGAAGAGAGTGGCATAGATGGCATCACTGGCTCAATGGACACGAATCTGAGCAAACTCCAGGAGAGAGTGAAGGACAGGGAAGCCTGGCATGCTGCAGTCCACTGGGTCACAAAGAATCAGACACGACTTAGCAACTGAGCAACAGCAATCCAGAGTCATGTGTTCTGGGTCGGTCCCCAGAGTTCTCCAGTGGTATCCACCTCTGGTTCCACAGGGTTAACTTGCCTGAGGATGTACCCTTGACTGGAGGATGATCCCAGGAGATGCTGGTGAAGGAAGGAGGCAGTGAACTTGCCTTTGAATCCTTGCCCCAGGATTCACTCCTAGGGGGACAATAACTAAGGTGTTACTGGAAGTGGTCTTAGGAGGCAGATGCTCAGAATGGGGATCTAGTATCAAACCCAGGCACATTTTAAAGATTGAAAGGCTTATTTGAGCAAAAATCCATTCAAATCACATAGCACCAAACTGGAAGTAGCTGGGGCACTCGGCCAGCAGGAGCTGGGGAAAGACTTACATATACAGAGAAAGGTGCAGAGGTGGAAAAAGGAAATTGATTGGCTATAGGTTAAAGCCTGTTGTTGGTCTTTGATTGGCTGTCCTCAGGTTTCAATGTTGTAACCTTGAGGCATTTATAGATTTTGGTGAAGCAAGCCAGTGTGGCAAGGGTCTAATTAAACCCTAGACTTGGGTCACTCGCTGGCCAGACTTCAAGAAGGATCCCATCACTGATAATAAAAGGGTAGGACAACCCCTGGTAATCTGAGGGTGATGCTGCTAGTTCCCTCCCTTGGGCAGCAATACAAGTGGGAGAAAATGAGCATCTCCTATGGTGTCTAGTGTTGAACACTTGGCAACGTCTAGAGACAGTCCTGGTTATCAAACAGGTTCAGGGAGAGGATAGTTAGCAGCAGCTAGCGGGTAGAGGCCAGGCAGCTAGATGACTCCTAAAGCACAAGATCCGCCCCCACCCCCGCCCCAGAGAATTATCTGGTCCAGTGTCACCCAGGGAGGGTTAGAATCCCAGGTACGTTTCAAGTCTTTGATTATGCTAATCTCTGAGGGTTATTTTTTTATATTAAAATGCTTAATTTTCAGTTGAAATTCAAACAAAATGATCTCTCAAACATATTTTAAGTCTATGCGCCTAACAATATACCTAATTTTAAAAAGAACCTACAAATAAAAAAGGAAAGCTTAAACTTTAAAATCCCCAAATAATAGCAAATGCAAATAAATAAATGCAAGTCTCAATAGAAACAACACAAACACTAACAAATTTGTGAAAGGAGAAACCTCAACAGTAGCAAAAAAAAAAAAAAGAGAGAATCAGCTATGTTGTTCCATGTTGATCCATGGGGTTGCAAAGAGTCGAATGCAACTTAACAACTAAACAACACAAAAATATCTGCAGGTACTCAGCCCACTATGTTTAAGATAGCAAAGACCAGCTACAATGTCCACTAATAGGATCTTTCTTGGAATACAACTACTTTACAATGTTTTTGTTTTTGCTGTACGGCAACATGAATCAGTTATATGTATGCACACAGCGCCTCCCTCCTTCCCTCACCCCACCCCTCTAGGCCATCACAGAGCACCAAGCTGAGCCCCTGTGCTACGCATCAGCTTCCCACTAGCTATGCATTTTACACGTGGGAGAGCATTTACTCCTGCCTGGGAAATCCCATGGATGGAGGAGCCTGGTGGGCTGCAGTCCATGGGGTCGCACAGAGTCGGACACGACTGACATGACTTAGCAGCAGCAGAGTATTTATATCAATGCCATATGCCTCTATATCACACAGCCAGGGTCACACAGCCATCAGACATAATGAGGCATATTTGTATTTATTGATACATTCTTTTTCTGTGACCTCCATGGTAAAATCCAAAATTCTTACCTTCAGAGCTCTGGGTACAATGGCCCCTACCTTGCTCCCCTAGCTATATCTCCTGCTACTTTTCCCCATGCCAACTAAGCCTCAGCCATGTGGTCACCTTCTGGGGATGCTTTCCCTTCCAAGGTAACCCTTCGCACTGTTACCCTGCCCAGAACACACTATATGATGTATATCATCTGATTTGGGCATTTATGTAAAGCACATGTGAATATATGCATAGAGGAACTGGATTTTAAAAGGAAGATATTCTCATATTTCTGTATCTATGGTTATATTTGCAACTCTATGGGAGCTTATTAAATTACTTTGCAAAGTGAAGACAGTTTGAAAAATCTAACAGAAATGATGCTTGCAACTTTGTGACAAATTTGTAAACCTAGTGGAAGCAGACACTTTTCTAGCCAAAAGGTTAAAAACGAATGATTCGGCAAGAGGTAGAAAATTTGACTCACCATAGAAAATCTTTCTGTCATGGTTCACGTGTTTCTCTTAAAATGCAAGTGGATGTGTTTTATAAACCAGTTTAAAAAGGTATTGAGCATGTAGAAAAGTGTTTACAACCCAGGAGTATTTGCCTTATCTTTGTTTGAATATACATCTACTATTCAAGTTAATCAAACATTTTCAATACCTTGGAAGCCCTCTGTGTTCCTCCTTCATAATATCCCCTGTTCCTCCCTGCACCCAAAAACTAACACAAAAATTAGCAGTATGATCCTGATTTCTTGTGTTGTTCAGTCACTAAGTCCTGTCTGACTCTTTGTGACAGCATAGATTGCAACATGTCAGGCTTCCTGTCCTTCACTATCTCCTGGAGTTTGCTCAAATTCACATCCATTGAGTCGGTGATACCATCCAACCATCTCTTCCTCTGTTGCCCGCTTCTCCTTTTGCCTTTACTCTTTTCCAGCTTCAGGGTCTTTTCCAATGAGTCGGCTCTTCACAATAGGTGGCCAAATATTGGAGTTTCAGCTTTAGCATCAGTCCTCCTGATGAATATTCAGGGTTGATTTCCTTTAGGATTGACTGGTTTAATTTTTAATAAATGTAATTGCTGTAATAGAAATACCAAAACAATATATTGGCTAGTTTTTTAGAGGCTGGATAACTAGCATAAACCTGACTAAGAAAAGGATATTGTAATTTCTATCAGACAAAGGCTCCTATGAGGGAAAAAACAGACTCCTTGGGTCTGGGCTGGAGCTGACTGCACGCTAATTCTGGTCCAGCTAGCAGACAAGCTTATGAATGAGTTCTGGGAGACAAGAAAACCACAGCTGGGCATTAAGATCTCCCTCACTTGCCTCCAGTTCTAAGAAACCCATCAAAACAGAACAGTTCTGTGTTCAGAAATTGCTGTCCTCTGGTGTTTCCAGCACTGGGACCTAGAGGGAAGAGCAAGAACTCCATCAATGTCAGCTCAAGACAGACCAAGTAAGGAAAAGAAGGATAATTTATCTTATCTAGAGAAATTATTATTTGAAAGAAATGTGTCTTGGATTGCCCACCCTTGGGAAACTCCTTTTAGGAACCCAGCCACCAAATTGTGAGAAGTCCAAGCTCCATGATAGAGGCCGTGTTCCTATCTCAAGGGTAATACAGCACCCAAGCCAGCATCCATGGCCAACTATGTGGGTGAACCACCTTAAATCCAGCTCAATGGAGCCTTCAGATGACTTCAGATGGTAAATCTTATGTGTACCTTGGCTAAGTTATGGTACCCAGTTAGTTGTTTGGCCAAACACCAGCCATTTTTAGGTGGGATTAACATGTAAATCAGAAGACTTTGAATAAAGCAGATAACAGGGCTTCATCCAACCAGCTGAAGGTCTTCAGAGCAAAGTTGACATCTCCCAAAAGGAAGAAATTCTGCTTCTAGACTGCAATATAGAAGTTCTGCCTAAGTTTCCAGCCACTGGACTCAAGACTGCAATATCAGTTCTTGCCTGAATTTCCAGGATGCTGTCCTGTCCTGAGGGAATTGATTTTTACATGTCAACTTGGCTGAGCTGCCGCTCCCAGATATTTGGCCAAACATTATTCCATATGTTTGGGTGTCTCTGAAGAGTGTTTTGGGATGAGAAACAACATTTAACACGGTGGACTTTGAGCAAATCAGATTGTCCTCAATCACGTGAGTGAGTCTCACCTAAATAGCTGAAGGCCCAAACAGAACAAAAGACCGACCTCCACCAAACAAGAGGGAATTTAGCCAGGAGACAGGATTTGGACTTGAACTGCCACGTCAGTTCTCCCCGGGTCTCCAGCCTGCAGGCCTACCCTTCAGATTTTGGACTTCCCAGCCTCCATAACTACCATAAGCCAATTCCTTAAATCTCTCTCTCTTATATATGTATATATTCTATTGACTCATTTTCTTTGGAGAACCCTGAGTAACACATATACCCACCACAACTATAAATACACAAATATAAGAACCATCACATGTGCACTCCCAAGCAAGGACCACTCAGCTGAGTCCAATCAACCCACAGAACCATGAGACATAATAAATTGTTTCAAGCCACTAAGAATTTGGATGGTTTCTTACCCAGCGATAGGTAACTGGACCACTGCACTTTTTTCACTCACAACCAGAAGAATCTTCACACACACCCCAACTACCCTTTCTGCTGTATTCTTTCCTGTGAGGCCCTGACCCCAGATGCTTGTTTCTTCTTCTCTCCAATTTGCCCTAGTAACTCCACTTCACTGGAGACTATTTGCTTTTTGTTCAGGCTAATTATCTATTTTCACACTGTCTTTCAAAAATCTATAAAGAATCTCAGTCCGTGTGGATGAGAAGACAAAAAGCAAGTTCTTCTCAGCACTGATTCTGCAGCGATGTCTGCTGTTTCCATTGGACTCTTTCCAAGAATACACTAGCACTATGTAATTGTCATATTTTATTAGACTGGTCATTTCAGCAAGATTTGGGGAAAAGGAATCACATATATGAGTATAATAGGTATTCTTGGAACTTTGAATATATTATTTTAGACTAGGTACTGAACGTATTGTCAAACTATCTCTGTCCATTGTGACTTGGATCATTTATCAAAATACAAAACAGCTCTTCATTCCACTTCATTCTGTGCCTGAAATCAGTATCTCCATGGTACCTTTCTGTTTTTCTGCATTGCCCTGAAACAAAAACAGAAAGGTGAAGAGAAGGATAAACAACTCTGTGAGTTTCTTATTAAGCAAAATGTGTCTGAATTTTCTGTAGCCCAGTTGGAGAATAAGGCTTTTTTTTTAATTAAATGAGTTTAAATTAGTTCATCTTTCCTAATAAGGGGCTCTTCTGCAATATCAGATGGTGCTTTCAATTCTGGCTGTTCATATACAAAGGCAAGTCACCTTCAGGTAATGTATATATATGGCCTTAGAAGTTTACTCCCCAGTAAACTTTCTCCCAAAAAAGGGGAATAATGGTGTAAAAGAACTGAAACCATATATATTAAGCCAGTTAAATGTTGCTATAGTTTGATTAATCATAGCATCTGAACCATGCATCCATGCGTGCTCAGTTGCATCTGACTCTTTGTGACCCTGTGGACTGTAGTCCGCCAGGTTCCTCTGTTCATGGGATTTTCCAGGCAAGAATACTGGAGTGGGTTGCCATGCCCTCCTCCAGGGGATCTTCACCACCCAGGGATTGAACCCACGTCTCCTGCGTCTTCTGCAATGGAAGCCAGATTCTTTAACACTGAGCCACCTGGGAAGCCCATCCAAACCACAGTAATATTGCAAGGATTAAATGTGAACATGTATATGTTTAAACTTTAACTCCACATATATACAAGTTAAATCTAGATAAGTCTTGGTAGTTGAATTGAGTTAAACTCTACCCATTGGTTGCCATTTCCTTCTCCAAATGTTAGATGGACTAGTTTTAATAACAATCATTTGGAATCTAAAAAGTGACCTGGATCCTACTATGACAAAAACTTGAAATTTGATTTTCATAATAAGAGTAGGGAAGGAAAGCTAAATTTTTAGATGGTGCCAAGATAAATGCCCCCCTCACCCTCCCTGGGTTTCAGAACACAGAAAACCTATGAAGGAGTAGCAGGTGAAGCTCCAGTGTATTAGCTTTATTACTGATAAAGGTGGAGCTTGGGTATTGTAACCCCTTGTAAGAACTAAACGGCTTGCTAAGCGAACACCAAGGTCAGCAACCACACCCTCCTCATTCCAGACATGCAGCGCCCAGGCTTGGCCTGAAGGAGCTGGGAGGATGGTGTTCTCTCTGGCCAGCTGGTGCCCAGAGGAGGAGAGGAAGGGCTGAGCTTGAGTGCTCAGTTTATTGTTCCCGAGCTTACCAGCTGGTCAGATTACACTCTTCCTGATGCAAAATGAATCAAGGGGTGACACAAAGCCAGGAGTTAACACTAAGGGAGAACTCTTCCCACCTAGGAGGGAGCATCTGGGGTAGAGAGGAAAGAGCCCCTTCTAATAAGCATCTTAGAGGCAAATCTAAATGACAGCTGCCATGCAGCCTCAGGAACTCAGCACCACTCTCGGGGCTTCCTCCCCCGCATCTGCCTCTTCTCCGTCTCCTTCACTGCATCTTCTTCCTTGACCCCGCCTTCAAGAGTCCGAGTCCCAGGGTCTGCTCCTGGGTCCTCGCCTCCTAGGTGAGATCACTGAGGACTTTATAAGTACCAGAAACAGATGGAAAGTTCACCATTTAATTTTCTAGAACTACCATAACACTATCATTCTAAACTAAATCCAAATATACACGTATTATGAATATAAATGAAAGTCATGCAACTTCTCGGCACATGCGCCAGTTGTCGTAGGTGATAAGGTCCATTACACAAGTCTCGCACTACTACTTTTAAAGTTTATGTTTTCATTGGAGGAAAATTGCTTTACAGTGTTTGGTTTCCGCTATACCATGCTGATCAGTCACAATTATACACGCATCTCCTCCCTCCTGAGCCTCCCCCCTCCCCCATCCCACTCCTCTAGATGATCACAGAGCACCAGGCTGTGCTTTTGTGCTCCCAGCACTAAAGGGAGCGGCTCCCTGGGTCATGTAACAACTTCCCACTAGCTCTCTGCTTCACACATGATAGTATATACGTACCACTTCTGTTGATGGAATAACTCCCAGCAGATGGGAGTGTCGGTGGCTGATAGCTCTCAGCTGAGACCTTCCTTGGGCATTGATCGTGACTAGACAGAGTGACTCCCCAAAGCCCAAGGTTATAACCCTCTTCTTGGTGGGTGTAGGGGGTACAAAGGCCCAACCACCTTGGCTCAGTCTAAGACCTCTAAACCCCTCAGTTAGTCCCAGCAGCCCCTGTAGGGTTAGCAGTTCAACATCCCTTTCTATCCAACCCTGCTTCCTTCTCTCCCTCTGTTGTTTCTGCACACAGTTCTCCATCTAAGAAGCTGTTTCCATGGAACCCAGTCTCCAGCATCAGTAGACAGTGACCAAGTCAGTTTTAGTCTGAGAGAACAGACAGAATTCAACCTCAGGAACTCTAGCCTGTGAAGGTAATAAATTACATGATGGAGGTTAAACAATTGTATCAATGGCTACCAAATTGGCATTTTCATACAGTTCATTAGTTCCTAATAAAAATTGTGTGAAATAGGATTAAATAGAAACTACTACCTATTAAAGGATTTTCATTAAAATCTAGAGCATTTCCCCATGTAATGTTTGTTATTAGATATTATAAAGATTGTCCATCAAAAACTATTAATAATTTTCAGAACTATTAACAAGCATAATAAGATATGCAAAGTAAATGCCTAGGACAAGAATTTGAAAAAGACATCTGGGACTTCCCTTGTGGTCCAGTGGTTAAAATTTCACCTTCCAATGCAGGAAGTACAGGTTCAATGCCTAGTTAGCAAGCTGAGATCCCATAAACCTAACCGCTAAAAAATTTTTCTAAAAAGTAAAAAACAGAAGCAACATTGTAACAAGTTCAATAAAGACTTTAAGAATGGTCCACACCAAAAAAATAACTTTACAGAAGGCATCTTTATTTACAGATGCTATAATTGCATAGCAATAAATCCAGGAAATCTTAGACACTTAGGTAAAAAAAAAAAACAAGTAAAAATTTCAGACTTTCAATTCCTTGGGGAAAAGAATATCCAGATATACATTAACAAAGCTTTTCTCTAACAATAAGAGCTAGAAATGAATAAAGCCTGTTCATAACAACAATAAATCTGAATAACCCCAAAACTGAAACAACCCAGATGTCCATCGCCTGATGGATATGGAATATATAATACAAAGTGTGGTCTCCATCCACACACTGGAATTCCAGTAAGCAACAAAAAGGAATGAAGTACATCATCTCGAACACTGATAAACCTAAAAAACACTATGCCCAATAAGAGAAGTCAGACATACAAGACAGCATGTTGTATGTTCCTAGTAATACAAGCTGTCCACAATGGGCAAGTCAATGGAGACAAAGAAGATTAATGGTTGTCTAGGGCTGATGGGAGTGACTACTTCTGAGGGTGATGGAAGCATTCTAAAACTGCAGTGACTTTTTTGGTACAACTTATAAAAATACACCCTCCAAATTGAGTTTTACACTTATGCATACCATAAAATTCAGTTTTATCTCAACATGGCTATTTTTAAAAAGCCAACTCAAATATTTTAAGAGTTCAGGCTCACAGAATTTAGCATATATCTTTTGGCAACTAAGATTAATATTTTTAGTTCAACGAAAACTGAGCTTTTTCTTCTCCGATTTGTCAGTGTGAAGTCTCCTGCTGATGTTAAGTATAATACAAGCATATGTTTTTATTCTACTGGGGGATGTTCTTCCAAAACTGTTTCAGGTTTACAGATCAAAGGAGCTCACATCACTCCTACATGTTCAATATTATGAAGAATAAATTTGTATTTATCTAAAATCATTCTTGTGATGGACTTGTGTCTGTTTTGTAGTTTGTCAGCTTGAAGACAATTTCCAAGATCTTTAGATAACTTAAACCCTTGGATTGATGTTAAGCTGAGTTACTGATACTCACTGGATGCCTAGAGAAGTTCTAGGTGAAATAGAATTCTGAAACCCAGATCACACAGCCTGACTCTAAGGTTATGTGATTTTGCTTCTTGTTTGCACACTACTGCGAGGCCGCATCTTTGGGCCTGTTGAGAACAGGCTTGTTTGCCACGGAGATGTTGTATGAGGAACGAGTGTGTCTATTTAGCTGTTGTGTGTTTCCATGAGCTCTGACAGGCTCAAACGCTGGTGTGCAACACATAGCTCTCATTTACCCCCCAGTTTTCTGTAAATTACTACTTAAATAACTAATATAGTTAGCATGCTAATTTATCAGATAAGTGTTTGATACTTGGGAGAGTACATGCATAACTATGCACATGCTTCTGTTTTGCAAGGAAGAGTAGTTTGTCCTAAAGCACAGTGTTGAAGGCATTTTTGTTCTCCAAACTGCCTTTCCATTCTTCAAAGTTCTGTGGACTCCTTAGTTAAAAGTCTAATCCCAGATTCCTTATGAAAACTTCCAGCAAAGCAAGCTTAGGGCCTATATGGTAAATTAACAAACTAGGTGTACCTATGTATATATCCAGGCCCAAATTAATGAGACCAGCCTTACTCGGTGATCAAGAATACTTTTTTAACTTTGATTAAACATGTGGGAAATGTATATACTTCAATGCAAAATGATGGTGTATCTATAGTACTCTCTCCTTCAAGTGATTCTGAATTTATGGAAGTTACATGACAACTCTGGAAGCTGGAGATAACTGATAACAGTGCAAAATCATTCTTACAGTGAAATGCGATGAACCCTCCACCCCCTCCAGCATCAGACGAATCCATTTCAACTCAATTGGCACATCCATTTCAGTATTTCAGATCTATAAATATGTTCTTTGAATTCTCCTTTGAACTGGTTGTACCACCTCACCAGTTTTCTCATTATTCAGTTAAGTAAAATATTTAATGTTTCATCTTTACATCTGTGTGAGAATCATGATTGTGTTTTTAAAAATTATGATCTGATTTGCATACCTTGGAGAGCTCACTCCATGATAAAGACTATATTTCAATTCAATGGGAAAATAACTGTCTAGGTTGTGTGTTATGGGTGTAATTGGCTCCTTATTTGGAAGAGAACAAAGCCAGACCCCCAAGTCATACCACATGCAAAACTGAGCACCAGGTGGATTAAAAATTGAAGTGTACATATGTGAAAAATGAACATAAAAATGTAAAGATTTAAGTAATAACAAATGTGCATAATAAAACTCCTAAAAGAAAATTTAGGAAAAAATCTAATAATAAGCTTGGTGTGCTGGAGGCCTTCCTGAGTAGGACAGAAAAGTGTGCTACTTGAATATTAAAAATGCTAATTTTTATCTTTCATATGGGTTACATAAGACTCCTACCCATTAAATTGGTATTATAAAGATAAACACTGCCTCAGGCTATTATGTCTTTTGACTCTATAGTGCTTATTGTTATTCAAATTTTTAATCTTTTTAGTCAAGTTTCTCTTACTGTTCAGCTTATGAGTTTCCTATTTTGCTTTTGGAAAGTTGCCTTTAATTTTTTTGTTCTGTAACAATCACATTTTGCTTTTAGTTTATTTTTTTCTGTAACAATTCATATTTTACTTTAAGTTCAATTAGAAATGCTTTTTGCTATACAGAAGGTTCTCATTTATCTATTTTATATGTAGTATCAATAGTGTATAATACATCAGGCTCATTGCAGCATTATCTACAGTAGCCAGAACACAGAAACAAACTAAATGTCCAACATTTAGTTGGAATAGATAAAGATGTGGTACATATATACAGAGGGAAGGAAGGTGAAGTCACTCAGTCATGTCTGACTCTGCAACCCCACGGATTGTAGCCTACCAGGCTCTTCCATCCGTGGGATTTTCCAGGCAAGAGTACTGGAGTGGGTTGCCAGAGGAGGGCATGCAACTCACTCCAGTATTCTTGCCTGGAGAATCCTATGGACAGAGGAACTTGGTGGGTTATAGTCCATGGGGTTGCAAAGAGTCAGATAAGACTGAAGTGACTTAGCACATATATACAATGGAATATTACCCATAAAGAACAAAATCGGGTCATTTGCAGAGATGTGGATGGACCCAGAGTGTCATACAGAATGAGGTAAGTTGGGAAGTTGTTTTTATATTATTATTTAGTACTATTATTTTTTTTTTGATAGAAGTACTATTATTTTTATAAAGTTTTAAATTACTGTTGCACCAAAGTTATTTTCCTATCCACATGTACAGAGAGTTCTTCATAGATTTTGAATAGAAAAATGCATCCAGTTACACACCAAAGAATGCATGGTGACTTTTTCCTGGGGTAGGATTATGGATAATTTTATTCTCTTGGGTTCTGTTTGCTTATCCTCATTAAACAAGCAATACATGTTCATTATAAAACACACACACACACATAAGAAGTTTTTTTTTTCCTAAGAAAATTTAAATGCTTTAGAAAGGTGTATATATCTTTAGATATATCTTTAGAAAGGTGCATATATTAAAAAAAAAAAAAAAAAACCAGGCTAAATTGGTTGTCTGTGTGGCTGGGGACTCGATAGATGGGGACAGGAGTGAGAAAGAAACTTTTCACTGAGTCCTCTTTTGTGCTTCTTGAACTTTGAACTATGTAAATGAATTGTCTATTCAAAAAATTAAAATTGTGGTTCGTCCGGTCCCAAGGGAAACCCCCTCCCTCCACACATGGTTTCAGGCACCAAGTTGCCTGCTATGTATCTCCCCAGCAGCAGCATCTTCACGCCAGGTCACGAGTACAGCCCACCCCGCATCTCTGCAGCCAGGTCTGGGTACCAAAGGCCTGGGCCCGAAGCCCTGAGGGACAGGAGCCCAGGAGGAACCTGCTTTCCTCAGCTCATTTCCTCATCTCCAGAGTGAAGGTATGAACCTCAACAAGCCTCCAAGTCTGGAGTCGAGATACTCCCATATCTCAACTGGAACGTCAAATACCTCATTGCCGTAGAGGCCACTAGACTTCAATCAGGTGTCTTCCAGAGCAGGGTTCCGCATACAGCATCACTGATGTTTTAGATGAAAATTCTTTTTCTTTTTTGGTGGGGCGAGGGGGGTGGTCTGTCCTGCACATAGCAAGGTGTTTAGCTGCATCCCTGGCCTCTACCCACTAGATTCCAGTAGCACTCCCACCCCCCAGGAGCTGCGGCGATGAAATCTGTCCCCAAACTTGGCCAAACACCCTTCAAAGGCTAAACCAGCCCCAGTTGAGAGTCACTGACCTACATGGTCCAGAAAAGTCCTCAGATGAGCTGACCACTACCAAGTTTTCACACACAGGCTGGTTCATCCTGAGCTTTGGGCAGCCTGGCTTCTGCAGAGCTCAAGGTCTCTCAGCTTGGCCGTCGCTGAACTTAGCCTCATAAGGAGGCTTTATTCAGAAAGCTTTACTCATTGTGTGTGCTGACGCCATATCACTGGCTTTAGTACTCCAGGACAACTCCAACCCTCAGGCACAAACTGTCCCTGTTGTTTTTCTCTCTTTGACACATTTTTAAAGCCCCTCTGTTGGCTGTTCTCTTCCTCCACA
Organism: Dama dama; assembly: GCF_033118175.1. Classification (NCBI taxonomy): domain Eukaryota; kingdom Metazoa; phylum Chordata; class Mammalia; order Artiodactyla; family Cervidae; genus Dama; species Dama dama. The sequence continues at coordinate 4,830,076 of NC_083701.1, read as the reverse complement.
AGCTTCTGTGGTCTTTGTTCCCACCCAGGGTCACAACCTGTATCAACACAGATTTATGAGAAGCTCAGTCTCCTCTTCAGGACAGAGAGCAGAGACTGCCTGGAGACCAAGTCACACAGTGACCTGTGGGCAGAGATGGGCAACAGACGTGTCTTCTGAGGGTCTTGGACCTGAAACGTTCTGTCTGCCCTAAAGACACCATATAGTGCAAATATATCTGTTTCCATTTTCTCCTAAGTCTCCATGAAAACTGCAGAGAAGAGAATTTTTCATCTCTGCATCTAGAAGGACAGGAAGAAAATAGTAGTGGACAGCAAGGGAAAAGCAGATGGGGTTTTCGTACGTAGCTCAGCCTCTCCGAGAAATCCAAGTACTAACTGGGCAATGGGAGAGCCAACAGACACAAGTTGGAGGTACCGCGTCCTCAGAAGGCTCAGCAATCAACGTGCCAGGTACTTGCAGAGGTGGACGGTGAGGCGGGAGCTTAGAAAGAGAAGGATTCAATGATAGTGATTTAGAAACATCCTGAGAAACCCCTTTTGCCCCACCTCCCTTCAGGGCTTCCCCTCCCCTATCCTGGCAGAAGACTGGAAATTTACTCACTGAAGTGAGTAAAACAGAGCATGTCTAACCTAGAAGATCCTTGGATACTTAGGGACACAGAAGTATTAATGTAGAAAACCAGGGCATTAAACGGTCACGTGCACATCGAACAATGAAATATTCCAATTCCTTTTCTTTCTCGGCTTCTAACCACTGGCAGCCTAACCTCAGTCCTTCAGACAGGAGTTGGAAAGAGTGCTCTTTGCAAACCTCTGCCCACCAACAGGAGCTCTTCCCAAAAATACCTTGTTTGATCACCCTACATTGAGGTTCACAGTCAGTAAGTCCCACCCTGTACTCAGAGACCCCATCCACTTCATTGTTCCCCACTCTTAAACATAACAAACAGCCAGCTGAAGAATACCAGAAATATGAGGGGAAAGTCTATAACATAAAAAGCAGAAGCCAAAATAAGCAGGAAGGAGAAACAGCATTGAAATGAGACAGAGCAGGAAGAAAAGTGGAGGAAATACACTTATATCCTCAGAGTCACTGCATCCATGATGTAAAACAGGAAGTCATACTTTATTGATTTAAATCAGCAAGCACTTATTGAGTGCCTGTGGTTTGATAAGTACCCTGAGGACACAGCAATGACAATGTTACAGATTCTGCTCTCAGAGTTGGGAGACATATGCAGGTGTCCAACTCTGGTTACTGTCTTCTAACAAGTTGTCACAAGTGTTGTGAATGAGAACATCGGCCTGCCAACTCAAGAGATGCAGAAGACACGAGTCTGGTCCCTGGGTCAGGAAGATCCCCTGGAGGAGGGCATGGCAACCCACTCCAGTATTCTTGCCTGGAGAATCGCATGGACAGAGGAGCCTGGTGGGCTATAGTCCGTGGGGCCACAAAGAGTCAGACAGGACTGAGAGACAAAGCATGCACACATGAAAGAGGTCTGGGGCATCAGGAGACGGTACAAGAGAAAACTAGAGTTTACAATGAGGGGACCTGGGGGGTATGGCCAAGAAAGCCGCCTCTGAGACCCAGAGGATGAGTAGGGACTGGCCAGGCCCCAGGAGTGGGGGACCCTCCATGCAGACCTAAGAGCAGGGCCCAGGCCCTGAGTTGGGAGAACACAAGGTGACCTAAGGATACCAGGAAAAAAACGATTGTAGCTGGAGGGCAGGGATCCACGAGGAGTGTGTTGGGGACTGGGCAGGACTTGCAGGGTCGTTTCAGTTCAGTTCAGTCGCTCAGTCGTGTCCGACTCTTTGCGACCCCATGATCCGCAGGACGCCAGGCCTCTCTGTCCATCACAAACTCCTGGAGCTTACTCAAACTCATGTCCATTGAGTCGGTGATGCCATCCTACCAACTCATCCTCTGTTGTCCCCTTCTCCTCCTGCCCCCAATCCCTCCCAGCATCAGGGTCTTTTCCAATGAGTCAGCTCTTTGCATGAGGTGGCCAAAGTACTGGAGTTTCAGCTTCAGCATCAGTCCTTCCAATGAACACCCAGGACTGATCTCCTTTAGGATGGACTGTTTAGATCTCCTTGCAGTCCAAGGGACTCTCAAGAGTCTTCTCCAACATCACAGTTCAAAAGCATCAATTTTTCGGCGCTCAGCTTTCTTCACAGTCCAACTCTCACATCCATATAAGACCACTGGAAAAACCATAGCCTTGACTAGATGGACCTTTGTTGGCAAAGTAATGTCTCTGCTTTTTAATATGCCATCTAGTTTCGTCATAACTTTCCTTCCAAGGAGTAAGCGTCTTTTAATTTCATGGCTGCAGTCACCATCTGCAGTGATTTTGGAGCCCAAAAAAATAAAATCTGACACTGTTTCCACTGTTTCCCCATCTATTTCCCATGAAGTGATGGGACCAGATGCCATAATCTTAGTTTTCTGAATGTTGAGCTTTAAGCCAACTTTTTCACTCTCCTCTTTCACTTTCATCAAGAGGCTTTTTAGTTCCTCTTCACTTTCTGCCATAAAGGTGGTGTGATCTGCAGGGTCATATAGTCTGTGGCAAATAATTCAGACAGTGGCCTTTCTCTGCCCAGAACCTGTTCCTGGCTTCTCAGGGCTTCGGACAACAGCAGCCTGCTGGTGTGGCCTGGTCATCCACCAGAGAAGGTGCTGAGGGGCTCTGCTTTGATTCAGAGCAGACAATGATCACTGGCTGACTTCTGAGATTTGACATAACAGTGATGGGTGGGATCAGAGTTTGACAAATGCCTCAAAGTCACCCTCGGGGCTCAGGGTATGGACCTCGAGGAGGGCTCTCTCCACCTGACACTGTTCTGATTGCCCTGGTCTGCCTAGAGACACTGGGAGGGTGACATGCCCACAGCAAGCCCTGAAACCACTTACCGCTCTGCGTCACTGGTCTGGTTCATTGCCATCTGCCCACCTCCCGAGGAGGCCTGGCGCAGAGTGAGCGCTCAGTGGGTTGTTTGCTGAGCCAGTGAGGGAGAGCATCAGGCTGATCACCCATGGGGTGAGGGAACAGTGTGTAAATGAGGGTGATATAGCCCCATCCCTTGCCTGGCATCACGGACCCAACACACACCTCTGCTCATCCTTCCCTGTCTGGGCTGTAAGAGGAGGTGGCTTGTAAGTCAACAGTGTCCTTGCAGCAATTAAGTGTGCCTAGGGAAGTACAGACCCTCCAGAGAGATTGCAGAGGGGAGCGCTTATCTCATTGTCTTTTAATTATTATTAAATACTTGGTCATTGTGCCGGGCCCTGGGGTACAATCTGCCAGGCAATTAGACCCAGCCATGCCTCAAAGAGAATGGAGGAAGTGGCACTTCCAAGGCTGTGGGGTCCCCAGGGAGGCAGGATGACAGGGTGGACTCCTGCCCCTTTCCCTCTGGGCCTCCATCTCTGCAGGTTGAGATGCTCTCATCTCCTCTGTGGAGCTAAGACCAGCCTCCTGGGCATGAGTTTAGCCATCTCCCTGTTGCTAGAACCTTGGCTCCCTGTCCACTGATGCCAAGTAGAAACATGGAGACAGAGTCTAGAGGAAATAGGAAAGAGTGGTTTTATTTTTGCCAGGCAAAAGGGAAACACAGCAGACTAGCACCTCAAGAACTGTGCCCCCCCCCACCTTTCTCGGGAATGGGGAGAGGTTTTACATCCTCATGTAGGTCTTGCACTTTTTTTTTTTCTTTTGAAAATTTCAAAACGGCCACAGCTGACATCAGGCAACTCAACAACGGGTCTGGTGTCCCTGAATTTACCAGCCTGTGACCTTCTTTCTGAAATGCAGAATGTTACGAGAGAATGTAGGAGGAGAAGAATGCCAGGTACAGAGCACAATGTGTATGGAATGAGAGTAACGAGCTTTGCGAAGGACAAGTCCAGCTACAAGTGTTTGCTGGGAGTAACAACTAAAGAGGAACCAAGATGGTTTAACTCTTATAGGCCTGTGAGGCTGGTTTGAGCCAAAGGCTGTTCACTGTTTTTCTTGCAGCATCCCTGAGCAGCAAGGGCAGTGAGAGTCATGCACAGCAAAAGAGGGGTAACTTCACTCTGGGGGTGACCACCTGTCCCCATCTACCTGGGACTGGGGGACCCGAGAAGGCAGGGACATGACGTTAAAGCCCACAGTGTCCCCAGAAAATCGTAATGACTTTGACACCCTGCTTCTCCCTCTCACTTCCAGGAGGCCTGACTCCACTGATCCTATCAAAGGCTCATAAAGCATGTTGTCCTTTTGCAGAGGTTGGAACAGCCCTGCACCCCCAACTCCCTACAGACTTTCCATCACCCAAGGTGGGCAGCCACCTCGCAGTTCCCAGATCTAACCTTCTCTCGGGGCTCCAGCAAGAGACGATGGGGTGTGCGGAGGGTTTCCTCTGAAGGGGTGTAGTGAAGAGAACTTCAGTAGAGATGACAGCAGAGTCAAGGGGATAAGAAGGGAGGGTGAGGCGCCAGAGGTCTGAGAACCATGGGAAACCTTTGCCTCTCTGGGGCCCAGCATGGTCTGGGAGAAAGGACATGAGGGGTGTTACCAAACCCAGAGAAAGACAGGCCCCTACTGTTCCATGTCAAGGCAGGGAGGGGCCAAGGTCAGCTTATATGCTAATGTCTCTCTTCTCCTGCTTCTGTCTCCTAGCAGTGTCTCCTCTTGACCAACTCCACCGAGAAGCCAGAGGGAGCCTGGGTGATGAAGTTCACAGGGTCAGCCTCCCCAGGGCACAGAGCAGGAAAGGGGTAGGCAGAGACCAGGTCTGGAGAGTGGCCAGCACACACATCCTTAGGAAAGTTATCCCAGATCCGAGCCCAGGAGCCTGAGTTAAAGGGCCCCAGGGCCAAACCAGGCACTTCCTCTAACAAACTTCCTCCAACAAGGCCAAGTACCAAGAGGCACAGACCGTGGGTCAACTCCTCCCCTGACCTACGGCCTCTGTGTGTTCAGTGACGACGTGGGGACAACAACGTCCACTGCACGGGCAGGCGCTGAGGACAGGTGAGGGGAGAGGGGAAGCAGGCAGGTAACGCCGGCTGTTCATAGAATGAGCCAAGGAGTGAACACATAAAGGGTATTTCTTTGCTCTGATCAGATGGAATTTAATCCTCTCAGCACTCTCATATGTAAAATGTCCAGCATACTTAGTTGCTCAGTCATGGCTGACTTGTTGCGACCCCATGGAGTGCAGCCCACCAGGCTCCTCTGTCCATGAGATTTTCCAGACAAGGATACTGGAGTGGGTGGCTATTTCCTTCTCCAGGGAAAGGAATAGCATAGGGAAAGGTCCAGCATAGCACCTGGTTTAAAATGCTCCTTTATTTGACTTTTGGATCCTATAAATCTTAGACTCAGGTTAAATAACCTCTTTGGTCCATGAAGATCAAAGTGATACCTTCCAGACAGGCTCACAGCAAGGATGAAACAGGCACTTAGAATGTGCCGAGCACACAGTGAGTTTCCACAATTGTTGACTATGGTTATCACTTGTCTTTATTGCTAACATTAGGCTTAAATGAGATGCCACATATAAATCACGCAGTAAGCTCCCGCCGAAGTCCACGGGCACTGGCCCCAGTTTATAGAGGAGCCGCCAGTCCTGGCCTTCTTGTGTATCAAACAGTCCCCACCTTCTCAACCAAGCACCCATCTAGGTGTTGCTGGAAAGGTATTTTTGTAGATATGATTAAAGGCCACTCTCAGTTGACTTCCAGTAAGAAGGATCATCCTAGATAGTCTGGATGGGCCTTGTGCAGTCCACTGAAAGGCCTTGAAAGCAGAGCTGAGGCCTCCCTGACAGGAAAAAAAAAAAAAAAAAACTGCCTGTGGGCAGAGGCCTGAGCCTGCGCTGGAGGAGTCCAGTCTGCCCTTCCTGGAGCCCTCCAGACTCAGCTGAGCCAGACCCCACAGTCATGTAAACCAACTCCTTGCAATAAGCCTCCTAAAACCTCATCTCCTCCTGCTTCTGCTTCTCTGGGCGATCCCAAGATTGCAGCGCTGAGCCTTTGAGAGGTTAGGGCACTTGCCTGGGGCTTGCTCAGCAAGAAGACGAGGACCCCGGATAAAGACTCAGGCCCATGTGACCCCAGGCTTTGAGCTTTGCCTTTAACTGTGGAAGGCCATGAGGTCGGGGTGGGCCCTGGCCTCCAGGGCTCAGAGATGAATGGGTCTTGATTAACCCCCATCTTTCCCTGTGGGTTCACACCTCACTCCGCATTATGCCCAGACTCTCACCTGTGCTCCATGAAAGTAGCTGATGTTTGTCTCAAGGATGTGAGGAACAGCTGCTTGTTGGCGGGATGGGGTGGAAGGGGGCAGCTCCGCACCGGGTGGGCAGCCCAGGCCCCTGTGCCCACTCAGCCCCTCCCTCCCCTGCAGTTGCTAATATTTCTCACAAGATGCCAGCCCCCCCCCTTTTTAAAAAACCATCTATTCCTGGTGCTGCACTGGGGCGTTGCCATGGCAACAGGGCAACGCGGGCGGCCTGGTAAGCGGGCTTGCTTCTCTGATGGTTCTGTGGGGACCTCATGGTTCGCAGAGTGGCTCTACAAGCCCACACCATCTGCTCCGCGCAGTGAATGCACACCGTCCCCGCCAACCCCCACCTCACTGAGCTTACCTCACAGCTAACCCAGCGTCCAGGGTCTGAGGACCCCATCAGAGGGGCCGCAGAAGAAGGGTCAGCTGAGAAATGCAGAAAACCAAGGTCCTGATTCCAGTGCTGGAGCTAGGAGCGGGGTGGGCTGTATAGCTCAGGAGTGGGAGGTTTGTATCTCCAGGGAGGAATCGGCCCTGTTACCCCCTGAAAGGGAACATGGGGCGGGCGGCGCTTCCTAAGAGGAGAGTGGGGGGAAGCGCCCACATAAGCTGCGTCCTGTCCCTTAAGTCCAGAGCCATGCTGGGGCCAGCCACCCTGAACCCTGGGAGGTCAGGGGACGGCTGGACCTTGGGGGTGGAAATAGGCCTGAGTCTCACCGAGCTGTGCTTTTGTGTCCAAACAAAGGAAGGATAGGTTCTGTCCTCCATGTCCCCCTGCATCCACTGGGCCGCATCACAGGTCAGCAGATGTGTCCCGTGGACTGGGTCAGCACGGCTCCCGTCTTGCAGGTGAGCATTGAGGTGACTGCTGGGGAACCCCAGGTCCTCTCCATTGTCCTCCCCACTCCCCTGTCTGTTCCTCCATTCCCAGTCTCAGCCTGCTCGCCTTTCTCCTAGCAGATAATGGATTCTGGTTTTGCAGGAGACATGGCCACATAATCCTGGGGATGATCAATCACAACCCTCATGTCCTAATCATTCATATACTAAGCAATTGCTCTCCTTTCTTGGACAGCCGAAGTTGACTGCTCCAAGATCAGTGCCTCAGCAGAGATGCGCACCAGCTCTCAGGATGAGATGATCACATGGTGACATTTTGCCGACTTAGGCTGAGCTGTCTGAGTGTAGCAGTCATGACTCGTTGGAAAAGACCCTGATGCTGTGAAAGACTGAAGGAAGGGGGAGAAGGGGGAGACGGGACAAGATGCTTGGAAGGCATCACAACTCGATGGACATGAGTTCGAGCAAGCTGCAGGAGATAGTGAGGGACAGGGAAGCCTGGCGTGCTGCAGTCCACGGGGTTTCAAAGAGTCAGACACAACTGAGAGACTGAACACCAACAAGAAGCAGCCAGGCAGTGTATGTAGCCGGCAGGGTCTGCCAGCAGATAGATCGCAAGCTCACACTGGGTGGACCATTTTTAAGTCTTTATTGAATGTGTTACAATATTGCTCCTGTTTTACGTTTTGGTTTTTTTTGGCCGTGAGGCACATGGGATCTTAGCTCCCCAACCAGGGATCAAACCCATACCCGCTGCTCTGGAAGGTGAAGTCTTAACCCCTGGACCTCCAGGCAAGTCCTGAGAACAGTGTAATGAAGGGACTATTTTCAAAAGCTTAAGAGTACAAGGAAGCCATAAAGGACGGTGCAGTACCAGGAGCTAATAACATCAGGCCCCTGCTGCCCCCTGAGTCAGGGAAAGAGGGTCAGTTCTGGACCTGGGAGCAGAGGCTGTGTGGAGAAGGCCACCCAGGAGAGGACGGGACCCTTGCCGTAGGAAACACCCAGACCCCAAGGTCTCCACAAGGTGAGCAAAGGGAACAAATGCTGCCCCCGCCCCCACCCCACCCTGCTGCTTCCAACCTCCTGACTTCCTGACGCAGCTCCCCATTGGCTGAATCTAGGTGGAAGCCACACAGGTTCGTTTCCATGGACACAGACCAGACTGGATAAAGGTGGAGAGAGATTTGGAGGAGAGAACAGGAGCATTCCAGCAAGCGCTTGACACGGGACAGTCGAGTCCAGGCCAAGTTCGCACGGGCTTGTTGAAATTGATTAGCTTACATCATCAGCAGAAAGGGCAGGGGAAGATGTGGTCTCGGGTATAACTTGATTCAAGACTTGAATACTCTCAGGCTCTGTCTGAACGCCAGCTTCACCCTCTCAGCCCGCCTGCTTCGAGAGGCCCCAGCTGGTAGCAGACACAGCTCTTCCACCAAGTCCTGCTGGGGAAGAAAAGAGGGGGCTTGTACTGGCCTCTTTAGGATCACATGTCCATCCCAGGAGTGATCGCCGTGGTGGCCCAGGGGACACGGTGCTGTCAGCAGCCCAGCCTGGGTGGCAGACCACAGCTGTGGCTGGGAGCGGGAACCAGTGCAGGGAGCTCACCAGTGCTGAGTGCCCCTGCCCGTCGCTGCAGTCCAGAACTTGAAGCAGCCCACGCTGGGTGACTCGGGGTCCCACTGGACCCACTGCAAGACAGACTCGGCCTCGTTGATCACCTGACCTGCATAAGCGCCTACTCTGACAGTGGGACCACAATAATGTTTTGGGGTCTCTTGGAATTAGTGTCAGCTCAGAGCCAGTGTCTAGGAATCCCCCCCCCAAAAAAAGTCTATTTCCCTTTCCCCACTGCACAGTCACCCTGGTAAATGGCCACAGGTCCCTTCAGGGAAGGATGGGAGGAAGATGAATAGTATACACTGTTGGCCATGGACTCGGCTACTTCCTCAAGAGCACCCGGCCTCCCCTTCCTTCGAAGGGTTCTGGGTCAGTAATTTGGCTCAAGTCTGGACTATTGCTAGGAGAAAGAGCACAAGAGGGCAGGCACCAGACGAATAAACACACTGGAAGCCACTTTTCATAGTAGACACACAGCCCACGGCAGACACACGGTCAAAGGGAATGTGTGTGGAATGCATACAGTGGAACTTAAAATACTGCAAGCACAGGGTCTCAGAACATCACTGGCACACAGCTAGCATTTATTATGAGCATTGCATGTATTATCTCAGTAGGTACCCTGACTCATGGGGTGATGTCAATAATAATAATGCCTCAAAAGAGGCCTGCTTTACACATGGGGAACCTGCGGTATAGCAAGGTTAAACAGCATTGCCACGGAAGACTGTGGGCACCGAGCTGGGAGGCTGACCCAGAGCTCCCCACTCCCCACCCCGCAAATGTGTCCAACCCTGCAGGTGGGCCTGGTGAGAAAGTCTTACATCCTCGGGCTCTTTGGGTTTGGTTGAGGCTGAGCTGATCGGAGCTGCTAACACAGTGGACTCAAGGTTCTCAGACAGTTTAATAGCTGAGTCTATATAGACGATCTAACTCCTCAGGGGGAGGGGACTTGGAAAGGACACCCAGGCTGTGTCACTGACCCTCGCCTAGAGCTCCCCACAGACATCTCATGTTCTCTCTTTGGATGAATGATTTGAGCTCTCAGGAGGGCTTGGTGGGGCTGGGATGACGGCCAGGCTGAGGTTTGTTCCCTGCTGCTACCAGCGCTAGACACATTATGAAAAGCAAGATCTGGATTTTATCCACAGCCAGCACTGCTGGTCCCTCTTCTGCTGCTGCTGACTGAAAGATATTGAGGAGCCTGGAAAGGAAGTGGCTTTCTCAACATCCTCATTTGTAGAGGGTGTCACTACCCCTGGTGTGGGCTCCTCTGCATGTAGGGGAGACGCTGGACATGCAAAAAGTGGGAATGGGGTTGGAGTAGCTTGTGCTTAACCCAGATAAGTAAGACCCTGATGTGGAACTGATTTCACTGCATGCAGCTGTCTCCAGGAAGATGCTGCAGGTGGGCCGCGAACTCAACTCATAGATAATCATGACTGTTACACAACCAGAATTGGGTCCACTTGCCCACAGGCAGTAAAGTCAATCTACTTACACTGGGCTGTGCTGGAGAAAAGTACAGCACTTACTGCAGGGTGCCAAGCAAGGAGAATGGACAGCTTGGGCTTAACTCCCCATTGCCTTTCAAGGAAGGGGCTTCAAAGGCAGGGTGTGGGAGGAGTTGCAAGGTGCATGATCAGCTCATGGACAATTCTCAGATGGGTTGGCATCAGGGTGAAGTTTCAAGCATCGTCAACCTTCTGGTTTCAACGCTCTAGGGTCTAGGTGGTGTGGTCAACAGTTTTCACCTGTAGGACGTCTGCTTCCTAGAAAAACAACCTAGGAATGTGTATCAGGCCTTTATCTTTCAGGGAACTGGGGGTTCGGTAACTCTGCCCCGTGGGGGATTTATAGTCTAAATTGTCACCTGGCAGCAGTTGGATTTGGTTTCTACTTCTTCACATCTCTAACCCTCCAGCCAGGCTTTTGAGACTCGTGGGAGGCCTGAGAGACTAAAACAAAGGCCGTTTATTTCCAAGGACAGGGATGCAAGGGTTTGTATATGGCTTCAATGGTGAACTCGGCAGAGGAGCCTGGTTTCTTTATGAACCAAACACATGCCAGGCACCACCCGCCAGAGAAACCAGTGTCCCGAGGCATGTGGCTCAGTCAGGAAATAGGTCGCGGACAGTCCCTGACATCTCATTGGACATTAAAGGTATTTTTCTCCCTCACTTTCTGTGCCCAAATGGGCCAAGCGGGTCTCGATGCCCCACCTCTTCACTTCAGGACGTGGATTTAACAGCCACCACCTTGAAAGCTGTCAGCATGGTGTTCTGGAGGGTCTCACACCGACAGTTCTGCAGCTGAGAAGGGACGAAGGCCACCGCTCATGATTCGTCGGCCAGAGCTAGTCACATGATTCCACCCACCCAGTGGCCCAGGAGGTGCCAGCTGTCTGTGCCTGAAGAGCGGGGCACTGGGAAGAAATGATGCACCAGGATGTGCTGGGTGCGGTCATGATGTTTATAAAGAGGTGCCTGGGGAGGGAGGCCTCCTTTACCCATTACGCTTGGGAGTCACTGGGTGAACAAAGTTCTGAGGTTCTTCATATAGTAAAGGCTTGGAGGAGCTGTTATGTAGTAAGTTGTCAGCCTCCAGGAAAGGGGCTTGACCTTAGTTATACACTAGAAGGATTGCTGTAAGTTTCTGCATGTTGTCAGAATTCGGAAAACTCTATATTCAGAAAGGGTGATTTGTTCTGTGAGTTATGTCTCATTAAGCCTGAGTTTAAAATGCAAAGGCATTCTTTGGCTTCTATAATAAAAACAGGGGGTTAGGGGAGAAGAAGGGGATGACAGAGGATGAGATGGTTGGATGCCATCACTGACTTGATGGACATGAGTTTGAGCAAGCTCCAGGAGTTGGTGACAGACAGGGAAGCCTGGCGTGCCACAATCCATGGGGTCACAGAGGGTCTGATATGACTGAGTGACTGAACTAGGGGGGGAAGGGGGAGGGCTGACACAATAATCCAGGGAGACATGGTCACAGGGACCAGGGGGATTGGTAGAGGTGAGGAGGGGAGGGGTCAGATTCCAGATAAAGGTTGAAGGTAGAACCGACAGGACTTTGGGTTGAATTTGGGGTAGAAAAGAGAGGAGTCAAGGATAATTCCAAAGTTCTTTGGCCCGAACAACCAGAAGGATGGTGCTGACTTAGATGAGATGCCCTTCAAGAGAAGCAGGGATCTGGGGAGATGGGTGGAGGGGATGAGCAGGGGTTCATGTTGGGCCCATGAAGTTGGAGATGCCTGATGGAAACCCAGGTGGACACATGCAACAGGCAGCTGGATACACAGAATGGAGATTTTTATGTGTTTGTTGAATGCGAGGGAAGGGAGAGAGGGGGAGGGGAGGGAGGGAGAGAGAGCAGGAGGAAGCCACCCCTGACTGTTGTCCCGTCCGGGACCACCTGGGTCCCCAGCAGCCCAGTCGGGCTGACACAGGATGGAGGCCCATCACCGCACCCTGAGGCTCATGGAGCAGGGAGAGACCGTCATCTCTGAAATGTCAACACACGCTGTAGAACTCTCTGCCAGGTGCTGCCTGGTATCTTCTTGGAAACCCCCCAGAGGCAGGACAAGGAGACCAGACTGGGCAGGTTTTCTCTGAGGCGGCATCACTGGGAACAACGGCCAGGGCTCCTGACCTCACCTGGGGTGGGGGCGGGGAAGCTGCATCAGGCCTTACGTGTACCTGATGCGTTTCTGCAGCGTCTTCGCTGATGCTCGAGTTCAGATGGGGGTGGGGTGGTGCAGAGCAAGGAACAGAACCACGGGGTGAGGGTCAGGGAAGGCTGGCCTGGGCTGGCCGGGCTGGTTATCTTTCTGAACACTGCCAAAGGCGGAAGTCCCTGTAGGAGGAGGAAAACAAAAGCTCCTCTGACCAGTGAACTGATTTCTGGTCCTTGCTGCTGCTGTGAGAACACTGGGTGGTGATAATATTGCCAGGCTCGGACTTGTGGGAAGATAAAATGAGTCTGCATCTGGAGAAGAGCTAAGGGCAGGGGTCTGCAAACTGAGGCCTCCAGATCTCAAACATCCGGCCCACAGTCTCCCTGTTGCCCACTAAGAATGGATTTGACGTGATTAAATGGTGATGGTGGCAGGGGGTGGTATGAGTCACTCAGTCGTCCAACTCTTCGTGACCCCATGGACTGTAAGCCCGCCAGGCTCCTCTGTCCATGGAATTTTTCAGGCAAGAATACTGCAGTGGGTTGCCATTTCTTCTTCCAGGGGATCTTCCCAACCTAGGGATCAAAGCCAGGTCTCCTGCATTGCAGGCAGATTCTTTACCATCTGAGCCCCAGGGATGGGAAGGGGTGGGGCAGGGCAGGGTGGGGGTGATACCAAAGATGAAGAATATTTGTGCCCCATGAAAATGTGTGTGAAATTCACATCTCAGTCGCCATAAAGGCAGGTGTACTGCACACTGGCCTGTGCATATCTATGTATCATCTCTGGATGACTTCCTGCCATAGCAGCAGAGCTAGGGGATTGTATTAAGTCTAAAATACATACTATCTGGCTCTTTACAGTCAAAGGTGTCCAGCCTCTGGCCTAGAAGACCCTGCCCCCAAAACAAGGTGTTCTATCAGGGGACAAACTGGTGATGTGATGTCAATCATTAAGAATCAAGATTCTTACCAGGGACAGGCATGTTCCCTGCATAAGCCTCTGTTATGGGGAAGCAGAACAGAGCAGGCAGCAGGTACCCCAAGAATGAGTGCACTTCCCACCAGACAGGTAGAAAGACAGGTCACACCGGTGGCCACGAAGTACTTTGGTCCAGAATCTCTCCTTCATCTTGGAGCTGGGACCGTATAGAGAAGATCAGGTTCCTCAAGGTGTGGGCCCCATCCAGCAGCATTAGGACAGCTGAGACCTTGTTAGAAATGCACAGTCGTGGCCCCATCCTGGGCCATGCTGAGGGTGAGCCCGGCAATCTGTGTTTTCAAGGGGCCTTCCGAATGAGGGCAAAATCGGAGAACTACCACCCCTGATGCAGAGTCGACTCATTGGAAAAGACTCTGATGCTGGGAAAGATTGAAGGCAGGAGGAGAAGGGGATGACAGAGGATGAGATGGTTGGATGGCATCACCGACTTGATGGACATGGGTTTGAGCAGGCTCCTGGAGTTGGTGATGGACAGGGAAGGCTGCTGTGCTGCAGTCCATGGGGTCACAAAGAGTCAGACATGACTGAGCAACTAAACACCACAACCACCACCCCTCTGGGAATCTCTGGCCCTGCCCTCCCTCCCCTCACCAGACAGAGGTCCACAACGCCCAGGCCTCTGCAACATGAGTGAAGTCAGAAGACTCTAATGTTTCAGCAGCTACTGTAGGTTGCCAGGAGCAGAGTTTTCCTTTGATGGAGAGATGATTTGAGCATCTTTATCTGCCTGGTTTTCCCTCTTTCTTCCATACACATAGAGGCAGGTAGAAAAAGGGCCAAAGGAGTCGTCTCCATGTTTTGCAGTCAAGTTCCTCAGCCCGGAAAACAAAAAGTGGCAAATCAGATCTCAGTCAATTTTATTTGAAGTCCTTGCTGGGGTTTTTAGCAGCAAGGCTTCTCGGCTGGCCTGCCTGCCGTGAGGAAGACCAGTGACAAGACGGATGCCCAGTTTTGTTTGAGAAAGTTTTCCAGATGTGAGATCAAAGCAGGAAAAAGCTGGATGAAAACAGCTCCTAGCTCCCCATTCTCAGTGAAGGAAGACCAAGACACATATGCAAACGTGCCATAGAGATTTTAATGAAAAAATTAGAAAAGTGCATTATTTTACAACACTACAGTAAATGATTCTTTCTTTTTTTCTGTAAAGACATTGTAAAATATATACAGGGTTGCTTAGTGCATTCGTTACAAAAGAAAGATGCAATCCCTTGCATAAATTACATATTTTACATGGGCTGGATGTCTACTCGGACTTGTAAACATTGGTGATACAGTTTTGTTTTTGTTTTTCATTCTTCAGATAAGCTGCAATAGTAAATACCTCTGATATTCATTGGATGGTTGTCTCATTCTGTTAAACTTCAGAACGGCATTCTAAGGCCATTTGTGAAGGCACCCTCTCCACAGGCGGAGAAGGCCAGAGAAGAGAAACAAAAGGAAAACAAACAGGAACAGGAACAGTAGGCTTCTCTGAATTTGGTTCACTGTGGTCCACTGGGGATCACTGGCTTTGCCAAATCTGGTGCGGCTTCCCACCCAAGGTCTGATGCCTTGACCATACTCGGGCCTGTGGTCCAAATCCCAGATGCCCACCAACGTGGGAAGGGAGGTCCCTGCTAGGGGGTGCAGGACAAACCATTCCATCCTCCGGGAGCGTGGCCAGGCTGACCCAGCTTCTGGTCGAAACTTCCTAATTGTCATCACTCCCAGGGAGCGAGTTCTGGAGGCCTTCCAGACAGCAGCAGCATCACCATCAGAAAACACCAGGTCCTTTTACCAACACAATCATGAGAATGTCCAGCAATGCCCCCAAAACAGACAAAATCCAGAGACCCAAAGACACCCAGTAGGTGCATATGCGCGCGCACTCAAAGCAATCAGTGACGGTCACACCTCCGTGCCCCCACCCCCCAGAATGAATCCCCTGTGCATACGGGCTGATCATTTTAACCAGTGTGAGTTTGGATTTAATTCAAGCTTAACTTCTTCTACGCCTAGGGTCACAAATGATCCTTCCGTAATGTTTAATGTTTTGAGGTACAAGAATACACAGTTGGTTGAAGTTTAAAAAGTATAGAGGGAATATCAGCAATTTCTTGGCCTGCTGGGAATAGACTAGGAATTCTTCCTCCTTGTTAAGCAGTTCAGTGGCGTAAAACCTCCTCCTCCTCTGGCATCTTTGCCTGTGGGTCCCGTGTTTGATAAACCTTCTGACCTGCAAAGCTTCTGACCAACATTTACGGACACACGAGAGAGCCTCGGCCTCTCAGTTGGGGTCAGTCTGTTCTCCTATTTCGATTTCACTCGATAAGGCCAATAGCTTCACCTAACCCAATGCATTTTCTATTCCGTGGAGGTTTCTGATAAAGCACAGGGTGGACTCAGATGGCCCCTGGAGGTCCCTTCCAGCCCCAAACGGCTGTCAAAATGCTATTTGTGGGGCTGAATAAGCAAAATATATAATTAGCCTTTTCCGGGACTGTGTTCTTCTCTGAGGAGCCATCAAATTATAGAGAAATCTTGTTAATTGTGGGTTCTGCTTCATTGGGTTCCCACTAATCGTGTTTTGCCTTTCACTGGATTATTTTTATTTTTCTAAAATTCAGCTCAAGAAAATGCAGCAAGAGCCGAACCACATTCTGCTTCCAAGAACAGCTCATCCAACTCTGTTTGGAGGCCTCGTGCATCTTGGGAGCATACAGTCCATTGGAATTTTAGCCTTATGAGGCCAGGGAGCATGACCGCCCAGCTGACCACAATGGCCTCCTGCTTGGTGTTGGCTTATGGCAGATGCCCAACGGCTCTGTGAATAATTGCTGGATAAGGGAATCAATCAGCAGGGAACACTGCTCAGAGGGGGCCCTGCAGAGCCACCAGGCCCCTGGGGCTGCAGATCAGAGGTCGCTGCAGTGGTCTCTCGGGTTAAGGAAGGGTGGGACACTCCCCAAGGTTTGTCAGGGAAAGGTGGGCTTTGGTTTACTGGGAAATGTCCCCCTCAACACCATCACCGAGCATCCGGCCCACTGGGGACTGAGCAGGGCTGCAAAGAGAACCCATCAAAAGAAGAGCCAGAGGAGCTGGTAAAGACATGATTCTTTGGTGCAAGGAAGGTTCTAGACTACCTGGAAAAGGTGATGTCCCCAGTGGGAGAGAGCCCAGCTTAGGAACCCTGTGTTGGGAGGACTTGGTCATCTCCCCTCCAAAGCCGCCCCTCAAGGAAATGTCAACCAAGAGCCTGGTACATGGCAACCTCTATCTCCTTTCGTCTCCGCCAGTATCTGTCTGGGGATGCCTGCCCCTCTGTCCTGTGTAGAAAAGGAGAGGGAGGGATTGGCCAAGGCCACATGGCCTGGTTACAAGGAGGCAGGAAGGGAAGCCCTTGTCAGGGGTGCTTAAGAAGGCCCGAGGAGCTGAAAGGGGCAAAGCTGAGGTTGTATGCTTTTTTAGCAGCCAAGGCTTATGGCTAAACTTCGCAAGACCTCCCTCTTCAAGACCAAGAGTGGCTGTCTGGATGGTAGGGGTCTTCAGGAAACTGGACTAGAGTCTCTGGAGAGGCCGGGGTTAGGACCCAAGAGTGAATGGGATGATGTGGGGAATAAAATCTCCCCAAGCACAAAGTGCCCTCACCCTTAAATGTGTCCTCCTCTCCTCCCTGATTCCTGGTCACAGGCAGTCGCAAAGTCTGATGCTCAGAGGTTCCATCAGGAAACGGCAAATTCTTCATGCCAAGGAAGCCCAAGAATTATATAACATTTTCCTTTTACTGGTTTCATGCTAATCTTTGGTCAAGTTGTCAGAAGTTGTCATCAGAACAAGCCCCCAGAATGCTTCAGAAGGTGCTAGACAAGATCTTATCCAGAAATATTCCCATATGCAAACTATAGCTAATGTCTAGAAGATGGAGGGGGGTGGGGGGACATCTAAATAATGGAACACCATAGAATTCAAGTTGGATGAGACTTGAGACCCCAGGATCTATTTTCAGGCTTATTATCAGACGAGGACCCAGTAGGGACATCAGGATGGATGACACCCCCATCAGAGACCAAGACTCAGGCTATGGTTGTTAGAGTGGAGGGGACCCTGAAATAAACATGTGTGGGCACTGGGGAGCCATGGAAGGTTCCTGAGCAGGAGAATGGCCTGGATGACTTAATATGTGACCAGCTTGTGAAAAGCCTGGACAGTTTGCGGCCTTGTCTGTCAGATGTGACTGTGGCAGAATGTTCTGACTACTGGATAAGACCTCTGCTCCGCCCACTTTCCCACACCTGTGCCTTTGCCTAAAACAGTGCCCACTTGCTCCTTCAAGGCTCCCCTCAGAGATTCCCCAAGGATTCCTCCTCCTCCATGAAGCCCTGCCTGAGTTCCCCCACCAGACCAATCCACCTCCGTTCACAGCTGGACTGGCAAGTCCAAGCTCAGGAGTAACCTTGCAGGAGACTTGGACTGGCCATTTACGAGAAACACAAATGGCATAAGAAGTCTGGCTTGGCACTCGGCTCAGAGCAGGGGCCCATGAAACGCCATCACATGTTGTCCTTGAACCCTGCTGCACACAGTGGCTGCTTCTGGAATCTCCAACTTAAAGACGGGAACACTGAGCCTCGGAGAGGCCAAACCACCACCTGCCTGTGAGAAGCAGAAGCTGGCCCCAGGTACACGTGTAGCTTTACTCCCCTGCTGCCCTGTGAGGAAAAGGAGCCTGCCACGGCCTGTCTCGGGGGCCCAGAGTGTGTGCTGGGCAGGTGCAGAGTGGAGGCCGGGGGTCCCGTCACTGCACGTGTCACACAGTCTCTCAGCATCTGTTAGAAGTGCCGCAGTGCGAAGTCTGCCTCCAGGAGACATTCACATCTCAGGGCTCACTCGCTGCCCCATGAAATGTCACAAGTACGAGCCTGCCGTTTGATCGAACCTGAGTCTCCTGAGTTGTAGGCAGACTCTTTACCGTCTGAAGCCCCTGAGGACCTACCGATCATGTTTTATGGGACATGCCCAGTTGTGGACTGCTCACGGCCCTATCTTGTATGGCCTGCCCAACACTACCGGGCAAATACCACTGAGTTGCCAATGGTAGGGTGATGGTTTGCAAAGGGGCAATGCTGAGGTTTTGTGTTTTTTTTAACACAGAGGATGTGTGTTGGTTTCCAAGGAAGGAACAAAGGTCTGAATTGAAGTTAAGACATGCCTCGATGACAGCCACAGATGGCCATTTAGGCAAGATGCTGGAAATCTAATTGTATTTATCCCCTGCTGTGGGCGCTGCCCAGCACTTAACAGTCAGGACCATTGGCGGTCTACTTCTTATCCTGGTATTGTTAATGTTGTTGTTTAGTCACTAAGTTGCTGTTTAGTCACTAAGTCCTGTCCGACTCTTTGCAACCCCACGGATTGCAGCACACCAGGCTCCCCATCCTTCACTATCTCCCAGAGTTTGTTCAAACTCGTGTGCACGGAGTCAGTGATGCCATCCAACCATCTCATCCCTTCTCCTCCAGCCTTCAATCTTTCCCAGCATCAGAGTCATTCCCAATATATTCCCAGAATATTCATCCATTATAGAAAGAAGGACCAAGGACCCCAAAGGAGGGCATCACTGAGTCCATGAAGCAAATTGTTGGGAGAAGCTGTGAAGGGATTCATGAGATGCTCCCATCTCTACGTCCACACTAGAGAGTGGGAACAGCATGGGCGGAGGCTCAGAGGCAGGAACCACGTGGACGTATTTTCTTGATCAAAATAAAAGGGACTGAACCACAGCAGGCGGGTTGCTATGTGCTACTGGAACTGAGAAGACCATGCTATGGAACTCGCCAGATCAAACAAACATCTCAAACAGAGGTCACCAGTCTTAGCACTTAATGGCCAGGAAGAGTGCCATGCCAACAAATTACATTTTTGAGTATTGATTGAAAAGGCGCTCACCACCACTCATTGAAAAGCACCTGGGTGCCAAGTACCCCACTGGCTCACAGGTATCCTTCCAGCCACCTATGGGGCTCTACCTGCCAGCCCTTTATAATGGGGGAAAGGATGTCTCTGTGCTTTGTCTATTTATAGCTGGACCATCCCCACAGGTGTTTAGGGGAATGATTGCTGACTCTCTGCACAGAAGAGAGATCTATGTGAGAAGTTAGAAATAGCAGAGCCTGACTCGGCTTTGGTGATGAGACCCAGCATCCAGGGACTCCTCGACACCTCTCCTGCAGTTTCAGTTAAGAGTCTCCCAGAGAGGAGAACGGCATTTAACGTGCCTTGTTTATCTACAACGCGAGAGATAACCACGGGTCTCCAGGGAGCCAGACTTCTCCATTGCATTCATCATTACAACATCAATTATGTGGTTCTCTTGCCTAAAATTCTTTAACCTAAGGAAACAGAGGCAGGTTGTGGGCCAGCCCGCAGCACAACTGGCCCAGACTCCAAACCAGCAACATCATGACAGACAAAAACAGAAGAAAAATGTCCTAGATTGGAGGGGTCTGGCGCAAGCAGACAAGCAATGTGAGATGCAACCTTGGATTGTCAGATTCACATAAAAAGCCCTGGAGGACAATTTTGGGACAAAGTAGGAAATGTGAATATGGGTTGCCTCTTAGATAATTTTATTGTACAAATGCTAAACTCCTTAGCTGTGATTACAGCACTGTTACCAAAGAGAACGCTCTTGTCCCTCCGAGAGAAACAGTTTTTCCTTTGGTCCAACCACGTAGAAGTCAGAGAGGCCACTTCCTCCTCCCAGTATCTCTGGGTATGAAGGGGGTGATGTGGAGGGCGGGAGGGGATTAAGCAAATATGGCAAAGTAGTGAAGGCTGGTGAGTCTGCGTGAAAGGGGTATGGAATTTCATCTTTCTGGTCTTCCAGTTTTTCTGTGAATCTGGCTTTTCATAACCGAAAGTTGGATGCGGGGGGGGGGGGCCAGGAGGAATCATGGTAATAGATGTCCCCCGACCCCCGAAACAGCAACCTCTATTAAGGTGTGCTCACATAACAACCACATAGAATGGATGTACGCCCAGGGCATGGAGGAACCCAGCCCACCCAGGTTCTTGGTGTCCACTGTTCTCAATGGCTCTGCCTATTCCTTCCCCATCTTCCCAGCTCCTAGGATGCTGCCAAACAAATGATTTGGGATCTTCATTTTTGTGGCTCAAATGTGCCCAGTGACCAGAACATCAGGCCAATGTCTCTCGTCAGTCAAACTGATTCTGCGCTAAAGGCTCACGAATTCCACCCAAGCTGGCCCACTGTGTGGATGGGACACCACCAAGGCCCAGGGAGGGGACAGGCCTTCCAGGAGCCCAGAGACACAGAGGTGAGAGCCAGGCTGTCCTCCCAACCTTTTCTGCCTGGGATGCTCCCGGTTCCCACACACACTGTGGCTCTGTAAGAACCAGTCTTTAGCATCCCCAGGCAGCAGGCCCCAAGTCCCACCCTTCAGAGTACAGACACGACTCCCTGCCGTGTTTGACAGATGATGTGGTCCATCCCATCAAGAGGAGGGACATGGTCTGGCACCAGTCTCAAACCCACACCTCCATAGATGCCCTTAATTAGGGTACCCTAATTAGGACCTATTCTATGAAAAAAAGAAAAAGATCACCTAAAGACATAGGACCAGAAACCTCAGTGATAGATGGTTTTCCTCCTATAATCATTTTCACCTTTTTTTCTCTCTCTCTCACATAATGTGTACAATGAATGCCTTTAAACCATTCTTCCCTCTAACTTTGAGCTGCTAGTGATCAGGAATCAGGACCCACAAGGCTTTTGGATTTGGAGGCAGAGAAGAATGACCTGCCTAGGCTTATCTGTGGGTTTCCAAGTCATCATCCAGTCTCCCAATTGAGGCCCCATGTGCAGAGACCCAGCGGTAAGCCAAGATTAAGCAGTCAACTCGCCCTTTTATATGGATGGGTTTTAGTGAGCACCTGCAAAGGCAGGCATCCTGGGCAGCAGTCTACATCCATCTGCTTCCTTTCCTGCAAGGATTAGGGACCCAGGGGGGATTCCCGGGCTGCAAGTGATCTGCTGTGATCATTCCAAAGTGCTGGTACCCTCCTCCCCAATGGGCGATGCACAAGAGTAATACAACAGATGCTTCAGAGAGCGTGTTTTAATTTAGAGCTGTATTTACCAGGCTGCTGCCTGAGTTTCAGGATGGAGTGTGGAAGGAAAGAACTCTGATCTCAGCCCTGGTGCTGACTAGGTACCTCAAAACCCAAACAGATTGGTTCACTCCTATGTAAAGAGTCTAGCAGGGTAGTCTGACAGCACCATCCACCCAGGATGGATGTCATAAAGATTAAAATGGAATGGTCTCTAGAAAGCATGGTGCCCAGAGCTGCTGGGATAATCAATACCATTGCCTAGCTTCCTTTGGTCTTTGACGGAGGGGATGGATTGAGATCTCCTAGTGGGAAAGCATTCAAGCAAGAATCCAAAACATCTAAGTATCTACGTGGTGTGTTGATCTCTAGACCCCATCAGGGACTGGGTGGCAGGCCTGTTTCCTGTGATTCTGGTAAAATGTGGCTCTTCCTCAGCTCGCTTTAACACAAGTTGAAGCCCGAATCCAAACAACCTGTTGAGACTTCTTCCCGCTCCCTGAGTGGGCGTGGTCAACCAGAAGAAGAGTGTGGGAAACCTGGGCTGAAAGAAGGAAGTCACCAGGTATGAGAGGTGGAAAGACTTGGGTCTGAGATGCTAAGAAGTCCAGCAACAGGGACTGTTGGGAGGGTGTGAGTGACAGCCTTAACAAAGCAGCCTGGAAAGCAGCAGGAGGAGAAACAAGAGGGAAGACCCCGGTTCTGGCTGTGGGGCCTCAGATTTGTGCCCAGAGCCTTTCCGGACCTCAGTGATGTGACTCAGATGAAGCGTCCCTCTGGCTTTTGAGGACTCCAGCGCTGATCAGGAGGGCCACGCTCTGGGTGGAGAGGCCCCGGGCCAGGTTTATCAAGAAGAGAACCCTGGAGAACCCCTGACTCAGCATCCCCATCAGAACACCTCATTGTATGCATCTGGAGGACTCCTTGGCCAGACAGCATGGCAGGGAAGAGCTGGACCCATCTGAGAAAAAGACGGACATCACAAGGGAAGCCAACCAAGGCTCACCTCCACCCCTGAACACTCTGAGTATAAGCAAGGATGTCTGACTTCAGAGGCGAAGGCTCGGTAAGTGTCCTTCAGGGGGCCACGCAGGTAGCAAAGTGTGGGGGGCAGGGGAAGGGATACAGAACTAAGAGAGATTTCAGGTTGGTTCAGACACTTAAGTTGGTGGTCATCCAACATAAAAGACTTCACCCTACCATCCTTAATCCTACAAAGAAGAGTCAGTTCTATGGAAACAGAGATTATGGGATGTTTTCTAAACTTTCTTGCAAAGGGAGGAGCTCCCTATCATTTGGAAGCATTCAAGCAGAAGCAGGTCCCTTTATGACCACTGTACCCTGGTGGGGGCAATAGTCCTGAATGAAGGGTTGAGCCCATGTTTCTCTGACTTTAAGAACCTGGTGTATTTACGTGCAGAGAAAGAGAAGCAGGTTCCCTCATCTGAGAGCTGAATGAGGGTGTCATGGTATGGTGGAGTCAGTTTCTTGGACCCTCTTGGGGGTCCAGACTGAAACTAAAGTCTGGTTCTAGTCAAGGCTAGTTTTCTGACATTGAGCAAATCACTTACCTTCTCAGTGCCTCTGTTGCTTTACAGATAAAGATTATCACACATCCATTCGAGGGCAAGTCTTACAAAGGTTTTCATGAGAAACCCACACTTACTCTAAGCACCTTCCTCCACAGCATGAAACAATCTGCAAATACGCACAGATACTCTTGCTCCTGTGATGCCCTAGAGCCAACGAGCTCTTTCAAGAGAGAAAAAATTTAAAGAGCAACAGCTTCTATTCTCTAGACAGATTTTAGAGATCTCAATTTTTTCTTTTAATCTTAAAAATGAGTTAATCGATACGGCCTTGAAGGTTGGTAACTGTGCATTTTAGTCTAGGGAATCAGGTTCCCAGACTCCTTCCACAGACTCCGTGTCCTAGACAAAGGGATTAAAGTGCTTGCCTTTACAGGGAAATCTCGAGGGCTGTGTTCAGTCCAATGGCCCAAACACTTGGGGTGGGCACACTGGGGCCGTCTCTCGGGAAACCTTGGAGGTCTGCTCTTCCTAGGCAACAGACCCTCCATTCTGGGAGACCACACTGGGGCTCCCACTTCCCCTTCTGAGTGGCCCAGCCAAAGCCCATTTCCATCCCAGAGCCTTGAACTTCCAGTTTTTGAAAAAGGGGAATGAGGATGGCTGATTTTTTAGAGATGGCAGAGACAGTGACGAGGGAATGAAGGTCCCCTCCATGAATCTGGAGGTCAGACTTTCCTTTATTCCTGCGTGGGAAGGGCCTTCAAGATACCACGTTCTACAGCCCAACTGGCCCCCAGGAGATAAGGAGGCCTTCACTTTGGGGGTCATCCCCTATTGAGAGTGGGGAGGAATTTCTCCATTACTCAGAAAAAGTCATCCCCTGAGATTGACAAGTTCCCAGCAGGCCAAGACGCAGCTCCTTGTCTCCAAACTCTTCCTGAGACCAACATCAACATTCCCTTGTTTACAAATCAAATGTGGTTGGAGACACACTTTAAAATACATTATATATATTCTTTAAAACGAGGAATGCCCTGTCATTGTTCATTAGGAAAAGAAACCACATCCACTTACTAACACCCATTCTCATCGAAGCATCCCAGACTATAATTCTCACTCATGTAGGTAGACGCTGCACACATCATCCACATTGTCACATAAATAAGAGAGAAATAATAAAATAGATACTCTGCAGTTGCAACAATTTTCCAGCTTCCCCTGACACTTCCAGTTACATGGAAAATTGTTGGAACTAGAGATGGCAAAATTAAAAATGTCTCTAATAAATTAATATTATTGGCTTTTGATTATTCCATTGCTAGTTTTTTGTTTTCTTGTGTTGTTAACGCATACCAGTTTAACAAAGTGCATGCTTGTTTAAAAAATTTTTGAACTGGCAAGCCACAATGATCCATGACGGCTTGCCCACCCACCCCCTAAAAAGAAGTTAATAGAATTTAGAACCTAGCAGTTAAAAAATGTGATCATGACACGCCTGGGATAAAGGCTGCTTATGGAACATGCTTGATTCGGCAAGATGATAAATCAAGAACCTCCTGGGTTTTGTTTTCCCCTTTTTGTTTGGAAGCAGCCAAAAGCGGGCTATTAACAGAACTGTGTGATGGAAAAGAAAGATGAACACCTGGCACTTTCCATCTCGTCACACATACACACACAGATGCACACTGGGGTGTGCCCTCACTCGCACACACTCAGACCACACACGTACGGCCACCCGCTGCTTGGGAGGAGGAGAAAGGAGTTGGGTCAGAGATGCCACTGTGGGTGGGCACTCAGCGGGGTGTGCAACTTTGGGTCGGTATCCTCTGGGCTGTCTCCTTGTCTGGGTCTCACACCTGTCCTGGGAAAGCCACCCCTCCCCACCCCGAGATATGGGGCAGGCTGGGGAGAAATGTAAGGCATACTTTGCTGGGAAGAAGGACAAAATCCATGCTTCATGCTCAGATGCGAGTTTCAGAGGAAGACGGGCTTTCTTTTCCCTTTGGCCTGCTCTGTCTCGCTGGAAAGGTGGGGAAGAAATGAAACCAAGAAAGGAAGGAAGGAGAGAAAGGAAAAAAAAAAAAAAATGATGACGATAATCATAATCATAAAGGATAATCATAATAAATAAGACAAGTTGGGCCCATGAGACTGAACGTCAAAGAGGACACAAGACTCGGGCTTGTATTTCCCGCCCCAGACCTAGATGGACTTCCGTCGTCTCATTAGCCTGTGGTTGTCGGTAAAGCTGTGTAACCCGGGGGAGATGGAGCTGATAGGGGACGGAAAGAGGCTGTTTTTTAATGTGCTTGGCGAGATCTCCTCGATCTTGTAAGAGATGGAGTGGAAGTACTGGGGGGCGAGCTTGGCGCTGAAGGAGTTCTGATGTGCCGCCGGGCGGCCGCCGTACTCCCGCGGGCGGTAGCAGGTGCAGGAGCATACGGACTGCAGGTCCGCCACGTCTGCCTTGTACCGGGGCCGGCCCTGCCGCGCCTCCTCGGGGATGTGGATGACCATGCTGCTGCGGTTGCCGGCCAGGGACGCCCGCTCCTCGGCGTCCCGCCGCTCGTCCTCGCTGTTCATGGTCAGGAACCTGAGGACCACCAGGTTGAGGAAGGCCCCGATGACTGTCAGCCCCACCAGGATATACATAAAGCTGAAGGCCACGTAGAGCGGCTTCTTTTGCAGGGCGCCCTTGGTCTGCAGGGCCACGTAGTCCCCGAACCCAATGGTAGTCAACGTGATGAAGCAGTAGTAGTAGGCGTGGAAGAAGCTCCACTCCTCGCACTGGGAGAAGGCGGCCGCGCCGATGCACAGCGTCCCCATGCAGGAAAAGAAGCCCACGGTCACCATGTTCTCCATGGAGACCTCCGTGTCGCGCAGGCCGCAGCATCTCTTGATGCGCTTCAGCAGGTAGCGCACAAACGTGTTCATCCGCTCGCCCAGGCTCTGGAACATGACCAGCGTCAGCGGGATGCCCAGCACCGCGTAGAACATGCAGAAGGCCTTGCCCGCGTCCGTGCCGGGAGCAGCATGCCCGTAACCTGCGGGAGGAGATGAGAAAATGCAGAGGCAGTGAGGCGGGGTCTCCTCAAGTCAAGGTGGGGTGGATGTGTGGGCATTACAGTTGGGGCCTAACCTGAGGTGGGGTGGTGGGAAGAACAGGCAAGAATCAATGAAGAAATGTTCCTCCAAGTTTGCAGCAGTTAATTTAGGGCAGTCGGAGGAGGAGTTTGGGAGTCATTTTACTGTTCTTAGAGTAACACAAAGGCTTTCCAAAGAAAAGCAGCGTATTCACTCATTCGATTTTGCAGAGAGCTGCAGAGGTAGCCAGCCCAAGGGAGAAAAATGAAATACGCTCACCATGTATCATCCCTAAGAGCAAACAGTCAAAGAATGCTAACTGGATTTTCTTGTTGTTACTGTTGACCACCATAATTGTATTCTAAAGTAAACGCTGGGTCCATGGCCAGGTTAGGCGGACAGGTGGGTGGAAAGCCCGGGAAATGTGAATCCTTGCGCCTCCCCCACTGGGAGCAGTGGGGCCACCCAGGGAGGCGGGGACACCTTGGAAGGTAAGAGGGGTGCACAGGGTGGAAGGGGATGATGGATCCACTTGAGTCGTTTCTGCGTGTGCTGGTAAGGGGGGAGAAAGAACTCCAGTTTCCACAGCCTCAAGGGTGATGCCAGGAAGCTCAGCATGGTCTGGAGAAGCCCCTGCCTCCTGCCCAGGCTCCCCGTGCCCAGCTCAGGTAGCCAATCAACTAGTTGGTCTGTGCGACCCCCATCATACACCACCTCTTTCTAACCTGTGCTGACCCTGTAAAACAGACAATGCAGACACAATGCATCTGACACCACTGGCAGGAAAACAGTTATTTAATAGCTGGGTAACTTGATTTCTTCAGAATTGGGATTTAAACCCAGAGTTTTCAGCAAATGAGGCTTAAAAGCAGAGGTCTTGAATCTAAAGGTCCCTGCTGAGTGGAGCATAAACACCACAGGGGCAAAGATGTTTACCTCCTTTGTTCCCTGCAGTATCCCCGCACCTAGAGAAATACCAAGCACACAAAAGACCTCTTTAACAAAGGACAGTAAATCCGTGCCACTGTGTGAATGTGGCCTTGTCAGAATCGAGGGGACACATAATCCTGAAAGACCCCACATGTGTAGGTGCCTCTGAAACTCTTCGCGCAGCTCCACAGAACACCCCTCTGTGGATTCCCTGCATGAGCTATGCAAAGCTGAGCCTGTATTCCCTCAGGTTCAACTGAGCATGGTGGTGCTGGAAAGGTGAAATTCCAGGGTCACTCAGCTGCACAGTGATCATGTCAGAGCCCGGGCAGGGCTGGCACAATATGGCAGGAGGAACCTAAGGCTAGTTCAAGTTCCGGGACTAACAGTGCCTGGGGAAAAAAAACCAGGATAATAGGCGGAATGTGGACTGCAAACTTGGAGGATGAACATGGCCTTCCAACATCTCCAATCCTGCCCCACCAAGAAGGGTTTCCCTGGTGCTCCCCTGAGCCACGTGCTCATGGTCATTTAACCCAGGTGTATTACCATGGGCTGCAGACCACCTCTCCCAGCCTGGGTGTCCTCACCTGTTACACAGGATAATAACTGAGGTAGGTTGTTGTGCAGATCTGCTGAGACCAAAGAGCAGGGCCTGGGACTCAGTAGGGACCTGCTCCCTCCTACTGCCTCCTTCAGGAAGCCTACCCTGACTGCTCCAGCCCACACCTCTCCACCAGGGATTCATCACTTACGCTCAGCCTGCTGCGTCTCCCCTGCCATGAACTTGTGCCTCGTCCTGCCTGACTGGGAGTCACACTTTCACTGCAGAGGTGACATCACAAGTTCCTACCCTCTCTGGCCCTCAGTCCCATTGAGGCAGCACAGAGATCTGACCCCCTCAGAGACCCCACAGCCTTTATGAAAGAGGAGGAATGGCAGGACAATGTTGGAGTTGGACCAGAAAGGTCAGATGAGGACACAGCAAGAAGAAAATCACAGGCATATCAATAGAAATTATCTGATCTAAAGAGAGGAATAAGTCAGTCAGAAAAACAAATTTTGTATTAACGCATATATTGATGCTTTCACATTGTGGTGCTGGAGAAGAGTCTTGAGAGTCCCTTGGACAGCAAAGAAGATCAAACTCAATCCTAAAGGAAATAAATCCCGAATATTCATCAGAAGGCCTCATGCTAAAGCTCCAATACTTTGGCCACCTGACACAAAGAGTCAGCTCACTAGAAAAGATCCTGATGCTGGGAAAGATTGAAGGCAAAAGGAGAAGGGGACAGCAGAGGATGAGGTGGTTGGATAGTATCACCGACTCAATGGACATGAGTTTGAGCAAACTCCAGGAGAGAGTAAAGGACAGGGAAGCCTGGTGCGCTGCAATCCATGAGGTCACAAAGAGTTGGACACAACTGAGCAACTGAATAACAATGCATACATGTAGAATCTAGAAAATGGTACAGATGAACCTATTTCCAGGACAGGAATAGAAACACAGACACAGAGAATGGACATGCGGACATAGGGCAAGGGGAGGGTGGGCTGCATGGGGGATCAGGACTGAATATACACGCCACCATGTGTAAGGTGATTAGTGGGAACCTGCTGCTTAGCACAGGAAGCCCAGCCCAGTGCTCCATGGTGGCCTGTGGGGATGGGTGGGAGGGGCTATGTATACACGCATAGATAATTCACTTCTTGCACTGTTAGCAGAAACTAACACAGCATTGTAAAGCGATCATATTCCAATTTAAAAAAATCAAAAACGGGATTAGTTCCTCAATTTCTCTTTCTCATCTTTTATTGTTAATATACAGAAACCTGCTATATTTCTATATGCTAACTATGATTTCTTCTTGGGAAGGAGAGGCCATCTTTCCTCACTCGTGGCATATGTGCATTTTGTATGCCCTCTGCTGCGTCTCTTGTACCGTAATCTGTAGATAGTGTGAATGCTATTGAGAGCTTCCCTGGTGGCTCAGCAGTAAAGAATCCGCCTGCCAATGTAGGGGATGTGGGTTCCATCCCTGGGTCAGGAGGATCCCCTGAAGGAGGAAATGGCAACCCACTTCAGGATTCTTGCCTGGGAAATCCCATGGACAGAGGAGCCTGGTGGGCTACAGTCCATGGGGTCGCAAACAGTACTGTTGAGATAGGATGTGTGCGGCCCCCACAGCGTGGGCACACATGTGGCGCACAGATCCTGAGTGCTCTCCACGCCTACTCGCATCCTACACCAAGTGTGTGTGCTGTGGGGATGCAGGAGATGCTCTGCGCGCCAGTTAGTCTAACACATGTAGATGGCATGTGGCTTTCGCCTCTGCACTTCCCATCCACATCCATGTCCTCTAACACAGCCACCTTTCACGAAGTTCCAAGCGTGTGCCACGTGTATTTGTATAATGCGTCCGCAGGTGCCATGTCTGTGCCTCCCACAGACACTTAATGAATATTCTATATGTAGGCTTCACATGCGTCCTGTTTGCATGCAGTGCCCACCACACCGCATCATAAGAAGATACGGGAAGTGGATCCAGTGGAGCATACACATGGCATATCAGCCAAGGGCTCTGCTCGTCCCAGGCCACCACACCTTCTACCCTCCTCACACTCCCACGCTATAAATAGCCCATTAATTAACTGTTCAAGTTGAGAGTGCCACCTCCCGCAGTCATGGAGAGCTGTCAGTCTACACACCGTGGATGTAGCTGCTGGCACTTGTAGAGAGTCACTCCAGGGCGTGAATCCGCTGAAGAGGTCAACTACCAAGGTCCTCATCTCCCTCCCTTCCTCAGACCTCCTGCTGGGGCTGTCCCATGGATGAACTTGGCTGGACACCAGAGGGCCAAGAAGCCCTAGAGGTGGCTCAGACAGACTTAGCCTCCCCAGTGGGGAGCAGGGTGAAGATGGGTGCATCTCGATGGGGAGACTGAAGGCATCCGGCACAGCGTCCTTCTTCCTGGAAGGCTCCACGAGATGGCAGCTGCAGCAGGGACAGTCCTGCACCCTGGACCATTGGGGCCCTGGGAGACTTACTCACCTGGAAGACCCTAAGCTTTGGGGTGTTCTGGGCCCACACGCTTGTGTACCTGTCTTGCTAAGGGATGTCATCACTGTAACAAACCAGTGAGATATACCACGGGTTGTCAAAATGATGGCATTCTTTCTTTCTGCAGGGTGGCGGGCTGCAGAACTGACACCCCCACGGACAAGATACACAGGCATACTGCTGTCCAGGCCCTGAGAAGGGCCACTGCCTCACCCATCACAGGAAGGGCTGGGGGCCGGGCACCTGGTTTTGACCCAGCAAATACTATGCTGGTTTCCTTCCCGTAAATAGATCTCATCCAGAACCACTAGCTAATTTACCGCCTTATTAAGTTGCCAACCATCTACTGTTTTCCAGCATCCATCTGGGTTTTATATCAGCTGCACAGGTGAGCTATATGGAGATGTCATGGGACTCCCACCCCTGCATTTTGTATAAATATAAACCCACTTGTTTACCAAGATGCGCTTTGTTCTTTCCTGAAGACCTCAGTCTCCATCTGGCATCATTTCCCTCCAGACAGAAGCACCTCCTTTAGAAATCATGCTGCTCTTCAGAGCAGCTGGAAACAAGTTTTGATTCTGAGAGTGGATTTTGTCTTCATTCTCAAAAGATATTTTCCCTGGATAGAGTTGTGGGTTATGGTATTTAAAAGGCTCTTTAAAGATGTTGTTCCACTGTTTCCTGGCCTCTGGTGTTTATGATTAAGAAGTAAGTGCTGTTCAAATAGTTGTTTCACGTATGTGATGCACTGTTTCTCTCTGATGCTTTCAAGATTTTCTCTCTGGTTTTTGCCAGCTTGATTCTGATATTTTCTTTGTATTTATCTTGCTTGAAGTTTACCGAGTTTCTTGAATCTGTAAATTTGTGTCTTTCACCAAATTTGATGAGTTTTGGCTATTATTTCTTCTGTTTCTTTTGACTTATTCTCTTTCTTCTAGGACACCTGGTAAGTGCCCTACAGGTCTCTGAGGCCTTTCACTATTGAGTGAATAGACAAGGCAATCTTGAGAAAGAAAAATGGACTAGGAGGAATCAGGCTCCCTGACTTCAGACTATACTTCAAGGCTACAGTAATCAAAACAGTTTGGCACTGGCACAAAAACAGACTGACAGCTCAATGCAACAGGATAGAAAACCCGAAAGGAGAACCAGCTACAAATACTCGATCCTAAAAGACTGCCTTTTTTTTTTTTTTTTTTCTAATCTGTGAGTGAATGAAGGCAGCCTGGCCTCCTTAGGCGGAGCTGGATTCAAACATCTAGTCATATGTTATCCAGACTCACCCTGAGCCTTGACTATGCACACTACCTCTGCTTGGTATGGGGGGCCCACAGGGGCTTTTCATCTTCCCCTGCTATCTTAGGGCTGCCAGCCAGCCCACGGCCAGAGTTCCCCTAGGTGGAGGGCATGGGAGTCACAATGCCACCGAGGACTCCCAGGCTGGTGCGTGTTCTCCTCGGTCACCTTCCACCCCACCTGTGAGGCCCAACCCCATGAGTTCAGAGCCACACCTCTGTCCAGCTTTGCCCTCTAAGACTCTAGGCTCCCCCCATGCCCCCACGCTCCCCCTAGAGCCTCTAAGCTCTAGGCTTCTCTGAGCACTGGGAGCCACTTTCTCCTCCACCAACATAACCTCAGGAATCCCACCTAGGGCCATACTGTTCATCCTTCCATCATCGTAAACTGTTCATCCTTCCATCATCGTAAACAGTTCATCCTTTCATCAAAGAGACTAAAATTGATCCATATGGGTTTCAGGAGGTGTGCATGGGGCCCAGGAGAGACTCTGAAACCCCAGCCCCAGGCAGAAGCCTCTGGGCTCCTGCTCTGTGACCTCGGAAGACTCACTCATGTCACCGGACGGATGTGGGAAATGCAGCTGGAAGGGGACAGTGAGACCAGGTCACGGCCACTCCACAGGAGACGGGTCATCCCTCCCCAGCCCTGTGGGAGCCCAGCAGTGACCAGCACGACTGATACCCAGATCTCCTCAGGCTGGGCCATGCAAAGGCCACAGGCCGCTGGGTACGAAGCTCCCTGCATGCAGGGGACACGGCGGCTCTCACTGTCCCTCTGCACTCACCCCTGCAGTCCCCTCACTACTGACTCTCCACGGATGCAGAGCCTGAGACTCAGACGTGCTTGTGGTCCTAAGGAGCCAGGCCCCTGAGCGTGAGGACAGCTGTGGGGACCGGTGACAGCCTGCAAAGCCACCCCCAGTGTGCACACATGGCAGCTCTGATTCCTGCTCCGTGAGCTCCAGGACACCAGTTCAGGGTCCAAGCACAGGGAATCAGCCCAGAGTGCATTTCAGGCAATGCCCCATCCCGGCTCACTCGCCCGCCAGCCCCTGCTGGGTCCTCACCTTGCGGCTCCCAGGACATTGTCGCCAACCAGGAGGCAGGTGGGCGGAGCAGGGTCGGGGGGAGGCCCACCCCCAGAGGTGCTCCCAGGTCCCTGCCCAAACCTGGAGCTGATGGGGACACAGACTCTGAATCAAATTCAGGAGCCTCGGGGCCATGACAGGAGGTGGAGCCCTTGCCAGAGTGACCCCAGGACTGAGACCCAGCTTAGCTCATGGAGCGGTGGGGCCGGTGTGGAGGGCCCAGGGGAGGGTGCGAGAGGGGCCTCAGCTCAACGCTGGCCAGCGTCCTCTCCACCAGGCCCTGTGGGTTGTGGGAGGATCTGGTGAACACAAGACACAAAACTGGGAGGCTGAGCGCAGTGTCAGAATCTCAGCATCATCAGCTTTGCCTGGCGGAAAGTTCTACCCCGGAGCCCATGCTGGATGTGATAGAAGCACGGAGGAGGCTCCCTGCTCAGACTGGGGCATCAGTGCAGGGTCACTGCTGGATGGATAGGAGCCCGCCAGGAGGAGAGGTGTGTGGAATTCTCCCAGGCCACTGTCTCCGCTGGAATTTGGACGTTACTCAGCACTTCTTGTCTTGTCCCGCTCTCACAATCAGGCCCTCCCCCTGGGCCCGGGGTCCTGTGGCAGAGCCCGGGACCAGGCCAAGGGCAGAGGCAGTGGGCATCTGCTTGGGGCCCGAGGATCCTGGCTCCCCCTCCAGGAGCACTGAGGGCAAGGCAGGTGGACGTGGTGGGTGACGGAGGCTCAGGAGAACGGAAGACCCTCGAGCTCCGCTTCACAGCCCAGCCCATGCACCTCGCCCCAGAAGAACACCCAGAGGCTGAGCCCAGGGGTGGGGGTGGAGCGTGCAAGAGCTACAGGACTATGCACCAAGAGGAACGTGGGGATTCAGCCTAGAGAAGAACCTGCACTTTGCCCAGCCGACCTCCCCACTAACCAGATGGGCAGAGTGAGGCCCACAGAGGCTGCAGAGCCCAGCTCCACACTTGCACGGGCCTCCTGACCTGCAAACCCAGAGAGGAGGTAGAACTGTTCAGACAGCAAGCCCCACCTTGAAGAGCTGTCTGGACTCCTGAGCATCTGAGAAAGACACCTCTGTTTCCTTGTCTGTGAAATGGGGCCGAGGACAGGGAGGAACAGAGAGGGACAGAGAGGCAGCGGGAACTGACCGCTTACCAGGGCATCAGGTCCCTGCTGTGGACTGAATGCTCCTGCAGTTCCCCAGGGAGAGGACATTCGGGATGGAGCCTCTGGGATGAGGTTTACATGAGGTCATGAATGCGGTCCCCTCTGATTGGACTGGTCCCCTTATAAGGAGATGAAGGAGCCAGCACTCCTCTGTCTCTGTCACATGAGGACTTGGCGAGAAGGTGGCCATCGGCAGGCAGGATGAGAGCCCACCCTCCCCCCCAGGCACTGAACCCTCTGTCACCTGGATCTCTGACTTCCAGCCTCCAGAACTCCGAGACACGTCTGCTCTGTGAGCCCCGCAGTCTGGCATTCTGTTACTGCAGCACAAGTGGACCGATGCCCCAGAACTGATGCTAGTTCATGGCCCTTCTCCGTGCCTTCACCCAGACCCGCGCTCTGCAGCCTTCGGGCCAGGGCACCCGGAGCTGAGCCCCTGCCCAGGACGACACGCAGACGCCGGGCGCGCCTCCCACACGTGGGCACCCACGTCGGGTCCTCAGCCAGCCATGCCTGGACACAACAGGGCTGCCCCGCGGCCTGCCCGCACCGCCAGCCTTCTCAGCTGCTTCCTTCTGCGTCTCCTCCCATCCCCAAGCCCAGGCCAGGGGCCTGGGAGCTCCCGGGGCAGGACCACCACCTGGACCACACGTCTCCTTCGGGATTCCACCTGCTGCAGCCACCGTGGGGCTGGGCCTCTGGATGGGGACGGAGATCCCCCCGCCCTTCTCCTCCTTCCACTGCCCTCCTCTCTTCCACTGCCTTCTCACCAGAATGTGGCTCCCAGATGGGCAGAAGCCCACTCCTGGCCCGCCCCGGCGCATCCCAGAGCCTGGCACGGGGCAGTCACTTAGAATTTAGAAGGCAGCATCCCTGCACACGGGACCGCCATCTTCCAGGCCTACCTTGATGCCCTGGCCTATCCTGAGCCCGGCATAGCCGGGGGCAGCTTTGCCCGAGACACTGCATCATCCGGCCTGATTTTCACGGCCCCTTTAATATACTTAGTGGGTCTCTTTGATCTGTCCTGGGAGAGGTTTTGCAGAGAAGAGGCCTGCATCTCAGGGCTGCAGCAGGCTAACAAATAAAACAAATGAATAGGCTCTGTCCCCGCAAGGGAGCCAGGCGGGCAAGGAGGATAATGAAACTGATGGTTCCTATTGGGTTGGGGGCGCCCCAAAGAGCCCACTGAGGTGACAGGCAGCACTCCCAGAAAAATGCCCTGTGCCCCCCACCCCTGACTTCCTGCTAGATTCCTCAGGAGCGTGGCAGCCGCCAGGTTTGAGAAGTTCCCTGGCCTGACTCCTGCTCTGGGCTGAGATTCCCTAAGATGCCGTGACCGTCCAGCGGGCTGTCCTCACTGAGAAAAGTATAAGGCAATGGGGGTCGCAGACCAGCCTCACTCCTGACACTCCAGGACTGCCCGTGGCTCCCCCGAAATCTAAGCCCATCAACAGCTGGCAGTAAACGACCTCTTCGGACTTTTGCAGCCCTTCACCGTTTGCAAAGCTTCCCCCACTGTGGAGTGCCCCTCCATGAAGCCTGCCAGGATCCCTTGGCCAGAAATGACCAAGGTGGCTCTGAATTCCCCTCCAGGACACTGTGGGGGGGGGGGGGGCGGGGGGAACAAGACTGGCCCCTGGGGATCAGGACAGGTTGGATTAGACTCTGCCCTTCAGGGACCATGGGTGGTCCCCTCCCTCCCTGCCCAGGCCACCTCGTTCTCCTTGGTCAAGTTCACCGAGGCCCCAAGCTCCTGGGGTGCTCTGCCGCTCCAAGTGGGGGCGGCCGTCAAGGCCAGGCGCCAGGTGAGAGCGGTCTACCAGAGGCGCAGCCCAGGGAAGGAGGCAGCCACCCAGGCGTGTGGAGGTCAAGAAATTTGCTTCTGGAAGAGAATGAAATATTTATAAAGGACATGCAAGGATTCTGTGCCTGTAGGAATTAAAATAGGCACAAATTCTCTTAAAGAATGACTCAGGGTGGCTTTGGAGAGGGATGGGCCGGAGAAGGGCGCTGCCCTCAGCCCCCTGTGTTTTCTAGCACCCACACCCCCCCCCCCCCCCCACCGCCCGACTTCAGCTGCAACCAGCATCCCACTCATCCATCCTCCCAGCACCGGCCTCACTCCAGCTCCCGTACAGGCTCCCTAGGATTCCTGAGCCTCAGGTGTCTGCAGACACCAAAAAGGAGAATGAATCACAGGCCCTGTAGTGGGGCAGGGGTGGGGCGGTGAGAGTGGGCAGGAAGGGTCCTCCTGGGGTTCCTGGATAGAGATCAGGAAGACCCAAGGACCACATCTGGCTCCATCTCCTGTTTCACCAACCACAATGCTGGGAAGCCACTCAGACACTAAACCTTGACTTTCTCCTCTGTAGAGGGGAGTGAGGGTCGCCTCCACAGCACGCCACAGCCAACAAAGCTTTTCTGCATTCATTCTCTCATCTGGAAGGGCCATCTCTGTGACAGCTCCGGGTCAAGACACGCTTCTCACTATGTAACGGAGCCTGAATATCCCCCGGATCCCACCACGGGGGCCTGGGCCAAGGTGCAGGACCCCCATTCTGCCCAAAAGGGGATGACGTTTCTTGTGGGTTCTGCTTGGGTCCACTGGCCAAACCCTGGACCAATGAGCCTTTCGCTCTTTCCTGCCAGAAAGGAGCCAGAGTATGATGTCCGGAGCCCCAGAAGTCATTCCACCACCATGAGGATGAGCCCAGCTACAGAGGAGACTGTCCTGAGAAACGGGGGCTTTCATTTCACCCCCAGGTCTGAGTCCAGTCTCCAGTCAGCTCTTCTCAGCCACTCCCACCTGTGTCCCAATAATCTGGCTTCATTGAGTGTCTTGATTGCAATGGATTAACACTCAACATGTCCTACACCTCAGCATGACTAAAAATAATGAAGAGCAGTTTGGGATGGATAACAAAGCACTCTGCAATTCACAGGCCCCTGCACCTCACACAGTCTCTCTTACAGCCACCAGGTCTGTCGGAGGGGAGGTGAAACCAGGCCTGTGGGCGGCCGGCAGCCAGCTGGAGACCCGATTCCCCAGAAAGAGCAGCTGTTCCCCAGGCCCCGGGACCAGGGCTGCAGGCCAGGGCGACCAGTTTTTAAAGAGAAGCTGGAAATACTGGATACTGAAAATATGGAATCTAATTAGCATCTAATGAAACATTTTAAAACGCGGTCCAGGCCAAACAAAATAAGACAAAACCAACCATCTGTTTGTCTAACGCAGGAGTCACGAGGCTCCAGAGCCGGAGGGAAGGGAGGAGAGAAGAGAATGGACTTAAGGAGAGGGCAGGCAGGGACAGGAGGGGGGCAGTGAGCAGCCAGCCAGGCCACAGCCCCCCACCGCTGAGCCCTGTCTCACGGCCCCCACCTGCCCTATCCACCTTGCCCCATCACAGCAAGGTTCCTGCCGCAAGAGTCACCCGCAGGCTCCATTTCACAGATGCACAAATAAAGGCCATGGACGCGCCTCTCCCAAGTGGGCAGAGGTCAGCACCGCCCCGCACAAAGCACCAAGCTGAACCACGGCCCGGCAAGCGTGGCCATCCTGGGCAGACGGAGGCCCCTTCCTACCATCCCCATGGGGTTTGGTCCACAAAACCTCTACTGCAATTCACAGATGAGAACCCAAGGCTCCCTGTCCCAGCCAGGGACGCGACGGCCTGAGCCCTGGCCCCTCTCGGAGGCGCCTGGAAGCACCTTGCTCAGTCACCGGTTTGGCACTGTGATCTCTGGAGGAAAACCTGGCAGGTTTGGTGTTTTATTTAATGACAGAGCAATTTCCTCATAGGTTTTTTTTATTATTATTATTATTCACTTCCCAAAACGTTCCCTTTGGGTTTCACTTCATTGTGTTCTTAAGAGGGAAAGGAGACCTAAAAATATATTTTAAAAAATATGCAAGCTCACAAGCCACAGATTTCTAATGACAGCTCGTGGTCATTAGAGGGAGGACCCCTCCTGCCGGGAAGAGCCTGGTGAGCCCCTTCCTGGGAGGGCTGGGACGGATGGGGTAGGGGGGGCCAGCTGAGAGCAGAGCCCACCCAGCCTCAGGGACCTTCCCGCTCGTACCAACCGGGTGCCCGCTCCCCCTGCTTGTACTGGACGGACATTTCACCTTTTGCTGGGCCTGTGTTATCACTCAGGAGTGCCTGGCGGATGGGATGGGGGTCTCCTGGAAACCCTGGTCCAGACTCCCGCTGGGCTTCCCCACCCCGCCCCAGCCCTGGGCTGCACCCCCTGGGCCCTGCTCCCTCCATGTCATGAGAATCCATGGGCCCCAATGACGTGTTATTATTCCCATCTTACAGATGAGGACACAGTGTGGGCAGCCCCATGTGCTTCTCCTTTAGTCCCACAAAGACTTGGGAGGCTGCCATCAGGAGACCCTCAGATGGGGCCTAGATGCATCCTGGCTGGGGGCAGGGGGCCCTGCACATGCTGGAAATGACCCATGACAGACAGTGGTGACCACCCAGACATCAGCGGGAAAGTAAAAGGCAAGACTTTACAGCTTGCCTAAGAATGTTCTCTAAGAGCAGAAAAAAGTAACCAAAAAACTACTCCCTTTAGAAACTATATTTAGCAACTCTACTCCTAGGTGTATAGCCAAAAGCATTTAGAATAGGTATTCAGGTACTCCGTGCATGTTCACAGAGCACCATTCACATCAGCCAAAAGGTGGAAACAGCCCAGGTGTCCATCAACAAATAATGGATTAGCAAAATGTGGTCTCTCCCTACAATGGGATATTATTCAGCCTTAAAAACAGGAACAGAAGCAACCTAAGTGTCCATTGATGGATGAATAGATAAAGAAAATGCAGTGTGGAAC
The DNA here is from genome assembly GCF_033118175.1 of Dama dama. Lineage (NCBI taxonomy): Eukaryota > Metazoa > Chordata > Mammalia > Artiodactyla > Cervidae > Dama > Dama dama. Next base: position 4,791,523 of record NC_083701.1, on the reverse strand, counting down.
CTAATTAAACTTAAAAGCTTTTGCACAGCAAAGGAAATCATAAACTAAACAAAAAGACAACCTACAGAATGGGAGAAAATATTTGTAAATGATGCAATCAACAAAGGAATTAATTTCCAAAATACACAAACAGCTCATACAGCTCAATATCAAAAAAAAATAAAACCCAGTCAAAAAATGGGCAGAGCTGAATAAACGTTTCTCCAAAGAAGACATACAAATGATCAACAGGCATATGAAAAGATGCTCAGCATCACTAATTATTAGAGAAATGCAAATCAAAACTACAATGAGGTATCCACTTTACACCGGCCAGAATGGCCATCATCAAAAAGTCTAGAGATAATAAACACTGGAGAGGGTGTGGAGAAAAGGAAACCCTCCTACACTGCTAGTGGGAATGCAAACTGGTGCAGGCACTACGGACAACAATGTGGAAGTTCCTTAGAAAACTAAAAATAGAGCTACCGTGTGACCCAGCAATCCCACTCCTGGGCACATATCTGGACAAAACTCTAATTCAGAGAGAAACATGTGCCCCAGTGTTCACAGCCGCGCTGTTCACATAACCCGAATCACTCTGCGGTACGCCTGAAACAAGCACTTTGTACATCAACGACTCAGTAAGATATTTTAAAATAAATATTTTAAACAAAATAAATGCACAAACCAAACAAAAACAGACATGCAGATGCAAAGAACGAGGGTGGTGGTTACCAGAAAGGAAAGGGCAGTGGGAGGAGGGGAAATGGTAAAGGGGGTCAACTGCGCGGGGACAGACGGAAACCAAACTTCTGGAGGTGAGCATGCCTTGCTTTGTACAGAAGCAGACATTTAACACTGCACAAGAAACATACAATGTCATAAACCAATAAAAATAATTAAATTAAAAAAAGAAAACGTGGTATTTGGGATATTACTCAGCCGTAAAAGAGAAGAAAACACATTATTTTTGAAGCAGACTCTTCCTAGCTTCCAGGGTCCCGGCTCTGACCTGAACATCGGGAGCAGGACCAGGTCAAGGCATATCCCACTCCCAGTCCCCAGCCCCTCAAATATCTCAGGCTTGGACCACAGAGGCATGGAACCCTGCTGTTGGAGGAGGCTAGAGGCCCTCCATCTGCCAGGTAGGTTTGCTTCTGAAGAGGATCGCAGATGGTGTGGCCAGGAAAGAGTTCAAGGGGCTGAGATGCCAGTTAAAGCCCACAGCCCACTTGCTAAGGAGCCTCCGTGGGCCACCAGAGTCAGAGACCAAAAATGCAAGCGCGCCCTCTGCCGGGCACGCAGACGACTGCAGAAGCCGCTGCAGCCACCAGCCCGCGGCTCCCCTGGGACCGCGTCCAGAATCAGGAAGCCAGGGGAAAGCCATTCATCTTTTTCTCAGAGGCCATGTGTCATGTGGTGAGCTTCTCTGAAGTTCCCACCAACCAATAATAACAGTAATAATAACAGATGATGGTGGCGGCCACAACCACAGTCTACTGAAGGCACACACTAGGCCAGGGAAGAGTCACCTTCCTTAACTCATTCACTCTGCAGGAGAGGGAGCACTCTGCAGGAGGGGGAGCACCCTGAAGGAGAGGGAGCACCCTTTGCACAGTGAGTGGTGTTATCTCCCAGCCATGGATGAGGAGCCCCAGAACCGGGCAGAGCTGGATCCCCCATCTCTCCCATTCCACTCTCCTTCCCTCACCACCCACGATCCATAACTGCCTCTGAAAAAAAAGAAAGAAAAACTGCAAGGAAATATAGGGAAACAAACCTAAATATAAAAATCAGGTTCACAAGAAAAATTATATAAAATTGGGCTGACTTTTGAAAAGTCTATGGCAGAATAAGAAAATTGTAAGTCAGCTTTCATACCCAAGAATACTGTCTCATTCAGTAATAACTGATACTTGGGTTGTTTTTTTTTTTTTAAGTGAAACGAAATATTCAAACTCGTGCTTTGCTTCTGTTAGAAGTGGGGACTTTTCGTTCAGGGCCTGGAGTGTAGAAGAGGGAGGGAGCAGGTGGAATTCATGGATGAAAGATCCTTTGGGAAAACAATGCCTTGGATATCAAGGTACTCAGGACTCTGAGTGCTGGGACCCCAGTCCCCCAGCCCCCCAGCCCCACCCAGGTGCCCCAGCTTCCCGGCTCCCTGCAGACACAGCCTGCGCCTCCCTCCAAGAAGCTCTCGCTCCCCTTTCAGGACCCAGCTCAAAGGCCACCTCCTCCAGGAGGCCCTCTTCTCCCTCACTGCAACTCCCAAAGGAGCTCTGGGCACACAGGGGCCTAAGGGACATGGACTCAGGTGGCCTGCAGTCACGCCTGGCGCCCTCCTCCCTGAAAAGAGCATGATCCACGCCAGTGGGGGGATGGGGCTGGGTGCTTTCACAGCTGAAAATCGTCATCTCTGCCTCTCGGATGCCCGAAGAGCTGAGTGAAGGTAAATGCTCGACTTCCCAAACCGCCCGTGTTCACGCGGGCCGGCCCCACTGGGGTCTTGTTCCAGGGCAGACCCTGAGGCAGGAGGTCTAGGCCCGGGACTCTGGGTTCCCCTCCAGCTCTGCGGATTCTCCCTCTCCCACCGAGGGAGGCACAGGGGGCACAGGGGCCTGTGAGAGCTGGCGGGGTCAGTGCTCGGCCTTAGAGGTCACCAGCTGGCCTCACCCAAGCATGTGGCGGTGGTGAGAACGGAGCTCATCTCCGTGCATGCACGTCGGCAGCCACCCACATCTCACACACCGAGAGCCGCTCCCTTCCTCAAGAAGCATCAGAGGCAGGTGCTCTAGCCCCGGGCACTGCTGCCCACCTGGTTGTGGGCCCTCCCCTGCCCCCAGCACAGCTGCCCACAGTGCCCCTGAGGACTCGGGGCCAGCAGGGCTCCATGCCTGGCCCCTGAAGGCCCGCCGTGCAACTCTCATCCACTCCCTTCCCCCTCCACACCCCGCCACGACAGGGAGAGGACTCAGGACCTCGGGGAGGACGGAGCCTCCAGGTGCTGGGAGCCAGGTTCCCGAGTGACCGTGCTCAGCAGAGGCCCTGCTGACCCGCAGGGACCGTGACCCGAGCAACAGAGGAACTCACGTGCAAGAGGCCGGGGGTGTCGGGTCGGGGGGGGGCGCCTGCCTCATGAGAGCCACTCAGAGATGGAATCTGCCAGCACAGAGGCCACACATGAAGACCAGACACGTGCAGACCGTCACTGCCGGCCTGGCGGCCCAACAGGAGCCCGCGGAGACCCCCGACTTAGGTGCAGACATGACAGAGCCCCCTGTACCTATCCCCACATCTGCCGGGGCGGCCAGGCAGGGACGGTCATGTCCATTTCACAGGCGGGAAGACTTGGGCTCAGGGCCATGATTGGCTGTGTGACCTTGGGGACATTCCCTTAGCAGTGGGGCAAGGCCTGGGACATGGCAGTGATGCCAGAGCGCACTGTACGATGCTGATGGTCCCCGTGCACGTGTGTGCAAGTACACACACATGCATACACACATGGGTGTATATAGATACATTTGCACATGCAGACACACAGATGCACACACACCATATACATGCATGCACACACATACACAGAGGCACACAGAGATGCACACAGACACACCACCTGCACTCATGCACACACATATGTAGACACACACTACATACACTCATGTGTGCACACACAGGCATACACAGATACATCCCTGTATACACAGTGGCACATTCAGATGACTCACACACACGCACCTCTGGGGCCCGAGGCACTCTAGAGAGTAATGGAAAAGAAGCAAGATGAAGCCGAGGAACCTGAGAAGCCCACTCACTCCATCCCCAATTATTAATGGTGAACGTGCATCAAATGTGCGCACTTAAAAACACCATGGGACAAGGCTCGGAACACGGCCTCTGTCCTCAGTCCCCTTGCTGGAAATCCTGAGTAACAAGAGCAACAGCCTCATGGAGTGTGGAGGATTAAAGGGTTTCAGCCAAGTCACTGGCCCAAGGACATGCACTAGCATGCGGGCAACCTCAGCTGCCACACAGACACCCGTGTGGACCTCCCTCTCAAGAGGCTGCAGCTGGCACCTGCGGGAAGACATGCACAGGTGTGCATGCACACACACAGACACACATACACATAGACACAGAAATACATACACAGAGACATACACAGAGACACACAAGACACAGACACTGACACACACAGACACACAGAGATACACAGACACACAGACACATGGCCCAGACCACAGCACTCCCAGACCCTCGCTTATGTAACGGTGGCCAAAGGTGTCTCCAGGCGGAGTGGAAAAACCCCAGCCCGGAGCCACACCAGCTTGGCCTGCCTGTCTGTCGGCGTGACTCCGGGATCACATGCCAGCACCTCGCACCCACGTCTGTCCTGGAAGCCAGGGAAACCCCCACCTCCCCCGAGGCTGGCTGCAAGCATTAAAGAAGAAGACAGACACGAAACACCAGGCAGCAGCCTCCCTAAGGTCGGGGGCCTCTCCCTGGGCCCTTCTGCTCTTTGATTTTTGCCTTGTGGCCTCCCAGACCCCCTGCAAACGTTGCATTAACAAATGAGCTTGTCCAAGGTGCACACAAGTCTCCTTTCTGCTACTTCAGCCCCAGGGACTTTGCACATGCTGTTCCATCGGCCATGGATGCCGGCTCGCTCCATGACTCCACCCGGTTCACCCCGGGCCCCTCAGCCTCAGGCCAGGACGGCTCAAGGGCTCAGCAGAAGGACCCCCAGTGAGGAGGCAAGGGGCCCGTCTCATGGCGCCCTCAGGCTGATGGCCTCAGGTGACTGATAAGTGCCCGTCCCGAGGGAGCAGGACTTGTCCTAGAGGCCAGGGGGAGGAGGCAACCCTGAGGAGGGGAGAGTGCATGGGCAGCCCTAGCCAGTGACTGCCCGTGGGGGCGCAGCCCGGGGCCCTGACCTCCTTCGCAGAAAGGCAGGCATCCAGATACACAGACCGAACGTCTGCAGAGCCTCTGCCTCACGGATGTCTCCACCACCCTCCTGGCAAGGAGGCATTGGTGTCTGTACGCCAGGGTGTGCCGTGTGCCCTCCGGGGAGCCTTCACTCCCCTCGGCCCGAGGGGCGGCAGGTCCACCGCCACCAGCCCTGCAGGACAGCGCCGTCTCCCCCAACCCAAGACTCCCCACCCCCACCCGTCTGCTGGAGGGGCCGGCTCACCTGTGTGGGACCATCCATCCTCCCAGACCAGCGCAGCCTCTGACTTATTCCCCGAGTGCCAGGACCATGCCCGGCATGAGGGCAGGGCAGCTGCTTGCTGAACAGCCGGACAAGGGCAGTCCCTCTGCGAGTCCCCTCCAGCGGTCGTCCCCCACAGGGCTGACCCTACGTGTCAATGGGGTCCCTGGGGGAAGGCAGATGATGCAGAACAAAACCAGCACAGGCCGGCCGGGCCTCCCCTGGTGTGTGCAGGAATGCCCAAGAACTTGGAGGGGTCCCGCCCGGAGCACAGGAGCATCACGGATCCCGTGATGAACGGGAGTCGCCTGCCACAGCAGCCGGGCAGCCGGGTCACAGCTGCACATGGAGCCCGGCCGCGGAGGGTGGGCAGCCCCTCACGGAGCTCCCTAAAGCCTGTCTCATCACAGCCAGAAGCACCCCCAGTGTCTGGTACACAGACTCTCAATAAAACATCGGTGACATGAATGAATGAGCAAATAGAAACTGTATGCCTGCCACGTGCCCGGCACTGTTCTAAACACAGAGGGTACGGTCACTACATGTGCACACGCGTTCAGTTGTGTCCGACTCTTTGCACCCCGGGGACTGCAGCCCTCCAGGCACCTCTGTCCATGGGATTTCCCAGCACCACCCCTGAGATTTCAAACAAGCATGCCAAGGCTCAGGGGCCAGTAACCGGCACAGGGTCACACCGCCGTGAAGACGGTGAAGGGGGAGTTGAACCCAGAAGGTGGCCCCCTCGGACCCCCATCCCCAAGGCCCCCTAGCTGCCAGGGTGGGGTCCGACTGTCCTGTGACAAAGCAGTGGCCACTCTCCCGTGGGGAGGTTCAGGGCAGGGCCTTGGGAAGGGGGCCAGGGTGGGAAGGAGAGAAGGCAGCGGAGGGGCAGGTGGGGCGTGGGCGAGAGGAAGGCCCAGGGCTCTGACATCAGGCCAAAGGGCTCAGAACTCTCCGACGGCAACGCCTGCCTTTATGAGAGCAGACCGCCGCGGGGCCAGGTGGGAGCATCTCCTTCTTTCCTGCACTAGCGGGTGGAGTGCCTGTGCCTGGCGTCTCTGCGTCCCCAGTGCCTGGCACGTGTCGTCACTTACGTCATCCTTTCGTTCACTCAACAAGTATCTACGGAGCACCCACCATGTGCCGGGCACCGAGAGCCCAAGGGAGTGAGGACAGTGAGGACGGGGGTGATGACAGAGGGGAGGAAGGAGAGGAAGAGTCGGATGATGACAGAAAGGATGGAAATGATGACCATGACAACGGATGTGACGATGGTAACGACGGGGAGGAGGAGGCGATGAAGACAATTATGACGACGATGATGAAAAGGATGACGAGGAGGAGGGTGGTGATGAGGATGGTGCTAACAACTGTGATGACAATAATGACCGTGACAATGAAGATGGGGGGAGGAGGCAGATGAAGACAATTATGACAATAAAGAGATGGACAATGACAGTTATGACAAAGATGACGGCATGAGGATGACGGTGATGATGGTGATAAGGAAGAGGAGGAGGATGGTGGTGATGAGGACGATGTGGATTATAAAGACGACAATGATACAGTGATAGTGATGACAAGGATGACGCTGTGTGTTGGGCCTGTGCTAGGCGCTGGCAAGGCCGAGCGAGTGATGACGCGACAAGGGTGATGGTGGTGATGACGAAGACGACGATGAGGATGACGCGGGGAGGGTGCTCTGTGTCAGCCACTGCTGTGAAGGCTGTAGATCAGCGGCACCATCACAGAAGACACAGCAGCCACGAGGGTAGGTGAAGGATGTGGAAAAGACGGGCTCTCGGGGAAGCCTACCGTATTCTCTGTTCACATGTGAGGACCGGCAGCACGGAGACGCGATCACTTCCCCAGGGTCTCACGTGCCGAGCCCCCCACCCTGCCCCTGGTTGTAAATGAGGAGCCCAGCCCTGGGCTCAGCACTTGAGAAGGGGAGGGTACCCATCCCCTCACCCACCCCTGCGGAGAAGAGCCTGCCCAGACACCCCCACCCCGGCTGCAGGGAGCGTCTACACACAGAAGCCGAGCCACGGAGCCCTTTTAATTAAAGAGCCTGCCAGCTGTCTGTGGATGAGAGATGGCCCTTGGACTGCGAGAGCGGCCCTCTGTCTGTCTGGTGAGCGGCTCGGTGTCCCGGGGCTGCTTACTCAGGACTGGAGACTTGGCCTCGGCCAAGGGAGTCAGGCTAGAGGGGACCGCCCATCCTGCTGCGCACACGGCCATGCTCCCTGCCAGAGCGGCCCGGCCCCGCGGGCTTGCTTCCGTGACCGCCCCGGCGAGGTCTGCTCCGGGATGCACCGCACTTCTCGGAGACCCCAGGTGCTGGCCCTGGGAGAGGGGGCGTCCGAGGGATGGGTCTGGGAAGGGCACTAGGCTCGGGCCACAGGAAGAGCGCTGGCCTTGCTGAGACCCCGTTCCAACTCTGCCACATAGAACGAGATGGGTCCTGCTGCCTGGGGAGGCTGGGAGGGCTCAGTGGGGCAACTTGAACTCTGATCAAAGAGAGCCAGGTATATAGAAATCGCTGCATTATTGCTCAAAACAATACAAGGTCGCCATCCGTCACTGATCTTCCTTGGAACACCGCAGTGGACATGAAATGGCATCACAGACCCTCAGCAAAGGCAAGTGGAGACCTGACCCCCTTCCCATCCTTGGATGGGATGAGGATGAGATGGGGAGGATGAGAACACCACTCAGGTGTCCCCCAGCCCAGAGGTCTGCAAAACACAGCCATAGACCATCCTTTCCCCCAGTCAAAACCTGTCCCCAGAACACCATTCATCCAGGACAGTCTGCTGGAAGGACCAGGTAGGTACAGTAGTGGGACAGCTGTCTGGCCTCTCCCCCAAAGGGTGGAGGTGACCTTCGGGGAGCCCTCACTGGCTGGTCTAAAGGTGGACTAGCAGTGCTCACACAGGTCATGCGCCTGAGAGAGTCACTTAGCCTCACTGTGCCTCCATGTCCTCATTTGTCAAAGGGAAAGGAACCCCCACAATGCGCATTGATGCCCACAGCCCAGGCCCGGGCGCATGCAAGTCCCAGCGGTGGTCGTCGTCTCCTCTGGCCAATCCTGGGCCACCTCCACATGTGTCTTCCTTTTGCAAAACCCCACATCCTTCCTTCCGAGGCACCATCCACTCAGGTGTTCCCTAGCCCAGCGTTCCACAGAGCATGGTCACAGGCCATTCATGGGACTGGGGCGACGGTCAAAATGCAGATTCCAGGCCCTGCCCCTGACCCATGGAATCAGGACCCTGGGAGTAGACCCTGGAGTCTACACTGTAGAACCACCCAAACTGGGGTCCGAGAGCCGCCGCCCTGACCTGAGCCAGACTCTGGCTTTGGTGCCCATTTCTGAGCCTGCCGTGAGGTGGAAAGTTGGCTGGATCTCCGAGAGTGTGGGTGCGGTATGGATGGACGCTCATAGGGCTCCCAAAGGCAGACACCCACTGATGTAAGCTTCTGGGTACCAGTCCCACAGTGAGAAAGGCATGCCTGCCCAGAGCACTGCCCTTAATACCCTTCCCAAAAAAAAAAGCCAAGGGTGAGACATCACTGCGGTGGACGCTCTCCTCAATCTGTCAACACCAGTTTCCATCACACCCAGCATCAGACAGCACCAGCAAGGGGAGCGGGCCGGTATCTCCGAGGGGGACGCTCTGTGCCTGCAACCACTCTCGTAACTATGAGAGAGGACCCGGGTCCTGGCACCACCTCCTCTGCGTCTCAGCCGTGCGACCTTGGGCAAGTCACCTAACCTTGCAGAGATCAGACACTGAGATACAAAACAAGAGATGGAAAAATCCCCATTGATCTAATCCTCCTTCATTTATCTCCTAGACTTCCAGCCACTTCACTTTATTTTCTACTTTTGAGGTTTTTCCATTTTGCAAGTTGCTAATTGTAGGAATAATACTTGCCTAGAGAAGAGCACCAGAAGTTTAAAGACAAAATCTACAGAAGCAGGAAAGAATTACCCACAGTGCCACCACTCAAGAGGAGCCCTGTGAACATCTTGTTATATTTCCTCCAACCTTTTCCTAAATACATCTTCCATGGCTGAGAGCAAATCATACATAAGCAATTATGTAGCCTTCTTTTTTCTACTTATAAGAAAGTGCCGTGCCACTATACCGCCAATAGAAATTCTTCATAAACATTTTTAATACTTCATAAACTTCAAGTAGATGAGCCATAATTTCTTTACTTAAATAGGCTAACTAGGAAATCCATTGATCTCCAGTTTGTCTCTGTTGCTAATAACCATTTGTGTTTTAGCCAAAAGCACACTGCTTCTGGCCCTTGGTATTTTATTTGTATCACATAGAAAGACCAGAAACCAGTGAGATGCCTGAACTTGGGCTGAGCACTGCAAGAGATTCAACAATGAAGATCCCTCATTCTCCCCCCTACCTCTGAGGACAACACCTAGTGAGAACCTTCTTCCCAGGCATGCCCATCTTCTAGGGAGGAGAACCCCTCCCCCTGGATGGGAGGACCCCATTTTCCTGGATGCAGACACATGCTTAGAGAGGTCAAGCGATTTGCCCCAGGTCACACAGCTAGTATGATACCAAAGTCCCAGATAGTCTCATGCTAATGGTCACAGTCAGGACTAGAGTCATCCCGGCTGAGATGAACGGGGCTGGCCCTGTGGCCCAGGTCAATTCCTGAGCCTCTCACCTGTCCAGATCTAGAGTCTCTTTCTCCCCTGTTCCCCTTGGCCCTTTCCTTTTAGCAGAGGTGGATCCCACCTACTACCAATGAACCCAACCCTTAATGTGCTTTCTGAGGTCACAGAACTTCACTGATGGACAGCCAACTTCCAGAATGGCAGAGTAAGGATTTCCAAAAATCTACTCCTCCAGAGAATGACAGCACTGGGGAAACTGTCAACGTTTTCAAATTCTGGAAATTAACTAAAGGCTTTCAATAATCCAAGATGCTTATTCAAGAAAAATGACTAAATTGTAGTAAAAAAGGAAGGCCTTATGGCATTTTGACTTTTCCTGGTCCCATCTCCCTGTCCCCAGCTCCACGGCAGACTTGAAAACCAACAGCAGACCACTCGTGACAGCTGTGAAAACAGCATCCCAACATCCAGAGGGGAGAGGAGGGTTCGAGCTCCTCAGAAAATCCCGTACCCAGAGAATTACCACTATGCGACCTGTCTCACAGCTTCCTGAAAGTTCCACTTGCACAACTAGTCTTTATTTGACCTGACTTAGCGCCTGCTCAGTGAGAAAGCATATCCCCAGGGCATTTGCTGAAAATAATCAGAGGCAATTTTTTAACAGTGCAGCTACCTGAAGTGGCATTACTAGTTGGAACTATTAGATTGGTGCAAAAGTAATTGCAGTTTTGCACTGTTGAACTTTGCCATTTGATATTGGAATACATTCTTAAATGTGGTTATGTTATACATCACTTTAATGAACATTTCTTGCTATAAGCTAATGACATTACTTTCTGCTTATTTTATATTTATTTTGGACCAGGGAAATGATGCTAGACAAAAAGTAAATTCGAGTGATTTTCTTACTCAAGTTCAAATGGGTCGTAAAGCAGCAAAGACAACTCACAAAATCAGTAACACTTTTGGCCCAGGACCTGCTGATGAACGTACAGTGCAGTGGTGATTCAAGACGTTTTGCAAAGGAGATGAGAGCCGTGAGGATGAGGAGTGCAGTGGCCAACCATCAGAGGCTGACAACGACCAGCTGAGAGGGTTATCGAAGCTGATTCTCTTAAAACCACTCAAGAAATTGCCAAATAACTCAGTGAAAATCATTCTATGGTCATTCAGCATTTGAAGCAAATTGGAAAGGTAAAAAAGCTTGATAAGTAGATGTCTCATGGAGCTGACAGAAAATTTTAAAAAATCATCATCTTGAAGTATTGTCTTGTTTTATTCGACACAGCAACAACAAACCATTTCTTGATCGGATTGTGACATGCCACTAAAAGTGGATTTTATACAATGACTGGTGATGACCAACTCAGTGGCTGTCCTGAGAAGCAGCTCCAAAGCACTTCCCAAAGCCAAACTTGCACCAAAAAAAGGTCAGGGTTGCTGGTGGTCTGCTGCGCTGATCCACTACAGCTTTACAAATCCCAGCAAAACCATCACGTCTGAGAAGTGTGCTCAGCAAATTGGTGAGAGGCACTGAAAACTGCAATGCCTGAAGCCAGCATTGATCAACAGAATGGGTCCAATTCTGCATGACAACACCCGACCGCGTCTCACACAACCGCTTCAGAAGTTGAACAAATTGGGCTGTTAAGTTTTGCCTCATTTACTATATTCACCTGACCTCTCGCCAACACAATTTTTTGCAGGGAAAATCCTTCCGCAACCAACAGGAGGCAGAAAGTGCTTTCCAAGAGTTTGTCAAATCCCAAAGCATGGATTTTTATGCAATAGGAATAAATAAACTTATTTCTCATTGGCAAAAATGTGTTGACTGTAATAGTTCCAATTTTTTTTATAGTTCCTATTTTGATTAATAAAGATATGTTTGAGCCTAGCTATAATGACTTAAAATTCAGTCTGAAACTGCAATTATGCTTGCACCAACCTAACAACAAGAGGCTGACCAAAAACTTAAAAAGGAAAAACTGGGGAATGGAAGACTTTGACCCCTGTGAATCTAGAAGGTCACATGCATATACAGGATTGTGCGCATTTCATTACAGGGAACACTTTATACAGCCCTAAACTCCCACTTCGAGATGAACATGAGGCTCTAACCAAGCAGGAATAAAGGCTAAGATGGAGGTGTAAACTGCCTACCAAGGCAATGTGTACCCCAACCCCTATACAAATTCCTCGGCAGAGACTTTCATTGGCTCAAGGCATTTAAGGAAATCTCTGTCCAACAACTAGCTGACAACTAAGCTAAGCCAACAGAGATTTCTTGGCCACATGTGACAAAGGATTACCGAATCTACAGAATTCATCCAGGACAGTTGCTAAGACAGCAAACAGCAGCATCATTGGCAACAAAATGTAACAACAACAACAAAAGCAACAACATTAAATCCTGGAGGGTAAGGAGCAATTTGATTTCCAGAGTTTTCATACTGTATCATTTAAACATCTAGCTTTCAATGGGCTTCCCTAGTGGCTCAGCTGGTAAAGAATCTGCCTGCAATGCGGGAGACCTGGGCTCAATCCCTGGCTTGGGAAGATGCTCTGGAGAAGGGAATAGCTACCCACTCCAGTGTCCTTACCTGGAGAATTCCATGGACTGTATAGTCCATGGGATCACAAAGAGTTGGACATGACTGAGCGAATTCCACTTTTCAAGAGAAAATTCTAAGATACACAAAGACACTGGACAGTAAGGCCCATACATGGGGGAGAAAAGGTGGAGGAGAGAGCCAACAGACACTGTCTGTGAGAAAGCCAGAGATCAGTAGAGACGCTAAATCAAGTGTTACAAATATGTTCAAAGACTGAAAGGAACCATGTCTAAGAAACAAAGGAAAGCGTGAAAGAGTCTCACTAAAGAGTAAAGAGACAGAAATTGTTCTTTAATAAAAACTCTAGGATTGAAAAGTACAATAACTTTAATGAACAATCCACCAGAGGGCTCAACATCAAATATGAACTGACAGAAGAAAAAAAAGTGAACCCAAAGACAGGTTAATTGAGATTATCAAGTCTGAGGGACAGAAAAAATATGGAGAAAAAGATGAATAGAGTCTTCAGCGACCCGTGAGACTATAATAAAAGATCTACCATTTATTCCCTTACAGTCCTGGAAGAGAAAGAGAAAATAAAAGGGCCGAAAGGACATACGAAGAAATAATGACCCAAATCTTCCAAAATCTGATGAAAACGTTAATCAGCACATCAAAGAAGACTAACAAATAGGATAAACTCAGAGATCCACACCTAGACGGTAATAGTTAAGCTACCGAGTCATAAACAAGGATAGACTGTTGAAATAAGAAAGAGAAGAATGACCCAATGTGTACAGGGATTCCTCATTAAGATTACAGCTGACCTCTCATCTGACACCACAGAGGCCAGAAGGCACTGGGATGACATGTTCAAAGCGTTGAAAGAAAAAGACCATTAACCAAAAGTTCTATATCCAGCAAAACTACCCTCCAATAACAGAGGAGAAATTTAGCCATTCCCAGATAAACAAAAATTCAAAAAATTCACTGCTGGTAGTCCAACCCTATGAGAAATATTAAAAGAAGCCCTTCAGGCTTAATGAAAGGACATTTGACAGTAATTCAAATCCATACAAAGAAATAAAGAATGCCACTTAAGATAACAACACAGGTAAATATATAAGGATATATATGTAACCCTTTTCTTCTCCTATCTGGTTTAAGATGACTGAAAAAAAAGCAATAATAATAAAACAGTGCTGAAGGGCTTATAATATGTAAAGATGCATTTTCCCCCCTTTGGCTGCACCACACAGCTTTCAGGATTGCAGTTCCCCAACCAGAGGTTAAACCTACATTCTCGGCAGTGAAAACCTGGAGTCCTAACCACTGGATCACCAGGAAATTCCCAAAGGTGTAATTTTTTTTTTATAATAATAATACCAAGGAAGAGAGAAGAAATGGAGCTATAATGGAGCAGCTTTTACACACCATTGAAATTAAGTCAGGGGACTTCCCTGGTGGTCCAATGGTTAAGAACCTGCCTTCCAATGCAAAGGACATGGGTTCAATCCCTGGTGAGGGGACTAAGATCCCACATACTGCATGGCAAATTAGCCCACATGCCACAACTACTGAGCCTGTGCACTCTCTGGAGCACGTGCTGCAACTAGAGAAGCTTGTGTGCTACAAGATCTGATGTAGCCAACTTAATTAATTAATATTTCGAAAAAGGAAACTAAGTGGGCATCAATCCAAACTAGACTTTTTAAGGTTAAGATGTGAATTATAACCCCCAGGGGAACTTAAGAAAATAAAAAATATATATACAGTAAAAGAAACAACAAGGAAATCAAAATTATATACTAGAGAATATTTAAATGCAATACTGCAGGAATCAAGGCACAGAAAAGAACACATACAGAAAGCAAAGAGCAAAATGACAGACTTGAAGCCTACATTATCAGTGACTACATTAAATGTAAATTTACTGCACAGCACAATTAACAGACAGAAACTGGCAGAATGGACAAAGAACAAAAACAGGATCCAACTACAGGCTGTCTATGAAAGATACACTTTAGAGTCAAGGACACAAACAGGTTTAAAGCCAAAGGATGGAAAATACAGACTATGCAAACTTGCCAAAAGAGCTGGAGTTGCCAGATCTGAAGGAGACACGTGCACCCCAATGTTCATCGCAGCACTGTTTATAATAGCCAGGACATGGAAGCAACCTAGATGCCCATCAGCAGACAAATGGATAAGGAAGCTGTGGTACATATACACCATGGAATATTACTCAGCCATTAAAAAGAATTCATTTGAATCAGTTCTAATGAGATGGATGAAACTGGAGCCCATTATACAGAGTGAAGTAAGCCAGGAAGATAAAGACCAATACAGTATACTAACGCATATATATGGAATTTAGAAAGATGGTAATGATAACCCTATATGCAAAATAGAAAAAGAGACACAGATGTACAGAACAGACTTTTGGACTCTGTGGGAGAAGGCGAGGGTGGGATGTTTCGAGAGAACAGCATCGAAACATGTGTATTACCTAGGGTGAAACAGATCACCAGCCCAGGCTGGATGTATGAGACAAGTGCTCGGGGCTGGTGCACTGGGATGACCCAGAGGGATCGAGTGGAGAGGGAGGTGGGAGGGGGGATCGGGATGGGGAATACTTGTAAATCCATGGCTGATTCATGTCAATGTATGACAAAAACCACTACAATACTGTAAAGTAATTAGCCTCCAACTAATAAAAATAAATGAAAAAAAAAAGAGCTGGAGTTGCCATACTGCTATCAGATAAAACAAACTTCAAGACAAACATTTTTAATAGAGACAAAGAAGTACATTTTATAAGGATAAAAGTTTCAGTCTTACAGGAAGGCATCACAATTACAAACATATACTACCTAATAACAGAGCCCCAAACTGCAGGGAACAGAACTTCACGGATGTAAGGACTGGTTCAATATTTGCCCCAGCCACTGCCTTCAACCACACGCTGTCTGCCCCATTGTCCCTTCATAAGAACTGGGGGAAATTCCAGTCCCTTTCAGTTATTCAAACCTCAGGAAAGTCTAAAGCGTCATCTCAAATTCAATTTAAATCTTGTCTCCTCCTTTACTTGCAGTGGAAAGGGAGCTGGGATCCTGAGGGGGAAGGGGAGAAATGGAAGGGGCCCACAGTCTGGCCAAGATAACTGCTCCGACCCCTTCATGGGACAGTCTTGTGCGAATGACAGAGTAGACACAGCAGGGTGGGGGGGACTGAACTCCTTCTGATGTATTCTGGGCACTTGCTGCCAAGTTAACATCACCCAGATATCAAAGCTGCAGCATTCACATGGAGCTCTGGTTTACAGGGGCATTCTATATGTGCTGCTAATTAACGTAAGTGGGAGGGGCGTGGAGAGGAGGGAATTTCAGCTTTGAGGTCTATCTAGTAGCTAGCTATTCCACCTTGGGCAAATTACTGCACCTCTCTGAGCTCCACTTTTCTCATGAAATATTAGCTACCAACATTCACTGAGCACTTTATACCAAGTGATGCTGAGTGGATAAGCCCACTAACCCTCACCATAATTTCCCAGCAGGTCCCAGCATTTGCAGAAGCAGAAATGGAGCACAGGGAAGGTGAAGGACCTTACCAGGGGCCAGGCCACCAGCAGGATTTGACCCCAGGTGGTGTGACCACAGACATCTGCTCATTTGCCGTGCCTGGCATATAGTAGGTGACCAACACATGCTAGCTACTCTCCCTTCTCTGTCCAAAAGTGCCAACACACCCTGAGGCCACAGGGCGAATAACACTTGCCCTGTGCCAGCAACTGGGAAGGAATGAAAACCAAGCTGTTAATACAAAGCAGGTGGCACTGAGAAGGCCTGTGGCTCCACCTCACAACTCTGAGGATGTGGACTTTGAGCCTGGCCATGTGGTTCACTGTAGCCACATGGGGTTCATAGGACATGGGGGCTTCCTAGGTGGCTCAGTGGTAAATGAACTGCCTGCCAATGCTGGAGATGTAGGAGACGCCAGTTCGATCCCTAGGTTGGAAAGATCCCCTGGAGGAAGAAAGGGCAACCCACTCCAGTATTCTGGCCTGGAGAATCCCATGGACAGAGGAGCCTGGTAGGCTCTAGTCCACGGGGTCACAAAGAGCCAGACAAACAAACAGCACGTGCAATGCCCGAAAGGCTAGAAAAGTGTTTCCCTCCAGGACTGGCCTCTCTGTCTGTCTCAGAAGCCCAGCCCCCATGTGTGTGGCAAGACGCCAGCACATCGAACAGCTCCCCCAAGTCAACCAGAACCCAGCTTGCTGGCTCCGCACAAGCAAGCCCTGGCCAGACCTTGTGAGACCGCCCAGCTGGCCCTCGGACGTTCTCTCTAAGGCCAGTGTCCACAACCACAAGGTGAGGCAAGGATCCCGGCTCTGCCCCATCCATCACAGAGACGCCATCGGGGGAGGGCCTGCCTGTCCAGGGCTGAGTGTCAGCCCTCGCCTGGTCCCCACACTAGCCTCTAGCAGGTCCTGCAGCCTCTGAGCCCGCTCATCACACCTCCAAACTACCCCGAGTCCAGCCTCCTTCTGCTTTGCCGGGTAAGGTGTGCCTCCCAGGGCCTCTTGTGCTCGGCAGGCTTCCAAGCCCCAGAAGAGCAGGAAGACCAGCCTCGGCTAACACTGCGGACAGGGCCCCGGGCGCCGTGCTCGGCTCCACGCAGCACAGAGAGGCTGTGTGGAGCTTAAAGGGAACAGCGCCCGTGGCCTTCGCGTCCACAAAGCCTCTGCTTGAGCCCATCGGCAGTCCAGCTGGTGACTTGAACCCTAGTCTGTCCGTCACCTGATGCATGCCCTTACATGCCTTTCCCCCTTTGCTCTCCCCAGAGTCCCTGCCAAGCTCCTACAATGCTGCCCACATTCCACTCCCCAAACCAGCCACATTGGTGACCTCCGGTGGGGTGATGGATAGGATGGTACCACAACCTGGGATCCCTCACACCTCTTTCTCCCAGACAGCAGTCTGGGCTCATCTGTGGGCCCCTTCTGGACTGGGTTGGGGTCCTCCCCCAACTCTTGCAGCCCTGTGCTGGCCAGGGTCTGCCAGAGAACTGTTATTTCTTCAATGCTGATCATCCTGGTCACAGACCTGCACCCAGAGCCACCCGGGGTTCACGAGGGCCTCCTAAAACTACGAGTCCATCTGTCCTCAGGGCAGGGATCCTGAACCCTGGTGGCCTGTGGATAGAATTCAAAATCTGGATGGGAAGAAAATACACCACCTTCATAGTCAGCCCCCTCTGGCTGCAAGGTGGCGATTCCTATACACTTGGGAACGGCAAGCCAAAGAGGGGTCCGTCGCAGCCGCTGCTATGACTTCAGCAGAAACGGGACATGTTTCCCTGCCACATGTGCCACTGGGGCATTCGGAGACCTCATGGACACTCATCTTCACTGGGGGCTTGTCATAGTCACTGGACCCACCATCATCCCTGTTACTGAATGTATTGGTCAGAATGCGTACTTATTGGTGGATCAGCCACCTTTAAAAATGACTTTTATACCTGTGTTTCAGGTTCCTAGTTTCTAGAAGGGACTAAGGGAGATGATCGGGGCCTCACCCAGCCCAGGGCCTGACGCCAAGCAGGGGCTGTGTCTCTCCTGGTGGCTTAGGGCACCCTGTGACCTGCACCTTTGGGGGTGGCAGTGGAGGCCTGGAACACCCTGCAGCTGCACCCCAGCTCCACCCTGGGGCCCAGGACACTCAGGGCACTTCCCCCTCCAACTCCCGCCTCCTCAAACCTCCTGGCTCTCCCCAGCGTGCTGCAGAAAGGCCACCCCTCAGTGTGCTGTGATCTGCAGGGACCACGCGGCCTGCAGCAGATGACCCGAGGGGTGCTGGGCCTGCTCCTGGCATCCTCAGTCTTCCTCAGCCCTCAGGATGTGAGCCTCCTGAGCTTTCTTCTCCTGGAGGTGGAGTGGCAATGTGATGGTCACCCCAAACAACAGTGTCTGCACCCACTCTGACCCACGCCCACCTCTCCAGCCCGCCCCTGCTGCATGCGTGCATGCTAAGTCGCTTGAGTCGTGTCCAACTCTTCGCCATTCCATGGATTTTAGCCCACCAGGCTCCTCTGTCCATGGGATTCTCCAGGCAAGAATACTGGAGTGGGTCACCAGGCCCTCCTCCAGGGGATCTTCCTGACCCAGGGATCGAACCCACGTCTCTTATGTCTCCTGCATTGGCAGGTGGGTTCTTTACCACTAGCACCACCTGGGAAGCCTGGATGCATGCCCAGTTTCTAACACACGTTACCCCTTCATCCGTGAGTAGGCCCAGCCCCTTCTCACCAGCAGCCTGGTCTCTTGCAGGATAAGCTGATCCTGGCAGCCCATCCATCGCAACTTTCCTGACCCTGCTTCTGCCCAGTGCCCCCCTTCTGCCCTTGGGCAGAGCCATGATCCCCTTGGTTACATGCTTCCCTGGCCCTGGCTGGCCCACACCTGACCGGGAGCTCCCTGAAGGCAAGGCCAGAGCTGCAGGAGATGAGAAGAACTCTGGAAGTGCCGGGTGGAGGAGCTGTCCCACTGGTAGGGATCACCCCATGCAATGAACAGGCCTACGCTCAGGCTCTGTCAGACAGATGTCCACTCCAGAGGCCGGCCATAGCCCAGTGAGGTAGTGAGCTCCCCACGGTTGGCAGTATACAAGCTAGGGCTGGATGACCACTCACCCAAGGTGGTCCCAAATAGATTCCTGCATCAGGGAAGGTACTTTGGAGTGTCCTTACTCCAGCTAGGGTGCTCCTAAACCCCCAAGTGACCTCTATGGCTTAGGGGCAGCCTTTTCCCTAAAACTGAAATCAACTAAATTCTATCCCTCACCAAGAGCAAATTTAGCGGCTCCTTCCCAGAGGTCCTTGAACAAAGGAGATCCTACCCCCACTGGAAAAATTGGGAGCAGCACCAAAACAATTCAATTAATTGAAAAAGAACTCTAATTCACTCGTTTGTTGTAATCAAAACCAATCAACAATTTCCGTAAGCTTAAAAGCAGATTTTTTTTTTAAAGTCTGAGTTGTTTTGTTTTTTTTTTTTAAAGTGAGCCTCCTGCAGAATGCCATGGGTCTGAACTAGCCCCCAGTCTTGTCAAGTGACAGGTGATTCTGCCAGTCAACATGCCCTCTCTGGGCTCCAGCTGGGACCCTCCCCTTCTGGCTTAGCCTGATGGCCCAAAGGCTCGGAGCACACACAGTTCTCAACAGGTCACCCCCAGAGGGGACCCCGGGAGAGGCTCCTTCCTCTTGGCAGAACCCATCTGCTCAGAGGACTTACGGGAGCGGCAGTGGAGCCGGCCCCACTCAGAGGAGGTGGAAGCCCCAGGCTGGATCCCACACCCTAGAGACACGGTGAGGATGGGAGACGGCCTGGGTGGGGAGAGCAGAGAAAATTCCAGAACCCAGGCCCAGGAGGCCGAGGGCTGGTTTCTGACTTTGCTGGGTGACGGTGATGCCCAGTCCTGCTCACCAATGGCTTCCCTGCCGTGAAGTGACCAAGCAGGTCCTGCCTCCTTCCCCCCCCCACGCCCACTCCCCAGAGGAGAGCACTGAGCCCTGCAACAGCTCCCCGTTCGGGCAGAGGGCTTGCTGGCTGACTCTGGCCCGGCCTGAGTGTTTAATCCACTCTGGATCCTGGGATCCTCTCTGTCCTGCAGGAGAGCAGGTCTGGGGGCAGGTGGCTGATGAACATGACTTGGTCGGAAAGGGGACAACTGCCATCCTCCCCCTGCTCAGATACCCCCGGGACCCTCCAGACCCTCCAACAAGGCCCAGACCCCTGGGCTGACAGTCAAGACCTTCCCCCACCTGCCCCAAACTCAGCTGGGCCCCCCAAGAGCCCCCCACACCCTCGGCCGTATCCCTCTGCCTCTCACCCTTGCAGCAGGCTTGCCAAGGTCACAGGCGCCCTTATCCATCAGGTAGACAATCTAACACCTCCTCACCCCATCCCATCACAGTCCCACAAAGCAGGGACTCACTGCCAGCACCGGGCTCAGCAGACAGTTCAGAATCCATGAAACCAGCCAAACCGGATCATGTCCACCTCTGCATCTCCAAGCTGTTTCCATTCCACAGAGCCCCCTCCTACAGGAAGTCCTCCTGATAGTCCAACAGGGAGTATTTGAGAGGGGGTCGGGGAGACCATCCACTGTATGCAGGCATCATGGGAGCCCAGAGAGCTCCCAGTGGACAAGTCAGGCTGATCAGGCAAGAACCAGGGCCCCCCACTCTGGAAGCCAGGTTCAAGGTCCACCCTGGTCACCTGGGCTGTGGGAGATCATCAGGAGGGGACCCTGGGAGCCGGAGGGTGTTCCTCACCGGGACTGGGGCCCAGAGACAGTGCCCTGGAGGAGAGGACTTCACACCTGTCCCGCTTCAGGACTCAGCTGCAGCTGGACAAATCCCGGGGGTAAGGGGCAGAGAAGAGGGAGGCACAGGGTCCCAGACAGATGCACTGTCTGAGCCAAAGCCTAGGTAAGACTAAGAGGGTGATTCTTAGAAAGGCCCTCGAGAGGGCGGGGAGTGGGGCTGGAGACCACGCCCCAGGCCCCGTGATGGGTGCATCTTTTCTGAGCTAGAGGCTCAGCGGGCAGATGACTGGAGGGGAGGGCTCCTGTGGGGAAGGGGGCTCCAGGGACTGAGAGGGCCCGGCAGGGAGGAGGGACACTGCCAGGCTCCTCTGTCCACAGAAACCTCCAGGCCAGAGTACCGCAGTGGGAAGCCATTCCCTTCTCCAGGGGATCCTCCCAACCCAGGCACTGAACCCGGGTCTCCTGCATTGGCAAGTGGACTCTTTACTGTCTGAACTACCAGGTAAGCCCAAGAGGAACAGAAGGGCTCTCAGAATTTTAAGGGCGAACCCAGGGGTCACCAGTAACCAGCCCCAATAACAAGTATAACAGTGAAAAGTGGGGAGGGGCAGAGGGTGGGGAGGAGGGGAGGGGGGGAGGGGGGAGGGGGAGGGGAGGGAGGAGGAGGGGAGGCGGGAGCAGGGAGGAGGGGAAGGGGCGGCCCTCCACAGGCAGTCAGCCTCACTGGAGCTCTCCCCTGGACAGGCCCGCAGGCCCCCTGCCCTGGCTCCAGGCCAGCCACACTGCCAGCAGCCCTCTCCACCCACTCTGCCTGGAATTATGCCCACATGCCCCACCTGCTACCCAGAGCCTCTCCCATCCTCAGGCCCTGGTTCACCTGCCACTCCTCCAGGGGGGCCCCCGTGGTCCCCGGAGCATCCTCTCCAACCTCCCAGCACTTCCTCACCCCCAGGGCTGGGGAAGGTCTCTTGCCACACTGCTGTGGACTCCAGACTTCCAGGCCCTGGGGTGCTCTCAGCATCAACCCAGGGCCCCCGATGGTGGTGGCTGTGGTCCCCACCCCTCTGGTGGCATCCGCGCATGCCCAGGAGCAGGCAGCTGTTGCTGAAGCTACGATAATCCCGGCTTTAACAGTCTCATCATCAGACAGGGCCAGGCCTGCTCTGCGGATGAGGGGTTTGTGGACCAACGGGTGTAGGTCCTACCATCATCCTTATCACCCCGTCCGACCAACGAGGGGCAGAGGGAGGAACGGACTGGCATCCCCCACTTGCAGGTGGCAGAGGCAACAGTCAGACCCAGACAGGCTGAGCCCGGCGCGGCCAGGAACGCGTGACGTGGTGGCCAGTGTGCGCGGTCAGCCGGGTCTCAGCGCGGGCTCTCCTGCCAGCTCGCTTCCTCTCTCTCTCTATCCCATTATTTGATTCCCCTCTATTCTAGTTTGCTTTTTAATATTCTGGCTGTGACCCACTAACTTGATTTCACAACCCACTAATGGATCACTGCCCACGGTTCGTACAGTCTTCCTGGGCAGGACTATGCGGGCCCAGGAGGGTGGGGTGGGTGCAGGGGGCATGGCCAGAGTGCTCAGGCAGGCCCCCAGGCTCAGGGGCGCCCACTCGGCCCTGGGCATCACTGCCCCCGACTCAGAGCCATGGCTCGGGAGGCCTGCTTGGCAGCCCTGGGGAGCACGGTGGGGGGGTCTTCTGCCCGGCCCACCCAGGTCCACACCAGGCAGGAAGAGACTGCAGAAACAGAAAGCTAGCATCAGACTAAGACATGGAGCTGTTCCCCGCCCCACCCCACCCAGGGGCCTTCTTGGCATCTCAGAGTTAAGAGTGTGGACAGCGAACCACGGGGCTTCCCAGGTAGCTCTAGTGGTAAAAGAACCCACCCGCCAATGCAGGCAACACAGGAGATGAGGGTCCGATCCCTGGGTCAGGAAGATCCCCTGGAGGAGGACATGGCAACCCACTCCAGTGTTCTAGCCTGGGAAGTCCCACGGAGAGAGGAGCCGGGCAGACTACAGTCCACGGGGTCACAGAGGGTCGGACATGACTGAGTGACTCAGCTGGCGTGCACGCACACATTAGGACCGTGGGCCGTGGCCCCCCCAAGCAGGGTCTCTCCCGAGGGCTCCAAAGGGTCTCAAGGAAGCATTCCCGGGTGCCCCTGGGCCCTGAGCACCAAGGCTGGGTGGGAGATGCATGCTGTGTGGCTTTAAGCGCCTCACTCACCCTCTCTGGGCTCCAGTGGACCCGCCTATAGAAGAGGTCAGGATTCTTTCACCCTCCAGAGACTGGGGCTGGCCCATGAGCCCAAGGTCTGTCCCACTCAAGGGTTTGGCTGCAGAGGGAAAAGGCCCCTCCCTCTGCCACCCAGGCCCACCTGCCCTCAGCACGGGACCAGGCTGGGCCTTCCGGGTCCTGGGAGCTCAGGAACCTGGCAACACCAGGCAGGAGAAGAGCTGGGAGGCTTCCTAGGCCTGGGCTTTCCCGTCTGCAAATCAAGGTCTGACCTGCCTCCCACCCAGGGTGCAGAAAGCGCTACTGGAGAAGGTGTTCGGAAAATCTTGGAACTGGGCTTGCCCAGGGCAGGTGCTCCAGAGAAGCCAGCCCCTCTGCCCTCCTGCCTATCCTCTGGCACTGGGGACCCGCCACCACCAGCCTGGCCCATGTCTGTCTTGGGGACAGCTTCAGCCAGACATCCCCCGTGTCACCTGGAGCCAATTAACCATCGACATGGAGCCTTTGAAGCCCCGAGAGGTGTATGGGGGGATCATCATTGTTGCAGGGGCCTTCCACTCCCCCACTGCTCCCCAACCTCCACCCTGGCTACAGAGAGGGGAGTCTCCTGCATCTCAGACCCACATGCTGCTCTGCCCCTGCTGAAGACCCCCAACACTGCTCAGCACCCCACTGCCTTAGCCTCGCACCCCGAGTCCTCCCAGTTCTCACCCAGCTGCCCCTCCTGGCGTGGTCAGAGCCCCCAGGAAAAACCTGCCCCTTCCCCACTGCCCATCCTCCAACACCTGCACCCAGGGGTCCTGCCACTCCCCACGAGGATCCCTCCCCCATTTCTCAGCTGGGAACTGCACCCAGTGCTCAAGGCCTGGCGGGTGTCACCTCTCCAGGAAGCCCTGCCCGGGTCCGGCGAGCAGGAAGACCCCCGGGGCCAGCACCTGCAGGGAAAGGCCGTGAGTGGGGCATCTCTGCAGCCACTAGGAGGCAGCCCGCAGTCCACCAGCCCCACGCCAGCTCCGCAGGGGCAGCACTGGTTCCATTTGGAAGGACCAACACCACTCAAATATACATTTGGCCAAAGTCATCAGCTTCTGAGTCTCCTCCAGTATCCCATGGAGAAGATGGGTGAAGATGTGTGACTCGGACGGTGGCTTCGGAACTTCTGTTAATAACTAGTACAACAGGGACTCTGGGGACCAGGTCAGCATGGAAAGAGGTCTCCAGTGGCAGGCCACAGGGCTCTATCTTGAACTTGACCTCAGCAACATTGTTAATGACTCCCACGATGACCCAGAAGAGGCCTCTCACACACAGCAATGGGGACAGTCTGCTATAAAAGGATGGGTGCCCTCAAGGACAGTGCTCCGACTTTGAGTCAGGCAGTATCTTAGATGTGGGAATACAGGTATTCCGGGGACATCTGCTGACTGATGGGCTGAATAAAGGAACAGTATTTCGGATGGTGCGTGCTAAGCCGCTTCAGTTGTGTCCAGCAGTTTGTGGCCTCACGGACTGTAGCCCGCCAGGCTCCCCTGCCCATGGGATTCTCCAGGCAAGAGGACTGGAGTGGGGTGCCGTTTCTTTCTCCAGGGGCTCTTCCCAACCCAGGGATCAAACCCGCATCTCCTGTGGCTCCTGGATTGCAGGCGGATTCTTTAGCACGGAGCCACCAGGAAAAGCCATTGTGGATGTGGTAGTTCTGGCTACCTTTCCAGCATTTAAAAATCTTGACCCTAACAAGATAAAAATAAAAATCATGATAAATAAATAAACAAGAACTCCCAGAAATGGGCTCTAAGTTTATGGCACAAACACAGACTCGGTAACTAACAGGTAACCCTCAGCTGAACAAGGTGAACTGATGTGGCTGCCCCAAAAAGAGATCTCTGACATCTCTCACAGGGGACCCTGGCAGACTGTCCTACCGCTGGTCCGCAGGCCTAAGACATCCACAGGGCAGGTGTGCCGAGCACATACAGGGGAACCGGCCCCTCCACGCGCTGGGCCCGTAACCAGGCGCTCCCGCCCCTCTGGGCTGGCAGCGGCATTCTCTTAGGTCTGAGGTTCATAGGCACGAGCAGGGGGCTGGGGCTGTGCTCCCGGAAGCGTGGGCTTTCCAGGGGACATGGACACAGTGGGGCGGGCTCAGGAGCAAAGTCTGAAGGGGGGTCCCGGCCTCCCCAAACCCGTAGGCCCCTGAGAAGTTGCTGGGAGGTGTGGGGAAAGAGCTCACCTGTGTCCTCACCTTCATTCACCCACTCAGCAAATGTTTACTTAACCATCAGGCACAGCTGTAGACACGTGGATTCTTTTGTGGGCAGAGGAAGGGAGGGAGGCTGGAATAGGAAACAGCAACCCACTCCCGCACTCTCGGCTGGAAAATTCAATGGGCAGAGGAGCCTGGTGGGCTACAGTCCATGGGGTCCCAAGAGACGGACACGACTGAGCACAAGCGTGCGCACACACACACACGCACACACAAACACTCGAGGGAGGCAGGCAGACAGTGATTACCCCAACACAATAAATAAGTAAATTACACAACTGGAGAGAGGGTGGTAAGGGCACATGTCACGGTCTTCTGCCCGACCCCATGGCTATGGGACAGCCGTGCAAAGGCCCTGAGGCACAGGCTTGCTGGCCTGCTGAAGGACAGTGGAGGGGCCGGGGCGGCCGGGGGGTCGCCAGAGGTAGGGAGGAGGCAAAGAGGGGGGCACGGCTGTGGACCATTGTAAGAGCTGTGGTTTTTCCTCTGAGAGAATCAGGGCGGTCTAGAAGGCTCTGGACCCCAAAGTGCTCCGCCCTGACTTCTGCTCTAAAAGGAACCCGCACATCTCCAAGTCCCACCTCTGCTCCCCGCTCAAGAGGCTACTGCAGAATATAAGATGGGGCGGCCACTGTATAAAACAGTTTGACAGTTCCTCCAAAGGCTAAACCCAGAACGACTGCACCATCCAGCAATTCCACTCCTAAGTACACGCCCTGGAGAACTGACAACAAACTCGGACACGTCCACGTTCACAGCAACACGATCCGCAACGGCCAAAAGGTGGAGACAAGCCAAGTGACCACCCACACGTGAATGTCTGTCCCCACAGCGGCACGCCCCTGATCTGTGGACACACAGGCGACAGCGTGGACGGACCTCGAGGGCATTCTGCTGGGAGAAAGGAGCCAGACAGAAAAGGCCACACGTGATGAAATCCCACGAAACAGCTGAAGAGGCAGGTCCATAGGAGCAGAGAGCAGCAACAGTCGCACCTCAGAGATATTCCGAGCGAGGTCTCAGACCACCACGACGAATGAAATGTGGCAATGAATGTGAACTTTTTGGTTTCCCAGTGCACGTAAGAGCTATGTTGATATTATACTGCAGTCTATTAAGCATGTGATAGCAGTATGTCTAAGAAAATGGACGTATCAATTTTAAAATGCTTTGTTGCAAAAAAAGTACCCCAACAATTATTAATATGATAGAAAGGCAGAAGATCCCTGATCCCTGTAACAAATGTAAGAATAAAGAAAAAGGCTGAAATACTGTGAGGATTACTGAAACGTGACAGAGACACACAAAGTGAGCCAGTGCTGTCAGAAAAAAAATAGTGTCAACAGATGTGCTTGACGCACGGTTGCCACAAACCTTCAATTTGCAAAGAACAGTATCTGCAAAGCGCAGTAAAACAAGTTATGCCTGTTTCAGGGCTAGAGGGACTGGGGAACAGTGAGTTAGTGTTTAATGGGTATGGGGTGTCCTTTCAGGAGGATGAAAATGTTTTGGAAGCAGACAGAGGTGATGGTTCCACAATGCTGAATGTAGAAAATGCCACTGAATTGTATGCTTTACAATGATTGATTTTTGTGACAAGTACTATGCCTCAGCTGGAAGGAGGGGGCTCTCGCACACAACCCCAACTCAGGGTGGTAGCAGCTGCAGTGTTGACCCCCAGGTGGGGCTCCTGCCTCCTACACTGCCCCTCACTGAGGGGCCAGTCACTAGCTCAGCACACAAATCCGGGAACTCGCTGCCGCCTTCTAGCGACCATAAACACCCACTGGCACCAGCCACCCAGGACAGCTGTGTCCCAACCCAGAGCCTGGTTTAACCAACGAGAAGCACCTGCAGACAGGTGGGGACACAGCGCCTGCCCGCAGGGCGCTACAGGTGGGTGGGACAGACAGAGGCCCACCGGCCACCCTGCTGCCAGCAACTGCATCCCGGGGACCAAGCTGGGGGCCACTGTTGCCCCCTTCTTCCCGATTGCAATCTCCAACTCACATGTCCCCCCACGGCAGATGCATGCAGGCATGTTCAGTCACTCAGTCATGTCTGACTCTTTGAGACTCCATGGACCATAGCCTGCCAGGCTCCTCTGCCCACAGAATCTTCCAGGCAAGAATACTGGAGTAGGTGGCCATTTCCTCCTCCAGGGGATCATCCCAACCCAGGGATCAAACCCGCATCTCCTGTGTCTCCTGCACTGGCAAGCGGGTTCCTTATCACACAGCCACCTGGGAAGCCTCCCTGTGGCAGGCAGTCATCTGCTTATAAGGGGAAAGGAGCCACTGGAAGCCTAAGGAGTTACTGCCATGGACTCTCATAATTCACTCCTGTAAGACGTCCCCCAAATAATCGAAGAAAGCTGAGCTGCTCTCGGCCCTCTGAGAAGCATTCCCTCCTCCCGCGCACACACACCCTCAACTGCAGACGGGGCCGGGCTGCTTACTGGCACTGAAGATGGATGCGCTCCGGTTAAATGATCCTTTTTCACTCTAACTCAGCTGGTGGAAAATGACAGGATTTTCAAGCAGACGCGATCTGGAAAATTGGCCAGAGTGGCATGTCAGAAGCGTGTGTTTAATTATGCAAACGCTGGCGCCGGGGGCGAGGCAGGCCGGGTGATGAGCTCGCCCTTGGACGTGGGGTTGGCAGCCCGTGGACAGCGTGGGTGCGGGAAGCAGGCGGACCGAGCAAAAACAGAGGCACAGGGTGGGCCCAAGGCACCGCCCCCACGTGAGCCCCACACACGCCGCCCCCAGGCTCCTTGCGTGGACCCTGCACCCCACCTGGGCTAACGCCCCTCCCCACCCCCTCCCCCTGCACCGCCCCGCCCCAGGGCCTCTGATGGCTGCCCAGCACCTGTGAGTCAGCCGGGTCTGATTCCAGGGCTGTGCTGCCTGGCCTCCAAGCCCAGCCCTTCCACTTCTCAGCTGTGTGGCCCTGGGCTAATTACTTAACCTCTCTGCCTCAGTCATTCATTAAGAGAACACTGACTGAGCACCTGGCATGTTCTCAGGTCTGGGGACACAGCAGAGAACAGAGCGGCGCCGCTAGTGAGCAGTAAACAAAGTCTCCCCACCAGAACTGAGGATCTGCAGAAGCTGAGTAGAAACTCACTGTTCGCTGGGGGGAAAAGTAGTGTGGGGAAGCGTGTGGTCAGGGAAGGGCCTCTGTTCTACCTCCCGAAGGCAGTGAGAGGGCAAGCCAGGCAGGTACCCGAGAGGAGGGCACTCCGGGCAGAGAGAGCGGCACATGCAAAGGCCCTGGGGCAGGGACAGTCTGCTCAGGGAAGTTAAGATCCGAGGCCGTGGGAGGAGCTTGGCTCCGAACTCACCAGGGCTTCTCACTTCACTCAGAGCAAGCTCCAGAGTCCTGAATCTGAGTTTACTTTTCTGCCTATCAGCCTGGCTGCTTTGTGAAGCGCAGACTATTGAGGACAAAGTTGGGGCATCTCCTGTTAGCACAGGTAAAGCCTCAGCTCACTCATGTCATCTGCACACCAGGCCTATGGGTACCAGAAACTCCCTCGCCTAGCCCAGCCGCAGGTCTCACTGTGAACCCTGAAACAGCCCGGCACACACACTGGTTCATTCAGTTCTTATTATTACTGTTAACAGGGCCCCAGAGAGTCTGAGGGTGGGCGGCGGGGGCAGTGTTGACTTAGAACAGGGCGGAGCCAAGGTGCCCCATGCCCAGCCAGTGCCCTGCCCCTCCCCATCCCTCCTACTCCCTGAGGGAAGCGACCCCCAGGGGAGATGGGAATGAGGATGAACAGAGGACCATGTCCCCTCCCATCTCGGGTGCAGGCCATCTAGCCATGGCAAGGAGCGATGGGCTTTGCACCAGGTACAGATTGAACATTTGCAACCAGACCAGAATTTGTTGAGATTCTGGTTGCTGTGAATTGCAAAAATGAGAAGTCCTAGGAAATGCAATGGGCATATACCTGGGGAAAACTGTAATTCCAAAAGATACATTCACCCCAAAGTTCATTGCAGCCCTATTTACAACAGCCAGGACATGGAAGCAACCTACATGTCCATCAAGAGAGGAACGGATAAAGATGCACTATATACATACAATGGAATATGACTCAGCCATAAAAAGGAACGAAACTGTGCATTTGCAGACATGGACGGCCCTAAAGTCTGTTATACAGAGTGAAATAAGTCATAAGGAGATATAAAGAAATATCGTATATAACACATACACGTGAAGTCTAGAAAAAATGATACAGATGAACCTATATGCAAAGCAGAAGCTATATATGCAAAACAGACATAGAGGACAAACTGTATGGACACCAAGGGGAGTGGCGGGTGTCGGGATGAATTGGGAGGCTGGGATTGCCGTATATACAGTGCTCTGTGAGAAACTAGTGAGTACAGCACAGGGGCTCTACTCAGTGCTCCGTAACGACAAACAGGGGACATGATGACAAGGCTAACACAGCACCGTAAGGCAACTAAACTCCAGTTCAGCGCAGTCCAGCCGCTCAGTCGTGTCCGACTCTGCGACCCCATGGACCGCAGCCTGCCACGCCTCCCTGTCCATCACCAGCTCCCGGAGTGCACTCAAACCCACGTCCTTTGAGTCGGTGATGCCATCCAGCCATCTCATCCTCTGTCATCCCCTTCTCCTCCTGCCCCCAATCCCTCCCAGCATCAGGGTCTTTTCCAATGAGTCAGCTCTTCACATCAGATGGTCAAAGTTTCGGAGTTTCAGCTTCAGCATCAGTCAGGATGAACACCCAGGACTGATCTCCTTTAGGAAGGACTGGTTGGATCTCCTTGCAGTCCAAGGGACTCTCAAGAGTCTTCTCCAACACCACAGTTCAAAAGTGTCAATTCTTCGGTGTTTAGCTTTCTTTATGGTCCAACTCTCACATCCATACATGACTACTAGAAAAACCATATCCTTGACTAGATGGACCGTTGTTGACAAAGTAATGTCTCTGCTTTTTAATATGCTGTCTAGGTTGTTCATAACTTTTCTTCCAAGGAGTAAGCGTCTTTTAATTTCATGGCTGCAATCACCATCTGCAGCAATTTTGGAGCCCCCAAAAATAAAGTCTGTCACTGTTTCCACTGTTTCCCCACTTATTTGCCATGAAGTGATGGGACCGGATGCCATGATCTTAGTTTTGTGAATGTTGAGCTTTAGGCCAACTTTTTCACTCTCTTCTTTCACTTTCATCAAGAGGCTCTTTAGTCCTTCTTCACTTTCTGCCGTAAGGATGGTGTCATCTGCATCTCTGAGGTTATTGATATTTCTCCCAGCAATCTTGATTCCAGCTTGTGCTTCATCCAGCCCAGCATTTCTCGTGATGTACTCTGCATATAAGTTAAATAAGCAAGGTGACAATATACAGCCTTGACATACTCCTTTTCCTATTTGGAACCAGTCTGTTTTCCATGTCCAGTTCTAACTGTTGCTTCCTGACCTGCATACAAATTTCTCAAGAGGCAGGGCAAGTGGTCTGGTATTCCCATCTCTTTCAGAATTTCCCACAGTTTATTGTGATCCACATAGTCAAAGGCTTTGGCATAGTCAATAAGGCAGAAATAGATGTTTTTCTGGAACTCTCTTGCTTTTTTGATGATCCAGTGGATGTTGGTAATTTGACCTCTGGTTCCTCTGCCTTTTCTAAAACCAGCTTGAACATCTGGAAGTTCATGGTTCATGTATTGCTGAAGCCTGGCTTGGAGAATTTTGAGCATTACTTTACTAGCATGTGAGATGAGTGCAATTGTGCGGTAGTTTGAGCATTCTTCGGCATTGCCTTTCATGAAAATTGACCTTTTGCAGTCCTGTGGCCACTACTGTTTGCCAAATTTGCTGGCATATTGAGTGCAGCACTTTCACAGCATCATCTTTTAGGATTTGAAATAGCTCAACTGGAATTCCATCACCTCCACTATCTTTGTTCATAGTGATGCTTCCTAAGGCCCACTTGACTTCACATTCCAGGATGTCTGGCTCTAGGTGAGTGATCACACCATTGTGATTATCTGGGTTGTGAAGATCTTTTTTGTACAGTTCTTCTGTGTATTCTTGCCACCTCTTCTTAATATCTTCTGCTTCTGTTAAGTCCATACGATTTCTGTCCTTTATTGAGCCCATCTTTGCATCAAATGTTCCTTTGGTATCTCTAATTTTTTCAAAGAGATCTCTAGTCATTCCCATTCTATTGTTTTCCTCTATTTCTTTGCACTCATGGCTGAGGAAGGCTTTCCTATCTCTCCTTGCTATTCTTTGGAACTCTGCATTCAAATGGGTATATCTTTCCTTTTCTTCTTTGCTTTTCACTTCTCTTTTTTTCACAGCTATTTGTAAGGCCTCCTCAGACAGCCAGTTTGCTTTTTTGCATTTCTTTTTCTTGGGAATGGTCTTGATCCCTGTCTCCTGTACAATGTCATGAACCTCCATCCATAGTTCATCAGGCACCCTGTCTATCAGATCTAGTCCCTTAAATCCATTTCTCACTTCCACTGTATAATCGTAAGGGATTTGACTTAGGGTACTCCAACAGAGGTTTTGAAAAATAAAGTAAAATAATGAATGCATTTAAGGACCAGCACCTGAGCAACCTGGGCAGGGCGAGCTGACCACACACATGTGGTGCTCCCTGATTTGGGAGAACTGCCCTCCCTACCTGGCCCCCTAGGCTGTCCCAGAGGTTCAGGGTTCAAGCCCCAGTACTGCCACTGGCCTGCAGCCAGCATCAGCACCCCTCCCTGTAATAAGCTGGGTGGAAGGGGCTTCCTCCACTATCCGTCAGGTGAGGGGTGGGAAGAGATGGGGACTGCCCACCTGGGCATCCTGACGGGCAGGATTCTCATGCTGGGAGCTAGAGGTTAATTAACTGGTTGTTTGTTCTGCCTTCCAAATGACAGAAATATGCACCCAAAAGAGCTTTCAGGAGAAAAAAAGTGTTGCCTGATGATTATTTAGTAATTTATGGGTCCATAAATACAGCAAGCACCATGCAGCCAAACGCTGTCAACCTCCGGCCGCCGGGACTGCCCGTCAGCAGGTGGCATGCAGTGGACCCTCCTGACTCCCAGGCCCCGGCTGCAGCGGCCCAGGGTCCCTCTGGGTTCAAAGCTGCTGAGACCAAGCAGGGGCTCGGGACCCTGGCTCCATCCTCCTGGAGTCAGAACGTGGTACCTTGGGGGCAAGGGATGGTAGCTGTGAGCCATGAGGGCAGACTGCCCGGCTCCCTGCAGGCCACCTCGGGGGCCCTCCTTCCACACGTGGATGGTGGAGGCAGCCAGAGTGCTGGCCCGCCTGGGCCCTGCCGCTCAGGGCTCCCTGCAGGAACTGATGGAGAACCATCCCATGAGCTTCTGATCCCAGACCTATTTCCAAGTGGCTGAGACCATTCTTTTTATTAAAAAGTATATTTTGTTATATGAGGTCACAAATAACTCACCAGGAAGTGTTTGGGCACATTTTGTACACACTGGTTTTACCTTGACATAATAAAAAAGAGTGGGTTTCCCAGGTGGCACCCAGTGGGAAAGAGTCTACCTGCCAATGCAGGAGACCCGGGATTGATCCCTGGGTGGGGAAAATCCCCTGGAGGGGGAAATGGCAACCCACTCCAGTAGTCTCATCTGGAGAATCCCAGGGATAGAGGAGCCTGGCAGGCGACAGTCCATGGGGTCACAAAGAGCCGGACATGACTGAAGTGGCTGAGCATGCACACACAATAAAAAAGGCACCTGAAATGTCGGCTTTCTTGCTGCCATATTTGCTTTGAATTGAGCTGAGGTTCCCCCGCCCAGAGCCCCTGCCTACCTAGTCCCCCCGGCCTGCCCTCAGCAGGTGACCCTCCTCCCAATTTCAGGGTCCATGGTTCCGGTGGTCCACACCTAGGACCCCTCACCTAAGACCCACTCTTCCTCCCACTCTCTCCAGAATTTCTGGGGTGTGGTTGAGGGCCCCCCCACCAGAACATGAGGAGCCATTCCCACTGCCTCCCTAACCCTACAAGGCCTGGCTTCCCCTCATCCACCATATGCAAACACTTGTTCAACAGACACTCAAAACTCAAATCAGATGACACAAGGGAAAATGCTTTCAAAATCCATAAATCGCTCCACAAACACAAGACGGTATTATCGGCTCAGGAAGAACCCGTCTTCCAAGCTGTCCGGGGGCTCAGAAGCTCACCCCACCCCACGCCAGCCTGGCTCAGTTCTCAGCAACACCCTCCCAAGAATTTCTGCTCCAGGTGGCCCCAGGCCACACGATCCCCATGTCCCCCAACCCCAGAGCCTCAGAGCAGAAGGGGCAGGCTCTAATCCCCATGTTCCTTTCAGCCTGGAGGCAGTGGGGGCCCAGAGCGGGCGAGTGAGTGCCCAAAGGCCACACAGCAAGTCAGAGCCCACACCAGGACGCTGAGCCCCCTGCCCAAGGCCGTGTCCATTCAATTCTCTCAGCAACAGAGCTTTGCAGGTTAATACACCTGAGGAAGAAAAGGAAGATGCTTTAAGAAAAAAAGAAGACTCTAAATCCAAGCACAACCTAGGAACAGTGGAGGGTTATGTGAATTTTCTGCTTATGTTGCTAGGAAAAGCCCTGGGCAGTGTTTTTACCATGGACTTGTAAAACATAAGCCCCGAAATCGCTGGGGTGCCCCAAGGTCGCACTGCCCCAGGCCCCTTCATCTAGGGGCGGCTCTGGCAGATCAAAGGAGACAATTTCTGAACAGGAAGTCGGCCTCGGGGCGTGTGTCCCTAGGTCCAGACCTTCCAGGTGTGCCATAGTCTACATCAGACGCAGACAGATGCTCTCCAGCCCTCTGGGACCTCGCTATCTGACCACCCCCTCCCTCACTGAGCTGCAGACCCTCCTGCCCCCCGAAACAAGCCCGCTCCCACCTCAGAGCCTCCTCGGCTCCTCTCTCAGCAGAGGCAGCAGGAGTGTGCTGGGCAGACTCCAGGCCTCTCTTCCAGTCACATCTGAACATCTCCCCCTCCAGGAGCCTTTCATTTTGGCCCCTCGCGCTTCCCCCGCAAGGCACCTGGTTCACATCCTCTCAGACCCCAAGGAATACTGTAAGGTCCAGAAAGATAAGCACCAAGTGCCAAGTTAGCTGTTTAATCATGGCCTCTAGTGGGAAAGGCGGAGAAGGCAATGGCAACCCACTCCAGTACTCTTGCCTGGAAAATCCCATGGACGGAGGAGCCTGGTAGGCTGCAGTCCATGGGGTCGCGAAGAGTCGGACACGACTGAGCGACTTCACTTTCATTTTTCACTTTCATGCATTGGAGAAGGAAATGGCAACCCACTCCAGTGTTCTTGCCTGGAGAATCCCAGGGACGGGGGAGCCTGGTGGGCTGCCATCTATGTGGTGGCACAGAGTCGGACACGACTGAAGTGACTTAGCAGCAGCAGCAGCAGCTAGTAGGAAAGCCAGGTGGCAATCATGTGTCTTCTTTGCCATCCTATCCTGGAGCCCCATACAAGACAATGCACAGATTTATGGGGCCCCTCTGGTATCTGTGGATGAATGGGTAGGTGAATGGATGGGTGGGTGAATGTATGAATAAGTGGGTAGATGGATAAATAGATGGTTCAACTGGATAAATAGGGTGGATGATTGGGTGGATGGATGGATGGAGAGATAACAGGTAAACACAAATGGGTAAGAGGATGGATGGGTGGGTAAATGAACGGGTGAGTGGGTGAATGGTGAAGATGGATGGATGTACAGATGGGTAGATGGATGCATGGATGGATGGTGAGGTGGATTGATGGATGGGTAGAAAATTGTTTCAATGAATAGATGTTTCATATGGACAAATGGATGGATGGAGAGATAACAGGTAAACACAAATTGGTGAGAGGATGGATGGGTGGGTAAATGAACGGGTGAGTGGGTGAATGGTGCAGTGAGATGAATGGATGGATGGATGGTTGTGTGGATGGGTAGATGAATGCATGGATGGATGGTGAGATGGATTGATGGATGGGTGGAAAACTGTTTCAATGAATAGATGTTTGATATGGACAAATGGATGGATGGGTGGGTAGACAGATGGAGAGATGGGTGAATGGGTAGAAGGATGGTTGGTTGCAAATGGACAGAGCAGTGGGTGGATGAGTGGACAAAGGAGCAGATGGCAGAGCTGGAAATAAAACCCTGGTGTGGCAGGACTGAGTTCCTTGCCTTCCTAGCCCTCCCCTCCTCCACGACCTTCTCTCAGATGCTGCTTGGGAGCAAGCTGACAGTGATGAGTGACGGGGCTAGGCTGCAGACCCCGGATGGCCTCCAGTTGTCAGGAGGTCTGACGGCCCATCTCACCGAGAGTCGCGGCCTCGTCCCTTTCCCATCCCCAGCTCAGCCTCCACGCGATGTCCAGGGGAGGAGAGGCAGGACTCTGCCACCTCTTGTAATCACGAGGAACAAACAAAACAAAACACTCCTTCCCCGCTCGTTCCCAAAATAGCCACTCTCGCCACCCAGACACACTAGCTGGCTGGCTCCCCCTCATTCAGACCTGACTAGGCAGATTTTCTAGAGCCCTGAGCTGGGGGTGGGGGAGGGAAGGGGCAGGAGAGGCTGGACTCCCCACCAGGGCCAGAAGGGAAGCAGGGAGCTGGGTGGCGCCAAGCCCTGAGCTGCAGTGTCATGAAGTGGTGACTTCCCCATGCACCCTGCCAGGAAGGCACTGCACCCCCATTTCTCATCCAAGTAAACTGAGGCCCAGAGAAGGGATGTAACTGCTTAATTAAGCTGGCACAAGCAGGTGTGGCTAACTCCAACAGCCTGCTTCTCCCATGCCCTAAGCCTACTCATCCAGAGGCTCTGCATTCAACTAGAGTCAGAAGGGAGAAGGCAGATGTGGCGGGCCAACCCAGGGTAGTCATAGAAGGCTTCCTGGAGAAGAAGACAGAGTTCAAAAGAGGATTCTTACCTACAGCAAGTGAGAGGCAGAGCAATGCGGCAGGGCCTTGGGAAAGTTCCTGAAGTCCTGTGAGCCTAGGCTTCCTCATCTGTGTAATGGGAACAAGAACCCTTAGAGGGAGATGGGGCAAGCTTCAGATCAGATAAAGAGCTAGAGCCACAAGGCTCCATGGACACTCACTCAGGTGACTCGGGGCCCCTCTGCTCCACTCTTCTCGTGGGCACAGGGAGGGAGGGTCAATGAGCCAGGGTCAGGAGGCAGCCAATGCCCCCAGCCTTTGACTGTGTAGATCACAATGAACTGTGGGAAATTCTGAAAGAGATTGGAATACCAGCCCACCTTACCTGCCTCCTAAGAAATCTGTATGCAGGAAGCAACAGTTAGAACTGGACATGGAACAACAGACTGGTTCCAAATAGGAAAAGGAGTATGGCAAGGCTGTATAGTGTCACTCTGCTTATTTAACTTATATGCAGAGTACATCATGAGAAACGCTGGGCTGGATGAAGCACAAGCTGGAATCAAGATTGCCAGGAGAAACATCAATAACCTCAGAGAGGCAGATGACACCACCCTAATGGCAAAAAGTGAAGAAGAACTAAAGAGCCTTTTGATGAAAGTGAAAGTGGAGAGTGAAAAAGCTGGCTTAAAACTTAACATTCAGAAAACTAAGATCATGGCATCTGGTCCCATCAGTTCATGGCAAATAGATGGGGAAACAATGGAAACAGTGACAGACTATTTTTGGGGGGCTCCAAAATCACTGCAGATGGTGACTGCAGCCATGAAATTAAAAGATGCTTGCTCCTTGGAAGAAAAGCTATGACCAACCTAGACAGCATATTAAAAAGCAGAGACATTACTTTGCCAACAAAGGCCCGTCTAGTCAAAGCCATGGTTTTTCCAGTAGTCATGTATGGATGTGAGAGTTGGACTATAAAGAAAGCTGAGCGCCGAAGAATTGATGCTTTTGAACTGTGGTGTTAGAGAAGACTCTTGAGGCTCTCTTGGGCTGCAAGGAGATCCAACCAGTTAATCCTAAAGGAAATCAGTCCTGAATATTCATTGAAAGGACTGATGCTGAAGCTGAAGCTCCAATACTTTGGCCACCTGATGCGAATAACTGACTCATTAGAAAAGACCCTGATGCTGGGAAAGATTTAAAGCAGGAGGAGAAGGGGACGACAGAGGATGAGATGGTTGGATGGCATCACTGACTCAGTGGACATGAGTTTGAGCAGGCTCTGGGAGTTGGTGATGGACAGGGAAGCCTGGCGTGCTGCAGTCCATGGGGTCGCAAAGAGTTTGACACGACTGAACTGAACTGATGGCCCCAGGTGCAGCTGAACAAACCCCACTGGTGCCCAGGCCTGAACTGAGAAGTCTCAGCCTTCAGCCCTCCCCAAGGCCAGCCTGGTCTTCAGGAGAACAGGACGCAAAATGGGAGCAACCTGATGGTGAGCCGGAGGTGGCTCAGTCCCAGACCCTGCCATCCAGCCTCCACCCCCGCCCCCTGCATGACCGCTGTCCAGATGCAGCAAGCATGTGCCCACCTCCGGGCCTCCGTCCACACTGTTCCTTCTGCCTGAGGCTCTCCTCTTCCTGCATCATCTCTGGTGGGACCACACTCACTTCTCCCCCAGCATCTCGGGCCAGCCGGCCAAGGCTGCTCTTCCCAGGGGGTGGGAGGGGGTCCCAATCCCGAAGAGGAGACAGACGAGCAAGCAGCTGGGTTCTCGGAACCTTGTCAGGTGGCCCCTCCCCCAGGAAGCCTCCACCCTGCTGGAAACAATCGATCACTTCCTCCTTTAAGCCAAGTTTTGGGGGGAGGGGCTCAAGCCCACACAATGCTCTGTCCACTGCCACAGACCCTTCCTGAACCATCTTGATCCTCTCTTAGATCTGTCGCTTCTCCTGGACTCCATGTGCTGCCTGGGTGCAGGCCACCATCCTCTGTCATCTGGACACGGACCACGACCTCCTCACGGCCTCCCATCCTCAGAGACAGACCACCCAGTGGCCAGAGTGATCCTCTCAAATACAAAGCAGATCAACTCCCAACGCCAGGGCTCCCCTGTCTCCCACCCCAACCTCCCCCCTGCACAGGCTGTGCTTCCCTCTTTCAGCCCCATCTTCCTGCAGCCCCCTGGCCTTGACACCCATTCTGAACCATCACTTTCCCTCTCCACACCGCTGCACATGCTGTACACACCACGGCACAGCCGTCTCCACCCTGCTAGGTCCTCCTGGCTAAGTCCTTTTCCTCTCCTGGGGCTCAGCTGCCTCCAGAAAGCCCACGCTTGTGTTCCCAGGGAAGCTAGGCTGCAGTGAGCAGGAGAAGGGCAGGCACTAGTTTGAGCCAGGATTGGCGTGCCTAACCCACTGTGTGACCTTGGATAGGTCACTGAGCCTCTCTGAATATAAACCCTCTTAGGAGTCTGAGCAGGAAATGAGGACCCACTTGAAAAATTTAGGACAGAGGGAATTCCATCCAGTCACAGGGGCAACGAGAAAGGTGAAGCAGCCCAGAGTGAGAGACCAGAAGCTGCCACCAGGCTCGGGCGGTGAGAGGAGGCAGGCCAGGATCAGGTCACTAGGCCAGGGAGGAGCCGTGGGACCGTCCACGGGAGCGGGAGCCGCTGCCAGGGATGCTGGGGGAGGGAGGATGCAGGGTGCACCCTCTCATCACCCTGCCCTTTGAACTTCTGCTGCCACTTGCCCCTGGGCTAAAGGCCACCAGACCAGAGCACACGGGCACCTGGGAGTGAGTTTCCTGCTGTCCACCACGGGAGAAGGGGGCCAAGTGGGTCCTTGAGCACAGCCCTTTTGCTGCCGGCCAAGCAGAGCTGATGGCAGGGTCACGGCTAGCAAGGCCATGTTCCAGAAGCTCTGTAGGTGTTAGCTTCCTGTCTCTCCAAGAAGCCCCGGGCTTGTCAGGGCCCCTGGATTCCCCTTCTAGGTTCCCACTGGCTTGGGCGCTGTCCACGGTGCTGAGACTCCATGTTCAGAGGCTAACAAGGGGTGGGGAGACATGTTTTCTAGGTGGTTGTGGAGAAGACAGTCCTGGGAAGCTCCCTAAGGGGGCAAAATCAGAAGCGGTACAAAAATAAAAATTAAAATGTTGAGGCAGGACAAGTTATCAAGGGAGGTATTCCAGCAGGGAGGACCAGCAAGTAACTGGGAGCCCTGTGGGTGTCAACTGAGTTCATAGGTCAGAAAGTGCTTGTGCCCCAAGGCACCCCATGTGGATGGGGGCTCTGGCTCTGATAAGAGACTGGCTCAAGCCTTCCTCTGCCGGCCCACAACTTAGAGACACAGCTGTAGGCTTGGGCCCTGGACTTGGGTGCAGGACTGAGTCCTGGACTTAGGTCTTATCCTAAGATAAGACCCAAGGTTTTTTTACTGGCCCCAACAGTCCCTTTCAAATTTCTGAAGCAAAGTTCATGCCTAGGATTGAGGGCGTAGGCTGGGTTTCTCTCCTCTGCCCTCTGCCTCAGCCACATCCATTAAAAATCGAGGCGCCTGCCCAGTCCTGCCCTCCGGCACCAGGCACTGGGCCGCGGATGCCTCTCTGGCTCAGACCTGACCCCCGTGCTGCTATCCAGCAGCATCGGCCAAGTGATCAAAAACGGGAGAGGGTGGGTTCCCCCGGGGCCTGATTCCCAAAGGTCCCCCTTTCTCTTTTTATTATTGTTCCCTATTTCTTCTCAAGTTCTAGGAGAGCTGGAATTTGAAACTGGGTCAGAAGTCAAAACTGAGAGGCTGGGCAAATGACATGTACAGACAACTTCCTAAAAAGAAAGAAAGAAACACAAGTAACCACTCAACACATAGGAAAAGATACTCAACCTCACCCTCAAGCTACACCAAACTACCATTTCCCACTAACAGGTTGCTGGTGGGCAGGCACAACTGTCCAACTCCATGAAGGGGAATTTCTACTCTTACCAAATCTGCAAATGCATTTGCAATTCCACTTCTGCAGTTATCCTCAAGGCACACCTGCACACATATGAAATGACGTTCATACAAAGTTATTCATTCATGAGTTGCTTCTAATCCTTTCCTATCAGGAATAGAACACGAATCAGTAGAGGACTCACTGAATTCAGCTACATTCGCATGATGGAATACTATGACGATGTCCAAAAAAAAAAGCGAAAATAAAGGAGAGTTTACACACTGGTATGCCAAGGTCTCCAGGACCTACTGCTATGAGAGAGCAAGAGATGGAACAGTGATTGAGATGCTGCCTTTTATATAAGAAAGGGGGGGATAATAACAGATATTTGTGTCTCCATCAGAAACGTAAGACTTTAATAAAAAGGATTCCCTTTTTATTAGTAAGGACATGGAAAAACAGATGCAGATGGAATGAAAAGAACAGGCAGTGAGTTATTTCAATGAACACCTTTGTATCTTGACTTAAAATCTGAATGATGTAAGTGTAGTACCTACTCCATCAAATAGCTGGTCAGAGCAGTTTTATTTATTTTTATGTGACCCTGGGTGAGTAACACGTTTCTGAAGGTGCTAGTACTTGCAATAAAACTGAGCCTCAGCCTCTCTGGAATTTCCTCATATGGATGAAACGTGAGAATGTCTGAAAAGCACTTACACCACCAAACCACAGGTAGCACACACTCAGCAATAAGAGCTCAAGGAAGAAGGGGCTATTTTGGCCCAAATCCTTCATATAAAGCACAAAAATGTCTGAGTAAAACCTACATATTGATATATTTCTCACCCAGTCAACAAACATGTGTTGGTTGCCAATGATACGTGCCGTCTGCCATTAAGAAGCTTAGCACGCGAGACAGTCGCTCTCACCCTTCTGCGTCTACGACCTTCTCCATATTTGAGATAGGAAAACCTGCAGCTCAGAGAAGTCAAACCACCTGCCTAAGGAGGTCTCCGAGTCAACTGGCCCTGGTGACAAAACAGAAGGGGTGTCAGGGCCAGGAGACAGTGCGGGCCAGTGGGCTCCGAGTGGATCTCAGCGCGTGTGGAGGTGTGCACGTGGGGAGCACGCTGCTGGAGGAAGACACGGTGCTGGGCGGGTGGGATCATGAACAGCATTGACAGCAGGGGGACCTGCTTCCTGCGGGGTAGAGCGGACAGGCGGGTAGTCCACTGTGACAATTTGACTCGAACCTTCCAGAAGCTTCCAACCCCTTCGGAATGAAAGCCAGAACAATGCCGTCAGACTTCACCTTCAGCAGGATTGCACTCACTGGCTGCGGCATAGGAACTGGGGGGGACCAACCGGGCAGGGGGCCAGGCCAGCATCAGCGACCTGTCCAGAGTGTGGCCAGGGTGGCGGGAGGAGGGCCGGAGGCTGGGCCTCGTCTTGAATGAAGCCGAGGTTTCCAGTCCCAGGGACTAGAAGGAAGGAGGAGCCAACACCGGGGCAAGGAGGGGAGCTACTGGAGGAACTGGGTGGAGCAGTTTAAGAGGAAGGTGATTCACGTACTCCCATTCTGCAGATAAGGAAACTGAGGCACAGAGAGATGAGACTTGCCCTCTGCAGAACCACAGCTCTGCACAAGTCCCCCCACCGGGCTGCTGCCTCGAGACCCACGCCTGCCAGGTGCCCCCAAGGCATAGGCACGGCCTCTTTCCTTCATGGGGAAACCGAGGCTCAGGGGGTGATGGCCCAGCTCCCCAGGTCTTCCTTTGGGCTGAGGCCTGGGTCCCACCACCCAGGGAGGCTGAGCACCACCCAACCTTCTTCCCTGTTGCCATGACAATCTCCTTGTAATTCCTTGCTGCCCAATCCATGGTGGAATGGGCAGCCAGCACCTGTAAGTGCCCCAGCTGGGGCTACCAGGAGCTCAGGATTGGACAGCGCTGGCTGGGCAGGTGGCGTTGCCCTGCCCCATGCCAGCCCAGGGCCAGCTGTGCTCCGAATCCTCGCCCCCCTCACTGCTCGGGCTCAGGGCTGCAGAGTGGACCCACCTCCTGTGGTCCCAGCGGCCTCCCCTCCTCAGGCTGGGCCTGGGCCTCCCGCAGTCCCTGGGCTGCTAAGTGCTACCAGGGGCAGGGACGGGAGAGAGGGGAGGCCGTGGTCCCGCCGCCCTGCCCAGGGCTCAGTGAGCGAAGGCACGAGGACGACTCAGAGAGCAAAGACGCAGGGGTGGCCAGAGTGAGACAGACACATGGTCAGAGTCGGCCCTACCATCCCCCTGCCGCGCGAGGCACCACAGCGCCTGCTGTGTGGGCACGTCCAGGTGACGCGGGCCTGTCTTCTGCGGCTGTCCAGTGCCCACCCTGCCAGGAACACCTTGCAGGTGGTCCCCGCGGAGCCGGGCTCCTTCCCCCTCCGGCCCCTAACAACCTCCTTCTTATGAAATGGGATGAGGAGGCGCAAAGCGGAGTGGTGGTGAGGGACACTATCCCACGATCGACTCCAGAAAAGCCGAGGCAGGATGACCCCAGCCCGCTGTCCCCAGACCGGCATTTCAGCTTGAACGTGCACAGTCCCCTGGGGCTCTCGCCAGAAGGCAGCCTGAGGGGACACGCCTCCACACTCGAGCAGCAAAGACCTGCAGAGTCAACCACCCAGAGAGAAAATCAGCAGGACACAGAGAGGATGTGATGGAGAACATGACGGAGCAG
This sequence comes from Dama dama, assembly GCF_033118175.1. Taxonomy (NCBI): domain Eukaryota; kingdom Metazoa; phylum Chordata; class Mammalia; order Artiodactyla; family Cervidae; genus Dama; species Dama dama. Next base: position 4,748,738 of record NC_083701.1, on the reverse strand, counting down.
TGGGCAGAGGATGAGGACCTTGGCTCCCTCACCAGGGATTGAACCCAGGCCCTTGGTAGCGAAAGTGCTGAGTCCTAACCACCGGAATGCCCAGGAGAACTCCCAGACTCCCAGAAGGGCTGGCTGAGACTCCCCTGTCCCCCGGCTGCCAGGTGAGGCTGGCGCTGCTGGCCCCGGACGGCACTGAGCCAGCCGAGGGGGAGGATTTCGGCTCCGCCCACCTCGCCGGAGCTCAGCTCCTCGAAGCACACGTTCTACTCCATCAGCACCGCACCTGGGATGCACTAAGCATTCAGAGCCCAAAACTGAATCCTGCGAGGGAAGAATGGAGACTCATTTTGGATCTGATCCTGGCCACTGGCTGTGGTTTGTGTGACAGCCAGGCATCCCTAGTCTAGAGCAGAGGAAACTGGAAATGAATAACAGTAACTAATAGAGACACAAGTGCAAATCCTGCTTTACCAAGTACTGGCTGGTGACCAGAGGCAAGTTCCTCATAGTCCCAAGCCTTGGTGTCCCTACCTATATAATGGGAATCAGTTCAGATCAGTTAAGTTGCTCATTCGTGTCCAAATCTTTGCAACCCCATGGACTGCAGCATGCCAGGCCTCCCTGTCCATCACCAACTCCTGGAGTTTACTCAAACTCATGTCCATTGAGTAGGTGATGACATCCAACCATCTCATCCCTTTCTCCCATCTTCAATCTTTCCCAGCATCAAGGTCTTTTCCAATGAGTCAGCTCTTGGCATCCGGTAGACAAAGTGTTGGAGTTTCAGCTTCAACATCAGTCCTTCCAATGAATATTCAGGACTGATTTCCTTTACTATGGACTGGTTGGATCTCCTTGCAGTCCAAGGGACTCTCAAGAGTCTTCTCCAACACCATAGTTCAAAAGCATCAATTCTTTGGTGCTCAGCTTTCTTTATAGTCCAACTCTCACATCCATACATGACTACTGGAAAAACCATAGCCTTGAATAGATGGACCTTTGTTGGCAAAGAAACATCTCTGCTTTTTAATATGTTGTCTAGGTTGGTCATAACTTCTCTCCCAAGGAGTAACCATCTTTTAATTTCAAGGCTACAGTCACCATCTGCAGTGATTTTGGAGCCCCCTGAAAAGAAGGCGCTCCCCACCCCACCTCCATCCACGGCATCCCTGTGGCTGCATCGGAGGCTGGTGCACCACCCACTTGCCCAGCACCTGAGAGCTCCGTGGGAAAACAAGGCCTGGTGGGGCCTGCATGCCAGACGTGATGCAGCGAAGGCCGCTCAGCCCCAGAGGCACCCGCGGGGGCAGGGGTCAGGACCATGCCCACATTCCATACGCAGCTCCGTGACATGAGAGAGCCCAGAGCACAGGGCCTGGCAGATGATGGTGTCCAGGCCGCTGATGCAGAGACCAAGGGCTTTTAGACACGAGGCACCTACAGTATAGACAGAGACACGTCCCCTAACGGAACACCAACAACACCTTAAAACATTTCTATGTGACCCGTCCACACTGGCCACGGGCCACAGTTTATGAAAGGCCTCCAGCGGGTCAGGCACTTAAAACCTCTGCTCCAGAGGGACTCAGGGAGGCCTCGCCACACCTCTCATCCCCCCATTTCAGGCGAGGAGACCCGGCTGGGATCGGGTCGTGCGGTGGCTCACCAGGACCTGGCCCTCCACCCTACAGGGTGCAGGCAGAGGCCAGAGGTGGGGAGCGTGATGGAGGTTCCCAGGAGGGCCACATGGCATCCCGTGCAGGACACATGTCCTCTGTCTGAATTCCTGCCAGGACCCCCGAGACCAGGGTCCCCATACACCCCCTCACCCCCACCCACAACTCGGAAATGTTAAGGCCTCCAAGGCGAAGGGGCTGGTCCAACCGTCTGTGCTGAGAGCTCAGAGCTGCCTGACTCCACAGTCGAGGCCGAGACCACGGAGAGAGCCTGCTCCCTTCAGGACCATGGACAGAGCCTCCTCCTGTCAGACGCTGCCCCTAGAGAGTGTCCACTGACTTTGAATAAATAGTATACGTGTAACTGCTGGAGTAGGAAACAAGCAACTCATTCCAGCATTCTCACCTGGAAAATTCCACGGCCAGATTCACTGTGCTGTACTGCAGAACCTAACACAACACTCTCACAACACTCTAATAAAAGCTAACTAAAAAAAAGAACAATAGTCGCTGTGCCACCGAAGCACACTTTGGGGCAACCTACCCTGGGTCCCAACAATAGCAACAATAAGATATTTTTTAACAAGAGAAACAAAAAATACATGACCAGAGGTCCCATCTTTAGGGGGTCTTCCCAGTTCTTCTGGGGTCTCCAGGGCATCCAGAGGGGAGGGAGGCGGGGCGCTACAAGAGACCCACAGAGCATGGCGGTGGACAGAGAATCGATTTCATGGCTGTGATCCTCATATTTTTCTGATCACGGAAAAGAAGAGAGAGGAGAGGTGAGAGGGGTGGGGAGAGGAGGGAGGAGGTGGGTGGGGGGAGGGAGGACCAGCAGCTCGGGCGACATTGCACCCACTGCTGCGTGGACCTAACCCTGGATTCCCCCAGAGGGGGCCGGGGGGCATGCAGGTGGGCTCCAGGCCCAAGGACAGGCCCACGTGGAGGGGCGGGATCACACAGAGGGCTGCCCAGCTGCAGGCGGGGAGCCGGAGGGAACGTGGGGGCCACAGGGCCTGCAGCACACCACCCTCGACTCCCTCCCTCTGGGAACCGCTCAGCTAATGATGCCCAGCCCACCGTTAAGGAGAGCTGCGCAGAGACCCCAGAACCACACACCCCTCAGGCTTCTGACGGCTCTGACCTACCACGCAGGAACTGTTATTTTAGTCATGACACCAACTGCTCTCTCCTGTCCTCCCAGAACGACCTGTAGGAGCCCCAGGGGGCCCTGAAGGTGGCAGGGGTGGGCACTGGTGCCCCCCGCCTTGTTCATGCCCACCCCTCGGTCATCACTATGAAATGCTGTCCCTTCATGAAATCAGTCCCAGACACCACGGGGCATAGAGGGTGAAGTGATTCACCCCAGGGAGGTTCTGCTGAAATGTGCAGTTCTCCTGTACCCTCGCCCTGCCCTGGGGTGGACAGATGCCACCTGGCCAGAGGCAGCATCTCCACCTTTCCTTAGAAAGGCCAGCACCCAACACCGTGAGCGACCCGGCACCATGAGACTTCACCCGCAGGAAGACCCAGCGAGGGGAACTCAACTACCCCCACTGTAGAGATGAGAAGACTGAGGCTCTCGATTACGCACATAAACGCCATGTAAGTATAGAAGGTTTAGCAATCCCAAGGAAGTTAGGGGGTGTCCCCCACAGAGCAGATCCCCACGCACGAGCTGCTGTCCACGCCTGCCAAAGGGGCCCCCCAACACGGGCTCCACCTTCACAGCCCGGCAGCTCTGGTGAGGACGGCGCAAAGCGGGCTGCAGACGATGACATCGCAGTTGGACTCACAGGACTGCACCCAAGAGCAACAGCAGACGGGCAGACAGAGGCCTGTGTGCGCCACGCTCATCACGGCGCCCCTTACAGCCACAGGACTGGGGAGGGCAGAATCTCCAGCACAGGGGCAGTTCATCACGGCTTATGAAGGGCCCGCTGCACAGACGGGCCCTTACAGCAGGCCTGGAGATGTCCACTGCTCTGCTTCTGTTCCTGAAAGGTTCTGGATACGCTAAATGGCAGATGCCAAAGGTCCAGGCGAGTAAGCATGGTGCGTGCGTGCTAAATCACTTCAGTTGTGTCTGACTCTTTGCCACCCCATGGACTGTAGCCCACCAGGCTCCTCTGTCCGTGGGATTCTCCAGGCAAGGATACTGGAGTGGGTTGTCACGCCCTCCTCCAGGGGATCTTCCCAACCCAGGGATCAAACCCACGGCTCTTATGCCTCCTGCATTGGCAGGTGGGTTCTTTAGGACTAGAGCCACCTGGGAAGCCAAGTAAGTGTAGTGTGATCCTGCTTTCTTATAAAGTAAATAAAAATAAGAATAAGAACAGGAAACAGATGCCAGCTGCATCTGTACTTGAAAAGTGTGGATCAATGCACTAAAAGTGCCAGATTCAGTGGGGAGGAAATCAGATCCTTTTCCTCACCTGTACTTTCTAACTTTATTTACAATGATCATGTATGGCTGACCTGATTATAATGGTTTTCTTTATTTATTAATTTTGGCTGAGCACCACATTGCATGTGGGATCCTAGTTTCCTGACCCAAGATCGAACCCTCACCCAATGCAGTGGAAGCATAGAGTCTTAGCCACTGGAACACCAGGGAAGTCCCCCCAGTGTTTTATTTTTCCCACTTAGAAACACTGGGATGGGACACGTCTGGCAGCCTAACCTCCCACCTCGAGTCTTTCCAGCTGCAGGATCAGGTGACAGCAGCGGGGACACCCCCGTCGCCCCCATCACCAAGCAGAGGCTCTGTGGCCACATCTGCTTGACCACTGCCCCCACCCAGCCTCGCGGAGCGGGAGCGAAGTGTCCCCTGCCATCCCCTGCTTCCTGCCTGGATCCATGTCTGCCTCAATCATCGCATCAGTGAGAGAATATCCAGCAAGAGCAGCAGCTGGCCTGCGCGGGCATAGGCGGGTCATCTGGCAGCTGCTCCTGGACCCAGAGGCAGCAAGGAGAACCCACGCCCGGGCTCCGGGCAGCCTGACCCTGAAGACGTGCTCTCCACGGGCAGCTCTGCCCTCCCAGGGGTCATGCTCCCGGACCCGCTCTGGCCGCCGTCTTCGCTCCTCCACTCTGCGGCCCGGCGTCAGGACCCTGAAGCCTGCCCCCGGGGAGGGAACAGATACCACCAGAAGCTTCCCCAAGCAGGAGGCCTGGCACGCTTCAAGCCCCCTCCCGGAGGCCACTCACTCACACTGACTCTCTTATTCACACGTTCTTATTCACGGCTCCCTTGTGCCAGGCACACCATGGGGATGGCGGGAGCGGCACAGCCCCCGTCTCTCCCGGTGGGGTCTGCAGCCCAGTGAGAGGGGCAGATGTTAAGTGTAGAGACTCTCAGCTTGAAGTCCAAGCTCCAGTGAACGCCGTGCAGGGGAGGCGGGTGGTCGCTGGGAGCCAAGAGCGTGGTCACACCCCTCATCAGGCCAGGGAACAGCAGGAGAGCTGCGGACGGCAGTCACTTAGGGTTCCTGTCAAGGCTCCATCGTCCCTCACCCCCAGACTCTCATCCAAGTCCTGGGGATGGCCTCTCCTGGGTTCAACATCTGTCCCCCAGGGCATAGCCCCGCCCACTGATGCCCTGGCTGGCCAGAGGTGGTGGGGGGAGACACCCCATCACACCCTCTGCAGGGGGTCCTCACAGGGCCCCACCCCCCACCGTTACCAACTGCTCAGACTGTGCTCTGGGCAGGGCCACAGCCAGAAACAAACCCCGCCCAGCCCTGCTGGCCAGTCAAAACCCACTCACTTGGGAAAAACGTAGGAAAACCAACAGCCAACACGAGGCAGCATTCAAAATCACGCTACGAAATGGTCTCAAAATAGATCCCAACACACAATTCCCATGGCAACGGCCCCACGCCCGAGGGCCGCCTCCCAGGAAGTGCGGACATGGGGCAGGTGGGCCCAGGCTCCCTGGGACTTGGCCCACCTCGGGGGCAGAGGGCCTGGCCCCCTTTGCAGCCCCGTGTCTTCTCCAGAGACACGGTGGGCTAGGAGCTCAGGGGTTCCAGGAACACCCTAGAACATGCAGACCGGGCCGGGCCATGGGAGAAGCCGGCCCAGCCTGCAAGACCGCCACAGCTCCGCCCTGACCCGTCTCCCCAGCGTCACCTCCCCCGAGGCCAGGTGCCAGGCCCACAAGGTGGACGAGGCCAGGCAGCGTCCAGCCCAGGGGGAGACGAGACAAAGCAGGAGAAGTAAAGAGCCATGGGTCCAGCCGGCACACCACCAACAGAGCCCCTGCCCCACCCTGCGCAGAACGGGGTGCAGACCCAGAGAGTGGCAGAGAGAGCCCTGGGTCCTCGGCTTCAAGACCTCATCTGCCCAGGAGCCAAGCCAACACTCAGCAAGGGCTCAAAGCCCTGCCTGAGAGCCCGCAGGGGATCAGCGGTGGTTCCGAGCTGGGGAGGGAGGCAGGGCGACTCTTAAAGGGCACAGGGTTTCTTTTGAGAAGACAAATGGCTCCAAAAGTTGCACAATCTGTGAATGTGCTACATGGAATTGTACACCTAAATGAGGAGCTAATACGGTCTAAGAGGGCTTCCCTGGTATCTCAGTGGTAAAGAATCCACCTGCCAATGCAGGAAACATAAGAGATGTGGGTTCAATCCCTGGGTCGGGAAGATCCCCTGGACTCTTTGGTCCATGGGGTTGCAAAGAGTCAGACACAACTTGGCAACTAAACAACAACATGGGCTAAAGCCTGTATCTCAATAAAGCTGCTATGAAGAAGAAAGAAAACCCCACAGGGCCTGTGCCAGGAATCAGGAGGGGCCACTTTGGCAGCACCTGGCTGGTGCCAGGGGAGCAGCAGGAACCCTGAACTCCCACCAGCCCCCTGGACAGTCCATGTCTCACTTGACAGCCCTGAGAAGCTGACCTGGTAAACGCCAGCAGCCCATTTTACAGCTGGGGATAGAGCTTCAAGAGCTCACAAGAGCCACACAGCTGGCAAACACAGGCCGGAGAGACAAGCTGTGTACAGAAGCAAGACTCTAGCCATGCACATTCGAGACAGTGGGTTAAACACCTTTGCAGGTTGTGCAAACGCTGCCCTAGAGACGGCCCCATCTCCCCCCTTCCTTCTCAGGGTCCCACGGGGAGAAGACAGCCCTTCCCAGCCTTAGGCTGAGCACACAGCCCACCCACTGCCCCCCCACTTCCTCTGGGGCCAGACCCCACTGCTCCAGCCTGCGGCGGCTCAGCCCTCCTGCCAGTTCACCTGCCTAGACCATCCTTTCAGCTCTAGACCACTGCAGACACCAGGAAGACATAACCCCAGGCTTGTCTCCCATGGCCCATTTGGCGTGTTCGGCACTGAACGTTTGTGTCTACCCAAAGTCTATATGCAGGTCAAGAAGCAACAGTTAGAACTGGACATGGAACAACAGACTGGTTCCAAATAGGAAAAAGAGTACATCAAGGCTGTATATTGTCACCCTGCTTATTTAACTTATATGCAGAGTACATCATGAGAAACACTGGGCTTGATGAAGCACAAGTTGGAATCAAGATTGCCGGGAGAAACATCAATAACCTCAGATATGCAGATGCCACTACCCTTATGGAAGAAAGCAAAGAAGAACTAAAGAGCCTCTTGATGAAAGTGAAAGAGGAGTGTGAAAAAGTTGGCTTAAAGCTCAACATTCAAAAAACAAAGATCATGGCATCCGGTCCCATCACTTCATGCAAATAGATGGGGAAACAGTGGAAACAGTGTCAGACTTTATTTTTTTGGGCTCCAAAATCACTGCAGATGGTGACTGCAGCCATGAAATTAAAAGATGCTTACTCCTTGGAAGGAAAGTTATGACCAACCTAGGCAGCATATTAAAAAGCAGAGACATTACTTTGCCAACAAAGGTCCATCTAGTCAAGGATATGGTTTTTCCAGTAGTCATAAATGGATGTGAGAGTTGGACTATAAAGACAGCTGAGCGCCGAAGAACTGATGCTTTTGAACTGTGGTGTTGGAGAAGACTCTTGAGAGTCCCTTGGACTGCAAGGAGATCCAACCAGTCCTTCCTAAAGGAGATCAGTCCTGGGTGTTCATCCTGACTGATGCTAAAGCTGAAACTCCAAAACTTTGACCACCTGATGTGAAGAGCTAACTCATTGGAAAAGACCCTGATGCTGGGAAAGATTGAAGGCAGGAGGAGAAGGGGACGACAGAGGATGAGATGGTTGGATGGCATCACTGACTCGATGGAGATGAGTTTCGGTAAACTCCGGGAGTAGGTGTTGACAGGGAGGCCTGGCGTGCTGCAGTTCATGGGGTCGCAAAGAGTCAGACATGACTGAGCGACTTAACTAAACTGAAAGTCCATATGTTGACACCCTGACACCCAATGCAATGGTACTGGAGATGGGGCCTTTGGGAGGTAACTGGTTACAGATGAGGTCATGAGGGTGGGGTCCCATGATGGGATTCATGACCTCACAGGAAGAGGAAGGGACCAGAGTGCTCTCTCTCCGACACAATGATACGTGAGAAGGCAGCCGTCTGCAAACCAGGAAGAGGGTCCTCACGCGATCATCCTGGAGCCCTGATCTCAGGCTTTGCAGCCTCCAGGGCTGTGAGAAATGAACTTCTGTTGTTTAAGCCACCCGGCTTGCAGGATTTTGTTATGGTCACTGAGCTGACCGAGACCGGGTGTCAGAGTCAGGCGGACAGACAACAGTGCCCCGAGGACCTTCTGTCTGCGAGGCAGGGGACCCAGCACCCCCATTCCACACATGGGGAGTCTGGGGCTCTCTCTCACACAAGGCTCACTGCTGTGGAGCAGGGAGTCTGGATGCGAAGCCAGGACCTCCGGGCCTCGCACTGAGCTCTGCCTGTCACACCTGTGCCTCCTCCACCAGGGAGGCCAGACAGCTTCCCTCCCCTGCTCGGCCTGGGGACCTGCTCCTTCACTGACGTGCTGACGGGGAATGACGGTGCTGTGATGGGGCCCGTGCCGCCAGGGTCAGAAGGGCTCAGGCACCGGTGGCCCTGAGGCCAAGCGAGGACCAGGGGTTCAGCACGGGCTGTGTACAGTGAGTGACGCCCTGAGAACCACACCCAAGGGCCCCGTCCCCGGCGCATCGACCCCAGGGCCTTCCCCACACTGGGTCCCCCAGGCACTCCTGGCTCGGCTGACACGGACGTAAACAGCACTGGCCGTGGACTGAGACACGCTGGGATTCAAATCCTGGCTCCACACTATTTGGCTGAGCAAGCTACAGGAAAATTACTCATCTCCCAGAGCCCTGCTTGTCCACCAGCCCCAAAGGGGGAAGGACCGATGGAGGTAGTAACGTCCGCAGCGGGGCCTGCTCGGGGCATGGGCAGTACCTCAACTGGGAAGGACACCCAGACCCTTAGGGATGGGGAAGGGGCGAGGAGGACACAGGGGAGACCTCCCACGACCCCTGCACGCCCTTCCACACACCCGGTGCCCTGGGGTTCTCATCTCCCCGCATGTGCTGGACTCTCCCAGCCCTCACCCCAGCTGCACCCCCCCGCCTGGAGGGCCCATCTTCCCTCCCAACTCCCAGCCATCCTCCACGGCCCGAGCCAGCCTCAGCTTCTCCCAGAAGCCTCTCAGGACAGACCCCACTGGTTATGGCAAACCTCACAAGCCTCCTCCTGGACACACAGCTGGACTACATCTCCCAGACTTCTTTGCAGGCAGGCAGGATCACATGACTGCTCTTGGTCAATGGGATGTTGGTGGGTGTGAAGCAGAGCAGGGCTGTCTCTGCACACACCTCCAGGTTCTCTTTCCCCACTGGCCAGAGGAATGGAGAAGACTCCAAGGACCTAGGAGAAGGCAGAGCCACAACATGGAAGGAGCCCAGGGCCCGGAGGGACCTAGCAGAGCAGAGTCTGTAACCTGCATTAACGTGAGCGCAAACCAGAAAGATGGTTCTGATGAACCCATCTGCAAGGCAGTAATGGAGACACAGAGAGAAGAGACTTGTGGACACAGTGGGGGAAGGAGAGGGTGGGATGAATGGAGAGAGTACCATGAAGACATATACTTTACCACTTGTAAAATAGATGGCCGCTGGGAATTTGCTGCATGACTCGGGGAGCTCAAACTGGTGCTCTGTGACAACCGAGAGGGGTGGGAGGTCCAAGAGGGAGGGGACACATGTATACCTATGGCTGATTCGTGCTGATGTATGGCAGAAATGGACACACACCATCATAAAGCAATTAGCCTCCAATTAAAAATAAATGCATTTAAAATAAATAAAAACAAAGCATTTCATAAAAAATAAACTTGCATTGTGCTAAGCCACTGGGATGTGGAGGTGTTTGCTATGCTGATGGATACACAGCCCTGACTCCTCTGCAACAAGAAAGATGCCTCGAGCCCCTCCTGGCCCCCAGTCCTCTGTACCACCATCAGCCAGGTCCTCGTCTGTCTGCTGCCCTGGCCTGTGAGCTGTCTGAGGACCAAGTGACACCTGTCACACGCTTCTGCTCCCCTAGGTGGGGCTGGTGCAGAGTGGGCACTCGTGAATCTTGCCTGATGGAGACCCCAGAGTTCCTACCACTAGGACACCTGGAGAATGAGAAGTCTGTCCCCAGAGGGCCTCCCAGCCTTAGCTTGTGTCTGATTCTCAGAGAGTGATGACAGGGCTGACGTGGGATCAGCCCCACATCAGACACCATCCTAAGCTCTTCCCAAGTATGCACTCAATCTACCCTTCCCCGATCCAAGGCACAAAAGAGCTGAACTGCTTGTCCATGGCCCACGGCAGGGGAGCTGCAAAAGCAGGATGGAAGCCAAGCCATGGGGCCCCAGAATGCACCTGCTTCCCCCAGAGGCAGGTCAGCATCGTGCCTGTCCCCTCTCCAGCCCCACCTCCTGCTGAGGATGTCACAGTCTGGCCTGAGGGTCTATCATCCCCCAGGGCTGCCATCAGGAGCTACTCACTCCCAGCTCTTGTGCTAAGACAGTTCAGTTGTGTCCAACTGTTTGCTCCTCCATGGACTGTAGTCCGCCAGGCTCCTCTGTCCATGGGATTCTCCAGGCAAGAATACTGGAGTGGGTTGCCATTTCCTCCTCCAGGGGATCTTCCCGACCCAGGGATTGAACCCATGTCTCCTGTGTCTCCTGCATTGGCAGGAGGGTTCTTTACCACTAGCACCACCTGGGAAGCTGCTCACCCTTAGCTGGGCTGAGTGTAAACTGCAGGCACTCAGGACAAAGGAATCAAGTGGGACAGACACAGCCCCCCAGCTGAGCAGATGTGAGGCATCAGAGAGGGTGGCTGGCCCCCGAGACTGAGCCTGCCCGCCCCAGGAGCCCACTTGGGATTGAGAAGGAGGAACGCATCCCAGGGGCCCACAGACCAAAGGGGACCTAGAGGGACACTGCCCTCTGCACAGAAGGTGCCTCAGATGCCACCATCCCTCGGGAGGTGGGTGCTCATGTCACTAGCAGCTCTCACCAGCACAGGGAGGCCTTGCTGCTGAAACACCGAGAGTCTCTCACCAGCTGGGAGACGGCCACTCCCTCGCTCACCACCCAATACTCCCCACGGTCCATCGCTCTCATCTACCAACTCAAGGTTGACCCCGGGCACAGCGGGTCCTGCAGCAGCCGCACCTGTGCTGGGTATCAGACGCGTTCACCGCCACCTCTGGGTGTGCGAACCACATGGGGAAACCGAGGCCAAGACACCGAGTCACGCTCGGGAGGAGGGACCTCGCAGGCTCCCAAGCAGGTCGGCCTCACCCCCCTCCCCGTGGCTCTGTCCACAACGCTGGCCCTGTAGGCCAGTCTGACCCCGAAGGCCAAGAGGCGTTCCTCACCCCGCCTGCCTGGTTTGTTCAAGCCCCAAGAGGTGGCCCGGGGCCAAGCGAGGGCAAAATTCCTCTAAACGCCGAGCACTAGTCACAGGGCGAAAGTGGGTCGTGGCCCTTGACGAGAAGAGACACAAGCCGATGCTCCCATGGCCAGCATGGTAACGGGCAGCCCAGCCCGACGGCTCAGCTGTCCCACTGCTTGGCTTGGAGCTCCAGACCCATGAACCCCGCCTTCCTCCCCAGGCTCTGCAAGACCCCAAGAACCCCAGGAAGCTTTGGGATCAGGATTCCACCAAGTGTGGATACCCCTCTTTCAGATGGACAGACTCCACAGGGTCGTGGCGAGGACTCTCCTGGGAGGTGGGCCTCTCGGGCCCCACGCCCCTCAGATTCGGGATCTGAACTCACCTGCCCTCTGTGGGCTACAAGCCCCAAAGTCTCTGTCACCCTGGGACCACCGCCCCATGTTCACCCAGGCTCCCAGGACATCCCGCGCCACGTCACTTCAAAGCGCATCTGGATCTCAGTCCGCACCAGCTCAGCCCTTCCTCAGGGGCCTCCAGCTCTGCAGGGGTGAGGCTCCGAGGAGCTGGGTCCTCGCACTTCTAGGATGTCTCCTGGGGTCCCCAAGGGCCTCTGGACCCACTCCTGAGAAGGTCCCTGGTCCACTGCACGGCCACTTGTAACATCCACAGACACTCTCTCCTTTGGGAGTCGGGCCTGCTGGCTTGGGGCACTGTGGCCAGGCTGAGGGCCATCACGGGGCCCTTTAGGGGCCTATGGGCTCCGACGTGGACCCAAGGCCTTGCTGTAAGACTCAGCAATGAAGGGCCTCTCCCCGGGCGTTAAGTGGGCAAGAAAGCTGCACCCCTCCTCACCGGGTGTGGTTCCACTTTATACCCGCATGGCGGCAGAAACACAGCGGCTGCTGCAGAGACCCAGCCTACACTGACCTGAAAGACCACCCCCGAGGCCCTTGCAGGTTTGTGTCTTTCTAAGGCCATCTCAGAATAGGAAGCATTCGATTCGGGGCCTGAATCTTGTATGGCCACTCCATACTGTTCCCCCTTTTTCTTTACCGAGAGAACCCCAGTTGGACGTGGAACCGCCACGGGCCCAGCTAGAAACACCAGGCGTGGGCACAGGCCCCCGACCTGCCAGTGATGGCTGGAGTGGGCGTTGGGCAGGGCTCTGGGAGGGCCGTGTCCCCAGTACACAGGTGCGGCCCCTGGGACACCAGACTTTGCTCCTCCCCTTCTTCCCGCAAGGAGGCAGGATGAGGGATGACAAAAGCTGCTTGGTAAGACGGGGGCGCAGGGGCCGGAAGGGGCTGGGTCCTCAGCGACTTCCCCAAGGAGCGGTACCTGCCTGGCCTCAGTCAGTTCAGTTCAGTCCAGTCGCTCAGTCGTGTCCGACTCTTTGCGACCCAATGGACTGCAGCACGCCAGGCCTCCCTGTCCATCACCAACTCCTGGAGCTTACTCAAACTCATGTCCATCAAGTCAGTGATGCCATCCAACCATCTCATCCTCTGCCTGACTTGCAGACACCCAACCTATCTGTTCTAGGGAAAATCCCGAACTGGTCAAGCTACGGCGGTCAGACTTTTACAAGACACTCAAGAAGGGAGCACAGTCCTCTCGGACACAGGTAGAGGTCATTCCACCCAGCACCTCTGGGTGTGCACGTCCCTGGATAAAACTGAGGGACTGTGAGCAGGAACCAGCCAAGGTCACCAAGGGTTTACACGTGCCAGCATTTTCTCTGTCGGTCCTCACACCAGCAGTCCCATTTTACTGATGTGAAAACCACTCAGAGCCATTGCTGAGCTCACACTAGGTCACACAGCCTGTGAGGGCACAGGTCAGGATTTGAACCCAGGTCTTTTTAGAGACACCCAGGTTCCTCTTTCACAGAAGAGAGACTGAAGGCAGATGGGGGAAGCAGCTCCACACAGGCAGCAGAGCAGGACTCCAGGAGGATGCCTGCCTTGCTAACTCGTTAAACACTGAGCTAGGATGTAGGGGCAAGAATGAAGCAAGGATAGCGCCCACAGCACGCGACCCTCCCACCTGCACTCCCGCCCTGGAGTCCGCAGTCCACCTGAAGCTGGGGGCTCATTCCAGCCACGCCCAGAGCCACATCACAGCTGTTACTCTCCGAGTGATGACCCCCCGGGGGTGAGCCTGGGGGCCGCAGCTCCCGGGTCCTGCGCCCCGAGCCACCTGCTCCCACTCCATGCCTGTGGGGACTTGGGGCCTCACGCCCGAGGCCAGCAGGCATTGGCAGCACTTCTTCCGGCTGGCACAGACTCTGCCCAGGGCCAGCCAAGTGTGGGCGCCTGGCCTGGCCTTGGCCAGCAGTGGCAGAGGTGGAGGGACCGTAAGTCCCAGGGCCCGATCCTGCGGGGGTGTCACGGGGGCAGGGCAGGCCCTGGCGTCAGGAAGAGGCCTTCCCCAGGGCGGCCGAGGTGCACCCTTCACCTACCCGCCCTGGCCTCCTGCTTCGATGGCCCCAGAAATCAGAGCGAGGGCATTATCCGTGTCTGCAGTGGGCCCTGCACACTAGTGCACAGCCCCGGGGCTGTGCGAGGGGCAGAAGGGAGGACCCTTCCCATGGAGGACGCTGCCCTCCTGGACTCTGACATCTCACAGGTTACGGGAGGTATTAAGGAAGCCACACACTGTAAATGGTGGAGCCAGGATTTGAGCCCCACGGGTCACATTCTCTAATTCCAGAGCTCAGCCACCTACCTCCCTCCAACTCTTCCAGGCCCCACCCACCCAGCCTGGAGTGCATGCTCCAGCCTCGCCCCAGCCTTCTTTCAACCCCTCTCCTGCCACAGGGCCTTTGCACATGCCACACTGCTCCTTCATCCTGGGGACATGCCTTGTCCCTACATCACGTCTCAGTTTGAATGGCGCTTCTGGCAGATGCTGCCCCTGGCCACCTCATCGGGGTTTGGCCCACACTGCCTGCTCTCATGGCACCCACATGCCCTTTACAGCATATGCCATGACTTGGAGCTTCAGACTTGCGTTTACTCATTTAATAACTATCTTCCCGAGCAGACATGTGGCATTCGGGTCTGTTTCGGTCAGTTCAGCATGTCACCATCACTGCATCCAGCATCCATCCATTATGGACCACGAGCCACGTTCCAGGCCAAGTGCTGTACCCACCTTCTCTCACTTAACCCTCACAAAACCTCTCAGAAGCAGCCACTTGTCTACCCATTTTACATATAAAAACACTGAGGTGTTCAAGAGGCAGGCCAGGACGTGCACCCATGGGGATGAACCCACAGCAGCTCTAACCATGGGGCAGGGCTCCTCTCACTAACAAGCTGCTCCACACGTGCATGTTGAATGAACCACCAACAGAACAGCCTAAAAAGGTATCGGGCAGAAAAAACTGGCTTAAAACTCAACATTCAAAAAACTAAGACCATGGCATCTGGTCCCATCACTTCAAGGCAAATAGATGGACAAAAACTGGAAACAGTGACAGATTTTATTTTCTTGGGATCCAAAATCACTGTGACTGCAGCCACAAAATTAAAAGACACTCCCTGGAAGAAAAGCTATGACAAACCTAGACAACGTATTAAAAAACAGAGACATCACTTTGCCGACAAAGATCCATATAGTCAAAGCTATGCTTTTTCCAGTAGTCATGTACAAATGTGAGAGCTGGACCATAAAAAAGGCTGAGTGCCAAAGAATTGATGTTTCTGAATTGTGGCACTGGATAAGACTCTTAAAGTCCCTTGGACAGCAAGGAGATCCAACCAGTCCATCCTAAAGGAAATCAGTCCTGAATATTCACTGGAAGGACTGATGCTGAAGCTGAAGCTTCAATACTCTGGCTACCTGATGCAAAGAGCTGACTCACTGGAAAAGACCCTGATGCTGGGAAAGACTGAGGGCAGGAGGAGAAGGGGACGACAGAGGATGAGATGGTTGGATGGCATCACTGACTCAATGGACATGAGTTCGAGCAAACTCTGGGAGACAGTGAAGGACAGAGAAGCCTGGCGTGCTGCAGTCTAAGGGGTCGCAAAGAATCCAACTGAGCAACTGAACAACAACAGAGGACTAGCCTGAGCAAAGGTGGGAGGCAGGAGGCACGGCCCACAGTGCAAAGGAGAGAGGATACTGGCAGAGATGGGAGGAGTCATGAGGGGAGGTCCACTTATCTCACAAGTTTGGACTTGACCCAGCAGACTTCCCAGGGCCCCTGAGGGCTTGGGGGTCTGGGATAAGGACTGCAGGCTTGTCCTGCAGCGGGGGGGAACCTCACCCCACATCACAGGGAACAGCGGGTTGACTGCTCCCTTTGCTGGAAAGTACTAAAGTTCCAGAGGCTTCCCTGTGAGGCCAGTGGTAGGTCGATCCCACATCATGGGATGGGGCACTGGCCACCTGCAGTGGACGCCTGGACCCAGTACCCCACTTAGAGAGGTCGGGGCATGGACCAGCACACAGAGCGATGCTAGAGAGAATTTTTATTTACCTGACCAGCAGCCTGTGTGGCCCACAGTCAGAACCGCACTTGGGGCAGCAGAGCAAGTGGCCTGGAAGAGAGGCGCGGCCCCGGTGGGCGATGGAAGGCCCCGTTCCTTCCTAGGCCTGCTCCTACCAAAGCTCCAACCCAAGGGAACCAAACCAGGCCCTCAGGCACCCTGGGATCTGCAGGAAAAACAGTAGGGCCCTCAGAGCGAGCCAGGCGGCCAAGCGGTGCAGGGAGAAGCCCACTCTCACCACAAGGGGGGCTGCCCCCACAGCTGCACTGCCCACCACTTCTTGCAGACACCGGCTGTTCAGATTCGCGGGCTGTGGCTTTGCAAGGATTTGCTTGTCTGAAAGACTTGGAGAATATTCTCGAATAATTAAATATAGCCCCCATGGAAGCTGTTCCATTTCCATGCCTATATTCATTCAACCAACACTCTCCGAAGGTCTGCCAGGTGCCAGACGCTGGTGGACAAACGTCTCGGTCTCTGCTGGGAAGGCCGGGGGCAGGGGAGGAAGTCAGGCTTGGGGGGAGCTGAGCATGACACAGGGAGACGGGGACTGAGCTGGTGAGGGCCTGGAGCTACAGGATAATAGGGGGCTGACCAGCCAGAGATGAGGGGTCTTCAGCAGTTAGGGGCTCCGCTACACGGCACAGGGTGGCTGTGGAATGAGGCCAAGAGGCAGGCGAGTGCTCAGACTCCCAGGGTCGCTGTGAGCAGTGCCTGGACGCCGTAGGCAGCTGGGAGCCATCGACGGCTTGGGAGCAGCAGAGTGACTCGATCTGATCTGATGGCCCGTGGCCAGCTTGACGCACATCGGCACAGACCTTGAGCCATCTCAGAAATGCACGCGCTGGGACAAGGCCGAGTGGGTAACGTGGTCCCAGAGCACGGTTGCATAATGCCCCGTGGCCCCCCGCCAGCCCTTTAAAAACAAATGCTTAGGTCATCCCCAGAGGAAGCCAAGAATGAGAGAGGGCTCCTCTGTGCGCCCAGAAAGGACCGAAGCTGAGCTGGAAAACAAAACCTGAAGGAAAAAACCCAGAACATTTCTGATGGCTGGGTCTCCTGGCTGTGGGAGCAGGCGGGACTTCAGCCAGGGGGAAGGGGGCTTCTGCCTACTTGACAGGCAGAAGCGAGGAACAGGCATCAGCAGCACTGAACACCCCACCATGTAAGGGTCACTGCTGGGCCCAGGAAGAAGGGGTTCAGGAGACGAGGGCACTGGCTCGCCAGCATTTGCCCTGCCGGCGGGTGGGAACAGGTGTGTGGGGCACCAGGCGTGAGGAGGAGGCGGCCAGCGGCCCCCTCTGCTCACCACCCTCCCCCGTCTCTGCCCCTCCCACCGCAGGAGGTGCTCCCCCGCTGACAGCATGCCCCATCTTCTCCTCCCATCCCCTGGATGAGGGACCTATCTCTCGGGATACCCTGAGACGCCAAATAAAGCAGCCAGTGGCCTGTGCCTCCAGCAGTAGGTCCAGAGGTTTCCACTGCCAGCCACCGGGGACCTCAGGGCCAATCTCGCCTGCGGGATCACTTCCCACACGGGAGATACAGCCCAGGCAGGGAAGGGAGACCTGCCCGAGGGGCTGGAGCTGACCACGAGGTACTGGGCCATAGCCCAGGACATATGTTAGCTGACCCTGGCCAAGGGCTCAGAGGCCATAGGGGCAGAACCTGCAAGGCCCTGAAACAGGCTATTGGGAGGTCCCTTTCACTCCAGGAGTCCAGGCTCCAAGCCCCTATGCCTCTAGGGAGGTGTGAAATGGGGCAGACGGCCACACCCCCTTCTCCATCATCCTCCAAGGACTGGACTAAGGGTGGCCACATCACCCATCCCTGGCCTATGAGGAAGAAGCAGAAGTTGCTGGGTCGGGCTTCCAGGAAAATTTGTTCAAAGAGCAATCTCAGCTGGCACAGCCCATCCTGCTTCTTCCTGCCTGGAACACAGATGTGATCAGCATGAGCATAAGTGACGACATGCAGAGAAGATGAAGCAAGAAAATCAAAGGACCCGGGACCCCAGATGGCCCTGGACAGAGTCCCGCAGAGACCAACACCGTCATTCCCTGGACGTTCCACCCAGACATTCTCTGGGAACTCCACGTCCTCTGGTCACCTCCGGGTCAGCCACACCTCCACAGAACCCTCACTGGTGGCCCTGATGCCAACACTGGACTCAGTGAGCCCTCAGTGAAGGCGTGAGAGCAAATTCTTGTGCAATTTGGTGCCAACCGTTCTACAACAGGAGCTCTAACATTTGACATCTTGTCTTTTCTGTCCTTTACCCTAGGAAACTCCAAGTAAACTTGATGTTCTATCGTGGCCATCCTATACCTGAATCACATACACACACAGAGTCCAGAGTCCAGAGTCTTGGACCTTTGTACCTTATTCCTGGGCATTTTGTTACAAACCATATGAAAATCTTCCTAGAAGAAAAAGGGTAAAGTTAAGCTAAAAATATGAACATACACACACACATAGACACACACACACACACATATATATACATACACACTCGCCTACATTTATATATATAACAAATGCTAATAAAAGAAAGCAGGCACAGAAATAATATGAGGGAAAAAAGAACCCAAGGCAAAAATATCAAACGCAATTTTGAAAAGCTTATTGTATAAAGGCAAGCTTATCTCCACACCCAGAAGAAATAACAAACATGAACCTTTATGCATCTAACCACATAGCTTCAAAATACATAAAACTAAAATGGACAGAAATACAAAGAAGTGACAAACCATGGTTACAGTGAAAGAGACACTAACATGTCCCCCTCAGAGATTCAGCAGACCTATCAACAATGATAATCAGATGGTGATAAGGCAAGGACACAGGAAATGTCTCTAAAGCCCAGCAGCTGAAGCAAATTAGTGAGGTGACTTTATGTGATGATGACAGGGACTGGTGAACTGGATGAACAGAGCACACATTCCATTCAAGGAATAAAAATTAACAAAATAATGATAATTTCAAAGAGTATGTATGCTTAATACAACATGTGTGCAGGTTGATTTAGGCCATAATCACTACTAGTGACCCTTGAAAGGTTTTGAACAATATAATAAACAAGTTTGATTTAACACTTACACAGAGCTTCATGCACAACAAAGAGATAAGTGTTCTTTTCAAATATACATGGAACTACAAAAAAGCAATCATTGAGTTACAAAGAAAATGCCTAGTAAATCTTAGAATATAGAAATTATGCTTTAGCAATGTGCCTGAGATAGTGAACACTCAAAAATGTCTGGAATGGAATAGCTAACAATTTTTTCAATTTGTGGGCTATTTTATTATTATTATTATTACTAGTACTACTTCTACCATTATCCTCATTTTATGGATGGGAAAAGCCCAAGGTCACAGTTAGTATATGACCAAGGAAGAAACATACCCAGGAGATCTGGCTCCAAAGCTCATGCTTGTAACCACTATGCTAACTTTATGTGTATATCTCTCTGTGTGCACAGTATTAAAATACATGCTTCAGATAATTCTTGGATTCAAGAAAAAACTAATTTGCAAATTGTTTACAAATAAGTGATAATGAGAGACCTATGCTATGGGACACAGCCAAAGTGGTAAGCAGAGGAACATGTATAGCCTTTGATACATTTATTTAAGAAACACAAAGACTAGTAACTATGAGGGTGTGAAGGGAAGAAAAGAAAAATAAAACTAAAGAATGTAAAATAAATAGTTAATAAATACAAAAGCAAAAATCAATGATAGATAACCTAACTGTAATATAACAAAACCAAGAGCTCTTTTTTGTTTTTTGAAAGATCAATAAATGTTGGCAACTAATTTAAAATATTTTCAAGCACCATGAGGGCCAAGGAAAACTTGTGAGCAGGCCAGAGCCTGCGAGGGAGCCAAGTGTTTCATACTCTGCTACTCAGCAACCTGTCTCAGCCATCACCTGGAAGTGGGGCTGAGGGACCAGACTGTGACGAGACGAGACTTTACATTTTGCTCAATACTTGAGATTTTTCAGTATAAAAATTCTCAAATACAGACTAAGGTAGAGGTTGAAAGTGTACCCACCACCAAACACAAATAATAAAACTTCAATAATTAACAACCTATGGCCAATCTTATTTCACCTAAACCTCCACCCACTTCCCCTGCAATTCAGAAGATTTTGAAGCAAATCGCAGACACTTCATCTGATCGCTAAATATTTCAGTATATATCTCTAAAAGATAAGAACTCATTTATTAACATTATATATTGCTGTTCAGTCACTAAGCTGGGTCCGACTCTTTTGCAACCCCATGAATTGTAGCCCTCCAGGCTCCTCTCTCTGTGGAATTTCCCAGGCAAGAATACTGGAATGGGTTGCCATTTCCTTCTCCAGGGGATTTCCCTGACCCAGGGATCAAACCTACATCTCCTGTATTGGCAGGTGAATTCTTTACCACTGAGCCACTTGGGAAGCCCCAATATTACATATAACCATACTAAAATAATCACACCAACAACGTAACATTAATATGTATGTGCTTAATTGTAGAAGTAACACATGCTACCTGTTTTTAAAAAAAATGGTTACGAGAGTTTAAAAGAAGCACAGTAGACCTCATACACCTCAATGCATGCTGAAGAATCACCCACAAATGATCCTTGTACAAATGGGGACACTGAGGCTGAGATCAGGGCAAGGGTATGCCTGTTGTCCCTCAGCCAGTAAGACATGGAGCACAGATTTGAGCCCAGAACTCTCGGTGACACACCCCAGGCTGGGTCCACTCTACCATGGCAGCATTTTAACCCAACTTATAACCAGATTCTGAAAATGATGATAGAATACATAACACGGTGGGGCAACAAAAACTCCTTGGCCATAAGGATTCACGGTCACCATCTTACATGTGATGTGGCAGAGAAGTAACACCTGTGCAGGAAAGTCTGCACCATAAGCCTGGGTAGGTACTTTCATTTCCATCTTCTCTTTCAAGGTTCCTGGCAGCCCTAGACTATGGGCTGAATTTGTCATTGTTGTTCAGTCGCTCAGTCATGTTTGACTCTTTGCAACCCTGTGGACTGTGGCACGCCAGGCTTCCCTGTCCCTTCACCATCTCCCAGAGTTTGCTCAAACTCATGTCCCTTGAGTTGTATCTCCCCAAATTCGTAAGTTGAAGTCCTAAGCCCCCATCTCAGGATGGGGCCAAATTCGGAGATGAGGTCTTTAAAGCAGTGATTATGGTGGTGCTAGTGGTAAAGAACCTGCCTGACAATGTAGGAGACATAGGAGATGTGGGTTTGATCCCTGGGTCCAGGAGGTCCCCTGCAGGAGGGCACGGCAAGCCACCCACTCCAGTATTCTTGCCTGGAGAATCCCACGGACAGAGGAGCCTGGTGGGCTACAGTCCAAAGGCTCGCAGAGAGTCAGACGTGACTGAAGCGATCTAGCACGCGTGCACGTGGTAGCACGAGGCCACCAGAGTGGCAGGGCAGTCCACCGTGACTGGAGTCTCTCTTTGGCTGCGGTGGGGCTTCTTCGTGGCACACAGGCTTCCTCTAGCTGCGGTGAGCGGGGCTACTCCTGTGTGCGGTGCCCAGGCTTCTCACCACGGCAGCTTCTCCCGTTGCCAGAGCACAGGCTCCAGGCGCATGGACTTCAGTAACGGCAACACGCAGGCTCAGCAGTTGCAGCTCCCAGGCTTTGGAGCACTTTCCTAGTCGTTGTGCACACGGGCTTCGTTGTTTGCCGCAACTGTAGGATCTTCCTGGATAAGGGATCAAACTGGTGTTCCTTACACTGCAAGGCAGATTCTTCACCACTGAACCACCAGGGAAGCCCCTGGGGTCTTTATAAGAAGAGGAGATTAGGACACAGACACCCACAGAGGTATGACCATGTGAAGACTGGGAGAAGATGGCCCTCTCCAAGCCCAGGAGAGAGCCTCAGAAGGAACCAATCATCCCAACGCCTTGATCTCGGACTTCTGGTCTCCAGTTTTAAAAAATAATAATAATAATAATAAGTGTCTGTTGCCTAAGCTACTCAGTCTAGGGTACTCTGCTACAGCGCAGCCTGAGCTTCACCGAGAGCAGAGGTGCCCTGGGCACTTCAACGATGGGAGAACAGCACCCTCCTTACAGCGCTGAAATGGGCAGTGCTTGAACCCAGATGAGAGCCCAAAGCTATGTTCCCTTCACCGCACCAGGCCGCTAGGCGTGGGAGTGAGGAGGGCTCAGCAAAGGTGAGGACAGACTGGCGGTCAGCCAGGGGGGCGAGCAGGCTGCGGCCCTGCCTCGGCCCCACCATCGGCAGGCACACCTCGGGCCCTTCGGCTCTGGACTTTGTCACCCCACTTGCTTCCGACGACAGGATGTGGCTGAAATGATGGCATGGTCAGGGTGAGGGCATGAGACATCTCGCTTGCTTTCGCTGCCCTCATGCACCTCTGCTATTACTGAGAGGAAAACACACCACAGCTTGGGACGGAGCTGCCCCATCAGCCTGCAGACCAGCAGTGGGGAAAAGCTGCCCAGCAGAGCTCTCTGGAGCAGCCAATCCCAGCTGACCCACAGTCTGTGAGCGATAAAAAACGGTTGCTGTTTCAAACCTCTATGTTTGTGGGTGATTTGTTACATGCCGCTAGCTAACTGAGACAAAAGGTCAAAAGAAGCAGTGTATAACCAAACAGATACAAGCGCAGACTCTAAAGTCAGGCTGCCTGGGTATAACTCCTGGCTTAGCTATGATTCTGCTGTGTGACCTTGGGCAAATTGCTTAACCTCTCTGATCTTCTGTAGCATCTGTAAAACGGAATACATGAAAGTAGCCATCTGATAGGGTTGTGGAGAGCATGAAATTAATTGAGATGGCGTCTGAAGAAAAACAAAAGTCTCTGAGTGATAGCTCTGCTGTTGTGACAAGGGACTAGAGGTTAAGCTTGTCCTGGGGTGCTCTGGTCAGTATGACGGAGACGAGAGGTGAGAGACCTCATGTCTTCTTTTGTTTTAACATCAATCCCACATCTGCCTTTCCCTACTAACTTAGTGAGGCAGTAAGGCCCCTATCTCTGGAGGGTCAAGCAATGATCCACCCTCAAAGGGTAAGACCAGATGCAATAATCACTGAGGCAGTTAGAAAGTAGTATCAAGAACAGAATGTTGGGCTTGTGGGCAGAAGATCCGGGTTTGAAGTCCCAAACTCCATGTGTGACCTTGGGAAGCCACTGGATGTCTCTGGTCTCATGCTACAGAATTGTTACATCAATGAAAGGTAGAAGTGGATGGGACTTTGCCTTGTAAACTAGATAACACCAAGGACAAGCTATATCCACAGGGTCATCACAGAAATGTTACTCCAGGCATATTGATGGAAAAGCCCTCCACCTCTGAAGTTCTGTCTTTCACCAGCTTAGGGTGGGCAGGCATGCCACCACCATCCAGGCTATACCCACAACTGCATGACTGATGGATCACACACAGCTCTCTTCCCCAGTGGGGCTGCCTCTCAGCTCACAGTTTCAGTGGCCAAGTCAACTGGCTGCATCAGATCATCATCAAGCAAAACCTCCTACCCTGCCAGGCCAAAGCTCACTGGCTCCCCTCTCTCTCTGCTTAGTTCTGGGGTGTCCAGGAGACTGTGGGTTCTGGGTGTCAACTGTACCCACGGACCCCTCTGGACCAGTTGAGTCCATAGCTGTGGACACCAGCCCTCCAACCCCACACGACCTGGTTCAGGCCACACAAAGATTACTCGGAAAATGTTCTGAAATAGTAAGAACATCAAAAAATAGTCTTTGGTATTGCTGAGGGCTGCTGCAATTGCAGTGAGACCAAAAGTCCTGCACCATATGCTGTTGTGTTTACAGGACAACACATAACATAGCAGGTGCTCGTGCCCTCTGACCTGGGAACCCAACCACAACAGACAACAAACCCTTAGGTAGTAAAAACCACCCAGCGGAATTACACACACACACACACGTTCAATAATTGCAAAAAAAAATGAAAGACACATACACATTTGCTGTTGTTCAGGAGCTAAGTCATGTCTGACTCTGCGACCCCATGGACTGCAGCATGCCAGGCTTCCCTGTCCTTCATCATCTCCTTGAGTTTGCTCAAACTCATGTCCATTGAGTCAGTGATGCCATCCAACCATCTCATCCTCTGTCGTCCCCTTCTCCTTTTGCCCTCAATCTTTCCCCATATATGTTAAAACATTATAAATATAGAAATGATTAAATAGGTGACCATACATTACTTTAGTGGATACGGAGCTATGAAAATAGATTTTATTTAAGACTGCAGAAACACAAGGTAATGTAAACTTAAAGAGAAAAGGTCTCCGAAATGCTAGGCATATGCCACAGACACCATGGGAGAATACCAACACCTATCTCTACTCCTTCCTCACCTTCAGAACCCATTCAGCTTGAAAAGCAACATGCCATATCTTCCCAGACTCCCTTGCAGCTAGGGTTGGCCATAAGACACACTCCTGGCCAATGAAATGTAAATAAAAGTCCTTGGGTGGGCCATCCAGGAAATCTGTTTAGAAAGGATCAGTCTCAGTTAGCACACATCTTTGTCTTTTGTTTTCTTTTTCCCTGCCAGGAAAGGATGCTGGAGGTGATGCTGGAGGCGGAGCAGCCATCTTAGAGTCATGAGGCACCAGCCTAAAAACTAAAGCCAAGATAGATGGCTGGGCAGAAAGACAGAAGGAGCCTGGGTCTCTGAAGGCATCATGGAGCTAGCTGTCAGTCCAACTACCTGCCCCAGACTCCTTCATTGTTGTTTGATCCAGTCACTATAGCCTAGGTTCTCTGCTACAGGCAGCTGAACACAGTCTCTGAGAGATTCATCCTGACGAAATGACAGAAACAGTAGGCACACATTTGGGCAAAGATGAAAGTGGGAACATGAAAAGTTAAAGCCATTCCCACATGCAACCACAGGACCATAGGGGAATGATGGGGAACTTTCCTCCTCTTTATAAAACCATCTTTGCCACGGTTCACTACTTCTCCTTTTCAGCCATATGAGAGCTACTTTGTGAACCGAAACACACTGGCATCCACTGAGCTCACTGGTGTTTGAATCCCTCTGGCCTAAACACTTGCTCCAAATAGATGCTAAACCAAATAGATGCCCCTCGGCACTTGGGGTGGGTTCAAAGAGGTCACTGTCTCCCCAAAAACAGTGCTCACACTGGGAAACCTCTCATGACAACTGGACTCAGTGGGAACATCCCCCACAGCCCGCAGCATCCTAGGTTAGGCCCTTTCCAGGGGCCCAGATGAGACTTGAGGTCAGAGCCCAGCCAGTCCAGCCCTGCATCACCAGCGGTCACTTCCCACCAGAGTCCAAGAGAGAAAAGACCCCGACATTGCACACGTGAGGATCGAGGGGCATGGGGATGCCTCCAGACTTACTGGGGCCTCACAGGTAGGCTGGAGCAGAATCCATGCCCACTACGACACAACAACGCTGCCCAGAAAGCTTCTGCCTGGGGAGAGGGGAGGCTGAGTATCCTCCCGTGGCTTTCCCCAACGCCTCTCCCCCTGCCCCCTGAGTGACTCACCCCAGGGGCATCTGAGCTCCCATCTCCCCTCCACACAGGACTGTGCCTGAGAGTCACCTCCCTCCAAAGACGCTAGCCCACCCCGGGAGGTTGTGTGGCTGCCTCTGGGCAGAAAGGAGGAAGCAGGTAGATGGAAGGAACGCACTGCCCAGGCACCCAATGGGCACGCACACACACATCATTCAGCACCCCTTCTACCACGTTCTGTGGAGGGGGATTTTTCTCCCCGTCTGCAGGAGAAGTCAGAAGGCCAGGGGACACTGTGCACTTTGGAGGTCACGTGCCAACGTCTAGAGACGTTTTTATTTGGTTTATTTGTCACTGCTGGGTGGGGGAGGGGATTTGCCACCGGCAACCAGAGAATGGACACCAGGGGTGCTGCTCAGCATCCTGCAGCACACAGGACGCCCCACTGCAAAGAGGTGGAAGCCAAAATGAAGGCGCTCAGTCGTGTCCCACGCTTTGCGACCCCGTGGAATGTAGCCCACCAGGCGCCTCCGTCCATGGGACTTTCCAGGCAAGGATACTGGAGTGGGTTGCCATGCCCTCTTCCAGGGGATCTGCCCCACCCAGGGATCGAACCTGGATCTCCTGCACTGCAGGCAGACACTTTTACCGTCTGAGCCACCGGGGAAGTCACAAAGAGGTATCCAGCCCCAAATGTCCGTGGTGGGAGGGGGGAACCGTGCCCCCCTGCGAGGTCACATGGGGACCAGAGCGGGGGCCCTGCACACAGCCTGCGTGCTTCACAGCATCCGCAGCGGCATCCTCATCGTGGGTCACCAGCAGTCACGGTCTCCTGCCCACGGAAGCAGGGACTCTGCCGGTGGGCACCAGGAAGTACCCAAAGGAACCGCCAAAAGCCAGCAGGCAGATCCCTGCCAAGCTGCACTGTGTGAAGGTGTGAGGGGGGGACTGCAAGGGGGCAGGCATGCGCCCACAGTGACTCAGGGGACCCGGGCTCCAGGGAGCAGCCCCGCTCAGCCTGGACACCCCAGGGCTGCGGCGCCCACAGCAGCTGCCAGCACCAGTCTCTGCCCCTCACCCCTGGCAGGCCTCACCTCCCTAAGACTCACTGCACCCCAGATGCCTGCCCCCTCGCACGCCTCCAACAAGTGGCCAACAGGGACCAAAGACCCCACTGCACACGCTTCACACTGACTAACGTCCAGTCCCAGACAGGCCATGGGGCAGTCAGTCATCAAGCACCCGGTAAGTACATCCCCGGGGCTCAGGACACCGGGATAAGAGCCCTGACCCCAGCCCTCTAGCGTCTTTAGTGTGCAGAGACCCAGCACAGTAGCAGGGCCCGCTGTCACCTCCCGAAGGGGACAGGCACAAGGGTGGCCCCAGAGCCCTGTGAGGGCACGGGCCGGCTGGGCGGGGGGACCAGCGCGGGCAGGGTCTCAGGTGGAAGCAGCCAGGGGTGTCCAGGGAGGGGTGGAGGGGGCTGGCAGCGGAGGGGGGAGGCTGGAAGGGCAGGGCAGGTGCCACGGGAGGAGGGCTGGGTGCCATGACAACGTGCCACAGAGGGCAAACACCTGTGCCCCTCGGCCCCGGGCAAAGGCCAGTGACGCTGGCCTCTAGGAGGCCTCTGGCCTTCCACCCCGCACGTCCAGCAGGGCCGTGACTGCCCAAGGCTATTTCGCAGATGGGTGTCTCTGCCCGCCAGGTGCCCGGCAGGCTCACATGGGCCTGTCATGAGATCACACGTCCGAGCTGTGGGAGCGAGGTGCTCCCCATCGGCGAGGCGGGTCTCCCAACTGCCATCTTCCCTAAAACTGACAGCTGAGGCTCAACAAGCTGGGCCTGTGTCCTGCACCTGTCCGGTGGCCCCGGGGCCCAGCCAAGCAGAAGAGGGCCCCTAAGCACTCACTTCAAAGTACCCCCAGCTCTCGGGACCAGGCATGAACCTCAGCCCCCAGCAGGTGCCCTGAGCGGGGCCCCGGGGAGCCTGAGACCAGCAGGCGCCCAGCCCTGCCCCGGGCACTCAGGTGTCCACTGGGGAGGTCGTGGCAGACCCGGGGTGCCCTGTGGAAGGAACGGTGGGCCTGGCTCTGACCCAAGAGGTTGGGGGTGCAGGGGGGGTCAGCGGCAGCGGAAGATGGTGGCATGGGCTTCAGAAGGGTCACTGTGGCTGCAGGGTGGAGAGTGGCCTCCCAGGAAGTCACATTTTCTCAACAAGCCTGGGGTGAGAAGACTGGGGGCTGCAGAAGCCCCCAGCCTGGCCTCCCCCCCACCATGGGAGCCTCCTGCTGCTGCAGGCCAGGTTTGCTATCTCCAGGGGTGCTCTCTAATGCAGCGTGGACATGGGGCAGTGCCCACAAGGGCCAGGGCAACGGGAACCCGCAGGGGCGGGGCGGCCCCCAGAGGGTGGGCAGGGAGCCGGGCTGGGAGGCTGTGATGACGACGCTCCCAGCGTGGTTCCCTTCCTGTCCCGGAACAGTCTTGGGAATTTGGAGATGGTCCCAGGGCCCCTGAGCTGGTGCGGCAGCGCAGGGAGGCGGGAGGCACCTGCCAGCCTCCGTCATTACAGCAGAGCCTGGGGCCGCGAGAAGAGATGTGTTCTCTGATGCTCAAGACACACAGCCGCCAAGTTCTGCGTCCCCATTTCACGGATGAGGAAGCCCAGGTTAAAGGGGTGTGCCCAAGATCAGGCCTCCAGGGCAGGCAGACATGAGCAGCCCTGCCCGAGGCTAGGGGACCCCGTGATCTGCCGGCCCCTTGAGTCCCTCTGCACTCAGGCTCTGGAGGCAGGCGGCACCATGACCTACACCTCCGGACGGAAGGCCAGAGGTCAGGCCTGGCCCTGGGCCCCTCTGCTCTCCACAGGCCAGGCCCAGCAGCCCCTGGCCAAGCCGAGTGCACCTGCACACCCACCGGCCCGCCACCGCCCACAGCTCACCCACGTCTGGGCCTGTCCCCCTCCTTCACCACATTGCCACCACCCAGGGGCCCTCCCAGGGCTGGGGATACGGCGAGGGTGAGGGCAGGTCAGGGCAAGCCCACCACACGGGGGGCCCTCCTTTAAGCAGCTGTTCCCTCGCCAGGCCCCCTCCTCGCTCAGGACCAAGACCCCAGGAAGGAGCGTGGCTGGGAAGGTGGCCAAGCCAATAGACGGTCACCAGCTGGGGACGCCCTGTATCTCCCAGGCCATGGGGGCAGCCATCTCATGGTGTCCTGACAAGCCAGGCCAATGCACTCACGGAGCTCCTAAATTTTCTCATCTTCCCCTGCTGCAATTTCGTTCCATCGATCATCTCTATTTCTCTGGGTCCACAGCACATAATTGTTTGATGCTCTGAGATCAGTGTCAGGGCCCGGGTTCAGCCCAGTCCAAGACAGCGACCACAGGAGAGTTCTCTTGGAGCAGACGACAGATGTTTGAGTGGGCCGAAAGCTCAGAACTCATCAGTGCGAGGAGGGGGCTGCCCAGAAAAGCCGGCATATTGAGAGGGAGCATTAACAGAAGTATAGTTCTAGACCAGAGGAGGTGATTCTCTGCTCTCGCTGCGAGATCAGACCTGACTTGGATAGCACACGTGCATGCCAAAACTGCTCAGGGGAGAGGGGCCCAGCTTATGAAGGCATTATCAAAAGAAACTCAGGGGCCCTGGGACCATCTCCAAATTCCCAAGACTGTTTCAGGACAGGAAGGGAACCAAACTACTCAGCCCTTCCGCCGGAGAACTGGTAAACCACAGGGTGGGAGCCTTCAGTTTGAAAGGGAGAACTTTCTACAGGCAGAGGTCCCAGAGTGAGGACAGGCAGGAGAAGGGAACCCTGAACATAATCCCTTAAGGAAGTGAATAGCAGACACCCCCAGCCCCTGCCCATGGGTGGCAAGGAGGAGGATGTCCACCAGGTGGAGAAGACCCTCAACCAAGCGTTCACATCCTAGACCCCGCTGCCCGTGGACTCTCTCAAGAGTGCCCACTACCACTGCCTCTGCCTCACCAGCCCAGGGGCCTTGCTTCCTAACCTCAGCATTCCACTCATTTCCTACTGCTTTCCCTGGTCCTAAAGCACAGCTGGTGTGACTCAGAGCGCAGGTCAGGCGCTCAGGGCTGGCTGCCTGTCCATCCTGGCTCCCTGTGTCCATCACACCCTGGACCACACCACATACCTCCTGCTCCAGACCCACCACACTCTGGGTGCTGAGTTCTCTCTCCTCTCCTGGCTCTGGACTCCCAAGTTCCAAGTTCTAAATGGAGACCTTCTGGTCCTTCCTCAAGTGACCACCATGGAGACTGGCCAGCCCTTTGAGAGAAGGCCAGCCCTCAACATGCAAACCCCTTTTCCATGTGGAGGGAATAACCTCCACATTCATCGAGGCACACATACTTCATCACATGTGAAGTGATGAGCTCCCTGTCACGAAAAGCATTCAAGAAAAGGCTGGCTGATGACAGAGGATTCGGGGGGCTTGGCAATGTTCTGTCTCTTGAGCTCAGTCCTGGTTGCATGGCAGGGTTAGTTTACAGGGATCACTGAGCAATACATTTGTGATAGGTGTGCTTTTTCGTACAAACATCTTAAGAATTTTCAAATTAAAAGTGACTGAGATCTGCCGATTGTCTGGTGGGAAGATGAGGTTGGAATAACCTGAAGATCCCCTGCCATCGAGGCATTAACACTCACTGAGCCCGCTGAGGTGCCATGCACCTCACCCCTCACAGCGGCCCCCACCCCACTCTGCATATGGGAGGAGCTAGGCAACATCCCACTGATAGAGGAAAGCGTGAACCATGAGCAGAGCTGCGTGAGCGCTCTGAGCAATGAGGAGTGAGTGAACAGGTAAGCAAACAACAGCATGGAGGAAAGGATGGATGCACACGTGGGTGTGTGGGGTGTGACACACGGGTGCAGGGAGGATGTCGGGGACGGTCAGGGACAGGTGTGAACACAGGTGCATGGGGACGGTCAGGGACAGGTGTGAACACAGGTGCATGGGGACGGTCAGGGACAGGTGTGAACACAGGTGCATGGGGACGGTCAGGGACAGGTGTGAACACAGGTGCAGGTGTGAACACAGGTGCAGCGAGGACTTGGAGGGCGTGGGGTGGGCAGGCAGGGTGGGCAGGCGGAGATGTGGACACAGGTCCACAGGGGAGGAGATGCACATGGAAGCCGGGTTCACCTCCTGCCCCAACTTTCCCAGGCTTAGCTAGTGAAAGTCGAGGCTGATGAAGACAACAGGTGTCCACACATGGGGTCTCACGTTGGACCTGCCATCTCAGAGCCCTCAGCATGGTGGTGTCTCTTACACCTCGGGAGAGCCATCTCTCTCTCAGGTTGCCCCGAGTCAGGGAACCCACCCCTCTGCCTCCCCCAGGACCTGTACAGACAGGCCGTGTTTGCTGAAGGGCCAGGGCCACACAGCGCAAGGCCAGGTCCGGGCAGGCCTGGGAGGCGGAGCTCAGCACAGCCTCTCATGCAGCCATACCCAGCCCACTGCCACACAGAAGGTCACAAGGAGACCCCAGCCCTCCCCTCCAGCCCGCCGTGTGTGGGGTGGCCAGGCCTCCACCTGAGTTTGGCTGAGCAGGATTGCTGGAGGTAAAGGGAGAAGCAGAAAGACACAGATGGAACATCCCACAGGCCCATCCCTGGCTCCTGGTGGAATCTGTGCTGGAGCTGGCAGTGAGGAGATCCCGACCAGTGAGTTCTGGGCCCTCTGCCCCAGGGCACACTGCTTCCTCTGGGCCTCAGTTTGCTCATCTGTAAAGTGGGGCGATGCTCCCTCCCGCCTCGGGGGGGGGGGGGGACGTGTGTGGAAGCCGTGTACTCAGGGGTCCTGCTCCCATCCAGGATCCTCCTGGAGGTGCCCACTCTGTATGGGGCTCTGCATGGGCCCTGGGACGCCACTTCCCCCGTGGGCAGAATAAATGGCGTCAACAGCGCTGGAGCTGGAGGAGGCACTGAAGACAGAGGCAGTGAGGGGTGGAGGGGAAGCCAAGCGTCCTGGAGGACAAGGGCGAATGGGGACTCTCACCGACCCAGGTTGCCTGCTGGCGGCACGGGAAGGGTTAATGGAGTTCAGCTGTCCCGGCGCTTCCCGCTGGACAGTACCCAACTGTGTGGGTTTCCAGCCCCCCTCCTGCCTCAAGGCCAGACCTTATCTTATCATCTTAGATGGTCCCAGAGCCTCAGCGGCAACACAGGCCAGGCAGGGGCAGCGCAGTGAGGGTGCAAACCATGGACAGAACACCGCACCAGGAGCACGAGAGGATGACGCGGGAAACACTTCCCACTTGGCGAGAACTCTGTTCAAGGTCCTGTGTGTGAGCAAGGAAAGGGATGTCCCACTGCATTCTCAGGGGACCTCGAGCAGGGACGGCATCCCACGCCCCGCCAGAGACCCGCTCCCTGAGCCGATCACCTTGGTTCCTACAACAGCCACCCCGCCTTTAGCTAGGGGGACCCCCCGCCGTCAGTCTCCCCTCCTCCAAACAGCAGCAAAAACATAAAACCCACGCCCTCCACTCCCTCCTTCCCCTGTGAGGACGTTTTTAAATTGTCCTCTTAGATCCTCCAAATGAGATCAGAATTCTAAGCACAGTTTCTTCCTTAATGATCTCGAAGGTGGTAACAGCTTAGAACACAGATGTGAAGAGTCTGAAGAGAAGTGTCGAGATTCCCGCTGCTGTCAGGTGTAGTAGCTGAGTGTGGGACACAATTTTGGCCTCAAGCGCCTCCGTAGGAAGAGCACAAGTTTGTTGGGGCTCCTTCCCCACCTGGGCCTTAGCCCCAGCAGAACAACTCAGCCCAGGCACTCTACAGCCCTGCCAGGCCGAGTCCCACCACTCCTCCTGACAGCCCAGGAAGAGGGGTGGGAGGGCATCCAACCCTCCTGCAAATCAGACAGGCACGGCAGGGTGTGCAGAAAAATTTTCATCTTGACGTGATGGAGAGTTCCAAAGGCCTAGGGCTTGCCAAATTTAGAACCAACAACATGATCCACTGGGCAGTAGCTACAAGTGGCACAGACCTCAGAAGCAGCGAGTGGGGACAGACAGCACCCAGATCCGGATCAACGATGGAAGCAAGTCTGCCCTCTCAAAGCCAGTGTGACCTCTACTCATTCCTCCTTGGGACAAAGGGGGCTGAGTCCGGGCCTCCCGGGACTGCAGGGGCTGTGGTTGGCGTGAGAGCCCAGCAAAGCCTCTTATGAAGACGGCGGCCATGGATCCAAGGCAAAGTGGTCATTATACGTGTTCTTAAAATCCATTTCACCGAGGGTGCTAATAAGTGCATCCATCCGGGAAGCAGGGTTCATTAGAAGAGCGCGCGGGTGGCGCCTGCCCCACCTTGGAGGCTGGAGACGCACCTGACTCATCAACATCACCATCCGACAGGAGAAGGCTCCTCAGAGGGCCTGGCTTGGGGCTGGGTTTTGTTCTAGGCCTAGGAGCACCTCAATTTACATTTATATTAAAAAAAAAGAAAACAAACAGAATTAACTAGAAAGGTGCCTGGTTTCCTGCAAATGCGAGCTCTTCAGAGCAAAACAGCTTCTTAGGGGAGAATTTCAGGCTGATGTCAAAATTCCTGGGTTCTCACCTATGAAGTGCAGACAGCACTGTACCAGGTGGCTGCAGGTACGAGGGAGCCCACTGGCCCTTCGGAGTCCCCCGGTGGGTGTTGCCAAGTCACACCCCTCCTACAGGCAGGGGTAAGTGAGGCTGAGAGTCAGGAACCAGCCCACCGCACGCACACCATGGTCTTCCAGGTGTGACCGGCCTCAGGTTCCAAGCCCGGTCAGTGGGCTTCCACGACAGGGAAGCGCTGTTAGGACAGTCTTGTCTTCCTAACCTTACACATGCATTCCAACCTTTCTTTCTGGAAAATCAGTTGGAAATTCAACAAAAAAAAAATGAGGAAAAAGTCACCCAGTCACCAGCTGCCCCTTCTCCTGTGCTGACCGGAGTCCCACCCGCACCTCTGGCTAAGATGCATTCAGCCACCCTGTCTCGACTCTTTCTCTTTGGAGGCCTGTTAGAAGCACATGTCCAGAACTGCCAATCAGAATCAATCAATGCAATCAACAAGAACCTGATCAGGTAAATGGACCATCTCTGGGTTTGATTTGTAACTCCAACCACCATCTCGCCAGTGCTGCAATTCAATTCTCAGAACCAGCCCAAGCGAGGTTTCCTGGGCTCTTGTCACTCCTGGAGACCGGCATGCCCACAGGTTTCATCTGTTTTGAGTCTACATCACTCAAGGCCCTTCCGGGAATGATGAGTTCTTCCCCTCCCCCGGGATGGTCAGCTGGTGGGGGGTCGGCGGGACAGTCCCACAAGCAGGCCCCTGCCCCACAAGATTGCCATCCTGCACATGTGTGTCTTGGCCACAGCTCACGCTGAAAGTTTAAGGACAGAAACGCTGGCCGGCTGGCCCTTTCGGGAGCTGGAAGCACAGGGTGGGAAAGGAAGGACTTTTCTGTGTTTTGGCCACAGGGCCAGGGGCGTGTGGCAAGAGGGAGCAAAGCTGGTTCTGCTGACAACAGAAGGACGATTTCCTTCTGAAAACATAGAAACCTACACCAATGAATTAAACATTTCAAACAAGATGACTCTCTACAAAGTCTTTTCAACCAAGAAGGAAAGACAAGCCGTCCTGTGCTGGCGCTTCCTGTTGCATATGGCACTGAGAAATACTGTTTTTGCAGCATGCAGAGCTTTCCAGAGAAAGGAAAATATCAAGGCAAAGGAAAATCAGAGAAAGAGGTCCAGAGAAGTCAGGCAGGAGGGATGATGAGAGGATGGGGGGAGAGGAGGCCTTTGCTCAGGGCACAGGGGCACAAATAAGTGGACGGGGGCAAAACAGCGATGGCCGTGAGCCAACGTGGTGGCCCTGACAGGTCCAAGGAGGTGGCTGTGGAGGGCAGGAGCCGCACTGAGACAAGTTGCAAACCAGAGACGCCACCCTACCTCCTGCCTCCATGGGGAGGGGTCCCCACCTCCACTGGGCTGCAGGGACCTGCTCCTTCCGCCGGCCTCAAAGTGTGATAGACACAAGTTCTCCAAACCCTAGGCCTCCGTGGGTGGGCGGCTGCCCTAGGAACCCCCCAGAGACTGCTTGGTGGGCAGTGCCTTTGAGCTCAGGACCCACAGGATGTACCAACTGGACTCTCTCCCTGAACCCGGCCAGAACTTCCCCAGCTTCTCAGCAATAGGCACACTTGCCTCACCCACCGTCACAGCCCGGGGGGTGGACGGTCCCGTCCCCACCCCACCCCAGCCCCCGCCCTCCTAGAGCCTTTCAGCGGACTGTCACGGCCCCCTAGTCTCCCCCACCACCCCCCGCCCCCCACATCACCAAACAGCAAACTCTCTCCTGCCAGGGGCCTGGCACACCCGGGCTCCAGCCCTGGAAAAAGAAGAGCCAGGAGGGAGAAAAGATGAGATGTGGGCTCGGAGAAGGCTGGCGAGGGTCAGCGCCTCCCACGCTCCAAGAGCAGTGCCTGGGCCATCTGAGTCGGTCTCCGCGGCGCGGGTGCCAAACCAGCCCTCTCCAACTCCGGGAGAGGTAGTAAGTGTAAGGCTTGGAGCCCCGCGCAGCCCAGCCCGCGCTGGGGCGGTGGGTGGGTGGGTGTCTGCTACGGGATTATTCTTAGCGCTCCACTCTCTTCGCAAAAGTGGCGCCTCCGCCCTCCAGGCTCGGCACGCTCGCTCCGGGCTCGCACGCCCGGTCCAGACACCGGCGAGGAGGAGAGCCCCGGGTGGGGTCCGCGAGGGGTGAGGCCGGCGAGGAGGCGCAGGAGAGGCGGGGGGCTCCCGGAGAGGAGGGGGCGCTGCGGGAAGGCACCCCCCTCCCCGCGCTGGCGACAGGCGGCGTTTAACCCTCGGCGCCCCGCACCCAGCCCTGCGCTGCGCGCTCAGCCGCCTCCCCGGACTCCTCCCGGGACGCGGGGAGCCGGGCGGCGGCGCGCCCAGCTCTTACCTATGGTGGTGATGACCGTGATGGCAAAGTAGAAGGAGCCGGCGAATTTCCACTGGACGCCGGCGCGGTGTGGCTCCGACTGCAGGATCACCAGCTCCAGCTGCCGGTAGTCCTCGCTGCTGATGTTGTACTTGCCCTTGATCCGGATCTCCTCGGCTTTGAGTTTCTCCTCCTCGCGCATCTCGTGGTCCGACTCGAGGGCGTCGAAGACGGCGGCGCCCACCAGCAGGTAGGTGAAGGTGCAGACGATGAGGGACAGAGTCCGCACGTTCTGCCTCTTCATGGCCGCCAGCAAGGAGCCGGCGCGGGGGGCATGTCCCGCAGGCTCGCAGCCGCGCGCGTCCCACTGCAGCGCCCGGCGGCCGCCGCCGCCGCCTCCTCCGCCGCCGCCGCCGCCTCCAAGTTGTAAGCGGCGGCGGCGGCAGCAGCAGCAGCAGCAGCAGCAGCAGCGGGGAGGCGGGGGGCGGGGAGGCTGGGGGGGCCCCCCTCCGCCGGGGCCGCCACAGCCGCTGCCACCGCGAGGCGGCTGGCGGGGCAGGGGCGGCGCGGGCCCGGGCTCCGGCGAGAAGGCGGACAGGCACAGGAGGCTGCTGGAGCGCCGGGGCCAGGAGTCCGGGAGCCCCGACACCCTGCGCCAGACCCGGCCAAAACAGCCCGCCCCACTGCGCAGGGCCATGCACAGCGGCCCCGCCGGGCACCGCGAGGGCCTCGCTGCCCTCCGCACCCCGCCCCCCGCTCCCGCCGGAAAAGCAGGGGCGGGAGCGGGAGCCGGAGCGCGGCCGCCGGGGCCCGCGCCCCTCCGGGTCCGGCTCCGGGGAGGCGGCGCCCACCTAGGAGCCCGCAGGTTTGCGCGCGCCCCGCGGGACCTCCTTCCCCCTTTAGCCCTCCGCGCCCCCCTTCGAAGGGGGGTGAAAAAGTTTGCGAAGTGGCGGCGTCTCCGGAGTCCCCAGCGAGCGGGGAAGGGGCCGAGCAGGTGCAGCGGGCGGGGCGGCCGGCTGCCCGGAGGTCCGAGCGCCCTGCGTCCACCCGAGCGCGCTGGGACGCGGCGGGGTCCCCGCCAGGCGTCGGCCGCTCCGCGAAGTTTGCTGGGCTCAGCCCCCGAGGCGCGGGAGCGGGGTGCGGCCCCTGGGCGGCAGGGCCCGCGGCGGAGCGGCCTCGGGGGCTGCCGGGGGACGGCGCGGCGGCGGTCGGCCAGTCCGCTCCTCCGGGGGCGGCGGGCGCGGCGGCGGCGGCGGCGGGAGGGGTCCCGCGGGCCTCGCGGAGATGCGGGGTGGGCGCGGGCGCATGAGCCGCGCCGGGGTCGGGGCCCTCCGGCGTCCGGGCGTCCGGGGAGGCGGCCGCAGCGCTGGTCTGCCTGGAGCGCTGCGTGCGTGCGCGCCGGAGGGAGCCCGAGTGTGTGTGCGTGTGTCTGTGCGTATGTGTGCCCGTGTGAGTGAGTGTGTGTATGCGCGCGCGGGCGCGCGTGTGTGTGTATGTGTGTGTGTGTGTGTGCGCGCGCGCGCGCGCGTGGCAGCCCGGCTCCGGCGGGAGGGCCACGGGGGGCGGGGGCCGGGCTACGCTGAGGCCCGGCCTCCCTCCCTCCTTTCCCCCTCCCGCAGCCTCCTGGGTGCGCCACCTCCCGCCTGGTCCCCAGCCAGCTGGCGAGGCAGCCGCGGCGGCGGCTCCCGCTGCAGACCGAGCGCGGCGCAGGGCGCACGCGGAGGGGGCCGGGGAGCGGCGCCCGGTGGCACCGGGGAGGGGGCGGAGGCGGGCGGAGGGCCGGGTGTCGCCCGAGTGGGGGTGGGGGGCGGAGCGCCGGCAGGTTTCGGCGGGGGGATGGGAGGATAAATGAGGCTGCTCGGGCGGCTCGAGTCCAGCTCCCTGAGAGGCGGAGAGTTTGAGAGACCCGGGCTCGAGCGCAGAGACGGCATGCAGCCGGAGAAGGCGGACAGGCAGCTTGAGGGAGAGGAGAAATCCGGCGGAGAGTGGGCGCACGAGGGGCGGGTCCGCGGGCGCCCGAGGGGAGCGCGCCGCCGCTCGCTGCTCCCCCAGGGGTCAGCCACCTGGCCGCGGGCGTGTGTCGCGGGTCTGGATGCACCTCCTCTTGGCGCGCTGGGATCCCGAGGGCCGCGTCGGACCCGGAGGGCGCCGCCCGCCGGTCGGCCCAGCTCCGGCCGACCTGAGCTGTCCCCCGGGGAGAGCGCTGAGGATGGCAGGAGCCACCGCTCCTGGGATGGGGCCGCTGGGGAGGACGCCGCGTCCCCCCGTCCGCTTCCTGTTGCTTTTCCGAGAAACACTCCTTAGTTCCCCGAGGCTGAGCGCGGGGTGCCCCCAGAACTCAACCCTGACCCTCCCCGCGGCTCTCCGCCCCTCGCGACGGCGCCTCTCCCGCCCAGCCTGGGGAGGAAGCCCGGGCGTCCGCCTGGGCGCAGCTGCTCCCTGAGGCCAGAGGGCGGCCCTCGCTCGCCTTGACTCGCCTTATGTTTCAGCCTCCTTTGCCCTCCTTCTCCCCATCTTCCCTCAGGTCTTCGAGGGAGTTTCGACAACCAGCCCCTTTAATCGCCTTTTGAGCAATGAAGCCCGAAGGGGCAAGCGGGAGTCGCGGAGACCCCTGGGCGCCCCTTCCCTTGGACCTCGGCCAAGAAAGGGGAGACTTAGGGGAAGGGGCGCCTCCCCCCGGGCGGCGGGCTAAAAAAACGGAGCAGAGGCTAGTCATGGACTCTGGGCCAGGGAATTAAACTCAACCCTCGCTCAACTCGCTCCAGGAGCCCAGACCCCTGCAGATCATGCCCTCGGGCCGTGCTGGGCTCCCTATCCACAGGACTCAGGGTCGAGCGAGTCTGGGGACCCACGGGGGCTCCCCGGCTGGAATGCCGTCCGTCGCATTTTGGGAACTTGCGGGTGGTTGTGCCCCGGGCGTGCGTGCCGGGGAAGGGAACCCGCGCTGCGGGCGACTTCTGGGCCGGTGGGTCCCCGCTGGGTCCAAGCTCGCCCTCGGGCGCGGGGGCCGGGAGCCTCACCCCCTAGCGGGCGCTCTCCCCAAAATTCATTTTGGAAACCGAGGCCCCCGCGCTCAGCGAATGAGCCTGACCGCCCGGTGAGTCACCGCGAGCGGGCGACAAGGATTCCCAGCAGCTGGTAATTAATTGCGCCGTGGCGGCTCGGCCCACGGCGGAACCCCAGCCGGGCCTCCCGCCGCGCGGCCGCGGCGCCACCCCTGAGTCACAGCCGTCGGGCCCACGCCGTCCGGAAGCTGCCCGGACGCCACCAGGGGGCAGTGGACTCCGACCCACAGGTCGCCCGCTTTGAGTCAACCCCTGGTAGGAAAAGTCCAGGCTGTCCCCGCTGGCAGGTGCAGGAGCAGGGGATGGGAAGCTGTCCACCCACGGGTTCCAAGCTTCGTAGGGAGCCGCTTTTATTCAGTTTACAGACAACCTTTCAGGCAAACGGAGCAGCCTTGTGTGCGGCATTGGAAGGGACCTCAGAGACGAACTAGTCCGAACCGCTTGTTTTACAGACCGGAACACTTCCAACGGGAGAGGAGCACGTGCCCCCAGGGACGCTAGGCAATTCGGGTCCAGAACCAGCACTGAACTTCCTCCTGGCTTCTGTCCTGCGTTCCTTCAAGGACCTGGCTGGCCGCCTTCTGACCCCAAGTTCACAGTGCCAGGAAGAGCCCCAGACCACTCCCAGACAAGGGTCCTTCTTCTCCCCTTCCAAATACAGCCTTTGGACTCCAGAGACAGTCCTGGGAGCCAGGCCTCTGGAGGGTTCTTGGTGGGGGAGGGAAGAAAGAGGAGGGCTTCCTGGTCTGTCCCCCCAGCACCCACACTTCTTCCCCTGCCCTGTCCTGCCATGGTCTTGACCAGCACGGGGAGGTGAGCTCCCTGGAGCAGAGCCTGGGTCTTGACACCTTCCCTGGCCCCAGCCACTCATCCCCAAGGCAGTCCCTCAGCTATAGCACTGCGGGGTGCTCAGTCCAGAAAGCAGGCTGCTGGACGTGGGTCTGCAGAGACCACCTCCCTCTTTGCCCCTGTGATCTGGGAACACCAACTCCAGCTCAAACTGGAGGTGGATCCAGAGCTCAGGTGTGGCCAGGCCAGGTTCTCCTAGCCCACAGTGACTGGCTGGGCGTGGCTCACCTCCTAGCCAATGAGAACCAGGGAAAGCATTTCTTGAGGAGCCAGCGTGGAGAGGCACCGCAGGCCATCTCCCAGCAGCAAATGCTTCATCCACTCTGGTTTAGGCCACTGTGAGTTGGTGCACAGGAGACCTGTGCAGGCTGGGGCCTGTGCGCTGACAGCCTGTCTGTGCTCCTCCTGAACTGACCCTGGGCCTCCCTGGCCATTAGTGTCTTTAGTAAAGCCAGGTGTATCTGATTAGATAATAGAGAACATCATGGTTTTATAACTCCACTGCCTACTTGTTTTCTCTGTTCCCTTCACATGGTGGGGTGTCCAGAGCCCCTGGGGTTAGAATCACTACCCTGCCTT
The DNA here is from genome assembly GCF_033118175.1 of Dama dama. NCBI lineage: Eukaryota > Metazoa > Chordata > Mammalia > Artiodactyla > Cervidae > Dama > Dama dama. The sequence goes on along the minus strand of NC_083701.1, from coordinate 4,708,741 downwards.
ACCCAGGGAGGCCAGCAAGTTTATTCTGGCCCCGCAGTGAGTCAGGTGGGCCTCACTTCCCGTCCAGTGCCCCTTCCCCATCAGCAGATGCGTCTGTGGGCACGGGGCCAGCGTCCAGGGCAGCGGCCTCTTCCGGTCCTCACTCCTCCATGCCTTTGCTCAGGATGTTCCCTCCATGTCATTACCGTTCCCTGCCCTCCTCAGGCTCTCGTCTCTTCGTCGTCAAGATCCTGCTCTGGCATCTCCTCCAGAAGCTCCCCCTGTCCCCAGGCTGGATGAGGGAGGCGCCCGCACCCCTGCACTCATTTATGTCCTGTGACCCCTACGATGCCAGCCACACCGCCCCCGCCAGTCAGTGAGCTCCTTGAGGGCAGGGGCCATGCCAGCCTCTACTCAGTCACACCAGACCCCCCCACACAGCAGGCTCCTCTGTCCGTGGAATTCTCCAGCAAGAATACTGGAGTGGGTAGCCATTCACTTTCTCCAGCAGATCTTCCCCACCCAGGGGTAGAGCCCAGGTCTCCTGCGTTGCAGGCAGATTCTTAACCATTCACGCCACCAGGGAAGCCCCAAGGTATACAATAAATGTTTGTTAAAGACTACAGAGCAGAGTTGAATTCATATGCCAGTAGGTTTGAGGTCACTGCCGCAAGCGAGATCTCTCATAGGAGGACAGGAAGAACTAGATGCAAAAGAGCGAAAGAGAAAAAAAAAAAAAAAAAAGCTATGCAGATGGCAAAGATGGTTACCTGCCAGGACCCTGAAGTGCCCAAGGTTTAGGCCTTGACTTTGATGCCCCTGGGGGTCCAGTGCAGTGAAGAAGGAGGAGAAAGAACACAAAAGACAAAAGTGGAAGAGAGGGCAGGAAGGAACAAGAGCTCAAACAGGAAGCAGTGAGCTTGGAGAGGGGAGTGGCGCCAAGGCTGAGCTCACCAATATTGGCATACAGGCTGCCTGCCCTTGACCCAGGCCCAGGGCAGACATTGCTAATCAACCCCAGCCCTGTCTTAGGTCAGGATCTGTTGTTACAGCCTGAGAATCTTGAACACAGGTGTACACACAGGGTTCATTCTGGGCTCAGTACTCACCTGTTTCCTTTCAGGGCCATCACCAATCTGGCCCCATGGTAAAGAAGAGTTTACACCCATTGTAGGAGGACAGAAGGGGCCATGAGAAGCTCTTGATTGAGAGTGGCACCACGATGGTGGTGTATGGCCCCTGCTGTGATGGTCCTGAGGGAGTCTTTCTTGAGCACCTGCTGGGTGTTTGGCTTGAGCTGGGGCATCAAGTACTCGTGTTGACCCTGTGAGGCCATTGTCATCCCACTGGCTGGTGATGAAGCCAAGGCTTCATGCTTAGGGCGGTGACCATGATAGATGATGCTTGGTGGAACGTGGTGGGAGCTGGGAGGCCATGCCCTTCTCTTCCAGCCCAGGCAGCAAGGCTGCAAAGGAAGAGGGAGGGTCAGCACAGTCCCTGGTACCCAGGAAGGGCTCACAGTGACTTCACTGGCTCTGTGATTAGACCCAGAGAGGCCAGGGCCAGCTGCAGGGCTGATGTCGCTAGAGTCAGGGAAGGAGGGCAGGAAAGGGGCCCAGGGCTTTGAGACACAAGAGGCAGAGCCATGACACAAAAGGGAACCTGAGGCTGGGCCTGGCTCAGTCTGCCTAGAGGGTTCCAGGAGGTCATGTTGGGGGCCAGGGAGGTCGTTCAGAGAGTGGACTGTCACAGCCCATGAGCTTTGGGTTGTTGGACTTCCAGCTGCCCCGAATGTCGATCAGCAGGTGATATGAGGACGTGTGCCCCAAACTGGGTGGGGCGCCTCCCTGAGACGTGGGCCCTAGGGGGTCTTGCTTGAGGTTTCTGAGCCCCAGGGTTCTCCGTGTGCAGTGGGGTCTCAAATTGCAGCTGTGTGGGCAAAGACCCGAGGAGATTGCACTCTAAACTGTTGCAGGAACAATCGGTGTGCGGAATCAGGGCTACGGATGTGCCCCCAGAGTTAGAAGACTTTTAAGAGAGGGAATTTCATCTAGTCAATGAGGAGCTGGCCAGCACCCCCTGGGACTCAGGCTGACATGCAAATGAGGGCGGAGGCAAGGCCAGGCCAAGGCCCCTTCCTTCAAACCAAGGACAGCCCCAGTGCCCGCCGCGCGCACATGCCTTGCTTTACTGGAGGAAGCGTGATTAATGGATTTTGGGCCTCTTAATGTGGCCTGAACAACTGCCCAGCTCCACACCTGATCCATAAATAGCTCCATCACGTTCCCCACGGAGCCCCAGCGCTGCCAGGATCAATCAGACCATCGGCAGAAGCTTCACCGGCTGACAGCTCTCGAGGGGACAGATGGAGGAGCCTGAACCCTGCGCCCACCAGGAGGGTCTCATTAACCGAGGCCAGGGCAGCTGGGCCAATACCTCGGGAGGCTGTTCCCAAACCAGGCCCAGGAGATGGGAAAGCACCTGTCTACGCCCACAGCGGCTCCTGGGCAGGAGGAGGGCCATCCTGTCCCCGACTTCCACTGCTGGGTACCCAGTGCTTGGCAGAGCAGAGGTTCCTGGGTGTTTGCTGATTAGATTAATGAAATGGATTTGAGAACGACGTAGTGATGGCCAGGAAATGGCATCGGTGACCTTTCTCAGTCACCTCCTCATCACCCAGGACCTGACAATTAGATGGTTAAACACCGATAGAGAAATGTTCAACATTTGTTGAACCCAGCTCTTCTCCTTCATAATAAAAACGATAATATAAATAAAAATAAGAAATCTAGAAAAGTCTTCTGCTGTTAAGAATAAACAGAAACAATAGTTTATGGAGAATGCTCTAACCAAGGGACGTTGAGAAAGCCTGAACTTGGGTGTGAGACAGGATCATTTCATGCAGTAGTTGCTGTCGTTGGACAGAAACACCCAGAAACTGTCCAGCATGGGGAAGGGACAGGGCCGGGGTGTGCAGGCCCGGCTGGGGCCTGTCTCCACGGAAGCAGCCTGTCTGTAAGGCGCACACGCGCTGTGACCAGGCTCTCTCCCTCTCTCAAACTCGATTCTCCGAGGTGGACCCAAATGGCCCTCGACTATGGAATAGCCTTCCGAGTCGGGTGGCTGGGATCCCGGTTCCAGGCTTGTCGTCTCCACCTGCTGTGACCATGGGCCAGGGAGTGAGCCCCTCTGTGCACCCCCGGGTTGGCTAGCAAGGGCAGAGGTGCCCCCATCCGTCCAGATGCAGTGCAGGCAGGCATGTGCGGCGTCCGTGGGGGGCAGGGGGCATGCAGTGTGGGTCCACCGCCCTCCTCTCTGCACCGCCCTGCCCGCTGGCCAAGGAGCTGTGCCAGGCACCACACACTCGCGGTGGAAACGCTGCTCGCAGCCAGCTACCCTGATGGGAGCTAACTTTAGCCCAGTCACACGGCGCCATCACTGTCCCCGTGCCGAGAGCTTACAGATCCCCGAGGAAGGTGTTTAAATATTTTTCCTTTTCCAAAGCCTGGTTCTCGCCTCTGCCATTTTCACCTTTGTGTGGCAGAAGGTATTTTTGCAAACACAGCCGAGGTGGCAGCGATTTCGCAGCAGGAATGCAGTGTCCCTGTACGCACCGCTGCTATTTTGGGGACTTGCAGGTGTATCCTGTGTATCATCACAGGGCTCGTCACCCTCTCAGGGGAGGGGAGAGAGGGCAGGGTGCCTCCTCCAGGAAGCCCTCCTGGCTCAGGCCAGGTCTAGGGCACAGCCCGTGTGCCCCTGCGCAAACAGTCCTGTCCTCAGCACTGTTGCTCCATCCCCTTCTTTGGTCCAGGCTGCGAAAGTCCCAGGACAGGGCTTGTCTGACCTGAGTCCCCAGCACAGAGTAGGACTCAGGAAACACCCACAGAGTTGAATTACCACCCAGGGGGGCTCTGCAGGGTCTGGCGCTTCTGAGGGGCTTTCTCTGCCCCTGAGTGCTGTCTGCTCTGACAGCACTTGCCAGCCTGGGGGCCTCCATGCCAGGCGGGGACTGGGAGTTTGTGATGCAAAGTGAACAGGAGATGGCAGGTCTGGAGTTGGAGACCTGTGGGTCACATGAGGGTGTGGGCGCCCAGACCAGCCTCAACTCTGGTCCCCAGAAGGCTTCCCGGCAGAGGGGACTTTGCCTGCCAGTCCCCAGGCTGCGGGACGGGCTGACGCCCAGCTCTCTGGTTCTGAGTGTGGAGTAGGCACAGCGAACGCTCTGAGGATGCATGCATTGTAGAACACTGTTCAAGGCTTGAACTTCTTCCCACAGTGCTGAAAGGGATGCTGGTAGTTAGGATTCCTTCCTCATTTGACGAATAAGGAGGCGGCAGCCCAGAGAAGTCCAGGCACTTATGGGAGATCACAGAGCCGTCATTGTCAGCAGGGCTGGGACACCATGCACCTACCAGGTCCCCAAGGTCAGGTCCAGCCCCCATCCCCCGCAGGGTCTCCAGGGGGTCTACACAGCTTGACAATCCAGCTCTTGCCTCCAGGGTGTTAGGGAGCCAGTAGCAAGGTCCCTGCTGTCACGGAACAGTCGTCCTGCTGGAAGAGTGAACAATGAACCAGTTAACCATCAGGGTAAAGCCAGGGATGGGTGACTGCAGGACAGTGAGAAACATGGGATGGTGAAATGTGTGCTGGACAGTGGGACATTTGTGGGGGTGGCAGTCAGAGAAGGAGTGCCGAAGAATTGATGCTTTTGAACTGTGGTGTTGGAGAAGACTCTTGAGAGTCCCTTGGACTTCAAGGAGATCCAACCAGTCCATCCTAAAGGAAATCAACCCTGAATGTTCATTGCAAGGACTGATGCTGAAGCTGAAGCTCCAGCACTGTGGCCACGTGATGCGAACACGCAACTCATTGGAAAAGACCCTGATGCTGGGAAAGATTGAGGGCAGAAGAAGAGGATGACATAGGATGAGATGGTTAGATGGCATCACCAACTCAATGGACATGAATTTGAGCAAACTCTTAGAGAATATGAGGGACAGGAAGGCCTGGCATGCTGCAGTCCATGGGGTCACAAAGAGTCAGACATGACTTGGCAACTGAAGAACAAGAAGTCAGGGATGGCATTGAAACAGACGTGAACGACATGTTCAGATCCAGGAAAGGGTGTCTAAACAGGGAACAGCCTGTGCAAAGGCGCTGGGGCCAGGGGAGGGACCTTGGCTTATTCAGGGAAGAGCCAGAAGGTAGATGTGACTGGAATGTAAGCTCAGGGGAAGTTGGCACAGGTGAGTTCAGAGGGCAGGGCTCCAAGCCTCCAGGGGGATGGGAGGCTGGGCCAGATCATGAAGGTTCTCTGAGGCTATGGGAGGAAGATGGATTTCACTGGTGCACTCATGGAAGTCCATGTGCACTGCGTAGGGAGGGAGCTGAGGCACACCCCTTCATTGGATGGTGTGGGGCACCCCCTTCCTGCAGTATCAGCCCCTCAGTGTGCCTGGGGAGCTCTCCAGCCTGGAGGTGGGGGCGAAGATGAAAAGCCAAAAGGTGAGCCAGGCACCACACCAGCACAGTCTCTGGGCTTGGGGTAGGGGTGGTGCAAGCCACTTGGCTTTGGATTCGGATGGTCCTGGGTTGACCTTGGGCCTGTCACTTCACCTGTCTCAGTTTCCTCATCTGTGAAATGGGGACTTGATGTATTTTGCCCTTAACAGAGTGAGTGGCATAGGTGAGCTTGTTGTGTTTGTCTCTGTCTCCAGCTTTGAACCTCACTCTCTCATAAGCTGGGACTTCCCTGCAAGCTCAGATGGTAAAGAACCTACCTGCAATGTAGGAAACCTGGGTTTGATCACTGGGTCAGGAAGATGCCCCAGAGAAGGGAAAGGCAACCCACACCAGTATTCTTGCCTGGGGAAGCCCACGAACAGAGGAGCCTGGCGAGCTACAGTTCATGGGGTCTCAAAGAGGCAGACAACCTAGTGACTAACACTTTCACTGTTTTTCACTCTCATAGGCTACTGTTTCTTCTCCAAGTGCAGGGGCACTGTTGACTCCTGCATGACTGTCCTACAATTTTGAACCCAGCAGAGCAGAGGCTGGAACAGGAGGATCGAGACATCAGAAAGAAAGAGGGGGGAGTGGAGGACAAGAGAGAAAGCCAGAGAGTCTGGGGGTGTCAGAGAGAAGAAGGAGAGATGCAGGAATCAAAGGGGGAGGGTGTGGGGGCAGATCAGAAAGAAGTGGGGAGATGCCAGGCCGGGCTGAGACTGCTGGGGTAAGTGTCCCTGACTTCGGTCCAGATGAACTCCTCTTTGGTGTTCCCACCCCAGAGTCTCTGTTTCCCCCGCAGACTTCATCTTAGAATCTGAGACCAGAACAGAGCTACCGGAGTTCATTCTTTCTTGACACGAGTGTCTGTTAAGCATCTACTCTGCCGGGTCCTGGTCCAGGCCCTGGAGGCACAGAGGTGTGGTCAGGAAGCTTACACCTCACAGACCCGGGCACCGTGTGCGTGCCCACCGCCATGGTCCTGCATCCGCAGCGCTGTCTGGGCAGGGCGGTGCACCCGCCCCGCGTCCTCTCCCGTGCAGCCATGCTGGGCCATACTGACCCGTGGTCCGGCATGCATGGCAGGCAGCTCAGCCGTTGTGGAGCGCATCGGGAGAAGGGTCAGGCCAGACTCTGGGGCCAGGCCTCGCTTCATCTCCTGTCTATCTGCGTTTTCTGAGCAGGCACCTTTGGCAGAAGGATTTGACTGAGTATTCGGTTTCCACCTACCATCCTTCCTTCCTTCCCTCTTTCACTTAAGTGGGATCATGGTGTGACGGCTCTCCCAGCTCCCTCCCCATTTCCTCTCAAAGTGTGCATGCTTGTTGTGCATGCTCAGTCGTGTTGACTCTGCATCCCCATGGATTCTAGTCCGCCGGGCCCCTCTGTCCATGGGATTCTCCAGGCAAGAATACCAGGGTGGGTTGCCATTTCCTCCTCCAGAGGATCTTCCCGATCCAGGGATCAAACCCTCGTCTCCTGTGTCTCCTGCATTGGCAGGTGGGTTCTTTACCACCGAGCCACTTGGGAAACCTCTCATTTGAGTGTCCTCTCCAGTAAATTTCTTGTGTATTTAGTTGCATTGCAACATCTGCTTCTTGGGGGACCCAGACAAACATGGGGGTGTCCTGCTATCAGATCTGAGCCCCCAAATCGCTGATAAAGAAAAATCATACCATCTGGGGGGGGTGGGGGGGGGAGGGGGCAGAGCCCGACAGGAGGGAGAGAATTATTCCTGGAGAGTGAGAGCATCCCATATCCGAATGGTTTCTGAATCAGTCAGATGGGGTAGGTTATACAGCCAGTTATGGGCTGAATGCTTGTGACCCGCCCACCAGATTCATTTGCTGAAATCCTAACCCCAGTGTGATGGTGCTTGGTTGTGGGGCATTTGGGGGGCGGGTAACAGGTTTAGATGAGGTCACGGGAGTGGGGCCCCAAATGGGATTAGAGTTCTTGTAGAAAGAGGAGGAGCCCAGAAACCACCTCCCGCACGGCCGCCTCGGCCATGTGAGGACAGGATGAGAACGGGCCATCTGCAAGCCAGGAAGAGGGCTCCTGCCAGGTGCCGAGCCTGCCAGCGCCCAGTCTTGGACCCCCCAGCCTCCAGGACTGCGGGGGTAAGTGCTGTTTAGGCCAGTCCCCTCACCCCCACCACCGTCTGCAGTGTTTTCTTACAGCAGCCTGAGCTGACTAAGACACATCAGTACCAGAACAATTTTTAAATTAAAAACAAAATCAGCCATTCAGATCACAAAGGCTGTTTCCTGCTCATGTTCAGTTGACAGTAGCTCTACGCACTGGTCCCCTGAGACCCAGGCTGGCAGACACTCCCCTGCCCTAGGCGCCCGTGATCCCCGACAGGGAGAGGGAACCTGGCGGATCTCACCACAGTCCCAAGGGTTTCTGCCCAGAAACCTCCTCCACCACATCTGGAGGCCATGCCAGAGGACTTCTGTCCACTCTCATGCCCAGCATAGACTTTCGCCTGAGCATCCTGTCCCCAGGTAAGTTCCCACTCACCTGTGAAGGCGAAGGAAGATTCTGTGATGACACTTTCCAAATTCTCTTCTATCCCCCACCCCTTCTGAAAAAAACAAAACGAAAAACTGAAAAGAAAGAAAAAAAGACTCAAATCTGGAAATAAAGGAGTCAGGACAGAGCCCAGAGAATGAAGAAAAATGAAAAGGGAAAGACATAGTGGTGAGCAGTGGACCTTGATATGTGGGTAAATTAAACAAAAATGAATAAGGATAGACCTGTCTCAGACTGTGCCATCTAAGTGCTAAGTAAGGGTTCCTGAAATTGAAGGTCTGTACTGGAAGGAAAAATTCTAATGATAGTCTATTTATAAAAGTCATAGCTCAGCAGTAGCTGTGAGTTATGGCCAGAGGGGGCAAATGATAAACTTTGCGAGGATATCATCTTGGAGGGAGAGGGGAAAGGAAGAAAATAAAAGACGTCTGGAAGGGTCATTTTTTTAGACTGAGGGGGAATAATTAGCAGAAAAATAGAACATCTTATTGTGTGGAATAGTTGGTATCTTATTTTCAAAATAGAGAGATGTGGGAAACAGGGAAGGGGGGTCACCATCAACGCAGTGGAAGGAGTCAGGGTCTATCCGCTTGGGCGAACATAACAAAATACCAGTCTTGCCACAGGCTTACACAACACATACTTGTTTCTGGAGGCTGGAAGTCTGGGATCAAGGGGCCTGCAAGACTTGTCCCTCAGTTTGTGATGGCTGCCGTCTTGCTGGGTGCTCACATGACCTCTTCTTTGTGCAGGTGCTGGAAGGAGGGGGAGGAGAGAGAGAGAGAGTTCTGGTGTCTCTTCCTAGAAGGACACTAATCCTCCTGGATCGGGGACCCATCCTTATGACCTCATTTAACCTTAATTACCCCCCGAGAAGCTCCAGCTCCAAAACAGCTACTCTGAGTGTGAGTGCTTCAACATACGAATCTGGGGGAGATACGTGAGAGAAGGGCCTAAGTGGGGACTTCCAGATTAAGAAAGGGAAAGATGGAAGGAGCAGTAACTTGATCAAGCCATCAAAAGTGAGGAAGAAACAATGATACAAAATAATCAACAATAGTGTCTCACAGGAGTTACATTATATATGTAAGCATTCATATCTTAAACGGAAAGAATTGAGTTCTCCCATGGAAGGATAGACCCTGTCACACTAGGTTCAACAAGCAAAAGGAAGGACGGCCTTAATATTAGAAGGAAGGCCTTATTATTAGAAACATGCTTGAAACAAAATATTTTAAATATTTAAAATAAATTGCTGAGAGGGACCGCACTGGTGGTCCAGTGGTTTAGAATCTGGCTTGCAACGTGCAGGTTTGATCCCTGGTCATGAACTAGGGTCCCACATCCCACAGAGCACCTGAGTGCTCATGCCACACTGCTTCCAATGTGCATGATGCAAGGAGGACTCGCATCAACTTACATGATGCAAAGAAGACTCAACACAGGCAAATAAATAAGTATTAAAAGACAAAATATATTTCTGGGAAAATATCTATAAGGATAAAGCAGATGAAAACAAAGTATAAAGTAGGACTGGCAGATATTAATCTCAACATGGTTTAAAATAATTATATATGATACATTAGAATCTTATACAATGAAGTGCTATGCAGTCATAAGCCTGTATTTAAAAAACAAACAAACAAAAAAAAGAACTAAATATCTAAGTGAAACCCATTAGCAAAGGAAAGAGAACCTGATACAGATAAAATTATAGTGAGAAAAAACTGCACATTTTTGTAAGAAACGGACAAGAGTATAAGAAATTAAGAAGCAATTGGAAGTTACAATGCAATCAAATATATTGCATGGCCATTGACTCAAGCCTAGTTTGAACAAATCAGGTCTTCAAAAGTCATTTTGGGGACAATTAGGGAAATTTGACTATGGATGGAGTTTTAAATTATAGAACATCATCGTTATTTTCTCAGGTACAGTAACGGTATCGTGATTAAGAAGGGAAGAGTCCTTCTTTAGTAAGGAGGCAAACTAGTGTCTAGGGATGAAATGAAGCCTATAATTTAATTCTAAATACCTCAGTAAAAAACAAACATAGCAAAATGTACAGTTATTGAATCTTGGTGATGGATGCTTTTATGTGTTATCTCTCTGCTTTTATGTATATTTAAAATTAAAAAACAAAGCAATAACAGAATTGAATCATGCAAACAATAACTGTGAATGGATATATAATACACAGTTTTATACATTTATATATATATATATTTTTTTTTTAATCAAATAGTGAATCCCTGTTTATGTGTCCAAAGGTCACTGAGGAAAATCAGTATATAATAGGCTGACAAGAAAATATTATCAGATTCAAGAACATAAGAGTGAAGTTTTCACAGGCCTCATGCTCCAGCCATATTCAATAGAGTGAAAGTGTTAGTCGCTCAATCGTGTCTGACTCTTTGTGACCCCATGGACGGTATAGCCTACCAGGCTCCTCTGTCCATGGGATTCTCCAAGCAAGAACACTGGAGTGGGTTACCAGATTCTCCAGGCAAGAATACAGGAATGGGTTGCCATTCCTTTCTCCAGGAGATCTTCCCAACCCAGGGACTGAGCCCAGGTCTCCCACATTGCAGGCAGATTCTTCACCATCTGAGCTGCCAGGGAAACCCATGCATTGGATGGTGAAATCTTAACCACTGGACTACCAGGGAAGTCCCTAGTATAGGTTTTAACCTTTTTTTCCTTGTTTCTTTTCCCAGATAGTATGTAATTTCTCTTTTGATTTTTCTCTTCAATCTGAGAGTTATGCAGGAATGTTTTAAATTTGCAAATAAAGTGTGTTTGGCTCCCTTATTAGTGGTGAAGTTTTCATGTTCCAATGGAGGGAGTATACGTTCAATCACTGGTGGGGCAGCTGAGATCCCACATGCCTTGCAGCCAAAACAAACAAAAAACAGAAACAATATTGGGACAAATTCAATAAAGACTTTTAAAACAGTCCACATCAAATATGTATGTATGTATATATACATATATGTATACATACATGCTAAAGTTAACACAGCTTAGAAACACACAGCCTGAAATACTTCCATTAGAGGGGGCAAAGACTAAACACAGCATCAATTTTAGTACTTGTTTCAAGCAACTAGGAAAAGAAACAAGAAAAAGGGAATTCATAAGGTTAAGAACTGAAACTGATGAAATAGAAAAAAATTTTAAATAGTGGGAAGAATATATAAATGTAAAAGCTTGTTCTTTGAAATGGCTAATAAAATAGAAAAAAAAAAAAAAAAAACCCTCGTGAGTCCAATTATGGAGAATGGAGAGAGAGGGTAAAATTAGACAAGATTAGGAATGAGAAGGCAGACGTACCAATATAACTACAGATACAGGGGAGATAAAAATAATTATGAGAGAATATTATATGCAACTCTGTGATAACAAATTGAAAACCTCAGGGAAATGGATGATTTCCTAGTAAAAGTAAATTACCAAAATCAGTCCAAGAAAAAATGGAAAATTTTAATAGACCAATTACCATAGAAGAGATTAGAAGGTGATTGGAGATCTGTCAGTGAAAAGACTGCAGAATCAGACAGGCTTACCACTGAATTTTATCTAATTTCTAAAGAACTAATCATTTTAATACTGTTTAAACTATTTGGGGCCATGGAAAAGGATAGAAGAGAAATTCCCTTATTCATTCTGTGCATCTAGAATATCTTTAATACAAAATAAGGTGAAGAGTCAACTCATTAGAAAAGATGCTGATGCTGGGAAATATTGAAGGCAGGGAGAAGAAGGGGATGACAGAGGATGAGATGGCTGGATGGCATCACCGACTTGATGGACATGAGTTTGGGCAAACTCTGGGAGATGGTGAAGGACAAGGAAGGCTGGCGTGCTCCAGTCCATGGAGTCACAAAGAGTTGGACATGACTTAGTGACTGAACAACAACAAAAGAGGAATTGTAGACCAACGGCAACGGCACTTATATTCATAAGATGAAAATTTCTAAATAAAATCCTACCAAATGGAATCCAGTGACTAATTAATAGAACAATACGTCACCCTTCAGGTTCGTTGTAGGGAAGAAGTATGTGGTCGAGGACCCTTAGCCTTGGGAGATTTTGTGAGCATATCATCACCCCCTTCTCTAAGTATCTCTTGGCATAGCAAAGTAAAGACACAGTAGGCAATGATCAGGGGGCTGAAATGAAGCAGAGTGGCCAGAACTATGACATCCAAAGGAATGTTAATATCTGTTAGCACATGCAAAGATTTCATATGGCATTTTTGTGGGGTTTATTTCTAAAACAGACTCTAATTGTTTCAGCTTCTTTTAAATGTTCCAGAGGACTTTTTTTTTTTTTTTTTCTGTTTGAAATACACTGAGGGAAAGGGAATTTTCTTGGTTTTAATTGTGTACCAGAGCACAAGATCTAATATTGAATTCTCCCAGCAACTCTGCGGGGAGTGGATATGATTGGCACTGAGGCCTGGCGAGGGGCAGAGACTTCCGAGAGCACTCAGAGGGTGGGGGCAGAGTCCAGATATCAATCCTGATGACACTCACTGCAAAGCCCAAGCTTTCCATGTGGGAGACTTACACGTGGAAGTCCCCTAGTGACTTCCTGGTTCAGGGAGGAGTTCCAGTCCATTTAGCCAAAGCCAGGAGCAATGGAACATAGAGTGGATCAGGTATCAGGGGACATGGGTTCTGTTTCATCCTCTGCCTGCTGGTGGCTGGGGCCAAGACTGTGAAAAGCCTCTGCCCTTAGGCAATTCTCTGAATTCCTTTGCAGCTGGTCTCTGAAGGGCCAGCAGTGGGTTGCTGTCCGTGGTGCTGAAGGTGCTCCTGCCCGAGGGCTCCCCCTTCACCTATTTTCAGAGGAGCTGGCCTGGGCAGCTGCCAGGAACACACTGTGATTAATCAGCAGGTTTGAAATGGCAAACCGAATTCTAAAGGTGGAAGAAGGAAAGAATTTCTTTATTGGTTTGCTGAATCTGCGCCAAAGGAGCTTTTTTTTTTTAAAACCATAAGCCATGTCTTTGACAGTTCTCATCACCTGGGCCTGAATTGAACATCTCAATTTTTAGAGAAGCACAGAACTAAGTTTTCACTACCCAGGTGAGTAAATGGAACATCATTTGATTCCCAGAGTCCAATTTTCCCTCTCAAATCCCATCCTTTTTCTCTGCTCCACAGGGAATCTATGCTAAATTTTGTATAAGTAACTCACTTGCTTATCCTTATTGCTTTAAAAAAAAAAAAACACCAACTTTTTGCTTTGGGGACTTCATATAATTGGAATCATATTGCATGTGCTTTTCTGTTGGCCGCTTTCTTCCATCAATATTGTTTTGGAAATGGATCCACATTGTTGCATATTCATCATTGTACAGTATTCTGCTACACAGATATCCTAAAATGTACATTCCACCTTTTCTATGGAATGTGATCTGATGTCTTTTTTCTTTCCTGCTATGAACAACTATGCTATAAACATTCTGACACCCAGCTCACATTACACAAGCCATGTGTGTATTCGCTGCGGTATGTACATGGCAGTGAAATCATTGGGTCAGAGCATATGACCAGTTCAACCTCACTAGGAGCGGAAGAAGCTTCTGCTGCTCACACTCTCCTCACCATAAGGAACAGGCCACATGTCTGCAGTCAGGTGCTTTATTCTTTTCTATGGATTGTGAGCATGAGTGACCTACATTATTTCTAAGCTAAATAATCACCTAAGAGTGGGAGACTCTCAAGTTTCTCCGTTTGTGACTTGTCTTTCCATCTTCTTTACGTATCTTTTGATGAAAAGAAATTCTTAGTTTTAATACAGTGAAATTTATCATTTTTTATGGCTTGTGCTTCTTGTGTCTTATTTAGGACACCTATCCCTACCCTGGGATCATAAGATATCTCTGATGTCTTATAAATGTTTTATACTTTGCCTTTTACATTTAGGTCTTAACCTACAGTAGGTTTTTATGTGTGGTGTGTACTAGAGCCCAATATCTCTTTCCCTATGGCTACTTGCTTACTTTCTGAGACCTTTTAGGGAAAAGTCCATCCTCTCCCCACTGATATGTGACAGCAATATTTCCCACATCACATGTCCCTATATGCATGCCTGTTTCTGGACTTTCCATTGGTCCATTTTTCTATTCTACATTGTGTACTTGTTTAGCATTATGATACATTTTGACTTATTCTTCAAGAGTATGTTGGCTATTATTGGGCCTTTGCATTGTATATATGAATTTTAGAATCAGTTTGCTAAGCTTCACTAAAAATTGTTAAGATTTTTATTGGTGTTGTGTTGAACCAATAGATCAATTTAGTGAGAATTTACATCTTTATGAGAGAGTCTTCCAACTATTTATTTAGATCTCCTTTAATGTCCTCCCATAAATTTTTTATAACTTTCTCCATAATGGTCTTGCACATTAGAGAAAAGATTTATTCCTGGATTCTATGTTCTTTTCCTTTTGTTTCTGTAACAAGTTTCTGCAAACTTGGTGGCTTAAACAGCACAAGTTGCTTATCTTGGAGTTCTTGAAGTCAGAGTCCAAAATGAGTCTCTCTGGGCAAAAGTCAAGATGTGCCCAGGGCTTCATCCTTGTGAGAGAAAGCTCAGGTGGAGAATCTGTTTCCTTGCCTTCTCCAGCTTCTGAAGGCTGAGGCTCACAGCGACTTCCTCCATCTTCAAAGCCAGCAACATCAGGCTAAATTCTTCTCACACCGCCATCTCTCTAGTTTTCTTTTGTTTCCCTCTTTCCCTTTTAAGGAACCTTGTGAATACACTGGACCCACATGGATAATCCAAAATAATCTCCCTAAAGTCAAGTTATCAGCAACTTTATCTGTACTCATAATTACTCTTTGCCATGAACCCATTCATTCTCACAGGTTCTAGGAGTCAGGACATGGACATATTTGGAATGTCGTTATTCTGCCTACCATGAATTCTTTATACTTTTTGTAGTTCTATAAAATGTAATGTTTATAACTATTTTCTAGATGGTTTTGGTTGTAGTACAAAATGCTGTGGATTTTCTGTATTGATTTTGTATCCAACAACATTGCTAAAGAAAGTGAAAGTGAAGTCACTCAGTCGTGTCTTTGTGACCCCATGGACTACACCCACCAGGTTCCTCTGTCCATGGGATTTTCCAGGTAAGAATACTGGAGTGGGTTGCCACTTTCTTCTCCAGGGGATCTTCCCAACACAGGGATCAAACCCAGGTCTCCTGCACTGCAGGCAGACGCTTTACCCTTTACACTTTAGCCTGGAGGCAGAGCCGCCAGGGAAGCCCCAACATTGCTAAGCACTTATTAATTCTAATAAACCTGAAGATTCTCCAGGATTGAAGTACAACTGATGATAAAATGTGCAAATAATGACAGTTTTGTTTCTTTGTTTCCAGCTCTTATGCCTTTTATTTGCTCTTGTACCTAAGTTTCAGTGCTGGCATGGACCGGTTATACAACGTTGACGTGGGGATAATGAGCCCCCTTGTTTTGTTCTCCACCTTAAAGAGAGTGCTTACATTTCAACATTAAGAATAATGTTGGCTCTATGTATTTTTTTTAATAGATATCCTTTTATTAGGTTAAAGAAACTATTCTAGACCTAGATTACTAAGAGGTTTTGTGTGTGTGTGGGGGGGGGGTGGTTTGAAAGTCATAAAAGGATGTTGACTCTTTTCCAAGACTTTCCCCATGTCTGTAAGAATTATATGCTTTTTCTTCTTTAATTTGTTAGTGTGGTGGATTCATTCATATCTTTTCCAATGTAAAACCAACCTTGCATTCTCTGGATGCATACATCTTGATCATGGTCTTTTACACATGTTACTGAATCTGTTTGCTAACATTTAGATTCAAATTTTTGCATCTACATTGATGTAGGATTTAGCCTAAACTTTTCTTATGCTGTGTTTGTTAGATTTTGATATCAAGGTTATACCAGCCTCATAAATATATCTGAGTGCTTTATCATCTTTCCCATGTTCATAAATATTTTGTATAGCATTGGAGTTTTTTGTTCCTTGAATTAGAATTCACTGGTAAAAACCATCTGGACCTGGAATTTTATTTTTGAAAAGAGTTTTTAAGATTTTTAACTATGGACTTGATTTCTTTAATGGCTTTAGGATTACTCATCCTATTTATTACCAGAGATTTTAATTTGTATTATATTTATTAGAAATTTTATATTTCATTTACACTTTCAAGCTTATTGTTATGAATTTCACCATAATTTCCTCTTATAATATTCTATTGTTGTCTGTAAGATCTGATGTTCCCTTTTTATTTGTAATGTGGCTATTTGTGCCTTTTCTTTTTTCTTTATTAATCTACTCAGAGTTTTCTCAATTTTATTAGCCTTTTCAAGAAACAACCTTTGGCTTTTTGCTATTGTGGCTCTCTTTCTTGTTTTATTAACTTATGATCTTATCTTTATTATATTCTTCTATTTTCTTTGATCTCCTCTGCCATCTCTTTTAGCTCCTGGAGATGGTGCTTTGTTCATTAACTTTCACATTTTTCTCTTTTGAATATAAGCGTTTAAGTTTATAAAACCTTCCTCTAAATACTGATTTATCTGCGTCATACAAGTTCTGATATACTTTTGTTGTTGTTCAATTTCAGTATCTCCTACTTTTCATGGTGATTTCTTCTCCCAACTCTGAGTTATCTAGAAGTATTTACTAAATTTCAAATACATGAGAACTTTATAATTATCTTTTTGTGATATATTTCTAACTTAGGTATATTGGGTTCAGATAATGCATCTGTATGCTAACAGATACAGGTCTCAAACCCAGGTCTCCTGCATGTCCAGGTCTTCAACTACATGTTACAGTTCAGTTGTTGTGTCCAACTCTTTGCAACCCCATGGGCTGCAACACGGCAGGCTTCCCTGTCCTTCGTTTTTTGAATGTTGACTTTTAAGCCAGCTCTTTTCACTCTCCTCTTTCAGCCTCATCAAGAGACTCTTTAGTTGTTCTTCACTTTCTGCCATTAGAGTGGTATCATCTACATATCTGAGGTTGCTGATACTTCTCCCGGCAATCTTGATTCAGTTTGGTTCAACTACTTACAGGGCCATAAAGCAAATCTTACATATGTGCTTGATAAAAATATTTTTCTAGGCTGCTGAGTATTCAGTATAAGTTCATTAAATCAAATTTAATGATGGAGTTTTGAAATCTTTTATATCTTTAATGATTTTTGTCTTCTCTATCCTTTAGTTACTGTAGAGATTTGTCCATGTCTCCTTTTAGTTCTACCAGGTTTTGTGTATTTAAAGTTATCTTATTGGTTGCACACTGGATTATAGGTGTCCTGATGTTATTACTTTTGTCGTCCTGATGTTATTAATTTTATCACTTTAAGTACTTTATTTTTTACTTTAGATTCACAGTTTATTAGGATTTTTTTCTGATACATTTTTCCCAACATTTTATTTCAAGCTACTATATCCTTATGTTTTAGTGTCTCTTGTAAACATCATAAACATGATTTTGTGGGTTTTGTATCTAGTCTTTTATCTGGGATATTTAGTTTATTCTAAGTACTGATATGCTTTAATTTATTTCTACAACTTATTTTTAACCACTTCTAGGTGTTACTTAATTGCTCTGTGTCCCATTTTTTTCAACTATAATATGAGGATAATAATATCATTATGACTGCCATTTTATTTGTTCTGTCATTTCTTTTTTTTTTTTTGGTCCTTTTTCTTTTCCTTCTTTCTTTCTTTTTGATTAAATAATTAGTTTTCCTTATCTAATTTTTTTTGGAGAAACTTGTTTAGAAGTTGTTCATACAATTTCTCATTTTCTTAATGCTGACCCAGAAATTGAAACTTCTGTAAACCCAGCACCAAAGCATAAGTCTTATGTTACTCACTCAATATTTTTATCCTCCTCCTGAATCTTTATAATTAAAATTAAAGTAGCTTTTAGAAAACATGGGTTCCCATCATCCCCTTAACAAAATCTGTTATTTTTCTATACATGTCAATTCTGTTTTAATAATTATTATACAGTAAATGTTCGATTTAGATTTATCCACATGTGTGCCACTCAATCTGTTGTTCCTTCTTTCTTGCATCTCTGACTTTCTATCTGGCATCAATTTCTTTCTGCTTGAGATTCATTCTTCAGAATTCCTGTTGGTGAGGTTTCAGTGGTAGAAAACCCTATTTTTGTTGAAATGAAAGTATAATCATTTCACCTGTTGAAAAATACTTGTATCACTCAGCACATTCTCATTCTCTATACCACTGACTTCTGGGCTTTGTTTTTGCTGATAAGAAGTCAGTTGTCAGTCAAATTGCCACTTCTTTGAAGGCAATTTGTCTTTGTCTTTCTAGCTCCTTTTAAATCATCCCTTTGAAACTGTATTATGACATGTCTATTGTGTCTTTAAAATGTTATGCTACTTAGATTTTATTGGGCTTGTTACATATGTGGACTTGTGTCTTCATCAGTTCTGAGAAGTTCTCAGTAGTTATGCTTTCAAATCCTGACTTTTCTCCGTCCTCTGTGCCCACTTCTCCAGAACTTGATTAGACGTTGATGAGGGTGTCTCGCTCTGTCTTCTGTGCTTCCTTAAGTCTTTCGTATTTTTTGGTCTTCCTGGGCTGCACTTTTTGTAATGTTTTCAGCTCTATCTTTCATTTACTAGCTCTCCCCCAAGCTGGGTTTAATATACTCTCCAACCTATTCGTTAAGTATTTAATTTCAGCTTTCTTTTTCAAGTATAGGAGGTGGTCCATTTGATTATTATTTTATGATGTTCTAGACCCATTATAATCTTCTTTTTCATTTCTCATAACATATAAAACAGTAGTCTGTGTCTGATAAATCCAATATCCTATTCCTTTTCAGGCCTAAGGTTGCTGCTTTTATTTCTTCTGGTGCTTACACATGATGCATTGTTTTCTTGTATATTTAATGACTTTCTTTCTTTTATAACTCTGAATTATTCATGTTCCTTGTAGAAATCCTCAGAGATTTGGGACAAGAGTAGATTCCTCCAGAAAGGATACATTCTCTTCTGTAAGATGTCTGGTGTGTGTATATCTAGGATCATTTTCAAATTAATGAAAGACTTGAAGTTTGGGGGTGGCTTTCCAGGACTGCGCCTTGGGACTGCAGATCCATGGGAGGGCCAATTTGGGATGGAATCAATGGGTTGAGTCAGGATAGTTTCATTTCCATTCTCTGAGTTTGTAGGGCTCACAAATTACTGGGGAGCGGTCTTCTATTAGATTTCTTGCCTGGTGGGCTTTGGGGTTTGTCTTCCTCCTTCCTGTTTTATGAGGCTGCAAAAACTGATGCTCCTGCTTTGACAAAACCCTCCAAATGAAAGTTGGCATCAGTTCACTGCTAGCCTTTTTGAATTCTGCCTACACACAGGTACCAGGCTGAGTATCTCTTACTTTCCTGCCAGCTTGGGGATACACTCACAAATGTGTTTTTACATAATTACCATCATTTTCAGTTGTTTGCAACAGGAGCTTGGTCTGGGCCTCTGCTCCATCCTGTTGACACCCTCTTTTGATCCTTCCCTAGTATTTGTCTTAATCCCTTAAGACACTGTTAAGAGGCCCCAGGTGACCACAGGCATACCTCACCTTCTCTCTGCTTACTGGGACCAGGCTGGCTCTTCAGATCTCTAATGACAGCGGCTTCTTGGATGGCAGACTCAGAGACCTCATGTTTGAAACCATCCACACTTGCAGCTTTCACTTGACCACAAAGAGTCACGGAGATCACTCCTTTGTCAGGGAATCCCCTTCCCATTTGAGCATCTGCATTAGAAATACCTGCCTCAAGATCTCTCACGTTACCTAATCAATGAACCTGTGCCGAGGCCTAATGGGAAACAGTGATCTCACGTGTTCAGCTCTGCAATTCTGGGCACACGCCGGGGTGTGGATGGGAGGATGCAGGCAAGGGGAGGGGGGCGAGGTGGGAACCAGTATTCATGAGGAGTTGCTCTCACGTGTAGAAAAGTTGGAGATCAAACAAAACTCTTAACATGAAAGTTCCCACGAAATAAGTATTTTCATCTCCATTTATTCAGATGGAAAAAAAAAAAAATCGAGTCCAAAGTGACGTGTCTGAGGTTGAAGAGTTGACAAATGGCTGAGTCGAAGTTTAGTACCTCGGGCATCTTCCCGTGGACCCAGACTCTGCTCCGTGAATTTCGGATGACAGAGTCTGACAGCGGGGTGATTATGGGGTTGTTGCAGGCCTGTCCTGCCCAAAGGGACCAAATGTCAGGAGGGCAAGGCCAAGCTGGCTCAGCTGGTGAGATGAAAAGGACACGGGCTATTCCTGGCTTAGCCTCCTCTGGCCCTCTGAGGGAGGAGGGGTCCAGACACGGAAGCTGTAGGACTGCAGCGCCTGGGAGCTGACAGTCTGGGACCTGAAGAACCAGGACGCATCATCCAGACATCAGCAGCTGGGTTTGCTGCCTCCGCCACACAGCTGGAATGACCCAGCCACACAAATGCCCCACCCCTGCTCTACACGGCTCCCTGGCTCCTGCTGACCCCACGACGGAGCTCCAAATATTCATGGTCCATGCAGGGCTGCCCTTGGGTTGGACTCAGTTCATCTCCTCCACCGTGGGAGGCATTCACAACACAGGCCTCACCTGGGTCACCCTTCTAGCACCCCCTTCTCCAAGAAGTCTTGAGATTCCTCTCTCGGTGCATCCGGTAACTTCTCTGGTAACTGCTCTATTTCGTTGGGAAACTAGAAAACACTTGGGGTTCCCATGACCCCTCCTCAGATTTGATAGTTTGCTGGAACAACTCAGAGAATTCAGGAAAACACATTACTTATGTTGACCAGTTGGCTATAAGTGATATTACAAAGGATACAGATGAGGAGGTGCTCAGGGCAAGGTCTGGGAGGGTCCCGGCTGCAGGCACTTCTGTCCCCGTGGAGCTGGCATGGATGATCTCTCCAGCTCATGGATGTGTTCACTGACCAGGAAGCCCTCCACAGTCACCACGGAGGGCGTTCTAAGAGGACTCCTTCCTTCAGGCTTGATCGATTAACTCACCCTCCAGCCCCTCTCCCCTCCCGGACAGTGGGGGTGGGACAGGAAGGTCCAAGCTTCTGGTCTCGCTGGGCCTTTCTGGTGACCACACTGAAGCCACCCAGGAGCCCACCCAGAGCCGCCTTTTCAGAACAAAAGGCGCTCCTGTCACCCAGGAACTTCCAAGGGGGAGAAAGAGCTGTATCGGAGGCTGAGGGCAGAGACCCAGTGTCTGCTACGTTACGCTCAGCTGAAAATGGCCGTGGCAAGCCCCCACTCCTGGCCCCCAAGGTTCCCTGGAATTGCCAGCGCCCTGGGGTCCCAAGGCCAGCACCTGATCTGTTCACAGCTGAGGACAGCTGGTGTTCAGGGATGACCCCCTGCGGGCTGGGGACACACAGGCCAGCTTGTGCCGCCGGGGGCGGGCGGGGGCAGAGGCCGCCTTCTCACTCCCCCAGGCTCCGTGAGGATCTCAGCCCCAGGGACCCGCGGGTCCTTCTGCACTGGCTTGTCCCCGCCCCCAACCCCTCATTCCCCCGTGGGGGTCCCCCCCCAGACGCGCTTGTGTGCCCCAGGGCCCTCAAGCGAAGCCCCTCCCTGGGCCGGCCTGTACAAGCAAGCAAGGCCCGAGAGGGTGGAGGCTGGTGGAGTGGGAGGAATGGACACCATGGGCCTCGAGGCAGCTCTGCGTTTGCACCAGTGCCCCCTCCCTGCCAGCTGAGGGCAGCTCAGCCCCACTCGGGGCAGGACAGGACGCCCAGCCTCACCCCAGCTCCCGGCAGGCGACAAGCCACCTGCAAAACCGCCGGGGGCAGCCTGGCCCATGAGGCGCGGGCTTAGGCCCTGAGAGCCTGTGAGGGAAGAAACAGGCAGAGCAGCGAGTGTGGGGAGGCGCTCCTCCCGCCATCTCTCCGGTGACCCTGCCGGAGAGACAGAACCGGCTCAGGCCGCCTGTGGCCCTGAGCTCCGGGTGCCTGGACGCTCGGTCCCTGTCTGCGCGGGGCAGTGCCCAGGGGCCCAGAGCGTTTGGGGACCGCCCAGCAGGGCCAGGTCCCCGCCACGCCTGACTCTGGGAGGCGCCGACCAGGAGACACGTGCAGCCCGTGGGAGGCGGGCCTGGATGTTCTCTGCTGCCCGGAGCCCGGAGCTCTGCTTGAGAGGTTTTCTAACCAGGGTGCTCCAGGCCCCGTAAAGGGGCGCCCGTCTCTGAAATCTCAGGGCTCCCAGTGGCCTCGCACCCCAGGCCCCCGACAGCCTGCTCCCCACCCCTCCCGCTCTGCCCCATGTGGGGGTCAACCATGGCCCTGCTGCCGTGAGAAAACGGGGGGACCCAGGAGCCTTGGACACCTCTGGCTCCTCCCCAGCCCCGCTCTGTGCCTTGGGACCCACGCCCTCTCTCGGGCCCCAAGACGCTGGTCAGGACAGGGGTTTGCTGGACAAGGCCTGCCTGAGGGTGCCTGGGCAGGGGTGGGCTCGGAACCCGCCTGAAGTGAGAGCTGCGGGTGGGGAGCGGCTGCCCAGGGTGGGGGGCGCTGGGCGACCCCGGGACCAGTGAGGGGGAGTAGGCGAAGGCAACCGTCATGGGCGGTGGGTCCAAGGCTGGTTACAGGACACCCACCTCCAATCTTCACCTCGACTTCTGGAGGCCGGTGTCACCCCCAAACACCTTCCCAACCGTGTGGATCTCAGGTGTGTGCTGAGTCGCTCAGTCAACCCCATGGAGTATACGGTCCATGGAATTCTCCAGACCAGAATACTGGAGTGAGTAGCCGTTCCCTCCTCCAGGGGATGTTCCCAACCCAGGTCTCCTGCACTGCAGGCAGATTCTTTACCAGCCAAGCCGCCAGGGAAGCCCGTGTGTATCTCAGGAAAGGAAGTGAAAGGCTGGGGAGGCCAGAGCCATCCTGGGGGCTGGGGGCCGAGTGCGGGACTCTAGATGGTGCTCCCAGAGAGATGAGGACCAGACCCAAACAGCACACGCCTGGGAAGCGGCGGGGGCTCACAGGGACAGACGGACACAGCTCCAACCATGCCGGCCAGTGGCTATGCGTGCTGTGGGGGGTCGCAGGAATCCCTACCTGAGCTGGGGGGGGCGGCCGCCTGGCCGTGCTGGACAAGCAGAGGCAAGGATGCAGGTGACCAGCAGAGAAGCAAGGCAGGCCCTTTATTGGAGAATCTGTCACCGATACACGGACACACACAGGCCACACCCCCAAACCCAGCCTGGACCCAGCCCAGGGCCCAGGACGGCTGATGCAGGGTGTCTACTCCCCGGGGCTGGGGGAACTCTCGGTGTCACCCACAGGGCCGTCTCTCCCAGCTCGGCTGCCTCGGGGTCCCCAGGAGAAGAGCCAGCCCTTGGGGGATGCCAAGGGCCAAGGGGGCCGGGGGAGGCTCCCCAGACCCACCCGGGCAGGGCCCCCCCCCTCACACTCGCCTTCCCTTCCTACCGGCTAGGTGGTGAACCCCAGGTCATGGGAACAGGTGCAGGGACCCCAGGCCTGGGCTGGGTGGATGGGTCATACGCTGGGGTCTGGGTCAGCATCTGCTTTAGCCCAAGCTTGCAGGGGGGCCCCTGTGAGTCCCAGAGAGGACGCGGTGGGCAGACGTGGTGGGTGTGGGCTGAGGGCCGGGTGGCCAGGAGGAGGGGGCCTCTGGTCGTCTCTCCCTGCAGGATCAGGGACCCGGGACGGGGCGGGGCGCTCAGGCTTGCGCCTCCAGGGCGCGCACGTGTACACTGGGCAGGCAGAACCAGGATGGGGGCAGCTCCTTGCTGGGGCCGTCCTCGTGGAACCGGATGTGGAGGAAGAAGTCGCCCGTGTAGAGGAAGAGAAGCGCCCCGAGGCAGGCCACCTGGCCCGACGGCTGCACCTGAGAGAGGGGGCAGAGGTGAGAGCCCGGAGCCACGGGGCCCAAAGCCTGGGGCCGTGGGGGCGGGGGGCCCAGGCCTGGCTCCGCGGCCCCCAGGGCTTCTCTGCGCTGTCGCCCCGCCAAGCCCCTGCACCTCTCTGCGCCTCAGCTCCTGTCCCGGGAAGGAGCTGACAGCACTTCCCTCCCTGGGCTGTCTGGGGGTCAGCGAGCTGGGGAGTGTTTGGGGCCAAGGCACATTGTCCACGGGTGACTGGAGCGGGAGGACCGTGCCTTGTGACTGCACCTGCTCCTCTGGGCACAGTCACCGCCGAGCAAGGGGGAGCTGCCCGCAGCGGGCAGGGCGATGGTGCCCCGGATGCCCCACCCCAGCTCCTCGACAGCCCTGCCTCCCCATCGTGGCCCTGCTCCTGGGACTTGTGTACGGAGACGTGAACCGTCCGGGGTCTCTGGGAGAGTCGGGTGGACGGGGGTCGGCCGCCCTGGGGGAGGGCCCCACGCACCTTGTCCAGGTAGAAGGTGCCAGAGCCCACGAAGGACACGGCGTGGTGCAGGTCGTAGTTGTGCACGCCGTTCTGGTGATCCTGGAAGGGCACCACGCTGAGGGCGAAGGGCCCCACGCTGCGCGGGCTCCGGTTGGTCAGCCGCACCTCCAGGCGCACCGGGTCACCGACCCGGCAGGCCGCCGCCTGGCAGTCACAGGCTTGTCCGTCCACCAGCACGTCTGCAGGGACACGGGGCACCAGAGTGTCAGGGCCCCGGCCGCCGGCCCGCCTCCCCCGATCACCCGCTCCTCCACCAGCCTCAGCTGCCACCCGTGCTGTGCCAGCCTGGGGGCAGGACACCTGCAGGGTCCAGCCCCTGCCCTCCTGACCTACAGGCTGGGGGTCCTGGAGGGCCTCCTAGATGCCCCTGGCTGGAAGGGCTAAACTCTGGCCCTGACCCCCATGGGCTCCTGCAGGTGGCAGGCAGCCAGGAGAGGGACTCAGACCTGCAGGGGACCATGCGCGGCCAAGGACCAGGCAGGGGCCCAGCCAGCTGGGCCTCTACGGAGTCACCTGCAGGGAGACCTGCCCAGAGGCCCCCCGTGAGGGCAGGGCTGGCCCTGTGGGCACCAGGGAGACGGGACAGCAGCTGGGGGGAGGCCTGGGGGTCACAGAGCAGGCTGAGCGCTGTCGGGCAGGGGGCAGGGAACAAGAGGCCCCACGGGGCGGGGGTCGGGCAGGCAGATCGGAGAGGCCACGCTGTGACCCCCGAGCAGGCCAGCTGGGGGACCTGCTCTCCGGCCCGGGCGCGAGGCACAGGCTGGGAGGTCAGTGATGAGTGTCCTGAAAAGAGGCCGAGGAGGGAGGGGCTGAGCGGCTTCTCCTGAGTCCTCCCGCTCGCCCTCACCCTCTCTGGGCCCCGGTGTCCTCTCCTTTAGGAGATAAGAGGAAAGTCTCCTTCACAGGGGTTTTGCGAGAACCAGAAACCCGAAAGCAGGTGGGCTGGGTCACCCGGCCGCCCTGTGGATCTTATCACCGTCATGCCCACATCTACCCTGGGCGCCAGAGACTGTGCGGGGCGGGCCAGGTTCCGGACCAGCTTTAATCCCCAGCCCGTGAGGACACTCTGCATTTACATAGCTTCTCCCGGCCCTTCCTCGCCCGCGCGGGCTGGCGGGGAATGCGGATGGGGCAGGTGAGCCAGTGTGGTGCTGACGCGATAAGACAGAGAGCACCTGGGCCAAGGACCCAGTCCTGCCAGACTCTCCTGGGCCGCTGTGTCCAGGAGGGCCGCAGACCACAGCCCACCTGCCGGCGGGCCACAGGCAGGACCTGGAGGGTCCCAGCCCCAGGGAGGGGGCCCCCCCCCGGGGAGGTGGGGAGTGGTGTCCCGGCCTGGAGGCCTGTCTCCTGGCCCTCAGACTGCAGGGGAGCCACACACCAGAGACCTCAATCTGAGGGCTCCGTGGGGGCGGTGGGCGGGACAGACAGAACTCCAGCTCTGCGAGGTCTAGGCTCCTCCCTGAGAGACCCCCGGAACCCTGTGCCACCAGAGTCGGGGTGTGGGAGACAGAATGATACCCCCAAAGATGTCCACGCCCTACCCCCTGGAGCCTGAATGGGGTGTTCCCGCACATGGTAAGGAGCTTGAGAAGCTGAGTAGCTTGGAGCATCCAGGCGGCCCAATGTCATCTCCGAGGCCCTTGTAAGGGCAGGAGGGCAGGAGAGAGCCCAGGGAGGCTGCGTGGCCAGGGAGGCAGAAGACACTCAGAATAAAAGGGAGCTTTGACCACACGGGGGCCACCGACGCTGGTCTCCAGGGCGCTGCCCGGCCCTCAGGCCAGGTTCCTCCCCCTCCCTGTGTTCCAATCATACTGCCTGTCCACCCCAGTCCTCCTGCAGGCCCAGTCCATCCCGGCCCCAGGGCCTTTGCATCAGCCGGCACACCTGGGCCCCTCCTGGGAGAGGCAGTCTCTAACCACACAGCACAGAGCCTTCCTGCCTGGGACTGTCCCTCACTCTGCATCTCCTGACCCTTGGCATCTTCTCTCAAGTTCCCGTGTTTGCCCACCTGTTAACTGTATTCCTCTCTTCTTGTCCCAGCACCTGGGCCAGGCAGGAAGTGGAAATCAAGTCGTTCAGTCGTGTCCGACTCTTTGCGACCCCATCGACTGTAGCCTACCAGGCTCCTCCTTCCATGGGATTTTCCAGGCGAGAACACTGGAGTGGGTTGCCATTTCCTTCTCCAGGAGATCTTCCAAACCCAGGGATTGAACCCAGGTCTCCTGCACTGTAGGCAGATGCTTTACCGTCTAAGCCACCAGGGTGGAGTCTTAACCACTGAACACCTGGGCCAGGCAGGCACTCTTCTATTTCATCTTTGTTGACCAAATGAATGGATGAATCAGAGTGGGCTTTGGGGCTGGGGTCAGTTCAGCTCAGTTCGGTCGCTCAGTCGTGTCTGACTCTTTGCGACCCCATGAACCACAGCACACCAGGCCTCCCTGTCCATCACCAACTCCCAGAGTTTACGCAAACTCATGTCCATTGTGTCAGTGATGCCAACCAGCCATCTCATCCTCTGTCGTCCCCTTCTCCTCCTGCCTTCAATCTTTCCCAGCATCAGAGTCTTTTCAAATGAGTCAGTTCTCCGCATCAGGTGGCCAAAGTATTGGAGCTTCCGCTTCAGCATCAGTCCTTCCAATGAATATTCAGGACTGATTTCCTTTAGGATGTACTGGTTGGATCATCTTGCTGTCCAAGGGACTCTCAAGAGGCTCAAATCCCAGTGGCACCCCACCCCCTTGGGCCCCCCTGGAGCTCGAAGAGACTGGGCCAGGCCCCTAGACTGTCCCACAGAGGGGACCTCAGAACTGAGCTGCCACCACCCCGCTCTGATCCCGACTCACATGCCAGGCTTTTGTGGAGGAGATTATTCGTGCAGGAGCAGCTCATGTTGTAAGAAACCTCCTGGGAGCGGATTAGCCTCTTCCCCTGGAGCATTAAATCAGGCCGCAGTCCATCTCCTCCCGCCGCCCCCAGTCCGCTTCTCCTTCACTTTTAATACCAGCCGGAGTCACGGACTTCATTCTATCTGGCCCAGGATCCCTCCCGAAGCGGCTGCCGCGTTTTATGCTACAGCACGTCGCCAGGCTCTGGCAGGAACACAGCTATAAATAGAAGGCGAGAGGAGGGAAGGGCCTGCGGGGCCCACTCCGGCGAGGGAGGCGCGGGGAGAAAGGCAGCTGGCCAGTGCCGGCCAAGGGCAGCCACCGTGGGGACGGTGGGGTGGGGGTTCACGTGGGGAGAGCGCGCAGAGGGTGGGGGAGCTGCCCGCACCCCGAGGCTGCACCTGGAGGCAGAGTGAGCACGATGTTGTCCCCCCACAACCCATCCAGAGCCTCCCCCGAGGCCAAGAACCCTCCTCCAGCAGCCTCCCGGGCTCCTGGAGGGCAGAGGGCACAGCTGTGGTTTCCACAGGTTTTGAGCAGGGATGCTGAGGTATAGCAAGGAGATGGGGCTGCCAGGGCCCTGACAGAGGGTGTGCCATCCAGGCAGGGTAGGGTGGGGCTGGAGTCCTGCTTCTGGGGCCGGGGCTCGGGCTCGGTCTTTCCTCCTTGGTTTCTCCTCTCTCCCAGGAGGAGTGGGAAAAGCTCTGCTTCCCCAGGCGGGGCCGTTTTAGACCCCCACCCAGCCTCACCAAATGCAGCCTCCGCTGCACTCTGCCTGGAGGGAGCTGGCCTTCCTGGGGCCCAGGAGACCCGGGGACAGCACTCACCACAGAGGGTTCCTGGCTCAGAGGAGCCCAGCAGCAGGGGCAGGGCCCGAGGGGAGGGGATGTCCCGGCTCAGCCTCTGTACCCAGGCCCCCCTCCCCTGACAGGCCTCTCATCTCACCATCACTGTTCTTGGGGGTGACAGGAGCTCCTGAGGGCGCCCTGGCCACGGTCCTAAGGTTTCATCATCTCACGCAGTCCCCAGACCAAGCCTGCCAGGTGGCGCGGACACGGCCTCACTTGCAGGGGACCCTGGCCCGGTGGGGAGAGGCCCGCGGCCGCCCAGGTGCGCAGCTGAGCACTCAGCTCCCTCGGGAACCCTGATGGCCAGAGCTTGTGTTATTTTTCACACAGCTTTGCTGAGATTTGGTTCACAAACCACAGCTCACCCACTGAAGTGCACAATTCCATGGCTTTTCATCTATTCCCAGGTCTGAGCAACCATCGCTACAGGCAACGCGAGAGCATTTTCATCACCTCCAAAAGCAACCCCCTACCCCTTCTCCACTCCCACCTGTCCCCCACCCCCGAACAACCAGGATTCAAGCTTCTACCTCTACAGACACCCCAGGTCTACGGACTGTCACACAAGAGTGGGTTGCCATTCCCTTCTCCAGGGGATCTTCCCAACCCAGGGATCAAACCTGGGTCTCCTGCGCTGCAGGCAGATTCTTTACCGTCTGAGCCACCAGGGAAGCCCCATGACCACACATACTCGGTCTTTAGAGCAGGCTTCTCTCCCCGAGTGTGATGCTGTTGGGGCTGTCTGTGGGCATCCATGCCTCGCTCCTTCTCCTGATGGACACGCCACAGCTGGCCGTCCACGTGTTTGTGGACGGGCACCTGGGTGTCTCTGCCCTTGTCTGTTGTGAGCAATGCCACTGTGGACACTAGAGGAGAGTGTCTGTGTGGACACAGTTCTCTGGTTCTCAAGGGCACGCACCTTGGAGCGGAATTGCTGGCTGGAGCGGGGGGGGGGGGGGGGGGCAGGGGGGGCATTTAACCGGCAGAGGGATCACCAGGCTGAGGTCCCACCCACAGCGTTCAGATTCTCCACATTCCTCCCGGCACTTGTACTGTCCGCCTTTTCTGTCCAACCATCCCAGCGTGGGTGCAGGGGCATCTCCTGCCGAAACCACGCCTGACCAGGCTGCTGCGGCCCTCGTGGTCCACAGGGCAGATGTGGGCCTCTGCTGTCTGACCCAGACACAGGTTTGCAAAGGCCTTCTTTCTGGTCTTCTTCACTCATCTCTCCCTGGCTGGGAACCTTCTGGAATCCCAATCCCTTAATTCCACTTGTTCTCCGGTGCCTAGGGCTGGGCTGAGGGCTGGGATGTAGACGGGGCCCCTCTCCTGGTAAGCACAGCAGAGGACAGCAGGCTGGGCAGACCCGAGGCCCACAGAGCATCAGGACCCAGACTCCAGAGAGGCAGCTGGGAGCAGGGGCTCCAGAGCCAAGAGGAGGGCTGGGCGGAGAGCAGAGCCCGAGGACAGCAAGTCAGGGACAGGACAACGGTCAGGCTGGCCCTGCAGTGTCCACAGCGTCTCTCCAGTATGGTCCACAGAATGGGTGGGTGTGAAGGTCAGGGGTGGGCAGACGCTCTTGGCACTTGAGAGACACTTGCCAGATGGCTGTGAACAGTCCACTGTGGACTTTTCAAAAGAAAAGACCTGCCTGGCGGCTCCCTGGAGTTGCATTTCCTAGGTCTGTTCTGACGTGTGTGTGCGCGCACGTGTGTGTGTCCAGGGCCAAGGGCACGTTGTGAGGCATGGACAATGGGCAGGGTGGGACTCTGGGTGGAGCCTACACAGCATGTTCCCCTGGGGGCCGAAGGAGACTCGGAAAACATCAGCAGGCCCCAAGGCCACAGACAAGCCACTTTTCAGTGGCGAAGAGGGGGGCCCGTGGATTTCTTGTTCAACTGACTCATCTAACGGTCTACTCATTCCTTCCTTAGGGTTCGGCTCCCACAGTCGGCGGTGGAGGCCTGTTCTTCCCCTGGAGCCCAGACTCCCAACAAGGATGCTGTCCCGGGCTCACCTTTCTTTCTGGGCCTTTAGTTTCTTTGACAAAACTGGATGGCTAGGCAGACTTACAGTCTGATTCCGGACACAGCACTTTAGAGACACAAGGACTCCACAGGAGGAATGAGTGAGGGGAAGGCCCGAGAGGAGCGGAGAGAGTCAGGTTCTCAAAGATCTACCAAGCGGGCTTCAGCTAAGATGTATTTGAATTTCAAATTTCACAAGGCACACACATTTTTCTAGTTGACATAAATCTTGGATGGGCCTAGATTTTAGAGCCAAATTTGATTCAGGCAAGGCTAGGTTTGAGAATTAATCAAGCTTTGTCACCCTTTAAATGAAGCAAAAGAAAAAAGACCTCAAGTGAGAAAAGAACAATAGCTGAGCCTTGGAATATGGGCTGAGAACCAAGGCAAAGCCCCTAGCCAGTGAGTTTTGTTTCACCCTCCTCAACAGCAACTGTCCTTGGGAGAAGGCACAGGCAGACCTAGCAAAAACCCTGTCATTTCCAGCAATCCAGGAAAAAGTGGTGAGCTTCCTCTACTGCAAACGTAGCTAGTTGCTCCATACGCAACCAAGGCAGTAGTCTTCCCTGGGTACCAATGAGAGCCAAGTCACTGACCTATTCTCTGGCTGTTAGGAAGCTCAGAGACAAGAGTGTACCAACCTAGGGCACCATGTGGGCCCTGAGCACCCACAATTCAGTCCAGACACACACACACACACTCATGCATGCACACCAGCCTCTCCTACCATGCCCAGTCCTCCAAGTCTTGACCAACTGCACCAAACATGGTTTCCCTTAGTCCAGAAGTTC
Source organism: Dama dama (assembly GCF_033118175.1). Classification (NCBI taxonomy): domain Eukaryota; kingdom Metazoa; phylum Chordata; class Mammalia; order Artiodactyla; family Cervidae; genus Dama; species Dama dama. The sequence continues at coordinate 4,677,709 of NC_083701.1, read as the reverse complement.
TCAATGTTATTTTGCTACTTTACTGAGAGAGAGTTGGAAAAAGAGGTTAGAAGTACAGAAATGCCCTGCAGGTGGGGGTGATGGTGTTCTGGGAGAGGATCTTACACAAAAATAGGCAGTGGGCATCTGGGAAGAAGGTGTGAAACCACTCAGGCCCCCTGTGCCTCCCCCTGCCTCTGAGCCTCCCTCCCTGGGGGAAGGGGGTGGGTCCCTCTGTCTGCTATTTGGGGGCTCAGACAGGGGGATGCGATGGGAGGGATGGACCAGGGACAGGGCTGCCCCCAAGAGCTCAGTTCGGGCTGGCTCGTCCTGCCCGTGGGCGCTTGTCAAGGTGAGCACCGTGTGAGACCAGGGCTCTGCTCTCAAGGCGCCAAACGTCCTGTGTTTTTAACAGTCACTGAGGTAGCTAATTAGTTCATAAACCAGAATGCCTCCTCCCCAGCACCCGGGAGAGAGACTGCTCCAGACCCACACGTGTAATTACCCTCCAGTTGAGAACAGCTCCTGAGGAGCCGTTTGGCTCTCTTGGGTAAATAATTTACTTTTACAACTTTTCATTAAAGATTAAAGGGAATTAAATTAAAATTAAGGCGAGCTGGAGTTGGAGGGGAGATGCGTGAGGCTGGGAGCTGGCTCATGGAGATGTTCTCGGGCTTCCTGGGCACATCTGCACAGGGGCCGGGTCAGGGAAGCCCCAGGCAGCTGTGTCCCGCGTGGCCCATGGCTGCCCAGGGACCGTGCGAACCTGCTTCAGTGACGGAGAGAAACGCACTCGGCCCACCCCACCCGCCAGGTCAGGGGTGCCCCTGCCCGTGGTCGTCCCCCAGGCTGGCGGGCCAGGCGAGCAGGGTGGCAGAGCTCAGACCACATCCTGGTTCCGGGAGAGCCTCCTCCCCTGATGCAGCCACAGCTCAAGGCCGGGTGGGTGTGAAGAGCCTGCGTTCCGGGCAGGGTCTCGCCGGAGGGTGCCGCCCTGCTGGCCGGCCCTCTGTCTCCTCCCTGGCAGCGCACCCCAGCCCCTGGCGGGCTCATGGCCCTGCTCACCCGCCCCGTCCGCCGGGGGGCCTGCTGGGCTGGCCCTTCCCTCACACAACACTTGCCCTTGTTCTGGTGGCGGAAGCCGGCTGGGTGTTCACCAAACCAGTCCCTTTCCCCCAGGGCGCAGCGCCTGCAACAGTGAGGCGTGGACACAGGCCTGAGTCGCGGCCAGGGGACAGTAGGGGGACAATGACACACGCCCCGCAAAGCTGGCCCACAAACACATCCCTCCTGCAGTCCCCGCTCAGCCGAGTGACAGAACTAAAGATGCTGAGATGGGTCCAGGGAGGAGCCACAGGATAAGGGCGGTGGTGCGGTGGGCGCCACAGGTGGGTGGGCGGGGCCAGGGCCCCCCATGAGTCCCAGAGAGACCCCCAACACCCACACCAGGAGACATAAAATACGGCTTCTGTGTTGGGGCTGTTTGTTACAGCTGTGTGGCTTATAGGCCTCCAGGGCTCGTCCATCCAAACTGTCTCCTTTCAGAAGGGACTCTGGAACCTGGCGCAGAGCCGGTGCGCCCAGGGCGGGGCTGCAAGTCCGACGCGGGGTGGGTCCCGGAACCCGGGGGCCCCTCCCTTCCCCACTGGAACAGAACTGCCTTCTGCACGGGGAACACCACCACTGCATGCTGGAGACAGGACCTCCATTAAGTCCTCTGTCTTCAGCCTTCTCTTTCTGGACAAGCACCTCACGACTGACAATAAACCAGGGGGAAAAAGGGACAAAAGAATGAACGCTGTGCCTGCTGGCTGGTGGCATTATGCAAAGACATCATTCTGAGGACAGTGGAGAATTTAAAATGACTCCGCTGTCCCCGAGCAGCGTCCCTACCTTTTCAACCTCTCATTTTTCATCATCTCTCAAGACTTTCTCAATAAAGCGGCTATTGCTGCCACCCAGGCAGGCCCCTCCGCGGCTCCTGTGGCTCTGCGTCCAGCCTGGTCCTCCCCACACAAGGTCGCCCCAGCCCCAGACCGCCTCCCCCGCAGGGTCAGACAGCATAGGTGGCTGCTGGCGTCAGGAGGATAGGGAGGAATCTAAGACCTTCCTTCCCAGATGAGAGAGCTGAGGGCCAGAGGGAGGGGCACGTGGTGGGGGGTCATCCCAGCAGGCATGGGAAGGGGCTGTGCAGCTGGTTTCATGCCGCTGGGCCTTTGCACAGGCTGTTAAAGCTGCCCTGTCTGCCTGTCCAGCTCAGCCTCACCTGCGCTGCGCTCAACACTCGGCATTTACTTGGGGTCCTGTCTGCACAATGATGTGTGCACACCTTCTTCCATCCCCTGGTGCCCAGCAGGGCCCGGGTACCTTGGGTCTCCCCGGGATTTGCAGACATTTTGCTGTCTGGTAGTGGGGCCAGGCCTAGAAGCCAGGTCTCTGGATTCCTGGGTCAGTCCAAAGGGTTGGGGGGTAGAGGAAGACAGCCAAGAAGAAGAGAAAGGGTTTCCATTGAGATGACATAAAAGGGTGTCGGTGAAGAATCTGCCTGCAATGCAGGAGACTGGGGTTTGATTCCTGGGTGGGAAAGATCCTCTGGAGAAGGACATGGCAACACTCTCCAGTATTCTTGCCTGGAGAATCCCTTGGACATAGGAGCCTGGAGGGCTACAGTTCATGGGGGCTCCCAAGAGTCAGACATGACTTAGCCACCAAAAGGATGTTAATACAGGATTGATGGCCTCCAGAATGTTCTAGACCAAGCTGAAGGCTGCCTGCCACTCCTCCTCTGCTTGCCCTTCCCCAGCGTCCTGTGACGCCCCTCCTGCCATCCATCACCTCCTCACAGGACCCCCAGTGCTCTCTGCCTTGCCAGCTCCTCTGGTCCTTTCTAAAACTCAGCTCGAGCAGCACTTTCTCCAGGAAGACTTCCTGAATCACACCCAGCCGTGCACAAGGCTATATCATATGTAGCCTCATGCCAGGATTTCCCATTGACAAAATGTCTCATTGATTTGAAGCTCATTGAAGGTGAGCTCTTAGAAGGTAGGGCTCAGGGTTCAGTCACTGAACTGATGAATGAATAAGGCCTGCCTATGGCTTGCAGTGTGACATCACTTAACTTCTCTGAGCCTCTGCTCACTCATCTATATATAACATGGGAGGAATGAGCTGGATGGCTTCAAGACAGGCTTCATGGTGCTCAGGCCTGGGCTCAGCCCTCCAAGTCCACTTCAGACCGTTCTCTCTACTGAGCCAGGGTGGCACGCGGGCTCACTTGGGATCCAGTCACTGTACCAGGACTGTCGCCCACACCCCCACCCCCGGTCTCAGACTTTTTGCACACAGCCCAGGGCCTGACACCTGCTTGGTGTTCAATCAACATTTACCATGTCAAATGGACTCTTTAAGAAGTGACAGTCAAGGCTTCCCACAGACACGTAGCATCCCAGAGCGCACGGATCACTCGGGAAGGACACGGGCCACAGGAGAGCCTGCCGAGTGGCCTCTGCACCTGAACCATGGGACCTGGGCCGTTGGACAGATGGCGTGGTGCTGAGCCGGCTGCCCTGCGCTGGACCAGGATCAGGCTCGGGCCACTCCTGTCCATGAGAAGGGGCGCCCACTGAGCCCCAGGGCACTGCCCTGCCGAGACTTGGCCGCTAGCCCTTTGGCAGGTGGGCTTTGGGACTCAGAAGGAGGCGGTAAGGGGGCCCCCCGTGCACCCTCTGCCCAGGCCGGGGCGGCAGCACCGCTGAAAGCCCCTCGGTGGAGCACGCAGTGTGGGGTGGGAGTGGGGCTGAGGCCTGCACAATCCCACTGCCCCTCCCCTGGCCCGGGTCACCGGGGTCAGACAGGGCAGGCAGACTCCAGAGCAGACCAGCCTGCAGACGACGGGCCTGGCCGGCTGTCCACGTGGCGAGGACCTTGTGCTGGGCCTGACACCCTCACCAGGGGCGACCCTGCAGACGGAGGCCCCGGCCCGGCTTCTCTGGTGGCGCCCTGAGCATCCCAGAGGCTCCGGGGGGCTGACACACACGAGGGCCCAGCCTTTCTTGGACTAGGGCGGGCCCCCTGAAAATAAGTGTGGGCTGACCAGCTCCTGGGGGCCCGTCTCCCAGGGGCCCGCGCCAGCTCCCATCTGCTGCCCTCCGTGTCCCCTCTGCCGGAGCCGCACCTGGTGGAGACAGGTGTCTGGGGCCACTGCCTCTCCTACTGGCCAGGACCTCCGTGTGCAGAGGAGGAGCTGGGGCCAGGCGGCACCCCCGTCCCGCACGGTGCACTGTGGAAGGCGCCGGGGCTGGGCCGGGCTCAGGCTAAGGGGCACCTCAGGCAGCCCTGAGCCGGAAGAGAAGGCCCTTGCCCAGGGGCCCACGGCAGACTCATGGCCTCTGCTCCCAGACGGACCTCGCGCCACTCTGGAAGGACTGCTGGCCTCTCTGATGCACTCAGTGTCCCCAGAGGCCCCACAGCCAAGGTTTCCCCTCTCCCTGCACGCCCCTGTGCCCTTGCTCCCTCCTCCAAGAAGCCCTCCTGCACCTGCCCAAATAGAGCACGGAGCCCCTAAAGCTCCTGCCCCCCCAGTTCCTGGCCCTGTCTGTCTCTGAGCTGCAACTGCTTCCTTCTCAGCACCAAGCAGGGCCTGAGCCCCTCCGAGGTCACCAGGCTCTGTGAACACGCCGGGCTCCACAGCCCCAGTGGGGAGGCTCCAGGCCTTCAGTCCCCGCTCAGACCCCCGGGGGCCTCCCTCGGTGCCGGATGACAGGATGGGAGCGCTCACAAACCTCTTCCGGGTCACGGCACTTCCCATCTTCTTTGGTGATGACTTCCACAGGTCTGGCCCCACTACAGAAAGCATCAGGCCTGACCCCCGGCCCCCAGCCTCAGGCCCTGCGTTTAAGTCTACGGAGGACAAACTTCTCACCCCCTGGGCTGGGGACCCTATGAGAAGGCCCCTCAGCTCAGGGGCTGCGACCACCCTCTGCTCCCGTAAATGGGGTCGAATCTCAGTCCAAAGCTGACACGGGCCTCACTGGTTGTTTGCCCAGTGGTTTCTTATTAACTGAAAACGAAAAATTAAAGACAAAAAGTCTCCAGAGATGCAGGAGGGAGGGGGTGGGGATTAGGGGCTCGCGGATGACCCCGGGGAGCTGGGCCTCCACCACTCCCCAGAACACGGTCACCTCCCTGGACTGCGTGCCGGGTCCGCAGCAGGGGGGCGGCAGGGCCGGGGGCAAAGCAAGGCCCATGTGACCTCACCAGAACCCTCTCCACCAGGCCGTGTCTCCGCGGCCTTCATGACCTGCTGGCAAAGGCTGAGAGAGGTTGGGAGGGGTCCGCCTGCTCCTGGGTCCCCAGCAGGTGCTCAGGAAATCCTTGCGACACACAGCGACCCGGCCCTCCCGTCCTGCAGCGGCGGGCGCGCCAGGGCCGCCACCTGCCCAGGGCCCCTGGGTCCTCCCACAGACAGGCAGCAGGGTGCGGGGCCGCCTCTTCCCTGGGGAGCTGCGGGGATGGCAGCGCTATATCATTAGGGCACCAAGCTCTGGGGGGCGCACGTGACGTCCGCCCACCCTCGAGGGTTGTCAGACCCCAGTCTCCGGAGGCGGGGTCTCTGGTCTAGGAGCCGGCAGGCCCATCTGTGAGCCCCGACTCAGCTTGGGAAACACCGTGGTCGTGGCTCAGTGACTGGGACCGGCGCCCGAAGTCCAGTAAAAAAAAAAACACACATCATTTGCATCCCACCTCACAGCTCATCACCAGGCCCGGGGCGTCTGTGGCCTAAATCAAACCACAAACACCCGCAAGGTGTGGAGGCCCGGGACTCCAGGCCTAAGTTGAGATTCCAAGCCAGACGGGTGTCCCCAAACTGAGTCTCCCTGAGGGAGCACGTAAATGCTGCCCGGTCAAGCCTGGGGCACTGGACGAGATCAGGGGAGGGGCTGCCGTGGATGTGCTAACCCTAACCCTAATCCTAACTACTAATCCTAACCTAACATTAACCCTAAGAATAACCCTAACCCTAACCCTAAACCCAAACACTAAACCCTAACCCTAACCCCTAACCCTAACACTAAGCCTAACCCTACCACTAAGATTAACCCTAACCCTAATCCCAAGCCAAACCCTAACCCTAACACTAAGCCTAACCCTAACCCTAAGCCTAACCCTAAACCCAAAACTTAACCCCTACCCCAACCCTAAAACCTAACCCCCAACCCTAACCCTAATGCTAACCCCAATCCCTAACCCCTAACCCTAACCCCAACCCCTAACCCTAAAACCATAAACCCTAATCCTAAACCCTAACCCCTAACCCTAACCCCCTAACCCCCAACCCTAACCCCTAACCCTAACCCAAACCCTGAAACCATAAACCCTAATCCTAAACCCTAACCCCTAACCCTAACCCTGCAGCGCCACTGCCCAGCCTGCCCCCACCACATCCATGAAGCAAACCCTCTGCCTCTTTCACCTCCCCTCAGCCCCCAGCAGCCCCCCACTTGCGCACACGCCCTGGTCCCTTCGTCCACCCACATGACCCAGAGCCCTGCCTCCCCATAGACGGTCGATGGTGTCAAGGCCAGGCCCACGGTCAGAGGCCAGCCCCTCAGCCCTGAACAGGCCGGGAACTCCAGTGGGTCTGCGGACTCGCAGCCCCCCAGCCCCAAAGCCCAGAGACAAGGGGCTCCCCGTCCTTCTGGCTCAGCAAACTGTCTATAGTGCCAGAGGCCAGGAAACATCTTGGGAAATGAGTTCACTCAGCCCTGACGGTTGGGGAGCCCTGGGGATTCATCACGGGGTGGGGGGGGTGGTGCTGTGGCATTCACTCTGGGTTCTGGAAGTCCCCGGGGCATGTGCCAGCCACCCTGGAGCTCCTCCTAGTGTGACGACACCCTGGGTTGTAAGACGGTAGGGTTCACCACTCACTGCCGCTGGGCTGGGCACTGGTCAGAGACTCCTGTAACCCTTGTGCCCCCCAGCACCCCGCCCCCGTGCTGTAGAGAAGGTATCAATGTTGCCGTTTTATTGGTGAGAAGGCTGAAGCCCAGGGAAGTTACGGAAAGGCTCGGCATCACCTGGGCTGCCCCATACCCGCGCTTGTGCCTGGGACAACTTGACTTAGTCCTGGCGGCCTGTCAGACTCCTCACCCCTCCGGGTAGTCTGACCTGGGCTCCAGGCCGGGCTCTCCATCCTCACCTGACCCCCAGACGGCGTCACAGCTGCCCCTTCCTCCCAGAACCACCTCCTCTGGGCTGTGAGCCTATGCCCCCTCCCCTCTGAAACCTGGCCCCCACGCCAGGCTCCTCGCAGGCCCCCCGTTCGGCTCCAGTGCACACAGCAGGCCAGCCCCCTGGCCGCCCCACATGGCATCGGATGGACCCTGCAGGGGCCACCAGACGCTCCTTTTCACTCCCACCTCCACCAACGCCACTCCACCCCGGCTTTAACAGAGACCCCGAGGATGGGGTGAGTGTGGGGGGCTGAGGGCAGCTCCCAGGCTAGAGGGGGTCAGGGCAGAGAGAGAGGTGTGCAGGTGAGGGTCCCTGGAGGGAGGGCTTGGGGGTGGTTTTCGGAGAAGCACAGAGGAGGTGACGCCCAGCTCGGAGAAGCTTGTGAAGGAGCAGGTGCGGGGACTTTGAATCGCTGAGACTGTGGGGCGGGGGAGTTGGTTATTCATCCTCTCTGCCCCACCCTCGCCCCCTCATGGTTTGACTGATCAGCCTCCTACCATCACGTGAGAGGCAGCCTGTACCTCTCTGGGCCAACACAGCACTGCTTCCAGGAGGAAAAAGGAATGTTTCAAAGCAACGTGAACGCTGACTGCATCCCGTGTTGTCTGCTTAATTAGCAGGAAAGCCGTTTCGGCCCCAGAGCAGCACCCTGGGCAGGGGACCAAGGCTTCTGACACATGGGGGCTGGTTGCCGAGGCTGGGGAAGAGACCTGCCAGGCCCGGCCCGCCACGCCGCCGGCTAGGCTCAGGGCGGGAGCACAGGTGGGGACTGCCTGCCCTGGGGCCAGATATTTAGCACCTCTAAACCAGGCCGGTCAACCAGAAGGAAGGCACATCATGCTCCTAACCTGACACACACACCTCCGTCGTGGCCGGGAGCCCAAGTCCAGGGTTGCAAGCGTGGCCCTCGGAGTTCGGGGCTGGGACAGGACGCACTGCAAGCACCAGGCCCGGGAGGTCCCCTCCCTCCTCACCCTGGAGGATCAGTCACTTCAGTCCTGTCGGACTCTGCGCGACCCCATGGACTGTAGCCCGCCAGGCTCCCCGGTCTGTGGGATTCTCCTGGCGGGAACGCTGGAGTGGGTTGCCGTGGCCTCCTCCCTCCTCACCCTTGCGGGGGATGTCATTCCCTCCCACGTCATTCACCACCTCCGGGGCTGGTGACCCAGTTCTGGGTTCAGACCCATGGATCCCAGGCCTCTGCACCTCCCACCCCGGGGGGGCGGGCGCTGGAGAGCCCTTCATCACTCTCTGCTCTCCGGGCCGGCCTGTGCCCCCGGCCCCACAGGGATGCCCCAACAGTCGACCTGAGGCCAGAGCCGCCAAGCTCCACCCTGGCTTCCACAGTGCACGGCTCCTTCGGCTCCAGCGCCCTCAGCCCCGGTCTGGCTGCCCCCCTGCATCTCTGCTGTCCCCGCTCCACCTGCCTCCTGCCCCCTGGCTCTGGTACCAAGCTCAGATGCAGACCCCTGACTGACATGCCCCGCCACACACAGAGCCATGAGGAGTACAGATGGCCCTCCGCAGGGGGCCGGGGGCTCTGGCCACACCCCCACACATGCCGATCAGGGGGCGACCCCAGTTGGGACAGGCTGGATCACGGCTGACAGTATCTTGGTGGTGCCCGCTGCTGCACATAGGGCAGCACCCGCCCCCCCCCCGGCCTCCTCGAGGCTGGCTGGAGGGAGGGCTGCTGCTTTAGAGACCCCCAAAGAAAGGCTGTAATGAGCACGTCAGGAGCCAGCATGCAAATCAGGACACTGGAAACAGTTTGTTCTCCAGAACAATTTCATCATCACCACCACCACCTCCTTCCAAGCAGTACCTGTTTGCTTAGGACGCGGGTGGGCCAGTCAGGCCAGGCTCCATGGGGCCAGAAGCCCTGGGCAGCCCCTCATCGCTGCAGCTCACCAGGAAAATGAGAGTGGAAACCAAGGCCCAGGCTCCAGGGGTCACAGGGCTGCACGTTTGGGGTGGAACCCTGAGCCCACCACTAGCCACCCCACCACCCGGCTTCCTGAAGTGGAACAGGTCTTAGTAACAGGGCTGGTGGAAACTTCTACATTCCCCCATCAAACAGGAGAGAGAGGAGTATTTACTGAGGGCCTTGGCTTGACGCTAGCAGGATGCAGACACAGCAGCAGACATGTTTCAAATGACCCTCTGTCTTCTCAGTAGCCCAGTAAGCGACATCTGAGAGAGAGAAAAATACCCAGGGTCGGAGAGCTTAAGTGATGTGATTGTGCCCTCGAGCGGCACTGGGGTTAAAGCGTGGCTCTGTCTGAAAGCATGGCTCGGGGTATTTCACCAAAACCACACTAAGGCCTGGCCTTCTGGAAGAATGAGACATACGGTGGACTCATCTAGGAAAATGACTCTCTACTGAAATGCCTTTATCCAGTCCTAGAGAAACAGGATCTGGGGAACGCTGTGGTCCATCTTCCCCTGCAGAGAGCCCTTTAGGTCTGTCCTTCCATCCGTCTGTTCACCCAGCTCAGGTGTTCTCACTGGGCCCACAGGAAAGCAGCAGACAAGTGAACACACACACACACCCGTGCACGCAGGTGCACAGAGGTGTGGAGGAGGAGGGCAGGGTGGGAGGCTGATATACGCTGGCTGTCAGGGGCGTTCTCTGTGAGCAGGGGCCGGATGTACAGACGGACACCTGGAGAAAGAGTACTGGCAAAGGGAGAGAGGGTAGGGAGGCCCCAGGGGCCAGGCGGAAGTGTGTGGTCCTTCCACCCGGTGAGATGGAAAACACAGGGGACCTTGGCCTTGCGGGCTCACCAGGGCTGCAGGGAGCCGGCAGCGCGGGATGGGAGCTGAGCCAGTCAGGGGGCTCCCGCGGGTGACTGGGGAGGCGGCGGAGCGGCGGCGGTGAAGGAAGGTACAGTCAGACCCAGCGGGGTTCTGGAGGCTTCGTGAGCACATCGCCAGTGTGGAAGGCGCCCAGAGGTGCAGCCTGAGCCACCACGTGGGCTGACGAGGGAGGGGAACACCAGGGAGTCCGGGGTAAGCAGAACGTGATTTGGGCGTGGTGAGCCGCAGGGCCCCTTAGACACCCAGGGAGGTGTGTGAGGGGCTGAGGACAGGCGTGGACACAGACACATGTCCTGGTACACACACCTCGGAAACACCGCACTCCATGAGAGCTGGGTGCAAAGCCACGTGCCGTGCGATGCACTGATGCGGACTGTCCAGAACAGGCAGATGGCGAGAGAGGGAGCAGATGGGTGGTCGCCGGGGGCCCCGGGGGAGACGGGAAGTGACAACTACTGGGACTTTTGTGGTGGGGCCAGGAGACTGCTCGGACAAGGCACTGGCGACCCACTGCAGTACTCTTGCCTGGAAACTCTCATGGGCGGAGGAGCCTGGTGGGCTGCAGTCCATGGGGTTGCGAAGAGTCAGACACGATTGAACGACTTCACTTTCCCTTTTCCCTTTCATGCACTGGAGAAGGACATGGCAACCCACTCCAGTGCTCTTGCCTGGAGAATCCCAGGGACAGGGGAGCCTGGCGGGCCGCCGTCTATGGGGTCGCACAGAGTCGGACACGGCTGAAGCGACTCAGCAGCAGCAGCAGGGGACTGCTCCGAAACCAGACGTCGGTGCCGGCCCATGGCTCTGTGAAGACACCAGAAGCAGAGGGGGCAAACCCTGTGACACGTAAGCCCTGTCTCCGCTTTAAGAAAGGAGCTGAGGGTGGGGATGGAAGCAGAGCCACGCTGGGTGAGAATCCGGGCGCAGGTCAGGGCCCAGGGGCCCCGCGACGCCTGGGCTGGGGGGATGAGGAGAGACGTCAGGGCAGTGGACGGCGTGACCCCAGGGAGAAACGTGTCCCAGGAGCCGAGTGGGCCAGGCATGAGGAGGACGATGTGATCGACGGTGACAGTGTAGTGACAGGACTGGGGTCCCGGGCGGTGAGCAAGGGGAAGGAGGGGGCTCGAGAGAGCCTGGAAGAGGCAGGAGCGGGTGGAGAGCACTCACTGAGGCTGCGGCTGTAGAGGAGGATGGGGTCACAGGAGGCCACTGACACCGTGGGGGTCACGGCGTCTGTGCAGAGGGAGGCGGGGATGGGAGATGCCGGGCAGCAAGGGGATGGTGCTGAGAGCAGGACAGAGCCCGTCGCAGAGCGAGGGCCCGTGCGGAGGACCCAGGGAGGATGCCCACAGCCCACGCCCCTGGCCGCACTTCACACTAGGCTCCGGCACGGCCCTTGTCTTGGGGCGGCCGCCTCCGCTTTCCCAGCACCAGGTTGCATGCCCACTCAGCGGGGTTGCTTACCCCTCCAGCGAGTGCACTTCCGGAGTCTAAATGCCCAGGACACACCAGTCCCACGGCCGGCATCTGGGGGAGCCCTCGTCCCCAGGGGTTCTGTGCGGAGTAAGGGAAAGACGGCCAGATCTGAGCCAGCCAGGCCCAGGGGATCTGAGTCCCCTCACCCAGGTGGGCTTTGGGCATCGGATCCCACCAGTGAGTTCCAAGAGCCTCAGGGTGAAGGAGACGCCAATGCCTGGCAAAGTGTATGTGTTCTGGTCCCATGGCTGCACACCTCTGCCCACCCCCACCCCCGCCCCATGAGACAATGCCCCTCCAGGGCTTCTGTCTTCTCTCCCGGCTCAGCCCTAGCACCTGGCACACAGCAGGTCTTCAGCAACGCAAGACCAATAGTCATTAAAGGGGCTCTGTGGTCAGTCTCGGTCAGCAGATACTTGGGTTCCCCCGGAGGAATACTGAGCACCTCTCTGGGTCACCCAGAGCTGGGGGAGGGTCTCACCCCACGTCCATGCACCCTGCCAGCCTTCCCTGACCCCGGCTGGTTTGTCTGCCCTCCACCCTATTGCTCCTTGCTTACAGACCATGCTCAGAACGGGTCTGGGTAGACGCTGGAGTTCTGGGGGCAGGAGGAGGGAGGACCAGGCAGAGCTTGGGGAGTCCACGGTGGGTGGGGGCTCTGAAAGCTCAGCCCACCTCCGCAGGATCCTGGCCGCCCCCCTGGAAGGACAGGCACGCGGTGTGGACTTATGCGAGTCTGCGCCTTCCTGGACAGGAGGTGCAGTTTTTATCTGATCCTTGAGATACCCTGGGGCCCCGAGGGGTTAGCGGCCAGTGTCCTGAAGGATGGTTGGGCCCAGGAGGAGGAGAGGTGAGGGAAAGAGACTGAGTTAAGAGGAGGAGACAGGAAAGGAAAATGAAGGTGGCTGCAAGATTTGTGCGTGGCTCAGAATCCCCATCAAGGACTGACAAGAGAAGGCGGATTCTAAAGTCCCTCGGGCAGGCTACAGAGCCGGGGCCCCCGGGGGCAGGGCAGGCCCCACGTGCTGAGCCAGGGGAGACTCTGGAGGCTGAAAGCAAGAGCAGTAGGCGTGGGTGTACGAGACCCGTGTGCTCGGAACGCAAGGCCCGCTCCACTCTGCTAGTGAGTTACACCCAAGAGAGTCCTTCTCCCACAGGTGGGTTTGCACCCACAGGGCGAGGACGATCCGCCCCGATCACACGCCCCTGGCACCCCTCCCATCAGGGACCTTGGTGGGGCCGGGAGTAGGAGACTCCTCACTCAGCCCGGTTCTCCAGCACCCGATCCAGAGCTTGGAAACTGGTGGTGGCCCCTTTAAGGACACAGAACTCTTTGTCCCCAAAAGGGTTACAAGTACAAAAATAATCAGGGAGCAATTTTCATAGACACAACATCTAACACACAAAGCAACTCAATAGCAGGATGTTTTGCTTTTTTCCCCTTTTTCACAAGGCCCCAAGGGGACTTGCCAAACCCCTTTGGCCCCAAACATCGAGGAACAGCCACAGAAAGGAGGAGGAGCTTCCCAGCCTTGTCGGGGCGGGGACCTGTCCCTGGGCTGGCCTCTCAGCTCCGCCCCCACCTGGGAACAGAGGGGGCCAGAGTCCTAAGGCCCCAGCCCACCAACCTGGGACCAGTCCTCTGCTGTGCCCCAAGGCCCCAGCCCACCTCTGAGCCTCCATCCCCAGGGTGAGCATGATGGCTGAATGTTTATAAGCCCCCAAGGAGACAGACCACTTTTCTGCAAATGCACACTGCTGCCCACAACTGCAGTCTTCCTTCAAAACACAGGCACGGACCCCTGCACCAAGGTCTCTGATATCAGACACCCACTCACATCAGGGCTCTCAAGTTTACCACCCCCTGGACTTCGGAGGGGTCGGGCCACTTTGGAGCACTTCCAATTCCTTCTCTGTGACATGCTAACCTGGCATTGCGTGGGGACGCGCAAGCTAGCCCCTGAAAAGGCATTCAGCTCGAGGTGTTTGCCCTTAGGGTCTCAATTCCAAGCTCCCTGCCAGAGAAGACCACAGAGGGATCTCAGGGCTGGGGTCTGCCTGCACCGGCGTCCGAACCTGGCTCCTCCCGAGCACCTTCCTCAAGGGGAAAGCCAGGCCCACATCGCATCCCCTGCGAGCGTCTGTTCTCCAGAGGGGCTTGCTGGTCTGGGCATCCAAGAGCTCGCTGCTATAGCGTCGTCACAGGTCCTGACTCCCTACTATGAGTGTGTGCCCCCACACGACTGCGAGCCCGGGCACAAGCCCACCGACAGTCACAGCATTGTACCTGCTGCTGTCCCCTCCTGAGGCCGCGAGGACCACGGTGATGGCCACGGCCTCTCCTGTCTCCAGGGCCTTCGTATAACACCTGTCTCACTGCTCCCAGCAGTGATGCCAGGTGGGAAGGGCGACTCCTCAGATCACAGGTGGCAGGCAGCCTCCGAGGGCTCCGGGAGCACACCACCTGGAGACACCTGCCCCGTCTGAGCGCAAAGCCCCGCTTTCCTCGCTCTAGCCACATGTTCTAAAGCAGATGGCCGGTCAGCTCCATGCAGGGAGAAACGCAAGGCGCCAGCAGACGGAGCCCGAGACGGAGAGACGGACCCAGGTGGGGGTTGGGGCAGGAGAAGGTGGGAGGGCAGGGAGAAGCTTCCAGACGCAGAGATGGGAAGGTGGTGGGAGCTGGCCGGGCCCACACTCCGAACAGAGGCAGGGACCCAGCAGACACGCCGGGGCTGCGTCCAAGGAGAGGCACAGACAGCTGATGCCCACGTGGCGAGAAGTCAAGCCCAGGCAGCAGGCAGAGAAGGCAAAGAGGAGGGCGTGCTTTTCCGCGCTGGCCCAGTGGACTGGCATTGGTTTCTAAGGAAGACATGAGCCACTGCTGGCCAAGCGCCAAGGGAGATGGGTGTTTATAGACACGGCTGGTTAGCATCTAGAAGCCACAGTGTGTATGCAGGGCAACCTCAAAATAAGTAGCAAACAGCCCGGAGAAACAGACACAATAAGTGGGTGATTTCATTTCAAGGAGGTTATTGGTGTGGGTGCATTTGGATTATAACACGGAGACCGGAAACCGCCTACGGTCCAAAAATAGAGGGGACAGGCTACATAGATTAGGAAACATACATTACATAGATTAGCGTATGAAAGAATGGTATGCAGTCACGAAACATCATGTTGTAGACATACATCTGCTACAGAAAGACAGTGACTGTGTACATTAAGAAGAAGAATTATACACCTTTATTTTTAGTTACATCTCATTTTTATAAGAGATATACACAGGAACTAATCTAGACAATGACAAACCTCTTTGCTCATAGTCACTTCTGGATTATGGGATTGCTGCTATACTTAACTTCTTTGTGAGCACCTGTATTACATGGACACCAGTGTATGTCATGTCTAAAGCTGGGGCTAAATTGCCAGATTCAATTACTGAAACGCTACCACCTGCAGCTCAGAATGTGACTGCATTTGGAGTGTTGAAAGTGTTAAAAGTCTCTCAGTCGTGTCCGACTCTGTGTGACCCCATGGACTGTAGCCTGCCAGGCTCCTCTGTCCACGGGATTCTCTAGCCGAGAATACTGGAGTGGGTGGCCATCCCCTTCTCCAGGGGATCTTTGCAACCCAGGGATCGAACCCAGTTTTCCTGCATTGCAGGCAGACTGTTTACCATCTGAGCCACTATGGACGCCCACTAGGGAAGTATTTGGAGAGCTGGCCCTTAAAGAGGTAATTAAACTAAAAGGGGCTCCTCAGGGTGGGCCCCAGTCCAGCGTGACCAGTGGAAGCAGGTCATGCTGAAGCCTCAGCGGGTGCTGAAGTCAGGGGCCCCGCTGGTCCCGGGGCTCCCGGCATCCTACTCCGAGCCTTGGAGCCCACATGCCCTGCCTGGGGCAGGATGTAACCAGCTTCAGCAGAGGCCCGGCAGCGATCCTTGTATGCCCACCCTTCTGAAACAGGGGCCTAACTGTATGCTTTCAAATAAAACATATACAAGGACAGAAGACTGCCCAGGCCACCGAGGACTGGAGCTGGCAGCTGCGAGGAGCCCCACTGACCACCTGCACCCACTTCCCCTGGGCGAGGGGGCTGGCTCTAAGCAAACCCTGCAGGAGCAGCGGCCGAGGGGGACACACGCCCCCTGACCCGGACCCCAGGACAACTGGGATGTGTGTGCGCCCCTGCACAGCATCCACACCCGGGTCAGGTGTGTCCTGGGACACAGGTCCCACAGCTCAGAGCGGGGGCCCAGAGAACACGACCCCAGCAGAAATCCGGAAGGCTGCCCAGGCAGGACGGGCAGGGAGACGACTCGGTGCACGGCGGCCGCGCTGTCGGTGGGAGCGTGATTCTACTGCATCCCTCCCGGCCTGCAGGGATGGCAGGGGCGCCCGCTGCCGACACGTGGCCAGTGGCTGTCCATCTGTCCTGCCAATAATCTGAGGCCTATATACAGCCGTTTACAGAATCTCCTGGGATCCAAATGGAGAGTGACCGTGAATCAAGTCAAATGGCCCACGTGCACGAGCGCAGGTGGGCACGGCCAGGGCAGGTCTGCACGCACGGGGACGGGGAGGCCTGGCTCCTTCCGCAGCACCGGGCTCCGTGCCCACCCGGCAGGCGGCGTGATAAGGTTGGTCATGCCAGACCAACGCCTGGCATACCCGGGTCCTTGCCCCTGTCTTTCCACGTGCTGGTGGCCTTAATAGGTTTTAACGAAAATCCAGAGTAAACACTAGTGCTAACTGGAACCATTAAAATTACAGTGTGTGGAGATAAAGCTTCCCCCGGGCAGCCAGAGGCCCTGGCTACAACAGAGGAGCTCGTCCTGAGGCTCAACTGCCCCCTGGTGCTGGGCAAAGCAGCAGATGGAGGCAGCCCATTGTGGGAAATGAGGCAGGGTGGGGGAGTGCCACCGCGGAGGGGCCTCGGTGTTGACGGGACAGCAGCCTCCCACTCAAACGGCCCCTTGCCCGCACGCTGCCCTCTCCACGCCCAGCCATGCCAGCGTCCCCCAGGGGCCCGTCACCACCCACTGGGCTGGACGCCCACCCTCTCTGCGGGCCCGTGGCCACACAGCCCTGCCACCTGAAACCAACCAGCCAGTTACTGCATTCCTTCCTCCAAGGACCCTTCACCAGCTCCTCCTACGTGTCAGGCGCCCTTCTAGAAAGAGATAAAATAGACAGGCAAACAAGGGCCTGTCTTTCCCAAAGCCCGGGTTCTCGTGGGGAAGGCAGAGGCACTCGACTGGCACACCCCACGTTGCTGAGGGCTGGGTCGAGGAAGGAAATGGGACGGGATGGGAGAGACATGGGCTGTGCTGGAAAGGCGATGGCGGGGTGGGCAGGTGGGGGGCATGAGCAGAGCTTCCCGGGCTGGTGGACGGTCTAGTGAGCGGTTTAGTGAGGGCTTGCCTGGGCGGGCAGGACAGAGGAGGGGGAGAGGTGGCTGGGAAGGCTGGGAGAGCTGGAGGGAGCTGGGGAGTGGCTGGGGTTTCGGCAGAGGAGAGACAGCCTGAGACGCAGGTACAGAGCGTCCCTCAGACTGCGTGAAAAGAGACGGTGGCGCTGATGCGGAGAAAGGCGAGGTGAAGGCCCTGGAAGGGGCCCCGGGGAAGCAGGATGCTGGTGACCTGGACTGGGTGGGTGGGGGGCTGGGAGAGCAGCCAGCCTTGGGGCTGTGTGCACATATGTGTACACACACATGTACACATGTGCATGCACACCGGATGCCTCTCTATCTGCACATGGCTCACCCTGCGTGACCTTCGATGTCACCATCCAGCTGGCCGCCACCTCCTCCCGGGGCCATCAGCAACAGGTACTCCCGCCTCCCGGGGCCCCGGCCGTGCCCACCCCAGGACAGCACTGCGTCCCTCGTGTCCCTGGCTAGAGACAGGCAGGGAAGAGCTTCAGAACACTCACTGCAGGAACCGTGTCTTCTGTCAACCCCAGAGTGGCTCATCACCACTAATTATTGAGATGACGGTTCCCGCTCAGGGCCCGGTAAGGGGTGGGGGGTGGAATTCACCTGACGGACAAGTGAGGGACAGAGCTGGGAAGTGACCTTAGCTGCTCAAGGCCAATCCCCATCCCCTCCATCAACACCACACCCACTCTGGGGTCCAGGGAGCCACGGATAACTTGCTGTTAACAAAGTCTGCTGGGCTTGAGGGAAGTGACCCAATGGCTCTGTGCGACATCAAGGTGATGCTGGTCAAGAAGCAGGCTGAAGGCTGTGATTCGCCAGCAGGGCCTTCATGCCCAGCACACCCACGGGCAGAGTGGCCCAGAGGCGTGCTGGCAGTCACCGGCCTGGGGCTGACTCCCGGACTCTCTGCGCTCGGCATCCTACGCGGGGATGGACCCGGCAGGAGGCGGCTCCCTGTTCTTTAGGGGGGCTCGCTCTGGCTCACTTTTCTAATAAAAGCAAGAGCCTAGAATATTGGTCTCCGGGGGCCGAGAACGGGGCTGCAATTATTCATTCGTTTTGTGCCTTCCTTTCCTGTAAACATTTCCCCTTTTCACGAGCTGATAAATTTGCTTTTCCCAGAAACTGAGAAGCAGGCCTTTGGCCCAGGCTGGGCACCGAGACTGGAAATGAGCAGCTGCTGTCGTGGGGGCTGGGAGTTCGAGGGCTGGGGTCACACCCTGGAGGGAGGGGGCAGCGGGCATGGGCGGGGGTCACCCCGGGCAGGGAGGCCTGGCCTCGGCCAAGTGTGAGCACAGCGGGGTCCCCCTGCCCCTGTATGGGACCAGGTGAAGCCTCCAGGCAGGACCAAGCTCTCTGTCCTGCCCTCTATGGCTGTCTGTCCTTCTGGCCCTGGCACTGGACCCCCACATGGTGGGGCCCACGTGGAATGTCCTCTCCACTTAGGTCACTGAATTTAAGTCTGCTGCTGGGGTCCTGGTGTGATTCCAGGGTTGGGAAGATCCCCTGGAGAAGAGACAGGCTACCCACTCCAGTATTCTTGGGTTTCCCTGGTGGCTCAGCTAGTAAAGAATCTGCCTGCAATGCAGGAGACCTGGGTTCGATCCCTGGGTTGAGAAGATCTCCTGGAGAAGGGAACGGCTACCCACTCCAGTATTCTGGCCTGGAGAATTCCATGGACTGTATATTCCGTGGGGTCGCAAAGAGTCGGACACGACTGAGCGACTTTCACTTTCACTTTCTGGGGTCCGCCCAAAGGCAGGTCCCTTCTTAACCCCTCCCTGCAACAGTGACTCGGGGACACACACCCGACATGTGGCCGCCCCAGTTCCTGCCCCTCAATTCACACTGCTCTACCACTAACCTCCGCCAGGCACTCTCAGAGGACTTGGGTGTTTGTTGGCCACCATTCTGGCCACTGCCTTACCAAAGATGAGAAGGCCCTGCTGGGCAGACCCGTCGGGACCACAGTTAGTTCAGGCGGCACTCAGGATCCAGGTGTGTGTCCTTGGCTCTCAGGTGGCGAGTTCTCTACCCTATGAGGCTGCAAGCGCGTGAATGCCAGGCCTGGTGCTGCCAGATGACCAGCCAGTGGCACGAGCAGGGCCTGCTCCCGGGGGCCCACTGACATTGACCCATCTTTCACAACACAGCACTGACCAGTCTGTCCCCTGCGGCCCAAGGAGATGTGGGCTAGTGGGAACGCGTGGTGGCACAGAGGTAAGGGTGGCAAGATGTCCTGTTTGTAGAATGAAGACACATAACAACTCCTTCAGGAAACTGGGTCTTAGTTACCAGATCGATCACCTGATCAGAAAGCTGAGCATGCAGCAGCCAGGCTCTTTGCCTGCAATTCCTCCCTGGACCTGGCCTCTGGGGGGGCTTCTGTCAGGAGGGCCTGCCCGCCCCACCGGTGGTCTGCCCATGTGCACGCACGCAGGGAAAAGCACGCGTGTGTGTCACGGAAAGGCCCATGTGGTGCAACCTTCAAGCCTGGTGTAGAATATGTTCCCACGCCAACAGAAGTAGTTAGAAATTTTACTTGAGAAATCACCATGAAGTTCCTTCAGGGAAACCAAAAATGATTTGGTTTTGGCAATAAAACCAAAAGTCCATCATGCCTTTGAATCCTTATCAAATGATAGTATAATCTTTTTTTTCCTTAAACCGCAGATCTGATGTGCCTTAAACTCTCTGCATCTCCTGCAGCGCCACCACCCCCCCCCCCAGCCTGCACGTGACCCCTGCATGGGGCGCCCCTGCCAACCTTGTATTGGAGCCCTGAATGCTCTGGTTCCCTCCTTGATCATCTTTCAAAGTTCAGTTCCATGGCTACCTTTTCTGGGAAGGGTCCTCTTTCTACCTCGTGGTCAAAACCAGCACATCATCTGTTCTCTGGATTTGGGTCTCAGAGTTCAGCGGTCGCTTTCTGATCATACACCTAGCACTCGGCCTCCGTGCTCCTTGGGGCTGTGCCGAGACGGCCTAGCTCATGCCAGGTACTTAGTGACTGTCAGCTGGATGAATGGCAGAAGGCTTTATTCATCTTAAGTTTCCCCAAGGGAGCCATTAAAAGTCCTTGGACCTGGTTCCCAAAAAGCCCCACAGGTGTGTCTGGTTTATTCCCCTGTTCTCCTCCCAGCCTTTTGGGGGCCAGGCAAGCATTTCCTGAATGAGCAAATGAACAAATGAATGACTTTCTCCTTGACAATAACAGCAAGTAAGTTACTCATGCTGGCCATGAGACTGCTTGCAGACTAATGTGCACTTTGGTGAAACAAAGCCACATGGAAACAGCTAGGGTGAAAGAGACTTTCACTTCCAGCCAAGGAACAATGGGGACAAAGGGACACGCGCCCCAGCACAGCACAAGAGAAAGTGGGCAGGAAACATGAGGCCGTGGGGTTCAACACACTGGTCATGCTGCAACCAGGTACAGCGGCCCCTGAGAGATGCAGTGAGCCCACGGTACCGCAGCTTCCTGCCTTGAGATGTTTCTGGATCATGACACAGGGAATGGGGAGCTTAGGGGGAGCCCAAAGGCTCTGTGAGGTGAGGGGCTGGACCTGTGAGTCCAGGGAGGTGAAGGCCACCAGAGCTTACAGGAGAGAACGCTGGAGAAGAGAGAGCAAGGACAAGGAGGGAGACCTCGGAGACTCAGAGGCGTCCCGGAGGAGACGGCAACATCCAGCACATAGGCACGGCTGGGGAAGGACCACTGGCAAGGGTCGCAGGGAGAAGCTGCTGCTCACATAGACCCAGGGACAGAACCTGCTCCCACCAGCCAGACAACAGAACATCAGAATTCAGAAAGTGGTGGCCTAGCTGGAAAGTTCTTGGCTCTGCAGTGGGAAAGAATTTGCCCTAGACTAAAAGATGCTCTGGTCTTGCTTAAAAGATCTTGAAAGCAAAAACCAAAATGACATAACCTTTTCTAAGCAATAGAACTGTGTCCCAGAATCTTGAGCATATTTATATCCTGCACCCAACAAGACAAAATTGATCATGTCTGCCAACCAATGGAAGATTACTAGGCATTCAAAGAAACAGAAAAATATGACTCACGATGAAGAGGGAAAAAAAGCCAACAATCAAAACAGGTCTAGAACTAACACTGAATTAGCAAATGAGAACATTAAGGCAACTGTAATAATCTCAGGTATTCAAAAAGTTAAGCAATGACAGGGAAGGTACAAAAAAGACTCAATCCAAACTTCTATCAACGAAATGTACAATATTTGAGATAGAAATAAATGGGATGGGGTTAATAGCAGACTACATTGCAGAAGGAAAAATAATTGTACTTGAAGGCACAGCAATACCAAAGATCCAAAATAAAATATGCAGATTAAAAACTTTACAAGAAGAATGTCGGTAAGTTCTTAGAAAATTTCAAGTGGCCAGACCTACCTGCAGTTGGAGTCCCCTGAAGGAGAGGGGAGTGGAGAGACATAGAAAAAAATAATTGAGAAATAACAGCCGTTTTTTCCCCCAAAATTGATTAAAAAAACACAACTATAAACTCCAAGATCCAAGAAGCTAAACAAACCCCAAGCACAAGAAGTAAACTACACCAAGGCACACTACAATCAAACCCAGTGATAATGAAAATAATCCTTAAAGTAGTCAGCGAACAGATATCACACATAGAGGAACAAAGGTAAGAATGAAGAGGAGATGGTGTAAGTGCTGGACAGGGTGGGGTGCAGAACCGCTAACCAAGGATTTGAAACCAGGCTGAAAACAACTCTTACAAAAAATTAGTGAAATAAAGACTTTTTCAGAAATGCAAAAGCAGAAAGAATTTAGCAGAAACAAACCTGCATTTTCAGAAAGGTGAAAATAAAGTCTTCAGGTACAAAGAAAATGACACCAGGTGGAGATGCAGGTGGAGAAGGCAATGGCAACCCACTCCAGTACTCTTGCCTGGGAAATCCCATGGATGGAGGAGCCTGGTGGGCTGCAGTCCATGGGGTCGCTAAGAGTCGGACACGACTGAGCCACTTCACTTTCACTTTTCACTTTCACGTATTGGGGAAGGAAATGGCAACCCACTCCAGTGTTCTTGCCTGGAGAATCCCAGGGACGGGGGAGCCTGGTGGGCTGCAGTCCATGGGGTCGCACAGAGTCGGACACGACTGAAGCGACTTAGCAGCAGCAGCAGGAGACGCAAGTAAGAAGAAACAAAGGCACAGGAAATGGTGACTATATGGGTGAATATATAAGATTTTGTTCTTGTTGAAAACTCTATAACATAATAAAAATGTTTTTTGTGGTTTACAATTTTCACACAAATAAGATGCATGATAACAGTGATACCACTCAGGCAGAAGAGGGTATAAACATCAAGTTTACAATGTCATTTTAAGTTAAAGATGTATATTATACCTAAAACAGGCACTAACATAATATAGTTTAAAAAAAAAACTCATAGTTTTAGCCAAAAGGGAGATAAATTGTCTTTGTTCATAGATGACATGATTATCTATGTAGAAAATACAAAAAGCTAACTAAAAATCCTCCTGGAACTAAGTGATTATAGCTAGGTTGGAGGATACAAGGGATAATAAATATACAAAATGAATCAGCGGGACTTCCCTGATGGTCCAGTGGCTAAGACTCCATGCTCCACAGCAGGGTTGCCCGGGTTCCATTCTTGGTCAGGGAACCAGATCCCACGTCTGACAACTAAGAGGCTGCATGCTGCAGCTAAAGACCCCACACGCCACAGCAAAGATGGAAGACCCCACATGCCACAGCAAAGAGGGAAGACCCCGCACACCTCAGGAAAGAGGGAAGACCCCTCACGCCTCAGAAAAGAGGGAAGACCCCACACACCTCAGAAAAGAGGGAAGACTGTGCACGCCGCAACTAGGAGCGGGTGTAGCCAAACACGTCAACTACATAAATGAGTATTTTTTTCTAAACTTAGTTAGCACCCCCCAAAATGAAATACTTAGGTAAAACTCTAACAAAATATGTTTAAGATCTATGTGAGGAAATCAAGAAAACTCTGATGAAAGTAATCAAAGAAATAATTAAAATATAGAAAGAGATATTCCATGCTTGTGAATAGATTCAATACTGTCAAGATGTCGGTTTTTTTCCCAACCTGATTTATAGAGTCACTGAAATCAAAATCAAAACCCCAGAAGATAACTTTATGGACACTGGCAAACAGCTTCTAAAGTTCATATGGAGTGTCAAAAACAAACTGACCAACCCGAAAACCAGAGCAGCCAACAGTGTCCTGAAAGAAAAGAGCAAAGGTGAAGAACTGACCCACCTGACTTCAAGACTTACTAAAAGGTACAGTAATTAAGACAGTGTAGTATTGGTAAAAGAACAGGCAAACCAATCAGTGGGAAAGAATAGAGGACCAGAGACAGATCCAGGTAAATACAATCCACCAACCTTTGATAAAGGAACAAAAGTGATACAATAGAAAAATGACAATGTTTTCAACAAATGGTGTTGGAACGACAGGACATTCGCATGCCAAAAAATTAAAAATGCATCTGGACCTTACACTCATCACAGAAATTAGATTAAAATGGGTCATGTAAATGTAAAGTGCAAAAGTATACAATTTCTAGAAGATAACCTAAGAGAAAAGTCTACATGACCTTGGTATAGTGATGAATTTTAAAATACATCAAAGGCACTACCCATAAAATAAAGAATTGGTAAGGTGGAAAGCATTAAAATTAAAAACTCCTCTCTGCAGAAGACACCATCAAGAGAATAAGAAGACAAGCCCGGGAGGAAATATTTGCAAAACACATGTCTGGTAGAAGACTGTTATCTAAAATATACAAAGAACTCTTAAAACTCAATGATAAGAAAACGACTCAAAAAATGTGCTGAAGACCTGAACTGACACCTCACCAAAAAAAGGGAACTTATGGCAAATAAGCCATAAGCATAAAATAAGCATTTTATAAAGAGATGCTCAACATCACATGTAATTAGGGAACTGCAGTTTAAAATAAGATACAACTGCACACCTATATTCTAAACACCCAAATTCTAAAGCATTGACAACAGCAAATGATGACAGTAAGAAGCAACTGGAACTCACTCATTGCTGATGGGAGTGCAAAAGGGAACAATCATTTGCAAAGACAGTTTGGTGATTTCTTACAAAACCAAACTCTTAACATATGATCCAATAATCATGCCCTTTGCTATTTACCCAGATCATCTGAAAACTTACGTCCAAAGAAAACCTGCATACGGATGCTTTACTCACAAATGCCAGAACTTGGAAGTAACCAAGATGCCCTTTAGTGAGTGAATGGATAAATACACTGTGGCACATCCAAACCATGGAACATTATTCAAAACTAAAAAAAAAAAAACGAGCTGTCATGCCGTGAAAAGACACGGGCGAACTTTAAATGAACATTACTAAGTGAGAGAAGCCAATCTGAAAATGTTACATACTGTATGATTTCAACTATATGACATTTTGGAAAAGACAGAACTGTGGAGACTGTAAAAAGATCAGTGGTTGTCAGGGATCTTGGGGGAGATGAAGAGGTGGAGCACAAGACTTTTAGGGCAGTGAAATTATTCTGCATGATACTCTTAACGGTGCACATAGGCCGTTATATTAATACATCTGTCAAAACCCATGGAAGGAACCACACCAAAAATGAATCCTGATGTAAACTGTAGATTCTGGTAATACTCAGCAAGGCAGGCTCACTGATGGCGAACCTCCCTGGCCCACTCCAGTGGGGATGCTGACCACGGGGAGGCGGAGGGGTGGCAGGTGAAGAGGAGCTCTCTGTACCTTCCACTCAAGGCTGCTGTGAACCTAAAACTATTGTAAGGAATAAAGGCTATTTTTAAAAATGGAATCATAAAAATACTTAACAAGTCCAAAGGAAGAAGGCAGTAAAATAGGAAAATGGAACAAAGAACAGTTGGAACAGACAGAAAGAAAAGAGAATATCATAGACTTAAAGATAAAGATAAACTTAATAATCACATCAAATGTTAACATTAAAGGGACCCAAATAAAAGGCAGACATCAGGATAAAAGCAAAATAAAACTAAACTAAATAAGATCTAACCATATGTTGCTAAAAAGAGATGCACTTTATAAAGAAACATATTAAAATGGTTAGCATGGGAAAAGGTACATTAGGCAATCACTAATGCAAAAGTGACTGGAATGGCTATCTTAACATCAGTGCAAGTGATATTATGAAGTTTTGAATGTTATTTCATAGTGATAAAGCAATCAGTTCATCAAAATGACCTAAGAATCCTATATGTCTATATATATAGTAACAGAAGTTCAAAATTTGTAAAGCTAAATCTGATACAGCAACCAACAGAAACAGCAAAATACACAGTTTTAAGGCGTGTATTGCTCACTCTCGATAATTAATAACAACAAGTAAACAGAAAATCAGTCAGGACCTAAAAGACTTGAACAATACTGTCAAACAACTTGACCTACTTAACATTTTTAGAGCGTACTACCCAAACAGAATACACGTTACTTTCAAGTGCACATGAAACATTCATCAACACAGACTATATTCTCAACTGTAAGTTTAAGAAGATTGTCATACAAAGTATATTCTCTGACAACAATGGTATTATATTAGCATTTAATAACAAAAAGAGAGCTGGAAAATTCCCAAATATTTAGAAAACAGACAATACACTTCCAAATAACCCTCTGGTCAGAAAAGAAATTAAATGGGAAATTAGAAATTATTTTGAGCTGAGTGAAAATGAAAACTTACCGAGATCTGTGAGATGCCAATAAAGTAATGCTTACTGGGGAATTTATGGCACTAAACACCTATTAGAGGAAAGGGAAAATCTCAAATTTATGATTTCAGCTTCTACACTAAGAAATTAGAAACAGAAGAACAGATTAAATCCGATATTTTTAAAAAAGGAAGGAAATAAACAGCAAAGTGGAAATCAATGAAATGGAAAACAGAAAATCAATAGAGAAAATCGATGAAACCAAAAGGCGGTTCTTTGGGAAGCTCAGTAGAATTAGTAAACCTCCAGGTGCCCTGATCAGGAAAAACGAGAGGATGCAAGTGACGGGGATCAGGAACGAGAGGGGCGATGTTAAGAAGGAACAAACAGCCACCATGGGACCCAAAGACTCCACTCCTAGAGAGAGATGCCAAAGAAATGAATGCGTACATCTGTACAAAGACTTTCAGAGGAATGGCTGTGGCTGCTTTTTAACGGCCCCAAGCTGGAAGCGAGCCACAAGTCTATGGAGGGAGTGGGTGAGGAGTACAAGGTGGGCACCTCTGAGAGGGTGCCGCCCGGCAATGGGAACAACAGGAAGGAATCTAAAAACGGTCATTCCGAATGAAAGAAGCCGGTCACAGGAGTACACAGTGCAAGAACCCACTGATACAAAACTAACCCACACAGATGGAAAGCCGCTGGGTGATGCGTGCAGGGCGGCGTCGGGGGCCAGAAAGGCGGCGTTGCCAAGAAGGCTTTACCAGGGTATGCCTGGCCTGGGGTGTGCCAGGGTACCCATGCTCAGTCGCGCCCCGCTCTGTGCGACCCCGTGGACTGGAGCCCGCCAGGCTCCTCTGTCCACAGGATTCTCCAGGCAAGAATCCTGGAGTGGGGTTCCATGCCCTCCTCCAGGGGATCTTCCCAACCCAGGGATCAAACCCGCATCTCCTGCATCTCCTTCGTTGGCAGGCAGGTTCTTTACCATTGGGTCACCTGGGAAACCTCTCACCAGGGTATACATTCATCCAAATGTATCAGATCGTACCCTTGGATATGTTTACTGTGTGTCAACCAGACCTCCCACAAAGCTGCTAAACCTCCGGAAACTGAGTCAGCCGGGACACGAGGGGCTCACTTTATTACCAGGAAGGCCAGGCCTCTTCCATTAACAGCACCCAAGTGACGGATGAGGAGTACAGCCTCTGCCTGGGGGAACGTCTAGTCACTGCTTAATTTAAACTGGAGGAGGAAAACTCCAGTTCAGGGTGACTGAGCTGCTTCATGTCTGTGCCAAGGCCCAAGCAGACCGGGGGAAAGGGGGGGCCCACCGACACTGGTTGGGCCCCGCCATGCCCACAGCAGACAGAAGCATCATTGCTCTCATCACAGCCTGGAAGGACAGCTGCTGGGCCTGCTCTGAGGATGAGGACCTCGGTGCCAAGCTGACTTCTGCCCAGGGGGTCTCACTGTCAACCCCCAAAACAGAAAGGGGCCTTGCCGGAAACTTCAGTGTCAATGAGCAAGTCAAAGACAGTGATATATGTTTAAGCTTTTTCCTAAATCTTTATCAGCTGCTGTTGTTCAGTTGCCCAGTCATGTCTGACTCTTTGAGACCCCAAGGATTACAGAACTCCAGGCTTCGCTGTCCATCACCATCCCTCAGAGTTTGTTCAAACTCGTGTCCATGGAGACAGAGGAGCCTGGTAGGCTGCAGTCCATGGGGTCGCTAAGAGTTGGACACGACTGAGCGACTTCACTTTCACTTTTCACTTTCATGCATTGGAGAAGGAAATGGCAACCCACTCCAGTGTTCTTGCCTGGAGAATCCCAGGGACGGGGGAGCCTGGTGGGCTGCCGTCTATGGGGTCGCACAGAGTCGGATACGACTGAAGCGACTTAGCAGCAGCCGCATGTCCATGGAGTCAGTGATGCTATCTAACCATCTCATCCTCTAACGCCGTCCTCTCTCCTTTTGCCTTCAGTCTTTCCCAGCGTCAGGGTTTTTTTTCCCCAATATTAAAACCTTTATCAGGCTAATATTTTAAAAACTAGTGACTGCTTAATGCCCATTTTATTTTTCAAATAAGCCCCATGGTATTTCAAGCCTTGGGCCAAGTGTCCCTGCCCACTGGCACCCGTGCCAGCTTCTGCCCAGGGACCACTGTGTATCAGCCGGGCCCCACGGGAAAGCTGCTGCAAGGTGTGACTTGGAGTGACCTATGACTGCAGGGCTGGGCCTCAGGTTGCCTGGTAACAGGGGTGGGGGGGTGACACGCTGCCTCGCTCCAGGGCAACCGTCAGCATCACCTTAGCCGGGAGCAGCAGAGCACTGGGAGGCACAGAGGGCTGCTGGGAAGTGAGAGGGGGGACCACTGCCGCGGCCACTCACCCCACCCCCAAGAGGTGCCCCTTTGCCACCAACCCACCCCCAGGTATGACGTGGGGCGCCAGGCTTGGAGCCAGGCGGTCCCGTCCCAGCCGGGCCTGGCCCTCCCGGCGGGGTGACCCCGACAAGCTGCCCCCATCCCCGACGGGGCCTCTGCTGGGTCCCGCTGTGATGTCGGCTGCCCCCTGCCCCCCATCTCAGACATAAGCACCCCTCGCAGAGCCGGGCGTGCAGAGGACCCCCCATAGACGCCCCCCCACCGAGCCCCTCCTGCACAGCCCACACCCCGAGGGGCCACCGTGTGTGTGTGCTGCAGAGGGTGGGGAGGTGGGTTAATTTAAAATTTTAACTTGCTTTCCTTTTCCCACAGGGAAAAGATGTGGGAACAGGTTTCTAAAAATAGCCTGGCCTGTCAGAACTGTTAACCGTCAGGCCGGGAGGAGATGCCGGCCGCTGGGGAGGGCGCAGCCAGGAGTCCTGGCCCGGGGCCTCCTGCTCCCAGCACCTGCTGGAGCTGCTGGTCAGCGGGCAGTGATCGGCCGTCGGGGGAGGCCGGGGGCCCCCCGGGACACTTCCCCACAACCATCCCCGTGCAGGGAATGGCCAGGACCACCCACCGTGTCACAGCCTGCCCCCCCAGGGCTGCCTGCTCCGGGGATGCAGGCTTCACACTCTCCCACTCCCCCCACACAGACCTACAAGGACCCCGCCCTCACGGGAGCAGACTGAGGCTCGGAGAGGTTGGGGCAGCTTGGACCCCAGTTGGACGAGTGACCAAAATCCAGCCCACCTGTGAGGTCTGGGGTCACGGGTGCTGATGCCTCCATGTACTGGGGTCCCTGGAGTTTGTGGAAACAGGTTCTCCCTGGGGTGGCTGTCCACGCACAGGGGTGATGGCTGTGGACACCCCGGCCTGGGCCTGAGCTCCGTCTGCTCCCCACCTTCCTTTCCAGGGAAAGAACAGACCCAGCAGAGAGTGGGTGGGAAGAGACGGCAGGAAACCAGGGCAGCGTCATACCACCGGCCCTAGGGCGCACGGCCTCGCCCAGCACACAGTCAGCCCACCACCTGTCGGAGCAGACGACCCTGCAACTCACAGCCAGGCTGCCTGCTTTCCTGTTGTGCCAACCCCAGGGCTCTCAAGGGCCACGGCCAGACTTGGGGCCCCTCTGCCGACAGTCTCTGGGTCAGATCAGGGGGTTTGGAAGAGAAGTCCAAATGAAGGGGGCCTTGTTTTAAAAGAGCCGAAGCACATACACTCAACTCTCTCTGATACGAGAAACTTGCTGTATGCTAAGATGCAAATACCTCCTGGGAGTTAAGAGGACAATGCAGCGAAGATCATCGGCACAGACATTAATCCAAATGTCATAAGATGATAAAAAAAAAAAAAGTGCCAGAAACATGAGGCCTGCAGCTCTTGCCAGGTCTAGTACAGCGTGCGCCTAGCACCAGTTCGCCACAGCCCCCGCGCCCTCCCCTCCAGGTGGGCGCCTGGCGGGTGACCCACGGGTGGGACCCAGAGCTAAGGCAGGACGCAGGTGCGCTGTGCCACCCCCGGAGCTGTGCTGACCTGGGTGAGCCTCCCAGGCTGTCTGGTCCACAGGCTGCACCTGCCCTGCCCTCAGGCATCTGCTGTGGCTTGGCCTCCTTCACCCCGGGCTGCTTGAATTTCAGCCCAGCTCAGCCACACTTCAGAACGGGAGGGGCTGTGTGTCTCCCTGTGGACTTCCCAGAGGCCCCGAGCTGTATGTCCATCATCTCGTGTGACCTGCAAGCACATCTGAGGGATCACTATCTTCCTGTCCAGCCTTGGTGGCAGGAGATGGAGGCAGGGGGTGAGTCAAAACAACGCCGAAGCTCACACAGCCGGAGGGGGCGGGTAGGTGGGCAGTGCTGGGGCTCATCGCCCTGGACACCCACACCTCCCACTGTCTCCCATCCATGTGGCCTTCCAGTCTGGCTCCTGGCTACCAGCTCCCTGGTGTCCTGGGCTGGGATAAAAGGTAAGCACGCCTTTGACTCTGAACCAGAGGGAGGCAGGCAGTGGCGTGAGGCAGAGGTTAGCAAAACCAAGAGAGAGAGAACTGTGTTAATGCGGGAGGGTGGAAAGGGAGCCTCACTGAGTGAGCTCTCATCCATTTTATTAACAGGCCTCGACTGGAACACTGACATCGCTAATCTCATTAAGGAGGGCCTCTCCTGCTTCCTCCTCTCCGCCCCGCCCAGCCGTGGCTCATCTTTCTCAGTAATGGGGTTACTTGGGGCCTGGCCGGGCTGGGGAACATTACAACGTGTGGCCGCTGAACTGGGACAGCAGGTGTTTGTCCATGCATCTGCGGAAAACGCTCGCAGCACCATCTCTGCATCGGGACACACACGGGCAAGGACACCGGGAAATTGAATCTCATTACTAATTAATGGCTTTAATGCCTGTGATCAGGCCTCAAACACACTCTATTTTCCCAAAGATAAGGTTAGCCCTGTTTGAACTGGGAGCCCAAGTGCTCTGCAAATGCTGATGCCAGAGAGCTCGGCTCCGCTAATCAAATTCAGACGTTCCGAATCGACCGCCTAGATTTTGAAAACTCTGATCGGAGAATAAATGACACTGGGAAGCCAGCTTTGTTCTCCAGCAAGAGGTGCCATGTGGTGGGGTGGGGGGGGGGACCGAAGATGCGGGAGCGGGGGCACAGGCCCGGGGGCCCACACTCGCCACAGGGCACAGGCGCAGGGGCAGTGCCCATCCTGGGACTTGGCGCTGGGAGCACAAAGCAAGGGCTCTGGTCAAGGGGCTACTCTGCCCACCCCGCCCCGGTACCCGTGACGAGGTCTGGAGACAGTCCTGGCTGTCACGCCTCGGGGAGGGGCGCCAGCAGCCAGTGGGCAGAGGCGGGGTGACCAACAGGCCACACGGCCCTGTGCGTCCACAGCACCTGGGGGCAGCCCTCACTGCCAGGCACGAACAGGGGGCCTGGAGGTGGCAACCTCACATCCTGCGAGAAGGGGTCTCAGACCACCCTGTCAGTCCTCCACTGGCCAGCCACAGGCCCCCTGCAGCCTGCGTGTACACACACACACTCAAGCACACACACCTATGCACATACCCCTCCCACACACACAGGCCCCCTGCAGCCTGCATGTGCACACACACATGCACACACCCCACACACACACCCCTACATACACCCCCATACACACACACCCACACACAGGCCCCCTGCAGCCTGTGTGTACACACCCACACCCACACACACGTACACACAGCCCCACACACACAGGCCCTCCTGCAGCCTGCGTGTATACATATACACATGCATGCACACACACACACCACACACACATGCACACACACCCACACACACACCCCTGCAGCCTGCACACACACACACAGGCACATGCAGCCTGCGTGTATACACATACACATGCATGCACACACACACATCACACACACATGCACACACCCCTACATACACTCCCACACACACACCCCCACACACACGCCCCCCTGTAGCCTGTGTGTACACACCCACACCCACACGTACACACAGCCCCACACACACAGGCCCTCCTGCAGCCTGCGTGTATACACATACACATGCATGCACACACACACATCACACACACATGCACACACACCCACACACACACCCCTGCAGCCAGCATACACACACACAGACACACGCAGCCTGCACGTGCACACACACGTACACGCATACAGGAACACATGAAGCCTACTGGGAGGAACCTAGACTCGGGGCTTGAGAGGCAGCCAGGGCCTGGCCACAGGGCCCCACTTCTCCTGTGAAGACGCCAGACCCAGTGGCTCCCCTCCAGCCCCTGCAGGAGCCGGCGCTCAGCAGGGCGGCGCCCCCTCGGGTGGTGCCGGGCCCGACGGGCCCGGGTGTGGGCGCCCACCTGCCGCAGCACGGCGCCCTGTGGAGCTGACACCCAGGCCTGGGCCTGAGCCACCTCAGGGGCAAAGTGACACTGCCTGGTTGGGCTTGAAATCCTATTTGTCCAGTGCTGGCAGAAGGTGAACAGAGGCATCACTCACAGGAGCGCAGAGTGACAAAGGGCTTCCTCGGGCTGTCGTGCGTCAGGGGGACCGGAGCTGGCTGCCGGCGGGGCGGTCTCAGAGCCAAGGGCCAGGTTTGCTGGCCAAGTGACTCACTGGGTCTGGCTGTGAAGGGAGCTGCTCACCCAGCCGGGGGCCAAGGCACTCAGGTGCAAAGGAGCCACATTCAAAACCAGCCTGGGCCACTTACTAGGCAGTGCGCCCTGGGAGAGACGTCTAACTTCTCTGAGCCTCTGTTTCCTCCCCTCTTAAATGGGACATGATCCCCACCTCCTCGGGAAGTGGGCTGATGGCCCTGGGGGCCCCGTACAGAGGGGCCATCTCATGGAGGGTGACACGCCTGGCCCAGAGCTGGTTCCACATCAAAGAAGCTTTCAAAAGGAAACCCTGACTCTGCTCCATCCTGACCACGTCCATCGAGGGGTGCTCCCCTCTGCAGAGCACCCCATGCCCAGCGGGGCCCTGGCTCCCGGCCAGCCAGCCCCTCTGCTGCCAAGCCTGTCATTCTATAGCTGCCCCCAGTGGAGGGTCTGCTTGTTTAGGGAGGCAGTGGCCAAGGGGAGGGGCTGTGAGCTCCTCATGGAGCCCTGGAGACCGGGAACTTACCCTCTGGAGGTGTGCCCAGGAGCTCACAGACTGGTCTGGGACCGCATCCTGCCCCTCTGGCACTGGGCACTGTCCACAGCCCACACTGCCCTCCTGACCACCCCCAGCGTGCACCACATGACTGCCGTGGGGTTCTTGTTGTCCAGGGAGGCTCCAAACTATCGCATGACTCAGGAGGGCTGCCCAAGGTGGCTGTCAGACAGGCATCTGGGAGAAGAGGGGGCCCAGGCCAAGTGGTGACCCTGGCCACCTGGGGGGCCAGGCAGCATCCCGAACACAGCTCTTCACGCCAGGCGCCCCCGAGGGGGCGAACTCTGGGAACCCAGGTGTGAACCCTGCCTGGCGATTGTGCACCCCCAGGAGCAGGACAGTGACCCAGCTACCCTCTCCAGCCCTGTTCCTGGCCTGTGGCCCACAGGCCGAGCTTGCCCTGTCTCTTCTGTCGGGTCCACGGCGGCATAGCAGAGGACACACTCGTGCACGTCACCGGGTGGATGCTGCTTCTGCCTGCGGTTCCCCCAGCTGAGCCTCGGCGGGTCCGGCAAGGACGGGTGCTAAATAAGGGCCCGCACATCAACTGCAGCCTCGAGTCCCAAACAAGCAGCAGCGACTGCTGGGACTTCATCACAGTTAAAGCTGCTCGTGTGACGATCACCGCGTCTGTCATGGAGAGGACCTGAGAGCAGGCCCACGGCCAAGCCCATTGTTCCCTTCCTAAGCCTGGGGGAGGATAGTAAGGGAGCAAAGAGACAGGAACCAGGGTTTGTGCAGCCCCACTGTGCGCTGGGCACGTCTCGACCCTAACTCCCTTAGGACTCTCGGAGCCCTGGGAGGAAAGAATGCTCTAGGTTCTTGGGGAGATATCAGATCCTCTAGGGACAGGCACTGGAGAAGGAAATGGCAACCTACTCCAGTGTTCTTACCTAGATAATCCTGTGGATGGAGGAGCCTGGTGGGCTGCTGTCCATAGGGTTGCACAGAGTCGGACATGACTGAAGCGGCTTAGCATGCATGCATGCATTGGAGAAGGAAATGGCAACCCACTGCAGTATTCTTGCCTGGAAAATCCCAGGGACAAGGGAGCTTGGTGGGCTGCCATCTATGGGGTCGCACAGAGTTGAATACGACTGAAGCAACTTAGCAGCAGCAGGGACAGGAATGAGACAGCATTCTTTGCTCTGTGTTGGGCTCTTTACACCCGGGGCTCAGGGTCTGGCCCAGGTCCCCAGAGGCCATGATGAAAGAGGGACGGGCCCAGCTGTCCTGCTCTAGCGCAGAGCCCACTCTGCTTTGCCACACCTGCATTGTGCACAGGACCCATCTGCCCAACACCTCTGGAGGAAGAAAGGCCACCGCTGACGAGCTGGAAGAGCCAGGTGCCACCCTGATTTGCCAGGGCCCTCTCCGCGGGCGCTTCAGCAAGACACCTGGACACGGAGATCTCAGAGCACTGCCTGGAAGATGGGGGAGCTGGCCAGACAACCCCCAGGGACCCTTCAGCCTGAGCTTCCATGATTCAGACACAGCTCTCCCCTGGGGCTCACACAGCTTAATTGCCAGGCAGTGCAGCTGATGGGATCTGTAATCAACGCCGGGTAGGAATGCGGTGGGGGCGGCGGGAAAGGTGAAGTCATCAGCAAGTGGACACTTTGATGAGCACTTACAGCCACCACTTAGCATCTGAAAGCATCCTTTTCAATTATCTGACAAAGAACCCATGGCTAACCTGAAACCCGGAGTACACAGCTGGAGTGTCGGGAAGCCATCGGGATCACCATGCAAGATGGGCCGGGGAGATGCAAGAGGTGGGAGGCAGAGCTTTAGAATTGAAAACCAGCCAAGCACAAACCAATTACCAGCCTGAGATCCCCCTCTGCCGAATAGCAGTGGGAGGGGACAGGGACCCCAGCGTGTGATGCTCGGGGTCACCAGCTGTGGTGAACAGTCACTAAGCAAAGCCAACGCAGGAGAAGGCGGCGGGACTCCGGCGGCATCAGTAAGAGCCCCATCCTCAGCATAAGCAGAGATGGAGGGGGGAGGAGGCCTGCTCAGGACGCTCCCTCTCCTTCCTGCTCTGCTCGCAGTCATATTCACAAAGTGGTGATATCCCCCACCCCCACCTCCCAGCCGGGTAACACTCATCTACTTCTGTCTCTGTAGATTTGCCTGTTCTGGACATCTCATATGAAAGGAATCAGCCAGTGGGTGAGCTTGTGTGTCTGGCTTCTTTCATTCAGCACGATGTTCTTGAGGTTCACCCATGTGGCAGCATGGATCGGGACCCCTCAGATCCTTTTCACGGCTGAGTAGTACTCCACAGCATGGATGATTCACGCTTATCTGTTCATCAGTTGACAGACGCTTGTGCTATCTCCACTGCTTGGCTGCTATGAAGATGCTGCCATGAACATTCATGTACAAGTTTTTGTGTGAACAAGTTTTCAATTCTCTTCGGTATATAAGCATCTCAGAGTGGAACTGCTGGTTCATATAGGAAGCTTATGTTTAACTTTCTAAAGCAGCTGCACCACTTTACATTCCTACCAGCAGTGTATGTGGTTCCAGTTCCCCACATCATCCTAGCAGTTGACAAGTGGCCTCTTATTGTGATTGTGACTTGCGTTTGATGAGGTGCAGGTTAAACTTTTCTCATTGCTGTTGTTAACAATAACAATGGTATCCTAACTAGGGAAAGGGTGCCAAGTCCAAGGCCATGAAGATTTATCCCTATGTTTTCTTCTAAGTGTTTTATAGTTTTAGCTTTTATTTTTAGGTATTTGATTCATTTGGACTTAATTTTGACATATGGTATAAAGAAGGGGTCCAGCTTCATTCTTTTGTATATGGATATCCAGTTGTCCCAGCAATTTGTTGAAAACATAGCCGACTCTTGAATAACACAGGTTTGACTTCAACGTGTCCACTTACATGTGGATTTTCTTCAATAAATAGGTATAACTTCATAATAAATTTGAAATTAGGAAGGGTGAGTCATCCAACTTTATTCCTTTTTTTTTTTCCCCTTCAATATTATTTTGGCTATTCTGGGTCGCTTGAATTTGAATTCTAGGCTCAGCTTGCCAATTTCTGCCAAAAGACCAGCTGGAATTTTGATAAGGATTGTATTGAATCTGTAGATCAATTTGGGGAGGATTGATCTTAACAAAATCAAGTCTTCTGATCCATGAACAAAAGACTTCTAATTAGTTAGGTTTTTAAACATTTTAATTTCTTTCAAGGATATTTTGTAATTTGCAGCATATATACTTCTTAGGCTTATTTCTTTGTGCTGCCAATGTAGATGGATCTATGCTCCTAATTTTGTGTTCACTGCTAATGTATAGAAATGCAATTGATATACCAATCTTGCATGGAAACAGAGACTTTTAATTGGATCTAGGATTTAGAAATATGATCGTATCATCCTAAAGAAAAGCTTCTGAAGATACAGGGGCTGGGCGGGGGTACAGCAGCTAAGCTGGGAGAAGGTGAGAGCCGGAAGGATGGCGATATATGCTTCTGATTGCTTCTGTGTCTGCCTTCTTCAAGGCGGAGGTGGTGGGGAGGTGCAGAGGGTGATGCCTGAGGTGTGGCTACATCAGGATCTGTGCTTTGTAGGGACTGGCTCTGGATACAAGGGTATAATTGACTCCGATCCACTGGAGACTGTGAGCCACCGCTCCAAATGGTTATCTTCTAAAACTCTGGATCCTGGCCATCACTTCAATAAGCCAGTATGGGAACACACAATGGGATCCAAGCAATACTGCTTGGAAGAGGTTCCTGGGCTGCTTTAACAAATTACCGCAAACTGAGTGGCTTAAAACCACAGCCATCTATTCTCTTACCGCTCGGGAGCCAGAAGTCTGAAGTCAGCATCGCTGGGCTGAACCGAGGTGCTGGCAGAGCCGCACTGCCGTCAGAGCCCTGGGAGACTCTGTTCCTTGTTCTTCCAGCCTTTGCTGGCTGCTAGCTTTCACTGGCTTGTAGCTGCATTGCTCCAACCTCTGCCTCTGGGGTCACACGGCCTTCTCTCCTGTGTGTTGCACCTCCTTTGGCCTCCCTCTTATAACAACACGCTGCTGAATTTAGGGCCCATGCGTGTTATCTGGGATGGGCTTCCCAAGTGGCGCTAGTGGTAAAGAACCCACCTGCCAATGCAGGAGACTCAGGAGATGGACGTTCAATCCCTGGGTTGGGAAGATCCCCTGGAAGAGGACACAGCAACCCACTCCAGTATTCTTGCCTGGAGAATCCCACGGACAAAGGAGCCTGGTGGGCTACAGACCACAGAGTCGCAAAGAGTCAGACACGAGTGAAGCAACTTAGCATGCATGCATGCATGTTATCTGGGATAACCTCAAGTCCCTTAATTCACACCTACAAAGACCCCCTGTTGGCTACATACAGTCACAGTCACAAGTTCCCGGAAAGGAAGGCTTGGCTCTCCTTTGGAGAGACTTGGGTTTTTTTGGTTGTTTGTTTTTTTTTTTTTTTTTTTGGCTGCACGCCATGGCTTGCAGGATCTTAGTTCCCTGACCAGGAGTTGAACCTGGGCCCCTGCAGTGAGAGCACCAAGTCCCAACCACAGGATCACCAGGAAATTCCCTGGAGAGCCACTTCTTAGCCCACCCCTGGCTCTGCATGCAGACAAGTATAATCCCCATAACCACATCCATCAAGTGCTAAGCTACAACCTGCCGGAACCACACCCCTCACTGGCTTCTGAAAGGGGCCACGTCCCCACAACTGCACCTTCTGCCCACCCTCGGGGGCTCTGAGAACCTACCCCGTGTGCCCCGTCATCACCACGGCAACTCCACCCGGTCTCCATCACCCCTCTGAGACCCTGGGCAAGGTCCCTGGGGAGGGGCAGGGCTCCCATGAGCGCCTCCCTAAAGCAGCAGGCAGACCTCCTGTGGGGACTGGCATGGAAGCGGGGGGCCAGGTGGCCTCTGAAGGCCCGAGAGCTCCACAGCTGGAGCTCAGTCAGTCACTCATCAAACGTCTACTGAGACTGGCAGAGCGCTGGGCACAGAACACCCTCAAGGCACAGCTCCAAATAACCAGCACCCTCTGCCACCCGCACTGCCATGAACCGAGGGGCCTTAAGCATGTCACCTGTCAGCTTCGTTCTCTCGTAACCCCCGCCCTGCTGTCCGTGGACTGGGTGATTGGTATCGACTGGCAAGAACATGCCCCAGGGCCTTCAGGAGCCCCAGTCCCTACACAGGACTTCTGGGAAAACCCTCTCCCTTGGTCCACATGACCTCCACCCTTGCAGCTCAGAGAACCTCTTCTGAAAGGCCTTTCCGGTGACCCTCTCTGGGCTCCCAGGGCCCAGGTACTGTTTCACTGTCTCTCGATTTCTTTCTCTCTCCCAGAAGCATCTAAGCCCTCCTGCACATGGAGGCCCTAACCTGTTGCACACAGTAGGCCCTCAGCACCTGCCGGCTGAGCTTTCTCAGCACCTGCCCCCAAGGCCCTTCTTCTCTTAGAGATCTGTTGATGGAAAACTATGGTTCTACAGCAGAAGCCCAAAAGCTCTCCTGGTGGCCTGCCCGCTCCCCAACCCGTCAGTCTGTTCCGGCCCTGGGGTCCCCTGTCAGCCCCTGTACATGGTTGGCTACTTCCCCCCAGACCCCCGGCACTGCCCCTTCCTTGGCCTCGAAGGTCCCTCCTTAACCCTCCCTGACTTGGCCTAGCTTCCGTGGGGTGTTTGCTGAGTGTCGACCCCTCAGCGAGGCCTGTCCTGCCCTCCCTGTCTCCAGCCACCACCAGACGTTTTTCTCCCCTATAGAAAATGAGAGCCCCTTGGACTGCAAGGAGATCCAACCAGTCCATCCTAACGGAGATCAGTCCTGAATATTCACTGGAAGGACTGATGCTGAAGCTGAAACTCCAATACTTTGGCCACCTGATGGAAAGAGCTGACTCATTGGAAAAGACCCTGATGCTGGGGAAGATTGAGGGCGGGAGGAGAAGGGGACGACAAAGGATGAGCTGGTTGGATGGCATCATCAATGCGATGGACGTGAGTTTGACTAGGCTCCAGGAGCTGGTGACGGACAGGGAGGCCTGGCGTGCTGCAGTCCATGGGGTCGCAAAGAGTCAGACATGACTGAGCGACGGAACTGAGAGAAAGTGGGCTCTGGAGGGCGGGTGGTGCTGCCGTGTCCCCTGCTCTATCCCTGGCACGCAGTAGGTATTTAATACGTGTCGAACAAATGAATCAAATGAATCGACCCGTGGGGACCCGTGTGTGGAGCGACTCGCAGTGGGGGCTGGCTCCCAGCGGCCGCGTGAGGGAGGGATTTACTGTTGAGATGAAAAGTTCAGTGCGCAGTTATTCTCACGGAAAGAACAGAGCATAAAAGTCATGGAGAATTTGATTTGCCGTCAGATAATTAAGCCTCACATTTAGAAATCATGTCTCTGAGACACCAGAGAAGCAGCCGGAGGAGGGGGTGGGTGTGGGGTGGGGGTACAGGGCAGGGCTCCCCTCCTCGCCTGGCTGTGCGCTCAGCCAGTGGTTGGGAAGCTCCACAGTGGGGATTTTTATCTCGGTCACCTTGGCAACAATCTGAAGGGAACGCCATCCAAATGTGTGGTCTGGATGGTCAGTGAGCTCGCTCTGTGAAGCCAGGAAGTGCCTGTGCGCCAGTCCCCAGGGTGCCCCGGTCTGCGAACAGAGCACACGAGCCCATGGGGGCAGCGGAGGCTCCAGCCCTCGGTTCACACGCCTCCAGCAGGGTTGGAGCCTGAAGTTCAAGCAGCCAGGGGCTTGGCCAGCCCCTACTGGCTGGACCGCAGAAGAGCTGGGTCTGCAGCCAGTTTCTCTGCTGTCTGGAGCAGTAATGCTACCAGTGTGTCTCCCGATGGGACTCACGCGTCACTCATCACTCATCACACATCACCGCAGGGCCCCACCCTGGCCAGGGAGGGCTCCTCTCAGGTTAGGGGCCTAGAGGCACCTCCTAATCGGGCACCCACTTGGGTAGTTGGTGAAAATCAGTTCAGGCTCTCTCCCTGCCTCCTTTAAGCTCTCCTGTTCCCAATGAACTCTCCAGAGACTCCCCACCCAGGCCTTGCCAGGTGGGCGGGGCCCGGCTTTCAGCCCAGATAAAGGGCAGATGTCCTGAGACTGAGATGTGCGTTCCGTTGGGAGTGTCTGCAGGTCCGGGGGACGTGGATCTGGTGGGGGTCCTCATGCTGCCTTCTTGCCTGAGGGTTTGAGAACTCTAGGCCATGCAGAGGCTTGGAGGGAGAATGTTCCAGAGACCGAAATGGGCTCCGCAGGGTGTGTGAAGTGCCGAGCAGGGCTCCCGTCTCCCAGGGCTCTCTGTCTGATGCCCCGGAAAGCCTCTGAAGGTGGGCAGCATAGAACGGGCTGCAGCAGGTGCGCAGCCAAAGACCGCGGTGTGGGACGCGCCGGCACGGGGTGGGTGGCTTTGCCCTGGTGGCCTGGGACATCCCCCCACACAGGCGGGTGTCACGAGTCTCATCTAACACAGGAGGGGGCGAGATGCAGAAAGCTTAAGGAGCTTAGCTAAGGTCGCAGAGCCTGACGGTGGCAGGGGTGGGGTTCTGCCTGGTTTTTGAAAAAGTTATTATTTTTGAACCTCTTTGAGATCCACCTGATACACAACACAGCTTGCTGCCTTAAGGTATATAATCCAGAGTTTCTAGCACAGTCACAGTGTGCAACCATCACTGTCCAGAGCAGGTCACCCCCTGAGCAGGAACTCTGCACCCAGGAGCTGTCTCACCCGCCCCCTTGCCCCTGGCAACCACTGATCTACTTCCTGTCTCTATAGATTTACCTATCCTATAACAAGTGGAATTGGATGACATGTAACTTGTAACGTCTGGCTTCTCTCACTTCATGTGATATGTTAAACACGCACCCACATTTCAGCATATCTCAGCACTCCATTCCTTTCAATATCTGAGAAATGCTCCATCATACGGTAGACCCCGAATCGCTCTGACACCAGCTGGTGGACACCTAGCTTGGTCGTTTCCACTTTCAGCTTCTGTTACAACTCACACACGGGTCTGGTTGGTCCTTTGTAGGTTTTTATTTCTCTTTGCCAAGGAGAGGATGTGCCTGATTTAGACCCCTGAGTTCTTGTACCCAACCTAGTTCAAAACAAGGATAAATCTCTAGAGACTACACTATTTCATCCCTAAAAACGTCTAACTTGATAACCCCCAAGAGAGAGACAAATGCAAAGCTCGGATAATCCATTTATCTTGTCCCACTCAGCATGTACCCCCAGAGCAAAAATAACTGTTAGCTCGACTTGCACAGAAGCTGCTGCTAAAATGTACTTTACAGTACAGCCTCGCCCGAAGGCGGACTCAGCACTTTGCCCTGGGTTGCTGCATCGGCAGCATTTGGACTAAACGGGCGCGGTGACGGGAGCGAGGCCGTCCTGCCAGCATGACGACAGGTTGGCATCGCCAGGGTGGCAGCCGAGCAGCAGCAGCAAACGCCCCGAGTGCCCCCGGGCGATGGGCTGCTTCAGAGGAGGCGGGCTGTGAAACCCCGGATGTGTGAGCGGCCAGGCGGAGATCGCTCTGGGGACGAACCCGAAGCCGCCCTACGTCTCTGTCCCTGCCCCCACGATGCCCTTCCTCTGTCTTGGCCAAGTCTGGGTTCGCCCGCTGGCAACCCGGGGTCCTCCACGAACCAGCCCGCCTGCCATTCCAAGCCCGAGGGGGCAGCAGCCCCGCCCCCACTAGCATCATCACACCCGAGACCACAAGCGCACCCAGCACACCCCAGGAATCGATACGATTACGCTCCCCTCCACTGCACAGCCACAGATAATCAACCCACACCTATGGCTGGCCCGGAGGCTGACTGCACGCTTCCCGAGTGGACGCCGCTGAGCACCCTCCTAGCTCCTCCCGCCTCCCCACACCCCCGCCCCCCCAAGTCCCCCCAAGCGCTCCCACAGCCAATGTTCCCGCGGGGACACCTGGCACCCGAGCACACCTGCCCTGGGTGGAGTCACCGGGCAACTGGAAAGAGAGGGGTGGGGGAGAGCCGCACAGACGGGCCGAGGCACCCGTGTGACTGTCCGCTGCCTCCGGAAACCCCCAGAGAGGAAAGTGATGGAACGGACACAGCTGAGCCCACGAGGAGGGCGGCCATCCTGGGAAGAGGTGAAGAGTGACGGGCAGAGCTCGGCGGACACCAAGGACAAAGGTGCAGCGGCCAGCAGGCGTGGGGTCAGCGGGCCCAGCGTGGGGGGGCGGGCGGGAAAAGCCTGTGAACAGGGCACAATGGCGATGCGGCCTGAGGCCCGCGGCAGGGCTGCTGCCCTGAAAGTCGACGAACACACAAACCGGAGCCTGCCGTCTGCACCCCTAAGGGAGCTCTGCCCCCAGGGCACCTGCCGTCGCTGGTCTGAGCGGTGAAACGGGCCCAGCACGAGCCGCTCCTCCCTGCTGGCTGGAGGAGCGAGGGAGGAGGCTTAGCGGGCCTGCGTGCTGCTGACTCTCACCGGTGAGATTTCACACCTGTTTGACCTTGGGCAAGTCTACCTTAGCAGCTTCCCAGGTGGCTCAGTGGTAAAGAATCCATGCGCCAATGCAGGAGGCCGGGTTCAATTCCTGAGTCAGGAAGATTCCCTGGAGTAGGAAACAGCAACCCACTCCAGTGTTCTCACCTGGAGAACCCTATGGACAGAGAGCCTGGCGGGCTATAGTCCAAGGGGTCGCAGAGTCAGACACGGCTGAGCGACTAAACTACAACTAAAGTTGACTTTGGAGTCTTACTAGGAGCTGAGCTGACATCCGGGCTTGGTTCTCACGTCTCGGTCCAGGCAGACGTGAGACGGAGGTTCAGATCACTCACTTTTCTTGGGTTTTCTGCTAACAAGTAGCAGAGCCAGATTCTGAATCCACATCTGAATTCAAACTCCTTTTCCCCCTAAACCCTGCTAGCTGGCCTAGAAGAAAGAGGCCAGTCGCTGAGAACAGCGGGAGCTCCTGTCCTGAGAGATGCCTGGAAGGATGCCCACGGCAGACAGACCGCGGGCGCTGCCTCAGGAGCAGCGGCGGCGTGTCTGCGGGGGCTCGGCCGGGGCACCCCGCCCCCACGGCCCGCGTGCTCCAGCTGCCCCCGGCGGCTCCCCCACTCGGCCCGGGGCAGCTCCACAGTCAGGGTCAGGGAGCAAAAGTTGTGCTGCCAAGTGGCTTTATCTTCCCCCCAATAGAGTCGGGAGGAAGCTGTGGGAGGGCGGGTGCGGGAGAAACAGTGGCCTCAGCCCGTCTCCTGTCCTTGGACAGACGGCCCCTGGGGTCCCAGGGTCCTCATGTTTCCAGCACAGAAGGCACGTGTTATCACCCCGTGTCAGGGACGAGGTTGGGGTGCAGGGGTGGTAAGTCACTTGCTAAGGTCATGCCGCTGACCTGAGACTCACATCCTCTCCAGGCGCAGATCACAAGGACACCCTGTGCCCTGCTCGCGTCCCTTGCCCATCCACCCGCTGGACGTCCCGGGGACCTGGTGCCGGCGGCGTGCCACTTGGCACCGTCTCCGTCGTTCGAAAAGGATCAGTTCCTCTGTCGACACTCTGCCCTCCTCGGGCACAGCCCCCCAGACTGCCTTCCCCCTTCGCAGACCCTCACACACGTCTCAACCGCAGCACTTACTCCCTAGCGGTGCGCTGCTCCTGGGGGGCGCCCCCTCCCTGAGACGGCGACCACCTTGTCAGCGCATAGAGGTGACATCTGGAGACAGTGTTTCAGAAACAACTCCAGATAACTTCCACTTATGACCAGAGACGCAAAGAATACAGATAAACTATGAGCCAAACGCATGAGTGTCACCGAACTGCTCACCATGACCGAGAACCATTTATCCTCGGATGGCTCACACCAGGAAACCCATCAGCCTAACTCACCGCAGCACTTCAAAGGGGAGAAAAATCAGGATCATATTAATAAATGCCAAAAGTGATTTCACAGAAAAGTTTTAGAAGGCCTCTCCCCAGATAAACAGTTCTTGAAATAGAAGAAAACTAAATTATAAGCACTATTTTTAAAGAAAATATTTTACATATTCAAATATATATACATATATGAATTTTTTATATTTGTAATTAGAATGTAACTTTTAACCGGACAAAAATGTCCTTCTAATTCATACAACTAAGAAAAGTATAAAAGAAGAATAGCAAAAGAAGCAGGGGGCTTGCTTTGCCAGATGTTAAGACTTAATCTAAAGGGCATGGCATGAGTGCAGAAGCAGACAAATGTTTTCAACATCACAGATCAGAGAATCCAGAAGTAGATCCATGTTTACGTGGGAACTAAATATATTACATGCATGGCATGCTAATTCAGAGGAGAAACTGTGGTTTTCAAAATAAATCGGCTCTGGCATAACTGACTAAACATCTCTAGGACGACAGGCCAGGATCCACCTCGTTCTACGTGCGCAAATGAATTCCAGATAGATTAACGTTCTAAATGAAGAAAGAAACGAAAACAACACGGATAAAATAGGAAGTGGGGGAGACATTCCTCAGGGGACACTGAACTGCAGGAAAACGAACGGACTCTTTATGGTGAAGGCACAAAGCCACAGGAAACGAGAGACAGGAAGATGTACCCACGGCTTGTTCAGCGGACAGTCGGCTCTTCTGCCCAGGTTACGA
This sequence comes from Dama dama, assembly GCF_033118175.1. Classification (NCBI taxonomy): domain Eukaryota; kingdom Metazoa; phylum Chordata; class Mammalia; order Artiodactyla; family Cervidae; genus Dama; species Dama dama. Next base: position 4,633,278 of record NC_083701.1, on the reverse strand, counting down.
CTTCCCACGGGTGGGTGAGAAAAAGACACAGCGTCTCCCAGGAGGAGGGGCAGAGGGTGCACTAGGGGATTCCAGGGGATGGGGCTACGGGGTCAACAAATAGAGGAGATCCCCAAGCTTGCCAACCACCAGGGAGAGGCAAACCAGGGCAACAGTGGTCTGTTTTCAGGGTGAAACAGGAGGACGTGGCCAGGTGGCTACCGACCTCCCGCAGCCAGGCCCTCTGAGGCAGGGGGCCTCGGGCACATGGAGCGTCCAGTACGCGGACCTGAGAGGAGTCTAACAGAGGCAGGACCCCGCGGAGGGAGTGGCATCCCCGACTCAACGGACATGAGTCTGAGCAAACTCCGGGAGACGGTGAAGGACAGGGAAGCCTGGCGTGCTGCCGTCCTTGGGGTCGCAGAGTCAAACATGACTGAGCAACTGAACACCACCACTTAGGGAGAAGAGACACAGTTCATATGACTGAGCAACTGAACACCACCACTTAGGGAGAAGAGACACAGTTCATATGTATAAACATGTGCGTGCAGCTACACGAGCCTGAGACACGCAGGATATAAGCGCGTACCCCCGGGCCCCTGCACTGGGCTCCTCCTCAGAAGACAGGAATGGAGGAGGGAGGGAGGGGAATACGCGCGGTGCCATTCAGCACTATTTCAGTGGTCGAAATGAACCGGGATTACTTGTCTAAGTTAAAGAATTTAATAATTGGCTTTTCAGTGCTTTCCAGACTAAAAACCAATCCCAAGGCCCATGCTTGTCATTGGTCCAAGTGTGATCACTGCCTATAGGACCCGTGAGCAGTGTGCTGAGGCTTCTGAACAGAGAGATCGAGGCTTCTTGGCAGCGTCATAACCAGTAAGGAATCGAGAGGCAGCACTGGAGGCCCGCTGAGGGGCTGGCGGGAGAGGGGAGGGTAGCAGGGCCCAGATGGCCCCTGGCTCGGGGACGAGTCGCGTGGGGCTGAGCCATCAGGCTCAGATCTGAGAGCTCCTCCCCGGCTCCCGTCAGCGCAGCTCTATCAGGGGCCTTGTGCTGCCAGAGCCCCAGGGGATGAGGGGTGGCCACCCAGGAGACCACCCCCTCCCACTCCCCGCCACACGCACACTCGCTGTGGAGGCTCTCCAGCCTGGAGCCTCTGGACAGACTGGTTCATCAGCTCAACTGAAAACCCCTGCCTGGAGAGCCGGGCTGGGCCAGCCCATGCTGGGCCCTGGGGATGTGCCGGTGACTTCCAGCGACTCACGATCAGGCCGAGAGCTGGCCCCAAGGACACAGAGACATAGGCAGCTCCCGGGGTCAGCAACACACAGGGAGGTGGCCTCGACAGCTTCCTCAGGGCAGTCCCCCCATGTGAAAAACAGCGGGTTGAGCCCCGGCACTCCTGTGCCCAGGGGGAACACTGGCTACAGGATCCACAGGGCAAACAGACCCAGGCCCATCCTGGTCAGAGCCTGGGGGAGAGAAGGGGCCCCAGCGACCTTGCTGGGGCATCTTTACAAAGCCTTCAGTGTTTGAAGAGCTGGGCTTCCCTGGTGGCTTAGTTGATAAAGAATCCGCCTGCAATGCAGGAGACCTGGGTTCCATCCCTGGGTTGGGAAGATCCCCTGGAGAAGGGAAAGGCCACCCACTGCAGTATTCTGGCCTGGAGAATTCCATGGAATGGGGTAGCAAAGAGCAGACTGAGTGACTTCCACTTTCAGGGGGTGTGTCCAGGGGCCACATTTCACATGGGTGTGTGATGGCCTCCCCTGTAGCAGAGATGTGTGGAGTGGGAGCAAGACAGGAAGGGCTCAGCCGTGAGCTCACGGGAAGAGGGAGGACGTGGCTCTGGCAACAGAAACATGTACCAAGCCCTCTCCCCGCCAGCTTCGACTGCTGGGGCCACTGGTTCTGGGGCCAGGGATCCTCACCGGGGAGCCACGGACTCAGCTCCCTGCCCACAGCACGTCTCCTCACACGCCAGATGGGCACTTTGAACACTGGTTGTGCGGTTCTTTTCTCCTTTGTTTCTAAGCAAAACTCAGCTGTAAAGGTCCAAGTGAGGTCAAGCAGGTAGAGGAAGGATTACAAGTGTCCCCACCTGGGTCACCTGGGCTAAGAGGGGTGTGGGGGGGCACTGGGATGGGTCAGCCCACGAGAAGGGACTGGGAAGATGTTACTGAGGGCCCAGGTCTCTGAAGAACCAGAGGCAAGACTGCAGCCTGCCACAGCGAGGGGGCAGGGCGGGACGCCGCTGGTGTGGGCAGCACCGAGCCCCCGGAGGCCGCTCTCCCGGCCAGCATCGCTCAGGGCGGCGCTGCTCGCACAACGGCGTGGCCGTGAAGGCTGAGTGGTCGGACCCAGGAGGGGCTGCATGGGCCCCTCGGCGACTCTGACCTGAGAATCGCTGCCCCTGATCCCTATGGGATCAATTACCGTTCCCAATAAAAATGGAGATTTTATTTCCATAGTAAGTTCTGAGGAAAAGGTCACTTCCACCCCCAGGAGATGGAATTTCCTGGCTTGTTTTTAGCCCGGCGTTCTGCAGGACAGGGCTGGCAACAGAGGCCCCATGGAGGGTCCTGGGGGGCCCCTGGCTCCTGACCCAGGCAACTGCAGCTCCAGACAAGGAGGCGGAATCAGGTCTCCAGGCTGAAGGGCTCCGGTCACTCCCCAGCCCAAGTACCCACCATGCAAGCGCTGTGCCAGGCTTTGGGGAGGAAGGGGGGCGTAGCACAGGCCATCTGCCCGCAGAGAAGTGGGGAGCGGCTGCAGCCAGGGCGTCTGCCCTGCCGGGAGGGCAGGGGCCTGGGCAGGGCTGTCCTGTGCCCAGGAGGAGGGGGCAGCTGTGAGAGCTGAGGGGGCCGGACAGCAAGCCCTGGGGCAGGAGGGTGGACTTGAGGGTCAGACGGGAGGCGCATTCATTCCCGAATACCTTCTGAGCTTCCTCTAAGGGCCAGGCACCTGCTCGGACCTGATCTTACCTGGAAGTCTCGTGGGTGTGGGAGTCAGCTGTGTGTCAGCGTGAGAAGATGATGGTGGGAGGTCTGCGTCCTGGGAGCCCAGAGAAAGGTTCCCACACACGTGGTGCGGAGACGCTGATGATGGGGGTGGCCCAGGCTCGAGAGGGTGAGGCTCTGGGCCAAGGCCACTCCACAGGAAATGGGAAAAGGTGGCAGATGCTAAAGCGATCCCATAAGTACAATTTACAGGAAGTGATCAGAGACGATGAAGACGTGAGTCAGAAGAACCACAGGGAACGCCCAGATGTCAATGGGCTTTTTCATACTCGATCCTAACATGGGCTATAGGAAGAGGCACACGCATGCACACTAACACGTGTGCACACCACCTGTGAACACACACCACATACACACATCACCTCAATCTGAGTGATTACCTGTAATTCTGCTCTCTATAGGGAACTGGGTAACGCTGGATTTGCGCCCACGCTCAGCCGCGCCCCCTCTGGGACCCCCGCAGCTGGTGGGCACACCATGTCCCATGCCTCCCCATGCACAGCAGCCCCCCCACCCCCGTCACCCATGCCCTCACGGCAGGGATTCTCACCCACCGGAGCCCTCAGGTGACAGCCACTGGACGAGGGGCTGGCGGGACACAGGAGGTGCTTTAAACAGGCTCATTTTTATGCAAAGCAGCTTGCGCTGTAGTCGGTTGAGTGACAGACATCATTTGCTGGGTCTTGGCACAGGCGGTGTGGCCGCGGGGCCCGTGCTCAGCTCGCCTGCAGGAGCCTCTGTGACGGCTCTGCATGCTGGACAGGTTTCTGATAAAGGCCCTGGCCATCCTGGCTACACTCCCCTCCGTCCCTGGCACCCTTCCCTCAGGCTGTCCTGGGCATCCCCACCAGTAACAGGTTATGAAAGGGGTGAGGGTGGGGTCACTGGACTCGAGACCTTCTGGGGCAAAGCTGTCACTGCCCTGCCAGACTCTCGGTCTCTCGAGATGGGCTCTGCTGCCTCCGGGATGCATTTTCCAATCTAAGTGCAGAACAGCCTCTCTCTTCTTTGGCCTTCCTGTAAAACAGCAGCATGTATGTGGTACCATCCGACTGCCATCAGGCTGCAAGCCTGATGGGCACGTGCGACAGAGAGAGAGGAGGCGCTTGGGATTCCGGGCCGTGAGCAGCCAGCGAGACCCACCATGCCCACCCGGGGGCCACTGCTGGTCAGCTCTGGGGGCAGGGGGCCAGGCAGGGCCTGGCACTCCGACCTCACCATTTATGCCGAAATTCCTTGGTCCCTGGATTGTTGACTTGAGGTCTAGGCTAAGGGTGGCCCTAATGCTCTAAGGGAAGGCTCCTGAGGCTCACCGGAGTGAGCAAAGAAGGGGTCTGTTCCCTGCTTGGAGCGCCCACCAGACTCTGTTCAGTGTTCACAACTCTGCCCAGGGCAGCCTCCTCCAGGAAGCAGGCTGGCCCCCAGGTCGGATCAGCTGCCCCTCCTCCCTCCACGCCTGTATAATCTCCTCTTGCGTGTGGGTAGACCTTTGTGAACATGACGCCACCACTGCTGTGATTATGTTATGTCACCTGGTGAAAAGCGAAAGTGAAAGAAAGTGAAAGTCGCTCAATTGTGTCCAACTCTTTGTGACCCCACAGACTATACAGTCCATGGAATTCTCCAAGCCAGAATACTGGAGTGGGTCTCTCCAGGGGATCTTCCCAATCCAGGGATCAAACCCCGGTCTCCTACATTGCAGGTTGATTCTTTACCAACTGAGCCATCAGGGAAGCCCCATCTGGTGAAAGGGAGATGTTCAAAGTGGGCCTGACCTAATCAGGGAACCCTTTAATGCAGAGAGTTTTCTCCAGCTGTTGGCAGAAGAGGAAGTCAGAGGTTCAGAGCATGAAAAGGATTCTCTATGCCACTGCAGGCTTGGGATGGAGGGGACACGTATCAACCAACGGGGGGCAGCCTTAGGAGCTGAGAGTCACCCCTGCTGACTGTCAGCAAGGAACCAGGGACCTCAGCCATAAGGACCTGAATTCTGCCAACAGTAAGAAAGATCATGAAAGTGGACTTTTCCCAGGGCCTCCAGGGAAGAATTCCACCCAAGAAACACCCCAGTTTTAGCCTGGTGATACCCTGAGTAGAGAATCTCTGAAAGCTCCCCTGCCCCGGCTGGCTTCTCCTTAGCTTTCAAGATTCTGCCACTGGCAGTTACCTCCTTCTGCTCCTGGACAGGCAGCTGACCCCTCCCCTTCCCAGCTCAGACCTCCACCCCTCTGGCATAGAATGAATGAGCTGCTCAACTGCAGAGGTCAGCCCTATGCACACCCAGAAGAGCGAAGAATTCTCTTCCTAGGAAGCAGAAACTGCCGAAGAGGCATCACTCCTCTCCTGGCACACTGGCACCTACAGGCACCTACAGGCAGCAGAAACCTGGGACAAGCCGTGCTGCACACTCATATCCAGGGAAACGTCCCAGGGACAGTGGAGGGCTCCATGGGGAGTAACTGGGCCAGGAGTCTGTGACCGAGGACCGTGTGTGCTCGCTAGGCGCGGTGCGCAAGGACTGCGCAAGGTGGCTCCTTTAAGAAGACGGAGCCACACGTGGGGGCCCGCCAACCACCTGGCCAGGGCCGGGGCCGGAGCTCTGTGGCTCTTCACCCCGGGAACCGCCTGGAGCCGCAGGTACAACCATCACCCCTGCCTCCAGCCGAGGGAGCGGGACCCAGAGGGGTCTGCAGGTCTGACTGACCCAGGGCTCGGGCAGAACAGCCCGAATGCGGACGTGGCATGTTTCCCCACCCATCCTTGGTGTGACCAGCTCCACACACGCAGATCCCCGGCAGTCTGTGCAACAGAAGCTCAAGACGGATCACACCTGAGACCCACGGGCTCGGCCGTGAGTGTCCCTGTCTGAAGATGTGATGCTCTGACAAGGTCGGTCACAGGCCGCAGGAGAGGTGCTGCGGGGTGCGGCCAGCTGCACCGGGGTCCAGGCCCCCAGCCATCCTCAAACCGGGGTGTTTCCACGCTGGGGGCTGCGGGTTCTCACTGCAGGGGCGACTCACTTGCACAGGGTGACTGAGACGCTGAGGGGAAGATTTCAAAGACAAAGGTGCCCCTGTGAGGGGGAGCCTGCCACCCAGCCGGTGGTGTCCAGGCTCTTCTGCTGCTCTGAACACGACCCGTAAGCTCCCGTCTCCCCTCTCAGAGCCCTGCACCCACTAGAGCACCAATTTTTAAAATTTATTTCTTCGGCTGCACCAAGTCTTACTTGGGGCACATGGGGGTCTAGTTCCCTGACCAGGGACCGAACTCGGGGCCCTCTGCATCAGAAGCATGGAGTTCTAGCCACTGGACCACCAGGGAAGTCCCGAACAGCAATTTTTTTTTAAACTGGGGTGGGGTAGGAGTGGGGGGCAAGACTTCACCCACCTGACCAGCCTCTCTGGCCTCCTCACAGACTAGAACCAGAGTTTAGCTGCCTTTCATTTGTTCTATATGTTGGGTTGCAGATACGCTGCATCTGACTAATAAATTTTGAAAAGCACTGAGCAAAATCCCGCAGGCCCTTCCTAGCTCTGCACACCATGGCTGGGCGATGCGCGTCCTTATCACGCCCTCTCTCCTGCGGGTCGATGCTTTTGGAGCGCTGTCCGTCCGTCCCTCCGTGTGCATGCACCCACTCATCCATGCGCGCATCTATTTTAGATCCATGGAGCACCCCACCTCATAGCCCCGCGGACAGCAGTGGACGCGGCAGCATGCGAGGCCAGTCCCTGCTGCTGTAACCTGATCAGGCCCCAGCTGATGGCAGATAAGAGGCACAGAGGCCAAATCTGCTGTCTTTAATTAAGGAGGAGATTGATAAGAACTGTCAGAGTGGGATGGAGAGGCTCCAAGCCGCTTAGTCTGGAGAGGCGAAGCTGAAGATTAAAAATACGATGAGAGTTTCCCTAGAAAGCCTACAGAAGCGGTGATGGGGAGGATGGGGCTCAGGGGACAGCAGAAGAAGCCTGGTGACGCTCAAGAATTAACCCCGTTCCCCAAGCTCCAGCAAGGCGGCAGGGTGGCCTAATTGCCCGCCGCTTGGACAAACTGTACTTATTTTTGGAAAAATGGTACCTCTCACCAAGGGAAGGGAAGCGCTCCTGGACAAAGAATTGCTCGCCCTTCCCGGACTCTGGAGGACACTCTTCTGGTGCTGACCCCTGGGCTGGCCGTGCACCTGCGCCTGGGATCCTCCCCAAGTCCAGATGCACCGGAGCCCGTGGGCCCCTCTGGGAGACAGATGTAGAGGACAGGGAGCTTGGGCCAGGCCCGGGACCCAGCCCATCTGATCCCAGAGCTGTTTCACTCACTCCCACAGGTGCAGACTGCAGGACGGACAACTTAGCTGAGGACTGAAAACTCCCAATTCGTCTGGACACCGGAAGGTAAACAAGCAGGGCTTCCCGGAGGCCTGGAACATTCTGCCGAATTCCCGAGGAGAGACCAAGGCTCAGAAATCTCAGCACATGTGTGACTTGTTCTGAGAAGGAACGAATGCTCTTTGAGGAAGGTGCTTCTATGTGGAGGTGTTTTATTTTGTAAACTAGAGAATACAATCATCTAAAAACCTGAATGTTTGCTCCTGTTGTTGAGAACAGGAAGTTGTGATTGGGCTGCACCACCCGGGGAGTCAGAAGGTCTGACAGGAACACCTTCTCCCTCTGTAATTTTTTTTTTTCCCCTCTTGGAAAGAAAAACAATGATGAGGACTTGGAGCCCAGAGACCTAGGCTCAAGTCCAGGTTCAGCTGTGAGACTTGGACCAAAGAGCAAAGACACGACAGTTCATGGCGGGACCCCGAGGGTCTCCCAACAGCGGGGTTTGGATGGGGAACCACTGAGAGAGTGAACAGAAAAAAAAAACAACTTTATAAGCTTTAAAGCCCAAGAGCACACATCTGTATACAAGAGAAAGGCTGCTCAAGCTTTGCCAGCCAGACCGTGGTCCTTATTGTCGCCTTATTGGATGTGCACGGTGACGGTGGGAAGGGCCAGACCACACTCCACATGCACGGAGCCCCGAGACAGCCCTCGGGCGGGCAGGGGAGGAAGGGGTCTCATCACCATCTCCAGACGGCGGGCTGCTTTCTATGTGAAGCTGCCGCACGGCGTCTGGGGCCTCGCGTCGGCTGCGCCTGCCCTCCCGTTCAGCCCTTACCTTGGTTGGCTGACATCCTGTGTACCTTTTCTGCCCTGTGGGCGGGGAGGTCTGTGAGCACAGGGACCACCTCTGTCCCGCTCAGCCCCCAAACACTGGCTCAGCGGGCAGGGACGGACAACTAGGCACGTGAGCACATGGGGCAGCCCTGGGGACCGAGCCCGAGAGCCCGTGCCGGGCGAGACGCCCTCCCGCCGGCTGCTCGGAGACGCCCCGGGAAGAGCTTCCTTTCCCTGCCGCCGCTGGACCTGGGGCCTCGGAGCCTCCCGGGGCCGGTGTCCTGGCTGGCATTATGTGAGCCTGTTTCCTCCTGGGGGCTAGGGCGCCCCAGAACCAGGCTGCTGGCCATGACAACAGACATGTCCCCCCACCCTCGGCAGCCACAGCAACCTCTGCCTCGGTGGGGCTGCCCAGCTGGAGGCCGCTGAACAGTCTCGGCCCTCAAATGCACATTTACGGTTACCTCCGATGGACGGCTCCTGTGGATGACGCTGGACATCCAGGGGTTGCATGGGAGCTTGATTGTCGGTTTCCACCCTCTTTCCAGCCCTGCTAAGGGGAGCTCAGGGCCTTTGCCAGCTGGTGGGCGGGTGGGCGGGTAGCTGCAGCCCCAGGTCAGCCAGCCTTGCAGCGACAGGGAGCCGACACCAGGCTGGTGAGAATACACTCAGCCACATTCTCCGGGGGCTGCTTGACCATAACGGGAGGCCTGTGTGGTACCATCACCTACCAAATAACACCTAATGCACCACAAGAGGGGCGGTCCACATGGGCCTTTGTTCACACTGTTATCTTGGTCTAAAGATGCTCTGCCATCCTTGCCTGCCTGGGTCCCTGCGACTCCCATGGGCAAAGCTTTGGGCACTGGCTCCTTTGTGCAGCCAGCAAACACAGAGTGTCTGCTGTGAGCCTGATACTGCTCTTGGTGTTGCCGACATACTTAGAGGATGTGAATGTCATGGTCCTGCCCTCGTGGGACACCGGCTGAGCAGTGGGCACAGCGAGAGCAGGGTCTGGGCAGGGTGCGTCACGTTCACCCCAGGGGCTGGAGACAGCTCTCAACAAGTGACGTCCACGCCGGAGAGAGGGAACCAGACAGGCCACCACTGCAGGCTACCACCGCAGGGGCTGACATTGGGGACAGCGGTCAGTGAGCAGAACAAGGCCCTGAGCCTACAGGAGCCTCGTGTGTGTCCACTGGACAGTGACTGTTGGAGGGAGTCTGAGCCCTTCACACGGGCCTCACCCCACACTCCTGCCATCAGCTGCACCCCAGGAGTGTTCTCTCCACTCCTCATTCCTCCAGGGCACCCCTGAAATGCCATTTCCCCCAGGAAGCTGCCAGCTCTGTTGGGTGTCTCCTGTTCAGTTAACACCATAAGGAGGAAGGAAGGAGTGTTCTCAAGGGAATGACGGTGCCTTCCCGAGATGAAAAGGGCCGGCCCCCGACCAGGCCTGGGGACATGGGGTAAAAACCGGTGGCCTCTCCCTCCCAGGACCCACGGCTTCCGCAGCCTGCCCTGTGCTGTCTCCAGTGGGCTCCGCTTTCTGAGACGTGGGTGCCAAAGGAAGCGGAGCTCTTAACAGTTACTCTGCAGCCCCATGATGTCTGCTTCCCACCGAACGCAAGGGAGACCAAGCTCGGCTGACCTGGCCGCCTGAGCCCCAGACACATGCACACGGCAAGGCCCCCAGGAGTGGTCCCCAGCCCCGACCCCGCGCTGGAGGACCTCAGGCTAGGGGCCTGGAAATGCCATGGGACCCGGCACAACTATATACCCTCGGCTGGGCAAAGAGCACAGATAAATATTTGCTAAGTGAATAATCGAGTGAATGTTAGTCATCATTTACCAGGTGTTTTAACGGCGTGTGATGTGGTAGTCATGGCACTGAGGCAAACCTGAAATGCAGCTTCTCACAATTGCTGGGCCAACCTGGCACATCTCCCCAGAAATGCCAGGGGGCCCAGGTGCTGCCAGCCAACCCAGGAATCCCCGAGGGCCCTCCTGGTGCAAGAGCCTGCAGGCCAGCAGGGAGCTGATAATGACCCTCCTTTGCCGTTGGTCTTGGGCCAGAAGTGCCCTTGGGGCAGGAATTCATAGCAACCACCATTCCTGGGTGACCTCGGCCGGGTCGTGTGGGGGTCATCTAGGCCCTCCTGACACCCTGCTTCCTGCGGAAGGACCCCTGGCCACCTCCTGCTCTGTCCAGGAGCGGAAGGAACGTGAGCCTGGGAACCAGTCTCACTCCTGCTGCTGGCCGTGCTCCCAGCAAGGCGGGTGGCCCTGGGGGCATCGCATGGCTTCTCTAGGCCTGTAGTTTGAGACAGGCCCCTGGTGAGGCTAGGGGACAGCGGTGCCTCCCTCCACCGCCCACAGTCCAGAACCCTCATCCCCTCAGCCTCTCACCCAGAGGTAAGGCTGGCACGCCAGCACCCTCATCCAGCGTGGGGTCCTGGGGTCACCCTGGTGAGCAGGGTGTCGTGGGTGTGCGTGCTAAGTTGCTTCAGCTGTGTCCCACTCTTTGTGACCCCATGGACTGTAGCCCAGTAGGCTCCTCTGCCCATGGGATTCTCCAGGCAAGAATACTGGAGTGGGTGGCCATGCCCTCCTCCAGGGAGATATTCCTGACCCAGGGATTGAACGCAAATCTCTTAAGTCTCCTGCACTGGCAGGCGGGTTCTTTACCATTGGTGCCACCTGGGAAGCAGGAGGGTCAGGGAAACACAAATCAACTTCATCCAGAGCCCAGACACTCACAGATGAATTCAAGTGCAACCACCACTTCCTGGGGGTCTTCTAAGCCCCAAGCTCCATGCTGTGCGTTTAAAAGGTTGTCTGATACCCACGTGGCCAGGCTGCAGCCTCGCTGGACAGTTGGGGGCAGGTACTTTCCTGGCTGCTGAAATCCCACTCTTGCTTGGCCTTGGGGCTGCGCTTTTTCCTGTTAAGTGCTCCCGCCAGGGCGGGCGTCCTGCCTGGGGCGAGCTGCTTTATAGTCTGCTCCTGTCAGCTCTGTCCTGGGAGGAGCCCTCCAGCCAGGCCTCCCCCTGCCGGCCCCGCCCACAGTGAGCAGGGGGCACTGGAGGGCAGAGCGGACCCCCGCCCCCTCCTGCCAGAGCTGGTGCCCCCCCCACCCCACAAACACAACCTCGCCGCAGCCCCGACAAATAAACACAATCGGGCAGGCGCTCCACGGTGGTCAACAGAGACAACGCTTTCTCTTGCTTTCTTGCCCGGGCCATGATCACAGCTCCCGAAGCACGGGGAGGCGGGAGGAGACTGTCAGCGGAGGGCTCGGGACGCAGGGCTGACCCCGGCCAGGGGGCGGGGGGTGCAGGCTGTGCCCCACCACAGCCAGGTCCTCAGCGCACAGCAGAGCAGGAACCACCTCCTCCTCCCCGCCCTGGGGGCGACGGGCTTCAGAGCGCTCCTCCCTCTGCTGGTCACCGGGCAACACTCTGCAGTCTACACTTAAGTGTCCAGGCCCCGGGACAGGCGTGTCCAATCTAACGCCCTGAAACCCAGCAGGTGAACGTGAGCACTCTTTGTTTTACAGATGAGGACACCGAGGCCGGGAGGGGAAGACAGAGGTGTCCGGCAGGACAGGCGGGGCTGACTGTGCCAGGATGCTCCTGGCCAGTCCCACCACCCCCAGCCCTGGGGCTGGCAGCTGGGGGCAGGAGGGACACTCGAACTAAACTTTAGCCGGTGGGATGTAAAGAGAGGGGGTCTTTGCAGACTCCTGGAAGCCTCCTGACGGAGGCCGGCAGTGCCTCCTCCCTCCCCTTCCTCCTTCCATTGAAATCCTTGGCTGCAGCCAGGTTGGGGGAGGGGGGAGCAGAGGGGTCCAGGCCCCTGGCACTGGGCATATTGCACCACCCTGGGCCTGCCTGCCACTGGCTTCTGTGGGACAGAGATGTCTCAACTTTATTTCACCCGCTGTTATTTTGGGGTTTCTGCAGCAGAAGCCACACCTCAGACTACAGGATACGACCTGCAGCCTCTGTCCATTGCAGACTCGGTCCCCGTGTTCGGGGGCTCACGGCCTGGCATGTGGGCAGCTGAGTCAGCCCCTGAGTCTCATCCCAGGGGAAGGAGCACTGGGACGAGGAGCACATCAAGGACAGGGGACGCGGACGGCTTCCTGGAGGCGGCAGCAGCTCAAAGAGCAAGCAGGGAAGGCAGGGAGAGGTGTGGGCAGGGCCGTGGCAGCATCACCCAGGAGCATCACCTACCTGGGACCCGGTCAACAGAGAGACCTGGAGGGAGTGGCTGGGCTGGGCCCCAAGGGTCACAAGGAGAGTCCAGGAAAGCCTGTGAAGGCCTCAAGCTGGAGGAGACCAGTGGGGCCTCTTAACAGTCCCGACAGGAAGGGGTATGGACGTGGGCCCCCCGAGAAGCCAACCGCCAACCCAAGACTGGACGGAGCTCCGAGTGTCACCCCGTGACAGCAGCCAGCTCTGTGGGAGGGCGGTGACCTGGATGCTCTTTGCTCGTCTCTTCTGCAATATTTCCAACCAACCGCCCAGCTCCAGGTCCCCACAGTCCTCACCAACCTGCAAACCTCAGGTCCCCACGACTCTGGTGGGACAAACTGAGCCACATCCGAGATCAGCAGAGCAGGTGCAACAAAAACTTCATTGTGGGAACACAATGAAAATGAAGATATTTACAAAACACTGCAGGAAATTCACTCTTGGGGACATCCCTGGTGGTCCAGACATTAACAATCCGCCTGCCAATGCAGGTGACATGGGTTCGATCCCTGCTCCGGGAACTAAGATCCCACATGCCGTGGAGCAACGAAACCTGTGTGCCACAACTACTGAGCCCACGTGTTCCAGAGTCTGCACCAAGAGCAGGCACCATGGTGAGGAGCCTGAGCGTCGCAACTAGAGTAGCCCCTGCTCACCACCACTAGAGAAAGCTCACACGTAGCAACGAAGACCCAGTGTGGTCAAAAACTAATTCATTTTTAAAAAAGAAACGAACTCTCTCACACACACACCTAACGATCTTGGAAAGAAAATGTAACAATTTCACTGAGTTCTAGTTAATCTGGGTAAGAAACAGGATTTCAGACACGCTGGAAGCCGACTGATACGTTCAGATGTCTGAGAACTTGAGGGGAGCAAGCCCCGGGGGACCGGCTCAGGGCCGCACCTGCAGGGGCACTCTCTCAGCTCTGCTGCCACTCAGCCCTCCAGGCTACCAAGGCCCGCCCTTCCCGCTGGGGAGGCCAGGGGTGGGCACCGCCAGTTAGGGTTCCAATCACACAGTGCGGTCTGTGAACCCAATACATCAAATCAGTACCTCTTTTTAATCAGACAGATTGATTACCCAAATGCATTAAGAAGAGATTGAAACTACCTGGTCAAGTCAATCAAAACATTCATTCTTTCAATCATCCATTCATCGATTGCCCATCAAGAGGTGACTCTGTGCCAGGATCCGGCCCCACGGGGTCCCCAAACCCCATCACTGCGGGCACACAGGAAGACGAGTCCCCCAGCGAGGAAGGGCGATGCTGCCGACCTCTCAGAGCGGGCCGGGGAGGGCCCCTCAGGAGCAAACGCGCCCATGTTCCAAAAACAAGGCCTCTGCCAAGAAAGCCGACTGCGGCTCATGACGAACAGAAAAAAAAGAAGCAATTTCTGAGAAGGGGAAGCACATGCACTGCAAACACTCTTCCGTGATCACCTGAAGTGCTGAGGCGAGGCAAGAACAGGACCTGTGTTCATCCCGGAGGAGAAACAGGGTCGATCGATCCAGTCCATCCGGATGACGTACACACAGACACACGTGGACACACACACTCACAGGGCCCTGCACCCAGCAAGCATTTTCGCTCAGCCCCACGTCATCCTTCAAGACAAACAGAAAAGACAGCCTTGGACTCGCCGGGGGACGAGGCTGAGCATCCGTGTCCCCCTTGGAAGGCCTGGGGAGAGGGTCACCTTCAAGATCCTCCAGCACAAAGGACCACCACCAACACAGCACCCACCGCCCCTGCTGACCCACAGCGGGGCCTCCTGTAGCCGAGCAGGGGCCCTGGGATGCTGGGGCCTGGACTTTGGTCTCCAGGGGCAGAGCAAGGTCCCCGATGGAGAATTTCAGATGCTCTGCAGGGCCTTGCTGGGAAGTTGGTGGGCAGATCACTCAATGGAAAGTGCTTTCTCAGCAGGCTTTGAGGGAGGGAGCTGAGAACAGTGACAGGCGATAGGAACACGGCAGCTGACAGCCTCACTCAGACAGCTGGGCCCCTGGGGCGTCAGGAAAACCCTGCGAGCCCACCTATCAGCAGCTCTGGGGCACCATGAGGGCATCACGGGAGGACGGGCGTGGAACTCACTTCGCAAGCCACCCACCCGCCTGCCCAGGAAGCGTCGTCATCTGGCCTCCCTGACCTGAAGCCCGTGTTACGGCTCATGATGACAGGAGGTGAGTGAAACATGCGTGCATGTGTGCATGCAGAGCCACGTGCACCAGAGGGCCACTGACACACGGATGGATGACCTGGTAAATAGCCTGGAGAAGAAAACCCTCCACTGATGTGAGAACCAGGATCGCTGCATAGACTACACACTCAGGAACATGACCCATGCAACAGCCACGTGTGCACACGCGTCTAAAGTCGGATCTCTCTATACAAAGACAGAAATGTACAGACTCAGCCCTCTCCATATAAATACGTACGAGTGTTTCTGTATCTCCAAGGCCCCAAAATAGAGAGCTACAGGCTTGGAATGAATTAGTGGGTTTCAGAAGAGAGACTCCAGACCCCGGGGCCTTAGCTCCAGGCCAACCGTGTCCTGAGCTGTTTCCTTTTCTGAAGCAGCCTTGCCTTGGCTCAGCACGCACGTCTCCCTTTCTGACAAGGCAACTTCGGCCCCATGCAGGCTGAAGGTCCAGACCGACCATGTGTGTCAGCTGGAGGCAGGTCTGCTCAGGGCAGGGTGCTCCGTGGACATCAAACACTGAACGTGATCACGTTGGATCAGGCCTCTGCTCTGTTCGTAACTCTCCATGCAGGTGACTGCAGGGCACACCTGCCCCTGCCCACTGGTCCCCAGAGCCCATCTCGGGCAGGAGATTCCTGGAGGGCCTGCTTCTCTCCTCTGCGCTTGTCCAGATAGCTGAGGAAAAGACAGCTCTCCTGGGGCCCGAGACCCCATACGGAGCGCAGCGTACATGGGAAGCGGACGCCGCCGGCTGTGCCTAGGATGCGGCTCCTGTCATGGGCAGAGCTGTGCGCTGACCAGGAGCCCGCGGCCCGGCCGGCCCCGCCGGCCCCGCCTGCTCAGCTGTGGGAGAAGCGCGCCAGGGAGCAGGGAGGGGAGGGGAGGAGCACGGCAGGCCGCCTCCTCGCACCCTGCTCTGATCGGGTCTGCAACTGCATCACACTCCTCATAATCGTGAGGGAACCGCCTAGGAACTGTTCTGACTCTACAATACGGCTTGCATTATTTGCCATGTTAAATAGATAACACAGCCTCAGTTATACGCTATGGTATGTGGTATTCAAAACCTAATGAATAAGTGAGCACGATCGTGGTCATACATCTCCAGGAGGGTGAGTGCCTAGTGCCCGAGTCTCCAACAGTTTTCTCTCTGCGTCCTGGTCCTTCCCCAGCGACCCCCAGGCCCAGCTCCAGCTAGAAGCTGCTCCCAGCTAAGAGTGCTCCTGGAGGCACTGATAGTATTAACAGTGATAATTTTCAACTTTTAAACAGCCCACTGGAAACTGTATGGTTGTCCCCCATCGGGCAGAACAAACCTAAGAAAACGGCACCCCTCCTCCCCGCGGCTAGAGCGCACACGGCTCCGCGCGGTGACACCAGTTACCACGTGCTGGCAGCAGCTCCGGCTGGCAATTCTGGGATTTTGATTAATGAGACGAGAAGATGAGTTCATCACCCTTCACTGAACAGGCTGGGCCACAATCCTTCAAAATGCAGGTGGACCCGGCGGTGGGGCGGGGCCCCTCAGAGGAGGCAGAGACACGGCTGTCCGCAGACCCCTGCCCACTCCCACCTGCCGAGCGTCCGTGCCAGCTGCTCAACAGGCCACACGTGTTCTTAGCCCCAAAGCATTCTCTGCACCTTCTTTCCTGGGAATGGTTCTGATCTAGGCATCTCGTGGACGGTTCTTTTTTAAAATTTCTTTTTAATTGGAGGATAACTGCTTTGCAATATTGTGTTGGTTTCTGCCATCTAGCCACGTGAATCAGCAGTAAGTGTACGTACGTCCCCTCCGTCTTGAAGCTCCCTCCCACCCCCGAGGTTGTCGTGGATGCTCCTGAGCTGACACTCCGTCCCGTCAGCACTCTGAGGTGCCACCTCCATCCTGGGAAGACCTGCCCATCACAGCCTGTGTGGTCAGTGAGCCCCAGGCTCAGCATCCGCCAATGGCGCCCCCCCGAGTGGGAACGTGGATGTGCAGGGCCCCTCCCTGGAGACAGGAACGAGGTCTCCCATGGGCAGACCGGGTCCCGGTGGGGTGGACAGCCAGGGGTGGTCCAGGGATCAGCGCACAGTTGCTCAGAAGCACCTTCCAGATCTCCTCCCCGAAGAGCAAGGAAGACGTCCCTGTGGTTCCCTCCTGGTATCCCCCCGGGGCAGGGACTCAGGGACTCAGGCATCTGTCTGCCCTGCCGCTGGGAGAGACGGAAGAAGAGGGCCGGGCCCTGGTTTATGCCGAGCACAGGCAGGGGTTCACGGGCAGCTTGCTGAATCAATGAGCAAGCAAACAGATGAATGATCCATGAGCAAGTAAACAGGGCTCCAGCCACTGTCTCCCCGAGGGTGCGAGCCAGCTCCAAAGCCACGAGGCTGTGTCTGCTTCCTTCCCAGTCAGCGATGGTCAGGACCAGGAGAGGGCAGGGCCGCCCGGGGGAGGGGGGCACAGACCTGGAGGAAAGCCAAAGGTGGAGGGTGGGCAGGCCCCGTGCTGACCGGGAACCTGGGGCAGAGCCTGGGGACAAGTGACCCCCGTGGTTAGGGCACGCAGGGGCAGAGTGACAGCCCCCCACAGGGGTGACCTCAAACGGGAGGCAGGGGGGACTCGCTCTGGTTTTGTTATTTCTACTTCTAAATAAATATGGGGATGTTTAATATTTTAATATTGCATATGCCACCTAATTATTGTAACTATAGGTAAACATCACATAGACTGACTATGTATAACTTACACAACAAATATGCAAAATATGTAAATGTTATTTGGGGTTTTGTTTAATATTTTTGTTTAGGTTTAATTCTTAGAGCAAATGGTCTCACTGCAGTTAAAACAAGTAAACCAGTAAAATGCACACATCTGGCCGCGCTGTGTCTTTGAGCATTCTGGGGAAGGAGATGCATCGCTCTCCCAGCTTGTCAGATACTCGGAGGGTTTTGTGAGGCTCACTGTGCTCAGAAATCCCTGTCGGCTGAGCTCGTCCAACACGTGAAAAATCTCTCCACTCCCCTGACGGCTGTGGAACATCAAGAACCAAAAAATCATCTCGTTCTCTTTGAGTCAGGCTCAAAGGGCCAGCTCTGCTCCCTGGAGCCTCAGGTCGCAGATGCCACCGTTCAATGACGCTTCCAGTTCTGGAAAGGCGCTAAGAGCTCGGTGCAGGCCTGGTTGGGGTCCCGCACCATCTGGACGGCGATTCCGCCCTCCGTGGCCTGGCCTGCGCCCTGTACCTGGGTGGGGCTGCTCACAGAGGGTCTCCCTTGGTGCTGAGGCGGGTGGGAGGACGTGCGGGAGCTCCGGGCACAGTGTCCGCTGTCCAGCATGCCCCTGGTAAAGGGGGGCCCAGCCAGGCACCTGGAATCAAACACAGCCACGTGGCTCTGGGGAGGGAGTGTGACCTCTCTGAGCCCTGGTGGGATGAGAGTCGCAGGGAAGGTGGCAGCTCCTTCACAAGGAGGGCTCGGCTCGAGGCCCGCACACGGTCAGGTGGGAACAGGGCGGCTCTGATGATCTCCTCTGTCCATCCTCCCCTGCTCTGACCTCTCAGAACACTCGCTGGCGGGGCTGGTTCTTGATCGAGCCCCACAGAGTGGGCACCGAGGACACGCTGGCACCCCCACCCCTGTAAGTCACACCGACCTGGCCCCCTTCTGCCAGCCTGAATCCAGAGCCAGCAGGGCCCCGGGGCTCTGGGTGGGCTGCCCGCTCCTTCCGCAGGGTGATCAATCCCCTGCAGATGCAGCTGGCTCGGTGCTCCTGAGATGGGAGCATCAATTATTAAACCACTATTTGTTCACGTCTCCGAGAGGCGGGAGACTGCCTCCTCCACAAACATGCCGGGAAGACGATCGGGCCTACCCAGTGACCCTGTAGCCAGGAGCTGGGCCGCAGATGGAAGGGCAAATAATCAGGCCCAAAGGTCCTGAACTGGGACGCTGAAGCCGCTCGGTACTGGCTCTCCTCCGGGCCTTCTGGTCTTCTGCTGAGAGCCTCAGGCTGTAACCCCACAGCCCTTTTGAGTCACGGGGTGCCCGGCGCTCGGCTCTGGGGCCCCGAAGGCGCCCGCATCCCGGCTCCAGCGCCTCGCTAAGTCACGTCACTTCCCTGAGCCTCGGATTCAGCAGCTTCACATGGCAGTGACGTCCCCAAAGCCACAGGTTGCGTGGAGACCCAGGACGGGAGGGGCAGGGGCCCCAGCTCGGCTCGTGGGAATTGTTGCGTTGGCTGCCTCTTAAGTGTGCAGACTCAGGCCCCACTCCTGAGCCACTACCTAAGGTTGTGACATGTGACAGGGGTCGGCAATCCCCTCCTTATAAGCTCTCCTGGTGAGTCTGAAGTGACCAGTCTAGGGCCTGGACCCGAGAAGCTCCATCAGGTGTGGGGCATCCGGAAGTTGCCCGGAAAACAGCCGTCTCCTCCCGGAAGGCCAGACTTGCCCTGTGCCTTGGGGCCACCCTCGGATGCACAGTTTCCACAGCCTGGGAGACAGGCGAGTCCCTGAGGTGACCACCCAGCATCCCCGGCCCATCGCCAGGCCCCACCAGCGCGGCCTCCTACAGAGCCAGAGGGCTGGGAGGCTGTGAGCTCGGTGGGAGCCCGGACACGCCTCTGACGTTGACCCTGCTCCCCGAGTCCCTACTTCCTTCCACTTGCAGCGTGGACTCTCTCCCCACCTCCCCGGGTCACAGCGATGAAACAACCTGGGGAGTGACAGCCCGGTGCAGGCCCTGCCCCGTCTCAGTCTGATCGGCCCGCCTCACTCCAGGAGCCCTCTCCACCACACTCTCACATCACAAGGACCCGGGCTTTCGGGGGGGTGGTCCGTGGGAAGTGGGGTGCAGACATCCAGTCGGGTGTCTCACCGTGCGGGCAGCTATGTGCCTGGGGCCTCATCTCGACGTGCCTCTTCCAACCCCCACCTCCACCTGGGACGCCCCAGGACCAGTGCCAGCTCTCCTGGGACCAGGTGTCCCAGAAACGACCTCAGAGGGCCGTGGGTGCCGCCTCCCGCTGCCCCCGACGAGGAGGCGGCGAGGGAACCCGCGACTCCAGATGGCGCCTGAGCTCTGGCAGGAGACGCTGTGCAGACACCACCGGCCCTCCCCAGGCTCACCTGGGATGCAGGCCAACAGCAGAGGCACCAGACGTGGCGGGGGGCGGGCGGTGGGCAAGCAACTTTTTTCAACCAACCTTTTCTCACTAACTTTTCTCAAGAGCAACAGCACTAACTATCTGAGCACTGGCTCCACTTGTAAATGAGACAGGCTTGCTTTCAGAAGCAATTTCTCCCCGAGTCACAACCTGGCACCTGCCCAAAAGGACTGCTGAGGGAGGGGGAGGAGGCTGACCGGAGGGACAGGACCGGGTGGGAGGGAATGCGCGTCCGCGCTCACACTCGCACATCTGTCCACTCAGACGCCCCGTGGAAGGCGTGGGGGGGTCGTCGGGGCAGGAGAAGGCGTGGGGGTCGTCGGGGCTGGAGAAGGCGTGGGGGTCGTCGGGGCTGGAGAAGGCGTGGGGGGAGTCGTCGGGCCGGAGAAGGCGTCGGGAGGAGGGGGCGTTGTCCAGGTCGGGGAAGGCGTGGGGGGGAGTCGTCGGGGTCAGAAAAGGTGTGGGGGTGGTTGTCAAGGAAGGAGAAGGCGTGGGGGTGGTCGTCAGGGCCGGAGAAGGCATGGGGGTGGTCGTCAGGGCAGGAGAAGGCATGGGGGGTGGTCGTCGGAGCAGAAGGCATGGGGGGGTGTCGTCGGAGCAGGAGAAGGCGATGGGGGCGGGGTCGTCGGGGCTGGAGAAGGCGTGGGGGTGGTCGTCGGGGTCTTGGATGTGGGTCAGTACCTTGCCAGCCCCACCCCTCGGCCCTGCTCACCCCACTGTCTCCTTCTAGAAACCTCTCCCCCTGCTCTGCACGTTGCAATCCCACAACTACTTTCAGCCTCCTCTCTCACGGCACCCAGGCAAGGCGCAGCTCCCTGTTCTCAGCACCCTATGAGAACTTCAGGGCCCCCTGCCCCATCCCCCAAGCACTGGCCCGAGCCACAGCCCACAGGGGACACTGACTTGAACCCAAGCCCTGGAGGCCCAGGCGGCGGTGTAGTCTGAGCCCCGCGCCCAGCTCAGGGCTCACAGGGGCCTGCAACCGGCCTCTCCACGGCATGGCGCCCATCCCACGCCCGTCTCAGGAGCAGCCGTCGGCGTTGCTTGCCCGCCCTGTGACCCAGAGAGACATCTAGTGAACTTGGGGCTTTCTGGTGCTTACTAAGCAAGGTTGGATTTCTGCATAATGAAGTTTGTGCTTCCAGAAATAGAAAAGGCGTGTGGCTGACCATGCGCCACAGCTTTGGAAAGCGGGGCAAATGCACACTTCCTCCTAATGGTGGCCTGGCAGCTTCTGCATCTGAGGAGGAGACAATGGAGGCCAGTTTCACTCCCAGCCACTGCCCAAGCCTCCCCAACTGTGAGCACCCCGACAAGGCCATGCGACCCATCTGTGTCCTCCCCTTGGTTTCAGGGTGGCGGGGAGCAGGGAATAGAATTGGGCAAGGGTCACAGTGCCCTCCCCCGCCCCCCGCCAGAAACGCAGTCCAGGAAAGAGCCTCTGCTCCAGGCCCCACCTGCTCCCCGGTCCCTCCAGGCCCTGCCCACGCTCTCCAGCAGCTTGGGTGGACGGACAGAGAAGCTTCCGTCCGTCTGTCAGGCGTGGTACTTAACAGCCTCCACTCCGGGGTGACTGCCTCCCTCCCCCTTCCCTGCTTTATCGTCAGGGAACCAAACCTGCCCCTGTCTTGACCATATCCCTCCCCGCCTCCCCCTGCACTAACTCAGCATGTATCTAATGAGCTCCGACTGCAGCCAAGCTCCTTCCGTGCCCTGGACTGCAGCTACACACTTCCTTACGCCTCAGCCCTCCAGCATCCATGGTGCCCCCAGTCCCGTGACCCGATCTCCCCTCCTGTCTCACAAAGCAAACAGGCCCACAGATGGGGCCCCCGCGTCTTCCTGCTACAAAACGCACACATCTGGGCTCTCTAGATGCCTCATCACCCGCTGGACCGGGGCTTAGCCAAGGTGGGAGAAGGATAATGATTAGCCCCGCCCCCTGCCAAGGCCACAGGAGCTGGTGCTCGCCCGTCTCAGCCGCCCCTCACCATCTGGGCTCCAGGCACTCGGCCCCATGGAGAGCCCCACCCTGACACGCAGCATCCGCAGGCCCACATTGCCCCCACCTCCTCTTATCTCTGCCCACGCCACCTCCTCCAGCCCCTCCCCAGGAAACCCACCCACTACTGCCTGCCCGCCCTGCTGCCTGACTGCCCGCATTGCCTTGGTGCTGTCCCGCCACTGAGGGGGACGAGTGATGGTGGGGCGGGGTGGGTGGTGGTAAGCGCTCCCTAAAACCAGGCTCTGAGCCTCTCTGATGCTGTGTCCCGAGCCCCGAGTACAGGGTGGTTCCAACAGTCCTCACGACACAGTCAAGGTCCTCAGATAAGCCAGGACCCAGGCTCAGGACACCCAAGGCCCAGCTCCTTCCACCAGGCCAGGTTACACCACCCTCAGCATCTCCTACCAGCCCAGCCTCCCAGACCCCCATGCCAGGCCCCGAGCTGGGTTCATGGTGAGTGCCCAGGAAGCAGGTGCTGACTGGTCTGGTCCCCGCGCCCGGGGGTGGCCTCTCTCCAGGCCTCTGGCAGAGCCATGGGATCCTGCTGTGGGGCCTGCCACCATCGGGCCCCTGAACACAGCTGCTTCTTAACAAGGGTGAAATAAGCAGACAACGCAGCCTGCATATCCTAGGAACCGTGTGGCCCCAGCGAAGCGGGCATCTCGCAGGCTGGCAGGAAGTGGCTCTCTGGCACCTTCCCACGGCTGTACCCCTGGACGTTCCATCAGGGCCACATATGCCGTCAGGAGGAGCGGGTTTCCACGCGTGCCCAGAGCGGCTGCTGCTGCCCATCCAAGCTAGATGGGGGGACGAGCTGTGGAACCTGCAGGCGGGCGGATTCTGGCCGGTGCTCTGAGTCTCTGGCCCAGGTCTCCTCTGTGACAAAGCACAGTGATCATGTCTGCCTTGCCATCCCGCCCTTGGGTGCCTTGTTATGATGGAACTTTGCCCCACCCTCAAGAAACCGGAGTTCTTCCACTAGAAACAGTGCACTTTGGGTGGACAGGGGTGAAACACCCGCAGGAAGCGGTCAGCTCTCTGCAAAGGGGAACACAGGCTCAGGAGCCCTCTACACGATGGCCAAGCTCAGCCAATCTGTGAGTCTGATCAGCTCCTACTGCTGAGAAGGTAACATGTACCACGCACCCCAGCTAGACAGATGCCAGGAACATACTGTGTCTGTTAACCTCCCACTCAGCCCCATAAACCAGGACCATGGTCCGTTTAGACCCAGAGATTGTGGTTCTGCAAGGAGACGCCTCAGACCCGAGGAGGAGGACCCTGTGGTTCCAGCAGACGGCGCGCTGCCCTGCATTTCCGCCAGAATCTGAACATCTCCCACCACCAAGGGAGGCTGGGGAAAGGCGTTTCGAGCCACAGTGCTGACCCTCTGAGAAAACTGACATCTCCGAGAGCGAAGGTCGATCGACTGGTTTTTTCCAGCTGCTGGACTCGATCAACCGTCCGGTGACGAAGCACCGGCCAAGGCCTCGGGGAGAAGGATGTTGTCAGGAGCCGCCTGGAAAAGGTCAGCAGTGGAGTCTTTGAAGCTGCCTTGTCAGGCTCAAGGTCTGGCTTCAAAGTGGCCCTGAAGCCAGCGCCTTTTAAAGGATGGCTTCCTTTGTCCATCCCTCAAATGGGAAGGAGTTATTTTTCCCCCCAAAACTCTTAGCATTGCAGCTTGAGCTGACCCACATTTGCTTCCAGACCTCCTTTCCTTCCTAAGAAATTAAACAGCTTAATTTCAAACACTCTCCCTCAAGCATCTGCTCTGTGCTTATTTAGCACATTTCAAATAACGTGGGTGAGACACAGAAACGGAGGGTGAAGTCGAGCGGAGCCAGTAGCCCTGTCTGGTGGCAGCTGAGCGAGAGGGACAGACCGCAAGAGGAAGACCGGTTCTAGTTCTGCGAACACAGGACCCCCAGGCAGGGGCCGCGTCTGCACCCATGCTCCCATGAGCTCTCCCCCGAGGGCATCTCCGCGGTCACGGCCGTGCACGTGGTCCGTCACTCCACCTGCTGTCCGCCCAAGGGAAGGACTGTCGGGGGAGGAGGGAGTGAACACTCGGGTAGAACCACCTATTCACGGTCACTTGGGCCCACGACTGAAGCCAGAGCTTCTGCACCCAGACACGTGCCCCTCCCAGCCTGGGATGTGGGGGGGTCGGCTCAGACACCACCATCCATGGGCGAGTTGGACAGGAAGGAGACCCAGTCAGGCCGCCCCACCTGTCGGGACCCGTCTGCTCATCTGTTCAGAGGGGCCAGAGGGCAGCTGCAGGTGAGGCCATGGAGGCCGTCAGCGTGGGGCACCCAGCTGTCCCTGCACCAGGAAAAGACACTTGCTCCCCACTGCTGGCTGATCACTGGGGTACGAGGAGCTCTGGATGGCGAGCTCAGGGCCCTGACCCAGCCCAACTTCCAGGTGCTCGATCTTGGGTGAGTGGTCGGAACTGTGAGCTGTCTCTCCACCCACCAAACGGAGACACCTGTGCCCCTGAGCGCTCCCCAAAGGCCAAGCCTCAAGGGCAAGGGGAAGGCCAGTGCCTGCTCCCTCCCGCCCCTGCCTCCTGGCCACCCCCCATTAGGAAGGCCCAAGCTCTGCATAGCCCCACCACGTCCCTCAGGCCTCCTGAGACGCAAATGTGCGCGCAGTGGCCCTTTCCTCCTGCCCGACCTTGTGCTTAGCAGGCCTCACTCCGTCTGGCCTGGGCTGAGACACTGCTGAGCAGGGACAGGCTGCCAGGGGTCCGCCCCCACCTCCTGGAGGCAGGCGACACATCCCCAGGGCCCCTCCTCTGATGGGGAAACCAGAAACCCCATCCAAGGCCTGGGCCTTTATCTCAGCAGACACTTCCAAAAAGACAGATGGAAGGTCATCTGGCTCATCTTCTCCATGAGAAAAAGCCAACAAGAATTGGTTAAACTTAATGCCAAGTGGGAGAACAAATACATGAGATGCTTCCCAAGGCCCCTTTCGGCTCCTGCAGAGTACGGGGCTCAGCTCAGCACCTGGAATGCTGACCAGCTTGCCGAGGACACGGCTCCCTGTGAAGAAATGAACAGGCCCTGTAGGCACGAGGGAGGGGTTGAGCGGACGGGTGAGGGGCCACCGTACAGCCCAGCTCCCGCTGCAGCCAGGGAGGGTGGGCCTCAGACGGACGGCTCCACCAGGCTGGGGAAAACAAGACCAGAGCCCGGCCCTGCCGCTCCCGGTGCGACCAGGAGCAGCTCCCCTGCAGGCCCCTGCAGGGGTGGGGGGAGCCTCCTTCTGCAGACGACCCCCTGCAGGAACCGGCACAGCCCCCAGATGCTGGCTGCGCTGTAACTGACCTGGCCCCCCTTCGGCCACCCCAGTAGCCTCTGGGCCGCTGCGCTTGGACGCCCAGGGCCAGGCCCCCAGGCGGGCCAGATGGCCAGTGAGGCCCTTCCCTCTAGTGGTGGGGAAGGGGCTGAGCTGCTGTGCCCGTGGGCAGGGCCAGGCGCCAGCTCCCCACTCGGGCACCCTGCTGCTCCCTCACCCAAGCCTCCGGCAGGACGCCCGCACTGACCAGGCCTCCACTGGCACATCAAGAAAAGATGCTTTGGCCTTTGAGAAAGGCTGAGATGGCAGACTTGTCCAAATGGGGAAGGCAGAGGCAGCCCCTCCATCACCACCACCACAAGCACCCCGCATGCACAGTCTCACTGGCAGCCTTGGTCTGAATGCTGCAGCTAAAAATACGCACCCACTGGTGAGACATGGAGGGCCTGCCGGCGCGGGCAGTGAGCAGCCTTCTCCCCGTGGAGGGCTGCAAATAGAAACTGGGATCTGGGGCAGCGGCGACATGACCCGGGGTGGCCAGAAAGCCCAGTGGTTCCTGGCCAGGACTCAGGCATCAAGGCCCTGGGGTCAGCACCACCTGCCACGGGGGGTTCAAACGCGGGCCCTGCCTGGGTCACCCGTCCGCCCAGGCACTGTCCCATTGGGCCACACCCTGTCCCGGTGTGCAGGGGTACGGGGCTGGAGTTTTAGCTACTCAGGGCAGGCCTGAGAACCCTAAGAGACGCCTTGTGGGGCCAAGGGAGGACGGCAGGCTCATATTTATTATCGGTTGGCTGCTGATCCTCACGGCCCTCTGGCAGGCCTTAGCTCAAGACAGTCACTGGGGTCACGAAGCCAGGACTCCAGCCCAGGGCGCTGCCTCCCAAGTCCACAAGGAAGTGGAGGTGAGTGAGCTGGAACCAAGGCCGAGGAGAGGCGGATACCCCTGGTCTCCCCCCGCTCCTCGCCAACCCCTCCCTGGCTCCGTGAAAAGACAGCTCAAGCCTCCTGACCAGCGCCTGTTCTTCTCAGGGGAACTGGGCGCCCCCACCCCGCCCCACGCCCAGATCCTGGCAGGTACCCCCCCACCGCACTCCCCGGAAGTGACCTGCACAGCCGTCACTGGCCTGATGCCCGGGCTCCAGGTCTCAGGCAGCAGGGCAGAGAGAGTCAGAGGCCTGGACTCTTATGTCCCGGGAGGGAAACCTCAGGCAAGGCCCCCTCCTGGCAGCACGCTCCCGGCTGTCCTCTGTGAGCCAGGACGACCGGGCCATCTCCCCGACAGGGCCTCTTCCAGGCTCTGAGGCCACATGGACCCGTGAGCACCTTGTGGACTGAAAACCAGGCATGCACTCTCCAGCATCTTCTCAAGTGAGGCGGGGACATGAGAGAAGCTGATCCTGTGTCTGTACACAAAGGGCTTCCACCTCAGACGGCGAGGTGGGGCAACTTAAGAAGAATATGAAGGCGCCACCAGCCCAAGGGCGCGGAGCTGGCGCGGCCGACATGTAGAGCACGGGCACCCACACAGGCCGACGCACGCTGTGACTGTGCTGAGGATGGCTGGTACAGGGGAGCCAACGGGGCCAGGCCGCACGGGGGCAGGTCCACAGGGGCCCTGGGCCTCGGAGGAGGAAAGGCAGGCAAGGCTGCTCGGATGGGCCACCAGGGAAGTGGACGCGGCCCCCCAGGAGCCCCCACAGCCCCTCTGGATGGGAAGCAGCCTTCAAGGTGCTCTGCACGATATGAGGAAGCCACGTGATTGCAGGAGGAGTCTGCACCCCAAAGGCTGGCGTTCCGGCCCTGTCCCTAGTGACAGGGGCTGGCAGGACGGACGACCTGGGGCAGGGAGGACCACTGCTATTACGACACCTCGGGCAGCAGCACAGAAGGCAGTGACTGGAGGAGCAGCAGAAGGGGCACCGGGGAGGGGGAGGCTGGGCTGTCGGCAAGAGATGGAGCTGGGATGTGGGGAAGCCAATAGCTGAGCACCCCTGCCCCCCCGCGGGGGGAAGGGGAGCAGAGACGGGATGGGAGCAGGTGGTGTGGGGAGCAGGGAGGGGGTCAGGGCAGGGGAATGGGGGACCAGGAGGGCATGGAGGGCATCTGCACCCCACTGGGATCCACCCATGCAGTGTCAAGAGGTTGAGACGCTGAGCGTGAGGCAGGGCTGGGGCAGAGGTGGGAAGCTGGTTACTGCAGGGGCACTGGTGGATTGGCAATTCCATGAGAGAATGGAAGCCAATCGCTCAATGCCAAGGAAGCGAGGGAAAGGGACGAGCCTGAAGGATCCCTGCTGTGCTGGACGGGTGAGAGGAATCAGAGTGAGCTGGTGGCCGTCAGCACAGACAGGAGGCACTGAGGGTGCGTGGGCAAGCTTGTCCTCATGTGTCCACGTACATCCCCGGGCACCACGCTCCGAGAAGGCTGGAGAGCAGCAACTCCCCAGGAGGGACAGCCATCCTCCCGTCTGCCTCTCGGTTTCTAAACACTGGTCCTCACCAAGGGGAACCGAGACCTCTTGGGAAAAAGGACGCCGTCAGAGTGGTACCTGATGGTGAACCTGGACCCCTGGTGCCAGGAAGCAAGGGCGCATTCAGAGGATGATGGAGACGTGTCGACAGGCACAGAAGTCAGCCTGACGGAGCACCCACGGGGCGTCAGAATGAACAAGGATGGTAACATGCTTAATCCACTGTGTAAAGTAGGGGAGGGTGACTTCATGCAGAGTAAAGGACAAAGAAAAGTATGATGAGTAGCTGGTGTTTACAAAGTTTCAAAGCACCTTCCCACAGAATGCTCAGTGATTATAAAGGAGCCTGACAGGTGGTAAGGCTGGCAGGCAGCACCGTCAGGGGAGCAAGGTGGCCAACACCTTTGTCTCCATGGGACAAATGGAGCTCACAGGCCATCTGAAAGGTGTGGCTCCTGCCAGGGACACGGGCACTGACTCTATTCACAAGGACACATCACACGAGTCCAGGTTGAGGGCATTCCACAAGTGGCCACATGGTAATATATGGAAGCATCAAGGTTAAAAAAAAAAGCCAAAGACGGGAATTGTTCCAAACCAATGGAGGCGAGAGACATATGCTGGCTGAAGGCGGCAGCGGCTCTGAACCCCACCCAGAACCTATAGGAACAAAGGACGCTACTGGGACGACCGGCGAAACCTGAATGAGGTCTCGGCACTGGGTGGTATTGATGGAACTGACACTTCCTGATTTTGACGGCTGTGTTGTGGTGAAACAAGGGAATGTCCTTGTTTGTAGGAAATGCAGTTTGGGATGACGGCACACCAAGCCAGCTACTGACTCTAAAGTAGCTCAGAATTCTAACCACGGCGCTTACAACTTTTCTGCAGGTCTGTCAATAATAACACAATTGCTTCCTCCTTTTTTTTCTTTATCCTTACATTCACTTCTAAAAGCCTGTGGAAATTCTGGTTAAAAGTCAGTAGACCCAGGCTTGAAATCCAGCTGTAGGTCACCAGCTCATCATGGTTTCAGGAGGCACAAAAATGGGGAAAGCATGGACTCTGGTGTCACAGCAGCTGAGCTCCTGTCTTCACTCTGCCACTCACTGGCTGAATGACCCTGCAGACACTTTGCATTTCCATCCCCCTAAAGCACAAGAATGACACTACCTGCTTCTGAGATGGACTGTGAAGGTTACATTATTAATCCCTTCAGCAAATATTTATCCAGCTGATATGTTCAGCTGTCACTGAAACGTCCCAGTAACAGTTTCAGGTTCTGAGAGTGTGGCGAAGACCAGCTTCTCTCTCTGTGGAGCTTATACCCCAGCAGGGGTGGAGAGACAAACAGGAAAAAAAAACAAACCTGCATTGGTAATGAACTTTCAGAGAATAATAAGAATTATGGAGAAAAATAAGGCAGGCATGGCCTTAGAAGGGGATGGGGGAATGGGGAAACAAGAAAGCAGAGCTTAGACAGGAAGAAGAAAATAAAATCAACACACAAAACAAAACCAAGAAGACACAGATCACAAAAGTCAAAAAAAGAAAAGCATAACAGAATCTATGACAGTTAAGGCCAAACACATGTGCCACATCAAAGAATGCAGGTGGTCTAAATTCACTGATTAATGAAAAAGACACTGAAGTTAGATCACAAACAAAACTCAGCTCTATGCTTCATCTAAGAGAACCACATGGGGCGGGGCGGGGGCGGGGTGGGGGGGGGGGAGTAATTCTCAAATGTTTAAGCCAAAACAGGAGGCAAAGATACATCAGCCAAACAAAAGGAAAGCAAGGATGGGAGTTATAGGATCAGACCAGATTGAATAAAGAGCAAAAACATTAGAGGAGACAGACAAAGACACTTTAAGTGGTAAAAGGCACAACAAAGTGAGAAGAATTACGACATTTATGCACTAAAGCCCATCAGCCTTCACACTGCACGTATCACAGGACAGACAGTGTCACACTGATGGACAGAAGGCCGTCAGGGTGAAGACGATCCATGTCAGCAGGAACTGCAATTCACCTCTCACAGTCCAGGTGAGAGCAAATAAGGAAGGCTCTTAAAATCCTAAGCAAATTGGGAAGGTAGAGCCAGGTGACACCTTTCAACTCAATACACTTAAAACAAGGAATAAGCCGCCTTTCTAAATGTCCACGGAGTAGTCAGACACAAAAAATTAACCACCAAGAAATCTCAGTGAATTCTAAGAGGTGAGAATAGTACTAAACTATTAGAAAGTCATAACAAAATGGGAAAACAAAAAGGCTGTGTTTTAAACAACCCTTGAGATAAAGACGAAACAAACTAAAATCACAGAATGCCTGAAAATATCCAACATGAGAAATTTTAATACCAGAATATGGTTAAAGCCATACTACAGGAAACGGAAATGGAAATCATAGGAAAATTCATAACCCCACAAAACTATACTAATAGTAGGAAATTTTAAATGAATGATTTAAATGTCCAACCCAGTAAGTGAGGGAAAAATAATATAAACTGAAATCAGGCAAAAAGAAAAAAAATTAATAAAGATAGAAGAATTATTGAATTAGAAAAGAGAGAGGGGATATAATTAATGAAGAAAGTAGATCATGTGTTAGCTTGCTCAGTCAAGAAAAAAAAAAGAAACAAAATTATATAAAAGAAGCAAAAATGGGGGGGGGGGGGGGACTCAAAAAGGCAGTTAAAGACCTAGAGAAGTTTTCTTTTTTAAAAAGTAAGCCACACAAGCTCTTACTGAAGTCAGAAAAATATATATGGAAGATGTTCAATGGGTATAGGGTTGATTTTACAAAACAAAAAAATTCTACAGATCTTTGACATAATAATAAAAATAGAGTTAACACACTGAACTGCACCCTTGGTTAAGATGGCAAATTTGTATTATGTGATTTTTTACCACAATATTTAAATAAACAAAGGAACAAATGCAAGAAAAAGACACTGGAGAGGATTATCCAAGCCAATATTAAAATACACTGTAAACTTACAATAAACATACAAGGATATTACTGGTTAGTGGATAGACAGATTAATGGAAGAGAATTCAAAGATTTTCCTAAGCATATGAGAAAATGGCATTGCTTATTTATGAAGACAGATTATTTATTAAGTACCTTGTGGATAAGTAGGCAGTTTTCTGGAAAAAGAAAAGGTGGATCCATGCCTCACTCCTCACACCTTAAGAAATTCCAGATAAATAAAAGATTTCAATGTTAAAACAACTGAGTCCATGAAAATAATTTTTTTAAATGTAAGCTAAATGAGGAAAGTCTTTCCAAGTATGATATAAAAATATAAGGTGTGTTTGTTTTTTTTTAAAGAGATTGCCAAATTTAAATAAGTAATTTCCAGCTTGACTCACTCCTGGGAGCACTAGAATACTTATAAGGATATTTGTTGCAACAACATATATAATAGCAAAAGATGCTAAGGGTCCATCAAAAGATGGGTAAATGAATTACACACATCTTACCCGGGGTTACAAAGACTGCTGCAGCTCCATATGGAGCTGTGTATCTACATACGGAAGGAGACCCAGCCTGTGTCATTAAGCGAGAAAGGAGAGTTGCAGAAAGTTCTCCCAAGATCCCCAGGGGGGAAAACACACACACTCTGCATGTTTTTTCTTCTTCTATAAATTTCCCCCCTTTTTAATCACTTTACATATTTATATTTGGCAGAGGGGCCAAAGAGACAATGATTCAGCCCCGTGGCCTCCCTGAACCCATCACGAGGCCAGCCAGGCTTCAGACCAGATGACCACTCGCCACCGCACCAGGGAGGGGTCTTCAGCCCATCAGCCTCTGCTGCTGACAAGCGCTCCGTCGTGTCCGACTCTGTGTGACCCTATGGACTGCAGCCCCCCAGGCTCCTCTGCCCACGGGATTCTCCAGGCAAGAATACTGGAGTGGGTGGTCATTTCCTTCTCCAGGGGGATCTCCCCAGCCCAAGGATCATATCTGGGTTTCTGGCGCCTGGGACTCACCAAAGTCTGGTTAACCTGGCCCCACACACCCGGCCTGGTCAGCGGGCCTGAGTGCTGGCCCTCTTCCCGGGCTCAGCTGTTTGGAGACGTGGGCCATGAGGGAGAACGCACAGCCCAGCACTGTCACTAAATTAACTCAACAGGAGACGGAGGTCAGCAGGCAGCTCAGCCGCCAGGGAAGCCTGGGCGACACACAGTCGTTTGAGTCTGAAGACACAAGTGTGGCCATTCGCCCACGAATCTCATGACATAAACAAACTGATGATCCCCCACCGAGACCTCCAGGTACCAGCTCAATGAGAGGACGTTCTGCAGGACTTGGGGCGCATCTCCCCGAGAGCCCCGGGAGGGCAGGAGCAGCCGGAGCTCGGGCACAGGACAGGCTGGTTGCCTGGCACACCTGAGTCCAGACTCCTGGGCAGAGGTGGACGATGCACAAGGGGCCACTGAGGCAGATGGAGCAACATTCAGACACGACGAACCCACAGCACCCTGCAGTGGTTCTGTCCCCGGGGAGGCCCGTGAGCCTCATCGGGGCTGTGGGCTGTGCTTCATCCCAAGCCCACCCCTTTGGACAGGTGGCTGCAGGTGTCAGGCTCCAGGGCTGCCTCTGGCCGCTGCTTCCAGGACAGCCGGCAAGCACACCAGGCTGCATGGGGATGGTCTGTTGACCGACCTGGGCTCCTCTACCTGCATCAGACCAGCAGGGATCAAGTCTAACTTACCTGGGTGCAGATAGACAGATCCACCCATCCAGGAATCTGTGTATTCCCTGTAACTTTATGCAACAAACACCCCACGAGTCTGTTTCCTAATTTGTAACAGTTCAGTTCGGTCTCTCAGTCACGTCCAACTCTTTGCGATCCCATGGACTGCAGCACGCCAGGCTTCCCTGTCCATCACCAACTCCCGGAGCTTGCTCAAACTCATGTCCATTGAGTCAGTGATGTCATCCAACCATCTCATCCTCTGTCGTCCCCTTCTCCTGCCTTCAATCTTTCCCAGCCTCAGGGTCTTTTCCAATGAGTCAATTCTTTGCACCAGGTGGCCAAAGTATTGGAGTTTCAGCTTCAGTATCGGTCCTTCCAATGAATATTCAGGACTGATTTCCTTTAGGATGGACTGGTTGGATCTCCTTGCAGTCCAAGGGACTCTCAAGATTCTTCTCCAACACCACAGTTCAAAAGCTTCAATTCTTCAGCGCTCAGCTTTCTTTATGGCCCAACTCTCATACCCATACATGACTATTGGAAAAACCATAGCTTTGACAAGACTGACCTTTGCTGGCAAAGTAATGACTCTGCTTTTTAATATGCTGTCTAGGTTGGTCATAGCTTTTCTTCCAAGGAACAAACGTCTTTTAATTTCATGGCTGCAATCACAATCTTCAGTGATTTTGGAGCCCAAGAAAATAAAGTCAGCCACTGTTTCCACTGTTTCCCCATCTATTTGGCATGAAGTGATGGGACTGGATATCATGATCTTAGTTTTCTGAATGTTGAGCTTTAAGCCAACTTTTTCCCTCTCCTCTTTCACTTTCATTAAGAGGCTCTTTAGTTCTTCTTCACTTTCTGCCATAAGGGTGGTGTCATCTGCATAGCTGAGGTTATTGATATTTCTCCCAACAATCTTGATTCCAGCTTGTGCTTCCTCCAATCCAGCGTTTCTCATGATGTACCCTGCATATAAGTTAAATAAGCAAGGTGACAATATACAGCCTTGACGTACTCCTTTTCCTATTTGGAACCAGTCTGTTGTTCCACGTCCAGTTCTAACTGTTCCTTCCTGACCTGCATACAGATTTCTCAAAAGGCAGGTCAGGTGGTCTGGTATCCCCATCTCTTTCAGAATTTTCCACAGTTTATTGTGATCCACACAGTCAAAGGCCTTGGCATAGTCAATAAAGCAGAAATATATGTTTTTCTGGAACTCTCTTGCTTTTTCGATGATCCAAAGAGGATGCCAACGGATGTTGGCAATTTGATCTCTGGTTCCTCTGCCTTTTCTAAAACCAGCTTGAATATCTGCAAGTTCACGGTTCACGTATTGCTGAAACCTGGCTTGGAGAATTTTGAGCATTACTTTACTAGCATGTGAGATGAGTGCAACTGTGTGGTAGTTTGAGCATTCTTTGGCATTTCCTTTCTTTGGGATTAGAATTTGGCCTTGGAGTACAGAATGAAGCAGGGCAAAGGCTAATAAGAGTTTTGCCAAGAGAACACACTGGTCATAACAAACACCCTCTTCCAACAACACAAGAGAAGACTCTACACATGGACATCACCTGATGGCCAACACTGAAATCAGATTGATTATATTCTTTGCAGCCAAAGATGGAGAAGCTCTATACAGTCAGCAAAAACAAGACTGGGAGCTGACTGTGGCTCATATCATGAACTCCTTATTGCCAAATTCAGATTTAAATTGAAGAAAGTGGGGAAAACCACTAAACCATTCAGGTATGACCTAAATCAAATCCCTTATGATTATACAGTGGAAGTGACAGATAGATTTAAGGGACTAGATCTGATAAACAGAGTGCCTGATGAACAGAGGTTCATGACATTGTACAGGAGACAGGGATCAAGACCACCCCCAGGAAAAAGAAATGCAAAAAAGCAAAATGGCTGTCTGAGGAGGCCTTACAAATAGCTCTGAAAAGAAGAGAATTTAACTCAGATGACCATTATATCTACTACTGTGGGCAAGAATCCCTTAGAAGAAATGGAATAGACCTGATAGTCAACAAAAGAGTCCAAAATGCAGTACTTGGGTGCAATCTCAAAAACTACAGGATGATCTCTGTTCATTTCCAAGGCAAACCATTCAACATTACAGTAATCCAAGTCTATGCCCCGACCAGTAGTGTGGAAGAAGCTGAAGCCGAACAGTTCTATGAAGACCTTATAAGACCCTCTAGAACTAGCACCCAATTTGTAACAGGGGGATGGTAATTATGACCTGAAGACTTGCACAGGTCAGACAGACCACAGAGAGAGTTTAGGCACAGTGTCTTGCTCCCCAATGAGGGCATTCGGTTCTCTGGGGCACAGCAGTGGGCGGCGCCGCCTGGCCGCTGTCTCCCAGACGGGCATCCCCTCGTGCCCACAAGAGCTTCCTGCACATCACAGCTCGGCACTGGGGTGGGGGCTTGCTCAGCGATTATCTGGAGGACCTGAAAGCATCCCCTCCATGGTGTAGCCAACACCTGACCGGGACCCACCAGCGCAGACCAGGCGCTGTGCATCTGAGAAGCCGTGAGGAGGACAGTGCTGTCAGCTGGGGAGGGAGACAGGGCGGAGCCATGGGACAATCAAATCAGTGTGAGAAACTGCTCGGTCATTAGTCACCACCGCCCGGTATCCATGGAAACAACTGGAGCCGGCCCTCAACACAGGCCATCAGGAGGCTCCCACCCTCGTGGGAGCGCAGCCTCCCCCAGCCCACAGTCTGCTCCCAGAGAACGGAGACAGGAGGCAGCCGACTAGGGGTCCTGCCCCAGGCCCCTCCCCAGCCCTGCCCTCTGTCCCACCTTGCCCTGGGATGCTCTGCAGAAGGAATGCACACAGTCCTGGGGCCACCCCAGAATCCAGCCCAGAACCTGGCTTCCTCTCCTCCAGGACCCCCACACGACATCAGTCCCGGTGGTCTCCACTGCCCCGGGCCCAGTCCGCTCTTAGAGGGAAGGGACAGACTCTCGCCGCATCATAGGCCTCTCCTCAAACCTTGCCTTTGCACCTCCAGTTTACAAATGGGAGACCCAGGCCCAGAGAAATTGCCGACTTGCCCAAGGATGGTGCCCCATGAGGAAGCAGCAGAGCCAGGACTGAGATGCGTGGTGGGTTCTGTCAGCAGGCCCCCTGTGACCAGTGATGCTAACACAGACGCTGTGCTCTCTGGCACCGGGCCACAGAACAGGAACCGTTTCAGGGTCTCCCTGCAGAGGGTGTGACCCTGAAACACAGAGAAAGCTCTGTGTACAGCCAGTGCAAGTGACTCACGAAACAACAAACACCTCCAAGAAGCAGAAACATCTAGACACCAGAACAAGCAGTAAGTCAGCCTGCAGCCACTTGATGAAATTATAACGAGGACTTGAACGGCAAGTGTAAGACGTGTTTATAACATGAGAAATACTTGTTTTCTCAAGTATTAAAAAAAAAAAAGGACACAGAGTACAAGAACAGTATGATCATCTTGGTGAACAAAATGCAAATTGGGGGATAGCAGAAAGACTTAGAAAGGCACCAAAATGAAATGAAATAGAGACTGGTTTAGGGGACGGAAGAGTGGAAAAAGAAAATTTTTCTCTGTCAAACTTTTCTGATTTGCCCTGCTTTTCTATAGCGAGAATATATTGCTTTTGTGAAGTGAATGAATGGGAAGGTCAAGATTCCAGGGTAAGGAACCTTGCCTCTAAGACACCAGTAGGACAGCCCGAGTGATGCGGAAAGGAGCCGGTGACCCCGAGACGTCGGCTCCATGGCAGAGGTGACAGGGAGCAGGGAGGTGGCATGCGCTGGGGCCAGGGATGAAGACCCCACCCCAATGCAGATGGGTGGTGGGCCAGGGAGGCCAGCCCCAGGCAGGAGGTGGGCAGACAAAACGCACAACCGCACTTCTTGGCCCCTGCCCTGGAACTACGCTCTACAGGGTGGGAAAGTCACCTCAGAAACTCAGGCTCCCACAACGCCCACGGCACTATCAATGGTCAAAAGTCACACATCCACTCGACAAAACAGCCCAAGAGCCTTAAAAATCACACGTCTTTTGACTTCATAACTCCAAAACGAGCAAGCCAAGGAAAATCAGAGAAAAATGCGTGCAGACGGATGTTCCCCAGAAACTGCCAAACATGGCGACACTTAAACTTATCATGACACGGAACAGGAAGATATCACGCGGTGTTTCTGGGGCACGTGGACCCTCAGAGACAGGACCCGGGCTGCACGGGACGCTGCTGGGGCCTGGAAGTGCTGGGCAGGGCTGCCGGCCATTGTGGGTGCCGCCCACAAGCCCTCCCGGAGGAAACGCCTTTGAGTCCTGGTTCTATGGTGTAACAACTCATGCATCTTCTCCAGGATAAAATCCTTAATACCAGCACTCGTGTGCACATGACACACGACAAGGAAAACACCTGTAAGGAGACCAACGCAAATCCAGCAAGGTGTCCCCACTCCCATCTCTGGAAGGAGTCCAACCCTGAGGACCCTCCAACTTGGCCAGTGCCTTGGAGCACTCCCTTCTTTTGACTGACTCGATGTCTGAATACACACTTTGTGTCACTGTTTCCCAGGGCTGGATCCCCGGGGGCAGGAGGGCTGGGTGTCCGACCCTCCTCAGCTGGCACACCCGGTGCAAGTCGCTGTCTGAGCCCAGGTCACCAAGAGACAAGGCCCTGCGAGCTAGGATAGGGAGGGACACCCTGGGAGGTGCAAACTGGGACACGCTCTGCAGAAACACCACCCACCTCCTCTCACTTGGGCTGGACCAGCGAGGCAGGCAGATTCCGAGGAAGGAGCCCCGGGTGTCGGGCTCAGCCCATTCACAGCTGCCATGTCGGCGCCGCTCACCGGACCCCCAACAACCTTCACCCAAGAGTGGGCAGCTCCGGGCAGCCTGAGGGGTTCTCACAAACTGAAGACCAATGAGGGAACACAAGGGGAGAGGACTGTCTTTCTCCTCCAGCCCCTGGGGTAATTCTCCTGTGCCTCTAGAGTGCAAAAATGGGGAGGTTGAGCTAATCAGTTAACTGGAGTAAAGACCAGATACTGACTCACAACAGTCTCTGGGTTAAAGCAGAGAAAGAAGGCATATCCATGATTGTCTGCATCTGACCCAGCACAGATGACGGGATCATTTCCAGAGAAAAATACAGACTCTCATTTCAACAACAATTCTACATTTGAGCTTGTTTCTCAACAAAATTTCTCCACTGCTATTTCGGAAGGCACAGACTGGGGTGAAAGCTCCAGGTGCGACAGGCAGCGAGCGTTCACACACCTTGTTCTAGGTGCCACCTCCCAGCACTCTCTCGGGCCGAGTACCGGGGTGAGTTAAGGTGTTTACCAAACAAACTCAGAGCTCATCCAGCAGAGAGGAGGAATCACCCCTGGCTCCCTCCCACCACCCCATCACTCGAGGAGCAGAAGCATCTGTAGAAGCCACACCCACACAGACACCGTAAGTGCCACCACGGAGGACGCGGGTTCCGCAGCAAGGGGACCCGAGCGCACGTCCGCATCGTCACCACGCCTGAGCTCAGAGGGCAGCAGCCTGGCCCCAAGGCTGTGCTGACCGGACACCCGCGGACCGAGCTCGGGAGAGACGCAGACGTCCACGCGACGGTGAGCTCCCCTCCCGGCCCGGTTCCCCGAAGACCTCGGCACACAGCACCCGACATGAGCCCGCGAGTTCTGAGCAGAGGCGCGCGCACCCAGAGGTGACGGGCAGTACTCACCCCACAGCAGAGGGGCCAGCTGCAAGTGCTCCAAGACCAGCTGGTTCAGGAGGCCCTCCACACTCGCCTCGCCCGTGCGCTTCAGAGATGGGTGAGTGTCGTTAAGGAAAACTCCGCGACCGCCAAGCCCGGGGCCCGGAGGAGAGGTTCTAGAAGTTCCTTGACAGACAGGGAACCCTCCAGAGCAGGTGAACGCCCCCCTCCTCTCAAGGGATGGTCAAATGTGTGGGAAACAGATGTGTCAAGGGCCTCTCCCCTCTCCCCCGGCTCTCCACCACCAAATCTGATAAATTGAGCTGTTGTGTGAAGAAGAGAAGTCCACCTAGATAGGTTCAATCCAGCAGCTGTTCTTGCTGGGGGAAATAAAGAAGAGGGAAGGTTGTTTTTCCTAAAGAGCGTGCAAACTGTGGCTCAGTGTTCAATACAGCCCAACGTGTTTCTCTACACGTGTCGGCTTCATGCTGCTTTCACGTCTGTCGCGTTATACATCTTGATGTAATTACACATATTATTACGAATGGGCCCACTTAGGCAAGTTCATAATCGAGGAAGTCATACTGCCTCTCAGCAAGTATCAGTGGATGAAGAAATTGGGTTTAGAAGTGCAGAAAATAGATGTCTCCAAGGTGCTAATATTAAACAGCCCGTGTGGTCCTCAGAAACGCAGCTGTAAACTGCTTTCCCTTTTCCGACATAAATGAAAGCCCCAGCATTTAAGCCGCAATCAAAAGGGAAGACTATAGCTCCTGACACTCTCTAGTGACCGGGGAAGTGGGGAGAATCCCATTACTTTCTTCCTGTAGCAAGTTGACTGCACTCAACAAACACACAGTGTGTGTCTGAAACAAGCGAGGCATGGTGAGAAGCACTCAGCACGCTAAAATGACCGGACATGAACCTTAAATTTGGGAGGCTCCCATTCCAACAAGGATGACAACGCAGGAACAGACCATTGCACTTGTCAAGCCTGAGGACAGCCATGTCAGGATGGAGCCAGGCAGGCAGAGCAGATGGGCCGGGGCGGGCAGCGAGGGGCGCCAAGGCCCAGAGGGAACGAAGACCAGAGTTCCGGGGTCCCTCCTGCCAGGGCCCAAGAGGGCCAGCTGGCCGCACACGGCAATGGGTCTGAGACTGGAGCTCGGGCCAAGCTGCTGGCATCCAGGGCACTCAGGAGCCCCTACCTACCTACCTCTCCAGTCCTGCCACCGCCCCCCCCTCCAAGGCCTTCTTCCTGTTTCCACTCTTCCAAAATACACGTGCCTTCTTGGAATTCCAGTCTCCACATTCTATGCTCTTTGCCTGGAAACAGTTTTCCCTGCCCTCTTCCGCCTCCTCACTATACTCATCCTTTAACTCTCACCTCAGACCTCGCTCCTCCAGGAAGGCTTCCCTGAGCTGTCTCTGCTCCGAAGGCCCTCGGCTTCCCCACTAGACGTGTGTGTCTCCCGCTATCTGGCTTCACCACTGGCCTGTCACTCGTGCAAGGCAGAGCCCTCCTGGTGGCGTCTGGACCAGTGCCCCAGTCCCTGTGGCTGCTCCATGAACACTGGTGACTAAATGCACGCCAGCATGAGTCAGCGTCCCAGGTACGTGGTGCAGGGGCCACGTGTGTGTGCGCGTTTTCTGTCTTCTCTCCTGACCCTCTGGGGGTTATTTTCACTTACATGAAATTAAGACTTCAGAATACAGCAGATTACTGCCTCTTGTTTAAAAAAAAAAAAAAAGAAAATCATGGCAGGCTTTTGAGGCTGACCACACATGGCGCTTGAAGAACAGAAATAGTGCCTGACGAACATGGCCAGGATGCAGAGCTCTGAAATGATTAGTTAGAAGAGCGAGTAAGCGAGTGAGTAATCACAAAGTTGCCAAGTGGCACTGGGGCTTTGGAAGCCATTCTAATAGCATATTTCTGTATTAATTTGCTTTCGGACATGAGCCATAAAATTATACAGCTGAGCTAATAAAGCCAATTACCTGCATGGCCGTCCCCCTCCCCTTCGGCCCCATAAGCCACCAAAACAGCCTTGTGTCTGAGCCTGGAGACATGAACACAGCCCTGGCTGATCAGTCAGCTACTGAGACCTTAATCAGCCACTCTCACAGCCCGGGTGACAATGTCATAGTGAGGACAGTGGACGTGGCATTGGCTGCTCTTTCTTAAATACACGGACTCTGGCATTTGGGGCAAGAGGTCAATAAAGAATGATGACGATGACGATAATTCCTATCACTACTTCTGCTGTAAAGAGAGTATTTCCAAAGTGAGTCCCATGAGGGAGGCTCAGTGTTTAACATGGATCTTCTCAGTTTAAAAATACTTGCTATTTTCAAATTAAGGCTTGAGAATGTGGTGGGTATAAGACAGGGACTATTATTTCCATCTCAGAGATTTAAAAAAAAAAAACAAAACCTCAGGCCCATGGGGATAAGAAGAAAAGAGAACACAGCTAGGAAGTGGCAGGATTGAACCCATCCCACCCTGGAGCCCATGATATTGCTCCCACTTTCAGACACTTTGTTATAAATACTGCACTGACTCCTCACACAAACCTGGAAGCTGGGACCTGTGATTCCCCACTTGATAAATGAGGACGCTCAGTGCACAGGGCCTGGGTATGGCCAGGACCCCGTGTGCTCCCAGCAGGAGCATGGCCAGCCTCCCTCCGCCAACCGAGAGGGCACTGTCCATGGTGCTGAAGAGCCTGACTTCCCTGTAAGCCATTCCTAGTCACCTGGGAAGGGCTTCCCCTCTGGCTCCCTGGTGAAGACTATGCCTGCAATATAGCATACGCAGGTTCACTCCCTGGGTCAGGAAGATCCCCTGGAGAAGCGCAGGGCAACCCACTGCAGCATTCTTGCCTGGAGAAACCCATGGATGGAAGAGCCTGGCAGTATGGTCCATGGGGTCACAAAAAGAGCTGGACACAACTTAGTGACTAAAACAACAGTCACCTGGGACACCGCAATTAAGATTCCAAGTCAGCTGATGTGCTCTTGTCCCCAGGATCTGCTCCTGCAGCAGGGCGACCGTGGGCCGCTGCTGGTACCAGTCAGGCTTTGCAGGTCTCCTAGGCACACCCACGAGCACAAACCCATCGGCAAACCCTGCGCACCTGGGACAGAAGAACTCCCAGGCGCCCAGCTCAGTTCCCCCAGCACATGTTTGTCTGACCCCGGGGCCTCCCACAGGCCAATTCTGGCTCTGCCAAGGAGCCACACTGCCCCTTCACAGCGCCCTCTGCGCCTGCAGCTTCCTGCCTCAGCCACAGCTGAGTTCCCTGGAGCCACCTCAGCTCACACCCACCTCTCAGAGGCGGGGAGCCGAGAGGCCCAGGCTGGCCCTTGCTCAGTTTAAACTTCTGCTGCTCCCCTGTGCTCCAACTTGCCAGGCTGATGAGTGGGCAGCCCCAGAGTGGCCAGCATCGAGCACCAGCAGGAGGCCTGCAGGCCACTGCTCAGCGCTGGGCTCCCTGCCTAACTCCCCGGGTAGCACCGGCCACCCCGGGCCATGGGTATTTATGGCCACGACTGTTCCTGCACAAGGCTGCGGTGAGTGCCTGGGGCCAAGGCCAGGCTTCCTGTCTCCAAGTCCCTAATTCAGAGCTGCAGAGCTGGGAGGCTGTAAAAGTCAACTGAACGAGAGCTTCTCCAGGAGTGATGCAGCAGCTTTAAGTGATGACGACCCTGGGCCACAGCTTATCGACCACTCACTCCTGCTCCCTCAGGTCAGGGAGCCCCGTGCTGAGCGCCCGGGCTGTGGGCGCGTGATCCCAGGCCAGGAGGGCTGGCTTGCACCTCGTGCCCCTCCCCCACCAGCGAGAGGCAGAGGACGCGGCTCTTTGGGGACAGAGGGGACACGGGGGTAGCAGAAGTGACGCAGCCCAGCTCTCTGATGGTAGCATCTCTCAGTCCCTTCTTCAAGCCTAAAATCTGCTAGAAGAGAAAGGCTTACACGCTTCAGACCCAGGAAACGAGGAACAACAAATACACCATCGCTTGGGAAGGGTGACTTCCTGGCTCAGAGAGGCCTTGTTCCGCGCCCCTCACAGGCCAGGTTCAGAGCGGGGCCCCTGCACTGGTTCCCCAGGAAACCCGCAGAGCGCAGATGGGGTCAGGCAGCCGGCAGCCCAACGGGAACCCCGACACTCGAGCTTCTCCACTTCAACTCCACACCCTTCAGAGGCCTGGCCGAGAGCCGAGGAGCAGGAGGGAGTGTGCAAGGCAGCCCTGTACACCCTGGCCTCACAGGCCCTCTCGCCCCACTTCCGGGAGTGGGGGGTGCGATCTGCAGAGCCAGGGACGTGATGGACGCCCCACGCCAAGCCAGGGGGTGGAGAGGGGGGCAGGCGGTCATCCCAACCTCCTAAACCGTGTGTGAGCACACTGCCCCAGCTGGAAGCCCTTCAAGCACCCTAGGGATAAAATCCCAGCTCCCTGGCAGGCCATGCAACTTCTCCGCGAGTTTTCCCAGGCTGACCTCTGCCGCGCAGACCTGGAGGCCTCGGTGTGCAGCAGCCAAGCTGAACCACTGGGACCAGTGACAACAGACAGGCTGTTTGCTGCCTTGGGGCCCTGACTCCCGCACCCCTCAGCCTGGAACCCTCTTCGGCCTTGGTCTCCTGGTGACCACCACCCATCTCAAGCCTGAACTTCACTTCATCTAGGACGTCCTCTACAATCCACCCAGCAATCACCCCAGCCAGACCATTATGAATGAACCCTGTGCTTGCATCCGGGGTGTGCGTGTGCCCCCAAGAGCCTTCCTGCCAGTGGGTGGGCCTGGATCCACGCCAGCGTGTCAATACCTATGATGTGGGCTGCGGTAGCTGCTGGGGATGAAAAGACTGACCAGGGTAAGGTCCTCCCTACTTTAAGAAGCCCCATCTATCATGCAAGGATCATATCTTAGGATTATTACCCATCATTGTTAATGACACCTAGTCAAGTATCTATGCAGAGCTGTTTTGTTTACGAATGTCCCCACACACGTCGTCTTGGTTAACCGTCTGTGTGTCATGGGAGCCGTGGATGTGTGTGTGTGTGTCACTAAGTCCTGTCTGACTCTTTGCGACCCCATGGACTGTTGCCCACCAGGCTCCTCTGTCCATGGGAGTTTTCCAGGCAAGAATACTGGGGGCGGGGGTGTGGGGGTGCCACTTCCTTCTTTAGGGGATCTTCCCAATCCAAGGACTGAACTTGCGTCTCCTGCATCAGCAAGCGGATTCTTCACCTCGAAGCCACCAGGGAAGCCCGAGGAAAATGGATATTTGCGTCCAAATCTTGGAAAAACAGCTCCAGAGGCAAGGAAGGTGCAGAAACTTAATAAAACATCTTCCCTCTTATTTTCTGCCAGCCCATTAGCAGTGAAAAATTTGGTCGCGGGCTGCAGTCAAAGGACCCCTCAAAACCACAGAGCAGTTTTTGAGATCCTGCCTGTGTATATGGGACTGAAGTTTACCATGAGCCAGTCTGACGCTCTAGAAAAATGACTGTTTGTTCTATCAGGTCCTCCCGTGGGGAAGATGCAGCCAGCGGGTGCAAGCCTGGGTCTCTCCCAAGAGAGGGAAGCACCGGACTCTGAACACCTGGCTGTCACACATGGTCCACGGAGACCAGCCCTCAAGAGCAGCTGACGCAGGCGTCTCCACACGGCTGAGATGAGGATCCCGGAGTGGGGAGCCCCG
Source organism: Dama dama (assembly GCF_033118175.1). Classification (NCBI taxonomy): domain Eukaryota; kingdom Metazoa; phylum Chordata; class Mammalia; order Artiodactyla; family Cervidae; genus Dama; species Dama dama. The sequence continues at coordinate 4,589,572 of NC_083701.1, read as the reverse complement.
TGGGAAGCAGGCCTGAACCTCGGCCCCCTCTCCCAGGAAGACACGCTGCCTGTGCCCCACGCACCTGCTCTGGAAAGACACCCACAGGTGCAGGGACTTAGCCCGCCGCACTTCGGCTCCGATGAATTAGCAAATTGTCATAACTAGGGATTATGCTAATGGAAAGACTGCTCTAGGTGATTAATGAGGCTCTTTCCCACGACACTGTTTTCCGATTTGCGTCGTGAACTTTGAGAATGCCGATGCCGGGTGTTCTTGTCCCAGCAGGGGTGCCTGTGGCATCTGGGCTCAGCTCCCTGGATGGCCCACGAACTGCCGGGGAGAGTCTGCAAGCGATTCAGGGCCACGGTCTCGCTGGGTGAAGAGAGGGGAGTCTCGGGGTAGAGGGCTGGCAAAAATGAGGGAGCCCTGCAGTCAGCAGCGTGCCCGAGGGATGCTCGTCTCTCCGGCTTCATCTGGAAGATGGGGACAAACGGAGGCCGTCGTGGCAGAGACCAGGCGCCTTCTGTTCTTCCTCCCAGCACAGAGCTGGCAAGAGTGCAGACTTTGGAGCCAGACGGCCAGGCACGAGTCCCAGCTCCACCACTTACGAGCCGGGTGACCCAACGCAAGGTAGGTCATCTCACAGGACCGAGGTTCTCTCCTCTGTGGAATGTGGATGAGGACAGCTTCACTGGGTTTTTGTAAAAATTGAGTAAATCGATGTAAATTGCTCAGAACGGTGCTGGCATCTAGTAAGGGCCATATGGGTGTTAGCTATTACTTAAGCCCCATAAGTAATTTTATGCTATTAGATGTTCACAATCATCGTCACGCCACAAGCACACAGGATGTGCACAAGCCCAACAGGTGACCAATCACATGAGCACAGGGCGTGTGGATTCACGTGCCTGCTCACACGCACACGGGGAACTCTTCTGTCCACTCTAGGGCAGGAGCCCTTCTCCACCCTCCCGGGCCGGCCAAACCTCACATCTTGCACTCTCTCCCTGCACCAAACCCTGGTTCCTTTCAAAGTAACTTCAAGGCATGCATATCCGGATTGGAGGTGGGGGGGTGGTCAAGGATCAAACATGTGTCCCTGCCACATCCCTCCTACCGTCTGCTGAAGGCTAAGCAGCCAGGGCAACTTTACAGCCTCAAAAGAAGGTCAGGAGCGGTGCTTCTCTCTGGCTGGCCCGGCACCCCCACAACAAGGATCAAGCCTCTGAAGCAATGATCACCCACAGCCATAAACACCGATTCCCTAAGGACAGAGATACGATGCGAGCCCGCACTTGACTGAAGACGATCAAGGAATCAGCTGTGCTGAGGACAGGAGCTGCCTGTTTTAGAATCCGTTTAGATGAAACTGTCTCTCCTAACGTGACTAGTAGGAAAACCTAATGCACTGTTTTAAAGGAGTCTTCTCTAAAAATACCTAATTTCTCCTGGGTGATGAGAAGACAGAGCTCCGATAAAAGCGTCTGTGAGAGGTAGCTAGGAGCCAATTAGGGAGGCTGAGGGGCTATCTCAGGCAAACCAGCATAAACAGCTTAACCTTTCTGCATCTTTATTTATCATAAATACTTATTATTTATTTGGCTGCACTAGGTCTTAGTTGCAGCATGCGAGATCTTCAGTTGCATCATGTGGGATCTAGTTCCCTGAGCAGGGATTGAACCTGGGCCCCTTGCTTTGGGAATTCAGAGTCTTAGCCGCTGGACCACCAGGGGAGTCTCATCTGCCTCTGTCTTTAAAGGAAGGAGGGCTCAGCTACTGACAAGTTTTCCTCACTAGTGGGAACACTGTCTTGGAAGTTGAGAAGCTGGGTGTAGCTGTTTGCCAGGTCACCTGTCCTGGTGATGCCCAACTACACTGAAGACGTCGTGCTCAGGGTCGTATAGGGTTGTGATTGTTGTTCAATCGCTAAGTCACGTCTGACTCTTCGACCGTGGACTGCAGCACACCAGGCTCCTCTCTCCTCCACTATCTCCTGGAGCTTGCTCAAACTCATGTCCATTGAGTCAATGATGCCATCCAACCATCTCATCCTCTGTGGTCCCCTTCTCCTCCTGCCTTCAATCTTTCCCAGCATCAGGGTCTTTTCCAATGAGTCGGCTCTTCGCATCAGGTGGCCAAAGTATTGGAACTTCAACATCAGTCCTTGCAATGAATATTCAGGATTAATTTCCTTTAGGACAAACTAGTAAAAACTGATGACAAATGTCAAAGCCACTGTTGAACTTCTGGGATTTATAGGTGACCAAACATGGCCACCATCAGTGGCATGGCCTGGGGCCAGCCCCAAGGAGACAGCCCCTCTGGGCGCATGACCCTGCTCCACACACCTCTGCTTCCCATTATTTAAGCCTACGTGCTCTGAGAATCCCACAGAGGCATTCCAGTCCCCCGTCTGCTACTGATTCTTAGGCACCTAAAGCCCAGTTTGCCACTGGGCTCCTTGAGCCTCTGCCTCGCCCTCAAGCAGTCAGATGGCTACAAATAACCTCCAGACAGAAGGCAGGAGACAGTGCTTATCAGCCCACCTGGCGGAGACCCAGCCCAGATGGTCCAGGCCGCGGGCCTCGTGGGGATCAGCGGAGCGGGCACCCAGGTCTTGTCAGAAAACCTACCCAGGGTTGGATTCTGCTAGGTCAGTAGGCATCTCACCAACCCTGAAATACTCTCCGAAGAGAGGTTTGCAACAAAAACAGGAAAATGAGAAGGGGTGCTATCACCAGGCTCGCTCCAAGCGCCTCCCGCAGCTGCTTCCCTCATAGACCGTCTGTGCAGCGCTGCCCCCTGGAAAGGGAGCCAGGCTTCAGCTAGATAAGTCACGCTGGCTGCAAACTCCCTTCCTACTCACGGCATTCGGCATCATGCAAGCAAGCTGGTGACCGTTCAGCTGCATCAATGAAACGGAAACCCTCCATTCACCAAATGGTTTCCATCCCTCCGTGCTAAGGATTACACGTGGCACCAGGGTGGGCAAGGGAGTGCACGCCTGGGCTCCACCGGGCAGAGTCCACTCCAGGCTGAGCTCTTGCTCACTGCAGTGTCCCAGCACTTGGCACAAACCCCAGCATGCACAGGTCATCAGGGGACGGCTGCTGACAGGACCTGACCTCAAGAACAGCACAGCCGGGCCAGGGAGACAGTCTTGGGAGGAAAAACTTTCCCGTGCTCTGGAAGCACTATCCCAAACAGGAGGTGAGCCTGAGGGTTGCAGGGGCCCAGAGGGGGGCACAGTTCCAGCTGGAGCTTGATGGGAGAGGTTGCAGAGAGGCCAATCATAAAGGCTGACCCACACCTGTGCCTGCCTGATGCTTGTCTCTCCTCCTCTGAATGCCACGTGGAGAGTGAAAGAAGATACGGTCAGCTTCCAACGTTCCAAACTAGATGCTCTGGGGGACCCCGACCCCATTTAGGCACCCCCAGCAGACGTGGAGGCGAGGACGCCAGGGGCCGGCTGTGGGGGAGGCCTGGCCCAGCATCCTCCATCTGGAAGGGGCCTCACCTGGGGCCGGGCCCCCCGAGGAGAGCGGGAAGCGGGGGCTCAGTGTGCTGACACCTTCCAGGGTCAGGAAGCGTGGCTGCGCCTCGAGGGTGGGGCGTCACTTCCAGGCTGACCTCAGTCAACAGGAAAGAATGTGAGGTCTCGGATCCTGGCCGTCCAGCTCCAGCCACATGTGAGGAGAGTTACTCAACTTCCAGAATTTGCGTATTTGTTTTTTAAAAGGGGTAGGTACTACCCAGCTTGTAGGTTTTAAGAAAAATGCTAGTATCCTGTCCAGCACCAGGTAGGGATCAGGTCTGGCTGCTATGCAGGAGACCTGGGTTCAACCCCTGGATCAAGAAGATCCCCTTGAGAAGGAAATGGCAACCCACTCCAGTATTCTTGCCTGGAGAATTCCATGGACAGAGAAGCCTGGCAGGATACAGTCCATGGGGTCGCAGAGAAATTGGACACAACTGAGCGACCAATACTTTTACTTTCCCAGGGGATCAGAAGGGCGGGTATAACGGTTAGGACTGATCCCAACGGTGGCCCCAGAGCACATGTCCCCCCCGAGCTGCCATCACCACCCTCACGGGACGAGGTGGAACGGGGAGCAGAGAGGTTAGGCGGAGGCCCGGGGAGGGGGTGGGCCAGGTGGGAAGGGAGCGCCCGCTGGTCGGCGTCTGCCCCGCTGCCTGGCGTCCCTTCCCCAGCCCCGTGGACAGCTCACCGAGCGACTCGGCGCACGGTAGCCGCGCGTGGTGGTTTCCATAGCAGTGGTGACAACAGAAATGATACACAGGCTTCAGAAAAGCGAGAGGGATCATAAACCTAAAAGAGCAGTATTCAATATGTCAGCTCACTTGCCTGGGCCCATGGCCAGCATGTGAACCGCTGAGCTCAGTGAGCTTCAGGGCTGAAAACACCGTGAGGGCCCTGGTGCTCATGGCCCCCCAACCCCTGCTCCGCATGAGGCCACCCTGATCCAGCAGAGGGCGGTCTCCCAACGACGCCCCAGGCAGCCTGCAGGGACCCTGGAGCTGCGCTGGCTCTTGCCCAATTAGCAGGCTCCAGGCTTTGAGCAGGAAAGCCTGCCCTGGACCTGTGGCAGCCGAGGGTGAGGGAAGCGGGGAGGGATGGAGTTTGGGGCTGGAAGATGCAAACTATCAACAGAGGGTGGATAAACAAGAAGGTCCTCCTGTTCAGCACAGGGAACTGTATGCGGTGTCCTGGGATAAACCAGAATTGAAAAGATACAAGAAAAAACGTATATATGGATATACCTGAGTCACTTTGCTCTACAGCAAAGTGATTGAGAGACTAATCTACAGAGATTAAATGTGACATCATAGATCAACTAGACTTCAACAAAAAATAAATAAACAAAGAAAATAAGCACTGATGCCTGCCCTGCATGTTTCACAGAGCAGGGGTGCGGTCAGACGAAGCAGGGCTAGGGTTTCCTGGGTGGGATGGACAATGCCTCCTCTCCACCCTCCACCCAGTCTGGGGGCCTGCCCAGGCTCTCAGGCTGCTGGGGGCAGGACACAGAGGAGGGGGCCCCAGAGCTTGACCTTTGCCTTTGGGAGTGGGGAGGGGAGTAGGGGAGGGGAGTAGGGGAGGGGGAGAAAGACAGGCAGGCAGGCCAGCCCGACCCCTCAGCACCTCCTGGGAGACCCGCCGCCCCAGCCTGCGTTCTGTACAACCCGCCGCAGGGGACGACTCGGGCCCATAGTGCATGTCGGGTCTGGAACACCCAGGCAGGTCAGTTTCCACCACAGGAAAGCTCCATCTTACCCCATGAGGGCTGCACCGTGAGCGTCCACCTCTGTGTCTGCCCGCCTCCAGGCTGGGGGCACCTCCAGGGCTCAGGGCGTGGAAACAAGGCACACAGACAATGAGCCGGGTACAGAGATCAAGCTCCTGGTGTCCCCTCGGCTCTTCTGGACGTAGCAGGTATTCCCTAGACAGGTGTGCACACACCTACTGCGAGAGCCACACTTTTCTTTAAAACGCGTCTATCCAGCCGTACACGCTTACATATGGACCATTTTTATCACCGTGGATGGGTGTCAAATTAGGCTCGACTTTTTTATGAAGTCTAAATATTGAGAAAATATCAAAATGCATAATGAAATAATTAGGCAATTCCATCTTTGGTCTTTCCATCTGCTTGGATTTAGGTTTACAATAGCAAAAGTCTGCTCTTCGTCCCATGCCAGATGTCATTACCAGACAGGAGAGGAGCGGGGAGGGAAGAGATGTCCACAATGTTAATTCTCTTCACTCGAATTCGCCTATGGGGATGGCCTTCTAATCAGTAAAGCTAGGAGACAGGTGTGCCTGGCACCTGGTAGGCATCCAATAAGGATTTGCTTGCATGAATTATCAATTGAAACGCAAAATAGGGAAGTCAGCTTCTTTAAAGAATCAAGGCCGAAAGGAGAGAAACCCTAAAACATTTCAGTACGTTTTCAATAACAGTTTTCAAAGGACGTTGAGCGTTTTGATGATCACCATAATCCTACTAGGAGGCAAGGGCCATGGGCTCAAGCGGGGCTGACGGTTCAGTACCAGCTCCCCACATTTCTCCGCAGGAACACAGAGGCAGCTGCATCAGCAAGATGGGCAAAATGCGCCCTGGGAGCCGGGGGGCGGGCGCCCAGGACCAGGTGGGCCCCCGGGGGGAGGTGGGGGGCAGCGCCCAGGAAGCCATGCTTGCAGGTGCTGCTGTGTGTACTGGCTCCCAGTGAGGCCCAGTCTCTGTGGGTCCCATGATGAGACCCCCCTTCCCTCTGGGTCCCCCAAGCACACTGAGCCCTCCTCCCCAGGTATGGGCTGGATCACCCCCAGCCCAGTGGGCCCGGCTCTGCTCCCCCTGGAGCTCCTGGGGGAAGCTAAGGCTCTGAGAAGGGGCAGGGAGCCCATGAGGACCCCACAGAGGAGGTGCGGAGCCTCCACAACCCAGGGGGACCTCTCCTGGCTCTAGCATCAGGACGCAGACGCCAGGGCTGAGCACTGACCGCCTGCTTCCTCTCCGCGCCTCCATCCCCTCAAGGGGCCAGGAGCACTTTCAGGGCCCCCGCCATGGGGGCCGGGACCGGCAGGCGAGCACCACGCTGGCCACCCCACCCGAGCGGGTCCTCGGCTGGACTCAGGTTGAGTTGGCCCTGCTCACTCAAACACGCCAGCTGGCTGGACCGTGACTCTGTGCTGAGACGCAGGGCACCTCGGGAAGGGCAACTCCATGGTCCCCGCCATCTTACTTCTCTCTGCATAGGAGACAAACGCCTAACCCCATGATGTGCACCCAGCCAGCTCCCTCCATGAGTTCCCTGACGCTCTATTTTTAGCATCTGGTTCCCAAACCTTCAGTCTACAGCTGCTTCTTCACAAGCTCCTTGAAGACAGGGGTCTGGTCTCCCAAGCCCAAATTCACGTGAGCTGGCATAAAGAAAGTGGCCTCGGTCCTGGAAACCGTGCCTCTTGTAGCCCTCGGATGTTTCCAGAAACCAGGAAGACGGTCTGGAATGATCTGAGACCACATGACAGGCTGCGGCCATCCCATTTCCACAGAACCAGTGTGTGAACGAGATACCAATAAATAACAGTCTCCCCAGAGGTGCCTCTTCCTGGGAGACGCTCTTGCACCCTGAGCACTGTGGGGTGCTTCCCACCCTTGTCCCCTTGACAAGCTTCTACTTATCCTTAAAAAGCCCACGCTAATGTCACCTCCTCTGGGAAGACTTCCCTGATTCCCCTGCCCCCAGCAGCTTCATCCTCTGATGAAACACTTGGCCCAGTGCACGGTTCCTGTTGTTACTGCTTAGCCCCTAAGCCGTGTCCGGCTCTTGCGACCCCATGGACCACAGCGCGCCAGGCTCCTCTGTTCGTGGGATTTGCCGTGCGTCCAATCCTCAGATGATTTCCACCCCTTTCAAGACCACGCAGCCAGGTGAGGCCTCATCTCTGCATCTCTGCCTCTCAGGCGGCTCACCGTACACCCGACCCAAAGCAGGCACTCGGTGAAGACTGCTGAAGAGACACAGGACCAGGGGAACCTGGGGCTTCTCCAGATTCCCACTCACCCACCTGAGTGTCGACCATGAGCCAGGCATTGCTCCGAAGCTCAGGGCAGGGCCAGCTGTTTTATCAAACTGACCTTTATAATACGGTCCTCCTAAACTGCTCCCATCTCAGGTTTTTCAAAATGGCATCTCTGTGCCTTGCTAAGCTGTTCAACCCAATTTCAGTTTCCCTGACAACCACATCCTGCATTCAACCATCAGTGAGTGGAAGCCCTGCAGCCCAGCCATGACAGGTAGCCGTGAGTACTTGTCACTGACACAGATCTGAATGCTGACAAGAAACAGGCGACCCAAGACAAGCGCAGCCCCACCCCAAGCAGGCCCTTCCTCATCTTCCCTCCTGGGGCCCTGAACCCGGTGAGAGGTGAGAAAATGTCTGCTCTCCATCCGGATCTCCCTGCCAGGCCACTCCTGAGTTACCTGTGCCCAGCGTTCACTAGCTGACCCCTCTGGGCTCCTCAGGTCTGGGAAAAGGATATGATGGTCCAGTGGATGTCCAGCTTGCTGTTGATCTCCAGGCCTCGGGCTTCCTGCCTCTCCTCCTCCAGTTGTTTGGAATTTGCAAACTGCCCCTTATCCGCCGGGGATTCTGGAAAACTCTCGAAGTTGAACTTGTCCACTTGAATGGCCATTCTAAGAGAAGGGGAAACAGCAGAGGATGAATCAAGAGGGCAATTTCTTCTGCGGGCTCTTGGGGAATCAGCACATGCCAGCGTGAGACAGGAGAATGAATCATTATCGTTAGTAATTCATAACGGATTCGCTCCAAGAAAATGAAATAATTGACTCCCAGGGTAGCGTTGGCTTCAGAGCTGATTCAACACAGTTTAGCACCAAAGACAGAGAGTCCAACCCCAGAAAGAAATCTGGATTCTGAAACAGGATAAAGCGGACAGGAACCAAAGGGAAAATCGCTGAGAGGGCTGGCAATTACTCAACCCCGAGGCCCCAAGAGCCCAGTGGGAACTGCAGACTCAACACACAGCCCTGCCTGTCACCTCAAACTTCATCCTCCGCCAGACTGGCCTGTTCACACACGCCGCGCCCTACCAGCCACACGGCACTCCACCAGCAGCATAGCACCGCGCCTGCCCACTTGCAGCCCCCGTGCCCAGGACCACCCCCACCTTCAGGTTTCTGCCCAAGTCTCACACCCTCAGGCGATTTCCATCCTGCGACTCAGCCTCTGTGCCCACGGCTCCCCACGTGGGAACGCTCTTGGCCTGACCCGTGGCATGGCTGGAGTCTTTCTTCCTTTAGATCGGAGCTTCAGAAAGGCCTTCCTAGACCACCTCTCCGCAGCAGCTTTCTCTCTCACCCACCCTCGCCTTCTCCGAGGCGGTATTCAATCTATTTCTGCTACACCATGTACCACAAGCTGCAAATATTTACTTCTGGATTTGTGAGCTGTCTATCAATCCTATCAGAATTCAGCCCCCTGAGGGCAGAGATCCTTTTGTCTTGTTTAGCAGTGTTTCCCAAGCCCAGAGTTGTTCCTGCCTGGCACACTGCAGGAACCAGTTCAAAGAAGAAATGAACAGTGAATTAAGATCCTTCCCTAATACCCTAAAGGAAATCAACTCTGAATATGCATTGGAAGGACTGATGCTGAACCTGAAACTCCAATACTTTGGCCACCTGATGCGAAGAGCCGACTCACTGGAAAAGACCTTGACGCTTGGAAAGACTGAGGGCAGGAGAAGGGGGCTACACAGGATGAGATGGTTGGATGGCATCATCGACTCAATGGACATGAGTGAGCAAACTCCGGGAGATAGTGAAGGACAGGGAAGCCTGTTGTGCTGCAGTCCATGGAGTGACAAAGAGTCAGACACAACTCAGTGAATAAACAACAGCACCCCAGGCCACTGCTGCCTGCCCCCATGCCTGCATCCACATTCAGCTGTGTCTCCTGGTGAGACAGCACCCGGTCTGTAGGAGGCGGTCAGGCTCTAACCGCCCACTGCCTCCCCTGCCTTGCCCATGGTCCTGACATGCACACAGCCGGGAGCTGGCTGGGTCTCAGTGCTGTTTGAAACCCTACCTGTTGGCACAAAGTCAGGCACAGTGGGTACTCAACAAAAATGTGCTACATGGAGGGATACAGAGAGAAGGGGAGAAAGGAGGCTCCTTCATGTCAGGCCCCCAAAATGACTGCCAGTCAACAGATCACAGTAGGCATTTTCTTTTAATCCATAGTCTGTGCTGTGGCCAAAATATTCCCCTGAACCCCAGCAGGCACTAATGGGCCTTTGGAGATTTCTGTCTTCAACAAGCAGGAGCTGGTATTCAGGGCATAGAAATAGCAAAGTAAACCTAAGGAAGAGGCCTTGAGAGCTTGGAAAGGACTACTGCGATATTGGTCAATGTGCAGCATTTGGCTGAGCGTGACAGTTAAGGGTCGGCCACCTCAGAGTTAGAGGCACTTCATTTTAACCACAGAAACACTGCACTTCAGGGCAAGGACCACGTTCAAAAAATTACCTTTTTACCATTCTTTCCTGATTACAACAGCAGATAGGCTTACTGTAAAAAAGCTAGAAAACAGAGACCGCATACAAAAGAAACAGTACTCAGAATTCTTATACTCTTATGGTTGATATATTGATTCTATAGTCTTTTTTCCTAAGTGTTCGTATTTTAATGTAACAAATCATGATATAAGTGTATGTGTAAGTCATAAAAGTGTTAAATATATGCATACACACATACATATACACAGAATTTTAAGACTTGCTTTATTCTTTTAATATGAGATGAACAACAGACTGGTTTGAAATAGGAAAAGGAGTACGTCAAGGCTGTATATTGTCACCCTGCTTATTTAACTTATATGCAGAGTACATCATGAGAAACGCTGGGCTGGGAGAAGCACAAGCTGGAATCAAGATTGCCGGGAGAAATATCAATAACCTCAGCTATGCAGATGACACCACCCTTATGGCAGAAAGTGAAGAAGAACTAAAGAGCCTCTTAATGAAAGTGAAAGAGGAGAGGGAAAAAGTTGGCTTAAAGCTCAGCATTCAGAAACCTAACATCATGGCATCCGGTCCCATCACTTCATGGCAAATAGATGGGGAAACAGTGGAAACAGTGTCAGACTTTATTTTTTCGGGCTCCAAAATCACTGCAGATGGTGACTGCAGCCATGAAATTAAAAGACGCTTACTCGTTGGAAGGAAAGTTATGACCAACCTAGACAGCATATTAAAAAGCAGAGATGTTACTTTGCCAAAAAAGGTCCGTCTAATCAAGGCTATGGTTTTTCCAGTGGTCATGTATGGATGTGAGAGTTGGACTATAAAGAAAGCTGAGCGCCGAAGAATTAATGCTTTTGAACTGTGGTATTGGAGAAGACTCCTGAGAGTCCCTTGGACTGCAAGGAAATCCAACCAGTCCATCCTAAAGGAGATCAGTCCTGGGTGTTCATTGGAAGGACTGATGCTGAAGCTGAAACTCCAATACTTTGGCCACCTGATGCGAAGAGCTGACTCATTTGAAAAGACCCTGATGCTGGGAGGGATTGGGGGCAGGAGGAGAAGGGGACGACAGAGGACGAGATGGTTGGATGGCATCACCGACTCGATGGACATGGGTTTGGGTAAACTCCGGGAGTTGGCGATGGACAGGAAGGCCTGGCATGCTGCAGTTCATGGGGTCGCAAAGAGTCGGACACGACTGAGTGACTGAACTGAACTGAACAATTTCACATCATTAAAGATTAGTCTGCAGAATATTCTATCATATGGCTGTATCACAATTTTAACAGTTCCCCTATTTTTCATACTCTCGAGTATTTTGCATTCTTTAAAAAAAAAGATATTGGTCCTCCAACTAAAAAAAAAAAAACCACAAAAAAAAAAAGAGATTGGTGAAAAAAAACCATAACCACCATCTTTGTGCTTAAATTTCCTCTCTGCACTTACGGCTGTCTGTGAGATTCCATTTCTCGAGGTGGAATTACTGACGTGGGGGTATGAAAGCCTTTCAGGCGCAGAGGCAGCGAACAAGTCCCTTCTCAAGGAGGGCCTCCCCGAGCACGTGCCCCAGACAGAGCGGGGGGGGCCCCTGTCCGCACGCTGGCCGATACTGATGATGATCGATTTTCAAATCTATGCCAGTAAGAGGCAAACTGCTGCTTCACTGATGTTTCGGTCTGCAGGTCTGAACTACTCCTGAAGCTGAACGCTTCTTCAGGAGTTGCCCAGTCCTCTCTTTCTTCCCTGTGGGTAGAGATGGATTGCCTCGAATTCCCACTGAGCGGAACTGTTTCCTACCCCCTCGCTTCCAAGATGGCCTGAAGCAGACTAGTGCTCTCTTCAAACCAAAGGTCAGAATACGTCCTAAGTTTCACTAAAGGGGCCAAACTCAGTCTCATCATCTGGTAACTCAAAAGGAACCAGTAACTGTCACCTGGCAGGCGGGTGTAGACACGTCCCGACACCAGGCTTTCTTCTGGCCAAATGCAAAGTGGGGAGGGAGGCCCACTCTCAGAAGACTTGTGATCAGAACAGATCAGAATGCACACTGACCACTGGGATTGTATTTGTGTGACTGCCTGGGCTGGTGGGGCGGGAGGGGTAGGGTGGGGAGGCTCTTTCAAACAATTTCTGACTGAGTCTAAGCATCACATTACATCACCCACCTACACCCTTAAGAAATGCACAGCCAGCTGTGCCCACAAAACAGGAGAGGAGAAAATGAAACACAACAAACGCTTATCACATGCCCAGCCTGGGCTAGGTGTCTTAAATACACATTCACCTTTTTATGGCGGCAGCCTAAGGATGCTTGACGTGCTTCCTTTCAGAGATGCGATGAAGCTCTGTGAGCGAAAGCCACCTGCCCAAAGGCACAGAGCTGGCAGCCCCACTGGAAGCCTGCGCTCAGACAGGGCCCCCTGATTTTTGCTTTCTCTGGCTCTCCCTTACTTAGGCCGAGGACCTAAAAGGAAATGATCTTTGCTCCTCTGGTTTTCAGGTGGAGGACACAGACCTGGTGACTGCAGAGCCTGCCAGCCACACGACCCACCCCACTCCCCAAATTTACAACATTGCTTCCCCTCCAGCAGCCCCAGGGCACACCATGCGGCAAATGTCTCAAAGGCAGCGCCCTCCTTCTGCACGGATGATGGAATTGAGGTACCAAAAGTTGAGTGACTCGCCTAGCGGGCACCCAGCCTAGAATCCTGGAGCCAGGACGACAACTCTGGGACCCGAGGACTACTCTACTTCTCTGTCGACCTGGACCTTGGGCACAGCCCTGAGCCTCCCACCCTCCTCCTTCGTGCCCTCCAGGAAGGGCCTGGAAGCCAGGCCTGGGCACACACAGCATCCCATACATGGAGGCGGGGAGGCTGAGGGGCCGGGCAGTTAAGGAAGTGACCCGAGCTGCTCACGCAAGAACTTCAGACCCGACTGCGGTTCTGACACTGACCCAGCATCTCAGCGCATTCCGCAGCGCATTCTCCAGACAGTCCCCACTGCTATTCGATTCTGTTCATCTTTGCCGAGTTGGAGAGAAATAAAACTAATACTACTACGAAATGCCAATTTTCATGTTTAATTTTATGGCCAAATGTGACAATAATAGTTAAGAGTTGGCACTAAAAAAAGGTGCTGTGATTTCTGAACAGTCTATAAAAAAAGCGGTGGTATTTTTTTTTAAAAATACCATATCATATGATTCAGCCTTTGAACAGCTGATAACCTCGCCAGGGAAGTCATAATGATGACATTTAAATACAAATCAAGGAGTCAGATTTAGAAGGACTATCCATGTATAATTAAATTGAACTTTCATTGGGAGATAATTGATAGTTATAAGACGGTATTCTAAATTTATGTAGTGCATCCTTTGGGAGTCTGTTTGACTATGCAGAACACCAGCCTGGTCTCTGGTTTATAATGAAGTACTAGCCAAGTGGAAGGGAGGAGGCCGGCCTTCCGGAGTCATTCATCCTCAATGAGAAGAACTTGGAGCAGACAGGAACTCGGCATCAATACTGACTCCTGGCTCACACCCAAGACGATCATTTTCTCGTTAAGCCTTGCAGATCAGTTACGGTTTCAAAGAAAGCTTCCTTGTTATCATCTTTAATTGAAGAGAAGATACACTGTATTACAAGAACCAAAGCACCATCGGGGATCGCACCAAACATGAGATGGCAGCACCCACGGGCACCTGCCTCACCGCCCGTCTCCCTCCATCCTCAGGGCTGCCTGTGGGCTCACACCCACCACCGCCCAAGGCCACAGGGAGCGCAGACAGGGCAGAGGACTCCTAACCGGGCCTGGGAGGCCTGCGGCAGGCGAGGATGGAGGTGGGGGCCCGCAGGGGCGTCCCTGCCCCCAAGCTCCAGGCACACACCTGGCAGATGCAGCTAAGTGCCAGGCACTGGACGGGGTCAGGGCAGCTCAGACACGGCGGGGCGCCCAGGCTCCCCCTCTTGCTGCCCCCACACAGGCTGGGACCCACTCGGAGGGGGAAGGCTGAGCCAACGCCGGCGTCTGACAGGTCCCAGCCCCCTTCGCTCTGTCTTGAGGTGTTCCGTTTGTCCGGGTCTCCAGTTCCTCACCTGCGGGCTGGAGTTGGTTGAGAGCTCGCCCACCTCTTGATGGGCTTTCTGTGAGTTCAAGCCAAGGCAAGGGTGGGGGCCGGAGGGGCTGCCAGGCAACCCCGGCCTCTTGCTGCGGAGACAGCTTCTCCGAAGAGTGACCACGTGGTGTGATCGCAGTGAGAGGCCAGCAGGTTCTGCAGGAGGACAGGACCAGAGGTCCACGCAGCGCCCCCGTCACACTCCCCCTGTGCACGTTCTCCCCAGCCGTCCACACGGGGACCCCAGGGCCCGGCCCCTCGCTTCCAGAGGCGTGAGCTGAGGGAGAACAGACCTCTTACCCGCAAGGACCTGCTCTCTCGGGGCCCTCATCCGAAAGGCTGCCCTGGCCAGTTCTCACGACTTCCTCCACGGCACCCCCAAGGCCCAGTCTCTCTGCCTCCCACCCGCCTTCCAGGCTGGCTGGGGCATGTCCCTCTGTCACTCTGCCCCGATATCCCCAGTGCCCTGTCCACCTCCTCCCCGGACTCCACTGACCCCTGTCCAGCCCATGGCTGCTCCCAGCACAGCCGGACACGCAGCCTCCGAGTCCCTCCGTGAACCCAACACCTCCTGCATAAAACTGATACGTGTTTATCCTGTATTAGAGGATCACAAGCGACATGGCTCGTGTCCGGAGACGCCAGCTCTCAAGTGTCAGCAGCGTCTCCTTCCATCTCAGCCAACGTTTCGGTGGAAGCACAACCCCCCTTCCTTGCATTTCTGCAGATGAACGACTACTTGGGGGCTTGTAAGTAGTGTCCTCCACACAGAAGACAGTGCTGAATAAAATGAGATTTACTCTTAATGCCATCGAGCTGCCGGCTGCCCCCCACAACCTGCGGGAAGCAGAGTGAGGGCTGGATCCCTGCTTCCCGGGGTCACCTTTAATTGATTTCTCTCTGCTCGGCCTCCTGCAGGAGGAGCCTCCATCTAAGCAGAGCTGGCTGGCTTGCCGGATCCCTGCCACGCGGCGGGAAGGGGTGGGATGAATTCCCCAGTGGGCGGGGCGTTCAAGCCTGACTCTGCTCTTGACGGAACATGGGGCCCAGGGTGGGTCCCTGACTGAAGCGTCTCCTCCGGGATGGAAGACTGTGTGGATGGAGGAGCAGGGCTCTGCTGCCACCCAGACCGCGATTCTAAACCCGCCCTGGTCACCTGCGAACTTGGCGGCCAGAGGCAGGTCAGGCAGGTGTCTCCAGGCCTCCGCTTCCTCACACGTGAAATGAGCACATGAGGCTGGGGTCAGTCAGGATTGTGGGGGCCCTGGACCACCTGGCATATCATTAACGCTCAAAATTATAGCAATTACTTTTGGGGGGTGGGGTTAAAAAAATGTTGCTAGAATGGATTGAGGTCAAAACAGGAAAGCATTTATAAAAACATTTTATAAAGAATAAGATGTCAGATAAATGCTAGATGCTGGTATTTTATTTATTCTTTTTACTCTCCTGCAATCACAAAGAACATTCCCCCAAGACCAATGTGCAAGCATGCCGCTGCATCCTCAGCCCACATCCTCCAAGGCCCCCCACTCCCGGAGGCCCCCGAGCGCCAGCCCGGCCTCACTCACCTCCTTTCTCCCGCTCCTCGCACGGTCCTGCTCACAGAGCCCACCCCGCCCCCGGATCCATGCGAGCTCACCCCAGTCAGGGCCCCCTCTCTGCTGAGCACCAGGAACCAGGCCAGCAGTCCCCTGGACCGCTGAGTCTCTAAGGGCGAGCCTGGGGATTCCCCTAGTGCTCCTCGCTGCCGGCTCTGGGGAAGTCTATACTGAGATCAAAAGACCAATCAGATGCCTTCCCAAAAACCTGAAAGGCCTGGTTTCTGCCCAGCTCTGCCTTCTGCACCAGGGCTCCTGTGACAGGCCACCCACCGGGAGCCCCCACCCTGGGCAGCCGTGCGGAGGCCTGGGGCTTCCTGGGAGCGGACACGCATTAACCCTGGTGAGGACCTGGCCGCAGGGCACCTTCAGGTTCTGTGCCTGCCCGCTGCCAACTGGAACAGGAAACGAGCTGCTTACAAGTCCCTGCTTCTCCCCGCGGCCCGTGCCCAGCTCCGGGTGAGCTGGGAAAACCCCGAGGAGCTGGATTAGGGCGGCAGCCTCTGTGGGCTCAGCCGGGCCACGGCCACCAGGTAGCCTCAAGGGAAAAGTGGGCACGTTGACACCCTCCCGGGCTCCTCTGAGTCCTCCGGAGTGACGTGCTGGCCGGGGAGGGACCGCGGAGGCGGCAGTGCCCTCGTCTGGTGCCCGCTTCTCTCCCATCACCCATGCAGAGGACGCACCTGCACCCAAGGGTGAGGGCACCGGCGGGGTCCCAGCCGGCAGCCCCGTCATCCCGACCACATATGGGTCCTGCACGGCCACTGCGGGTCAGCATCTGCGCCCAAGGGACACGCGCTGACAGGACACTCGTTGTTGTCCCCTTTGTCGCCTTACCTCAGGCTGGGAGTCGGGGGGAGGTGAGGAGGGAGCCTCCCGGGTCCTCAGACCATCACATGTGGCACAGGGCGTGACGTGGTGGAGTGTGAACCCTGCCGGCTCCGCGCCCTGGATACCGGGCCGGCTGCGCCAGGGGCCTGGGAGGGACGCGGCTGGAGGGGTAAGCAGAGCCATCCCACGGAGGCTCACAGGGGACATACCCTGCGCTCCGCTGGGCAAGTGGACCCATGCAGAAAGGGAGGTCAGAGTGTGTTTTAAGAAGAGAGGGACATTTTTTTAAAATAGCACAGAGAGGAGGCACCAGAGGAGGCAGAGGAGACGGAAGCCCCAGAGGGAGAACTTTACTGAGAGCCTACCCTTGGCACACATGCCACCCTTCCAGCGGCCTCACTGCCTTCACAGGGCGGATGGGGACCCGAGGCAGAGTGGTGGGCCTGGCAGCCAGGGGCCCCTGTGTGCACAAAGCATCTGCAGGGGAGGCGCTGCACCTCCCACTCACGTGACACCTGCCAGGGATGCCTCCTGGAAGCGAAAGCCCAGGGCCTGGGTCCAAGAGCCCAAAAGGGGAAGGCAGGCTTCCCCAGGGCCTCACGCAGGTCGGACAAGGTGTGCGGGCTACGGCAGAGGCGGGGGGTGGTCGAAACCCACTTGGCCAACAGCAGTGTGGAGCTCACAGGCCCAGCCCCAGCTCCAGGGAGGTGAATAGCAAGAGGGAAACAAACCCATCTCTGGCAGATATTCCCCTGGCATGCTGCTGAAGAAAGAACTCGGGAGAAATCCGTGGAAGTGTTTTGACATCTGGATTTAAGATAGACCACAGCAGTTTCCCTCATCAAGCTAATCAGAAGCACAAGAACCAACAGAGTTAAAGAACCCTAAAATAGCTTCTGTCGGACGGTTACAGATGGATCGGACAGTTATAGCCACCAGGACGCAGTGCGAGGATCCTGGTACGCTGCCAGTCTCAAAGGTAAATGAAAATATACTGCGTTTGCTGAAGGCCAACAGTCTTCAATTAGCCTCCGGGGAAATTAAAGTTCCCTTTGATAAAATGCCCCTGTTGAGTGAAGCTGAACCCACAAGACCATGTGGAATCAATGTCTGTCTGTGGACCAGGAAGCCTTCTACGTCGGGATGCAGATACCCTGCCTTCTACAGGACGTGTGCCCGCCCTTCCCTAACCTGGGGAACATGGAAGCGAGGGGCTCAGGGAGGGGTGGGGCATCCGGGGTGCACGCGCACCTGGGGCGGGTCCCCTCACCACTGAGACCTTCCTGAGGGCCAGGCTCTCTGCGGGGTTCTCAACCATCACCTCTAATTCTCACAACCACCCTGCTGATGAATGTCATCACTGTCAGCGTCCGAATCCTACAGAAGAGGAACCTGGGGCTCCCTCGGCGGTGCACGTGCTCTTAGAGGACAGAGGGGCAGGCACTCTGGGAGGCAGGGGGATGCGGCCCTATGCCCTTGGAGCCCGGCCTCCTCCCCTCACACCCCATCCAGGAAGGCTCACGGGGGCCAGGCAGACGCCAACCAGTCTCCAGGGTGGGGCCCCGATGGCCATGGGTCTCCCCTGCTGGGCTCTGCTCTCTGGCCGCCAGATGGGGCAGCCCCCAGGGAGTGTTCTGAACGCTGTAACCCTCCGGATTGTCACCTGTATGGCGGGCACATGACTGAGCGACAAGAGGTGATCAATCTGGACAGTGTATTCCTCATGAGAAAGTCTTTTAGAAATCCTAGTTCTTGCGTCGCTATTATTGCACGAGTCCTTCCACCGGGCACCCCAAACCAGAAGCAGGCCACCTCCCAGCTGCTCCCCTCCAGCATGTCTCACTCCCCGTCTCCCCACACGCTGGGCCCGTGACCCCTTCCTCTGTCCTCCAGGCCTGGCAGCAGGCTGTGTGGACTGACCCTGCCCCCTCCCTGAGTTTTGGCGACCTGATGACATCACTCTACCCCGGCCCCCCCTCAGCCCCCCGCACCCTATGCTCAGGACCCGGATCTCTACCCCGGCCCCCCCTTACCCCACATGCAGGACCCGGATCTCTACCCCGTCCCCACCTCGGCCCATGGGCAGGACCCAGATATCTACCCTGGCCCCCTCTTGGCCCCCCGCACCCCACGCGCAGGACCCGGATGTCTACCCCAGCCCCCCCTTGGCCCCCCACACGCCACGCGCAGGACCCGGATCTCTACCCCGGCCCCCCCTTGGGCCCCCGCACCCCACATGCAAGACCCGGATCTTTACCCCATCCCCCCCTCGGCCCACGCACAGGACCCGGATCTCTACCCCCTTGGCCCCCCGCACCCCACACCCAGGACCCGGATCTCTACCCCGGCCCCCCCTCAGCCCCCCGCACCCCATGCACAGGACCCGGATCTCTACCCCGTGCCCCCCTTGGCCCAAGCGCAGGACCTGGATCTCTACCCCAGCCCCCCATCGGCCCCCCACACCCCACGCGCAGGACCCGGATGTCTACCCCAGCCCCCCCTTGGGCCCCCGCACCCCACATGCAAGACCCGGATCTTTACCCCATCCCCCCCTCGGCCCACGCGCAGGACCCGGATCTCTACCCCCTTGGCCCCCCGCATCCCACACCCAGGACCCGGATCTCTACCCCGGCCCCCCCTCAGCCCCCCGCACCCCATGCACAGGACCCGGATCTCTACCCCATGCCCCCCTTGGCCCAAGCGCAGGACCTGGATCTCTACCCCAGCCCCCCATCGGCCCCCCGCACCCCACGCGCAGGACCTGGATCTCTACCCTGGCCTCCCCGCAGCCCCCCACACCCCACATGCAAGACCCGGATCTCTACCCCGGCCTCCCCTTGGCCCCCCGCACCCCACACCCAGGACCCGGATCTCTACCCCGGCCACCCCTCACTCCCCCCCCATGCGCAGGACCTGGATCTCTACCCCGAGCTCCCCCTCAGCTCCAGCTCCCCCGCACCCCACGCGCAGGACCCGGATCTCTACCCCGGGATCCCCCTCAGCCCCCCCGCACCCCATGTGCAGGACCCGGATCTCTACCCCGGCCCCCCCTCGGCCCCCCCACCCCACGTGCAGGACCCGGATCTTGGTGTATGTCCATGGCCGTGGTTCTGAAGGGCTGCTGCGTATCCGGAGAACAGAACTCCTGGAAGTGGGGGGTGAGCGCTGACGAAGCCAAGAAAAGTGGACACAACACATCCTTGGTGTCCTGCCTAGTGGTTTCCTAGAGCTTCCAGAGATTGCTTCAGACAAAGGGGCCCAGGAGGTTTACCAGAAGGAAGGCAGCAGCCAAGGGAGGGGAGGGAGGGGGCGGTGCTGGAGACAGGGAAGAGACCTGCTTGGAGGCTAGTGCGGGGGCCCCAGTCCAAACCACTCTTGCCATCAGAAAAGCGGAATGTCTGAGGCACGGAGCTCACAGGGGGATTTACACGTTGGGAACTGCCCAGTTATCGTGTGTGCAAACAGTGCACATACACAGTGTGTGTACAAACACTGAGATGGCATCAGGGGAGATTCCTTGACAAAACAAAAACTGGGGCACATCTCCAGAAGGTCAGCATTCTTTCAGCAGCCGGGGTGCTGGGGAGCAATCCTTACCACGCACTGGCCCCTCTCCCTGGGCTGGGCGCTATACTCAGGCTGCCTGCTGAGCAGAGCTGAGCCCTTATTTCCACTTGACCCCACGCAGCCCCCGAGCGCGGCGCTGTCATTCCTGTCTGTGCTGGTGGGGAAACTGAGTCTCCCCAGCCGTGCCCGGGCTCATGAGGGGTGCCACAGTCAGGGGGCAAGGGTGGCAGCCCGTGAGCTGCAGCCCAGTGGAGGTCGGGGTGATGCTGGATCAGGGAGCAAGCGGGGGCCTGGGCCTTCACTCCAGAGGCACCCACACGAGCCCTCATTAGGTCAACAGCCAGCTCTTCTGATTAACCTCTTCACATGACTGCCAGAGCCGACACCAAGACTGCGGCCCCTGCCCAACACCACGGAAAGGCCTTGGCGTGGATTTCTCTGTGGCCGGTCTGGGCGCTGCGGACCACACCGGTCTCTGTGACCTGCTCTCGCAGGGACTCTACCCGCCTCCTGCCGCCGGCACCACAAAGATCTCACTGTCCCCACGCTGTGCCCACACTACACAGCGCACTCTGCACCCCAGCCCGCCCCCCGGGCAAGCGCACCCTTGGCCCGCCTCCCCTGGAGTCCCTGTGCCCCCCGCAGCCACCCTAGAAAAGAGACCCCCCCACCCGACAGTGCTCGGGGGGCAGACACAGCCTGCCCGTCCTCGCCCCCCTGTAAGAAAATGCAGGCAGAGCCAGGAGTCACCCCAAAAGCCTTTCGTGGGGCTGAAGCACTACCTCCCCAAGGGCGCCGTGAGCCGACTGACTTTAAGGCAGCGAAACACCTCCATGTTCTTAACAAAATGCTTCAATCATTACCAAGTCAGCTGCCATTAGTTAAAAGGTGCTTTTACATCTAATGACACATTTCATCGATCCTGATCTAAACTAGACTCAAGGAGGAAAGCGAACAGGAAAGGAAGGAGTTCAGATTTCCGCGCGTGTATCCAGCTTGGGAAGGGCACTGGGGGGTGGCCAGCCTCTCGCCCCCAAGTCAGTGCAGGCGGCCGATGGGGCTCTTGGGCCTCGGAGACACAGAGAACCGGGCTCGTGTCTCCGCTCTGCCCACGTCGGGGCCATCCCACCAGGAAGTCATCTAGCCCTTTGCAGCCTTTTCTTGCTGTAAAAATGAGGACACAGAGGCCAATGTCAGGGTGTAGTCATTGAGGTTTACAAGGTCTTAGGCCTTGTGCTAAGCAGCCAGGACACTCTCCAGGCAGGGGGGGGCTTCCTGGAGACACAGCCCGCCAGCGACGGCAGCCCCCCGCCCCGGTGCTGATCAGGCCACAGGGAGCAGAGGGAACCAGGAGGGCACAGAGCACGCGAACTCCTCAGGAAGGCGTGCAGAGCCCCACGGTCCGGGCCCACACACCACCGGGCCTCAGCTGACTCACTGACGTGCCCCCTGCCCCCTGCTGCCAGTCTGACTGCTGGGCCTCGGCCCACCGCCCAGGGCTCAGCTCTGTGCAGCCCACTCTGACCTGTTCCCCCTCCTCCCCACGGGAAGTGCACCCTCCCTACCCTGCTATTTAACAGATGGTTAAGTACACTCACGACCCTGCTTAGTTCACATGCCTGTTTTACACGCACACACATGCCTGTTACACACATGCACAAGCCTGTTACACACACCTGTTACACGCATGCCTGCTACATACACACATCTGTTACACACATGCACAAGCCTGTTACACACATGCCTGCTACATACAAACGTCTGTCACACACATGCACAGACCTCTTACACACATACCTGTTACACACACGTGCCCGCTACATACACACACGCCTGTTACACACATGCACAGGCCTGTTACACATACAACTGTTATACACACATGCCTGCTACATACACACGTGCCTGTTACACACATGCAGACCTGTTATACACACACGCCTGCTACATACACACGCGCCTGTTACACACATGCACAGACCTCTTACACACACACCTGTTACACACACATGCCTCCTACATACACATGTGCCTCTTACACACATGCACAGACCTCTTACACACATACCTGTTACACACACATGCCTGCTACATACACACGCGCCTGTTACACACATGCACAGGCCTGTTACACATACAACTGTTATACACACATGCCTGCTACATACACACGTGCCTCTTACACACATGCAGACCTGTTACACACACACACCTGCTACATACACATGTGCCTCTTACACACATGCACAGACCTCTTACACACACACCTGTTACACACACATGCACCTGTTACACAAACACCTGTTACACACACGTGCCCGCTACATACACACAAGCCTGTTACACACATGCACAGACCTGTTACACACATGCAGACCTGTTACACATGCCTGCTACATACACACACGCCTGTTACACACATGCACAGACCTGTTACACACACACCTGTTACACACACACCTGCTACATATGCACATGCCTGTTACACACACTCCTGTTACATATACACATGCCTGTAACACACATGCCTGTTACACACACACACCTGCTACATACACACATGCCTGTTATAGACACACCTGTTACACACATGCCTGTTACACACACGTCTGTTACACACACATCTGTTACACACATGTGCATGCCTGTTACACACACACCTGCTACATGCGCACATGTCTGTTACACACACGCCTGCTACATACGCACATGTCTGTTACACACACCTGTTACACACACACATTTGTTACACACGTGCACGCGCCTGTTACACACACACCCCACCATGAATTCACAGAGGGAGGAAGTTGTCTCACCCGTCTCTCGCAGACCTAGAACTTAGGTGCTCCACAAGCGTTTGCTGAGTGTTACTGAAAACTGCCTCTGAGAACCTGAATGACGCGATGAGGATGAGGATGAGGAGCCCCGGGGGGTGAGACCAAGGGGCTGGAGTCACGCCCAAGCCCTGTGGACCCTCACGTGCCAGCCTGCCCGGCCCACTGACTACGAGGAGAAATCTGGACGGGCATGGGGGCGGCCCCCAAGCGCCCCACGGAGGGAGTGGGGGGGGCCATGGGGCGGGGCAGGACCACGCGTGGTGGGCCTCTGCGTCCCGCCTCCTGTCCAAAGCGGCCCGGGGCCCCGGCACGGACCACCAGCCAGCAGCATCACAGGCCGCACCTCTGATGGGATCATCAGCTCTCGGTGCAGGAAACGGGGTCCCCAGAGGCGGCAGAGTGTGTGTGGGGGCAGCTAGGGAATGCCACCCCCAGCTCAACAGAGCAGAGCAGAACTGGAACCTGAGCCCCCAGTGCCCACACCTGAGTCTCAGATTCTGCTCGGCCCTGAGTCGAGGCTGCACAGGACACCACCAGCCACCAGGGCGGAGGCCAGGCTGCCTGGCCGGGGTTCCGAGCACAGACACAAGCATCTCAGCCTGACCCCGAGGGGCCCAGGGGGACTACTGGCTGTACTGCTCAGCCCCATGTCCCCTGAGGTCATGCTGGGAGCTGGAACCTGGCCATGGGGAAGGTGTTTGCAGCAGAGAAGTTGGCAAGCGCTACCGCCCTGGTACACTGCTAACGGCTTAGCAGGTCACACTGGACAGACCCAGGCCAGCGGAGTACAGGCGTGGGGGCCCGAGCTGGAGGAACAGGAAGCTCGGCATCCAGCCCAGGAAGGCGAGGCGGGGTTCACACACAGGGAGCCTCGCTGGACAGGCTGCCTGCCAGAACAAACCATCAGCTCTCTCCAGAGGCCCATGAAGAAGAGAGTCAGCGTCTGCAGTGTCCAAAACAACGTCACGCCTGCTGCACAAGAGAGCAGGAAAAGGTGACCCAGTCTCAGAACAAGCAGTGACAAGCCATGGCCCATCCACCCACCGAAACCACCTGCCAGGAGTGACCAAGCTTAAAACCTAGAGCCCCCAGAACACAGCAGGACGTTGGAGGGACGTGAGCTGAGATGGGGGCCTCTAAGGAACTTGATGACATGGCCATTCTTAGACCCGGGGCTGGTCTCACAATTGAGGGAAAAGCGAACAAAGAAAGGCCGCTCAGCCCTCCCCACGCCTACGGCAGCCCCTGGCTTCTCTCTTTGCAGAGCATCAGGCTGCCTGCTTCTCTTCCAGATTTGTGGGTCCCCACGGACCCACATAATTCTGCTCCTCTTCTGCAACTGGGCTTTGGCAGGTGGCCTGGAACTCTGGGAACACAAAGCCAGAGCCTGGCACCCAGGCATGGGAGGCGGAGGGGCATCTCGCTGTAACCACGGCCCCGGCCAGGCTGCGCGGTTCAGCAGGGCACGTCTACAAGCAGCTGAGCCAGGGACTGGGCTCTGGTACCCCCTCACTGCCTTCCCAGCCTCGTCTCCAGCCCACGCACTCCAACCTCCTCAAGGGTCCAAACCTCAGCACGCTCACCTGTGAAACGGGGTAACCACCACCTCCTAGTGGGTGAGGCTTTCTCCAGCCCTAGGATAGTCCTCGATTCGGTTGTGGACGTGAATACTGCCATGAGCGGGCCCTGGGTGTCCACGCACGCCTCTCCAGGACACACAGGTGACAGAAACAAACACTTAGGGTGGGGTGGCAGGTAAGGGGTACACCTTCGCTTCCCTTATTTCTGGGATCACCTGGATGCTGTGGATGTGGGGGGGAGGGTTGTGCTCACGGGGGGGCTGGCTGCACAGAGTCAGCTGCCCTCTGGAGTTTGCCCTCTGCTTCAACCCCCGGGGATGGGCCAGGGCAGCAGCTGCCCCAGAGCCAGCGTTAACGAGTGCAGGACTCGGCTAGTCGCGCTTCCCCCCAGCAGCCTCAGCCACGGCAGACCGGGTGGATGCTGGCAGGGGTCACAGTGGGGAACAGGCAGCTAGTGGCTAGACCGAAACTTTGGAAACAGCTCCCACTTTGCATTTAAGCGGCAAACGCAGCACAGGCCTTTAAGGCAATGGATGAGAGCTATTTATAACCTCCCTTTTCCAGTCAAGACGTCAAAAGGACAAAAAGGTAACGGTGCTGAGATGAACATTCAAAGGTGATTTCAGCCCCTCCAGACCCATCAGGTCCAGGGAGAGGCCCTCCCGCGTTAGGCCCCACGGAGGAGGGAACTTGGGCTTCCTTTCCAACCGACCTGGGCGACTGGCTGTCCCTGGGAGACCCCGATCTCCTTGGGGAGGCCCACACAGGAAGGAGGAGCGGGGGCGGAGGGGGTGCCACACGGGGTTATGCGAGAAGAAACCATCGCGGACAGGGCGGCAACCCCCGCTGCCTCACCGACGTGCCCCTTTCACAGATGCGGAAGCCGAGGCTAGGGCGGGATCGGCACGTGCTCCCTCCACGGCTCCGCTGCCCCGCACAGCAAGCGAGCCCGCGGCCCCGCCCCTCACGTGCACCCGCCGGGGGTGAGGGCAAGAGATGGGAGGCAACTCCAACCCCACGTCTACGATTTCAAGCTCAGGGTGGCGGGAGGCCACCGCAACTTCAAGGGCTCGGCCTTCCAACCCGAAGGCAAGGATTTCAGACATAACTGCCGCGTACCGGCCGCCAGTCACACCGGGACAGCTTTGCCTCCAACACACCCCACTCCACAGAGCAGGAGACGGAGGGGCGGGGCAGGGGAATGGCTGGGCTAACAGACACAACTGCAGCTCCAGAACACCGTTCCCACGTGGAACCCCAGAAGGAAAGACGACTGCTCCTCCAAGGGTCTGACTCGCACCCGTGGCTCATGCAGCGGCCCCCCCAGACCCCGCCTTCAGCCCAGCATAGCCAGAAGGGAACAAGCGCACCCTCCTCTCTGCACAAATTAAACGCCCCTGAGCCCCAGCTTCCACGAGGCTGCACAGAGCCTGGCCTGAGCCTCGGGGCCCGGGTCTGGGTGGTGCCCTCGGCCCGAACCTGCTCATCCCGGTGGGATCGGGATGATCCCGTTGGCGGCAAAACCAGAATTGCCTCTGACAGCCTCGGGCCAGGCTGCCACTCGTCCACCCACACTGATAAGACTGAGGTTCCGACCGTCGCCTCTCGTCACGGAGTCATTAAGGATGACAAGTCCCAGGAAGTGGAGGAGGAGGGGAAATGCGAACACGAGGATGAAGAATTAAACCTGCCTCCCCCTGGAAACATGACTGTGATTTACAGCTCCACAGCAGACGACGAGGGCCCAGCAGAGAAACCCTGCTGAAAATGAAGGAGGAAAAAACCACCCGGAGTTGTTTTGCCTCCCATCCAAATTAGAAAATGCTACTCTCCGGATGATTTATGCTGCAATTTTTTCCCTTTATTCACAGAGAATCTGTCAAGCGTCACAGGAGCACCTAAGAGCGGCGATATGATTCAGAAGGAAAGAAAAGGCTGGGGAAGGCTGAGCACACAGCCTGGGTCTGAGGCGACCCCAGAGCCAGGGCCCTGGACACGTGAGGGCGCAGGAGCCGGGGAGCTGCTCCAAGGGCAGCCCTGGGCCTTCACAGGGGGCTTTGCACACCAGCAGGCCCGGCCACGAGGCCTGTGCACAGTGACACCCCCACACCAGGACAGGGGCTTCCAGGACCACTGCGTGGCTGGCTGGTCCTCTTTCCCGGCCACGAGTACAGGTGAGGCTGGCCACCCTGACCCCTGCAGCAGCAAAGGCCTGTGGGCAGCACCCCGGGGCCTCGTCCAACCTCTCTGCCACCGTGGGGTGTGAGCAAGACTGGCAAGCCCAGCTCTGATTCCCTGACACTCGGGGCAGTTTTTTACAAGCATAACCGTTGAGAGATGACCAGCTGATCTCCCTGGGATGCCCGTGCCATCTCCCACAGCGGCCGAGTGCTGGGCTTCAGGCCCAGTGCCAAGGCTGCCGCTCCCCGAAGCCTTTCCTGATCCCCAGCCATGGGCTGTCTTTCTCCTCTCAAGGCTCCCAGCCCTTAGTCGCCCACCCAGAAGGTGCCTCCGCAGGAGCACGCCCCTCAGACGGGCATCTGGCCCCTCGGGGTGCTGGACGGCAGGTAGTCTGGAGGCTGCTCATCTCTTCCATCAGGCACATGCTCCCTGGGCAGTGCGTCTTTGCAGAGGGGAGTGGACGCGTCCTCAGCGGGCAACAACAGGCGCCCTCCAGCCCCTCCCTTTCCTGAAGCTGGGTCCATGTGCCGAGCGGTGGCTCCCGTTTAGAACCGCATCTGTGGCTGCATGCACTGGCCCTCTTTGCAGGCGTGGGCTCCTCAGAACCCATGTGTCTCTGGTACACGTCCCTTTCCTTCTGACGGACTGAACTGAAAACTGTGAGGTGCTGGGTGTGATCGGGTGTCAGACACTCATCAGGAGTTGGCCCAGCCCCTGAAAAGCCTGCGTCTAGGAGACAACACAAGACACACGGCAGCAGAGAGGCTGACGGCCGCCTGGACACGGGTGTTGATGGGGACGCTGGGCTCCGGGAGAGAGCCCTGTGGGAGCACCTGCGCAGACTCCCGAAGTGGCCAGGTTTCACATGTGGAGACAACCGGAGAACACAGAGGAGAGGCGCTGAGGTTAAAACAGATGGAAACGTTTAACTGCGGGACTCCATGCATGTTGCAAAGACACGCTCACGCTGGCTCAAGAAGTATGAGGTTGGGGGCTTCCCTGGCTGTGCAGTGGTGAGGACCCTGTGCATCCACTGCAGGGGGCACGGGTTCAAGCCCTGGTCAGGGAACAAAGATCCCACATGTCCAGTGTTGTGGCCAAAAAAAAAAAAAGTGTGAGGTTTACAGTCAGGAAAAGGGTGTCGTGAGGAGGTTTCTGGAACCTGGGAGGCATGGAGGCCTGCGACAGCCCCTCTCCCCCTGCCTCGGGCACCCCAGCCTGGCTGCCTTCTTCACACCTGCTTGTTCTCCCTGCACTGGGTCCCTGTCCACCTGCGGCTCCTTCTTTGACCCCCACACTGGCCTGAGAGGAGCTGCGGCTGCCACGGGGCCACTCTGGCCCCGCTAGGGTGTCCATCCAACCCAGCGGAGCTGGAAAATTGGGGAAAAGGACAGGTTTGGTTGAGAAAACAGGTCCCTTTGACTGGAACACAGGGCCTTTGGAGGGGACGGTTGGAGGCAATGGGCTGGGACAGCTGGCGGGGGCCCCGGGCACCCTCTGTCTGCAGACGCTTCAGCCTGTGAGGAGCAGAGAGGTGTGCAGGGACCGTCTGGCCTGGAGAGCGAGCAAGGGAGCCGCCTGGCCGGGACTGAGCTGCTCTGCAGAGCAGCTGCCAGCCCGGCTTCTTTATCCCCCTGAGCGGGGTCCCCGAGCCCACGTGTGCCGGCCCCAGATGGGCACAGCCCGCAGGCATACGCTGCCTGTTTGCTCCTGAGGAACCGTGGCGGGGTCCACACGGTTGCTGTCGGGGGGTCACTGTGAGGCCATGACCCCGGCTTCCAGCCTCCAGGGGTCCCTTTCCTGCCTCCCGCCATCTCCTCACTCGGTCCGACAGGGACAGGCTGATCTAGAGGCTGAAGCATTGGGTGGATGCTGTTGACCTGGGGCAGGGGTCTGGCGGAAGCATCCGTCAGACAGCCTTCGTCCCCTCCTGCCCCCGAGTCCGCCCCCCGGATGGCCCGCGTCCCCAGGGACCTCACAGGTGGAGGGGCCCAGCCATCCCTGTCCACTCACTTCCTGAGCTGTGCTGTTTCTATGGCAACTCTGGCTCCTGTGGACAGAGGTGTTGGCTGCTGTCGGGACTAATTGCCTGGGCTATTTTTAGCTCCTGGTGGGGACCCTGTTGACTGAGCGAAGTTACAGGACAGCGTGTGTCTGGAGCACAGCAGCACCCTGGGCTGGGGCGAGTCTGTCTCCAAGGGGGCGGGCTCGTGTTGCCACCTCCCCTCGCCCTCAGAGGGGCCCTCCAGAAGTGCCCCCTTTCTCTGGCTCTCTTAGCTCTGAAGCCCCCCCCACACCTTTACTAGGCTGGTTAGAAGACGAGACGACTCTAGAGTGATGTGGTACACCTTGCCCCGCCTGGCCTGTGCCAGCCTGAAGGCGAGGCAATCTCCTCCTGGGGTGCGGGGCCCACGCCCCGGCCCCCCGAGGCTGCACCTCTGAGCCAGACCAGCCTGCAGGTTCCAGTGTGGGGACACCGGGGCCCTGGGGGTCCCACACAATCTATCCTGGCCCCGCGACAGATGACAGACCTCACCTACCCTCTCCAGCGCCTTCCCTGGTGCCAGGCATCGGGAGAAGCGAGGGGGGAGTCAGGAGGCCTCAGACCCACCCTCGACTCCAGGTGCTCAATGAGGGGATGGGGGACCAAGCGGCCTGGGGGACCACCCACAAGGAAGAAGTGGGCCCTCTTAGCCTTCCACTTCCACATCCGAAGCGTGGTTAACAACACAATGTTCTTGTCAGGGCCGACAACACTGCTCTTCTATCTGATGCTCTTAGCATGGGGCCTGGTTCACCGGAAATGCTCAGTTAATAGCAAAGGTGGTTCTCTTAACTGTCGCCATCACGCTGCACGTCCGCTGTCTCAGCGGCCCTCCGTCCCTGTCCAGTGTCCTGGCCTGCCCTGTCCTCGGTGCAGGCACCCCCGAACGTTCACGACTCTTTATTTCCTCTTGCTCCATTTTCCTGGCACGTTGCTCCCCCTGCCCCTGCTGTGCTTCCTTGGCACGCTCTCGGTTCTCTGCTCCTAGGGAGAGGCCTCACGTAAGCCCGCTGCTGGGCGCCTGTGACAGCTCATCACGCTGGGTCTGGTTGTGCTTCCTCGACTTGGGCCTTCCGTGCTTTTGTCACTTACGTTTGGCGTGGTGTGTCACTTCAACCCCCCAAGGTGCTGCTGCTTCTGCAGCAGAAAGAAAAGAATGACCTTGTGGGATTTCGGTGAAGATGGGATGGGACGCTGGGTGCAAAGCCCCTGGCACGGTGCCGGGCACACGGTGGCATGCTGACTAGTCACAGCTCTGATCTGGAGAGTAACACAGAGCAGGGCTTTAGCCCCAGGGATGCGAAATGAAGAACAGGAGCCATCCGAGCCTGAAGTCGGTACCAGCTGAAGTTGTGAACGAGAGAGAAAGCACCGTGTGTCCTCAGACTCTGAGCCTGAAGACACAGCTCGTTTCCTGCTTCCCACTCCTCAGAGAGAAGGAAATTAGGAGAGAAGGTTCGTCCTTTGTTAAAGCACAGTTTGGGGTGAGCCTGATGAAGGAATTCTTGCAGTGGGGCCATTAAGTGGTGCGATCAGCTCCCTCCCTGATGGCTTAATAGGTGCAACAACAGGGACGCAGGCTGTCTCTTGCCACTCGGCCTGAAGAGCTCCCAGGACGAGTTTCTGTCCAATTGCATGCAGTTGAAAGGACTGATGAGTTGGTATTAATGCTCTGGGCTTTCGATGATCTACCTCTGCCCCGCTTCTGTGCTATCAGAGCTCTTTAGTGCAGACTTGGCGTGTGAACGCGGAGCCAGCCACCGCACGGTAAAAACAGCCTCCCTGGGTTTGCAGCCAGCTGTTAACTGTTAGCCCCAGACCTTGGCCTGCTGACTGTCTTGGGAAGCTACCTGTCTTTAAGCAGTACATTTGGTTCCAGTCCTACTTTCCAGCTGTGAAACTAGCAGTCCCACTCTGGACACGTCCCTCACCACACTGGACTTGGTGACGTCACCCTTCAGCTGGGGGGGCTAACTGACAAGACTCAGCTTGTTCTTCCCTTTGTCCTTTTCTCCCTCCCACCTTTGCAGAGGCAGCAGAGGAAGATCTCCTGGAGGAGGAGATGGCAACCCACTCCAGTATTCTTGCCTGGAGAGTCCCAGGGACAGAGGAGCCTGGTGGGTTACAGTCCATGGGGTCACAAGGAGTCAGACATGAGTCGGCACACACACACACACACATGTTACTGAGGCAGAACTAACAAGTAAAAGCTGTATCTATATAAAGTGTACAGTGGGAAGTTTTGATACATGGATACACTGTGGAATGATTGCTATCATCAAGTTACTCCATGTCCATCTCTTCCCACGGGTTTTTTTCTCTTTTGGAATCTAAATAATGGTTTAATAAATATTTTTTAATATATTTCTAATTTTTTTTATTGGAGGATATTTGCTTTACAATATTGTGCTGGTTTGTGCCTTTTTTTTTTATTTTTTTGGTGTAACGAGACTATTTCAGACCTGCTCTCTCAGCAGACCTCAAGTGTGTGATCGAGTACTCATCATTGTGGTCACTGTGCTGAAATCAAAGCCCCAGAACCTACTCGTTTTGTTGGTGAAACGTTGTGTCCTTTGAGGAAGGTTTTTAAGGGGAATAATCAGCACTTTATTCTCTTTTTCAAGAAGCACAAGACAAAACGTAGTTTAAAGCGAGAGAGGTTTGGGGTGTGTTATCCTGGCTGCTTTGCTGTTCTCACGGCCTCCGCCCCCGCCCCAGGCTGAGAAACACCTGCCGTGGCTTTGCCTGGTGCCTTTCACGGCGTCAGATCCACGTCATCACCTGGTACATGTTACCTGGTGGTACTGATGGACGTGAGTACGTGGTGCTTTACGAAAATGGTGGTATCCCCTTTAACTCAGTTCGAAGTGTTAGAATATTTGGGGCAACCTGAGTGTGCACACAGTTCATCTCCTCTGGGGCCCGTGGTACCAATGTTTCAGTAATGACGCCAACATGTTTCCCCGCAACACACTGGCCAGTGAGGTGCCAAGGAGGGCTTGGAAAGCCTGAAATCTAATCACAAACTCACTTTTGTCCATTTGCTCATGCGGTGTGTGAAAACCCTTCTCTGCCAGGCCTGCCTTTTCCACGCAAGATACTATAGGCTCTCCCACAGCAAAGCCTAGCCCACGTACCAACCTCTCCTCTTGTGCTGGAACCACTCTTGTTGACACAGAAACTGCCTGGCCGTCGCGACCCTGAAATGCACTGAGAAACGCTCACGGTTCCACCTCCTCTCCCCTGTACCATTTATTACAAACAGTTCTGCCAAAGACAGGGTTAAGAGGCAAAGTTCCAGGCATGTCACTCCTGGCTCAAGAAGGAAAAGGAGATAGTCACTAGTAACTATCAACTGCCTACAAAATGCCATACACTGAGGGAGGTTTTCCACATCTCTGGTCCCATTTAATCCCCAAATAATCCCTCAAACAGATGCAACTATCGGCCCCATTTTACAGGTGCTGAAACAGAAAGATACAGGAATTGCACCGTGAGGAGTCAAAGAAATTAGGATAAAGGTCTTACTGTGCTGTTGCTGTGGTTCAGTCGCCCAGTCGGGTCTGACTCTTTCACAACTCCACGGACTGTAGCCCGCCAGGCTCCTCTGTCCACGGAATTCCCCAGGCAAAAATACTGCAGTGGGGTCCCATTTCCTTCTCCGGGGGATCTTCCCGAACTCACGTCTCCTGCATTGGCAGGCCAGGTCTTCACCACTGAGCCACCTGGGATCAGGTCTATCTGATACAAATTTTGGTTGGGTCTATTCTGCTATACCAGTAGAATCTTTGGATTCCTGTTTCCTTGAGATCTTCCTTAAAATGGGGGGGGGGGGGGGGGGTTTCCTGAGATGGATAAGTTGGGGAAATACTATTGAATACATAGCCAAATCCCCCTCTTAAGATATTTACAATGTACAATAGTGTCCTAAGTATTCTGAGACTTCCATTTAAAAAATAATTGAATTTTCCCACTGTTTCTATGAACATTTTCAAACATATAGCAAAGTTACAAAATTTTACAATGAGAGACTAGTAAACCCACCACCTAGACTCTATCATTAATAGTTTGCTACACTTGTTTTATTGCGTATCTTTAACATATTTATCTCTTTACCCATCTATTAATTCACGTTCTGTTCATGCATTTTAAAGTAAATTGCAAACATCAGTATACTTTCCCCTAAAAACCTTGGCACATTAACTAGAGTTTAATACACATAGCTTTTCTGTGTGATTTTACTCATTTCAAATATACCATGACCTGCTTCTGTGGCCCAACATACAGTTCACCTTGGTGAAAGCAGTTTTACGCTTGGAAAGGATATGTGTGCGGAAGCTGCTGCTGCAGTGTCCTCTAAATCCAGTGAGGTGGTGGAGAGCACTTTGCAACTCACTTCTTCACTAAATTTCTTTGTCTTTTGGTGTAATAGTTTCATCACTTCTGAAAGATCTTAAAATGCCCGGTTATGACTGTGGAATTGTCTGTAACCCCTTCCAGTTGAAGGTAGGTTTTGTTTTGTGTACTTTGAAGTTCTGTTATTATACACCCGCACACTTAGGATGACAATGCCCTGCTCATGGATTGACTGCTTTGTCATCATGGGCTTCTTTCTTTATCTCCGGTAATACTCTGTCTTAAAGTGTATTTAATGATAGTAATACAACCACTCCACTACGGTAAGGTAACCGCACTGTTTGCAGGGGGAGGCTTTTCAGTTCATTTACTTGACCCCACCTAAGTAAACTGCATCCCTTCTAGACAAAATGCACTTGAATTTTAACAGTCTCTATTTGGAGAAGGCAATGGCACCCCACTCCAGTACTCTTGCCTGGAAAATTCCATGGATGGAGGAGCCTGGTGGGCTGCAGTCCATGGGGTCGCTAAGAGTCGGAGACGACTGAGCGACTTCACTTTCATTTTTCACTTTCACACATTGGAGAAGGAAATGGCAACCCACTCCAGTATTCTTGCCTGGAGAATCCCAGGGATGGGGGAGCCTGGTGGGCTGCGGTCTATGGGGTCACAGAGTCGGACACGACTGAAGTGATTTAGTAGTTGCAGCAGCAACAGTCTCTATTATCTTTCTCTTGTGTGTTCTGTCTCTCTCTCTCTCTCTCTCTCTCTCTATATATATATATATATGCACACACATATGTAAGTTAAATTGATTTGTTGACATTTTACCTACACTTCTTTACATTTTTTAGTGTAACCTAAGGGATTAAAATATAATTTTAATTTTTTATGATCTACTTAAAAGATCATATCATTTCATATAAAATGAACTCACATGGGTTCCTTTGCCCTACCTCTATCCTTTCCGCTATCCTTGTCATACATATTAAACTCACATACATTGTTAATCACATATTTTAAAAAAATTTTTTTAAGAAGTCCTATGTATTTAAAAGAAAGAAGAGGAAAAAAGCATGTGACGTTTGCCCAAGTGTTTAGGATTTCTGGCGGTGCTCACTTTTACCTGAATAACCAGTTCTACCTGGTCCTGTCTCCCTTTAACCTGAAGAACTTGCTGAAGCATTTCTTGCAGAAGAAGCGGCAGTTTCTTAGTTTTCCTTCATCGAAAATGTTTTTATTTCGCCTTCATCCTGAAGGATGTTTTCACTGGCTATAAGGAAGTCAGCTGACAGCTCCTCCCTGTCTGTACTTCAGAAGTATTGCTTAGCACAGGGTTCTGGCCTCCACAGTTTATGACGAGAAACAAGTAGTGATTTACAGGGGTATCTCTCTGTAGTCTTTGGTTGTGGCTTGCTGAGTGTACTACAAACCCATGCCCTGAGCCCAGGTGGGGCAGAGACTCCCGGGTCCCGAGCCCAGGTGGGGCAGAGACACCCGGGGCCCGAGACCAGGTGGGGTAGAGACACACAGGCCTCGAGCCCAGGTGGGGCAGAGACTCTCAGGCCCCGAGACCAGGTGGGGCAGAGACACACAGGCCCCGAGACCAGGTGGGGCAGAGACACACAGGCCCCGAGACCAGGTGGGGCAGAGACACACAGGCCTCGAGCCCAGGTGGGGCAGAGACTCCCGGGCCCTGACTCCAAGTGGCCAGAATCAAGCCTGGCACTGCAGAGCCGCATTCTGCCCACGCCTGCCATCTGCCTGGCTGCTCTGCCCCGTGACCGTTGCTGAAGTGGTCCTAGTCGGCCACAGCTGGGACTACCAGCCTGATGACCTTCACCTGCCAGGGTCTCTATCCCTGGGGTCCCATCATGGGGGGATCCCAGGCGTGCCCTGCCTCAGCTGGCAGCCCTAAGCAGGGCTGAGGGACACGGGGATGTCCAGCCCCTCCCTAGGGACACACTGCTAGCACACGCCACCCCATCCCGGGCACTGTGCTGGCCCCTGCACCCTGCTGCACCGCCCCTGGGGCGAGGCCCAGATGGATGTTCTCATTAGCTGTTCCCCTGACAAGTGGGCTGGGCCTGCCAGAAAGCCAGTGATGGGAGGCCCGTGTCTGTCGTCTCCTGGTGAGGACAGGGATGGGAAGCGCCTCCCCGGGGCCCCCTCACTTGCCGAGATCACCCTGCAGTGTGTGCGTGGGGGCAGCCACAGCCTTGGCCCCATCCCCAGCTCCTCTGGCCTGACTCCTCTCTGGGAGGCAGCCTCCGGGGATGTGGCTCAGGAGCGAGTGCCTGGAGCACCCCACGGCCCGGAGGGACAGGCTCCCCGAAGGGACAGGCTCCCCGGAGGGACAGGCTCCCCGGAGCTGTGAGCCTGGAGGGACAGGCTCCCCGGAGCTGTGAGCCTGGAGGGACAGGCTCCCCGGAGGGACAGGCTCCCTGGAGCTGTGAGCCTGGGGCGGGGAGGGGGCCTTGCCAAGGTGCCCACAACCCCTCTGGGCAGCGTGGCCTCCTGGGCAACAGGGGAGCTGCGTCCCCTGCCCTGGGCGTGGGGGGCCTGGATGGAGTATGGTCCTGCCACATCCCTACCAGCCACGTGCCATGGCACAGCTGGGCACCGCTCCCCAGCTCGCCTAAACACAGGCCCGCAGTTCCTCTGAGTCCAGGCTCTCCTTGGGCATCGTCTGATTCATTCGCATTTTTATTTTTTCCCCCATTTCATCATGATGCTTCATTTCCTTCCATCTGGCACTATAAGACTTGCACGGTATGAAACTGTAAAAGGAAGATGATGAAGATGATAATGGTGGTTGGAGGGGATAATGGCAGAAGTTCCCCAATTAAAATAAATTTTAGCTTCAGTTTTCTTTCCCATTTCACTGTCCAGTAATTTGTGTCGATGCAGAGAGAGGTGGCAGAGGAGACGAGTTAAGAAAAGCTCGGCTGGAAGAGCTGTTCAGATGAGAGACTTCCAGTCAGTAACGGGCCCCGGTGCCAGGGTGGATCCACCAAGGAGGTGCATGCCAGCCAAGGGACGTGCCTGGGAGTCCAAGCGGAGGGCTGGCCGGCCTCGCCCAGCTCACAGATACATCTGGCCTGCCTCCTCTTAAAAAAATCTCAAGTCACTGTTTTAAACACAGGAATGTTTTGGATATTCAGTCAAGTTTCTGATTCTCCCGACAAATCAGGTGATCACGCAGCACGAGCCACGTCCTGCAGGCCCCCGTGGGCCAGCAGCAGATGGCCGGGGCCCTCCTGCCTCCTCCCAGCTCCTCGCAGAAGTGGTGTCCATGCAGTGGCCACCACCCACTGCCTGCCCCTCGCTGTGACCCTGCCTCCTGGGGCATCGTTGTCACCGCTCTGAACGTAAGAGGTTTCTTCACGGTCCTAGGGTTTAGGATGTACCACATGAACAGCTATTAGATATGATCAGACTAATGTGGAATCAGAACGCGTGAGCACTGGCTGGCCTGGGACCACCCCACAGGGTTGGGGTGACGTGGGACGGACGGACGGCCGCAGGTGTGCACGCCAGCCCCAGAGCAGAGGCCTCTGTCCCCACCCCACCCGCAGGCCCTGGGGGGACGGGGCAGGCCTGCCCAGCACGGGGCCTGGGAGGCTGGGTGAGGGTCCCGGCTGGCACGCTTTGTCCCCACAGCCCCGCCAAGCATCCTGCTTGGCCCCCTGCTCCTCTGGCTGCTCCTGCCTGGCCCCCAGCACATCCCTCCCCCCTGCCCACCAAGCTCCACTCAGCTGTGGAGCCATCCATGCCAGTGCCCAGCCCCAGCATCACGTCTGCCAGGCCTCCTTCCAGGCTGGGCTCATTCTCCAGCTTCCAGGACATGTCCCCCAGACAGAGCAGTTAGCACAGGGTGGCATGGTCGCCTGCCCACCTGTCCGTCTCTCTCTCCCAGTCCTCTGAGCGTAGAGACCATGTTTTATTGACCTCTGTCCTGGGACCCTGAAAAAAGGGGATTCTCCTCCTCACCTGTATCCAGAGGCTATAGGTTGTCAAGGGCAGGGGGCAGGGAAGGGAGGAAGCTTGAGATGAGCAGATGCAAACTATTATACACAGGATGGATAAACAAGGCCCGACTGCACAGCATGGGGAACTATAGTCAGTCCTCTGTGATAAACCGTGATGGAAGAGAATACAGAAGAATGCACACTGCGTGAAGTCAGAGAGGGAAGGAGAATTATCACACGACATCCCTCATACATGCAATCTAAAAAGAAAGGGTACAAGGGAACTTACAAAACAGAAAGAGACTGACAGACTTCAGAGAACAAACTTGCGGTTCCGGGGGTGAGGGGAGAAGGATGAGGGGAAGGGACAGTGAGGGAGTCTGGGATGAACATGTACACAGCATGACATTTAAAATGGACAGCCGCTAAGGTCCTGCTGGGGAGCACAGGGAACGCTGCTCAATACTGTTTGGCAGCCTGGATAAGAGGGGAGTTCGGGATGCACGGACATGCATAGCTGAGTCTCTTTGTTGTTCCCTTGAAACTATCACATTGTTGTTAACTGGCTATACTCCAATATGAAATCCAAAGTTTTTAAAAAGAGGCTGGAGGGAGGGAGGAGAGGTCAGTCTGGGAGACATACTTTGCTCAACTGTTTTATTTCTCCTTTGGCTCCAAAAAAGTACTGTGAGGTAACACTACGTACCTCAAGTGACAAGCATTTAAGGGCTTTCCACTGGATCAAGGGTTGGGGGCAGCTTTGCTCAGCCTGTAGGTGGTATGAGGTGGGGGACTGGCTCCTGCTTTATCATTTTCTTTCTGGAATTTCTTCGTTGTGCGTAATTGCCAATTCCACATTGTTAAGGACTTTTTCCTTCTCATATTTTAATGGTTATGGCATTTTCAACACGAAGCCAGGCTCCCTGAAAGATTTTTCTAGCTGAATCGATCTTCTGCAAGGTTGAATTCTGTTTTCAAATCCCCAAAGACCCACAGGAGTTCAGGAAGCCCACATCTCTTCCTGTCTTTTCAGCGTATTTTCCCCTTGTCTGCTTTCTGAGCTGCGCAGGCACTGTGGGGCTACCGCAGCGCTGGCTCTGTCACCTGTGGTCAGAGGCTCCAGGGCCCCACTCCACGGTCACCCAAGGGCAGCAGCAGCAGAAATAACACATGACATTTATGTTTGCCTTTCCACTTCACATTCTGCCCTCCAAGTATTTGCATCCACAGTCCTTCCCACCTGGGAGGTTCTCCTCTTCCAACCCAACAAGGAACCAATCAAGGAAGACGATGTGAGAGACAAAGCCAGGGGACCCTTCCACCCCGTCACCCACCCCTACTAGCCAGAGAGCTCTGGGGAGCAGAAACGGGGTCTTCACCTTCTCTACATGTGTCTGAGGAACAGACAGCAGGAAGGAAGGAAGGTAGAGAGTCTGTGAGCACACGAAGGTGTTTAGACTTCCCTGCATAGGAGGAGAGGCTTGCTTCAAGTATTTCAAGTGGGAAACCAATGACATATCTACATGATGATCCTGAAATGGGAGGGCAGACTAGGTGGAGGAGTGCCCTGTGAAGTCAACAGAAGGAAGGAGCCTAAAGATGAGCACACTGTCTGGGAAGACAGCTGGAGACAGAGGATAACCCAAAGGCCAGTTGTGGCAGCGAAAGGTGAGGCAGGGTGCCAGCCACCAGCTGGAGGGCTGCTCAGAGACCACTGAAGAAAGCTACCTACATGCCCCAAAGGGGCTGCTGGGAGCCGCCCATTGGCTAACCCATCCTCATCGCCTCAGGAGATGACACATGGAAAGCTAGTCAACACTCTTACTGGGATGCTGAAGGCGGTTTCAGTGGCTGAGCAAAAGTAAGTGAAAAGGACTCTATAGCTGCCAAGAGGGAATAAGTGGAGTGAAAAAGCGAGATCAACAGCTGCACCCAGTGATCATCTCAGCACTGCAGCCTCCCCTCAAAGGAGCACTGACCCCAAAGATGCTTCTCCAAACACACTTGATTTTCTTTTGTGGGCGGGAACAGGCCGTCTGAATCTCTAAAAAAGACTCCCACAGTACGGGGGCCCTGGCGGGACAGCAAACTCTGGGAGGTGCCCAGGTTGGCAACAGGAGATGAGGTGAGGGTGCCCATCGTCAAGTCCAAATCCGCGCCAGAGACAGATGAAGCCTCCATGTCCCCAGAGATGACACTGCACCCCTGGTGGACAAAGAGCACATCCAAATGGATACACAGAACCAGAAAAAAAGACAGGTGAATATCACAGCTTCGGAAAACTGAAACGCATCTGGTCGCGAAATGTAGAGAGGTTTTTTCTTTTAAAAAAAAAAAAAAAAAAAACCTGTATGTATTTCAAATAATAATACTACATGCACTAAAAACAAAAAACGCAGAAGAGAAGATTCCCAGTGATTCTCTTCCTGTGAACACTGTAGCAGCAGTTCCCTCCAGTCACGTGACCTTACGTGCCGGTCTCTCTTACGTCAGTTGATTTGTATGCACCGTGTGTCACGTCACAGATCCCAGCTTACGCCCCACCACCTCCACCTGTGAAGCAGTGGACACTGTCCGCATGGCAGCACTGGGCCTGGAGGGGGTGGTGCTCGGTCCTGATCCTGGGTCGTGGACTCCAGATCCTCCCAGCCTCTGGAAGCATCGGTAGGTGTCCAACACGTGGTGAGCAGGCAGACACAGAGCCAGCGGGTCAGGTACAGTGACCGGGGCCGGAGGGTCCACAGCCCCAGATGGCTGTGAGCTGTGGATGGCCCCAGAGCCTTGGCAAGAACCCAGCCCGGGTCTCAGCAGCAGCTCAGGGACGTCCCAGCCTCGCAGAGCCAGGCCCCGGGGCCTCCCACTCCAGGCAGAGTGCTGCCTTCACGCTCATCGAGGGAGCCTGTCTCCCCTGCCCGAGTCTGCTGGCATCACAGCCCTCGTTGTGCAACGGAGCTCGGCATTACAAACTCTACAGAAACAGTGTCTGATGGCTGCGTAACAGTCAGTTACACAAACGTACTGTAATTCACGGATCATGCCCTACTGTCGGACATTTCGGTTTCTAAAAATAACACAGACATAAACACCCTTGTGCTCACCCTCGCTCTGCAGTTGAGATTTATTTTCATCCGGACAGCTTCCCAGGAGGCACTCGCTCACTGGCTCGGAAGCTTTCAGGGCTCTTTGTTACAGGATCTCGACCGGCCCTGCATTAAGGCTGCAGCACGTGCCTGTATGTTCATGGACACCCTGGCACTTCAGGGCAGAAGATCCAGACACGGAAGGGAGGGGACACCCAGAGGACCGGGACCCACTCCTTGAGCCCTGTGGGCCACGGAGAGTTCTGCCCTCCCACGGCCAAGGGAGACATGGGGCAGACGCTGCCTCTGACCAGTGCCCCCACAGCCCACTTGGTAAGGCACCCCCTCCAGCAACGTGAGGGCCGACAGGAGCACCTGGACGCTCTAGGTGCCGGGCAAGGGCAGGCCTCCGAGGCACAGGCACCTGGGTGCGAACCCCATGCCCGGACCAACAGCTGAGCTCAGATTGCAGCCTCCAGGACTACGAGAAAGAAATTTCTATGGTTTCCGAGGCCTCCGGCCTGCTGTACTTCATTATGGCGGCCCAAAGACACGGAGGTCATCTCCCCATCTCAAGGTCTTTAATGCGACCACATCCGCAGAGTTCCTTCCGCCACATAAGCGAACACGTGTCCAGGTCCCAGAGACTGGAACACAGACATCTCTGCCTCCCACCCTTGTTAACCACCTGGTCCTGCACTGGGCCCTGGGGAGAGCAACAACAAGGAAGGCGTGGCCCCCAGAGTCGCCACCTGCTGGGAAGAGACACCCATGGAGAATGGCCTCTAACAGCGGCCAGGTGCTGAGAACCGCGGGACATGGAGGAGGA
The DNA here is from genome assembly GCF_033118175.1 of Dama dama. Classification (NCBI taxonomy): domain Eukaryota; kingdom Metazoa; phylum Chordata; class Mammalia; order Artiodactyla; family Cervidae; genus Dama; species Dama dama. Next base: position 4,548,529 of record NC_083701.1, on the reverse strand, counting down.
GGAAGTGTCTTGGGGGCTGGGCAGTCTCCAGCAGAGAGGACGTCTGGACCGGCCTGGGAGGGCAGACACGCCCCTCAGGAGGACAGGAGGGAGAGATCCATCCCCCAGGGAGAGGGCAGAGCACCAGCCACACCGACTCTGCAGGCTCGCTCTCTGTCAGACACCCCAGCTCCACGCCTGTCAGGGGCCCGGGGCCCTGGGACCTAGAGGCAGGAGCCCGGGGCCCTGGGACCTAGAGGCAGGAGCCCGGGGCCCTGGGACCTAGAGGCAGGAGCCCGGGGCCCTGGGGCCTAGAGGCGGGAGCCCGGACTCGCCCGGCTCTCCCTGCGGGTGGCGGTGAGACCGCGGAGAGGCCATGGCGCCTTCTCGGAGGCCTCCCGGTCCCCGCCTGCGTGGAGGGGCCAGGGCTCTGAGGATCTGAGTGCCCCCTCCAACTTCCAGCTTCCAAAGTTTGTTAAGAGGTGTTTTTCACAACAGTCATTACAAATACTCAGAAGAACTACATCTCCAAAAGAATACTAAGAGTATTTAAGAAAACACTAAGAAATCAAAAAAGGGGAAAACAAACAAACAAACATGGCAAGACTGTGTAATTTCAGGCATTCAGCAAATTCCTGGGAAAAACAATAAACAGAGGCTTTATTTGACAGAGGCTAGATTTTTAATTTCCCTAAAATACTTAAACACTTCTGCCAAGGAACTCTGACCCTAGTGCTATTAATAGGCGCACTTGAGAAGATGATTCAGAGAAGAGGCAGAGGAAAGCCGCCCATGACACTATCCAAACAGCGACGGACTTCCTCCCCAGGACGGAGCACAGAGGAAGCTTTGGGTTATGGTGATCCAACGAAAACCAGGAGGGGGTTGGGGGGGGCACTCACAGCCTCTGCTCCACACCCCCAACCCCAGGCTGCATCTACGCTGAACTGCCCAGGCAGACAGGAACTGTCAGTCTGTCTGTCTTTGTTCCCTGGAGGGCTCCCCCTCCTGCCCCCGTGACTCCAGCATAGAGCATACAGCTTATTCGTCTGCAGACCCTCGGCACCCCGCACAGGGCCTGTAGAAAGGGCGGTTAAGAACACTCCCGCATGGTCTGGAACACGCCTTCTACAGCTGCCAATGCTAGCCTGTTCTGCTCCCTGAGTTTGCAGATTCTCCCCCACGTGATACCCTGGAAAACTGCTTTTCTCGGGCAAAACACCTGGAGAGACATCAGGCCCTCCCTGCCCCGTCTCCTCTGAACAGACCAGGACAGGCACATGCCTCTCGGGTCCAGAGCTGCGGAACATGGGCTGACAAGGTGGGCCTCGGGTCCCGTTTAGCAGAGACAGTGCCTCCACGGATTTTTGATTGTCAGAACTACTTATCAAGAATAAAGGTTCCCAGAGCAAAGCAGCTTGGCCTCTTGGTCTCCAGAAACCACCCACCCTGCCCCCAAGGTGTCTATTAGCATTCAGCAACCAGAACCTCTTCTCCCTCTTCTAGAAGCATCTCCAAAACACACGGTGCAAACACAAACAATGCCATTACTTATAGAAAAGAGAGAAGAGTCCGGGGGGAGCGAGGCAGCCACGTGCTAAGCAGGGAGCCTGCTGCGTGCTGAATGCAGAGCAGGTTCGCGGGGAATGATTAATTGGAAATGAAAGAATTTCCTCTAACCTAACCACCGCCACACAGCCACTAAGGAAGCAAGGCCGCCCAGCATCCTGGGGGCCAAGCAGCCTCCAACACAAGGCTTCCCAGCACAACAGCCTGAGTTCTCCTGGAGGGACGTTTTTAAAGAGAAAAAGGTCCCTGGAACATATCAATTCTGGGAGAAAAAAAAAACCCAACCAACTTTAAACAGGATGTTAATAGGAGGCTGACTCTGGCCAATACCCAGGACCACTCCCTCCAGGCCAGGCTCTGCGTTAAGAGGCGAGGGCTCCAGGGCAGAGGGACGAAGCCCCTGGCTTGACCTTCTCGTCCTAGAGGGGAGCTGGACACAGGGCGAGGTCAGGCCAGGTGGCCCCAGGGCAGCAGACCAGACACCAGGTGCCCTGCATCCAGCCCTCACTGGACTCCTGCACATGTGGGGCGGGACACGCAAGGACTCTGGCCCCACCTGCCCGAACCTCTCCGACAGGGGACAGGGCAGCCACGGTCCCAGCCCCCTCTTTATCGGATGACTCGGGCTGCCCTCAGTGTAGGCTGCTGTGGCTCAATAAGCAAGTTTGTAAGGCTGGCAGTGTGACGCCCAGAGCCTGCCAGGTGTCACTTACCCACCCGTTTCCGGCCCCCGTGTTCCCTAAGCCTGAGCGCAGAGGCTGGGCTCTCAGCCTGAGTCTGACCACAGCTGCCCAGCGAACCCCGACTGAGACAACCAGGGGTTCATTTCCACGCCGAGCACACATGTGCATCACGCCACGTGGAGTGGGCATGTCTGTGTGCCCTTTCCCGCGTGGCACCAGCGTGGCGCTTAGGACACAACGGGGATTCTGGTAACACCTTCTGAAATGATTTGGAGCACAAAAGAATGCAGAGTCAACTGTCACGTTATATGAACAATATGGGACAAAAGCAACCATTCTTTAAAGACAGCAAAAATGAAAGATGAAGACAAAGAAGTGTGGTCATTCCCTTTAGACACAAAGGACACACTTGGACCACAGCCCCATCCACATCTCAGCGCCCTTCCTGCAGGACTGCCCACCGACCCCTCTTTGACCCCAGGCTGTCCTGTGACTCGTTTGACCAACACAGTATGCAGAAGTGACACGGGCCACATCCAAGCAGAGAGCTCCCCAGCTGCCGTGTGGCCTGTCGCTTTCCCTATTCCTCTCCCCAAACCAGCATAAGGGTCACGAATGAAAGCAAAATGGAGCAGAGCTAAATCGCGGTGCTCACGGGAACGTGAACAAGAAACAAACCTTTCTGTTTACTAAACAACTAAGATTCGAGGTCTTTTGTTACTGCAGAGAAACAGCCTAAACTGAATGATACAAAAAGTGATTCAATTCGGTTCCTAGGCCCTAGGCAGGGAGCCAGCAGGGCAACAGCGAGAACGTGACCCCCGCCCAGAGGTGTCTCCCACGGCAGAGACAGACGTGCCAGGGAATACGGCTGTCACAGCAGGAGATGCAGAGGATGCGTGGAGAAGCGGCAGGAGGAGCAGGGAAGCCAGAAGCTCCCGGGATGAGGAGTGGATGCGCAGGCTGGGTCCAGCAGGGCCCTCCCAAACACAGCAGGGTGCCCGGAGCCCCCACCAGGCCCTGTGCTGTTTCACTCCAGCGCTTTCTCTTTCTCTTTTTTTCCCTTCTGCTATGGAACAACAATTGGGAACTGGGTGATGAAAGAGGCAGGAAGGGATACTTTGTTTTTGGCTTTTAAAAATGCAGGATGATTCTGGCAAAAATAAACAAACTCTTAACCATATATGCTCATCAGTCATGCTTCTTGGTATCCACCCAAAGGAGCTGAAAACTTATGTCCACTCTGAACCCTGCTCATGGACACTCAGTGCTAAAAAGAGATCAGCTATCAAGTCATGAAAAGACAAGGAGGAAGAACCCTCAGCGCGTTGTCACTAAACAACAGAAGAGAGCCCGAGAAGGCTACATCCTGTATACTCCCCACTCTGTGACCTTCTGGGAAAGGCAAAACTAAGGAGGCAGGAAGAAGACCAGTGGTTACCAGGGGTCAGCGGGGAGGGAGGGATCAACAGGGGCACCCAGGGGACTTTGCAGCGATGGATACACGTCCTTCTACCTTGATCCACACCCACAGAATACACAAGAGCAAGCACGAGACAAAGAAAATGCATCGCCTGGTACGGAGCTGGTCTGGGGGGCGGGGGCACAGAACGCGTGCGCACGCGCTCTCCTCTTTACACTGAACTGAGAGACTCGCAGCTCTGCCCCGCGACCCGACTGCCCCCACCTCACGGGTGCCCGTTTGCTGCTCTGGCCCTCCTCTGGTGCCCCCTCTGCACTGGTCTAGCATTCAGCCTTGCCCTTGACCTATGTGATTGTCCAGTCACTGGCTGGCCTTTCCCTCCCAACACCCTCTGGGTCCTCTGAGCCATTGTCCTGTAACACCTGCATCTCCAGTGCCTGGAGAGGACGGAAGCTCTCGACTCACAGGCAGAACCACCCATGGAGCCGGCGGTGGGGGGGCAGGGGCAGGGGCTGCTCACTGCAGCAGGCCTCCTATGACCTGGTGCAAACCCCAGCTCGTACACCTGCCCACACCCAGGCTCTCACCAGCCATCACCCCTTCCAGACACTTCCTGAAAGGTCAATCTGACACTCTCCTGCATTGAACTCTCTTGTGACCATCCCTTCCCCTCCAAGGACAGACGTGGCTTTATCGTGGCTTGCATAGGAGGATTCCAAGCCGGCAGTAAAGCTGTCATTTGTCCTGCAGGTTATAACTGGAAAACCCAAATGACAAAGGCATCTTCAAATGTGTCCATCGTTAAAAATGTACTAAGACTCATTTCCTTCCACCCTGGCATCCAAGGTCCACTAAGTTCCGGCCCAGACGAGTCCACTCCCACCTCCCTCCGCAGTCAGGCACAGGAAACACTCACCTCTCCCATCCTAAGCTCCAGTGAGCTGTTAATCAGGGAAAAACAACCCTTGCCCTGGAAAAGCACAAACAGTGACCAGCTTCCGTTGCTTTTGGAGGGGGCAGCATAACATAGAGCAAACACACACAGATGCTGCTCCCCTGATACAGACCCTCTCCACTCCCATCAGCTCCCGTGGACATCCAGGATCTGCCTCGCCCCTGGGGGCCGCAGCCTGGTCCTGCCAGACCTCGAGCCACTCAGCTCCAGGGCCGCGCCAGCTCCCAGAGGCAGCGGCAAGGCTTCCCCATCCCACCGGACCTCTGAGAGCCCCAAACAGCACCAGCGTTCCCCCGATGTCTCTGCCTGAGTAGCTGCAGAGCCTTAATTATCCGACGAGTGGGGTGACTTAGAGCTCAGAGACACAGACGCAGAAAACGGCTGCACTTCTTCATCTGGTCATTTTCCAAACCCCAAACAGAGCATACTTATTATGCGTTTCATCCTCAGCTTATGAAAGAGTCAGTGAGTTTTCTTAATGTTGACTGATCCGCTGGGGATGAAAAGGCATGCATGTGGGGTGCAAGGTTAGATAAGAGCAAAAGATCTAATAATAATGATTCCATCACAGAAAGCAGATAAGCCAGACATCAATGCCTTCTGATGGAGATTCTTTGCAAAAGAAAAAAAAAAATCACGGAATATGACGAAGCCTCTAGAGCTTACTACCGATTTAATGAGGAATAAAGAAAATGAAGTCAGTCACAATAGCAAGGTCACTACCACCAGAGGCACCCAACTGGCCAAGTCCCCACTGGAGGCCCTGATGTGGTCCATGGACAATTGTGAGAGAGATGTACAGGGAACCTACAGATTCAAAGCGGATAGGATGTTAATCGACCTCGTGAATTCTGATTGCAAACAGTGTTTAAAAAACAAGCACCACCAAGGTCACTGGAAATGTATAAAACATGTGAAGGAGCTGTTCGCTTTAAAGCATGGTACAGCACTGCAGTTAGGTTTTTAACAAGGCTCCAGTGTTGACGATTAAAATGTTTACAGATGAAGTAAGAGGTCGCCTTGAATCTTCAAAATAACACAAGGACATGGGGAAGCTGGTGAGGGAGAGATGGAAAAGACTGACCATGAATCACTAGGGGTAGAAGCTGGGTGAGAAGTCCTCTTATGGGCACCTTCTGCATGTGTTTGAAGTGTCCAGGAAAGTTTCCCAGTAAAACAAAGAATAAAGACACGCCCCTTCCCTGCAGCTCCGTCACTAAAGTGGCCGAGGGGACCCCGCTGGGCTTCTTCCACCCCTTTGGCAGGAAAGCCGCTCTAGGACCCACGTGTGTGCTGTCCGGACACGTGATGGGCTCATCTATTCCCAGAGACCCAGTGGGGCCCCCAGGGAGGTGACGCCCGGACCAGCCAATGCCGGGCCACAGAGCGGGTGGGGGTTCCCTGCGAGGGAGGACGGGACAAGGCAACATCTGCCACAGTAAGTAGATGTATGAGTAAATGAGGGTCTTCGTGAAATTTAATTTTAACAGTTTGATAATTAAGCAAAAACACAATAATTATCATATCTTAGTTTTTCCAGTAAATTTGCTGCTGGGGACACTGTATTTTCTTAAGGAAGTTTACGATGTTTCACTCAGAAAGCGTTCTATGGTTTCTGGCCATCTTTTGAAACTGGAGGCGGAGGGACACCTGGGCCTGGGGACACAGCCTCAAGAGCAGTAGGTGACTCCCGAGGAGAGGTATAGGGGCAACAGGGCAGCCCTGGGCTCCAGCTTCCACCAACAGCATGGCCTCAACCTCGCTCGCAGGAGGCAAAGACGGGCACAGTGCCCATACCCTGAGGATGAGGATTAAAGGCGAGAGTGCCTGTGATAGTGGGATCCTCTTTCCAACACCCCTCAGGTCAAAGTGAACGTTACTACAGGCACCTACCTACCTACAGGCACCTAGCTTCAAGTCCCAAGGACACTCTCAATGTCATGACCGATGGCGTGCAGCCCCAGGAAATGTCATCGGTGCAGACCAAGCATCACAAATCGTGTTAGGCGGAAGTGAGGTGAGCAAACGGCCCTTAATTACAGAATTAATGTGTCAGCCAGGCTACAGAGACGGAGATGAGTCACTCACGTCCAAAGGGCCTGTGACAGGAAGAGATGGAAAGGTGAAAGGTACTTGCTCTGTCCATTTGCTGAGATGCTTTTAAATTACAAGATAAACAGGGATCTCTCTAAGAAATATGGGGATTAAGAGTGTTATTTCCAGTTTGGAAGCTCGAATATTCAGCCTATGAGGCAGTCCCTCATGCCCCTCACCAGACACTCAGCAAACGCTTGAATCCCTGAACACCCTGGAAGTCGGAGCCCAGCCGGCCCCTCCGCCGCCCCTCCGCCCAGCCTGGATGGGTGACAGCGGATTAGTGCTGCTCGCGGCTTGCCTAAGGCTGCACAGAGAGGAGGAGGAGACAGGGACAAAACCCACTCCCGCACTGCTGCAGCCATCCTAATGCTCGGTCACGGGGTCAGGCAGACCCGAGTCCCCACCAAGGGCCTCCGATCTGACTCAGTCTGCCTGTCTGTAACCATGGACAGACGTTCTCGTGCGAGGGTGCTAGGAGGACAGACCGCCGAAACCGTTCCTAACACCTGGGGCTCAGATACTGAGACTGCACTCCAGAGGACGCGTCACTCTTATCCTGGGCACACCTTCCTACCCGGAAGGAGCGGGGGAGAGACGCAGGCACCCCACAGCCCAGCTGGAGCTGGTCCCTCCGTCCAATGCCTGGTGCCCCAGGATGCCAGGGCTCCGCCAAGGGCAGCCTCGCGGCTACGCGGCTTTCAGCGACAGCTTCTCGCTGAAGGGGAGGCTGTGCCATGCTAGACGATCACACCAGAGTCTGAGGACCGCTCCACTGCAGGGGTCCCACTTGCCCTGCCCACCCCAGGGTGGCCGAGCCTGTCCAAGGGTGGCCCACATCAGTGTCGGGGAGGCTGAGGTGCGGTGGGGCTGGCTCCGCACAGCGCAGGAAGAGCCTGGCGGGGGTTGAGCTCAGGGCTCCGGGGGATGGGGGCAGTATGGGGCCCCGCGGAGACAGACCCTAGAGGGACGAGGACCACAGCCCAGTCTCTGGGCATCCCATAGCTGCCGGGCAAGGTCCACCCACCACAGCTTCCTCCCCCAGACCAGCTCCATCAGACCAACGGCCCGGGACCCCTCCACGGAGACAGAGCACATGTCAGAACCAGGAAGGCTGGAGAGGTCTAGAGGTGGGCACGGGGACTCCTGCATCCCACAAACACAGGATGCCCATGGGCTGGTGGGGCCGGGGGAGCAGCACCAAGCTGACTGCCCAGACAGATGGGGCATCATGACCTTGGCTGTACCCCGCCCCCCCCCCCCCCCCCGACCAAACAGCCCGGCTGCACGGGACCCATGCCACATGATCATCACTCCCTGGCCAGGGAGGGTCCAGACTTACTCATCCTGACGCAGGCTCCACGGAGCATGTTCTGGAAGCATCAATATTTATTGAATGAATATTTTATGAATGAATAAAGAATGTGTGAGTTAGGAGCACTGAGAAATGAGGACTTAAGCACAAAGCTTAACAAGGAAGAAGCCGGAAGCACAAAAACGAACTGTGCTGGTTTGTGAATGGGCTCGTTAACATTGCTGAGACTTCCGGCACCGCCAGGAGTGAGTCAACCTTAGAACAGGCTTGGCGATCTGTACATTTTTCAAAAGCAGCTTTTATTATTGGTGTCATGAGACGACCTGAATGGTGCCCTCTGGGATCGCAGGTTGCATCTAAATGTCTAGACAAGGCAGATGGTCTCCTGCCCAACTTGGAGACCAGCACGTGGCCCGGGCGGCTGCTGGTGGCCTTGACCCCAAGGATGGGGCAGCGCCCCAGGCAAGAGCTGTGCTTACGCCCCAGAGCCAGAGCATTCAGTGCCACTGCGACGGCCTCCACACGGCAGCACCTGGTCCTCGCACGCAGCCACACCCCAAGAACCCTCAAGAACAAGGAGCTGTCAGGCGGGGTGGGTCCTTCCTCTCGAGAGTCAGCCGTAAAGCCCTCCCGACTACCAGCCCAGGACGGCGAGCATGACTGGGCATTCCTGGGTCATCACTGACGGGGGCGTTAGACGGCCGCACCCTGGGAGCCACCTCGTGTGGATCAGCACGAGAAGGGTGAGCGGGCGCACGCGGAAGCCAGGCATGAGGCGCCTTCGGAGGGCGAAACCTGACCACATCCAGCTCCAGAGCATTGTGCTGACCGAGAGTGACTGAAGGACACAGAGACACACGGTGCGTAGCCACGTACGTCGTCGAGCAAACACCCTGGAAACAGTGCTTACTGCGGCCGCAAACAAACGCGATGACGCGCTGGTGCAGCGCGGCGTGACGATGCCACGTCCTGAGACACAGAGACACCCAGAGGAGGAAGAGGAAGGGAGGTGGTGGAGGGAGTCAGGCTCGCTGCTCTCCACTTGCTCATTTCTTCCCAGTGTCTTCTTATGAGTTGAAAGAATTCCTCAGAGAACATTCTCTACCCGTTGTATGACATATCCCGAAACTAACACTTTCCTCTGTTTGATCAGCTCACTCCATCCGCCTTCCCAGCCTCCTGCCAGGATCTAACTTTTTAGGCATTCCCGAGACTAGTGCAGCTATCCCAAGACACCACCCCCAAGTCCTCCAAGAGGCAGAGTTTCATGTGTGCTGACAGTTTTCCTTTTGATACAAAATCGACTTAATGGTGGGATGCACAAATCTTAAGGGCACATTGGCTAAATCTTAACAATGGCAAAACACCTGTGTAACCCACACCCAAATATCGAGTCACACAACATGACCATCACCCGGAACACGCTCTGTGCCCCTTCCTGGTCAGAGCCCACCCCATCCTCTCCGGAAGCAATGCTCTGCTTTTAGCATCATCTCAGCAGAGTCTTGCTGGTCCTGGGGTCTCAGATGCCTGGAGCCACGCTGGGTCAAGCACCTGCACTCGGTGGGAGCTTCCTGACCCCACCCACGGTGCTGTTTTAGGAGTTCACTAGTTTTGCCTGCTGAGTAATATTCCACTAGGGAAACACCACCGTTGGGTAGTCCTGCTCCCGTGATGGACACCCAAGCTCTTTCTAGCTTTTGACTTGGGATATTCTTTACAGGTCTTTTGTAAACATTTTTTTTTTTTTTAACTTTACTTGAACAGCTAGCATTGGGATAGCTGGGTGGAGTATGTGTACATTTACTTTTGTAAGAAACTGGCCTCCGTGGGCTGAGCTCGGGTGACGGTGCCCCTCTCCCAAAGGCCTGAGCCTGGCTTGGCTGCTGCGGCATTAACTCCCCCGAGGAACTTCCCACTGATGCTGACATACGCCCCTCAGATAGATACCCAGTGCCCCTGACACAGCTTCCTAAGGATTTGAAAGTGAAAGGTCTCGCCCAGAGGTTTGGGTGTCCTTAGACATGGTGCTTGACGGACATTGGCCGGCTCTCCCTTGACCTGACGACCACTCCCATCACTTTCACTGAGCCTGAATAAGGGCCGCAGTGTCTCTGAGAAGGGGGCCTGACTGCCCAGCCCCCAGGGTCTCAGGGGCCGGCCTGGCCCAGCCCCCCGCGGGTGGCGACAGCAGGGCCAGGGGCCCACGGGGACACTTACCGTTGGCACTCGCCTGCGTGCAGGACGAGCTCCTCGTCGCTCCGGGCGCGGACGCTCAGCTCGTGCTCCGTGGAGTTGAAGACGTCCAGGAGCAGGTGGCTCTGCCGGGTGCTGCGGCAAAAGACAGAGCCTGTCAGCATCTCTGACAAAGAGGAGAGTGACCCTGCCTCCCCTCCCCGAAGATCTGACGGTCCTGGGCACGTCAAAGGTGTGGTTTATCAAAATGTCATGCCCCCCAGACACAAAGGCTTACGGAGAAGACTCATCCTGAATCGACTGTGAATTCTACACAGTGGGTTTGCACAGGAGGCCTCCTTGATCCTGCGGCACATACTTATAACCCACCTGCGCCCTTTACATGGGTGACCTTGGGAAGGGACCTTGAGTGCTCCAAGCCTTACACATGACCACCAGGATGCCTGACCCAGTGGGAAAGCACTCGGCATATAGTGTTGTTCAATAAATGACCACAGCATCATGGTCCGGGATTTTTGTGGGTGCCAGGTTGGGTGCTGAGCAGGGGTACACAGAGAGCCGTGTCCACGCTGCACACACGTTCACCGGGATTCCTCATGGGGACCGCCCCTCAGTCCCTCCAGAACTGTGGGCAACACCATGAGGTCACTCACCACCCACCTGAAACCTCGTCTTCCTGCTTTCACTAATGCAGATGGTAAAGCTGCAGAAACCAAGTGCCCACCGCCACAGGCCCCAAGGGGGGTGGCCACTGGACGAAGGTCCACCAAGTAATCAGCTTCTAGAGACTTCCCATCCCAAATAAGATGACGAGCCCTCGGAGGGGACAATGTCTCCCTTCCGTCTCCTGACTCCCTTCCTCCCCACTAAGTAGGAGCAGGACCCAGAAAGCTCAGGGCTTTCGGGGGCGATGGGGACAATCACCATGGTATGGGGGGTTGGGGGGGGCCTGGGGGGTCTGGGAAATGACGGTACACGCTCACTAGCTACATGCGTAAAAGAGAAGTCCAGCCACGCATGCTGAGGTTTGTGTTGGCTTCCATTTGTCAGGTCCCTATTACGGTCGAATGCTTGCCTAAAACTAACATGGCATCTCAAATGCCAAGTGTCACAGCTGGCGCATGACAACTGATCGAGAAGTATCCGTTCATGGAAACCAGGATAGCCGGGCCCAAGACAGGAGCAGACAGGGTAGCCAGTAACAGAGGCAGAGCCATTCTCCCTCTTGGAGGAAAAGGGTAGCTAGATTTTCATAGAAAGAAAAAAAGAGAAGATTCGGAAAAGCATCTGTGCTCTGGGTCATTTTCAGCTGAGCGTTTCTTCAAAACGTGACCTTCCAAAGGGCGTCGGAACTCTCAGAGGCGCTTCTCCAAGTGTGGTGATGTAAGGTTTCGCTGCTGGTTAAGCGAGGGGGAGAGGGGACGCACATCCACAGGTGCCTGGCTGCCCGCATGTGGTTAATTCATACAAAAGCCTGGGGAGGTCGTCCTCCCGTGACTCACTGAGGGCAGAGGAGAGGGCGGCTCAGGAGACGGCGAAAGATGCTGGCGGATGGCTGAGAACGTGCACACCTGGAGCTGGAAATCCAGCAGCACTCACAGGGGACAAAGACGCGTGTTCCAGTCCAGACCGCGACCTCCGTCCTTCCCAGAGAAGGGGACTGAGGTGGAGAGGGCGCCGTGACTTGCCCAGGGGTCCACACACACACACACACACACAGAAGGGAACTGAGGTGGAGAGGGTGCCGTGACTTGCCCAGGGGTACACACACACACACACACAGAAGGGAACTGAGGTGGAGAGGGCGCCGTGACTTGCCCAGGGGTCCACACACACACACACGCATGCGCACGTGCACGCACATACATGCATACACACAGAGACTGGCATCACCCAAAGGCCACCTGGCACGTGTGAAATACCACATTTTCAAAACACGCACCTACTGCGTGCACCTACTCTCACGGAAGGAAGGGCGGCAGCGGCTGGATCGTCCAGTCGTGCACCGGAAGATGTCACCCGACGTGTCTGCGGTTGGTTGTAGGTTCTGTGGGTGGGGGTGTCCTCCCAGAGGTGCAGCACTTGGAAAAACATTTACGAGCTCTGACAGCTGCCTACGAGAGGGCTCTTCACTCAGCCCACAGGAAAATGAGCTTTCGAGAATGAAGACCTATTCCGCCCTTGTCATAACTTCATGAAATCTTTAATCACAGCAAAATCTTTCATCAGGAAGGGGAATTCATAAAACATTTATCAGAGGTGGAAAACTGAAGTGATTTTTTTTAAGTAGAAAAGACAAGACTCAAATCGGTGTTGTTTTCACTTGTGGAATATAGGTGTTAGATATAACTGCACAGAAAAGATGGATGTTGGAATATAATACTTTTTTGGCTTCTATTTTTTTCTAACTCACTGTCTAATTGCAGGGGCAGCTTTAACCAGGGTTTCTGTTCCTCCTAACTGTTGGCAGCATGAGATGTTGGTGGATCTTCGCTTTCTATCTTTTATTCATAAATTAATTCCCTTTCCCAAACTGCTGCAGTACCATGGGCCACCATCATGGCACTTACCCTGTGTATCTTTCTATATCACTTTGGATAATTCTCTTAAGCTTTAACCTGGGGCTTGAGCATATAATTCACATTTAATTCTTGTGTGCTTTTTGGTTTTATTTTTGTTTGTTTGCTGTTCATTTTTCTGGATGCATCTTTCTGGAGTGCAGGGAAGCCCAGGAAAGCTAACTGGAAGAATTGAGATCACAGCAAAGCTTTAGATCCATCTGCTTGGTCAGGGCTGGCAGCAAAGTCCCAGCTGGTGAGAGGAACCTGGAGTGCAGTCAGGGGGCCAGATGAGGCTGCCAGGTGGAGAGGAACAGCATGGTCCACACAAAGAACGACGTGTGTGCGGCCACGCCTATAGATGAGGACGCACCATTTACTCTGTCCACAATCAAGACAGTTTTATTTTTTAATTCATATAAATATCTACTGAGTCCCTGTCGTGTGCCAGGTACTGTTCTAAGCACTTGGGATATGGAAATACACAAGAGAAACAGGGTCTCTGCTTCCATGGACCCCAAAATCTTGTGAGGGGAGTGAGCCAGGAAAGATAAGGGGAATTAAAAGTAAAAAAAAAAAAAAAATCTTATTTCGTAAAATAAGGAAAAATGGGTTCAAAAAGGTTGCTGAATACAGAGTTAAGACATACATCCACACACAAAATAACAACAACATTCCTATATATCAACTAAAAAGAATGCTAGAATAATAATTTTTAAAAAATATATCTACAATAGCAATGCACCTAGGAATAAATCTAACAAAATGTATACAGGACATTTATGGAAAAAATTCTAAACTTTTATGGGATGATATTAAAGGTGATGAATAAATACAGAGATGTTTTATGTTCAAGGATAAGAAAACTTGGTATTTTTAAATGACTCATTTCTTTTCCACTCCAGTACTCTTGCCTGGAAAATCCCATGGATGGCATAGATTGGCAGGCTACAGTTCACAGGGTCACAAAGAATCAGACACAACTGAAGCAACTTGGCACACACGCAATTCTTTCCTGGTTTATATAAATTTAATGTGACTCAATAAAAAAATCTCAACAGAGTTCTGGTTTTGGTCAAACTTGATACACTAATTCTAAAATTCATATATAAGATCAAAGGCCAAGAACATGTGAAACAACAATGAGAAAGGTCTTTGGAAGGGATTTGACCAACCAGATATCAAGAATTACTATAAAGCTGTAATAATGAAGGCCCACAGTAGTGGCGGAATGATAAACACATCAGAGAAGGAAAAAACAACCCAGAAGCAGATCCATGAATGTAAAGTAATAGTAACTAAATCTGTAATAGTCATACACTGGAAGCATATATATATATAAGCAAAGATGAATTAAGAACTCCAGACCTCACTGCAGGCTAAGTCTCACGTTAACAAGGCTGAGCGAACAGCGCATGGCAGGAGGTAATTATAGTATCATTTATATCAAGTTTAAAATACTTTAAATTACTCTGTATTGCTGATAATAGTCAACTGAAGGGTAGTAGTCACTCTCAGTGAGGGGGAAAGAGAATAGGGTCACAGAGGAGCACACACAGCTTTAAGAGCTTCATTTTTCTTTAAGTTAGAAAAACAGAAGCAAATGCAGCAAAATGTAAACCTCTGACAAACCTGTGTGGTCGGTGATTATCCCCTTTGTTGTCATTCAGTAGCTAAGTCATGTCTGACTCTGCGACCCCATGGACTGCAGCACGCCAGGCTTCCCTGTCCTTCACCATCTCCCGGAGTTTGCTCAAACTCAGGCCCACTGAGTCAGTGATGTCATCCAATCATCTCATCCTCTGTCACCCCCTTCCCCTCTTGCCCTCCATCTTTCCCAGCATCGGGGTCTTTTCCAATGAGTCGGCTCTTTGCATCAGGTGGCCAAAGTATTGGAGCTTCAGCATCAGTCCTTCCAATGAGTATTCAGGACTGATTTCCTTTAGGACTGACTGGTTGGATCTCCTTGCAGTCCAAGGGACTCTCAAGAGTCTTCTTCTCCAGCACCAAAGTTTGAAAACATCAATTCTTCGGTGCTTAGCTTTCTTTATAGTCCAACTCTCACATCCACACACGACTACTGGAAAAACCATAGCTTTGACTAGACGGACCTTTGTTGGCAAAGTGATGTCTCTGCTTTAGCTTTTCTGTACATGTTACTTACACTTAACATGTTTTTTAAGAGATCTTTTTAAAGTCACTTAGGATGTTGCCTTAGCCTGGGCCCCCACCCCTCAGGAAGCTGAGACTGAGAAGAGGGCTGGGGTGGAAGTGGGCATCTGGGGAGGGGACGCTGAAGGGAGCATGTCGAACGGTAGGCTGCACCGCGAGTGTGCCCTCAGGCGGAGGACGGGATTACTCTTCGAGCAGCCCCCACCGCCCAGCTCAAGCTTCCCTGCAAAGAGTCAACGCCCCACACTCACTGCAGGCCCTATGCAGGGTGAGCACCCATGCTTCAGCCTCAAAGAAGACCCTCAGAACATTCCAGAAATCGAGAGCTACCCAGCGAAGTGGAGCTGAGGTGCCATCAAGTCACCCTTCGTAAATCTGGCTGCCACAGAGATGGCTAGTGTGAGACATGGGCTAGGACTTGAGGCAGAGAACAAGACGTGCATGATAATTTTTTTTTTTTTAATTAAGTGCATCTCCTGAAATCATGGGCTTCCCAGGTGGCTCAGTGCTAAAGAACCTGCATGCCAATGCAGGAAATGTGTGTTCAATCCCTGGGTCAGGAAGGTCCCCTGGAGAAGGAAATGACAACTCACTCCAGTACCGTGCCGTGTGTGTGCTTAGTCGCTTAGTCATGTCCGACTCTTGCAACCCCATAGACTGTAGCCTGCCAGGCTTCTCTGTCCATGGAAGTCTCCAGGCAAGAATACTGGAGTGGGTTGCCATTTCCTTCTCCAGGGGATCTTTCCGACCCAGGAATTGAACCTGGGTCTCCTGCATTGCCAGCAGACTCTTTACCGACTGAGCTACGAAGAATACTCTTGCCTGGGAAATCCCATGGACAGAGGAGCTTGGCAGGCTAGAGCCCGTGGGGTCACAAAAGAGTCGGACACGACATAGCAACTGAACAACAACCTGAAATCATAGAGATAACAACTGACTTCAGATGTAATGGCAAAGGAGGGCCTCTCTGATGAAATGGCATTTCATTTCAGACCCACACGATAAGAAGGCAAACGTATGAAGGCCTTGGAGGAGTGCTTTCCAGAGAAGGCAGTTAAGGCCAAATCTTAGAGCAGGGTGGAATCAAGGGACAGAATGAGCCAAGAGCAGAGAGGAGCAAAATTAATGACAGAGTAAAGGTCGTGCAAGAAGTTCAGATTTTATTCTAAGGATGATGGGAAGCTATCTTTAGAGTCTTGAGAAGATGACTGACATGAATTGGTTTATGCTTTTTAAAAACATGAGGAGTTTTTATTCTGGAAAAGATGGAGTAAGCACAAATAACCCATCCCCTGTCACCCCTACTGAATCCAACTATAAATCCTACATACAATGCAGGCAGCAGCTATCTGATGGTCTGAAAAGTAAATTATAGAAAGTGGATTTGGGAAGGCGATCTGAAATCCAAGTTCCTCTGAACATCATGAAAGGGTGGGAGAGGGGGTCCTCTGGGCTTGTTCTTTTTTCTCCTCTCTTTCTCCCAGTCCCCAGACCCCGGGCAGTACCTATATGAGACAGCACCATGATGGCAGTCACTCGAGACCAGGACACCAAGGGACCCAGGTGACCAGTCCCACGGCCACAGGGCCAGTCCCCATCGCTTGATTTCCCCTCGCCGTCCTCTGACCAATGAGTCCCACACACAGACACGCAGCAGGGCACTCAAACCTTGGCTCTGCTGTGGAAAGACAGGGAAGGGAGGCCCCTGGACAGTGCTGGGGAGACTGTGGAAAGGACAGAGGTGAAGACAGTGGTTTGCTAAAGTGGTACCTGACCTGGGCTCACCATGGAGCGAGCGTGAGGGGACGGATCCTGAGTGGCAAGCCATGGGCTCCAGTAACTGACCTCCAGGGAGGCACCCACGGGACTGGACCAGGAAGAACCGCGGACCCGGGGCTGGCCCAGGGAGAACCGTGGACCCGGGGCCGGCCCAGGGAGAACCGCGGACCCGGGACTGGACCAAGGAGAACTGCGGACCCGGGGCCGGACCAGGGAGAACCGCAGACCCGGAAACCAGAGCAGCCTGGCCCACAGAAGGGACCGCAGGGCTGTGGTACAGACCACCCAGCAAGACAGAAATACCCATGTTCCCTTCAGGATGCAAGCAAGGCCCTGCATCTCACGGCATTCCGTGTGCAGTGTCTGTAACCTAGGTCTATAAGCACTCAGCATAGGAAGGACCCAGGAAAAAGCTGATTTGCAATGGAAAATAAAAAATCGATAGACCACAACTTCAAGATGATCGTCTTATCCCAGAAAGACTTTAAATATGTTCTGCAAAGTAAGGGCAAACACACTTGAAACAAATGAGAAGATAAAATCTCAGCAAAGAGATAGAAGATGTAAAGAAAAAGCAAAGGGAAACTTCAGGAAAAAACTGAAAATTTCACCAGGTGGTGAATTACCTGAGTAACTGAGGGGATGAGTTACTATAAAATCAGAAAGGATACAGAATAAACACCACCACTGACCAACTAAGTACCTGACACTTGGCGAACATTCCGCCACCAAAATGGCAGGACATCCACCCTTCTCAGGTTACACGCAACATTTACCAAAGTAAACCGCCTTTAGACCATGGGGGGAAATAACCTCTAGCAACTTTAAAGGGTAAAAATCACACAAATATTTTTTTTGAATCACAAAGGAATTAAGCATATTTGAAAACAGATTAATAATATATCCAATGGAAACAGTGGAGAGGAAAAAAAAGGGGGGGGATAAAAACAGTCCTATGAGACAGGAAAAGCTCTAAAAGTCATGCCATAGGAGTTTGAGATGAAACAAAACAAAATGCTCACAGTTTTTGAAGAAATAATGGCTGAAAATTCCCCAAATTTGGCAAACACACACACACACACATAAATGCACAGATTCAGGAAGCCCAACAAACCCCGAGCCATATAAATTTTTTAAAATCGATGCCCAGAAACATCCTAATCAAGCTAAACTTTAAAAAGCAAAAGGAAAGAAGCCGTCGGCAAGAAGTCATCTGAAAGCAGTCTCAGTGAACAACACACTTGGTACAGGGGGAACAGTTCAGAGCCTGAAGATTTCTTATCAGCGTTCCAGTCTGGTCGCTTAATGGGTGCAATATCTTAAGTAAGTCATTTAATTTCTCTGAACCTCGGTTTCCTTAGTGAAGACAAGAACGCCTATGTCATGGAATTATTAAGAGGCTCCAACAGAACAAAAACAAACAAAAAAGAAAAATGAAGGAACTCTGTAAAAGTGCAAGCAGAATAGTGCATAAACAGGAGGGGTGGTGATTGCTTTAGCTTGGTTGCAGTCAGTGGGGCAGCAAGAGGAAACGCACACAACCCTGCCAGCAAAGCAATCCCAGCTAATGATTCAACACCGACTCAGCAAAAGTGAATATGAGAAACTCCCAGGCCAAGGTCTGAGTCTGTCTAAAACCATGGCACCATGCCCAGAAAGTTAAGTGGGGCCTTCTCCCCAAGTCTGACTAAATTCTTCTAGGCCTCTAGGGTCCAAACATCACCATTCCATCGATCCTAGGGGTGCAGTATGTGAGTGAAGACACAGCCAAGCTGGTAGTGATAGCCACGCAGACCTTTGGCCAAACCCATGTGGACAGAGGAACCTGGCAGGAGTTGTTAGGAGCTGGACACGACTGAGTGAATGACCTTTTCACTTTCTCCATCCTGAAACTGGCTACTAATTTTTCAGGAAAGAAGACTGATTGATAATAGGCAGTTAGTTAGTTTAGTCACTCAATCGTGTCCGACTCTTTGTGACCCCATGGACTGCAGCACGCCAGGCCTCCCTGTCCAGCACCAACTCTCAAAGTTTACTCAAACTCATGTCCATTGAGTCAGTGATGCCATCTCATCCTCTGTCGTCCCCTTTTCCTTCCGCCTTCAATATTTCCCAGCATCAGGGTCTTTTCAAATGAGTCAGCTCTTCACATCAGGTGGCCAAAGTATTGGAGTTTCAGCTTCAACATCAGTCCTTCCAACGAACACCCAGGACTGATCTCCTTTAGAATGGACTGGTTGGATCTCCTTGCAGTCCAAGGGACTCTCAAGAGTCTTCTCTAACACCACAGTTCAAAAGCATCAATTCTTCGGCGCTCAGCTTTCTTTATAGTCCAACTCTCACATCCATACATGACTACTGGAAAAACCAGAGCTTTGACTAGATGGACCTTTGGTGGCAAAGTAATGTCTCTGCTTTTTAATATGCTGTCTAGGTTAGTCATAGCTTTTCTTCCAAGGAGCAAGTGTCTTTTAATTTCATGACTGCAGTCACCATCTGCAGTGATTTTGGATCCCAAAAAAATAAGTCTGTCACTGTTCCCATTGTTTCCCCATCTATTTGCCATGAAGTGATGCCATGATTTTAGTTTTCTGAATGTTGAACTTTAAGCCAACTTTTTCACTCTCCTCTCTCACTTGCATCAAGAGGTTCTTTAGTTCTTCTTCGCTAGAGACCATATATGCCTGTGCTCAGTCGTGTCCAATGCTTTGTGACCCCATGGACTGTAGCCCACCGGGCTCTTATGTCCACATGGGTGGACAGGATGGAGAGCTTTCTTGTAAGTCTTAAGAAAGCCAGAAAGCTTATTCAATTTAATGTGAAAGTCACTCAGTCATGTCTGACTCTGTGACCCCATGGAGTGTCGAGTCCATGGAATTCTCCAGGCCAGAATACTGGAGTGGGTAGCCTTTCCCTTCTCCAGGGGATCTTCTCAAACCAGGGATCAAAGCCAGGTCTCCTGCACTGCAGGCAGATTCTTTACCAGCTGAGCCACAAGGGAAACCTTCAATCTAAAGTGACCCCCAAAACAGAACAAATCATCAGCATGTTCTTCTGGTGATATAATCACATCTTCACTCCTGCCACACAGATTACGGAGCTTCCAAATCTTGCTGAAGACTCTGACAGTAGATTTACTGTCCATTAGAACCAAGTTTCCCAAAGAGTGATGTGAAAGGGGACTCACGGGAGGGCCCTGAGGAAGGGACAGACGCGTGCCTGTGTTCTGGAATGAACACTGCAGCATTGCCTGGAGAAAGAGCTGGAAAGGGAGAAACTGAAAGCAGAGAGACTCTGAAGGCTGTTGCAACGATCCCGGAAAGGGAAGAGGAGGCCAGCCTCAGGGACAAAGGTGACACGCCTGAGTCAGTCCAGGGCTAATGAAGTGGAAAGGACAGATCTGGCGACCGGTGGAAACACGGGAACATTTCCCTGTGGCCAGCTGACACGCAACCCGGCCTCTGGGGAGGATCTCAGGGCTGCACGTTACTGAAGGCAGGAAGAGCCTCTGTTTCTGAGCTTTTAGTTAGTAAGTTTTAAAATGTTCCCTGTAAGAGGAAAAAATTTTGAAATGGCGAGAATCAAAAAGACACAGGATAACAAGCATCGGCAAGGATGTGCAGAAAACGGCAACCTTCGTACCCTGCTGGTGGGAACGGAAACTGGTACAGTCGAGATGGAAAACAGTCAGGCAACTCCCTAAATGGTTAAACAGTTACCATATGATCTGATAATTCCACTCCTAGGGATACCCAAGAGGAATGAAAACACAAGCCCACACAAAAACTGGTACATGAATGTTCGTAAAAGCATTATTCCCAACAGCCAAAAGGTGGAACCAATCCATCAACTAATGAATGGATAAACAAAATGCCACACATCTGAACAATGAAATATATTCCCACATAAAAACAAACGACATACTGATGCCTGCTTGTGGGTGAACCTGGACAACATGATGCTAAGTGAAGAGAGCCAGTCACGTTTTGTATGATCCCACTTCTGTGAAATTTCTAAAACAGGCAAATCTATTGAGATAGAAAGTAGACTGAGGTGGGGTGGGGTGGCGGGGAGGAGGGAAACAGGAGGAACTGGTGACGGGCATGGGGCTTCTGCTGGGAGAATGAAAAGCTCTAAAATCAGATGGTGGTGATGGTTGAACAGCTCTGTGACTATACCCAAAACACCGAATTACACAGTTTAAGTGGGTGAATCGTGTGGTATCCAAAGGATGCTTCCATAAAGCCAGGTGTGCAGGTGGCGAGGACGCAGGGCGCTGGAGACGGGCCCTGCAGGCTTGCGGCTCAGCCCCACGGTGCTGCACCTCACTAGGGCCCAGCGCTTGGCACCGCTGTGGTCTCGACACACACGCTATCTGTTCCGTTACACTGTCTGTTGTGCATTCATAACGGACCGCAGGTACGAGAGAAGAGCCACGAAGCCCACACATTAAGGGGGGCAGGAAAATGACTGAACGCGGGACACCTGGGCCTCAAACCCAAGGTAAAAAGGTGACACAGACAGCTAGGGCGCAGTCAGCGTTTCATTCTCTGGGAATGAAGACCAGCCCAACTCATAAAGGGCGGAGACGTGCTTACAAGTGACAACCTGAAATCATGGTTCATGGGATCGGCATTTGACATTATGATGATTAAAACTTTGAAAATGCCAAATGCAAAAATTCCAAGTGGAAGGTCACAAACAGCTCTGGCCAGTTATCAATGACAGACAAACTACCTTTTAACATACACTCAATCCCTAAATCAGGTCTGACGTGGGCCTTTTTAATTGATGTTTATAAATTGTACTCCTTAATATAATTAGTGTGTTCCTGCTGCTGCTCAGTCGCTAAGCTGTGGCTGACTCTCTGTGACCCCACGGCCTGCAGCACGCCCAGGCTTCCCCGTCCTTCACCATCTCCATGAGTTTGCTCAAACTCGCATCAATTGGTGTATGCTACTTGCTGAACAGAAACAATCTTTAAATCTGTCTTTAAGCAACGAATATTGATAGCATTTTAAAATGAACATTGAGACATAACATTCAATAATATAATAGTTCAAAACAAAATTAAAATAATTGATAGTAATAATTTAAGAATGTATACGATTAAGACATAAAATAGGACCCTTCAAGGCACAGCTGCGAGGGGAGACAGACAACGGGAGGTGATGCATGGCCTGGGCAGCCCCTCAGGACAACACCGGGGACCAGAGGAGGCCCACCACCACGTCAACCGAGACGACAAGCCCAGCGGCTCCGCCACGGCCGGTGTCAGGGATGGGGTAGGGGTCCCAGCTCCTGCCTGTACAGGTCTAGACTATTCAACACCTGGAAAGAGGATGAGAAGTGTGCTCGTCATTTCAGTGAACACACACCAACAGGAGCAGGAGGGAACGGAGCAAATGCAGTAAGTCATTAATCTTCCAACTGGAGGGTCCGCGCGTGGACTAGGAGAGGGTGACCCTGGGGTGGGGCGCCGGGCAAAGAGCGGCCGTGGGTTTTGAGGCACAAGAGTCTTCCTGATGTTCAGTCACTTTGCCCCTCCTAACATGTGGTCTTCATGGCTCTCTGCTTGTCCCCGTTATGCGCGCAAACCAGACAGTAAAGCACAGAGGAAATGATGTGCTTGTCAAGACCACATGAAGGAAAACTGATGCCTAAAGAAACAGGAAATGACTTGCTCAGGACCACAGAGCAGATGAGAGGGAGAATCAAAAATCTGAAATAGGAGGCAGGTACACTGGGTTCTGAATCCTGGGCTTGTTAAAACCCTAAATTCTCGTTAAATTAAAAACCCATTCAAATCAACACAGGAACCTGGAAAAGATTGACTGTGATAAAATCTAGCACTGAAAGTGCCTTTATTACATGTCTGTGAGCATGGGCCCCCCCACAGCGTGGAACAATCCCACCCCACGGGAGGAAATGGGATTTTTCTAAATGGCCGGGGAGAAGCACCGTGGTGTGTCAGGCAGGTTGTGTGATTTCTGTTAATAATGTAATAACTCCCACACCTTACACCCTGGCTCAGGGGAGTGCATTTCCCACAGAGCTCAGAGCAGCGATGTGTAAGATTGGATCATTTATCCTAACGGTCTAGGAAGAAATTGCTCCTGAGGAGGGGAAGGCAGGGTGGCCCCATCCATTTCAGTCTGTCCCCAACAACATTAGCAGGCGGCTCGGTGTAAAAAGTGAATCTCAAAGGTAATTGATCTCCTAAATAAAAGTCAGCTGAAACCCAGGTACACCCCTGAAGGAGGATGGTTTAAAAAAAAAAAAAACCAAAGAGAATTCCACCTGCCATCTACGCTGTGCTTTGGCTCCGGGAAAACACTGGCCCCTCCATTGTTCAATTTGAGGGGGGCAGAGCTGGTGACCACAGCAGTGGCGACGGAGGGCTGAGGCCAGGAGAGATTCAGAGATGCTTCCACAGACAGAGCAGGTAAGGGGAGCCCAGGCCTCTGGAAGCCCACTTCAGAGCACTGTGGGAGGAAGCATGGGTTTTGCTGGAGAGAAGACCAACATTCAAATGCATCTCTTCTGCTCATTAATGTACAACCTGGGGTGAGTTAACATCTGCATACAGCAACACTGACTTAAAAGGGTTCTCGGGAGTTTAAATAGGACACTGCACAGTGGGCCAAGGGCATGACTAGGAATAGGGTGGGTCCTGAATAAATGGGATTTCCCTGCCCTGACTTCTTTTCTAGAACTTCTGCCAATGAGAAAAAAGGCATAAATCATCAGCACTAAAGACAGGAACTGGTGGCTCAGCTGGTAAAGAATCTGCCTGCGATGCAGGAGACCTGAGTTCGATCCCTGGGTCGGGAAGATCCCCTGGAGGAGGGAATGGCAACCCACTCCAGTACTCTTGCCTGGAGGACTCCATGGACGGAGGAGCCTGGCAAGCTACAGTCTATGGGACCACAAGAGTCGGACACAACTGAGCGACTAAACCACCACGGCCAATGAGACGAGCAGATACACAAACCAGCCCAGCCTAGGAGCAAATGATGTAATAAACTTTGGTATTCTGGTTTCAGAACAGGGTACATGAGTCTTTTTATGCCAGCAATAAGGCTGTCTTTGGATGAATATATGGCTTCTTTTTGCATCAAAGTCAGCTTGAATGCCCATAATGGCTCCAGCTAACATGGATTCGGTCATCTAGCTGTGAATCTGTGCTGCGGACACCTTGCAGTCAGGGTGTCTGGAAGCCAGTCTGTCACCGGCAAGCTGTGAGACTCTGGGAAAACCACAGGCCTTCTCTGGGCCTCATTTAATGATGCAAATGTGTTAAGCATGGCCATCTCTGGGGATGCCTGACTCTAAAATGGCCTGATACTAAAAGAAAATTCTCACCTGGGACCAAGATGAAAACCAGTGTCCACAGAAAACCATGTCATGTCAACCTGAACAGAGTATAGATAAAATGCATGATAATTCTGCTGTATTTCAGGCCAACAATTTATACAGGTCTCTAAGGAAACTGGAGCATAAATATCAGAGTGGGGACTTTGAACTTTGTCCAGTAGGCACTGGGAAAGTCTTCAAGCCAGACAGTGATGTGAAAACATTTGTATTTACAGAACGATACAAGAGCAGGCTGGAGGCAGGGGAGTAGTTCTAGAGTCCCAAGGAAAGATGGCAAACCTCAACTCACAGGATCAGGGTTCAGTGAGACTAAGCAGGAAGGGAGAGGGATTAGAGGAAATCAAACGTCAACCCAAGAGCAGGGGAAAGAAACACACAGGCCAAAAGGAAGAGAGTGAGGCCGGTAACCAGGAGCCAAACAGCACATCAGCCTACCACCAGCTCTTCCAGCGTACTGCACCAAACCACAAGGCAGCACTTTTTCTCATCTTAAATTGTCATTAAGAGCTGCAGGGGCCGTGACATGGAAGCCAGAGAGCAATAGGGGGAGACGGATCCAACTTGGTGACAATCTGCACTGCTTCTCAGACCTATTTATGAGAGCGGTGGCAGCAGGAGATGAGGGGAAGAGAAAGAGACGCACGCCAGGGTGATGGCGGAGCAGACTGAACGCACGGGAAGGGCCTGAGAAACTCCAACAGCATCTGGCAGGCATCCCGGCCAAAGTTCCCCGCCAGCAAGTGCTTTGATGCTTTATACAAATTCAAAACAGAGGTGAGCGCTGGCAAGAGAGACCATTACTCTGTGGATTGAAAAAGTGATAGATGATGAAATGCGATGCTGAAAAGCCCAAGCTCAGCCATTAATTCTCACTGAGGCCATTCCCCAGGGGCTGGGAGAAAAGCAGTCTTTCCTATGAACTCAAACTGCCCTTACTTTTGTGGGGGGGGGGTGGGGTGCTGTATCACTCTAAAGAGAGTTTTCTATCGACATTAACAACTCCCGTTATACTCTGTGGACAACAGAGTCCATGGGTGGAGGGGGCTACTGCACATGACATTCTCTGCCCCCACGGTCAAGGACGGACAGATAAGCACAGCCTTAACTCCATCAAGCATAAGTACCACTAGGCCACTCCGGAGAGGCAAGGTGTCCCTGGACAGGGGGATGGAAGCACCTGCGAGGGTCAGGACCTGCCTTTCGAAGGCTGCTCACCACTGGGCAGGAATCCAACCCCACAGGGTCTCCAAGTGTCCGGAGCCCCACCCGGCACTATTCCCCGGTCATCACAGTCAAAGTTTGGGGTGAGAAACTGTCATTCTCCCACCTAAGGGAGGAACAACATTTAGCATCTCTGGCCTCCTCTGGGTCTGAAGGAGACAAACTGATTTCTTCCTCCCTGAAGGAAGGCTAGGCCGGGAGAAGCAAGCAGGAGGAAAAGCCTCCCCCAGGGAGGGCACTCTGGGCAGAAGTGACCCCACCCTCCCGACAGCTGGGGGCTCCAGGAAGAGCAGGCCGAGATGCTGGATGGCCTGGCCCTACACAGCCCTCCTGGGAGGTCAGAGGACAGAGACAGACAGGCTGGGCTCCTCCAGGAGGGTCCAAGGCAAAGGGCCACATGCCGAGTCCCTGCTAACAGGAGACCTGCGCCGGACCGGAGCGAGGACAGGGCCCAGGACAAAGAGCAGGAACCGTGTCCTGCCCCACGACGACCATAAGCAAGCACGCTGCAGGGATGACGTGATCACCACAGCGCGGGCCAAGTGGGAAGCCCGTCCACTCCGTCTCCCTGAAGAGGCAGTTCCCTACACTGCCCGTGGATCTGATGAAGACCAGGGGAGGCTGACCACCCAGGCACATTGGGCGGCGGGACAAGATGAACACCACGGTCAGAACTGCAGGTGCAGTGCCGTCAGCCTCGAGAGCAAGGCTGGCGAAGAGCTGCGGTGCACGCACCTGGTGGCCGGCAGGGTACTGACCCTCGTGAAGAACACAGACGGCTCCACCTCCACATGCAGCCCCAGGGCCAGGCTCCTGTAATACCCTTCAACGTGGCCTGGGCCTCCGGAGTATTTGAAGTTCAGGACAGCTTCCAGGGTCTAAAAAGATGGAAGAAAAAAAAAAAAAGGTCAGTTACTATTCCCTGAGCCGACTGCCATCTAGCCATGGGGCCGGCCTCACTCAGATGAGGGGACAGCGACCCCATGGGGAAGCGATGAGCACCGGCAGCTCCACCCAGGGCGGTCACTGGCACCTGACCCTGGTGCCATCTTTCCTGAACGATGCCCCGCATCCAACCACACGCGCAATTCTCAGCCTGCAAACACAAATGGAGAGAAACTCAAGGATGACTCTGTGATGCGATCGAGCATTTCAGAGACAAGTACATTTCAATCAGCATCACTTAAACATACAGATCAGGCTGGGGCGGTGGGTGGGGGCTTCCATGAGGGAGCTGGAGGCTTCTAGGCTAACAGTGAGTAATGCTGACAAGCCCCAGACTCATGCAGACAAGGGCATGGGGCAGCCATGGAGCCAGAAGGCCAAGCAGGAACAAGTTCCTTCCAGGAGGGACAGGGTGGGGACACCTGACCAGGGGCAGAGCTGGCTACCACACTAGCCGGCAGGAAGGAGTCAATTCAGACGTCCATGGACTTCTAAAGGCTGAGGAGGGGCTTTACTAACAGTGGAGACCCTCCAGACGCAAGGACAGTTCCCACCCATGCCAGGATCTTCTCCAAGGACCTCCCCTGGGGGCTTGCACACTCCCCTGGGGGACTGGCAGGGGCAAAGGTGCAGGGAAGCCTCCCTGGGTGGTACAGGCATGGGGGATGTGGTTAGCAGCCACCAGGGGACAAACACAAACGAAAACCCCAGCTCCAACCCCCTGCCCCCATCCCGCCCCCATCCACACCCTTCTCTCCTCCAAAGCAAAATCTTTAGCTTCTGGAAGTGGGGTGACCAATGCCAAGGGCACACAGGCAGAGGTAAACATCCATCCTAGTGAGGCAAGGACAGGAGGGTCAGGATCCTAGAGGGACGCCACTAGAGACAGAGCAGGAAGCCCGTTCGGAGCGCCCACCTCTAGAGCAGGCAGAGGCTGGTGCTACCGGGGGAGGGGGAGGGACTCCAAGAGCTCAGGCCCAGGATGCGGGCTGCGGCTCCAACTGGGGATGGAGACAGCGGAAGGACAACAGCGTGCCCCCTCTGCTCCTGCGCTGACCTAGCAGGCCCCCAGTAGGAAGCCCCTGGGGTAGGAGGGAAGGTGTGGAGAGACCCCCGTCCAGGCGTTGGCAGGCAGGGAGGGCTCAGGGCTGAGAAGAGAGGACTTTTATAGGGAAAACGCCTGGAACCTCAGCAGCCCCTACCACCTTCCTCCCCCTCCCCCGGCACGATCTGGAGCCTGTGCCGCACCAACAGTAACCATGGCAACAGGAAATCTCAACCCCAGCTCAGTTCCTCACTAAAATGACTCAGCCTTCCCCAGTAAGGTCCTAAAACAGGCAACAGCACACTGCAGCCCATGGGCCAGACCTGGCCTGCAGCCTGGCTCTGTATGCCCTGGAGCCGAGAACAGTCTTTTACATTTTTAAAGGGTTGTACAACAAAACAAACGACAAAACCAAAGAAGACTATGCAACAGAGACCACAGGCGGCCAGCACAGCTGAAATATTTATCAGATGCTCCTACACATAAAAAGTTGACTAATAAAACTCTTAAGAAGCAAACATAGGAGTCAATCATCAGGACCCTGGATTAGGAATAATTCCGGAGATAGCACACCAAGAGACAAACGGCTGGAGTCATGGAAACCCAAGGAGGGCAGAGCTTTGGGGAGGAGGGCGGAATGCCCTCTGCTGCAGCCAGGCCGTGTAAACGGGGCCTGAGAAGCGTCCACCGCATCTGGAGACTGGCTGGGCCCGGATGACCCTAGTGGGGGCGCTTCCCAGAAGAGGAAGAGGGAGGGTGAGCTGGGAGCACTGTCAGGGGATAGAGTGCCGGACGGGGGCCTCAAAGCCACGTGTTCAGGGTGGGGATTCGAGCCCACGCCCACCCACGAGAGCCGCGGGAAGCCACACGTCCCACCCACAGAGCGGGCCCGCCCGCCTGCCCTCCTCCCCGCGCTTCACCAGTCACGACTCAGTAAGCCATCCACGCGAGACACAGCGCTTAGCCCTCAGTTACTGCTTTCATTGGCCCAGCCCTCCTCTCCAAAGGAGAGGCAGGCACAGCCACGAAAGTGTTTAAAATGAAAGAAAAGCACCGTATGTGCGTGCTGTCGGGCGCCATCCCAGGTGGAGGATGGCTCTCCTCTGGGAAGGACACGGACAAAAATCCCAGAGACAAGCAGCCTGGTTCAGCGGGTGGGAGGCCAGTTAAGCTCGGCTTGATGCTCTGGGTAAGTGAGATCTTGAGCATGTTACCCCATCACTCAGCCTCAGTTTCTCAACTGTTAAATGGGGCTAATGATTAACACCTATCTCACTGGACTTTAGTGAAGACTCACTGAGAAAGTGAAGCTCAAGCAGGCACTCATTAAATAGACACCTTTCTCCCTCTGCACCCTGACCACGCGATACCTGAAGGCAACGTGGCTTAAAATAGGAAGAAAGGGGAAATGGATTCTAATGCCATTTATTTAACATTTTTTGTATCGTGGTAAAATACACATAAAACTTACCATTTTCTCCATTGTTAAGTGTACAGTTATTTGGCATTAGGCACTTCCCCATTGCTATATAAACACCACCACCATCCATCTCCAGAACTCTTTCATCTTCCCAAACTGAAACTCTGTACACAAACTACACAAAAATCTCTCTTCCCCTCCCCCCAGGCCCTGGCAACCACCACCCTCCGCTCTGTCTCCATGAATCTGACTGCCCTAGAGACCTCCTGTAAGTGGGATCACAGCACTTTCGTCCAGTTGTGACTGGCCTATTTTTTCAGCATAGTGTTTCCACGGTTCATCAGTGTTTTTTCAGAAAATAATTCCTTTTTAAAGTTGAATAATATTCCACTGAATGAATGTACCACATTTTGTTTATCCATTCACTTGCCGACAAACGCTTGGGTTGCCTTCACTTATTGGCTATCGAGATTAGTGCTGCTATGAACGTGAGTATGCAAATACCTGTTTGAATCTCTGCTTTCAATTCCTTTGTGTATATCCCCCAGAAGTGGAACTGCTGGATCATAAGATAATCCTGTATCTAATCTCTGTAAAGAATCACCATACCATTTCCCACTGTAACAGAACTATTTTACATTCCTAACAGTTGTGCACAGGGATTCCAATTTCTCCACATCCTCAACAATGCTTGTTTTTTCCTGGTTGATTGGTTGTTTTTAGTAATCACCATCCGAATGGGGGTGAAGTGGTATCTCATTTTGGTTTTGATCTGCATTTCCCTAATAACTAATGGTGTTAAGCATCTTTTTATATGCTTAATGGCCATTTCCATATCATTGGAAAAATGCCTACTCAAGTCCTTCAGTCCCATTTTAAAAGCTCATTGTTCCAACTCGTCTCCCACCACTCTTCAAGGAGGACGTGTTTACACCTGAACTTTGTAGCACCTCAACTTTGGTACTGCTGAGTCTCTTAACCTGTATAAATGTTGCTCCTCCTTCACGGCCCCCCCAGTAGCCGTGCCTTCTCCAGTAAGATGGCTGTACTGCCTTACTTTAAAAGGACTCCATGAAATACAGATTTTAAAAGAAAATACTCAAGGATCATATTTTGGTCTCACCAAAATCCCGAATTCTTTTTCCACAGCATATAGCACTGTACTGTAATCTCAAAAGGACGGCCAAGTTTACATCTTAAACTTGAAAACCCTTGTTGTCAGCACAAAGTGAGACCCCCTCATACACACATCCCAATAATTCTTTCTGCAATGACTCTTTTAATCCAACAGACTTCCATGTGTTTGGTCTATTCTTTCATTCATCTTTTCAATCATTTCCTGGGTACTTTCTGAGTGCCAGGATCTGTGCTTAGAACAATGAATACAGTAGGGTCCCTGATCTCAGAAAGCTCACTGTCAAGTCAATGAATGTCTGAATAAATTAACTGATAAATAAACAAATAAAGCCAATCCATCACCCAATATAGTCATGGCAGTCTCTGCAAATGCAGGCATGAGGGTCAAGGAAATAAACAGATTCTCAGTAATGGCCTTGAAAAGCCAAAATCTGTGAAGTAATAAAAAAAAAAAAAAAAAAAAAAAAACTCCTGCTTGCTTTTTTTGTTTTTTAAAGTAAACTTACAAGTTGTCTCCAGGGAGTGATATAGTAGAAACCACCTGGGAAATAAGCAAAAACTACACACAGAGAGGTAGCCATCAAGTACCACATAACAAAGAAGAAACTGTATTTTTATTTTCTTCGAATTGGCTATTCCCTTACACTGTAGAGAAGCAAGTAAAAGATATAATTATGGGGGAAAACACATAATTTATGAAAACAAACAGAAAAGATTCTGTGAAATTATTGCATACTACTGCCTTTCTTCCTTGATTAAAAAAAAAAGCCTTCTCAGCTCCATAAAACTAGAATATTTTAATAAAGACATAATGTGGGCTGATAAGGGAGAAGACATGGGATGTCCACGCTTTATTTCAATCAAAACGTAAGGAGAAGCAATGCACTACTGTGCCGTAAGGCTCTTCCTTCTTCAAACATGTGACGATCTTAATTTGTGGGAAGATTTACTATACAAATCAGAAACGGGCAAAGAATTAAAGAACAATTATTTCTTTTCTAGTTATATAGTAATTTGTTATTTGAGCTGAAATGAAAGGTCTTTCAAGAGCTGCCTTTGACTGAGCACCTACTAGGTGCCAGATGTTGTGCTGCCCAAGCTTCACGGGGGCTCTAACATTAAGAGCCCTCCAAGGAAAGCCCAGTCGGCACAAACGCGCAGCTCAGTGACCGGCCGAGGCCGCGGGCCCGGGTTCAAATGCAGAGCTACACGGCGGCACGGCCCGCTGTCTCCCAGAGCAGTGTCCACCCATCCGTCCACCCACTCATCTGCTCACTCACCCTGGATGGATGTCCACTAAAGTGAGGGGCTGTGGCAGATGACATGACGCCATCCCTGTGGGCTCAGGTCTAGTCAAAGACGCAAGCCCCCAGACCCCTAGGACAACTGTGATATGCTATGTCACAGAGAAGTGCCCTAGGATGTATGAGGATACAGGAGAAAAGAGGACTGTGTGTGTCTGGGGTAGAGCTGTATAAGGAGAGGCCACAACCCAGCAAGGAAGAGAGGATTGGGCGATTATTAAATAGAAATTGGACAAAGAAGAAAAAAATCAATTAAACTAAAACTCATTTCATGAAAGTACCAATTAAAGCGACAATCCTCTAAGTTAGGCTGATCAAGGAAAAAAGAAATGAGAAACTGGTTACTAATATCAGGAATGAAAATGACTATCACTACAGAGCATACACACACAAAAGGGATAATAAAGAAAGAGGGTTAAACAACTTTGCGTCAACAGATTCAGCAACTTAGGTGATGGGTACATGTTACCAAATGGAACCAACAAGAAACAGGAAACTCAAAGAACCTCCTGCTAATTGAAGACACAGGATTTATAAATTAACACGGGATTTATAAGTGAGCATGAGATTTATAAATTAACACACCCTCCTAAAAGAAACCCCAAACTCAGATGGCTTCCCAGCTGAATTCTATCAAAACCTAATTTTAGATACAACACCAGTTTATACAAACACATTCAGGAAAAAAGGGAGAAAAAGTTTCCATTCTTTTTATGAGGCCAGTATTATCCAAATGCTAAAAGCAAAAAGCTACAGGCCTATATTCCTCATGAATTTAGATGTAAAAATCCTCAATTATTACTGAGTCAAATACAGTAAAATTTAAAATGAGTAATACATCATAACCAGTAAGCTTAACAACTGAAGGTTTGGTTTAACATTAGAAATCAATCAATGTCATTCACCATATTAACAGACCATTAACAGACAAAACAGAAGAGCCATAAGCTCTTCTTACTTTAGCTGCAAAGAATGCAATTGAAAAAATTCAAAACCTATTTTATGATTTCTTTAAAAATCTCAGCAAAATAGGCATAAAAAGGGACGGCTTCAATCCACAAAGTGCACCCATGAAAAACTTGCAGTTAAAACCAACTTAATCATAAACAATGTTTTGCCTCTAAAATCTAGACTAAGGCAAGGACATAGCTGTCATTACTTCAATCAACAATGTAATAGAGATCCTGGGGAAGTCAATAAAGCAAGAAATTAAAATCATGTATGTCAGAAAGGAAGAAGTAAAACTGTCTTTTCACAGATGACACAGTCATGTATCCACAAAAAAAAAAATCTTAAATTATCTACTAGAACTCTCAGAAATTGCTAGTGGTAAGGTAAAATTTACAATCACTTTGGAAAACAACAAAGCAATTCCTCATAACTTAAGCCTAGA
This sequence comes from Dama dama, assembly GCF_033118175.1. Classification (NCBI taxonomy): domain Eukaryota; kingdom Metazoa; phylum Chordata; class Mammalia; order Artiodactyla; family Cervidae; genus Dama; species Dama dama. Next base: position 4,515,964 of record NC_083701.1, on the reverse strand, counting down.
ATTAATAAATTATTCAGTAATGAAACTCCTACCAAGAAAAATAAAAACATATATCCATACCAAGAACATATGTGTAAATGTCCCTGGGAACTCTATTCATTGTACAAGATTAATGTAATCTCAATGTCCAACAGGAGGTAGGTGACTAGATGAACAAACTTTATGGAATACCACTGAGCAACAAAATGGAGTCAACTACTGACGGACACAACATGCGAAAATCTCCAAAACATCATTCTGAGTGAGAGTATATACTGTAGGCTTGCATGTATGGGAGATGCTAGAAAAGGTTACTCTTTAGGACAAAAAGCAGATCGGCGTCTCCAGGGTTGGGAGGCAGGAGAGGACTGGCTACAAAGGGGTCAGGGAAACTTGCGGCAGTAAGAATATTCTATATCTTGATGGCTATGCTTCCCCGGTGGCTCAGATGGGAGAGAGTCTGCCTGCAGTGTGGGGGACCCTGGTTCGATCCCTGGGTCTAGAAGATCCCCTGGATAAGGAAATGGCAACCCACGCCAGTATTCTTGCCTCGAGAATCCCATGGATGGAGGAGCCTGGAGGGCTACAGTCCACTGGGTCGCAAAGAGTCAGACATGACTGAGCTTTTATACAGTTTTTATAAAACTTTTTATAGTTCTTAAATATATTGAAAACTTTTCAATATATAACTTTTATGCAGCTAGTGTGGCTGCATTTTACAGAATGCAAATCACACTCAATAAAGGTGATTTTAGAAACTGATCCTGATACTCAATAGGCACAAAATCACTTGCAGACACTGAAACAGAACTCCGAAGCCATGGTGTGGGGCATGCTGAGAGAGCGCCACCTGTGCCACGGATGAGCGTGGAGCCTCAGGAATCCGAGGTTCTGGCCGGAGCCAGGGTGATGAAGCAAGGTTTCGATTCACTCTTAGAACCTCACACGACCTTGGAAAAGTCATGTTCCTTCTTCGGTCCTCAGTACACATATCTGTAAAATCTGAGTCTTCCCACCAGTTCTCATGTGAATCGTTACTGTTCATTTTGTAATGCTAATCTAATGTTCCACAACTTCTAATCCAACTATGGCCACTGCCAGAGAAAAACAATCAGCCTGAGCAGCACCCTAACTAATTTAAATGTCTAAGAAATAGATCTCTGATTTTTAAAGACCTCAGATGGACCTGTTGCCACAGGTTCACCTCTTCCCTATTTCTGTGATATGACACAAAATTAACAGCTGTGATGTTATTCACTTAATAAGCCAAGGACCACAGGGCCCAGCTGAGGCTCATACCCCAAGAGGCCAGTCCTACCGTTAACTTAAGGTCAATGAAACATACAAATGAAAGCATTAGCATTACTTTCCAGTTAATTAGCACTTCTGGCCAAAGTCTTTCTTCAGTGTTAATTATGCCTTAAAAACGCCAAGTGATTACAAATTAAATGGTACATCCACAACAATGCAGGATGGATCTTAGCAGGACCAGCCATTAGAACAGCTTCTATTCAAGAGGCCCTGAAGTCCCTTAGAGAGTGAGAAGGGTTAGGACGCGAGGTCTAGATGGAGAGGGATGTGTCTGCGGACTGTTAAAAGGCCACGTCAAAAATCTGATTTCTGGTACCAAAAAGAGGAGCCAATTCATCCTTTTTTGATGTGAAATACATGTTCATATCATTTGACCATTCTTTTTAACTGACCTGTCAAGTTTTTTTCTTCCAGATATCTAGGAGATTATTAAGGAAATTACTCCTTATCTGTGATACAAGCTGCAAATATTTTTTCACAGTGGGACAGTGTCTTTGGATTTATTTAGGATGCTCTTTTAAAGAAGGAAAGGGCAACCCACTCTGGTATTCTTGCCTGGAGAATCCCATGGACAGAAGAGCTTGGAGGGCTACCGTCCATAGAATTGCAGAGTCGGACACGACTAAAGCGACTTAGCACAGGATGTTGTCTGCTTGGAAGAAACGTTTAATTTTTTGCAGTTAATGCATCAATATTTTACCTTACGTCTCTTGCACATTTTTCATGGTTCCTGAATCATGATTAGACACCCTCTCCACACTCCATGGTCATAAAATATAATTCTCCCCCATTTTCCTCGATGACGTTAAGGTTTATCTTTTAAACTTTTCACTTCAATATTATCTCAAAGTGATTTGAGATATTTGAGAAAATTTGAAAGTACAAAAAAATCACCCCATTACCCAATTCAAAGACTATTCATATTTTCTCTCATTATTTCTTAATATTATTTTTAAATCAGAGGATAATTTACAATATTGTGATGGTTTTGCCATATATTTTAATCCTCTCTCTTCCAGATAGAGAAACAGATAGATAGATAATGATGATATGGTGTCTGCAAGGCTTCTCCATTGTACCATTCCTGTTTTTCCTCAGTAATTAACAAGTAATTAGTGTGGAGATACTTTGAGAGTTGATAAACACCTTATTCCTCATTAAATTTTCACGCACTAGTTTTGCATTCATTGACAATTTTCTAACAACATCACTCATTACTACTAAGATGCTCTTGCTTCAAGGCTTTTTCAGTGAACAAACCTGAGGAATATGTATATTCATATGTGCACATCTGTGTCTGTATACACATACACATAAATATTGGCATCTCGCTATAGACAGATATGGATATAAGTATATATATGGACAAAGATACAGAAATAAACACAAACAGGACAGGAAGTTCAAGGTGATAGCTCAAGTTTCAAATTGATACCACAAAATCCATCCCCATGTCCCCTTCCCACATCTGTAACAACCTTCTCCAATGTGAGAGACTGAACTTTCATCATTCTCAATATATTTACTCAACTGCTCACACACGAAATACACAGTGTTTTCGTAATTGCTAATATATGCCACTGTAAAAAGCAAATCTACCTATTAGAGTCTGATTATCTGTTAATGTTTCCTTTTTGGTGTGAGGTAAATGTTCAGTCACTCAGTCGTGTCCGACTCTTTGCAATCCCATGAATCGCAGCATGCCATGTTACCTCAAGTGAAAGAATATAGCTAAGTATACAATTCAACAACTCCCCGTGTAACTGTCAGCCTAATAAAGATACGGAACACTTCCACCAAACAAGCGTGTTCCCCTGGGGCCCCTGCTAATCAGACACACACTCCTGTAGACAACTACTTTTCCGGAAAGTTCCACCACAGATTAGATTTGCGTCTTCTTGAATTTTACACATGTGGACTCATTCAGCATGCTCTCATGATACCTGGCTTCCTGAGTGAAACATGTTTGTGAGATTCATCCATGCTATTATGTGTAGAGGACATATAGTGACAGCTATACATATAAATTCTCATACCACAATCTATTTATTCCATCTCCAATCCATAGACATTTGAGCTGTTTCCAATTTGAGCATATTAAAAAATCAAGCTGCTATAAACAAACTCTTATGCAAGTCTTTTTTTGTGAATGTGTGAATATTTGCTTTTCTCTCGGATAAATACTTAAGGGTCAAATTGCTGGGTCATTATGGCAAACATCTGTTTAATTTACTAGGAATCTGCAGTTTTCCAAATTAGGTGCTAGACTGCCACTAACAAGGGAAGAGAGTTCCGGTTGCTCTACATCATCACCAGCATCGTGTGTGTTAGGTTTTTTAAATCACAGTCATCCCAGTAGGTGCGTGCCTCATGGTGGCATGAGTCTGTGTTTCCAACAGACACTGTGTCAGTGTCGCCAAGAGTGTGCATGGAGAACACCTCTGGTGAATGGTGGACAGACAAAGGGCGGGAGTGGACAGATGCTGGCGCTGGCTCAAGCACACGGCCTCTGGGTGAGTGGACTGCAGTGGGCGTGAAGCAGGCTGCACAGGGAGGCGGCCTGTGCTCACTCAAGAACCCCCCACCCTGGCAGCACGCATGGCGGTGGTCAGGGCAGGGTGAAGACGATGCCCACAAAGGAGAGAGAGAGGCGGGCAGAGCGGTTCTGGGAGGAAACAAGAGGCGATGTGCCAGCATCTGCTCCATCTGTGAGACCCGTGGGACCAGACCGTGTTCCCCGTCGCAGCCAGGGACAGGAGGGCCTCCTCCTCGGTGGCAGGCAGCCTCTGCCCTCGCCCTCGACCACGGGACACAAGCCAGTGCCCATGGGGCCTGCCCCCCACAGCCGCGGGCCCACAGGGGCAGGACTCCCCGAGCCCACCTTCAGACCCGGCACCTGGCTCTCCTGGACGAGGGTACACAGGTTGGGGGGACAGGACAAAGCCCACCCCGAGCCTGCCAGCCCATCACGTAGAGTGCGGCGAGACTCTGTCCAACGCCAAGTCTGCCTCCCACCTCTTCAGCCCCGACGCCCTGCTTCACGTGGCGGCACCTTCGTGAGGCGCGAGTTCCAGCCCCGGGTGTGAACCACAGTCATCACAGGTGGGCCCACCTTTGCCGCCTGCGGCCTCTCCAACAGGCCTGGAGCCCCCTGGTCTGTAAACCAGGGCCGGACACACAGATCTCACTGCCTCACACGGTCAACACGCAACTACCGGCTTTTCTCCAGAGGGGAAAGAACCAGGGGTGGCCGAAGCCCCGCAAGGCTGCTCAGGACGCGAGGCAGTGACCACCTGCAAAGCCGGCACCTCGCGAGGCTCTGAATTCTCAGGAGCTGGGCTGCTCCTGATTTATCTCTGCTGGTGCCTCCGGTTATTCAACAAGTCTTCTAGCCTGTGGCCTCTGCCTCTTTCTCACTCCAGCAGACTCCTCTCTTAGAAGAGAAAACAAACCTACTGCCTGCTTGGCCGGCAGTGGTACTTCCAGGCCCTTGGAGCGGGTGACCCTGGCCCACTCCACCTCTCCAGGGACCTCTGCCCTTCATCTTCCAGGGGAACCAATTCACCAGCTGCTTTACCGAGTGCTTTTCCAGCTCATTGGGTACCACAGGCCACGATGAGCGCCTCCTGTCCCGCCCAGACCTCAGCAGCCCCACCCCCAGGACGAAGGCTGAGCAGCTGAGATTCAGGGGCGCTTCTGTGAGCACCCCCGTTGGCCTTCTGTCCCCAACAGCGAAGACTGACTCTGGCACTCAGAATTTCTTCTTCTGGTCTGTAATCTGCTTTCATCTTTCTGAGATCCTCCCGAACATCCTGGCCAACAGGAAGATAGGGTAAGGACCTAAGACTGCATTTTAATGGCCGTCTATCATTATACACTGAATTCCATTTTCGCTCTTTGTGGTGTAGTTTAAACCTCAAAACCCTTCAGAGAAGAGCTGATTAGCCCCATTTTGCAGGTGAGGGAAGGAGGCCCGAGGAGGAGCAAGCGGCACACTCCATGCCCGCCCTCCGCAGAGAACTGATTCTCCATTCTTCGGCTTCCACACAAAGGACCTTCCCCAAGAACTCCCCTCCCGCCCGGTTCCAGACCCTGCTTCACATGGAAAACACAGGCTACCCTGCCCCCCACTGGCCGCCCGGAGGCCTGAGAGGCCAACACGGCGGCCTCCAGTTGAATTTGATAGCCCGTCTCCTGACACAGGAGCTCTGCCCTCACGCTCATCAGAGTCACCTGGAGAGCTCACTTAACCAGAGAGCTGGCTCACACCGGTCTTTCTGCTTTGTGGGTCCAGGTGGGGCTTGAGAATCTGCCTTTCTGAGGAGACCCCAGGACGCTGACGCTTCTGTGGTCCAGGGACCACACTCCGGGAGCCACCCCTGCAGACGGGGGGGGGGATGGTCAGAGGCCAGCCTCCCTAACTGGTCAGTCGAGGGAGGATGGGCTGTGTGCACCCCACCCTGACCCTTCTCCCACTGACCCTGCCGACTCTCCTGAGTCTCAGAGCCATCCCTCGGGTGTGAATGGCGGTCTTCAGCTCTGCCCTGACTGCGTGGACACGCCAAGTCCACGGGGAGGCACTGGGGGAGCCCACGCGGCCACGGCGAGGCCGGCCCTCCCACCTGCTGCTCCAGGTAGGTGAGCAAACCAGGCCACTCCGGCACGCGCCTCAGCTGCTCCAAACTTAGATGGTGCAGGCAGGGTGCTGGCCGGGCTCCTCTCAGACCCCGTCACACACGTGAAGACAGCCCAACGGCCCCCTCCTGCCACAGCTCCTCGGCGGGCCAGGAGAGTTGCCAAGTCAGCTGTCCATGGACACTCATTGAGCCCCCACCCGGGCTGGCCACTGCCCTGCCGAGAGCTCGAGGAGGGGGCCAGGCTGCTCCAGAGAGGCTGGAGACAAGCAGAAACCAGGCTACCCCATCCCACTGTGAACGTGAGCCCAGCTGCATGAAGGCAGGCAAGACGGGAAGCAGCCAGTCGAGGCAAGCAGGGCCCCCCAGCAGGCCAGCCGTGGAGCTCTGGCCCATGTGCTGGGCCCCAGCGGCGGAACCAAGACAGCAGGAACAAGTCACAACAGACCTGGGCGGGGGATCCGTCCGGCCAGTCCCAAAGCCTGTCCAAGGCAGGACTGAATCCCACACCCGCCCCACTCCAATGTCCCTGTTGTAGACAGCCACGGCACCACTGTGGGAAGTCATTATCACCCACTTAAATGTCAGGTCGCTCCCCTGGGAGTCCCTCCAGGCACAGCGGTGCCCCTGGGGCTGGCTGGCAGCCTGGCACTCTGTCAGACGGAGTGGCTCAATCATCACTCACTGAACAAATAAATGAATGAATGGGAGGACTACCTTCGGCATTGATATTAAGAGCTTTCAGAGGATTATGGCTTCCTGGCCTCTGGGAGAATAAATCTCTACTATAAATGGAAACCTTAGAGTCCCACAGATGGGATTTTTTGTTCCCCAAATGCACAACTGCATAAAGAAAATTACCCCTTATGTGCTAAATATGCATTTCTAATTACACTCACCTAAGATGCTTCACTCTCAAGGTTAAGAATAGCTAAATAATATAAATTACAAAGAAGTAACATTCTGGGTCATCTGAAACCATTAAGCCGGGATTAGCGAACAGTCAATAAATCATCACAAAGCATCATTATATTAAAAACAAAACAGACGCAGGATGAGGGCAGAGAACTTCACCCCCAGAACGAGAGTCAAGCCGCCACCAAGGCACTGATGTCCTGCCTCACTGGAGTCCCTGCCTCTGGCCACCCGCCGCCAGCACAGCGAGGAGAGAAAGGCTGGGCCAGGGGCCGGAGGAGCCCACGGTAGACAGTGCCCTGCGCCTGCCGGCTGGGCCAGGGGAGGCGACCCGCTCCAGCTCCCGGTTCCTCTCTCTGTGGCGGGGAGGGCCCCGCAGGCGGGGCGGCTGTGAGCAAAGGATGGGAACGGGCCGGTGGGGTTAACAAGCCTCTGCTCCCTCCGCTGCCATGGGGTAGGACTCCTCCCGCCTGACGAAGAGGAAGACGCACGCGTGCAGCCTCAGGGGAGATGAGACCAACATGCAAGAACCCCAACCGCTCAACGGCCACGCGGCCCAGAAGCCCAGACCCACTGGGGCCCTTGACCCCTTCTGTCCTCCAGAAGCCATGCCGAGTCAATGTCATTCTAATTAACCAAGAAAAGCAAAAAGCCGTCATCACCAAGACGATGATTTGAATGTAGTTAATACTCTTGGCGTGTGTGTTAGTTACTTAGTCATATCCGACTCTGGAAGATCTCCTGGAGGAGGGCATAGCAACCCACTCCAGTATTCTTGCCTGGAGAATCCCATGGACACAGGAGCCTGGTGGGCTACAGTCCATGGGGTCGCAAAGAGTCAGACGTGACTGAGCAACTAACACTTTCACGATACTCTAGCCGGGCTGGCTTTCTAGAGATGCAGTGGCCCTTCTCAAAACAACAGTGGGATTTTAATGAAAAGTAACAGGAACTAGTGGACTGTTTTTACATTCAATGCGGGGCTGGATCCAGACTAGGTCATGGGGCGAGCCCACCTTCTACCTAAGGACATTCGGAGAAGAAGCCCTCAGGCTGGAAGACAGGTGTGGGCGGACTGAGAGCCCCCCACGACTCGACTCCTCACGGTGGGGTGGAAGGGGACCCCTGCACGCCTCAGAGCCACTGCACCCCTTCTCTCCTTGCCCTGCTGGGTGCCCGGCCTTCATCCCGAGCTCACAGACACGTGAGTCACGCCCAATCCACTGGGCCACACCAGCACCTCCAGCAGGAGGCAACTCCGGCAGTAAGGGTGGTGCACACCCCTCCTCGTCCCTCAGCTCTGAGCAGGGACGCGGGACCTCAGCACCCTGGGGAGGCAAGGCCGTGACGGCCACGAGAGGAACCGACTCGGGGAGCAGTCCCCCGAGCTGCTGGGGAAGGCAGGGGTGATAAACATGGAAACCAAGGCCCAGCGTGCAGAAGAAAAAGCCCAGAGGTCACACAACCCATTAAGGGAGGGCAGGGCCACAGCTGAAACCCGAGGCAGGCCCAGACCTGCTCCTGTGGAGGGAGGCAGAACTTCCGGGGAGGACGGGCCTGTCAGCAGACTCACAGCATCAGTTGTCGCCTCCTGAACTCCTGGAGAGTCAACGTGCTCCACGTCTGCCTGCCCCCTGCCTGCGGAAGAGGAGCTTCCAGGTGTCACCTGTTCTGCACATGGGTACCATCCCTTCTCTCAGGGGCCCTGGGACGCCCGGGTGGGAAGAGACTGCCAACATGAAGCCAACCCCCCTCAGCCAGGCCTGGCCCCCAGCACAACTAGGATGGTGCCCACTCTGACACCAGGACTGGGCGAGCAGGGCTGGAGGGGTTTGTGTTCCAGCTCAGAGGTTCCTACTGCTAATTCAAAATCACCGCAGCAAAACAGAATGTGCAAAGTTATCCTAGCATGCAGTGTTTCTCCAGCAAAGAAAAAAAAATCCTTAAGAGGACGGGAATGTTTAAAGAAACCTCTTCAACAGGGAGAAAAACAAAATGGTCAAGTCCGAGATAACTTAGGCAATAAAATAAATAATGGTATTGATGTATTATAATTCAGAGAACAAAAACATCCACGAGCCTCTGCTGAGAGTGGTAAGTTGATGGAGGAAAAGGGACTGCTGTTTCCTGCAGAAGAATTTCTGCTAATGAATGTAGGAGGAATGATGGAATTAGAAAACCATCACTTACCAAGCACTACGGTTATAATCCCTGAGGGGTAGGACCGGTGTGCAGGCTGAAACTAGTGAGTGGAAGGAAGAGGAGAGGCAGCACGTTTAGAGACTCAGAGTCCCTCTCGCTGACATTTATTACCTGTGAAGTGAACACTAGCAACTTATGAGCACAGCGACCCGACAGGCACCTCCTTCACCAAGTGACCAAAGCTGTCACCTCCAGGAACGAGACGTGAGGGCGCCAGTGCTCCCGGGGCAAGGTGCCCCGGGGAAGGCACACATTGCTCTGGCCTATTCTCGTCTAAGATGCATAATGTCCATTTAATCACCAAGAAATATCAGACAGTCCCAAGCTGAGGGGCAGTCTACAGAGAGAGCTGCCCGGTATTCTCCTCACGTGTCAAGACCAGGGGAGGCACACACAGACTGAGGACAACCTGAGCGTCTCCCCGACGTGATGCCCACCCACCTGCTGGAACTTTCCGCACATGCTTCACTTAATTAGCACGAAGTCTGACAAGATGTGTATCACATTTGCACTTTACATATAGGAAGAGAGATTTGAGAGCGTCGAGGCACACAGTCCTTGCAGCTAGAGTTGGAAGTGACCTCTGCCCCAGCCAAGCCAAGTCTGTCCCCATTTCCCCAGATTTCCTCTAAGACACAGACAATCGCAACTGCCTGTTGACCAATCCCATCAAGTGCCCCTCATTTAGACAGAGAGAATTCTCTTACCAAAAACAATTTTCTAAATGCTGAAGGGAAAGTACATCATTTCAAGCAGGAGACTGGGTCAGGAGGAGCAAAGAGAAGCAAGCGGCAAAGTGGTCAAATACTCAGATGACTTAATGCACCCAGGCCCTGCGGGGTCGGCTTCTCAACCTTTCTGGCCTCCAGCATTCCCTGGGGAATGTCACACTAGGATGGCAATGTCATGTCTAAGCCCACCTGCGGGAGCAGCAGCCCTAGCCCAGCACCTGAGGAGAGCTCAGTGAACCACAGGTGGGGCGGGGGGCAGGCGAGTCTCCCCCACAGGCGGGGCCGGGGGTCGGAAGGGGAGAGCAGGGGAGTCTCCCCCACAGGCGGGGCGGGGGGGAGGAGAGCAAGGAAGTCTCCCCCATAGGCGGGGCGGGGGCAGCAGGCAAGTCTCCCCCAAGGGCGGGGCGGGGAGGAGGGAGGAGCAGGTGAGTCTCCCCACACCGCCCCATTCAGGGCAGCGTCTCACCTCCTAGACATGAGTCCGTGGACAGCAGCCCACGTGTGCCCACTTTTGTTTCACTAAGCACATTGCCTACGGGTGGCTCTTGGCCGATGTGGCGACTCCCGGGGCATGCTACTCCAGTCCCTGGGGTACTGGTCCCCACTAGGCTGCAGAAGACCCCTGGGTCAGCCCTGAAATGAGCTGAGATCAGAACCAGTCAGTGTCGATGGAAAATTAATTTCCTTTCCCCCAGTCGCTTCTCCGAATCTTTAACATATAAGGTGCCGGGTAGAGGCTGCATGTACTCTGGCATCACTTTACAGCCAGTTACAGATGCCCTCCCTGCAAACATTCACAGAGCTCGGTGTCAGCTCAAGAACGTGTGAATGAGAATACAAGCCCCCTCCCGATGCCTCTTCCCCTGGATCAGAACGCTGCCCTCGCCTCTCTGAGCCCCACGGCCCAGGCTTGCTCGGTGAAGGCTTGCTCGCGCCTCCGCCTGTCCATCCGTCCACACACACAACCATCCATCCATTCTCACTCAGCCTCTCCTGCTCACTGAACCTCTGGCCCTGGGCTGGTGGGGTACTAGGCATCGGGGACAGAAATGCAGGCCTAGAGCCACAAGTTCTCAGGAAATGGTAGGAGAAGATGCCGCAGAGGCAGAGACAAGCAGGGAGAAGGGCTGGGGAAACACTTGGGACGACACCAGGCCTCTACAAAGGCCTGGGGAGGAAGCAGACGGCGTGGGGGAAAGGCTTTGCAGCCAAACCGAGGAGCACTGGGAAAGGAAACCAATACAGATGCCCCACTGAGGGGGCCGCATGTGATTCCATGTGGGCTTCTGGCCTGAGCAGGAGGAGGGACAGACAGACAAGAGGGAGGAACTGAGATGACAAGGCAGGCAGAGGCCAGATCACAAAGGGCCCAAGAGGCGGTGGTTCCCAGACTCTGCTGCGGACTGAAAACTCCTGGGGAGTTTTGCGGTAGTGGTGGGGATGCCATTTTTTAAATCTACAGTTGTTGTGGTTGAGTAACTAAGTCCCGTCTGACTCTCTGCGACCCCATGGACTGCAGCACGCCAGGCTTCCCTGTCCTTCACTGTCTCCTGGAGTTTGCTCAAACTCAGGTCCATTGAGTCCGGGATGCCATCCAGGCATCCTGTCCTCTGTTGCCCCGTTCTCCTGCCCTCAATCTTTCCCAATCTACAGTAGCAAAGCAAAAATTTCTGTAAGACAAATTATATACCCATTTAAGTGTCAAGTTCAAAGAGTTTTGACAAATGAACACCCAGATAACTGACACAGCAAAAAAGATAAACTTGTCCATCACCCCACCTCCTATAGTTCCTTTCTGCCCTGTCAGTCTACCCAGCCTCCCAGCCCTCAGGAAAACAGATTCGCTTTCTGTCATCCTAGATGAGTCTGGTTATTCTAGAATTCACACAAATAGAATCACACAGTATGCACTTTCTGTGTCTGGCAGCATAACTTAACGTTTTGAAATCCATTCCTGTTTTGAAGCACGTCGTGGTTTGCTCCTTGTTATTGCCAGGAGCACTTCACGACCCTACAACCATCGATTTACCTATTGTTGGACACAGGGGTTATTTCCAGTTTGGGGCTATTCTGAACAAACTTGCAATGAACATTCATGTATGCCTTGCAGAGATACAGGTTTTCATGTTTCTTGGGTAAGAACCAAGTAAGAAAATTGCTTCCTTGGTTGGGAACTATAGGCTTAACTTGCAAAAAAACGGCCATCCGTCCTCCAAAGTGGCCGGGCTGCCTTATGCTGTCACCAGCCGCCCACAGGTCCCATGCCCTCCACTCCGCCCTGGCCATCCAGGACAGTGGGCCTGCAGTACCGCCTCACTGTGGTTTGCCTTTAGCTACTCTGAGAATTTATGATCTTCTTCATCTTTTCACATTCATGTATCTTCTTTTGGCTGACCAAATTTTTGCCTTTCATTGGGCAAACATATTAAGTTATATACTTCTTTATATATTCCAGAAACAACTCCAGTTGTATTTTAAGCAACAAACGTTCCCATTTGTTCTTTCTTTCCTCATTCTGTTTCTACTTTTCATCAAATCCTTGAGCACGGCTCTAGTACCTGTGGCCACATCCGGGTGTGCCAACACCCTCACACCATGACCGTGTCCAAGTCTGTTTCAATGAACGGACTCTCTTCTCCAGGTTCCCGTGTTCCTCCTCCTTTTCAAGGGTTGGCGGGCTTCGAGTCGTCGGATGTCTGGATTTCCCGTCCTCCTTTTAAGCATGTTGGAGCTGGTTTCCGCTAGTGGTTAAGGTCCCCGGAGCTTGGCCTGCTCCTTTCCAGGCTTCTTTCTCAGCTCTTTCAGTGCGAGTCTAGAGCCGCCTCTCCTCTCCCCTGGAGCCAGGCTGGCCTGAGTCCCGAGGTGTGACCGTCTAAACGAGGGCAGCTCCACCTGCAAAGGCCACCAGCGCTCCCTGTGCCCACCTCCCAGGCACACCTGTGCCCTTGGCATCACCCACTTCACACCCCCTGGGGCTCCGGCCCGCACACACCCTGGCAGAAAGGCATGGCGGTCACAGGGCTCACCGCCCTCGTTTCTCTTCTCTCGGAGATCACACAGCACTGGGCTGTTTGTTTTCTTTCCATGGCCTGACAACTATCATTTCAATCATTTTCCCCCAATTTTCCAGTGGTTTCCCGGAGGAGGGCAAGCCTGCCATCAATCGCTCTATCATGGCAGAAGCTGGCATTTCACCTGGAGGGCCTTCAGAAAAAAATCAATGCACAGGCCACATTCCTGATCAGCTGAATCAATTTACGGGAAGATCCCCGCATCGGCAAGTTTATAGGTCACCAGGTGATGCAAATGTTCAGCCAGTCTGAGAAATGGGGCTTTCGGAGGGAGAGGTCACATGGAACAGGCCAGCGTTTGTCACTCACATTAAAACTGCCTGGGGAGACGGGACAGGTCCGACCTCAGATTCTGACCTGGCCGGCCCGGCATGGCACTCAGGCATTTCTTTTAAATTCCCCCAGATGATTGGGATCTGATGGGAAGCCAGAACTGAGAACCAGACCTGTAGGCACTGGGGAGCCACTGCAGGGTTTCAAAACCCACGAGGTGGCCATTGGGTCTGGGAAGACAGGTGTCTGAGCCAGGTTCTCAAGCATCAGGTGGCATGAGGGGGGCGGAAGAAGCAGGAGTGTCAGTCACGTGCTCTCAGCCCAAAGCAAGAGAAGCAGGAGACCAGGAGCCTGTACAGGAGGGCTGGGAAGACGGGGCTGGCCAGGAGCCGTGTCGTGGAGCAAGCGACGAGCCCCCTGGGGACACGGACCTCACCTGTTCACTGCCCCGTCCCCAACACACCCTGTGGGTGCCTGGTACACAGTGGGGCTCAATGAACGCTCACAATGGTGCCCGGCATGCAGTGGTGCTCACTGCGCTTCCTAACTTGGCCTCACGTGTGCCCAGGGGCACGGCCATTACAGGGTACTTCCACATCACTGCACGTGGCATTTGTGACTCGCGCCCTTTCGCACGTGTGGCCCTCTGCTCCTCAGGCACTCACCTCACGCGTCCGTCTGGGAAATCCCTACAGGCCCTTCTTGCGTCGGTGACAGGGGTACCAACCCAGGAAACCACCCCACGCAGCCCGAGGAGGCCCAGGAGAAACGTCTGCTGAATGGACGGGAGCACAGAACAAGCAGAGGGGCAAGAACGGACACGCGGGTTTTGATACTGAACAAAAATGATGCCTAGATAGTATTCGGACGCTTCAGCACACGCTTTCTTCGGGAAAGAGCTCTCCCAGCGGGATGCTGAACTAACAGCAACTAAAACCGCTGCTGCTTTTGAAGGATTCTCTCACATCGTGGTAAAAGGAGGCAGCCTGGAGTTGGGGTGTCGCTGGGTTCCTCAGGCCTCACCCTCGGGGTCACCCTCACTTGCCCTGCCCTCAGGGCACACCCCCACACCCTGAGCTCACTCCCGCTTCTGCGCCTCTGTTAAAAGCGCATCACTCTTCTCTCAAAACCCTCCTCTCCCTCGAAGAGAAATGGCGGTGAAACGGCAGCCCTTCAGCGAGGCCGAGCCTGGGCTGATGAGCTCCCGGTTCTCCGTGCGGTCGCCGCGGTCTACACCACCTCCGCGCGTTTCAGCAGACGTTCCTCTAGGACGGTTCTGTGACTCCGCACATCCCCAACAGCAGGCCTCTCCACGACACCATCAAACAGCCCACTGTCCCAGCCTGACTGATGTATCTGGCAGGAGTGACAAACCCCTAGGCCAATTATACAGAACACCTTGCCACCGTTTCCTGAAGAACAGCATGTCGCTGCGTTTGCACAATGACGGGGTGTGTGAAACGGCTGGCATTGCTTTCCCTTTCTGTTTCACTCAGTGACATTTATTGATACACACCTAGGATTCTGTATGAGTTGCAGGTTTCAATTTAACTGGTTAAAAAAAAAAAGAAGAGTGGAAAAACATGAAGGGACAAGAAGACATTGTTGAGTTGATGCAAAGTGAGGACTCACAGAAACAAGACGTGGGCTGACAGGCTACTGCGGGCAGAGGGCTCTGCACGCGGGCCTGCCGGGCTCCTGGAGGCCAAGAGCCACGTCAAACCTGGCAGCTTCCCCCGTGCTCGGCACAGGGTCTCAGCAAAGGAGGGACACAAGAGATCTCAGAGACGCTGACGCACACGTTCTAGAGGCCTGGACGCTGGAGGGCTGAGCGGATGGCGGGAAGCCGTGAGGGGAGAGAAGCTGCAGATGCTTGTCCTGTAGTCTTGCAAACAACCGGTCTGTGTGTTCTGGCAACAGGATACACCGAAAGTGTTTCGGTGGGACTGGTCTGGAACCTGTGTGATTCCTCATGGTCAGTGCAGAGAGCACGTGCTGACCCGCAGGGAGCTGAGTGCAGAGAAGGGACAGTATCATGGCCTGGATGGGCCTGCTGGTACACAGATGACACCCCCCTCTCTGTAAGGCTGAAAAGACCCCTACCCACAGGACCCCCAAAGGTCTGCCCTGGAAGGTGAAGTGACAGCACGCCTTCTCCGCACGGGGATGGAATGAAACTCTTCGTTTACATGACTGTCGTCTCTCCTTCTCACGAGCACACCTTTGTGCCAAGGCAACGGTTCATGATTTAAGCCGTCAGATACTGTCCCTCTGTGATAAAAAGAGGGAGGTGATATATGAATGGCTAAGACATCTTGAATTAATAGCCTTTGCCACTTGATTACTTGTCCTGCTTTTTTATTACTTGTGGCTCCTTGTCAAATCGAGAAAGCATGTGTAAAATGAGAGCATTCGTGGAGGGACAGTGGGCACAGGTGGCAAGGCAGAGACAGAGTCCCCTGTGCATGACTGGGCTGGCAGGGGCCCGTCAGAGTCCTGCCTCTGGGGGCGGGGGCGGGTGTGTCTTTCCTGGGCGGGCTTCCAGGTCTCTAAAACTATGCCAGCAGAGCAGGTGACAGCTGAGGACGCCTGCAGCTCACGCGGCCCCTTCCCTCCTTGTACCTGCTCATCTCCTACATGCTCCACCTAAGCATCTCCTTTCCCGAGACGCTCTCGGACCCCCACCACCACTGCACTCAGAACACAGCATGTGGGTGTGCTTGTGGTATGTCTGCTATCGATCAAAAACGTTCGTGATTCGTGCCTTTCCCCTGGGAATCCAGGACTCCTCTTGTTCCTTGTTCCTCTTGGCTTAGATTCACAGTCAACCAAGGCTTGACCCTTTGCTGATGAAGTGCGGCTCCTGACAAACAGGTGAGGAGACAGGAGTAGCAAGTAAGGTGGCAGTCTGCCAGGATCGTTTCTGAAGCCACGAGAGTGCTGGAGAGGACAGACCAGAGAGGCAGGCGTGGCCTTGAAGGCTGTAGCTCCTCGATGGAGGGACTGCGACGTGTTCAGTGTGGTTCCTCGCGGTCAGCACGGAGGGCACGTGCTTACCTGCAAGGGCTGAGCTGAACGGATACGGTGGGGCGAGACCCATGAGTTTCCAAAATCAGGCAGCCTCCATGAGAAAATTACCACCAGAATTTTTAAAATTTATTTTTAAGTGGAGGATAATTGCTTTACAATGTGCTGGTTTCTGCCATACAACAACACGAATCTCCTTGCTCTTAGCCCCCCAGCCCTCTCGGCCCGACCACCAGAACGTTTTTATTGTGAAATAGTCAATGGACAGGGAATGAATCAGTAATTACGTGCACAATGTAATTCTCAACTAAACTACCCAGGATTTACTGAAGACCTACTATGTGTAGAGCCCATATAAAACCAACGTCTAATGAACAGCCATTTTGTTTTGCTTTTAATATGAGAAGAGAGACAGAGATCAAAACTCCCTGGTCCCAACACAGGGAATACAGACCCTAAGGGAGTGGTGACGGGGGCTCACGACCTCTGACGACTTCAAGCACAGGCTCCCCTGGCAATGGGATGCTCTGCCATCTCCATGGAGCACTTGTAAGAAGACATCAGAGAAAGAAAGGCCCCTGCACGGGAAACCCAAGCTGCCTGGTGACAGGCACCCTCTGCATGGCTCCAGGTGGGAGTTTGGGAAATACGTTTCTACAAGGACAGGTGAAGGGAACCCTGCAGAGTGTAAACGTATTTCCTCTCCATGAAGCATTTTAGTCACAGATCCTTTCAACAGAATGTAGGCGTCATTCAGAGAAAAGCAGTAGCTTAGGAAAGACGTTTTTCTTCTTATTCAACCTTCTAAGTTTTGTTATTAGTAAATCTGGCTCTTGGCAATAGACCACCCATCTGATATCTCCCCCGTTCCATGGGAGAACTGCCATCTGCAGTCTACTGAGCTGAAGACGGGGCGTGGCCACGGGGTAAGTGTGAGCAGAGGGAAGAGCTAGAGGCGATGTGGAGGCATCCTTTCCAACTGCTTAAATCTGCAGATGAAAATCCAGAGAAGAGCGTCTTTGCTAAGGTCACGGGTAAGTAAATGGACAGTCCAAGTGCGTTAAAGGAGGTGAGCATAAAATGAAAAAGTTCTTTGTCCTTTCAATACAGATGCAACGGACACAGACCAATGGGAGCCCATGCAGAGAAAGGAGAGAATCAGTGAGCGGCTGAACCCATGTGATAACAGCAAGAGCTGACACAAAGGAGGGAGGGAATTCCAGGCAAGCGTGGACGCCATCGTCAAAGCTCTAAAGGACTGTAGGAAGAGGAGGGAGGCAGGGATCACATGGACCAAGTAGCAGAACCAGAGAGATACGTGTCTAAGAAGGCACACTCGTGCACAAGTAGGACAGGGCTTTCTCATCAGGCTAATATAATGTGGGTTTACGCACTCTTCCTTTACTGTTTTGGGTGCCTGCACTTGGCACTTGCCAAAGCTGTGTGTGTGTGTGTATACCACCTTGTATGGGAATTGTCAGCCTCCTTCGATGTCTGAGCTCCCTGCAAGCAAGGATTATGACAGACTCATCCTTACGCCTCCATGCTGCACTTGGCACTCCGTCACAGAACAGAGCTGCCTGGAAGTAGGCAAGGCTTCACAGAGAAATGACATTTCAGTCATTTAAGAAAGAAATGGTGGCATCTCAGGGGATGGAGAGAGGACGGATGTCTTTCTAAGCAAGAGAGACAGCATGAGTGAAGGCATATAGTCCACGCGCTGTGTTCCGCGGGCAGCCCTGGTCACAGATGCCACATGCACCCAGAAGGCACAGGCATATAATCAAACTCCCTCGGGGACCACAAGAGATGCTGTGGTCACTGCACACTGCGGCCAAGCCCGCTGAGCAGGAGCACGAGTGACGAACCTTAATATTTGAGGGAGACTTTCACTGGGAAGTTGTACATAATTGTGAATTAAATAATTTTCATTCTCAAGGACATTTCCATCAACAATTCAAAAGAACATTCAAAAGAACAATTCAAACTCAGCTGACCTCCTAATGGAAATGGGCTGGCGGATAGAACGAGACTGGATAATCACCTGTTTTATGAAATTCTTAAATCAAAACAGCTTAATTAGTCCATTTGTATTTTGCAGGCAGCCATCAAAGCCTAATCAGTTTACCACAAACAACACTGCTCTGGACACTTGTTCAATCCTCATTCATAACAAATAATGATGCTTCATTGGGCGCAGCGATATCACATTGCCTAATAAATTAAATCAGCAAGTATTAACTACCTGAATTATGCATGAACCTTTCCACTGTCAATGCAAATATAATTATTTCATCTGTGTTACTATATTAAGTAACTCATCCTTGAATTTCCCTTGCATTCACAATATGTTGAGGATTTTAAAAATACTAGAAGGAAAACAAGATTTTAAAATGACGGCAAAAAAAAAAGAAAAATCACGTTCTAAAGTTCTAAAGCCAACTGGCCACTCCCAAGTCCAGACCCAGTACACACAGAATGTGCCTTCCAGCTCCAAGCTTTGAACACAGGTTTGCCTATAAACAAAGAGCACCCCAACGCCCCTCCTGGAGTCACTGTGCTCATCTGACGTTTACAGAACGTGAGCATAACCAGCAGAATGACTTCACCGTAAAGAAGAATAAAACTTCAGCCCAATCTTGCTGTTCTACCAGCACCACCCAGCCTACCACTGGTGCAGAGGGGCCAGAACTCAAAGTCAGACCTCATCACCAAGGTTCATGGACCACACCATCTGGGCACATTAATAACCAAAGGCCTCCGTCTATTCCTCTCAATCTCCTCTGTTTCTCCCTATCCACCCTGAAGGGCTGGGGTCAGGGCATCTGGTAGACATGGGTGGAGCACTGGACTCAGCAAAGAGGTCTGAGATGGCCTCACGAATCCCTCCTGCGGGCAGCCCCCTTTGGGCCATGTCCACATGCACACAATGCATAAATGGACATGATCTCAGCGAACCTAGATAACTCACACATACATACCTTCTAATGCCCACATCATACACCATTACTTAAATGGACCATAAGCCACCAAAAATGTTCCCTGTCAGTGGACATTCAAGTTGTTCTCATATTTGATGATACAGGTAAAGCCTGGAGCAACATCTTCCTTTTCCCCTGTTTTTGAATTATATGAAGATAGAGGCTAGAGACAGAATGGTCATCACAGCACAAATTATATATGCAGGGACACAAGGCCTTCTTAAGAGACTGTACCAACTTATACTGGCAACAGAAACATGTTCATATAGCAGTCTCCACTTACTACTGCCAGCACTGGACCTTACATTTTAAAAACCACACATACATACACACGTGCATACATAGAAAATACACATACGTACCTAATGCATACATCATACACATACATGCATACACAATAAGCACACACATGTACATGTGCCTCACATGTGTCCTTGTCTACATGCCTCATCTATATACACACACATGAAAGATACATGCATCATACACAGGTACATCCATAATACACACACACATGAATGATACATGCATCTTACATACACAGACACGTCCATAATACACACATATGTATGTACATAATGATGGCTCAAAGGTACGTGAATTTTTCTGTGAATAATCAAAATAACTGGTAACTGCAATGAGAATGAAAAATGACGGGCCTCGTTGGCAAATACACTGGAGAAACGTGAACGGCACTTCTGCCCCAGAGCAGCTCCCAGCACACGGCTCCCGGCTTCCAGCCGCCTTGCCTGTATTATCCCACTCAATCCTCACAACCATCCTAAAAGGTACGGCTTTTTGTTCTCCAATCAACAGATGAAGAAACTGAGACATGGATGGTGCAGCTTTTCTAAGCCGGTATTGTTACTAAGTGATGGAGCCAGATTCAAATTCAAGATGTTTTTAGAAAACAACAAAGCGATTCAATGGAAAAAGCAGAATCCTTTTTCACTGAGGCTCCATATAGTAAAAGACATTGGTTTTCCCTAAATTTATCTATAGATGCCTGCAATCCCAGTCACAATTCCAGCAGGATCCTTGGGAGGAATCAATGAGTCGATTCTAAAAATAATACGGAAAAGCAAAGCGATGAGAATAGAAAAACGTGTTGAGAAAGAAGTTGGAAGACTCATGCTACCTGACTTCCAGATTTACTACAAAGCTGCTACGATCAAGACACATGGTGAAAGAGATGCTGAAATCAACAGAAGAGAGTCCAGAAATAGATTACGCATACTGGCCAACTGCTTTTCAACAAAAGTGTACAGGCATATCAACGGGAAAAGAAAACCCTCTTAAACAGACATTGCTGGAGCAACTGGACATCTATGTAACAATCAATCGTCTACCATACACCTTGCACCTAAGAAAAAAAATAAAACCAAAATTAATAATGGAGCCAATGTAAAACCTAGAACCATGAAAATTTCAGAAGGGAACAGGAGAGAAAATATTTATTACCTTCGATTGGGCAAAGGTTGCAGTCCATAGGATTGCAGAGTCGGACATGACTTAGCGACGGAACTTAATTTGTTGAAGACAACCCCAAAATCATGATCCATAAAAGAAAAAAATTTGGTAAATTTTACTCCATCAATATATTAGATTTCTCATCTTTAAAAGACACAAGAAAATTAAGACACCAAATAACAGAAGGAAGGTGGTATTTGTAAAGCACAAATCTGGTAAAGATTTTGTGTCCAAAGTATATTTAAAAAAAAACTCTAAAAACTCAAAAATACGAAAATAAGTAACCTACCTCTTGCCTGAGAAGACACACTGGCAGTAAATAAGCAAATGAAAAGGTGTTTAACATTTATCAGTAACTGGGAAATGACAGATTAAAAGCACATACCTATTAGAATCACTAAAACAAATGTAGGACTTAGAAGACAGGGCCAGCGAGCGTGCAGTGACCAGAGACAGACAAGTTATGGGCATGTGACTATCAACACTTCAAAGAGCCCCAAGGGTCCAAAA
This sequence comes from Dama dama, assembly GCF_033118175.1. Classification (NCBI taxonomy): domain Eukaryota; kingdom Metazoa; phylum Chordata; class Mammalia; order Artiodactyla; family Cervidae; genus Dama; species Dama dama. The sequence continues at coordinate 4,494,860 of NC_083701.1, read as the reverse complement.
AAGAAAAAAACAGGCACCAAACCAGAAAGTTCAAGATGCTTCTTGACCAGTGCCTCCTGCGGTCCTCATGTTGGGCTACGGGGTAGGTGCTGAGATGGCCCACTGCGTCCTGGGTCAGATCCCAGACCCTGTGTGCACCAGCCAGGAAGCCGCTTCCTCCAGGAAGGCCCCTGCTGGCTCTACAGGCGCGACGGGGGGCTTCCCAGAGAAGGTCACCATCAGGACCGAACTGCCCCTGGGCCTCCAGCAGACAGACCTGCCCACCTCCCCCAGGACACACCCCTCCACCGCCCCCACATCACCGCCTCCATCAAACCCCGGACAGGTGCCCTCCTCTGAGAAGACTGTCTGACCTCGTCTCCCTTATGTGCTCACATGGGAAGAGTCAAGGTGCAGAGTTAAATCCACACATCCAAACGTGTACACTTGATGCTGCTATAAGAAATTCCACATAAAAACACAAATCAGGGAAAACTCCTTCATGTGGTCACCCGCGCCTTCTTTTTTTTTTTTTTTTGGTTTGGGAAAGATGGTCACACGCACGTGTTCAGTCCCTGTTATAATGAAAACAAATGCAAAGCCATCCGTTACAAACAGCTTGAACGGTAAAGGTCACAGACGGACCATCAGACAGGCCAGACTTGCTGCCCCCACCCCACCAGTCCAGGGGCACCCCAGCGCCTCTCTCCATCCTCAACCCCCACGCCGAGCCCAGCCAAGGAGGAACCCCACCAGTGCTTCTCACGGCCCTTACTGAACTGACCAAGGTCCAGCCAGAACTCCGCCTCTCCCCGCAGGTCACGGGCACTGCTGTTACCCGGCACTTCTCAGGGCCCCGCCTTCTCTAACACACAGCACATCCTCACCACAGACAAGGATGCCGGTCGGTGGAAGGAAAAGCCTGACGATCTGGTGACCCATATCCGCATCTGAAATGTGAATTTTTATCCAGCCCACACGAGAGCCTCCTGTGTCTGTTATCAGACCCAACAGCCATGTGAAGATTACATGTTTTTATGGCTGGGGCCCAGCAGCAACCTTTTTCTCAGAATTCTGAGGAAGAAAGAACTCAACACGTCGCATGAGACAGCAGTGTGTCTTCCGGAGATGAAAGACGCACTGAATGAACCGATGCCTCTCCGTCCTCCCCTAGGCGGGGAGCCTCAGTGGCGTCTCAGCTCCCGGCCTGGGTGGGGACAAGACACCCCGAGAACACTGGCAGAGAGAGAGTGCTCTGATTTGCCAAATAATGAAGACAGGTGAGACCAAGAGGAGACTGCCACCGCGGCTTGATATTTTAATGCATTTTAACAACCTAATTAACATTAAGGTGATGACAGAGACACAAAGAGAGAGGCCAAGAAGCTAAGAATTATAAACTACTCTACTTGAACACACAGCTTTGAGTAGGCCAGTCCTTGACAAACTGTTATTAACTTCATATCTTTCCACCCTGACGTTCAAATTAACTTTTCCGCTACAAATAAAGGTTTTGCAAAAGATTTCTAAAAGGGAAAAGAAAAGAATGCATTTGTTAAACAAAAGAAATCAAAATGGCCTGATTCAGTTTGAGATCACTTGAGTGCAGGTCAAAATGTGTTTCAGGCAAGTTCACACTTGTGTGAGGTCAGAACAATTACAACGCCACTGCTGTGGAGTGTGGGGGGAGGCGGGGGGCAGCAGGCAGCCTCCCGGCACAGCTGGGGCTGATGAACTGGACAGCCCTGCTGGAGAGCAATTTGACGGCCAGTGACATGGGACTTCCGACGGTCACACCACTGGGCAAAGCAATTCTACTTCTGGGAATCTCTCCTAAGAACAGGATCTGGAATTCAGACAAGATCTTTCCAAGGAGATAAACGTTTGTCACAACAGTGTCTATTAACAATGAATGGCAACTTATCAAAGGTAGTAAGTTTGATAAACTTATGGCTACCAAAGAAGCAAGCGTGGGAGGGATAAATTAGGAGTTTGGGATTAACAAATACACATTACTATATATAAAAGATAAACAACAAGGTCCAACTCTGTGCCTCATAATAACCTGTAATGGAAGAGAGTCTGAAATAAGATACACACACAAACTGATTCACGTTGCTGTTTACCAAAAACTAACAAAATATTGTAAACCAATTACATTTCAATTTTAAAAATTAATTAAAAGGGTAGTACTTAAATGTCCAACACTTGGAAAAATAATTAGAATATTCTGGTAACACTGTGCAATAGAATATCATATAGCCATTGAAAGTACATTGACAATGATGTTGATTGAAAGGTACTATCACTGAGTGAAGAAGCCAGGGTACGGAAACATCTACACCTCGGTAAACGGGAAGCACAAGGGGCCTGGCATCAGACGGGCAGGGCTGACATCTGACCTCTCCCAGTTATGAGCTGCGCAGGCTTGGTCCAACCTCACAACTCGTCTGATCTTCAGATCCCACGTGTGTTAAAGGGGGAAAGGAAGCCTTCCCTGGGAGTTACTCTAATGAAAAACTCAGAATAGCATCTTGTCCTATGGCAGGCACTGGCACAATGGTGGCTGTGACTGTTACAACACTGTGTGGAAAAGAGAATAAAAACAGAGATGGAATCAAATTTTGAAGAGGAGAGGAGACGCTGGATCACTCAGAGCTTGCTGAGAGTGAAGTCAAAGTGTTAGTCACTCAGTCGTGTCCGACTCGTTGCGACTCGAGGACTATAGCCCACCAGGTTCCTCAGTCCATGGAGTTCTCCAGGCAAGAACACTGGAGCGGGTAGCCTATCCCTCCTCCAGGGGATCTTCCCGACCCAGGGATCAAACCGGGGTCTCCTCCATTGCAGGTGGATTCTTTATCATTGAGCTACTTGGGGGAATGTAAAATGGTGCAGACACTCTGGAAAATATTGCCAGTTTTTTTGCTGGTAAACTAAAGAGGCCACTGCCGGAAACAGTGACAGACTTTCTTTTCTTGGGCTCCAAAATCACTGCAGATGGTGACTGCAGCCATGAAATTAAAAGATGCTTGCTCCTTGGAAGAAAAGCTATGACAAACCTACACAGCATATCAAAAAGCAGAGACGTTACTTTGCCAACAAAGGTCCATCTAGTCAAGGCTATGTTTTTCCAGTAGTCATGTATGGATGTGAGAGTTGTACCATAAAGAAAGCTGAACACTGAAGAACTGATGCATTTGAACTGTGGTGTTGGAGAAGACTCTTGAGAGTCCCTTGGACTGCAAGGAGGTAAAACCAGTCCACCCTAAAGGTAATCAGTCCTGAATATTCATTGGAAGGACTGATGCTGAAGCTGAAACGCCAATAATTTGGCCACCTGATGCAAAGAACTGACTCATTTGAAAAGACCCTGATGCCATGGGAAAGACTGAAGGCAGGAGAAGAAGGGGACAACAGAGGATGAGATGGTTGGATGGCATCACCGACTCAATGGACATGAGTTTGAGCCAACTCTGGTTGGTGATGGACAGGGAAGCCTGGTGTGCTGCAGTCCACGGGGTCACAAAGAGTCAGACACAAGTGAGTGACTGAACTGAACTTCCAGTTATCTTTGTTTGCATATTTCTTTCTTGGAGAGATTGTAATGCATACTGATTTTTTTTTAATCTTGCTACTTTTTATTCCACATAACAAACATTTCCCTGAGTTGTTATAAACGCTATAATAACAGTTTTAGTGGTTGAATAATACTCCATTTTATGGATGTACCAGAATTTATGCAATGGTTCCTCTTTGTTCATCATTTAGTTTCCAAGTTTTTCCTTATTATAAGTAAGTAATTCTGCAAAGAAGATCTTTGTGCATTAAATAAATCTATTCCACAATTAAGATAATCTCCTAAAGCTAGGGGATCAGGAATTGAATGCTAGATCCCAGAGAGATTCCTGACATTCCTGAGATTCTTGAGTCTATATCATTGCTAATTTGGGGGATTTCCTCATTGTTTTTGATAATCTAGCCTCAGAGAGGCTGAGTGCAAATCCTTGCTCTGAAGTGAACCAGTGTGAACTTGGGCACCTAGGTTGACCTTTTAAAGTCTTGGTTTCCTAGCTGTAAATTAGGGATGATTGCAATCTACTCATGGGCTATCAAGAGGATGAACAATAACATATGCAAAGCTCAGTACCTGGCATGGAGTAGGTTCCATAGATACCGTATGTGTCATGTCTGACTCTGTGTGACCCTAAGAGTCCGCCAGGCTCCTCTGTCCATGGGATTCTCCAGGCAAGAATACTGGAGTGGGTTGCCATGCCCTCCTCCAGGGGATCTTCCTGACCAGAGATAGAACCTGTGTCTTTTAGGTAGGAGGATTCTTTACCACTAGTGCCACCTGGAAGCCCCTCCATAGATACCAGCAATAATTTGTTAACTTTAACTATCAACAAGGATGGAAATTTCCACATATGCTTAATTTTCTGTTTATATTTCTGTGCATGTGTACATGTGTGTGTATGCATTAAAATATATTATTTTATTAAAGAATTTGGGGGGCCAGGCTGAAAAAAAAGAAGAGGCCACTGCCATATTCTCCAGCAACTGCTCACTCCAGAGTAACGAGGACCTACACTCACACCTGTCCATGAAATTATTTTTTACAAACTTTATTCACAATAGCCCCAAACTGGAAACACCTCCATGTCTTTCGGCAGGTGAGTGGTTAAACTAAGACGGCAGCATCCTCTCGGTGGAGTAACAGTCAGCCACGGACAGGAAGGAACCCCACGACCTGGACGACCGCAGAGAACGGTGTGAGTGTAAACAGCAATCCAAAAGGCAGGTGTGGTGTACTTATACAACACTCTTGAAGTGAAAAAACACAGAACTGCAGAACAGACTAGTGGATTCTAGGGGTGAAGGAGAAGCCGGGGGTGCGGCTCTGAAAGGATACCAAGGGGGGTTCCTGGGGCAACGGTCTGGGGTCTCCAGACAGCATCACGACGGGACCGTCCAGGCTGCGATGCTGCTCTAGCTCAGCAAGATGTCACTACTGGGGGAGACTGAGTAAAGGATGCAGGGGTCTCTTTGTACTATTTCTCACAAGTCCACGTGGGTCTACAAATGTCTCAACATAAAAAGTTTAATTAAAAAAAAGTGATTGATCCAGGCAGTAGAACCAAGGTTGAGCTTTCCGCCAAAATTTTAAGCATCTTCTAGAATAAACACACCATGCTGCTATAAGGAAAACAAACCTCTGTAAGTGTAAAACTGTCCATTAAAAGTCCTAAATGGATAAGGTAACAGAAGTATTACTCATCCCCCATGAAATGCGGACAGAGAGAGAGACACAGAGACTGAGCCTGTTTCTCTTCAAAGGCCATGACTTCCAGAAGCTGGGGCTCCCTTTGCTCGGGGTTTGCTGGCGCAGCCTCAGAATGACAGGGGACCCCCACCCCGCCCCGCACAGCCCACATGCTCACCTCTAGGGGGCAATACCAGTTGTGCTATTCACACCTCGGGTTCCCTCTGCATGATGTTGTTTACAGAAAAGATGCTGCTGTTTAGACTTTTTTAAAGTACGAAACCCACTTGACTACACAACCAAATATAAACCTGCAACCTCTATCTTCAGTGTCCTGAGAAAGCCTTTGAATGTAAACCATCCTTGCTCTTCCAAGAAGGTCTTTCTGCTGTGAGTGAGAGTCACCCGGTCCCTTGAACCGAAGCGCCGGGCAGTGCAGCAGGCTCACAGCCGAGCTCCCCGCGGAGGCGGACGCATGCGGGAGAGCACGGGGCTGTGATTTCACCGGGCGACACCTCTGCTCTGATCTGAAGCACGTATCTCTCTTCTGTTCCCCGTCGGCTTAGAGAGGAAGGGGGCACGTCCCCCACCACGAGGCCCCGTGGAGGAGGAGAGGAGAGCCCGCCCTGGGCAACAGGGCCCTGACGGAACTCTCCACCTGGGAGCCCCACCTGGCTGTCAATGAACGGCCTTGTGTCCCTCTGATTCATCGTTAAAAATAAACATTTCTTCTTCAAAGTGCTGCCCGAGCTCTCTCCTAAAGCTACTGCATCACAGCTCCCTCCCCACAAGGCTGCAGCATCCAGAAGGCTGGAGGGAGGAGGTACAGAGGAAGCCATCACAGGGACGACCCCCAGGCTCCTGTTTCCACCCACGAGGCCCCTGCCGGAAGCACAGGATGACCTGGCAGGCTGTCAGAGCTCCCCTCCTCTTTCAGATTAAGAGGATGCAGTGAAACTTAGCTGTGCCCTAAGCCCGGATGGACCCAAACTGAGACACACGAGGCCGCGGTACAGAAGTATGCCCAAGCAGATGTGATTCACCCTGCTTGGGTCGAGGTGACTTTCTTTAAAGATTAAAACAGCTAATCCCAAGTGGGACTGCCCAGCTTCTGAAGCCAGAGAGGGCACAGTCGCCATCCCCACCCCCACAGCATCCTTCCGGGCCCTGTCTCAGCACCACCCCCAGGGGTCTGGTCCACTCAGAACAAGGCGCAGCGGACAGTCCCCCACAGGGACACCCAGCCAGGCCTCACACGGGCCCAGCTCAGCTCTCAAGGTGGTCCCCAGGCCATCTGCTCATGGGGGGCAGGCCCCGCAGCCTGGGGGCAGGTCGAGTGGATACAAAACCTCCCTGTGCAACCTGTTAGCCTGCCGGCCTCTGGGAGCCGGGCTGCTGCGGGCCTGCCCAGAGACGCCAGCACACCCGGCCAGGATGGAGTCTCAGAACCCGAGAAGCCAAGCCAGCCTGCAAGGCTGCACAGAAGACACGGGACAGAGGGAGAAAGCGCGACGCAAGAACACACGAGGGTAAGTCACGGAGGCCGAAATGCCAGGAGGGTGCCGACAAGCTTCCTAGGGAAGGCTAGGCCTGGCATCCGGGCCCCGCCCTGCATTCCAGGTGCCCCTCTCTAATCGCTCACCCCCGCTGCCCTGCGAGGCCTGTCCACCCACCGGCGCCCATCACATGGGACAGCCCCATGGCTTCACGACCCCAAGGCTGGACAACCACGGAAGACGCGCCGGCAGGACGGACACACGAGGCCGAGTGGGCTGGAGGCGCCCCCAGCACCGAGCTCCAGACAGAGGCAGGCAGCCTACCCGGGTCCTCGCCAAGTTTGCTCATGGGGGGCCCCTCTCAGCATTGCTTGCGTCTGGGCAGCGACTCTGCGTTTTGGGAGCCAAAATATTACTACAGGGGCATCTCCTGCGGAAATCAGCAGGCTGTCCATGGAAGGTGATGGGAAGCTTCATTATAAAGTCATGGACAGAGCTAATATTGGGGGAGACAATTAACTGCCCTGATCCAGATGAGAGCGGAGATGAAAGACACGGGGCAGTCAGCAGTCAGGCAGGGCACGGGGGCCTCTGAAGTCGGCTTCAAAGAGTTCTGATCTGCCGTCCTGCCCGCTGTGGCTCAGTAACAAAAATAATGGAGGATTAAGCACTGTTCTCAGTCCGGGAACAGGGGAACTCAGCCCAGCAGTCTCTTCTCGGTGGTCAGCAGCCCCCCGCAGCCTTGGGACAGAGGCTGACCGCCCGGCGTGGTTTTCAAGGCCTTCTGGGGTCTGGCCTACCCTGTCCCATTGGCCTGCCTCCTTCCAGCCCCCTGAGGGCCCCTGCAACCCGCCCCAGAACCCAAGCAGGCAGCCAGGTGGGCCCCCTGCCAGGTTCTGGCCCTAGCAAGCACCCTCCTTACCACAATAATCTGGGGTGCACCACCCGGGGAGCACGAGCCTGCGTCAGGCCCCGCTGACAGCCGTCCCTGCTCCATCTACTCTGCGGGGCTTGGTCAGCCGGAGCACCCCCCTCTCCTTGCACATGGGAGATGCGCACCCTCTGGGAGGCTGAGATCCCCTGCAGTATTGTGAGCCTTCCCTGCCCCATCCAACCCCCACGACTCCCAGCAGCATCACGAGCACACCCTGCCCCCATCCCACCCTCCACGACCCAAGCGACCACCAGCGGCCTTTCAGCAAAGCCGGGACAGGGTGGCGGCAGGCACACGGACAAAGAGCAAATACCCCCAAGTGTGATCGTGTCTGGCTGCTGGAAACACTGCTGACTTCGCAATGTACTTCTATTCTTGTCACATTCTGGGACTTGTATATGAACATACAAGGTAAGATGGATTTAGAGTAAAACAAAAAAATTATTGGCTCTGCCACTTAGTAGCCGTGAGAACTTGGGCAAATTACTTAAACTCCTAAACCTCATTCCCCTAATCAGTTAAATGGGATTACGACATTTACCTCAAGATTATCAGGGAACAATCAGAGGGTATGTAGACAATGCTTATTACATTGCCTACTGCAGCATCTGTCGGGTGCTTTCATCATGGAGACAATAAGCTCTTCCAAATGTCCCCCTGCTCACCTCTGTCTATCCTCAGCGACACGAAGCCACGCCCAGACCATGCAGAGCCCCCCAATCCCAAACCCGCCAAGTCTGGGTGAGGAGCGCGCCCCCCCGTCCGCATGGCAGCAGACCCGTGTCTTTCCGCTCCCTGAGAAGGGGCTCTAGGTGCCGTCGGGCTCAGCCTCACCCGTCCGCCTCACCAGCTCGGGACTTCACCGCAGAAGCAGCCCAGCAGCCAGTGACCAGGCTTCGAAAGGAAGAGCTAAAGCTGCAAGGACCTGGGAGGCCAGCCCCGCCTGCTCACCACGCAGGGCCGGATGCCCTCAGGGGACAAAGCTGCCTGCTCCAACCTGCCGGCCGTGACCCCAGTGCGTCCCGCCCCAGGGCAGCCTCGCTATGCCTGCCCTCCCTCCTGGAGTCCACGTCTACACAGACCATGAAGCCGCCCGGCACGGGCTCCCCGCTGACCTGGGCCTCGGCATGGCCCCTCCTGGCAGCCCACCTCTTACCCCCGCTCCCTCCGAAGCAGTGGCTGCGGATGGGGCAGAGGACCAGGACTGCCCGGGACGTTCCTACACTAGGAAGTCAAGGCCAAGTGGCAATCCAGTGTCTTGTCCTCTTTCCTGCTTCACTGTCTTTCAGACACGCACGCTTGGTTGGGACTGGGGTTTTTTTTCCTGCCTACTTCACAGACAGGAGGCTGGAAGGAGAGGAACTGGAGACGGGAAGCGGAGCTGCCCTTTAGAGGGCGGCTGCGACATGGAGGTGTGGGCGTGGACACAGGGCACCGGGCAGGGGTGCCCCTGACACCACCAGCAAAGCCCTGGCCCTCTGTGCCCCTCTGTCGGCCTGCAGAGACAGCCTGGGCTGGACGGCAGCGCCTCCTTTCACGGAGCGAATGTGCTGGATGCATCCCAGGAGCTGAGAGTGTGTGTGACTTCCCAGGATGGAGCGCCACCCCAGCAAGGGGGGCAGATAGCCAGGGAGAGACGAGGCAAAGCTACAGGTCAGGCTCCTGGCGGCAGGGCCTGGCCGAGCCCCGGAGTGGCGGGGGGAGGCAGGGGGCCGGCCCAGCAGCGGCAGAGGAGGGTGAGCTGCGAGAAGCACCCTCAGGAGCCCTTCTGAGGAAGCTTTTCCAACAGCACCGCCCCGTGCCTCCATCTCCCGCTCCACAGACCAGGACTAGTACTGGGACCCACCCCAGGAGCCTGCAGGGGACCCAGGAGAGGACCCAGAGGGGCCGGGGCCCTCCCCAGGGACCATCGGGCTGTCAGGGCTGAGGGCAGGAGCCGGGATGCCCCCACAGCCCCCTGGAAGAAACCGTCAGCAGGGCTGCTGCTGAGAAAGCCTGATGTGAAGCGTCACCCCAGAACCTGCTGGGGAGCAGTGAGGCCGGCCGGCACACCGCCACAGACGACACCCGGAGCCTAGCGCACCGCGGGGAGATGTGGCGCGGCGACTCTTCTTCCATAGATGAAGGTCCTGGAGCTCCTGGAGGCAACTCGGCCTGCTGAGTAAGCGACAGAACCAGGACTCAACTGAAGCAGCCAAGTGCACGGTCGGCGAGGTTCTGGCTGCCCCAGCCCCCTGTCCAGGAGAGGAGGCAGTGCACCCCGGCACCTGACCCCTCGGCCACACAGACCCATGTTTCTCCGCAGGCGGATGGCGCTCTCTGAACAAAGCATTCGTCCGCTTGCCTCGCCTCATTCCAGCTCCAGACCATCCCTCTGCTCCATGTGTTTATCTCTCAGCGTTTACTGAGCACGTCTCCTGTGTACCAAGCACCGTTAGTGAGCTGGAGACACAGAAGTAAAATCTTCCAGGGAAGGCGGCTCTGCAAATGAGAGGCAGACGGTCTAACACAAGTGCAAGGCCAGAGCTAGAAGTCAGGCGGGCACAGGGCTCGAGCACCAGGGAAAGCACCCGAATGTCCCCGCGGAGCCGGGCCTCAAAGCCCGAGGAGTTTCCGAGAGAGACAAAGGACAAGCAGGTCCCCAGAAGGGGGTGCCCTGAGCAGCCTGGGGGGCATCCAGAACTACGGGGACTTAGACCCAGGCCCCTTAAGACACGCACCACCTCGGGGACAGTCACACACAGACGGACACTCCGAAAGGTCACAGCAAGAACACGCAAGCAGCAGCCAGCAGGACGGGAGGAGACGAGAAGCAGCTACGGAGAGAGGGGCGAGGGTCACTCAGAGGCTGTGCGTCAGGGCTGTGCTGAAACAGTGCTGGGCACGTCATCAATGCCCTGAAGACGTGGTGAGCTGACGGTCAGTCCTTCCCTAACAGTACCGAATCTGCCGCCCTGTCCCGTTCCTGGGCCTGAGTCCCACGCCCATCGGCCCAATCCTTCCTGTTCTTGGCACAAGCCCTCCCTTCTTTGGGACGATTTGGCTTCCTTGCTTACAGATAGGACATACCAACACGAGAGAGACAAGCTCGGCAGACAGAGAGCCACGCGTGGACACTCTCCCAACGGTCTGTCCACGTCTGCCCCCGCACCGGCCTCCTGCCCACCTCCCAGGACCTGCGCCCCCTCGTCCGCCTGCTAAGCGCGCGGAGCTCCTGCCACACGACAGCTCGACGGCTCCTCCCAGTCTCTCCCCTCTCTCCACGGCCTTCCCCGTGCCACCTCTGCCCTCCAGCCTGTCTCAGCTATCAAGCCAGCCAGGAATAGCCAGACAGGACGCGATCTGAGACTGAGACCCCCGCGAGGCCCGGCTCCCCAGGGACGGAGAGCCAGCAGGCGGCATACCCTGAGGACTGAGCCGCCCGTGACAGCAGACACGGGACATGCAAGGGCGCGTCCCCCACCTCCCCTTGGAAGCAGGAGCGGAGGGAAGGAGTGGAGGAAAGCAGCGAAAAGTCAGTCACCAAGCAGAACGCAGATTTTGTGAGGATGAAATTTTTTTTAACGTCTGCTGCTCAGATCAAAAAGAAACACACATGACAAAGTGCTGGGCGACAAAGCATACAGGCTCGGCTCAACCTTCAGAACAAAGGCAAGGTTACTGCTGCCTCCCTGAGAGCCTCTTGGCTCCTCCCCCGGCCCCCAGACAAAGGCCGCAGGGCCAGCGGGGGCCCTGAGGACGTGTCCGTCCATGGGAAGCCTGGCCCGCTTGCCCTGCGCCCTGCACCGGTGAGCAAGGTAACTGCTGGACTGCCTCTCGGTCCGGCGTACAGGTGGGAGCTGGGCACCAGACACGCCCGCAAGCCGGAGGTCCCCGCCTTCACCGAAGCCACCCCGACTCCCCGTGGGCCGTCCGCCCCAGGCCGCGCTGGGCTCCAGGGCCAAGCCCAGGCCCGTCCCTGCCTGGCTGCTGCCTCAGGGACTCTGGGGGTTGCGGGGAGTGCCTAGAGGACAGCCTGCCCTCCTCCCCAGCCCAAGATGGCACCTGGGACCCGCAGGCCCTGAGCAGCGCGGAACTGACCGGACGAGCAGGGGAGGGACATGGACCTGGACCCGAGACGCACCTGACCACCTGCCCTCACATCCTCTCAGGACAACAGGAACTCCCCAAAGGTCACGAACGCATGGATGAGGACAATATGGAGACTTACTTCCAAATGTCAGCGAAACAGAAAAAGGAGGAAGGAAACCAACAATAGTATCTGCGACGCCCCGGTAAGAACAAAGGCCACGCACTCTGTCCCGGAAGTGATCCATTTGATGGACGGATGCACAGAGTGAGCAAATGGACCGAGCTCCTTCACGCAGTTATGACTTCAAGCGGCTGGGAAGGAGCATGCTTTCCCGCACTCGCAGGACGCGCCTTCGAGGGGACACTCTTGCAGGGGGCGGGGGGCATGGAGGACGTGGGGCCATTTCACGAAGCAGTCACAGCTTCCTCTGGAAATGACCCTTCATGGGCGGCGCTCCCCTTCCTCGAGCTGCCCGTTTTTATAGACAGAGAAGTAATAAAACTGACGTGGCCACAGGGAGCTCTGGCTGGTTCCACCCGAAGCCATGAGGGGACTAGAGGATTCTGGATGGCGTGTAGCTGCCACTGTCTGCTTCATGCCGGGCCTGAATAAGACATCCTCACATGGCACCGTGGCTCTCTCAGCAGGCCTGGGCTGTCCCCGTCCTTACAAAGGAACCACGAGCCCGGGCCGCTGGGGAGCAGCCGGGACCCCATGCTCCTACTCATGGGCACAGACATCCTGCCTCGGGGGTCCCCCCACTCCCCAGCAGCCCCAAGCCGTGGCCCATCCCCCGTCTGCCTCTGCGAGCCCATGGACAGTAGTCTGCCGGGCTCCTCTGTCCATGGGTTTCCCAGGCAGGGATACTGGAGCAGGTTGCCATTTCCTCCTTCGGGGGAATCTTCCTGACTCAGGGACTGAACCAGCATCTCCTGCGTATCCTGCACTGGCAGGCGGGTTCTTGACCACTGCACCACCCGGGGAGCTCTCTGACTCTAAGCCTTCTCTTTACCACTCCACTCTGCTAAAGCTTAGACACACCCTCAGTGCTCAAGGTCCTCTTTTGTTGATTATCTAATAAAAATCTTTACCCTTCCATATCATTTTTCACTCACTGATTTATTATGCACTAGCCATTTATTCATGCAATATTTACTGAGCAGCCAGTAATCGTTATACATGGGGCTGCTGCAGGCAGGGAGGAAGCCCAGTGTCACCCGAGGAGCAGAGAGGAGGACGGGAGAGGCAGCCCGGTGCCGAGCATGACCCGTGGAGACACAGCATGTGGTCCCTGCCTGGAGGAGCTTTGGTCTCGGGAATGAGGCCAGGAGCAGCGTGCCAGGCGGTGCGTTCCATGTCGGGTGGAGGCTAACGCCCACCCCCGGCTGCACAGGACAAGGGGAAGGGCACTTCCAGAGGGACGGCAGGAAAACACCAGGAGCGGGAAGCATGGAAAGCAGGCCTTTGAGGACAGACGGGGCTGGGAGTCCTGGTTCAGGGTGTGCCTGCAGAGAAGACCACTGCGCAGAGGCTGGACGTGGGCAGGGTGGAAAGCTCGGCAATGGGGGTCCTCCAGGCGGCCAGGGTCCACAGCTAAGCCAGCCCAACACGCGTGTTCACTGCTTCCTTGGAGAGCCTGCAGCCGGCAAGGTCTATCTCTTCTCCATCCTCAACCTGGAAGCAACTTCCCAGCATGTGTGCCGTCTCCAGACAAGTCATCCCACCTAGAAGGGGTGGAGACGGTTCCACAGAGGTGCAGTGGCCGAGTCCTGTGGGCGGCGAGCAGAGGAGGAAGGCTGCCCGGCTCGGCACAGACCCCTCTAGTCCCCAGGAGCTCCGATGGGAGGAGGTACACATTTATATCCTCTGCTGTAAGTCGTCACGAAGACGCAGGGCCCCTGGAGGAGGCCTTGGGGATAAGTTCAACACAGGGCCAGGGTGGCTTTGCAAGGCCACATGGTGGGTAGGACCGAGCCAAACCTCCGTTTCCAACTTAATCAGTAATGTGGGTGCTGTTTTCATCCTGACCAGTTTCTACCCTTGAATGCACTTAAACCCAGACCCCACCCCAGAGACCCTCAGGAGGCCACAGTCCATGCTTTCCACCACATCCACAATTTCTGGTCCATCTGCAAACTGGCTGATCTGGGCACATGGACCACAGGCATGCCCTGAAGTCTCCAGGCAGTGATCACCACTTTCGACATCCCTTCCCAGACCCACCCCAAGCTCAGCAGCCCCTGGTGCCCTTAGACAGCCCCCTCACAGTCTTCAGCCAGTACTGCTGCTAAGTCGCCCACGGGCCCTCAGAACGTGTCCTCCTCTGGAGCAGGGGCTGCGCTTCGTTCCTGCTCATGTCCTGTTGCCAGGCCCAGCACAGCAGCGGAAGGATGCCCTCGAGACCGCATGTGGAGTAACCTGAATGCTTACCCCAGGTTGGGTACCCAGCAAGTCAGTCAACTCTGGGTGTCCAAAATGTGCCTGGCATTGGGGTCCTAAGGATGAAAAGGATTAAAAAAACCCTTTTCAAAAAGAAGATATTCTGAACACCAGCTGACACTGCAGAAGACATTTGGGATTTTAGGGCCACACACCCTGAAGTAGAAATCTGTTATCATAATGTCATTAATTTGACTACTCCCATTGACAAAAATCTGAGTTAAGCTTGATCAAGAAGATGACATTAATGTAGTCGTTCGCGGCACTTCACAGTAAGATCTTCAATCCCGCACAGTCTGCAATCACAACGGGACCATCCATCACCGATATAATCCTTTCATAATTGCTTTTAAGCTCTGGGTCATTACATTTAAGACTGAAAGACCAAGGAGGAAAAAAGCAGCGAAGCATCATGATTAGGAGAGAAACAGGAGGCCCAGGACAGGAAGGCATAGAGCAGGGGAGTGGAGAACCGTACCCTCACCAGTTCCCCAGAGACTTGGTGGGCACGGAAGAAGTTTCTGAAACAGGAAGGAGACAGAAGTAGGGAAGAGGCGAGAAGAGTGGGGAGGACTGCTGATGACCCAGAAATAAGACTGTTTTCCAGGCGAGGCAACCTTACACACAGGACTTAAAGAACAAGATGTAACCACCATCGCACAACACACTCGGTAACATTCAGCCACAAGTCTTTTGACCGCCTCCGGGGAGCTAGACACCTGCTAGGAGTGGAGGAAAAGAGACGAATGATAAGGCTGTCCCGGATCGCAGGAAGCTCACACTCTAACCCGGGGCACTGATCTGAAAGGAAATTACAACACGGCGGTGTGCTGACTGTAGCAACAGAAAGTGTGCGCACTGCGCAGGGCAGGCACTAGTTACTCGTCTTAGAAACGCAGCCCATGGCGAGGAGGAGACGCCAACCCGGAAACCACATGGACGCGGGCCTAGAGCCAGCCCGCCTCTCGGGCCGTGGGCCGTGGGCGTGCTGCTCCGCTCCTGCCCCCACATTCCCCTGCACAGAACACCCCGCGTGCGGGCAGGTGCCGGACACGCCTACACAGCACCCCTCTGGGCACAGAGCGGGTGTGCAAGAAACTTGCATGCGTGTGTGCTAAGTCTCTCCAGTCGTGTCCGACTCTGCGACCCCAAAGACGGCATCCTGCCAGGCCCCTCTGTCCATGGGATTCTCCAGCAAGAAAACTGGCGTGGGCTGCCATGCCCTCCTCCAGGGGATCTTTCTCACCCAGGGATTGAACTCACATCTCTCATGTCTGCTGCACTGACAGATGGGTTCTTTAGCACCACCTGGGAAGCCCTCAGGAAACCTGAGGTTATAAATGCTATGAGGGGGAAGGAAAGATCACAGGGAAGGGAGAACCTGAGCTGGAACCTGAAGGAGCCCCGGGGTGCACGAGGTGGGTGAGGTGGTCCCAAGCAGAGCAGCATGGGGCGCTGGGCCAAGAGGGGTGACAAAACACAGCGAGTTGGAGGCGGATGGGGTGAAAAGGCAGGGGCAGAACGCATGTCCGCTGTGTGAGGCGGGGTGTGCTTCTACTCCAGAGGCCACGAGGAACACCGAAGGGCTTAGAGCGGGGGACGTCCTACCCCGCCCGCCTTTTAGAAAGACCATGCCAGCCACAGAGCGAAGTGTGGAGAGGTGCGTTCTGCACCTTTCGAGACACTGTGGCCGACTAGAGGCAGGAAATTCACGCCTAAAACCGATCGTCACTCCCCGGGGACAGGCTGGTCGACACGTGACATGTTCTCTTTTTGTGAAGATTTCAGAACAATCCAGTTAAGCAGTCAACTAAAGGCTCATTTTTCCTCCTTTGAGAGGAGGTAAGACGCGCACAGAACACGAGGGACGGGATGAGTCACTGCTTTGGTGCTGTCATTATTTTATTGACGCTGATGGCTGTAATTTACAAATTTGGGGAGCCATTACACCGAGCCGCAGCTCTCTCTCAGGCTCTAAAATTGATTCATGACGCTATTGTTCTTTAAAGACAGTAAACGCCTGCTGCGACTGCGAAGGGTAAGCTACCCCGGGCTGAGCTCAGATGCGGGGTGCACCCTTCTGGCAACACCTGACAAGTGTGATGGCCCTCAGGGCAGGGCTGCCTGGTACAGACTCGGTCTCCTAGGTCAGGAACCATGCAGGCTGGTGGGGAGGGAGGGGAAGACCACCACGGCTTCCAAGTATCCTTAAAGGCTCCTGGGGAACCCCGGAGATCGGACAGGCCGAGGCAGGGTGCCAAGTGGGCGGGGCTCGGGCTGTTGCATGTCACTCAGATGCTGTCAGAGTCCACGTGCAGAGAAGCCGTCACGCGCCCCCCTTCTGCACGGAGAGGAGTCAGCACCTCGGGAGAAGGGGATCTCTGGAGTCCGTAGGCTCTTACCCTACACATGTCCTTTCTTCTCACTCAGACTCAGCTCCCTTGTCTGTAAAGGGGGATGACAAAGTGTTCTTGCACGCTGACAGTGTCAGGACAGAATGAGATGACGCACACGAAGCGCTGGGCACACAGCCAGAACAGGATGGCAGCGTCACTGAGCACCAAGCGGTGAGAAACCCAAACCTACAGAAGTGCAACAGCCTCCAACATGCTGCTTCACAGGCCTGAGAGGGCAGCAAAGCTGGGCTTGATCCTGTCTCTCTTCAGAGGGACTTGGAAACTAGACTCTGATTCTGTACCTAAGACTTATGCTAAGAGACAACATCAAATGTGCATTGTCTGCACGGGGAGAAAGAGAACCCTCCCAAACTTAAGACCTGCAAAGACCCACAGTGCACTGGTAACTCACCTCCTGTGATCTAACCACATTACTTTCCAGAAGTCACCAGTAATTTGAAATCCCGTCTGCATGATAATTTCCAAGCTTACAAAATTCACAAAAACCTACCTTCTCACAAAAATTCCATGAGATGGTTACCATTAACCTCGCTTCACCAATCAGGCACCGAGACTCGCTGGGGGTGAAGCCCTGGGCAATGCACTGAGGTGCCCGCCTCTCCCCAGAAGCTGAACCCCGAGGGCTCGAGGGTCACAGAGGGGCCAGGAGCGGGCACGGGACATGAAGCTCAAGCTGGAATGGAAACCAAGCTTCAGGACAGGGAGAGCCACCTCTCCCCTGGTGGTCTGGAGAGAGGCAGAGAAATGCACACACTGCGCCCTCAGAATCCAGCCAGCACCGGACACCGGACGCCGCCGTGAGTCTCCTTCACACAACTGCCACGGCCCCAGAGGGGTCCTGGGGTCCCAGCTGGGCGGGCCGAGGAGCCCATCATCTCTACTCCCTTCACTGATAACTGACTGCGGTCTCTGCCCGGCCCCAACCACCCCTCTCTTGGGAACCCGTGCTCCCATCACTAACGGGCACCACCACCAGGAGCCGTGGTTGTCACTATCAGACTTCCGCCCCACGGGCCCCATGCGGCAGGACCAAGGGAGGACAGCAAAGAGACGCTGGGCCCAGAGGACACTTCCTCTGGGAGTGCGGGGTCGGGGCCGAGGCAACGGTCAGTCGGAGCTGCTGTGCCACCTGGGGCCGTGGCAGATGGCTGCTGTGGGGACCATGGTTTAGAGACGCAGAGGAGACGGTGAAAGGAGAAAAAACAAGGAGGGTGAGAGACCACCGGGAGAGCAACGGCGGGAGCCGGGCCCGCAGGGCCTTTCCTCCCGACCCCAGCGGCAGCCTGGCTCACGGTGCGCCTGCCCTGGGTTCCAGGGGCCACCCAGCCTCTCCCCCAGTACACGCCCTCTTGCACTTAGGATGGCTTGAGCAATTTTGCCAACAACAATCAAGAGTCTTAACTGAGACAGGCCCCTTCTGGGTGTAGTCAAGCCAAAGCCGCCTGAAGTTTAAGGGGCTCCGGGAGACCCCAGGGCCACAGCTGTGTTGGAAGAGACAGGCAAGGAGCCAAAGCACAGAGCAGGGGGCAAGGGTGTGGCGGGGGCAGGGGCGGTGGGGAGGCCAGTCCCCCACCACCCGCCCCCCACCCCCTGCCGGCACCTCAGCCTGCAGCCAGCGAGCACATGGCAGGAGAGCTGTCGTTTGGAAATAAGTTCAGGAAACCAAGGCTAATTTTATCCACAGCCTGAAAAAACTGATCAGGAGGATGAATCGGCCAAACAAGATGCAACACATGATGAAGCAAAACCAGAGTCCTTTCAGGATCACCCCGAGAATGACTCCTCCCAGGCCCCCCGCCACCTGGGCCCCACCACCCAGCCCAGGCCAGACTGCACACTCTCGGCCACCCCAGCCCAGACCACCCCGTCGCCCACCCCGTGGCTGCCTGGCACGTCCCTCCTTCTTCACGTGCAGTGCCCCCCACATTTCTCCGGACTCCAGCTCCAGCAATGCCATCTAAGTGAATGCAACCCCCTAAGAACTGTGAGATCATTCGGTCACCACACAGACACATCTCAGCTGATATGAATATTCCCAGCTTAGAGGCTAAGAAACTGCAGCGAAAAGACATCAGTAACTTCTCCAGGGGCGCTCAGCTGAGAGATGAAGCCGTGAGTTTAGCCAGGTCTTTTGATTCCAAAGGGACTTCCAGGTGGCTCAGTGGTAAAGAATCTGCCTGCCAATGCAGGAGGCCTAAGAGACGTGAGTTCACCCCAGGATGCCTTAGAGAAGGAAACGGCTGTCCACGCCAGTATTCTTGCCTGGAGAATTCCACAGACAGAGAAGCCTGGCGGGCTGCAGTCCATGGGGTCACAGAGAGTTGGACATGACCGAGCAGGTGTGCACACACACACACACTGACTCCACACCTTCCACCTCCTGCCACGAGGCCTCCACACGTCACGTCCTTGCAAATTAGTCTAAGCCAGAAGGGAACTCCCCCTCCCCTTGGCTGGGCACCCGCAGAATTACGTGCCCGCCCTGCCAGTTCCGTCTGTACCTCTGCCCACACCCACCTCAGCACCTGCGAGACTCAATTCCTTGACTCGCGTCTTACTCCTAGTATCAGTAACGAGTACCCAACAAACACTGGGGAAGTGGGTGAAGATCACCGTGGATGTTTCTCGAGGAAACCCCCAGGCCTGCAGCACGTGGATGTTTGGCCCTGGTCTGGGTGGGACCACAGGTTCCATGAGAGGAGCCGGGTGGCCCCACGCTGGACTGGGTAACTTCCATCCACACCCATGAAACAGAAACTAAGGCAACCTTGGGCTCCAGCGCTCCCTGCAACTCAAACCACAGCGCGATTCCCTTCCTTCATTTACCAGGAGGACGAGCCCAACCGGACCTGAGCCCTGTGACGAACAGCGTGGCGACACGGCCAGCTCCTGTCCTCAGCGACTGGAAAAAGAGATCGTTAGCACTGCCCTGATTCGCAAGCTTCTGAGTTAATTAATACAATACAGAGAGCCTCTCCCAGAAAGGCATGTTAAGAAGACCTTGCTTCTAAGATTTTCAGTTCCACCCAGCTTCACTGCGCTATTAATACTTTGCCTTCATCACTCGCTCATTCATCCTTTTCAATTAATCCAATCAAAATTGATGACGCACAACTGACAAACAGCTGCGACATTCTGAACATGCCAAGGTGCAGACTGTTCAAGTCCGGGGGTGAGACCGACGCGTGGGAACCTGGAAGGGTCTACACGGCACCGCGTGGTTGAGAAGAGCGGGCCGTCCTCAGGGCGTCGGGGAGCCACCAGTGAGGAGAAAGCTTTGCATCACGCCTTTGCGGGCACAGAGCTTCCCTGTGGCTCAGCTGGTAAAGAATCCACCTGCAATGCGGGAGACCCTGGTTTGATCCCTGTGTTGGGAAGATCCCCTGGGGAAGGGAAAGGCTTCCCACTCCAGTGTTCTGGCCTGGAGAATTCCATGGACTGTGTATAGTCCATGGGGTCACAAAGAGTCAGACATGACTGAGTGACTTGCTCCTTGCTTCACTTTTTGTGGGTACCGCGGGGCTCCAGAGTTGTGGGACCTTGGGACACGCAGAGACGGTGTCAGGACACAGGCACAGAGGAAAGGACGGAACGGCCGCCAGCACGCGGCGACCCAAGCGCCAGCGCTGGCTCCAGAGGCCTGGGGAAGCCGCAGTCAGACCCTCCCGGAAGGAGGGGACCCTGGCAGGGAGAGCTGGGCTGGCCGGGCCTGAGCAAGCGGGGGGCGGGGGCCCACAGTGGACGTGTCTCCGTGGCCCAGGAAGAGGTGGTGGGTCTGCAGAGCAGCAACGGCAGGACAGCATGGAGTCCAGGGAGACGACCCGGTTTTCTCGCCAATGTTCTATTTATAGAACGCTGAAGCTATCACCAAAGGCTGAGACTCCTGCCGATCTTCCTGTAGTCTCGACTGTAAGTTCTCTGACGGGAAACCAACGGCTTCGCTCCTGCCAGCACTCACCGAGGCCTCCTCCGTACCCTCTGCGCTCCTCCCAGTAGGGCTACGGCCATAAACAAGGCAAGGTCCTCCGTCAGCGTGACAGTCCCTGGTGAGACTCTCCCCGTGGCTCCGCGACCCACCTCCCAGAGCTCAGACCCCCGGGGCATGGCCCAGCATGGCAGAGGGCATGGGCTGTGGGTGACCGCGTCACAGAGACTGTGGCTCCTGTCCTGCTGCAGGCTCTCCCCCGTCCCCCTTTTCCCTCCTTTCCCCTCCCTCATGTCTTTGGGGAGGCAAGCAGCCTCCTGGGCTCAGCCTGCATGCTGCACCTTGGCTGAAGCGCCACCCACCCACCCGGAACGCCACTGACTCTCCTGCAGGGGCAGAGGGAAGCAGCCGCAGCCCGTGGCGGCTCTTTCCACATCTGCCCGGGAGCAGCACCTGCCCTGTGTTTGGCAGACGACCACAAACTCAGTGGCTCGAAACACACCTGCTGAAACTCGTGGCGGTCGCGAGTCCTGGGCTCAAGGTGCTGGCAGGGCAGGTTCCTCCAGGAGCTTCGGGGGCACTCTGGCTCCTGGCCGTTCCCAGTTTCCAGAGCCACCTGCACTCCTTGGCTCGGGGCCCCTTCTTGGCATCACCCCAACCTCCTGTTTCCATGGCCCAGCCTCCCTCTGATAAGGACCCTTTGACAGTCGTCCTGGGTCCAGCCAGACAGTCCCGGACAACCTGCCCTTCTCGGGCTCCCTAACCTCACCACACTGCACACCTCTCCGCCGTGTGAGGGAGCACGTCACAGGACCTGGGGACAGGGGCTGGGCGTCTCGGTGGGACACCATCCCCTCTGCCTCGTGCCCTGCACACTCATGGGGGCCGAAGCCTGCCGTCCACAGGGCGGACAACCTCCTGGAGAAAAGCGTCCCTGTTATCTGGCTCTAGGGAATATACAGTTTCGTGTTTTGCAGAGCTGGAAGGGAGGATGTTCAGAATCCTCAGGTTTGAATCTTGCCATTCTTAGGGCAAAAGTACACTGAAGGCAGCTCCTGATAAAATTGTGAGGCCTTGCTGCTGCCCAGCAGGGTGGCCTTAGATAACCCCTGACCCTGCTGTTCTCATCTTAGCTGACAACAAGCCTTTTGCTGCTTCCAGACAGGGCCAGAGGAGCAGCGGCACGGGGGTGGGGCGGGAGGCCGGTAAGGACACCGACACGGGGGTGGGACCACGGAGACAGGGCAGGACGCCACGCCCCCCCGAGGCTGAACAGGCAGCTGCCCAAAGGGTCTGGAGAGGGGACACAAGGCTGTGCTGCTGGGGAGGAAGCTCCCCCTAGAGGCCGTGGGGGACGCACAGATGAGGGGGCAGCTCAGGAGACCCAGCAAGAAACACCAGGAACCCCACCTCCAGGACTGGAGCAGAGACATGAGGGTCCACACAGGTTTGAGAAAGGTCATCGCTCATGCATACGGAGCTCCAGAGAAGGCAAATCTAACCTGGGGTTACACAGAGAATGACAGCGGTCTGCAGAGGAGGGCTAGGAGTGGTAAGAAGGGGCTCAGTTCAGTTCAGTTCAGTTGCTCAGTCGTGTTCGACTCTGCAACCCCATGGACTGCAGCACGCCAGGCTTCCTTGTCCGTCACCAACTCCCGGAGCTTGCTCAAAACTCATGTCCATTCAGTTGGTGATGCCATCCAACCATCTCATCCTCTATCATCCCCTTTTCCTCCTGCCCTCAATCTTTCCCAGAGTCAGGGTCTTTTCAAATGAGTCAGTTCTTCGCATCAGGTGGCCAAAGTATTGGAGTTTCAGCTTCAGCATCAGTCCTTCCAATGAATATTCAGGACTGATTTCCTTTAGGATTGACTGGTTTTATCTCCTTGCAGTCCAAGGGACTCTCAAGAGTCTTCTCCAACACCTCAGTTCAAAAGCATCAATTCTTCAGGACTCAGCTTTCTTTATAGTCCAACTCTCACATCCATACATGACTACTGGGAAAACCATAGCTTTGGGGCTGGGGTGGCAGAAATGTGTACACCTGTCATAAGCCATCCTCTAGACAACTAAACCAGCATTTTATTGCATGTAACTTACACTTCAGTGAAGGAGATTTAAAAGAGCTGGTCAGGAGGACTCAAGACCATCAACGGGGAAGAGGAGAGAGGCCAGGAGATAGCAGGTGCAAGAAGGCTCACAGCAAAGGGGCAACAGTGGGCCCACAGGGAGTGTTTCCAGCATGAGACGGCCCAGCCACTGGACAGGCGACCACTTACGGGCCCACCTCAGTACGGGACTCACGAGGCACCAGCTCCAGACAAGCAAATGAAGCGATCCAGCCCCAGCCTGAAGGAGGAGGGGGTCTCTCAGAGAACATCAGTGCCCCACGCTCATCAGACAGTCATCAAAACAGGACGTTCTGAGACATATAAAAGCTCCAAAATAGGGTCCAATTCAGTCTGTGGTGGAACACAGGAAGGATGATGATCCTAAAATTAAATGACATCATTTTTTGACATCATAGCTTTCTCATCAGAACTCCAGCAGTGGTATTTTAAATGAAAAAGCAACATTTAATCAGGACAATGTATTTAGCCAGAGCGGGAGCAGAGAGGAGAAGTGGCCCAGCCTGGCGAACTTTGCCAAAGCTCGCCTCCCAGCCCGACACCCACCGGGACACGGGGGAGCCCTGCAGCGTCGGGGGCCGGCTCCGCACCCCGGGGCCCATGGACTGGGTGGGAGCCCTGGTCCGTGTGGGCGGGCAGAGCGCAGAGTCTGGAGCAGAGCCCACCTGGCTTCAACAGACACGTCGGGGCCTCCCCCCAACAAGTACCTCTGGAACCACCGGTCCTCTATGTGAAAACCACTGAAGAGAGACCCCTTCAATGGACTGTGAAAATGAAAGATGGTACTTGGCAAAAAAGGAAAAAAATGACCATTTAGTATGCTGCTTTTCTCAAAGCAGATGTCAGAGGTGTTTCTTCAGAACAAACGAGAGCCTACACAGAAGCTCCTTGAGGGCATGGTGAGTCGGCGCGGCTGGCTGCCCGGCATGATGGGCAGAGGCTCAACACGTATGCATTTGTGGATTTAAAACCAATAAGCACACAAATGAAATGCGTGGTGAGCATGCACACACACAACCAAACATAATACAAAGCAAAGAAGCAGAATTAAAATGATTCTCACTGAGTCAGCCACTGGAAGGAAAACACTCAGTTCCATAACGACCTGCCCTACCCGACAGGGCTCATCACCGCACAGCTCTCTCCAGTCAGACAGCGAGCCCCCGGAGGGCAGCGGCCACAGTCTACGCTGGACCACATGCCGGGCAGGCAGACTAGGACCTGGTATACAACCGGCACTCAATAAATATCTAAAGAGGTAAATAAACCAAAGAATCTTTTAGCCTCCATTTAAAGAGCTTTTTTAACAATGTGGGGTACTTTTTTGGTAAGCCATAGGTTTCACTGATGATAAAAAATATATTCCAGAAATCATTTTCTTTGATCAGTAAACATTTAAGGGAGATACACGTTTGATGGCAAAAGCGATCCCATCAGAGAAACACCCATCATACCTACAAGTATCACTCCTACACTTAAACCAGCAAAAGTCTAGAACTACAATAGTAAAAGTCTAAGGTTTTTTGTGGGTTTTTTTTTTTTTTTTTTTTTGCCTTTTCATCCTGTTCATGGGGTTCTCGCGGCAAAAACACTGGAGTGGTTTGCCACTCCCTCCTCCAGTGGACGTTTTGTCACCGTCGTCCACCATGACCTGTCCATCTTGGGTGGCTCTGCAAGGCATGGCTCATAACTCCATTGAGTTAGGCAAGCCCCTTCGCCACAACAAGGCTGTGATCCATCACATCCCCAATTCAATGGACATGAATCTGAGCAAACTCCAGGAGATAGCGAAGGACAGGGAAGCCTGGTGTGCTGCAGTCCATGGGGTTGCAAAGGGTCAGACATGACATAGCAACTGAACAACAACAAGTTTACAGATATTTATGTCTGTTGCTCCACCAGGGTCTTGTCAAAAACGAAGGTCCCGAATATGAAATAAGACAGTTTGTCTGGATTAGCCAGAAGTCACAGATGCTAAAGCCCAAACTCACCTTTAAAAAGTGTTGGCAACGCTGCATCTTTTGCAGGGTGAGTAATAAACCAACAAAGACAGCATCTACCCGACTCACTAAAATGATTCACAGTGGAGATCTAAATTGGCTTTTCAGCCAAAAAGAAAGATGGGACAGACCACGACATGCAGAGAACATAAGCGTTCACCGTTTAATTTGTTTTTGTCAACAGCAAAGGTAGGAAGCACTCCCCTCACTCTTCTGTGGTCCTCAGTCACTGCTTATTTCCGATCACAGCAGCTCAGTTCAGTCAAGATTAGGCTTGATACTGAGACAGCCTAGAAATGGCTTCATTTACTTTGAAACAGGGAAAAGAAAAAAAAAAAAAAACACCACACAAGTTTTCAGGGAAACCACTCCCAGCTCCAATGTCAGCACGCAATCCAAAAGCAGACGGCAGGGTCTTCAGAGGGGTTCTGCCTTCTGTCACCCAAACCCACCCAGGCTGGGCGGCTGGGGTGCAGGAAATGGCAAACAAGCGACTGAGGCTGCTCAGCTTCACGCCAGAGATGGGGATGCGGGCCGGCAGCCTCAGAGCCGAGGGAGCTGAGGAAGCATCTCGGGGACGGGCAGCCTCCATCCTCACCCTACAGCAGCTCTCTCCGCAAGCCCCAGCCCCTGCATCCAGAAGGAAGGCAAGCTGGAAAGTCGGTGGAGGCAAATTCATCTCCTCTGAAGGCAGTGAAAGAAGGGAACCAGCGCTAACTGAAAGTGTGGACACGCTGCGGATCCTCAGAGCCCCCCTGCGGCGGGGCCGCTGGCACCCCACCTGTCACAGCTCCCAGACCACGTCCCAGAGAGGACGCTGAGGCTCGTGGAGACGGGGGCACCTGCCGAAGGGGCCAACGTGAGCTAGCCAAGACACAGGCACCCGTGGCCTTGGAAACAGGTCTGAAGTCCGCCGCCCTTTCCGCCTGTCCACGCTGCCCCGTGAACTCTGCACCCAGGGGGCAGCCGGTTCTGAAAGCGGGCAATCACACAGCTGTCCTGCTAAGTCGCTTCGGCCGTGTGCGACTCTCTGCTGCCCCATGAACCGTAGCCCGTCAGGCTCCTCCGTCCATAGGATTCTCCAGGCAAGCACACTGGAGTAGGTTGCCATTTTCTTCTCCAGGGGATCTTCCCGACCCAGGGACTGAACCCACAGCGCCCCATTAAGAAGACCCCTCCATGGAGATCTCCGTCGTTCCGCCAACGAGGTGAATTTTCATGGGATTTTCAGTTAACAGAAGGCAAAGTCCTCCATCGTTAGTCTCAAGTCACCACTAAATCTCATTCCAGTCCTCTACATACACCAGTTTCATGAGCAGCAGCAACAGGTGGCGTCCCATCTCCCTCTGAGAAATTCAGTCCTGGCATTATTGGGTGAGGTGGGCGTGGCAGGCACCCGTGAGGAGGGGAGGCTGGGTGTGGAGTGGCTGAGCCCCAAGGAGCGAGCTGGGCACCAAGTGAGGGGCGCCCAGGACAGGGAGTCCAAGCCCAAAGGAGCTGAGACGGGGCAGGCCTGGGGGTGCGAGGGGCTCCGGGTGGAGGGCTGGTCTGCCCTGGCTGGTGGAGCCCCATAAGCATTCATTATTAAAATGTTACAAAATAAGGCAGAAGATTAAAATAGCCTATCATTCCATGATATTAAAAAGCAGAGACATTACTTTGCCAACAAAGGTCCGTCTGGTCAACGCTATGGTTTTTCCAGTGGTCATGTATGGATGTGAGAGTTGGACTATAAAGAAAGCTGAGTGCTGAAGAATTGATGCTTTTGAACTGTGGTATTGGAGAAAACTCTTGAGAGTCCCTAGGACTGCAAGGAGATCCCACCAGTCCATCCTAAAGGAGATCAGCCCTGGGTGTTCATTGCAAGGACTGATGCTGAAGCTGAAACTCCAATACTTTGGCCACCTCATGTGAAGAGCTGACTCACTGGAAAAGACGCTGACGCTGGGAGGGATTGGGGGCAGGAGGAGAAGAGGACGACCGAGGATGATATGGCTGGATGGCATCACCGACTTGATGGACATGGGTTTGAGTAAACTCCGGGAGTTGGTGATGGACAGGGAGGCCTGGCATGCTGCAATTCATGGGGTCACAAAGAGTCGGACACGACTGAGAGACTGAACTGAACTGAACTGATCATTCCATCACTAACGTAATAGCCATGAATTCCACATGCAGCCTTTTAGTCTTTTTTTTCCTATGTATAGATTTTTAATAAACTGAAATTACGCTGTAAAAATATTTATAATGTACTTCTGCAGCTTTTTTTAGTGGCTGCCCATTCTTCCATTATAAAGCTGTTCAATAATTCAATTAATCAATCCTCTGTTACCACACACAGATTGCTTCCAATTTTTCCTTTGTTATAAATAACCCTCTTTGCAGGCAAAGCCTTTTGCATATCAGATTTTTTTCCTCCTTAGGGTGTATTAGAAGTGGAATCACTGGGTAGTAGGATATGGACTTTGTGGAGGGTTTGACTCACACAGAACTGCCAAACTGCCCACTGAAACATTATTCTGAACTATATATACTACACAAGCTATATTGAGACTTCTCCGCTAAAAACTGCTCTGGGTTTTCACAGAATCACCATCTGCCCAGCACTGCACTGCTTAGGAGGCCTCCTTATAGACACACAGAGCTCATCCAGCCTCTGAACAACGCCCTGAGGATGGAAAGAAAATCGTGTGAACCTCTGACTACATACTGAAGAAGTCAAGCTCCGTGGGTCCAGTGCTTCGCCCCGGGCCTCAGAGCTCACAAGGGCTGGAGCTGCATGGGATTTCAGTCCCTGCAGTGGAGACCGCAGGCCCTTCCTCCTAGCCCGCTTTGTCTCCTAGCCAACAGACTATGTCTTCTCCCAGCCATCAGACCCGAGACCTGCTCCTTCACAGACGTCTTCCGGAAACAAAGTCTTGAGGCTGAGTCGCCCGGACTCAGCTGCCCACATGGTCCTCTCCGGCCACCCATTCCAGGCATCACAGGTAACCACTGGTCTGCACATGTGCTCAGGAGCATCTCCTGACCTGGAATTTGGCAGTGGCGTCAGATTCCACAGCAAAAGCATAAGCAAAATAAAACAAAATAAAAACTCTTATGCGTCGAAGGACTTAAATCAAGAAAGCAGAAAGATCATCTACAGAATGGGAAGCAATATTTGAAAATCATTGGTGATAAGAGTTTCATGCTCAAAATAATACAAAGAACTCAAAAAAAAAAGACAACCCAACCAAAAAAATGGCCAAAGGACTTAAATAACTATTTCTTCCAAGAAGATGTAAGTCCATGAAAAGATAATCAACACTGTTTGTCATCAGGGAAATTATAACCACAGTGAGATACAACTTCACACCTACTAGGATGGCTATACTAGAAACAACAAATAACAAAAGTTGAAGGGGATGTGGAGAAATTGGAACACTTGTATGTTGCTGGTGGGAATTAAAATGGTACAACTACTGTAGAAAACAATCTGGTGCTTCAAAAAAAATGTATCTATATAGACACACACACAACAGAATCTAAACAGCTACTGCACTGGGAGTCCAGTGGTGGGAACACTGAGCGTGGGGGGGTGGGGGTGAGGCTCTGGAAGGCAGGGGAGGAGTTTTTCACAGGGCAAGCAAGGGTTTTAAAAGGAGAACAGTGACAGAACCAGCTGTTTTAGAAAGATCCACCATGATAACAAAACAAAAGGGACATGCTACTAAATTTCAACCAGGAAAACAATAAATTACTGCGGGGGAGGGGGGAGATGGGGTGAAGAAAAGGAGATGGGTCATGTTCTCTGCCTCCCTGTGAGGTTTCTGTAACGTGGAGAGGAAGGCAGCGACGCTCATCGTGCCCTAAAAGAAGGGGAGTTGGTACTGGGGGGGCCTGTGGGGCAGGGTTGGAAGGGAGAATAGAGGAAGGGACCTGGTCTGGGTAAATCAGGATCCCCCCAGAAAAAGCCTTGAGGCTTCCCTGACCGCTCAATGGGTAAAGAACCTGCCTATACAGTGCAGGAGAATATGAGACGCAGGTTCGATCCCTGGGTAGGGAAGATTCCCTGGATGAGGAAATGGCACCCCACTCCAGTATTCTTACCTGAGAAATCCCAAGGACAGAGAAGCCTGGCGGGCTACAGTCCATGGTGTCTCAAAGAGCTGGACATGACTGAGCAGGAGCGCAAAACCAGGGGACCGGCGGGAGCCCACAGGGGAGGCCAGGGCAGAGTGGGGCCGCCTGGCCGGGGGCGCGGGAGGTGCTCGGCGCCTCTCACGGCTCCATCACTCTCCCCACTGCACACCTCGTGCTCGGGACCTGCGGGCGAGGACTGGCGAGACCCTGGGAAGGACCAGAATGAGCAAGAGTCCTAATCCTGGGCTTAGAGCTCCAGGAACTTAGAGCCGAGGGCCTGGGAGGAACTCCGGGGAGGCGGGCAGGAGGAGGAACAGTGATCAAGGCTTCAGGAAGAAGTAATATCTGAGCTGAGTCTAGAAGGGCGATCAGACCCCAAGGCGCAGGTGAAAGGGAGGACGACGAGAAGCAGGAAGCACAGCGACAGCCAGGGAGGGGGCCGCGGGGAGCACGGGGCCACACTCAGATTCGGGGTGGGCAGTGCAGGGCACACAGTCCGCACTCGGATCCTGGCTGTGGCTCTGTGGGTGTGTGCAGGGCACACCTCGGGTCCAGATGCATCGGGACACTTGCTGGGCACCTACCGCACACAGAGCTGCCTGTGCCTCCCCCCCGGCCACGCCACGCCCTGTCCCAGCACCCGGAGATCTCAGGTGAGAGATACAACGTCTCCAAACTCGGCCCCACCCACCCCTGACCGGCGGAGTCCTCCGCCCACTGGGCACAGGCCTCTGAGGAGTCATGCCCCGTGACATCTGGAGAGAACCCGCTTTGCTGCGTCTCATTCAGCCTGGCAAGCAGGTACTGGCAGCTCTACTCTGAACAGGAAAAACAGAGGCTGTATTTTGTCCAAGATGGTAAGTTAGTTGACTTCCAAATCCAAGTATGTCTGATTCTGAAATCTGGGCTGTAAGCATCTCACGCGGGGTCGCCCTGAGTGTAGGCACGCACGTGGCAATGTCACTGCCATACCACAGAGGCAATGATCCAAACAGCAGCTGACGCCTGGGCAGCAAAGATCGATGCGGGAGGCGCCGTTTCTCCGCTTGGACACACAATCTCTCTCTGCTATTTTAAGAAAGCTTGGGAGAGGCCAGGAGGACGCAGCACACCCTAAAGGCCCTTTCCAGAACCTGCCTCTGCCGGCTCTG
The DNA here is from genome assembly GCF_033118175.1 of Dama dama. NCBI lineage: Eukaryota > Metazoa > Chordata > Mammalia > Artiodactyla > Cervidae > Dama > Dama dama. Next base: position 4,464,936 of record NC_083701.1, on the reverse strand, counting down.
TGATCTACCTGACTTTGTCTCGGGGCTCCTCCGCGCCCCTCTGCGCGCTTGCTGGAATTAACGGTGACCTTCACTTCAGGCCGCGCTGATTTCAGAGGGCGAGGGGCTGGCTTCTCCCCCTCTGCCGACGCTGCCCCCGGAACAGGAGCTCAGAACAATAAGCGCATCCTGCCTCGTCCGCTCAGGGTCTAAACCAGCAGAAATACAGACTGACAGGAATGTAGCCAGTGTGCTATGCCTTAATGAGAAAGAGACAAAACACACCAAAAAAAAAAAAAAAAACCAATTCAAAGGAAAAAGGAGGGAGGGGGTACTGGCTTCAGACTCAGCAGCAGTCAAGCCCGACCCAGGTGGGTGGCGATGGCTGTAGCCGAGGTCACGGGCCAGGTGCCCCGTCTGAGGGTGCAGAGCACGGCCGGTGCACAGGCCCGGCTGGACCACACAGGCACCTGGCGGGCTCACTCCTCGATGGCATCACAGCCTGGGAGCAGCCACACAGGACACCTGGGGACAGGACACAGGCACAGGCGTCCACGCCGCATGCATTCTAGAGAGGGCGGCCGGAGCAAGGGTTCCAGGAGCAAAGGCCAGCACAGCTCGAGCATCCCAGACCCTTGACTCCAACAGGCCCGGAGGTCCTGGGGAGGACAACAAGTCAAGGATCGGCGGGTGCTGGTGGCCCCGTTCCTTCTGCCGGGGTGGTCCGGCCCGCCCTTCCTGGCGCCCTCCCACCCAGGCGTAAGGCCCATTCCAGCTCCATGACACTTTTCCTAACACCCTCCCGACATGGCAGGGCTTGCCCTGCCTTGCTTCACCTTGACTACACTGTGCTGCTAACAATTTTCTCCTAAAAACAGCTACGGGGCTTAGGATCCAGGATTTCCACTCTGAGGTTAATGTCCAGCAAAAACATGTAAATGTGTGAAGAAAAAAGACCCAAGAACATCCATCCCCCACTATTCTTACATAATAGTCCTGAACAGGGAATAACCCAAAGGCCCATCAAACAGTTGAATGAATAAGTCACATTGCAGAGAAAGTGCAGGTTGTACGAAGTAATTTATGGAAAGTTCACAGGCAGGCCTCTGGGGTGACCGCGGGGCGGGGGTGGTGACTGGGCAGAGCCCCACGAGGAGGGCCTTCCGATCATTTTCCAGGAGGGCACCTGGGCTCAGAAGCACTGTGATGGGTGGCCTCTGGCACTCCGGAACCAACATTTAAACCAAGGGGTTTTTTTCACAATAAAGACTGCTTGATATTTTCAGTGGACTCTGGACACCAGTGAGCACCCGTGAATCTGTGGACCGCACTGCCTAGAGCGTGAGCTGCTGAGAGCAGACGGCACCCGCGTGGGACTGCTCTTCCCTGCCTGGGAGCATGGGGGTGCACGGCTCTGGGTGGGTCCTTGTATGTAGAGTTCAAAGGCATCAAAAGGGTGGACTACTCTTAGAAGCTGTAGGATGTAGGATTGCTGTAGGCAATCTGTAGGCTGTAGGCAGATGTAGGATTGCTCATTGTATTATTCTTGATATCTTTTTGGTATATCTCAAATAGTTGCTAATGTTTTAAAAAACCCACTCCACCAAAGGGAAAAGAAAAAATCAATGATTTCTTAACTTCATTTTCATCTGTTCATTCATTCAGCACTCTCGGCACCTATGATAAACCAGTTCCTCAGGTCAGTTCCTGCCCTGCAGAAGCTCAGAGCCCGATGGCAGAGGGCTGGGAGAGGAGGCTGGGGAGGCTCTGGGAAGGATGAGAGCAGGACCTCCAAGGGTCAGGACAGTGCCCGGTGGAGGCAGCACTGCCAGGGGGCGCTTGCTCTTGGGCAGGGACAGGTAACCAACTCTGTGCTGGGCAGGCAGAGAGGTGAGCACAGAGGACTTCCTGGAAGCAGACCCATCCTCTCATGTGGACCACTCGTGGAACCCAGAGCTGTTCTTTCTCCATTTTATCCAAGGAAATGAAAGCCAAACAGCATGTCCTGGAATTCTGACATCCCAGCTCCCAGCAGTGGTCCTCCCACTAGATCCGCAAACATCTCATCCCAGGCTTCCAAAGGCCACCACACCTAACCAGTTCCCTCCAGAGTGACACATCTTCCAATTAAGTCACGAGTTCTAATTAGCAGGATCACCTCTATTTTTCTGCTGGTATGTGTATGTTCATGTCTGCTTAACACCTTGCTCCGCCCACAATGCCTCGCATTTAACCAGAGCACAGAAATGTGAAAGACAATCGGCTCTGACTAAACGACACTCTTCTATACCAATTAAGAAAAAATTCAATGCATCTCAGAATTCCCCCAGCAATACTGCAGAGTCCACTATCTTTCTGCCTCCGGAATCCTGCCACAATATTCACGTAGCTGCCTTCATAAAGCAGGAGACAGACCAAGTCAATTTTTCCCCTCAATCACCAGTAATTCCTCAGCTTGGCACTCTCTGCCTCCCTCGGTCCAGCCCGTGGGACCCTTCCAGCCTCAGCACCCACTAGACTGCCTCCAAGGACCAGTTCATGCTACACTCACCGCCCCTGGGGCCGAGCACTGCCACACATTCCCCTCAGCCAAGACTTTACCCCACCTATCCTGATCACCATTAATCCTTGAGGATCGGCCCACGTGGCAACTTTTATGTTTCTATAGACAACTTCTGCTCTTTCTGTAATGCTGATTCTGTTCTTCACTCCAGAGTAATTAATTGCTTGCTTCCTCTTCCAACTCAAAGCTACTTGTGGGTAGGAGAACCAACTCCATTTCTAACACAGCACAATGAGGTTGGTTAAAATTGGGAGGGGAGGGGGCAGGAATAAGTCTACTTATCTGATTATGTCTCTGCTTCCTTTGAACCCAGTGACAGATGAATCCTTCCAGGCAAATCAGGACTGAAATTACATCCCAAGCAACGCCAGTTTTAGGGCTTGTCATTGTGATGTTCCAGTTAATGAATGAGTATCAATAAAGAGATGCTTGCATTGTTTAAATGAGTAAGTTGCAAAGCCAGAGAAATCACAGGTAGCGAAGCAGGAAGGATGGGTCTTAAGGCACTGAGTCTTCTTTCTCCTCACGTGCGAGTCCATATTCACATTTAGAAGATGATTTTAACACCCTGGTGCTCAGCAATGGCTACAAAACCAACTTTATTGCACTGCTTTTTTTAAAAGGGCAAGGGAGGAGCCGCTACTAATATTGATCACTCATGGTCCCATTCATTTATCGAGTTTATTCACTGCTTAAGTACAAAATGCACTCAGTTTTTGCTTCCATTTCAGAGTACAGGGATGCATTCAAATGCTGCTGAGCGCCCTGGGGGAACAAAGCATGCCGACTGGGAGACTCTTCCAAGGCAAAAGGGTTAATGGTAACTATGGCAACCATCGCCAAGAATAGCATCATCTGCAGCAGCATTCACGCTGGGCCAGTCGACAGGATGGTTATAAATATACCTATTAGCAGCCTGAGCTGAATCTTTAAACAGCACTGTTGGGAGAAGGGATGCCTAAAATAGCTCCACACGATTGCATTTGAAGACGTGTCCTCAGAAACACTGCATCTCGTGCACAGGCTCACACACGAACAGAACGAGCTTTCATCTGCTTCCTCCTGTGTGCCGAGAAGTGAACACTGGAGGAGCACAATAGACTACGCGACACTTGATGCCCTTCGGCTGTCACTGCAATGTTCCGTAAAGCCAGCCCCCAGAGCACAAAGGGGGGACCTTCGCTACTGACTGGAGCCACTGCCCCAGTGCCTCTGAGCGGGCGCCTCCCCAGCGGGCCCCGCAGGTCATGCTCACCAGGAGGGCCGCCCCTACAGTGACCCCGCGTGGAGGGGGGCGGGCCAGGGTGGACAGCGGCTCCTGAGAAGGGGTGCCCGTCCCTGCCATTGCTCCACGCCAGGTTCGGAGGCCACGTCTGCAGAGTCTTCCCTGATTTCTGCTACTTTTATCTGGAAGGACATCTCACCCACACTCTTCCTAAAATATGGGTTATTTTCCACGTAGGTGCAGGGAGCTCAGAACTGGAGAGCTGCAGGCTGGCATTTCAGCTCAGCCACATTGTTAGTTGACTTGCATAAATAAATTAGTCTCTCCAAAACTTCATTTCTTCATTTATGAAAAGGCATCCTGAGCTGCCTACCAGAGGTCTATGGAAAAAATCAGAGAAGGAGAGAAAGACGCCCAGCACCTTAGAGCACACGGCATGGGAGTTTCCCTCCAGTGTGTCCCCTCTCGCCCCTGCTCACACAGAAGACAGGGACCACGTCCCCGCAGCTCTGCGTCCCCGCAGCCTGGAGACCAGAGTGGGGGCAGCTGCCAGGGGAACCAACGAGGGAGTCACCGCAGCCCGTCCTGCCCCGGGACACGGGCACAGAGCGGCACCACCACGCGACCGCCTGCCCTCCATGCCAACCGTCACGATTCCGCCACCATCCCAGCAGTCAGAAAAGAGATGAAACCACATTCCAGCTGCAGTCCTAAAGGACATGGGCAATAGAATGCACATGGGAAGGAAGAGATGCCACAAAGAGGCGCGCGGACATGCACCACAGCCCTGGAAGAGCAGGGGGCGCCCCACACGGAGCTCTGGACCCAAGGGCCCCGCCCTGCATCTGCCCGCAGACGGGGACCCACGTGAGGGCTCTCAGCCCAGCAGGTCTCACTTACCTGGTGCGTAAGCCTCTGTCTCCTCTCCCAGGAGACGCAGGGTCTGCCTCACAGAGGTGTGGGGAAGCTGTCTGAGATACCGCAGCACAGAAGGTGCAGGGTCTGCTTCCCCCAACCCTCGGGCTGAACCCCTAGAACCCTTCTCTCTGGCTGGGCTCAGCCAAAGAAGGAAAGACAGGAAACCCAGGTGCAGTGGGAGGGGAGGCTGGGGTCTGGCCCCCCCGGCCCAGTGGGACTGGGTGCCCACAGCCCTGCCCAGCCGTGCTTCCAGCAGCTCCCAGAAGGCTCTGGTAACACCATTCCTCCCCCGGGAAGTACCAGCTCCCCCACCCCACCCCACCACACACACAGACCATTCTCTAACTTCTTACTGATTCCCACATCCATGGACATCCCCCGTCCAGGCCGGGTACCAGTTCTCTGTTGGTGATGCGTGCTGGTCACACCTCCCTCTCCGTGTGCTTAACTCCCTGGTACCAATTTTGTTCATCGTATTCCAGTTCTCTTTCTGCTCCACATGTCTGATCAAATGTTCCACTATCATTTCTGAAAAGGTCCTGACTTTCTCCCACTGATTTACGATGACCCCCATCATTCCATAACCCATCAACTCTAAAATTCTCATCAGGACATTTTTATAAAACTATGTTAGGTCTGCCATCTGGCTGACAACAATTATAAAACATCATATGTTGTAAGATGAATTTGTATTTCAGAGACAACACAAAGGTACATCTTAGAATTAATGAAATTGGGAGTGTCAAATTTCCCTGTACCTATGGGGGTCTGATTTGGACCTTTCTGTTCCCTTTTACAAAATGTGTCTGTTTCTGTACATTTATCAGATGTTTTAATTACTCTTGTTTCAAAAGCCTTAATACTTCACAGGGCAAGATTCCTTGACTTGCTCACATTTTTCAGCTGTCTTGGATATTCCTGGCTCATTCTCCTTTCATTAGCAATTTTAACATTAGCTTGTCAGGTTGATCTGAAAACTTCTTTTGGAATTCTGTTAGGGGTGATATGTGACTCACAGATAAACCTGGGATTGAGCTGACATCTTCACAACACTGAGTCTTCCCAACCACAAACATGGAAAATAGTTCAGGATTTCATCAGGTCGGCTTCTAAGGTTTGTAATCCTCTTCACAGAGATCACACTTACGTTGTTAGATTTCTTTTTTCTAAGTACATTGGAGTATCTATGGATCTTGTGAATGGGAATCATTTAAATTGCATTTTCTAATTATTTTCATTGATTTAGAGATATGCTATTAATTTTTTAAATCCTGAATAAGAAAGCTTATTGAATACTCATCAATTGTAACAGATGTCTGCAGGTTCTCTTGAATTTTCCTTGTAAATGATCTGATCATCTACAAATAAAGACAGTTTTGTTTCTTCCACTCTAACACAAATTGGAATCTCATGTTTTACGTTTCCTTGTTGCATCAGCTAGAACTGAGATAATTTCCAGGGGAAGCACTGACGGCAGACAACCTTGTCTCAGTCCTGACTTTGACTTTAAAGGTAATGTGTCAAGGGACTTTGCTGGTGGTGCAGTGGTTGCGAATCTGCCTTGCAACACAGGGAGCAGAGGTTCAATCCCTGGTTGGGGGATTAAGATCCCACATGCCTGGGAGCAAATAAGCTCACACGACACAACTACTGAGCCTGTGCGCCACCGCGGGAGTCCGCACACCACCACAAAGAACGATCCCACACGCTGGAGCCCCAACCTGCGGCCGCCAGATGAACGCATCAACAGGTACAGGCCATGTGTCAGAAGTTCTGCAGCTTCCTATGGATTTCTCACAGGTACCTTTCATTAAGCTAACAATGTTCCCTTGAAGTCTTATTTTACTAAGAGCTGTTAGAAATATACGTTGGATTTTATTGAATTTTCTGTATCTATTTACATAGTTTTTCCCTCAATTAACCTGCTAGTATGGCCCATAACATTGAGAGATTTTCTGACATGGAAACATCCTTGTATTTTTAAGACAAAGTCTACCTGGTCATGACTTTTTCTTCCTTTTATACCCAGCAGGATTTGCTTTGGTAATGGTAATGCTTTGATCTGGGGTTTTTTTGTTTTATTTTTTCCTGCATTGTGCTAAAATCCTTGCCACCATTGAAACTTCGTGGCCCAAAAGACAACTAACAGCTTAGTATTTTTTTTTTTAATGTTTATCTTTTATTTTAACTCACAGTGGTAATTTTGCTTTTCTCCTTTCAATTGTTTTTTTCTTTTCTGTTCTTGCCAAAGCTCTTTTCCTGACAAGGATGAATCAAAGCAGGGCCTGACCAAGCCTGGAATACCACACCGACTCCCTGTCTGCAAGTCCATCTTTACTGGCTCTGCTTTGCTCAACCTTTACCTAAATTCAGTACTTATTCCCTTAAATGGGACAAGTCTATAAAAGGCCCTGATAGAGTATCCAGTTAACAAACTGCTAAATGCTCAACACACTGGCTGAATTTTCAAAACCAACTTTCTTCAAAAGCAAAGCATTAAGGAATTTATGAGGATATACTTAGCAAATTCTTCACCAGCTACTCAATTCCTCTGTGTCCTGGACTTGCTAAAGCCCTTCTCTGCATCACACCATGCTGACGTGCAGGGCAGCTGTATGGACCACGACACACATGTGCCGCTCACCACAGCAGGCAACCGTCTGCCCACTCCTACCAGGGCGGGCTCCAGGGGTTTGGGGCAAGACTAAACTCTACACTCAAGCTCCGAGAATAGGGTTCAACAGGCACTGTGAATGCAGGAGGGGAGGTGCGGCATGTTCATGAGTGTGTACACAGTCCCCACTTTCCCCCTCAGCTGGTATTCAAGCCAACGAAAGGATCCCATTAAAAAAGAAGCTCCTAGAAACCAACTCTATTAAGACTTTTAAGACTTACACTGTGATATTTTATCATTAATTCAAGCTTTTAAATGTTACCTCCACCTTGATAATATGGATCTCGCCAGCCTCTCCTATGTTACTCTGCCTCTTATACTTTATGACAGATAATCACAAAGGAGCTTCCTTATCATTCATCACACAGCAGGCTCTGAAACGACCTGCCCGTCATTAATAATCTCCATCACCTTGGGCAAGTTGCTCAACAGCTACATGCCTCAGTTTTCCTAGAGGATTAAAACTGGGGGTAAGAGCACTCATTCTGCAGCATAATGTTGGAAACTAAATGCAATAAAGTATGTGAAATTACCTGTCACCTAACACGGGTGCTCCATAAGCACTAGTTTCCTTCCGTGTCTACTCAAACACACACTTCTTTTCTTTCTGATTGACTGCCTTCCTGTCTCCCCTTTTGGGGTCCACGCTGTGTCAACAGTAGACCGCTACTACTTCCTTACTACTTCCTACCCACTCGAGTGGGAACCTAAGCAGAAAACCCAACGCCGCATAAGCACCCCACCTTCAAGAAGCTCCTACATCAGCCTCCCTCCCCCGCTCCAGCCACAACGTGGTCACTCTTGCTCACTGCACACGCAGCGGGTTCTTCCCTTTAGTGGGGCAGCACGCATCGCATATGGTCTTGGCACACAGGCGCATGCTCATGGCTCATGAATGTCTCAGTGTCTCAGATGATGCCTTATTCCAAGCCTGAGACAGCAAAGCATGATCAATAACTAGACGCGGCCCGGAGTTGCTTGGGCTGACGCTGTCGAGATAAGTTGGCTGTGTCACAGAAATAGCGCATTTCAATTCCTTTGTCATAAAAGAGTCATAATATTTATTTATAGCTGGATAACTTCATGGCAGGAAGATAGGAAATCAAAGAATAAAGCCCAACTTACCAACATTATTGCAGTTATTTTTATCCTAAGTGTGAGCATCCCTCTCAGACTCTGGCTTAAATGAGCATAATTACAATGATCAATGAGACAGACGGACAGACACAGCTCAATCACCAACAGGGCTTCCTGTTTTTAAAAAGAGTTTTATACGTATCACTTCACTTGATTCTCAAGCCACAGTGAGTTCATTCTCAGAAGAGGATAGCAAAGCTGGAACGCGCACAGTGACGCCATCACCCAGGAGCAGCACAGGCAGTCAGCGCCCAGGCCACCAGGCCCAGACACACGCCCTGTGCCCAGCCCCGGGCTCCGGGAGGAGGCGCACACTCAGACCGCCCTGAGGGCTCCGGGACCCCTGCTCAGGCAGCACTGACAGGCCATCTAATCAGAGTTGCCCTGGGTCATGGTGCTGTCCTTCCACCAGGCACAGCCACCAGCCACACTGCCACGTGACCGTCGCACCTGGATCCTGGGCTCTGCCTGATCACCCCGCGTTCTCTCCTGTGGCAAGCTTTCTGTGGCCGGAGAAAAGAAGCCCCAGTGTGCGTCAGGAACTCACTACCCGGGAAGAAACTTGAGGATGGGCCATTCAGCATCTCCTTCATACCGCCCAGTGTTGTTTCAACGTACCACGATGCCACCAACCACCACAAGACGGCTCGGGACAACAAGTGCACCGGGCCCCTGCCACCCCACCGTCCTTGCGGGGTTCCTCCAAACAGCTTTCCTTGCAGGCCTGTGCCTTCCAATAATCTTGCGGCAATTTAGAGAAAACTCCAGGCAACTCATTTAGAGACTCGCATCCAACCGTACTTATTCTCACCTTGCAATAGGAGGCCTGGGAAGGTTCTGGGAACCAGTATGTTCACAGTTCTGAGCCCGAGACAAACGACAGAATCAACAGCTGTGAACAGGGCTGTCCTCACTGTGGACTCGGTTTTTCTATGCTTTAGAAGCATAAAGCTTTCATGCTTTATGAGGACTGCAAATTGTTGATCGACAGATAATATTTACAGCCACGTTCTCTTGATTATGTTTTCTGAAGGAGCTGACCTGTGTGGGAGTGGTTTTGTTGTTAAATTCATGATCTCCAAAACAGAAAAGGGCACAGGTAAGTCTCTCACATTTTCAATCTGTACTTGGCTGAGCTAAACCAATTGTCTGATGAAGCTGAATAAGGTAATATATATGAAAACACTCCCCAAGAGGCAGGAATTACAATTATTATTATTCCACTCCTGAGAGCAAAGGAGCCCTCAACCCCCAAGTTCACCCCCACTGTTCTGGGCTCCCTGCAAACGAAGACAAGCTGGGGCCCCTGGCAAGGTCAGTGAATCCCAGACGGCCAGCCGATCCCAAACAGACCAGGAAGGTCAACGACAACTGCAGACTCCTGAGGCTCTTAAATAGGATTAAGAATATCACTCTCTCAGATTAGTGCCTGGCTTCACATTGCTTATTTGTGAAGTGGGGACAAAATAAAACATCTACACACCGGGTTGCCGTGTTGATTAAAATGTATCTAAACCGTCTTCTTCCAAGGTGCCTGGCAAACATTTATTAATTCCCTGCTCATCTCAGCCAAGTTTTTGCTCAACTTGACCCAGTGTATGAAGCACAAGTATGAACCCCGAGAGGCCTAAGAAACCTATGAGAGGATGCTATATAACACACACGTGCGTACATATGCCACATATGTATAATGCCGTACACACATAAGTACGCATGTACACAAGCAAGTGTGTATGTACAACACGGGCTTCCCAGGTGGTGCTAGTGGTAAAGAACCCAGCTGCCAATGCAGGAGACGTGAGAGACACGGGTTCAATCCCTGGATCGGGAAGATCCCCTGGAGTAGGAAATGGAAACCCACTCCAGTATGCTTACCTGGAGAATCCCATGGACAGAGGAGCCTGGCGGACTACAGTCCATGGGGTCACGAGGAGCCGGACACGACTGAACGACTTCACGTGCACGCACACATGTGTAACAGTATCTAAATCCCAGAGGGCTCCACCTGGATGAGAGGAGGAAGGAGAGCCCGCCAAGCTGTGACATGCAACGCGCACGGCGGGACTTGTGTGATGGGGAAGATGTGCCCAGGCGGGGCTGGGGTGGGGCGGGCAGGTACCAGGCGCCACTGCCAAGCTCTCCATGCCATGACCTCAAGCATCACAACGACCTCATGTGAATTATCAGTATTACTGTTGCTGCCCTCATCTTCAGATGAGAAAAAATGAAGCCCAAGAGTTCACTGGAGTGGACATGAGTCAGGTCAAAGGAGCTGGCCCCCCAAATTACCAGTAGCTGCAGGTGGTAACTGGAACCAGAAGAGGAGTCGAGACCATCAAGACGGAGACCGAAATGTATAAACTGACCGGGTGGCAATCAAACCCCAGTCACCCTCGCGTTTAAGGGCCTGGGAGCAGGGGCTGAGCGTGCTGAGACGGTCGAGGGGCGGTGGGTGTTCATGGCTGCCCTTCACCCCTCTGAGGGCCGTGCTGATCCTCCCTGCTGGGGCTGCTCTGCACGGTGAAGAGGCCCTCACCATCTCTCCCAACAGAGAGGCTGTCTTCTCACAACCTGCAGGTCCTCCTCCCCACAGGCGTCAGGGTGATCCCGCCAAACGCAGACCTCATCCCACCACGGCCCCTTCCTCCGACCCGGGCACGTTTCACCCTCGCGTCTCCACCCACATCTCCCCACTCTCGCTGTGTTCTCTCATTTCTGGGGGATTTCCTAACACTCTGCTTCTTCTTTCCTCCATCACTTTGTTCTCTCTTCCTTTCGTTTTGAATCCAGCTTCTATGACCACCTATTTCCCCTCCAATTCATTTAAAACCCTCTTATTTCATCTTAGAAACCTTCTCTAAGCAGAGTCTAGATGAGTTCCCGTGCTCCACACTGCCAATAACTTCGTGTACACGTGCGTCCTCACAGTGACCAGGTACCGCTGTGTTTCCAGGCCTGGCTTCCCTGACAGTCAGCCCTTTAAAACACCACCTCGGCCTGGCTGACCTCTGTCCTGCCAGCACCTGACACAGAGCTCAGCACAGGGCGTGTAGCATGTGGCCCTGGTGGATGAATGAATGAATGACAGGAATGACTCATCAATCCATCCGCCCCTTTCCTGGCAGAGTGGTTTTTCTAAAGTGCAAATCTGATCATAATATGGAGAGCTAAATCCCTTTCAATAGCTGCTGACAGCCATCAGGATGATGTCCAAACTTCCTTCGTCACATAAAAGGCTCTCCTCAACCTGCCCGGCGCCACACCTCTCCGGTCCTGTCTCCCGCTACACACCCCGCTCTCTGCGCCCCGATGACCATCACAACCCCGTCACACCAGAGCCAGCACACCCTCCACGCTGGGCTGCCCTCAATGTCCTTCTCCACTGCTCACCTGGAGACCAGCCAGCCCCTTTCTCAGGAGTCAGCTCAAACACTGCCTCTGAGTCCCAGATCTGTTTACACAGCTGTCTGCTTGGCTTGGCTATTTCAAAAGCACCTACACGCCCCAAAACTGAGCGTGAGCCCATGACCAGGCCCACCCTGCCCCTGCCAAGGAAGAGAACTCCTTTCCTGTCCCACACTTTCCCACTGTCGATCCAGACGCCTGCAGCAGAAACCCCATCACCTTCCTCCACGTCCTCCACCACCGACTACCAGCCTTCTCCAGCTCCAAATAGCTCCGAGATCCACCCAGCACTCTCGGGCTCTATGCCATCACCTGATCCAAGCCATCACCGCATTTCTCTTGGACTAGTGTGACACTGACCTGATAGACCTGTTTCCATGCCAGCCCCCGCTTCAACACCGCTCCCCGAGGGGGACCGGGGTGAAGATCTAACATCTCACGCCTCTCTTGCTCTCCCCACCTGCCATCCTCCACAGGCTCCCCACTCCCCTGATGACAAACACCAAGCCTCTCCACACTGGACGGCCTGCGTGCCCAGGCTCCTCTGATCACTGTGCCTGCCCGGTTTCCTCCACCTTCAACGGTCACATCCCCCACCCCCCGCCAGCTCCCACTCCTCCTTCGCATCTCTGCAGCTCCCCAGGAAGTCTCCTCTGACACCCCTGCAGTCTAGGTCAGTCTATGACCTCAAAGAATCGCATTCCTTTTCTTCATAGCTTTTGTCCCAGTTGTTTGAATCGGAGGGCTTTGTGTACGGATTATAAATCCCATGAGAGAAGGACCATGTCACTACGTGCTGTGGTCCAGCACTTTGCGGGCTCAGAGAAGGCACTCAGGAGTATTTGTTATGCAAGTTACACGCACATGGAGTGTTCGCTCATCACAACTCCCAGGTAGAAGTGGCCTCGCCCCTCCCGTGGGCTCCACAGCTCCTGGTGTGGGGCTGGCGCAGCACGGAGCTGGGCTGCGAGACCTCTGTGCTGGCAGGACGTGGTATTGACATGTCCCTCCCTGCTGGACCATGCGCTCCCTGCAGGAGGAAGCTGTTTCATTACTACCCCTGACACCTGACTGACGCTCAACAAATATCTCACGATGAAAGGGCTCACTCCTTGGATGAGTAGACCCGGGTGCTACTATTCAAAAGGGCAAAAAGTTCTCAGTGGTAAACACAAGGGCAAGGAAATCTGATGGGTTTCCAAACTGGGGCTGTTGAGTCGAGGGTAAAAAGCTCCAGAAAAGAGAAGACCCCCTTTCCTGTCAGCAGTCTCTAAGTTGGAGGCTCTGGCAGGCAGGACCTGTGGGTGACTGACGTCAGGAAGAACCTCAGCTCCCGTCACTGGACACGACCTGAGAGCCCACAGCCACCGCTCACATGCTGCAGGAAAAAAATCCCTGTGCTTGGCAGAGACTGGACTAAAATTCTTTTTTTTTAATTCAATTTATTTAATTTAAAATAAATTAAGTATCTTTTGAACAGCTATTACATGAACATTCAGAACAAGAGAAACAGATCCAGAGAGGACCCACCAAGCAGCCCTGGGGAGCCTGCAGGCAACTGTCCTGCTCACGGCTCACGTTAGACCCCAGGGAATAATGATACGCTATAAGGACAGTCCAGTCCCATTTGTTTCAATAAGTGATCCTTCAGTCAAAAAGATAAACATCTGTGAATCTACTGACATGTGACCCCTGAGTGTCAATCACTGCCCAAAAAAGCAGGCAAGTTAAACCAATTGAGTGTATAATTTGGTTCTTGCAACAGTTGCCAGATTGATTGGCAATGCCTAACAGGAAAAGGGGCTGTGTTCTAATAATGACAACAAGAAAAAGACATCTCGCTATTTTGGGAGACACTTGCAAACCCTGAAAATAACTTATCTGAGAGCCACCACGTTGCAAGTTCAAGGGCATACCTTGGAAGACATACCAGGCAACGCCTTTGCTCGTGGCCTAGACAAGGAAAATTGTGGAGATGAAAAGCACTGGGCTCAGAATGAGGGAGTCCGGGACCCCTCTCCCACCGGCATGTTCCACGCACTGTGCCCCTGAACTGGGAAGCAAGGACCCACTTAATGTGAGCTTGCAGCTCAACAACCAGCCCTCAGGAAGGCCGGTGACTTCCCCGGATGGATTGATAAGTATCCAATGAATACTGAAGGACCACCTACTCTTAGGGGCACTGGAGTGAATCAGTGAGTCCCTGCCCTCAGAGGAGCTGCCCTTCCAGTGGGCAGGGGCCAGGAGGCAGGGAGCCGGGGGGAGCCAGTTCCCCACCCCCACTGTTTAACACAGGATCAGCAGTTGCCTTCCCTGCAAAGCTCTGCCTCCCACCAGCGTCCACAGCACGTCCACAGGGACAGCCCATTAGGACTGCCTGTCAGAGGGAGCAGAAACCCACGGGTAACACCAGAAGCTCTGAATCTCATCCGAGCCGCTCAGCTTCAGAAGGAAATCAGGTCCCTCACTCGGCGACGCCAAAGAAAACCAAGTACTACATGTTTAAAAAAGAAAACCCCAGTCAAACTATTGGTACTATTTCTGAAAGCATCCTCTTGGGGTCTGGGAGCCCACGGACAGTGGAGAAGCTCCGCCTTCACTGAGAAAGGGCGGCCCCATGTGGCGAGACCGAGGAACTGCAATGCTGTGCGTCGCCCAGTCTCCCGGCCTCTTTTCTAGAAGCTGCTGCCCCATTCACTAGCCAAGATGGGGCACAGCTGCCAGGAGACCAGACCACCCTGAGGGCTGGGACAAGAGCACGTCCTGTCGCTGCAAAAACAAGTTAGAAGCAGCCCTCATGCACTAAGTGCTCAGGATGTGCCATTTTTAACGTGTCTGGGGCATAAATCACGGGCTGTGAGTTGATACACGTACGAAGCTATCATCCCATCTTACAGGTGAGGATGTTGAGGCCTGGAGGAGGTGGTGACTTGCTGGGAAGTCTCAGAGCTAACAACTGAGGACCCCCAGAGCTCCCTGGAGCCCAGGCAGGCTTCACCAGGAGCAGGCAGGCCTGGCCCCTGCCCCACTCTCCCCTCTTGTGACACAGAAGAAAGAAAGAATCTTCTGCAGGCGTCGCGGGGCCCTGGCTGTGCTCCTCGCAAGTACATCTCTCCTCTGCACACACTCAGGGTAAATCTCGTTTCACAGGCTCAGCAGCTGCGGCTCCAGGAGGTGAGGTGGCTCTGCCCAGCGACACAGCTGGTGGGGAGCAGAGGGAGGACCCACCCTCGTCCTGCGGCTCCAGACCCAACTGGTCCTTCAGCGACATCACGCGGCCTCAAGAGAGGCGCAACAAGGGGCTCAAGCTCCAAACCCGAGGGAAGCACGGCGGTGGGCAGAGGGAGGGAGCAGGCAGATGCGGGCGTGAGTCCAGCTGAACAGGCCACCAGGGGCCCAGAGCAACCCGCCACGCAGCGACGCCAACCCAGGAAGCCTGGCTCCCAACACGCGACAGCCTCGCAAAGGCTGACCGGGGCTCCCGCGGCTCGGAGTCCCGAGGCGTCTCTCCCTACAGACGCCGCCCTCCGCGCCGCTGCATCCCCGCTGTGCACAGCGCTGCCCGCCAGCCCTCCCTCACCACGCCGGCCCCCCCAACGGACACCCCACCTGCCCCGAGCGCATGGCCTGCAACCAAGTACCTACTCACTGCTCCCCACTGTACCTACAGGCCCCACGAGAAACTGGCAGCGACTGAAATAGTCTGTTGCTGCAGGAAAGACCCACATGAAGGAGGCAGGACGCCCAGTCTGCCACCTGCCTCCAGCCTCACCTGCCCCCACGCAGTGCGCTGGCGCTCCATGGCCGCCCTCGGGGCCAGCGGCACGAAATGCCTCCGCACTTCCCCCAGCCAGCCCGCAGTGCCCAGTCCTCTGGGCTGTTCACACGCTGTGTGCGCAGCCGGAAGGTTTCTCCATGCACTCCAGCCCAGCCTGTGTCTGGTTTTTATCATTGGGCTTCGCCTCAGTCCGCGTTCCATTGACGCTTCCCAGATGGAACTAGCGGTAAAGAATCTGCCTGCCAATGCAGGAGACGCAGGAGACACAGGAGACAGTGCGTTCGATTCCTGAAGGAGGAAATGGCGACTCACCCCAGTATTCTTGCCTGGAGAATCCCATGGACAGGCTAGCCTGGCGCTGCAAGAATCGGACAAGACGAAGTGACTGAGCCCACAAAACACAAGGAACGGAAAGGTAAAGCCAAGAGCCTGTCAGCTCAGGGTCCGAGAAGAGACTTGTGAGAAGAGAACTTAGAAATCAAATTTAAAAGAAGATCCCGGACGCATTAACAATGAGAACATTTTCTGAGAAACTATCTCACCTGATAAAATTGTCTCAAATGATGAAAGAGCTGCTAACTTGAATCATGAGTGAGGACATGCAGAACTGAGAAAGAGGAAATCATCGTGTCCCTCATTCTGAGCGTGAGACAAGCGGGGGACGTGGACGCTGCCCGGTGGCCCGGGGACAGGAGATGCGCGAGACCCGCTTCTCAGCCCTGACTCTCCTCTCTCTAGTGTTACAGCTGAACTTTGTGAAGCAGCTCCATGAGCTGCCGCCTTCACCCCAGGGCTCTACAGTCCATCAGAGGCCGCTCCCGCCCACGGCCACTACCGAAGCCTCCCGCTCACCTCCTGAGGTCGTCCACAGCTGCTGGGTGGCCAGGTTCAGGGGACACTGTCCTCACTCCCCCCGACCTCCCCACGGTCGATCCATTCCCCGGTTTGAGGCCCCTGTGACCCTCCCTTCCTCCTGCTTCCTCTTCTCCCTCTTCCGTGAATCCCTCCCCGTCGCCCCGTCCCTCGGACACCGCTGGGGCAGAACCCAGCACGGCCCAGCACCCCCGCAGGTCACACTCCGAGCAGGCCATTCTGCGGCGTCCATTCCTCCACCTGTGCCCCCGGCCAGGCCTCTCACTCCAGCTCAGACCCGTCCTGAGCCGCGGACTCGTCTGCACCAGCCGCTTCCATGCTCCAGGCCTTGGGGTGTCCCCAGGTGCAACTCCCGCGCTAGACGCGCTTCCCAAGCCCCTCTCCACTCAGCCGTTAGCTGCCATCACCCGCACTCAACAGGTGAACCTTCCAGAGGGCCGCTCGTCCAAAATCCCCCAACTGCAACAGTTGCTGCTCAAGCTGGTATGAGTCCAAAACCAGCCCTCTCTCCACTGACCACTAGAGACAAAAGAGGCGGCTCAAGCAAGCACACACCAGTCCAGGTCTCAGCCGCCTCCTTGGGGCAGGGGCGGAGCTGGACAGAGCCCCGGGGCAAGGGCTGGGTCCTGGGGTAGCACCTCCTCTCCTGGGCCTCAGTCCACTGTCCTGGCTTTAGGAGGACGACAGGCGTGAGGGTGAGAGGCGCCACGCAGAGGAATGACTCCATCCCAAAGACAGACAGCGGCTGTCCACGAGCCCTCTGCACAGTGGCGACTCCATCAACTCCAAGGGCCCCAGGTCTTTGAGGCGGACAGGGCTGCCCACCCCTCTGCGGGGGCATGTCCCCCCGCAGTGCCTGCCTCCCCCCATGGGTGCCCGCCTCCCGCCGAGGCAGCCCAACCCCTCTGTGGGAGCCTGCCCACCTTGGGTATATGTCCATCATGGCAAAGGGGTGCGAAGACCAGCACTTCGGAGATCTTTTCAGCAGAGCGACAAACGCAGCAGCAAAGAACATGGTGGAAACACACGGGAACAAGGCAACAAAGGGAAGGAACCCAAGCCTGTTTCACCAGAGGCCCATCCTGTGGCTTAGGGCCTTCCCACAGCCCCCTGGGGACCTCAAGCGGGGAGGGAGAAGCCATCAGCGGGTCATCTGGGCATGTCCGGGTATTCACTCAAGACCCCCACCTCACTCACAGCATCCTTCTCACGGTTCATGTCCCACTCTCTGCGACCCCACGGACTGCAGCCCGCCAGGCTCCTCTGTCCATGGGATTCTCCAGGCAAGAATGCTGGAGTGGGTTGCCATGCCCTCCCTCCAGGGAATCTCCCTGACCCAGGGATCAAACCTGTGTCTTCTGCATCCCCTGCATTGGTGGGCGGGTTCTTTACCACTGCACCACCTGGGAAGCCCTGTAATATTCCTGCACATAAATATTACAGAAACAAATAAAGCTGCACCACTAACAGCAGACACAGACAGACAGGTGGCAGTATGGGAGAGAGGAAGTACTCTAAAAGAAAAAACACTAAATAAATGCTGTAACATTATTCATTTATTCATCCATCCATTGAGAACAGTGAAGCTTTACTCTATGCACATATATACTCATATATATGTACGTATGAAATTAAGTAGACAGCTACTGAAGATTAATCCCTCTGGAGGAACAGATCTAAAAACCCTTTACCTACAAGTCACTGAAGGTGACGATGATTATCTATGCTGACAACTGGAGGTCCTGTAAAATCGTGTAAGAGTTATTAATAGTGAGGACCATAAAGAGGCAGATAGCAAAGTAACCACAGAGTCACAGCACGTGAGCGAGCGGAGGTCCCCGCCACGAAGGCTCTCCCACCCCCCACAAAGCCCCTCACACGCACTCCTGACCCTGGCCATCCCTAGGGGGACAGAGGGCCCCGGGAGCCGCAGGAACCAGCTGGGACATCACCTGCGCCGTCCTGACGCAGGAGAAGCAGCTACACCTGGTGACACATTAGAAGTGAGGACTGGGTGTGAACACGGCCCTGCCGACCCGAGGACAGCCGGGCCGAGGATCAAAGATACAGAACATCAGGTCTTGTCTCCGAGAGGAGCCTGGTTGAGTGGGAAGGGCTGAAAATTAACAGAAATGACAACTGCTACAGGTGCTGTGTGGAAAAGGCTTGAACTCAGAGAAAAGCCGAGCTGCCCTCAAGGACAAGTAGACAAATAATGGGGATTCGGGGCAACGGGTGCTGTGGGAGGAACAAAGGAAGAAGTGTCTCCTTGCTCAGGAAAGGAAGGGCAGGCTGAGGAAGTGCCACTGGGCTGGACCTGGAAGTGTGAGTCCATCTGAAAAGAGCGAAACCCAGCGGAGCACGCCGAGAGGAGCAGGATTCCACGGAGAAGAGAGGAGAAGACGGCCAGAGCACATAACGCTGAGAGGCCAGAATCACATCAGATTTACTAAGACCTCTGCCGCTCCTCTGAACTGTCTCTGGCAGACAATGGAAGGAGATTTAAGAAAAGAGTCACCTAATTAGATTTTAGTTTTATAAGAGATATAGTAATAATAACAGCAGTTGACATTTTCTGGGCACTTAGCTGAACGCCATGCTAACTCTTCATGAGTTTAGGAAGTCTCCAGCCTTCAGCAAGCAGGCAACAAAGTCAGCTCCTGGTGTTGTCACAACCAACACCCTTTAAAGACAGACAAGGAAAGTACTATCATTCCCAGCTCTGCAGACAACTAAACTGAGGTTCGGGGAGCTTAGCACTATAGATCAACAGCTACGAAGCGGGTGGGTACTACAGTCTGACTGCAGACACTGCCTCCAAACCACAATGCCCGCTGGCAGTGGGGCAGCGAATGGGCCAGAGGGGCAATGAAGGGGCTCACAATCCTTATAGCCAAAGATCGTGGCATCCGAACATGCGAGACAGCAGCTGTGGAGACAGACTGAGAAGTCACCTCCCGCCCTGGACAAGCAAAGACAACATGACGTTCTACGGGGTCTGCAGTTTTATTACATTTATACTGACCTGCATACACCATCAACTAACTAATAAGACTGACAAACACTTTACAATCACAAGGAGGGAAGCAGGGGGCAAACAGATGTATCGGGAGAACCACAAACTAGAACGCTTGGATTAAAGCCACCTCCTGTTTAGACCTCTCCTGTCTTATCACTGACCGAAGCGCCATCATCAGAGCATAAACCTTCGGTCTTCCGCTCACCTGCAGTGGGACACCTGCCAGTCCGGCAGCACTGGCTAGCCCTGGTCCGGAGTGTGTCTACAGATCAGGGCTTAACCTCAGCTACCCACGGCTGGGAATATATACCAGGAAGAAATGTCTGACTGAGACAGAAGAGTCTAGGGGCTGGGGAGAGAGAACACGCTTCAAATCCTGGCTCTGTCGCTTCCTTACGAAACGGTAAGGGATTCGGCGTCTCCGAGCTGAAAGGATGAGCACCGTGACGTGCAGTTACGGAGAGCATTAGTAGGACACAGCTCTGAAGCATCTGGCACAGCAGATGACGGGGTAAAGGCCCAGCAAATGCAGCCCACTACCAGGACTACTGTTCAGGAGATGTTGGGGGTGGGGGGCGGGGCATGCAATAGTGGGCGAGGAGAGAGGGGAGAAAAGGTTTAGCACAAGGATTATTTTTTAAACTGAGATGTAATTCAGATGACATACGATTCACCCTTCAGAAGTGTTGTCCAATCCAGCAGCTCTTAGTGCATTCACAGAATCTGCCACCATCAGCGCTACCTAACTTCAGGGTACCGTCATCACCCGCAGAAGAGATCCTCTACCCAGTAAGTGGCCAGTCCAAGTTCCCCCTCCCTTCCCCAAAACCCTGCCAGCCACACATCTGCTGTCTCTAAGGATTCGCCGAGTCTGGATATTTCCTATAAATGAAATCAGACAGCATGTGACATTTGGGCATTGACTTCTTCCACTGAGCAAATATTTTCAAGACTCATGATGTCACAGTATACATCAGAACTTCTCTTATGGCTGAGTAACATTCCATCTCACAGATGCCCAACAGTCCGGTCCTCTGTTCATCAGCTAAAGGACACCTGGGTTGTCTCCACTACTCGGCTATCATGAACGACGCTGCTGTGAATATCCAAGGACAAGTCTGTGTGTGGAAGCATGTTTCCAGTTCTCTTGGGCATATTCCTGGGGGTGGGACTGCTGGGTCACAAGATGATTTAAGTTTAGTTTTTTGAGTAATTGCCAAACTGTTTTCTAATGCTGCTAGGGGTTGTTTTTGACTGTAACCTAAAGTCTGTGATATTTTAAAAGCTCTTTAGAATGCAATATTGAATAGAAAAAGGAAAATGAGGCAGTAGTAATTTTGGTGTTCCCTGGTTTCAATCACCAAATCGCAGGATCCACCCAACACAGTTCCCAGTAGATACCCACCTTTCCTCGAGTCCATGGAAAAAGCACACACAACTAGCAGAAAAATCAGTCAACAAAGGGATGCCAAAGGAAACTTATCGAACAGCTTCCAAAGTAACTGGTTTTTGAATTATGGATTTCTATTATGCTGAGAGTAAGGTGTTTTTTTTTTTTTTCTTGAGGGAAAGCGAGCAAGCAAATTGGCACCAGAGTTGTCACAATAGGTTTTTAGACTTATATAGCATAATTAATTTATTCCTTATGCAATTAAGCAAGCAGTAATGTTGCTCAACTTAAATGTCTGGTTGGCCTCTGACGATAATTAGATTCCAGCATATCTCCTACTTTAAATCCATCACCCAGACTCTACACATGGACATCACCAGATGGTCAATACCAAAATCAGACTGATTATATATTTTGCAGCCAAAAATGGAGAAACTCTATACAGTCAGCAAAAACAAGACCGAGAGCTAACTGTGGCTCAGATCATTGCCAAATTCAGACTCAAACTGATGAAAGTAGGGAGAACCACTAGACCATTCAGGTATGACCTAAATCAAATCCCTTATGATTATACAGTGCAAGTGACAAAACAGATTCAAGGGATTAGATCTGATAGACAGAATGCCTGAAGAACTATAGACAGAGGTTCATGACATTGTACAGGAGATAGGGATCAAGACCATCTCCAAGAGAAAAAAAAATGCAGAAAAGCAAAATGGCTGTCTGAGGACGCCTTACAGATAGCTGAGAATAGAAGAGAAGCGAAAAGCAAAGAAGAAAACAAAAGATATATCCATTTGAATGCAGAATTCCAAAGAACAGCAAGGAGAGATAAGAAAGCCTTCCTCAGCAATCAATGCAAAGAAATAGAGGAAAACAACAGAATGGGAAAGACCAGAGATCTCTTCAAGAAAATTAGAGATACCAAGGGAACATTTCATGCAAAGATGAGCACAATAAAGGACAGAAATGGTATGGACCTAACAGAAGCAGAAGATACTAAGAAGTGGCAGCAAGAATACACAGAAGAACTATACAAAAAAGATCTTAATAACCCAGACCATGATGGTGTGATCATTCACCAAGAGCCAGACATCCTGGAATGCAAAGTCAAATGGGCCTTAGGAAGCATCACTACGAACAAAGAGAGTGGAAGTGATGGAATTCCAGTTGAGCTATTTCAAATCCTGAAAGATGATGCTGTGAAAGTGCTGCACTCAATATGCCAGCAAATTTGGAAAACTCAGCAGTGGCCACAGGACTGGAAAAGGTCAGTTTTCATTCCAATCCCAAAGAAAGGCAATGCCAAAGAATATTCAAACTACTGCACAATTGCACTCATCTCACACACTAGCAAAGTAATGTATAAAATTCTCCAACAAGGCTTCAACAGAACTTGAACTGAGAACTTTCAGATGTTCAAGCTGGATTTAGAAAAGGCAGAGGAACCAGAGATCAAATTGTCCACATCTGCTGGACCACAGAAAAAGCAAGAGAGTTCCAGAAAACCATCTACTTCTGCTTTACTGACTGTGTCAAAGCCTTTGACTGTGTGGATCACAACAAACTGTGGATAATTCTTAAAGAAATGGGAACACCAGACCACCTCCTGAGTAATCTCTATGCAGGTCAAGAAGCAACAGTAAGAACTGGATATGCATGGAACAACGGACTGCCTCCAAATGAGAAAGGAGTAGGTCAAGGCTGTATATTGTCACCCTGCTTATTTAATTTATATGCAGAGTATATCATGTGAAATGCCAGGCTGGATGAAGCACAAGCTGGAATCAAGACTGCTGGGAGAAATATCAATAACCTCAGATATGCAGATGATACCAACCTTATGACAGAAAGCAAAGAGGAACTGAAGAGCCTCTTGATGAAAGTGAAAGAGGAGAGTGAAAAAGCTGGTAAAACTCAACATTCAAAAAACTAAGATCATGGCATCCGGTCCTATCACTTCATGGAAAATAGATGGGGAAACAGTGACAGACTTTATTTTCTGGGCTCCAAAATCACTGCAGATGACGACTGCAGTCATGAAATTAAAAGATGCTTGCTCCTTGGAAGAAAAGCTATGATCAACCTAGACAGTGTATTAAAAAGCAGAGTCACTACTTTGCCAACAAAGGTCCATCTAGTCAAAGCTATGGTTTTTCCAGTAGTCATGTATGGATGTGAGAGTTGGACTATAATAGCTGAGCACTGAAGAATTGATGCTTTTGAACTGTGGTGTTGGAGGAGACTCTTGAGAGTCCCTTGGACTGCAAGGAGATAAAACCAGTCAATTCTAAAGGAAATCAGTCCTAAATATTCATTGGAAGGACTGATGCTGAAGCTGAAACTCCAATACTTTGGCCACCCTATGCAAAGACTTGACTCATTTGAAAAGACCCTGATGCTGCGAAAGATTGAAGGCAGGAGAAGGGGAAGACAGGGGATGAGATCACTGGATGGCATCACCGACTCGATGGACGTGAGTTTGAGCAAGCTCCGGGGGTTGGTGATGGACAGGGAGGCCTGGCATGCTGCAGTCCATGGGGTTGCAAAGAGTCGGACATGACTGAGCGACTGAACTGACTGAGCTTCAGACTTTTTGTGAGACACACTTAGCACCTCTCAGTCTGCGACCACGCACCTGTAACTTCCACAAGACCACGAGGCTGTGATTTCTGGAATGTACTGAGGATTCTTCATGTGCACAGCAAACTTATCCTGAAGATCAGAAATGATAAGTGAAAGGCATTCAGCACTGTCTCTGGCACATAGGAGGTAATCAATAAACTGAAACTACGAAACTAAACACACACTTAAACTAAGCAGTGAGTGTCGATGCCAAGCATTGTTGGGCTGTGCTCTGGAGGCAAATGCATAAAAGCCATTCCTGCTCTTAAGAAGCTGAAAGCCTGATGGGGGAGGCAGGGAAGGAGGCAATTACAACTCAGTGGGAGCTGAGTGATTCCATAAATAAAAACGCAGGGCAGTACCAAACACATCAGCGGGATGAATGGCGAGAGAACCAAGTCAAAGAGGACTTCTCTGAGCGCACGAAAGTTGTTTTAGTCAATTTTACTGAGAATAATTAACAGGCAATAAAACGCTGCCACATTAAGCAGACAGAACACCAGCTTTAATAAATGAAACTGCTGGTGTGACCGCCAGCACGATTCACACGTAGAATACTTTCAGGTCCCCTCCAAGTTCTCGCCTCCTGTCAACGCCAGCGTCTGTCCCGCCCATGGTCTCCAGCAACGGAGACCTGCTTCCTGTCCTGACAGTTTACTTTCACACATTCCTGAATTCCTTAATCACACAGCGTGCAATCTTGTGTTTGGAATGTTTCTGAGATTTATCTGTCATGCTGGGACTATCAGCAGTTTAAATCATTTTACAGCCACTGTATGGATGTATCACAGTTTGTTCCCTCATTTATCTGGCCAAAGACATTTGTGTATTTTTCTTTCCAATTTGGGGTTATTATGAATGAAGCTGCTCTAAACCCAGCCAAGTGTCTATGTGAACCTATGTTTTCACTTTTCGAGGGAAAATATCTAGAACTCCCGCGTCACAAAGATAACTTTGTAAGCAATGGTTAGAGAGTCCTCCAAAGCAGGTGCACTATTTAACATTCTCACGGATAAGGGTACAGAGTCCCGGCTCCCCCGCCAGGATCCTCACCAACGCTGGGAATGATCACTGGTCTTCACCTCGGTCTCTAACAGGCGAGAGTCTACCCCAGCACAGGGCCGGTCTACGTCTCCCTACCGAGCACACGGTCCCGAGGTCTCCGCGTGCGAACCTGCCACTCAAGCATCTTCTCTGACGTGTTAGCTGCTCAGTTTCTTTCCTATTTTAAAATCAGGTTCTCCTTATTGTTGAGTTGAAGAGTTTTGCTTGCTTGTTTGTTTTTTAATATATTCTGGACAGGTACTTTAACAGATGTTATGTTTTACAAATACTTAACTCTAAGGATAAAGCATCTATTTTCATTTCCATAAAAGTGACTTTAGAAGAGTAGGAATTTCAGTGCTCGCTTCGGCAGCACATATACTAAAATTGGAACGATACAGAGAAGATTAGCATGGCCCCTGCGCAAGGATGACACGCAAATTCGTGAAGCGTTCCATATTTTTAGCAAATGAAGAAACAGACAAAGGATTAATCTCAAAAATATACAAGCAACTCCTGCAGCTCAATTCCAGAAAAATAAATGACCCAATCAAAAAATGGGCCAAAGAACTAAACAGACATTTCTCCAAAGAAGACATACAGATGGCTAACAAACACATGAAAAGATGCTCAACATCACTCATTATTAGAGAAATGCAAATCAAAACCACAATGAGGTACCATTACACACCAGTCAGGATGGCTGCTATCCAAAAGTCTACAAGCAATAAATGCTGGAGAGGGTGTGGAGAAAAGGGAACCCTCTTACACTGTTGGTGGGAATGCAAACTAGTACAGCCGCTATGGAAAACAGTGTGGAGATTTCTTAAAAAACTGGACATAGAACTGCCATATGACCCAGCAATCCCACTTCTGGGCATACACACTGAGGAAACCAGATCTGAAAGAGACACGTGCACCCCAATGTTCATCGCAGCACTGTTTATAATAGCCAGGACATGGAAGCAACCTAGATGCCCATCAGCAGATGAATGGATAAGGAAGCTGTGGTACATATACACCATGGAATATTACTCAGCCATTAAAAAGAATTCATTTGAACCAGTCCTAATGAGATGGATGAAGCTGGAGCCCCTTATACAGAGTGAAGTAAGCCAGAAAGATAAAGAACATTACAGCATACTGACACATGTATATGGAATTTAGAAAGGTGATAACGATAACCCTATATGCAGAACAGAAAAAGAGACACAGAAATACAGAACAGACTTTTGAACTTTGTGGGAGAATGTGAGGGTGGGATATTTCAAAAGAACAGCATGTATACTATCTATGGTGAAACAGATCACCAGCCCAGGTGGGATGCACGAGACAAGTGCTCCGGCCTGGTGCACTGGGAAGACCCAGAGGAATCGGGTGGAGAGGGAGGTGGGAGGGGGGATCGGGATTGGGAATACATGTAAATCCATGGCTGATTCATATCAATGTATGACAAAACCCACTGGAAAAAAAAAAATAATAATAATAAAAAAAAGAAGAGTAGGAATTTCAATTTTCATGAAGTCTAACTTATCATTTTGTCCTTCACATTTCAAGCTTTGTGCCCTGAGAAATTTTTGCACACCCCAAGATCAAAGATATTCCCTGATGTTTTCTTTGATAAACCTTACCACTTTAGCATTCATATTCCAGATCTATGATCCACTTTGATTCAACTTTTATGTGTGTGTGAGCTAAGTCTCAAAGTTGCTTTTTGGCATGTGAAAGTGAAAGTCGCTCTGTCATGTCCGACTCTTTGCAACCCCATGGACTGTACAGTCCATGGAATTCTCCAGGCCAGAATAATGGAGTGGGTAGCCTTTCCCTTCTCCAGGGAAACTTCTCAATCCAGGGATCAAACCCAAGTCTCCCGCATTGCAGGTGGATTCTTTACCAGCTGAGCCACCAGGGAAGCCCAAGGATACTGGAATGGGCAGACTATCCCTTCTCCAGCGAATCTTCCTGACCCAGAAATCAAACCAGGGTCTCCTGCATTGCAGGTGGATTCTTTATCAGCTGAGCTACTATATGGGTTAATTAACTGTTTCAAGCATCATTTGTTGAAAAAGTTCATCATTTCCCCCTTTCAATTACCTTGGCACATTTGTCCAAAATCAACTGAATTTATGTATATATAGGTCTATTGCTAGACTCCATATTTTGTTTCCATGAATCTATGTGTTTAATCTTATGCCAACACCACACTGTCTTGATTACTGTGGCTTTGTTGTCTGGGGTGTGTCAGGTCCAATGCACTTCCACATAAATTTTAGAATCAGGTTATTAATTTCTTTACAAAATAAGCCTGCTGGAAACTTAATCTAAGGATCAATTTGGAAAGAACTGATCTAATATTAAGAATCATCTTAACATTAGGTATTACTACCCAGGAATAAGCAGACACGTTACTTTGCCAACAAAGGTCTGTCTAGTCAAGGCTATGGTTTTTCAGCAGTCATGTATGGATGTGAGAGTTGGACTTTAAAGAAAGCTGAGCGCCAAAGAGTTGATGCTTTTGAACTGTGGTGTTGGAGAAAACTCTTGAGAGTCCCTTGGACTGCAAGGAGATCCAATCAGTCCATCCTAAAGGAAATCAGTCCTGAATATTCATTGGAAGGACTGATGCTGAAGCTGAAACTCCAATACTTTGGCCACCTGATGTGAAGATCTGACTCATCTGAAGAGACCCTGATGCTGGGAAAGATTGAAGGCAGGCAGAGAAGGGGACGACAGAGGATGAGATGGTTGGATGGCGTCACCAACTCAATGGACATGAGTTTGGGTAAACTTCAGGAGTTGGTGATGGACAGGGAGGCCTGGCATGCTGCAGTCCATGGGGTCACAAAAAGTCAGACATAATTGAGCGACTGAACTGAACTGAACCCAGGAATATGCACAACTCAGTATCTTTATTTGAGTATTTTTCTGAAAGAAATTCTTTTAAATTTCAATGTATGGTTCTTACACATCTTTTCTTACATCATTTGTAAATATATGATTTTTTGGTTGTTTTTGTAAATGGTATGGCATTTTTTATTTCATTTTCTAAATGTCTAGTAATATATAGAAATAAAATTGATTTTTTATATTGACCTTGTATCCTATTATGGAGCTAAATTAACTGTTCTAGTATACTATCTGTAAATTCTTTAGGGCTTTCTATGTACATCAAAATGTTTCAGGGAAATAAAGAATTTCACATCTTCATTTCCAATCTATGGACTTATCATAATCTATCTTCAAATAATACTATTATGCATTTGTATACACAGTTTAAGAACTTAACGCCACATATTTCCATTTCTCCCTTCTACTCTATTTCTGTCATGATTTTTTATATCTTTTGAAACAATAAAACAGGTGTTTTTGCTTACATAATGATTAATTTTCTCTTAAGAAAGTTTTTAAATTTCTAAGAATAAGCATTTTAATTTACCTGTATTCCTACTCTTTACAAGTCACGATGGGCATCACTGATATCTTCCACCTGAAGCACCCCCTTTATGCTCTCTGGCAGACCAAGCCTTGAATAGAGATGAACTCTCTCGACATTTGCCCCTAGATCTTTATTTCGTCTTCTTTCTTTGAGGATATTTTTGCTGGATATAAAATCCTAAGTTAACAGTTTTCTTTTGCCAAGTAAAAGATGGCATTCCATGGTCTCTGGCTGCATATATTGAAGTGAAGTGAAGTCGCTCAGTCGTGTCCGACTCTTTGCGACCCCATGGACTGTAGCCTACCAGGATCCTCAGTCCCTCCTAACTCCTCTTTGGATGATCGAAAAAGCAAGAGTTCCAGAAAAACATCTATTTCTGTTTTATTGACTATGCCAAAGCCCTTGAGTGTGTGATCATAATAAACTGTGGAAAATTCTGAAACAGATGGGAATACCAGACCACCTGACCTGCCTCTTGAGAAATCTGTATGCAGGTCAGGAAGCAACAGAACTGGACATGGAACAACAGACTGGTTCCAAATAGGAAAAGAAGTACGTCAAGGCTGTATATCGTCACCCTGCTTATTTAACTTATATGCAGAGTACATCATGAGAAACGCTGGGCTGGAGGAAGCACAAGCTGGAATCAAGATTGCTGGGAGAAATATCGATAACCTCAAGATATGCAGATGACACCACCCTTATGGCAGAAAGTGAAAAAGAACTAAAGAGCTTCTTGAAAGTGAAAGAGGAGAGGGAAAAAGTTGGCCTAAAGCTCAACATTCAGAAAACTAAGATCATGGCATCCAGTCCCATCACTTCATGGCAAATAGATGGGGAAACAGTGGCTGACTTTATTTTTCTGGGCTCCGAAATCACTGAAGATGGTGATTGCAGCCATGAAATTAAAAGACGCTTACTCCTTGGAAGGAAAGTTATGACCAACCTAGATAGCATATTAAAAAGCAGAGACATTACTTTGTCAACAAAGGTCCGTCTAGTCAAGGCTATGGTTTTTCCAGTGGTCATGTATGGGTGTGAGAGGTGGAGTATAAAGAAAGCTGAGCGCAGAAGAATTGATACTTTTGAACTGTGGTGTTGGAGAAGACTCTTGAGAGTCCCTTGGACTGCAAAGAGATCCAACCAGTCCATCCTAAAGGAGATCAGTCCTGGGTGTTCATTGGAAGGACTGATGTTGAAGCTGAAACTCCAATACTTTGGCCACCTGCGAAGAGCTGACTCATTTGAAAAGACCCTGATGTTGGGAAAGGTTGAAGGTGGAAGGAGAAGGGGACAACAGAGGATGAGATGGTTAGAAGGCTTCACCGACTAGATGGACATGGGTTTGGGTAAACTCCAGGAGTTGGTGATGGACAGGGAGGCCTGGCGTGCTGCGATTCATGGGGTCACAAAGAGTCAGTCACGACTGAGTGACTGAACTGAAC
The DNA here is from genome assembly GCF_033118175.1 of Dama dama. Classification (NCBI taxonomy): domain Eukaryota; kingdom Metazoa; phylum Chordata; class Mammalia; order Artiodactyla; family Cervidae; genus Dama; species Dama dama. Next base: position 4,435,425 of record NC_083701.1, on the reverse strand, counting down.
TCCTCTTTCACATTTTCCATCTGTCTTATGGAGACATTCTGGGAGATTCCTTAAGCTCTATCTTCCAATTCACTTATCCTCTCCTCATTCTTCAATTGCATCTAGTCCTCTCTTTAACCCATCTGCTCTATGCTTTCAATTCTTTTTTACTTTAATAGTTATGTTTCTTTAATTTTAAAATTTTCATAATATCCATTTGGTTCTTTTGCAAATCTGCCTGCTTTAGCTTCATACATGTAACTTCATTTCTTCTGCTACCATCCAGCTCATTTCCAACAGGCCTATTGAAAAGTCGATTTCAGTCTATCCTATTATTTCTGGGTCCTGAGGCACAGATTCTTCCCATTTGTTTTACCTGTTCACAACAGTCTGTCTCTTCTTATAGTCTGTGGTCTCTGACTGTGCTCATCCTCTGCAGAAATGATCTCATGTGGAAAGTTCACGTGTCTCTGGCTGGGCGAGAATCTCTACAGAGCAGTTTTAGACCTGACTTGGTTGCTCCTTGCAGATTTCAGTGAAGCACTGACTTCCTGTGACTAACTCTTTGCAGGCCCGTGGTGCTGGGCCACAGCTTGCTTCCTGGCCACTCCCTCAATCTGGGTGCAGACTTTCCCAGTCCAATTTCAGGGAAGCCTTTCTGACTCAGCGCCAAAGGCCTGCAGCCTGGAACCCCTTCTCCACATCGCCATCAGAAGCCCAGTGCTGGTGGGTGAAGTCCCACACAAGGAGGCAATCTGGCTTTAGCGTGAATTTCCTTTCTGTTCTGGAAGCTGGAATTTGTACTCTCTAGGTTTCTAGTGTATGCATATATCAAAAAATATTATAGTCTCCGGATGGAAGCAGGTGAGTGATTCAAAAGACTGTCTGTCAATCTATTTTCTACACATCTCAGCTAAATCAAAAGAAGATGGCTTAGCAAGGCTGGCTTCCAAAAATAACTGCCCACTACTTAAGAGTCAATTTCACAAATATTTCTGAAAATGGCTACTTGCCCAAGTTGTTATTCAACAGACAGAAAACAGTGTCACTACTGATGCACTAATGTCTGCTAATTCTTAAAGCACATGGCTCTGCCTTCATGCTCATTTCTAAAAGATTTAGTGCACACTGATCCACTGAAAAGTGTCATTTCAGTAAATGTATCCTCAACCTTCTGTGCAGTCAGAGCACTTCTATCTCATTCTCAATAAATACCATCAGGAACTGGCAGGACAAACCCTTGTACCTCTTGGCTATTGAATCCTGAAAGCTGACTGCAAGAAATTTCAAATTCGAAAAACACTTCCTGTTGGCAATTAGGACCACCTTGACCTGGCCCTCCTCTTAACCCTGTGATAAAGGCCAGACCCTTCCTGCTCCTGCCAGGCCTGGAGAAATGGCCAAGGACGTCATCTCCTGAGCAGTGGCGGCAACAGCACCACCACAACGAAGACTGCAGGATGGCAGGGAACAGAACCAAAGCTTGGTGAGACATCAAACGGCATCTAAGAGAAACCCTCTGTAAGAATCCCCAGGATACAACAGGTGGCTCTTTTTCTATTTCATAGGGCTACATGCTCTTCAAAAAGCAATATATGGGAGGGAAGGACTGGAAGAAAATTCTTCCCAGTCTGACACAGGGTGTGTGACTGGCAACAACAGTGCTCATTTTCAAGCCATTTTTATATTTTAAAATAACTCCAGATCACCAGCCCAGGCTGGATGGCTGAGACAAGTGCTCGGGCCTGGTGCACTGGGAAGACCCAGAGGAATCGGGTGGAGAGGGGGGAGGGGGGATCGGGATGGGAAATACATGTAAATCCATGGCTGATTCATGTCAATTTATGACAAAAACCACTACAATGTTGTAAAGTAATTAGCCTCCAACTAATAAAAATAAATGAAAAAAATAAAATAACTCAAATGACCTAATTCTTAAGCACTATTTTATTACAAAGTAAAACATGTACAAACGATCCTAAAATCTGCATGGAACCCCAAATAGCCAAAGCAATCTTAAGAACAAATCTGGAAAGACCATATTTCCTCGTTTCAAACTATATTAAAAAGCTATAGTAACCAAAATAGAACAGTGTTTACAAAAAAAAAAAAAAAAAAAAGACACATAGGTCAGTCCAAGCTTCTACAGTCAATTAATTTACAATGAAGGAGTGAAAAACATACAATGGGAAAAGTACCATGACTTCTTTAACCCCAGAAAAGTGTGTTTATCTTCTGAGTCTCTTATTCACTTTCCTGACACCCCTTAAATGCTGGTGTCCCCAGCAAAAGGACCCACCTTTGTTCCTCTTTACGTCTCTCATTCATCCCAAGGAATCAGCACAATTCAGCCTCTATCCACAGGCTGGTCATCCCTAACTGACTTCACCAGCCTGAAGCTCCCCTGGAGCTGCAGTTGAAATTTACTCCTTTAATAAAACACGTCCACCTGGATGTCCGGCAGGCAGCCCTCTAGCCACCCAAACACCCTCTGAAATCTGTCCCTCCCAACTGTCCTATGGGGAGGGGGGGACACACCATCTCCATCTGCCCATGGCCCACGTGACACCCCAACTACTTCCAGAACCCACCACACACACGGGAACTGGTTTCCAACCCCCTCCCTTCTACCCTAAGAATCATCTACCCCTGGGCTTTTTCGTAGCCTCCTAAACGGCCTGACACATGCCAGGCAAGTGAGAGAAAGCAGGAAGAATGGACCATTTTCCTCCCGCCAGCCTCGCTCCCCAGCGGCACAGGGGGACGGCCCTAAAGTAAGAGCCGGTGCATAACTCCTCGCTCACGAGGCTCTGCCGGCGCACTATCCCGTGAGATTAGCTGCTGCTGTCTAAGTATGACCGTTGTGACAAACTAGCAACCCGAGCGTCAAACCAGCAGAGTCAAGCTGTGAATCATAGTGCAGTTCTGTCGGGCAGTGAGTTAAAAATAAGCTTGCAAGAAAGTCTTTCATGCAGTGAGAAAAGTGCATGATAGACTTTCACTGCAATGTGCAGAAGACAGAATTGTCCCTAAGGTCTGACCTCACCTACCTGAGAGGAAACAGAGAAACTGGGGGGAAGGCCAGCACAGTGACCACAGCCCTCAGTTCTGGGCAGAGAGGCGGTGGGGACCACCCTGCCCTTCTCCTCTGCACGGTTCTCAACTTTCCAGATTTTTCCTACAAGGAGCTTCGTTACTTTTGTGACAGGCAGCACGCATGAAGGAACAAACCCCAAGGCTCTGCACTGGGCCCACAGCCCCAGGCACAGTGCAAAGAGCACAGGCCTTCGGGGAGAGAGCGGGGGTCTGAATCTACTCTCTAGCACTCCTCCCTCCAGGAAGAACTCACTCCCAGCCTGAGCCTCCAACCTCTGAGGTAGGCATCCACCTTCCACCCCTCCCAAAACATAGCAGGCATCTGATGAGATACCCCTGGTCCCCTTTAGACATGGGGTTAATCAAGAGGCTAAGCCAGCTGTGCTTGTTCCCACCCCAGGCTTTCACACAGGTCCCTGGATGGGCTGTGACTGCAAACCCAGACCCAGACAACGCAGGCCAAGCAGGCTGGGGACATCACCAAGCCCAGGAAAGAGGGTCCAGAGGACTGAAGCCAGTTTATGTGAAACACAGCCTCAGCCCCTGCAAAACTGATTCAGCCAGGTTCACTGGAGGGACCAGAAACAACACGCAGGGAGTTCAATGGAACCTTTGCCACACGGGGGGCTATTATTAACCATTTTCCCTAACACAAGTAACTAGCGGCCACTACTTACTGGGTATTTTCCCCAGGCTTCCAAGAAGCAGCTTTTTAAATCGAGCAGGGAGACACCAAGTATTCTGCTGGGGAAAGACGGGTCTCAGCCCGTGCCACACAGACTCCATTCTTGAGCTACTTGGAGAAAAGTTTCTTAACACTATCTTAACTCCCTGGCTCAACGATCTCAAACCTGAAAATGCATTCCAAAGTGACTTCCTAATGGAGATTTTGGTCATTCCCCCAGAAAAATACATTTCAATGACACACCCAACACAAGGTGTGCGCTCTTGGAGATCTCAGCTTACAGTGGACTCCAGATCATTTCTAGCTCCTCCTTCAACAGAAGCCAGAGCTTAATTTCCACCCTCCCTTTCCCACCCCACTGCTTGATCACGGGCTGCACCTGGGGACTTGCTCCCAGAGACCTGAGTATGGAGACTCTATTCTGACAAACACTACACTGGCCAGGCAATCAGAGTCAACATCACTGACACATGTGACAAGAAGGGCACGTCAGGTCTGTCTCATTATAAGAAAAAGATCAAAGGAGCCCAAATGAAGGAATCGCCTACAAAACACCTGACCAGCACTCCTTAAAAGCGTCAAGGTCATGAAAAACAAGGGGAGACGGAGGAGTGGTCACCAAGTCGGGGAGGCCTGAGGACTGGTCTCACCAGGCTCCGGCCCCAGTTCCCAGGTGAACACTGCTGACCACCCGTCTAGCCTGACGGGGAACAGAACTGCTCCAGGATTCCTGCACGGAGGCCGCCCACCAGTTGGTTTCTCCTGAGCACTCCCTTGATACTAGACACCTCTTCCAGAAAACACATCAGAGTCAGTCTCCATTCAGCTGTTCAGTGCCCACTGCGGACACTGTCACACAGCATCTCTGACTCCCCAGGACAGTTCTCATCTCCAACACTGTAACTCATCGTTTATGCACTCAGTCGGATGACAGGTCTTGATATTTAATGTGAAAACACAGTCATACTTCAACTGAGTCATTTTGATGCTGGCGACATTTTTTCCTTGTTTCATCTGACTCCCACTCAGGAGCGTATCCAAGGGGAAGAGGAGAGAAAAGGGCAGCAGCCAGGGATCGGGTGAGGCTCCAGGGGAACGAAGGCCTTGCGCGGTGAGGGCACGCGCCCCCTGAAGACACAGCATGCGGGTCCACAGCGGTGCTCCGGGGCCAGGGGGAGGGACAGAGGCCACACACCTAACCCGGCATCCACACCCACCACACCGCCAGAGCCGGGGGCAGGGGGGCACTGCGGGAAGGACACGGGCGAGACCGCGGACTCAGCCAAGCCACTGTCGGGAAACGAGGGCTCTGCACCTCAGTTTCCCCATTTCAAATGGAGATACAGGGCTGACAGGCTACAGCTTCTCGGCAAGATGTCAAGAGTGCATCTGCGCCGCGCCACCTTTGCTGAATCAGTCTTCCACTGGCGCCTAACGAATCCTCACGACCTGGCAGCTAGAGGTTCCCCAGGGAGACGACGACAGGAACGAGCTTCAAAGACAGGACCTTTTCTCCACTGCTCTGCAAGGTGTTTGGAAATGTCAGGGAGCTGGTTTGTCCCTGCTGTCAGAGCACACCAAACCCTGGGGTGCTCTATTGCTTGCACAAGCAAGTCCAAATTTCTCCCACAGTTAAGCTAACTTGCAGTGAGATGCAAACTGGTGTCCTGGGCCGTGCTGCTGAGAGAGAGCCCGCTGGCGAGGAGCAGCCTTTAGGGCCCTAGGCACCAAGAGTCACCCAGCAGAGCGAGCATGGGTGCTCTCCTCTGGGAGAGGTTTTAAATAAAATGGGATTACAGAGACGTGAGGCAGGCAAAGGGAGGCGGCTGCCGATGGGCATCGCTGCCGGTGAGCTCCAGGGCAGGAAGTGCAAGCTGAGCACGTCCTGCATCTAAGTGCTGCTCTGTTTAACTCACAGCCGTCCTCCCAGACAGGTGCTGGCTGTCCCCCTTTTATAGAGGAGACGAAAAAGGCTCAGAGAGGTTAAGTCACGTGCCCTGGGTGGCACAGCTCGTAAGTTATGGAGCTAAAGGCCATGCTCCTAACCACTGCTTCTCTGCAGCCCAATGAAATGTGTATTTATAACAAATAAATTAACTAACTACATTCGGTGAGACCTTAAACTCAAAGTTCTCTCACATCACGTCATTCTCAAAACTACACCAGGTGGGGAAAAAGAGAGGGGAAACGATATGATAACTCCCCCACTGAAGTTTAAAGAAACGGAGGAAAGCAGTACGTCTAAAATCACAGCGTCAGGAGCAAGACCTGGGCCCACACCGGCTTTAAGACTCCAAAAGCCCTACTCTTTCCACCCCCATTAAATTTAATTTAATTAACATCCGAAATGCTATGCCCCTTGACCGCAGGGTTTTGATCTGGAAACTCCAGAAGAGCTGACACCACCCTCGGCCAATACGGCCGTATCTCCTCCCCGTATCTGGCCTGCTTTCCGGTGACCTGTGTGTCCCTCCGTGCTGCCGGCTCTTAGAGAGCCAGAAACACACCCCGTCATCTCTGTCTTCCCCTGCGGCACCGGGTGCGGCACCAGAAGATGGACATCGATCTCGGCATCAGGCAAGCTTGCCAAAGCGAAGAAATCACATTCCAGCAAGTTAAGGGAACAATGAGGAGCATGGTGGGAGCAGGATACTGGTCCAAATGAGAGAGCGAATTCAGGCTGGGAGCAGCAATGACTCAGCAGTCCAATCAACTAAGCACAGACCGGCAGGTGGTGGGGGCCGGGGGTAGGGGGGGGGAGAGCCCCCTGGGCACAGAGTCAGGGATGCGAGCGCCCGCTTCCATCACCGCCAGGCAGCACAACCTCACAGAGTCACAACTCCCTTGGGCCTCATTTTCCCCAAGAAGAAAGTCCGATTCCCCTGCTCTGGGGGGGAACTGCTTGTAACAAACAGCAATCCGTCTTTCAACGATTAACGAGTCATGTCAAAAGGACACAAGAACGCTGTTACTGGCCACACCCGTGACAAGTGGAGCAGCCAGAAAAACGATTTTAAGGGATCAAAATACACTAAATCAATAAAAACCCAAGACCATGATGAGTCTCAAGAAAGAAGAGTGAAAACAACCCTAATTTCTCACCATTTGAAGTTTTCAAACAATTTCTTACTGAAGAATTAGAAATCAAAGGGGGAAAAAAGCATTTTGTTTCTATTTTTCTAGCAGGCGTTGTATTTCTGGGTAATTGAGTAGGCCCAGCAGTAGAGCTCAAAGTGCTACTTTGCAGGAGAAGGCCACTTGATAAAAGGAGAAGATATAATAGACACAGAAAATCATTTCATAAAACTTCAATGATGTTATTGAATCAGGCGAGGATTATCAACCGATTTCAAAAAACATGAGACGCATGATCAACGCCTCTGTGATGCTACTAAAGTACTGATCCAGGGAGAGTCCTCTCTAGTCTCAAGGGGAAAAGCAAGGTGGGCTCAGGCCATCGCCACTCTGCCCAGCAGTGAGTTTTGGCCTCATTGATGCTGAGGCTTCACCTCACACTCAACACTGATTCTTACCACAGCGCAGCGCTGACATTCCCACAAGAGCCTCTGAAACACAGGCGCCTTCCCACCACGTGCCCCCACTGCCTTATGTCGGACCTCCACCACCTCTCCTATTAGCTAATGCAGGGCACGGGCCCTCCACACACAGCTTCTGTCAGATTTATTAAGGATTTCGTATGTTTCAAGACTAAAGAGGATGCTACAGCAAGACCAGGTGGGGTTTATTCCAAGAATGCAGGGCTGGTTTAACATTCTAAAATTTGTCAGTATAAATCACTTCATTAACAAACTAAAAAAGAAAAACCATACGTTCATCATGTAGGACACACAAAAAGCATTTGAGAAAATCTAATATCCATTCTCGATTTTTTAAAAACTCTCAAAATGGGAATAGAAGGGTCAAAAAGGTGAAATAATTGTCCTCTACATCACGTAACTCAAGGCCCGTTCTATAGCAGCTGATAAATATCTTAATATCTACTCATGTACTTTCTTCGTTGCTTCCTTTTCTCACAATTTTCTTCAGGGACTGTTATTTATAAAGCAATGATTTTCTTTGTCATATATACATACACATACATACACACACACAAACACACTTTATACCTATTCTGAAATGGACATCAGCTAATTCTCCACACCCTGACTTCCTGACAGAGCAGAGAAGAAAAGCCCACATGTGCAGGTTTTGCTTTGCAAAGCCAACAATTTCAGGTTGGGGTAGGTCACAGTGATACTGCTGCTCCTCCCTTATGGTCTCAAAGTGGCTGCCATTGCCCCCATTAGACAGGCTGGATCTTTCAAGAGGCATTCAGGACTCTGCACCATGCAGTCTCCTCTAACCTTCTCCTAGCTCATCTTTTATCACCATATTGGAGCAGGATTGCTCCAAATACGTAAAAGAAGTTTATGCCTCCTTGCTTTCGTCTAGGCTGGTCCCTCAGCTTCAAATGCCTTTTCCTAACTCTAGAACAAGCTCCTCCTTTTGCCTGCCTCCTCCACAAGCCTTATCTGACTCTCCTAGTCTAACCATCAGCAGTTGGCACCCAGCATGCGCTAAATATTCTGCAGAGCGCAGAAAAAGAAAGACGGGTGTCTTCTGCCTTCATGGGTCATGTGGGATGACGGACAAGCCGACTGCCAACAACGCCATCCAGCGATGATGAGCTGACAGGGGTAAGTGCCAGCCAGGGGGCAGAGGGAGCTGGGGAGGTCTCCGCCCTGGGTTCTGTGACCTGCTTCACCCTCAGAAGCCTGCTGAGAGAGGAAAGATTATCTCCATTTCACAGACGACAGGAAATAACCCACCCACAATGCTGACAACGCTGTTTATTCCATGGCTGTTTGATGCCAAAATACTTTTCTCCTCATTAATAGTTTAGATGTTTCCAGGTGGGGAGAAGGGACAGAATTCTTTTGTTTAATGTGGCTGCTCTTTAAACAGTTTTGGGTTTTTAGGGACTAATGAGATCACCTAAATGTGTATGACAGTACATTTTGTGAAATGACTCTCAGACTGTCTGTGGTCTGAAGTTTCCATTTCCTTACCGAAAGCAAACACACTGGCTTTCTGTCAGTCCTTCTGAAAAGCCTATCTAACTCAACTTTCCTGTTTGGCAAGAATACAATGGAAGTACACCTTTTCTTCCACTGTCTCCCTGGGAATTCAGAGGTCCTGCCGGTGAACGCCAGGCTCTCTCATGACGGCCAGGAGCTCACAGGCTGGGGGGCTTCCGAGAACCCCACAAGGCACCACCACGGTCCGTCCCATCCCCTAGAAGGGCCTGGGCTGCGTCCGGGTTTATGGATTCCTAGACCGGTGTTCCTTGACTTTCCCCAAATAAGCATGTGGATGCCCAGCTTTAATTTTAATTGTATGTTTATGTTAAGATTTCACCACAAATATTTGTGAAAATGCCATCTCGGGAGTGCAGGTGCTACAAATCAGTCCACAAGGTACCTGGAAGTGAGCCACTTAGCCAGCTTCCCTGGCTCAGGTAAAGCGTCTGCCTGCACAACACGGGAGAGACCTGGGTTGGATCCCTGGGTGGGGAAGATGCCCTAGAGAAGGAAATGGCAGCCCACTCCAGTACTCTTGCCTGGAAAATCCCATGGATGGAGGAGTCTGGTAGGCTACAGTCCATGGGGTCGCAAAGAGCCGGACACGACTCAGCTACTTCACATCAGCCAGCTCCCCGTGTGCCAGGCTGTGAGCTAATCCCAGGTCACGAGGCATACCAGAGAGGTCCAGAACTATCTACAGTCCAGTCCTGCAGGTGGTAAAAAAAAAAAAAAAAAAAAATGCTAAATTGAAAACATCTCATGCCTTACGGCAGTGGTCCTCAAAGCATGCTCCCCGCAGCCAGCAGCAGCAGCAGCAGAGAACCTGTTAGAAACACCCTCCCAGTGCCGACCAGGACCTGCTGGGTCAGAACCCAAAGGGGGCTCAGCACTGCGTTCCAACAAGCCGCCTGGTGATTCGGACGCAGCCGCGGTGTGGGAACCAGCACTGAAGGCCCTGCTGGGGTCAAACGTAGCTTGTGATTAATAGACAAGGAGTGAGAGAGTGCAGCAATGGAAAAAAAAAAAAAGAAAACTTGGCGCATATGATAGTTCAGGACTTTGGCGGCCACTGGGGATGTTCTAAATCCCACCCTGCCTCGGTGCAGGAAACCATGGGACTCAATCTGTGTGCGAGCGTCTCCTACAGACCGCTGGGGGTCTCTTCCCTCCTCGACCGCCCCGCATGACCAGAAAGGCTCACAAGCTGGCCAGCCGTCTCCTCTGACAGAAGGTTCACTCTAGGACGCAGTCTTACTCCGTCACAGCCCCAGCTTCCCAAACCCGGCACTGAACCGTTTCTCGCCAGAGGCCTGTCGGATGGAGGCGGGGTTTGAAATGTGACAGGGGTCCAGAGGAACAGGGGTCTTCCCGGTGGACGAAGGCCTTCGTCATCTCATGGACCTGGAGGCACGCTCTTCTGGCCCCTCTCCATGACATTTGTTTAGAATTCCACAAGCAGAGGACTCTCCACTTCTCTTACTGCTCTTTCTTACTAAGTTTTGAAATTGTTGAGCAGATTAAAGGATTCTTTTTGACGCTTTTATGGTTAAACTTTGTAGAATTTAAACTGCCTCCCTTAACTGTTCCTGGGAAAGATTAGAAATAATTTGGAACTGGATTGGATTTGCCATTCTGTAAGCTCTTCTTATCTACCAGGCTAATAGCAGACACTTCCCTCCCTACAACAGCCCAGGAGGAAGGCTTATTATCTGCGTTTTACAGATTGAAAAGTGAGGGTCAGATAGGCGAAAGCTCATATTCACTGCTCTATAAATATGCCTTGAATCAATAGAGGATGTTTCGTATCCCATAATAAGTTTGGAAACTTACAAAGTACATAGAGAGAGGAGGCACGACATTGTGGGAGCCGTACAAGCTTTGGGATTTAGCCATAACTGGGTTTGAATTTTAGCTTCTACTTTGAAACTGCTTGACCTTGGGCGTGTTGTTTAATCTTTCTGGGCTGCTCAGTAATTCCCACTCAAATACTGTGAAGTTGCATAAGTAACTGGAGACACTGTTTGAAAAGTCCAAGTTCTCTGCTGCCACGTGCCAAGCCTCTCTGGCCAACACAGTCTGCAGCCTGGGCCCGCACCTGCTTGCCATCCTTGGACGTGTGCTAATAAACAATCCATGAGCAACCAGTCTAACACACTTTCTTTTCTGAACTAACAAGAACCTTCCTCTGCTGCCCGCGGGCACCAAAAGGCTCACGAGACCATTTCCACGCGTAACACAGCCTGATTAAGAAAAGATGCTGCTGCATGACATGGGTTTTTTGTGTTTTTCTCTTGAATACATTTCTCTTAAGTTTTCTTAGCAGATTCTCTGGTCAGTCCTTTTATAAATACAATTATTAAAACATAAAAGTATAAGAGAACTTCATGAACATCCTACTGTTCTTTACTATAAAGGCTAAAGTAAAACAAAATATTTAACAGGACATAAGACATCACCCGAATGTCATCAGGCTTCTAAAGAATTTCAAACTTTACCCTGGGAGAGAGACACTTACTCTGCAGCCCTGCTTTGCCTCACAGACAGAGAGAGCCTCTTTGGAGAAAAGAGAACTCCTATGGAGAGGGGATGTGTGACCTCGCTTTCTGAAATACCCGGAGCCAGCAAGGTCTCCTGAAGGACGCATGGCCACAAGGAGCTCACAGTTACAGGGAACCCAGAGGCTTCCCAGGTGGCTCAGTGGTAAAGAATCTGCCTGCCAAGCAGGAGATGCTGGTTCAATCCCTGGGTCGGGAAGATCCACTGGAGAAGAGAATGGCTACCCACTCCAACATTCTGGCCTGGGAAACCCCATGGACAGAGGAGCCTGGCGGGGTTGCAGAGAGTCAGACGGCACTCAGCAGCGACTGAGCACCAGCACGCTTGACAGGCTTGGCAGAGAGGGTGACATCAGAACTCGGCCCTGGAAGAGGACCGGAGAGCACGCCAGGAGTCCAAGGAACTGAGAGAGACCCTCTGACCAAAGAGCCAGCACCATCAGAGCAGCCTGGGCAGGCCCGCCTGGTAGTGGCCGGCATGGCTGACCTCAGGGGACGCACACCCAGCTTTCACCTTTGAGTACAAACTGGGCTGCAGGGGTTTTGTGGGTCTTTATTATTTCCTTTTCAACTTTAGGTTTAACTTCCACAATTTTTCTGCTTTCTTCTGGTTGAGGCTGAGGTTTATTGACTGAAGGCCAGGCTTCCGTTCCACCGCAAGCATTAAGCATTATCAATTTTCCCAGAAACACTGCTTCAGCGCCCTCTCACAGATGAGACGCTATGCTTTCACTCTCACTCATTTCCAAATACTTTCCAATTTTTTATCTATTCTTTGACCCACGGGTTACTTGTGTGTCATTTTGTTTCCAAATGTCTGAGGGCTTTTCGAAGACTTTTTGTTACTGGTTTCTAATTTAATTTTATTACTGCAAGGATATGCTTTATAAAATGAGACTCCCTCTAGATTTATTGAGATTTGTTCTGTGGCCCTCTGTATATCAGTCAGGGTTCTCTGGAGAAACAGAACCACAAACCAACAGGGCACTAGTGTGGGCAGCTCTTGTGCGTACATCTGGACAAAGAGGTTTATTTTGAGGAACTGGCCAATGTGGCTGAGGTGGCTGGCAAGTTTGAGATTTGCAGGGCAGGCTGACAGGCTGGAAACTCACTCAGGAGCTATGTCAAGCCTTGAGGCAGTATTCCTTCTCTGGAAGTCAGAGCAGCCTGGTATGCTGCAGTCCATGGGGTCGCAAAGAGTCGGACACAACTTGGCGGCTGAACAACAACAATTTCAACTGGTTGGATGAGGCCTACTCATACTATTAAGAATAATCTCTTATTTAAAATCAACTGGTTGTAAATATTAGTCACATCTCCAAAATTGCTTTACAGCCACATCTAGACTCATGTTTGACCAAACAACCAGGCGCCATGGCCTAGCACAGCTAACGCACAAAATCTAACTATCACAACCCCAGTATGGTGGACTTTGGTAACTGTTCCGTGTACACTTGAAAGGAACATATATTCTGTACTCAACTGGTGAGTGTTCTATAAATGTCAACTGGGTCAAACTGATTGACAGTATAGTTCAAATCTTCTCTATCTTTACTCATTTCTGTCTACTTGTTCTATCAATAATTGAAGGATACTGAACACTCTAGATTAATTTCTTCTTGCAATTCTATCAGTTTTTGCTTCATGTATCTTGAAGCTCTGTTATCAGGTATATAAATATTTATGGCTTAAACTTGAAAAATTGAGCCCTTCATCATTATGAAAAGACCTTAATACTCTTTGCTCTGAAGTTTACTTTTCTCTGTTCCCCATAATGCCACAAAATTGGTGTAAGAATGGTATATCTTTTTCCATCCATTTAGTTTCAACCTATTTTTGTCTTTATATTTAAAATTCATTACTTGGAGACAACTGGAGATGGGTCCTGGTTTTTTATCCAATCTGACACTCTCTACCCACAATTAGAGTATTTAGACCACTTACTTTCCATCTGCTTACTGATGTTGTTAAGTTTATTACTGATGTGGTTCAAGTGCTGTTTGTCTTCTGTCCCATTTTCCTTTGCTTTCTTTGCCCTCTCTTTATTCCTTCTTTTGAACTAATTAAATATTATTTTTGATTCAACTTCTATCTTCCTCGTTGGTTTATTAGCTATAATTTTTTGCTTGTTTATTGCAATGGTTGTAGGGAACTTCCTTAATATGATAAAGGGTGTGTATGAAAAAGCTACAGCTAACATCACACTTAATGATGAAAGACTGAATGGTTTGTCTCTACAATCACGCACATGGTTAGTACAATAAAGCAGGAAAATGAATAAGTTATCTTGCCTGGAAAGGAAGAAGTAAAGCTCTCTGTTCACAGACAACCTGAACAGCTACTGAGAACAGTCTTGTTGGATTTAAGACTCACTTCTTAATTTCCAAGGTTCCTCTGAGTTTTGTGCTCACGGGCCTGTATTAGTGGACCCAGTCATCACCTGTCCTTTTGACAAGACAGGCGCAGGAGGAGGAGGCCAAACCAGCACACCCAGACGGCAGGACGCAGACGGGCAGGGTCCGGGCGGGCAACGCGGCCTGGCTCCGCCTGCTTTGTAACCAAGGGACGCCTTTACCAGGCCCCTCGACTTGCCCGTCCAGGCAGCCCCCAGTTCTGTCCCTCCCCCACAACCTATGCGCTGCTGTTAATAAAACAGCTGCCCAAGGGTGGTTTCACCGGACCTTCACTAACAGCCTTGTGAGAAAGGATTTTCTCCCCAGCTGCAGGTGAGGGGACTGGGGCTCAGCGGTTTTCAGGGGGCGGCCTGCAGGCAGGGGCGGGAGTGCCAGCGTCCTCGGCTCAGACCCTTGCCGCCCGGAAAGTGGCGGGCATGACTGGCTCCCCGGAGGTGCCTGTGGACCCCGCTACTGCCCTGCAGACAGAGGAGCCAAGGGTCAGACAGGCCATGCCGAGGAGCCTGCTTACAGCAACCTGACGTCTCGCGTGCAGCCACCTCCACGCCATCTGCTTCCAACCCGAGGGGTCCTTTGGGCTGGTGGACGGGTGTGGAGTGGCTGAGCAGGGAGCGACTCTCCGTGGGAGTCTGAGGAAACACATGTTCTCTCTCCCCACTTCCGGAGGGGCTCCCCAGAAGCCGCTGTCACTGAATTACTTGTTTCCATGACTACACCGTTCCTCAGCGAGGATTTTACAGGTTTAGCATGTTCCCAATTAAAGCTGTCCTTGCTCTGGGGAGAAGGATGATGCAACAGACTCAGCGGTGCCAGGAGACCCCACACAATGGCCCCAGAAGCACAGAACAGCCACGGACACCCCTGCCCCGCCGAGCCTCACGGAGGCACATCTGGACCTCCGCGGACAGGTGGGGACTCAACGCACCCCTAGCCGAGCACAGACCTCAGACAAGCCAGGCGGCTCGTTCCCATCACAAAGGCTTCTGCAAGTCAGCATGCCCGCCCGACTGCACGCCAACAGCTCGAAGAGGAGCCACGTGTGTGATGTGGGTAAAGGACAGTCACGCCCCCGCCACCACCAAGGGCAGACGGAAGTGAGTGGGGCACACGGCCAACCACAGAGGTAAATGGAACGACGCTGAGGGGCCTGACCCGGGAGGAGGGACACGGCAGTGGTCATCACAAGATGGCAGGGAAGAGACACCCGGGACCCTGGGAGGAAGCCACCTCCCCAGATTCCCCTCCATGGCTCCCTGCCGACAAGCCCTCTAACGCCCCCGGTCCCATGCCTCCCGCGCCTGTGGGCCTCCGCTGAGATCTTCTTCCCATACCCCAGGGCGCTTGGCCGGCACGAGAGCCCAAGCACAGCCCTCAAGCGTCTGAGCAAGGGTCTAAGTGACAAAGGACCTCAGTCCTACCAGCCTCCTTCCTCCTCCCCGCAGAGCCCTGAGTGGAGAGACTCCCCCTAACCCAGCT
The DNA here is from genome assembly GCF_033118175.1 of Dama dama. NCBI lineage: Eukaryota > Metazoa > Chordata > Mammalia > Artiodactyla > Cervidae > Dama > Dama dama. The sequence goes on along the minus strand of NC_083701.1, from coordinate 4,420,136 downwards.
CCTGAGCCCTTCAGCCACCGACGCGCCCACTGTCGACCCAGACGGGCATGGTCCCCACCCCCAACAGCTTCACGGCAGGCGGCCTCGAGGCCCTTCCAGCGTCATCTCATTTCATCAGGAGCAGCCCCCGTGGCTCACACTCTGCTGACCTGCTGAATCACAGGCAGTGCGGCCAGCCTCCTCTGACAGGTTGAGCCAGGCCCTGCCCCTGTTAGACGTGGAGAGTGTGAGCAGCGCCCCGAGAGGCTGGGTCTGCATGCGGCCTGCCCAGCGTCACTGTGGCTGACACTGAGCCTGCACCCCGGTCACAGCTGCGGAGATGCTGGTGCCCATGCTCCACACGCTCTGCCTGGGCAGGGGCGTCCCCCGTGCCGCCTGGAAGCTGACGGCGCGACGGCGACGCGCTTGGCCCTGATTCTTTCTGCACTCAGAGGAGACAGCTCGTCTCTGCCCCCGGCACCTTCATGCTAACACCCACTCCTTACTGTGTTCCCTCTGCCTCCCTTGTTGCCCACAAACCAACAAGCAGAAAGAGCTGCCTGAGGATTAAGAAGCGTTTCTGCGATAAACACCTGAACTGAGAATAGTGACTCAAAAGATACAGTTTTCAAGTGAACAAGAAAAAGGCGGGCAATGTCCTACTTCCATCAGGACAGTCCTCCATTCAACCCCAAATTCCCGCAGCTTCAGGACGCCCGTGTCAGCAGCAGCAGCACATAAAGCGCTCGAGCTCCGGTGTGACAGGCTCCCGAACCTCACGGGGAAGGAGAGACACCGAGACACCGGCTTCCCACGGACACACATCCGTCGGCAGATACACTTCTCCTTTCTGAAAAGCACTCAAACTTTGCCACCGAAAGGCCCTGCAGAAGCCGGGAGCGCCGAGCGCCTCGGCGGGCTGCTGGGGCCAACTCACCTTCACGTGGCCCAGCTCCCCGGGCCGGCCGCCCTCGGCTGCGTTCACGGGCTTGCTCTCCACCCGGGGCCTCACCACCTGGCGGAAGGGGCTGCATAGCGGAAAGCCGCTCACGCTGATGCCGTCTGAAAAGAGGAAGAGAGAATCGTGAGTCAGAGCTTGATCCGATTTCTTTTTTTTAATGTAGCAGATTTTATTCAAAGATCACTAGCATCTGGAGCAGTGCTCCAGAGTGTTCTTGCTGCTCTGTCTCGTGTTAAGGCCAGCCGCCTGGTGAATCTCCCGTGCACGTGGTCACACCCGCTACAGACCAAAGCCGAGGACAGGCCGCCTCTGAGAAGGGCTGGGTGTCTTTCCACTGCCCGGCACGAGGCCTGGCCCTGGCCCCTCGTCACTGCCCGCCCCAGCCTGGCTGCCTGTGCTTGGACCCCCCGCCATCACCGGCCTGCATGAGCCGCTCCCGAAGCCTGCATTCCCGAGGCTGGCTTCACCCTGCCCCCTAACTCAGTCTGCAAGCTGCCTCCTCTCCCAGTCCCAGGAGCCACGACTGGGTCACAGGACTGTGTGGACTCCTGGAGAGCGCCCACCGCCGCCGGCTCTCTCTCCCAGTCCCTGACATCGCCTGTCGGCCTCACCCGGGACTCACCCCGAAGTCCTTGGTCTCACACCTGCATCCCACCCTCCCAGAAGTCTTGTTAGCTCTCAAAGGTGCTTCCCGAAACGGCCTTCAAGGCTACCACCCGGGTCCGGGTCCCACTACCTCCCTCCGGGACAGCGGAGGAGGCCTCCTTGGCTGCCCCTCACGTTGCCCGTCCATATCCCCCACAGCAGTCTGCCGCCAGAAACGTCGGTCAGGTCACGCCCCTCCCGGACTCCCTGAGCTACTCGAAGGCCCGCTGGACAGCACGATGGCCACACGAGGCTGAAGAAAAATGCCACCCACTCTCATTTCCAGACCATAAACACTGCTAACAGGAGTGCAGGTAAGTATCTTCTGTGCCCCCCAAAACACTGACTCAATTATCAACAAGAGGCACTTCTAAATCAGACCACCTGTTGTGAAGAAACGTTTGCTGGGAGCATCGCCATGAAGTTAGTTTTTAAATGATTTGCATTAAGCAGAGAAGCAGCAGACCCAAAACACAATCTCAGGTAGTGGCTGCAGAACAGTTTATGAATCCCTCAGAATCCCAGCAGAAAGTCGACAGAGTGGCAGAGCAACACCGAAACTCAGTGACACGCAAGCCAGGCGCCAACGCGTCACCCAACCGGCGAGCAGGGGAGCACGGATCCCACAAGCAGCTCAGACTCAGCAGGGACCAACAGCACTTCAGGAGCGCCTCCTGATCACAGCAGGACCAGTCAGACCAACCCGGCCACCGAGAACCCCTAGAGGGCATGGACACAGCCGCTCTCAAACCTCTTCAAGGTACTGCAGGGCTAACAAGACCGGAAAGAGCTCGAGACCACGATCCGGGCATCAGCCTTCCCCAGAGGCAGCTCCGGCTCCTGGAGAATGGGTAGAGGGACTAAGCGTCTGAGGAGAGCTGCTCACACCCCCTGGACGTGGTGGGGAAACAAGGACCTTTGGCGGCTCCCAAGGGAGGTGGGCGGTAAGCCCCGGAAGCTCTGGGTGGGGACCCCAGAGGGCGACATGTTGAGCGAAGCGCAGAATGGAAGCGCCGTGGCTCCGGGGACCAGAGCCCAGCTTCCATCAGGTCTGTGTGTGGGATCGGGCTTGGGCGGTTCTTCTGCCAAAACACGCTCCCTGTCGGCCCTACCCCGCCCTGGTCTCCTCGCTTTGTGCGCCTGTGACCACCGTCCCCGTGGATCCTGACACCCCACTTTGTCATCACGCGTCCCCAGCCGCCCGGCGGACAACGCTACTTCCTCGGCACCCCAGCACCACCCGCGCCCCAGGCAGCCCTGCGTCCAGGAAGACCAGCTGCAAGGCAGGGCCTGGAGGACTCGGACAGGCCAGAGAACGTGGAACATCTGTCAAATTGCTATTATGATTATGACAACAATCGATATGCATGCCTGAGATCCCTTACATGAACTAAACCCCTGAGGACCAGGCTCTTCTCAATTTCACTCCCGTGCCCCCACAGCAGCTGCAAAGGCCCCAGCAAGTCACAAACCCACAGCAAAACTTAAGTAAATAAAAAAAAATCACAGGTCAAATTTGGCAGTTTACACACCATGGTCAATGAAAATTCCATCATCCCAAAGTCACATTCAATAATCAACTCGATTCTCCATTAACTGAAATTTCATCATGTGTCCCTGTGCAAAGACCCATTTGCAAAAGTCAATCCAAAGCCGTGAGGTTTGAATGAGCTTTTTCTCTCCTTCTCCTCCTTCCCCCAGCACCATGGGGATAATCTATAAAGCCCTCCACCACACCACAGTGCCTACTGTGAACGGTACCAGTATCATGAACAAAGACATCTGCAAAACACAAACCCCACACTCTTGGGCCTCCGACCCTAGACACCAGGTCCAGCGGGGCCTGTCAGGGAGCCCCGAGTCCATCCCTGCTGAGTTAAGGCAGGCGCCCAACGGACTTAAATGCCTTCCCCTCGCTCCCCACACACGGCCTGGGGTACAGCACACCTCACCCCTCCCCGATGAAGTCTCCATCACTAGCAAGTGATGCACTTGCTGCTGGCTCCCAGAGGCCTGGGGTTCTTGTCGGCCTCGTTCCACACCCGTAACCACACTGCAAACGCCCTTTCCGCAGGGTCCAGGGGCTCCGTGCTGCAGCGGGCAATGTCCTGAGCAGAGGGTCTGTTTGTGCTTCCTCGTGGAGCAGCTCCCTCTCCACCCCAGGTGGTTCTGGGAGTGGCTCTGATGCAGCCTTGGTGAGAGGTGGAGACCTTTCAGCAGCAGCAGCAGATCCAAAGGACGGACATGAGACGTCGGCAGGGTCTCAAAGAGTCTTTCTGAGACTTGATCTAGAAAGGGTGGGGCAGGCAGCGTGGTTCCCCCTGAAGCCACAGGCTCTCAAGACACAGGCTGGGGCCTTCCTGCACCCACCGTTCCCACCACGCAGAGACTGAGCAACCCACAGCACCCTGCGACCTCAGCGTGCTTGACTCAAAAATGGAATCCAACGCAAGGGAACTGGTGAGAAGTGGCACCGGAGGGCTCTGGGATGTTGGCCCTGAGCCGAAAAAGTTAAAAAGTAGACCTGAAATTTGCCTCCTTTTCTGACAAAGACCTCAAAACCTCAGGGAAACCTTAGAAACCTGTAATGTTCAAGCTCAGAAGAAATCTACACTAAGAAAGCTACTCTCTGCCTTCACAGACTAAAATATTCTGCCCCCTGATCCAATCAAGAATGGAAAAGACAAGCGACGTATAAATGATAAACGGGGATAGAGGTCAGCAGCGAGGACGGCAGGCGGCAGGCGGCCTCCGGAAGGCGGCAGAGAAGCCCTGGGCCTGCATGGGGCCAGGCCAGAGAGAAGGCAACAGAGGCCAGCGAGAGGCTGGATGGGGCCAGGGCTGAGCGAGGAGGGGCCGCTCCCAGCCGAGTGGGTGGGGACAAGGAGGAAGCTCTGCTCAGCCGTTATCGGCCAGTCCTCCTGCCAACCCAGGCTACCGCAAATAGAACAGGGAACAGACGGGAATGACAACTAATGGGGAGACAAGACCAAAAAAAGTCACCAACAGACGAAGGCAGCCTCGTGGGGAGACCGCCGCGGAGCTGGGCAGACTTATGAGGACAGAGGGTATTTAAGAATGGGACGAGCCTGGCAGAGCATCGTGAATCAAACTGAGCGTTTAGAGAGAACTTCAGAGTTTCTGTTTATAGTGCTCAATTTTTCTATTAAGAGCATCTCTGTGGGCAATTCAGAAATACAGTCTAACATGCTAAAATAGTAACATGTCTCTCGAAGTCGGCTGTATCCAAGCACGGGTGACAACTGGGAGGGATGACAGCTGGAAGTGGGATGCGTGTGGTGGGAGAAGCCGCACACGCACGGCAGAAACGCCGCCCCAAGCGGGGCTGGTGGCCGCGTGTCTCCTGTGTCTCGGCGCGGCAGCAGGTCCTTAGGACACGGCATTGACTGCTCCCCATGCTCCGCGAGGTGGGGTGGGCATGATCTTATCGGCTCTGCAGATGAGGGACCGGCGAGCCCGAGAAGGTACATAACTTAGCAGTTCGTCAGTGGCGTAGCGAGAACCAGAAGTCAGGACTGTCGGATCCATGAAGACCCAGAACAGCCGGGACAAGCATCACACCTCCACCCTCCTGTGAGCACCCAGAAAGCCTCCCAGGCAGGCTGATCTGTGGCCAAAACCTACACAGCACCTCCTGGGAGGCCTCTCACTGTGGCTTAGCATCCACCTCCGGTTGGGCGTGGGGAGGGCCACTCAGGGAATGGTCTGCTTTTGTGCACTTTTGAAAGAGACCCTAATGCAGTAGGCTGAATGCACATTTTTCTCACTGGTTCCAGGTGTGCGAAATAAACTAAAGCAGGATAAAATACGTCTACAAAGGCCAAAGGAGATGACCGTCTCCTGGTGGGAGCTTGTCAGGGCACGCTGTTGCAGGTGGGATGTATTTTGAAGATGCTTTTTCAGTTATTCATAAAGCCCATGGGTGCCAAAAAGCCCATCTGGTGATCATAAAACATCCTCAGGAAAACCAAAGCGGGAGAAACATTTGGCTCAGGAATCAGGCAACACTCGGCCTCAATCTCCACAGGGAAAGTGGTGTGTTCATTCATTCAGAGACTTTGGGATATGCTTAGGAAGAAAAATAATTCATGTAGAAACAGTGGCCTTTATACACTGTCAACAAGGCAGCAGCCCTCGGCCCACGCCCACGCCTCTGATGGCGCTGGCCTTCCATCCCTCTAGAGCAGGGGGTGGCACCCCTCCCGTGGGGCCCCATCGGTCCTCACTGCTCTCGGCCCATGAACGGCCTCTCCTTCCTCCACATACTCTCATTCCAGGCGCCCTCACCCAGTGCCAGAGCATCTCATCTTAACGTAGTTACAGAGACACAACTAACGTATCATAACCTGCAGATGTTTCAAGGGTACAATCAGGGGAGTTCTGACATTCGTAAAACAAGCAGAGCAACTGAGACCATGAACATGTAATAGATCGCACATGTGCATAGATGTCTGACCACTGCAACTGAGAAGGTGAACACGTAATATAGGGCACGTGTGCACAGACATCTGAATGCTGGGCTGGAGTCAAGTCAGCCTGTTAGCGTAACCACCCCACCTCTCAGCATCTGCTGCCAATGAGGCGGCATCACACACAGTCCTTTGAAGCTGCAGCCCTGAAATCTGGGAGCAAGACCGGCTTCCGATGTCCCAGGTAAGAGAAGAAACACAGGTACAGATCCACAGTGCAGTGGATACGAGGCGCACCCTCACCACAACGTCCGGCTGTCACCTCCAAGGTAAAGCGCGAATCCACACCTCTTCATGGCAGACCAGGTGTCTGACATGCGCCAAGAGTCTGTTTCCTAAGAGATCACATTTGGAAGCCCGTTGAAGACGATGCTTGCCTTTGCTGAAAAGCAATACCATTTGAGTCACAGACCACATAGGAAACCAACTACAGTGGATTTTTAAACCACTGGACAGTCCTGTCATCTTCAGGACATTACTGAATTTCTCCCCTTCTAAAGATGGTTAAGGGAAAAAAGAATCAGGTCATACCAGAGCAGATGATGCTTATTCAAAGATAAGGACCCCAGTCACCCCTGGTCATGGAGCCCTGAAATGGGAGCCTGAAAGTGCCACCTTCTTTTCTTTGGAAATCTTCAAAGAAGTGAAGGATGAAGAGACTAGAGGGCATACTGCATAGCACAGGGAACTATAATCAATATTCTGATAAACCATGACGGAGAAGAACATGAATATATATACATGTATAACTGAATCACTTTGCTCTATAGCAGAAATTAACACTGTAAATCAACTAGACTTCAATAAAAAAAAAAAAAAAAAAAAACGTTTTTTAAAAAGACATGAGGATGTGTTCAAATTCCAGGTATGTTCTCTTTCTCTTGTTGTTCAGTCGCTAAATTGTGTCTGACTCTTTGGGACCCCACGGACTGCAGCACGATCAGCTTCCCTGTCCTTCACCATCTCCCTGAGTTTGCTCAAACTCATGTCCATTGAGTCGGTGATGCCATTCAACCGTCTCATCCTCTGTCGTCCCCTTCTCCTGCTTTCAACCTTTCCCAGCTTCAGGGTCTTTTTTAATGAGTCAGCTCTTCACATCAGGTGGCCAAAGTATTGGAGCTTCCGCATCAGTCCTTCCAATGAACATTCAGGACTGATTTCCTTTAGGATTGACTGGATGGATCTCCTTGCACTCCAAGGGGCTCTCAAGAGTCTTCTCCAGCACCACAGTAAAAGCATCAATTCTTCGGCGCTCAGCTTTCTTTCTCTGTTCGGAAGCAATCGCCTCAAGGAGCATTGGACACGGAGGCAGAGTCCAGGCCCTGCCCCAACCCCGGGAAAGAGCAACACTGATAACTCGTCTACAGAAGTGTCCTCAGCAGTGCTCCCAAGTGCTGCACCCACGCTTTCACTCTGGTCTTACACACCTTTCACACCTTGTTTACAGGTATTATTCCATTCCTACTTAGAAACACAAATAAATGAACATCAATTCTCTGAAGAAGGCCTCAGAAATAGCTCAATTAGCATGTTATTTCAGGATAAAATTCAGAAAAACCGAACGAGAGTACTGTCAATTTGGAAACAGGATGCCTTTTCCACAAGATAACAAAGGGAGAGCAGTGGTCCCAGGCCAAATAATGACACATGCTTGTTCTTTTAAAAACAAGAAATTCAAATTACAGCCTGAATGTCTGAGCCCTCTTCACAGCAGTCCTCAAGCACCGCACAACCCTGGAAGATTGGGAAAGTCATTATTTCTTCATTAAAGAGTCAGCCACACCACAGAAATCACAAAGCTGATGGCTTCAAGTCAGAACATTAGTTTTAGGAATTGTCAAAAGGAAAGGTTCACCCTAGCATCATCCCCTGAAACCTTTTCTCTGCAATAAATCGGTTGTTAATACAAATTCTCTTGTGGAATAGCTGTAAGAATTCTCTCAACACACACACACACACACACTTTTCAAAAATTAAGTTCCCAAAACTTGCTTTCTGCCACAGTTTTTACACATGCATGAAAAACTATTTTCCCAGCCCTCCTTCTTTCGTGCCCTTAGGTCCTGCTCATCCTGTGAGTCTTACCTCCATCATCACCTCCATAGACAAGTCTTGCCCCACTTCCTGTCATAGCAGCAGTTACCTCTCCTGCCCAGCACTTTTTCAAATGAAAAGCTGCAATTTTTCATTTACATGTGAAACTACCTGTCTCTCTCACCAGACCTGTGCAGTCTTAACAGAGTGATTAACAAAGTGATTAAAACCAAACAACACTTGAGATCTTCAGATGCACCATCCCCATCACAGCTGACCAAAGCCACACACAACCCCTGGTCACCCTCCTGGAGTTTCCCCGGCACAGACTTCTGACAGACAGCACTGCCTGAGATGCGAGGCTCCTTGCGGGCAGGGGCTGCATCTCATTTTACATCTCCAGACCGTCACCTCGCTCTATTGCTCTTCACAGATACTGCACTTTTTACAAACTCAAGGTTTTGGAAACCCTGCTGGGAACATTTTTCCAGCAGCATTTGCTCACTTCACGTCTGTCTCATATTTAGGGATTCCTCATGGTATTTTCGACTTTTTCATTATTATTACGTTATGGTGGTCTGTGATCAGTGATGTTTGATGTTACTATTATAGCTGTTTTGGCATTTTTAACTAAGTCATGTGCATTCTTTTCTCAGACATAATGCTACTGCACACTGAACAGAATACAGTATATACATAACTTTTTTTTTTCCATTTATTTTTATTAGTTGGAGGCTAATTACTTTACAATATTGTAGTCGTTTTTGCCATACATTGACATGAATCAGCCATGGATTTACATGTGTTCCCCATCCCGATCCCCCCTCCCTTCTCCCTCCCCACCCCATCCCTCTGGGTCATCGCAGTGCACCAGCCCCGAGCACATGTCTCATGCATCCAACCTGAACTGGCGATCTGTTTCACACTTGATAATATACATGTTTCGATGCTGTTCTCTCAGATCATCCCACCCTCACCTTCTCCCATAGAGTCCAAAAGTCTGTTCTATACATCTGTCTCTTTCTCTGTCTTACATATAGGGTTATCGTTACCATCTTTCTAAATTCCATATATATGCATTAGTATACTGTATTGATGTTTTTCTTTCTGGCTTACTTCACTCTGTATAATGGGCTCCAGTTTCATCCACCTCATTAGAACTGATTCAAATGTATTCTTTTTAATGGCTGAGTAATATTCCATGGTGTATATGTACCATAGCTTCCTTATCCATTCATCTACTGATGGGCATCTAGGTTGCTTCCATGTCCTGGCTATTATAAACAGTGCTGTGATGAACATTGGGGTGCACGTGTCTCTTTCAGATCTGGTTTCCTCGGTGTGTATGCCCAGGAGTGGGATTGCTGGGTCATATGGCAGTTCTATTTCCAGTTTTTTAAGGAATCTCCACACTGTTCTCCATAGCGGCTGTACTAGTTTGCATTTTCATCAACAGTGTAAGAGGGTTCCCTTTTCTCCACAGCCTCTCCAGCATTTATTGCTTGTAGACTTTTGGATAGCAGCCATCCAACTGGCGTGTGATGGTACCTCGTTGTGGTTTTGATTTGCATTTCTCTGATAATGAGTGATGTTGAACATCTTTTCATGTGTTTGTTAGGCATCTGTATATCTTCTTTGGAGAAATGTCTGTTTAGATCTTCGGCCCATTTTTTGACTGGGTCATTTATTTTTCTGCAATTGAGCTGCAGGAGTTGCTGGTATATTTTTGAGATGAATCCTTTGTCTGTCTCTTCATTTGCTATTATTTTCTCCCATTCTGAAGGCTGTCTTTTCACCTTGCTTATAGTTTCCTTTGTTGTGCAAAAGCTTTTAAGTTTAATTAGGTCCCATTTGTTTATTTTTGCTTTTATTTCCAATATTCTGGGAGGTGGGTAATAGAGGATCTTGCTGTGATTTATGTTGGAGAGTGTTTTGCCTATGTTCTCCTCTAGGAGTTTTATAGTTTCTGGTCTTTTTTATTTTTTTTAGTTTCTGGTCTTACATTTAGATCTTTAATCCATTTTGAGTTTATTCTGTGTATGGTGTTAGAAAGTGTTCTAGTTTCATTCTTTTACAAGTGGTTGACCAGTTTTCCCAGCACCACTTGTTAAAGAGGTTGTCTTTTTTCCATTGTACATTCTTGCCTCCTTTGTCGAAGATAAGGTGTTCATAGGCACATGGATTTATCTCTGGGCTTTCTATTTTGTTCCATTGATCTATATTTCTGTCTTTGTGCCAGTACCATATTGTCTTGATGACTTACACATAACTTTTATAAGAACTGAGAAACAAACAATCCTATGACCCACTGTAACTGCAGTATTCACTTTATTGTGGTTGTCTGGAACTGAACCCATAATATCTCCAAGGTGTGCCTGTGCATGGAATAGACACTCCAGAAATAGCTGTGGAGAGGAAAATACATGCCATAATTGCTTACTTGACTAAACTACACACTGCATTATAAAAACCAAGAAAGAAATTAAGTCTTGTTACTTAATTAGAACAGTTCAGTCGTTCAGCATGTCTGACTCTTTGCAACCCCATGGACTGCAGCACACCAGGCTTCCCTGTCCATCACCATCTCCCGGAGCTTGCTCAAACTCATGTCCACTGAGTCGGTGATGCCATCCAACCATCTCATCCTGTCATCCCCTGTGATCCATGTATTACTAGTATTCTGATTAGAACAGAACACTAGTAATTTGTTACACTTCTATAACTTCAAACATTCCATAATATCCACTCCCATTCAAGTACCTATGACTCCCATACACACACACACACACACACACACACACACACACACACACACACACACACGATTCCCTCAAAAACTGAACAGGATAATTAAAACAGTTTTACAGATGAATTCTACCAAGCATTTAAAAAATTAACACCATCTCATTAGAACTGATTCAAATTAATTCTTTTTAATGGCTGAAACAGATCACTAGTCCAGGTGGGATGCATGAGACAAGTGCTCGGGCCTGGTGCACTGGGAAGACCCAGAGGGATTGGGTAGAGAGGGAGGTGGGAGGGGGGATCAGGATGGGGAATACATGTAAATCCATGGCTGATTCATGTCAATGTATGACAAAAACCACTACAATATTGTAAAGTAATTAGCCTCCAACTAATAAAAAAATAAATAAATAAAAATAAAAAATAAATAAATGAAAAATTAACACCAATGCTCCTCAGACTCTTCCAAAAATTAAGAAGGGGAACACAATACTCCCAAATTCATTTTCAGACCTGGAGAATGAGTAAGTTTTTCTGGAAGAAAGACAGTCTATGTCAATGGTTCCCAAACTTGGATGTTTATATGAACCATTTGGGACACTTCACGACATTCTGAGGCCCAGGTCACACTCCACGCCTATGAAATCATGAAATCTAGAGCAGCAGCCAGGCAGAACCTTTAAAGATCCCCAGCTGATTCCGACACGCAGCAGGGTTCGACCCCCTCTCTGGTCTACACTCAAAGGCAGTAGGCCTAAGAAGACATGGCCAGTCAGAAATGTAAGTAATTCAGTGTTTCTGGCCAACAACCCGAATGATGGAGAAGAGACAGGTGGGCAAGGAGGCCACACAGGCAGTCAGGGCAGGACCACACCCACCGTCCTGGCGGCGAGGGCCCTTGGAAGGTGCAGGGCAGGAGAGGGATGTGGACAGGTTCCCCTCGGAGAAAGGACTGCAGGGAAACCACGGACGACAGCGAAGAGGGGGCAGGGTGAGCTGCTGGGAGACCACTCAGAAGGCTCCCAACAAGGTCCAGATGAGCAATGACCAGAGTCTGAAGCAGAGTGCTGATGGTGGGAATGGAGAGATGAGCTGGAGAGGCTGAGAAAACAAAACTGACAGGCTTGGTGCAATCGCGAGCTCACAGCACGCCGGCCTGCAGGGATCCATGGAAATCACCTCTTTCACCTTTTGGGGGGAAAAAACCCTCTTCAATCACCTCTCCTGAACACCCAATCGGTCTCCTGAGAATCATCACCACCACCTTGGTGGTCACGTGAGCAAACGGTCCAGAAAACCTCAGCCTTGGTGCCCGCAGTAAGATCACCTGTTGCTGATGAATGACAAACACCTGGATTTCATCCTCTCCTGGTGGTTCAGAGAGTTATTTTCCAACCTGACTTCAGACCTGAGTCAGCCGTCCCTCTTGCGGGCTGACAGGGACCAGAGGACCAGGGGACCAGTGTGCCCCACAGGTTATGAGACAGCAGGGGCAAGAGCCCGGCTCTCTGTCTTGCTCAGAGGTGCCCCCGGAGCTCCAGGAAGCAGAAGCAGCCTGACCTTTCCCTCGGCTGAGCCATCAAGCTGTGAGATGACGGCTTGTGAGTCGGAAGGCTGGTGGGTGACGCCAGCTGAACATAACGAGGGGCTGGCTGTCCGCTGCACCATTAACCTTTTCCTTGAGAACAAAAGCAGAGAACCTGCTGAACACACAACAAAAACAGCATGTAGTCTGACAAATGACCAACACAACCTGAAAAATCACTGGAGATCTGATTTAAAGGGTGTGGGCTTCTGATTACAGCTTGGAGATGTCGAGAGCTCGGGGAAAAAAAAAAATCACTTCCATCCTGAAGACAAGAAAACACTTCACAAACTGGAAATTGACTTGTCCTGAACTGATGAGAGAAATAAAGGGCTAGAAAAAACTAACCTGAAATCTGTGGGCAGACACCTCCAGGGGAAAGCAGGACCCCAGCACAGGTGCCTCTGTGGGCCACGAAAGCCAGTACACAGGTTCAGCCAGAAACTGCAAATGACTGTGAAGGCCTGGTGTGGGTGAGGAGAGCAGGAAGCCCCCAGCACTGCCGTGCACACCGTGTACCACCTTCCAACAGGGAAGGGACCTGAGGACGCCCGCTGGGGCCGGTGGGGAGGGGGCCAGAGCCACGGCCCCACAGCAGCCCCTCCCCTCTCCCCCGGGATCAAGGCCTTCACCTGCGGGGGAAGAGCAGAGAGCAGAGTGCAGAGCAGGGGTGCAAACCCCCGCGGCTGGGGGAGGGGAATGGCAACCAAGCAAGCCTCCCCCTGGCCTCACTTGCCCCATCTCCCCCAGAACCAGAGCCCTCGAAGCCCACAGTCAGACCTCAGACCAGGAGTGCAGAGAAGAAGTCTGGCGTTGCAGTGGGGTGAGGTCGATGGTCACTGAAGTCGTCTGAGCAGAGGCAAGAAAGCACACTTGGAAAGGAGGAAGAGGACGCTGCATAAAGCTGTGAGCGATTCTGCTCTGTGATGGTCAAGATGGAAGGGAGAAGGCAGCACGTGGAATGGAGTGTGAGGAGGAGAAGCAAGAGGGAGACCACCCCCGGGCCAGGAGCAAGCTTTGGAATTAAAGACAAAGTAGGCCCTGGCCCCGTCTCAGTCTGGGGGCGCTGTAGTGAGTGAGACCAGAAATGCAGATGACTATGGCAGCTGGGAGCCGGTGTGGTCCCAGGCAACCAGAGGCTGGGGGCACAGAATCCAGGCTCCAAGGCCACCATCCAGCTCCCTCCCGGGGACCTAGGGAAAGCAGCCAGCACCTCCATCACATGCTGTCACGTGGGGAAGGGGGGACGGGGCACGCGAGGGGCGGGTGAGGGGGAACAGAGGAGAGACGCAGTACAGCTTCCAGCCTCCATATGCTGAGGCCTCAGAACAAATCCAAGTTAAGAATATCTTCTAAAAAATTTTTTAAAAATCACACCGTTATGAAAACCTCAGGCACCTAGGAATTAAGAAAACAAGAAATCTCCTGGTATTAAGACTGCAACTGGTATTTGATTTCTAGGTAATTCTGGTCTTTAAAAAGTAAGACTGAGTTTTCCCAGAATGAGTATTTGCTTTTGCGGAGAGCGGGAGACCAGGGCAGATGGGCTCAATGCCGCCAGGCTTCAGGCACAGTCCTCGGGGAGAGGGACAACTCAGGGAGAGGGACACGCAGGATTCCACAGCAAGGACTTCAAATAAAACCAGTCCCCAGCAACGGCCAGAGGCTGAAACCTTCAAACTGTGAAGATGCAAACGTAATGAAATGCTGAAGATAAACATGCCTCTTTTTTTTTTTAACCCAAATCTCCAACTCTGGACAAAGAACTGAAATGATTCAAACTTACACCATAGGCAGATTTTGTCTTAGCTTAGGAAACGAGACATTTCAGGCAAGAAGCACTTCCGTGGGGAGCAGAACAAATTCTAACAGCTCACCAAACGCTGGGCCAGCTCCTCAACCCCAAGCTGCAAACACCCAGGCGCCCAGCGATGGTGGGAGGCGCGCGGTAGAGACAAACCCCTTCCCTGCTGCCCGCCCGCCGCTGTCTCCTGCCTCACATCTACACGCCGCACCCCTGAGCCCTCACCCGCGTCACCTGCCGCACCAGGGCGCCCACGCACCTTCTTCCCGGTCTCCATCACACCAGCCTCTTCTCAGAGAACTTTCAGGGGCTCTCCAATAAGAGTCTGAGCTACTGCCCTGAGTTTCAGGCCTTCCACAGCCGCCCGAACCCACCATCCCGACCTAAAGCCCCTCCTTCTCCGAGCCCCAGCCCCGCCCGGCTCACCGGCTCACCCCGCAGGCAGGCCACACTCCCCGCCCTGGACGCAGGGCCAGGCCCGCGCCGTCTCACTCCACAACATGCCTTTCAGCTCCTCTGGGCTGTCCTCTGAGGCGGGCCCTGCGCGGGGCGCCGGGAGTGGAGAGCCGTGAAGGGACAGTGCGGGAGAAGCCGCGACAGCGTCCGGAGGCGCCGCGGGGCCGCGCGGGCCGCGAGGCGGGCGCGAGCGTGGGGCTCGGCGGGCAGCCGGGGAGGGGCAGACGCCGCCGGCTCAGGACGACCTGCCGACGGCTGTGCCCCCGCCGTCTCCGGGACTGCCTCCCCTTCTCTCTGCTCACCTACTCGCTGACGGAACCAGGCTGCTCGCAGAGCTGACCGTGGTCTGAACCGGAGGAGCCTCACGGGTTTTCTGTCGGCTGGAGTGCGCGTCAGTCTCGGGTGTGGTGTGGGGGCGACACGGACTCACGGGCGGCGTGTGTCTTCCCACCAGGAGGAGCGTAACGCCTGCCTGTCTCTTATTTTGCCATGAGGATGCTCATGGTCTCGACCCGTAATCTGCTAGGAACTGCAAAGTGGCGGGCTTCTAATTCTACCCGCCCTTCTCAAGCGCTGGCTGGAATGCTTCTGTGAAGAGAGACTGCCATCAGCAACTCTCAGGTCGTCCGACCGTACATTTGAACCGAGAGGTGGAATATGTGCTCATTACCTGTCACTTTCAGCATGACATCGCTCTCCCCATCACTCTCTGAGGCGGGGAACCCTCTCCGGAAGCACTCAGAAGCCCTGACTGAAGCGCAAGCATCAGCCCGCTGGAGCTCGGACTGCCAGCCACAGCCTCTTCAGGTTGGGTCCTCTTTAGCACCTTCGCTCTGACAGCTTCCCTGCTGCAGGCTCCAGGGGACGTTCCCAGACCACCTCACTACAGACACTTCCTGCCCCAGACCTGGAAGTGGCCACTTCTCCAGGAAGCCCTGGCTTCTCTCAACACCGGGACGTGGGCGTTGGGAGGCCCACTGCGGCCAAGCTGCTGGGTGTCTAGGCCTTGGAGTAGACATGGCAGATAGATGGATCTTTACACACCCCATAATTTCTTCCTGCTATCTTTTATTTAAATTCTAGACTACGGGTTTTTACTTCATCTCTATCATCTTACATCAGTTACCTCTTCCACGTGAGAATCCTCGTTCAGCAGCAGAGTCAGGTGCTAGAATCAGATTATCACAGAACGGATCGTTAACTTGATTCTACATTAACACACAGTTTCAGAATATCAGGATCAACCCTATGTCCACCACAGCAATCACTGAAGACAGTTTAAACTCGCTCTTGCAGAGAGTGGTATCACCCTCCTGGCAGAGTAAGAGTTTTCTGCTGTCTTCTTCCCAGAGAACACTAATTGAGACCATCATGCACACAGGAGAGGGCCTCTGTGGAGGCCCAGGGACCCAACAGAGAAGCCGCAGTACACAATGAGATTGGACGCACTAACTCTGCCCAGCTCACCCTCCCTGAAGGCAGCAGCTCGGTGCCCAGAGAGACTGAGGCAGCCAGGCCTCCTCCGTGGAGGGGCGTTGTCGAGGCGGGGGAGGGCAGGGGGTGCCGTGCTTTCTCGACTGCGCAGAACAAGTGCCAAGATGAGGGCTTCTCTCTCACCCCAGCCAAAATCCTGAGGCCCCAAAACGTCTTCGAGTCTCTCTTTAATCCAGGACACGATTAAGGATTGCACATAGATAGCATCAGAGTGTTAGATCTCTTCCACCTCCTCTAATGGAGAACAGTCCTCCCACTTGCTTTTTTTTTTTTTTTTTAAAACAAAATGGAATCATCTACTTTATAGAGGTGTCGAGAAGACTAAATAGAAATAATGCAAATAAAGTGGCCGGTCCAGATCTGATACGCCATATCTGACAATGCTCAACAAATATTAATTCTCTTCCACGTGTCTACAGCCCACACTGGGTCCAGGTCCTGCTCTGCATGGCAGCTACATTTATTGCTGCGAGTTTTTGTTGTTTTTAAAATATTTCTTTATTTGGCTGCTCCAAGTCTTAGTTGCAGCATGCAGCATCTTTCGTTTTGCAGCATGTGGGATCTAGTTCTCTGACCAGCGATCAAACCTGGGTCTCCTGCATTGGGAGCTTGGAGACTCAGCTACTGGACAGCAGGGAAGTCCCTCTGCAAGTTTATGAAATGGCATCTAGTTTCAGAAACCATAGCTAATGTGAGAGCCTGCCTGAAAAGCCAATCCAGAACCCCAGCTAGAGGTTCTGAAACTGCCAGACCAAGCACCCCCCATGGGGCATCTCCCAGGCTTCTCTGCCCAAGGGACTCTCTAGGCAAGAGTACTGGAGTGGGTTGCCATTTCCTCCTCCAGCAGATCTTCCTGACCCAGGGACTGAACCCACATCTCCTGCATCAGCAGGCAGATTCCTTATCACTGTGCCACCTGGGGAGACCATGGAGAGGGCATCTCAATTCAAATACTGTATTTGCCAGACCACTAGATACATTAACACAAATTTGTGTAAAAGTAGATTACTTTAACACACAATAAAAACTATATTCTAATCCTGTTCCACTATTAATATAAATGCCATAAACCATGAGGCTGCATCACAAAAATAAACACACATCAGTACAAAAATAAACAAAGAGGGCATCTCATTAATGACAACCAAGCTCCACTGCACACCGGTGCTGTATCTAACCGACTAGAAACTAGGACAGCCTTACACTTATAGACCAGCTGGTAATCCTAACTCTAGTTCTCTTCCATTTGGTTTATTTTAAAAGCAAGAAGGTAATTCCAGACTATAAATCCCAAGTTGCAATTTTACTTTCAGCTTAGGAGGGCAGAGGCAGTCCTCCAGAACTCTGTAGCTAAAGGCAGAAACATAAGAAGATATGTCCACGCTGAACACATAAACTCAAAGAGCCACCAAAACAGAAGTAGCTTTGGTTTCCACCTGAAGGGTCTGTGCTCCCTCGGTCCCAGAGCACCCCACCCCAAGCGTGCGGCAGCACCAGGCACCGTCCGCTCCCTCTGCTCTCACGGCCAAGGGCCTCAGCTGGACATCCGGTTGCCTGGACATGCCCCTGGGGATGACAACTCATCAAGCCTTCCCAGGACAGGTGTCGGGCACCACTGACTCTGCCAAACTCCCTTCTTGGGGAAAAGAAGTCTCTGTCTACTTATAGAAAGATACAGTCCAGGGGCATAAAGTCATTTACAGAGAGAAAATATCCATTGCACCTGACATTTTTAAGTCCTCGTGTATCGTTAAATCTACGTGGTATTTTCTGATTTTTGTGTGTCCAACAGTAAACTTATTTTTCAATCTTCATTCACATTTTAAAATTTTAACAGGTGTACTGCAGAGAGCATGGGAAAGAACACTTCATGAAGTGTGTCATGGACTTGCTGTGCTGTTGGTCAGTCGCTCAGTCGTGTCTGACTCTGGGAACCCCACGGACTGCAGCACGCCAGGCTCCCCTGTCCCTCACTATCTCCCAGAGCTTGCTCAAACTCATGTCCATTGAGTCAGTAACGCCATGCAACCATCTCAGCTCTGCTGCCCACTTCGCCTCCTGCCCTCAATCTCTCCCAGCACGGGGGTCTTTTTCCAGCGAGTTGGCTCCTTCCATCAGGTGGCCGTTGTTTCTGCTGTCCAGGGGGCAGGCCATCACTCATTCATCTCTGCTTTCCAAGAGCCTGGTGGCATGCTTGCCTCTAACGAGAGGTGTCTTGTAATACATGTCCTGTAATACTGTAAATCCGTAAGCGGGGAGAGGGGGTATAATATAACTAACATCTGTTGACCCGTTAAACGCTCTAGGTGAAGGGCATGTCCTCACAGCAACCGTGCAAATGGGTATTGCTGTCATCTTATAAGTTAGGAGACCGAGGCAGAGAGAAGTCAAAGTCACATAGTTACTAAGTTCTAGCAATGAGATCCACTGACTGTCTCCAACAACACCCTTGGGCTGGCAGTGGCCCCAAAATCCACATGTTGAAGCCCCAACCTCTGGTGTGACTAAAATTGAAGCTGGGCCCGAGGAGATGATGAAGTTGAATGAGCCACAGGGTGAGGCCTTAGTCTGAGAAAACTGGCATCCCTGTAAGCAAGGGAAGAGACACCGGGCTTGCTCGCTCTCTGCCGAGGAAGGAGACGGTGAGGAGGCACCGTCTGCAAGCCAGGAAGGAGTCTCTCACAGAACGCAGCCATGCAGGCACCTGGACCCCAGACCCCCAGACCCCCAGACCCCCAGCCCTGCGAGGAAACAAGTGCATGAGGCAGCCACGCTGGCTGTGGCGTGCTCTCTCTGACAGCCTGAGCGAATACACCCCGTGATGACTCCATGCTTCATAAACTGACACAATTAATCTACCAAGTCTTACCCCTAATCAGCTAGTCCTCATGTTATGACAAAAATAAGCTCCATTTTCTCCACACTCCATCTCTTTATAGAAATCACCAGACTTTGAAGGAGAACTTTATAATCACAGCTAATTAGATGTCTAAGGGATCACAGCAGTTATACTTGGGGGAAAAAAACACAGTGATTCCTACATTCTACTAATTCACGATGACCTCCTGGCAAATGAGCCCAAATGGCAGAAAGTGCAAATTAAGAAACCGTTTAACTAAGAAGTACTTTCATTACTTTCCACGTCCACGGTAACTCACTCACTAAGTGCGTGCCCGGGAGAAGGCTCACGCTGCTCGAGTTAATGCATGATGAGCAGGAGACAGACACGGAACAGCAGGGCTGGGGGGACGGTGATCGCGGCCATGTGTCCGGGGACCGCCACGTGCCAATCAGAGTCGGGGAGAGCTTACCATCGCTGAGGTCTTGGAGGAGGTTCTCCTGGCAGGAGAAGTCCAGCTTCACTTTGATGCTGATGGTGAAGGTGGCCACCTTTCCAGGTTGCAAAGGGAACTGGGCAAGGGTATCTTCCAGTTTCCAGCTCAAGAATTCACCGTACAGCTTTTCTACAATGACAGCAACAAAGGTGATAATCCTCATGTCACAAAGGCACCATGAGACCCAGCAATCCCCTGAGAAAATCCAAGTGCATCTTCAACAACAAGGAAAGATACAAACCCTGTAAAATGTGATGGATCAAAGTGCCAGAAAATTCCAGAATCATGGCTGCTGCAAGGCCATTGCCTGCGTCTGTGAGCACTGCCCCAGACAAGAGCAGTACACTCTGTTCTCAGGAGCACCCTCCTCTTACAGAATAATGTACAGAACACACAGATTCTATACATTTGCCAGCAACTGTTTTACTTTTGAGTATGTAGCCTATTCTGGAAAACACTGATTAAGTTTTACAAACTGACCTGACTCCCAGTCCTGAAACTCTAGCCGCCTGCTGGAATGTACTCCTCTCTGGGATTTTGGCCAGCACCTGACTCCACAATGCAAGTGCTCCCCAAAGCACTAGTAGGAGCGAGGTCCTCTCCATGACTCAGTCACGCACAGTCTACAGAACGTGTCAACCAGGCTAAGGCAGTCATGTCTTTACTTTTCTATCTCGTAGATTAATTTGAGATATAAGGGTGTAAGAGACACCAGGCGAGCTGGAGCCAGCACGGACAACCCTTCGGGCCCCGGGTGCTGCAAGCCGGATCCCAGGTCCCAGGACTACAGCCTCTCCACCAGCCACAGCAAATCGGGCCAACCTCTCTCTGAAACGCCAATACTGGCCAAGATGCTGAGGCCCTGTCACAACCTCAGCCCCCCGCTGCCTGCAAGCTTAGGGTGCCCTCACGAAGGGTGCTGACTGAGCTGCCAGTTTCTGCATTAAATTCCACATCCTAAGAGTGACATGTTCAGACAACAGGCCGGTCTACTCACAAGGAACGGCTTATTCATCTTCTGCAGCCAAACCACCAAGGTGTTTACAGCTCAGTAACGACCCAGAGGGGGTCACGGCGCACACACCAGCCCCCTAGCTGCAGCAGGACACAAAGCCGAGCTGCTTCCCTCTCGGGTCTGATGCACTTTTACGCCTCAAAGGTGGGCCTTTCTGGTTCTTCCCTTCATTGCTGGACTACAAAACGGAATTGTCCAGGGGGGCTTTTCGAAACCCTACACAACAATAAGCTGTCAGCAGAAAGGAGATAAACATAAATCAACAGTGGAGCCCGTGTCACTAATGTTCTCCCCTGTGGAATTTAAACAGTTTCAGAAATAAGTCATTATTTTAATGCTAGAGTTCAGCTCCGTGCAGTCAAGTGAAATGGGTTGACACTGACAGTAACAGACAAACCGTTACTGTGCTGACCTCCCACGTCTGAGGACCTTTCATAGGTGCTTCTAATTACAGAGGCTCGGCCCCTACACTCATAAGACAAGGGAGCAGCAGGGACGCCCCTCGGTCAAAACACCCATGAACTGCTCTGCACACCAACGTAGAGTTGCTGCTTTTTATCAAAAAATTAAACTCAAAGAGTAAAGTATGTGTATTTATATACACAGGTACGTGTATATCTATGTTTGTACACACGCTCACGCGAATCTCAAAATATCTGCAGAAAAGCAAATATAACACATTCTTAACTCGGGTTTAATTATAATGAAATTTATGATTGCTTAAGTCAAGGCAGAAGCTTGCCTCTTTAATCACCCACAAATAAAGACCTGCTCACAAACAGACTGCAGTTAGACTCAGACATGACGTGGGCAGTAATCCTTGTCGTGCTGGGATGGAGGGTCAATGATCGGCCCCGTGTCAGGAGTGTGTGATTGGGGGGCACACAAGCCCCACGAGCACCCAGATAACAGTTGGGACCCCTGGGAGGCCAGCATCCTACCCCAAAAAAGACCTCTTACGAGAGTCGTGATTATTTAATGAGAGAGAGAAAAAAAAACCTACCTAAAGTATTAATACCACTCAGCTGGCACGCGATCAGTGCCAAACAGTGACAGTTACTACTGCTGTTGAGACCTAGCACGGAACTGGGAGAGGGAGCGTCTGACTCCCTGCGGAGGCGTTTCCCAGGGAGCGCGCTCAGGTTCCAGTTTAGGACACTTTCCTGTCCTCACTTTGACGTGACATCACTCACTGGCGCTGACGGCCTGTTGGTGCCAGAGAATGTAGGGACGGGAGTTATTCCCTCTGTGTATCTTGGAAGCAGATGGTTTATTTTCATTCGTTTAATTCCACGTGTAAATGTATGGCAGCTTATGATGAGAATTAAAAAAGAACAACAGCTGACATTTCTCAATTGCAAACGTGTTGATTCGAATGGCCATCCGGCAATACACAGGATGGAACCAGTTGTGTGATCCAGACTCTAGGACAGAACCAGCTGTGTGATCCAGACTCTGCCATCTGGCAATACACAGGACAGAACCAGCTGTGTGATCCAGACTCCCTCCCCATCCACAGTGTGAGGGTCGTAGTTCTTGCCCCCTTGCCCTCTAAGAGACCGAACTGAGAGCTGGGCCAGAGGTGATGCTGACGGTGTCGGGTGGACCCAGCACTGGAGGAGCCTTCCCGGTTCTGCCCGGGTCCCCCGGTGTCCCCGTCCTCCGGCATCTCTGTCAGTGAGCACCGGCCAGGGGCTGCCCAGGTAAGCACCTGCCCTGGGGCTGGGCAGGGAAAGGAAGGGGTCAGGAGAGGCCTTTCTGGGGTGATGACAGTGGTCCGTGATGTACCTTGACAAGAGCTTGGGGAGACATGTATTTGTCAGAACGTAGCAAATGGTGATGTAAGATTTGTGTGTTTCACCCCAAATACTTTTTTGCAAAGGAAAGTTGGGACCCCTGGGAGGCCAGCATCCTACCCTAGAAAAGACCTCTTAACAGTGTCATGATTATTTAATGAGAAAAAAAACTACCTAAAGTATTGATACCGCTCAGCTGAATTCAAACACCGAACCCTAATGACATGCACGTTAAAGGATCAGTGGGTAAAAATCACAGTAATCTGCAACTTATTTTGAACAATACAGATCAGTGGATGGACAGGAAACTGGACAGACGTGATAAATCAAATACAGTCAAGCGTTACAGAACCTAGATGGTGGGTTTGCAGTGTTCACTGTAAGAGTCTCTCCACTTCTCCATATGCAGGGTGTAGAGGGAGGGGATGGCTGACACAGAGAGTAAGCCCCGGAAGGGCTGGGAAGCATAGGAACGCCGCAGGCGGTGCAGCGCCTAAAGCGGGGCCCTGAGAAGGCAGCACTGAGACGACTGGGCTGCTGACGGCCCTTCCGGAGGCGGTGAGAGAGAACCGCGTGGGCAGGAGCGCACGGAAGGGCGGAGCTGGGCTCTGAGGGGGGCCCGTAGCTCCCGAGGGGCCTCACGGCGATTCCCGCGCTTCCACCCTCATAACCCCCACCAACAAGCGAGATTGGCTCGGTCCGTCAAGACCCACCCTGGAAAGGAAAAACCCGTCTCGGACACAGCTGGCCAGCTGAGCACGTGTCCCCTCTACACCCACTGTGGGGAGAATGCTTTTTTCTTCTAAACAGGGCTTCCCCAATGGCTCAGTGGGTAAAGAATCCACCTGCCAAAGCAGAATACGTAGGTTGGAGCCCTGGGTGAGGAAGATCTCCTGGAGGAGGAAATGGCAACCCACTCCGGCATTCTTGCCTGGAAAATCCCATGGACAGAGGAGCCTGGGGGGCTACAGTCCGTGGGGTTGCACAGAGCCGGACACGACTGTGCAACCATGTCCCTGTCCATGGACAGTCCCTAGGCCTCAGCACCGCCCATGAACCCGGCCTGGAACTAAAGGGGAAACACACTGGCTGTCTTTGAGAGACCCACACCCAGCTGGGGGGAGACCAGCGCAACAGCGGCAATACCATGGAGCGAAAGGGCTCCTCAGAAGTCTCCCGGAGCCTCTGAGACAAGGGGACCCCAGTCACCCCGTGGAGGGAGGCAAAGGCGGGAACAGAAGTGAGCCGGTCGGCTTCCAGACAAGGACGGTTTATCCTCAAGTTCACAGACAGCACCAACATTCAAGAACCTGAAACTAGCTCTCGACGACAAACGTGAGGAGAGTTTAAGGAAAGAAGTGACAAAAGCTGAAGCCTGGGGCAGAGGGCGGTGATGTGGGGCCTGGGCAGCCAAGGCCACTGGGGCTTCCCAAAGGAGAAACAAGAGAAGCTGAGCTTCAGGGAGAAGCAGGTTGCAATGAGTGATGGACACGTGGTGACTGTTCAGGTTTATTTGAGAAAAGGAAGATATCTTCCAGTGGCTCAGCTGTGAAGCCAAGGAAAATTACAGGAGATGTGAACATTTTTACCATTGCATACTCTGCAATTTTCTGTCATTCAATATTAGCTCACTTGTTCAAATATCCACCAACTCCTATAACCAATTAATTAAATTCAGAATACCAGATGAAGGTATTTCATGTCAGGGAGGCATTTTCTACCCAATCCATAAGTACTTGCTCCTGAAAAGAGAGGGGAAAGGGAAGAAAGGATGAGATTAAGGTAGGATCATCAAAATTCCCCCAAAGACTCCGAGACACAAAAGAGAGAGGGACCAGGACAGCCACGCTGAGGCAAAGAGCTCCGTGCGCCCGAGGGCGCAGCAGAGAGAGGGAACGGCAGCCACGGGCAGGAGCCGGTGCTCACGCCATATGTTTCCAGCTCAGAATTAACACTCAGGATCAGAGATGGCCTGTGAGCCAGGAGAGAGGGGGCAGACAGACACAGAGACAGAGAAGGCAGAACACCCACTGGGAATGGAGGACGGAGGGCCGGCACGAGGGCAGATTCTTGGAGGACAGCCACAGCAGAGGTGCTCAACATTGCTGGTCATCGGGGAAACACAGATTAAGCCCCCCACCCCCACCACCACAGATAAAACAACGGCAAGGCCCTGGAGCAGAGGGGCCGTGGGGCAGCCGCCACGCCCCCATAATGACGGTGTGACTGGACTCTGGGACAGCAGTTCTGAGGCCCCCGCCCGGCATCGGACCCTGGAGACGCTCTCAGAGAGGACAGCCTCGCCGCCAGAGCCGGGGCACCGCTCCCGACGGGCCAGGTGCGCCCAGGCTCCCAGGGACAGCAGCTCACCTGGATGCTATGTCAAAAGCAGCTGAACACGGAGTCCCGCCAGCTCGCTCGCCCTGTGCTGTCCTTGTCTTTGGTCTCCACGGACGGCACAACTTCTCTAACTTCATTAGATGAGCTGATCTTATTTCCACTTACTACTCTCAATGCCCAGCCCTCCTCCTACATAAGCGTATCCCCCTTCAACCAGCACTGCTCACTCAGCTCACTGACCAGGTCCTCTGCGGCCTCAGTTCCTAGAACACCTTCCCATGGTCAGGACCACCTCCCCTGCTTACCCAGGAGGAAGCTGAGGCATGTGAAGGATAAACAGTGAGCAAACGGTGAATCCAAAATGTAACACAGGTCCTGTGAGCCCGAGCTACGTGTGCCTAAGAACTAGGAACAGCATCACTGGAAGAGGGGTGCACAGGCCCTGAGTGCTGAGCCCACAGCAGGCTCTGGGCTGGGCAGACGGGTCCCAGATGGTGATCTTCCAAGCCTGCAAGTGCTCTTCTTTGCTCACTCACTCCAGGACATGCCTGCCAAGGACCTGATCAGTGTGAAGAGCATGGGGGATACAGAGGTGTGTTCTGCGCTCTGTTACCTTCCTCTGTGAGTTCTTCACACACAGTTAGGATAACAACCTCACAGGGGTGTCAAATTAAAAGTGGGAGAGGTTTTTAGACTTTCAGGACACTGGTCACCTAAAGGGTCTCTTCTGACTCACAGACTTAGAAAACTAACTTGAGGCTGCTGGTGGGAAGGAGGGATAGTTAGGGACTTTGGGAAGGTCATGAACACACTGCTGTATTTAAAGTGGACAGCCAACAAAGACCTACTGTATATAGCACAGGACACTCTGCTCAATGTTCAGTGCCAGCCTGGATGGGAAGGCAGTCTTGGGGAGAATGGACATGGATATGTGTGTGGCTGAGTCCCTCAGCTGTTCACCTGAAACTACAACACTGTTAATCTGCTACACCCCAATGCAACATGGTTTTGATATTTAAATAAATAAATAAAGTGTCTCTTCTGCAAATAAAAAAGATAAACATTTCTGCAGTCAAACCTATGACAAGCCCCTACCTTTGGTGGTGAGGATTTTCGAGGTGACTTCCAGTTTCTCCAGTGGCTCCATCCCAATGTTCTCCAGTCTCACGACAAGCTGCTGGGTTTCCCCGTTGTAAAGCTGGACGGACACGTTAGTAGATATTTCATCACCAGAGGAAGGCTGTAAGGAATGTGCGGACCTAAAATAAGAGTAATAATTACAATCAATTTTAGAAAAACAGAAAAAAAATCGATGGCATTTTACAGTCGTGCATGTCACCACACTTAAGCACTCCAGACACACGATTAGGGGGCCGTGGCTTTAACGTGGAATTGGCGCCCAGCAAGCAGAACTCCAGGGCGAGGCACTACACGCCGAGCACAGTCCACACACAGACGCGCCCTGGGTCACGGGATGGCTCTCACTGGCCTTACTGGCTCATGTGTGTGCAAACCACAAGAGTAATTGTTGGATTGTGGTGAGGACAAAGGTGAAACAATGAATTAATTCAAATGATCCCTGAGCGTGCTACTTGCTCAAAAAATGTTTAAATCTCAGAAATGCCCTGGGAAAATCCATAGACTGAAGGAGAAAACTCAAATGAACCATTTGAAATGATAACATGAGAGCTGGAGGAAAAGAAAAGTGTAAAGTACAGACAGCAGCCGCTACATCCCAGCAAAGTCAAGAGAGATGCTGGCAAACCCCTGACGTGAGCCCGGGCAGCTGGCGGGCCCTCGGCACCAGTCAGGCGGGGCCCTGGACCACGAGGGGTACAGCCCAGCATCCGGAGGCCCCGAGGCTCGCCCAACGCACCCCTGAGGATGCAGCACTGCAGCCCTGGTCTGAAACTCTGGCCTGAGTCCTACTGACCATCACTCAACCCACAGCGCTCATCACCCTGGTGTCTCCTTCCCAAGGACAAGCATCAAAGCCACTTCCGGGCCAGGAGGTCACTGTGACCGCAGGGAGGAGGCCCTGGAGACAGAATGGGGACAAACGCCAGGCATCAATGAGGGAGGTGCGTGTGGCAGGTGGAGTCAAAAAGCACATCCAAAGCCCGTTTTCCAAAAATAACAGCGTAAAGAATCAATGTGAACTCCTTGGCATTTTATATCTTTAGAGCTGTTCGTGAGTCAAGAAATAAATTTTCTCTGTCAAGTAAGGAAAAGTGACTCCAGTCCTCACTCTAAGTGACTTCTCTCCACATTTCACCACAGAGTCCTCCTCAAGTGAGAACTATAGTCCATCTGGATTTGCAGGGAAGGTATTCAGAAAAACTAAAACGCAACCGACACAAGCAGAGAGGGTGCGAGCCCCTGGCACGGCAGGAGAAGAGGAGGGAGGCAGCAGAAGGCAGGGCAGCACGCAGAGCGGACGGTCCCGGAGACCACGCCCCGCATGCCAGGCCCCAACTGGGGGGTGCGGGGGAGGTGGGCAAGGCTGGCACTGAGGACAGGCCCACTGAATCAGCAACTGAGCCTTCAAAACATCTCAGAAAGTGCCAAGATACATTGAGAAAGACAGCCCAAGGGACAAACAATACAGCATCATCCATATGAGCAAAAACTGAGACGGTCCGAAATCCCAACAGCAGGGAAATGAATGGGGATGTGATTCTGAGATGGCTTCATGATGTACTTTTTTAAGCAATTAAAACAGAAAGCGTTTAGCTTATGTTGTATATTTATGCAAAGAGAAATCTATGATACTAAATGAAACGCAGTATGATCTAAACATACATATATTGTTCAGTGAGCAAACAGTGGAAACGGCAGAGAGCATTAAGTCATTCCCTCTGAGATTTCTCTTCCTTCTTTATCCTTCCCTATAATGCTAGAGGAAAAAAAAAGGGGGCTGTTTTTGTTTTAGAAGATAAGACTTCTTAAATTCTCTTAAGCCTCAACTGTTTCTCATAAAAATGACGTCTCCAAAGGCTAATTTCACATTTTGTTCTGATCTTAGTAAGAAACACCTCAACTCCGCTCCAGTTTGCCACAAGCAGAGCGCTGGCCGTGAGGTCAGAGGGTAACTCCGGCTCCCGGGCCCCTGGCCACGGCTCGCAGCACTCCTGGGACTCCCAGGGGCTCTGGGGTTGGCGAGCAGGCCCGGCGCCGTGGCACTACCTGGGCAGAGACGTGCTAATCTGCAGGCGGGGCAGTGCAGGGATGACCTCCACCGTGGAGCCGCTGGTCTTGATTCCCGGGAGGTTGTCCAGCAGACAGTCGCTGAAGACGCCAAACACCGTGGTGTGGTAGCCTGGGGACAAAAGGCCAAGTTTCAGCCCCTGGACGGCTTCACAGCTCAGGCCCAATGGGGCCCCACGGGTGACAGGAGCGCAGGGTGCCTTCCGACCTGAGTTGAGATTCAGGGCCCATCAGCTGCCTGGCCCGGCGGGTCCACGGCTCCCAAGCTCAAGTCCACAGCCTCGTGTCCCTGAGCAGAGGTGAGAGTCGGGCCCGCAAGCCTGCTCCAAGGCGGGCTGCATGCAACCGACAGTGCACAAACCATAAACAAGTTCACACTCAGTATCTCATCCCTTTACTAAAGTGCTTTTCAAGTTTATCCGTCCCTAAAATGAAAAGGAGAGCTTGTACTCCTTTCCAGGATATAATGGGACTTAATAAGTATTTGAAAGAAAGGGATTCAAAATCTTGTGTTGAGAGATGAGAGTTCAAGAGTCAATTATTGTTATCATAACTGTTACGTGATATGGCAAATCTGCTCAATGTGTACAAATACTGTAATTTAAGATTAGCAAAATTTTCATTTAAGAAACACTCCTTGGGTTAGATAAGCACTTGAAATTGTTTAAGAAAAGCTTGGAAATGGCTTTTGAAATTTGAGGTAATTATTATAAACAACATTCACAGTGTAACAAAATCAAGTAACACTTGATGGTAAGTACCTAGGGTGGCAACTTCTCTGCATCCATATTAAACTTCTACATACTCAACAAGAAGCAAAAGGTACGGTGGAGACAAACGGGGCCCTGATACAGCCCCTCAACTTAAAAGAGCTCCAATTCACGGCATCCACATTTCCTTCTTTTTAAAGTATGGCCCTTCAATGATACATATTTATGTATTAAGAAAAAATATTTTAAAAAATAATAATAATAAAGTATGGTCCTTCAAAGCCTCCTTTTAAACAGAATCCTTTCCCAGTCAATCTTGACTTTCAGCCATCAAATGGCTACTGAAGACCTACTATGTGCCAGGTGTGAGGATCCAGCCAAGAAAGCCAGATGTGGCTGGCAAGGAGCAGGCCTGCAGGCCATGGCAGGCGTGACATGAATGAAGGGCTGTCGCGGTGGAGGGAGGGCAAGGCCGGGCGGGCACCGCAGGGGCACCTGAGCTGGGCCTGGAGGCGCCCCCGCAGAGGGACAGCGTTAGCAGGGCGCCTGCCCGGGACGGGAGCCCTCCACGCCAGCCAGGATGCGCAGGGCCCAGCAACACAGCCAGAGTGAGACAGGGAGCCATGGCGGGGAGGGACTGAAGGAAGGACCACTTCCAGCCCAGAGGTCTGCACTGCGGAGAGGTCACGAGGCCGCAGCATGGGAAGAATGAGGGCAGAGAGACCAGTCCTGATGCTCCCGTGACAAACCCTAGAGAGGGCTGAGCTCTGCGGGACCGGAGCGGCTGCGGAGGGGCAGAGGGTGTTGACGACATGGGCAGTATCGTAAGGGGAGTGAGGGGGAGATAGCAGCAGTCCAGGATGACGCCTGGTGCCTGGCCAGGGATGGGACCATGGGGCAGGGGCAACGTGGGGGATGGGGGGTGAGGACACACTGATTACTATGTGCCCTGGAGACAGCCAAGGAGCGTGAGTGGCAGGAAGGGCAGGTCCAGGAGAGGGGTCTGGACGGGAGAGTAGACGAGACGGACTGCCCAAGGCAGCAGGCGGAGATGGAAGAAGAGGAGAGAAGGGCAGCGGGGCCGTAACCCCAGGAGGAGAACCTCGGAGCACACCTGTGGTCCAGGAAAGACAGACAGGCACGCGGCAGCCGACCCCATGCCCTGCGCCCTCTACACAGTTCGTCCATGGAGGCCCAGGAACCACAGCCAAAAAGGAGCTGTCCTTACCGTTCACAGTGATCGTCCCCGTCGTCTGCGGGACCCCAACAAGCGTCACCGGGTAAAGACCAGACTCGGCCGGGAGGGAGAGCGCCGCGGGGAGAGACTCGAACTCCACTCCGCTCGTGAGCAGTCCCTGCAGCAGGCGGCAGAGGACGCGGTGAGCGTGACCCCCACCCTGGCCCGAAGCCCCCGCTCAGCCAGCAGGAACACCTGGGACTCTGATGACAAGGACTCCTTAGTGACGTGAACAAAAGCCCACAGGGAAGATGGCCTAGAAGCGCGGTTACAAAACAGTCTCGAAATGGGCAGCACCATGGGCGGCTGAGCAACAATTCCATCTTTAATACTAGCCCTGCTTGACACAGTATGAATGTGTGTGCTGTTTTGTTGTTTTACCAAGTTGGAACATAAACAGAAAGAAAAAATAAAATATTTTGCTTACAAACAAAATGAAAAAAAAAAAATGACACATGGAAATGAATCAGTTAATCTTCTTCCAGCACATCTGTGAACCATGAGGTCTTCTCACTAAGAGTGAGACAGGCTACCACCCTACGCCTGGTGGATGAGACAGGCTGCGTGGCCTCTGGGAGCCGCCTGTGACTGCAGGGCCTTCCAACACTCGGGCCCTCTCCTCAGCACTGTGACGGAGGTCCTGGCCAGCACAACAGCCAAGAGAAGAAACAGCATGGAGACAGTTATCTATACACACAAAAGCTGCAGAAAAGCCTGTGGCGCCTACGAGGAAACTTGAACTAACAACAGCATTTAGCCCGGTAACAAAGTCAGCATTTACAAAGCAGAAGTATCTCCATAGCCTAGCAACAAGCATATGAGAAGACAAAACAGTAAAAATACCACGAACAGGGATCTTCCCTGCTGGTCCAGTGGCTAAGACTCCCAGTGAAGAGGGCCCAGGTTTGATCCCTGGTCAAGGAACTAGATCCCACATGCCTCAACTAAGACATAGCACAGCCAAATAAAGAAATAATTTTTTTTTTAAAGTACCATTAACAAGAGATCAAAAACACCCCCTATGTTGGAGTAAGCCCACCGAGTGGTGTGAATCCTGCCCTGAAACCTGCAGAAGATGGCGGAGGGGCGTTAAAGAAGGAGGGAGCGCCGTGGTCCATCCCAGGAGTGGGCAGGCGAGGGGACGCTGGCGTTGCCCTGAGCCAGGTTCTCACGGGGGAGGCAAGGACATGGATGCGGAAGGAGGCAAGGAGAGCCCTCTGGAGATGGAGCAGACCTGGAGGGATGACTGCAAGGTCGGGATATGTGAAGTCTGCATCTGTGTGTGTGTGTGCACTTGGGCACACGTACATGTATGTACACACACATGTGGATGCATGTGGTGAGTACATGTATGAGCACATGCCATGTGTGCATGCATGCATACTGCTCCTCACGCTGTCTGCAGAAAGTTCCCAGAAGCAAGGCTCCCTTAGTGACAAAGAGCACACCTGAGCCCAGAGTTTGTATACAAGCATGTACACACACGTTCGGATGCATGTGGTAGGGTACGTGTGTGAGCATGTGCCCATGTGTGCATGCATGCATACTGTTCCTAATGCTGTTTGCAGAAAGCACCCAAAAGCAAGGCTCCCTTAGTGACAAAGAGCACACCTGCGCCCAGAGTTTGGGCAAGCGCATGAAATGATTTAGCTACATGTGAAACAGATGACGTGGCCAAGAATGGAAGCGGAGAAACCAATTAGGTGGCTATTGTCTCCAGGCAAAATGCACTCGCATTTGATTTATTTTTAAAATAGCTAAAGCAAACATGGCCAACCATGAGCACTTGCTAAATGTGATGGTGGATACACGAGGTCTGATTATTCCCTGTGCCATTTCCCATGCTTGAAACATTTCGTAATGAAATTCTTTAATTCTGAACATGATTTGTGGTCTATCTCCTAGTGGTAAACTTTATTCTTTGTTCTTCCTCATTTTTTGACAAAAAGCACATATTACTTTTTAAAATTTATTTATCTGGCTGCGTCAGGTCTTAGTTGTAGCACACGGACTCCAGTTGCGGAGAAGGGGCTTGGTTGGCATCTTGGTTTCCTGACCAGGGACTGAACCTATGTCCCCTGCAGTGCAAGACAGAATCTTAACCACTGGGCCACCAGGGAAGTCCCAAATGCATGTATTCCTTTTAAACCAGTTAAAAGTGAAAGCTAAAAAAATGTATAAGAAAGAGTAGGCATACGATACTTTAACCACTTTAGGGAAAATTCTCTGAACAACTCTCGATGTTATTCCTAGGCTTAGGCCAGGAGATGAAGCCACTACAAGGCCTAACCAAGAGCTAAGCCCCGAGGCTGGCATGTTCTTGTGCAAAAGGAGGAGGGAACGCTCATCCTAATAGGTGGTTCTCTTATAGGGGGGACCTCAGGGTTGTCCACTCAATACTCAGCTCAATTTCCAAGAGCTCCAAGGGACGTGGGAAAACAATGCCTCATGCTGGAGGCCCGAACATCATCTTAAATAACTACCAGTCTGCCTGCAGGCTCCCACTCACCCTGTCCTCAGCGGGGCCTCCCCGACCCTCCACGTGGGTCCCACAGGCCCTCCTGCACCCTGACCACAGGGCAGAGACCTGGCCTGACACACGGCCTAGGCACTCGGCAGGCTCTGAACATGAGTCATAAAACCCCAGAAGAAAGCGTCACCCGGCTAACAGCACCCTTCACACATCACTGGGAGGCCACAAAGCAGTCCCACGCAATGATAAGCACAGAGAAGACTGTCGGGACTGGAATCCACTCTGTGCCTGCAGGGCTCTCCTCTGGGAACACGAGGTCCAGCGTGGAGAGCCACACAAACCTCCTTCCCCCAACTGCAGAACTAGGGGAGGAGTTTCAGCAGACACCACCACAGAGCGAACATTTAACGCTGTACACAAACACAAACTGAACATCTGATTTCAAACGCGAGGGAAATTTCCCATTAGCACTGCGTCATTTATTCTCTTATAAACAAAGAGGCCTCGGTCCTCTTATCATCTTTAGCAGTGAAGTTACAGTGAGCTTGAGTGGGGGGCACACTATAGACTTTGTAACCTCACTAATCTCATATGAATTTCAACATGATTATTTCAAATATTACAGTCAACTCAGTTCTGTGTATGTTCAAATCCAAGATGTCTTTTGTTCATTGATTGACAAAGTTACTGAGGACCAAGCACTAAAAACAGGAGAATGCAAGAAGTGGTCTTCATTCACAAAAAGATTATAATCTTTGGCAAAACAAATCTTAAAAACAGACATATATCACAGGAAAAAAACTGAAACTGAAGTCGCTCAGTCATGTCTGACTCTTTGCGACCCTGTGGACTGTAGCCCGCCAGGCTCCTCTGTCCATGGGATTCTCCAGGCAAGATTACTGGAGTGAGTTGCCATTTGCTTCTCCAGGGGATCTTCCCGACCCAGGGGCCAAACCCAGGTCTCCCACATTGCAGGCAGACGCTTTAACCTCTGAGCCACCAGGGAAGCCCTGGAAGTCATATCATAGGAAGTATGACTCGAATACTAACTAAGAAACATATATCAATAGTAAACTCATGTTTAGCCCAAAGGGTCAAATGCCTGGTGATACGTACCATGTTTTCAACTCGGAGTTCAAATGGCATTGGGTTATACACCATCAGCTGAACTTCACACACATCTCCTTGAACCCACTGGAAATCTAGAAATACACACACACAAAGGAATCCATGTGTTAGCTGGTGTTTCTGCATGTTTCACGTGGCTTCAGATCACTCCTCTGGCTATTTTCCAATGAAGCGGTGGCATTATGGCCATCGTGAGAGACACAGTTTAAAGCCACGCGATGCCAGCCTTCTCCAAAGCCAAGCGTGTTGTCACTGCCACTTGCATGGCCTGTGACTGGTGCTTCTCTCGCTTGGGGCCGAACGCAGCTTCTCGAACCTGGAGTGAGCAGACAGCACTAGTTGCGGTGGGGAGCCACCACTCGTCGCAGAGACCTTCTCGGGCCCCGAGGCTGGCACTCAGGCAGGCGGCACTGCGGCCAACTCTAGGTGGCACAGAGCGTGGCTCCCCTTTCCCGCCTGAAGTCCGTGAGAGAAGACGGTGGTGCCTCCTCCCTGACCACTCCCAGGCCAGCTGCAGTTCAACACGTACAGGAGGCAGAATTCCGAGATGACCCCAAGACCCCCGAACTCTGGTGTATATGCTGTGTAATCCCCTTCCCCGAGAGTGAACACAAGGATCGGTTATGTTCTCTAACAAAGGGGGAAGAGGCTTTCAAGTGTGATGAGGGCCCCCAAGTCCTCAAAGCAGCGGGCTTTGAGTTAAGCCAAGGGAGATTATCCCAGGAGGGCCTGGTCTTCTCAGATGAGCCCTGGAAGGGAGCCTGCTCACCCTGAGTGAGAAGACTCAATGCGTGAGCAGGCGTGAGGAGGAGGCCAGGGTCTGAGGGCAGCCGCGATGAGCTGAACGTGGTCCGGGTAACACACGGCAGGCGGACGGGGACCTCGACCCCACAACCCCAAGGAACCAAGAAGCCGAGGGAGCTGAGAGCCTCCCGACGAGAACACAGCCCCAGCTGAGACCTGGATCTCAGCCTGCAAGACCCTGAGCAGAGGCCCACGCTAACACAGGCTGCACTCGTGATGGAAACAGTGAGAGAAACACATGTGTGTTCTCTGAGCACCAAGTCGGCGGTCCTCTGTTTACAGTACCCACCCCCACACCACTGCCCCCTCCTCCCTTTGAGACACTCCACTGGGCAACTCAGAAGCGACGTGAGAAGCAAGCGAGCTGCGGGACAGGAGGCACTGTCCAGCCCTTGGAAGGCTGTCTCTGCCTCTGCATGATGCCCCAGTGAGGGAGGTATTACAATCCCGTTGTTACAAGGGACCAATGTCCAAGCAGGTTAATAAATGTGCTGGGAACCACACAGCTAGGAAGTGGTGTGGCAGGGATTCAGGCCAGGTCTCTGAACTCAGAGAAGTGTCTAGAATGGACAGTGGTGGATAAAGGGCTTCTCCTAGAGTAGACACTAAGATTTACTGACGAGAATTCTTCAGCTTCATAGGCTTTCATAAAGACACCATTTTCAAAAAAAAAAAAAAAAGACACCATTTTCCCCAAACACTGCACCAGGCCCTCGCAAGCAGACTAAGACAGGCTGCACCAAACCTGTGGCATCCTGAAACTGCACGCAGTGAAGCAGCCCACCAGGCAAGCTGGCTTTTAAAGTGCTTGCGCAAGCAGGTGCCCATATGCGGTCTTAACAACATGGTGCAGTGGTCAGCAGGACACAGATCATCCTCACTCACCAACAAGGACACAGACAGGCTGAACCGTCCATCATTCGCGGCCCTGACAAATGAGGCCGCCGAGTCCACCTCCCGTCTGCCTGGCCCCAAAGCCTTGGCTGCTCTCACACTGCTGTCCCCCGCTGGCTCCAGAAACCCAGCTCTCCTCACCCGCCTCGGGCTGAGAACTCCTGCTTCAGGGACACGGGGCTCCCACCCCACACCTTCAGCAGCACCCCAAGCACATCACTGCCTCAGCGGTCAGCACCCAGCCCTTCCTCACGGCCGAGGAGAAAGTCATTTGTTTTAACAGGTCTCTTCCTGATAGTGAAGGAGCGGTTTGTCTTCTCTGTCATGGTCAAATAACCATCATTTAAAAATTCATTTTCCTGGCGTTCTGAAAGGAATCGTTTATACTCGCACAGTCGTAGTCGCTAAAGGTAAACCTATGATAAACCTTTATTACAGGAACAGTTGCTAATGTCTGACAAGAGATCATCTCCCTCCCCGGTCTGAGCATGCCAGAGGGCACGGTGGGGCCCTTCCTCCACAATCTGTCCCAGAAACCTCGGAAAGGACCAGCACTGGAGGCTATTAAACGCCCCTCTGTCTCAGGCCCCCCCCCCCCCAGCACTACACGGCCCCTGGGCAGGTCTTAGCTGTGGACTAACAGCATCTTTCGGTGGCTTCTGTCGACAAGCTCATCTCTTTCCGCCACGCTGGCTGGACCCATCTGGCAGGGGGTACTCCTTATTTCTCACTGCACCCCCAGCACCTTGGACAGCGCACACGACGCGGCTCAGAGCCCTAAGTGAACAGCGCCGGGGTACTGAGCGTCAGCATC
Organism: Dama dama; assembly: GCF_033118175.1. Lineage (NCBI taxonomy): Eukaryota > Metazoa > Chordata > Mammalia > Artiodactyla > Cervidae > Dama > Dama dama. The sequence goes on along the minus strand of NC_083701.1, from coordinate 4,384,190 downwards.
TCCCTCGACACTGAGGAGCCCGTGCAGTGGGCTTCTAGCGCCCCCTCCCCGCAGACAACACAACTGCAGCCCAGGGAGGCCAGGCGACTGACCGAGGCCGTGGGACAGCTCCCGCCTGTCCATCCTCCCAGGCGGCTGCCGACCTCAGCACGAAGCCCGGCCACGCCAAGTCCTGGCACAAAACCCTTCACCTCTCTGTGCTCACACTCAGGATGTGCGCAGCCATCACCTCGCGTGGAGTTTAGACGGAAAGACTGGTAATAAATTACTCCACGTTAGCGCGGAAAATGGTCCCAGGAGCTGCCCCCAGGGTCTCTTCCCCTCTAATACTGTGTGTGCTCGCTGTGATAACTCCCCCAGATTACACACAGATTCATTTACAGAGATGGGGATTCTGGGTTAAAGACATGGGATTCTTCAAACCTGTAGGCAGGTACTCACTGCTGAGTCTATTGCCAGAAAGATATTAGAACCCATGGAATATAAGTTACACTTTCCTACCCATGGGTCTCCAACAAATAACATGCATTTTGGCCGAAGTTTCTGATACATCTTGGGGAAAAATCCTGCATCATCCAGGGAATTTATCCCCAGCTCAGAGGAACTGGTGCTTCTCACTGTCACGAGTAAAAAAGTCCCTGGGAATTCCCTGGCAGTCCAGTGGTTAGGACTCCACAGTTCCACTGTCAGGGGTGTGAGTTCAATCCCTGGTCGGGGAACTGAGATCCCATAAGCCATGCAGTGCGGCAAAAAAAAAAAAAAAAAGATAAAGGAAAATATCTCTGGGCTTTGAGTTATAAACCATGGACAAAGCCTGAGCTCTGCCACTTAGCTTCCTTCCTGACCTAGGGCAGCAATTTACATTCAGTCAGTCTTAATTTTCTCATCAGTAAATTGGAAACACAACACCTGCAGCATCACTGGATGAAGTGAAAACGCGCTGCAGCAAGTAAAGAGCACCCTTTTCACAAAAGGAGGCCTCCGCAGTTTCTAAAGATTAGAGAGGAAGGAAGACAAAAGGCCAGCTTCGAGGGTGGGGACCTGGCAGCCATATTGTGCCCGACTCAGGGGGACCCACATTCCGTTTAGTGCCTTCTCTGTGTCCAAAGTCTTCCTAATGTTCGAACAAGGGGGCCCCACCTTTTCCTTCTGCATGAGGCCCCACAGATCATGCTGCTGGTCCTGATAAGGAGTCTCACGTCTCCAGTCCCCCAGATCACCTCTAGAAGCATCGGTACACAAAATGGGTGAAAGTTTCCTAAAACATCCCTTAGGGAGAAAACTTACCATCAACCCTAATGAGACCCAACATCAATAACCTCAGATATACAGATGGCACCACCCTTATGGCAGAAAGCAAAGAGGAACTGAAGAGCCTCTTGATGAAAGTGAAAGAGGAGAGTGAAAGGTCTGGCTTAAAACTCAACATTCAGAAAACTAAGATCATGGCCTCCAATCCCATCACTTCATGGCAAACAGATGGGGAAACAGTGGAAACAGTGAGAGACTATTTTCTTGGGCTCCAAAATCACTGCAGATGGTGACTGCAGCCATGAAATTAAAAGATGCTTGCTCCTTGGAAGAAAAGCTATGAGCAACCTAGACAGCATATTAAAAAGCAGAGACATTACTTTGTCAACTAAGGTCCACCTAGTCAAAGCTATGGTTTTTCTAGTAGTTGTGTATCAATGTGAGAGATGGACTATAAAGAAAGTCAAGCACTGAAGAACTGATGCTTTTGAACTGTGGTGTTGGAGAAGACTCTTGAGAGTCCCTTGGACTGCAAGGAGATCCAACCAGTCCATCCTAAAGGAAATCAGACCTGAATATTCATTGGAAGGATTGATACTGAAGCTGAAACGCCAATACTTTGGCCACCTGATGTGTGGCCAACTGACTCATTTGAAAAGACCCTGATACTGGGAAAGACTGAAGGCAGGAGGAGAAGGGAACGACAGAGGCTAGATGGTTGGATAGCATCACTGACACGATGGACATGAGTTTGAGTAGGCTCTGGGAGTTGGTGATGGACAGGGAAGCCTGGCGTACTGCAGTCCATGGAGTCACAAAGAGTCGGACACAACTGAGCAACTGAACTGAACTGAACGAGACCCAAAAAGAGCAGCCAGAGACTCCTACAAGGTCCAGGAGACAAACCTTGTTAACTCTGCAATGACGGGCCCAGGTCCACCTGGGGGAAGGGGCCCGGAAAAGTGGCCTGCCCACCATCGAGAGACACCTGAGACTTCGATGCGAACAGGACCCAAGCCCCCCACCTCCAAGAGATCAAAGAAGGCATCCCCTGGCAGATGGGCACTGCTCGCTGGCATGTGCTGGAGACGCCCAGGACCGGCTCCGCCACTGCTCAACCACGAGGTCCACCCACCCCGGCTCCCAGCCTCTCTGGCATCTTCTCCAGAGCAGAGGAGCAGGCGGGAGGCCAGGGCTGTCTCTCAGAATCACAAACTAAAACTAGAACGCCAAAGACTCGCATTCACATCACAAGTGCCTGATGGGTGGGGCCCTGCTCCCCTAAGAACCAGGAGACTGCTGCAGTCGGTCATTCACCCAGAGTACAGCCCTGAGACTGGAACAAAAGGTCACGTTCAAAAAAAACAGCACGTGGTCGTGGGCTGGGGCCAGGCAGCAGGGGCGGAAAGGCGGGAGGAGGTGAGCGGAGAGGCAGACAGCACGCGGCGGGCAGGGTCAGCTCCGGGTGTGGGTGGTGGGTGAGTGCCCCCGGACAGCTGCATCCTGGGGAGAAGGGCCTCGAGAAGCCAGGACGCCTTCTCTTACACCGGGGGTGTAAAACTGAAAGGAGGAAAAAGGTAGACAGAGGAGAAGCCAGCACTGAGCTACAGAAGCTTTGCGGGTCTTCCACTGAAACTTCTGGGACAGAGTCAGCAATGCCAACCAGTGACCGCCTCTCAGCCCGCAGCTTTGCCACTGCGACGGGCACCACAGTCTCCAAGTGCACAGAGCCCGAGGCGGGGAGCGGGCGAGGAATGACGCCTGCGGCACGGCCACGCCTGGGGGAGGGCAGAGGGACGGGCTGACACAGGGGAGCTGTGGGCTCCATGGGGAGGAAGGAAGCGCGGGGGCCGTGCGCTGGGACGTGGCGGGGGGCTGAGCGCACAGAGGAGCCCGTGACGGATCCTCAGCGATGAGTGGTCCCGCCCCGCCACCCCCAAGACGCAACGTCACGGCGCCCTGCTGAGTCACCAGGCCTCTCAGAAGAGGCGACGAGCATCAGCGAGACACAAAATGAGCACTGCAGCCTTCAAATGGGACAGTGATGGGACGCCCTTACACCCAGACAGCTCTGAACAAAGACGACCTTTAATCTCCTTCGATGATTCAGAAGTCACTCCAGGCTTGGAAAGTCACCCTGGTCTCCAAGTACCTCTCCTCTGTAATTGACCTAAGTCTCAGATAACAGAGGTCTTCTGGTTTCTAGAACTTTCACAAAACCCCCTTTTATGAAATAGATACTAAAAAGGCAGATCTATAGGCAGTGGTCAGACAAAGTCAGCAAACGGAATACACCTGCGTGAGGGTATATCCCATAGGCTCACATGAACCACGTCAAGTCTCATGATCTCAAGTCCAGACAAGCCTCCAGGGGTCGTGTGGCCGAACACGGCCTGGAAGCCCGGCGGCCCGGCCTACCTATTTTCTTGCTGCGCTCCTCCGCGCGGCTGTGGGCGATGATTGGGGAGTAGATGAAGGGGCTCTTGGCCGACACGCTTTGGCCCAGCAAGCTCTTCATCTTCTGTGGCCGGAGGCTGGCGGGAAGGTTCAGCAGTTTCACACGCCTGTTGTTTCAAAGGGAACAAAAATACTTCAACTGCCTTGTTAGCTTGGCTTCAGCATAAATACGACCAAGTATCTGGTGTTATACAGACAATAAATCAAACAGCAGATAAACTGAGGGGAGGAAAAGCATTCAGCTTTGCAGGACAAGGCAGAGAAGACAGCACAACTCACCCCCCACCGCCCCCCAGACAGTCCCAGGGGAGAGGACATCCATGGGCAGACAGAGCCCTGCTCCTCGGCCTGCTCCCCCAGGACAGCGGCACCCGCCAGCCGTGGGCCTGCCTTCCCTGCGCTCAGGCTCCTGGGCCATAACACGAACCACTGTGAGGATTCGGGGAGGCATGGTGGGTACCATGCCCACCGCTCTGCAGAAACTGGTTCCCTCCTTCCTGATGGGCAGGCCCGCAGCAAACAGAGGTGCTGACCTGGACCATCTGAAGGACCACGGGTGAAGGGCAGCAGCCCTGTCGGCTCTGCACAGTCTGCATCTCACTAAACTGCTTCTCCAGCTGTGGATGTCAGCTAGTGACGCCAGCCAGCCTGGACTGAAGGCCCACAGTCTACGGAGCCGGGCCTCAGGCCTCTGCCCACTGCTGCCCACGCACCATCCCAACTAAACCTCATCCGCCTCCCAAGCTGTGATGCTATCACCATCACCTCCAAGTCGTCAACAAGGAGACCGACACAGGTGAGAGGAAGCATGCTGACCAAGCCCCACAGCTGGAAACGGGGCAGCAGGACACAGCACGGCCTTCAACCACGGCCTTCAACCACGGCCCCTGTGGCCACCCTTCGGAGGGGCAGCTGGGCAAGCAGGGCTCAGGATCCAGAGTGAGACTGAGACCGAAGGGATGGTGGGGGCAGAGGGTGGGGTGGAAGGCTGGGGGGCACTGAGCCCCTCCCCACCCACAGCCCCTCTGCAGGGGGTAAGGCTGGAGGGTCGGGAGGGGAAGCCAGCCGGGTCCCTTGGAGACAAGGCACTCGCAGTGGTGCACCGCCTCCTCCTCAAGGCAGGCCTGGAGGCTGGACGCAGAGCAGACGGACAAGCCCAGATCGCTGAGTGACCTCGGGGAGGTCAGCCACCCTGGAAAGCTACCTGCCCGATCTGCATCAGACTCCAAGTGAGGGAAGCATCAGCCTGGGCCGTGCTGAGGGCTGATCTGTCTGAGATTCTAGGGGCCATGTTTCTGCCACGGCACAGGCTAATCTGTGCTGACTGTGTGTGTGTGTGTGTGTGTGTGTGTGACGGCACAGGCTAATCTGTGCTGACTGTGTGTGTGTGTGTGTGTGTGTGTGTGACGGCACAGGCTAATCTGTGCTGACTGTGTGTGTGTGTGTGTGTGTGACGGCACAGGCTAATCTGTGCTGACCGTGTGTGTGTGTGTGTGTGTGTGTGTGTGTGTGTGTGTGTGTGTGTGTGTGTGTGTGTGTGTGTGTGTGTGTGACGGCACAGGCTAATCTGTGCTGACCGTGTGTGTGTGTGTGTGTGTGTGTGTGTGTGTGTGTGTGTGTGTGTGTGTGTGTGTGTGTGTGTGTGTGTGACGGCACAGGCTAATCTGTGCTGACTCTGTGTGTGTGTGTGTGTGTGTCTATAAACTAGAGACCGCCTCAGAGAATCTACGACATCACGCCTTTCTCAGCTCTCCTGGCCTCCATGGGGACCCCATCCTCACGAGCACCCCCACTGCACCCAGCCATCACTGGTGGCTCCTAAGCCTGGCCCTGGGGAGGTCCAGGTCACACGTGTGATCCTCACCTGTTCCCACCACACCCCGAGGCAGAGGCGGTGCTCACTCGCCACAGCTCTTCAAGAAAGGACTCTGTCCTGCACTTCCTCTGCCTTTGCAAGCCCCTCGGCATGTTTTTCTTGTACAGAATCAGAATCACTCAGTTTTCTGCTTGCTCGGCTGTGAGCTTTCCAAGGACAGGGCACCCAGGGCCTCATTTGTCTCAAGTCCAGCGCTGGTGCAACACACCAATGCGGACCTCTCGGTGAATGTTGAATGAAGAAACTCCCAAAAGCTGGATTTCCAACTCAGCTTCCAAATCTTTCAAAGCCGTATCCTCAAGGCTAAGCAGTTTATCACCAACAGCGGCAAATCCCAGCCCTTTGTGCACAAAGGCCGCGGCCGCACTGTGCGGGGGGCAGGCGGCAAGTCCTCACGCTGGCCGAGATGCCACGACCGATGAGCGTCTCACGCCCACCGCCTCCAGCCGCGGGGGAGATGCCCCTGCAACAGCCGCAGACCTGAGCGCAGTGAAGGACCCACCAGCGGGGCACCAGCAAGGAGCGCTTCACCCCTGGACCTCAAGCCTCTCACTCGTAAAGATGACCGGTGCCGGCCGACGCTGTCCAGGAGGTCCCGTGGACGTGCCCCACCCCCGGCTCCATGTTTCCTGAAGGAGGGGCAGCCTAGGGTAGGGTCCCAACCTTGTCCTCCCCTCACTCCTCCTAAGGGAGGCAGCAGATCTGGCAGGAGAACCAGCACGTGCGGCACTCAGGCCCTTCTCCTGGGGCCTGCCTGCTGAGCAAGAGCACGGATTCTGTCTGGCTCTCTGCACAACAGAATGGGGCCGGCCCCAGGGCTCTGCCAGAGGCCGGGGACAACTGGGCAGCCCTGGGACACTGGGCGCCAGCCCCACCGTCCACCTGGGACAGATGTTTCTTTCTGCTGATCCCAAAGGCGAGCAGAGAAATGGCAGTGGTCTGAAGCAGAGACCTTCAAACCTTCACTCTGAAAACTGAGCTGACATGCATGGCAGCTCACTCCAGGATTCCTGCCTGGGACATCCCACAGAAAGAGGAGCCTGCGGGCTACAGTCCACGGGGTTTCTAAAGAGCTGGGCATGAATGAACGACCTAACAACAAAACGAAGCACCTATGACAGCACCTGACACATGGCAGGTGCACAAAAGCCCTTCCCTTCCCTCCCTAAAACAGCACTCGCTCACAGGCACAGAGAGCCAAGTCCCTGCGCAAAGATCGCAACACCGCGGGCAGAGGCAAAGAAACCAAGTGCTGGGCCCAGTGATGCTGCAAGCGGCCTGAACTCTGGACCAGCAGCAGCGACTCAAGCCTCTGCGCTCACTCAGCAGTAAAACGACACCATTTCCTCGCGACACAAATAGCTTTCTACTCTGCCACTGTCTCCACCTAAAAACGAGATGTCACCTGTCATCCTAGGACTCGTCTACTCAGGCACAGACACCTCAGATCACATAAAAGGCTTTTAAGAACTGCAGAGGGATTCTGAGGGCATGGTCAGACAGAAAAGAAACCCAACAAGCCAGCCATGGCATTCATTCATAACTCAAAGTCCAGCATCAAATGTCTGCCCATAAAATGTGCCCAGAAAAAGTCACTCAAGGTACCTGACCTAAAGGAAGCATAACTCATTCAGCATAAATTGCTGTGAAACTAATAACGTTGTATTTGGTCTATGGAGCTGCCAACAGTAAAGCAGAATTCCAGGGATGACGTTTCCAGAACAAGAATTATTTTTAGGGATTCCGTTTGGCAATTTAAAAGCTGGTATCTCAGGATACTGTGGCTAATAAGGATGATGCAAGCAGAGGTGGGACACTCATTAGGAAAGTGACAGAAAATATGTTGGTAAGAAAGCATGGGACAAATCCGCCTACCTTTTCTCTCAGTTGTCAATTCCTCAACCTTATTTACATGGGAGACATACCTGAGAACCTCCTGGCGCTCTCTGCACAGATGGGCAACAGTCAAAGCTGCCCAAGTGGGCCGGTGGGGCCCATGGGGCTGGGGCAGAGCTCCCCGTGGGGAGGGAGGGCAACATGGTAGCCATGGTAACCAGCAGGGGACCGGACCAAATGAGCAACCAGACTGAGGTGAATGGGAGACAGGTTTCCCCCGTCTGAGAAGGACTTACAGATACTAGAAGGGCCCCTAAGGCACTGGGTGGAATTGGAGGTATAGGTATCAGTATGGACGCAGTTTCCAGTACATAGAAACAGATGCAGAAACAACCACCGGCGTGAACATGCAGTGAATAATGTGTGTCTATAAATAGATGTTGCCTAGCTCTGTCCACCGCAGCAACCCGACAGTGAGGCGTGCACACAGCACCCAGATCTTAACTTCAACTCCATCAAAAGGAAGCAGGGCTCTTGCAGCAAACAGCCAGTGCAGGACTGGGAGCAGGGACTCGGATCTGAGTCCATGTCCCAGCCGAAGTGCCGGAGAGCACGGGCGTCTGTGGAGGCTCCCAGGAGAAGGAAGCTTTATCTTCCTTCCACGGGCATCACCTTCTCTTCTCCCAGACACTGCAGGATGGGGAGCTGCAGCTGCCAGCCTGATGCCACCCAGAGCCTGAGACTAAAGCCTGGCTGCTGAGGGCAGAGCTGAGAGGGGAGAGAGGCAGGTGCTGGTGAGACTGTCTGACGCCTGGCTCCAGCCCTGCCTGAATCCTTCTGGATTCTGTAGGTATATGTGCCATAAACCCCCTTGTGCCTAAGACAATCTGGGTCAGATGTTCTGAGGATTGCTTACAAAGAATTCTGATGGCTGGATCTGTTCATTCACTCAGCACGCACGGGCACCTAAGGGTTGCAAAAACAAAGGTCTCTCCAGGGAGCTCTCAGACAGAACAAAGATGTATAATCACATTCCGTAAATGAAATGGAAGAAAGACATGGAAGATGCTCCTGGCTGGCTAACCCAGCACCACTCTGTCCCCTTCTCCCTTCCCCACACATTACAGAGCTTGGGAGAGTTAAGCCCTATTTCCTCGACCTCTCTTACAACCAGCAGTGGCCAGGAGATGCACTCCTGGTCAAGGAGACTGGAGCAGAAGTCCACTGTGAATCTGTCAAGATCGTTTTTGCTATACTAGTAAACAAAAGATAGGTGCCCTGGCCCTGGCCCTTCTTCCTTTATCCCTATCCTGGATGTAGATGTGTCATCTGGAGCTGCAGCAGCCGTTTGGTCATCATGAGGTAAAGATAGCATTACAGAGAAGCCACCTGTTTCCAACTTCTTAATAAATAAAAAAAGATAACCTCTCATTTGCTATCCACTGCTAGGTTTTCTGCTCTTTGCCACTGAAATAATTGGTAACTATCCAGAAGGTATAATTATTTCTATCTGAGGGGCTCAGGGAAAAGGTTTTACAGAAGAGATAATCCTTAAACTAAATCTTGAAAGATGACTGAATGCCGCCTTGCTTGAGCAGGAGGCAGAGCTGAGCAAAGGAATGAAACCTGCCACACAATCAGCCTGCTCAGTGTTTCCATGAGGGTGTGGGGCTGGGGGTCTGCGGGAATAAGGACAGGCTCGCAGCCAGTCTGGAGACAGAGCAGCCACAGACAGTCCCATAAGCCCCGAAAAGCAAGGGAGTGGAAGCGCCCGCGGGCCTGTGTGCAGGGCTGCACAGCCCCCAGACACGGGTAAGCGCCACGAGGCCCAGTTCATCTCCATCATGCAGAGAGGCCACAGCCTGGCTGCAGAACCAGGCAGACACAGGCTGGAGTGGCTCTGCCGGTGGAAAGGCACGTGGCGATGGCCGTTCCTTGATGGCCCTGGTCTGACTCTCTCATCTACGAAACACGCTTCACAGGCGGCAGCTGAGACTTCATGAGACGACGGACCAAATACATAGGCAACCGCAAACGGGAACCCTTCCGCAGACCTACATTCCTGATCAGAACAAAGCCGGCGCAGGAGCGAGTCTGCCCCCTGCGCTCCGGCCAGCGTGCCCCACCTGACGATGGGCAGCTTGGTGAAGGGCACTGGCGGCAGCATAAGCCCGTCTGGGAGGGTGAGGAGCTCCATGGTCCCGGGACACTTGGAGGTGTAGTTCTCCAGGCTCTGTGTCACATCCTTTTTTTCTGATGAGAAAACAAAAATAAAGGTTAATTAAACCAAAGAAAAAGGAGGGGAGGGTGATTTTTTTTTTTGCTCTATTTTTTTGAGCAAAAATAAAATTCTTAACCCAATACTTGACAGTCCAATGAGTGCAATCTTCTGACAGAAATAAAGGGGCAGCGACCACAAGAGACAAAAGGAAGACAGAAGCTCTGTTCAGTTTGTTTAAATCACTGGTGGCTGCTCCACATAAGGGTCTGTGGATAAAAAGGAAATTAAGCTACCATCTCCTAGGAGATTTCATTTTCCAAGAGAATAAAACCTTATCAAATTTCAAGAAAGTCAATGGGCAGGCAGGACTAGAGAATTGGTACATTTTATTACTTAACAAATATTTTTCCAGCAATTACTAGGTACCAAGCAAAACGCCAGGGCCTGTCCCCAAGGAGTGCACAGTCCATCTGTATAACAGATATTTAAGCAAATAATTACAAATCAATATTTTTATTTAAAAGTAAAGCTTTGTGAGATGAGGCTGCTTTTCTCCACCTCACCCCCATGGCCTCTCACTAGGAGGAGGAGGGGAGGATGCAGGTAATAGCGAAAGTTTGCTCATCACCCACAAGCGGCTCTAGACACAAGCTCACAGACTCTGTGACTCCCCGGAGCTAGAGAGTGCTTCCTGATGGAAAACCCGTGGTAATTCGGGAAGGCAGGCATCGCTGTGCCCGTTTTGCAAATGAGAAAACTGAGCCCAAATGAAGTGAAAGGACATGTCAAAAATCCCAAGTTTGGGGCTTCCCTGGTGGCTCAGTGGTAAAGAGTCTGCCTGCCAATTCAGGGGACACGGATTTGATTTCTGTATTGGGAAGATCCCACATGCCTCAGAGTAGCTGAGCCTGGGCACCGCCACTCCTGAGCCCACGAGCCCTAGAGCCCTGCTCTGCAGCAAGAGAAGCCGCCGCAAAGAGAAGCCCCCACTCACCACAACTAGAGGAAAGCTTGCGCAGCAACAAAGACTCAGAGGAACCAAAAATAAAGAAATACATAAATAAAATTACATTAAAAAAAAAAATCCCATGTTTGCCCCTCAGCCTGTGGCATCCTCACTCCCACACCATTTAGAAGAGAGAAGGCGTCAGGAATCGGAGGTCCACGCCCGGCCTGCTTCCTGTCCCGACTGGCAGGGAGGGTGGAGGACTCGGGGGGGAACAGGGGAGCAAAGCGCCAGGGTGAGGCTTCGGGCCGGGCAGTGAGGCCGGGTTCCAGGACACGGTCTGCTTCCTCCCCATCTGTGGGTTGACCACCTGAGTGGGAGCCCTGTCCTTCCATCTACAGAATGGCTAAGAGGGAAATGAGGTAACGGATTAAAAACAGGCTGGTGGACGCAAGGACGTTTGCGGAGGAACGGTGAGACTGTCACCGCCGTCACGGGGCCTGCAGGTCCAGGAGGCTGGCATAGCACGCAGGGCCACACAGGGAGGCCACGGGCTCCCTGACCGGAGACTGTACAGAACAATGGCCAGACGGGGGTGGCCCAGTTCTCAGGCATGTCTATTAGTGGGTTAAGGGGCTTTCTGTGTCTAAGCATCATCCCTTAGGGAGCAGGAAGGCAGGAAAGTAATCAGAATCAGCCTGGATATAATAATACAGTAATGCCAATCTGCAGCACAAACAAAATTCTTTAATCAAATCATCTTCAACTTACAGGTGGTAAATCTCCCAACACAGCGTATTGAAAAGCAGAGACATCACTTTACTGACAAAAGTCCAAATAGTCAAAGCTATGGTTTTTCCAGTAGTCATGTACATATGTGAGAATTGGACCATAAAGAAGGCTGAGCACCAAAGAATTGATGCTTTTGAACAGTGGTGTTGCAGAAGACTCTTGAGAGTCCCTTGGACTGCAAGGAGGTCCAACCAGTCCATCCTAAAGGAAATCAGTCCTGAATATTCACCAGAGGGACTGATGCGAAAGTTCCAGCACTTTGGCCACATGATGCGAAAAGCCAACTCACTGGAAAAGACCTTGATGCTGGGAAAGACTGAAGGCAGGAGGAGAAGGGGACAACAGGATGAGACAGTTGGATGGCATCACCAACTCAATGGACTTGAGTCTGAGCAAACTCTGGGAGGGACTGAAGGACAGGGATGGCATGCTGCGGTCCACGGGGTCGCAAAGAGTCGGACACGACTTGGCAACTGAACAACAACAAAATCTCCCAAAGGGCTCCCACTGAGAGCACTTTAGTGAGCTAACTTGCCTCACGTTGGGCAGATACTCATAGGCTGGGCACCTGATTAGGAGGAGCTATGCTCTCCCAGTAAGCCCTGCTGAAATGAAGACAGGTATGAACCTGTGAGTGATGCTCAATGCCTCCTACAAAGTTACCCAAGGAGGAATGGTACCCAGCTGTCCTGCTGGCTGACTGCAGTAAACAGGATGGACACAGTGGGGACGTGGACAGCCGTGGGCCTCACTGCAGGGTCTCCGGCTGGGAACTTCCCCAGTCTGGGCCTTAGCCTCTCCTTTTGGGCACTTCTCCCAGCCAGGATTTCCCACGTGGGATATCAGGCTGGCTGTGAAAGCCAGGTAAAGGGTGAACACATGTTCACTTATTTCCCTCGGTCTCAACAGACCCCTGCTCTCCAGCCGAGCCCATGACTCCAGCCACATGCACTTGCCTTCTCCTCCATCAGGGGAAACCCTATTGCTCTCTAGAGATGACAGTCGGGCAGCCACCTGCCTCTGGAGCAGAGCAGGGGCTCCGGAGACATAACCAACTCATGAGCTACTTTCCAGCTAACTCTCCCAGGAGTGATCGGCACCAGTAAGGCAACATGGCTGCAGCAGGGAAAACAGGGCTGGCTTCCAGGAAAATGGACTGTCACATAACTTCATGTGTGTCTGCAATGTGGGGCCTCCTCCAAGACACAGGATTCCTCAGAGACACGAGACATCTGCTGAAGAAACTCCACGACTGACAACAGAGGATGAACACACGTTTGCTGGGCAGAAAAGTAGGCTTCGTGTCCAGAGGAAGAAATGTAGAAACCCTCAGAGATGGAAAATGACAGAGCACGCTCAGATCTGCTGCAGGCAGCCTGCACGTCCACAGTACAGTCCACGGGGCCAGCGCTGCTCTTAGCACAAAGCACTGGGAAACACCTGCATCATTAGGATGATTCCATGCACTGAGCACGTGCTTTGGGCCAGATCCTATATTAGGCCCCTCAGAGGCGAGGCCCCAGGGAATACAGCAGAACTCCAAAGCCTCTCCATCCAAAACAGGCATGCGACACCCTCCCACAAAGTTCCTGCTCTGGAGAGAGGGTCTGGGTATTATCATCTCCTTTTGAAAGGTAATTAAAATGAACTCATGGACAATCTAGGAAATTTGATTGTGGATTGGTGTTAAATGCTATAAAAATTAATTATTAATATTGGGATATAACATTAACACTGTGATTCTATTAGAAAATGTCCGCTTTTTTTTACCAATGCATACTAAAGCGTGAAGGTGTGAAATGGAATGATGCCTCTGGGGTTTGTCTTTAAAATAATTCAACAAATAGGAAAAGTCAGAGATGAAGAAAGTGAAAGTCGCTCAGTCGTGTCTGACTCTTTGCGACCCCGTGGACCATACAGTCCATGGAATTCTCCAGGCCAGAATACTGGAGTTGGTACCCGTTCCTTCTCCAGGAGATCTTTCCAACCCAGGGATCAAACACAGGTCTCCTGCATTGTGAGCAGATTCTTTACCAGCTGAGCCACCAGGGAAGCCCAGAGATGAAGTAAATATGTAAAAATCTTGATACTTTCGAATCTGGGTGACTGTTACATGGGAATTCATTTTATTGTTCTTTACACCACTATGTTGAAATTATTTCACGGCAAAAATATTTAATGAGCTTGATGCAGTGAAATGATTTGCTCCAGGTCATACAGACAGGAAGAGATCTGAGATTCAATCCAAGTTGGCTGAGTCTTCCTGTCCCCACCGATCAGGCCTGATGATGGAGACCCAGCATTACCGAAACAGACACAGAAAGTCAAGGCCACGGAGGCTGCTCACCTCCGTTCCCCAGGCCAAGCTGGGGGGAAGCCTGGGACCAACCCGAACGTCCTAACCACACGACAGGGCCACTGGGACGTGACGAGTCCTTAATGAATGTTACTAAAAATCAACCATCTTAGCCTACCCTGGCTGCCGTGACAAAGCACCATCGATCCTAACTTGAACAGTAAACATTTACTTCTCACAGTTCTGGACACTGGGAGGCCCAAGATCAAGATGCCCGCAGATCCAGCTCCTGGTTTGCAGACGTCCACTTCTCATCGCGGCCTCACCTGGCCTTTCCTCAGGTTCGTGGGCACAGAGGGAGGAAGGGCCCCCCCCGACCTAATCTAAACCAGTCACCTCCTAAAGACTGGCCCCGCCAAACACCACCACCGTGGGAGTCGGGAGTTCGATGTGTGAATCTGGAGCGGACACAAGCACACAGTGACATCAGCGGGTCTTGCTCGGTTCCAACCAGAACATCCAAAAATTATTTCAGGCAAACTGTAGCACCTAATACGCTTGAGAGCTTTTTCTATCCTAGAAACTGAAGAAATCAGGCAAACAGAACATTTTTAATAAAAGCCTAGTTATCACCTAACCAGACTGTTCTTTACAGGAGTAGAAAATACTGTCATCAAGACTTCTGGCCACAGGCCACTTGCCATTCCAGGACTCGACAATGACATGAAAACCAGCACATCGTGACTTCACGGTTTGACTGTTCTGGTCTCTCCTAAGTAATCATCTGAGACAACGATGTGTGCATTAGCTCAGTTACGATACTATAAACAGGTAGAGAAGAGAAAGAAGTATTGGACTGGCCACAAAGTTCGTTCTGGCTTTTCCATAATATGGAAAATCGATAAGATGTTATGAAAAACTTTTTGCCCAAGCCAATGTAGCTTTTCCTCCAAATCTGAATTAAGAAAACTGATGAAGGAAGGTGGGGGAGAGGGAAGAATACAGAGGAAAAGCACAGATGTGGCCTGAAACAGTCAGAAGTGACACTTTCAGGATCGATTCCAGAGCCTCCACGTGGCGCCAGCTCTGTCGTCTTTGCTGTGCTGACTCGGAAGCAGCCACAGACACAGAGGTGGCCTGACAGCTTTCTAAGCAGCAACGATCACCAAGCGCTTCACCCGCCCCCGTGGCCAGGGGATCACCTGCCCCCCCCACCCCCCCTCCACACTCGGACACCCACAGAAAGTCGGACCTAACAGGCTAACATCTCAGCTTCTCTCCATTCGATCAGAAAACATCCTTAACGATGACTCTGTGCATTACTTGCCTCCTCTTTGGGTCATAAAGAGTAACGTGATGGAGTGATGCCGAAGACCACTGTAGGACCCTCGTGCTCTGCTGGTGGGATGTAAAATGGAGCAGCCCCTGCGGAAAACAGTTTGGGGGCCCCTCAAATAGCTAAGCGTTGAGTTACCGTGGGATCCAGCAGTTCCGCTTCTGGGATCCACCCAAAAGAAGGGACTCAGACGGACACCTGTACACGTGTTCACAGCAGCACTGTTCACAAGTGTCCATCAAAGGGTGAATAAACAAAATGTGCCACACACATAAAACGGAATGTGACTCAGCCTTATGAAGGAGGAACATTCCGATCTGTGCTCCAACAAAGATGCACCTTAAGGACAGTACGATAAGGGAAATGAGCCAGTCACAAAAAGAAAAATACACTCTGATTCTACTTACAGAAGGCACCTAGAATGGTCAAATCCACAGACAGACAGCAGAGTAGAGGCTACCAGGAGCTGGTAGCAGGGACCGGAAATATTGTTTAGTGGGTCCAGGGCTACTGTTTGATAAAAAGAAAAGTTCCAGAAGTAGAGAGTCGTGATGACTGCACAACATGATGAATGCCCTCGATGCCAATGAATCGTGCACTCAGGGACTTCCCTGGTGGTCTACCAGCTAAGATTTCATGCTCCTGATGCAGGGGGCACAGGCTCATTCCCTGGCCGGGAACTAGATCCCACAGGCCACAAGTGAGGATCCTACATGCCACAATGAAGACCCAGTGCAGCCAAATCAATAAATAAACAAAAATAAATATTAAACAAAGACAGAATGGCAAACCTTATGTTTATCTTACCACAATTTTTAAAAATCAATGAAAAAATAGTAACATTGTGTGCCGGGCACAGTTAAAGGTCCTGGAGATAGAGATGTTTAGACACGACCAAGGATGCCACAATCTAATTAATCTATTCATTATCTGTGACTTAGAGTAGAAGGGATTTGATGTCAGAGAGGACACAGGAGCTGCAGAAGATGTGGGATTCAAGCCTGGGACCAAGAGGAAGGGCTGCAGAGTCCAGTGGAGGTCAGGGTCAGGGGTCATCTGATCCGAAGAAGACAGCCCGCCCAGATGGCCTCAGTACATGACATTACAGAGAACACACGGGTATCATGAAACGTGATATCCAGCCAGTGAAGCGTCTTAAAAGCAAGAAAAATGAACTTGGCTTTCCCTCACTCACAGACACATCCAGGCAGCACATGGTCCAACTACAAAGGCTGCGAGAGTCACGTGCCGCCACTGCAAAGATGAATGAGCCGCCAAACCAGCAGGTACAGAGTGAGTCCTGTCATGTGCCGAGAAACAAGCCTCTCCGTGACGTGGACTGACCGACTCAGATCAACCTGCACTGAGCCGCATTAACTGCTTCCCATCGGCGCTACTTTCTACTTTCTGTTCACTTAATTTATGTGGTAACGGGTCGGAGGCCCTGAGAAGCAATCATTCAAGTACACCAGAGACTAAATATTTTCCCTTGTTGTTCTCAAGTTTATAAACATGTTCTACCAAAACGAAAGGCAATGATGCAAAGCCATCAACTTGTTACATAACCAGCTATTTAAAACACTACCTAGAAAATGTGTAAATATCTGTAGAGATCTCAATATAACTCCCAGAAGGGAAGATGATCTTAAGAATCGAGACTTAATAAATGATTAGCAAGAAACTGCACATCCAATTATGAGGTAATGGTTAGATAAGCTATGGTGCAGAAACATAATGCAAATGTATGCAATCATTAAAAACAGCATTTATAAAGAATCTGCAGCATGAAAAATGTTTTATGATATACAGAAAATCAGGATTCAAAATAATATTTTTGAAATAAATGTAATTTCAAAGATCAATCCAAATTAAAAAAAGAAAACAATACAAAAGAAATACGTAAAATATTAATGGTGTGTGTATTTGCCCATGTAGGGTTATACACAATTTTTCCTTTCTGTTTATATCTTTCAAGACTTCTAAAAGAAGCATTTACTATTTGTATAGTAAAAGTTATTCTGGGACTTCCCTGGCAGTCCAGTGGTTAAGACTCTGTGCTCCCAATGCAGAGAGCATGGGTTCGACTCCTGATAGGGGAACTAAAATCTCTCCTGACGCACAGCGTGGCCAAAAAAATTCCAAAACTACTTAAAATTGAGTTTTCAGAAAGCTTTGTGAAGGAAAATCAGCACCCATTCATCGACGTTCCCTAGCAGTGAAGAACACAGCGCCCTAAAATGTCAGTGGAGGCAGCCGTGTCGAGGGTCCCCGCCCTGCCAGAGGCGGTTTCTGTAAGGACATCGACAGCCCTTCCCAGCCCCGCTGCCACCTTCAGAAATGCTGAGAAACCCCAGCAGTGCAGCGAGTGACGCTGAGTGAGGGCTCCCTACCCACCAGGCACTGTGCCAAGCAGCGTGCAGGTGTCATCTCATTAAGCCATCCCAGCACCTTAGGGAAGAGATGTCACTGCTCTCCCAGCTTCACAGATGAGCAAACTGAAGCTGAGAAAGGTCTTAATCTGGGTCAGAGTGCCTTCTACTTCCCCTGCAGGCTCTCACTTGTCATCAGCTGCCATCAGATGCTCAGCCATCTCCCTTTCTTCTAAAACTACTTCATATTTCATTCAACGTTCCTTTAACAAAGACCAACTCTCTGCCCTATGAAAGGAAAAGCCCTCCCTTAAAAGGTTCAGCTGGATCCCCTCACTTTCAAGGACCACGAGATCACCTAACTCCTCAGCCTCCTCCAACACCTAGCGGGGTCTCAGTGAATACATGCAAAGAAATAATTTGGGAAAGGTAATGTTAAATTAATTCAGTTCCACATTTATCGACTATCTTCTGGGTAAAAAACACTGTCCAAAATGATGAAAGGTGAGTAAGCAAGACATGGTCTGATCCCCAAGGAGCCAGTAATCTAGTGAGGGAACCAAGTGATGAAATTAATCTCAGGACATAATGAAACGGTATTTAATTGAAAATAAGGTAAAGTAATGAAGAGGGGAAGAGGAAGGAATTATTACTCTCTTAATAACATTGGAAACAGGAAAAGTACAAGGACCGAGCAAGCTAGCATAAAAGAGCATGAAAAAAAATTGATTTTAAAGGTTCAAAATATATGAAACACAGATAACGTAGATGAAGAAAGAATGAAATTAGGCTGAAAAGATGGCTTGAGTCAAATCCTGAGCATCCTCGAGATGGAGCTGGGCCTTTACTAGACAGAGGATGGCCAGTCACTGCAGCTTCTTAAGGAAGAGAAGGACGTGATTTAGTTTGCGTTTCAGGGAGATAATTCTGGTCTCACTGCAAAGAGTGGATCAAAGGAGCAGAGCAAGGAACAGGACACAATATTAGCAGCTGGCTGCACCAATCCAAGAAACAGGTGTTGAAAGTCTAGCTTTTATATAGAGCTTGGATAAACAACATTAGGTCCTAATATAAAGGACAGAAAACTATAATCAATATCCTATGATAACTCATGATGGAAAAGAATATTTTTTTAAAATGTTGTGTATGTATAACTGAGTCACTTTGCTATACAGCAGAAATTAGCACAACATTGTAAATCAATGATATTTCAATTTTTAAAAAACTGATTTAAAGTACAGGCCAAACAATAAGAGATGTAAAAGAAAGAAACAAATGAGCATTAGAAATTTAAAAACCAGAAGTCTGAACCAGGGAAGTGATGGTGGAAGGGGGAAGAAGAGTCCCATGGGAGAAAACTTCAAGTATTTAAAACATAAGGAATGCATCCAGGCAACACACAGGACAGAGGAGAACGGGAACAACATGAGAAGGACTCCAACAAGCTTCAAGCCTCCAAGAGGAAGAAAACGGCAACACCCTCAGGGGAGAGAACTGATGCAATGGAGGCTCCCACGCCACTCGAAGGACCCACCAGCCTTCACCTGGAAACCGAAGCTCAGAGATCAGGAGCGGATGCGTGACTGTATGAAACCAGGAACGAGATGTTAGTTTGAAAACAAGTACCCCGACAGCTTAACTTTCAAAGCCTCACCACAAATCTTCACAGACCCTTTCAAATGTACGCCTTCATTGATCCACCTTGTCATTTCTAGCTTTCAAAAACCTTGTTTCTCGTAACTCAAATAATCACTTTGGGGGAACACTAACTTCACAGTGTTCTTAAGCCAAAAGTTTCTTTTCCAGCTGCTCCAGTTTCTTACCCAAGGAAGTGTGTGAAACAAATGCATTTCTGTATCACAGCACTGAAACTAAAAAAAGAAAAAAACCTTTTTGATTTTATGACATATGATCACAAGTACAACATAACAAAAGACTTTGTTCTGCAGACACTCCTAACGCGTCCGATGCACCACAGTGCAGGAGGCCCCCAGTCCCGGGTGCCGTGGGCCACCCACGGTCTGCTCTGCAGCGGAGCTGATGGCAGAGCCAGGAACGGGGAAACGAGGGAAACGAGGGAAACGAGGGAATGGGAACACTCCACTAGAAGTGTCTGCAAAACACCTAACTCTGCTTTCCTGCCCTCCCTCAGCCCGAGCACACAGTGAAGTGGGCCTGAGGGTCCATCCCGTCAGGATGAAGCCCCCAGGACAGGCTTTTCCCAGGCCAAGGCCCAACCCACACGGAAACTGGCAATGGCCAACTTCTCATGCATTTTCTTAGGGCTGAGTCGCAAAGCAATGAGCTGGCGATAAAATGAAGGAGAAACTGAATACGTTGAGTCTGACATTTCCTATCTCATCCCATCCTTGTCTTTCAAGCAAATGACAACTGCTTCTGAGCTCCGAGATGGCCTTGGTGCAGAGACAAGCCAGAAGCGTGGTCTCTGACACCCACCCCATGCAGGCTCTGGTGGGTTGCCTCCAACAAGGTCACCAGTCACCCGGCACACTCAGGCAACGGCGACTGCTGAGGCCAGCGGACACAGCCAGGGTCCAAACCCCAGTTTCTGCAAATACCACACAGCAAGCAGCCCTCAGGCATATTAGCCCACTTCCTCCCATCCGGGTACGAACCAGATCCGACCCTGTGAGCCTCCGAGATGAGGGCAGATGGGGCACCTTCAGGGAGGCGCGGCCGTAGACGAGCTCACCTCCTCTGTGTCCGTTTCCTCACTGTAAGATGAGCCCAAGCCCAGCAGCTACCCCTCTGGGGCAACTGTGAGGATTAGAGCAACCCCTCCCCATAAGAGCACAGAATGCAGAAGGCGCACGCGACGGCCGCACACTCTCAGGACCAAGAAACCTGTGTTAGGGCAACTTTGAAAGGTGCTGAAACTGAGCAAAGATAGAAGAGGCAGACACTCTGAAAAAACACACACCAGCTGAGAGAGTGAGAAAATGCAGCGATTGAGCTTTGGGGGAGCGGGACGGCAACACATGAGCACAGGCTCACGAGGAGGTGAGGACACCTCCACCTGGAAAGCAGGACTGAGAGCTCAGACTGCGGACCAGGCCCCCGGGCACGCGGGAACCCTCGGAGAGGGGGCGCGGATCGGGGCCTCCTCTGCCCCGCCGCCTGCTGCAGATGTGCACCCACGTCCTCAGCAGTCCCAGAAGGAGCAGTCAGCTGCCAAACACAGGGTGCTGCTGGTGACACTGTAACTTGTCTCACTGGTTGCTGAGTCACCAAGTCGTGCCTGACTCTTCGCGGCCCCATGGACTGCAGCACGCCAGGCTTCCCTGTCCATCACCATCTCCTGGAGTTTGCTCAGACTCATGTCCATCGAGTCGGTGATGCCATCCAACCATCTCATCCTCTGTCATCCCCTTGTCCTCCTGCCCTCAATCTTTCCCAGCATCAGGGTCTTTTCCAATCAGTCAGCTTTTCGCATCAGGTTGCCAAATTCCAGAACATGTGAACAACGGGAGCCTGAGCTAAGCAATAAGGAAGGAGTTGATATGACTGCCTTCCAGTAGCACAGGCCCTCTGCTGGGTATGGAGTGTCTCAATCCATTCCTGAATGGTTCCCACCTTAGAGATGAACGAAGTCAGCCTGAGAGCATGTGCAGAGCTGCTTCTGCTCCTGCCGCTCGCTCTGCGGCCACGCCCGCCCATCCGAGCTCCTCCCCACGGACGAGAAAGCCCAGCCAGAGCCAAGCATCCCTCCCCGGAACAGCTTGTGGGATCTTAGCCCCCCGGCCAGGGATCGAACCTGGACCATGGCAGCAAAAGCATCGAGTCCTACCCAGTGGACCACCAGGGAATTCCCTCTGGACAGTCGTCTTACTTCCTCTGAATCCACCTACAGCAGGACAAAGACCACCCTCCTCCCCTCACCCACAGACCTATCCTTTCTCCACCTGGGGAGAGGCGTTATTCAGACTGACAGCAGAGCCTTGAGATTGAGGATCAAGAGGCCCCTGGACGTCTGTACCTTCCCAAGTGCCACTAATGTTATCCCCCTACATGCACGAAGCATGACCGACACGTAAGAGAACTGTGGACACCAGGACACCAGAGAGGACACAGACTCACTGGTGTGCAGGGTCACAGCCGGCCAGGCTCGGTCACCAGCTGGGAGCACACGTGGGCACCGTCCAACACTCCAGCCTCAGCAGAGCATCAAACCCCCTGTGTAACACGGCCAAAGATAAAGGCTCCCCCATCCGTCTAACTGTGAAAATCCTGCAGAGAAATTCTCTCTTTATACCTTTAACAGGTTACTCCGCTGCTAAAACTGATAAGATCTACCCAAAGCTCTTTAAGCTGGAAAGAACCATACGGGGAGAAATACCAACTTCTCAAGCAGGTGAAGTAAGGAACAAGGCTAATGTTTATCGAGCTTCTACTACTGCAGGCAGGATGCCAAGTTGCTGCTACACATTATCTCCGATAATCCTCCAGCTAATCAGACATTATCTTCTTAATCTTACAATTGAAAGTAATGTAATATAATTACTTACATTACTTGGTAATGTAAGTAAACTGTCAAAGGTTACACTTAATTAGCAGAAGACATGGGAGGCAAACCCAGGTCTGCATCAACCCAAGGACCCTGACCCAGACGTCCCTCTGCACTGTGCCCCTTGCTGACACAAGGCTGTGCTATCTCCGTTCTACACCCAGAGCGGTCCAGGCCAGGGACACCAGCATCTCATCCAAGACTGCTCCACTACCCCCACGAACGATACACATACAATCATCAAGACAGAAAACGGGACGGGTCCCCAGTTTAAGACCTGCATATGTTGAAACACTTCAGAAGTCAGAGACAAATCAACACAAGTGATAACAATTATGACATACTGAGCATATATTATGTTTCAGGCTTTTGTAAACATGTCTCCACTGCCTAAACCAGCAGAGCAAGGCAGACGTGAGCCTCACCTTCCTAATGAGGACACGACGCAGAGAAATCCCCTTTACCAGCAGGTACTGAGCCCCTGTGAGCCAGACTCTGTGCTAGCCTGGGGCCTGGGGGGCGGTAAAAAGTCTCCATTCCAGCTGTCGAGCCTTTACGCGTGGATTGCTATGGATAAACATCAGCTTTGGGAAGATCACTTTATGATCAGCGAGGAAGAGAGAAGAGAGAGAGCGACTTGAGAGGCAAAGAGATGCCGTAGAATGTATCGCGACATCCCAGACCAGGACGGCAGCCTGTCCCAGAGAGTGCACGCTGGTGCTTCATGCAGCAGAAGGGGGGAGGTGAGAGAGAAGCAGGCCTGCACTCCACTGCTGGAGAGCACGCACCATCCAGACCACCACACTCCACAGGACTAGAATGCTTCGGAAGGTACAGAAGCCCCTTCTCAACACCACCCCAGAATGTTCTATTTTGGTTCGCCAGCAAATTTGGAAAACTCAGCAGTGGCCACAGGACCAGAAAAGGTCAGTTTTCATTCCAAACCCAAAGAAAGGCGATGCCAAAGAATGCTCAAACTACCGCACAATTGCACTCATCTCACACGCTAGAAAAGTAATGCTTAAAATTCTCCAAGCCAGGCTTCAGCAATATGTGAACTGTGAACTTCCAGATGTTCAAGCTGGTTTTAGAAAAGGCAGAGGAACCAGAGATCAAATTGCCAACATCCGCTGGATCATCAAAAAAGCAAGAGAGTTCCAGAAAAACATCTATTTCTGCTTTATTGACTATGCCAAAGCCTTTGACTGTGTAGATCACAATAAACTGTGGAAAATTATGAAAGAGATGGGAATACCAGACAACCTGACCTGCCTCTTGAGAAATTTCTATGCAGGTCAGGAAGCAACAGTTAGAACTGGACACGGAACAACACACTGGTTCCAAATAGGAAAAGGAGTATGTCAAGGCTGTATATTGTCACCCTGCTTATTTAACTTATATGCAGAGTACATCATGAGAAACGCTGGGCTGGAGGAAGCACACGCTGGAATCAAGATTGCCGGGAGAAATATCAATAATCTCAGATATGCAGAGGACACCACCCTTATGGCAGAAAGTGAGGAAGAACTAAAGAGCCTCTTGATGAAAGTAAAAGAAGAGAGTGAAAAAGTTGGCTTAAAGCCCAACATTCAGAAAACTAAGATCATGGCATCCAGTCCCATCACTTCATGGCAAATAGACGGGGAAACAGTGGAAATGGTGGCTGACTTCATTTTTCTGGGCTCCAAAATCACTGAAGATGGTGATTGCAGCCTTGAAATTAAACAACACTTACTCCTTGGAAGGAAAGTTGTGACCAACCTAGAGAGCATATTAAAAAGCAGAGACATTACTTTGCCAACAAAGGTCCGTCTAGTCAAGGCTATGGTTTTTCCAGCGGTCATGTATGGATGTGAGAGTTGCACTATACAGAAAGCTGAGCAAAGAAGAATTGATGTTTTTGAACTGTGGTGTTGGAGAAGACTCTTGAGAGTCCCTGGACTGCAAGGAGATCCAACCAGTCCATCCTAAAGGAGATCAGTCCTGGGTGTTCATTGGAAGGACTGATGCTGAAGCTGAAACCCCAATACTTTGCCCACCTGATGTGAAGAGTTGACTCATTGGAAAAGACCCTGATGCTAGGAAAGACTGAAGGCAGGAGGAGAAGGGGACGACAGAGGATGAGATGGCTGGATGGCGTCACTGACTCGGTGGACAGGGGTTTAGGTGGACTCTGGGAGTTGGTGATGGACAGGGACGTCTGGTGTGCTGCAGTTCGTGGGGTCGCAAAGAGTCGGACACAACTGAGCGACTGAACTGAACTTTAACTTCACAAATTAGTATTTTTCCCATAACTAGTAAAAATGCACTAATATATTTGGGCTTTTGACATACTGATAGTTTTTCTTCACCTCATTATTTTACACATGTGGTTTTTTTCCTACTGAGAATGCATTTTATTAGCAGGTACTGATTATGCTGCCCTCCACAGCATTTATCTCTTCAACACACAGCTAAAACGAAGTCAGAAGCCTCTCTTCATTTCTTCTGGGTTTTTGTTCAACTCCTTCTGCCTATTTCTGAACAAACAAAAGGGACTGTATAAACTGCAATAGAAACAAATTACAGCCCTTTACTGAAGAGCTCCCACCAGGCCTTGGTGACATAACAATTCATGCGCTCAGCCTCCATCTCCTCCACCCAGGTGAAAAACGTAGCATATTAACCCAAAACTCCAGAAGAAACCATATATACCACCTGGGGGAAACGCAAAAGAATGAACTGTCAGGAATGGAAAGCAGGAAGTTGAGGAATACCTGTCGCCGGAACAATACAAAAATTATAGCCTTTGTCTTTGGGTGGAGATTTGGCTATTTGGTTCAAATAAGGCTTA
The DNA here is from genome assembly GCF_033118175.1 of Dama dama. Taxonomy (NCBI): domain Eukaryota; kingdom Metazoa; phylum Chordata; class Mammalia; order Artiodactyla; family Cervidae; genus Dama; species Dama dama. The sequence goes on along the minus strand of NC_083701.1, from coordinate 4,359,452 downwards.
GCCCTTGTGGGAAATATATTTTGAAAGAAAATAACACTTGGAGAAGGACACGGCAGTCCACTCCAGTATTCTTGCCTGGGAAATCCCACGAACAGAGGACCCTGGCGAGCGAGCTACACTGTCCATGGGGTCGCGAAGACCAGACACGACTGAGCAACTAAAACAGCTTGTGGGAGACACGTCTTGAAAGAAGACAATGCTCAGCCAACAGTTAATGCAGAATTTACGGGGCCGGTTGCAGGGCCCCGCTCTGGGCCCGGGAGCCTGCCTTTTAGAAGAGGGCCGGTGTGCTCTGCGGGCTGAGAAACAGGCTTTGACAAGCAGACGCTGTTGGTGGGAGCGTCTCACTGCGGCCACTTCCAACTTGTGTCTCCGTCTGAGACGCAGCCTCCCTCCTTCTTGCACCGAGGTTGTCGCCTGTCTGCAGAGAGCTCCTGGAGCCCGGGGCCTGAGGGTTCCCCAGCAGGAAGCTCGGGCAGAGAAGAGAAGGTCGTGCTGACTGGCCCCTCCGTGGGAAGGACAGAACCACAGGGACGCAGACAGTGGCAGAGGACAGCCGCGGGACAGGGCGAGCCAGAGCGGGAGAAGTGGCCGAGGGCATCACTGACCACAACCAGAGGGGCGCGCCCCGGGTGCAGAGCTGGGGTTTGAAGGGGGACTGCCTGGACGCAGTGCCTGGGAAGGACTTCTCCCGCATCTCTAGGCCCCCAGGTTCTTGGGGCTCAGGAGAAAAACACGGCAGCCTCGTGGAGGCTGCCGAGGAAGCAGAGCCTGCAGGAAACAGCTGGTACCCCCCAACCCCACAGTGTGTCTCTGTGGGGGCACCCCTGGTATTCTGAGCAGCATGGTGCCGTACTGTGCTATACTGACCCGACTGACGCAAAGAGCGGACTCATTAGAAAAGACCCTGAGGCTGGGAAAGATGGAGGGCAAGAGAAGAGGGGGCGACAGAGGGTGAGATGGCTGGATGGCATCACCATCCGACTCAATGGACATGGGTTTGAGCAGGCTCTGGGAGATGGTGAAGGACAGGGAGGCCTCACGTGCTGCAGTCCACGGGGTCACAGAGAGTCGGACGCGATGGAGCAACTGAACAACAGCTGCATTTAGCCGCCGTGTTCCTTCCCACAAAATGCAAATGACACCTCCCAGTGGAAAAGAGGAAACCCCCTTCTTTCCAGGCAGCTCAGCCCCTCGCCCATTACTCGGCCTTGCTGGCCCTGAGGGACCCGACTCTCCTGGAGAGCATTTATCAGAAAGGGAACTGGACGGTCAGAAATAGAAACCGCCCACCCTGAGGAAAAGTCAGGACACAACCAGGAAGTGACAGACAGTGGGGATGGGGAGGTCCCAGCACAGACCCACCTGGAGCCCAAGGCGGGAAGGCTGGCCACGTAAAAGACAGGTAAGAGAGCGAAGTCCTGACACAGGAGAAAACCGGGAACAAAAACCCTGACGTGTTCGAGAAAGCAAAGGACGGCCAATGAGGGTCACACATGGTGAGCTCTACACTCACTGCTAAACTGGCACACGTTGGGCTGAGCTGATCCTCTGTAATGTCAGATGTTCTCAGAGTTCCAGCAACAGTTTCAAACTTCCTATTATGCTCTGGAGATTCATCATAAAGTGCTCAGAGCAGACAGTCCTGCTGCTTTCAGCTTTAGTTCAGAAACAGGTGAAGCACTTTCGGGAGGTGTCCTAACTCTTTCAAACCTGCTGTTCACCACCCTGATGTGTTACAGCACAGGACAATGTATCATGGTTGGCATCCTCTGCACTGCGGCTGAGAGTTGGCTTCCAGGTGTGGCTTTGCCCTGAGTGCCTGGGAGACCTTAAGCAAAGGGCTTAATTAGCATCTCAAAGCGTTACAGACCTCTGCACAGTAGCCTGGACATCACCTGCCTCCCAAGAAATGAGAATCAAATGAGGCAAGTGACAGGGAAGCAACCAGCGGACTGTAAAAGAGCCTCGCATGAAAGAGATACAATTAGTAAATGCGCACACAGAACAAACATCCAAACTCGCAAGTTCTCCAGAAAATAGAAATTAAAACAGTAAGGCAACACTCTCTACATACTCAATTAGCAACACTGCCACTGGCGGTATAATGAGAGCAGACCTCTTAGAAGGCCACTCTGACACGTCTCAACAGCAGTGCAAAGGCTCAAAACAGTGTACCCAATAATCCCTCTCCTGACAAAATCTCTCTCCTGCTCAAAGAGCTGAAGAGGCTCACCATAGCATTCCCGATGACAGCAAAAATCAACCCAAAAAATAAATAATGCAAATGAAAGTATTTATTTTTAACACATTCAACAGGATATGAGTACCGAAGTACACCACTCACTAGCCACAGGGGCTAAAACTAGCCACTAACAGGGCTTCTTTTCAAGGTGATGAGATGTTTTAATATTGACCATGATGATGGGTGCACGTCTGTGAATACACAGAAAAGCTGAAGTGCACGTTTTAAATGGATGAATCGTGTGGCCTTCAAATTAAGTCTCAATACAGTTATTTTTTTTAAAAAAAGGAAAAGCATTATTACTTTTCCCTTTTAAAAAATTACGCATTTAAAAAAGTGCATCATTAATGCATTCAGCCATATACGGATGCCAATACAAGCCACTAGAGACAAGAGAAGCAGCAAGTCAGACATGTACCCACCTTCAGAGAGCTTGCAGCCTGCGTGGTGTGGTAGTTGCTCAGTCTTGTCCTACTCTTTGTGACCCCATGGACCCATACAACAGGCTCCTCTGTCCGTGGGATTCTCCAGGCAAGAATACTGGAGTGGGTTGCCATGTCCTTCTCCAGGTATCTTCCCGACCCAGGGATCGAGCCCAGGCCTCCCGCACTACCGGCAGATTCTTCACTGTCTGAGCCGTCTGTAAATCCCACAGCCTGGGTGGGGAGCTTGTCAAGTCAGTAAGTGACTGACCTACAGTGGGCACAAGTGCTCGAGGGCTGAGCACACACCACTCCAGCCGGGACACTCTGAAGGAACGCAAGCTAGTCTTAAGGGATCAAGAAGTGGGGTCCACACTGACCTGTGGAGGATGAGCACGTGTTAGCCAAAGGGAAGAAGGAAAACAGGAAGGGGGGAAGGACGAGGGAGACGAGGAGGACGAGAAACCCAGGTGGACACACCATGCTTCCTTCATCCGCTAGTCAATGGGCATCAACCGACGGTTCCCACTCTTGGGCTCTGAGGGATGATGCCGCTGTGCCCACCCAGTCCCGAGTCTTTGTGCAGACGTGTTTTCAAACCTCGGGAGCACGTGCCTAGGAGAAGAGCTGCAGGGGCACGAGGCACCCACTTCCCTCCCCACTTCCCTCCCCAGGATCCCAGGCGATAGAATCGCCCAAACCACTGCGTCCTCATTCCCCAAATGAGCCCAACCCTCCTAACTCCACCAGAACTGGAGGAAGTCCTCCTACCTGAAGCTACTCCTTCTGCTCAGTCTGGTCTGGCAAACACCAATTTGCTCCTCAAGGTCAAGGTCATCTTTTTCATGGAATACTACCCAAACCACCCTTCCACCTCTGGAGAGAACTGCCAGTCCTCTGAGACACTCCTACATCCTTACTTACAGGGACTCCTCGGGGCCGTAACCACAGCATCCTCCCACGTCCCATGCTCCTCATGTCAACCCCTGATCCCAGCACCGCCCAGAGTACACACCTCTGGACGGCCGGCAAAAAAGATCCTTAAAGGAGCTTTACTAGTTAAACTTGGGCGCATTTTTGGAGCATGTTTTTTGTTTAAAAAGAGGAACATAAGCCAGGATTTCAGGCAAACGATGAGCAAGGAATTCCCCTTCACCTTAAAAGTTTATTACAAATCCACTGAACACACTAATGTACACAATCAGAGCGGAGATCGAGAAAAGTGGCTGAACAGCAAAAATTAGGGATTTGCCCACCCATTGAGCATTGCTCTATTTCATAGTATCAGGTAAGATTAAAACTTCAAAGCTGACATGGATGGATTTTAGCATATTTAAGGTTAAATGTAAATTCTAACAGTCAGAGTTTTTGTCCTTTGGACTGTGAAGAAATTCATAGAAGGTTTATTATGTTATAAATGGAGTTTTGTTTACTACTCAAAGTGGTTCTCCTTAAGGAAAAAATAAAAAGCCCTGTAAATCTGAACATACAAACCTTTCAAAACAGATAAAACAGTAAGACTTTTATTTTTTAACATTTATCATAATCTTTCTTTTTCATTATAGTTTATTATAAGATATTGAATATAGTACCCTGTGCTATATATATGATAGGACCTTGTTGTTTATCTAGTTTATTGAATTTATCTCCTTTCCATTTTGGTAACCATAGGTTGTTTTCTGTGTCTGTGAGTCTGTTTGTTTTATAAACAAGTTCATTAACATTCACTACATCTTTAACTCAGACATTTAAAATCACATTATCTGAAAATATATTAATTAGAAATACTGTTTGTGTCCACCCTCACTTTACCTGAAACAATATTCACACACTACATCAATGTCTCTGGTACTATTAGGGACACTGTGGAATAACACTTGTCATAAAAGAAGGCCCACTGGCCCCAGGACCCCTCCTGTGAGTTCGTGAGCACTCACACAGGCTGGAGGGGCCCATGGAGGGGCGGAGCAGGGGAGAACCCCCAACTGTGCCGTCTCCTACTGTAAACACCCAGACAGGTCCACACGCAAGGAGGAGGCCAGGCACCCCTCCCCCATTTCATTTCAACACAGTGATACTTAGAAATGCTAATTATCAACTCAGCGGATGGTACCATGCGCTCTCTAGAAGGTCACCAATCAATTAAAATACCTACCATTAAAACAGAAACAAACTACCCCACAGTTTCTAACATCTGAGCTGTACAAATGAGAAAATGAAGGTTCGGGAAGAGTTTAATTGCTGATCTGAGGTCATGGTAATTAGAGGTCGGGAGAGTAGGAGGAACCCGTGGTCCTCTGACTTCAGGCCTCGTCTATGAAGACTCCGATTAAACAAACACCACTACCCACCGGCCTCAGGAGGTGGCGGTCTGTTCACCGGGGTCAAATGTCCCAAGCTTCTCACCCCCGTACCAGCGCCTTCAGATCACTGATTAACATAATCTCGAATGGTCAGCAACCTCCTCCTCTCCTGGGGATCTGCAGCAAAGGCCGTGCATGAGGGGAGACCGACCACAGGAGGACGGTCCCCCCGTGACAGGACAGAACGTGAGAAGGCGGCCCAGGGGCAGTGCAGACGCAGGGGAGTTTGCTGACGGGAGGGGGCAGGGGGGCGGTGAGAAGAGAGGTCCGCTGCGGGTGGGAGATGTGCATCTGGTGTACCTGCGGGGAAACGTCCAGGCGGAGGATACGGCGGGGTGGGAGCAGCCCAGGGAAGGCGCGGGGGCCACATCCCGCGGCTCACGGTCCCCCGGCGTGGCAGACCGTCCACCCCCGTGGGCACTGTGGGGGCGGGGTACCGAGCGAACCGGGACGAGCCGGAGAGGGGCCGGCCCCGGGGCCGCTCAGAACCCTGAGGTTGAGAGCAGGGTCCACTCAGCCTGCGGGCTGCACCAGGCACCGTGTCTTCAGAGCTGCCGGCCGGGGAGGCTCCAGAAGCCGCAGGGGCCCAGCAGCAGGGGAGTGGCACCCTTAACAAGCAAAAACCCACCCCCGCGAGCAACGGAGAGGCCCACCCAGCCCGGGTCAGCCTCCAGGAGCCCAGGGCCCTGCCTCGGCCTCTCCCCCCCCCACTTCAGAGAGGCCACGTGCAGTCTCTCCGCACCGCGGAGCCCGCCGCAGCACAGGGACACACGCCACCCACGGGCAACGCTCAACCAGCAGAGACCACGGACGCCCCGGGGGACGGCTGTCCACGGGACCCCTCGGGGCACCTGAAGTCCTAAATGGAAAACGAGAGCTACCCCACACGGAGAAGCATACAAACAGCACCGAGCGTGCTGAGCGCTCTCAGGACCTGGAAGACACAGCTCCAGGAGCCGAGGGAAGGACACCCACACCCCGTGTGGCCACGGAGCACCCCCACTCTCTGTAAGGAGGCGAGGACGCCGGGATGCTCGTGGAGACGAGCAGTGACTGAGCCGCCTGAGGCCTCGCTGGGGCCCCTGGGACAGAGGGCGGTGTGGTCACAGACAGTGATGTGCCGTCCAAAACGGACGACTCCCCAGGGACTGACTCCAGGCAGGACCGACTCCCTGGGCACGGCGACAGGGTGGGACCCGGGCTGGAGACCCATGACTGCACGCGAAACCCAAAACACGTGTGACACCCTGAGAGTGTGTGAGATGAGAAGATGCTGGAGGAAAGGACTAAGAAAAAAGCTGCCCTGACCTGCGGGCAAAGATACGCATGATCCCCCACAAGTCCAGAAAGATGCTCCCACGAGGGGAGAAGCGACCAGAGGGGCACAGAGGGGCATGGGGCTCCAGGCTGGTGTCCCCTCTGGGTGCCGGGTGCCACGTGGCCACTCTGTGAAAACTCACTGAGCAGAGTGTGAGTGCTACGCTCCGACGTTTACGTTGTGTAAGGCGTGGGCAAAGGCGATGGGAGGCCACGCCGGAGGCCTAGCGCAACAAGAAGGGCAGCAGTGTGGGGCAGCGAGAGGCACTCAGGGAGGAGCGGGCCTGGAGGACGGGGAGTGCTGGGGACACTGCCCGCCCCATCCAGAGCTGGTGCCCACAGGGGTCGGCACCGAGACGGCACTGTCCCCGTCTCCTGGGAAACAACCGGAGTCTGAGCCCACTCACCTTGGTCTGACAAGAAGTCCAGCATGGTCTGCAGCAGGAAGGACAGGTGCCTGACAGAGAGGGCGGGGTTCCCCATTCTCCGGGACGCGTACACCAGCTCGTGCAGCAGACGCATCTGGACGGCAGCCCAGCCTCGGTGAGTGCCTGCGGGGGAAGCCACGGGACATCAGAGCGGGCCTCGGGGCGCAGGGCCTCGGGGCGCAGGGCCACGGGACATCAGAGCGGGCCTCGGGGCGCAGGGCCTCGCGGTGCAGGCCTCAGGGTGCAGGGCCTCGGGGCGCAGGGCCTCGGGGCGCAGGGCAACGGGGCGCAGGGCCACGGGGTGCAGGGCCTCGGGGTGCAGGGCCACGGGGTGCAGGGCCTCGGGGTGCAGGGCCACGGGGCGGCGCCGCAGCACCTCGGGAGGCACCGCTACTGTGTGAGACAGCGATTCCCGGACGCTGCCTCAACTGCCAAGCTAGGAGGGCACAGAGGACTTCCCCAACTTATCCTGGAGAAGAATGTTCACATGATACGTTTGCTCACACGTTTAAAAAAGAAAAAAGTTTCTATTTTTCTCTCTTCTGCAAAGACACACAATCTCTAAAACAACCCATTCTGAAATACTTACAATTAGGTTAGGACAAAAGACTATGTTTTCAGTGGTATGTATTTGAGTTATAGCATACTTTTTTTTCCCAAGAAAATACTAGTATTTGACGAGCCTTCATTATCAACAACCAAGCACACAAAATTTAAAAAGCCGATTTCTCTAAAGTGTAAAAACAGAAAAGTGGAAAGCTAAATGAGAAAAAAATGGTTACCAACAAACTGCGGCTGCTCCCTCCAAAATAACTTAGTGTGTCTGAAATTAGAGGTGGAAGAAACTGGTTGCACAACCATCAGAAAGCATCTCTTTGGGATCCCAGGATTTAACGTACAGCTGAGTCCCCTTGCTGTTCACCTAAAACTATCACAACACTGTTAATCAGCTACGCATGCGGGCGTGCTCACTCAGTCGTGTCTGACTCTGTGACCCCACGGACTGTAGCCCGCCAGGCTCCTCTGTCCACAGGTTTCTCCAGGGAAGAAGACTGCAGTGGGTTGCCGTTTCCTCCTCCAGGGGATCTTCCCGACCCTGGGATCAAACCCGTGTCTCCTGCACTGGCAGGCAGATTCTTTACCACTGAGCCACCTGGGAAGCCTGTTAATTAATCAGCTATGTTCCAATGTAAAACAAAGTTTTAAAAAAAATAAAAGGATCAGGACTTCAGAGATAATTATCTGTATCCCTTTGGCAACAGTTAGTGCTTTTACATATTTTCCACCTTAAACTTCATGAAGAAGACGTGGTGACAGGAATCACAATCAGTTACCACCCAGCACTGTGTGTCCAGGGAGCCTGGGGGGGCTGGCAGAAAGGCTGGAGGTGAGATTTAAGACTCTAAGCAAAGGATACCCCCTCTGTCCTAGCCCCACTGACCATCTCTCCCACCGCCCTCCCTGCAGGGCTGACCGGTCCCCTCTGTGGATTTCCACCAAACCCCACACTATCTTGTCCCACGGGCCTTCTCCGGCAGGTACCCTGAGCGCCTGGGAGCTCGCGCCTTGGTTTCTTCCATCAGTCCGTAACTTCCTTGGGAGCCAGGATGGGGTCGTATTCACCCAGCTGCCCCAGTGAGAGGCCTGACACACGGCTGACACTTAACAGGGTCGTGGGTCAAGCTGAAAGCCTGATGAAAGCCTGTTGTTCATACATGCCTACTTATGTATATAGGCTAAAAGGACATGCTTTCTAGGATTTGCTTAAAAATATTTGAACAAAGAAATATTTAAGAACAAATTCTTAAAAGAAAAAGAAAGGTATGAATAAAGCAGATATGGCCAAATCTAATTATTTAAAAATATGGTACTATTCTCATTATTATTTCATAATAATTTTTAAGTTGCTGAATAACAATAATTGTTGAGATTCTTAGAGCAGACCAGACCAACCCACACACAAAAACCTTGATATCCTACCACTCCATCTTACAGAAACCCTTTCAAACAACAAGCGGGAAGGAGAGAAGGACAAGGACAAGGCCCCCACAGCCTTTCCACGTCACCGGAAAGCCACAGGCTGACGTGAAGGAGGTTCTGAAAAGGATGAAGAAGCTGAAATCCACGTCACAACCAACCCAGCCCAGATTGATAAATGGCCCAACTCAACCCGCCTTTAGCACATCATGTCAATAACAGGGCACATATCACTTTGCAAATTTTCTTTTACTAGATAAGGATCCAGTTCCCACCACAGGCAATTATGATAAGAGCATAAATTTTCTTAACACCAAATAGCATACAAGGCATAATTTCTATGTGATTCAAATTGCTCCTATAAAAATCTGAATCTTTTTATCCTTAAGTCAGCCTTGCAGCATATGAGCCAGTGATAAAATTTTCAACATTCTTGTATTCAAAAATTTCACCCATGTGAGAGTTTATTACATCAACTGTGGCCTTTTAAAGCAAACTCGTATGCCACTCTTTTTCCTAAGAGTTCCTGGGGAAAATTTAATCCCTCGTTCAGGAAAAGGCTAAGCAGAAGGTATGATCAAAAAAATCTTCGTATATAGAACACAAATAAGATTAAAGTGATAATAAGCAGGCTGTTAAGCTGACAAATACACACAGTGCCCTTCTGTGTTCCTATCTCAACTTTCCATAACCAGCCAAGGAAAATGTTCATTTCAAGAAACACAGAAAAACATTTCAGGTGCTGAGAATAAAGACAATCTCCCTTTTATTCACAAGTATAGGGTATTAGTAGATTTCCACTTAATTCTCTGAGAAATGTTTAAAGTGGTCCAGAGCAACAGTGAAGATGGGGTTTAAAGTAACTTATTTCTCATTAAAAAAAAATACAGCCAGCTGACTTTTATCATTTTTACTTTATTTGATCTCTTACCTGACCTCCCCAACCTCTTTCACAAAATGATGGTGAATGTCCCCTCCCAAAATATTAATAGAAGGCTGGGTAAAAAGCACCAAATACAGGGAGTTGTGCTTGTTTGCTTCATTTTTCAAAAGAAATATGTTTTGTTCAAGTGATTTAAAAACTGAGATCAAGAATGGCTGCTATCCAAAAGTCTACAAGCAATAAATGCTGGAGAGGGTGTGGAGAAAAGGGAACCCTCTTACACTGTTGGTGGGAATGCAAACTAGTACAGCCACTATGGAGAACAGTGTGGAGATTCCTTAAAAAACTGGAAATAGAACTGCCATATGACCCAGCAACCCCACTCCTGGGCATACACACCGAGGAAACCAGATCTGAAAGAGACACGTGCACCCCAATGTTCATCGAAGCACTGTTTATAATAGCCAGGACATGGAAGCAACCTAGATGCCCATCAGCAGACGAATGGATAAGGAAGCTGTGGTGCATATACACCATGGAATATTACTCAGCCATTAAAAAGAATTCATTTGAATCAGTTCTAATGAGGTGGATGAAACTGGAGCCCATTATACAGAGTGAAGTAAGCCAGAAAGATAAAGACCAATACAGTATACTAACGCATATATATGGAATTTAGAAAGATGGTAACGATAACCCTATATGCAAGACAGAAAAAGAGACACAGATGTACAGAACAGACTTTTGGACTCTATGGGAGAAGGCGAGGGTGGGATGATCTGAGAGAACAGCATCGAAACATGTATATTATCAAGTGTGAAACAGATCACCAGTCCAGGCTGGATGCATGAGACAAGTGCTCAGGGCTGGTGCCCTGGGAAGACCCAGAGGGATCAGGTAGAGAGGGAGGTGGGAGGGGGGATCGGGATGGGGAACACATGTAAATCCACGGCTGATTCATGTCAATGTATGGCAAAAACCACTACAATATTGTAAAGTAACTAGCCTCCAACTAACAAAAATAATTGGGAAAAATAAATAAATGAAATCAGAATTAGAAGATTTAAATAAATAAATAAATAAAAATTTTTTTAAAAAGAAAAAAATAAAAACTGAGATCAAGAAAGAAACTCTGCTCAATAGATGGCAACAAGCACATGTCACCGAAGCTGCTCGCCAGTTTCGGGCCCTTGGTGCACGCATTTGCGGGGACGCCTGCAAGGGGACACTGGGAGGGGCGGGGTCTCTGTCCTCACAGGCACACAGCCTAGGGAGGGGCGTGGGTGCTAAACCATTGCCCAGTGTCTTAATGCACCTACAATTCATGGGAAATGCTATACAAGAGGAACAGGAGTCAGTGACGAGGAAAATAGGGGGATTGTGTGCAGGTGTGGGGCGACCGGGACATTCTGGGCGCCCAGCGCAGCAGGTGAGGGCAGAGAGGGGTGTCCAGAGGAGGGGAGGGCGGGGGGAGCCCGGCAGTGGCCGCTGGGTCGTGTCCACAGCGGTTACCTCACGAAGCCCAGGGTGCGCTCACTCCACAGTCAGCCTGCAGGGATGTCCAGGGGACACAGGGGTCGCTGGAAAGCCCCGCACTCTGTACTGAAGTCTCCCAAAAGCACACAAATGGGGTTCCCAGGGCCACCGGGACCTACAGCCCCTCTCAGCATCCCCTTCCTGACTCCACCAGTGATGAGCCCCCAGCACAAAGACTGCCAAGCAGAGCCCACCCGGTTCCCCATCTGAAAGGAGAGGGCAGGAGTCAGACTGGTCTCGGAACCACGAGAGGCTCCTCCGTCACATGGGCCCATCTCACCGCACACCCACCCCCAGCCCCGGCCCCGGAGGTGCCAGGCTCAGAGCCCAGGGCAGCGGGGTCACGCAGAGGGCCAGCCGAGGGACCCTTCAGCAGGGACAGGCCCCACAGGGAGGTTCTGGTTTCTGGCTGTGGGTCCCTTCAGGCCTCGAGCTCCAAGATGACATTCGGTTCAACACCACACAGTCTCGGGGCTCCAGGAGGCCAAGGACAGTCCGTGACCACAGTGGAGGGAGTCAAAGCAGCCCTGGGAGGCCAGTTAGGGGCCCACAGAGGGGCCAGGTGACCTCCACTGCCCTGAGGTTTTCACTGCCGAAGAGACACGCCAGGGCTGAAATACAGACTTGTATCAACTTATCCAGAACTCACGGTCCATCCAAAAGTGCCAATCATGAAACACGTGCAAGGCAAACCTTAGCTTCTACCCCGTCTCTTGGGGGAACACAGAGGGAAAAGTAATCAGAGGAAGAGCAGGCGACAGGACAGCTGAAAAAAATCTGCTGTGGATTCTGTTTGGGTGAGACGGTGAAAGATCTGGAAGAAAGTGCCACTGGATGAATTCAGACGTGGCTGAGTGTCCTCAACATGTGGCACAGTGTCCAGCACAAGGCAAGAACCAAGAAACGCCTGCTGACAGCTGACCTGCTAGAGAGGTCCCCAGTTCTACCCAACCCTTTGCACTTAATACATCATAACAGGCCAGGGCCAAAGCCAGGGACCGAGTTCAGGTTCAAAATTACCCGACCAACAGTATGAGCCCGACCACCGACACCATCCAACACAGACAAATGGCAGGTCTCCTGTTTAATTTTTCTCTCCGCGTTAATTGGGGTGAAGTAACTCTCGGCTCCGGTACCTTTGCTGAAGTCCTGTGGATCCAGCGACAGGCTGTAGCCAGGAAGTGTCTCCAGGAGCAGCTTGTAGCAGGCCCTCCAGCCAGGCTCCGAGATGCTCGGGGCCACGCACTGCATAGCGGCCACGCGCTTGAAGAAGGCGGACTTGCGGTGGAAGCCGATCAACTCGTAGAGCTCGGAGAGGATGCTGTAGCGCTGGATCTTCTCCTCCTCGGAGAGCTGAGGCACCGGAGGGGAGGAAAAAGCACGTGAGAGAAGCTTCCAAGTGAAAAAGGGAAACAGAGGGCCTTCTGTAAAGCAGGGACCCGATGAAACCCGAAGGCGAGGGGAGGCCGCGGCGGCGTGCTGACACGGTGGGAGGCAGAGGGGCGCGGACGCGGCTCCACGTGGGAGTGCCGAGGCCTTCTCTGCACCCCACATCTCCACGCTCACCCCGTCCTCTTGCTAAGAAGGCCACATTCTCTGGGACAAAGGCATCTGCCACTTAGGACGTAAGACACAGAGCAGTGAAAGAGAAAAAGCGAAAGACACTGGAATCTGGGCAGGAATTTTAAAACACGTAACTTCTCAAAACACAAAATACATAGAACCAGTGAAAAAGAAAATGAAATGTCAATAATAACCACACCGACCTTGGCCTGCATCCACAGCCTAACCTAACCACCACCTAGCCCAACCACCCTATCATGGAGTGATGACAGCTTCTGTTTCTTAAGCACGACTACAAGCCAGCAATGAAGCTACTAGGTAAACAGCTTAGATTTTTTCAAAGCAGTAAGTGTCTGTGATGGTCTGTGTACACATTCATTTACTTTGGGCCTCATTCTAAAAAAGATCTAAATCAATTTTTTAAAACACAATTTAGTAACAACAACAACAAAAAGACAAAAGTGACAGTGAGGAGAAAACGGGGCTTAATATTTAGAGGAAACGAGGGCCAGGTGAAGCAGGGGTAACAACAGAGGTGACGGCAGACTCGGCTCGAAGGACCCCGGCAGCTGAAGCAAGAAGAAAGATGACAAGCTGCAGGAGCCACAAGGCCTGTGGGGTAAACAGCTGCTGTGCGTCCCGTGTGGGAAAATCCGAACCATCCTTCTCCCGTCAAGCATCCACCTCAGACCCTACGTGGCTCAAGCCTGGTTGTGTTGAACGTAACAAGCACAGCCCCGGGCACTGCTCTCTGCTTTCCTTTCCCACCAGCTGTCTCCCCGTCTCGTCACTGCTGCCGCCTGCAAACCGAGGCAGTGTAAGGATGGAGGCGGCCTGTGCCCCGGTCTGCAGGCAGCTCACCCAGCAGGGTCCCCAGTCCTGCCCATTTCTCTGCTGCGTGGACTTCCCTCCAAGACACACTCCCTCCTCCTCAGGTCCCCACAAAACTCCTCTCCCCCAGATATGAGGACCTCAAGCCGTATTCCTGACTCCATTCAACCAGGAATTCCAGTTCCCTCTCTCTTTGCCTTCTCCAGTAAAGAACCTGACTTTCCTCCCTCCCCATCCCAGCCTCTCCTTTCCCTGTGAGGACCGCACACACTGTCCTGAGGCCAGGCACCCTGCTGGTAGGATGGAGCTGTTTTGTCTAACCTGGGCTGCATCCTTACACTGGTCCCCTTCTGTCTCAGAAAGCCTTTCCTGAGCCTCCCACCTCTCCGATTCTGAGCTTAAATCGACAAAGTTCCAAGGTTACCATTATTATATGCATATCTACTGGGTTTTTGCTAGGTTTCCTTAGCAACAGCCTCATTAAGAAACTGCATCAAGAACTTTAAAGAGGCTATTCTTACGTGTGAGTGGAGTAGCCCGCAGAAAATGCAAATGGCTTTGAAGAGAAAATTAACCGGGGGCCCAGAGGCCGCAGGTTCTAATCAGCAGTGTCACGAGCTGAGACGTCCTCAAGCGGCTCAGTCGTTCCTGAACGTCACACCTGCAGGAGGTGCCGGGGTGAGCGTCACCAGCCCGGGAGCAAGCTCCCATGGCTGGGAGGTACTGGGCTTTTCCCTAGCTTTCCAAACAATTCCTTACCACCTCTTTCTCTTGTGGTCACTTAGGTTTCCTACTAATGAAGAAAATTAACTTCGGTCATCTGGGTTGTTTGGAAGAAGCTACAAGATGCGGTTCACAGAGCTTGGACTTTGCAGCCACAGCAAACTAGGTGTGAAGACGACCAGTGGGGGCGCTGACAAGGCCTGCACCCAAACACCTGGCCTTCACCTTCTCCCCCCTAAAGCCGGGCGCGCCTCACCTTCTCCCCCCTAAAGCCGGGCGCGCCTCACCTTCTCCCCCCTAAAGCCAGGCGCGCCTCACCTTCTCCTCCCTAAAGCCGGGCTCGCCTCACTTTCTCCTCCCTAAAGCCGGGCTCACTTCCCTTTCTCCTCTCTAAAGCCGGGTTCAGGGGCCTCCCCGGGAGCTCAGTGGTAAAGGAGCCACCTGCCAGCGCAGGAGACACGAGTTCGATCGCTGGTCCAGGAAGATCCCACATGCCACAGAGCAACTGAGCCCATGAGCCCCAGCTACCGAGCCCGTGCTCCAGAGGCCGCAGCCCCAGCTACTGAAGCCCGCTCCACACAGCTCAAGAGTAGCCCCCACTACTAGAAAAACTAGAGAAAACTCATGCACAGCAAGGACCCAGCACAGTCAATAAGCAAAAAAAGCTATTTTTAAATTAAAATAAAATAAAGCTGGGTTCAATAAAACTACTAAGCACAGCTACCATGAGGATTATAGCCAAAATCTGTTTCTCCCTTGGCAAGTGAGCACAGCAAGCTGGCACTTAATCAGCCGTAAGTCCTATCAGCAAGCTTCGGCTTACCTGGTAACAGTGGCTTAGTCCTTCTGTCTTTGCCTGGTAACAGAACTTGTCTTACTGAGATTAACACCAGAGCAGCCCCAGCTAGAAAGTTCCCCAGCCCTACAAGGCAACGTATGTTCTTTTTCTCTGCAGAACTGATGACAGTTTGTGCTCATTTGCTTTCACGTTTATCTGTTAGTACCCACGTCCCCCACTGGGCATTGTGCTCGAGCAGCACAGGAACCCTGTGGAATATGAATAAAACCTATGGAATGTTCTTAGGCTACAAGCCTGGTGCCTGGCCTCCAGTACAGAATGGAGAAAAGGGAAAACCCAAACGAGCACACTTCCCCGAGGCCCCTGCACCTGAAATTATGGTCTTGACAAATTACCAAGTCTTCTTTACTCTGAGGCTCCTCTTCCGTCAATGAGAATAAACACACTTAGAACAAACGGCTACAAGGACTGAAGGAAATAACCAAATTCACAGCCTAGTCAAGAGTCTGATAGTGGTTCCTCTACGAACAGGAGCTGCCCTTCCTGCTTTGACACATCACCGGTGGGGCAGACAGTGAACGCTTCCTAAGTGCCAAGCGGCGTGGGAAGCACTCTACATGTGTTATAATCCCATTGACAATTCACACCATATCCAGGAAGAAGTGAACATTATCATACCCATTTTATAGATTCACAAACAGGCTAAAGGAGGCTACCTCCCAGTCCAGGGTCACAGAGAGAGGAAACGGCAATTGGAACCTGACTCTGGCTGCAAGGTTCGAGCTCCTCTCTCCCTTCGCCCTGACCACCTGCAGTTGAGACCAACAGGGCAGCTACACAAATCTGTAGCCAGCTCTCTCTGTAGCCAGAGCTCTCAGCTCGCAGCTCTTTGTCAATGCTAATGCCCAGGAACCACTCCCGTAAACAACTGAAGACAAGACAGGTGGATCCACGTTCCTGCTCACAAAGAGGAATCCTGCCTGGAACCCTCCTGGAACGTGCAGAAACCCTTCCCAGCACCAGTAGATCCAAATGGATTTTTTTCAGTTTTCACATCTGCATGCTTCTCAAGGCAGAAGGCACCTGCAATAATGCCCTCTTGGTTCCTTTCAGCGTGTCCACATCAGCCAAGAGGAGTCACAGGACTGACCTATCAGTAGAAGACACCTGATCGAGGTCCAAAAGCTCACCCTGTTTCAGGAAAACCACAGGCCGTTCCTCTTTGTCATTGTCATTGTAAAGTCTCACCAGAACTTATGACTTTGCTGTCTGCTTATCAGGCACCCAGACACAGAGATGAGCCAACTCCAGCAAAGCGGTGAGCCAGGGAGAACTCCACAGGTCCACGCCCGCCGCGGTGAGGCCGGCCACTGGCCCTCCGCGCGGCTCTGCTGACCCCTAGTGTTCTACGAAGCCCAGCCAATAGAGGAGGGCTGTTTCCAGCAGGTGCAAATTTCTACACGCTAAACAAAAGCATGTTACCTTATAAAACATGCTGCGTTACACCCACCTGTGGGAAGAGCCTCGCCAAAAGCCCAAATGTTCAACGTGAATTTGCAAAGGCAACTCTGGTCCATAAGGGCGAGCGAGTCTTAAGACACCAAGTCTGCCAAGTCCTCCCCACAGCCGGCCCCCCAGCAGACTGCCTGCGGTTCTGTAGCCTGCTCTCAGTGTCCATTCAAAACCACCTGTCCCCCTCCTCACCGGCCAGGGAGCGGCCCCGGGCACATGCAGCCCCAGTGGGCCAGCTCAGGGTGCAGTCCTGGGACCTGTGCTGAGCAGCTCTGCACAGTCACCCTGCACAGGGCCGGACACGGTGTCTGAGCGGCACTGCTCCTTCAGGCCACCATGAGTCTGTCGTCCCATCGTTTTACAGATGCAAACACAGAGATATGGAGGGATTCTGCCGTGAGAGCAAAGTGGGGTCTGTGTACAAGCCCACGACCCTGTCCTCCAGCGCGACGCCCCAGCTGGGTCCACACACCCTCAGGGTTCCCTCGTGCCTGCCTGACAAATCCACGTGTCTTTACTTTTGCTCACGACCTATGATGGATCTGCCTTTTAAGCATCTTTTCCACCCACTGTCCTTCAGAAAGATGGCCGCTCAGGCCACCGAGTGACTTCCTGCTCCCCAAGCTCGAGCCCGGTCATGCCTTTGCACCTGGAGCCCTGCTTGGGGGCTCTTCGGCTGCTGTGGATGGGTCATTTCCTCTCTTCACAGGGAGACCCCTCGGGGGAGCCCTCGTCTTGCCCTCAGCACAGGTCCCAGGACTGCACCCTGAGCTGGCCCACTGGGGCTGCACATGGCCGGGGCCGCTGCCTAGATGGCAGCCTCAGAACCAGGAATCACGCCTGCTCGTCCCTACAAACGCACTGCCCGGCCCAGGCCTCACACCCTGCAGGTCACCCAGAAACCGCGGTGAGCGGTCACCCAACCCAGACGTCCGTTCATCTGCCAGCGCTGCCGACTGCTGGCTTCCACCCTTCCCCATCAAGCGGTGGGTTTTCGCTTTTCCTGCCCGTCTTTACCAGAAACCTCAGCCTTTTCTGATAAGGCACAGAGAGGCTGAGTGAGTCACGCGAGGCGACGAAGGCAGGCTCAAGGCCCAGCCGTATGCATTCCCAGTCCTTGTGCTTAACTCTCACGCTAAAGTAGTCCACATCTTATAGACTGGGGTTATAAACATGTGAGGTCTCAAAATACGTATGAGCAGGATACAGATCAACTCTAAGACATTCATTAACTCCACGGCTTTATTTCTATTTTAAAAATTAAGAAGCTCCGCTGTCAATATGGCAAAACATTAACGTACTAAGCCTCTGTTACAGAGGCCTGCTATTCTTTCTTACGTGTTCGGAATGCAAAATGACGGTGAAGTCTCTCTCCCTCCCCTCCCCGACTCCCCTCTCTCAGCTGAGTCCCCCAGATCCACATATTTAAGGCTTTTCATTACACATCTGACTCCATCAGCTTGGCCCCCATGCTCCCTCTGCAGAGTCTCTTCTCTGAACACAGCATGGCCATCACTTACCTGATTCATCACGCCGGAAACCTAGGCATTACTCCATCTGGCCCTCACGTAGGTCACTAATTCCTTCCTTTTCACCTAAACACATGTCTTCAATCTGTTGACTTTTTCCCACTGACCAGCCCACCACCACTCCAGTGAAGCCACCTACACCGCCTACCTGGGCCCCTCTAACCTGGTCTCCCCCACCACGCTCACCGTGCTCCAGACAAAGGGGGGCCCCATCATTCCTGTGCTTTTAAGGCCTTTCTGTTTAAACCCACTGTTGTTAGAATAAACTCCCAAGTTCTTCACCTGCCGAGTGTCCACCTTTGCCACGAAACTGTCGGCACAATGAGAACAGACTCTGCCTTCCCCACCTCTAGGCCCACTCGGAGCACGATGCTGGGCTGAGCGAGATCTGCTCGAGGACAGTCGCCTGTGTCCTAACCCTAGCCCTGGGCCCCTAAGCAAACTACTTCACTTTTCCGTCTTGGCAGCCCTGGCCATAAAAATCCAAAGTGGACTAGAAAGACCAGAGATGTTTAGCTGGATCACTGATTTGGAGGTTTTGCATTAGCAACCTGCAACTAAACGTCCTGGTGACTGTCCTATTGAAGACAGGTCCAGATCCAGGTGATACGTGCGGGACGCCTTCGGGGTATAACAGGCTGTATGACGTACTTTCACACACTTCGTGCTTTATAACAGGCACAAACCAGGCAGGATCACAGATGGCATCGCTTCAACTGACCAAAAAAGAGGCATTAAAGCTTGGCCAAGGCCGCAAAGTGTTAACAGCAAAGTTCTCTCTCCAATCACAAAAAAAGTTTTGAAAAAACAAAATTCTGAATTTTGAAAGTAAAAGACCATAATATAAAGAAGTAAAACAGCTCCCTTAATCAGGGTTCCAAGTTCTGACTCCAGGGTTTTGACCACACTGAATCCCAGCACAGCAAAACCAGACAGGCTCGTGGAGAAAAAGCTCCAGGAGAATTGCGTTAATCCCTCCACATGGAGGACATACACCCACCTGCCGAAGGTTGATGTAAACTGCATTCTGGAGAAATTCCGAAGCTTCCATGCTCCGCTTCTGAATGGCGAGGACGCGGACGGCCTTGACACACGCTTCTAACTCAATCACCCCGGCGTTCTTATACTACAGGGTCAAAAGAGCAGAGAGAGGTTTCTGTCGCATCGTGCAGGCTGCACCCGGGGACTCGGTGACGCTGAGCAGCACCTCCCCAGCATGAGGACCTGCAGCACAGCCCAGCCAAGCCTGTGCTTGAGAAAGTCTACCCCAACTGCTGGGGGCAACAGAGGCTGGAGGGATGGAGTGAGCCTATAAACGCACATATACATATATATGCTAGCATTCCTTCGAGTAATACAATCAACAGTAGCTGGCTATTTTACAGAATTTCAAAACACTACCCATGGAGACTCATTTCCACTTGGCTCCTGTGCTCTGAGGCTCTCTCACACCTGCGGCTTTGAGGCAGGAGCTGTCAGTTCCTGTCCTCTGTCGCCAAAGTCCTAGCTCCCTGTGTCACTGTGTCCGTCCACTCAGCATGCTTGATGTGTGTCTGGTTTTCTCCCTGAGTTACTTGTTCCTGCTCCTCGGGTCTTGAGAGGAAGGACAAGTGAAGACACGTGAACAGAGAAGGCACCATGGACTTCGGCTGGCTGCTCAGTAATGGTCCTCCTCCAACCTCACCTCCAGCTCTTCAGGTTCTGCCTAAGGTGACATCTGGCCAGGAGAGCTGCCCTCGGCCGCTGGAAAACTGTGTGGGGGCCAGGTCAGGCCCCTTCTCCTGCACCCTCCTCTTTCCCAAGGCCCCAGCATGAACCCTCTTTGCTCCCTGTCCTTCTACCCTTTTTCTCTTTTTCCTGACAGTCCCGAACTGGAGCAGCTTTCAATTGAGTTTTCTGAAGACTTCTTGCAGCTGGGGAAGAGGCTTCCAAAGGTGAATAAACCCATGTATCCTGGTGCCTGGAGAGAACCCGAGGCCAGGAGACCCCTGTCCACACCCAGTAAGGCATCAAATGTGCCACGGAGTTGGCCACGCCCTCAATGAGCATCAGCTGAGACCCCAAGGCCTGCCTGGTATAACTGCTCATAAAAATGCAGTCTGCCCACTTATGGATTATTAAGAAGCAGAAATACACAGTTGCTCATGTTCCTTACCAAAATTATTTGTAAGGTAGAAAAAGAAATGACTGTGCCAGAAGGAGCAGGCCTCCACTCCATCCTCGTTTCTAAAACATAACACGCACAGAACCTGTGATGGGTCACACACAATTTACCAAAGATGGCACAAGAAGGGACTGTGCTTACCTAACTATTAATGCGGATGTAAAAATTACATCAGCTTTATATACCACTTAACGATACAACAGAATCTAACAGGGACTTGACTCCATTGAAATAAAATTATTTCCTTTCCTACAAAACTCTTTTAAGAAAACTACTGAAGTGAAAAAAGGTCATCTCGGTTTTTTTTTCACATATTTTGATTATAGTTACATATTTTAAACACTGGTTTCTCAGGAGGCACAGAGCTAAAGAATCCACCTGCCAATGCATGTGACACAAGAGATGGAGGTTCAATCCCTTAGTCGAGAAGATCCCCTGGAGAAGTAAATGGCAACCCACTCCAGTAATCTTGCCTGGAGAATTCCATGGACAGAGGAGCCTGGGGGGCTACAGTCCATGGCAGCTCAAAGAGTCAGACGTGATTGAGCACAACAACAACATTTTAAATATTACAATGAGATTTAAACTGCAATCATAACAAATAGGACGTTTCCTAGAAGTCTGCTCCATACCTGGGCTTACAAGCATCATCCCGGGACGTAAGCTCTCTGCTGAGGGGCCACGCCCCTGTTTTTCACTGTTGATTCCCTAGTAACCACCGACCAAGGCACCAACATTCAGCACAGAATTGTGTGATCGATACTTCTAGAAATACAGGAGGGAATTATCTCATTCACCTCTAGTACAAAACCCTAAAATCAGTACCAAGGTTATTTACAGATAAAGGAAATAGGGCCCCCCAAAAGTACAGTATCTTGCCCAAGGTCACAAAGCTAGCAACTGGTGAATGCAGGATGTGAAATCAGGTCTGCCTGACTCCAAAACCAAGGTGGAAATCCCCCTGCATCAGAGAAGGCCCACACCACAGACTATCACCTTCCCTTTGTTCGGCTCTAGCTGTATACAGCCTAGACAACACCCTAAACATAGGGAACTTGAGAGCAAACTATAACAGTAAGGACTTAACAGCCAATAATGTCTTAGGTCTTGTTTACAAAGTGTCAGCAGATTGCCAGGAAAGCTCTGTAAGAGAGTATTCTAAGAAAATACCAAAGAGAAAACCCATAAGGAAAAGATTCACTATATTAAAAACAGTTTGACCACAACCTAAATGAAAAACCGCATAAACAAAATGCAAGCAACATCAAGAAAAAGATCTGCGATGTATGTCCATGACAGACACGAAGCTAACACCCACAATTTACAAAGAGCTATCACAAAGCAGTAAGAAATGCTCCCTAATTTAAATGTGTGCAAATGACAAGATGGATAATTCATCTTAAAAAATGCCATTCGTTAATGAGTGAAAAATGTTCAATACCACACTGGTCATGGAATGCAAACCAAAATAATGAAAAATTACTTTCACTCATCATATTGGCAAATATTTTAAAAGGAGAGTGTCCATCTGTGGGAGAACAAACTGTCAGCAACTTTTCAGGAGGACAACAGAGCAATGCATACGTAAACTCTAAAAAATATATGCACACTTTTTGACTGAAGTCAACTTCCAGGGATTCTTTCCTTTAAGAAAAATCAGTCCAAAAGATGTATCCAACAGGTAAATTTATCACAGCACTGTCTACAATGGTGGAAAGGAAATTTTAAATGAAACAATATTCAGTAATAGAGAATTGGTTAAATGAGTAATTCGCCATCTTTTCATCCCCTGTTGGAGAACAAATCTGGAGAGTAAATTGAAAGTAACCAATGATATATGTAAATGTCATATCCTGTGACTAAACGTGCAGAAATCTTAACTAAAGGAACACAAGAACATACAAGAACACAAGAATCTATTGGACAAGAGTAAGAATGTTCAGTCAAGCATTTTTTCTAAGAGTGAAAAAGTGAGAAAACCTAAGTGTCCATCCACAAGATGGTAACTGGGTAAGTCATGGTGAGCTGGGAACTCTGAGGGGGAGGCACTTGGGCCTGCTGCAGGTGTCTTATTCATGACCTTCTCCCACAAAAGGAACTGGTGGAGAAATGACTGCACCCACATAGTGGAAGGATTCTCTGTTTGAAAGGATCAAGCAGACCTGAAATGGGAGGCTATCTATGATATATGGCTGAGTGCATGAAGCAAGCTGCAGAAAAAATGATGAGTATGGTCTCATTTTTGTATGAAACATATATACATACATATACTATGCATAGGTATAGGCTTTTATTTCTCATATACGTGCACATGCATATTTCACAGGCATAAAGGTCATGAAAGGGCTATGTGCTGTGCTCACTGTCGTGTCTGACTCTGCAACCCCATGGACCGTAGCCCGTCAGGCTCCTCTGTCCATGCGACTCTCTAGGCAAGTGGAGTGGGTTGCCACTTCCTTCTCCAGGGGATCTTCCCAACCAGGGATCAGACCTGAGTCTCCCACCTCTCCTGCATTGGCAGGTGGGCTCTTTACCACTAGCACCACCTGGGAAGCCCAAATTGTTAACAGTTGCTACTCTTCAGGCTTCCCTGGTGGCTCAAATGGTAAAGCGTCTGCCCGCGATGCGGGAGACCCGGGTTTGATCCCTGGGTCAGGAAGATGCCCTGGAGAAAGAAATGGCAACCCACTCCAGTACTCTTGCCTGGAAAATTCCACGGACGGTGGAGCCTGGTAGGTTACAGTCCATGGGGTCGCAAAGAATCGGACACGACTGAGCGACTTCACTCACTCACTCTTAGGCAATAAGGGGAGGGGAAAATAAGGGACGTTCATTTTTCACTCACTATCACTCTTCTGTACAACCCCAGGCCCTTTTCCAGTATTTCAGTTAAATATATTTGAAATTTAAACTTTTCTTCAGTCCAAAGGAAAAAAAATGGTGTATCCACAAGATAGATTGCTATACAGCTGATTAAAAACCATGTCACAGAAAATTCGATAATGTAGAAACACACATAATATGCCAAATGAAAAATGTACATCTCCACACAGTAAATAAGTACAGAATCTCACCATTTTTATGATACAGATAATATACACTGCCAAAAAAGGACAGAAAATAGATATTGAGATGTTATCTCGAGTGCTGGGGCTATGATAGCCTCTTTCCCCCATTTTTTCAGACACTACATTAAATATACAGCATTTTCAACCAACAAAAACCATTTTCAGGCAGATGGTATCATGCACCCGGGAACGACACACGAACACCTAGAGAAACAGCTGACTAGACGACCATGCGGCAGCATTGCCCAGCAATGGCCAGCAGGGACCCCTGCCCAAAGCAGCACGGTTACACGAGGACCCGCAGGGCGCGTCACCTTGCTGTAGTAGGAGATGGCCTCCTTGTACTTCTCAATGATGTCCTCGGGGCTCAGGCAGTTCTTCGCCCGTCCAATCTCCGCGCTGGTGTCGGCGTTGATGCCGTTCGTAGTGAGCGCACCTGCACACCGAGGGGAAGACAAGAAATAGCCTTTCGATTTTTCCGTCTTGTTGCTTTGTTAGTTTAAAAGAGGGGCACAGATAAGATAAAGCTTGAGTATTCCCGACTGAAATTTAAATAACGACACCGCTTTTAAAAGTCTTCACCACTTACACCTTCCCTTTAATAGTCTAAATGGTCAAAGCACTGTATTCAATGTTCATTAACTCAGAATAAAGCCTTCCTCCCTGTTGAAACTTTTTATTAAAGAACATGAAATGCATTATATAAAAGTAACACGTCTACAATAACTAGCTCAGTTGTCTTGACGGCAATGCAGTCAGCATGCACTATCTCCCAGCGCTAAAGCTCTTAATGCTAGCGAGAGGCCACACTGCGCTCTCAAACGGAGATAAACTAGGTGAAAATGTCCCCTGAACTGAGCACTGAAAAAAAACATAACTTGCAAATACTGACATCCTTTCCGAGGCTGTCATTTTCTATTTCTGGCCAAGCCCTGTCAATAAGCAGAACCACCTAATTCCCTAGCCATCATACACACAGGGGGAAGAGTTCTGGAGACATTTCCATTTATAGAATGTAACCAACACAGAGAACTCTGACAAAAAAAAAAAAAAAAAAAGATGAAATACTCTTTGATTTCAGAGAACACTCAAAAATTATTCTCCTAAGCCTCAGAGCAGGAAAAGCTGGCTTCTCCTAAGCCCCTTGTTTATTTCACGGACAGCGAGCATCTCCCACAAATCCTGTTTCCCTCGTGTTTCTGCTGGGGGGCTCGGGCGGGCACATGCTTGCTGTCGATCTCGGAACTCATGGGGCAAAGGCGTGTGCCTCACACGGCCAGCATCCCTCGCGCGAGCTCATCTGCTCGCCTTGCTGTCTAAACCGGGCCCCATTTCTCACCAACTCATCTGGTATTCTGGTATTCTGTAAGCTGCCTCAGATGCTTTTTGGAACAAGACAGAAGATTAAGCGGATAGATAAGCGGATAGGAGGACAGGTGAAAGATGGGCAGATGAAGAGAGAGACACCAGGAAAAGAATAACAAAGAACATTCCCTACACAGAGGTCCCTTCAATCGGGGGACAAAGAAGCACGAGAGAGACGGGAGGAGGCAGGTGGCCTCGGGTTTCGTGTTTCTACAGATTTTGTGAAAATCCCAACAAGAGATGAGAGGGTAGAACTATAAATAATAAGAGCGCATGCACGCTTGAAAAAATACCTAAAATCTATACTTTCTAAAGAATAGACTCAAATCACCAAGGCCCAACAACACAACCCTGGGTCCTTGCAGAGTTGAGAAGTCCATCTCCAAAGCACACAGCACCCTCGGAGCCCTGAGGGGCCACCCTGGGTGGTCATGACTCCGTCACAGCGAAACCTGT
This sequence comes from Dama dama, assembly GCF_033118175.1. Lineage (NCBI taxonomy): Eukaryota > Metazoa > Chordata > Mammalia > Artiodactyla > Cervidae > Dama > Dama dama. Next base: position 4,334,271 of record NC_083701.1, on the reverse strand, counting down.
TGTTCTGCACTTATGAGGAACCAGGACCTGTGTGGGGGTGTCCACGCGTGTGCTCTTTTACAACCCACAGCGAGGCTACGCGGGGCGACTCCTAGTGAGCCCTGTGTCTGCAGGACAGGAAACGGCCCTGGGGAGGCCGAGCACTCCTACCAGTTCTGCAGATCTCAGAGCCATTTCTCCAGAGCAGGGTGTGGACTCAGGCCTGCGTTTCTAGCTGCGGCGCTCGGCCTGCCCTACATGTTCTCCACGTTCACGGCACACTGCATTCTGGCGTGGAGTAATATTTCACAGCTGATAGGTCGTCTTCATTCATCTCATCAGCTCTAACAACTTGTCTTTGTATTGTCAAATTTGACCCTTTTCCCTCGAAGAAAGGAAGGGGATGAGTGGGGGTCAGCACGAGGTGGGCCTTCGTTCTTCCTATGGAACCTCAGCTCATCAAGAAGCTCCCAACAAGGGAGAAGGAGCAAACGGTCCCCCTGTCCTTTAATTAAAAAGGGGGGGGAACCAAGATAATGAGGGTTCCCTTAATGATTTAGGGGCTACCCTGGTAGCTCAGCCGGTAAAGAATCTGCCTGCAATGCAGGAGACCCCAGTTTGATCCCTGGGTTGGGAAGATCCCCTGGAGAAGAGATAGGCTGCCCACTCCAGTATTCTTGCCTGGAGAATCCCATGGACTACATAGTCCATGAAGTTGCAAAGAGTCAGACACAACTGAGAGACTTTTACTTCAATTTTAATGATTTACTGAACTCCAGCAGCGAGGCTAGGGGAAAAGGCATAGGCAGCAACCCAGAAAAATATAGTCTGTAGGAACATAAAAAGAACACAGCTCACAGGCGAGCTTAGTGGGGCTGATGATTTAATTTCACTCAATAAAAGAATAACACCCTCTAAAAATACTGGTATGCAATGGATTTGATCTTTCTTGACACCTATAAAGTTTTGACAGCCCACATGTAACATTATTGTAGACCAGTGAAACAAGGAGTCTACAGAGAGGAAAAATCAGTGCCACAGGCAGGCTGAAACCCAGGCTAGAGCAAAGGAAAGGAAAGGAAAGCATGCAGTTAAGAAGGACAGGAAAGTTGGGGGGAAAATCACTACAAGGGCTCTCAAGTTATCAACCCAACGACTATTCAATCATTCAGTCGAGAGGGAGTCACTGCGTTCCTAGGACGGCCAAGAGAGTACAGGAGGCACTAGGTGGAAACTCGAGAGACAAAGAGAAGCGGGAACGGGAGGGAATGAAGTAGAGACGCGTGAGGCAGCAGAGAGAAAGGCAAAACCACAGGAACAACAAGGGCTTGGATCAGGCAGGTACCAGTGTGGTGGCGACCCCAGCAATGACCAGCAGGCTGGCACTACACGAGGTCACATGCATCTGCTCCCTAATGAGGACACAAACCCTGCACGTGGGCACCACCAGCCCTGACCTGCGGGGGAACAGCAGGAAGACAGGGCAGCTGGGAAGTCTGATGCTAATCTGGACAAGTGCGGGATGAACTCCTCCAGCACCAATGACTGGGGCAAAGATGGACTTGTCAGTAAACAGCACTGGGACAGCTGGAAGGCCATCTGGGAAAAGATAAAACCAGACCCACACTTCACACCAAACACAAGAACAAACTCCAAATGGTCTAGGACCTAAATGCACAACAGAAGAGCATAAAAGAAGCTCAACACACTTGGGTAAGTTCCTCTAAAACCTGAATATAAGGAAAGGCTCTCTAAGGATGATTCCAGGGGATTGTCCCAACCCACGCATCTTCCCAACCCAGGGATGGAACCCAGGTCTCTCACATGGCAGGCGGATTATTTACTGTCTAAGCTACCAGGAAAGCCCAAGAATACCGGAGTGGGTAGCCTATCCCTTCTCCAGGGGATCTTCCCAACCCAGGAACTGAACCATGGTCTCCTGCATTGCAGGTGGATTCTTTACCAGCTGAGCTACCAGGGAAGCCCAAATAAGATTCAAATCCAAAGGCAATTTTAAAAATTAATAAATTCAATTACTTAGAAACACAGGGCAAATACTATAAACGATGGCAAAACATAAGCAACCAAAAAGTATTTTCAACATACATCACCAAGGGCTAATATCCCTAATATATAAACAGGCCATAAAGATTGAGAGGAAAAAAAAAAAATCTAAAAATCCAAAAGAACAAAATGAGCAAAAGATATCAGCAGATAATTCATTTTAAAAAACCTAGAAATAGCCCTTAAACATTAAAAATAAATTCAAATTCACTAATAGTAAGAGATACCATTTCTCAACTGTCTAGTTGGCAAAAATGTATAAACGCTTAGCAACAGGCTCTGCAGGTGAACTTGTGCTGAAAAGGCATTCTCATAAACTGCCCCTGAGAACACCAAACAGTGTGACCCTGATGGAGAAGAATTTGGCAAAACTGAAGAGAAGTCCGCACATATTTACCTTTTGATCCAGTGATTCCCTATGTAGGAATTTATGAAACAGACACAACTCCAACAACACAAAACGCACATGTACAAGCTTATTCACTACGGCAGCCTTTGTGATTTAAAGAGCATGGTGACAACCAGCATGTCCACCTGTAGAAGGCTGGTTAAATAAAACACAGTAAAACAGACAAGACACGTAGAGAAAACAGACGGGGCTTCTGGGGGGGCTCCCGTGGCAAGGAATCTGCCTGCAGTGCAGGAGACCCAGGTTCAACCCCTGTGTCAGGAAGATCCCCTGGAGAGGGAAGCAGGATGATGTCCGCAAGCTGATACGGACTGATTTCCAGTCCGTAAAAAGATGGTAAAAACAGACACAGTAAAATAAAATTTAAACTAAAACCAAAAAAAGCCAAGTGTAAAAGGTATAGGTAATATACTACCTTTTTCCACAGGACAACCTATGAATCTACTTACAGGGCAACAATAAAGACGCAGACATAGAGAACAGACCCATGGACCCAGGTTGGGCGGGGGAGGAAGGAGAGAGTGGGACATACCAAGAGAGTAACATGGAAGCATATAGGCTACCATGTGTGAAAGAGGTAAACAGTGGGGATCTTCTATGTGACTCCAGGAGCCCACACGGGGGCTCTCTAACAGCTAGAGGGGTAGGAAGGGGTAGGAGGTGGGATGGAGCTTCAGGACGGAGGGGACACGTGCACGCCCACGGCTGTCTCGTGTTAATGAATGGCAGAGGCCAACAATATCGTGAAGCAATCATCCTTCAATTAAAAATAAATAAATTTTAAAATAAATGAAAAGTCTTTACTATAAAGAGAAACAAACACCTAGTGAAAAGTAACTACTTAAAAAAAAGAGTAGGGAATCGCCTGGCAATCCAGTGGCGAGGATTTAGTTACTTGGTGGTACTTTCACGGCGGTGGCCTGGGTTCAATCCCTGGTTGAGGAACCAAGATCCTACAAGCCATGCAGTGTGACTAAAAATAAAATTAAATTAAAAAAATAAAAACAAGAGTATATTTAAGTTTTCATAAACTGAAAACACATCACGTTTCTAGGGAATTCTGTACAAAATATTAAAATACATTCATCTTCAAAAATTCTAATTGAACAATTAACCCAAGAAACAAAGCCAACTTCAAAAGCATGGAGAGCAGAAGCCTGGAAATCACAGTTCCTAAAACTATGACTTTAATTCAATATAATGAGAGGAGAATCTTCACCCAGGAGACGGCGGGATTCTGTGCATATGACAGGATAAACTCAGTGCAAACTGCACCAGACACAGTGATGGTTCTCTTAAATACAATCCTAAAGTTAGAACATAGCTGAAAAGCTACAAAAAATATTCTGAAAAACAGATCAAAACATGTATATATATGTAGGAAGCCTGCCCCCATGTCATATATAAATGCAAACTTATTTTTGTTCACTCATGAGCACTAATTACTTTATCCAAGGCAGAATATTTTATTTTTTTTCAAGGCAGAATATTTTAATTAAAACAAATAATCAATAGTATATTTCTCTCATAAAATCTAGTTAATAAGTTGACTCTGTTATGTAACCAGAATGTGTCTAAGATAGACCTAAAATTAGTGAAAATACCTTTCTATGGTTTGTGAAACTCTTCTCAAAATTCCAGGCTTTTAAAATAGATCTGAGCAGTATCTCTCTACTACCTTTTTCCTTGTGAAACAAACAGCAGATACTGTTGTCAAAATTCTGTCATTACAATGATTCACGAGCACCACGTTCTAACTAATCTGCTGGACAACAGGGCACTATCTAGACACATCGTGACCAAACAAAATGAAATACAAGGAAGACAATGACCCTATTCTGGAAAATTTATAATCTATGTCAACACTGAGGTTTTATTTCACTGGTTAGCAAAATAAAATCAAATACTTTCTTTGAATGTTCTGTAGCTATGACTCTACCTCTAGTGTAATGACCAGAAAAGACTTAAGTATGACTTTATTAGGTCAATTAGCAACAATTATCACGGGAGGGTAGTACAAAAATTAACTGATAGCAATGCTTCCACCTACATTAGACCTAAAATAAAACTACACCAAGCTCTGCAAGGTAAATGAAGAGATGAGATCCCTAATGAGAAAAAAAATTAATAAGAACTCAAAGAAGTAAAAACTTTAATTAACTAGTCCTATAGAAAGGAATAGAGGATGGTGGCTAAGAGAACAGGTGCTTGAGACAAATGTGTAGGTCTGAATTCCCACATCCCCACTCACTAGCTATCACCCTGACAAGTCAATGAACTTCTCTGCATCTCAGTTTCCTCATTTATAGACAGGATGATAACAGTACCTCTCTCCTAGATCCATTGTAAGAATTAAACTGTTTTAAATATAAAGTTTACATAAAATAGCTCAGATCTTAGATATGACACTGAGAGCACAAGCAACAAAGAAAATTTAGATAAAGTGGACTTCGTCAAAATTTAAAACTTGTATGCCTCAAAGGACACCGTCAAGAAAATGGGAGAGCAACACACAGAACAGGAGAAAATGCCTGCAAACCGTCTGATAAGGCACTTGCATCTACAACATAAAAGGAACTCCTACAACTCAATAGTAAAAAGACAAACGACTCAATCAAAAATAAAGGATCTGGGGACTTCCCTGGTGGTTCAGTGGCTAAGACTCCCTGTTCTTAATGCAGGGGGCCCAGTTCGTTCCCTGGCCAGGGAGCTAGATCCCACATGCTGCAACAAGGAGCCTACATGCCACAACTAAGACCCTGAGCAGCCAAATAAATAAACAAACAAATATCTTAGGAAAAAAATAAAGGATCTGAAAAGACATTTTTCAAGCAAAATGTACAAATGGCCAATAAGCACAATGAAAAGATGTTTGGGATCTTTAGCTATAAAGAAAATCAAATCAAAACTACAAGGAGATGAAGAAAATTAAAATTCAAGAAGATGCATGCCCTGCAATGTTCACTGCAGCACTATTTACAATAGCCAGGACATGGAAGCAACCTAAGTGCCCATCAATGGAGAAATGGATAAAGAAGATTGTGGTACACATACACAATAGAATATCACTCAGTCATAAAAAAAACAAACGAACACCACTTGCAGCAACACTGATGGACCTTGAGATTGTCATACTGAGTGAAGTGAGACACAAGAGAGACAAATGAATGACCCTGCTTATATACGGAACCTAGAAAAGGGTGCAAATGAACTTACTCACAAAACAGAAGCAGAGTCACAGATGCAGAAAACAAACATGATCACCAGAGGACAAAGCGGGGAGGGATAAATTGGGAGACTGGTATTGACACAGACATTCTACTACATATAAAATAGACAACTAATACAGACCTACTGTATAGCACAGGGAACTGCACTCCATAATGGCCTATTATGGGAAAAGAATCTAAAAAAAGAGTGAATTTTATGTAGTATATGTATAACTGATTCACTCCGCTATACACCTGAAACTAACACAGCATGGTAAATCAACCATACTCCATATATACATATATATATATATATATATATCTAATACGGCAAACTTATGATATTTTACCATTAATAAATGTACACAGATATTTACAAAGACAAATAAAAATCACATTTACACTTTAAACAAACAAAAAAAAAACACCTACAAGGAGAACCCACTTAACATTCATAAGAATAGCTACAATCAAAAAGATAACACCGCCCAGACCTGGGACTCCAAGAGCCCCGGGGATGGTTGCATGGAGCTGGCCAGGAGAGAGGGCCGGGCTCGGGTCTGTCCCACTCCACTCACAGCCTCCTTGTCGCCTGGGCTTAGGTGGCTCCCACCAAGAAGGGTGGCAAGAAGGCGGCTCAGTCCGCCACCAACAAGGTGGTGACCAGAAAATACACCACCAACCTTCACAGGAGCTCCCATGGAGCGGCTTTCAAGAAGCGTGCCCATCAGGTACTCAAAGAAATGCTGAAATTTGTCACGAAGGAGATGGGAGCTCCAGATATGTGCGCTGACACCAGGATCAACAAAGCTGCTGGACCAAAGGAATAAGGAATCTCCCATATTGTGTGCGTTGTCAGAAAACATAAGACTCACCACACAAGCTCTGTATCCTGGTTACCTACATATCTGTCACCATCATCAAAAATCTACAGATGGTTACTGTGGATGAAAACTAACCAGTAACTGTCAAATAAAGTTACAGAACTGCAAAAAAAAAAAAAAGGAAAGATAATAACAAGCATTGACGAGGATACAGAAACTGAAACTCTCATACACTGCTGGTGAGATTGTTAACTAGCACAACCACTTTGGAAAACAATGTGGCAGTTCCTCAAATAGTTAAACAGTTAGCTACCCCATGACCCAGTACTTCTCCTTCCTAGGCACATACGAGAACTGGAAACATGTCCACGTAAAAACTTACATGTGAATGTTCATAGCACCATTACTCTTTAACAGCCAAAAAGTAGAAACAACCCAAATGTCCATCAGCTGATGAACGGGTAAGTAAAAAGTCTGTCCATAAGGTGAAATATCATTCAGCAAAAACAAAACATGAAGTACTGACCCATGCTACAACACGGACATTGAGGACATTATGCTAAGCTAAAGAAGTTAGTCACAAAAGAATACAAGTTGTAGGATTCCATTTACTCGAAATGTCTAGACCAGGCAAATCCAGAGAGACAGAAGAGCTGCTGCCTGGGGCGGGGGAGGTCAGGGAAAATGGGGGTGACTCGGGTGATGAAAACGTCCAAGACTGATGGTGACATGGCACTCTGGGCATCCAGTGGAACCTCTGTAGATTTTAGTGGGTGAGCTGCATGAAAACTGTTAAGAGTGAAAAAGCCCCTTGGACCAGTTCTTTGACATTCTAAGTGCAAACTGCTCACTTTTATTACAGGAAGAAGAAACTCCCGTCAACATGAAAATGGGAAAAGCAAATTTGAGTTAACTGAATTGGACAAAAAAATCACATCACTGGAAACGGGGGCTGAATGTTCACAAAACACTCAGAAATGACAAGAAATAACAGTGTGACACCACGAAGCGTTCTGCTGCAAATGCCAATAAGGGCTCGGAAGCTGAGCTGTGAGAAATGGCTGGAGGAGAAGCCTGGTTCGCTCTTGCTGCGCCCCACCAAAGGTGCACTGGAGCCAGCAGCCAGGGGCTGTCCAACTCCTCCTTCCAGCCTGAGATGCTGTGCGGAAAGAGGGCAGCAAAAACCTGAGACAGTCTGCTTCACGTAACTCATTCCCTGAAAGTTCAAAGATTAAAAGGCAGTGATCTAGCTTCGGGCTGGGTTTTCTATGGAGCCAAATGGGAGGACACCAGTCGTCGAGAGGCAGAGGTGGAGCGCACGGCTCCCCACCAGCAGGCTTCCCACCCACACGGGTTCCGAGGGCAGAGGAGACGAGCCTAATGTCTGAGACAGGAGACGCTGGCGCAGCCAGCCCTGAACAAAGGCCCTGCGAGCAGAGGCTAGAAGGCGCCTGGTGAACTGGAGTGGCCCGGGGCATGAAAGGACTGGGGGGTGGGTACAGAATCTCAATCTCCCCTCGCTCTCCCTGGGGGAGGAGAGGCCCAGGCTGCGTCCTTCTCGCCTGGAACCATGACGGAGGGCGCCCTGGGACACCAGACCCCGGCTCTCGGGCCAGCTTCAAGCTCTCCCACACGATCCTGACATGCGCCTGAACAACAGCGCCCAGAGAAACACCCCCACTTTACTCTCACCACTCAAGACTCACTTTCATCTCAATACCACCTTATCTTGGAAAGTTGCAGAAGTAAAACATATTACATTCTTCCTTTAATCTCAACGTGTGACTGATTTTTCTGACATCTCTAAGCTCCTTCTACTTAGTCAAGCACCCAGTTCCCCTGCAAGTGAATCCAGGACTTCCCGTCAGGCGAAATCAGCCGGTGTGGCCTTGATAACTTCTACTGGTCGAACACCAACACATCTAACACTGATTTCATTCCTACACATAGGAAGAGAAACACTTCCACAAACTCCATCAGGAACATCAGCCTAGAGGAAGAAGGCAACACAAACATTAAAACAAAAAGCTACAAACCTGAAGCAGTTTCATCTCAGAAGCAAGATATACAATGAGATGAAAGAAGGTGTGTTGGTCACAAAGCACATGTAAGCATGACCACCTGATTTCTATCCTTCAAAGGATGGGAGGGTTTTCTTTTTTTTTTTTTAATGACTCTTTGTCATTGTTTCCAATTAAGCCAGAAAATAATAGATCTCATTTTGAAACACACACTGCAATAAAAGAGATTTTTGCTATATTAATTAAAGAAGACATTAAGAGGGGAAAGGAAAACCCACCTCTGCAAAAAAAAAAAAAGTGCACAATGTCTTTCCCTGTTAGCACACACACGAAATGCAACAGAGAGTTCAAATTCACAGAAAGAAGCGTAAGCCACAGAATCAGAGCAGAATCATGACTTCAAAATTAACTGGACAGGCATGCTCAGTGCATTCAGAGAATTTTAGAGGCACACTGCAAATCATTCACTTAACCATGCTGGAGGAAGGACTTCCCCTCTTGGACAGACAACATAAATCAATAGGGTGCCCCATCAAACAAGGAACAAACAGCGATCACGTTTGTAACTGTTCTGATTTAAAGTTACTTAAATCAGCACGTTCCAAAGATCACAATCCAGAAACTTTAACCACTCATTCACACCACCATGAAACAAGCACTTAAAAAAAATAACCAAGAGAAACTAAGCACATAGATCATGTACCTGGGTCAATGAGAACTTCTTGGGCCCCTGGAAGAAAGAACAGATTATGATCTTTTATCTGAAAAACAAAACCACTTTTAAAGATAACTACTAAATCACATTTCATAATTCGCATAGCCTTGAAAAATCTGAGACACTTCTGTCTGATCAGAAAAACAATTCTGAGTAACAGTATGTTACAATTCAATGTCTTTATGCTTTAGAAGGAAAAAAAGGAAAGCTAATGGTTCTCATACCCTGCAAAAACCATAACGTGCCTCCCTGTCTGCTTCCCGCCCCACTTTCTAAGCTCATACTCCCCGACTCCTCTAAAACAAGTACGACAGTTTCTTATTCCCACAAATATGCCAAATGACAGAAGTCAAAGTGAACTACCAATTTATTTGTGTAAATAAATGCCCACACCTTGGTCTGAAGGAGAAAGGTATCAGATGGCTACATGGAACTTATTTCTCCTTTCCTGAAATCACACTCACACACACACACACACACACACACACACACTCAACACACACACACTGAATTACTGGACACTTCACAAGTTGAGGATTTTCAATTTCTAGAAGGTAGCTCTGTAGTCAGTCTACAACACAAAACTGTTAACTTCATTAATTATCAAGAAGGCTTTGAAAGCCTCGATCATCTGCTGAATCATCCAAATATCAATGAGACCCAGTTAGCCTTCTCCGTAGAATGCAATTTCTCACGATGGCAAATCACACCGTAAGAGGCACTTGGATCCAAGAATTCTGCCGATCATCAGCTCTGACAGTTTTTAAACACATTAACAAGATTCACAAAGCTGTGTCCCAATAACACAGTTGTATTGAAACAGCACATGTATTCAACTGTCCACACAGAGAACAGCTCCCAGGATGCTACTTAAGAGCGACTTTGTGTACTGCAATCTTTATTTTTAAATGTAGACTAAAAATCACTGCAATCCAGAAGCCACCATTATAAGAAGAAACAGGTGCTTTCCATCATTAACACTATACACCAAACGCAACTCCTGACAACCATCACATGTGACTGTCAGGGCAGCCCTACAAGGCAGGTGGGGATGAGAAAGGCTGTGGGGCGGACGGACTGATGGACGGACGGGGAGCCAGGGAAGCTACTTCATCACGGCCCCCGACAAGCGCCACCAAGTCTGCACCAAGAGGGTACTGGCTGCAGGGAACCTCGGGGAGTTTGGGATTTCCAGATGGTGCTAAAAACGCCCTGTTCAGTGAAAACTCTGGTCAAATATAGTATCCTGTGCCACATCCTTTAAATAGGAGACCTTTTTTTTTTTGATGCCTCAGAGTCATTATCACAATCATCAATTACTCAACCCCTAAGGGCGTCCAGGGATGAAGGGGGTCCCATGCTAACTGCACTGAGACTGCAGAGCTTTTCAGGCTGTTTTATGAAGTTTGTAAAAATCTTTCTATCTCATGACTCACCCAGGCGGTCAACTACCACTTCTTACTGGTGTGAATGTACCACCTGAAATGACCCTTTTCTGCCTTTTAAGCTAATTCATCTAACCCGATCTTCTCAAACAACAAAGAACAAGCTCAGCCACAAAAAATGGACTGCTTTCTACCAGCTGGACTTTAACTGAACTCCCTGGAAGCTCTTTCCTTTCATTAAACCCACTTCTAGGTACATGACAGTCTTCTGATTGGTGGGCTCTGCCAACTCTGGGCTACTCAGAAGCTTCTCATCTCATGTCCATGTGTGAGGGGGTGTGGAGATAATAATTGGCACTGTCTGAAGAAATCACAATGAGAAACAGGACATCGTCCAGCCAGGGCTCCATGGGTACCTTAGTGTGCTCAGAAGTTATATTATCAACATCATCCGCCTCCGATGGACAGGTTTCAGATTAACCAAACTCGAACAGACCTGCTGCTTAGACCACGAAAAATGAGGGTCACGATGCATGGACCCTGGCTGAGACACAGCTGTGAACGCCTGTGCAACTCTCCCTTTCCCACCGTTTCCAGGCTGACCGATGGACAGGTGTATGTACAGATCCACAGACGGGCTGAACTCAGAGCCTGGAGCCAGACTGCCGGGGTTTGAATCCCAGCTCTGCTGCTTGCCAGCTCTGTGACCTTGGTCAAAATCACTTACCCTGTCTCTCTGTGCCTCAAGCCCCGCATCTGTAAAACTGGGATCATAATCAAACCCACCTCACTTGATGGTTGTGAGGATTACGGGATTAAAGCAGTGCCTGTAAGATGCTTAGAAAGTATGTAGCACACTTCAGGTGCTCACAAACGGAGCCTATGATGCGTGCGTGCTCAGTTGTGACCAACTGTTTTGTGACCCCACGGGCTTCGTCCTCCACGCTCCTGACCTCTAACCCACAGCCAGCCCTCCTCACACAAACGGGCTGAGGAGTGGGCTCGGGGGGGTTTGGGAGACAAGGGGGACACGGGAAACCTTTCTAGCCCAGGTGCTGGCCCTGCTCGGGAAGCGCCCAGGATGCTCAGCTCCATGACGTGACAGCCCTGAGCACAGCGGGGACAGGTCCCCTCACAAGGGCCCGCTGTGACCTGGAGCGGCCTCTCCAGCTCCAGGACACAATATTAAGACACCCGTTTCCCCGAAGCCCTGAAGTGCACGGAGAATGAGGTCTTATCGGTAAAAAGAGGACATTTCCTCCAGCCTCTACACTTTTGCCTGTCTCTCAGTTGGCTGGTGGAGAAAATAGGAGTGTAATTACTGGGCCCACCTGAGCCCCAACATGAATTAATTAGCCAAAAATGGTGCGGCTTAATGTTCAGGGTGACTGTATAGCGGCCTCATTCCAATGTTGCTGCAAAATTATGAGTACAGGAACTACTGACCCTCTTCAAATATTTTACCCATTTCTTAATTGGATCTTTCATCATAAAACCAGCTTTCCCTGTTTTAATTCCTTCGTAATTGCTAACGACTGTAAAATGATGGCTTCATACCAAACAAGAGCTAAGGATTTGTGCTCTTTGGAGATAACCACCATGCTAAACACTTCACATAACTTCTAGTTCTCACCATTCTACAAAGCAGGCAGTAGCATCTCTATTTTACACACAAGGGGGAAACTCAGAAAGAACTGACTCAAGTTGGCATGGCTAAAGGGATAGCATGTGAATTCAACCCAAGTCAAAAAACCACCCTCCCTCCTACACCAACCAAATCACAGCCCACTGATTAATGCACAGCAGCAGGTTTGATACTCAGGGAGTTCAACACATTTTTCTGCTTTAAGGTGCTCCAGGGACCACTTCTGTTTTATAAAGTCATGGCTCACTGGTTTCTAATATTGGAAGAAAAGTCCAATTTCGCCATTGTTTGCACAGCAAGCCTGAAATTTTCACACTGAGATGACAGAATAAAAATAAGGTATAAATAACTAGAATAATTCTTCCAGGTAACCAGACTTAGTGGACAATGTGCTATCCTGAAGCACTAAACAAAGTCAAATTAAAGGACTGTCAGTTAAATCGTCCACAAACAGGAAAATGAAGACTTTTTAAAGGTGCAACAGCGCCACCCTATGGCCCGAAAGGCTTTCTGTATAATAAAGGATTAATAAAAGGGTTTCAAAAATAGGAAACTCAGAGCCTATAACTCAAAGCTTATATACTACTAGCACACACTGAATTCTGCTTCAGGGGAGGGAATGGAATTCAGTATTTAATCTGAAATTGTTAACATTCCTGAACATAAACAAAAGACACAGGCTCGTGGAAACTGATCTTAGAAGGAGGAGGAATCCGCCTCTTCATCTTACATCGGGGAGACTGAGACCCAGGCCATCCCCCCAGCAGGCAGCGGTGAAGCTCTGCACATCCTCAGGCTCTGCACTAGCTGTGCCAGCTCTGCACTCACGAAAGGCGGGTCTGCACGCCTCCACGAGCAGGTCATCTAAGTGTCTGGCAGAACATTTCCCAAAGAGTAGCGGGAGTGTAGTGAAAGTCACTCAGTTATGTCTGACCCTCTGCGACCCCATGGACCATAACCCACCGGAATCCTCTGTCCATGGAATTCTCCAGACAAGAAGACTGGAGGGGGTTACCATTCCTGTCTCCAGGAGATCTTCCTGACCCAAGGATCAAACCTGGATCTTCTGTATTGTTTACCATTCGAGCCACTCCCAAAGAGTGGTTAACTGTAAATCATACAATTTTGTTGAAATAAATTAAACATTTGTTTATATATTAAAACACTATGAGCTCTACTTTTATTCTCTCTACAAAAGAAAAGTGACAGATGTCAAATCAACATTTTGATTACTTAAAACCGATTAAGGGTACAGGAAAAAAATCAGAATTTTAACTACCAAAGAAATAAGCTTATTCTCTCAAAGTAATCAATAGTGATTTTTCTAAGGGTCAGTGGTTGTGGTCAAATTCCTAGCAAATTAAGAGGTTCTAGTGGATGATTACACAGCAATATGGATTATGAGTTGTAAAAAATGTATGTCCTATACAAATAATCTTCAAGTTCTTCAGCTTTCGACAATTTAGCTAGTCCCTAGCTAAAGGAAGGCGCTCATTTCATCAAAACTTCCTACTGCACTAAAAAAAGAAGTAACTGAATCCTTGTCACTTTAAGTCACATTCATATAAAGTATATACACAGTGAATATGCATCAGTATTTCAGTTGATGCTTCTAAATTATCTGTCATTGTGACAGCAAGTTTTTACTGAACATCTCTTCGGTGCTTAGTACAAGGTATCTGACTCAGTCAGGCAAGGTAAATAACATTCTTCAAATTTCACAAATGAGGAAATATACTTACGCCATTAAAAAAAAAACCATCTTGCATATTCATCATAAGGAGAGAAAACAATAAAAATTTAACTTTCCCTCAACACTCAGTGATTTAATCCTTTCTTCCATACTACAGACTACATAAAACCAATTCAGTCTTTATAACTTTTCCTTTCAACAAGGCTCACTAGAGAAAAACAAGTGGTAGGTTTGCATTTTCTTTTTTTTTTTTTTTTTTTTTTAGGTTTGCATTTTCAAAGCCCACTTATCGTTTGCACTGTAATCACTTTCAATGTTTTGTTTTTCGTGCTTATAGAGTTAAAAAAATCCTAACTTTTTAGGTCATTAGCTGAAAATAAAACATTTGCGAAAATATACAATGTTAATCTATGCCGCTCTGTCTGGTGTTCTCACCAGGATCTCTCCTTTGAAGGCCTCATCAGGCTGAGATCACTAAAGCCGGTCATTTATGAACACGCTGCAGTTTGGGAAGCCAGTCAACGGGAGGCTGATTAGAAGAGCAACTGAGGACGCACACTGGTGGTCACCCCGGCCTGGCTCCAGCCCCAAGCCTGCCCCTGAGAGCGGTGTGATTCAGACCAAGTTACCCATCTGCTTAAACCTCAGTCCCTCGCCTGCAAAAAGGAGTTATTGATAACCACCTTCAAATACCTGCTATGGGGTAAAACCTAAGGAAGCAGTTAGCAAAGCCTAGCTGGGGGGAGGTGCCAAATGCTTCCTGGCTGTTTTGGTGATTACGGGTGATGATGCTTGCTGTTAGTAATTTAAGCTAGTCCAAAAAGGAGGAATATTTGTAAGTCAATAAGCATTTCCTTTTGGATTGATTGTATGATGTCCTATTGATTTTTTAATAAAGCAAGTTTTGTCCATTAATTATAGGCTTAAAGGTTCATGAACAAGTTTCCAGAAAAACAATGAGTGGCCTCTAACCTCTGAATACAAGAAAGTGAAGTTTTGTTAAAAAAAAAAAAAAATCAACGGAAGGAGAGTTAAAGTGAAAAGAGGGACTACAGAATGCATTTTGAAACTAAACTCAATTTTAAGGGGGGAAAAAAATCCCTTTTCTCAAGTGAAATCTTGAAAAGTACATAAAGCAGATCTGAGATATCTAGAGTCTTTTAACTTTATTCATGGATTCATATCACCAAGTCTTAAAACTACTTGACAATTAACAATAATACTATTGATAATAACAGCCACCAACATTTATCCAGGACTGGCTGGGACTGTGCAGGTCCTTTCCATGTGTGTCTCATTCAGCCTTCACAAGGACCCACTGAGGGAAATACAACTATTATCTCCCCCATCTCACAGGTAGGGAAACTGAGGCACAGAGATTAAACTGGCTCCAGGTCACATCGGCATTAAATGACATCTGTATTTTCGCTGCTTTGCTGGTGAAGGAGGAACCTGAGACAGAAATTCAAGGAAAAATGCTAAACAATCAGACTGTCTCATCTTCATCTCAAAGAGTAGATCCGTAAACTCCTGGTATGAGATGGGGCGACCACTACAAACTGACTAATCTTGAAATTTGTATCCAAGATGAAGTAACACGGACATATATGCTCATGATATCAAATGCGTGCACAGCTCTGGACCCTTTACTGCCTGAAAGGTGGTGAAACCATCTCCCATCTAAACAAGGGCAGCGTGGCTTTTCTGCTCCCATCCGAGCCTCGCTGGGTGATCTTCTCCTCGGACTGCCTCCAACAATAAAAGTTCTCAAGTGCTGCACACCACACAAAGCTAAATAAAGACTTTTCTCTACTGCAGACAGAGCACTTTTCAGGTTTAAGACATTTTTTTGCCTTTATTCAGCAGGAGAGACTGAAACATTACCCTAAAAGGTCTCCAGAATCTCACTAGTCATGTGAGTGGCACAGTCATACCACATTTTCTCTCCAAATCTCAGGGAAAGGATAAAACAAAAGGCATCCCAGAGACAGTGCTCTTCCTAGAGAAACCCAGGGGTGGAGGAGCCTGGTGGGCTGCCATCTATGGGGTCGCACAGAGTCAGACACCACTGAAGCAACTTAGCAGCAGCAGCAGCCAGAGAGAGCAGACTCTCTGCAGCGAAGAGAAGTCGGCTGTCCCCTGGGTTGGAAATTTAAGCACTGGGCTACTGGTTGAAATGCCGAAATCTTGTCGCAGTTGTAACAACACAGGAAAAACACAGGTGGTGAGCACCGACCAGAGGCATCCCCAGTCAGAACCAGAACACGGGGAAGTGGGGAGCAGAGGCCTTCTAGACCTCAGATTTCATCACGTCACCTGCTTTACCCTGCTCTCCAGTGACTGAGCCCCCACTAGACCCGTTAAGAATGGTTTGCTGAAGGATGATAAAACATCTTCGAGAGCCATCAGAGCCTTATCTAAGCAGTTTGACACAGAATTCAGACCAAGTGGCTACAAAGACTGACTCATAAAGGTGGTCTCCCAGTCTTTGCTGGGAAAACGGTGAAACTGAGGCGAAAAAGAAATGTAAGGCATTTCCCTTCCAATACTCATCAACTGTCATGGGCTTTCTCTTTGAGGGTTAAAAAAAATCTATAAAAATCTCATGGATCAAAAAACATCTATTAGTTTTATGTATAGCCTTGACCTCTGCATTCTGTTACTATCTTTGTGACCTGTGAGGTAGCACAACTATATCCTGAATGTTTATGGCAAATTCATTCATTAAGAGTCAAAAGGGTCAAGTTCACAGAACAAGCGTCTGTGGGTCTGCTCCTCCAAAGATTTTTTACTCTCTCTAGATGCTAACAAAACATCAGCAAATCAAACGTCACTGATTCAGAGAACTCCATCAACCAGAAGAAAAAAAAAAAAAAACACAGCCCCTGGTCCCTCAGCTACCTGTTAAAATTGACATCAAGGACTCCCTTCACCAAATACCCAGAAACAATGACAAGGACCCAGACACAGAACTTCAAAGTCGGTCTACATGAAATTCCATGCGGCTGTTCCAGAAATCAACCCATCATTGCAATCCATTAATATCATTTGATAAGACTTAAGATCAATACGTATTTTAACAGGATCAGAAGACAAGGTCTCACTGCAGGATTTCTGATTCAGCAGATTCTACTCTTTATTCAAAGAGCAGGCAGCCTTCGCTCAGAGGGGACTGCAGTAAGTTGCTCCTGCTTGAGGACGCGGGGCCCAGCAAAGGGCAGGGGCGGAGCTCACCTGGTCGATGTCTGTTGGCCGCTTCTGCAGGAAGCACACTGCCCGGGAACCTGCGAGCTCCAGTTTTACCGCCGGTTCCACCAGGGTAGTGATAGATGACGGAGGCCGAACACAACCCTTCCAGGGCAGCTGGGCATTAAACAAAGGGCTCAGTTAATAAAGTTCGCAGCCCATCGTTAGCCAAAAATTACGCTAAGAATGATGTGAGCAGTTTGATGACGTGGAAAATGCCAGCTTTCCCCCAAAACACAGGTCAAACCTACAGATGGCTGGTTTCGTTACAAACAGGACCAGAGCCCCTGTGGTGTCTGGTGGGTCTGGGTCGAAGCTGGCAGCACGGAAAGCTCTCATGATGCTCAAGGTCTCGCTGAGGGGCTGAGCACAAGCCAAACAGGCCGTTCATTCATTCCTTTCACCAGCAGTCAGTCCGGAGGACAACACTGCAGGTGGGCGGAGCGGGAAAGTGCCCCGCATCAAAAGTATCCATGAAACCGTACCAGTGGACCACACCGCAGGACCAGAAGAACACCTCTCCGCATCACTGACCCTGACAGCATCCACCCATTTGAAGCAAACCCCTGGCAGCCCGTCTCCTCCTCAGAGGGAGCCCCGCGGGGCTGCTGTGACGTGCCCACCTTCCATTGCTGGAAGTCACACCCCAGCAGCCTCGGGCTGGGCCACCCGCCCCACAAGTCCTGTGGAGTGTTCGTCTTTATCCAGCAGCTCAGAGGTTCTCAAACGTTTTGGTCTCAGAACTCCTGGATGCTTTTTTTGTGCAGGTTACAACTGCAGATACTTACCATGTTTGAAAATAAAACTGGAAGAAGATTTAAATATTTATGTGTTCAAACATTTTAGAAGATAACAAGCCCGTTACATGCTAAATTTCAATGAACAATAACTATGCTTCAGAACAAAAACTATATGTTGGAAGGGTGGCACTGTTTTGCATTTTTTACAAATTCCTTAATGTCTGATTGGAGACAAGTGTGCTGGATTCTCACACCTGCTTCTGTGGTCGATCTGCTGTGATATCACAGGTCCCGGGGTCCCTGGGAGACCCCGCCCCCTGTGTGTTTCTGAGGGACCCAGAATGAAAAGGCCACCCGCGCTGGGGTCTCCCACTCACACCGCCTTCACGGAACCCGACCGGCCGTCCTCACTAGGTGGGACAGGGCCCAGTGGCGTTCTCCGGGGGCAAGTGCCTAGGCGGCAGCCCTGCCCCACCAGCCCGGAACGGCTCGGTACAGACCTCTCCTTCAGAAGACAGGAAGACTCCCATCCGCCGTCCCTCCTGCTTGGCCCTTTACCAGTTTCTCACTTTTCCCATCTGCTCCTTCTCTTTCCCTGTCTCCTTTAAGAAGCCACATTACAAAATCCAAGTCCATTTTAAAATTTACATTTAGTGTGTTCTATGTCTGTTGCTCAGTCGTGTCCAACTCTGTGCCATTCTATGGACTGTATGTAGCCCACCAGGCTCCTCCGCCCGTGGGATTCTCCAGGCAAGAATGTTGGAGTGGGCTGCCATTTCCTTCTCCAAGTGTGTCCTATGGGACGCCGCTAATCTTGTATTGAAGAACTTCGCTGCTTCCTTCTGACTTGTATTTACTGTAAGTGGCTGATGGGCCCTCTGACTGAGCTGCCGGCCTCTTCCAGGAAAGAGCCCTATTTCAGGGCTCACTGGCACTGCACTCATTTAACAAGCATTTTCGGAACACCTACAACACACTCGCTGATAGGCACACACAGACCACGCCTCCCACTCCCGCCTGCAGGAGACAGTCCCTGAAGGACAAAAACACGCTAACAGGCAGCCCCAGCATGGAAAGTAAAGCCCGTGCAGACGGGATTCTGTACAAGACCCACTGCACCCACTGCGTGGAGGGGTCAGAAGAGGCTGTCCTTTGAAGCAGCTTTTTTTTAAGTTTTTTTAGTTGAGATATAATTCACCCAGTCAAAAGTATACGATTCAGCAGTTTTGTGCGTTCACTGCTGTGCAACCCTTGCCACTGTCTAATCCCAGAACCCTTCCATCTCCTGCAGAGAAAGCCCACTCCCATCAGCAGACCCTCCCCATCCCCATCTCCCCCTTCCCCCACGTCGCCATCTCCCAGCCCAGACAACCAGTCATCTGCTCTCAGCCTCAGGTCTGCCTGTGCAGGCGTTTCAGATCATCAGAGTCACACACTAGGCGGCCTTTTGTGTATGGCTCGTTTTACTTGACATGATGTTATCAGGGTTTGTCCTTGTGGTGGTGGTATCACTATCTCACCAGTGTTTATGTCTGAACAGTGTTCCACTATATGCATGCACCACATTTTGTTCATCCAGTCATCAGCTGACCTACGGATGAGGTTTTGAAGAATGAATGTAAGAAGTGACTAACGTGGGGAGTGGCATTCTAAGCAGAGGGCAAGATGTGCTTTAAAAAATTGTTGTTTAGTCGCTCAGTCGTGTCTGACTCTTTGCGACCCAATGGACTGTAGCCCACCAGACTCCTCTGTCTGGATTCTCCAGGCAAGAAGACTGGAGTGGGTTGCCACTTCCTTCTCCAGGGGATCTTCCCGACCCAGGGATCGAACCCACGTCTCCTGCATCTCCTAAACTGGCAGGAGGACTCTTTACCACTGAGCCACCAAGGAAGCTTTAAAAAATAAATAAATAGAAAGCAAAAAAAACAAAGCAACAAGGAAGTTCAGTGCATCTTAGGGAGAGCTTCCATCCTGGATTCAGCAGGACGGAAATGCAGGTGCGAGTGGGAAAGGGTGAGGCGGTCACCCCGAAGATTCCCCACTGCAGCCAGCTCAGGGGACAGCTTTCCCGCCCTCACCCTATGTTTTTAGAGCCATTTTCCCAAGGCTTTCTCTTTTTCCACGTATCAGTTGCTACCACGGCGTATGTGGTCGTCTTCACCAGGTCCTCTCACCTCCAAGCCACAGGAAGTCATTCACGGAGCGGAGCAGCTCCACCGCCACGTGGTAGTGGACCAGGGAGTCCTGCAGCATCCCGGCCTGCAGGCACAAGTCCCCCACGTGCTTCCGCATGCGCCCCTGGCACCGCTTCTTGTAATGTCTGAAAGGTAAGGTGCATGGAAATGTGTCATTGCCAATGCCCGGATGAGGCCCCAAAAGCATGCTGGCTAAGCACTATTCAACTCTCTCACTACAAAAAATGCTAAGAAGGCAACTTTAGGCTCTACAGTTGAAAGCCAGCCACCATCATTGCCAGTATATGAGCCAAGTTATTTTCTAAATGTAATACAGTACATGTATTTCATGTGGATAATATTAGAGGAGGCTTTTTCTTTTCAAATTTTCCAATCATAACATTAGCACAAGAAAGTTTGTTTCGGCCTTTTAAAAAAATCAATTATCTTCCACTTTCTTAACTTCAAACCTATTATTATTTTATAAAGAGAGCTGTGCTGCACATTACAAGCCAACTATTTGGCTTTTGCAAACAAGACCTTTATCTTCACGAGTTCAGAGCAAGCTTTAATGATGCTTTGAATGGTGGGGCCCAGAACACTCGCTAACAGCTCTTTAAATATTGGCAAGGATGTGCTACTAAATAATGCAACAGCTTCTAACTCCGTATCAACTCAGAAACCAGAGAAACCATACCAATATCTCACTTCATCATTTTAAATATTCCTGTTCTTTTGAATATTAAATTTCTTTAAAGATAAGATTTCTTTTCGAGCAAAACAGCAGCTATATTAAATTTCCTCTCACCAAGAAAGCAATCTGATCAAGAACTAAAAACTCCTATGTTAATCCAAAAGATGTGAGGCTTCTGGCTAAATGAATGTACAGATCCCAGGACAAACTTAAATCCCGTCCTCTCTAACTTTGGAATGGAGCTTTTCTGTTCCCAACGTTGGTTGAACTAAGATCATCACATAAGGCAGAGAAGGAGAGAAGAGGAATGTGAGCCTGATCCCCACCTTTCTGCCAGGACAGCCCCTGCCGACAGGCCTCCGCCTAGGAGGGGCGCTGCACCTAAACCACCCGCCAGCCCCCAGCAGACCCACATCGCCCCCCACCGGTCACCTCAACGGCCCTCTCCTGTGTTCCAACGCCCCTCCCGCTCTGGAGCATCCTCACCTCCATCCTGCTACACACACACACACACACACACACACACACACACACACACACACACACCCAGAGCACCCTCACCTCCATCCTGCTACACACACACACACACACACACCCAGAGCACCCTCACCTCCATCCTGCTACACACACACACACACACACACACACCCCCAGAGCACCCTCACCTCCATCCTGCTACACACCCACACACACACACACACACACACACAAACCCAGAGGGGCCTTCCCAAAGCATACGTCTGGTTAGGTCACCCCCCACTTCAAAGCCTTCCAAGGCTCCCCAGTACAGTTCCAGCCCCCCTCCCCTACCCCTGCCCTCCCCAGCCTCACCAGTGACCCCAGGGGCCTGGCTCTTCTGCCAAGCTACTTCCCACTGGCCATAGGACTCATTCTGACTCAGTTTCTCAAGGAAGCCTTCCCTGCCTCCAGCCTCTGCACCTGCGGGGCCTCTCCCTCCCAAAGGAGGGCGGCGCGTGGCCCATTCCCTGTAGTGTCTCCTGTTCTAACCAGAAAAGGATGCAGCCTCCGAAGGCACACTCGCCTCCTCCACTCACACGACTGTGGACTCCTAACACGTGGCGGTTTACAGATCCCACCACGATACTGACTCAACAGATTCTGAATTACACTTTTTCTTAGGAGACTTTACTCCTTTCCTGTTAAGACTAAAATTTGCTTTAAAGCATCCTGTCTCACCTCTCTAAACAAAGTAAATTATTACATCTCCATACAAACTTACAAAGGTGCACGTCTGCTGTAGCAAAATATAGCCCAGGACAGTTTCAAAAATAAACAGTGCAATCACTGTGATCAGAAAGAGCTGGCTTTGAAAATACAGGATTTTTACAAAAAGAAGTCATCTAAATATGCTTATGGTTTTTCACATAAAGGTTATATGATGCAACACAACAATATAAAATATTTTGAATTATATAAAAATAGAATGAATCCTAATACTCGGGAGAAGTCTCCAAAATGCCATACAAATAAAATTCTAGCATAGATGGACACAAATTATTTCAGTCTTAGATGCTGTGTGCCCCAAGACTGGGTCATCTCGAGATTACGAGCAATCCTGTTCATAATCCTTTGAAAAGACAGTAGGAAATAGATAAAGGAATTAAGACAATTCTATTTTTTTTCTAGTTAGCTACGGTGTGGACAACCAAAATATTTTAAGCCAATTTTGGCAGAATTCACAATATAAGCTTTCTCATTAAAATTCTCCT
Source organism: Dama dama (assembly GCF_033118175.1). NCBI lineage: Eukaryota > Metazoa > Chordata > Mammalia > Artiodactyla > Cervidae > Dama > Dama dama. The sequence goes on along the minus strand of NC_083701.1, from coordinate 4,311,743 downwards.
TCCAGTGCTCACTTCGGCAGCACATATACTAAAATTGGAACGATACAGAGAAGATTAGCATGGCCCCTGCGCAAGGATGACACGCAAACTCGTGAAGCGTTCCATATTTTTACGAATGGGAATGCTCATTGTGAAAAAATAAAATTAAAAAATTTTAAAAATTAAATAAAATTCTCCTTCCAAAAAGACATGGATCCTTTCTTTCTTCATGGATCATTTGAAAATGATGTCAGGTTTGTTTTCTTTTTAAGTCTCTATGGAAGTTCAGAATTCTTACAAATACATTCTTAGCACTGTTACACTGTGTGACCACTGCTCATGGATATGGAAAAACAAAACATACAAGCAAACAGCGTGACAAAGAAAAACGCAATGTGAAGCCACAGCAGCAAATAAATGTAAAGTTAATGCAAAATGCAAATGTTCAAAACAGGTCGTAATTTGTCGCAAATTTTAAAACTAATGGTGAATTTTAAAGGCAGGAGCAACAGAACTTAGCCAAAAATGTGAATACGCTCTAAACACTTCAAAGAGCAACTCATGTTATTTCCTTATTCTTAATGAGTTATAAACACTAGGGCTAAAGGAACTGGAATAGAGGATTGATAGAAAAATTAATAAAAACCCAATAAGCCCTAAGTCATAAAGGCCTCAAATCAATCATGGCTAAAGCAGAGCCACAGAGCTGCCGGCCTCCTCAGATAAAGGGAGATGCATCCTTTCGGGAAGCACCATGAACATCGCCACGGAGACACACACCACACGTAACACTAAGGACGACTCAACTAAAGTACACACCACATGATTCCCATTACTTCTGATCAGAAGGAGGAAGAAAATGTGTCTTATTGTGTGCTCTGGGTACTACTTACATGGCTCATGGTACATTCTAATCCAAAGTCCAATTTACCTGCAAAGAAACTACATATTCAAAGGGAAACCAGAGCTGCTCAACCACACTTTGTAACTGAAACCCAAAGGAACTCTGATGAAGGTAATCTCTTATTGCTTTTGGTATTACATAGTTTTACAAGCATTTGCAAAATTAAGTGACCGCTACAGCCCATGATTCTGCACTAGAATATTAGGGGCTGAAAAAGCTTAGATTACGTGCACTGTGTAAATGCAATCACATCAACACACTGACAGGCGCCCCTTTGGTGGAGCTGAAGTTGCAAAGTAGACAACTCTACACAATGCATGCTAAGTCGCTTTAGTCGTGTCCGCCTCTGGGCGACCTTGTGGACTGCAGCCTGCCAGGCTCCTCTGTCCATGGACAGCTTAATGAGAAACGCAGAGTTCTGTACTCGATTTCAGGTGCTGCACGGGCCATTAACTGACACTGCGTCTCGCCTTACGAAATTTAAACATCAATAGTTAACGTCAGTTTTCTCCATCTGAACTCTTTTATGCTAACCCTGGATATGAAAACCTCGCTCCATAAAGAGAGCCCCAGCCTACCCTGCAGAAGAGTTAGGTTTTGCTGAGGAAAGCTGATCAAAGGAGGCCTGAACAGTTTCCACCGCACACTCAGAATGGCCGGAGGATGACTGCACATGTGCGTCCTTTGCAAGCACATCATCACCGGAGGAGCGCAACCAACACCTGCCTCTGGAACGCAAAGTACACTGGAGCTGCCCACCCGTCAGACACGGCTGAGCCTGCGCGACAGACCTGCAGCCCGCAAGTCTGAGGCTTTCTCTGAGAGGCTCCAAACTGGTCCACCTGACCCTCCTACAACAGGGAGGAAACGATTAGGAGAGAGAACACACCCTGCAGGCTGAAAAGGCCTGAATCCCACTCCAGCATTCACTAGCCCTGTGATGCCGAGCTGACGGCTTCACCTCTCTGAGAATGCTCCACGCTCTGCAAAAGGCGGCTGCCACCCCCACCTCGGATGGCATCCATGTGGCATGAATGGCATATGGGGGCGGGGGAGTGCCTGACATAGAACCTTCCTAGCTTCCCTCCCCCGCCCCTCTCCCCTTTTAAACTGGCATACTCCCCCTAACAAGTATCAAGCCTCCGGGACAGACAGTCTTATTCATCTTTGTATCCACCACAGTAGGATCAAAAAAGAGCTGCTTCCTCCATAGTAACTATCAGTGTTCTTAACAGATCTGGGTTGAAATCTATTTTGAGGGGAAAGACTATTCCAGAACTACCCAACCATCCTTCCGCAAGGGAGCCCCTCCTCCCAGTGTGAGCTGCTCATGTCCACTGGACCCGCCGGGGGCTCTGCACCTCCCCAGGCCTTCCTCCCCACCTCAAGGGTGCATGTGACCCACCTTCTCCGCCCCCCATGCCACTCCAGCTCCAGCTTCCTCCACCTGCTGCCAGTGCATCTTCCTAAGATGCACATCTGACCATGTCTTTCCCTTCCGACTTCTTAAGAGGCTTACCCACCTCCCAGGCGCTAAGGGTAAATGGCAGCTGCTACTAAAACCCCAAACACTGCAGAAAGAAAGTGAAAGTGAAAGTTGCTCAGTCGTGTCTGACTCTTTGCGATCCCGTGGACCATAGAGTCCATGGAATTCTCCAGGCCAGAATACTGGAGTGGGTAGCCGTTCTCTTCTCCAGGGCATCTTCCCAACCCAGGGATTTGAACCCAGGTCTTCCGCATTGCAGGCAGATTCTTTACCAGCTGAGCCACCAGTGAAGCCCACCACACAAACCCTCCATGACCCAGGCCTTCCTCCAACCTTGTCTCAGCCCTGGACCTTCAGCCTACACTCTCTGGATGCACTCCCCCCATTCACAGTTGTAAGCACACGCTGAAGCTGACAACCCCCAGTGCATGCCTCGAGTCCAGTTCTGTCACCTGGGCCCCAGGCTCTTTGAAACCATCACTTGAATGTTGACTGGCTTCTGAAAAACACATTTACCGTTTACTCTGGAACCCAACCACCAGCAGGTACTCCCAGTTTCAGTAACAATCTCAAACTTCCATTTTAGTTAGCAGCCCAGGACATGCCCAGCTGTTTGAGTCAAAACCCTGACGTCACATTTTACTTCCCCTGTTCCTCACCCGACCCTGGCACCATCATAAGTCCTGCCATTTCTATCTCAAAGTATATCTCAGCTCTGGTTCCAAGGGACCTGGCACAGACCCAGCCAGCTCACAGCAAGTGCGTGCTGAGTCACAGTCCTCCGAAGGGTGGTCCCTGAAGGGTGCTCCCTGAAGAGGGACATGTTCCCTGGCACCGGCCACCTAGGAGGGCACTTGAGTCTCCTCAGGAGGCCCAGGAAAAAGGACTCGTGGTTCTCCCACGGTCTGAACTTTGAAGGGTCCGTGGTCTGGGAACCAGGTCTGTGCCCCTGGTTAGCGGGCACACCCGCCAGTGAGCAGGTGAGAGTGTAGGAGCCGAAGCAAGGCTTCGGTCACTGCCATCCCCGGGACCTGGGAGCCACAGGTAAGGCCCTGCATCCAGGGCGCCGCCCAGCCATCACAGGATCCCACCCTGCATTTCCCAACCACACGGCCTCGACCTGTCCTTGCCACCCTTCCTTCTGTTTTGCAGCCCCCCTACCCCAGGATAAGTTGGACCCTTTCAGGAATCTGGCCTGTCTCAAGTGAGACAAAGTCAACAAAAAATGACAGTGTCCACATTTGGACCAGACCCTTGAAGGAGAAACAAGGACTCCTGGCCAGCACGGCGGTGGCAGCAAAACCCTTCCCCAGGAGGTGAGATGACCAGGGCGAGAACACAACGTCCTTGATCAGCCCAGGCGTCTCCCTTCACGGCTGACCATGTGTGTTGGAGGCTGACCACCAGTTAATGACATGCCCATCGGTGGTGGCCGTTAGCCTCAACAAATACACAACCAGCTATTTCTTATCAACATGGGTTAAAAGTAAAGGCTGGTGCAGGTAGGGCCTGTCCATTTGCTAAGCTAAACCACAGTCCTGGCTAAAGCAGAGAGGAAGCCATGGTCACCTGTACAGGTCCTTGTGCCCACCAGATCCAAACCAGCTAGCGATTTAAGAGAAGGACATATTTCCCTGATCCCCAGGAAAACTGCCTTATAAAGGCAAATGCCCTTTAGCAGACTAGCCTCTGCCCCTTTATGATTGAAAGTCACTGGGACGAAGTAAATGGGACAGGCAACGTGAGAGCAAAAAAAAACCAGGTGACTGCTCCCTCCAACAGCATCCCTCCACGGCCAGCTTTGTCCAAGGCGGGCATGTCTTCACCGGCAACCGCTGGCCAGTAAGCACCGTCATGCATACGTAGCGACAGCCAAGAATCGTGCCTGGTACGTTTATTTGAAAGCCAGGGTCAAGCAAGGTGCAGCAAACTTTGTCTTCCCGAGTTAAAATATCCCAGGAAAAACCCCTCGCAGCCACTTAAATCAACTAGCATCTCACTTCCTCAAACCAAAAAAAAATAATTAACAAGGGCTCATTTGTCACCAAATGTGAGACCAAACAGGTTCCCCAAAGCAAGAATTTGGACAGCTATCTAAGGCCAGTGGGTTATGTGCTAAAAAAGCAAAAAGAATTAGAAAATAAAACAACGACTGGGATGAGACATGGATCAAGGCAGCAGTTAGGTTTCTGTTTTCTGAAGCGATCAGGCGGTGAGGAGGCAGCAAAGGGGGAATCCAGCTATTTTCAGGGCAACCCGTGCACAGCCTACCTTTTCAGACCCAATAACACACTCACAGGGCGGTATGAGAGAAAAAGAACAAAGGAAAAGAAAAGAAAGAGGAACAAGCGAAAATTAGAAACACACCGGAACAAAAACAACTTTGACAGCATGTTCAAGAATTGACGTGGGCTGATAAGGCCAGGGGCACGTGTGGAAGGTCAGTAAACAACCCCCGCACCCTCCTACCCGTGGCTCCCGGGAAGGCTGGGCCTGCGGCTAGCGGCACCGGCCGCAGAGCCTGTCCATGCAGCCAGAGCGGTCCGCACTTCAGACCAAAACTCCACCTACATTTGGACATTTCCTTCTGAGGCACAAAATGCGATCCCCTTTCAGGCTGGACTCTTTCTATCACTCCTACCAGGAGCTGCGGGAGAGACTGTGGCTGTAGGCTCTGTTCCTGGACTGCATCACTGCTTTGAAAATGAGACAAGGGACACACAGGGACTGGAGGTAAACGCTTCCGCTGAGGTTGCTGGTGTCATTATCTCACCAGAGTCCACATGATGGCTGAGTGTTTATGGGGCCAGTGAGAGCCGAATGGACCCACCGGGAGGAAGGTTTCGTTCGCTGCTGACGTTCCGGCTCACGGAGGCTGTGGGTAAACACCTGGGGACAGGACTGGCCACCATGAGCCAAGCACCGTGTCCTGAATCGACTTCCTCCCGCCAGACTGTGAGCAGAGACTTCAAGACGCAAAATAGGCATTCTCAACATTTCGGTCTGCAGACCTTTGGGTTCGCAACCTCAAGAAGTTGATGATCAAAAATGTCCCTTGGGGCCTCATGTGGCAAGGAGAAGGCAGCAGTCAAGAGGTCGGGGTCCCCAGCTTCAGTCACTCATGCACGAGTCTGTCCTGCTGATGCCACAGGTGCTAAGATTTGGGGAATGCAGGGGCACGCGTGGCCCCACCTTGTCAGGGACCACTACCTCGGCACAGACCCCGCCTGACACCTGGGGCTCAGCAGGAGGTGACAGGTGAGTTGAGGGGCTGGTGGGAATGGGTCTGGTGGGTCTGGATGAGTCTGGTGGGTCTGAGTGGGTCTGGCGGGTCTGGGTGGGTCTGAGTGGGTCTGGTGGGTCTGAGTGGGTCTGAGTGGGTCTGGTGTGGGCAGCTCTGCCCCTCGGTGGTGCCCAGACTCCTAAACCTTGCCACCTGGGCTGCAAGGAGCAGGAGGGCAGGGCAGGCGTGGTGATCACAGGGTCATGCGAGCAGCAAGTACAGGCTGTGGATGTGACACGCCCTGCCCTTCCTGAGGCCACACAACGTGTCCAGGTCGGGAGGGAGACCACTCCAGACCCTGCCAGGCACCAGCTCCAGGGGTGGCTCAGGGCCTCTGTGCCTCTCCCCACAGAGCAGGCCTGGACTTCTTCCCTCGAGCCTCTGACATCTTTTCTTCTAACTTATCAACAACCAGAAAGTCAGGTTCGACCTCAGTGAACTCAGGAAACCCTGAGCACCTACTCTGCAGCGGACAGGACGGCACCCACACCACGTCCTCCGCCCTCGCCTGTGGGACCAGCACGTGAGCTCTGCAGAGGACCGGAGAGGCTCAGCGCCCCAGGCAGCAGTGCTCCCGCTAGCGAGGGGACATCCCTGCTCTCTTCTATGGGAGGGTCGCGGGGAAACAGACCAGGGGGCCAGCAGGGCCCCGCAGAGCTCGTCTGCGGTTCTGATGCCTGCATCACGGGGCTAACGTGAGGACTGAGCGGTCCCTGTGGCACAGAGACCATGAACACGCTGTCCTGCAGCCGTTCTGATATCCTAAGTGGGGGCCCTGGCACCGGGGCATCTGGCAGGAGGAGGGGCCTGGCCAGGGAGGCAGGAGGCACAGGCCCACTCCAGCCCAGCAGGCTGGAGTTCTGCTGCCTCTGGGCTCAGCACCCCATCTACACATGAAAGGGGTGAGGCTGAATAGCAGTCTTCACAACGTGCCCTGGGGCAGCGCTGTCCAATAGGAGTAAGACGCAAACCACGTGACTTAAGCTGTCCAGCTGCCACATTTAAAAAGGTAAAAGACAAATACTTGCAACTGATTTTAATAATGTCCTTTGTTCGATCTCATGTATGTAAAATGTTATCATTTTGACGTCCAATAAATTAAAAAAAAAAAAAAAACCACACTAAGATAGTCCACATTCTTCTCCCCAGACTAAGTCTCAGCACCTGTCCTGCCTTTTACCTGCAGCGCATCTTGGTTCAGCTTCCTCTACCACCCTAGTGACAGTGGCTACCCTCTGGAGAGCCACTCCAGGGGTCCCACCTGGGGGTCTGGGCTGAAAAGGGGCAGTTAATTGTCACACGAACCCTAAAAGGACCTCCCCTAACCAAAGTCTGTTCCACTCAATTTCAGAAAGTCTGCACCCTTTCTAAAATTTAGAAAGGGCAGCACCCTTCTCCCGCCACCACTGCAGGAAACCCTCCTGCTTGCTCATCCCTTTTTGGAGCCTGGGCTCCAGGCCGACTTACCTACTGTCTGTGTCCAGCCCCACGAAGTCCTTCTTCTCGAAGGGGACGCAGAGGAGAGGGATCTTGTCCCCGGACTTGTCCGTGGCCCTGTCCAGGCGCTTGGACTCGAGCACGATGAAGAGCGACTCCACGAAGTCCTCGATGCGCTTCTCCACCGTCGCGCAGTCCTCGTAGCTGGGGTAGAAGGCCACGTCGGTGCGCGGCTGCTCCGCGATCTCCCCTTGCAGCCCGAACACGAAGAGGCGAGAGTCGTACAGCGTGGAGCCGTAGATCTCCTTCTGCACGTGGAACTTCTCGAAGGTCTGCGGCCAGTCCTTGGCTGAGAAGCAGTCAGTGATGGTGATGAGGCCCACGACCTTGCGGTGGGTCTGGAAGTCGCCCCACTCGCTGTTCTCCGGCGGGTAGTGGTGCCGGTAGCGGATGTAGAGCGCGCGCTGCGAGTCACGCACGCTGATCTGGCTCACCGACGAGATCCTCTTGTAGATCCTGAAGAAGTTCTCCTCCGAGACGATCCCCACGGGCTGGACCACCACGAGGAGAGTCTGGTGGTCCTCGGCGCACTGCATGTAGTCAGGGACACTCATGGTGAAGACCCTGCCCAGAGAGAAGACGGGGTTTTGCAGGTTGCATCCCACTCCGAGACGCTGTCATGCCGGGGTCCCCCAGCTGGAAGGCTGGGTGAGCCCCGAGCCAAGCGGTGGGGTACCGTTTGTCCTCGGGGGTTCTGCGTGCGGCTACCATAGCTCTTATCACAGCATCCTGCTCATGGAGCAAGCGTGGAGCCCCTGCAGTTTAAAAGGAGCCTCTCAGGTTTTCTACTCCCAGACCTCACCAGACACATGTGGAGTCAGTGCTCAAGGAAGGCTGAATAAATGAAGGAAGGAAGGAAGGAAGTGCTTCCTCAGCCTCTCAGCAGAAATAATGAAGATTGCACAGTGGAATCAGAAGACCAGGACTCTACTGAAGGCCACCTGAGCTCCTGAGCTGAAAACTAATGGGGGAAATATAAAACTTGCCTTCTAAGAAGATAGCTGGATTAAGGAAGGCTGCAAAGTGCCAAGCACAGTGTGAGACAGGAGGAACTACACGCCATTACCATCCCTCATTTTATGAACTGAGTTTCCTTGGGAGAGTTTTTATAACCTCGCTGTGCCAATTTTGTCAGATATAAAAAGAAAACAGCATCAACTATACTCCAGCAATTTTTTTTTTTTTTAAGCAGAAGAAAACAATATTACCTGATTCTCAGTCCTGTTGAGGAATTCAGTTAGATAACCCATACGAAAGCATCTGGCCCATAGGAGTTAATAAATGTTTGTTAAATGAATGGACAAACAAGCAGATGAATACTGCCACATCCACAGAGCATCATAATAGCACTCCCTGGAAATCTGAAGCCCTGTTCCACCCCGACTCCACACTAGCCATGTCAGTGACCCAGACAGGCCTGTGTGCTTCTCTAAGCCCAAGTTTAATTGTGAATAAAAATGTGGATAATAAGACAAACCTCAAAGGATTAGTGAGTCATTATTCTGATTTCAATATTGTACTGTAACTTTGCAAGATGGTGGTGGTTGTTCAGTTGCTAGGTCGTGTCGGACTCCTTGCAACTGCATGGACTGCAGCACGCCAAGCTTCCCTGTCCTTCACTGTCTCCCAGAGTTTGCTCAAGTTCATGTCCATTGAGTCAATGATGCCATTCAACCATCTCATCCTCTGCAAGACGGTACCATTAAGGGAAATTGGGCAAAGGGTCCACAAGCTCTCTCAACATTCACACTGTTATGCAACCATCTCCAGAATGTTTTCACCTTTGCCAACTGAAGCTCTGTCCCCATTAAACACTAATTCCCATCCCTTCACCCCCAGTCCCAGTCCCACCATCTACTTTCTGCCTCTATGAGTCAGACTGCTCTAGGCACGTCAACTCAGTGGAACCATGCTATGACTGGCTCATTTCACTTAGCACAATGTCTTCAAGGTTCATCCGTGTTGTAGCATGTATCAGAATTTCCTTATTTAATGCTGAATAGTATTCCCTGGAATATTACATATATTTATGTATAAAGGTATATAACACATTTTATTTATTCATTCATTGAAGGTCATTTGGGTTGTTCCTAGCTTTGGCTACTATGAATAATAGTATTATAAATACAGACAAAATGTTTTAAGTATAAAAACCACCACATTTGCAAAGATGTAGATATATAGACGTAGATGCAAAGGTAACTCCTATTTGACAGGTGGGCGTGTAGACTGGTACATCCTGGGTCCAGCAACTGCCTTGATAGAGGAGCTCTGGCATATGGTGGGCAGGTTTACAGAAGCAAGAACTGGAGCAAAGCTGTCCACTATAAGCAGGATAGGTAACTAAACTGTGGTCTTTTAACACAACGGAATACTTCGAACAGTGAAAGTGAACGACCTAGAGGAACAAAGATGAGTCTCAAAAACATGATGGGCAAACAAAGCAGGTTATGGATTAACACAAGCAGCACCATTCCACTTATGTAAAGTTTAACAGGCAACACTAAATAATATGTTGTTTACACATATGGTAAAATTATAAAGAAAAAGATAAATCTGGACAGTGGTTACTTGGGTGGCAAAGAGGATGCAGTTTGAAAGCAAAGCCACGGGGCCACAGAAGTAGCAGCTGTGTTCTGTCTCTTAAGCTGGATGGCAGACCCAGGGGTGCTCGTCTTGCCCTTCTTTAAACTGTACATAAACATCAAACGTTTCACAAAAGAGTTAAAAAAGGAAGAAGATCCTGTTGGGAGGGAGGTTCAAGAGGGAGGGGACATCTATACCTGTGGCTGATTCATACTGATGTATGGCAGAAACCAACATGATCTTGTAAAGCAATTATCCTTCAATTCAAAATAAATAGAATTTTCCTAAAAAGGAAGAAGATCCAACTTCAAAAAGCTTACAAGGTGGGTCTCAGCAGGTTGGCTGGTTTCGGGGCCTGGCCCCAGCCCTTCTCCTCTATCAGGAGATGATGCTGCTGAATCCCAAAACACCCTGCTTCTATGAGCAAAGAAGTCGCTGCACAAAAAAGGCACGTGCGTTACAGGTGCAGATTTGCCTGAAGACAGGTGGCCTGTGGATCTCAGACAGTTTGAGGATAGGAGGTGTTCAGTTTCTCTGGTCTGAAGTAAAATGAGAAAAATACAAATAATATTTAAGTGTTCCACAAAACTAAAGTAAACTTAGTATGTGTCTTATAAATGTTAACTATTATTGTTATTTATTCTTAGATTTGGAGAAGAAAATGGCAACCCACTCCAGTATTCTCGCCTGGAGAATCCTGTGTGACCCCAGGGTCGCAGAGTCAGACACGACTGAGCGACTAAGCACATTCTTAGGTTACGAACTTTCTCATTTTCTTGCTGTTAAAACATTGTTTTTGGGGGGAAGTAGGGGGACTTCCCTAGTGATCCAGTAGTGAAGACTCCTCGCTTCCAAGGCAGGGGGTGTAGGTCTGATCCCTGGTTACGGAACTAAGATCCCATTTGCCTCGGGCTGCAGCCAAAAAAAAAAAAAAAGTTCTAATTTTTTTTTTCTTTTTTTTTTTCAAAATGGCCAAGCCACACAACTTTGTAGGATCTTAGTTCCCCAGCCTGAAACTGAACCTGGGCCATGGCAGTGAAAGCAGTGAGCCCTAACCACTGGACCACCAAAGAACTCCCAAACATTCTTGCTTTTATAAAACAATAGTGAGAGTAGATGGCAGCAGTTTTCCATCATACTGTCTGGGCAAAAGTAAAAACTGACAAACGTTTTCCCTGAAGGAGCTCACTATCAGCATAGTTCTTGTTCATCTTTGCCCCAGATTCAAAATATGCAACTAACACTGGAATAAATGTCTCATATAAGGTAGGAATAGGAAATTGCACTAGGCACTTTACAATCCATCATATCATATTCAGACTTCACAACAATCTAAGAAACAGCATTCCTATCTTCAACCTTATAGATAAAGAACCAGGCTCAGTAATTTTCTCAAGGTCTCCTAATCTGTAAGTGGCAAACTGGCTCCAGAGTCGATGCTTTCCCACTAGTTTCTTCAAGGGAGAAAGAATCTAACGAAATGAGCCCTGGCATTGAGCCAGCTCTAGTGTCTGAGATTCCAGTTCAGTCTAGTCGCTCTGTCGTGTCCGACTCTTTGCAACCCCTTGGACTGCAGCATGCCAGGCTTCCCTGTCCATCACCAATTAGTCTGAGACTAATCTAATATGAATATTAAAATGTTAAGAATATATTTCTTCAGGGACTTTCCTGATGGTCCAGTAGCTATGACTCTGCACTCCCAATGCAGGGAGCCTGGGTCTGATCCCTAGTTGGGGAATTAGATCCCACATGCCGCAACCAAGAGCTTCACACTGTAACTCACGATCATGCTGCAAGGAAGATCAAGGATTCCACACGCGGCAACTAAGACCCAGTGCAGCCAAATAAATAAATAAATATTTATTTTAAAAAAGAATATATTTCTTCAACTTGATATTTCCTCAAAAAGTTAAACATAGAGTTACCATATAAACAGCAGTTCTACTCCTAGGTATATACCAAAGAGATATGAAAATACACGTCCACACAAAAAGTAGTACACAAACATTCATGGCAGTATTATTCGTAATAGCCAAAAAGTGGAAACAACAGAGACATCTATCACCTGATAAATGGATAAACAAAATGCAGTCTATCCATATAATAGAATACTACTCAGCCATAAACAGTACTGGCACTGCTACAACATGGGTGAACCCTGAAAACATTATGCTCAGTGAAAGAAGCCAGGCACAAAAGACCACATATTGCATGATTCTATTTACATGAAATGCCCCAAATATGCAACTCCTTGGAAACAGGGAGTAAATTTGTGGCTGTTCCAGGTGCAGTAGGGGAGACTGACAATGGGTATGGAATTTCTATCTGAAGTGATGAAAATGGTCTGGATTAATAATGGTTGCACAACTGGGAATACACTGAAAACCACTTGAGTGTACAATATAAATGGGTACACTTCACCGTATGTGAACACTCTCTCAATAAAGCTGTTACTTGATAAAATATTTCTTAACTATTTTTCCCTCTATTCCACTTGACAGCCCCACAATTTAAGAAAAAACCTTGCCAAGGGATCTTTAAGGATTGCAAGATGCCTGGTTCTCCAGCATCATGTCTCTAGTGCTGTTATTTCATACTAGGGAACACTAGCTGGGCCGGACTAGGAACAGACGGTAACTACCTTCTAAAAGTCGCCAGTTGCCTTTGAACTGGGTGGGGAGGAGCAGAGAAGAGGGAGGAGGAGGTCACAGCCTCTTGCCTTCTGCTCGTTTTTAACTAACCCGAGCCTACCTTCGGCACTATGGATCCCTCTGTAAGAACAAGTGGAATCCACAGGCATCCCACCCTGACACCAGCACACTCCGCGTGGAAAGGCGTTCGCGCGGGGCAGATGGACTAGGGGCGGAGACCCAGGAGGGCACCGGCTCTGCAATTCCGAGACTCGGCCGAGAGAAGCTGGACTTAACAATTTCGGGAGCTCAACCGCAGGAGACTGTGCCCGTCGCCACCGCGCGGGATCTGAGCCACTTAGAACCCAGAGGAAATGGAGGAAGAGAGGAAACCGAGAGCCGGTCCCAGCCGCGTCCGCAGACCCCCGGGCGGGGGCGGGGGCGGGTGCAGGGGCCGGGGAGGGGCCGGGGACTGCCGGCGCCCGCGGAGGGGAGGCCGGGCCGGGCCCGAGAGGCGGCAGGTGCGGGCCTGGGCGGGACGGGCGCGGGAGCGGATGGGGGGGGCCGGGCCGCCGGGCCGGGGCAGGTGGCCGCGGCAGGTGCGGGCGGAGTCGAGCCCCTCCGCGGGACACACGCTGCCCGGCGCCCCCGCGCGCGCCGTGACCCACGGACAGCCCTGCCGAGGCCGGCCCGGCCCCCTGCCCAGGGGCACCCCCTTCTTGCACTTACGCGGCCGGGGCCCCTGGGCCCGGAGCAGGCGCCAACGGCGGGAGGGGCGGCGGGGCCGGGCAGCCTCTGCGGCCGCTCCCCGGGCTCGGATCTGGAGCTTCCGACTGGCGGCCGGGCCGGCGCCGCCCCTGCGCATGCGCGGGGCCGGTTCCGGGCCCGGAGACCCGCGCCAGGTTTTAGGGGCGACACGGGGCCCGAGAGGGAGGGGCGGGGAGCGAGGTGGTCGCTGGGGGGCAGGGAGGGGAGGGAGACGGAAGGAGAAGGGCGGGAGGGGAGCAGCTGCGACCGAGAGAACTTAGACTCCTGGCGCCGCGCACCCAAATGGAGGCGCCAAGTCCTGCCTCTGCGCCTCTTTCCCCGCTCTCAGGGCGCGCAGCTCAAATTTCAGCTCGAGGGTGGGGCCCTTTGCAGCCCCCGCTCCTGCAAAGCCCCTACCGGATCACGATCCCTGCGCCCGCGCGGAGCCGGGCTTCCAGTAGCTCCCAGGATCAAGCACCGGCTGGCGTGGTAGCGATGCTTAAAGCTACCTTGGGGCGAGAATAAGTTCCCCTTTTACTGGCTGGGAGACGATCTCAGGGTGCCTCCCGGGCCTGACTTAACTGCTAGGTCACACACCGGGGCTGGGCGGGGATGAGGAGGTCAGAGCCGGAGCCCGGAGCAGACCGCCCGAGGGCCGGTGCCTGGTCCCCACCCGTCCTGGGAAAACCACTCCCGACTCTAGGGGTCCGGTCAAGGGCTCGGAATGAAGTGTGGAACGGCTGTCATAGTTCCAGCACACAGCTGACTAGGTAGGGCAGAAGCCACTTAAGAACTTAAACCCTTCTAGGTTAAAAAATAAACAAAACTTTAAAAGGAGTTTACATACATAGCTTGGAATGTGGATAGCATATTTGAAAAATACAGAAGAAATTATTAACAGTTGTAGGGTTGAGAGAAAAGAGGATGAGGGAGACCTTCTTTCCCTGTGTATTTTTGAGTTTGAATTTTTTACCGTATGCATGTTATTTCTTTTTCAGTTAACGAAAAAAAAAAAAAAAACTGTAATGGGGGACAGGAGTAGTTCAGCCTGTACAGCAGCCGTGGAAAAACAGAGCCATCACTTACTTTACCCAAGCAAGCATTTATTGACTCTGCTGTGTGCCCAGTGCTGTTTTATGACTTATTATTTATATATTTTTTTAAAATAATAGTATGCTATCCCTCATCCCTGCCCTGGGCCAGTGGGAAACCAATTGCATTTTATTGAATTGTTTTCCAAGGAGTGGAAATGAATTATAAACAGAATACATCTTCAGGGCAAAACCCATGGAGTGTATTTCCAGCACACCAGCCAGGAAGGATTTTCAACACAGGTGCCCAGAGGCTGAGAGTACATTTCCAGGACCCTGCATAAAGCTACCCAGAGTGGCTTCTTCTTGGCCCTGAGAGCACAAGTTGACAGTTATAGAACACAGAAAACAGACCTTAAAAGAGGCCACCCTTTATTAGAGGTCTATGTGCCAGGAATAGAAATACATGTTTAGCACACAATGTCTTCATAAGATCCATGCAAGGTAGCTATTCTTAGCATTGAGGTCCAGAAAGAACACTACTTGGCACACAAGTGGCTGGTGCTGTTTAGGATTGGAGTCGGAGGCTGTCTGACTGTTGTCTGTGCCCTTCCCATAGTCCTCTGTTCTCATTCTATCTATAAATGGATAAGAGAAGCAGTTTGGAAAGCAAGATTGAATGCTGGCAAGAGGAAACATTGCTATTTTTGTACAGTGTTTCTGTTTTCAGTGTACTCACATTAATTTTATTGTCCTAGCAAATCTGTGAGGGAGGGAGGAAACTCTTCTGCATTTTTATGAGAAAACCAAAGTTCAGAGGCTATAAAGGCTTGCCACAGCACCCCAGCCATCAAATGGAGGTGCCTAGACTTGTTTCAGGTATATCCTGCTTCTGCAGTTATAGTCCTTACATAGTTTTAACATTTCCTGAGCATCTCCCCTGAGCGTTGAGAGTTCAAAGAATACACCAAATCTGCTCTCAAGGAGTTTTAGACTCTTAAAAGTTGGATCGGAAGGATCATCTGAAATCATCAAGTCCAACCTCACCAGCCGTACCAGAGCCCCTCTACCGAAGTCCTCAGTTCAGTTCAGTTGCTCAGTCATGTCCGACTATTTGCAACCCCATATACTGCAGCACGCCAGGCCTCCCTGTCCATCACCAACTCCCAGAGCTTGTTCAAACTCATGTCTATCAAATTGGTGATGCCATCCAACCATCTCATCCTCTGTCATCCCCTTCTCCTCCTGCCTTCAATTTTTCCCAGCATCAGGGTCTTTTCCAATGAGTCAGTTCTTCGCATCAGGTGGCCAAAATATTGGAGATTCAGCTTCAGCATCAGTCCTTCCAATGAATATTCAGGATTGATTTCCTTTAGGATTGACTGGTTGGATCCCCTTGCAGTCCAAGGGACTCTCAAGACTCTTCTTCAACATGACAGTTCAAAAGCTTTAATTCTTCGGTGCTCAGCTTTCTTGATGGTCCAACTCTCACATCCATACATGACTACTGGAAAAACCACAGCTTTGACTAGACACAGCTTTTGTCGACAGTAATCTCTGCTTTTTAATATGCTGTCTAGGTTGGTTATAACTTTTCTTCCAAGGAGGAACCCAAGAAAATAAAGTCAGCCACTGTTTCCACTATTTCCCCAACTATTGCCATGAAGTGATGGGACCGGATGCCATGATCTTAGTTTTTTGAATGTTGAGTTTTAAGTCAACTTTTTCACTCTTCTCTTTCACCTTTATCAAGAGGCTCTTAGTTCATCTTCGCTTTCTGCCATAAGGGTGGTGTTATCTGCATATCTGAGGTTACTGATATTCCTCCCAGCAATCTTGATTCAAGCTTGTGCTTCATCCAGCCTGGCATTTCCCATGATGTACTCTACATATAAGTTAAATAAGCAGGGTGACAATATACAGCCTTGACGTACTCCTTTCCCAATTTGGAACCAGTCCTTTGTTCCATGTTTGGTTCTAACTGTTGCTTCTTGACCTGCATACAGATTTCTCAGGAGGCAGGTCAGGTGGTCTGGTATTCGCATCTCTCTAAGAATTTTCCACAGTTTGTTGTGATCCACACAGTCAAAGGCTTTGGAACAGAAGTCCTAATGGGGGTGGAAAGTTTCATGCAATGATACAGAGCCCTGTTACAAAGTTCTCAAATGAAGCAAGTCTGCTTCCCTGAAATATCCAATCACAAGATCTCAAAGATGAAGCCCAATACACAGTGAGGCTTGGTGGGGTTGAGAATTACCTCTGCTGCTGCTGCTGCTAGTAAGTCGCTTCAGTCATGTCCGACTCTGTGTGACACCATAGACGGCAGCCCACCAGCCCCCCCCCTCCCCCCCACTTCCCTGGGATTCTCCAGGCAAGAACACTGGAGTGGGTTGCCATTTCCTTCTCCAATGTATTAAAGTGAAAAGTGAAAGTGAAGTCACTGGGTCGTGTCCAACTCTTAGCGACCCCATGGACTGCAGCCTACCAGGCTCCTCCGTCCCTGGGATTTTCCAGGCAAGAGTACTGTAGTGGGGTACCATTGCCTTCTCCAATAATTACCTCTGAAACCAGTCAAAAGCAAAGATCAGAGCACAAACTCCATTACTTACTAACTATATAACTTCAGTGTTTTCATCTACAAAATGGGAGTGGTCACTTCGTAAGGTCATTCTCAGGACTAATAAAACCAAGTATAAAAAACTACATTGAGACACAGTGGGATAGATCTAAGTTCCATTTCAGTTGTCTCATGTGCTACTTGTATGGCCTTAGGATAGGGTGACCATATATCCTGATTTGCCTAGGACAATCCCAGTTTATGCTATTGTCCTGGCTAAAAGCGTTCTCTGGTCAGGTGATACGATCATCCCACTTTGGCAAAGCCCATCACCTCTCAGGTTTTCTGATCCACCAACAGTATGGTAATACTGTTTCCATGTTGTAGAGCCCTCTTCTACCATGCAGCCCACTCAAATACTTGCCCATAGGGCCATGTCTCACCTGGGTTTTCTAGGGCCCAGGACATGAAAGAGGATGTTTGTTTATTTAGCACCATGAACAATCAGCCACTTGAGTGGGACTTCCACATCTACTCCATCAAAATAACACAGTCAGGGTAGCTACCATTTACCCAGCAGGGAAAGTACAATGTGCTTGGTACAAATTTCTCACATAACCTGACAGTAGCCCTATAAGGTTGGTTGTTCTAATGTGGAGACTAAGCAGTAACACTCTTTCCTCTGAGTGTGGAACGATTGAGAAATAAGACAAAAGAATCAGACAATGGATATTTACAAGTCAATTTTATTACTAATATGTCAGTTGAAGAGGGTGCTGTAGATCTGGAGCCAAAAATTTGGTTTAGATTTACTAAATCCTTCACCTTAGAATTAGCCAGGCTTAGGAACTCTCCTACACTGTTGGTGGGAATGTATGATGGTGCAGCCACTGTGGAAAACAGTATGGAGGGTCCTTAGAAAACTAAAACTAGAATTAACATATGATTGATCCAGCAGTCCCACTCCTGGGCATATATCCAGACAAAACCAAAATTCAAAGATCCATGCACCCCCATGCTCATAGCAGCACTATTCGCCATAGCCAAGACATGGCAACAGTCTAAACATCCATCAGCAAAGGAATGGATAAAGAAGATTTGGTACATGTATACAATGGAATATTACTCAGGCATAAAAAGAATGAAATAATGCCCTTTGCAACAACAGGGACGCAAGCAGAGATTATCATACTAAGTGAAGCACAACGGCAGCGGGTTGAGGGAGAAATGGAATGGAAGGTTAGGGTTAGCAGATTTAAACTTTTATATACAGAATGGATAAACAACAAGGCCCTACAGTATAGCACAGCGAATTATATTCAATACCCTATTATAAAACATAATGGAAAAGAATATTTTATAAAAAGAATCTGTACATATATAACTTAATCACTTGGCTCTAGAGCAGTAATTTACATAGCATTGTGAATCAACTATACTTCAATTAAAAAAAAAGAAAGAATTAGCCACTTGAGTATCACCCAGTGCTGGACAGAGGCCTCTTCAGTGGCCCGGAGTCACACAGGCTAATCAGGGACAAAGCTGGGATTCAAACCCAAACTAAGCAGCAAAGGTCATTTTATTTTTTTTTTTTTTTGGATTTATTTTTTTTTTTATTAGTTGGAGGCTAATTACTTCACAACATTTCAGTGGGTTTTGTCATACATTGATATGAATCAGCCATAGAGTTACACGTATTCCCCATCCCGATCCCCCCTCCCACCTGCCTCTCCACCCAATTCCTCTGGGTCTTCCCAGCGCACCAGGCCCGAGCACTTGTCTCATGCATCCCACCTGGGCTGGTGATCTGTTTCACCATAGATAATATACATGCTGTTCTTTCGAAACATCCCACCCTCACCTTCTCCCACAGAGTTCAAAAGTCTGTTCTGTATTTCTGTGTCTCTTTTTCTGTTTTGCATATAGGGTTATCGTTACCATCTTTCTAAATTCCATATATATGTGTTGGTATGCTGTAATGTTCTTTGTCTTTCTGGCTTACTTCACTCTGTATAATAGGCTCCAGTTTCATCCATCTCATTAGAGCTGATTCAAATGAATTCTTTTAAACCTCACAAACCTCCCACCCACCACCACCCCCGGAAAATAATTATATTTTGTTTTCATGGCAACCCATTCTACTACTCTCGACCTGAAGGATTCCACGCAGGCACAGTCCATGGAGTTGCAAAGAGCCGGACGCGACTAAGCGATTTTTTTTCAGAGGTGAATGTAAAGTAATGGACGTGGCTCAGTAACTGAGCGGTTAACCAGGGCTCCACCTCACACCCTCCAGTGCTCAGAGACTGCCTTCAGGGATGGGGACCCTTCAGGAAAAGTCCCTGGAGTTGAGCGAGGCCGGGTGGCGCCTCCCCATGCAAGAAGCCCATCACACCAGGCTTGAGTGAAGAGAGGCGATTAAGGTGGCACAGGAAGAAAGGAGGGGATGCCGCAGACTGTCAACCAAACCCTGGAATCCTGGAGACCGACTCCTCTCTGAACCCCTAGCGCCTAGCACAAGTTCAGACTCGGCGTCTTCTCAGGGAAGGCCAAGTGAACCAATCCATTCAGTGAGTGAGTGAATGAAACTCCCAAGCCGGCCGCAGGGTTCCAGGCGGCTACACCGCGGCTACGAAACGGCCAATCAACGCCTTCGCTCGCCCGCCCCGCCCCCTGATGCCCCGCCCCCGCCCCTCCGGCTGCCCGGAAACCCCGGAGCGCGGGATCCCGCCCCCGGCCGCCTCGGTGCGAGTTCGTCGGCTCTAGGCCTGGCGACGACTAGACGTCCATTTTCCCGCGGCGCTCAGGGAGCGGATTTGAAAGCGATTGGCGGGGACGGAAACTAAGCTCCGCCTGCCTCCCCGCCAGCTCCTCCCGCAGAACCGAAAAATCATTTCGGCTAACTCCACTCCCCACCACGACGCCCCAGTCAGAGGAACGAAGGCTGTCCCAATCGGGGCCTCCCCACAGGCCCCAGGGGACTGGCGGCTAGCGGCCGGAAGTGACGCACACGGGCGAGCGGAAAGACGGAGGCCCATCTCTGGTTGCCCTGGAAACCGAGCCCGTTTGCGTCAACGGCCCCCAGGGGGTGGGGCGTGAGGAGGGCCGGCTGTGTGAAGGTGGGGGTTTCGCTGTGAGGAGACCCGACAGAGCGGAACGGCTCTCGCGTGCACTTGGTTCTTCAGTCCCGAGCCGTGTGCTGGGCTCTGCGGACCCTGGCGTCGGGGGGAGGAGTCGGACCTCCATTACCTCCAGTGTTGGTCCCCTTCCTGCGAAGTCCTACCGCCACCTATTCATCTGTTTTCTAGCTCCAGCTTCCTGACCTCAAAGCAGACCACTGCTATCTTATTTTGCCCTGAGCTGTGCCTTTCCACGATTGCTTGTCTTTTCTGTATTGTTTCTTTCCGTTCAGAATGCCGTCCACCTAGCACATCCCTGCACCGTGAAATGACACTCCTTTCAGTCTCCCCAGGCAGCCTTGGTCTGTGATAGATGTGTGAGTGATAAACGCTTTTTCTTCCTTTTAACTTTGCCATATTTTCCCTCCTTTAAAAAGTATACATACATTGATTTCAAAAATAAATCATTTTTAAAGACACCAGTTCTTTGTCATCAAAGAACTTGTTACCTTTTGCGGTTACCTTTTTCATTTTTACTTTCCTTTTATCTGGAAGTTTGTCAAGTCTTTGTCTTTCATGACTTTAGTATGTTGGAAGAATATTGTCCAGTTATTTTGTAGAACGTTCCTCATTCTGAGTCTGTCTAACGTTTTCTCATGATTAGATTCAAACTGTGTGTTTTTTGCAAAACAGACCACAGAAGTGGCATGAGCCCTTAGTGTATCACCTCAGGAGGCACACGAGGTTGGATTGTCTTGTTTGTGATGCTAACTCTGAACATTTGGCTCACGTGCAGTGGATTAAGTTTCTCCACTATAACGTTACTGTTTTTCTTATTGAAATAAGTAACTTGTGGATCTTTTGAAGATACTTTAAGATCACATAAATAACCTGTTCTTCATCAGACTTTCACCTGTGAATTTAAGTCCACAAGTATCTCAAGAATGATTACCTAACAGCCTAGTAATGATTGTAATCTACTATTTATTGCATTTTAAACGATGCACATGCACTGTGACATTTTCTGGGAAGTAATGTGTTCATCTAGCAGATAACAGGTGGTCACTAAATATTACTTACAATGTTAGGTTTCCTGCCTTTAAAGTTTAATAAAGAGGTTTCCTGTTCCAGAGAGTATAATCAGAAGCACTGGCTTAATTTGCCATTCTGATTATTCTGTTTCCTACCAGCATCTATCTCAGTGCCTGCTATATATTAGCAACAAAATTTTAGAATTAATGAAAGAAAAACATCCACAAATGCACATACATACACACACACATACCCCAAGAAGCTGTATCAAAGACTGAAAGATTATAAATGTGAGCAGCCAGTACTTAAGAAGAGTTAGGGGCATGGTGGCTACTTACAGAGACAAAAAACATGTAAATATAAGTTTTAGTATATCCAACTTTATTTTTTTTTCCCTCTGCTTCAAGCTACTTTATTTATTTATTTTTTTTTTTATTAGTTGGAGGCTAATTACTTCACAACATTTCAGTGGGTTTTGTCATACATTGATATGAATCAGCCATAGATTTACACGTATTCCCCATCCCGATCCCCCCTCCCACCTCCCTCTCCACCCGATTCCTCTGGGTCTTCAATATATCCAACTTTAAAAAATTGGACTTTACATTTCGAAATTAAGTTTAAACAGGAAAAAAATATTCAAAAAGGAAAAGAAAAATCTCGAGACAGGTAACATATGAGTAGCTGCAATCCCATGTTTGACCACCAGATGCCGGAACAAGCTAGGTAGCTACTTTAGGAAAACATTCCTGTCTGGTCTGAATTGTTGAATTGTTGAGGATGGCCTCAACAATTGCCTCCACGACCTGAGTTTTTGTCAGTTTGTCAGGGTGAGCCTGGGTCAGTCAGTCCTGGGCAAATTCAGCATAGACTGAAGTTAGGAAGGAATTTACAAGAAAGAATTGGCTAAATTGGCAGTGACAATTCTTGAGACTTAAACTTACTGTATAATATGCTTTATATGCTACATATAAAGTAATAAATAATTCAATTGGAAATATATGTTGTATATTACATATCAAGTTACTACAATTCGAGTTATGTTATTCTTTATATCATTTGTGTGTCAAATATTACAGTATTAAAGCTAATTTTTAAAAGGTAAGACCGAAACAGTATCTGCCAACTCAATACAGGATTTACTTGAATTATTCAAATAACATAGATCAGATAATTCAACTAACTAATTAAGTAAAAGTGTTTTTTAAAATCTCAATTACCGATACTTTTGTCATTTCTTTCCTTCTTTTTCTAAAACAGAGAAAGAAGATTCAGATCACCCCCAAAAAAGCAAAATAGAATAGTGGTTACCAGGGGCTGGCAGGTATGAGAAAAGGAGAGATTTGGCCAAAGGGTACAAAACTTTCAATTAGAAGATGAATAAGTGGGGGAAAATATCAATAACCAATAATCTAAATCAAAGATATGCAGATAGCACCACCCTTATGGCAGAAAGTGAAGAACTAAAGAGCCTCTTGTTGAAAGTGAAAGAGGAGAGTGAAAAAAGTTGGCTTAAAGCTCAACATTCAGAAAACTAAGATCGTGGCATCTGATCCCATCACTTCATGGCAAATAGTTGGGGAAATAGTGGAAACAGTGGCAGACAGTGAGATTCTTTATTTTGGGGGGCTCCAAAATCACTGCAGATGGTGACTGCAGCTGTGAAATTAAAAGACGCTTGCTCCTTAGAAGAAAAGCTATGACCAACCTAGATGGCATATTAAAAAGCAGAGACATTACTTTGCCAACAAAGGTCCATCTAGTCAAGACTATGGTTTTTCCAGTAGTCATGTTTGGATGTGAGAGTTGGACTATAAAGAAAGTTGAGCGCTTTCTTTATCAAAAGTATTAATGCTTTTGAACTGTGGTGTTGGAGAAGATTCTTGAGAGTCCCTTGGATTGCAAGGAGATCCAACCAGTCCATCCTAAAGGAGATCAGTCCTGAGTGTTCGTTGGAAGGACTGATGTTGAAGCTGAAACTCCAATACTTTGGCCACCTGATGCGAAGAACTGACTCATTGGAAAAGACCCAGATGCTGGGAAAGATTGAGGGCAAGAGGAGAAGGGGATGAGAGAGGATGAGATGGTTGGATGGCATCAGCGACTCAATGGACATGAGTTTGGGTGAACTCCAGGAGTTGGTGATGGACAGGGAGGCCTGGCATGCTGCAGTCCATGGGGTGGCAAAGAGTCAGACACAACTGAGTGACTGAACTGAACTGAAATGGGGATCTAGGGCACAGCATTATGACTATAGTGAACAATACTCAAAATTCCCAAGAGACCAGATCTTAAATGCACTAACCACCAAAAAGAAATGATAAAGGTGTTAGCTAACACCAAGCTGGTTATCATATATTTTTATACAGAAATGTATCAAATCAACATGTTGTGCACCTTAAATTTATACAGTGTTATATCTCAATATTATATCTAATTTTTTTTTTTTTTTCAGGATTTGGACTAAACTGAGTCCATGGTAACCGGACATATCTACATCATGGCCCCACCTGATAGGATGTAACCAAGAGGACATGTGATATTCCCGCCAAAGATGTGCAACTGGGATTTAATTGTTAAGAAATAAGAAAGACACCAAAATTCAGGACATGTTACAATGTAACTGGTCTGCAGTCTTCAAAAGCAGGTGTCCAGTTCATGCAAATCATGGAAAGACTGAGGAACTGTTCCAGATTAAAGAAGACTGACAAGACGGGACAACTAAAGGTCACTTGTGACCCTGGACTTGATCATTTTGCTTTAAAAAACAAAAAACTGGAACAGCTAGTGAAACCTGAGTGGAGCCTGATATCAGGTGGTAATAATGTACTAATTTCCCAGTTTGGATTGCTGTGTGGTGGACTACAACAGAAGACCCTTGTTTGTGGGAGATCCACACTAAGCTAGGGGTGTTGGGCAGCCACCGACTGTAAAACAGTTTAGGAAGATAAAGTATTTGTACTGTACTTGAAAATTAAGTTTGCAGTTGTTTAAAAATCATCACACAGAGAGTTCCCAAAAAAGTCCAAGCAGTTAAAAATGCACCGCGATTTCCTGGCCTGACTCAAAGGTACTGAATGAGAACTTTGGAGGTGTGGCCTTGTGATGAGTGCTTGTGAAAACACTGCCAGGTTTGGAAGGCAGCTACTCTACTCCTGTGGCTTGGGAAGGGGAAGAACAGCCAGTACGTTCATGCAGACCTGTTTCCTCTCACCCTTCCATCCCATCACTGGGGCAGGTCAAAAAAAACTATTCCACCCAAGCTGCTTGGTCAAAATCAGCCTCCGTGGATCTCTGAGCTGTCTGTGTTCCACTCCTGACATTAAACTGGAGACTCTTTGTCTTCCATTTAAAAAAGTACCACCTCTGACAAGAAAGTTAAGAACTTCTTAAAAAGTGTTCATTTCAGTGCACTTCTCAAATCAGCTGTGGGCATTTGGCCTCCTTGTGGTATGTCAGGAAGGCAGGGCTTCTGGGAGCCTCAGCCTGCTCCAGGGCCACACCCAGGCATTTCATGGTTCCCTTTGCTTTGACTATTAAGACATGGCCCCAGGTTATAGGAGCCTGTGGTCTGTGGTGGGGGGCTCTGCAGGGGTCCTCCTCTGCCTCCCTCACAATCCACAGGAAACCTGATGGAGCTCCACCTTGCCCAGCACAAGGACTCCTGCCTGTTTTCTTTTCTGCCTGGACCCACCGCTGCTCCAGCTTCCCCTAGACTTCATGCACCCACACAACCCCCAAAAGACACTTCAGGATGCCCCAAGAAGGCCACGTTCAATAGG
Organism: Dama dama; assembly: GCF_033118175.1. Lineage (NCBI taxonomy): Eukaryota > Metazoa > Chordata > Mammalia > Artiodactyla > Cervidae > Dama > Dama dama. The sequence continues at coordinate 4,287,110 of NC_083701.1, read as the reverse complement.
ACGTACAAGGGCTTCAAAAATTGCTTCCTACGGCTTCAAAAATTGCAGGCAACTCGGAGCATACTAAAAGCCAATGCTTTGTACTCTTTAAATGGGTGAGCTGTATGCCGTGTGACTTACAGGTCAGTGAAGTTGTTTTAAAAATTGCTCCCTGCCCAGTCCAGCCTCCCCTGCTGCTGTCACCCAACTCTTGCTGTGGTTGAGCCGGGCTGAACTGCTGCCGTTTTCTGAGCGTCATTCTTCCCATGCCTCCGACTTTGCAGACACTCTTCCCTTTCTCTCCCCTACCATGCCCATCTGGCAAATTTCTGCTCACTCTTCGAATCTGCATTTCAGTCCTTCATCCTCTACAAAGCTACCCAACTTCCCAGGCAGAGTGAGTTCCTGTGTCCTTGGAGCTTCCTCAACTCCTCTCTACATCTCTCTGTCCTAAGACTTTCTACCCTATTCACCTATGTGACCCACTCACAGTCAGAACCCTGCACTGGCAAGGATAACATAAGGATCCCAGGGACCTCAAGGGATCAAGTAGCTACTATGAAGGAGGCAGACTTCAATGTAAACTCACCTCCTTTATTCTATTGTCCTAATGACAGTTATCTTTTATTAAGCCCTCAACATAGGACAAACACTATTCTAAAAACTGTATGCACTGTCTCATTGCTTTAGGGAACTCAGTTTCTCCATCAAAAATCTCAGTGTCCACATGCAGTCTTTCCTAAAATTGATCCACTTGAGGGACTTCTCTGATGGTCCAGTGGTTAAGACTTTACCTTCCAATGCAAGGGGTGTGGGTTTGGTCACTGGTCAGAGATCTTAGATCCCACATGCCTCGAAGCCAAAAAACCAAAACATAAAACAGAAGCAATATTGTAACAGATTCAATAAAGACTTTTTAAATGGTCCACATGAAAAAAAAAACTTAAAAAAAAAAAAACTGATCCACCTTAGAGTCCATCTGCAGTGGAACATAGAATCTCCTTACCCACCTAAGGAAGTGTCTGTTAAGAGCCAAGGGAGAAACTGCAGGTAATATCCAAAGAGACACTAATTTCACCCATGCACTTCATGTCAAAGCCCCATTCATGCCTTAACTATGAATCTACCTTAAAATTATATAAAAGTATAATGTTCAAAAAGTGAATAACATACATAGGGAGAAGAAGAGCATCCATACTGACCCTCCCACTGTGAACAACTACATAACTGGGAGGAAGAAGAAAGTGGATTTCAGACGCTGGACCACAGCCGGCTCAGGACTGTGTCCTGACAGAAGAGAAGCAAGTGACGTCAGCCCTGCAGCCCCTGGGCTTTGTCCCGGGCACCCAGGTCTGGTCCATGGCACGGGGAGTGGTCACTCAAAGACCAGTAGGTTCACTGGGTGGAAGAGACAGGGGCTGGAAAGGAGACAGCTGGGTGGGCAGGACTAACCCACAAAGCTGTGCGTGAGCTCCTGGGCTCCCCACCCATGCGTGCACGTGGAAAGGATGGGAAAAGATCTTCCTCCCATTCCAGGTCCTCCACTGGGGCCCTCCACACAACAGAAGATTTAACGGGAGTATCATGTGGGATCAATGCTTTGGAATAAGGTTTGGCATTCTCCACTGCGCATCTCCTTGCAGTGTATAACCCAGCAATGCCCCTCTTAGGAAGAGGAACAGAAATATATGTTTGTGCCTATTTATAGCAGTTCATTCGGAATTCTTACAAAGGGGCGATAAGCCAAAGTTCCTCAGTAGGAAATCTGGAATACTACAGAGCACTGAATAGGAACCACTCCCCTAGACATAGAAGAGTAAATGACTTCATTTATATGAGACTCTAGAAAAGGAAGAATCAGATGTTGCCTGGGGCCCAGATTGAAGCTGACTGGGAAGAGGTAAGCGACTTTGGGTTGATGGTGGTTGGGTTGATACTTTATGGCATGCTTATATGGGTATATACATTTATCAAATCTAGCTGAATTCTATGCTTAAAATGGATACATATTAGGTATGTAATAATGTATTCAATAAAATTGATAACAAATATATAAAATGAACCCACATCAAACTTGACTCCTTAATAAAGGAAACAGCAGGCTAATAAAACCATTTCCAAAAGAAAGGATATGAGAGAGAGAAGTGAATGTATTATTCTCTGAAAAAATAATACAGGAATAAGACTGTAAAATGAATACAAAATAAAGCTGTGAGGCTTGGATTGTAATCTTCTCATTTGCATCTCTGTAAGACAGCATTCATTTGCTTTGCTATAGCTCAATAATCTTGCATCATTATCAGTTTACTAAAATATAACACCTACCTTTACAACTTTATAAAAGCCCCAAATTATACCACCAGACTAGCCCTGCAAAATACTCAGCAGAACACAGTCATCTCCCTGCCTGATTTCTAAGTTCTGGATGATTTTTCCTTACAATTAGAATTCTTGCGATATGTAAAAAAGTATGCTGGGGAAAACCAGGCTTCTATGAAGCTTCTCCGTTTTTACCATTCTCGGAAATGAGAAAGGATTCATGAGTATTTTCAATTTCATGCAGCTCAGTCTGTAACTTGGTTGCATATTTTATATGATTTCAATGAGGGAAGAAGAGATCGAAAGTTTCCTTATGAAAAAAAAAAGATTTCACTTTGCTTTTGACAGGTCAATGTTACCTTTAGGTATATGTACTTTCACTTTAAGAAAATTTTCATGACTGTTATTCAGACTCATAAGACAATTACTTTCATTAACGTTTCCCTAAATATCATTGGATATTGTATATTTATACTAATTTTTTTTAACTTGGCAGAAGTGAACTGGAATTAATAATAATTCCATTTTCTCAGCCTCTTCTGAGTACGTTGGGTTGAACGAAGTGCCTCTAAGCTAAACAGGAACAAGTATATCTAAGAGTCATGTGCTAATTCTTGGTATTACTGCCCTGGAATTAGACCTCTCCTACATCTTATATCCAAGTAAATTTTGGGTTTCCCTGATAGCTCAGTTGGGAAAGAATCCACCTGCAATGCAGGAGACCCTGTTTTGATTCTTGGGTTCGGTAGATCTGCTGGAGAAGGGATAGGCTATCACTCCAGTTTTCTTGGGCTTCCCTTGTGTCTCAGCTGCTAAAGAATCTGCCTGTAATGTGGGAGACCTGGGTTCGATTCCTGGGTTGGGAAGATCCCTGAAGAAGGGAAAGGCTACCCACTCCGGTATTCTGCCCTGGAGAATTTGATGGACTAGTCCATGGGGTCAGAAAGAGTTGGACAGGACTGAGTGACTTTCACTTTCCAGAAATTAAGAACATGAATGATTCTAACTACTGGTAACAAATCATGTTGCAAATTAATAGTTTCAGTTATTTTCTTTCAGCAAAATCAAAGCTGAGTTGTTAGCTGAAAATCACTCAAAATGATTTTTCATCTTATATCACCACCTGATTTTTGTTACAAAAGTGTGGAGAATTGAGAGACACTGCTATAACAATTTTCTTTATCCCCATCTACATTTATGTGAACAAAGTTCACACTTACATACAAAAGATAAAACTAGAGATATGATTGGTGCATAACTTCTCCCATTCAAGCAACAATAAGTATTTTTTTAGGTTCATAAAATAACTTTAAAATATTTATTTTGATAAAAGATTTATTTCCAATAAAATTTACCTTTATATTAATTTAATAGCTATCAACTTTAACATTTATAAGGTTTTAGTCAATTGTGTACCAATAGTAACTTTAGTGATAAATCAATGAACAAGAAAAATATAGAAAATATAGAAAAATACAGAAAAAAGAAAATATAGTAACTTTAATGAGAAATCAATGTAAAAGAAAATATTGTAATTCTTACAGCCTATAGGCTTAGGCATATATATAGGTGCCATATATATTTGGCACCTGGACAGGGACAATAATTTATATTTTTAATTTTTTTTTAAATTTTTTAAGTTATATAAATGTTTGTTATTATATATATATATAAAATAGTGCACAGTGCATTAAAAAGCAGAGACATCACTTTGCCAACAAAGGTCTGTAAAGTCAAAGCTATGGTTTTTCCATGTACAGATGTGAGAGATGGACCATAAAGAAGGCTGAGCATTGAAGAATTGATGCTTTTGAACTGTAGTGCTGGAGAAGACTCTTGAGAGTCCCTTGGACAGCAAGGAGATCAAACCAGGCAATCCCAAAGGAAATCAAACCAGAATATTCATTGGAAGGACTGATGCTGAAGCTCCAATACTTAGGCCACCTGATGCAAAGAGAAAACTCTTCGGAAAAGACGCTGATACCAGGAAAGATTGAGGGCAGGAGGAGAAGGGGATAATAGAGAATGAGATGCTTGAATGGCATTACCAACTCAATGCACATGAGTTTGAGCAAACTGCAGTATAGTGAAGGACAGGGAAGGCTGATCGGCTGCAGTCCATGGGGTTGCAAAGAGTCAGACACAACTTAGTGACTGAACAACGAACAAAAATAACAGTACACAAAAAAACGAGATAAGCAATTCTTTTGATCAGAGACAGAAGAAACAAGACTGAGGTTGGGTGAAGGGTGGAACTTAAAACCCAGGAGGGGAACAGGTGTTAACAGTTCACCATGTCAGGTATGACAGGACACAGAACCAGGGCATGGAGTCCAGACTCCCAGTGGGATCTTCCCACTTGTGAATGGGGACTAAGAAAAGGTATCCCAGCAAATTAATAGACCATGTGTCATGAACCACCCTCCAACAACCTTCAAAATGTGCATGATCATCCCTGTGGGAGGCAGCACAGTGGTATCAGAGGTGTCAACACCATAATTCCCAGAATTCCTGAGCAGGTGGCTTTATACAGCCAAAGAGACTCTGCAGATGTCCTTCAATTAAGAATCTTGTGATGGAGACTAGACAGCGTGGGCCCAATGGAATCACAAGGGTCATTATAAAAGGAGCCGGGAGGGTCAGAGTCACAGAAGCTGTGATGATGAAAACAGGTCAGAGAGAGGATCCAATATTGTTGGCCTTGAAGATGGAGGAAAGGGCTGTGAGCCAAGGAATGCAGGCACTTGTAAAAGTGGGAGAAAGCAAGGAATGATTCTCCCTGAGAACCTCCCGGAGGAGCGTAGCCCTGTCAACACTCCAATTTCCGGACTTCTGTCCTCCAGAACTTTAAGAGAAAAAACATGTCGTTTAAACAACCAAGTTTGTGGTAATTTGTTAAACTTAAGAAACTAACATAAGTCCCATTTTACAGATGGGGCACCTGAGGCTCACTGTCAGGTCCCCAGGTAGTGAGCAGAGGGCCAGCCAACTGTAAAGTCCACATCCTCTCCCTGACGTTACCTGGTGCATCTCTGGATCCCAGCACCAGTGCCAGCCTCTGACAGGGGACCAGTGGAGCCACCCTGGACAGAACCCAGAACCTGCTCAGAGACATGTGGTCACTGGGAAGGCTTAGGCTCCCAGAGGAGGCTGTCTACTGTCGAAGCAGACCCCAGCCAGGCTGCAAGGGTGGTCACCTCTGCCGGAAGCCAGGCCAGACCACAATCGTGGTCTCCAAGGGGTTTGTGCAGGAGGGCTGGAGTGCTGGGGATCAAACACCACATGCATTTCTCTTTGCTGGAGATTCTAACTCAGGCCAAACTCCCAGCCCTGCCATCGCCAGGCTGACGCAAAAAAAAAAAAAAAAAAAAAAAAGCAACAGCTTTTTGCAGGACTTTGCTACATTATCAGATGTTGGACGCCAGCCCCTGAGAGCTCTCCTAAGTATTGCTGCTCCTCCCAGCTGAGGTGGGTGATATCAGTCCTGGGAACAGTGTGTACTGGAAGTGAATTTCCTTTTAGAGGGACTTGTCTGAGCCAGAGCAGTCAGGAAAAAGTGGGTCAGCACTTGGCTTTTTTTTTTAAGTGCACTCATATCTAGAGCTTCATTTTGGGCACAGAGCCAAGGGAGCCTGGCCTCCGCAGGGCTCCACAGGCCTGCTGGCCTGCCTTCCAGCTGGAGACCGTGGAAAGTGAGCATGCACGCTGATGCAGGACCTCAGGGCTGGGAACCCCACGCTGTGAGCCAACTCAAGGCCGAGATGGGGACCAACCCTCATCCCCAGTGGAAAAGGAGGTGGAGGAGAGCGTCATTTTCTATTGCTGCCGTAACAAATGACCACATGTTTACAGGCTTAAAACAGAACAGATGTATTAGCTCGCAGTTCACAGTAGTTGGAAGTTCAGTAGGTTCCGAGGCGGAATCCACTTCCCTGGCTCGTTTGGGTTCTTGGCAGAATCCAGTTCCTCGCGATGGTAGAACTGAGGCCTCGTTTCCTTGTTGGCTGTCGGCCAGGCCTGGGGCTGCGTCCTCCATCAGCAAAGCTAGCGGTCCTGGCTCAGTCTCCCTCTTGCCTCTTTTCTGTCCTAATTCTCTGACACTCTCTGCCTTCCTCTTCCTCTTTTAAGGGCTCAGCATGATTACAGTGGGCCCATCTGGATAATCCTGGATAATCTCCCCAACCTATGGCCTCTAACTTTATCATGTCTGCTAAGTCCCTTTTGTTGTGTAAAATAGCATATTTGCAGACTCTGGGGGAATTGGGGCATCTCTGGGGACCAGTGTCCAGTCCAGCACAAGGAATAAGCAGACACCAGCCCTGAGGGGAGGAAGAGATTCGGTGACGAGATGACAGCCGCCATCAGGGAGCTGGTTTGGGACTGCCCCTGTTGACTCCTGACCCTTGCAGCACCCTGTGTGTACCCATCACCTTCACCTCCAGGAGGCTGCGCCCTGAGACCCAAGGCAGTGTGTCCAGGGCCCGCCCCAGAGCTGGTTAGAGGCAGAGCCCAGGTCTGTCGGGTTTCAAAGACCAGAGATGTCATGTCAGCCTATCGTTAGCAAACAGTAAGATCAACACGAGTCACCCCAGAATCCTCGGCAAGGCCACAGTGTAGGACTGGCCAACAACCCACCCCCATTATGCAGCCTGGTGGCCAGCCCCCACTCAGGCTCTGAAGGTTCCAGGTCCTGAGCCAGGACCCTTCATTTGGGGACGGTAGGGGTTCTGGAGCCCCGACCAGCCTCCAGTGCTGGGCGCTGCCACCTACCTGCTGGGTGACTTCGACTCTCTTGGGACCCAGTTTCCTGGTCTGTACGGCGGAGTCGAGGACACCACGGCCTCATAGCACTGTTGGGAGAGCAGAAGAGGGACAGCAGAGCTTGGCGCATAGGGACGAATGCACACGGCGTAGCAGGTACTGTCATTTTTATTTTGCAGAGCTCAGAGTCAGCAAGAACTGTGTCTGAACCCAGTCTGCCCACTAGCAGCTGTGTATCATGGGCTCAAGGCTCCACTGAGTCTGAGCTGCCCTGCTGCTTCTGTGAACTCAGTGGGGCAGCCTGGAGGTAAAATCCTTTAGGGCCTCAGGAGTAGATGCTCCAGCTCAAACTTCTCCCATCTGCTAACAAGGCTGATTTCATCTCATCACGTGCACGTTGACTAAGACTCTTTATAAGCAATTCCTGGTGACAAGTTAAGTGCCAGGGCCTGTGCTAGTCTCTGCAAGGAGGCCTAATAAATCAGGCCCAGACCATGCTCCCAGGAAGGGGAAGAGGGACACTTAGTCAACGCTATTCCTGGGGCTTAACAGAGCCTCATAGAGAGGCCAGAAAGGCCAACCAAGAAGGCAACGTTGGCTTCTAGGTGAGTGAAGGTGTGGATGGAAGAGGAACAACAGAGGAGACACAGCAGGAGCAAAACAAGGAGAGCATGTTGCTTCCTCCCAGTCCCTGGCAGTGAGACTTGCTTGTGAGGTGGGAGAGACTCCTGGTGGTGTACGGTGTGCACAGGACTCTGTGGAGGGATCCTCTCTGTTATAAGGAACAGAAAAGCCTACAACCGGCTTTGACAGTCAGGACCTCCACTACATCACATTACAAAAGTCGGGTGTAGATCAGTATTTCAGGGTCCTCCCATTTTTGTGCTTGGCTTCTGTCTGCCTGACCAGTGTCCCTCATGGTTGCAAAATGGCTGCAGCAACACCAGGCATCACATCCTTCTATGGCAAACCCAGAGACAGGAAAAAGGGATTGTTGTCTCAGACCCCCTTGTTTTTTAAGAAAACAAAAAAGAGATATGATTCACATAAATAAAATGTAGTGGGACTTTCCTGGTGATCAAGTGGTTGGGACACCATACTTCCATTAAAAGGGGCTCAGCCCCTAGTCAGAAACTAAGATCCCACATGGCCATGGAGGACAGCAAAAAAAAATAAATAAAATGCACCATTTTAGAGTGTGCGGGTCAGTAGTTTTTCGTATATAACCATTTCTAAATGTGCGGCTCAGAGGCACTAGGTATATTCAGTGTTGTACAGCCATCACCACCATCCAGCTCCCAAACTCTTTTCATCTTGCAACGCTGAAACTCCATACTTCATTAAACACTAACGTCCCACTCCTCCTCCCCCTGGCAAACACCATTCTTTTTTTTTTTTTTTTTGGAGGATAATTGCTTTAAACTGTTGTGTTGGTTTTTGCCATACAACAGCCTGAATCAATCATTTGCTGTTGTTCAGTTGCTAACTCTTGTCTGACTCTTTGCGACACCGTGGACTGTAGTACTCCAGGCTTCCCTGTGCTTCACTATCTCCAGGAGTTTGCTCAAACTCACGTCCATTGAATCAGTCATAATTACATAAATACCCCACCCTCCTGAGCCTCCCCCCAGTCCCAACCCTCCAGGTCACCACAGCTGGCAAACACCATCCTACTTGTCTCTCTGATCTTGATGACAGGCACGCTTCTTTTTGTGTGTGCTTCTCTTCATTACGCTTTGCAAATGTCTGTGCAAAGGTCTGTGGCAACCCTGCCGTAAAGCAAGTCTACTGGCACCATTTTTCCAACAGCATTTTCTCACCTTGGATCTCTGTGTCCCATTTTGGAAATTCTCAAAATATTTTGAGCTTTTTCATTATTATTATATTCATTATGATGATCTGTAATCAGTGATCTTTGGTGTTACTACCATAATTGCTTTGGGGCACCACAAACTGCTCCCATATAAGACGGCAAACAGTGAGAGACGGCAATGACAACAAAAAATTTAGAATATGACATAAACTTAATTGATAAATCAGTGGCAGAGTTTGAGAGGACTGGCTCCAATTTTGAAAGAACCTCTACTAAGGGTAAAAGTCTTCAAGCAGCGTTGCCTGCTACAGAGAACTTGTTCATGAAAGGAAGAGTCAATCAGTGCAGCAAACCTCTTTGCTGTCTTATTGGAAAAAATGGTCACAGGCACCCCAGCCTTCAGCCACCAGTACCACGATCAGTCAGCTGCACCAGCAAAAAAGATTATGACTTGCTGAAGACTCGAATGATATTTAGCACTTTTTTTCTAAACTGAGATATGTACCCTTTTTGACATAATACTGCCATACACTTAATAGGTTTTTACAGTATAAACATAATTTTTTTAATTTTTTAATTTTTTTTTACATAATGTTTATATACACTGGGAAACCAAAAAATTCGTGTGACTCACTTTATCACAATATTTGCTTGACTACAGTGAATGGAACTGAATTGAACCCTCTGAGCTCTGCTTCTTGAGTCCTCCTTCTGCCTTTAAAGACCCTTGTGATTCCATTGGGTACATGGTTAATATAATCTCCCTATGTTAATATCAGTTGATGAGCAAGCCTGATTTAATCTGCAGTGAGAGTTCCCCTTTGCCACACAAGCTCACGTATTTACAGGTTCCCAGGATCAGACAGCAGCATCTCTGGAGGTCATACTTGAGTCGATCACATCGTGTAAGGAAGAACTAGTAGACATGCAGCAGGCACATCCACTTCTATCCAGAGGCACCTCCTGATACCCAAACAGCCCTGCATCCTCCTGGAGCAGCCGGGCGGCAGCTCTCCAAATCCCGGGTCTGGGTGAATTTATGCTCTTATTTTTCCACTCCTGAAATAAATCTACTTCAGTCAATATCTTCAATAGAGATTCAAGAGAGAGCACTAAAAAAAAAAGTATTATTTCCACAGAAAATTCATAGCTAAGCCTGGACCCTGTGTTCCTCTGTCTCGATGTTGAAGGGTTTCTCACTAAAAGGCAGGTAGTTCATTTCATAAGATGGGAGGAGATGGTTTCTGAAGGCAGCCCTAGGTGGATCAATTTAGTAACTCAAAGAAGAATGCTCTCGGGCACTGTGGCCCTGGGATTTTTCACATGATTGTTGATTGAAAGAAATAGTTTCAGCTTTAAAAGCTGTTTTTTCCCTGATCTCTACTTGTGTGTGTGTGTGTGTGTGTGTGTGTGTGTGTGTGTGTGCTCAGTCATGTCCGACTCTTTGCAACCCTATGGACTCTAGCCTGCCAGGTTCCTCTATCCATGGAATTCTCCAGGCAAGAATACTGGAATGGGTAGCCATTCCCTTCTCCAGGGGATCTTCCCCACCCAGGGACTAAACCTGGGTCTCCTGTATTGCAGGCAGATTCTTTACCATCTTAGCCACCAGGGAAGTCCAAAAGGAGCAAGAGAAATACTTTAATATCAAGCAAATATGCAGGATGCTGAATTGGGCAAAGGGCAAGAAGGCAACACATAAAATACATGTGCACGTGGTAAACACTTTGGAGAGAATTTACACAAGTGAAAATCATGAGGCTGGGATAGTGAAAGGATATAGAAAAACTTTTTTAATTTCTAAACTTTCCTCAATGGAGGTGTGGGCCTTATGGCTGCAGTTCAGAAAAGAGAAGGGGGTGTTCCAGGAGCCAACTTACACAGACTGTAGCTTGTGAGTGAGTCCAAAAAAGGCGCAGAAAGAACAAGAAGACTCACCTAGCAGAAATAACATCTTCAGACTCAGGGGGCCCTGGATTTGAATCCTAACCCCGCCTGTTCTGTGTCATGTAACTCCAGGCAAGGTGTGGGGCTGCTCTGAGCCTTCATGTCACCAGGGCTGGTGAGAGAGAGGATCATCTTTCTGGAGGGGGTCACATTAACTGAGCACAGGTGGGTACCTGGGCACCTGGGGACGGGGTAGTTACTCAGCTGTCTCTCCACTAGGGGCGTGTGAATCTCATTTTAGAGGCGAGGACACAGAGAGGCAACAGAGCTGAGGAACACGCCCAGGGATGTGGCGGGGCACGGCCTGCCGCAGGGTCGGCGAGCGGTCCCGTGTGGCGGTGGAGGGCTGTCCCCATTTCACAGGAGGGCCCTGGAGTAGGGCGTGGCAACCTCACCTCTAGAGCGTGACTGCTTTGTTTGCCTTATGATACTGTTTTTGTTTAGTCGCTCAGTCATGTCCGACTCTTTTTCGATCCCCTGGACTGTAGCCCACCAGGTTCCTCTGTCCATGGGATTTCCTAGGCAAGAACACTGGAGTGGGTCACCACTTCCTTCTCTAGGGGATCTTCCTGACCCAGCCTCCTCTTTTTCTGTTTTTTCCTCCCCCTGGGCCTGCCCTATGCAAATTGGGCTAGCCAGGAGAGCTGTTTGTTTTACCTGAGGTCCTCACTCGGGTCCTTGGACCTCCCTTTGTTCTATTTTCAAGGGCTTTTCCCTCCTTGTCTTTCAGCCACCGCCATTCTGGACTCCTTTTTCCTATTCTACCTAACAATTCAATAATATCGAACTCACACAGAAATTTGGGGGTAATCATGGAAAATTATTTCCCCGAAGCTTTTTCTGCCCCAAGTTTCCAGCCAACCTGGTTATGATCACAGTGTGTGTATGATGTCATAGCCTTGCTCTTGTTTAACAAAAGCATTTCCCACGCTATTGCCAGTTATGTGTATACATCATTTCCAAAAACTTTATGTGAAGTTTTTATTTCTGACATTAATAATTCCATCTTCTCTCCCATACTCCCCTAAAAACAAATTCAGCCAGATAAATAGGAAGAGGCATTGGAGGGCATGACAGTACTTGAACCTGTCAAGGCTACTCCACAGTGCATTTAACCCAATACCTATCACTGGACAGCTGAACTGTCCCACTTTCACTGTTATAAACCATACTGTTATGAACATCTTTGTGCACAGTGATCTTTCCAAATTTCAGGTGATTTCCTTAGAGACATTCCCAGGGGCAGAGTTCTGGGATCAAAGGCCTTTGGAGGCCTCAGATACAAACACAAGAGAGCCATTCAGTAAGTCAGAGCAGTTGAATCGCCGAGGTGTGTCTGAGAGCCTTTCTACAGAAGCCTTGCTCATTAAGGAACCACTGCTTCATATCATCCTTATTAATGAAACCCTCTGAAAATCGCCCTGAGAGCCTCTGATCAGCAGGACCTCCCACAGGGTGACCACACTGAGCCGACAGGATTCCAGGCTGAAGGGAGTTCCGTGGTGTCTCGTGGCGTTCACACCCGCTGTGCTCGGGCTCAGGCCTCCTTCAGATCCCAAGGGAAGATGGGCAAACCTGATGACACAGGTGCCTGAGATGCTGACACGGCCCTCCCAACTCTTAAGGGGCAACAGGGCCATCTCTGCCCCGACTGGCTTTTCCGGAATGTGCCCACCGTGTTAGCTGGAGCTCCCTGCATGTTTGCTTGTTGCTTGAAACTAAGGCAAAGGAGTCCCAAGAGAGAGATTCTTACCAAAAACAAACAAACAAACAAACATATATAGTTATGTGTACATATGTGTGTGTGTGTGTGTATATAGACACACACACACACACATATATATGTATATATATTATATACATATATATAATATAAATATATTTATATATAAATATATGCTGCTACTGCTAAGTCACATCAGTCGTGTCCGACTCTGTGTGACCCCATAGACGGCAACCCACCAGGCTCCCGTCCCTGGGATTCTCCAAGCAAGAATACTGGAGTGGGTTGCCATTTCCTTCTCCAGTGCATGAAAGTGAAAAGTGAAAGTGAAGTCGCTTAGTCGTGTCTGACTCTTTGCAGCCTCATGGACTGTAGCCTACCAGGCTCCTCCATCCATGGGATTTCCCAGACAAGAGTACTGGAGTGGGTTGCCATTGTATGTATACATATATATGTATATATGTATACATATGTATATATACGTATATATATTGTATATATATATTGTTACAATATATATTATACAATATACATATGTATATATATTGTTCAAAAGACTTCTTTAAAAAGGAAAAAAAGCAAAGATCACCCTAAAGGCTAAGCATCTGTCTCATAAGGAATGTAAACTTGATCAGTGCGCCCTCTAGAACCCCAACCCAGCCCTGAAAGCCATCTGCCTATCTGGAACCCCTCTCTGTGGGATACTGGCTCACTCCCAGTCTATACAATGACATAAAGCAAGCTCTCTTCCTTTTCCTTCTGAGATGAGAAGATCAAGGTGGTTGGCTCATGCTATGGTAACAATATCATTTTTCAGCCTAGTTAGGACACTTTTGAGAGTGAGGAGCAGGGAGTTGTTAATTACCACTCTGACTCAAAAGATGTAAACCAGGACCTTCTATACAAACCAGGACATATGCAAACACTCAGCAGCTTAATCACAGGGGAAAAGGCATGAATGGATGGATGGTAAGATATTTATCTACCGCCTGCTCTGTGCCAGGCACTGGGGCTGACTCTCTAGACCTTAATACCCGGCTTCAGTGGGGACTGTTCTTTTATGGTTGGGGGGTGGAGTGGGCAGAGAGCCAGAGCAACCTGCCCCATGCCTCACAGACCACCAGATACCTCCCTGATGGTCGCTCAGTCATGTCCAACTCTTCGGGACCCCATGGACTGTAGCCTGGCAGGCTCCTCTATCCATGGAATTCTCCAGGCAAGAATACTGGAGTGGGTTACCATTTCCTTCTCCAAAAAAAACTCCTTCCTGGGGAATAATAAAACTGAGCATCCAAATGAGCAGCAGGACAAAAAGAACTCCCAGAGAATTCCCTGGAAGTCCAGTGGTTAAGACTCTGGGCTTTCACTGCCAGGGGCCTGGGTTCAATCCCTGCTGGGGGAACTAAGATTACATAAGCTGTGTGGCCAAAAATAAATTAATTAAAAATTTTTTCAAAAGTCCTCCCAGAGGCCACTGGTGGGGTCAAGAAGGGCTAGGGCCCCTGAAGACGCTGCACTGAAAGGCATTCAGGTCCTGGAGCAGGTTTCTAGGTCTGAGGTCGAGAGCATTGCAAATGCCTGCCACTGGGCTGAGTTCAGTTCCCAGGAGCTGGGGTAGAAGGTTCGCAGTGCAGGCTGATCTGTGAGTGACTGAAAGCTCCGTGTAACCCTCACTGAAGGAGAAATCCCCCAACCTCACACGAGCTCTCAGCAGGACAGATTCCCAGCTGTCTCCTTCTGGCCCACCTAGGGCCCACCCACAAAACAAGCCACGCTGACTTTCCAGCATGCCTGTAACCCAGACCCAGGAAAAGTGCTGGGTTCTGATGAGACACACAAAAACGAGAGAGACAATAGGGGCGTTAGTGACCCAGAGACAGCAGGCCCGCCTGGAGAGGAATCAGGCCATGTGGGCAACACATGAGTGCCCTGGGGGACATGAGTCCCCCAATTATTTCTAAGTCTAATTGCTGATGGGTGGAATGAAGAGTTTTGTGGTTTGTGAATCAAGAGGTAAATTCTGTATGCCCGAGGGAGGGCATGGACCCATGGGGATGATGGTAAGATTTCCACATCAAAGGGAGACCCTGAACCCCCTTCCATCTCCTCCCCACCTCCTACCATCAGGAATTCGGGTCCTGGCCACTCCCTCTTTGCAGCCCCAACCACAAGCTGAGAGCCTGACGTGTCCTCTCCAATGCGGGCGTTAGCCCAGGCAGCCTCGGGAGCATGGCTCCTAGAGGAGTTTTGCCTGGAGTGTACTTGGCACCCCGTCTTCACACAGGCTGTTCCTTCTGCCCAGCTTGCCTTTCCCTGTCTAGGCAGCTGGGGAACTCCTTTCCGTTCTGCCTCAAGGCCCAGCTCCAGGCAGAAGGTCTGGAGGGGCAGCGGCTGAGATCTGTGTCAGGCAGCGTGGTGGGTCTTCCTTTCATTTTCCTCTAAACTCAAGAAGTGTCGCTTTTGAGAAAGAAAAAGATTACCTGTGATGATGACTAGAAGGATGCCAAGTGGGACTTCCCTGGCGGCCCAGTGGTTAAGGTTTGGCACTTCTACTGCAGGGGGCACAGTTTCAATCCTGGGTCAGGCACTAAGATCCAGTACAGCGTGACACACGGCCAAGAAAAAAAAAAGAAAGATGCCAAGTTCCAGGTCACAGTCATCCCTACTGTGAAACTCACTTTGCCTCCCCCGAGTGTAGTGTCTTGGCCTCTTGCTTGTAGGGGCTCCCTCTGTGGGGTGCCTTCTGAGCCCCTGTGCACTTTTCTCAGGACACTCATCACAGTTCATGACTGTGTGCATGTTTGCTGTTGCTTGAATTATATCTTCTGCCCACACTGGCTCCATAAGAGCAGGGACAGCGTCTTTCCTTTTTTAAAAAACCAAGATATAATTTCATATAATAAAAGGCATCCATTTTAAGTGTGCAGCTTAATGAGTTTTGGCAAATGTATACACCCTTGTAACCAACCATCACAATCAAATTACAGGAAGTTTCCACCGTGCCTCCTGCGGTCAGCCCTGTCCACACCCTGGCAGGCTGCTGAGGGTCTGTTTCCTGTCTGTGTAAATTCACTTTGCCCAGTCTGGAATCTCAGATAGGTGGAGGCATGCAGCATGTTTCCTTCTGCGTCTGGCTTCTTTTCTTTCACATAACGCTTTCGAGATCCATCCAGGTTGCTACGTGTCTTGGTGGTTCTTCGTTGGTCGCTAAGGCCCTCATATGGACACGCCACCATTTGTCACACTCCATCTGTTCTTGGCCATCTGGGCTGTTTCCATCTTTAGTCATTATGAATGAAGCTGATACGGACATTCAGGGACAATCATCTGTGTGGACATAAGCATTCCTTTCTTTGGGTAAATATTGGGACTGGAACTTCTGGGTCACGTGTAATAACTTTTTAAGAACTGCCAACCTGTTCTCCAGAGTCTGTACCGTGTAACTCGTCAGCAGCAGCGGGGGTAAGCGGCAGTGACTGCACACTCTCTCCAACACTGGAGACCACGACCGTGCCTCTTCACGCAGAGCGGCATCCTCAGCCCCTGGCCCAGTGCTGCTCACCAAGGGCACCCCATCCATCTTATCGAATGCATGTGTGAAGGCACTTTGCTTTTGTCATTTTGTGATCAATTCAACCAATGTTTATTCCACTTCCACTTCTCTGGGTGTTTTAAAACCTTTTGTTAGTCTTAATAATTACACATATTATACAGGATCAGGGTACAGAAATTAGAACAGTAATGAAAAACACAATTTTAAAATTACCCCTTCTCTCCATCTAAAGATTCACATTCCAGGCTCCATACTGGGCCCTGGGAAAACGGAGATGAATTGAGCACACTGACAGGCAGCTTCCCTGGAGGCTCAGTGGTGAAGAACCCATCTACCAATGCAGGAGACACAGGTTTGATCCCTGGTCTGGGAAGATCCCACATGCTGTGGAGTACTAAGCCCATGACCTGGGAGCTGAACTGGGCCCACAGGCCCTAGAGCCTGAGCTCAGCAACAAGAGAAGCAATAGCAATGAGAAACCCGTGCACTGCAATAGAGAGTAACCCCTGCTTGCTGCAATTACAGAAAAGGCCACACTGCAACGAAGCCCCAGCACAGCCAAAAATAAATGGAAAAATAAATTTTAAAAAATTATTTACATTAAAAAAAAAAACACGCTGGCAGTCTGCAAGGGCTCCGCCAGCTCTAGCTCCTTGGACAGGGACACCCCACATGGGGTGGGCTGCATGAGGGGCTGAGGCTTCCCAAGACTAAGGAGGATGCTCCCCAGTTGGCCCCTGCGGCCCTGGCACCTCCTGCAGCTGCAGGGCACCAACTCAGGGTGCACCTGAGCGATCTCAGGTTTGCTGAGATGTCCATGCTTGGGCACAATCTCCCCAGGAGCTTACGGCCACCTTTGCTAGCTCCTCCTCCTCCAGGCCCCAAGTGTGGAATAACCAGGTGGGCTGACTCCCTGGACCTCTCTTCTCTAGCTACTCTCTTTCTTTCATGGCCCAACCAGTCTCCAGGCTCCATAAGTCACCCATTCAGTCCTGAGACTCATTCCTCCCCCAAGCCCTGCAGTCTCTCCTGGGCCCCAAGCTTGGGTGTCCATGGTGTGGCTGCCATTCTTTCCTGCTGGCTGTCTCCCAGACATCTGTGCCCTCAAGGGAACTCTGGACATTCCTGCCTCCAAACCTGTCCCTTCTCCATTCTTTCCATCCCAAAAACAGGCACCACCATTTGCTCTAATCCACAACCAAGGAATCATTTGTGATTCCTTTTCTCCTCCCCACCCACATCTGATGCTAAAGCCGAAGCTCCAATACTTTCACCACTCATTGCCAAGAGCTGACTCATTGGAAAAGACCCTAATGCCAGCAAAGATTGAAGACAAAAGGAGAAGTGGGCAGCAGAGGATGAGATGGTTAGACAACATCACTGACTCGATGGACATGAATTTGTGCAACTCCAGCAGACAGTGAAGGACAGGGAAGCCTGGCGTGCTGCGGTCCACAGGGTCACAGAGTCAGACATGCTTAGTGACTGAACAACAGCCAGCAACTTCACTTCTGGGGGTGTGTATATACATATATTTTATATATATGTACCCAAGAATTAAAAGCAGAGACTGGAACCAATATTTGAACACCCATGCTCATAGCAGCATTATTTACAACAGTCAAAAGGTGAAATCCACCCAAACACCCTTGGACAGATGGATAAACCAAATAAACCAAATTCCATCCATGCAATGGAATATTAGTCTTATAAAGGAGGGAAGTTCTGACATGGATGAGCCTTGAGGTCATTATGCTCAGTGAAATAAGCCAGTCTCAACAGGACAAATGCTGTATTATTCCACTTATATAAGGGTCCTTGTGAAAGCTTGATCATAGAGACAAAAATTAGGATGGTGGGGGCCAGGGGCTGAAGGGAGATGGGGTGGCGAGTGGGTGTTTGACAGGGACAGAGTTTTAGTTCAGGAAGATGAAAAGGTCCTGAAAATGGATGGTGATGACAGCTGCACAACAGGGTGGATGCACTTAATGCTACTGAACTGTACACTTAAAAAAAGGTTCAAAAGGTAAATTTTATATTTTGCCATAATAAAAATTTTATCCCCAAACTATTATGTCAGCTCTTGTCACTTTCCTGCTGGAAACTCTCTGATGACTTCCCACAACTCTATGCTGGACCACCAGCCTCTCCTCTGGGCCCAGACTGCTCCCCCTACCACCATACACCAGCCCACTCCCCTCCGCTCCCCACAGGAATCTCTGGAGCAGCTCTGCAAGCTGCCTGTCTGCCTGCTGGCAACCGTCACCATGGTGGGCTCTGGTTTGCCCACATTAGCCCTATATTCAGGCCATTATCTGTAATGACAGCCTGGAATAATTATATTTTTACAATTTGTATAATTATATTCTATTGAGCTAAGTGATCATTATTATCTTTATTCAATATTTATTAAGCACTTCCAGCCATGCAAAGCAAAATAAGATGTAGCTTCAGCTCTAAAAAAATCTTCCTGCCTAATTCCATTCCAAATTCATTTCAACTTCAGTTTTCCTCCTTCTTGGAGAAGGCACAGGGAACTTCTATGTTTTTTTTTTTTTTTTTGCCTGGGGCTTTACATGCATATAAAGTTTATATTATACAAGCTTCTCTCTATTTCATACAAGCATCTCAGTGATGCTAGGGGAGCAGGTGTGATCACCCTCAGCTTACAGGGGAGGAACATGACAGTCAGACTGGGGGAGCTAGTAATTTAGATCCTTGTGATGGGAAAGCCTTTACCACTTCTCTCATGCAATGTGATAGCTTGGCTTATTAGGAAGAGCTTCTTTCTTTTCCACCTTATTTACATCTTATAGGTCAAACAGAGTGCCAGTCCAGTGGGAGAAACACATGCACAAACAGATGGCTCTAAAACAATGCCCTAAGTCTGGGATCACAAAGTCAAATGCTTGCAGGGGTCAAGCAGGCAGTGGAGATGATAAAGCAGACAGGTGAGTGATAGTGGTGGGAACTGTGGCAAACCCAAGAGCATGTGACTCATCTAATGACAGCCACCAACTCTGCCATGAAGCAACATGGGGTCATGTCCCCTGACCTTCCCACTCTTCGAGATAGATTTACAAGTGAAATCTCCAGAATTTTAAATGTTGCCAACTTTGGCCGATACTGGTTGTTCTCTAATCTACAATGATTCTTTGCCTCAAACTTCACCTCCCATGTCCCTCAATTTTTGTCAGTGGGTATAAGATATCCTTTGATCACAGGAAGATAGCCCTAGGGGTTAAATCTTAATTGGTATAAAGCAATCCTAGCAGTCTCCTTCTCCTCAGACAGTAATTGGTCTCAGGGTGAATCAATTCTGACAAATAGATGTAAAAGGAAGACCCCTAAGGAGATCTTCTCTTCCTTAGGAAAAAGACAAAGGCTTCAGACCTAATGAGCAAAGAGCCTTTTGGTTGTGGCCCTTTCCCCTTATTCCTGCCTAATGCAGTGAAGTCTGGAACAGCAGCAGCCCTTTTGGAACTACGAGGTAATAAGCATGAAGACTAAAACCAACATTCTAAGAATGACAGAGCAGAAAGATGGAAGGTCTGTAATGATATCCTTCCCACATCAGCTCCAGATGGGGCAATGGCCACTGTACGTAAGCTCAGTGGACTAGGCAGCACCACAGTGGCTGCGGACAGAACAACTGGCGTGCACAAGTGAGGCATCCTGCCACGTGTTTACCAGAGGCCTCCCATGCAGGAGCCCTTCGGTGGGCATGCATACAGGCTACGCTTAACTTCACACCTCTCCTCATTCTGGCAAGTTCACCCACAAACCCCTTGCCCAGACCCTTTTGTCTGTAAGTCTCCAATCTTGTTCTTTCCAAGCTCCCAGACCACCAGTCAATCTGTTAGCTGCTGCCCCTGGAGTCGATCCTGACCTCTGGCTTTCTCTCTGCCCAGGCAGGTGGCCCTCTAGGGGAGCCCCTTCATCTCTACCTTCCAGGCACACTGGGTGAAGCTGCTTGGCGTAGTATTCCCAGGGTGCCTGGTGGCAGCACGTTTACAAATCAGTCTATTACCTGGGTCCTAGGTTGGCACTCTTCTGCCCACAGAGAATCTCCTGAGGCCATCGCTGTGGGGAGTGGGGGGCTTGGGGGGTGGAGGAGGTGTCCTGGAGTCTCAGCCACCTGTTCATGTGACTTCCTTGTGCTCCAGAGACCTGCTCAAGGTTGGCATCATCGTCCACATTGACCTCCCCTGGACAGTGGAGTGAGGCATGCAGCTCAGCTCACATACTCTCGTGGGGTCCGGTATTTGGTCTCTACCAGTGTCCAGCAGCAGATCTGGAGCTGTTGTTCAAATGGAGAATAGTTATTTTCAGCAGCTGTATCTTTGCTACGTGCCCCTTAGAGTCTGTTCTAGGATTCTCTTCCTGGGATCTGCCCCAGACACCCTGCCCTAGATCTGTGGGGTTATCTGGTGAAGGGGTCAAAGAAGTACACTCAGATATGGTTAAAGTAGTCTTTTTTTAAGTAGTCTTTTAAGGTCAGAGAGCTTCCAACTTAGCTAAGCAAAGTGATTAAGCCCCTCCTAGCTGTTGGAGTGAACACACACTGAATCCAGTTCTGTTCAGTCACCCAGTCACGTCCGACTCTTTGTGAACCCATGGACTGCAGCACGCCAGGATTCCCTGTTCATCAGCAACTCCCAGAGCTTACTCAAACACATGTCCATTGAGTCGGTGATGCCATCCAACCCTCTCACCCTCTGTCATCCCCTTCTCCTGTATAGTGGGAATTTCTTTCTTTTTTTTTTTTTTTTAATTTCTAATAATGTACTTTCACAGCCTTGAGAAATTTCATAGAAATAGCACCTGGAATAACAGCATATATCAAGAAACTGTGTTGATGATTATTTTTCATGTTTTGCTTAGACTAATAGACTTGTTACAACCCCCAAGGCCAGATCTAGAAGGGAGTATGACTGGGATCATGAAAGCATGGACCTTGGAACACCGGGTCGGCGTTAGGCATGATCACTGCCTACACACTTGCTGATTGTTCCCAAGACTATCCCAGAAGGGAATGCCCTGGGGTAAAAACAAGGAGATCTGGACTGTGTCAATGTAGTGTCTTGGGAAAGACAGATCAAAGAAAGTTTTGTAGTCTGCAATCAGGAATAAAAGCTGGACTCAGAGTGGACTCTGCACCTCAGTCCAATAAGAGGCTGCAGGTCCCCTGACCCATTGCACCAGATTTCGTGTTCTGTTTTCATTCTCATCACTTGCTCCCAGACCTTTAGGGCAACACTCCTGCCTTCAATCTTTCCCAGTATCAGAGTCTTTTCCAATGAGTCAGTTCTCCAAAATATTGGAGCTTTAGCATCAGTCCTTCCAATAAATATTCAGGACTGATTTCCTTTAGGACTGACTGGTTTGATCTCTTTAGAGTCCAGGGAACTCTCAAAAGTCTTCTCCAACACCAGTCCAAAAGCATCAATTTTTTGGTGCTCAGCTTTCTTGATGGTCCATCTCTCACAGTTCGAGTAAACTCCAGGAGTTGGTGATGGATAGGGAAGCCTGGTGTGCTGCAGTCCATGGGGTCACAAACAGTTGGACGACAATGAGCAACTAAATTGAACTAAGTGAACTCTCACATCCATACATGACTTTGGAAAGACCCTAGCTTTGACTAGACAGATCTTTGTCAGCAAAGTAACGTCTCTGCTTTTTAATATGCTGTCTATGTTGATCATAGCTTTTCTTCCAAGGAGCAGGTGTCTTTTAATTTCATGGCTGCAGTCACCATCTGCAGTGATTTTGGAGCCAAGAAAATAAAGTCTGTCACTGTTTCCATTGTTTCCCCATCTATTTGCCATGAAATGATGGGACCGGATGCCATCATCTTTTGTTTTTTTGAATGTTGAGTTTTAAGCCATTCTCCTTTCACTTTCATCAAGAGACTCTTCAGTTCCTCTTTGCTTTCTGCCATAAGGGTGGTGTCATCTGCATATCTGAGGTTACTGATATTTTGATTCCATCTTGAGCTTCATCCAGCCCAGCATCTCACATGATGTACTCTGCATATAAGTTAAATAAGCAGGGTGACAATATACAGCCTTGATATACTCCTTTCCCGATTTGGAACCAGTCCATTGTTCTATTTCCAGTTCTTACTGTTGCTTCTTGACCTGCATACAGATTTTCAGAAGGCAGGTCAGGTGGTCTGGTATTCCCATCTCTTGAAGAATTTTCCAGTTTGTTGTGATCCACACAGTCAAAGGCTTTGGCATAGTCAATAAAGCAAAAGATGTTTTTCTGGAACTCTTTTGCTTTTTATATGATCCAATGGATGTTGGCAATTTGATCTCTGGTTCCTCTACCTTTTCTAAATCCAGCTTGAACATCTGGAAGTTCTCAGTTCATGTACTGTTGAAGCCTGGCTTGGAGAAGTTTGAGCATTACTTTGATAGTGTGTGAGATGAGTGCAACTGTGCAGTTTGAACATTCTTTGGCATTGCCTTTCTTTGGGACTGGAGTGAAAACGGACCTTTTCCAGTACCATGGCCCCTGCTGAGTTTTCTAAATTTGCTGGCGTGTTGAGTGCAGCACTTTCACAGCATCATCTTTTAGGATTTGAAATAGCTCAGCTGGAATTCCATCACTGCCACTAACTTTGTTTGATGCTTCTAAGGCCCACTTGACTTCACACTCAAGGATGTCTGGCTCTAGATGAATGATCACTCCATTGTGGTTATCTGGGTCATGAAGATGTTTTTTGTACAGTTCTTCTGTGTATTTTTGTCACCTCTTCTTATTATCTTCTGCTTCTGTTAGGTCCATACCATTTCTGTCCTTTATTGAGCCCATCTTTGCATGAAATGTTCCCTTGGTATCTCTAATTTTCTTGAAGAGATCTCTAGTCTTTCCCATAATGTTGTTTTCCTCTATTTCTTTTGTTTTCCTCTATTTCTTTGCATTGACCACTGAGGAAGGCTTTCTTATCCTCCTTGCTATTCTTTGGAACTCTACATTCAGATGGGTATATCTTTCCCTTTCTCCTTTGCCTTTAGCATCTCTTCTATTCTCAGCTATTTGTAAGGCTTCCTCAGACAACCATTTTGCCTTTTTGCATTTCTTTTTCTTGGGGATGGTCTTGATCACTGCCTCCTGTACAATATCACAAAACTCTGTTCATAGTTTTTCAGGCACTCTATCAGATCTAATCCTTTGTATCTGTTTATCACTTCCACTGTATAATCATAAGTGATTTGATTTAGATCATACCTGAATGATCTAGTGGTTTTCCCTACTTTCTTCAAGTCTGAATTTAGCAATAAGGAACTCATGATCTGAGCCACAGTCAGCTCCCAGTCTTGTTTTTGCTGACTGTATAGAGCTTCTCCATCTTCAGCTGCAAAGAATGTAATCAATCTGATTTCTGTATTGACCATCTGGTGATGTTCATGTGTAGAGTCATCTCTTGTGTTGTTGGAAGAGGGTGTTTGCTATGACCAGTGCATTCTCTTGGTAAAACTCTGTTAGCCTTTGCCCTGCTTCATTTTGTACTCCAAGGCAAAACTTTCCTATTACTCTAGGTATGTCTTGACTTCCTACTTTTACATTCCACTCCCCTATGATGAAAAGGACATCTTTTTTGGTGTTATTTCTAGAAGGTCTTATAGGTCATCATAGACTATACAACTTCAACTTCTTTGGCCTTAGTGATTGGGGCATAGACTTGAATTACTGTGATATTGAATGGTTTGCCTTGGAAGCAAACAGAGATCATTGTGTCATTTTTGAGACTGCACCCAAGTACTGCATTTCAGACTCTTATTAAGGGTTACTCCATTTGTTCCAAAGAATTCTTGCCCACAGTAGTAGATTATAATGGTCATCTGAATTAAATTCACCATTCTGGTCCATTTTAGTTCACTTATTCCTGAAATGTTGATGTTCACTCCTGCCATCTCCATCTCTTGGACCACTTTCAATTTACCTTGATTCATGGACCTAACCTAATTTACTCTCTGGTAAATCAGTTACATTGATACATTCAGCCAAACCTTCATTAATCTCTGTCCACCTGGACTGATGTCATAAGAATCCATTCCCCACACACTCCTCAAGTTTCCGATGATAAAAGCAGTGAGTATGCTGCAATCCTTTCATTGTGTCAACATCTCTGGGCTTTGCTGTTTCATCCCGGGGCATGCTGGGATCTGACTCCAATTATGGCCTGGAGTTCATGAGAGGCGTGTCTTGAGAAGGGTCAGCGTCCCTGTTCCAGGTAAGCACAAGTAAGCTCGTTAAGAGGACTTCAAGGGGGTGAGGGAGGGGTGATCTCAGGCAGGCAGAGGGGCCATTTTCTCTGACAGAGGCTCAGAGGGGTGGGGGGGCTGGTTAAAGCGTTGCTAGTATCCTCCCAACTGTCCTTTTCTAAGTCTCAGGACCCTACTCTTCCCAGTAAAGAGCCCAACTTCACAGAAAAGTCCAGGTGAACTTGTGACTTCAACTTCTGTGGTAATTTTGTCTCAGGTAAGACTACAGGCAGGTCTGACCTTTAGCCCCATCAGCCCTGAGCCTACAAAAGATCAGGAAAGGCTGAAGGCTTGCTCTGAGAGTTTACAGTCAGAGCTTCCAATTTTCTCTCTGAAATCTCCCCATCTCAGGAAAAGCCCATCTCACAAGGCTCCACCGCCTTGGGGCAGCCTTGCCTTCAGCGGGCTGTCCACCCAGGCAGTGGCAGGTGACAACCTAAATGACTGTTTGGCCAGTGCCTGCTGCCAGGCAGGTCATCTCTGCTCTAGCACAATCATATCATCAGCTCCAGATCCCCATTTCTGTGGATCTGTTTCCTGTACCAACTACATATGTCTCAAAGTTCAATCAGGAAAGCAGAAACTTCTTCAGCTATTTCAGACAGACAGGGATTTAAAGCCGAGAAATGACTTCGAGGGTGTGGAAGGGCATGTGCTGGAGCATGAGGGAGCTGCCGCTGAGATGCAGCTTGGAGATGAGGAAGCTGCTGCTGCCCCTGGCTGGGGGCCAGGCCAACACTCCCCCCTAGACTGCCCGAGGTGCTGCTGCAGAGTGGAACCCCACCCCACTGTGCGCAGTGCAGGTGACTCCCTGTAACCAACCCCCACCCCAAATCCCCGCATGCAGCCAACAACTTCACACAACCATAAATGATGCTTCCTCCTCCATCCGTGCTGCACCCTCGCACCTGGGTCTCCCAGAAGCCAGCTGGCAGGGGGTTCTGGGAAGCGTGGTTACCTAGCGCCCGGGGTACAGGGGCAGGTGCAGCGGGGAGGCAGCAGAAGCAGCGGGCACACCTGAGAGGCTGTAAGGATACAAGGTAAACAAAAGCACTGATGACAGAATGATCTGCTAACTCATGTGTTGCTTCTCGCGCAGGGAAGTTCTGAGGATCTCAGATTCTTTCCTTCTCCCACTCGATTAGGTTCCAAGCTTGTTTCTTTTTTTACAAATGCTGGGCACATTCCCTCTTTCTGCAGATCTCTGTCTTTGCCTCACTCCTTACTTCTCAAAATGGCCAAGTACAGCAACGTGTCCTGCCAATTCCACAACCTGAGCTTCTCACCCTCCTTTTCTCCTTGAATTATTCTGGCTCTTTTCATCCTCCAGATGCTTGCCACACTCCTTCCTAAACTTAACCCATCCTGCTGTCAAATATGCTGAAAGAGGAGAAACCTGATTAACAAACAATAACCTGCTAGAGAAACAAAACTTAAAAACGATGCCAGTCTGCTTCCTGTGTGGACCAAGGATCCTCATGGGTAGCCTGTTTGCAGAGGAAAGGCTTTCCTTTGGCTCTGAGCTGAATCCTGCAGGCTGAAACAGCACCTCCATCTCTGCTTGGCACAGGGCGTGGTGCCAGTCAGTCACCCCTCGGCAATCAGGATGAGCGTTTTAGTTGGGTCTGCTCCCTAGCTTCAAGACTCTTCAGGCTCCCCACTGCTCTCAGAAAGCAAGCCTAGCTTCTCACCTGCCAGTGGAGTGGGTCCCACCTACTTGGCTCACCGTTGTCTCCAGCACTCTCTGCCTCACTTGCTAAGCTCCAGCCACACTGGCCTTTTTGTTCCTCAAATCTGCCAAGGCGTCTTCCGGCTCAGGTGTTTTCCCACACGCTATCCTGTGAGAGTACTCCATTCCTGCCTCCAAATCTGACCTCAGGGACTTTGCTGGTGGTCCAGAGGTTAAGGCTCCACCCACCCAAAGCAGGGGCCCTGAGTTAGATCTCTGGTTTGGGAACTAGAGCCCACAAGCCCCAGTTAGGATGGGGAGCAGCCAAATAAATAAACATTAACAAAAAAAAAAAAAACCCAAAAAAACTGACCTCAAGTTTCATTTCTCAGAGACACCATGCCATCACTCTCATAGCATTTATCAACAGGGGATGTTACTTTTCTTATCGTCCTTGTATTTGAAACTATGCTCTGTGAAAACAGGGACTAGAGCTGTCTTGCTCACTGCCTGTAGCTTTCTTCTGTGCCTAGAAGGGCCTGCCATGTACTGGGGGCTCTTCCCCAAGACCTGAGGTCACACTGTCCTTGGGTTCTCAGCTTTCTCCTTCCAGAGACAAAGCTCGCAGCAGGTGCTAAGGTGGCTGGGTCATCACGGCTGAAGGGAGATGTGAAGACTTATGGCACTGCAGACGTCAGTAATCTGGGGCATCTGTGCTCTCTGGCTTCAGCTCCTCTCATTAAGATTGAAGGGCAGTGGTTTTCAGAGCCTACGAAACTTGCAGAAACACGCTCTGCAAAGTACACATTTTATGTTTTGTAATCATTGCCTAAGTGATAGGCAGAATTGAATCAAAAAGGTTAAACAAGGTACACTTTTAATCTTCCGGACCCCTTTCATGTGAATTTTGGAACTGAAGTTGATTTGGGGTGAAAGGACCTTGTAACAGGAACAGGAAAAAATTCCCACAGTAGTTTAGGCTTCTGCAGAGTGCTGCACGGTTGGCAAAGCACTTCCTCCTTCTCAGCTCCTCTGACACTCACGGCTGACCTGAGAGGGAGGCAGCACTGGATGGATGGGGGGATGGCTTTGATCTTTATGCACCAGGCATATTCACACCTTTTAACAACCCAAGACGGGTGTGATTCTCCTGTTTCATCTTTGCAAATGAGGAAACAGTGGTTTGGAGACAGTCTTTTGTTGTGAGTGGAAAGACAAGTCTTACTCCACCTCCTAGCAGTATTCAATCCTGTTGAAACAGTATTTTTCAATTGGCTTTACAGACACATATAGTCTGTTGTTTTTTCTTTTGCTCAATGGCCACTTTCGAGTTTCCTTTGCTGGATTTTTTTTCATCTCAAAATGTTGGGGTAACCCAGGTTATAGTCCTCAGATTTTTGTACTCTATCTACACTCTCCTCCCAGATACATTCATTCAGGTCCTTGGTTTTAATTATCACCTGGACAATGGTGGTCTGTATTTCACTGCTCCAGCCTGAACTCCGGGCTGGAATAGCCAACAGGCCAGTCAACACTGCCACTGGTGTTTCAAGGAAATTGAGACTTAATTTGCTCTAAACCCACCCCTGCCAAATTTGCTCCTCCTGCAGCCTTCCCCAGATCAGTAAACAGTACCACCATCCTTTAACTCAATCCTTTTCACCACCATCCTTTCCCTTAGCAAGACCATGATGAAGTAAAATTTGTATTTTATGGCAAGACAAGGAAACAATTACATTTTAAATTCTGTTTGGGCCTCCTCCTTCTCTCCCTGACGTGTAGTGTGCACCTGCACTACATATTCACCACAGCTCCTCAAAGGCAGGAGTGCCTGCTCAACTGTGAAGATCAACTTTTTTCTTTCTTTTCATGCTAGCGATGGAGCGTCTTATAAGAACACTGTGCTTTCTCAGCTCTTTAGGGGGTCACGTGACTTGTTTTGCACATGCTTACCTGGGTTGTGTATCTTTGGTGAACTCTATGTAAAACATCAGTACGTCATTTTGATGTACAATCCTCTGTCTTGAAAATGTACCTACTATGCCTTCAACTTCTAAAAGGTGTTAAGGGCTCTCAGAGTTTCTGAGAATCTGCTTCTACTTTATAAACCTCTGGCTTGAATAAAATCCCTTTTTCTTCTTGATAGTTAATTGAATTTTCAGAGATTACCTGTTGGCTCTATCTTCAAATTAGGTCCCCCAAATCTACAACCTACTATTTCCACCACCTCTCTCCATCCCTGTAACAGCTTCTTACCTCTGCCTACTTCCATTCTCACTCCTCTATGGCCTATTCACATATGGCCACCTGAATATTCCTTGCAAAACTTAAGTGGGGCCTCCCAACTCTTCTGGAAAGAATTCCATGATTTACAATACTCTATCTGATCCGGCCAGTGGCTATTTCCTACCAGTCCTTACTCACGACACCTTCAGTCACATTAGCATCCAACTCCTCACTTGCAATCACCTTCAACTCTACAATCTCTTTGCCTCCACCTTTACAATCTCTCTATCCTTGAGACTGCCCTCCGGTCTACTCACGTTCAGCAGAGGCATCTTTCTGAAACTTAAGACATATCCCATCATCCCTCTGGTATCTTTCAACCACTTCCCATTTTTCTTAGAATAAAAACCAACAGGACCTAGCCCCCGGCTACCTCTCGGACTTCACCTAGCACACCTGCCTACAGAACGGTCATTTTGCGCTTCTTAAAAGGGTCCTCCTCCCTCAGGGCCTCTGCCTTGTGGCTCCTTTAGCCGGCAGAGCGCTTTCTAATCAGTAGGGCTGTTTTCTCTCCTCACTGCCCAGCCTTTTCCCTTTTTGCCCCGGTTTCTCTCTTCCCACGCTGTTTTCCTTCACGGAATTTCTCAGCATCCCAAGGCCGAACCATCACTCACAGCCGCCCCCGCCCAGCCGGAGCCTCAGGTCGCATTTCCGCTCCGCGCGCACAGCCGCGGGGGGAGCGCGGCATCACGGGATTTGTAGTCTGCCCCCACCGCCGCGCCACCCAACACTACAACTCCCACGGGGCAGTGGGACGTCGCTCCCCTACACCGACCCTGTAGGCCGGCCACTTCGCGACTGTTAGGGGCTGCCGCCGCCGCCGCGGGGGCGGGGCGCAGAGATGGCGGACGTGGTCGTGGGCAAGGATAAGTGCGGGGAGCAGCGGTTGGTGTCGCTGCCCCTGTCCCGCATCCGGGTCATCATGAAGAGCTCCCCCGAAGTGTCCAGCATCAACCAGGAGGCGCTGGTGCTCACCGCCAAAGCCACGGTGAGGCGGGCCGCGCGGGGAGGAGTTGAGGAGCGGGGGACCGCGGTGGGGGCCGCCCGAAACCGTCGCGCCCCGCCCCGCCCACCGGGCCCTGCGAGCTGCCGTGTCCACTTCGGGCCCCTGCGCCGCCGCCCGTTTTCTTTTGAGGGTCGCCTCACGCCCCTCTCGCCTCGCGCGCGCCCTTCGCCCCGCCCCCCGGTGCCGCTCCCGCCCTCCTTCGCGCGCCCAGCCGCCCGCTCTTTCCGTTCCCGCCCTCCTTCGCGCCCTCGTCGCCACGCCCGTCCCGTTCCCGCCGTCCCTCGCGCGGGGGAGATCTGGGCTGCGGCGCATAGGTGACTTTTGGTGTCCCCTCCTCGAGCGTCACTGTACCAGGGGCCCCACAGCCCCTCCTCTTGCCGCTTCCGGTCTTTTTCGTGGCTTTGTGCCCCAGCTCCTTAAACGGTTCAGGGAGAGGGCCCGCGGCTTCCTCAGAAGGTGCGGCTGGGCTTGGCCGCTTGCCCACGCAGTCCCGAGTCTCCTGGGCCAGTTGTTGTAGAGTCCACGAGTCGTGTCCGACTCTTGGCGACCGCGTGGGCTGCGGGACCCCAGCCTTCACTAGCCCCCGGAGTTTCGTTGAGTCGGTGATGCCATCCAGCCATCTCGTCCTTTGTCGTCCCCTTCTTCTGCCTTCAGTCTTTCCCAGTATCAGGGTCTTTTGTAATAGAGTCGGCTCTTCGTCTCAGATGACCGAAGTATTGGAGCTTCATCTTTAGCATCAGTCCTTCCAGTGAATATTCAGGGTCGATTTCCTTTAGGATCGACTGGTTAGACCTTCTTGCTGTACAAGGGACTCTCTCAAGAGTCTTCTCCAACACCACAGTTGGAAAGCATCAATTCTTTTATGCTTAGCTTTCTTTATGGTCCAACTCATATCCATCCATGACTAGTGGAAAAACCATAGCTTTGACTGTAGGGACCCTGGGCCAGAATTGAAGTTTTAGCCCCCTCTTAGGCCCAAATAATTGTCTCTTGCTTTGGTCTAGGTAGGCCAGAACCTTCCTGTTCTTAACGCTTGGCCAGGTTTCTGCTTCACAGTCTTTAACTTTCCTTGGAATCCATTTTCCAGCCCTGTTAGTTGGGTAGACAGTGTCCCTAGGGTATGTTGGTCAAAGCTGTAGCTAAAGGAAGTAGGAAATTGAGTGGTTTGGGGATATTTGTACCATTTCATTCTATAGATATTAAGGAGTTAAGAGTTTTGCAGTTACTTCTTTAATCCCTTACTAACTCAATTAGATGGATTTAAAATAAAACAGAGAGGCTCATTTCAGATGGTTGCCTTAGGGAAGGTATCTGGGTGAAACAGGAAATTGATCATTTTTTACCTTCAGGTTGTTGACTTAGGGTTGTAGGGGGACCACCCTACACAATGTACATTGAGTACACAATGTGTGTTCTCGAGCAAAGAGAATTTTTGGATGGTCTCTTGCCCCTCTTTAACTGTAGAGGTTGGGCATTAAACAGTTATTTATTGTTATATATTTTTTGTAAGTTAGAAATCTAAAATAAACTTTTAGGAAATCCCTGCTTTCCTGCCAACTTTAATTCAGCCTTACTCTCTTCCTGACCTTATATTTCTCCTTTCTCCTTTATTTCTCCTGTAATTTGATGAACCAAGATAATCTGCAATCATCTAAACTTAATGTAATTAAAAAGTGAGGTCTGGTAGGTTTTCAAAGCACTCCTTTCATTTTATTTTTTCATTTTGTTTTAGGAACTCTTTGTTCAATATCTCGCCACGTATTCCTATAGACATGGCAGTGGAAAAGAAAAGAAAGCACTCACCTATAGTGACTTATCAAATACTGCGGAGGAGTCGGAAACTTTTCAGTTCCTTGCAGGTACTTCACTTTTGAAACATTCTGGTCAAAAAATAGTAATTACAGCTTTTCCTGCGCTCTTTTTCTGCTTTCACTGAAATAGACATCTTGGTGCTTCCTCCAGGTGCCAGTTTACCTGGCACGGGACTAGAGGTTCAGTTTTGCCTGAGTGTTTGCAATGAGGTTTACCTAGAGCGCGAATTAACTTGGCATCCTGCAGAGGGTGTCTGGGCAAGCCGGGCAGGCCCATCCCTCAGACTCCTCCTTACTTGGATGGGGAAACAAACTCATCGTTGTTGTCGCAGAACAAGCTGTGTGCACCACAGCTAAAAAGAGCTTAAGGTGGTCCTTGGGGCCAGCGCTGTGTCCTGTGGGTTGGACAGGGTTGCTTCCAGTGGTTACCAGCACGGAGAAAAGCATAGTTTGTAATCGGTGAAACAGAAACAGGTACTTAGCATTAGTCAGGAGGCAGTGCTAGTTTCCTGCCATTTCACCCCAGAAGTGTAGTCTGAAATTTGTCTCCTCTTGGAACCTGTTTTAGAGGTCATAGCAGGGACTAGCACATTTTGAAATTTGCATTGCTGATGTTAGTTTTATGTTTTTAAGATATATTACCAAAGAAGATTTTAGCTAGTAAATATCTGAAAATGCTTAAAGAGAAGAGAGGAGAGGAGGAGAACAACAAGGATGACAGTGAGGACGACGAAGCGGAATCCTGACCCCGAAGACCAGCAGCGAGGACCCCCCCGCATCAGCACCTTGGCTGTGAAGCGGCGTTTGTCTGTCCACCCTTCAGAGACTGCACAGACATCGTGTTCTTCCCTGGCTGAGACTGGGCATAATGCACCTCTGCCATAAATAGCCAACAGGAAAGGAGCCCAGGCAGCAGCCTCTCTCCCCCAAGCTCACGCTGCAGCTGGAGTGGGAGGGGACTGCGAACAGACTATGAACCGGAAGGCACAGCCCGACTGCAGCGCTGAGCTCCAGAGGCAACGGGACTCTGCTTAACTTTCTAGTTTGAAGATAGATTTTCAAGAACTTGTAAAATACCAGTTGTGTAGATCCACATATGTATATTTTGAAATTAGTTCTGGTAAACAGCTAGATCCTGTTTTAGCTAAATATGTAGTCTGTAGGTAGGATTTTTGTATTTCAAGACAATCTGGCTTTGTATTCGTCCAACTACTGCATTTTTTTAAACTGTAAAATAAATTTTTCTTTTTTATTAAAAGCTGTATTTTTTTTTTTACATTTTATTTTTAATTGGAGAATAATTACTTTACAGTATTGTGATGGTTTCTGCCATACATCAAGATGAATCAGGTATACATATGTTCCCTCCCTCTTAAACCTCCCTCCCACATCCCTCCCTATCCCACCCCTCTAGGTTATCCAGAACACCAGCTTTGGGTTTCCTCTTTCATACAGCAAATTCCCACTGGCTATCTGTTTTACATATGGTAATGTGTATGTTTCAATGCTACTGTCTGAAATCATCCCACCTCCCTCCCCCACATGTCCAAAAGCCTGTGTATGTCTGCATCTGCGTTGCTGCCCTGTAG
The DNA here is from genome assembly GCF_033118175.1 of Dama dama. Taxonomy (NCBI): domain Eukaryota; kingdom Metazoa; phylum Chordata; class Mammalia; order Artiodactyla; family Cervidae; genus Dama; species Dama dama. The sequence continues at coordinate 4,254,381 of NC_083701.1, read as the reverse complement.
ATGAGTTCATCAGTACCATCTTTCTAGATTCCCTATATATGTGTTAATGTACAATGTTTCTCTTTCTCTTTCTGACTTACTTCACTCTTATAATAGGCTCTAGAAAATGCATTCCTTTTTATAGCTGAGTAATACTCCATTGTGTATATGTACCACAGCTCCTTTATCCATTCATCTGTCGATGGACATCTAGGTTGCTTCTGTGTCCTATCGTAAGTAGTGCTGCAGAGTGTTGGGGTGTATGTGTCATGGTTCCCTCAGCATATGTGCCCAGTAGTGGGATTGCTGGGTCATATGGTAGTTTCATTCCTAGTTTTTTAAGGAATCTCCATACTATTCTGCATAGTGGCAATATCAGTTTTAATTCCCACCAACAGTGTAAGATGGTGCCCTTTTCTCCACACCCTCTCCAGCATTTATTGTTTGTAGACTTTTTCTGATCCGTGTGAGATGATAACCTCATTGTAGTTCTGATTTAAAAGCTGTATATATTTTTATAGTAAAATGTGTCACGGAACTAGTTTTAGAGCCGTCTATTACTCGTTGTTTTTTTTTTAATTAGTTTTGGCTGCCCTGATCTTTGTTGCTGTGCTTAGGACTCCTCTGGCTGTGGCCAGGGGCCTACTCCTGGTTGCGGTCTGTGGGCTTCTCTTTGTGGTGACTTCTCTGCAGAGCAGGGCTCTAGGTGCATGGGCTCAGTAGCTATGGCTTACAGGGTTAGTTGCCCGGAGCCTTGTGGAAACTTCCCGGATCAATGATCGAACCTGGGTCTCCTGCATTGACTGGCCAACATGTGGGATCTTAGTTCCCCAACCAGGGATCATTGAGCCTTCTGCAGTGGAAGCATACAGTCTTAACCACTGAATAACTGGGGAAGTCCAAAAACAAGCACTTTCTAATATTTCTATTCTTGGAGAAAATTTTCATATCACATTATTAAATGAAATACAGTAAGAAATATTACCTCTGCCTAAGCATGTCTGTCTTAAAAAATTACAAAGCATTTTGTATTATTGAAGACCTCCATCATTTTTACTATTCCTTCATAGTAATTGTTTTTATTATCCACAAGAGAAAACCATAAGCCCTATTTCTATTCACATAGGGTATATTTTAGCTCTTGCCTTTTCAGTCTTTTTTTAAAATTGAGTTTGAAATTTCATCCAGTAAAATCATCCTTTAATGTCCATTCTGTTGGACGTGTCAGCAGTCAATATATACAGAACGATTCCGTCACCCCAGATGTTCCTTTGTATCCCCTTGAAGTTAGTTCCTTCCCTTATCCCCAGGCAGTCGCTCCTGTTTTGTGTCCTTCTTGTTTTTAAATTTTATTAAAATATTTTAAAATCCACTTTTTAATGTACAGGGTTTTTTAAAAACTAATTTATTTTTGGCTGTGCTGGGTCTTGGTTCCTGCACAGGCTCTTCTCTGGTTGTGGCGAACGGGGGGCTAGCCTGCAGCTGCGGTGTGTGGACTTCTCATTGCAGTGGCTTCTTCTGTTGTGGAGCACGGGCTCTGGGCTGTTCGGGCTTCAGGAGCTGTGGCTCCCGGACTCTAGCACAGGCTCAATAGTCCGTGGCACATGGGCATGTGGGACCCTCCTGGGCCAGGGGTCAGACCTGTGTCCCCTGCATTGGCAGGTGAATTCTTTAGCACGGAGCCCCCGGGGAAGCCCCAGTGTGCAGTCCTGAGCTCACAGAGGCAGGCATGTAACCGCGACCACCGAGGCACCGTGCTCCTCTCCTCCACCCTGGCAGACTCCCCCCAGAGCGGGAGTCACAGACTTTTTCCAGAAAGGGCCACAGTTTTGTGGGCTACAGAATCTCTCACTCCTAGACAACTCTACTACTAGTTCAAAAGCAGCCACAGACAACACATAAAAGAATGAGCATGTCTGTACTTGAGAAAACTTTTCTTTATGGACACTGAAATTTAAATTTTGTATTATTTTCATGGGTCATGGAATCTTTTGACTTCTTTACAATCATTTAAGAATGTAAAAGTCAATATTATTAGTTTATATGCCATACAAAAACACAGCAGGCCACACTGGACCCACAGACCATGGTTTGCCCACTCATCTTTCCAGCATGTCATATAAATGGAATCATATAGTATGCAGGCTTTTTTTTTTTTTGTATGCAGGCTTTGAATCTTTATTTTTAGCCTAGTGCACTTGCAGGTATCAGCAGTCCATTCCTTTTTACTGCTGAGTAGGATTCCTTTGGATGGATGTACCATTTCTTTACCCATTCCACAGGTGAATGGGTAATTCGCAATTTGGGTTGCTTCCTGTTCTTTGTCCCCTCCCCCCCGCCCCCATTTTTTTCTCCTTTTTAAAAATCTGAAAAACTTTTTCTTGTTTCCCATTTTGTTAGAAATAAAGCCCTATAAATATTTGGTACAGATTTTGTGTGATTGTGATTTTTTGTTGTGATTACTGTTAATTTAAAATTTCTATGTTTATCTGAATTTTTACATTTTCTATGGTGAACACATACTGTTTTTTTAAAAAAAACATTGTTCTTAAAAATCAAAAAATAGCTTTAAAACAAAAACTTTGGCCTGCTTTAGCTCAATGTCTATCCTAGGGATTCTCAGCTATTTTCCTGTTTTCTTAACCCCACCTTCCTTATTTCTTAACACGACATATTCTTTCCAGTACAGACAGAAGTCAGACAGCCCAGAGGGAGGCCACCAAGCAGAGGGTAAGTGACCCACTAGGCTCAGACCCCAGATATGCTCAGCTGTATCCCACACAACATGGAGCTCGGGTTCACACTTCATTGGGGTTTAGCTGAATGACTTTTTACTTCACCCTTTCTCATGGCTGCTAGAGTGGGAACACCCACCTCATCCTAGACACCACATTTGTTCCATCCAGTTCAATCCGAAGGTTTTTAATCCCCAGACTCCCAATTCTCAAGGGGCCCAAATATAAAATAAGGCTCTAGGCTTCTGTCACCCAAGGCGTGCTTCTACCTCAGAAGCCTGGAATCTTAATCTGTGTTAATCTTAACAAATAAACACATGAGTAACAGAAGGTCTTTGGGAGAGGCAGCTGTAAATACAAGGAATTTTATTTTATTTTTTTTGCTGACATACTATGAGTCAAAACAAAATTGACACCATACAAAATAACTTTATAAAATATCATTCACATCATATTTTATCAGATTTACAGCATTCTGTGCATGTTAAAGGTTATGTAAGGAGGTGAAAAAAACACTATGCCAAACTTTTTAGTATTAGTTTATATACACACAATAAGAAACAAAAACAAATAACTGTTAGGTTTTCCATGGATTTATTGCAAAAATAGTGCAAACTACTTAATCTAGTAAGCTGTAAAACAAACTCGAAAGGACCCAGCTAAGCTTAAACACCACAATAGATGCTCAGTGTCTCAGCCTTTAGCTTTCTTCACCAGTTTAATCTTTGTCAATTAAGACCACTCCCCGTCTGTTCAGTTTAGGGTGAGTGCTGGGAACAGAGAAGTGTCAAGACTGGCTCTTCAGAGCCCAGATGGACGCGGCTGCCTAGTGCCAGCAATACCTTTAGGATCATGCTACTTTACTCAATGGCAAGTTTATGAGGTCTGTGTTGAAAACATTAAGATGCCATGATGTTTAAGTCTGACCTTAGAAGTAAGTCATCCAACCTCTTGGTGATATGGAGAAAAGAATTAAGAAAGCAGCATGAACAGAAAGGATTGGAAACATTATTGTCTGCTTACAAACATGGTATCCTTTTTCTCAGGTGTATTTGGGTAAAGTATAATCTCCTGGTGGGCAACCTTTGAACCAGATATTGCAGTAAGTTTAAAAAAAAAAAAAAAAAAAGGATACTGTAACCCTACAAGAGTAACTTTAAGATCTCTTCAACAGCCTGTTGGGGTCCAAAAAGCATATATCTAAACAAAAAAAATAAGAGCAGAACAAAATGCTACATATACAAGCTAAAGAAACAAAATGCAGCATATTCAGGTTTTTTCTTGAGGTACCTATATAAATTTAATCACCTGCCCCAAAGTACTCTTGTTAGGTAAAAACAAAATGCTTACTGGTGAGCCAATTGCAGGGCATGTATTATTATTGAGAAAGTGCAACAACGCTGATCTTTACATGCAGCATACTAAAGGATGATTTACTCTTTACAAAATATAGCTTACATATTGACCTGATGGAAGTTTAAAAATTAAAAAACATTTAACTAGAATCATCCCAATTTTTTTTTTGAGATCCTGCAGCAAAAAGCCTCCCAAATCAACCTTCAGAGTTTTGCCACTAAGGAATGTTGGTTCTCTTGTAAAATTCAGAGATCTCTTTAAAACAGTAAAACTATATACTACAGGAAAGATCCCTAATTTTTATTTCTTATTGGTATAAAATCAAATTCTTAAGACTCCAAAATATTGTGTTACCTCCAAAGAATTAAAAAAGATTGCCATAGTAGGAAAAGTCTAGACTTGTAAACTGCCAAATATAAAAGCATGGAAAGTCATCGATCTCCTATCTTATTTTCTCACCTGCCAGAAAGCTTTTCTAACTCACAGAAATCCTGGGGTGCTGCGCAGCACCCCTGCTCCCCTCCCCCACCGCCCAGGGCTCTCCCTTCCTCTGTCGATGGCTATCCGCACCCCCACCAGGAGGTCGGGAGAGACTAAATCGACAACAGTCCTTCCGTTACTTATGAAATGAACTAGTAAAATATGCCTGGGGCGGGGGTGGGGGGGCACGCGTGATGAAAGAAGCAAGGACAAGAGTGTGTGTGAGCTGTTTTGGCCGCCCCTTCATTGGCACAGAAAATGAAGTGATAGCTACAAATATATGCATAGAAGAGTTTGAAATTTGCTTGTAAAATGTCATATTTGCTCTTGGGCCTAATTTTTTCTTTTCACAAGAGGGCAGTTGGGATTCCAGTATGTGTTAGTAGTTAGCTGGGGTGATCTCTCAGATTCCATGGCCAATTGGGCTTTTTCTCCCACGTACAATATAAAATATTTAATTTCATACTGATTTTTTCAATGTATTAGGATTAAACACGAAAGGCACAAAATAAATAAAAATATTATTAAATAAACGGAAATTATGTTTTCAAGCTCTGTGTGGAGTTATATATGTCACTGTTTTGTTACTTTTTCCAATTTAGTTTGACAGGCTTAGTAAATAGCACCCAACTGTTTAACTGAGGTAGATCCACATTGTAAAGAAAGCTGGGTCCCCTCCATTTTATGTCTAAATTTAAGATGCTTTTACAAAAACAAAAACCCATTTAATCATAAGCAGAAGCAATGACAGGTGGCACTACCTGAAGAAAGCTTAGAACATGAGCAGGTCTGCAAAGATTAATACTCAAATCATACTCTCCATCAGCCATAAAAACATCTCAAACTGGAGGGAAAAAAAATAAAATCAAACATTTAAAAATAACCCTGACAAAGTCTCAAGACTTTCAGAACAGGTCTTTGACCGACTGCCACAGAAATGCACAATGGTCCGTTTTCACCAAGCAACGGCAGCAGCCAGACCAGACAGCGAGCGAGAGCGCTGTATCAGGGAGAGTTCCCTTTGTAACTCCGGAGAAGAGACTTGCTGAATGAAGATATAGCATCTTGATCTGAACAGTTTAAACTCATTCTGCCTAATATTTTTGCATACTCTGAAACTTACAAATTTAATATCCGATTAAGGCTTAATTTAAAGTGGCATTACCACCTAGCATCATGCAAGCATGGAACATCCTCAGAACACACAGAATGGTATTAAACTAAAAGACAAGGACAGGAAGCCTCAGAAGCGTATTTAGTAGGTACTATAATTTCATATTTAATTTTACAAATCATGTAGCAAATGAAAAGTCATACAGAGGCCAATGCATATAAACACTAGTTTATACAGGAACTGTCCATTTACACAACAGCAATGCACGGTCTCTATACTGCAAGCACAAGACACTGCCACGTAGACCCACCACACAGGTAGACACGTCCGCAGACAGTACGCACAGTACCACCTGAAATGAGGCCCTTTAGCTGCTCAGCTTCTTAGAAAACAGTAAACTTTACATGGTCATATACATTTTGATTCAAAATGTCTTTCTAAAAATTTTTTTTTTTTGCGGGGGCGGGGTGGGAAATTAAGGGGAAAGATCTACCTATGGAACTTTTGAATTCATTTTTGGTTTTTTCAATTATTTTATAAAAATAAAATAAAACTAGAAAAGTTGATAAAACTCAGGGTTAAAAACCCCTCAATACATATTAGGTAAGCAATCTAAAGTGTACCAGAGGTAAGAAAAAATCTGGATTTAGACACTACATTCTTATGTTTAATGAGTAATTAGCCACTTTGCTGCACAGAAACTCACAATTATTCCCTTAAAACTCTTTAAAAAGTAAAAACTCGCTTGCCTCTATAATTACAAAACGTGAGTTGATACCTTGAACAACTACATTTAAAATCCACGATCAAACTCAGGAGGCGACGTTCAGTTCAGTGCTAAACCGCAGACTTCCCAGGATTCTAGTCACATGTGCATCCGGCTTTGAAGAGGAACCCAAGGTCATTGCCATCCAGCCCCCTGCTGGCTGGCGCCTCTGCCTTCCAGAGGGAGGGTGAGGGGAGAGGAGAGGACCAAGGGTGGCCACCAAGAAGGCTTTTTAAGTTTAAATAACATTGGGTCATTTCCCCCACTTAAAACCATCCACTGACAGAGAAGGGTGGCTTTTAACTGGACCATCAGCCAAGAAATCTGCTCAACTCAATACCTGGCTTGGAAAAGTCAGAGCTAAAACCTACATCTTCAAGGTGGCAGAGCCTGAGTCCTGCGTGCAGGGCTCCAGCTGACACCACTCCCCGCATGTGACAAACCACCACAAAGAACACTCCCGCGCCTGAGACGCACCCGACCTCCGAGTCTCCACACGCATCTCACAAAGACACAGTGCCGGCTCCAATTCCTTCCTGAAACCAGTCTCATTCCGTTACACTCAACATTCTCGATGAGTGAATGAGAACAAAACCCCCAGGGTGGCCGGTGGTCACGGTCAGTGCCTGACTGAGAGAGAGGTCCTGTGGACAGATGTGCTCAGGCCCTGGGAGGAGGCCCCAGCCAGAATCCAGCGGTTCCCGCAGGGGGCCATCCATGGGAGCCAAGGAGCAGAGGCAGCTTCAAGGGCAGAGGGCCAGCTTCCTTCCAACAACGACGCAGCCCTGATGCGATTCCGAAAGGACGCTGAGGATTGGACGTGAAAGGCACAGAGGCCGAGATGGGGTCTCCAGAGCGTGCTCCACTTGGCACCACCAGAGGCCAGGGAGGCCTGGGCACCACCTGCCTCCTGGGCCAGAGGGGCTGCCCTCGCCCACACCTAGGGTTGTTGCCAGCATCTCCAGAGCCCAGAGGAGCCCAGTGCTCCCCACATGAGCGCCCAGTTTTGTCAAGTCGATCCTGGGATTGACTTCCAGGTCTGAGGACCTTGAAGATTCCAGAAGTACTGAATGAGGTTGGCCTGAACATGAGGTTCCCAGAGACACATGGGGTTGGGGTAGTCAGTATTTGGTGTTTTAGCTTTAACTCTGAACTACTCACATCCAAGCAAGTTGTAACTAGCCTCCTCTGACTGTCTGAGGGTGAGGACTCAGCCCTCAGTCACACCATCAGGGCCATCTAAGGTCTAACATACTGCATTTCTCACAGCAACCAGTAAGACAGAAACATGTTAACAAAAGCACCAATAATCTTCTTCAGTTCCCTCATCTTTAGTGACCTTTCATGAGCGCAAAGGTGGCGAAGAGGGAGGAGGCCCACGTTGGGGCCCCAGGGGGCCACCAGAAAACCCTGCCTGCAATTCCGGCTGCAAACCGAGTCACTGAAGAAGAGCCCAGCAGCTCTGGGCTGAAGCAGGTTGGTGGATGTGGCAGGCACCCCCCACGTCCACACCCCTTGGGGTGGTCTATGTCTACAGGACAGCGCGACTGCAGAACTGCACATTCTTAAGACTGCAAAGGGCACTTGGCGCTCTGGGCATTATAGCACAGCATGTGGCGTTAAAGGCAAGGGCTTCCTCCTAATGGTGCCCCTGGAATCTCTCTGGGCCAAAGTCAAGGTTGAGGTGTGTCCAGAGGAGCTCGGAGCCGCCACCTCCCACCCAGACGCCTGTCCCTCCAGACTTCAAAGCAAATGCTCACCTTCTGAAGATGAGAACACGAGGAACCTAAAGAAAAGATGCGAAGGAGCAGAGGGTGAGCCTGATAGTCCCACATCAGCGTGTGGGCACAGCACATTTCTGACGGCAAAGTGGTAAATCACACAGGCTGCCAAGTTCTCCCAGGCCAGCCGCCCCGCAGGGGGCGTCCAGTCTGGGGCGCCGGCAGCGGGAACGGCCGCCCGTTCAGGATGCTGCCGCCCTGGCCCCTGTGCTCCTCTCAAAGGGCCTTGGATTTGAACAGAATATTTTGCTTTTGAACCTTGGCTCGTTTTAAAGTATGGAGTGAGAGCACTCAAGGGTTCCCAAGTCGGAGGTCAGTGACACCTGCACTGCATTTTGAAACCATGCAGCTACTGTAGAAGAGTAACTATTTGCACGAGAGTTGGTGTTTAAGCACCTTTGTGATTTTACAGAGTATACAAAAAGGGAGGAGAGAGAAGGAGCCACTTTCAACCCATTCATAAGTAAAGCAGGAAAGAAAAAGTGCTTCCTTATATCAAACAGGACAGGGAAATGCCAGGACAGCAGGCCCCTTCCAGGTCCCGCTGCCCGAGGCCCCGCTCCCGAGGGCGGCGCAGAAGGGCCCTCGCGCGTCCTTCCTGCCGGCCACTGAGGGTCCCAGCACGTCGGAGCTGGGCAGCCCTGAGGAGCCCCTGGTCCACCCGGACAGCCGGGTTGGGGGGAGGGGACTGCCCATGGGTCACAGTATGGCACGCAATGTTCAAGCCAGAACTGAACAGAGAGATGTTCACGATTCTGTTTATTCAGGCAACATTTTGGCTATTTTCAGTGTGGACAGCTACGCTTAAAAGCAAACATGAATCTATTGAGAATTCAGAGGTAGCCTTTATCTGCGTTTATTTATTTTTAAACTAAAAGGTACTTACGAGAAACCACCTTCTGTAGTGATATGGCTAAGCCAATACATTCACTTTAGACAACAAAATGGCAAAACATCCAAAAAAAAAAGCATTAAGTGAAGGCGCTGAGATGGCGTCAACGTGACGGGAACACACACTCAGGTGACTGGCTGGCGTGGGTGTAAAAGCTCCTTTGTGTGTCTGCGACTGGGGAGCCTGCCCACAAGTGGAATCACACGCTGGGCTCGAGCCCCCACTTCTCGTCTGGCCAACGCGCGAGGCCCAGAGGAACGGACAGCACTGGGGCTCAGGTCTGCTTGGCATCTGTGGATTAAGCCACAAATGACAGTTCTAACACAACAGCAACCTCACGGCTTTCAAATGACGGCTGACCAAAGAGAAGCAAGAGGGACCCTGACTCGCTAGTAACATTGGCCGTTCAGACACTTCCTCTCTGAGCTGTCAAATGCTGGACGGAGGTAGAAGCACATGCTTTAGGGAGTCATGGCAAATAACAAGGAATTAAACAGACCAGAAGTATTCAAGGGATTTAGAACTAATCCTCTTAGAATTAAATCTTCAGACTGCAAGGAGGGAGCACATTCTCCTTCCGATAGACCACAGACTTCCTTCCAGAAAAAGACGGCAAAGAGGCTAATTTGTCCTTCATGAATGGTCAACACACACACGCGCACACACACAGACACACACACACACACACACAGAGACATGGCTGCAGAAGGGGAAGGGCAGCGGGCAGCCCACACAGCTCTAACACATAATACTGAAAACCATGGCAGAGTCACCAAAACAAAGCAACATGTTGTTTCACACCATTTCTGCTATCCTAAATCTATTTACAATCATTTCAAACAAGTACAGCAGATGCAAAGTTGGACATAATAAAAAGGAAGCTGTCAAAAAATCAGTGCAATTATTTTGAGTTGAAAATTTTCCTTACAAAAAGTCAGCATGTGTGTGTAACACGGACAGCCCTATTACACAGTCACACGTGCACTGTGTCTACACTGAGAAACGTCACTGCAGCCGCGACTGCTGGCACGGCAGCTAGAGAGAATATTCTTGGTTGCTTTGGGGGAGGGCTTTAAATATAAATAAGGTATCTGCATTCTGAAAGTGAGGTGTATGAACACTGAGGAAGTTTCTATTTATTTGTACATTCCTTTTCTCATGAGCGTGAGAGATGAGTTAGAGAGAGGTCACAGGGAAATTCTATGGCTTGTCCGGGCCACTGGGATTGTCCACTGTCTGGATTATGTCAGCTTCTAAAGCTCCTCCTAATGGAACTGCCTTAGGTGTAGGAAAATGCCCATGAAAAAATCCTTTGAACTGTCCAACAGATCAAAGTCCCACTCAAGGATTCCGTCAGATCCCGAGGGACGGCTGCATGAAATGAGCCGAGCGCTTGCCTGGCACCGAGCGGCCAAGAGAAGCTGCCCCGGCCTCCAGAGCCTCCTCAAGGCAGTCTGGTCTCCCCACTGCAGGACGCTTGGCTGGCCTACCCTTAACGTATTGTATCAAATATATAATCTGCCTGAAAAACTGCCTTGTAAAAATAAAATTTAAATCACCCTGCAGATCAATGCAAAATTACACCGCTGCATATATAAGAAAAACAATTCATCCAGAAAAATTACATTTGTGGCTTTCAAAAATAAATCATCCAGCAAACTCGAAGGTAAACATCAGGTAATTTATAAAAGTTGGGGGAAATAATTTCTATCATATTCACCAGGTACCACATGCACGGTAATATCCATTGTCAGGCAAATCAAACCAGAGCAGAAAGGGAAAAAAAAAAATAAATAGCAACATTTGCATTTAACAACAATAAGAGTACGTACAATATACATCAATACCCACCCCCCACAACCCTGCTGTAGTAATTGAACTTGAACTGTGTCTTTTAAGGAGCGCACGCTGGGGTAAACCTCAGTCACAGCACTTCACACAGCACACAGAGGTCACTCCACCTCCGACCAGCCCTCCCGGGGAAGCCCGCAGAGCGGCCAGGGGTCTCTTGTGGTTCCAGGGCACAAACACCCAAGCACGGAGTGTGAGAAAGCTGCCAAAAAGCAACACCATCTTGAAAAGAGGCAGACCCGAAAACGTAGCATCAAGTGTGTCTGCAAAGACTTTCTGAAGCAGAAAACCAAAACCCAAACACTCCCTTTCTAAAGGTACAGGTACACATTTTATAAAATGTGTCTGAACCGGGGACATCTGAGCTTATCAAAGTAAGTACACCAACAGCAGGATGGCATCTCAGCAGGGCCAGGGGGCTCTCCTCACGGCGACCAACACCGCTCCCTGGGTTTCTTTCATCACTCAGCAATCAGGGCGAGAGCCTGTCCAACAGACTAGGAAGTGGTGAAGACAGGGGCCTACGTTACCTTTTCTCTGGGTGAATGTTACCAAATACACTAGGAAGAGCACCAGGATAAGAATCTAACTGAGACGCCTCTTCTAAAGAGATGAGATAAATCCCAGTTTTCCTTTGAAATGAATCCAGATCTCTACATCACAATTTTCACATTCAGTTTGCTTAAAGCAAGGCACACCTTCCTTAACAGTGGGGTGGGGCAAAGCCAGCGAGCAGACACCTCTGCAACCTGCACGGACCTCAGGAAACCCTTCAAACACGGGCGGAGTCCGGAGGTGCCCGGAGCCCCTCTCGGGCCAGCCTCAAGGTCACTCTTGGGGGGATGGGTGGGCACGACCTGCTCAGACAGGCAGGGGCCCTTCTCGGCTTCCACGCGAGCAGGGCTTGGACTCACTCTACTGTACTCTGAGGTTTCATGCTGTCTCAAAACTTATCCTAATAGTGGGGGGATTGGTAGGAATTTGGGAAAACACTTCTTTACCTGAGAAATTGTAACTACAGCCATTTCAATTCTGAACCATCAGACACGCACAAAGGTATGTAGCTACCTCAGCTGGAGACGTCTGGTTTATGAATGCTCTTAAGTAGTAAAAGTTTTATAAAACAAGCCTAGGGCTGTAAAAAGTACCCGTCTCAAAAGTACTTTGGCCCTCTAGAAAGAAAACTTTTCTTCAAAATGAATTTTTTTTTTTAAGAATTTAGGTCTCATTTTCTGCCAGCCTGTAGTCTTCCCCAGCACATTAGCTCAGAAGACGTCTTCCTGCATTGCCCAAAGGAGTGCCTGGGGGAGCATCCTCTCCAGAAGGTTCTAGATCAGAGGTTCTCAGACTCCAGGCAGCCCAAGCCCCCAGCTGATGGTGACAAACTCAATGCCCAGCCCCCACCCTGGAGATTCTGACTCAGCAGCGAGCGTGGGAGACTGAATTTTTTTTTTACCACTACCGCCCTGACCCCACCCCAGATCCTGTTGCAAGTGGTAAAAACATACCTTGGAGACACAGTTCTACATGATACTGAACATGGCTGAAAACCAACCTCATTGAAGACTTTGAAAGTGTTTTAGTGAGAAGATTCCCTCCTTCGCTTGAATGCTCCCAGTAATTTAAGCCAAGAGTGGATTGTACTGGTGTCCCTCAGAATAGGAGAAAGTGCCACTTGATAATAAAATGACAGGGAATTGCAACATTTCTTTGAGCAGAGGCTTCTGTCATTTAAAAAGAAAAAAAAAAAAGGTACAGCAAGAAGAGACTAATGCCATTAATAAGACACCCACATTGTGCGTGCACACATACACCACTCTGAGTATATATTGACACAAATAATAGTCATCCCTTTGTCGCTGCCCCCAAAATCCAGGCCAAGCGTCCCCCACAGCATGTCCCCACCCCTCCTGGCCCCTCAGAGCCCCGACACAAGACGGAGGCAGGCACTCACCCCAGCAGGAGACACCCCAGCGCCAGAGGCCAGTGTTAGGCCTGGATGGGCAGGGCCATCGGCAGGGCCTGAGGGAACCTACAGACGTGAATCAGCACCAGGGAAGGCTTGCCTCCTCCCTGGACTCTGCACTGAACATGGATTTGACTTCTGTACCAACAGCCTACGAGGACAGAAAGCCCCCCCTAGCACAACAGAGCTCTTGAGCTGTCCACAGTATTACTCTTAGTGCAACGGTTTCTTGATTGGCGAACCCACGTCTGGGGCCAGGATGCAAATCCTAGCAGAAGGGCCTGCCTCTCCCGCCACTCTGCCATCAGCCACCCGCCGAGGGCAGCGCTCCTTCGCAGACCACTGGCCTCACGTCCGGCAGAGGGCCACCACCGACAGCCTTCTCTAGTTTCAGTGCATAGATCCTATGACGCTTGGCTAACAAAACACACGCAGATGGATGTGCACGCTGCTACACGGACTCGCTCCCAGGAGTGGAAGGACACATACATTCCATTTGTGCTTAATCGGCTGCACGACACACAAGGGTGAGGGGGCGGGGAAGGGGCGTGACTGCCAGGAGCACACCCGGGCCCCGGAGGGCCAGGCTGTGCACTCAACGCGTGGGGGCGGGCCACGGGCACACGGAGTCAACCGCACACTCCTGCCCTTCAGCACTGAGAACCACAAGGGGTGGTCCAGGCTTCAGAACACTCTTGATATGCTGAACAGATCACAAGAAGCACCCCGTAGTCAATAAAATGAAAAACAGCATCTACCTACCACATTAATACTGCAAACCAGATATATATATTTTTTCTCTTACATTAAAGACATAACAGTGAAAAAGGATTGTACTGTATTTATCACCACAGACCCGTATTCTTTAGAAACTTTGGAAAATAAATGTCACAGTCCTATAGGACAAATCTTATGATTAGACTGTCGGCATATTGTCTTTTTTCTTTTTTTAAGTAATTATTTATTAAAATGGCACTTGTCTGCCAATCTCTCTGGACCTGTAAATGTTATAAACACACACGGCCCATCTTCTGCCACCACGTCCTCCTTCGAGCTGCGTGGAAGGCGGCCGGTGGCAGAACGAGAGACGCCGGGCGTCTCGCCTGGCCCCTGCCCTCGGGTCCCGGACAGCTGGTGGGAGCCAGGTCAGGAGTGCGTCGGCGTCACTCTGAAACAAACTTTAGTGACAACGTCAGAATGTTCAAGGCTTTAAAACCACAGCGTGTTTTGTGTTGCTTTCACTCTCATAGAACGTTCACAGCTAGTTTGAGCCCATCAATTTCATAGAGAATCATGTGTTAAAAACAAGTAAATTGAATGACCAAATAAATTAAAAATGTTTTAAAGCCCTGAGTTCATAAACTGGGTTTAGGAGATTTTTAGGAAACACGGGACTCTATTTCAATAAGCAGCTTATAAGATTTTGGCAAACCATATTTCCAACGACAATGGGGGTCTCATACAGGTCTGCAGTTCAAAATCCAAGTTTGAAGTCTGGGACGGAAGGCATTCTGGAAAACGGAGAATCTACTAAAATGGATGACGTGTCATGTTCGATGCTGGCTGTCACGGAAGGGCTGGGCATTGGTTGGTCTGAGTGTAGCTGGTCTCATGTGAATCCCACTCGGTACACAATCGTAAACACTGGAACATGTCAAGCAAAGTACATGGTGCGCAGCGTGTCCTGGTGGACCTGCACGGCCTTTGCCAATGCCTGATGGTCGCGTCCGTTACTCTGCCCGGAGGTGTGGCTTCCTTCAGCACTGCGGGGATGGGGGACAGAGAGTGCACGCAGCCTTTAGTGCATCACGAGGCAGCACACTGGCAGCTAAGTGAGGGCCACACACCAGCCCTCTAGCAAGGCGGCCATACAGCTAGCGAGCGGCGGCAAAGAGGCTGGCTTTTGGGTGTCTGCGTCACAATCGGCTCCAGCCACTGGGGACCCCACCCAGTCCCTCTCTGGAAAAGCAGCTGCCAAAGCCTGTTGCAGAAACGACCCCAGCCAGGAGAGGCATGCCACTCACCTGTCATGTTCTTTGTCCACCAGGTGGTACCTGGCCCGGAAGGCCACCAGGTGAGCATAGTACGCTGGGGCCGGGATGGACACCGAACGCGTGCAGCGCACGTAGGTGTGACACAGCTGGTAGGTGAGGATCTGCAGCTCGTCGGAGGAGAAGCGATTGTCATCCCACAGCACGTGGTAGTGGGAGGGCCTGCTTGTTCCCTGAAAGCAGGTCGGAGGGTGAGAGAGGCAGACCCCCACGAGAGGGTCCAGACCCCCCTGCGCCAGCTGTGCTGGGAAGCCTCACGGAGGGCGCCCAGTGACGAGACGACCTTCGTCTTACTTACAATGTACCATCAAATGACCGCCTACTGGTCAAACACAGACCACACACACATTCACTTGTGCACAGGAAATCATAGGAAAGACAACAGTACAGTACTGTACAGTAACTGTTTTGAGGACAATATTTGTATATGTTAGGTTCTCTATGACATTTTATTTATAAAGACAAGAAGAAATCTCTAATAAGTTACACGTTAACGCCTTTTAAATCAGAGTTTGAACATGTATTTAATTCGTGCAGTGTGTGTAGTCTGGAAACGTCTGGAACTGAAGGAAGTGGGCTGGTCACTTGCCCCCCTCACTTCCCCCCAAAGTGGGGGTGCCCGAGGGCCGCTGTCCTGCCTGGCAGGGCACCCGTGCCCGGTCAGCCGGGGGAAGGGCTTTCTCCGGCTGCCGCGTGACCCAAGCCAGCCGGCCAGCCCTTCCTGACATCCCCGCTTGGGCGCTGCTGCTTCCACCGCCTGTCTGTGCTCAGGCTCCCAGAACTGACGGGCGGCAGGCCCGCTTGTCCTCTGAGGAGCCACGGCCTGCGCCCACTTTGGGGATTTAACCCCGGGTGGTCACGGGGCCCACGGGCAGCAGGGCGTTAGCGTCAGAGGGTCTGCTGAGGACACAGCGGGGCCAGGCCCCAGAGGCTCATCCTGTCACAGCACTTGTCTCAAAAGCAAGATGCCCTCAGTAGAGAGGGTCTGTGTAGGAAAGCAAGGGGAAAGGCTGGTCTGGCAACCGAATCTGAGGCCTTGGAGGGCCGGAGCACCACCCGAAGGCAGGAAGCCAGGAAAGAGACAGTGATGGACTCTGGGTGGCGGGTATGGGAGAGGCGCCTGCCGGACACGGAAGCCGCCACAGGAAACACAATGGGAGCCTCCGCATTCTCTAAGCCACGCTCCTCTTCCTCCTTTTCAACAAGGCTTTAAAGATGTACAACCCACTCAGCCCTTGGCAGTGCCCACAGGCTGCAGGCTGGATGCGTCCATGGCCAGTTGGCCACGCCCTGTTCCAGGGCCTCGGTGGTGTGTGGTTCCCGCGGAACATCCAAAGTACGGAGTCCACAGTGATCCTCCCAGTTTAGATCAGATCCCTCGGGAGGGGCTTCAGCCCATCCTCCAGGAGCCCCACTCCTGCAGGGCACAGCCGCGCATGGGGCGGCGTAGCGCTGACAGTGGGCGTGGCTGCATGGGGCAGGCTCCCCCAGGATGCCTGGCAGCCTGCGGGTCTCTTCACCAGGAGGGACAAGGCATGCCCGTGTGAACCTGCCCGCTCACCCACGCGGTGGCCACGCGGGGCCGACCCCGCCCCCTCAGGGATGCCCCTGGTCCCTGCCAGCCTGCCAGGCCTTTGCCCTTGCTGCTGGAGATGAGTCTCCCCTGCACCCCCGACAGCAGCGAACGGTGCTGAGCCCATAATGTCCAGGGGTCACCCGCCGGCCTCCCCTCAGGGCTGCCCGGAGGGAGCCCCAGGCTCACTGCTGACCACCACCACCCGAGGGCCTGGCACATGGTCTGCACTCTGCAAGCACTTGCTAAATGCATGCATGACGTCTCAGAGTCACCGAGACTGTCCACCCTCTATCCTCACCTGGATGCCAGCATGACTACACAGGTAGAAGTCAAACTCGGTCGGGTGGGTGATTTTCGTGTCCACGGTTGTGCCTGCTGGAATGTTTCCGCTCTTCCCAACCTTGAGCAACACAAGAGCCCATTAGACAGGCCAGGGACGGCAAAGTGACGCAAGCAAGCAAGACTTGGCCACACCGTCGTCTATTCTTGAGACCTTAAGTTGGCCTACAAATTTGCTCAGGGCTATAGCATTAAAATTAAACACGTATTAACAACTGAAATTAAACTAGTTCCTGTTCTGTTTGGGCTGGAGTTATTTTTTGCCGTCTCATAAAGGCCCCTGAGGACCTTCACTGAAGCATCTGTGTGGACCACTTGAAGGGTCTTTTTTTTTTTTACAGTTGAGGCTAAGATGGAAACTGTCAACAACACACAAACCTAAGACCAGACAACGGACATCTGCCCGCCATGCCCCACCCCCGGCCCCTCCTCCCCAGCCCAATGCCCAAGGCAGAAGAGCTGGAAAACCCAGACAGATGCCCAGGGCTTCTCCAGTCCACTGGGGCGGTGGGCGAGCCGCTCCACCAGAGACCAGCCCAGGAGCTGGTGTGAGTGGGACTACAAATCCTACCAAATCACTTAACTTCAACTTGAGCATTGAAAATCCACCCAACACCCAGCTCCTGGAACGGCAAAGTCCCAATTAATCACAAAGTCACTCAATTTTTTTTTGTTAAGCTGTGTAATTTCAAATACACACACAAAAGAAAATCTCCCACATAACCCCTATGTACCTTCTGCAAGTGCTTGCTGAATGTGTGCATGATGCTTCAGAGACACGTGAAAAAGAAACGAAATATCTGAGAAGAGTGCCTACCTTTGCACCCCCTTCCATGTTGCAGTCTCAAATCTAGACTTCATTACTCCCACACAAACTCTCATTTTTTGTTACATATTTAAGCCTCTATTAGCATTATACTGTGTTACTTTGTACATTTAAAAACTGTATACATGTATCCTATGTATTTTGCTACTTGCTGTGTTTGTTCCACATTGCAATTTTGATAAACAGTCATTTGGTAGATAATGTTTATTACTTTTTTTAAAAAATTACTTTTCACTGCTATGTAAATGCCAATATATAAACACACCACAAACTCTTCTGTTAGCAGGCAGATTTTTTTACTATTATAAACAACACTGCCAGAATATTCTTATACATGTCCCCCTGAATACAGGCATGTGGGTTTCTCCAGGGTAGATGTCTAGAACTGCCAAACTGTGCTCCAAGTTGGCTATCCATCTCCACTCCTGTCCAAAGGGCAGGAGAATCCTCGGCCTCACAACGCACTGACCTTGCGCTGAGTGCTGGGTGTCAGCTCAGCCACCCTCCCAGCACTCTCACAGGGCAGTCCAGGGCAGAGGGGCTGACAGCTTGTGGTCAAGCAGCCGGAAGCTGCAGGGATGGACTGCAGCCAGGGTTTCTGGCTCCAGACCCTGTGTTACTCACCACAGTACCCACATCCTGGACAACGTTTTGTGATTTTATCAGGCTAACCTCATAATGTGAGTCCCCCAGACTTTTTCTGTCCTCTGAAATTCTTTGTACAAGATTACTCTCTGAAGGTTTATTAAAACTTGCCTATAAAAACCTCTGGACCAACTTCATCAAATAAGCAAAGTAGTTTCTCTCTTTTTCCTAGTCTGCACCACACGTTAAGATGGTCTACTCGTGACGCCTTGGTACAGCTTGCCTGTAAAACTCTCTGGGCCTGATGCCTTTGGGACGACGACTGGGACTATCCTCCTCAGCTGATTTTGATAACTGAGGTAGTTCTACAACTGAGTATTTGCATCTGTTTCTTCTGTTTTCCAACATGCTATCATGAAGCGGTTATCCAGTATGATTCAAATAACACCCACTCTGCAGCCAGCCATTATTGCCTTCTGCTCCCAACATCATCACGAGTATTCTCTCTGTTGTTCAGTCCTGATAGGTTTATATAATCTTCAGAGAAGCATGCCTCACTTGTGTTAATCTGTGCTATGGGCGATTCACTTTCTAGTTCATGATTTTCTATTTCAAGAGAGAAAGTGGGGTGCAGGAAAAAGCTGACTTTGATTCCCCAACTCCTGGCAAGAGAGGTCTGCAGGCTGAGGTGCAGGGGTGCTGCACACACCAGCTCCTCAGCTGTCCCTCGACCCCTGGGGCTGACATCCTTCCTGCGGCTTCAGACTTACTAGTAGCTCTCTTTCTAGTTTTACAACAAAGCAGCTGTCTCTATACTCCCATCCATAAATGCTGCGGTAGCTGCACTGCACAGGGTTTGATACGAAATTCTCCTTTTTTGTTCATTTCTGATCATTTCACAATTGATTATTCTCTTTACCTTTTTAGTGCAGGTGCTCCTTACAATCAAATTGAAATTTTTAAGTTTTCTTATGCTTTTTTCTACTACGGATTTAAAACTGTGTAACGGAAAATGTGGTTTGTAGAAGGGTGAAGACTGGCAATTTTGTGAGACCTCCTCTGTGACCTGGGACGGGGCCAACTCATGTTTTAGCCCCAGGCGTGAGCTCGGCCGTCACAGGCAGGGTTCGGTCTGCCTAGCTTATTTCCTCCACTCTTCCCATGTTCAGTCTTGACTGATTTGTACCTGTTTCCCTTTCTGACAGTGGTCTGTTAAAACAGACCTCTCTGGTGATGTGTTTGTCAATTTCTCCCTGAAATTCTGCCCGTTGAGCTTCATCTTTTTTCCTTTACATATTTTTAGGCCATGGCGTGAGGTACATCTACGCTTAGAGCAGTCGTGTCTTTTCGGCGGACCATCCCTTTTCCTCACTATTAACTCTCAATTTGCATTATGTCTTCCATTTAGGCCAGAAGCATGTTTGGTGCTGTGGTGCCAGGTGGCCTCAGGGAACTGCTCTGTGTGGACACTAACCCCCAACATCCAGCCCTGCTGGTGAGCAGTCTGACCTAATGTCCTTCCCTTCTAGGAGGTCTTTTCTCTTATGCAGCTACTTTGACACCATGCAGTTTTAGGACAATGAGTCTAGGTGTGGATTACTTTATTACCCTGTTAGGAATAGCAACAGTCTTTTAATCTAAGGAATCCTCTCTCTCCCCAGTTGTGGACAATTCTCAGCAGTCACGTCTTTAAGTCTCAAGCCTCCTGCTCACACACAATTCTTACTCTGGAGTAGCCAGGTGGCATAAGGGAGCCTGGACGCTCCTCCAGACTGGACCCCTGGAGAGCTCCCAGGCCCCCTTGCAGGAGCACCCCAGCTGCCCTGAGGGCTCCCACTTCCCTACATTCTACCTCATCCTTTACACCACGCTGTCTAGGACCACAGCTGCTCACCAGCTCTGAAGCCTCACCTTTGGTCATTGCCTTGTGGGATAAAAGACACCCCCCCAGAGGCATCGCAGGCCTATGGGGTTTACAGGTTGCAGCTGCTCTGCAAGCTGAGGAGAGCCCTGCCCCAGCGCCTACACCTGGGCCGCCCGTGCCACCCGCTCTGGGTGCGGTGGGGTGGGCGGGTGGAGCGGGCTGGGTGTGGCGGGCAGGGTGGGTGGGGCTGGGGGGACCCAGGGACGCTCACCCTCTCGTTCTTGTCTGTGCAGAAGAGCCGCGTGTGGTGTCTCTTCTGGACCACGATGAACGTGATGCCTGGCTGGTAGTCCTTCTCTAGCTTAATGCACGCCTCACGGATGGCCAGCAACTCGTGGTGGAGAACCTGAGGAAAGGAAGCAGGACATGCTTGAGGACTGTTACGTTTTGGGGCCTCTCGTTACCTTAAAATGACTCCCTTTATCACATATATGTTTGATACATATTTAAGTCTTATAGCTCCACTAGCTTGCTGTTAGCTGTTGTGATTCTGTCTCTTTGAGCCTGTTTCTTCATTTCTATCATGGAGCAAATGGCTCCCAGGTTTCGTGGTTAAATGGCTTAGGTTAGATAATGCATAAACAGGCAGAGCACGGTGTCTGGAATGTTCTAAGTGCTGCCATCCACAGTGGACATGAAGTCATGGTGGGAAACACACACACACACACAAATCAATCCAACAACTTATTTCTGGATTGGAGAGAATGTACTTAAAAACACACAAGCAAACAAACTCCACTAGTTTAGGTGCTGAGCCAAGTCCAAATCCCAGCTCCACCACCAAGCAAGCCTGTGGCTATCAAAGCCACAAAACCTGTGTGATCCCCAGTTTCCTCAGGTTTAAAATGGGAGTTTTTCCCACAGTCAGTCTCTCCCATCAGGGAGCTTCCATAAGCCTCTTATCCTTCTTCATCAGAGGGCAGACAGAATGAAAATCACAATCATGAAAAACTAACTGAACTGATCACATGGACCATAGCCTTGTCTAACTCAATGAAACTATGAGCCATGCCGTATAGGGCCACTCAAGATGGTCGGGTCATGGTGGAGAGGTCTGACAGAATGTGGTCCACTGAAGAAGGGAATGGCAAACCACTTCAGTGTTCTTGCTTTGAGAACCCCATGAACAGTATGAAAAGGTAAAAAGATAGGACACTGAAAGACTACCTCCCCAGGTTGGTAGGTGTTCAATATGCTACTAGAGATCAGTGGAGAAAAAACTCCAGAAAGAATGAAGGGATGGAGCCAAAGCAAAACAACACCCAGTTGTGGATGTGTGCTGATGGAAGTAAAGTTCGATGCTGTAAAGAGCAATATCGCATAGGAACCTGGAATGTTAGGTCCATGAATCAAGGCAAATCGGAAGTGATAAAACAGGAGATGGCAAGAGTGAACTTCAACATTCTAGGAATCAGCAAACTAAAACAGACTGGAATGGGTGAATTTAATTCAGATGACCATTATATCTACTACTGTGTGCAAGAACCCCTTATAAGAAATGGAGTAGCCATCATAGTCAACAAAAGAGTCCGAAATGCAGTACTTAGATGGACTCTCAAAAATGACACAGTGATTTCTGTTCATTTCCAAGGCAAACCATTCAACATCACAATAATCCAAGTCTATGCCCCAATCATGAATGTTGAAGAAGCTGAAGTTGAACGGTTATGTGATGACCTACAAGAACTTGGGGAACTAACACCAAAAAAAGATGTCCTTTTCATCACAGGGGACTGCAATGCAAAAGTAGGAAGTCAAGATATACCTAGAGTAATAGGCAAGTTTTGCCTTGGAGGACAAAATGAAGCAGGGCAAAGGCTAACAGTTTTGCCAAGAGAATGCACTGGTCATAGCAAACACCTCTTCCAACAACACAAGAGACAACTCTACGCATGGACATCACCAGATGGTCAATATGGAAATCAGATTGATTATATTCTTTGCAGCCAAACATGGAGAAGCTCTATACAGTCAGCAAAAACAAGACTGGGAGCTGACTGTGGATCAGATCATGAACTCCTTATTGCCAAATTCAGACTTAAATTGAAGAAAGTAGGGAAAACCACCAGACCATTCAGGTATGACCTAAATCAGATCCCTTACAATTATGCAGTGGAAGTGACAAATAGATTCAAGGGATTAGATCTGATAAACAGAGTGCCTGAAGAACTATGGATGGCAGTTCGTGACACTGTATAGAAGGCAGTGACCAAGACCATCCCCAAGAAAAAGAAATGCAAAAAGGCAAAATGGTTGTCTGAGGAGGCCTTACAAATAGCTGAGAATAGAAGAGATGCTAAACACAAAGGAGAAAAGGAAAGATATTCCCATCTGAATGCAGAGTTCCAAAGAATAGCAAGGAGGATAAGAAAGCCTTCCTCAGTGATCAATGCAAAGAAATAGAGGAAAACAACAGAATGGGAAAGACTAGAGATCTCTTCAAGAAAATTAGAGATACCAAGGGAACATTTCATGCAAAGATGGGCCCAATAAAGGACAGAAACGGTATGGACCTAACAGAAGCAGAAGATACTAAGAAGAGGTGGCAAGAATACACAGAAGAACTGTACAAAAAACATCTTCATGACCCAGATAACCACAATGGTGTGATCACTGACCTAGAGCCAGACATCCTCGAGTGTGAAGTCAAGTGGGCCTTAGAAGCATCACTACAAACAAAGTTAGTGGCAGTGATGGAATTCCAGCTGAGCTATTTCAAATCCTAAAAGATGATGCTGTGAAAGTGCTGCACTCAACACGCCAGCAAATTTAGAAAACTCAGCAGGGGCCATGGTACTGGAAAAGGTCCGTTTTCACTCCAGTCCCAAAGAAAGGCAATGCCAAAGAATGCTCAAACTGCACAGTTGCACTCATCTCACACACTATCAAAGTAATGCTCAAACTTCTCCAAGCCAGGCTTCAACAGTACATGAACTGAGAACTTCCAGATGTTCAAGCTGGATTTAGAAAAGGCAGAGGAACCAGAGATCAAATTGCCAACATCCGTTGGATCATTGAAAAAGCAAAAAAAAAGAGTTCCAGAAAAACATCTATTTCTGCTTTATTGACTATGCCAAAGCCTTTGACTGTGTGGATCACAACAAACTGTGGAAAATTCTTAGAGAGATGCGAATACCAGACCACCTGACCTACCTCCTGAGAAATCTGTATGCAGGTCAAGAAGCAACAGTTAGAACCAGACATGGAACAATGGACTGGTTCCAAATAAGGAATGGAGTATGGCAAGGCTGTATATTGTCACCCTGCTTATTTAACTCATATGCAGAGTACATAATGCGAAATGCTGGGCTGCATGAAGCACAAGATGGAATCAAGATTGTTGGGAGAAACGTCAATAACCTCAGATACACAGATGATACCACCCTTATGGCAGAAACCAAAGAGGAACTGAAGACCTCTTGATGAGAGTGAAAGGAGTGTGAAAAAGTTGGCTTAAAGCTCAACATTCAAAAAGCAAATATCATGGCATCCAGTCCCATCACTTCATGGCAGATAGAAGGGGAAACAATGGAAACAGTGACAGACTTTATTTTCTTGCACTCCAAAATCACTGCAGATGGTGACTGCAGCCATGAAATTAAAAGATGCTTGCTCCATAGAAGAAAAGCTATGACCAACCTAAGCAGCATATTAAAAAGCAGAGCTATAACTTTGCCGACAAAGATCTGTCTAGTCAAAGCTATGGTTTTTCCAGTGGTCATGTATGGATGTGAGAGTTGGACCATAAAGAAAGCTGAATGCCGAAGAATTGATGCTTTTGAACTATGGTGTTGGAGAAGACTCTTGAGAGTCCCTTGGACTGCAAGGAGATCCAACCAGTCAATCCTGAAGAAAATCAGTCCTGACTATCCGTTGGAAGGACTGATGCTGAAACTGAAGCTCCAATATTTTGGCCACCTGATTCGAAGAACTGACTCATCGGAAAAGACCCTAATGCTGGGAAAGATTGAAGTAAGGAGGAGAAGGGGACAACAGAGGGTAAGATGGTTGGATGGCATCATTGACTTGATGGACATCAGTTTGAGCAAGCTCAGGGAGTTGATGACAGACAGGGAAGTCTGGTGTGCTGCAGTCCCTGGGGTCACAAAGAGTCAGATGTGACTCATTGAATGAACTGAACTGAAAATAGAAGCGTTTCCACCTTGAAACCTACTGTGACGCCTACCATCCTCTGAGTAGCACCAGGGGTTGGGGTACAAGGATGCTGGCCCCTGTCTCTGCTCTCCTCTCCCTTGAAGAGGTGGCCCCCAGAACGGGTCCCCCAGCCCAGAGACTCCCCACAGCCTAGGAGGTAAAGCGTGGAGCTGGGACAGGCCCTGGCTGGTGCGTGCTGGACAGAACCTGCTGGACTGGCCTCTCTTGACCCCTGCCCCCACCCCCACCACTCCTCCTGTCCTGCGGCAGGGTCCTGACCACCCCGCACCCCCCACCCCTACCACAGGGTGACCAGGTAAACCCGGGGGCAGAACAGAAACCCGAGATGCCATCCTGCAGAGGGACGGGGAAGTGCAGGGCGGAGGGAGCGCGGCGGCGGCCCACCTGCTGGAACTGCCCCTCGGAGACGCCGTCGCGGTAGAAGATGATGCGTGTGGGCTTGAAGCGCGTGGACTTGTAGAACTGGATGAGCAGCTCGCGCACCATGGCCGCCAGGTCCTGGATGATCTCCTGGCGGTGCTGCTGTACGCGCACGGTGGCGCAGTAGCGGTTCGGGTGGGCGTCCATGCTGCCCACGACCTGCGGGGCGGCGCGGGGTCAGCAGGCACCCAAGGGCCCGTCACGGGCAAACCCGCCTTTATGCATCTTCCGTGTGTGCGGCCCTGGTGTCCATGAATGTGTCCCCAAGAATGTAAGTTTGCCCAAGGGACCTAATAAAAAACTCAACGACTGTTCAGAAGCCCTGTTCTGCTTCTCATCGGATGGGGCTCAGTTACATCAGCTCAGAGGTGACCCTGGCGAGGCTGAGAGTGTGCATAACTCCACCAAGCACGTTGCTTTCCCCAAGCCAGGCGCACGGCCACACACGGCACCCCAAGACTCCCAGCCCTGGCAGTGAGAGCGTCCCCCAGGAACGCTGGCCTGAGAGCAGTTGCCTGCAGGTGCCAACCAGCAGGAGCCAGTGAGTGTGCTGGGCACAGGACCGCACTGGGCCGACCTGCTGCACTTTCATTGCTAAACCATCACAGAGATGCCAGACAGGTAGGAACACACATGGACAGAGGGACCACGCGAAGCAATACTCACGGCGGCGATAGATGGCTTCTTCCCGTCCCCAGCGGGGGGGTGAGTGACATCCGCCCCCAGAAAGATGACGGGCTGCTGGAACACCGGAGGCCTGTGGGGGAAGCGAGCTTCAGAGGCTGGGCTCGGGGACCCGCCCAGACCTCTCAGGACACGGGCACCGGTGCTACTCTGGGGCTCTGCTTGTAAAGACTCCTTATCTTTCAGGTACAGACAGAGAACACTTTATGGGGACAGAGGCTCAGTGTGAGATCTGCTTCAGAGTGACCCAGTGCGGGAGACGGGGCAGGTGGCGCGTATACCGCACAAGGGTGGTCAGGTGCGGACGGCCGCTGAGGCTGGGCCCAGGCACAGGAGGGATCTCCTCGAGGAGACGACTGAACGTTTCCAAGATAATCACGTCCATAGCATCCACGTCTGTCAGCCGACCTTGGACCTGCGGCCACAATGCAGGGCGCCTGGCAGCCGCAGCTCTCTACCCGGCACCCAATGTCTCCGGACGCAGCCACACGTTCTCGGGGGAGTGAATGTGTCCCAGTGGGGAAGCACGGAGCTAGGCTGTTCTCCCGGGGTCTTCTAAATGCTAGCCACACTCCGGCAGTCGACACCCCAAAGAGGCGGTGTTGGGGGCCCGGTTCTCCAACAGCTGGTGGGTCCCAGCCTCACCAGCTGTGCAACTGGGGGCCTTCTCGATGCCTCATCCTTCTCTCCTCCTGGACTCACGCGCTGCCCAGTTGCTCTGCGCTGAGCGCCCCCAGGTCCCGTGGCTCTTCCTCTTGCCCACCCCCCTTCCTATGATGGGTCCCGGGCACATCCGCACACGCAGTTCTGACTCACACCTTGAACTGGCAGAACCACACCGGCCACTGGACACCACTCTACCCCCGGCTCCCTGGCTCGCCTTGTGGCAGAGCTCTGGGATTAGCTGAGCCCGTCTCTTGCCTCCCCGACCGGGCCTCGTGCGGCCATGGCAACAGGACTGCTCTCTGCAAGGTCACCTGCAACTGCACACGTCCCCCAGCCCTGTGGCCGAGCCTCGCACCTCGTCACACCTGGCAGGTCGGTGCCGTGTGGCGGCCACGCACGGGCTCCCCACCAACCCCCTCCCAGGCTCCAGAGCTGTCGCCTTGCCTCCACGACCTTCCAACCCGGCACCCCCCAGGGCCCAGGCTTGGCCGGCCTTCCTATCTACACCACACCCTGGGGTTCTCTCCAGCCTAGAGGCTCTAACTAGAACCCGCACGTGAGGAGCCCTGAACAAGCCTGTCCAGCACAGGTTCTGTCCGCTCCCCCTGCCCCCGCCCCCCTCATTGCTCCCGCAGCGCAGGGTGGACCAATCTAGACTCTCCTCTTCCACTCACAGACCAAACCCATCCTCTCAGCAAGCCTGATAGCTCCATCGCCAAAACACCCACAGCCCTGGGCACCCCCGGCCCAGCTCCCACCAGCCGCTCTCCTGGGACAATGCCGGCAGGCCTGGCCCCTCTATCTATCCAGAGCTGGGGTTGCCTTTCAGAACAAGGTCAGTGGGGCTACATCTGCACTTGTGAACCTCCCCCCATGGCTGCATTCCCCTGGAGCAAGTGCCAGGCCCCCCCGGCTCGCCCCTCAGTTTCTTAGCAGAACGACCGCCTTGCTCCCGATAGGCAGGCCGCCCCAGGGCCCTTGCACGGCCTACACCCTCTGGAGCAGACTGCCCCGGTGTCCACAGAGCCCTGACCCCAGTACCAGCTCCCCATGAGGCCTCGCCCTTCTGCTGCTCAGCCCCCAGTTCCTGGCCCTGGCCTGTGGCCGACAGCGCCGCCTCCTGCTCTGAAGGCCCGTCCCAGAGCTCACCGTCGGGCACCTGGGGCGCTGGTGCGGCCCTCCTGTCTCATGGCACTGGCTCCGCAGCTGCCAGACCTCACGTGCAGGACCCACCTCTGGCTGGGGTCAGAAGGCCCTTCTCCTTGGGCCGGCACCGCCCTTAGTGGCCCTGGTTCCCGAGACCCAGAGCAGCCAAGACCCTCATCCTACTCACTTCCTGCCGAGCCCGGGACAGTGCTTGGCGTAGCTGAGCAGAGCCGCCCCAGCTGCCCCATGCACAGCGGAGGGCCGGCCTCACCTCCCCTGTGGCAGCAGGATGTTGTTCACGCCACCCAGTTTGACGTTGATCTTCAGACAGAGGTTGGACAGGGTCTGCGGCGTGGTCCTCTGCACGTTCTTCATCTGCACGCACTGCGTGGCCATGCCCAGCACGGTATCTCCCACACGCTTGACCTCGGCTGCCGAGAGAACGGGGTGTTCAGCACGGCTCCCCGGCGCTCCTCTGCCCACCCCACGCGCCCACCGCACACGCAGCCAAGCCCGGGACCCAGCTCCATGCCAGCTGCAGGGCATCCCCCACTGGCCCGGGGAGGCCCGCTCTCAGTTAGGGGCGTTTCTGCAACTTCTCCAGGCTGACAGGGCAGTGTGCGTGAGGCCAGGTTGGAAGCTAGGCATTCAGGACAGCAAGCAAATGCTCAAGTAGTTAAAAATATAAACCCCTGAATCCTCAGTCCCTGGCCAATGCAAACCCGACGTCAAAGCGCTCTCCAGGCCCACACCCCCTCCATTCTGGTTCTCTTGAGAAGCGAGTGGGGAACTGTCCCCTGGCCGGGCGGCCCTGGGAGAAGCCACCTGGGTGTCCTCCCGCTCCTGGACGCAGAGCCCACAGGAGACGGGGAAGCCAGCAAGCAGCCAACGCGCCTCTTTCCCCTCTGCCCTGTGTGCCCACGCCACTCCTGCACGGGGCCTCCGGTTCCCACCGGGCTTCCAGCAGACACA
Source organism: Dama dama (assembly GCF_033118175.1). Taxonomy (NCBI): domain Eukaryota; kingdom Metazoa; phylum Chordata; class Mammalia; order Artiodactyla; family Cervidae; genus Dama; species Dama dama. The sequence continues at coordinate 4,226,096 of NC_083701.1, read as the reverse complement.
CTCACACCCACCTCCCTGTCTCACCATCGCTTGTCTACACCCGGGAGCTTCCCCCACCAGGGCCTGGGACTCCATCCCAGGGCTTGGTAACTTTGAGCTGGGTGGAAGGACAACCGGCTTTCTGGCAGAAAGGACTCTGATCAAATCCCAGAGGATTCTGAGATGGCACGGCTCACAAGAGGAGGGCCAAGTCCCAGACAGGAGCTGAGGACTGCTCCCGCCCCCCGAGGGATTACTGCGTGCACATTGCGAGGCAGGTCCTCATCCAGCCCAAGTCTGTGTCGGCAGCGGACAAGGCGCCTGCGTGGCTGCCGCGTCCCACCCCTCCTCGGGACGCCCGTCTCAGGGAACAGGGCCCTCAGAGGAGACTGCCCAGGTGGCCCTGGGCATGTGCGTGGCCCCAGTCAGACACCACCTGGTCTCGCTCAGACACACGCCCCTCCTGGGTGCGGCGTAGGGCCGGGGCTGGAGCAGCACCAAGGCCTACCGTAAACGGGGGTCTTCCCCGGCAGGATGACCACCACCAGCTGCAGGCCAGCATACGTGTTTTTCAAGTGCCGGAACATGGGCTCCACACTGTCCGCCCCCTGGGCGTATTTACAGAAGCACGGCTGGCCCTGGATGGGCATGCCCGCGTCTCTTGAGATCTTTCTGAGCTGCTCCGTGAAGGACCTGGAGGAGCAGAGTTGTTACATGAAGAACCACCCACAGTGCCAATGATCCAGACCCCAAGCTGTTTTCACTGAGCTCTGAGTCCCCGCTGAAGCCCAAGACGAGGCTGTTTCAACAAGACAATGCACGGAGGCGGCCCGCGTGCTCAGCACACAGGCCCCTGAAAAGTCACGATGAAACAGGAGACGCCACGTCGTGGCCCTGCCACCCCCACCAGCTGTGACCCTCCCAGGCAGCGACAGGGCTGTCCTTTTAAAGTCGGGCACGAGCAGCTGCCGCTCACTTGCCCGCAGACGCCAAGCACTGTCAGGGCAAGGAGAGCCATGAGCTGACTGTCCCTTTGGGTTCCCCCGGTTTATCCCACGCGCACAGCTTGGACTCGGATGACATGGTCATGGGAGAAAACAAGAGAGCCCACGGTTACGAGTAGCACCAGCAGCTGCGGCCGTCACAGGCAGGGCGGGGGAGACAGATCCACAGTTTCTATTTTAAGCGCAGGGATACAAACATCCCAGCCTTTTACAATAAAGCAAGGACACGCCGACCCACCCCACCAGTTAGCGCCCAACCTCCAGCACATTAGTGCAGTTAAAGAAACCCATGAGCGCGTATCTATGCCTACGCCCACGAGTGCACCTGCCCTGGGGCCATCTGGCTCCAGAAGAAATGACACAAGGGCCCCAGACAGAAGCGGGGGAGGCGGCCTGAGACCAGACTGTACACCCCGGCCCTCCCCGCTCTCTGCCAGCGGTGCAGGAGAAAGGGCTCCGGCCCTCATGCCAGCTCTCTAGAACACCGAGAGCCGCAGCTCCCTGGGACCAAGGCCCGCTCAGACGCCCACTGGCGACTCTCAGCTCCCTGGGCCCCTCCCGCTCCCGCCCGAGGGAGGCGGGAGGCACACACCTTCCGTTCCGTCAGGTCTTGGCTGCTTTCAGAGTCTGACACCGGGTCAGGCTGGCCTGATACAGAAATATGAATCTAAAGTGCTTTTAAAAACAGTGCTAGTTCAGTGAACACAACTTTCTCCTTTGCCTCTAGTTTGTACACTTATTGGACCTGGCTGCTAAAGAATCCACCTGCAATACAGGAGACCCAGGTTCGATTCCTGGGTCAGGAAAATCCACAGGAGAAGAGATAGGCTACCCACTCCAGTATATTTGGCCTTCCCTGGTGACTCAGCTAGTAAAGAACCCGCCTGCAATGCGGGAGACCCCAGTTCTATTCCTGGGTGGGGAAGATCCCCTGGAGAAGGGAACGGCTACCCACTCCAGTATTCCGGCCTGGAGAATTCCATGGACTCTACAGGCCACAGGGTCGCAGAGTTGGACACGACTGAGCGTACACTTGCTCCCCATTTACTGTTTCGTTTCTCACATAGGCTGCTGCACCTCTGCACACTCACTCCAACAACAAGTCTGAGAAGCAAAGCTCCCCCTTCCTGACCAGGCCCACCCAGGGCAACACCCTCCGCCAAGCCCCGCCCTCCCCTCAGAGCCCCGCAGAGCAGGCCTCCCCGCGGTCCCCACACCCCCCCAGGCAGCCTTACTTGAGGTGCACCTCCGTGCACTGGCGCTGGGGGGCGAAGCAGGCAATGGCCCACACCTTGATCTCAATGCCCGTGTGGAACTGCTTGTTCCTCATGTCCCACACGCCCTGGACAGGGGTGGCAATTGCCTTATTCTGCAAATGGCGAGACGTTCAGAGTGAGGAGAAAACAGGCCTCTGACCTAGATTTTGTCACTGTCCCCACTGCACCTGGGCCCCAAGCAGAGGGCAGCTCCTGAGGCTGAGGGCCGAGCCTGTATGCAGCCTCCGGCGCTGAGCGGCCCCGCACTGCGGGGGCCTGTGGGGGCCGCCAGGTGCTCCCAGGAGGGCCGGACGGATGCACAGACCAAGGATGCAGGGACGGGGAGGTGGGGTGGGGGAGGTGAACTGGGCAGAGGGTTGCTGGAGGACGGACAGAGGGAGAGGGTGGGTGGGTGAGCAGGGAGGGCCCAGAGCCCCACCCACCCTCACAGGTAGCCTGGAGGGACAGGAAGGCCCCCTGTCTCAGAAAGGAGTTTCCAAGGATTTTCCCTCCTCCAGGACCAGCCAGGGCAGGGCACGGAAGTAGGGTGCTTCTCCCAGCCCTGCGCCTGGGGGCGGACCAGCTGGTGGGGACCGAGTCACAGCCCCCTGTGCCCTGCTCCCCACTGCCCGCCGTTGTTCAGGCTACTCCCACTGGAGAACAGAAACAACGGATGATGCATCCGCTTCATTCTGTCGTCTCTCCACCAGAAAGGACCAGGTCTCCACGCTGACTGTCGCCTAGGGAACCTGTGAGCTGCCTCCAAGCGAGGCCGGAGTTCAAGGGGTGGCGGGGAAGGGCTGCTGGCAAGAGCGGGGCCTGTGGGCCTGAGGCCCCGAGGGACACGGCGTGTCTGAGCTGTGGTCATTAACTCTGTCTGTCACTGTTTTATTTTTCTTACTGAAGTGATACAAGGATACAGTAAAAATCAAACATTAAGGAATGTTACTGTTTCATATGTTTTCCTAAACTGGTACCCTGCTCTGGCCAGCCTCCTCCTGTGAGAAAGAGAGCCACCACCATGTGTGGGCTATTGTCAGACTCCAGACATCAGGGAACGTTTCTGGGGGACATTTAATATTGTGTCTGACAGGACAATGCATGGGGCCAGTGATGAGAAGTGTTTGCTTCCAAGAAAATGTTTAAGAGATTTTGAAAAGTTTGTTCATTTAGAAGCATGAAAAACTTCGAATCCTCTGCAAGGTTAAAGAGCTGTTTTGTTCTCCAGACACCTTGCCTTCACTAAAGACACAGGATCTGCAGTCCTGGCTATACCAGGACTCACTCCCTCTGTCGTGCGAAGGGGAATCCGCCTCCCCGCTGGGCTGCAGGAAGGCAGGAAGGTGCCCCAGGGCCAGTGTCTGGGCTCCCAGGCACACAAGGGGGCTGAGAAGGAGCCAGGAGGCCTCCTGCAGAGATTAGGGAGCAGCCCCAAACACCCACGGCCTAGGGGGCATACCCCACCAACAGGGGACTACCTAGCAACACTCTAAAACAATGAGGGAGCCCCGTGTCATATGCACTCCAAGACCTCCGTGATCTAAGAGAAAAGTAAGTTAAAAAAGGGCAAGGTATAGAACTGTATTTAATACACTGCTATGCACACAGGAAGGAGTGAAAAAAAAAAAACGCAAGGATAATCCTCAGGGTGATTTTACAAAGAAAACTGCCTCCTGGGAGATCAGCTGGGATGTGGCGAAAAAAGAGGTATGTTCCCCTATAATTCTTTGCATTTTTTGAACTTTTAAACATTTTTATACATACAACTTGTATTTTAAAATAAGAAAGGGGAAAACTTGCAAACAAAACAAAATGAAAGCTTGCCCCACTCCACCAGGTGGAACAGTGTCAAGTCAGGCGGAACGCAGATTCCCATGGGTGCTCCCTAATGGACAAACACCATGACTTTTGCTTTTCTCTTCCTTTTTAGGGGCCACGTAGCATGTAGGATCTTAGTTCCCTGACCAGGGATTGAACCCAGGTCCCGGCAGTGAAAGTATCCAGTCCTAACTACCGGACCGCCAGGGAATTCCCAAAGTTGTGACCTTTGAAGTTGCACTCCACCTCCCCCCGCCTACCCACCACCTTGCTGGAGAAAAGCCCAGGAGAAAAGAAGAATTTCTCATAAGCCCTATGGGGCTCAAGGGTCAGGATCATACTGACCAGAGCCAGAGGTCAAATGTACAAATACAGAATTATGCTTGTGACTAAACTGAGGTACTTGTTCCCAAATACCACCCAAACAACAGTTAGAAAGCAGAGAAGCAGCAGGGAATGGTGGATAACAATTCATCACTGACTGCATCCCCCTCACACAAAGAACAATGCTTTTGAAAGTCTGGTGGGATAATAAAGTTTACCTTTAGAAAAGTAAAAGGGGGACTCAGGAAACTTTAAAGGGTCAAGGAAACCAGTCCTCTACGAAGCCCGACAGCTGTTACAGGTTCACACGGGAGCAGGAAGGACTCTACCTTGACCACGGTCTACATCTCTGGGGGCGGGAATGGGGGTTAGAACTCTACCTTGACCATGGTCTACACCTCTGGGGGTGGGGAAGGGGGTTAGAACGCTACCTTGACCATGGTCTACACCTCTGGGGGTGGGGAAGGGGGTTGGACGCTCTTGCTTCACTGTCAGCATATCGTCACACACTCCCAACACCCACAGAACGGCCCCGCCCAGCCTACCACCTACCCTGCCCCCGTAGAGGATGGAGGGCGGCTGGAGGACCCGTCCGGTCACGTCTGTCATCTCATCTTTGACCATGATTCCAAATTCACGAACATACGGATCTGTATTGAAACTGGCACTTCTCATCTTGAAAGGGAAGAGAGAAGAGGCTCAGAGTCGGGGGGTAATCTTTGCTTCCTTCCAGAAGCCGCATCTGTCCAGAGCATCAGGGTGCCATGCCCGGGGACCCTGTCCCCACCCAAAGCCTGCATCGATGATGGGACGCTCACCAGCTTGCTAATCTCTTCCTGCCGATCGGGGGCTGACCTGGCAGTCGCTCTGATCATGGTTGAGGTCTGATTGTCGGTCAGCTTTTTTATACATCTCTGTCCCGCCACTATGTTACAGACCTTCGAGGAAACGCAAGAGCTGGGTCAGCAGTGGGCTGGGGAAGCAGGAGGGTCTGGGGCTGAGCACAGACCCTAGTGGGGCGGGGGTGGGGTGGGGGGTGGGGATATGTTCCTGAGATCCACTAGGAACGGCAGCCCCAAGGAGGCCCTCCGGTCCACAGCAGAACCCCCCGAGGACACCCGGTGTAACACAGACACAGCCTGGGAACTGCGCGGGGGAAGCAACACAGCTGCAGGGCGGGCGGGCCTGCGTCCTCAGCACGGGTGTGTGGACCCCGTCCTCAGACAGGGGGCGGGGGGCGTAGGCAGGGCTGCCTGGGAAGGGACACAGATGGGAAAAACCCAACCATGGCCCAGATGTTCGAGCCACTGGGCAAGCACGGAGAATTTAAAACACTAACAGAAAATAGTTAGAACTCGCGTCTCCATTTCAGCATTTGATCTTTTCCCAGGCAAGGATTTTTCAAACCAGAAGTGGATTTTAGACTTCCTGTGCCAGGCGCCTGCTGGGCACACACACATATGATCCCAACCTTCACATGAATCCTGTGAGTTACCAAACCCATCTCATTAATGTGGAAACTGAGGCTGGACCACGTCTGTGAACCTGCCCAAGGTCCCACAGTGGCGGGAGTCACAAAGTTTGGGCCCAGCCCAAAGAGACAGAGGGCGGGGGCTTGCCTCCAGGGGAAGGTAGGTGTGTTTTTGCTCCTGTCCGACTTGTAAACACGGGAGGTGGGGGTAGCGCAGAACCAGCTTGTGCCTGTCCTTGAAGTACTGGGCTACCGTGCACTCCACCGTCTGCCCGCTCTCCTGCTGCAGCGGGAACCTAGGGGAGAGAGAGACTGCTCAGGCTCAGAGCCCGCCCCGGGCCACACACCTGCTCACGTAGCCTTTCTGGGTCTGCTTTCTCAGGGATGAAGGAGGCGGAGGAGCATCCAAAGCATCTATTGGGAGTCAAAACCAAACCGCACCCTCTGGGTCATCAGGAACATCCCCAAGTCCCACAATTTTGTTTCATTTCCAGAGTCGGAAAGGGGAAAATACCCCCACACCCACAATATGCAGTAATCACAAGAGACACCTACATCTAGGGGACATGGAAAGGATCCAGACAAAGACAAAGCCGGGAAGAACGGTCTGTGCGCGTCCCAGCCCCCCTCGCACCGACTCCGAAAGTCGTTCACAGGCTGCGTGCTCCAAGAGCCTGCCCCAGAGAATCCGAGACCTTCCAGACAGGGCAGCAAAAAGGATGAACTGTGTCAGCTCGGGCCTCTGCGGTCACACAGGCCGGGCAGGGGCCAAAGGTGGGCAGGGGCCAAAGGCTGGGCTGGGGCCAAAGGTGCCGGGCACAGGGACCAGGACGCAGGCTCACTGTGGCCACCTGCTTCACGGGGCCCTGGGCGCCCTGCTATAACCAGTGCCCAGCGACACACCAGGCGCTTCTCCTGGAACGACTACGAAATAAACTAACAAGTCCTCACTAGACCCAGGAGGCCTCCAGGTGGGGTGCAGGGGGCCACATGGCTTAGGCATCAGGGCACCCGTGAGGCCAGGACACCTACTACCTCGACAGGGACCCCACAGTGCTTGTGATGTGACGGGGCGCCAGGCACAGCCTGAGTTCAGGCAGTGAACACTCATGCCCACTACCCCCTAGGCCCCTGCTCAGTGCAGAGGGCTGGAAGATGAGCCCAAAAGGCCCTTGTTTTGCCAGTAATATTCAAGGAAAACTGACGAGGAGTCCCCCCACCCACCCCCACCATATCCCATCTCACCCCCACTCCTGCCCCAAACACGAGGAATTTCACAATTTTATCCCACGACGTGAAGTATGGAATCGACTAAGCCAAAGGCATACTTCCAGAAGTCACGGTGCAGAGTCTGGACTTTGAGAGACAGAGGAGGCCGGAGCTGGGGGCAGTCTGAAGGGACTCTCGTCCGGGAGCTGGGGGAGTCTGGAGGGACTCTCGTCCGGGGGCTGGGGGAGTCTGGAGGGACTCTCGTCCGGGGGCTGGGGGAGTCTGGAGGGACTCTCGTCCGGGGGCTGGGGGAGTCTGGAGGGACTCTCGTCCGGGGGCTGGGGGAGTCTGGAGGGACTCATGTCCATTGGCTGGAGGAGTCTGAAGGGATGGACTCTCGTCCAGTTGCTGCGGGGAGTCTAAAAGGACTCTAGTCCGGGGGCTGGGGGAGTCTGCAGGGACTCTCGTCTGGGGGCTGGGGGAGTCTGCAGGGACTCTCGTCTGGGGGCTGGGGGAGTCTGCAGGGACTCTCGTCCGGGGGCTGGGGGAGTCTGCAGGGACTCTCGTCCGGGAGCTGGGGGAGTCTGGAGGGACTCTCGTCCGGGGGCTGGGGGAGTCTGCAGGGACTCTCGTCCGGGGGCTGGGGGAGTCTGCAGGGACTCTCGTCCGGGGGCTGGGGGAGTCTGGAGGGACTCATGTCCATTGGCTGGAGGAGTCTGAAGGGATGGACTCTCGTCCAGTTGCTGCGGGGAGTCTGAAAGGACTCTCGTCCAGGGGCTGGGGGAGTCTGAAGGGACTCTTGTCCGGGGGCTGGGGGAGTCTGGAGGGACTCACGTCCGGTGGCTAGGGGGAGTCTGGAGGGACTCACGTCTGGTGGCTAGGGGGAGTCTGGAGGGACTCTTGTCCGGGGGCTGGAGGAGTCTGAAGGGACTCTCGTCCGGGGGCCGGGGGAGTCTGAAGGGACTCACGTCCGGTGGCTAGGGGGAGTCTGAAGGGACTTACGTCTGGTGGCTGGCCGGCCGCCGGGTCACGTTACACACGCGGTACTTTCTCTTCATCTGCCCGCAGTGCGTTATCTCCACCTTTAGACCTGAGGACACAGAGCGGCTGGGCTTCAGCATCAAGACTAGGCCTGACCTGTCGCGACACCCCACCAAAGACCATTTGGCTTTCAGGGGACCCTCACCCGCAGACCCACGCTAAGGGCCTGGGGCTGGGCCATCTCACCCGCAGGGGTGCCCCCTGGCCCAGGGGTGGTGAGGCCCAAGGCCTGTGCTCAGAGACAACAGACGACGGGGCTCCACTGAGAGTGTGGCGTCCGCGCCCACGGCCTTCTGTGCTTCCTGCGGGGTTATTCTTAGCAGAAAGCCCTGCTGCTGGCCTCTGTACACCCCCAGGAAGGACAGGTGCCAAGGGCCGGGCTCTGAGGCGTTTCCAGCAACCAGATGGCGGGCAGGAGGACCCAGCCTGGCCACAGTGCCCTGGACTGCACTTCCTCAAGTGGAGACCAGGCTTGATGCATACAGACACCCCACGTGGTGAGGAGCCAACGTTCTGAAACTTCTGAGATGCTGGTTATGTCCTGCTGCAACCTTGGGCCGTTCTCCTCCACGTTCGGATGCCACGGGCCATCCTGTCCCCGTGGTGACGAGTCTGACGTCAACTGCCCCCACCTCCAAGGAGAAACGTGGGCCCCCTCGGCCATATGCCCCTCGGGCCTGAGGCAGGCAGCTGCTTACCTTTGATTTCTTTGGTAAACTTGACCCTTTGGGAATCTGTCAGAGGTTTCTGTTGTTCTTCAATACTTTTAAAATCCAAGACTTCACAAACAAACTCAATGACTGGCTGTGCCTTATAGAATGCTGTCGCCGAGACTGTGGGCGGGAAGAGAAGAGACGGGAGCACAGGTGTGACTGGGTTCTGGCGCAGCCCCTCCCGCGGCTGAGCCCCCGCAGGCAGGAGGGCACCTGGCCTCCGTGGCCCCTGCCCGTGGAGCGGACCCGCAGTGGGGACTCGTGCCGGGGCACAGGCTGCCACTGCCCACTCCAGCCAGGGCAGCGCTAGGTGCTGGCAGAGGCTAAGGTCACCCTCTGAGAGTAAAGCTGGGCTTGACGGCCACAAGCTGTGGGCTTTCTGGCAGTTTCTGACCACCTCCTGGCCTCCATCTCGCTGAAGTTTATCCAACACAGGGGCAGCCGGGAGCCTGGGGAGCGGGCCCCCCAGAGGCTCCGACGGTCAAGCCTGAGTGCTGCTGCCCTTGCGCACCAGCAGGTGCGGGTGGAGCTGGCCTCAGGGGCCCTCCCCCGAACCCTGCCCTGGCACCGGGGCTCTGCTTACCGTCGATATTCAGCATCATCTTCCAGAGAGAAGGCCGGACAGACTGATGGAATCCAAACCACACCTCTCGGCCCCCGCCCAGAGGATTGGAGCAGCCCTCGGATGCTGTGAAGAAGGAGCGGCCCACGGGGGTGTACCTGCAATGGGAGCCTCGTCTGGGGGTGCCAGCAGGCACGCACCCTGTGGATGTCCCACACGCAGGGAACACAGGGGAGAACACCCCCCGAGAGCTAAGGGCACGTGGCCCGGTCCTGCCTCCATTTCCCGTGGGACCCTCCCACCTCGATGCCTTGCCTGCAGCCAGTACTTCACACCTTTCTCAGGTGGAGGGTGGGGCAGGGGTTCAGGTGACCACGGTCAGCCAGCTGGATAGGCCCCACCCGGGCCTCAGGGCCTCTGGCACTGAAGGCCAAGGACCTCTCAGAGACCAAGCCCCCGGGCCACATCCATTCCACTCAGCTCCTCCACAGGGTGGAGAGGGAGATGCTGAACTCAGACTTTGTTTGGGGGTAGTGGGTCTACGTGTGGAAAGACCCACACCCCTCCTGGGGCCAGTTCCCACCGGGGCTCAGAGCTGGAGGCCCCCACACTCTCAGGGCAGCAGTCAGTGGCCGCAGCATCGCTGAGGGTCCCCAAGGGAAGACCCCACTGCCTGCAGACACAGCCGCCAACCAGGACACACGGCCCACTCTCTGCCGCCCCACAGACGTGCTCATCCTGTCTCTTTCTCCACTTTCCCCAAAGACTTTCCTCCTGATGATAAAAGTAACTTGGTGATTAATTCAAAGCAATTCGGGGGCGGGGGGGGGGGCGGGCAGGAAATCACAGCAATTCCTGCTGCTCATTTAATAAATGGATTTGACATTTTGGCAACAACCCTTAAGAGTTGTTTTTTGTTTTTTTCATCTACCTACCTTCCCCGCTAGCAACAGTTTCAAGCAGTGACAGACTACATTTGGGGGTGGGAGGGGACCCTTGCCCTGAGGGACAGGCTGCTCTGTCCACAGAAGAGCAGGGCCCCCTGTAAAAACCCACCCGGCCCTTCAAGGCGCCTCCTCTTACACTCACATCTTAAGAGTTCTGGTCAGGGTTGGGAGAGTGCAGTTGGGAGGTTCATTTCAGTTTCAAATGTTCCCTCTTTTACTTAATCATTCAAACAGTTCCCGGGGTCCCACTGTGCAGGACACATGTGGAAGGAAGAGGCGACCCCCGGAGAAGCCCGAGCTCCCGCATGGGGACCCGTGCAACTCTGAGCCTCCGTCTGGTCAATTACAAGCTGTCCCAATTGTCCCGGCAGGTTCAAATGTGCTGATTAGTGGGGGAAAAAGCCCCACAGGATAGAGCCAAAGTGGGCAACCTCCATGGTCCTGAGAGGCTCCTCCATGTGGCGCAGGCCAGCTGAGCACGGAGCTGGAACACAGGCGTGCGGGCGCCCGAGAAGCGGGACCCTGCGCACGTGCCGGGTGGAGCGACTGCGCCCAGAGACGGGGAGTGTGTGCCTGTCTCGGGACACAGGAAGGGGGTGAGGGCAGCTCCCGGGGAGGCCTGGGCAGTCACGCTTCCTCTGGTGGGACTGTGCTGTGCGTGCCTGACTGAGACCCCGCCAGCTCACGTTCTTGGCTGGCGCTGCTGCTGCCCTCGCCCTGTAAGCCCGTGTGTGTCACCACCCTGACCCCCAGGCCCAGCGCATCCTGGGAGAGCAGGTTCACATTCTCAGGAAACGGGGCACTGGAGGCAGACCCTCCTGCTCCTCCAGCCCCCACCCCGTGGGCGGTCCTCACCTCATGGACGGCAGATGCCTCATGACCACATCCAGGGCCTGGATCGTCTCGAAGGGGACGCTGGGCAGCCGCCCCGAAAGTGCATCGTGTAACGCCTGTAAGCTCACGCAGGACACCCACTTGATGGACACCTTGAAGATGCGGTCCTTCCCTTCTCCTGGCAGCGTGACCTCCAGCTCCACCTGGGAGGAGACCCGAGCACACGGCTACTCACGCTTCCTTCTGAGGAAGCCTCCCTGAAAGGTGCCTCCCTGTGGCCAAGCCAGCCGAGCACAGTTTCTGGGCAAATTTCCCCGCTCAGCCCCGCTCAGCCCCTCCACAGGGCGGAGAGGGAGATGCTGAGCGCAGACCTCGCTTGGGGGTGGTGGGTCTATGTGTGGAAGGATCCACACCCCTCCCGGGGCCAGCTGGCTTCCAGAACGCCCGAGGTTAGAGAAATTCAGCCGGTCCTTCATCCAGATGCACAGGGATGGGCATGCCCGCGCCCCCGCCCGGAGGTCCCATGCCTCCCAAGCCCGACCAGATACATGGTGGTGGCCAGAGCCAGTGGCCAGCACCGCCGGGGGCTGGGGCAGCTTCTGAGAGAAGGAAAGCCCAGGACGGGGAAAGCAGGACACAGGCACAAACAAGGCTGCTCTTGGGACAGATGAAGAGGGTGTGGGCAGCTCTCTGGGGGTCCTGGGCAGTTATTCTTTCTCCGGTGGGACTGAGAAAACTGCAGTGGATCTGGGCGGGGGGGTTCCTGTTTCCTGAGTCTCTGAGTCCATAAGCTAGTTTTGCAGTGAATAAATCATGAGCATGAGCCTTCTCAGAACAGACTCGAGATAAAACAGAGCAAGACACTGACAATGATCGAGATGGACGGACATTCCCAACCTTTCTGCTGGATTAGACTTGTCGCTAAGGGAGACCACAGTGAGAGGAGGGTGTGGTTGGTTGGTGGTGGATGGTTTGGCCCCGGGCAAACAGGTCATGACACTGTTGGAGGGCTGTCTGTGCCCACCTGCGCACAGAAGTGCCGCAGGACCAGCATCACGAGGGCCAAGAAGGCAGAGAAAGCAGCTTCAGCCACCACCATGAAAGGGCAGACGGGCTGGTGTCAGAGGCCCTGCCTGCCACTCACACGTGATGACTGGGGGCTCATTCTCACTCCCTCGCACCACCCCCAATGCCTGCACTATCCCTCCGCTCACCCCCCAGCCTCGGGGAGCACTCCCTCTTGCACTGCCACCCCCGCTCAGGTACCCCAGAGCAGCAACCAGAACTCATGGAGCCCCGCACGCCTAGGATGCATGCAGGCCCCAAACTGGACACGGCCCGGGCTCCGGTCAAGGATGAGCAGAGCGTGAAAAGGAGCCCGTTCTTCCCAGTGGACAGATCTCAAGCACCTGACACTGAACAGAAGCAGCTAGCCACAGAGGCTGCTACGGTTAAGATTTGTCTCAAGACAGAGGACATGTTAAGGGCGCGCACACAGCCGATGAAAGCCGTCAAGAGAGCATCAGCTTAGCCTGAGTCGTCAGGACGGGGGCTGTGGGGGCAGCCAGGGGAGGTGTGAGTGCGGCCGGCAGAGACCCACATGCGGCTGCAGAGCTCGGCCAGCAGGTGGGCGGGGACTCACACCTGCTCCCCTCACACATGACTCCAGCGGGCACGTCACGCCCGCCATGCTCGGGGACTGGTGCTAAATTAGATGCCTGTTAAGGTCATTCTTCAGAAATGCCTCTATAATCCCACCAAGGGGGGATTCGGAGGGGCACTTCCCTTCAGGAAGAGGTCCTCCTGTTTTCAAGTAGAGTCCAGACCAGCCTCCTCTCGGTCCCCGGCAAAAAGGGAATGGAAGAAGCTCCAGGCTCTGCGACATTCTATGTCAGACATGCCTCAAGAGGCCACCCTCTGCAGCCTGACCTGGGCAGGGGGCTCCTCCAGGATGCCATCTGTAACGCGGGACAGCGGGCGGCCCCCTGGATCACAGACGCTGTGCACACGAGGGCACCAGCGCACGGAAGCCGTGACCAGGAAGACGCCTCCCGCCACCTTCTTACCGTGGGCAGTCAGCAGAGGCACCACCGCAGGCCTGGAAAACGGGAGACGGCCCCAAGGGCCGACCTCTGTGGACAGACGGAAGTCACACGCTGGGTCCTTCCTGTCTGTGCATCACCGGGATGACAGAGCAGGGTCCCGCCTGGAGCTGCCCTGCGGCTGGAGGGAGCACCGGGTGGGCGGGGAGCACCGCTTGCCCAGATGTCTATAGACCCACTGGGGGAGCATCACGGGCAACAAGCGAACGCACTCCCGGCTGCAACTCATGTCGCATCCCTGCTGAAGAAGAGCAGGAGCGACACCTACATGGCGAGCAGCCCGCACAGCTCCCGGGTCTCCTGCACAGAGAAGGGAAGGGCAGGCCTGGCATGCGGGGGGCTTTCAGACAGCACGGGGTTGGCATGGAGGAGGGAGGGCTGGCGGGAGAGATGAGGAATGGAGGGCAACAGCTGCCCGCCTGGGGTCAGGGCCCCGGGCATGGTGTGGACACCCCGGGCAGCTGCCAGCAGACTCAGGGCAACTGGGGACATAAAAGGATTTCCTCTCTTATACACAAGTGCCTGTGACACAAAAAAAAAAAGTAGTGTATGGAAAAAAGAGCACACATAAAAGGGGAAAAAAAAAAAAAGACGACACTTTGCTACAAGATGTGAATGTACGGGAATAGAAAAGGGTAGCATCTCACATGAGCTCCCAAACAGAAGAGGTGAATTTCTGCACCTTGCAAATATGTGACAGATATTACAGGTGACTGGAGGGAGGGGTCTGGAATCTGGAGACTCCACCCCAACCAGACCCTGAGGCTGTGGCCAGGTTCTCTAAGCCCACTTGAGGAAAGGATGAAGATGGGTGGGCTTCAAGCTAAGAGACACCAAGTGGCTCAATGGTAAAGAATCGGCCCACCAATGCAGGAGATGTGGGTTTGATCCCTGGGTCAGGAAGACCCCCGGGAGGAGGAAATGGCAACCCACTCCAGTCTTCTTGCCTAGAGAATCCCATGGAAAGAAGAGCCTGGTGGGCTACAGTCCATGGGATCACAAAGACTTGGACACAAATGAGCACACATGCAAAGCGCCCACCGAGACCTGGTGAAACGTCCAAAGTGCTGCTGTGGGCACCGGACACCTCACACAACAGCAGTTAAAATGACAGAGGACCTGCAACCGTCACTGTTAGCATCTGCTAAGTGTGTGCTATGCTCCCAGCGCTGTGACCAAGTGCTTTAAACCCTGACGGCCCCCCAGGCATGATTTGGGGCCAGGAGCGTGGGCATCACCCAGGAGAGCTGCTTAAAGCTGTAGATACCCCAGACCTGGAACCAGAACCATCACTTAAAGAGGCCCCAGGGCTGCGGGGGAACACGACAGTGGAGAAGCCTTCTCAGGGTGCATTCACTCACTGTGGGGGCACAGTGCCCTGGCAGGTGGCCTCCACACCACCTCCCATTTCACAGGGGGGCAGGAGAGGCAGCTCACCCAAGGCGCCACCACTACTTGGGGCCAGGAAGGCACTTGGCTCAAATCCACTACCACCCCGGCACTATGTCAACGTCGACAACGACGTGTCTCAGCTCTGACCACCACACGTCCTCCCCCACCCCTTCTGAAGGAAATATTCCTCAGGCCCCCCAGTACCTAATTATAAACATGAAGAGACAACACTGTGAGTAAACGCCTTAGGCTTTTCTTTCTTATACAACTTTAAACAAGAACAAATGTGCAAATCAAACGTAAAACTTTATAACTAACACACTTCAAATGGAACAGATTGCATGGAATTCTCTAGGAAGACTGGCGTAGGTCCACCCATTCCCTTCTCCAGGGATTGAATTCGGGTCCCCCGCATTGCAGGCAGATTCCTTCCCATCTGAGCACGAGGGAAGCCCCATTTCAAAGGCAGAGAGCATGTTCATTTGCAAGAGGTGGTTCTGCTCAGCTGACCGGCTGGCATCTGGTCCCCAGAGCCAGGCAGGGCTGGTGAGAGGCAGGCTGTTATCTCAGGGGCCCTCATCACTGCCCCGCCTCGCCTTGGTCCTAACAGAGGCCCCCTATCAGAGCACCGCAATTCCCAGCCATGCAGCTGGGAGCTAAAACAACAGACCCTGCTGGCCATCCAGCCCAGTAGAGGAGCTTAGTCATTTTAAGATTATCATTAAAATGCAGAAGCAAAACCACAATGTCCTGTCTGCAGAGAACTTGCAGGTCACAGGGCAGTAGCCTCAGATCTCAGATCCTCTAAGCTCTGAGCTATTTTCCTTCTCAGAGACTCTTTTGGTAAGAGGCTAATTGTGTACATCATTCCTGAAGGGAATCAGCTTTTACATTCTTATTGGGATAATTGTTCAATTACTTGTTTGTTTTTTGATGTTGTTCCCCTCCCCCGCCCGTACATGTAAAAATGATTTCCACGCCATCTTCGGTTTTCCTCCCTTACAAACAACACCTATCATCAAAGCAGGGCAGCCCATTGATTGGAAGATGTGCCAAGAAGTGGCAGGTGCTAGGCAGAAGGGATACTGCCTTTTAAATAAAGCCACAGCAAGCATAAAGACAATAAGGAGAGGTGACATGTTAATCCAACCACGACCCCAGGTTGATGAATCATGGTATCACTTTGGACGAATGGCTAGTTACCGCCGAGTGACCGTTTGCTTTTGCTGCCAATTGGCACCTGTCTACACCTGCACGAACACACTTCTCTCTAGGTCGTCACAGACCCACCCCATGATGCAGGCTCCTGTCTGGGGCTGGTCTGGAGCATGCGCGCACACATGTGTGGTTCTCATTTAAAAGTTTCATGGTTTCAGGACGTTCTCGGTGTCTTTCCCTGGACTTGGATGACTTCACCCTCTGCCGCTGCAAACCACAGCCCACAGAAGGTGGCATCTGTGGACTCCACCGTGAAGCACACAACCGCTGGGGGCATTCTGCCCCTGGGGGAAGTGACTCCGTGTGTGACCAGAGAGACAGCAGGCTTGACCGCTCACACACTGCTCCACCCAACCCGCCTCCATGAGCTCACCTTATCCCTCCCGATCGGAAGGGGCATCGCTGTGTAGAGATTCTTCCTTCCGTCAAACACTGGTTTCCGATCCCCAAAGATCTGTGTTTTAAAGTGCTGAACCATATGTTCCACTATTTCCCTGAAACAAGACAGAATTTGAGCAAAACGTCAATAAAACCAGGGAAAGGGCATACAAGGATGACATTCTTTTGACACAGGTTTTTAAGCAATTTTTATAAGCCCTGTGGCTCGTTTTAATAACCTGACTTTCAAAGAAAATAATAAATAAATAACCTGACTTTCAACTTCCACCTACAAGAAACCAAACTAGACCTTTGGGTGCTTGACGCTCACTCACCCCGAGGCTCAAACACGGGAGAGCCCCTCCACGCCCTTGCTGCGCACGCCTATCCAGCAGACAGCACGCCCCCTCCTGAGGCTGAGGCCCAGGCCCCTGCCCCGTGACAGAGCACTCCTGCCCCACAACTCCGGGGGCCGGCGCGGCCTGGCCTCCCGCTTCTGTGACCCACTGCAGAACACGCTCTGGGTGCTGCTGCCTTTTCAGTCTGGGCTCTGGAACAAAGACCCTGAACCTGACATGGAGGTTTGCTGTTCTAAGCGACAAAGATTCTGGGGCTGTCAGCTCCTTGGGCAGCAGGAACCCAGCGGGCACGAAGCAGCTGTTCTGCTATGGGGCTCGAGGACCGAGCGGCCTGTGACCCCACCTCGCCCCCCGCTCTGCCTACCTGTCCACCCACCAGCCTCTCCGCACTCCCAGCAGAGCAGCACTGCACGCCCACCTCCTGACTCTGTCAAGGGCAGAGGACGGGGAGGCGTGCCAGGGCTCAGCCTGGCCGCAAGCCTCTGCCTCTGCCTCACTGGCTTCATGAGGAACGCACCGAGCCTCTGACACCCACCAAGAGACCCCAGCCCAGCAGGTATGAAGCCTCCAGGACAGCTGGTGCTGCTCTGACCCCGACCCCGCCGCCCCGACCCGCAGCCGGGGTGCAGGCTCACCCGCCACCCCACACACTACCCTGGGTCACCCACGGCAGGGTGGCCCCTGCCTCCACGCTGTCTCCAGACCACTGCTCCCCAAGCTGCGAGGACCCCATCTTCTTGGCCAAGACTTCACCGTCAACTCAAAGTTCAGATGGCTCTATTGAGATGTCCCACCCACATTCAAAGCACAAATCACCCAACTGAATTCAAGTTTATTGTGAACAGAATTAAGAGGGCACACGCCCCAACTTTTCTCTTAAACACGACGAGGCGATTATGGATCAACCTCACTTATAAACACAGATGCAGAACAAAATAAGAGAAAGCCACACCCTTCATGGCTCCTCTCCCCCCCAGGATTGGAGTAAATCAGCCAAACCAATGTGGTCCTCCCTGAAGGGACCAGTGAAGTCTATGACAATGAAGGGCGGACTTCCCCACGGTCAAGTGTGCAGGGGATGAGGGACAGGGGACAGCTAGTGCCAAGGGGCATACACGACTCTTTACTGGGGCACTGAAAACACCATAAGATGCTTAAAAACAAAACCACCAACTGATAAACCATATTCATGGACAGGAATATTCAATTTCCAAAAAAAATTCACTTTCAATCCCAATAAAAATCCAGAGGGGCTAATTTTTATCTGACAGGATTTAATAAACTGTAAAGTGTATTTGGAAACATCAAAGGATAAAGGCCAGTAAGCACATTCTTGAAAAAGAACACAGTGGATGCAGAAACCGTGGCAGAGACAGTGGAGGGACAGACAAGCTGAACTCAGGACAGACTCGAGGACCCAGAAAATGACCCACAGATGCAGACATTTCACTTATGAGAGAAGGAGCAGAGAGACAGGACAGACTACAAAACAGGTGAGCCAACATAACAAAACAGAGACTCATAGAAACAGAAAACACACGTGGTTTCAGGGGTGATGAGTGAAACACGCGAGGGAGATCGAGAGCTACACAAACTTCCAGTTATAAAAATATACGTCATTAAACATTTTTAATGTATTCTTTGGTTAATCTCTAATTACACAAATTTCTGCATTAACACACTCCCATTGTGAATTTCAAACATGGATAATGCGCTAAGTCCGCCCAGAGCAGCTCTACTTCCATCTCTTCCCGGAAGCAACCTTATTATCTTCAAACCTACGCATTTTACACAAATACATAGGTACATTAAAAAACAAAACAAACAATGTATTACGTTTTTAAACACATGGTTCTGGAGCTTGCTGTTTTCCCAGGATGTGTGTTTAAGACCTTCCCTTGTCATTATATATACAAAGTGGCATCAAGTCTAGAGATAGGGATGTTGCTGCATCGTGTACTGTAACATACCATTGACAAACCATATGGCTGTCTACACTTCCGGTTGTGGTATTCATACTGGGAAGCTCCATTTCACTGCTGTCCATGGTTTCACAGTGGTCTACAGTGTGTTTATTTAACCATCCCCAGGGGGTGATTTGAAATGATCTCTTTTCCCTCTCCCTTTTTGCCATGATAATATTAGATGTGCCTGTACACATCTCTTTGGGATAAACACTTAGAAGCAGGATGAGTGAGTCAAAGATCTATGGGGTATGAAGCCACCTTCTGGTGGCTTTTCCTCCTGGTGCACATTTCCTCCTGTGAGCAGCAGGCTGCAAACCACATGGCCAGGCTGCACGGCCCCCACTTCCCCTGCACAGACTGAGCTCCTGCTCAGGGTTCTTCAGCAGCCACTTGACTGAGCTCAAGAGGAGTAAGAGGGAAAGGACAGTCGGAGATCAGGAGCACAGCTTCTTCCTTCGAGCAGCCCATCCTGTGTGTCTGAGCACGGAAGTGCTAATTCTGACCTCCTGGCAAGGTTTCCGGTGCTGGCGGAAAGGCCTGCACGGCCTGGACCAGCCCTGGGCACTGGCTGTTGCAGGTGACCAACTGAAGCCACAGGGACACTAGAAGCCCCCTGAGAAGACGGACCCTGCCTTATACTGAACCCCCTCCCACAGCTCCACTCAGGACGGTGACTACTGTACTGCCAGGGGTGAGGGAACACTGGGCTAGCATTCATGATGGCGCATCAGAACCTGTGTAGATGGCATTTTTCTCCCAGTGCTGCACGAAGCCTCAGGGCTGAATGTGTTAACTGCCTACTATGTGCACTGCACAAGTTTTGGGAACTCAGAACTGACACGTGCTTTAACACAGACTGCAGCGTGGAAGCACACGGGATTCTGAGGTCTCCCTGGACGGCGTCAGTCTGGGGGACAGCCCGCGGCACGGACCTCCTGTGTCCGACTCCCGCCCACTCCGGGCTCCCGTCTTCCAGTGCTGCCCTGCCCCTGTCAGGGCCCTGCCCACTGGGGACACAAACCACATCCCCCTTGGCCCCCACTGCAGCCCAGGGCACACTGGAGGCTGCACAGTGGTAGCACGGTTGGAGACAGGGACTATGTCAAGGTGCTAGCGCGTCATGGGTTCTCCTAACACAAAAACTTGACTTCTGACGTTTTCCAAGCTATTTTGACTGATTACACTTTTGAGATTGAACCTGAGCCAAGGTCCATCAGAGTCACCAGCAAAATGAACGCTGAAGGCGCACGCAGGAGGAGGCAGCAGACCTCAGGTCAGCTCTGAACCCAGGGGAGCAGCAGGGCACACTAGTGCCTGGGCTGGCCGGGCCACAAAAGTGCAGCTCAAGATTCATCGGGGCTACTTCCTGTTTGACTCAATTTCTAGACACGGGGCAACTTCAGAACCTTGCAGTCACAACTACAACAGGTCTGTGGGAGCAGAGTCAGGTAAAAACATCCCATTTTAATCACCATCAGCCTTTTTCTGCTGCCAGATGACAAAGCCTTAGTCATGCCTATTTTCATAAAAGAAAGCTTCTTGTACGCTGTGGTTGATGGCATAATAAGAACCCACTGCTGCCACACCAAGCCAAAGCTCAGGAGACGTGCTTTTCCATGCCTTCATTCCGGCTCTAAGATTATATCCAAATCACAGATTCTCACAGGATTCTGTCCCAGGGAGACTCAAAATCAGACACGCCCGCCCATTCGTGGAGCGTCTCAAAGCATGTAGGGCACAGTAAAAGACCCCAGAAGACCTTCATGAACAAAGTGTCTGAACCAGCTGTGCCCAAAACCCTGGTTTACACACACATTTTTAGTAAGCACGTATTTAAAGGACCTCATATAACTGTCAAGTATTGTTTGTTTGGAGACACGTCTTTTGGGGATAAATACGCAGAAATAGAATTGGTGGGTCAAAGGGTGTGTACTATTTTTATTTTAACATGTACACCAAGTCACTTTCTAAAAAGTCTGAAACAATGTGTACGAGCCGCATTGAGTCCATCCAACTGTTTAGTTTTACAGATAAGGGAAAACAAGCCCCAAGCATTCTTTCTCTTACAAAGACTCATCAGGAAAAAATTTACAGCAAAGAGTATTTTATAGGGTACCAGTACAAACCAGGTAACCAATCTGACTTTTCAAACTGCAAAACTCAGAATTCTGTTTCTGACCATGACAAAGTAGGAAGACTTATCCTCCCATCCTACAAAACTAGTAAAAACATGAGAACCATTTATGGCACTGGAACTGAGGCAGTTTAGGACTGTGATTACTGGGGGAAGGAAAACACACATTCACTCTGCTGGGAGTAATTTCCAAACCACAACAGGATACAGGAGCGTCAGACAGCAGCAGACTTATCCTGAGGAGACAGGAGCAGCAGAGGTGGGAATCCATGCGGCTGGGTACCGGAGAAAACAGCAAATACATGATGTTCAGTGAACAAAAAACCCAGTATCCACGTGAATAAGCAAAGAGAGGTGACGTGTAATCTAAGGGAAAACCTGCCAATAGAAACAACCTCTGAAATGACCCATATGTTGTAATTAGCAGACATGTGCTACTATAATAAATATGCTATTACTATAAAAACATTCAAAGTCATCAAGAAAAAAGATGAGAATGAACAGATGAGAAATAGCAGAGAATGCAAACTATGAAAAAGAACCAAATGGGAATCCCAGGACCAAAAAGTACAGTATATAAATGAGAAAAATTTATTGGATGGTTACCACAGAAGACCGGATATTACCAAAAAAGAGTGGGGAGAAATAAAGTGATGTTAAAGAGAGACCAATGAAGGCTATCCAAACTGAGAAAAGAAGGGGAACCTTTTTTTTTTTTTTAATTACAATCACAAGACAGTATCACATGGTCTAACATACACAGAATTGCAATCCCGGTAGGAGAGGAGGAAATTGGACAGGAAAAATAGTTAAATGATGGCCAGTATTTCACCCAAATAACATGAAAGACACAAACATACAAATCTAAAAAAACTAAAGGATCCCAAGAAGGAAAAAATACAAAGAAAACTCGACCTAGGCACATCACAGTCAAATTGCTGAAAAGCAAAATTAAATAGAAAGTATTTGGAGGAAGAAGGCAGATACATACTGGGGAACTACAATTAAAAAACAGAACAGAACAAGTCCCTGAGATTCCATCAGAAACAATGAGGATTAAAAGATAATGAGTGTGCTTAGTCACTCAGTCGTGTCCAACTCTTTGAGACCCCACGGACGGTAGCCCGCCAGGCTCCTCTGTCCATGGGGCTTCTCCAGGCAAGAACACTAGAGTGGGTTGCCATGCCCTCCTCCAGGGAGTCTTCCCAACCCAGGGATCAAACTCAGGTCTCCTGCACTGCAGGCAGATTCTTTACCATCTGAGCCACCAGGGAAGCCCAAAAATCAATGTAGTAACATCTAATTTAAGGTACTGGGGGAAAACTGCCAGCTTAAAATTCCACATCCAGCAAAAACCTTTCAAAAATGAGGAGAAAGTTAACTATATTTTCAGATTTTAAAAAATGCTGGGAGGATTCATCACTGGCAGGTTTGCACAAGGATAAATGGACTGGAAATCCTTCTGGGTCTCCCAGGGAAGGTTTGAATCCTGTTTACTACGCATCTCTTATGTCTACTTCTGCTTCACTGACTACTCTAAAGCCTTTGACTGTGTGGATCACAACAAACTGTGGAAAATTTTTAAAGAGATGGGAATAGCAGACCACCTTATTTGTCTCCTGACAGATCTGTATGCAAGTCAAAAATCAACAATTAGAACCTTACATGGAACTGGTTCAAAATGCGAACCAGTTGGAAAAAGAGTATGACAAGTCTGTATATTGTCGCTCTGTTTAACTTATATACAGAGTACATTATGTGACATGCTGGCATAGATGAATCACAAGCTGGAATCAATCAAGACTGCTGAGAGAAATACCAACAATCTTAGATATGCAGATGATACCACTCTAATGGCAGAAAGTGAAGAGGAACTAAAGAGCCTCTTGAGGGTGATGAGGGTGAAAAAGCTGGCTTAAAACTCAAGATTATGGCATTTGGTCCCCTCCTTTCATGGCAAATAAGATGGGGGAAAAAGTGGAAGCAGTGACAGACTTTATTTTCTTGGGCTTCAAAAATCACTGTGGATGGTGACTGCAGCCATGAAATTAAAAGAGGCTTGCTCCTTGGAAGGAAAGCTATGACAAACCAAGACAGTGTATTAAAAAGCAGAGACATCACTTTGCCGACAATGACCAGTATAGTCAAAGCTATGATTTTTCCAGTAGTCATGTATGAATGTGGGAGTTGGACAATAAAGAAGGCTGAGTGCCAAAGAACTGATGCTCTCAAATTGTGCTGTAGAAGACTCTTGAGAGTCCCTTGGACTGCAAGGAGATCAAACCAGTCAATCCTAAGGGAAATCAACCTTGAATATTTATTGGAAGGACTGATGCTAAAGCTGAAGCTCTGATACTCTGGCCACCTGATAAGAAGAGCCAACTCACCGGAAAAGACCCTGATGCTGGGAAAGATTGAGGGCAGGAGGAGAAGGGAGCAGCAGAGGATGAGATGGTTGGATGGCATCACTGACTCAATGGACATGAATCTAAGCAAACTCTAGGAGACAGTGAAGGACAGGGGAGTCTGGTGTGCTGCAGTTCACTGGGTTGCAAAGGGTCGGACATGACTTAGCAACTGAACAACAAAAGAAAATGAAACGAAAAGTGAAAAGGAAAATAAGCTTCAGCCTGGGTGAAAATATTTCCAGTATAGACTCAAACCTAGAATATACTAGTTAAAAGCCCAACAAATCAGTAGCAAGACAAATACAACCCATAAAATAGGGGAAAGACCTCAACAGATATTTTACTAAAAAACAACACATGAAAAGGTGCTCAGTTCATTGGTTATCAAGAAATGGAAATTAAACCACAATAAGTTGGTGATGGACAGGGAGGCCTGGCGTGCTGTAGTCCATGGGGTCACAAAGAGTCAGACACGACTGAGCGACTGAACTGAGGAAACCATTACACCCTCACTGAAATAGCAAAAATCACAAGGACTAACTGAGCCGAGTGCTGATGGTGGCACGTGGGGCAGCAGAGCCTCATGGCTGCTGGGAGCGGGAGACAGTGCAATCGGCGTCCCACGCAGCTAAAGCTGCACAACCCTCTGACCCACCTACTCCACCCCCAGGTCACCCAAGAGAAGCGAAAACTCGTCCACAAGAAAGACTTGAACGAGCATGCTCCCAGGAGCTTCATTCATCACAGCAGAGCGCCGGGGCACCGAATGGAAGGACGAGGAAATAAATGATGAAAGAATCGCATCACTACACATTCCTCTGCAGTAAGAGCAAGAAGGTCTCAACTCGCACAGAGCCACAGGTCAGGCTCACAGCCCGCTGAGTGAGAGGAGCAGGGCGCAGGCGGCTCTGTCGCGGGCCGGGCGCCTCCATTCACCCCGGCGGGCAGGGCGCCTCCAGGGCAGACCCCAGAATGCTGTGGGGGCTGGGGGCCGGGTTACAGGGCAGCTTTCTGGGGTGAGCCCTCACTGAGCTGCACACTGACAGTGTGCACTCACTGTATCTCAACACGAGAATGTTAAAAAGCGAGGAATACAATGGAAGCTTCTCTGAGGGAAAGAGGTCCCAAGGGATCTGCTGAGACCTGAAGGGTGGATTCGTCTTAAAAGACAGACAAAACAGAATACCTGTTAACTCTCCTTGGGCATTTCTCTGGCTTGATATCCAACTCATAGTGATAGATGTCAATTTTTGGAATGTCCATTTCAAAGAAGTTGGCCTGTAACTTGATTGTTCTCCCGGAGGTCCCGAAGTCGGGTCTGGGTGGAGGCTTGAAGGCATATCCTTGGATGGGTGGCGGTGGCGGAGCAGGAGGCGCGAGCGCTGGAACACAAAGAGGACGCCCGTGACCCAGGGCCCGGCTGCCCGCCGCCTCCCGCCCGCGACGGGCCCAGAGGCCCGCGGGCACGCCCTCCCGCCCGCTCCACGGCACCGCCTCCTCCTGGAGCTCACCCCACTCCCGCCCGGGCCGCCTGGTCACAGAGCCCCCCAGGCACCAAGCTCGAGGCCCCCCCAAGGCGCCCGCTCCTCGACCCCCGGCGGCCTCCTCCCGCACGCTGTGCTCAGCCCTCCTCACTTCTTAGGATGACGGGCTCCTCGCAGTTCAGACCCTCCCCCCGCCTGCGCCTCCATCAGTGAGGGAGCTGCGGCCTGCTCTGGTCAAGACCCTTCCCACACACTTTCCACGGCCGACTGCTCAACAGTGTTCATCAATTTCATCTGCTTTTCCCTTGAACGCCTCCTTTCCTATCCACCTCGGCTCAGACAGTAAAGCGTCTGCCTACAATGCAGGAGACCTGGGTTCAATCCCTGAGTTGGCAAGATCTCTTGGAGAGGGAAATGGCAACGCACTCCAGTATTCTTGCCTGGAGAATTCCATACACGGAGGAACCTGGTAGGCTATAGTCCACGGGGTTGCAGAGTCGGACATGACTGAGCGACTTCACTCTCTCTGCCCCAGCTTGGATTCCCGTGTCATCCTGGTGGTGACACGTCATCCAGGTGCCCCCCTCACTCTGTGCAAACACTTCTCTGGCCCCCAGCACGCAGCCCCAACACTGAGGCATTCCTGCCTCGGCCTCATCTCCTGCCGCGAACAGACCAACGCCGCCCCCAAGAGCCAGCTCGTGCCTCTGGGCCCTGCACACGCCGCTCCCGCCCACAAACCCCGAGCAGCTCCTTCAGCCCACAGCCCGTCTGCCCAGCTCTCTGAGCTCCACTTCCAGGACGAGTCTGCCGCATGTGCTGCCACCACGCTTGGCCCTCGGCCTCCCCAGCCGGACCACGAGAAGCCCGAGGATCTGGTCTGAGAGCATGTGATGCACACGAGCCCAGACACACCGGATCCACCACTCCCACTCACACCAGAGACACCCAACTCAGAGGAAGGAAGGTCACCAGTGTCCTCTATGACGGACCACTGAAGTCACACAGGAGGGGGTTCGCAACACCAAGAGTCACCAAAGCCAAGCCTCCCGACACCAACAGTCACGCAGACGCAGTGATGCCGCATCCCAAGGACCACTTCCTCCACGACGCCCCTCTCCCAGGGGCTTCCGACAGCTGTGCTTGGGTCAACACGGCACTCGACTACGCCTGCCATCTCTCAGCCTGGAAGCCAAGGCCAATCACCCCCTTCTCTACCACAGGCCAAGATCACCTCCCCACAAAGGGGGCGTCTCAACAGTAAGCCAGTTCAAGACTTAAAAATGCAGCATATACACCAAAATTAAAAAAAAAAAATTATAAACCTCTCTGGTTACCATACTTGCTATGTATATTTTGGTTCTTTCTTTGCATATGAGAGATTAAAGATGGAGCAGTGTGAATTATTAGCAAAGAAGACAAGGCCAGAGGGTCATTAAGGGACCAAGATCCTCATGGTGGTATCTTTCCTCCATGACTCTTAAATCCATTAATTTAGTCTAGGAGTGCTCCCACTCAGCAAAGACAATTAAAAAATAAATAAAAAACCACTACAATATTGTAAAGTAACTAGCCTCCCACTAATAAAAATAAACGAAAAATAAATAAATAAATAAAAGAAACTTCATCTCAACTCAAATTTTCAGTAATTCCATTAATAAAATTCAAGCTGTGGTTTTAAGGGTAGAAAAAAAACCAATGAAAACAAATTCCAATAACAGAATACCTTAAATTTTCGCTCAAATATCTTTGCTTCAAAAAAGTCCTCATTAAAAAAAAAAAAATTCCATGTACTTCAGTCCCTATTGACATTCACGGGAAACAAAAGCACTCTACAAAAAATAATAGAAGCTATTCTTACTGTATTTCTGACATAAAAAAAAAACTCAGAGAGTCCTTGAATTACTTGTTTTCTGTTTGGGTTTCTTTCTATGAGAAAACAAACATGCTCTAAGGGTTATTAAATCTCTCTGAGTCAAACCACCTGGAGACCTTCCGGTCTCTGCACGGGGCTAGTGTGACTTCACAGATGACACTCACAGCCTTTCACAACAGCCAGTCCCTGCACAAGCTGCCTGTGTGTCCCACGCACGCAGCGTGCCTGGGCCTGGAGACAGAGGGCACAGGGGGACCCGGGCCTGCGTGCCACCTCCCGGGAGCACGTCTGAGTGCGGGTCACCCAGCGCATCACTGTGCCTACTTCTCCACCATCAGCAGGCATCACGGGACCCTCGTACTGAGGGTCAGAGGACAGATGCAGACTCTCTGCCCTCTGCAGAGTGCCCACAGGCACGAGACCCCTGTTCTTAGGTGGGTTCTATCCAGCGAGAAGAACGCTCTGAGTGTGGCGTCAAGGCTGAACCTGCGTGTCCCTGGAGAGGTCCAGGCACAGAGCCACAGGGCAACTTCAGGAACCAGAGCACAACCCACAGGGAAAGGAGTCCCAGCTTACAAATCACTTTCAGTTTTTTTTTTAATTAAAAAAATTTTTTTAATTGAAGTATAGTTGATTTACAAGATCATGTAAGTTTCAGGTATACAGGGTAGCGATTCAGTCACACACACACACACACTTACTCGCTCAGTGTGACCCCACGGACTGTAGCCCAGCAGGCTCCTCTGTCCATGGGGATTCTCCAGGCAAGAGCAGTGGAGCGGGGACTCCCCTGGTGGCGTGGATGAGATTCCACCTGCCAGTGCTGGGGACACAGGTTTGATCCCTGGTTAGGGACGAGTCCTCATGCCACGGAGCAACTAAGCCCGTGCTGCAACTACTGAGCCTGTCCGCCTAGAGCCTGTGGTCCACAACAAGAGAAGCCCCCACAATGAGAAGCCTGCGCACTGCAGCGAAAAGTAGTCTCCACTGGCTGCAATCAGAGAAAGCCCATATAGCAGTAAAGACCCAGCACAGTCACAAATAAATAAATAAAACTAAACAGATACCTACGATTAAAAAAAGAGAAAAGAATACTGGAACGGGTTGTAATGCCCTCCTCCAGGGATCTTCCCAACCCAGGGATGGAACCCAGGTCTCCCGCATTGCAGGCAGATTCTTTACCATCTGAGCCGCCAGAGAAGCCCATACTCACACACATATCTACCCTTTCCCAGAGTCTTTCCCCCACAGGTCATTACATAGCACTGAGTACAGTCCCCCGTTCTCCGAGGTCCCTGCTAATGCGCGGTTCCTGACTTTGCCTCTCAGCTACGCGGCAGAGGGGTCGTCTCGGAACCCTGAAGCCATCCAAGGCCCGGACAGTGACACAGCTGATGTGCCCATGCCGGGGGGGGGGGGGGGGGGGGGGGTGTGCTTCCGCCTGCCTCACCCCACAGCTCGGCCACGGGCCTGGGGCCGGCCTGGGCCCCCTCTCAGCTGAGCCTAGCACTCCTACAGCCCCAATACCCACCACCTGGACGTGGAAGCCGTGGAAGCAAGGAGAACTGTTGGCCAGTTGGTGTTGCTGTATTAATAAAAGCAATGGGGCAATGCAGTGGCAACAAGTACATAAAATACACAAGGCATTTCTTCCCCGCCTTGAGCTTTCAATCATGAAAACATGGACAGTTTGTGGGAAGACGTATGGAATATAAAACCCCAGGGTAAGGCCCTGTGAGCTGAGGGGACAGGTGTGGACCTGTGTTTGTACCTTCGGGAAGGAAACCCTCACACCAAGGGATGTGAAAGCTGCACGGCCTTGGCCCTTGAGGACACCACGGGTCTGTTTTTCTGAGGCGCAGAGAGTCCCGCAGGTAAACCGCCAAACAGGCAGGAGGACCCACTAACAACGCTTGGGAGGTGCAGGGGGCGCCAGCTCTCCTCCCCGAAGGAGGGACGTGTGGGCACGGACAGCGTCTGATCTGGGGGAGCTTAGAAGCCAGCCTAGCCTCACCCAGGTGAGCTCTGCAGACGTCTGCCCTCCACGGCCACAGCAGGAACGGGGGCTATGACACAGGTACCTGGGGGGGTTGGGATCAGAGAGAAGGATGAGGAGAGGACACGGCCCCCACCCCCCGGGGCACACGCTCCCTGGTCCACCTTCTTGCCCAGGGCTCCAGGAGCGGGTGCCACCAAACATCTAAATAAACAGAAGCCCAGGGAACAGCCCGAGAGGAGCAGGCATCTGGGCAGACTTCCTGGAGGAGACGCCACCGTGCTGGCATTAGGCCAGGTGGCTGCAGTTCTGGCGGCCCAAGTGGGCACCCCGCTGCAAATCCCCACGGCAGACGGCCCTGTCGTGCCAGCTGGGCACACGAGTCCCCAGCTCCCAGCCTCTCTCACACCTCCTACACTTTTCACAGAGAAACGCAGGTCTGACCCCGCTGTGAAGCTGCAGGCAGACACCCCAGCCCACGCCCCTCGCCAACCCCAGGCCACGGGCACAGCACATCTCCCATCCTGCAGCCAGTCAGATCGTTTGGTCTGGAATGATCTCCTGCTGGGAGGCTCGCCTCCGCACGGGCCACACGTTTGGGGTCTGGAGGGCGAGTCCTCCATTCTCATCCAGAAGTACCAGATGTCACAGCGGGCGAGCTGCCAACACAGCCCCGCCACATGAGTGAGTCAGCCCCCAGCGTCCACTCCTGACCATGGTGCGGGGGCAGAGGGCAGCGTCAGGGACAAGGCGGACACCCGGAGCGTGCTGCGAGGCCGCTGACGGTCCAGCACGTGTGTCAGGCCTCCATTTTTAGAGCCACAGCTCAATCAGTGAAAGGGAAACGTGTAGTGAATGAATAATCGACTTCCTGTGTGACTAACCGGGTCATAGAAACCAGAGAGCTCTCCCCAGAGCCCGCAGGGGCGAGCCTGTCACCCCGCTGGTCCTCCCACAGAAACCCACCCCCCAGGGTCTGGGCTGTCGCAGAGTTTAGAGGAGGGTCCCAGAGCAGGGCGTGGGACCCCTGCCCCCTCACCGACTCCTGACAGCCCCACCCCAGCCCCCAGGAGCGCTTCACTGGTCCCATCCCCCACCCGGAGCTGGGGTCCAGGGTCACAGACCCGAGGAGGCGCCCAGAGCCCACTGACTGCATGGACCAGCATGGGCCGGGGCAGAGCTCTTCCCAGCTCCCAGGGAGAGCCCGCAGGAGGCCCCCAGGACTCAGGGCAACCTCACAGTCGGCTAAGACCCGCCCCCGCCCCCATCCGGGAGAAGGAAGTCCGCCTCCTTGCAAACGCTCAGATGACGGTGGCAGGTCCTTTCCTGCACAGAACACCGTTTCCATTCAAGGAGCCGCCGCGCTTCTCTGCCCACGATGGCAGACGCGGGCGGACTGGGTGAATCCTTCCCGTATTGTAGTCTTCCCTCTGATTATCAAAACACACACTTATTACAGAAGATGTAGAAAAATACAAAGAACACTTCAATCACCTATTGTGCCGGAAGCTGTGTGTGGGGGCTCTGCCCCCAGGCTGCGCCGCCTCAAGCCCTCCAGGGAGAGCAGCCGCGCGCTGCTCTCCGGCCCCCGCGAGGTCCCTCGGTCAGCACTTGGCATACGATCACAGCCGCCACCCGCTGAGGTCTGACTGTGCGCCCGGGGGAGCAGCGCACGTGGGGGGCCTGCCTGTCAGGCGGCAGCACTCACAGGTGCTTCTTCAAACCCAGGGAGTGCACGGCCTGCTGCTGGGCCTGGTTATTAAATGTGCTAACGTGTTACGGTGTCACCCTTCTGCTTTCCTGATAAACCATTTCAATACAACCAGTTTTCTTTGTCATCCTATGTGCGTTGCTTTTGCCTTAAAAAACCATCACTCTGGAAAGGGACTCATCACACGTATCACCAGACTGACAGAGGGGCTCCTGACCACAGGCCCTGGGGAACCCCCTCCTCTAAGGGGACAGGGTGGCCTCGTCTCTAAGCAGGGAAGAGGATGTTTTGGTGGCTGCTAACGTCACAAAGCCTTTGCGGTTTCTGCGGCGGCATGGAGGGTGGGCAGGTCTGACGTTCCTCCACCAGGAACAGCCGTACGGGCCGACGGGGCCTCTGTCTCCATGGCTGCCCCATGATCACCCATCCCTGATGTGATGTGAGCTCACAATGTACCCGCTGCCATGACAACAGGCTTTCCAGGCTTCTGCTCATCACACAGGCCGCCTACCACACGGCAGAGTCGGGAACTGGAAATCAGACATTCTGATAAGGCCTGACAGCAGCGCCCCCGAGCCTGGAGGCTCTGCCCGCAGTTCACCCAGGGCCACGGCAGCAAGCCAAGTGTCCCGGTGAGAAGTGTGGAATCAGGCCATCCCGGTGAGCAGGGGGACAAGCAGAACTGTTCAGAGAAGCACTTCATTTCCACCGTTTTCCACATACTTAAGCCCATAGAACTGAATTTTCCAAAAACTGCAAATTACATCAGGTCAGGCACTGGACCTGGAAATCTGATGGGGAGAAGACAGCCCGCGGCAGCCTCACTCCAGCCTTCATGGGGTGTCTGCTGCTACAAACAGGGGCCAGCCGACACCATCAGTCTGAGAACAGCATCCCTGGCCACAGACCACTGGAAATAAATCACAGAACTTGGAGCTAGGAGTCACCTTAGAGTCAGAGAGAGAGGGTAGCCCCCTCCCCACTCCCTGCTCTGAGTCATGGACTGCTAAGGGCTCTGGGCAAGTGCTGGGGCCGTGACGTTGAGACAGGTCTGGGGGCTGGTCTAGGGAAGGGCTGGAAACAGGAAGTACCAACCAGGCAGCGGGCACCAGGGCTTCCCAGAAGGGGCTCAGCTGCCTGCACCACCCCGCCCCCACACACAGTGTTCCTGCCGCCTCGTCTTATTACGAGTTAGCTGACCTTCAAAAGCAAAAAGATCTGCCTGACTGTTCACTCTAGGGTGACTGAAATGTTCCTTAAGAAAGGTCTAAATTACAGAGTCAATAAACAAACGAACATCCTGGCTCTTAAACTAAGCAGCTTCGGTTACTGGCAAGGGGACCGAGATTCTGGGCTGTACTCACTGGCTGTTCTGTGCCCCTGGAACTTGGGTCAGAGCCTCTCGGGGAGATTGGAGGGCCCTCCTCTGGGATGCGAGCCCAGCCCACCGGCACTCGTGTCTTAGTGGGGCTGGGATGAAAGAGCTGGCACCCAAACACCAGGAAGCCATCATAAAGCTCTTTCCAGAATCTCAAAGTACACATTATTATTCAAAGTCACGTATCCTCTACCTTCCTTTTAGAATTCTGTGCTCATTATATTGGGTCTCACAGTAACTATGAGGGCAAGAGAAAGTGATGAAAGCAGCTCAGAGCCACTGAGTCCTTCCATGCCATGCCTGGGGCCAAGCTGGGGGTGCAGCTACTCTGCGCTTCTGGACGTCATTGTAAGGAGAACACAGAGGCATGGGACGAGTCATGTGTCAGGGTCCCTTGGTCAGGCAGTGGCCACGCAGGACCACCGCCAGGGTCTGTGTGTCCCCCACACCACGCCTCATCGAGGGCACGGGCCAGAAAGCAGACACTGTCAGACCAGCACTCTCCCCTAAAACCAGGGCACGCGGCTGCCACCGGGCAAGTCCACCTGCTGCCCACACGGGC
The DNA here is from genome assembly GCF_033118175.1 of Dama dama. Classification (NCBI taxonomy): domain Eukaryota; kingdom Metazoa; phylum Chordata; class Mammalia; order Artiodactyla; family Cervidae; genus Dama; species Dama dama. The sequence continues at coordinate 4,193,973 of NC_083701.1, read as the reverse complement.
CGGTCTCCTGTGGCCTGAGCTGACTGAACCGTGTCGAACCATCGCACCGGGCTCCTCGGTGGAGTGAGTGGAAGCAGCCTTGGGACAAAGCTCTGAGAACGCAGACAGAACACTGTTGGCTGGAGGGCAAGTCAAACACACACCATCTACAGGACCACAGGCCCAGATCCGGGCGCCCGCAGCCCACCAGGAGCACAGAAACAGGCCGAACCCCGCGGAGCTCCCAGAGAGGCGACCGACGTCTGGCCAGGTGCCACGGCCCAGGAAGACTCGCTGCACATCCAGCGAAAGCCCTGCCAGGGGGGTCCAGGCTTGGCCCAGACGCCTGCAGACTCAGAGGCAGCTCGTGGCCCCCGGGCTGGGGGACACGAAGGAAGGGGGACGCTCGGGGCAGGGAGAACCCGGCCCCAGTCACTGGAGGGAGGAATCACCCCCAGCAGCATGGAAACCAGGAGCGTCTGGTGCCACTGGGGTTCTGAGCAGGTGGTCAGCAGCAACGCAGGGGGTGGTGGAGAGGCTGACCGTCAGGCCTTCCCCCAACACCCCCAGGCCCATGGGCCCAGAGGACCTTCACTTCCTCCTCCTGCCCTCGGGCAGGTTTGGTCAGCAGTTCTACCCAGATGAGCAGCAAGGGCAGCTAGGCAGAGACTGGCGATCCCCTGGGCGGCCTCCCCAGACCAGAGAGGGGGTGGGGACAGCCCCCGAGAAAGACAGCCAGCGTGGGCACAAGGCAATTCTCTGGAAATGTGTCAGCCTCACATGGCCACAGTTCCTGTAAGACCTTCACTTCCCCCTCCCTCGGGGGAAATTCCCACCTGTCTCGGCCTGGTTCCTGGTAAAGCCTAAAGAGAGGGCCCCGAAGGCAGCCTGAACAGAGAGCAGACGATGGGCAGGTGCGCCCAGGTGAGGGCAGGCCCCACGGGCCGCGAGCCGGACTGGCGCTCGGGGTGCCCACAGGACGAGCACCCAGCTGCCTCGTGCCCGCGAGGACAGCCGCCTCTGTGTCTGCGGCAGACTCAGAGAACGCCGGCGGCAGTGGGTTTTAGGTGGTCTCTTGTGGTTTAGCCTGAAACTCCAACAGTCTTCTTTGAGGAGTAGCCCCCAAAGCCACCTCTGTGATCGGTAAGAAGAAAACGTTTTTCCCCTCATAATAAGTATTTTAATAAACTTTCCCCTCTTAAGTTAAAACTGTCCCCTCTGATTCACCATCTGTCACTACTCAGCAATGTTAGAAATACCCTAAATAAATACAAGGAAGGATTAAAGAAACACCTGTAAAATGTAAATTACCTCCCATGGAAACACTCCCCCAAACGACTGCTATGACACTAGCGTGGACGAGCAGCTCTTTCCAGCACCTGTCAGAACATTTAGACGCACTTTACATAAAAACCCGCGAAAACGTGAACACTGGCTTATCTGCGCCTTTCTCCCGCACACTTCTCTGCAGCATTGACTAGTTCTGAGTTTACATCCACTCAGTGACTCTCTGATTGTGTAACTGCCTCTCCCACCAATGTTGGCATCACCAGGGCAGAGACTACGTCTGGCTTGGTGCAACTGCTCAATGAATAAATGAACAAACGAATGATCAGATGAAAAAGGGAATATATGAGTGTCTCACTAACTCTTAGCAGAGACGTGTTTTGGAGAAAAGCACGAGGCCGCCACGAGGGTGAAGATTATCACTCCACCTCCGGCGAGCAACCTGCCCATCTCACCTCCAGAGGCCAGGGATGACCAAGCACCAGGACACATCATCCCCACACCTGCCCGCTCCGACAGCAGGCGCTGCCAGATCACAGGCTGCATGCCGGCCCCAAGCGGCTCTGCTGAGGCCCCCTACGGAAGAGCCCACACGGCACCTCTCCTGCTTCAGCAAAGTCTCTCTCCAAAGAACCTAGATCATTCTTATCCCCTGTAGTGTACAAGAATCTAATCAACCGTCCCTCTAGAGCAGCTGGGAAAGCTCAGAAAACTCCGCTTCCTGCCATTCCGCACTGACTCCTCCGTCCTCGTTCAGGACAACTCTCAGCACCGAAAGGAACACGCACCTTCTTTGTAAGGTGCGTATCGTCACGCGAAGCCCCCGCAGTGACGCAGGGGCCCTGGCCACAGGGGGCGCAGGCACAGACGCTGGGTCCCCTCCGGTCCTCACGGGGGAGGCAAGCAGAACCCCGGATGGGAAACGAGGCAACGGAAGGCAAAGCCGGGACCCAGACACGGGTCTTGCTGCTGTCACCACATGGGAGCTTCACCACCAAGCTCAGCTGCCTCGGGGCCCCTGAGAGAGCAGGTGTGTGTGAACCACACGAGACGTGTGAGCTGGCCGCACACGCTGCCCGTGGCCCTTCCCGAGCTCAGCGCCCCCTCCCCGGGCGTCTCCCGAGCACCCTGACGGCCCTGTGCTCGGGCGGCTCGTCCTCAGAAGGCGGGCATGCAGGGACAGCACAGAGGCCGTAAGCAGGCCGCCAGGACAGGGCAGGGCAGGCGGAGGTGGCACGTCCACGAGGTGGACAGGACAAGAACAGCTTCCTGGATGTTAAAAAACGTGGGTGAGCTTCCACACATTACTAAAAACAAGTTCCAAATGGGTACCAACTGTAAACAGACATCTCTAAGTGAAACAAAAACATCCAAAGGCATATATTAAAATTGAATAACCTTTTATAATTATAGGATGGGAGGCAGAGATCACAAGAGGCAAGCTTGACTACATGAAATTCTTTAGATTTCTCTAATCACTAGATAGGTAGGTAGGCAGTTTAGTCGCTAAGTCGTGACAGACTCTTGTGACCCCATGGACTGTAGTCCACCAGGCTCTTCTGTCCATGGGATTCTCCAGGCAAGAATACTGGAGCAGGTTGCCATTTCCTTCTCCAGGGGATCGTCCCAACCCAGGCATCAAACCCAGGTCTTCTGCATTGCAGGCAGATTCTTTACCAACTGAGTTATGAGGGAATCACTGGATAGACTCACAAAATTTAGACATGATAAATTCACAAACCCAAAAATATAAACCTGGATGGTTGCTTTGTGGCCGAGTCATGTCCAACTCTTGGGGATCTGCCCGACCCGGGGCTCACACCTGAGTCTGCTGCATCGGCAGGCGGGTTCTTTACCACCAAGTCACCAGAGAAGGCATAAACCCGGACACAGAGTTTAAATTTCTAAGGATTGAAGACTAACTGGGAAACGGGCAGCATCTATGAGTGGATAGTGATACAGAAAACCCTAGCAGCCAAAAAGCATAGAAAACACATTCAGCCTTTCGTCAAAGAAATACGAAAACAAACAAACAAAACTGTAACTTTTGGCCCATCTGGCATTTATTAGCACTTGGGGGAGAAACCACTGTCATCCAAACTAGGTGATTTTGAAGGAATGTCATGTCTCAGAAATCTTTTAAAATCATGTGCCTTTTGATCTAGTAATTCAACATCTAGGTATTCATTCTAAAATACTCATCAAAGTGAAAGTGAAGTTGCTCAGTCGTGTCCGACTCTTTGTGACCCTGTCGACTGTAGCCCACCAGGTTCCTCTGTCCATGGCATTTCCCAGACAAGAGTACTGGAGTGGGTTTGCCATTTCCTTCTCCAGGGGATCTTCCCAACCCAGGGATCGAACCCCTGTCTCCCGCATCGCAAGCAGACGCTTTACTCTCTGAGCCACCAGGGAAGTCTATACCTAAGAGCATTTATTGTAGAATCAAAATCATACAATTTTGACAATGATGTAAAATACCACTACAGTAATTTCCTGTTACCTCTCATCTACAATTGTTACATAGAACAATGCCCAAGTGGGAGAAAGTTCCAAAACAGTATCTGATATAATAAATTGCATTTGCCCTCTATTTACACACACACACCCCAGGGGTATGAATAGCAAAACTTATGGAAGGATCATAAAACAAAATACTAACAGTGATAATTCCCTAGTGGCCATACTACGATTGGTCTTTATGCCTGTGTATTTTGTACATGAGTGCATTGTATCTATTATTGGAAAAATACTGATTACAAGATGTAGGCAGTCATTACCCCCATTTGATAGATGTCCACATTAATTCTAAACTTCCCTAATTCAGGATTTGCGGCAGGCAGGTTAAGCTTTCCATCTGTGTTTTACAGATGGACAGAGGGAGACGGGCAGGTGGAGCTCCTTGCCCACGGCAGGCAGCAAGCTCCCGGCTCCGTTGTCTCAAGACAGGCCACCACTGCCTCACTCTGCAGCCAGGAGGCTGGCAGGACCCCAGGTGGAAGCAGTGCCTGGGGAGCTGCCAAAGGGCACCCACTGTCCGGGGCAGGATGGGAACCGGGCCATCCGGGCCCCAAAACTGCCTGTGCACATGTTATCTGAAACACAAGATTAAGGCCACAGTCTGGGTTTTCCAGCCCAGATACAGGACCCGTACTGGAACCGCACATGAGCAAAAAGCCTCTCGGAAGCTGGTACTGCCCATCTGCGAACATGGCTGGCAGCACCAGGGGCGGGCCTGCTCTCCGCTCAGCGGGCTGCTGACTCAGGCCGGATCCCCCTTCTCCAGCCACACAGGCTGAATCATCTGAGGTCTGCATGTCGCACTGGGGGATCCCCACACCGCAGGCCTGCCCTGGGGAGCATGAGCTGCACTCGGCGGGGCTAGGTCCAAGAGAAGCGCTCAGCCCGGCTGGGACAGCAACACGGCCGGCAGGTGGCGGCCCACGGGTGGCACTGCCTTCTGCAAACACACAGGTGAGCAGCAGGGCAGAGGGGCTGGTCCCCACCCCGCCCCTGCTCCCACCCCCACTTAGGGCCTGGCTGCTGACCAGCTTCCGAGCCAGGGCCTCTTCCCTGGGAACTGCCTCCTGACATCAAGCCTTAACTTCAATTTCGGAGCACCCACACAGCTCCAGATAATGTAAATCCACGAAAACCCGATCTCTCAGCACTACCGGTGAGGCCTGATGAATGTTAAGAGAAAAAGCACCATGAAGGAAAAAAATAACATCAAGAATGAAAACATTCAGTTCTGTCCCACAGGGCTTCTGAGTGAGGTCTCAGCATTTTGCCTGCCTTGAAAAGAGTAAACATCTGTTTCTGCCACCCACCAGTCAGCATCGCCCCTTTGCCTGCTGACACACGCCCGTGTCACTCAGAACCAAAGTGCCAGGTCACCTGCCGTCTGGGGAACCTACGGGTGGCCCCGGATGCCCAGGCTGCACCACCAAGTCAACTGTTGTGCGAGGTCCAGCACAGGAGGAGGAGGAGGAGGAACAAGAAGGGACAGCCCCAAGCGCCCTCAGCGCGGCTCAGCCACCCATCGTGGCCACACCAGGGGGAGTGGGACAAACTCCAGGGTGTCCACATCTGACCCGCAGGGGAACCGAGCCCGTCCCTACCCGGAGGGTGACTTCAGGGGTGACGGCCAGCTGTTCTGAAGTCACTGCACCAAAAAGAACTATCTTGGAACCGAGGCAGCAGGACTCGGCAGGTCAGAATTCTGGCTTGGTCCCCGGAGGTGTGACGTCACACAGCAGTTCCCTCTAAACAACCATCACACCAAAACCTCTACCTGGGATGATTTCACACTTCCTCCTCTTCAACCTACTGCCTTTTAGATCACTTTACCACCACACGGCCCAGCCCTTCCTCACTCTCTGCCCTGCTCCTCACCCTCTCGTGAGCCTCTCCTCGCTCCCTCCCCTGTAACCAGGAAGCCCTGCAGACAGACCTCCAGGGCTCACAAGCCCCCTGGATGCACACCTCCCAGGACTCCACATCTGCTCTGCCTGCTCACCTGGAGAGAAGCGACAGTGACCCCACACCCCCACCCGGGTCACCTCTCCCCTCGGGACGTTTCTCCACGCGATGTGTGTCAGGTCCGTCCTACCCGGCATTTGGGCTTTTCGCAGGCCGAGCTGCCCGCTGTCCCACAGGCTGACGCACGCTGTCGGACCTGGCGGGCCGCTGCGGGTGAGAGCTCCTGGACCTGCCACAACGTGCGTACCCCGCTGACGAGTGAGCCCGAGTCTGAATGAGCTGCCTACTGAACACCTGCCATGTGATGTGTGACCATGGACTGGATTCCCTTTCTCAACAGGAATTAAGAATTCATTAAAGCGCTCCATTGCCAGCTCCCTTTTATAGACGGGATGGGTTGAAATGAACGATCAGGGCCCCGCAGCTAGAAGGGAGACACGCTGGGGTTTGAAGGAAAAGACTGCGTGATTCTGAGGCTTCACACCCCTGGTGACAACAAAGACCCCAGCCAGCCAGGAGCATGGGGACTCACAACTGTGCCGCCACGGGGGGGCGGCCTCTGCCCGGGGAATCAGCGGCTTCGGGGTGCTGAGGTCACATGGCCTGGAAGGTCTGGGCAGCAGCCCCCAACTGAGACATTTGACACACACATAGAAGCAGCCCTAGCACTTCAAACCATTTTAAAGCTACTTTGTTAAACTGCGTGGCACGTATACAGATGTTCTTTCTATGGCTTATTTTAAATTTTTACTTATTTGAAAACAAGATCCTCTCACAATTTAGAAAATAGAAACAAGCAAAATAGACAAAAGCCCCTTCCAACTTAGCACGTGGGACTTCTTCGACCCAGTAACAATCATCTAGTAAAAAGCCTGTTGAACACAGTCCCACAGCAAAGCGTTTCTTCTGAGGACAGAGCCAAACCACGAGGCCTGCAATCACCACGTGAGCAGAGCTGGGCAGGTGCAGTAACGAAAGAAAACGAAACACGCAGTGTCACCGGAAACAGACACAGAACTGCCCCACGCGGGCCGCACGACCACCAACACCAAGTCAAGACGGAACCCTCAGATGCCACCAGAACTAAAAGCTCGGCAGGGCTGCTGGAAAGAAGCCTGCAGGAACCGCTGCATCCCCACAAGCGAGCGCCTGCTGACTAGGGAAGCTAACTCACAGACAAGCACCACCTGTAAGGTGCAAAAGGGAGGCAGGTACAATCAGACTTGAAAGGTGTTTCAGTTAATTAGTCTTGCCCTCAGTGACAGCCGCCACCGGCCTCGTGGTGACAGAAGAGCTGTGTCAGACCCCTGCAGTACACACCACGGGGTCTGAAAGATCCGGGCAGCGTTCCTCTTTCAGCTTCCGGGGGGCGTCTCATGTGAGGACGCTGCAGAGGCTCATGGCCTGACCCTCTTCCAAGAGCCCTGCTGAGCCCGGCGGGGCTGCCCCCAGGGACACCTCCTAGGACCTGGCCGGCAGGCACCTCACGTTTCCCGGTCACACAGCCTGCAGTGAGGCGGGACTGCGGGGGCCGTCCGGGAGGGCGAGGGGTTCCTGCTGCCATTCAGCACAGGGACCAGGCGCCCCCCGCACCTCCCCATCGCCAAGGAATTCCCGGCATTCGACCGCCATTGCCGACAACACAGCCAACCGCAAGGCTGCTGCTTAAGCCTGCAGTTTTTGGAAGGACGACACACCAGTTGTTTTAAAACAGCCAAGTCCTTCCGCACGTACAGGTGGGTCCATGTCCCCAGCCCGTGAGTCCGGGCCGGCTGAGAGGAGGGACGGCGAGCCGGGCCACCATGGCCGGGCAGCTCCCACCCCCTCTGGGAACCAGCCTGAGGCAGGGAGAGGCCCCTGGCGGGCAGCCCAGCCGAAGTCAGCCCTCTGGCCCAGGAGCCAGACGTGAGAGGGGAGGTCCCCAGACAGTCCCGGCCTGGGGACCGGGCCCCCAGGAGCCCAGTGAGGAGCTGCCGCACTCCCCCACAGCCAAGGCTCTGCAGAGCAGAGACCCCCCACACTGTGCCCGGTCCAGACCCCAACCCGGCGAGTCCGCAGCACCAGACGTTGGGGCGAGTGCTGACTTCCAAGCAGTGCCTCCTGCGCCTCAGACCCGTGGGGACAAGCAGGGACGTGCAGATCTTCAAACAGACACACGTGGAGGCAAGGGGCTCCTCTGACGGCCACCTTCCCGACCAGGACCCAGGGGACAGCGGTGGACGGCATGAGTCTGGTCCCCGGGTGCTCTGAGCACAGACAGCCGGCGCTAGGAGGGGGCCCCAGTGCCAGGCAACCGAGGCCGGGAGGCTGTGCCGAGGAAGGACGTCTCTGAGGGCACAGCTAGCTCCCAGAAAGTGGGTCCCCTGCCACCCAGGACTGATGCTGACGCAACGCTGGTCTGACCGGGCATGGGGTTGGGGGGACAGAAACCATGCATCAGTTGGTCCCAGGGTCCCCTTGCAGCCGCCAGCTTCCTGGGACCCTCTGTGTATGCCCACGGCCCATGCCTGCCCACATCTGGGCACCTCCGCCCTGCCGCCCAACCCTGCCCCCAGCTCCTGGTTCTTCAGAGGGAATAACCGCCATCAGAAGGGGGCTCCTACAGCACCCCCAGCCCGGGCTCTGTGCCCCTCACCTGCCATCAGGATAAAACAGGGCGGGGGGAGGCTCACCAGGACCACCCTACCCCCACCCTGCAGACAGCGGCCATCGTCGGGGTGCTCCCCCAGCCCTCCTCCTCCCAGAGCCATGACCACCCCCCCCCCCCCCGCCAGCTCACACTGTGCGCACTCCCATCTTAAACAAGACAGAGAAAAGGCAAGACACTGGCGACAGACACAGACCGTGATAAAGCAAGCAGACGGCCACAGAAGAGGAAGACCGACGTGCTAAAGAGGACGGCCGTCAGCCTACAAACGTGCCTCAGAGAAACGGCCTCGAGAGAATGATGCTCAGGATGCTCTCAGCGAGCCCCAACAGACGTCAGGGGCAGAAACAGTCTCTGGCGCCCACTCCCCGCTCCCGCAGCCCAGCAGCTGGCCCCACATGCTCATCTCCCCCAGCTCCTCCCTCCCTCTCCAGTCAGGCTGCGCCCCTGCCCGCGGCAGCCCCCCGACAGCCCCGCGCTCTCCGCCAGCTCCCCTCCCTGCCTCCCCGCTGCTGCTCTGGCCCCTGCGGCCCCTCAGCCCCGCTCTGTCCGGCCACAGCGCACCCCACGACCATGGCTGGCGGCACAGCTGCCAGCCCTCTTGACCTCCACCGGACCCCTCCCTGGTCCATGCTGCCCAGGCCCCCTGCTGCGCTCGCAACACCTCTGCTCGGACCCCTGGACTCTGATGGCACCTGCCCACCCCGCCCTCCCCACCCAACTGCTCTGAACCCGCTTGGCAGGGTCACCAGAACCCTGCATGACTGACACCCACCCTCAGCCCGCATCCTCACTTCACTCACGAGGCCAGGCCAGAGTGCTGGTGCCCCCGCCTCTGCCCCTCACCTGGCCCACGACTAAAGCCAACCGCCCCCACTCACAGCTGCACCGTGTAGACGCCTTCAGCTTCACCATCTCTGCTGCTGGCATGCTGGTCCCAGCCATCACTCGTCATCTCCCGGTGGATGGCCTCACAATTCCCAACAGGGCCCCTCCGCGTGCTCGCAGCAGCTGCAGACTGGAGGACCAACAGCGTGGCTGCTCAAACCCCAGCGGCCCCCACCTCAACCAGAGGGACAGTCCTGTCGCTGCCCTGGCCTCTCTCCCCTCTTTGCACCACAGGCTCCTGCCCCAGGGCCTTTGCGCCTGTCAGGTCTGTTTGAAACCCTCTTTCCTCAGCCATCCCTGCGGCTTGCTCACTCTTTCAGGTCTTTGTTTAGGGGTCACCTTCTTAAGAGAGGACACTGCTGACCGCCTGGCTAGAAACAGCGGAGCGTCTGCTCCGCCGCCCCTCCCGCTCCAGCGGCCTCTACAGCATCCGCGGCCTGGCGTGCTCCACGTGGGTCCTCCCTGCACCAGGAAAAGCCAGCACTCGGGGCAACACGTGGCGGAGAGCAGGCGGGAGGACCAGAGTGGCCTGATGTGCCAGCTCAGGTAGAGTCTCGCTTCCTTCTCGCTCCCTCGCCATGGCAGAGTCTGCTGGCCGTCTGCCACGGCCTGGCTGCCTGCTCCTCCCGGCATGTGGGCATATGCTGCCCAGCCTCACGGCCTGTGCAGGCAGTGGAGGGCTAGGTGTGTGGAGGCAGGAGGTCAGCTGTGGGTGGATCCCTTGGAACCCCATGGACCTCCTCCCCTCCAGGCCCCTCGCCTGCCCCGCGTAGAGACACACTGAGCCTGGCCCCCGGGACAGAGCAGGAAGCCCACACGTCCCTGGAAATTCACACACAGGCTTGGATTCCTGCAGGAGATGTGATGTTGGGGTCTATTTAGGGCTTCATGTGCCCCAACTAATGATACACCCTTTTGCTGTCACTATGTTTTCTACTGTGAATACGAGTCTTTTTAATAGAGTAAAACAGAGGTTAAAAATAAACATTACTAAGGAAAAACTTTAGCCTCTCTTTATATCTTTTTTTTTGGTAAAACATGGTTTCTTGTTACACATCAAACTATTCTCAGGCTGGGTAATCTACAGGGTCATGTCTACAACACTGCCATGGTAATACAGCAAAAGAATACTTCCTTTCTTAGTGATATATTTAGAAACCAAGCATTTCAACTAAGATTTTATTATAGGAATACTCTTATGTTTGTCTTAACTTATAATTGCAACACTTTGAAAAGAAATGTTACTTTAATGTTAATAAAACAGGGCACATTTTTTTTTAAGGCACATGTTGAATAGCAAACATCACAATGCTCTTACCAAACAAATCCCAGAATGTTCTTGTACCAAGAAGAGCATCTGAAAAGACTAAATAAGCTTTAGCTCTAAGAAATAAAATTTCCTTGCACACTTTAGCAAGGCTCCTGTGGCTGATACTCACGGCTGAATCCAATTCAACTGGGCACTAATTCATCTGTAATCCCCACACTTGGAACCAACAACTCCCTGAGGGGACATGTAAAAGCAAATTCACCAAATAACAGAAATTGGAAAAACCCCCCAATCTGCATAACCAGATATATGAGACCTCACTTCTAAACGGTGGCATCCCGGAGAGGCACAGTCTTTCTGAGTAAGAATAATTAATTAGGAGTAAATTTGTTGAAAAGCAAACAGGACTGTTGGGTCTCTTTAATCAATTCTTCTATAAGAGAAACAGGCTCACGATTTAAAACATACTAGAAATATATTTCTGCGTTTTTCAGAAGACCGAAAAAAGCTGAATGACACTGCCAATGGCTTTGACCGTGGATGGTGCCCGATGCGGACAGCTGGCTCTCGCCCTGAAATGACACAATCATGGCATTCTCCCGTCCATGCCAGACCTCCGGGCACGCCCAGTGCCCTCTGCAGCCTGGCCAAGACAAGGTCGGGATCTCCTGCATCCTGGTGAGCCCCTCTGAGCTTAAGGTGGAACCCCAAATATCATTTTTGGTTGGTTGGGAGTCAAAAAGGCGTCCTTCAAGGCCAAGTGTGCTGGTGCCTTCGAGTTCAAGGCCACATACAGAAATCTAGGGTCATGAATATGCAAGGAATGATCAAGGTGGGGTTTGTTCTTTTAACCACATCAAAATTCACGCAACATAAAATTTACATCCTAATCATTTAAAATGTACAATTTACTGCCTTTTAGCACATTCACAACGTTCTGCAACCATCACCACGCATTTCCAGAATGCTTCCATCACCCCAAGAAGAAACCACACACCCCGCCTACCCTTGTGCCCTGGGGGCCACTGATGGGCTCTGCCTCAGCCTTCCACCTACACGGGCATTTCACACAAATGGACCTGCGCATCCTAGCGCGGGGCAGAACTTCACTCAGGGCAGTCTTGCCGAACTGTCTCCACATGGAGCCGTACAGGGGGGTCTGAGGGCCTGCACGTGGAGTCCCGCCCACCCTAGGGGCACAGCCTGCCTTGACCTTCTGGGAACGACGTGGCGGGGCTGGAGCCGCCAGGCCAGCAGGAACCCTGGGACCAGCCGATGGCACCCTTGCACACGGTCCAGGCTCATGGGCCTCCACAGCTTCCTCCTGCCCGCTCGCATGAGCAGGGAGATGAGTGACCACAAACACAGCCGGCGAAGCTAAGCGAGGGGAACCTTTCTGGAGGGAGTGGAAGCCGCAAGCCTGCTCAGAGGCCTCCCGCCGGCCCAGAAGCAGAGCGGGAGCAGGCACGCTAGGAGCACTCGGGCAGGGGAGACCTCCAGGCCCGCAGAGATCCTCGGCCAAGTGTCAAAAGTCACTGTTCTCCCCACTGTTTAACACCCTGGGCCTTCAGGTCTTGAAATATACTATGACCAATATGATAAACAAATTAGGCAGAATATGTTGCTTTTTCGTGCTTATATCTTAGTCATGCTGACGGAGTCTGACTTAAACCTTACAGCTGGGACCTGCCCGGCGGTCCAGCGTTTAAGGCCCCGCACTTCCGCTGCAGGGGCCGTGGGTCTGACCCCTGGTCAGGGAACTAAGATCCCACATGGTGCAAGCAACAAAACAAAAACAAACACACACCTTACAGCCCAGAAAGGTTTACTGAAAATAAGGTTACGATTCCCCCTGGCAATACACAGAGGAACAACACTGAAGAACATGAACCGTGTTTTAATTAGCCTGAAGGAATCAGGTAGCTCCTAGTCCCCGAGGAGGGGCTCAGGGGGCCCACCAGCAGGCACCTGCAGCTGCCCGCCCCTCCCACAGCGCAAACAGGGCCCAACGGCCAGCAGTCTCCAGGCTCCACGCAAGGCGAGCCCCCGACGGGAGCCTGGCAAGGCTCAGAGGCACGGCAAACTAAGAATCGCGTGATTCAAAAATTTAACGTTTGGAGATAACCCCAAATTTCCATCAACAAATGAATGGAGGGAACACAAGGTGGTCTATTCCTGGTGAAATACTGTTTGGCCATAAAGAGGAAAGAAGCCTGACACCTGCTACTGCCTGGATGAGCCCTGGAAGGAAGCCGGATGCCACAGTCCAGCTCTCGCCTGGTCCACTCCGGCACACACTGAGACAGAAGGCAGAGGGGCAGCAGCAGTGGCTGGAGGAACACGGAATGGAAGACTGAGGGCTGTGGGCACAGGGCTTCTTTCGGGGCGATGCGAAAGTTCTGGACCCAGGCAAGAGGCAACAATTTGCAGACCCTCTGAATGCACTTAATGCCCCAAACGGTACACTTTAAAATAGTAAATGTTACGGCGTATATATTTTATAACACACACACACACACACCCGCCCCTGTGTGGATGCATTTCCTCAGCACCCCGCTTCGGGAGCTTCAGTGGAGACGCCCTCACTGCAGGGTCATCAGCTCTGGCAGGTTCTTCAGATCTTCAACACGGTGCTAACCTGGGGCTCTGCGAGCTGCATCTTAAGAAAATGAGCCTGCTGTCTTTTTGAATATCCGTGTCATATAGAACAGAGATAGCCAATCGGAACACAGGTTTCTAGCCATTTCTTTCACGATACTGACTCCACCTCTTGCCTCTCTGCAGCCCCCTCCGGGGCCCGCCCCGCTCAGCCCCTAGGCACACGGTCTCAGCCCCTCTCATCTCAGTGGACACCCCAAAACATGGTCTCGGCCTGGCAGGCGGAGGGCTGGTCACAGCCCGCGGCACACAGCTACCCAGGCAGGCGTGGATGCCAGGAAAACGAGCAGGTCCTGCACTCTCAGTCCGCAATCTACAAGCCCTAAAATGCCAGGTGTCCTAAACGCTAAAGGGGCAGGACAGGAGCAGGAGTGAGGTTTCCTGCTCCAGAGTGGCCCCAGGGTCGCCGACAGGGTCAGAGAACAGAGCGCTCTGAAGGCCTAGACACCTCAATGGGCACCTTTACGGCCTCAAGGAGGGTCCCCCACACAAGACCAGTGCGGCCAAGATGCAGATCACAAAGCCGCATTCAGCACCAGGTCTGTCCGTCCGTCCACGTCCAGCGCTCTGCCCCTCCCGTCCACCTGGCACCTCACACTGCACTGGGCCTCCCTCCACGCCCCCCCTGCACCACCTCCGGGGTGACCCCAGTGACCAGTTTGGCAGGACCACAGGCTCCCTGACGGGCTGGCCAGTCACGTCGTGGGGGAGACGGGCTTACAAGGTCACGGCCGACACGAAGGGAAGGAGACAAACACTCGGAAACAAGCTGGCTGCCGGTGGACTGTGCGGAAGACCGGGGCATTCCAACCGGGTTTCATAGGAAACCCGCTGTGAACAGATCCTGAGAAGGACTTTCCATCCAGAGGAAGGGGGCCAGGGCCGGGGCTGGGACCGTCTCTGAGACCAGAGACTGGGGGCCAGAAGTGCTGGGTCCTGGGGAGGGGAAGTGCCGGGCCGGGAGGTGAGGTGTGGAGGTTGTGCCGGCGGCGGGCAGCCGGCAGCCAGGTGAGCCGGGCGACATCCTGGCCCTGACGCCGCTCCAGGGGTTAGACCGAGTTCCATAAATAGCCGGCAACCTTTGGTTCTGTCCAAGCGGGCAGTGTGACCACAGCAGGGCCCTGGCCGCAGGCCCACAGGACTACGCCAGCGGGGCACCTGCCACTCCTGACTCCCGCGGGGGACTTGCTGTCTGGAGCTCCTTCCTAACCATGAGCCCGTACCCTTTACCCGCTGACTGCTCGCCCATCTGCCCCCAGACCACAAGCTCCCTGAGAGCAGGAACCCTCTGCTCTGGACCACTCTCTCTCAGGCATCCGGGACAAGCCAGAGCAGGTGCCCCCACCCAGAGCCCAGAGGGCGGCCAGGGTAGGGGCAGCGCTGACCTCGGCCACAGACAGTGAGGTTCCTGCCATATCCCTGGGCCAGGCTTGCGACAAGGCAGCAGTATGTCAGCATTAACTCTTCACCAACAATTTTCACGCACTCGGAGTGGCTGCCCGCTGGTCAGCAATCAATTAGAAGGTGTCCTTTATGTAGGTCGCACCGTTCACTCCCATTTTCTCCTGGGGCAGATCAGAAGCCACAAGCAGAAGCCCACAACCACCACTGTGAGACATAGCGAGCTGATGGGCCTCACGCCAGCACCCCAGCCGGGCACCTCCGGGCAGCTTCTTGGGGAGGGAGGGGAAACACACCGTGCTTTTTTTTTTAATGGCAAAGCATATTTTTTCTTTTTTTGTGAAGCATATTTTTAAATTTCATTTTACTTATGGTAAAAATCGCATAAATTGAAACGTACTATTTTAACCATATCTAACTGTGCAGCAGCTGGCTGTGGCACCCAGGACATTCACATTGTTGTACAACTCTCACCCTCATGCATCTCCAGAGTTTTCCATCTTCCAAAACTGAAACTGTCCCCGTCAAACACTCACGTCCCATCTCCCCCCACCCGGCATCTAGCAGTGTACTTTCTGCCTCTACAAACTTGACTATTGTTGTGAAAGTGGAGCTGAACAGCATTTGTCTGCACCTATGAGTATCCTTTATTTTTAAACATAGAGGTGATGAAGAGCAAGCAGGACCGGTGGCAGGGAAGGGGGAGGGTCTTTGCCTAGGCCCACAGAAACACTTTAAACTCAGTCTGGATGCCAGCCGAGAACGGAAGCACTTCCAGACTGACAATCTCTCTCAGATGGACACCCAAACACAACGCGTACTCAGGGCATCGTAAAAACCATTAGCAACTGCTGGCAAACAGAGGGGCTTTCGCAACAGACAACTTTCACAAACACCTTCACAGAAAACACAAGCAGAATTCAGAGAACTAAGGACACCGCTCACGGGAGCTGCCTATTTTCACAAAGAGTTCTAAGGCCTGAGGGAGAGCCATGCTCCTTCACCAAGAACCAGCGGACGACCCATGTCCTTCCACGCCGGAGACAGTCGCTCCTGTGGCCTCCCATCCACACCGGCACCACGGAACAGGCCGTCCAGGTCTGTCCCAGCCCCAGACCCTGCTGCAGTCCCAGACGGCCACACAGCCAAGAACTCAGACTCCAAGTCAGACTGACTTCTTGGGCAGTTTTATGAAACCATGCTTGTAAGCCATGAAACCACTTCATCAAAGCGGAACGGTCTCTCTACACACGCTGGAATTAAGGATGCGCATGCAGACGGTTCGGGAGACACACCACACAGGCAGGGCCCCCCCGACTCAGCAGTCCTCCCCGAGTGCTCCTGGCACCCCTGGGGGGTCCCTAAGGCCCTTGGGGGGCTTCCTGGGGTTAAAGCTCTGTTCCTCCGATACTGAGCCGGCACACTCCCTCTCTGCGGGCAGAGACAGCTGCAGGTGCCTCGGCTCCCGTGGAGGCAGCGGCCCAGCTGGGCTATCACTGCTCCGCCAGCAGACACACACTCATGGTGAGAGGAGCGGGGAGGCGGTTATCCTGGTGATGTGCTTAAAGGGGCCGTAGGTGCCTCACGGAGCACGGGCTCCGGCCTTCCCACTCTGTGAGAGAAACAGGAAACGCTTGTTCCCCAAGAACAGCAGGATCTTGAGGAAGAGTGACCACAGCAGGGTGAGCTGTGGGCTGACCCCTTTCTCCTCAGAGACCGGGGCTGGGAGCTGGGCAGACGCTTTCTCAAAACCGGACCTGTCCCTCCAGGAAAATGGCTGCCGGTATTTGTTGTAATAATAAAATCCAAACTTTAAAGTGAAAACTAGAACGGTGGAAAACATGTACTGGCCACCATGAGCGTAAAGGCTCCAAACACTTACAGATTTGTGGCGAGAGCAGCAGTGATGTGATGTTCCTGAACGTGACACCTCCCTGTGTCTGGAGGCCCCCGTGTCTGAGATCCAATGTCCTCCAGTGACGACGCGTGACGTCACACGGCCACCAGCTACAGACGGCTTCACGCCGCACCTGGCCTGGTTTTGGACCCTGCGGGACAACTAGCTTTTAAGAAACTGTGACTTGTTGCATTCTGGCGTGGTGGCAAAGAAAAGCATGCACAACCACATGTGAAGACCACTAACACTCCTGCCTTTCAGCCACACATCAGCATGAGACCAGATTTTCTTCATATACTGCAACCAAAACAGCACATCCCAGCAGACGCAAAGCACAAACTGACTGCTGCTTTTATCAAGCAAACCTAAAGGTTTACAAAAGCCTGAAACAATACTCATTTTTTTTTAAACAATGCTTTCATAAAAATATATTAATACATATCGGATTTCTTGTCAGCATAATACATTAAATGTTGGTCATTACAGCCCACCTAACATTTTAACGCCCTCAATTTTAATATCTTATACAGTAATGACGGCTCTAACCCACATAAACAAAGGGTCTTTTGGGCCTTCGATAGTTTGAGAATATAAAGAGGTCCTCAAACAGAAAGCGTTCAGAACCACCACCGGAACTGATCATTCTGTGGGTGTGTCTTGTCAGCCGGTGGGTCCACCGTGCACTTCTCCAGGAACAAAGCCAATGACAGCACATGCCAGGGACATAGCAGAGACCGAGCAGACGGAGGCCCTGCAGACAGGCCATGTGTGATCTGGCTCCCAGCAGAGGAGGAGAAGGGCAACGCCAGAAGCTGGGTGGTCTGCCCACCGGGGCGGCTGCACTCTCCCACCAGCACCGGCAACCAGAGGCGGCGTCCCCACCGGGGCTGCATCTCGCTGATGTGAGCGCTGAGCAGTCCACCAAGACAGGAAACGGACACAGGAAGTGTCACCCGAGGAAACACAGGCCCAACCACCAGTAAACAGGGAAGTGCGTCGTCCACGCTTGTTCCAGAGGAACTGAAATGATCCACGACCAGCCTCAATGGTTAACCGACTTGCAGGGCCGTCGGATGAGCCCTGCTGGTTTCCTCCTGGTGTAAACAGCCCGGGTCGGGGGAAGGTGGGGACCGGTCTGTGCGGGCGGTGAACTCCCAGGACCCGGTAACACAGAGATGCATGCAGCGCGCACACTTCTTGTCCGCTTTGTTTTTTTTTTTTTTTTTTGAGGTTTGGCAAATCATCATGTTACCTCCAAGTGTATCCAGTTACTTCAGTTTAAACAACTATTTATCAAGCGCTCAAGTCAAAGACAAACATCATCCACTTCAAAATACATAACGTTTCACCAGGACAAGATCAGAGCAAACAGGCTCTCTTCACCACTTTCAGGGAGCAAACAGCGTCCCCAGCAGGCACCTCGATGGAGGGTCACTGGCCGGAGCCCGCTCTCCTCACCTGGCTCGGGATACCCACGGGTCACGAGACCACAGGGGAAAGGGGATGGCCCCTGCGAACTCTCAGAATGGCCACAGCCTGCCCTCCTGTCCCTCAGATCAACCCGCACCCTCTCCCCCAACCTCCTGCATGAGGACGCCGCACGGTGGAACCGGGTCTCAGCACAGTGACCCGTTACGATGACACAGACCGAGGCTGACGGCCACACGGTGGAACCGGGTCTCAGCACAGTGACCCGTTATGATGACACAGACCGAGGCTGACGGCCGTCCTGCAGGCCAAGGGGAGCAGCAGCATCCGGGCGTCTGGGGCTCACCAGGCACAGCCTTTTTCATTCTGACATAAAAAGTGGGGGAAACAGGTGCTGAGATCCAGGAGCTGGGCTTTCACAAGGCCTTTCCCCCATCACCCCAGCCTGGTCATCACCTGCCACCAAAGCACGTGAAATGATTGGTGAGCAGCAGGGGCAGTGAGGGAAAAAAAGAAAACACCTGAGAAGTTAGCACAGGATGGTTAACGGGAATTCCCTCCGCGGCAAACCAGGGCACCAAGGCCCAGAACAGACTCAGAAATCCACGGTTTCACAGAAAGCAAAACGCAAGTCAGTACCCACTAATTCAAAACAGCATCCCTCCACTCCCCACCCCCCAAATCAACTGACTGCTCTTGAATTAAAATACTGGAAAACCCAAACCCACCCAAGCTGAGTCCGTTTTCCCTTTACTGTGTAATGAAGTCTGCCCTACGACACGGAACGCCCTCACAGCGTCCTGCACATCTGCGTAACTGCAGCAAAGCTGGAAGGCTGCTTTCCCTGGGTGCTCATCAAGCCCGGTGCCCTCACCCACCTGCCAGGGCCCCTGGGGTCAAGGTCCGAGGACCGCAGGGCGCTGCCCAGATCTGAATCCGGGATCCGGCACTTCCTGATGTTTGTCCTGCCTGCACTCTGTGCCTCAGCTTCCTCTCTCCTAAAATGGTGGGGGGCGGGGGGCGGGTAACCGGGCCCACCAGGGTCGAGTCCACACCCGAAAAGCACCTGAGTGCCTGGTGCTCCGCCGGCAGGATGCCCGCCGAGCTGCTGCGGCAAACTCACCTGCTGGCCTCCCACACCCCGCAGTGCACGCCGGGCAGCAGAAGCCACGCCACGGGTGTGATGCTCACCAGTGCCCTCCTCACACGCAGACCTGTGGCCGCTCCCTGCAGGCCAGCGCCAGTCACTCATTCATAGCTTTCAGCACGGTCCACTACTAACTGCTTCCTAAGTCCCGTGATCATGCTGTGAACAGCACTCTCAATTGTAAGGATACAGGTATCGACTGGCCAAATGCAAACACTGAAAACAAACCACTTTTAAAATCAACAAAAATGCAATAAAATGGACGGTGACAGGCCACCATGCAGCACTCAGGTCCCGGCAGCCCAGGAGCGGCCAAGCAGGGGTCAGCCTCCATCAGCTACCTACCCCGGTCCTCAGGCCCCAGGCCCCACAGGTGGCCATCAGGGCCGTCCCGGGCCCCGGCGGGAGGGAGCTGAGTGCATGGCCCACCTTGCATGACCCTGAAACAACCATCTGAGCAGCGGCAGAAACAACACCCAAGAACTGAGACCAAGCAGCAGGGACCTCTCCACTAGTGGACTGGCAGCCGGCATTTCGGCTCCAGATACAAGGGCACCATGCATCAGGTTAGAATAGTCATTTCTGCGGAGCGCGGCATATTTGGGGAAGATAAACACAGGCTGGGTGAAACTTTAACACGCTCAGAGTAGTCTTGCTTATTTGAAAAAGAGGCACGCTTCCTGCAAGGGTCGGTTTCCAGCTCCACGGCCGCCGTCCATAAGGTCTGCTTTAAATTAAAACACACTATTGAGTTACAGCACTAACGCGCCTGCTTTGTTTCTGTTGGGGCTTTGTTTAGAAACGACTTTGACAATGTCCAAGCAAACAACTGGGACCAAAGACAGCAAAGCCAGTTAGAGGTACAGGAGCATCTGTTCCCGTCCGAAGAAGGGCATTTTATGAGACACATGCTACACCACTCATCTGTATCAATTTGTAATCTCTAATCTCCAAACCAAAGCTTGCCCCCAGTGGATGCGTCTTTCTGGAACATAATGGACAATCCCATGGACTGATGGACGTGCAGCAACAAGGGGCTCACCAGTGCAGTGTTGGGGGAGCTCTGGGGGTCTGCACTGGGTGGTCCGTGTCCCTGCACAGGCACCCCCGTGACCAAGCCCTGTCCAACTTCTCCACCTCCAGGGTCCAGGTCAGACAGAAGCCTCCCCACCCACCCCCTCATCACCACCTCAGCCATATCCACCTCATGCAGCCCTCACCAGCCCCAGGCAGCGTTGGCACAAATGGGCCTCTAAGTGTCACTTTCAAAATCCCCTAAGAAGGGCACATTCCTCAAAGAAGCTGAGACATTTCTTCCACCCGCTAACATCACCAACCCACTCCAGTCTTCTTGCCTGGGAAATCCCATGGACAGAGGAGCCTGGCGGTTGACAGTCCATGGGGTCGCAAAGAATCAGACATGCCTTAGCAACTAAACAAAAAAATCATTACGGTAATAAGAAGTAACATGCATTGAGCACATCCCAGGCACCAGCAGGCACTTTAGCATGTTAACTCATTTTACTGTCACAATAAAACGACTGTTAAATATGATCTCTGTAACAATCAGGCACATTGAACACACGTAATGAAACAATCATATGACATTGATAATTATGAGTAAGTATGCATAATCAACATTTGCTGTAACTAAAATCTCTCTACATTATATATAAAATATAGTATGTCGACAAATGTTCTGCTGGCTCTCTGACACATCATTTTACATGAATACATAGTTATCTATAACTATATACATAGTTATCACCCCCATTTTACAGGCACCAGAAGGGGCCCTGCTCGGTTCCCAGGGGACTCCCCTGAAGAGGGGAGGGCCTCAGGGTCCAGTGCCCACTCAAGGGGGACTCACAGGGGCCCTGGAGCCCGCCTCACACATGGAGTGTCTGTAATTGACTACAGAGGATAGGCACAGCTAAGAGCCCGTGCTTCGTTTCTGCTAAGCCGCCTGTCTCCAACACACACACCCCTCCACCAGATGGACCCCGACGACCTGCTTCCCAGCAACAGCAGTGAAGATGCAGCCAGGAGACGTGGTCCTGCCCTCTAGCAGTTTCCAGTTGGCGAGAGACTCCCGGCCGCCCCTCGGCACTTCACTGGGGACAGTGAAGGAGAGCCGTGTGCTCCTATCGCGTGTCAGGACAGTGAGAGGCCTGCAGCCATGGAGCGCCTGAGCTCCCCGACCCGCCGGACCGTCATCAAGGCCCTGAAGAAGCGCTGCACGGCACCCTTGGGGAGACGGGGGCGAGGATGGCCCCACGGCCGGGGGGCACGCCGCCACAGGGACCAAGCCGCGGCTGCCCCCGGAGGCTGCCGCCCCACACGAGCGCCTGCATCATCTTTTACTTTAAACATCACTGTAAACATCCCCCCAACAAATGTAGATGGCCCTTGGAAGGGCTCATGGTATTAGGTGAAAAGGAACAACGCAAAATTTTAAGTGTAGGCTTCCCCCAGCTATCTACGTATGCACAGGAAAAAAACGTCCGGAAGCAAACACATTCACTACTTCTTCCAAGGGTCATCACCTGTGGATTTTTTTTTTCTCCTTTTGTTTCAGTATCTTCTAAATTATCTGAAATAAGCATGTATTCCTTTTATTATGGAAGATAAAATAATTTTTTTAAAAAACAGAACCAAAAGCCAACAGCGCCTGTGGTCACATCCAGGTAAGAAAGCTCCGAGGCGGACTCGGGGCGGGGTGGGGCGCGGGCCCTGCCAGGAGCACACTGCTGCTCCCGGCCCAGGAAGGCCGCCCCGGCCCTCAGGGTCCATGCGAGCCAGTGAGCGGGCGGCGCCGGGCTCCTCGCTGTTCCTTCAGCGCCTGTGCCTCTGCAGGGGGACGGCCCAGTTACCACG
Source organism: Dama dama (assembly GCF_033118175.1). NCBI lineage: Eukaryota > Metazoa > Chordata > Mammalia > Artiodactyla > Cervidae > Dama > Dama dama. Next base: position 4,172,015 of record NC_083701.1, on the reverse strand, counting down.
CTAACGGTTCCAAGTGCAGCACCTACAACAGTGGGGTCCTGCGTCTGCCCAACTCGTTCCCGATTTCAACTGCAACACGGACAACGGTCTTATTTTCACACTGGGCTGCTTATTACTGTTCACAAGTGTTAAAGCGAATCCCTCTTTTTTCCTTTTTGGCCACACTGTGTGGCTTGTGGATCTTGTCCCCCGACCAGGGATTGAACCCACGCCTTCGGCAGTGAAAGCCTGGAGTCCTAACCACTGGACCAGCTTAGGGAAGTCCCTAAGCTGAATCTCTCGTTTACTAGAAGCGCGCAGAGGGAGAACTCAGGAGGCAGACACCCTGACCGTGTGCTCGCGGCCGGACGTGGAGCGGCCACACGCGGACCGGCTCTCCGGGTCTGCCTGTCTCTCCAGGGGCGGGCAGCAATTCTGAAACTACTTTTCCACGTCTGCTCGGCCCAAACAAATGAGCAAATACACTGGGGGAACGAGACCTAGACTTCTCACTGTCTGATGAAGACCCAACTATCTGATGAAGAAGCTCTAAGTAAGGACAGAGGGAAGCGAGAGTAAACCCAGAGACACTGGGCAGCAATCAGCAACGCCAGTGAGAACGCAGTTTTTAATACACACGGAGAAACGCCTACGTCAATCCTGTGTCCACGGAGAAGCAGGCGCAAGGACAGCCTGCGGCCAGGAGCACACTCAGCACCCAGGTCTCCAGCTCCTCACGCCGTTTCTCCAGCAAAAGAAGAACCAGGGCTCCTTGATGAAGCGAAGCGGGGCTGGAAAATCACAACAGAGGCTGGAGTGTCCTGCAGGTCCAGAAGGGAAGCCACCAGAAAACAACGGGGTGAGCCGAGAAGACAGCGCAGCCTGAGAGCGCCCACAGCGAGGTCACAAAAGACGGGGGGAAGAGGGGCTCCAGCCTTCTCAAGCGTAGAGACGGCGCGGGGCCGTGACAGCAAATGAAGGCAGGCCCCCAGGCTGGCCGGGGGTGTCCAGGAAGTGGACGCAGTCAGAAGAGCCAGGCCTGAGGAAGACCTTCAGACGAGCTCGCAGGACTGGACCCATGCTCATTTCCCGATTTTGGTAACTGCCCTCGAACGAACGATACAAGAGGGTAACACCAGGGGGCGCTGGTGTGGGAATTCTGTACCTCTGGCTCCTTTCCTGTAAGTCTGACATTCCCACAGTAAGAGAGTCCCGACAAACGCACTGACAGGCTTCCGCTGACAGAGGGGAACAGGGCGGGACTGACGCCAGGCTGACCGCACGGCCGGGCGGAGTGCCGAGACACGGGCCTCCTATTGTCTCCTCGACTCTTCTGAATATTTGAATGCTTCCTTATTAAAAAGTCTTTTAAAACTATTTCTCAAAATTATACTCCAATAAAAAAAAAATACACAAAATTTTTTCTCAAAGCCTGCAGATACAACTTAAATCTGCCCGCCTCTACCAGTGCACTGCCTCACTGCCCAGCCACCCCAGAGCAATCAGACATCTTCCGGACCGCCTGCCCCCACCCCCACGTGCTCCGTCGGCCACCCCCTGCCTCTCCAGCGTGCCAGTCTTGGGCATCTTCAAGCCCCCTCCCCCCTGCCCTCCACCCGCAGCCAGGGGCTCCCGGGAAACACACATGGCCATGGTGCATCTCTCCCACTTGCCCCCAGGGTTCTGGATGAAAACCTATGTGCTCAGGGCGGCCTCTGCCCCGCCCAGTCTCAGGCCACCACCCGCCCCCCCGTCCCCTGCCCTGGCCAGGCTCCCTGTCACGTTCCCTCTGGGATGTGCCCTCCTCGCACGTCTCCCAGGGATCCGTGGTGACTGGGTGGTGCCGACTCAGTGAGCTGGTGGGGGGACACAGGAGGCGCTGGGGTTTGCACCCAGCGCTGCTCCCTGGGCATCGGGCACGACACCTGGCACTCAGCGTGCACCCAGAGAGTGCACACTTTTGACTTCAGACACACAGGCCGGAGCTGGATATTGGACTCTTACCTTCTCTCCCACCCTATTAAATTATGAAGTTTTACTGTGTTATCTAGTTTTCCAGGTTCCAAACATCCTCTAAACTCTAGCACAAAGAAATGGATGCACCTTACAGCTATTAGGTAGATCTGGGTAAAATACACCTAAATCTGGTATTTTTTTTCTACTTTGGTAAGTAATAAAATATGCCAGACGTGATATATTACACTACTAACTTCACTTTCTAAAAGGCTGTGATGACAATAATCAGTGTTGGTGAGGATATGGAGAAACCGAAACCACTCCGTGGGAACAGTGCATCAGTTCCTCTCAAAGTCAGAGTAAAACCCAGCAATTCCACTCCTGGTACGCACCCAAGAGAAATGAAGACATACGCCACACACCACGCTGTGATGTTCACAGCAGCCAAAGGTAGAAACCACCCGAACACCCATCAATCACAGATGAATGGACAGACAGACTGTGAGGAAGCACCTAACGGACCAGTCGGCCACCAAGTGCCACACACACGGAGACACGAGCCCTGAAACGCTCGGGGAAAGTCACATAAGCTCACATGCTCTATGACTCCACTTATGTGAACTATCCAGTGGAGGCAAATCCACAGGCAATGAGGCCTGGTGGTGCCCGGGGCTGGAGGGAGTGGTGAATGAAGGGACTGCTTAATGGGCAGAGTTTCCTTTCGGGGTGACGGAAATGCTTTGGAACTAGACAGAGGTGATGCTTACCTAACACTGAATGTACTAGATGCCGCTGAACTGTTCACCTTAAAACGGTTTATGTTGTGTGAGTCTCCGCTCAATCAAAAAAAGAGCCTATAACATTCTGAAAAACACGGCCTCTCTGAAACACTGATGATCTTTTTTTCTCTGCATTTGTTAACATTCAGACACACTTGGGACAGACCACACAAGTAACAGAAAGAGTCAAGGACAAGGGCTGCAGGCCCGTCCCGAAGCTAAGGCAAGGGAAGACCTTCCTAACTGTGCTGAGGGTGCAGAGCAGGGGGCCAGGGGGCCTGGAGCGGGGCAGCCAAGCCAGAACCTTGCAGCAACAGTCTGAGAATCACCACCAGCCCCCCCACCTCCGCCAACAAAAAGCAACTCTGCAAAGTTCGTCAACAGCCATCACTCTACAACATGGACTTAAAAATATCTTATTTCAGAAAAACACGCAAAAATAAAATAGAAACTACTCTTCAAATAAGTGCTTGCTGGAACACCAGGAACCATCAGATAGCTCAGTGGGGTGTGTCTCGTCCCACAGGGATGTCAACCTGCCGGCCACCCGGGCGGGCACCACCCTCACCCACCGCCCCATGGTGGGTGCTGATAAACCCGTCTGGGTGCCCCTCCTCCTGCGATAAGCCCAGAGTGGGCTCAGCCCCTTCTGCCATGGTGCTCCAGCATCCAGGGCTGCCACCATTAGCTGAGATGCCTCCTGCTGAAATGAGCCTCAAATCCCTTAAAAAGCCAACCAAGGTCTTTCTTCTAAAGACAAAAGACAAAAAAAAAAAGTCACCCAGAGCTCCTGTAGCTTTACAACCAAATTTCTCACCATCTTTTCTATTTACTTCACAGCACTATTTCTCAGAGAATTTTCACCCAGATGCCTCTTCCTTAAGGCACCTCTAGAATCCCATCAGTGAGACAGGCGGCTCACCAGCCCTGCATCACAGGACCCCATACCTGGTGAAACCACAGCTCCGCCCGTGTCCCACACCTGCCCAGCCCCGCCCTGGGCGTTACCGCACTTCACCCTCACAGGAAGGGAGGCACTCACCCCTGACTGACTCGTGAAGACACTGGGCTAAAACCAGGCGCGGCTGCCTCCTCAGGCTCCCACTCCACGTGCCCACAGAGCTTCTAACTGGGCGCCTTCCAGGCCTGTCTCTTGAGGGCACAGCTTTGGACAAGATCTAAGGAAGCCAAGAGGGAGGCGGTTAGCCTTGCCTGCCTCGGCCTCTACTGGCCAGGTCAGCGTGGCTCACGTCAGAGAATCTCACAACACCGGGAGCCAACTTACTCACCAGAGGGGAAGACCACCACCGGCCTCTGAGAGGCTATACGTCTACTTTTGCACGGACGTCCGCGTCCACTGTCTATTTAAGCAAGTCAACCGGCCAGTGGCCCCCGAGACCCACTTTCCTCCACACTGCTCAACAGCATCCTTGCGGGGTCACCTCCACTCCAGACGCAGAGCACAGGGTGGGTGTTCAGAGTGTACACAAGTTTCAAGTCAACAGGTTTAACTTTTGAACAATCAAGAGTTGACTGCAATAAGGATTTATTGCAGAAAATAGACTACAGTAGACACCAGAAAGAGACCAAGATGGTCCTGGGGGCAAGCAAAGGGAGTTCACACGTGGACAAAGACAGACCCCCCTAGGCAAAGCACACTGGGTGCTATATAAATAGATGCAAAGTGAAGACCACAGATTTTTATCTCCTGGATTTCTTAGAATCGCCTTAAATTTAGCATATCTATAAAAAAAACTGACCCCTGCTGCTCCTTTCTCCCCGGGGTCAGGGGTCAGCACTGAGAGGCCAGCAGGTCAGCTGGGGGCGTGGTCTTCACCCCTCACCCCGCCCCAGACACATGCTGCTCTGCTTGGCACTGACCTGCCACCAACAGGAAACCTGACCAAGATCCCACCAGACACAGACGAAGACTCCTGCCACCAGGCCAGACCACCCCTTCCTGCAACACAACTGCCGAATTCTCTCAGAGGGTCCCCGTTACCTACAGAATAAAAAAGCCCTACCCTCAGCTCACCTTCATGTACCCACAGCATCACCCCCCAAACCTCCTACATCATGCCCAGTGCCCACCTACCTGGACCACCTCTCTTCTCCGCAGGCTCCCGCCGTCATTAATGCTGCTCACTGACACTTCTCTGCCTTAAGACAGATACAAACCTGATCAGCCAGCCGGCCAGCCAGGGGAAGTTTTTGTTGTGGAAACAGAGCATCAGTATTGTACCAACTCTAATGAATTAATGGAACCTAATTTGGCCACGTCATGTGAAGAGTTGACTCACTGGAAAAGACCCTGATGCTGGGAGGGATTGGGGGCAGGAGGAGAAGGGGACGACAGAAGATGAGATGGCTGGATGGCATCACTGACTCGATGGACATGAGTTTGAGTAAGCTCTGGGAGTTGGTGATGGACAGGGAGGCCTGGCATGCCACAATTCATGGGGTCGCAAAATCGGACACGACTGAGCGACTGAACTGAACTGAATGATTGACAATCAACAGTAGGTAGTATTCACACTAAAAAAAAAAAAGCACCAGAACCCAAGAACAGTAGAACCTGCCTTTGGATCTGACCACTAATCTGCAGGAAAGTCACACAGGACAAACATGCTGAATTACACCAAGGAGACGCCATCAGCCAAGTCCAAGCAGTGGAGACGAGATACCACACACGAGCCAGTATCTTCAGCCCAGCAACAGTAAGCACTGGGGAAGAGCAAGGCGACAACTAGAGACAGAGTGTGAAGCCTGCTCAGGGACAGGGCTGGGGTGAGGAACAACAGGTAACACGTACAGCCTTTCTTTGGGGACGGGAGACAAAAATGTCCTCAGTCAGGTTGTGGTGATGGCTGCAAACGTCTGAATGTCCTAAATAAAACACACTGCGTTTTACACTGAGCTTCCCAGTTGGTGCAGTGGTGAAGAATCTGCCTACCAATGCAGGAGACAGGGGTTCGATCCCTGGGTCAGGAAGACCCCCTGAAGTGGCAACCCAGTCCAGTATTCTTGCCTGGGAAATCCATGGACAGAGGAGCCTGGCGGGCTACAGTCCTTGGGGTCGCAAAGAGTCAGACATGACTGAGAGACTAAAGAACAAAGGTACATGAGTTCCATGTCGATAAAGCTCTCACTTGAAGGCGATCCCAAAGAGATGTGTCAGCCAGTCACATGTGGGCCTCACCTGGATCCTAGCTCACCAACTGTTAACAGATACGGACACTGAGCACGTGGTGCGGGACACTGGCAACCAGGGGTCACGGGAGGGGCGGAGAGGTAAAGACAGACCCCTTGCTCTCACGGGACTCTTCCGGCCTGCTGGAGATGACCCGAGACGCCTGGGGTCTGCATCGAGCCCAGGGGCAGGGCGGGGACCACGGTCCCGGGGAGACAGGGCCATCTGTGGGTGCAGGTGGGGCGGCACACGGGCTCCTTCCTCTGCCCACACTTTCCAGCTGACCCCGGCTCAGCCCCACCGGGCCAGCTCCCTGACTCCACCAGCCCATGGACAACACTGAAAAAACTATGTCTAGCCGCTCCTGGGCTCCACGTCCCCCCAAAGGCTCCAAGCTCAGCCTGACTTTCCTCTCGCCCCTTCTTCTGGCCCAGGTTGCTCCAAGACACCTTCTCAATGCAGCTGCACTGGCCACCATTCCACAGGGTCCCAGGCAGCGCGCCGGGCAGGGGCCCCAGACACACCTCACAACCGCCGTTTTTGCGCACGACTTACTTCACGTCTCCATCCCCCCTCAAATGGGCTCCTGCCATTCTCCCCCAAATGCTTTCGATGCCTCCAACCCAAGGTTGAGTTGTAATTACCAGTCTTGGCCCTGAGATGCCCTCTAAGTCTAACGTGAGGTTCGTGGACTGAGCCACACGCGTTCACATTTAACGAGCAGCACACTTGTTGGGGCAGCAGCACGCAGAGGGAACCGAAGGTCCCAGCAATGTCGCCTGGTGGGATCGCGAGCAGAGCAGCGTCTCCCGGCTCACCCAGCTCTGCCGGCTCCCCACCTGCAGACAGAGCCCGGCGCTCCCTCGGCGTCACCCCCATGGGCCGTGCCCGTCCACTCCCCAGGCCTGTCTGCAGAGGCTTTGCTGCCCGGCTGGGTCTGCTTGGAATGACTCTGCCAGGAGCACGCACTCTGAGCATCAGGGCTAAGCTTCCACTTTCCCAGTATTGAGCCTTCAAAGCAGCTGTGACCACCCGGCACCTGTGGCATTTATTAGCGATGTGGCTCTTAGGGCTTGCGAAGTAAAGACCCAAAGGTCAGCCAGGAGGGTCACGGAGAGGAGTGGTCACTGGGCGGAACCAGAGTGGGAGAAGCCACTGTGTGCAGAGGAGACACAGGATAAACCGACTGCGGCAGGGCCAGGGTGGGGTGGGGGGGAACCGCAATAACTAGGAGCACTTCCCGCGTCCTCTCCCCGAGCAGAACGCCTCCACCATCAGGCGCTCTTTCTCAGCACAAGGAAGAGACTGGGGTCCAGGGAGGCTAAGCGTGCGCCCAGTCCTGGAGCCAGGACTCGAGTGAGGTCGGCCTGACCTGGAGCCCGTGCTCTGGGCTTGCGTCATGACGACACCTGGCTCCCAGAAGCTCCCAGCAGACACGCCGGCGGCCTGGGTTTGTCCAAAGTTGTCCTTTTCGTCACTTTCTTTGTTTGCTTTCTCTCCACTTCTTACTTGTACTTCTCTGTTGTTCCTTTGTTCCTACAAAAAGCAGGTGATGCCACCGCCTGCAAGGCCAGGAGAAGGCCTCCATTTTCCCTGGCCCTGCTCGGCCGGCCGCGTGGACGGGCCCACGGCCCACGAGTGCAGCGGCAAGGACCCTGAGAACACAAGCACTGCCAAGTCAGGAGCATCAGCCAGTCTCTGAGACTCAGAGGCAGTCGCCCCCCCGAGCCCCCGCTACAAAACACCCCAGTCACACCAAACACCCTGCCACCTTCGCGTCCTACGTAAGCTCGGTGAAAGCAAGGCTGACCCAGGAGGCCTGAGAAGGGGCTAATCAAGTTTCCAGTGCACGGGCCTCCCCGCTCCTGGTTCACACAGACACAAAGGCCCCCACCCAGCCCTCAACCACAAGAATGACCGGCCGGGCTCAAGCTCCTCCACCAACATGAACGTGCCGTTGTGAGAACCGACTCTCAGAGGCTATACTGTTTCACTTTGAGTCAAAGCCGACAGAACATCTCAAATGACTCTGACCTATGAACCTCAGTATTTTGACCTTTTATGTGCAACTCTCTAAGAACTAGAGCTCAGAGCTGAAACACCCAGAAGTAACTTGAAGAACCCCAAAAACAATGCCCCTTGGGAGACTGCCTCTGGGAGGCAGGAGGCTCCGAGGGACAAGCAGGATTCAGATACAATGAGACAGAGTCAGGTAGAAAGTACCTGAATTCCTAAGGCAGCTAGTTTTAAACCCGGCCACAATTCTGCTTGTTTGTTGCTATGGCTTCTTAAAGATGGATACACAACAATTTTCACTGAGAATTTACTGGAGTCCCCAGTAACAACCTATAGAAGCCTCCTTCTGCCCCAATTCTAAGTTGCATCCTCAGCAATATGAACCACAACTATACAGTCAATGAAAGGCGCGGTCATCATTCAATCAGACCTTTAAGTTTTACCAGGCAGGGAACCACAGGTAAACTTAACCTCTTATGGTCCATCATAAAGGCCCTTTAGCACACCCACACTCTCACCTAGACACACACCCAAACCCCCACCCACCCCGGCCAGCGACCCCACTCTCTGGGGGCTGACCTCCAAGGTGTGTTTCAGGCATGGGCTGCTCCCGGGGGCGACCCCCAATGAAGGTGCTCTGTGGAGGCTGCTCCAGGCTCATCTCAACATCCTCTCCGGCCCCGCCTCCCAACACCAATGGGTCTCAAGCTCCTTCTAAAAAGCAAGCACCTGGGACACCTGCAAAATATAATTTCCTGGGTCTGCAGGGGCAGAGGTGGAGAAAAGCCTTCAGGTGATTCTGAGACCAGCTGGTGGGGTGGGCGCCAGGTCCCACTCACCGAGCCCAGGCTGTGGGCTGGTCCACGAACTCGTGTCCGCCTGAGCCCGAGACCCCCTCCAGCGCCGCCTCAGCCGCCCAGAACCTCAAACTTGATGCATGCAAACACGACGCGTGGTTCTCCCTGCACAGCCTGCTGGTCCTTCCCTCCTCCTGGGGATGAGGAGGAGTGAAGCTGCAGGAGGGGCAGGGCTTCCCCTCTTCACCCCGCCACCCTTCTGCAGAAACAGCCCCGTGTAAAAAGCAGGCTCTACCACACTGAATGCTGAAGATGCCAAGTGGCCGGCCCCAAAATGTCGCTGAAGATAAGTGTGTCTGAATTAAGTCATGTGCGGCTGGGTCTCATCAGCCTTCCCCAAGGAAGCCCAGGGACCCTGAACAGCCGGCTTCTTTCTAGAAACAATTAAAGGAAACTAGGGGGAAAGATACACACCCTCTGAAGAAGAGATCTTACAAGTCAGTGGGGTGGGGGGTGGCAGGAGACTCTGAAGATCCTCAAAGGCGTAAAACCAAATTCATGTGTGAACTTTTAATAAAATTCAGGATCCAAAACAACCAGGAAGTAAACACACTTCTGAGATAATGAGAGAAATTGATTATGGACTGTTAAGTGTGACAACAGCATTGAGCTTTAAATGCCCCCATTCTTCAGACACGTTACTTAAGCATTCAGGGTGAAACCACAGGGCTGGAATCCACTTTAGACTATCTCCACAGAGAAAAGGGGGGAAAGGGAAGATGTGAAGCAAATGTGGAAAATCTTGATAATTGCTGAGGCTGGTGATGGATAAATGGGAGCGTATGATACCAGTCACTCTACTTCTGTGTATTTTAGATTATTTCACATATAGATACTCTTTTAAAAGTCAAGTGATACATTTTGAGTGTTCACAATAGCAATTCATAAAACAAAAATATATTTTATCAGACTGGGACTCTGCCATAATGTTGCATAACAGATTATAAAGAATAAACCCTACTGGCCTTTTAAAAACTCTGACACAAACTTGAAGTTAACAGGAAACAATATTCTTCTGAACTGCATAAGTTTTAGGAGCTGAACCTTTCACATTTAAACTTAAATCCTTCAAGGTTTAACAGATCCATCAAGGAGGGCTGGACCACAAGCCAGCCATGCCCTGTGGCTGCAGCAGCTCCCAGGGCGAAGCGTCGGCTACCGCTCGGCAAAGGTGCCCCGTTACTGGAGACTGGCCCAGTAACTGGCCCAGATCTTCTTTGAGATGACTTGGGGTGGGGGGGGGGGGGGGGGGGGGAGAAGCAGCGGGGTGCAGGAGGAGTGAAATGACTCTAGAAACCACAGTGAAAGTCCCTCATTCTTAAAGTCACAATCCTGTTCAGACAACTTTCCAACAAGACTTCCATGTGGCAGAAGTTACTTTGTAGCAGGTCTGTGAGGAATGTAACCCACAAGAGTCTGAGCACAGTGAAACTGACCAACAAGCCCCCTTCAGGAGGCAATACTGAGATTCCCTTTAAGGTCTCTAAGTGGTTTGCGGAAAAAAAAAAAAAAACATTGTTCATCTACGAAGGTTCAGGGTCACTGGAGAACCCACCTATCCTAAACCACTAACTCTTTCGAATAATTAAAAAAATAAACAAAAACAAAAAACTAAGAAATAGTAACTACCTAACTTTAGAGTCCAGATACCAATTCACATACATACTAGCATTTCTAACAGGCACAACACAGTCCATCACAAGACTCTATTTTTTAAGTTAACTGACTTAGTAAGTCACTTAATAAGGGTATTAAAATGGGAAGTAGCAAAACCATTTGTAATTTTTTCTACAATCCAGTTCAAATGTCTTATTATTCTAAATTAGGAAATACATTAAAAAGAGTTTCACCGAAGAGACTCTATTCCAAATACCCCTCTTAAATAAAATTAAAAGCCTGAGTGTGTAGAATAAAACTGAACTGCATCACAACCTTATAATTACAGCACGCTTGTAGAGCCTGAAATTTGGGTTCATTCCCATCCTGCCGTTCACTGGCTAGGAACTATCCTACAGACTCATTTATTTTTTCAACCAAAGCTGTCCGATTTCAGAGCAGGTTTATCTGCAAACGGTGAATGAGAGGCCCCCTCCCCATCAGGCCACGATGCACAGGCCCACATCAGAGCAAGATTCTTCCAAGAGCCATGGAGAACCCAGAACAAGCCTGGAGATTCAGAGAACTAAAGCTTTTTGGAAAATAGACAAAAAAATATCCCAGTGCAGAGCACACAGCACTGGCGAGCATGCTTCTTGAAGCTCTTGTTTCAATTATACTCTAACACCCGAGCCCTGGGTCCAGTCTACATGTAACAGGTGTTTCTTCTTGGGGGTCAAGGTCAAAAGGACCGAGAGCCACTTCTCTAAAGGGAGTGTATGGAGAGTCTGCTTGGAATCACACACATCGTCCTACTGCTCGCTGGCTGGATGACCTTCGAAAGGCTCATAACCTCTCTGTGCCTCTGCTGTCCATCTTCAAAATGACCACCACCAACTTAGCAAGCTGTCCAGTGGGTCAGTTAATGTCAGACGCAACACAAAAGCTTGACCTTCCCCAAGGTTCTTCACTTTTTCTGGGCCTCCAGCTTTTATACTGAAAATCTGAAAAAATGTTCAGTGTAGTGGCTAAGACTTGCTGGGTTCCTTCAGAGGGATGGATGGGGAGATTCTCACCCAAGTGTGCGGGCTACCCTGCCACGTCATGGGTGGGAGCTGACCACCCAGGGTTCTAAGAAGCCAAGTCTGTCTGCCCCCAGGACTGTGACTGGAGCCCTGGGCCTTTCCCCACCAGGGCTGAGTCACCTTCCAGATTACAGTTAAAACCATTACAGTTAAAACCATTCTTCTATCAAATTGCTGAGAGCAATTTAAAAGTTGCTCTGGCTCAGCCTTGGAGAAGCTTTCTAACTAAGTGACATCAGAAAACAAGACAGTGAGTATTGACAAGGCACCGGACTGTGAGCAGAAAGTATTACGGGATCCAAATGGATCAGAAGAGCCTCAACAGGTACCACCAAAGCCCCAGCAGCAGGAGGCTTGGGAGGGCCAGGGCCCACAGAAGGCAGGACCCAGCCGGCAGGGCCTGCAGCCCGCTGGAGCCTGGTGGACAAAGGGGACAGGATGTGCCCTGTCCAAGTGGCAGGGCCAGCGGGAAATTTAGAAGCCACGTGCCTGGCGGGAGAAGGGGGAAAGCTTAACAACATTTGACCATTTTCTTCGCCCAGCAAGTTAATCGCCCGTCTACTCTGCATCCCCCAAAATAAGTTCTTAAAAAAATGTGTTACTGCTCTAAGTTTTTCAGAACTTTTCTAAAGAGAGGGAGGCTGGCTAGTGAGAAAAGATGCTAAGGAAATCAGCACATCCCCTCACCTTCCTCTAGTAAATTGTAAAAGGCAATTAACACTTGAATAAGGAGCCTGTGTGTCTGGAATGAAAATGAGGCGCGCGCAGGTTTAGGGTTTTAGGGCGCCTTCCTATCCCTCTCTGTCCGCGGTCCTAACTACCAGCAAGAATTGGCCAAAATTCAGCATTTCCAGACTTTCCTTAGGAGAAGGGGCCGCAGAAGTGCTGGCAAAAAGAAAAACGAAACTGAGAGCGCTCCAGGCTCGCCGCGGCTCGGTCTGCGCCCAGCGGCCGCGCTCCTCCCCGCGCCGCCCGCACCCCGAGTTCGGCGTCCCCGGCCGGGGCCTCTCCACCCCCGGGCGCTTCGAGCGCGGCCCCAGCCTCAGCCCCGCCGGCCCCGCGCGGCGCAGGGGCCCAGGCGCCCAGGCGCCGGGCGCAGGAGGCCGGGCAGGCGGGCGCCCGGGCCTCAGGCCTACACGCGGGCCGCCTGGCCCAGTCCACGCTCCGGCCCGGTCCCAGCCCGCCGGGCCGCGGCGGAGACGGGGCGCGGGGAGGGCCCAGGCCGCGCGGGGCGCCCCGACGACTCGGGCCCGAAGAGGAGGCCGGGGCCGCGTGTCCGCCCTGAGACCGAGGGAACGGCCGGCAGCCCCCCGACCCCCGGGCCCCCCGATCCCCCGGCCCGCGGTCGCCCGCCCGCGCCGCGCTCGCGCCCGGCCCGCCAACCGCCGCGGGGAGGAGCGCGCGGACTCACCGGGGCCGGCTCCCGAGTACATGGTGGCGCCGCCGAGGGGCTCCGGGGCCGAGGGGCGGCCGCGCGCGCGCCACGGGCCCCGACGCCGCGAGCCGCGAGGGAGCCGCCGGCCGCACGATCCGCCCCGGCGCGGCCGCCAAACAGGTTTACCCGACGCGGCCGGGGCGGCGGGCGGAGGCGGCGGCGGGAGGGCGGGGGAGGGGGAGGGGAGGGGAGGGGGAGGGGCGAGGGAGCGGGCGGGGGCGGGGCAGGAGGGGAAGGGAGGTGCGGGAGGTGCGGGGGCGGGGCGAAGGGCGGGGCCCGCGCGACAGGGGGCGGGGCGAGGGAGCTGGAGGGGAGGGCGGGGCCCGCGCGGCGGGGGCGGGGCGAGGGAGCGGGAGGGGCGGGGCAGGGAGGGGAGGAGAGGGGAGGGCGGACCCGCTCGGCGGCCGAGGCGGGCGGGGGGCGCGGCGGCAGGGGCGGGGGCCGGCGAGGGTGGCGCGAGGCCCGGCAGCGGGGGCGCACGCGGGGCGGGGCGGGGGGTGCCCTGCAGCCACTCAGAAGCGCGACGTCTCCTCCGACTGGGCGGAGCGGGCGGCGCGTCGCTGCCCCCGCACCCCCGCCGCCTAGACCGGGAAGAAAGAAAAGAAAACACAGCCCTCCCCTCCCTGGCTCGCGCGGGCAGACCCTTCCCCATCCCGAGCCCCCGCCGCGCCGGACGAGCTGGGGCCCCGTGTGGACGCGGTGCGGCCCGCGCCCGGGCGCCCCGGCATTGCAGCCGGGCTCTTTTAAGCGATAAAGGAAACAATGTCGCGAAGGTTTCTCCGGACCGGGAACTTGAACTTGAACGCGCCCGGGTCCTCGCACACTACCACACTGCCACCTCCCGGCGGAGAACCTACCTAGAGAATCCCTGTAAAGAGCTTCAGGTCAATTTTAGCGGCTATCAGGGATCATCAGATCAAACTGTTAACTCCTCATTGCAGCCCTCGGGGCCTCCTCTGGTCCTTTACCTGGGACCCTTTATCGGATCCCCCGTGCTCTTCCGTACATCTCTGTGTTCGCCCTCCTCGTGCAGAAACGTTCTCCCTCCAGCCAACCCCCTGCATCCAGGTTGTTTTTGGTTTTCGGAGTCATTTCCAGGGAGGCCAGCCAGAGGTCAACACCTTTCTCCCCTACTTGATGAGGGGTTAGAAACCGGGAGGTGAAATACAGTCCAAAATTGCTTGTCATCTTTTTAACATATTTGCCTGCTCCTTTCTTCCTCCGGTAAGCAAGTATTATCTGACACCGAGTGCCTGTGACTGTGTGTTCCACTGGCCTAGGATGGTACAAAGATGAACGGGAGTTCTGCCTGCAAGCGTCCAATAGGTTTGTTTCTCTCTCTGCAATTTTCAAGGAATTCTTAAATAAAAGCAAGAGAATCCACCTGTCCTCCAGAAAGAAACATAAAAGGACTTCCATCTTCATCAAGTGATTGATATAAATGAGGGGGTCCCATGGCATCAGCCTCAGAGATGTCCATTCTTCCCCATCTAGTCCTCTACCCACCACCCCCACCCTCATAGGGGTCCAGACCACCTCTCCACCTGACCCTCATGCTGTGGAAACACAAATCCACAGGTGACCCTAGGCCGCTACTTAGCTGAACGTGTGTTTAGGAGCCCAGGTATAGCCTGGGTAAGAAGGCATGCCAGGGTGGGACTGGGCACCACCCAGATGTGCCATCAGCCTTAGAACAGGTGATGAGAAGAATGTTTGCTCACCGGGTGGAATCTAGCAATGGAAATGAACACCCTTCATCGAAGTAGGACAACGTGGATGAATCTCTCCAAGGTTGAGTGAAAGAAGCCAGAAACCATACTGCATGAGTCCATTTATAAAAGTTCTAAAACTAGGCAAATCGAACTACATCGTTCCAGGAAGCGTCATTGAGCAGTAAAATGCTGAAGAAAGGAAAAGGTTGTTACCTAAGCATCAGAATGGGGGTCCTACTGTGGGTAGGGGTGCTGAGACCACCAGAGGCCTGGGGCTGTGGGCTGAGGCCGTCCTGCCCCTGACGGCGCCAGTCATTATGCAAGTCTCTTAAGCTGCCCATTTACTTTTATATACTTTTCTGTACCTTCGCTATATTTCACCATAAAGACATTTAAAAATCAAAATCATAAATGTTGTCACTCTAGTTAGGAACCCTCCACGCCCAGTGCTGCTCCCGTTCTGCCCGGCTCCCTGGTGTTCCCACCGCACTATTTTCTTTCTTTTTTTTTTTTCCACCGCACTATTTTCATCATTCCTAGGCCTCGCCACTCTGCTACAATTGCCACCTCCCTTCCTTTCAGCCTTCCGCTTCTTTGATCGCTTGTGTTGGGTAACTTTGTTGCAAGGGTTCCTCTGAAGGTCTGACCAGACCAGGTCTCCTGAGCACTTCTCTGAAGAGAGCCCGTGCAAGCCTGCCCACCGCTCCTGCTCCCCCACGAGGGGACCCCCTCGCCTACCTCTCCCAGTGGTGGGAATCCAGTGGTGGGAATCCGGCTGCTTTCTCTCCCTCGTCTCCCACTAGCTCCAGGCCTACCTCGTGAAGCCACGTCCCTCTCCTGTCCCCTCCTCCCAGCTCTTTCTCCTGTGTTCCCAGTATGCCAATATTCACCGTCCAGGGGAAAAAAAAACCCAGGCCCCTCTGCCTTCTGCCTCTCCCCTGAGGAGTGAGTTCACTTAACCCATTTAGTCCAGTCCACTCAGCTGTGTGTGAAATGCCTCTAGGCTCATCTCTGTTCCTCCAGGTCTGTTCCTCCAGCACTTGGGTGTTGACCACATGGGGTGGATTCGCGGGTCTTCTGGGGCCCAATCTTTCTCCTTGATGTAATTCACTGCTCTGTACATACTTGAATCCCATATGGATCCCTCTGCCTGGCTAGACCTGCAGGGCTGTAGTTACAGCCAGGGATCCCCCAGGTCTGCACATGGGAGTCACTGGTTCTGGAGCAGTAACTCCACAGGAAAGCAAAAGACACTCGGAAAACACCCAGCTTGCTGCTGTGGTCATCAGGCCCATAGGCGCTCAATGCAGGGTTCCTTTGTCTCTTCAAGAATAAAGTGTGGGCACTGAAATAAAACAGTTTCCAAAAACATGTTCTGCATGTGATAAATGAGGGGTTAGGAGGTTACATAAACTGGGATGCACTGAGTTAAACAACACTGAATAGATGCATTGGCTGCAGCCCTTCTCAGAGCATTTAACACAGTACTGAGTTTTGATTCTAGGGATTTCCCTGGATCCTATCATTTCGGGAACAAGTGAAACACATTTGTTTCATGTAGGGAAAAATGAACAAATGAAACATTTCAGGAACAAATGAAACACATTTTTTCATTTCAGGAAAAATGTGCTTATACTCCTAAGCAATTTCCTCATACTAATGTGACATTAAACGGAAACCAGTTAGTTTGAATACGTAAATCACTTTTGTCATTTATGCACCCAACAGAGGCTAAGTCAAGAATCCTGAATACACAAACAAGCAGGGCCACCTCCTTGCAGCACCCACTGTCAGCTGTCATCCCCTGGAACCTGGAAGCCCGGGGTTCCTAATCTATGACCTAAATCTATGTACAGGAGACACAGCTTACTCTGGAGTGTGTCTGCTCCTCCATGTAATGAGGAAAGAGCAGCCAGGATGCCACTGACACAAAAAAACTCACTCAAAGTAAGAGGAAGGATTTAAATGTAAACATAAAGCTATAAAACTTTAAAAATAATGGAGAGAGAAAAATCTTTGGGTTCTATGGCTAGGCAAGCAGTTCTTAGGGACAATCCATAAAAATAAAAGTGTATACCCTAGACTTCATCAAAATTAAAGCTCTCTGAAAGCCTCTGTTAAAAGCATAAAAAGAGAAGCTATAGAGTAGGAGGGAATATTTGCACGGAGCACATCTGACAAAGAACCAGGATCTAGAAATAGAAAGAACTCTCAAAATCCCACTGTAGAAGAGCAAACAGTCCTCGAACGTGGGCAATAGAAACGGAGAGACGTTCACGACAGAGGAGAGGCCCATGCAAACAGTCACGTGAAAAGAGGTTCAACATCACTGACCACTAGAAAAATTTGAATTCAAACCACAATAAGATAACATCATGCACCTATCAGAATGGCTGGAATTAAAAAACAGTGATGGCAACAAAGCTAAGGAGAACTTGAAGAAACTGGATCAGTCCTGCTTTGCTGGTGGGAACATCCAATGGTAGAGTCTTCAGGGAGAGCAGTTTGGCAGTTTCTCAAAAATCAAACGTACGGCTACCACGTGACCCAGGAAGTGAAACTCCTGGGCATTTCTCCCAGAGACGTGACCACTCATGTTTACAACATAAACCTGTATATGAATATTTATAGCAGCTTTATTTGTATAACCTAAAACTGGAAACAACTCAAATGTCCTTCAATGGATGAATGGTTAAACTAACTGTGGTTGGTCCACACCATGGAACACTCTTGAGCAGTAAAAAGGAGCAAATGATACACAACCACTTGGATGAATCTCAAGAATTATGCAGAGGGAGAAAAAGCCAGTTCTAAAAGCTTACATGTTGTATGATTGCTTTTATATGCCACTCCTGAAATGACAAAATAATAGAAAGGAAGAACAGATTAGTGGTTGTTAGGAGCTGAAAAGGGGCGGGTGGTAGGGAAGATGGTGGGTTATGATAGGGTGCCATGAAGGACCCTTCTGGTGGTCAAAAAGTTCTGTATCTTGACTTTGTCAAGGTTAATATGCTGGCTGTGATATTGTATGGTAGTTTTGCAAGCTGTTACCCTTGGGGAGATGGATAAAGGGTACCTGGGATCTCTCCATTTTATTTCTTACTTAACTGCACATGAATCTACAATAATCTCAAAGCAAAAAGGTTAATAATACAAACACTCTGTGTGCTAGAAGCCCACCCCTGCAAACACACACAGATACCATAGGACAGAATTATTAGATTCATGCCAATGCATCTTGCAAGAAACATCTCTTTCCTGCCTGGAGAAGTCAGGTCCTAGACTTAAACCTCTAAAAAAACAGTTTCTAAGATGTCTGAAAGTACTTTCTGGGGAGTTACAATACAAGCCAAACTCCCAAGCAAGGTCATTTTCCCGGAAGCTGTGTGAGTGAGTCACCTGTGTGGTCCCCCTCGGGTTCAAGGATGGGGGCTGTAGGTCAACTACCAACCCTGTAATGCCCTTTTTCTGTAACCCCCTTTCCCCACTGCTCAAGTAGCTGGTTCCATCCCTACCATCAAGGACTGTCAAAAAAAAATACCAGGAACATATGTGCACCTGTTTATTTGTTGGTTTCCTCCGTCTGTCATTGAAGTACTAAACATACACATTGGGTGTCATGGGATTACCCATTGAGTGCAAATTACTGATCATCTGAAGAGTTGAAATGCCACAGAGCTGCCATGCTGTCCTGGAAGAACTAAGTGAGTAGCTGAGTCGCTCAGCAGTTCAGCTGATGTTTGGCACGTCTTTATACGTGACATCCCAGAGTGTCGTGCGGCTACTCAGCATACTGTGCAGGCTGTATTCTCCTGACTGCCACCTTTACTTGGGGGGGGGGGGTGGGGGGGTAACAGAAGCGGCCAAAAGACAGCCTCATTGTCCGACCAGAGACAAGAGGGTTGGCGGTGGAACAGGAGCCTTCCAGACCCCTCAGCTCTGTCCACCCCACAGAACCTGGAGGTGAGGCACCAGGAAGGCCATGGAGGTGACCACACGGTGTCATGGTGACATGGTGAGAGCCTCTTTCGGATCTGCCACCACCACCCTCTAGGGGTCTGATGGCCTGGCGCCTCGCGGGGCTTGCACGTCACGTTCTGCCCTCTGTGAGCTCACATTCTGCTTCCCCAGACAGGATGAGTCCTTTTGATTTTATGAACAGTCTCTCCTTAAGCTGCTGCATTTTTGACATGGGCACTGATCTTTGTTGATGTCCATTGATGTCCACTGACCTCCACCTTCCAGCGGGCACACTTACTTGATGCCCCTTCAACTTAACGCAAGATCCAGGTCCTCTTTGAAGGACCCTGGGTCCCATCTGCCAGGTGTGGGTGGCCTTGCCTCCCTTGGTCCCAGCCTGAGGACAGCCCAGGTGTCCGGAGAGGACCACCGCCTCCCCCACCAAGCCACTGACTCGTTCCTGCTGTAACTTCTCCTGCTGCACATTCTCCAGAGACCTTGGGGGTGAATGCAGATGTGGTGTATACAACCTGTAGCGTCTCCTGGAGTCAAAAGAAACAAATACAAACTATTTTTCCTATAGGGAGAAGCCATTAAGCAAACACCAAAGCATATAAAGTGCTAACAAGTATTCATTTTTAACTCAACACAACGATAGCTTTATACTGTCATTCTTATCATTTAGTGTGATATTTCTTTGAAATAATCTACTGATAAACTATCATTCACCAAGGTTTTTGGCTGTAAGGTCAGTATTTTTAGATTAACCATAATTCTATGTACTGGGGACAATTTTTAAAATTAAATGTAAACAGAATGAAATATCAAAAAATCTAGGAATCCATGTAATAAAAGATGTGCAAAACACATCAGAAATCTATAAAACGTTACTGAGACATTTAGTAAGACCTAAATAAATACAGAAAGAGAGCATTTCCTAGACTCACTAATGTAAAGACGTCACTTGTCCACAAACTGATCTATACATTCAATCCCAATAGGTTGTTTCCGTTGCTGTTGTTGGGGTGGTGGCAGGGGACAGACCTTGACAAGCTTATTTTGCAATTTGTATGGAAACACTAAGGGCAAAGCAGCCACATCACTCTTGAGAAGAAGAACCAGGTGGCAGGGTTTGCTCTCCCAGGTCAGGACTTCCTATGAAGCTGCAGTGATGAAGACAGAGTGGCACTGCCCTGTCAATAGACAGAGACGGGTGGGAGAAGACAGAGCCCAGAGAGCAACCACACGTGTGCGGGCTTGACTGATGAGGACACGCACACATCAGGGCACTGGGCGACGATGGCTTTCTCATAAGCGGCGCTGGGACAGTCAGGGATCCACAAGGAAAAATGCATCGCAACTCAATTCCAGGGAGATTCCAGACTCACATGAAAGGTGAAACAATAACAACTTTGTAAGACAGTACAGTGATGTTGGATGGCTTCACCGACTCGAGGGATATGAGTCTGAGCAAACTCTGGGAGGTGGTGCAGGAAGGGGAAGCCTGGTGTGCTGCAGGCCATGGGGTCGCAAAGACTCA
Organism: Dama dama; assembly: GCF_033118175.1. Taxonomy (NCBI): domain Eukaryota; kingdom Metazoa; phylum Chordata; class Mammalia; order Artiodactyla; family Cervidae; genus Dama; species Dama dama. Next base: position 4,151,910 of record NC_083701.1, on the reverse strand, counting down.
GACATGACGCCAACACAGGAGGCTGTTTTCATGGGATAGATAAAGATTTTCTTTTTCTTTTTTTTTTTTGGCCACACCGCATGGCTCGTGGGATCTGTTCCCAGACTAGGGATCGAATCCAGGCCCCCAGCAGTGACTGAGTTCTAACCACTAGACCACTAGGGAATTCCCCTAATGTTTCATATTAGACATTCCTCTCCATCACCGGCCAACCCATCTCCATGACCGAGGAAATCACCTCTTCAACACCAGAGAACTCCTAGCCTACCTGTTGAAATCAGTCCCCGAGGCCCCTGGGCCTGCCCTCATCCAGTCATCACACTTTTCAAAGTGTAAAAAGCTTCACACGCCATCCTGTTGCTGGTGGGGGTAAAGACACAGTCGGGTGTGGCCTGCCTCCTCGGGAACAGCCCTCAACCCTCCACCCTGCTCTGTGTGGGGCCATCCTGACCGCCTTCATCACTTGTCCTCATGCTGCTCTGAGCTGGGTTTGAGGGAGTTAGGAAAAGCGAGCCTAGAGATAAATCTGGGTGTTCACCCTGGAGGAAGTCACAGGCCCACACGCTTGTCTTCTGCCCACATCTAGAATCTCACCTCCGCTTCTGACTAGCACCAGGCTCTTTGTCAATGTAAAGAATTGGTAAAGAATTTGCCTGCCAATGCAAGAGACCTAGGTTTAATCCCTGTGTTGGGAAATTTCCCTGCAGAAGGGAATGGCAACCCACTCCAGTATCCTTGCCTGGAGAACTCCATGGACCGAGGAGCCTGGCGGGCTACAGTTCATGAGGTCGCAAAGAGTCAGACATGACTGAGCAACTCACACTATCACTTTCAAGCTGTGCTCAGGTTTCTGTCTCGTGAAGGTCATCCTGGTGAAGCTAGATGGCCTGTCTTCTCTGAAGAGGCCGTGGGTGGAGCCTCCTGGACCCTGACCTGCTGGGATTAGCGTGGCATCCCCGTTGGGACCTCCTGGGGTGGTGTGGTCAGTGGCGAGAGGACACAGATCTTGTTCCTACTGTGGGGCCTGGAATGCCAGTGGGTGCTCTGTAATGGTCCCCCAGCACCCACCAGAGGGCCCCTGTGTCCTCCTCTCACCACAGCCGGGCACACCGGGAGACCAGAACTGGGACGCGTCTGGATGCAGTACAGTCAGCAGAGGACGAGGGGACTCAATCCACCTTCTTGAGAAGAGTCTCGTTCTGCCTTTCCTGAGAAAGCAGAGCTGAGCGTGGCTGTTATTCACCTCCCGGCATTGCGAGCTTCCTCCGGCCCCAGGGTCTGTTCTTGGTACCACGTGTATCTCCTCCTTCAGTCCTCAGGCCAGGCTTGAACGAAGCAGCTTCACCCGATCCTGACACCAGCTGCCTCCCGATCGGGCATGGAGGGGCTGTCCTGCCGAGGGGCCCGCAGCCCGTCTCCTGGTTTCCTCCGACGGTGAGGTTCACTGACGCACTGGCATCGCTGGTCCCCAGTTTTGTTCACATACTCCCTAAAGTCATTTAAAATATGTTTTATCCCCCTCACACATTAAGTTGACACCTAAAAGATTGCATAAGTTTAAACAGCTACAAAGAATACAATTTCTGGCATAGGGTAAATATTGACACTTAAAAATAAAACTGCCGTATCACTTTTAAATGTAACCAGATGGGATATGAATACCACATCGATTTGACATTCACCACGATACGTTACAAACAGCACACAAGGAACCTCTTCATCGCCGAGACCCGCCATGTCTTTGTTACCCGCAGAAACCATCTCTACCATTTGAGTCACATGGCTCAACCTACGACATACTTCTCTACAACACAAACATGTATATTAATTGAAATGTTGAATATTTTTTAGTTCCTGTGAGGCCGTGTTAAAAAAAAACACAATTCTTCTGGATTTATTGATCATTACAATTATCAGTTCACAACTGATCAAAATACAAGTATATCATACATTTGGAGGAATAATTCTTAGCCATGAAAACTGCACTCTTGGTGGAAACACGTCTTTTAAAGCAAAGAATGGGGCTTTCCTTTGGGAATAGCTCAGGGACCCGGGAAGGACTGCTGGCCCGATTGAGACAAGGCTCGTTTCTGGAGAGATCAGTGCCGGCCCTGTTCGTGTCAGCAGCACGGCAGCTCTGACCCCTCACGAGCGACATGCTGAAGTCGAGCAGTGACCTCCCTGTGACAGTTCTGCGTGACGGTCCACGGCTGACCCTTCCATGAGCTCTGCCCTCAGGGTGAGGAAAACCCCGGCCTGGAAAGCACCTGGCTTTCACAGGGACCTTTACGACTCTGTCAGCAGAGGCTGCACGAAAGGCCTGGCGGGTCCGGACACCGACCAGCACACCCTGGCCTTCTCCCACGGGAACGGCGTGTTTCTCACTCCGGTGAGGCCAGGCTCAACCATGTGACTTGCCTGGGCCACCAGAATGTCAGCAGAGCTGCCCTGAGAGGCCTGAAGTGCAGCTGTGGGGGTCGGCCGGGGCTCAGCCCCCGCCCCACCACACACCCAGGTCACTGAGAGCCTCGCTCTTCGTCCTGCCCCTGGGAGGCCGAGGTGCCTCTGGGCCCGGTGGAGCTGGGTCAGGGGCTGCCAGCTGGTGCGGAGATGTGCGCTGAGTGAGTGAGCGCGCGTCCACCGTGAAAGCTGACTCAGAACCCAGGGGGCTTTTTAGAAACGGGAAACTGACAATCGGAGTCCATTTTTTTTTTTTTTTTTGACCACACCATGCAGCTTGCTGGATCTTAGTTCCCTGACCAGGGACTGAACCCGGGCTCTCGGCAGTGAAAGCCCAGAGTCCTAACCACTGCCCTCAGATTTTATATTTAACTGAAAATGAGTTAGAAGAGCCAGAAGGGAAATATCCTGAAAAAAGAAGAACGAGCTTAGATGACTCACGCTAGTAACTTCAACACTGGTTACAAAGTGACGGTCACTCAGGTGACATGGCCCGGGCAGAAGAGGACTGTCCCCAGGCAGAGGTCGGCTGTTCTTTCTCTTAGAGGCACCAACTTCAGCTCAAGGCTTGAGGGGCATAAAATATTGTTCATTCACTTATACTTTTGACAATTTTTTTTTTTTAATGGAACAATTTTTGTCACTTCTTTAAACAAATTTTTTTGTCAAACTCAGAGCTGGAGATTTAGTGTATTCAATTTATGCAAAAACATGGCATAGAATCTGATTCGTAGAGCCCATCCTCCTTGTTACATCCATTGGCCAAAGAGACAGGCTTCTGTCAGAAGGTGACTTCATAATTCAATGGCTAATACGTGTTTCCAGGAATATTACAGAACCCACTGAGAATGAAATTAAGGAATGCATTTTGTAAGACAGATTACTAAAAGCAGTCAAAATTAATTGATAAAGGTCTAATATAATTAATGCATTTATATTATGTGTTTCCAAAGCAAGAAAATGGATCAATATGTTCTTTGTGTGCTAGAATGCTGGAGTGGGTTGCCATGCCTTTCTCCCGCCTCAGGGAGCAAGCCTGTGTCTCTTACGTCTCCTGCATTGGCAGTGGCTTCTTTACCACTAGCACCACTTGGGAAGCCCAATATGCTCTTTAATATTATTTATAATAATACCATGTGGCGTGTACCTAGTGTGAGAAGGCACTTATGAGGCAAGGAGCTTGACAGGAAGCATGGCATTCTTTAGGTAAATATGTGTGAATGTGTGTTTTTTTGACTTTTGAGATTGAGGATAGAGTATAAAAACCAGAAATAAATCCATTTATTTTGTCAAACATCACCATCAGATTTTCTTATGAATGTAAAGAAAGAGAAAGGCATGTACTGCTTGAAAACAATCAGTCTAGCAGCTCACGTGCTGTTTTCTTTTTCCTGTTGGAAATGGGAAATAGGAAGGTTGGAGATAATGAAGCGAGATGAGGATTGATCAAAATTAGAGCAGTTCTTGAAACGATGTAATGAATTGGTTTCAGCTGCCTCACTGACTAATGCTTATTCACGATGAAAGGGACTGTGCAGATATCTTATGTGGGTTTTATCCAGTGGATCTTGACAACTGGGATAGTTCCAGAAAACAGTCCAGCTTAATTCCACAGACTGTCCCAGCTCTGTGAAGGGGCTTCTCTTTCCCCCTAAGGACATGCCAACTGGGATGAGTCCTGAGGTTAGCGAAAAAAGAGAATTGCTGACATACATCTGCAGAGGTATTTTTGGCATTTATACTCCTTATCAATGTCTTTGCTTTGCTTTCATTAGATGCTCCTCATGGCATGTTGGGGACACTAGGGGAACAGTCCAGGTCACCCCTTCCCCAGCCCCACTCCACCACCACCCTGGATTCAGAGCACCCAGACATAGCAGAGTCTGGATCCCAGGGCCCCCAGTCCTGGCCTAGTGGTGAACGGTCTCCTGAGGTCAGGTCCAGGCCCAGGGTGGACCGGGGCTGGTGAGGGGCCTTCCTTCTTCACAGGCAGAAGCGTCTGGGGAAGTGTAGCCTTGGGAATGGGCCCTCAGAGCCCTCCTCCCCAGCTCGGAGACCGTGGTTCATCCAGGTTCCGGAACACAGACTAATGACGCCCTGGAGACACTGGACGGGGCTCCCCAGGTCAGGAAACACGGGAGCCACAGGCACGAGACACAGGCTTCTGAGCCATTCCCGCGTCACTGATGGAAGGGACTGTGGTCTGTGTCTCCCACACAAGATGTGAAGAGGGCACTTGTGTTACGATGACCCGTACCCGGGAAATTTAACTGGTAGGTTTCTGCCTCCAACTTTATCCACAGGACCAGACAGGGCTGGGACAGCTGTGTCGAGTGCTTCCAAGATGGTAGTGGACAGAGAAGGGGCATGGTCTGAGCCACATAGATGGGTCAGTTCTCTGGTGAATCCCTATGGGACACCCGAGATCATAAGCCTTAGTCCCCCGCACTTGCTCTCTTTTTCTTATTGTGATAAAGTGCACGGAACACACAATGCACATAATACAAAAGCTACCGCTTCAAAGTACACGTTCAGTGGCATTAAGTACATTCATCACGTTGAGCTGCCATCACTCTGTCCAGGCCCAGGACTCCGTCAGAGCCCCAGATGGGAACCCTGCGCTCAGCAGCACCCGCTCCAGCCCCGCTGGAGCCACTCTGCCCTCTGGGTCCGGCCTCGTGGAGCAGGCGTGCGGACGGAGTCGTGGAGCGTGTGGCCTTGTGTCTGCCTCCTTGCACGGACCGTAACTTGACCCTTGGCATCCTGAGGGTCCTTTATGTCTCAGGGTGACGTGCCCATCGTGGGTCTCCAGGTGCGACTGTGACGGAGGTGAAGGTGGGTCCAGCACCCAGAGCCCCTCACCCGTCATGCACCCAGGGCCTCCAGCAAGGGCGCCATCCAGGGGCTGGTAGCAGCTCGGCCCCAGCTCTGGAGGCTCTCTGGCCTTCGTGAGGGAAAACGATGCTGAATGAACCAGCCTGAGTGCTCAGGTCTCTTTCAGCCCAAGGAGCCAGGGATTCCCATCACTTCTTATTCAGGGTCCGTTACCAATAAGACCTGGTGTGGCAAGTGTCAAGGACATCCCTGCTTGGATGTGGGTCAAGCAGCTGCAAAGCAGAGCTTCCATCCCTGAGAGTGGAATCTGGGCCCGGTGAGCTTGGGGGCGGGGCTGTCCCGGGTCCACAGCCTTGGTAAGGCCGGGCCTGGCTTGCTTTTGCCCGGAGGTACAGGGACCTAAGTCTGGCCGCGTCTGACCTGTGCTGGGGTCAGCAGGTGGCAAAGCCCCCCCCACCTTTGAGCAGGGTGCACTGGATATGACACTGCCCTCTCCAGACCCACCCCCAACCCCAAGGGACCCCAACAACCAGGCAGGGATGGAGCCCCACAGGCTCTGGGATGACCCTTGTCCCCCGAGACACCTGCCCCTGAGGGTTGTCTTATAGAAAGACCCCCCAGAGCTGGGCAGCCGGGCCCATCAGGCAGAGGCCAGGCGGCCAGGCGGCGGGGAGAGGGAGGCAGCAGCAGTCTCCCTGGCCTTGAACGACAGCATCTCAGGACCACCACAGGGAAGGTCCTGGGAAGTCATTCATAGCAAGACCAGGAAAGACTTGACATGGAGTTCAAAAATCTAAGATTCCACGTAGGAATTTTGAAGCTGAGTAATATCTGAAAGTCATGGAAACAGAAAAATCAATGCTTTTTGACCTTAAAGAGCTTTAAAAAAAAAAAAAAAGATTTGGGACTTTGAATTCCAATAAAACGTTCCATCAGAAAAGAAGAAAGCGCAGAAGACAGACAGCGCGGCAGAAGGAACAGGCACTGCTCACGTGCACTCGATGGCCCACTTGTGCCCTCACAGCCGGCACTGGGTTTGCAGTGACCCCCCCCAACTCCTCCCACCCTGTTTCCGGTGACTCATCCTGGCAGCAGACTTGCCATAATTTCCTGGGAAGTGACTCATTAGCTGTCTTCTCCAGATTACTTCCCAAGATTGGGAAACCGACGAGCCAGGGTCCAAGCGGGAAGCCGGGCAGAAGAGGTGGTCTGGCTGAGACCCAGGGACGGTGACTTATTCTTCCATTACCAAGGCTTCCTGCGGGAGGGGCGACTTGCCAGGAGTGCCCTCCCTTGTCGGGGCAAGTTGTTGAAGGGCTGTGACTCCAGGTGAGGGTGCAACGGGAAGATGAAGGACGGAAATGAGGTCTCTTTTGAGAGTATCTGAGTGTCCCCGGGGATCCCTGGACAGGTGAGGGCCTGGGGGTGGGGAGGTTTGGTCCTTTGGGGCCCGGGCCTGGAGAAGGCACAGCAGGGAGGGGCTGGGCTGCACTCTTCCCACCAAGGGTGAGGCTGGTCCAAGGGCAACTCTATTTATCACCTCCACTGTACAGTCATAAGGGATTTGGTTTAGGTCATACGTGAATGGTCTAGTGTTTTTCCCTACTTTTTCTAATTTAAGCCTGAATTTTGCAAGAAGGAGCTTATGATCTGAGCCACAGTCAGCTCCAGATCTTGCTTTTGCTGACTGTATAGAGCTTCTCCATCTTCGGCTGCCAAGAACATAATCAATCTGATTTCAATATTGACCACCTAGTGATGTCCACGTGTAGAGTCTTGAGAGTCCCTTGGACTGCAAGGAGATCAAACCAGTCAATCCTAAAGGAAATCAACCCTGAATACTCATTGGAAGGACTGATGCTGAAGCTACCTGTTGGGAAGAGCCAACTCACTGGAAAAGACGCTGATGCTGGGAAAGATTGAAGGCAGGAGGACAAGGGGATGACAAAGGATGAGATGGTTGGATGGCATCACTGACTCGATGGACATGAGTTTGAGCAAGCTCCAGGAGATAGTGAAAGACAGGGAAGCCTGGCGTGCTTCCCTGGCATCCACGGGGTTGCAGACAGTCAGACACAACCTAGTGACCGAACAACAGCCCATGTGTCTTAGACTCCAAGTGCCACTGGCGTAGATCACCACAAGCTTTCTCCAGCAGTGAAAGCCAGCAGTCTGCGCTTGGTCCTGTGGGAATGCAGGCCAGGCCAGCAGGGCCCCTTCGGGAGGCTCAGGGGAGAGTCTGCTCCTCAACTCTTCCAGCTCCCAGGGTTGCCCACACTCCTTGGCTTGTGGGTGCATCACTCCAGTTCCTGCTTTCACTGTCACACTGCCTTCGCTGCTTCTGTAGACAAACCCTCCCTCTTGTAAGGGCCCCTGAATTACACCAGGTCCAACCCCACAGTCCAAGGTAATAGACCTGTATCAATACCTTTAACTTAATCATAGCAGGAGTCCCAAATCTCTTCCTTACAAATCACAAAATCACATGGAATCTCTGTGGCCTCCTGTTGCCTGGCTTCTTTCACAACCTCACGTATCCTAGGTCCGCCCATGTTGTGCTTCTTCTCTTTCTGTGGCTGAGTAACACTCCGCTGTGTGGATATGCCACATTTGGGTTATCCATTTACTGAATTTACTGTCTTCAACAGTCCTTGCGGGCCTTTCAGGATGGTCTGTGTCTAAATCACCTGTGAGCAGAAGTGGCTTCCCCTCTCTCCAGCCTGGACGACTTTTATTTCGTTTCTTGCCCAACCACTCTGGCTGGAACTTCTAGCCCCAGGTTGACCACAGTCATGAAAGTGGCATCTTTGTTTTCTTCCTGACCTTGAGGCAATTAAACATTTTTTGATTTGGCTGAATTTTCTCACTTTCTTCAGTGTACATGCACAACTCGTACACTTGTGTAATAAAAAAAACAAAAAAGAGGTGAATTTCTAAAAAGAAGTCAATGCCTAAAAATGTTTGGGTAAATTCAAAGACCGTTCTTCCCCCAGAGGGGAAAAGAACCGAAAAAACGACTGTCTGCTTTTGTTGTCAAATTCAGCAAAATAACAAACTAATGTCAAGTGTGATTAAAAGTTTTAACAGATGTACAGCCCTCATCAGTGGTACACAAACCTGGTCAGACCTGGGCTCGGAATATGGCAGTCAGCCCCACCGAGGGGACCCTGAATAGAGAGGCAGAGCTGAGCCTGCCTCCTCTGAGGGTGCCCCGTTCTCTGGTGCGTGGGGGGCAGCACCATTCCAGGTGGGGGCAGGCGCACGGCATCAGGAAAGAGCTGGCCCACTAGGGATACAGGGTTAAGTGACTGCGAATCTGTGAGCCGAGCCACCGACAACTGAAAATCCCATCTTCCTCGACGTGGATGGAACCGGAGAGGATCGCACCAAGTGAGGTGAGTCAGACACAGGGAGACAAACGCCCTGTGACGTCATGTACATGTGGGTTCCCAAAACGACACGAGCGGACTTGATTTACAAAGCAGAAACAGACTCACAGACTCAGAAGACAGATGCATGGTGACCAAAGGAGAGATGAACCAGGAGTTTGGAATCAACAGACACACACTCCTGTATATAAAATAGACAGACAACAAGGACCCACTGTTATCTGTTAGTGTTAGCTCCCACTGCACAGGGGACTCAGTATCTTGTAATAACCTGTGATGAAAAAGAACACATACATAGGATAAAGAATCTGCCTGCCAATGCAGGAGATGTGGGTTTGGTCCCTGGGTCAGAAAGATCCCCTGGAGGAGGAAGTGGCAACCTTCTGCAGGATTCTTGCCTGGAAAATCCCATGGACAGAGAAGCCTGACAGCTCATGGGGTCAAAAAAGAGTCATAACTTAGTGACTAAACAATAACCATCTGTGTGCATATACTGAATTTGCTGTATACCTGAAACAATGTAAATCAACTATACTTCAATTTAAAAAGGTAGAAGAGAAAATACTATGTGTCATACCCATGTTAAATAAGAATATTTTAAAACAATAGCATCAGAAGCATAGAACAGGAATACACTAACAAAAGATATATAAGATCATTATTCACACTGAAAACAGCAACCCATTACTAAGATGAAAGATTTAAAGAAACAGAGATATATTAAGTTAACCTTTTTGAAGACAAAATTTTCCTCAAACTGACCTATAAAGTCAATGAAGTTCCAATGACAACAATCCTTTCACCAAATTTTCGGGTAAGATGACACTGGGGTATAGTTAAGTAAGTAAACAGCCGTGCCCCAGACTGGGAGAAAATGTGTGGAAAACGAGGATCTAACAGAGGTGTGCGTCCAGGACACCCGTGAATCCCTACTGCCCAGGGCCAGAATGACAAATGGCCTGATGGTAAATAGGGCAAAGTATCTGAGCAGAGACTCCCCAGGAGAGATATGTAAATGGCCAGTAAGTATAGGAAGAGACTGCTCGATGTCATCGTACATGAACACAAATTAAGACGAGCTGGAACACATAGTCACTAGAAAGTCTAACAGTGTAAGGGACTGACAACGCCAAATGCTGGTGAGGAGGTGGAGCAGCAAGAAGCCTTGCATGTATCTGGCTGGAGTATAAAATGGTTTCTACACGGGTAAACAGACTGGCAGTTCTTAACATTAAGTTCACACTTAGCATAAGTTCCAGAAATTTCACTCATAGTTGTCTGCCCATGAGAAGTGAAAACACGTGTGTTTGTACGTAAACATAGTAACCAGAGACTGGGACTTCCCTGGTGGTCCACAGGTCAGACTCCACGCTCCCGATGCAGGGGGCACGGGTTCCATCCTGGTCGGGGAACTCAGACCTCACATGCCGCCTGGTGCAGCCAAAACAAGAACTGGGAACTGAAAACAACTCAGATGTCTCCTCCACCAATAGGTGAACCGGTGAACTAGCTGTGAGGCTGTCAGACCACGAAGCATCATCAGAGACAGAACGGACCCTGATGAGCAGCAACAGGAGTGTCCTCCATCACTGTTCTGAGGAAAGAAGCGAGATAAAGGGTGTGAGCAGCAGTTCCAGAAGTGACGTGGAGGGCAAGACCAGCTCTCTGGTGCTGGAGACCCAGCCAGCTGCTGCCGTGGGGGCATGGGGACTGTCTGCACTTGGGGCTGGACGTGCTCGTCTGAAGACAGCGCCCCAGCCATCCCCTCAGCGGGCTGACAGTGCGCGGTTATGTCTCAGTAGAGTCGAGAAGGAAAACGGGGGGCTGTAACCACCCTGTAGAGGCAGTGGCTGGGGGGGGGGGGGGGGGGCCTGGGACTTCGGGGCGCTGTCCTGCTCCCAAGTCTGGGTGTCGGAGACCCCAGCATGCTCCTTTGTGAAGAATTCAATAACCTCAATGTATTTGTGCCTTTTTCTCAGTCTAAATTACTCTTTAAAACAGTGTTAAAACACACGCATTTGGAGAAAGACAGAGGGTGAGGTTGTGAGTAGGCACGTATTCACCTCTTTCACTGCTTCTCCTGCCCAGGGTGGACCAGCGTCAAACTGCCTGGTCAGGTAGCCGATGCCTGCAGCACAGTGAGGCTGAGTCCCAGGACGGGCCTTCTGACCCCAGGGACCCGAGCCGGCACCCAACACATCTACTCTGTCTCCACCCACTCTCACAAACAAGACGGATCTCCTTCTGACCGACAGGACCTCTTGAGACTCACCTGCAGCTCGTGGTACCAGAGGGACAGATAGTCAGGCCAGGAGGCGGAGGACACATGATGAGGCTGGGCCCACAGCCCCGCAGCCAAACCTGAGACGCAGGTGGGGCAGCTCACCGACCACCTCAGCATGTTGTATCCAACCTCACAATCACCAGCTTAAAGATGAGGACATGGGGACTCAAGATCCCGAGAGAGACTCGGGCGGACAACATCCCCACCCTTCCTTCCAGGTGCGGAGGACGCCCTGCAGCCCAAAGGGGCTGTGCCCCGGGGACCTGCGTCCGCCTGCCGGCCGGGCCCTCAACTCCCTGCACTGGGCGCTGGCTTCTCCCTCGGGGTCCCCAGCACTACAAACCCCAGTCTGGCGTCCCACAGACTCCAGGAGATGAGGCTGGGCCTGGGGCCTGCCATGCTGACGGTCCCCTTAAGAGAACAAGACTCTCGACACTGCTGCTGCTGCTGCTAAGTCGCTTCAGTCGTGTCCAACTCTGTGCGACCCCATAGACGGCAGCCCACCAGGCTCCCCTGTCTCTGGGATTCTCCAGGCAAGAACACTGGAGTGGGTTGCCATTTCCTTCTCCAATGCATGAAAGTGAAAAGTGAAAGTGAAGTCGCTCAGTCGTGTCTGACTCTTAGTGACCCCATGGACTGCAGCCTACCAGGCTCCTCCACCCATGGGGTTTTCCAGGCAAGAGTACTGAGTGGGTTGCCAGTGCCTTCTCCGCCCGACACTGCTAGACAGGTAGCAATCACGGCAAGCATGCAGAGCTTGGCTTCTTGTTTCACCAAGAAGATGGAGGAAAAGGTTAACTTACGTTGGGCCATTCTTTTGAGTGGTGTTCTTGACTTGTCAAAAAGACAGAGTGTAAAAGAAATGAATAACTTTTGGGAGCTTGCCTGTATATTACTTGATCTGACAAGTTATCTGAGAAATTTCAAATGATCTGAAGGAACAGAACCAGAAGAAAGGATATTACACCAAGAACTTTACTGGCAACACCTTTTTAATAGGTCAAAGTAACTGTACAGTTCATTATATTCTTCCTGAGAATAATTTATATCCCCCAACAAACTAAACGGAGGGTGTATTTTTCAAAATTATTTAACAGAATGGATGGTAAAACTGGACATCAAAGGGAAACCAAATCTCCGTTTCGCCCAATTCTCTCCTGGGAAGACAGACACAATGAAGGGTTAGTTAACTCCAGTGGCTGTAAAATAGTCAACATGGCTTTAATTTTTCTTTATAAATTATATAAAAATGGAAAACAGGGATGGTTCCAGAACTTCTTCTCAATGCAGTTTGGAGGTGCTCTGGTACAAAGCATTTCTGCTTCCGAGAGAAATAACATCGCTACAAAAAACTGGCACATTATTCTGGTGAAAAAAGACAAAAGTTTTTAGTGTGTTCTACAGCTAGTTTCCAACCAAATGTTTCACACACCCACATGAAAGTGAAAGGCAGGAAGGAGGAGAGAGTTGTAGTTTTTTTTTTTTTCTGAAATGACTCAAGTCTTCAAAATATAGCTTTTATATTCTTCCTCTGTAAAGTGGTATTAGCATATTGCAACTGTAGAGTGTTCTGACGACAAAAATTCCAGTCTGGATCGCAAGTCTGCGGTTGGCAAAGGGCTTCTCAGCCCCATGGTTCCTGGAACCCTCCGCTTCCTCCTCTTCTTCCAAAGCGAGGTCTGGCCAGTTCAGGAATCAGCGTGTCACCACCTTGGCTGTTTCCACGAAAGCATATCCTGACACGAGCACAGCCTGTCCTTCATCATTCTTTAAGAGCTTCTCACATACAACTTTTACTCTCAGAAGAACGCCACACTGTGGATCCCGGACTTATCTGAACACCATGATTAAAGAGCCGAAACAAAAACAACCCAAATCAGAACGCAGTTAAACTTATGTGAGATTTTCAAGCAGCCGTCAGTCAAATGCTGTCGGTGCCGGCCAGGCTGGGCCTCGCTGCTGGTGGGGGCGGGGCAGGCCCGCGCTCAGTGCGGCCTCGGCTGCCCCAGGCCCTTCAGTCTGGCCTGGTCGATGACGTCGAGCAGGTTCTTGGCATCCACAGCCAGCGCGTGTGCGGCCGTCAGCATCTGCTTCTTGTACTCCTGCTGCAGGCTGGTCATGACGTACTGCTGGGCCAGTTTCATCTTGTTGATGAGCTCCCCCAGGTCAGAGTTCAGCAGCTTCTGGGCCATCTCGATCTGCAAGGACAAGAGGGTCAGGAGAGCTGCCTGTGGCCACTGCTCAGGGGGTCCTAGGCGCTCTTCTTAGGTGCCTCCGGGAGAAGAAACGCTCTTTCTTCCCTGGAAACAAGAGGGAAGTGGGTCTCCCCCTTCAGGCCTGCATGCCTCTGCCGCGCCCGCCGCGGGACCTTCCTTTGCTACACGGGAGGCAGTTCAAGGATGTCAGCAGGCCTCGCCCCAACTGGATGTCAACTCCAGACCCTTCCAAACAGATCAGAGGGCGAAGTGGAGGCCGCAGGGATGGAAGAGGCCCTGGGCGAGACAGTGATCTATCCACCTGCTCTTTAAACAGTCAGCGAGCACTTACTGTGTACAAGGCCCTCGGAGCTGTGGACACAAGAGATGATCAGAGAAATCACCCCACACAGATGGACCCGGAGAAGAGCAGGTCACAGCTCTGAAGAGCAACAGAGATGCCACAGAGGGGTGCGCCCCCACAGTTGGCCGAGACGGCACCCGCTTGCTGGCTTCCACCGTGAAGGGCCTCACAGCCCCCCGCTCACCGTGCTCCTGCGGGACGCAGCAGCAGGGAGGCCCAAGGGGTTTCAGGAAGGGGAATGACGCAACCCAGAGAGGGCACTGGTGCATGAAGGGGCTGAACCGACAATGTGGAGAGCCTGGAGGCAGCGCAAACAGCTGAGAGGGGCTGTGGTCCTTCAGGGAAGAGGAGCGAGGCCGTGCGGATGGAGAAGCAAGGCCTGACCTAAGACGTGCGGCTGACAGCAGGCTGCCTGTGTGCACGCGCATGCACCCATGTGTGTACACGTGGTTCGTGCTGGGCAGGGTGGTGGGTGCACATTGGTCCCACTGACGCCACAGGAAGAACGTGTGGTAGGGGCAGACTCCCGCAGAGAGCCTGCGCCCAGGGCTTAGAGGGAGGCCCACTGACAGCCTGGGGGGTGGCCCTCAAACACTGGGATCTGTGGGTGTCAGGAGGACTGCCACGGAGAAAAGGTGTCTGTGAACACACACTGGGGGGCACACCTTGGGATGGTCACACTCAGAGCAGCAGAGAAGAGCTGCGGGGGGCAGGTGGCGAGCGAGGTCGGAGGGAGGGAGGTTCTGAAATCCGGGGGTCTCACCGGGGAGTCAGGACTGAGGGCGGGGGATGAGGGGTGGCCTCCGGGACTCCTGGCAGGAGAAGCAGAGAAATGCTAATACTGGGTCCAGAGGCACCTGGCCAGGTAGACAGGTGGGAAGGCAGGAGAGGAAGCAGGAGAGCCAGCGACAGGGAGGGGCCATGACAGGCCTGGCAGCCACGGCTGCAGTCAGACCTGGTCATGTGGGGCCTCCCCGGGGGCTCAGGCGGTAAAGAATCTGCCTGCAATGCAGGAGACCTGGGTTTGATCCCTGGGTGGGGAAGATCCCCAGGAGAAGGGAATGGCTGCCCAGTCCAACATTCTTGCCTAGAGAATTCCCACGGACAGAGGAGTCTGGTGGGCTACTGTTTCCTCGCTTCTGGTACCTGGACTTTCCTCATTCTGGTGCAAAATTCTTGCTCATTGTAGAAAACCAACTAAAGGTCTAATAAAGCAGACAAAGGAGCTAATCTCCTAACTGGAGAGAAACATAAAGCTACACGGGGACAGCCAATCAGAGCCATTTTCCAAAATGACGTTAAGTGGTGTCATGCAGGGAAGTCGACGACACGTACAGAAGACCCCGTGCAGGTGCTGCACCCCGCCGCCCCACACGTCCTGACACTGCCTGGGCGGGCTGCCAGGGAAATGGCCTCCCGAGGGGGTGCAGCAGGGAGGGGGGACCCAGGGCCCCACGGCCTGGTCCCATCATGGGGGACAGCGAGCGCCCGAGCAGCTGACCCCGGAGAAGCACACAGACACGCTGGTGTCAGGGGCCCCGTGAGCCCCAGGCTGTCACCCACCAAAGGGAGAAGCCGGACCACGACCTGCTGAGCAGACAAGCCTGCCGGTCGGCGTGAAACCCCGGTGGTGGTGACCGTGCGGAGCAAGAGAACAGCCCGGCCGTCAGCAAAGGCGAGCAGAAACACCACAGGCAGGGGGCGGGGGGCACGACAAGTGCAGCCCCTCCCAGGGGGCCCCAGAGACACAGACGCCGAGTGAGCAGACACGCAGAGACTGCAAATGTGATCCCACAGGGCAGGCGGCAGACTGGGGCGGGGGACCTGAAAACTCGTGGTGCTATTCTGGAAACTTTCTATAAGTCTGAAATCATTTCAAAATAAAAAGTAAAGAAACACAAAAAACTAAAAAAACAAAACAAACAGGGCCCGCTGGGCTGAAGGACAGACCACGGGCCCCAAGAGAGAAAGCAGAAAAGTGAACGCAGGAGACAGGAGCGGCGAGGCGAGGGAAGTGGGCAGGGCCAGTTGCAGACCCCAGACGTTAGACTTATTTACTGGTCACAGGTTTTTATATCGCTGCTTTCAGTGGGAATCCAGGATCGCTCACAGAGGAACTTGAGGAAGCGGGCAGGAGGCCTCTCCCGGCCCAGCCTGTGCTCCATCCGTGCTCCTGAGGACCCCATGGTGCCTGCGGTCCCACACCCGTGCTCCCACCCACCCTCAGGACGTCCCGTTCTTCACGGTACGGGCGCCAGTCACCCCACGGGGCCCTCAGGATGGACAGCTGGTCCTCAGAGTCCCCATCTGGGGCACTGGCCGGAAGGTCATGCCCCGCAGAGCGGTCACCGCAGCCCCGAGGGCCCACACACTGCCCCCTGGATGAGGCCCTACCTCTCGGTGGGTGCTGGCAGGCAGGACAGGGATGGTCTCATCCACCGTGGCCAACAGCGTCCTCAGGGCCAGACCGACTTCCTGACAGACAAGAGACCACACCAGCATTAGGATGCACACCAGGCAGCTCCATGCCAGCTGTGCTGGTGTCTCCTTCCAGTGACAGGACTTTCATTTCCTTTCCACTACTTTGGGGGAAATTTCTGTATTTCTTTTCCACAGTCCTGAGCCTGATCTCGTTATGAGGCAGATTCAGATCTCTGAACACATTGCTCTTCTGTCCAGGGAACAGGGGCTCAGGTAGGGAAAGTGGGCTGCCTGTGCAAAAAGACTTTCTCTCCCCGGTGCTCTCCACAGCCTTGAGGGGCGGACGGGAAGGGTGTGGCCACTGCCACACGTGGGCGCAAAGGCCAGGTGGTACCAGCTCTGGGGGCCACGCTGATCCTGGGGCTTCATCCCCTATGCACATGGGGCACAACAGCCCTCCCCTGGCCACTCGGGGTTTAAGGGGCCAAGGGTAA
The DNA here is from genome assembly GCF_033118175.1 of Dama dama. Taxonomy (NCBI): domain Eukaryota; kingdom Metazoa; phylum Chordata; class Mammalia; order Artiodactyla; family Cervidae; genus Dama; species Dama dama. The sequence continues at coordinate 4,135,468 of NC_083701.1, read as the reverse complement.
TTAAAAACGGTATGACGCCATGGGGATCAACTATGTAAGGACTCAAGTGTTAAGTTATGCCTGCAGCATGGATGAGACCAGTAAGGACAGGCTGGTTATTACCACTTGATCAATATACAAAAAGTATCATTTTGCCAGAATAATACAGTTAAAAAAGGAGCTTCTACAAAATCACCCCAAAAAGTTTTATTATGTACAAAATCCTGATTGCTTTTGTATCTAGTTGCGTTTTATTAGAATTTTTTAAAAAATGCCTGTGGTTCCTGCAAATTGACCCTTAAGAACTTTGGTTACAATTGCCATGGGAATAGGCTACAAACTCAATCAGAATGGAGTAACTGGGCTGTCCACAAAATAGCATGACTTCCAAGCAGCTATTCCACACTGGGGTTTAAAAACAGCTGTTCTAGAGATGGCTCACTGGTACACTAAAAAGGTTGTTCAATCCTGTAACTACACAAAAAGGAACAATCCTGTTAAAAAATGAGCAAAGGACTTGAACAGACATTTCTCCAAAGAAGATAAATCGGGAACAGAATGACTACAAAATCCAGCAATTCCACTTCTGGGTGAACGCCCTACAGAGCTGAAAGCAGGGTCTCCCCAGGTTACCTGTCTGGCCCTTTAACAACGTAACCGCCTCCCCTACTGTGGCGGCACCAGACCGTCTGCGTCCTCCTGCAGCTGTTCTCACCCAAGACCACCTGAACCAGCAGCCGCTGTTGACGACTCTTCTGCACAGGACGCTCCGGGACCGAGGTCGGGAACGGCAGTGGTCACCGGGCGGTGCAGACCTTCTGAAGTGGTGGGGTGGATGGACTGAGGGGCACAGGGACCCGCTGCCATGCGCGTGACAGGGCTCAGCTCACCTTCACCATGGGGACGTACTCCTCTGGCGGGGCAGGCTGGATCTTGCTGGACATCTCGATGACCGCTCTCACCAGGCCCGTCACGTTCTCATACACCCTGTCGTTGGACCGGTCCAGGTTGGCGGTGGGAGGGGGGCTGATCTCCTGGGGCTGAAGCTGCCAAAACAGAAGCTGGTTATCTTTCCCTCGTCCAGCAGATGGCGTCATATCACCGTAACGTGGCTGGGAAGGGTCTTTAAGAGAGATCAGAGCCGATCACTTAAGGGGTCTTGTCCTAGGGGACACGCTTCAGTCTGAGGATGATGGAAAGCAGTTCATCCAAGTGACAAATGACTAAGGCACAACTTTTTCTAACTTTGAGCTCAGTTAAAGGAAATGAGAGGGAATCGCACGCATTGCACTCGAAGCCCTGGTTCATTCAGAGAGGTGATTCACTGCCCTAAGCCCCCGAAATCATTCACCAGGAGAGGAAGAACCCGGGAACCCCACGCCTCTCTGAGGATTTATGGTTATAACAAGTGGACAAGTGCAAGTCTTCTTTAAATGGACACCATCTGCGTGCTGAGCGCTGCTGCAGTGGAAGCCATGCGGGTGCTGCTCTGTGGGTGGGCGGGCGGGGGGTGGGGGGCCCTGCTCCCTCACCCACAGTCGAGATGGGTGTGAAACAAGGCATAGACATGAAGGTGCCCGCCACAGGGCCTGGGCACACAGGCTTCAGCAAGGCTGTCCAAGAGAACCTGAGCCCTGAAGGCTGTGCCGAGGCCTCGGAGGAACCGCCAGTGCGTTAAAAGTCAAACTGGCCACCCAGGCACGAAAGGACAGCATGCGTCTATCCTGACAAGACCGAGGGACGGCCGCAGCACTTGTCCTTTATGGCCAGTGCTCAGCCTCAAGCTCTGGGGGCCATGTCTGAGCCCCGGGACAGGAAGCGACAGGAGTGCTCCACCACTGCAGAGACGCTCGTGGCTCACTCTGCGGCAAATACACGTGCTGCTTTGGGGACAAACCAAGCGAACGCGTCCTCCCCAGGCTTTCCGCCTCCTGGTCCAGATTTGCATGCAGAGCAGGGTGTGACAGAGAGCTGGACAGACACACAGACACCATGTGCTTACCCTCCATGGCTATTGTCGAACGGAAGGTGAGGACAAGTTAAAGAAATTTGTCAGAGAAAGGGAAAAAAGAAAAACAGTATTAATAAAGGCAGCAGACAAAACCCCCGTAAAAACACACGAGCAGAACAAGAGAAGCAGGTTTCCACCTGTCGACTTGGCTCGCTGGTCAGCATAGCGCAGCCGCCAGGCAGTCTGTTCAGGGCACCCATGTATTCAGCAGGGGTCTGCCATGCACCATGCTTGTTTTCATGAATAAATGAGGAAAACCACATGCAAAGCCCGAGCGTGACAATCTGGCAGCAGTGCAAGGATCCATAGAATTGGGGGTCTTTTACAAAGCAAGGAGGCATATCTATGCTGTGTTCACACAACACTGCCCCTTGGACTCCTGAGGTTCAGGGGGAACAGCACACCCTCAGTCCCTGAGTTCCCCCCAACATCCGACATCCTCGGAAACGGGCTTCGACCCAGCCGTCCCGCTAGGGTAGAGATGCCTGGCTGGGGGCTGTGTTTAAAGACACCAGGAGCTTCATTTAAAAACAAACAAACAAAAAATACCCCTCATTTGAACCAATTCTTATGGTTGGGTTCTTCCTTTAAGCCTAGAAATTTTATTTAATGTTTTCTTTTCTCTATAGCTTTAAAGCTATTCTACTGTAATATGACCGACAAAGTTAATTGAGAGAAATATGGATTTCTTGACCTTTTTTTAAGAGTTGTCTGAATTCTATTCCCTTTGGTATAGAAATTTAGCAGAATCCTAGATTCTGAGGTCCAACCCTCCACGCTGTGTGCACTGAAAAGAGGGAGGCTGCTCACAACAGTATCACTTCTGAGAGCTGAGGTGCTGGCACTGAGACGCCGAACATGGCAGGAGAGCCGGCTCAAAGGGCATTAGTCAGTGTGCAGAGGGCAGGCTTCCTCAGGTGTGGCGACCGGGGCTCCGACAAGGAACCACGACTCTGGACTCCGGAGGAGAGGGCAGTCTGTCCTACTCTGTTCAAAGCTTGTTCTTTTGTGTTTATCCTTTGCCCAGCTCTTGTGAGGGTAGCACAGTCACCACGCTGCCAGGGGCCAGTCCCGAGGACCCTCCCAAAGCACCAGCTTGCTTTGCAGACATCTGCACTGGCCTCCTATTTTTTGGAGCTTGACCATTGGGAGGCCCTTGGCAGAAGGTTAGGACACACCACTGATCCGCAGAGACACAGGCAATCCAACCACTCGTGGTGAGAGGGGTCATCCTGGAAGACTTTGGTAATTCAGAGCCAAAATGTAAACCCACCAAGCAGAAACTGACACTGGTTTCTGGCTATTATTTGGATGAATACCAGTTATATCAGGTAAAGGTAAGCATTTCTGTATTATAATAAAGAGAGCATTTCTTTCAGACTGGATTAGAGATAAATACTTCACACTTATCAATCAGAGTGTATTTTAAGTAAGCACACTCTTTCCACAAAGACTTCTACTTGTTCAGTACCCTATATATATCCTGTAACAAGTGTATTTCCCCATTATATTCATTCATACGTTAGTCCACATGTTAAAAATGAACACAGGTCAGAGGTCTAAGCTGGTATCTGATCTACTTTTAAAGTTGGCTTTTCATCACAATACAAGCCATTTTGAAAATTTCTTCTTTTGCTTATGAAAATGAAAAAATTTCACTAACCCTGTTTCTCTCTTCATTTTTAAAATTCAAGTCAAGAAACCACATTAGGAAAGGGTTTGTCCTCTCTGCTCCTCTGTGCTGCTAGTGGAGTTACAGGCCTGGAGGCCTGGTAGCTGTGGAAGCCAAGCCCCGGGCCGTCCCCAGGACCAGCACTCTGGCTTCCGGCTGCTGGTGACCTGCCCTTGGACAGGGGTGCCTCTGGGCCCGTGCTAACCTCCGCGCTGCCCCTATAGGGGCCGGGCTGGTCCCAGAGAGCGGCCTCTAGGCTACAGGCTGACTCGCGCCTGGAGAGGATGTTTTCTCTGCCTGGGCAACCTCTCTGACTCTCCTGCTTCTGTGAGGAATCAGCCCCTTGGCTTCTGGTGTGAACCTGGAGGGGCAGCACACAGCGTGTGGACGGAAAGCCAGGTCTGCGGCTAAATGCTGGGTCAGCTACAGGGAAGCTGTACCCTTGAAATGCCCTTTAACCTCTGGGAACTGGGGCATCGCACGTGAAAGGTTAGAAAAATGTTAAGACCACCATTCCTGTGAGGCTGATGTAAGGTTTAAAATACATGGGGCAGGTTCTGCCACAGCAGCGGGCACTCAACAAATGGTGGTTGTTGGTGAAACACAGCTTATCAAGACTGATCCCACAGCTACTGGGTTCTAACGTGTACCTTTTTCTAGGTACCATGAAGAAGGAAAAAATGCCAACCAAATCAACACACCATCTTGATTTTAGAGATATATTCTGAGAGATAACTGACCTAACGGGGAGTGAAGGTGCCCCTACCCATGAGTGGGCACACAGCGGAGGCAGCTGCAGCCCCAGCACATGTTGCTGGGCACACACAGCTGTGGCCTCCATCGAAACCGCCGCCCCCCACCCCAGGCCACGCGGATGAACTTGGAGAGACTGCACCTGCTCAAGGTCGCGTGTCCCCCAGGCATTGGGCTCAACTCATCTGTACCATCAGAAGGTATCCTAGCACTTTACCTCAAAGCAACATCCTGTCTGGTAAGAAAACAACCTTTAGACAGGATCTGACTGAGGCCCTATCACGTGAGAGAACACAGGAAGAGTTTCCCAGCAAAGCTGGTCCTGACTCCGAGGGGGGTCTGGAGCTGACGTAGGAGCCCACCCACCCTGCTGCACAGCATCACAGGGTCGTCACCGGGGATGGAAGGCGCTCACCTTGACTCCCTCGTTGTAACTGTCCCCGGGGCTGCCGAGGCTGGCCAGGCTGCCCAGGTGCCCGGGGGCTCCGGGACGCGGCGGCTTCTTTGGTGGCGCTGCAGGATCTGGTAAAGGAATGAGCCCTGCTGAGTAATGTCCATTAACGGAAAGGATGGAAATGACTTCCAAATAAACGGAGTTATTAGAACAGGTGCTAGTCTCAGAGAGGGCACCCTGCGAGGTGGGGGAGGCCGTTTCTGACGCATTAGAGTGGTAACTCCTGTTTTCCAGTACTCTAGGCGTGGGCTGAATTTGGTAAACATCACATGTGCAGCGGGAGAAGCATAAATGCATCATGAGGCATTCCAAAGCTAAGAAACTACACATCAAAAACCCACTCCCTCCAAATTACACAAACTGTGACGTGCAATCCATTTCTTAACTTACCTGGTTTGCCCACAGGCTGATATATGTGCTGGTTGCCAGTCTGTGGGGAAAAAAAGATGCGGGGTCAGTGCAGTAGGGTGCACCACAAGGCAACGGCTGCCCCGCCCACCCTCTGCCCACCACCCTGGACACCTCTGCTGAACACTGCGGTCAAAGACCGAGATGGGGGAGGGGCCTGCCTGCACGGTGGGGGTGGGTGGTTAGGCTGATAAGCAGATAACGCCCACAGGGTGTGGGGTCAGGGCGGTCACAATTTCAGAATTTCTTGAAAGAAATCATGTCCACAGACGTCTCCAGTTGGCCTACAGGAGTGTGAAATCTGTTCTGGATGCCCCCCGCCATGCCTTGCCCCATTACAAGAAGGGGTGCCATTGGGGACAACAGTGATGAGAAGAGGTTTCACAGCACTGGGACATCTATGTTTTCACTACCACCTGAAGGACCTGGGGTGACACCCCCATCTCTTCTGCACTAGCCACAGGCCAAGCCAGGAAGCCAGACCACCCCAGGGACAGGATGAACAGGCAGGCACACAGACGACCAGCCCTCACCTAGGCTGTCGTGCCCACAGCTGCGATTAGAGCCACCTATCCTAGGCTGACTGAATGAAAAGAAGTATGTTCCGAATCCTATCCTACTTTTGAAGAGACTTGCCTTGCTGACTCTAAAACAATAAACTGGTTAAAACACATGTATTTTAAGGTGATTTACTTTTTACTGAGCAGAGACCCACTTCTTTAAAACACAAGGAGCACGAGACAGCACACGCGGCCACAACTGCTCCTCACCCAGGGCCACAGCAGCTTCCACCAGGTAACTGCACACTCCCTGTTTGAAGACTGCTTGATCATAGTGTGGGGGCTGATTTCAGGGTACTCTGTTCTGTCCCACTGACCTGTGTGCCTGTTTTTGTGCCAGGACCTTGCAGTTTTGATTACTGCAGCTTTGCAGTATAGTCTGAAGCCAAGAAGGGTGGTTCCTTCAGCTCTGTTCTTTCCCAAGATTGTTTTGGCTACTCAGGGTCGTTTGTATTTCCATACATATTTTAAATGTATTTGTCCTGGTTCTGTTAAAAATGTCATTAGTATTTTGATAGGGGTTGCACTGGTCATTTTAACAACACTCCTTCTTCCAGTCCAAAAACCACAGTTTATCTTCTCGGCCATTTGTGTTGTCCTGTTTCTCCCACCAGCATCCTACAGTTCTCAAAGTACAGGTCTTTTGTCTCCTTACATGAAGTTTATCCCTAGGTATCTTATTCTTTTTGATGTGGTGGTAAATGGGATTATTTCCGTAATTTCTCTTTCTGATAGTTCTTTCTTAGTGTAGAGAAATGCAACAGATTTCTGCATGTTACTTTTGTATCCTATAACTTTATGGAATTCACTGATGAGTTCTAATAGTTTTCTGGTGGCATTTTTAGGATTTTCAATGTACAGTATCATGTCATCTGCAAACAGTGACAGTTTTACTAATCTGAATTCTTTTTATTCCTTTTTCCTGTCTTATTGCTGTGGCTAGGACTTCCAATACTATGTTGAATAAATGTGAGGAAAGTCAGCATCCTCGTTGTGTTCCTGTTCTTACAGGAAAATGCTTTCAGGTGTATGTCATCTTTTCAACATAAGGAAGGAGCACTGTGTGCAGATGTTAAATGGGGGACCATGTGATTTTGCACATGTGGACTAAAGAACCCCAACACTCTGTCCGCAGAGCCCACTGTGTGTGTGTGTGTGTGTGTGTGTGTGTGTGTGTGTGTGTGTGTGTGTGTGTGTGTGTGTGCGCGCGTGTGCGAACGCCCAACACCCTGTAGAGCTCTGTGTGTGTGTGTGTGTGTGTGTGTGTGTGTGTGTGTGTGTGTGTGTGATGGTGAAGGCCAAACCTTCACGTGCTGGTGACTGGCCACATCTCCCAGGGGCCAGGTCTTGGGGGAGCTGGACCTTACAGCACAGACTAGGGAGAACTGCATCCTGGAGCTGGATGACAACCTGGTCTCACGTATGTATGTTTCCATGTATGTCTGTACATATGTACGCACGCAGGCAGGCATGTGTGTCTAGAAATGAAGTGGTTTATATCTATCCGGAAGCCTTACCAGGGTGGAAATTTATCTCCTTAAGTCCATTACCCAGCAAGTGGCAGTTTCCCTTTTTTACTGGGAATTTCTTTTTTTCTTTTTTTTTATTATTTTTTTCTTAATTTATTTTAACCAGATATACGCCGATCGAAATCCTAATAATTTTAACTACTCTCCCCTAAAGAACAGGGAATATTTCTAGCAGGCTTTAAATATATTTAGAATACTAATAAGCTAGGTCTTCAAAGAGAATATCAGGCATTTTCTCCTACAACACCCAGGAGAAAATGCCTAACCCTAACCCTAACCCTAACAAATTTTCTGTGACTGTGGAAACTTTTATAAAACGTGAAACAAGAGCATACAAATTTGGCCAGATGACAACTTGTTGTAGGAACAGTTAATGTGTGTACGTATTTCAATATTTCAGCTTACTACTGAAAAGACCGTATTAGTAATGGGGGAGAAATTTTGTGTACAGTGTGTTTTAATAACCTTGGCTGGAATGCCAGTTTGTCATGGAATGAGTTACTGTGTTCCGTATGACAAATACTAAAATGGGTGGATATCCCACGACACAAAGAGGTCCAGGTCCTCACGAGGATGCGGGCAGCTGCTTACCGGGCCCTGAGGACCTCCGTCCTCCCTGTCGATGCTGCCTCGAGAGAGCCGCACGTCAGGTTTCTGGAGAAACAAAAGCAAAGCAGTTTCATTCTTGGCTTGAAAACTGCTGGTGTATTTCTGTACTAAGCATCTTGAAGAGTTGAAAGTCCCACAGTTTCAGAAAAACTCTCAAAGCCCAGAGGTGACAAGTGCAGGTCAGCGGGCCCAGCAGAGTGCACAGCTAACAGAACTGGCCTGTGCCCTGCCCCACGTGGCACATGAAGATGTGGGCCTCACCTCTCTTCCTAGCAATGCACTCTCTTTCCTGAGAAACCCCTGCCCTGGGAGCAGGCACCAATGCCGTCTTCCCGGCAGGTGGAGGCTTACTCCTACTTGGCTGTCTCGCCAAACCAGCAAATGGTCCAATGATGGTCCCCCCCATGGCGCATCCAGAATTCGAAGCCAAACAGAGGAATCCCGACTTAATAGTAGGTGAATTTCACTGACAGAAGACTAAACAAAGTAGGCCACATGCCGTCAGGGCGTGGAGCTTGGTGGGTTTCCTCCTCACAGAAACAACGCCGCACAGTGGCCCCAGCCTGCCCATGACGGTGCGGACTTCACGGAGCCCACAGGCAGCCACAGCGACACCTGCCCCTCCATGCCAGACACACTGGCCAAAGCCCATCTCAGGGTGCGTTTCCCTTGCCCTCTCCAGGCTGACCACGCATTTCTTGGTCTCCACCAGTCCACGGTCTCTTTCAGAAACCCTGCATTTGGCAGAGACCACACAGGAAAAACTACCCTTGTTAGGGAAAGAACGTCCTGATGAGGGTCTGGCACAGGACACTAGCCACAAGCACCTGTTAGAGGTGGTGATGGAGAAATGAGCTGTGTGTCTCGCTTTGCTTACATGTGCTTTCAAGTGAGACCGTGTCATAATTCCGTAGCCTTCATACGACATCACACAGTGGAAGCCGGCAAACATGGGATAATGTTGCACAGTATTGCAGAGTGTGAATGCTGTCACACACAGAACAAGGTGGAAGCAGCCTGGGCGCTGGTACCAGCCATCTGATGTACGAGTTCATTCTCAAAGGGAAAAAAGCACTCAACCTCCACTGTCCGCAGAGTAGAAAATGCCGCCAAAGCAGAGCAATGTATGCACGTAGGGTGTGGGACTCGGGTCAGGCCCTGGTATTCTCGAGCTGTGTGGCCCGGGCCTCAACCTCTTCATCTGTAACACGGGTGGGAGGTGACACCACTCGCCACGTACTACCCCAATCATTGTCAGGATTAAGCGAGGTAATGCTGGCAAAGCACTGAGACCGCCATGTACGTGGGAAGCACAATAAATGGCTCACCTGCTGCCATCTGCTGGACATTTGGGCTATTTTCAAAATTTCACCTGCATGAACAGGCTCTGGGTGAAGAGCTCTGTGTACAAACCTTTGACTAAATTCCTGAGCAGTTCCCCGAAAAGCTGAGCGCGTCAGCCGCCAGGCTGCCTCTGTCCCGCGCTTGCCTCTGTCCATGAGGCCCCGTGCCCCAGCACCGCTGACATCACTGAAAACCCGCGGCCAGCCAACAAGCGAAGTGCCGCCTGCTGGGCCTCCGCACCCCTTCCCTAAGAGGCACATCTGTTTTCTCCCACTGCACGGATGCTAAGCTGCCGTGGACAAGGGGCTTCACCTCTCCTGATCCAGGGCCTCACCCAAATGACTGTTATAAGGATCAAGTAAGTGCCTGGCACAGAAATGGTTTCCCCAGTAGTCATGTATGGATGTGAGAGTTGGACTATAATGAAAGTTGAGCACTGAAAAATTGATGCTTTTGAACTGTGGTGTTGGAAAAGACTCTTGAGAGTCCCCTGGACTGCAAGGAGATCCAACCAGTCAATCTTAAAGGAAATCAGTTCTGAATATTCACTGGAAGGACCAATGTTGAAGCTGAAACTCCAATACTTCAGCCACCTGATGTGAAGAACTGACTCCTTGGAAAAGACCCTGATGCTGTGAAAGATTGAAGGTGGGAGGAGAAGAGGATGAGATGGTTGGATGGCATCATCGACTTGATGGACATGAGTCTGAGCAAGCTCTGGGAGTTGGTGATGCACAGGGAAGCCTGGAGTGCTGCAGTCCATGGGGTGGCAAAGAGTTGGACACAACTGAACTGAACTGGCACAGAAATGGGCACATACGAGATGTTTAGCAAATATATGCTGAAGGAAGACTTCCAACTTGAAGTCCTCTCCCCATACACCACCTTGTCTTCAGACCTGGACCATGGAGGAAACTCGAAGGGCTGTGGCCTGGCTGGGAGCAGAGTCCTGTCTGGGACCCTCTGACCCCATCCTGACACTCATGTTCCACTCCTGCTAGCTGGCACTGCCACGAGGGGGAAAACAGCTCCAATGTTCATTTCCTTTCTCAGAACACAAAGCGGCCTTTGTATACTCAAAACATTCTCATTTTAAAGTTAAAACCCTGCCTTCAGCACAGCCCTGCATTAGAGAATGACTGTGCGCACAGCAACCAAAATAAACAGGGAGCAAAGCTTCTCTCCTTGAAAGCAGCACCCAAGAGGAAAGCAGGTCTGCCCGGCGCACTGAGGTTCCAGTCAAGCCTGCTGGCTCTCTCTGGCTGGTTTGCAGGACAGCTTTCACCGCTGTGGAGCCATCTCAGAAACTGCATGGGCTGCATGACATCAGAGAAGGAGGTGGGACATGCCACCAAGATCCCACTGTAGGTCGTGGCCCTGTGCTCCAGGCAAGAGCCTGCCACCCTGACAAAGATGTGCCAACAGAGGGGAGGGACCTGAGGGATGCGCGACTCTCCAAAGTGCTCGATAAAAAGTCACCTCACACAACGAGGTAGGGCCTAAAACTGGATGCTTCGCTAAATAGCTGCTGACTCTGATCTATTAGAAAAAAATCTGGGAATTACTACTGACAAAGCAACGTTAAGTTTTCAAAGAAGAAGGTGACTCCTCCAGAAGGATGCAAGCTGACCAAGGGTGTGGCAGGTCTGTGCCCAGCACAGCCTGAGGACCAGGGCAGGTCAGGAAGGACTTGTTGGTACCGGGGCATGATGAGACAGAAGCAGAGGACGAAATTTCTAGAGCAATCTAAATAGTAATTTTTAGATCTGTTGGAGCTCATAATAAAAGTTTCTATATCTTTAAAAAATTTTCCTTTTTTCTAGTAACTGCTTTTTATTTTACTAGAGTATCAGGTCTAAAATGGTTTAGGAAAAAGAAAAAGAAAAAGGGTTAGGAGCGGCCCACAGGTATTCTGGCTTAGGTGCATGGTCTAAGAGTCCTAGACTCTCAGCAGCACCGCCTCCCGGCTGATAGGAGACAGAAGCCCTTGGAGAAATTCACGGTGTACTCCTTCCCCTCTCCACTGTTCACAGGTTACACGCTTAGTCCTCAACACCACCCGACAGGAAGGTGCTCTCGCCCTTTACAGAGGACAGTATAGTTACTTCACAGATGAATACGTGAAGCATAAAGCGGTAGACAGTTATGTGGGTCACGAGGACGAGGACTTTACACCCTCACCCAGCTGGCCCAGAGTCCAGGCTCGTGCACTTGCTGTGCCCTCGCCCTGGAATGCTCTTCGGCTGCTAGGCCGGCCCTGCACACCTCCCCGGGGTCCATATTCTCCACCACAATCAGGGGCTGACCTGGGGGGTGGGCCCGGAGGGCAGGATGGATGGAGAGCCCCGGGCGGTCACCTGGTGGTGGCCACCGGCAGATTCTGAGTCAGAGAAGGACAGGATCAGAGCCGAGTTTTAGAAGCGTCACCACGGCTGGGGCAGGAGATGCAGCTGGGAGGAGACAGGACTGCAGAGAGGCCAGGCGTGGCATTCACTCCCCCACCTCCTCACCTTGTTCCCCGGGCGGTGGGGCTGCGCCTCGTCCACCAGTCACCCAGGCTGACGGCTCGCTTGCTCTCAGCTCCCCCGCCCCCACCTTGGCTACCTGACCCAGAGCTGATGCGGCAGCGGTTAGTCAACTTGTCTCATGGCACCAACACTGTTTTGATCTTGAAACTATAACAATGACAGTGATAAACCATTCTTCCTTATGAGGATCAACAGGAATCTCTAATGAAACAGCACGAACAAGATAAACCAGGACCTTAAAAGGATGTCAACCATGACTTACTGGGGACTCCTCTCTGGAATGTGATTCCAGCATAAAACCAAGCAAAATGCTTCACACACTTCATCACGTTAAACCTTTTAAAAGGTTTTAAAAAGTTATTCTTTAAAATATAAAGCCAACCTTATACTTAATAAACTATTATAGACGTTAACTTTAAAAATAAAAGCAAGAAAAGCAAGCAAGAACTTATTTAATACAAAAGGTGGCAAGAGATGCTTCAGGGGCAATATGAGATATGTAACTGAGAATGAAGGGGAAAAATGTTTTTAAAAAGTGACAACAGATAGCCCAAGGAAATCAGTGAAAAAGATTTCATGTGATAAATATTGTTATATACAAGGTAATTTCCTAAAACTCAATGCATATTCATATACAAAAATAATAACTAAGAATGACTCAGATGGTAAAGAATCTGCCTGCAATGCAGGAAACCCAGGTTCGATCCCTGGGTTGGAAAGATCCCCCGGAAAAGGAAATGGCAACCACTCCAGTATTCTCACCTGGAGAATCCCACGAACAGAGGAGCCTGGCATGCTACAGTCCACGGGGTCCCAAAGAGCTGGACATGACTGAGTGACTGAGACAGCAACAGCCAATGGGAATGAGAGCCCGAGCTGTCAGTGAGGGAAGCTCTGAATGAATAGCAGAGACTTAAAGAGGGAAGAGGTGAACCTACAGGAGATCACAAAGCCGTACGGGAGAGGGTCGGAACAAACGGCAGGAATGTCGTGAGCTCAGGGGACAGGGACACCACGCCTGTGACAGGACACGGCACGGCCTGGGTCCCCGTGGCGTAGGTTACACGACTCATCAATGTATCTTGAATATGAGTTGGAGGCTACTGGAGTGACAGAAAAGTTCTATGTACAGAGAGTAGGTTATATGGACTTACACATTTATCAAAACTCATCAAACTGTACACCTAGGATCTGTGTGTCTGTGGTACGTAAGTTATCTCAGAAGGAACAAACCCAACAGCTGACAGCCAGCAGTGTCTCCAGCCTTGATTCCAGACACCTGCCATCACCCAGACGGTGGAGATGGGCTTAGGCTGGTCAGCTCCCCCACAGACCAGCTCTTCCGGAGGCTGAGTGCGCCTCCTGGGCCTGTCCACCTTGAAACCCCAATCTGTGTGCACCCGGCCACCACAGGCACCCCAGCTCCACAGAGCGCCCCCGGCTCCCCCCGCTCAGAACAGCTCACAGCCTTGGCCTTCCTCACCCCAGGAGCAACCACAGACCAGACACTGGTACTGCAATATAGTCAGCCTAATCTGCAGAGTTTGTGACGCTCACTTTTAAAATACAAATCAATGAGGGAAAACAGGGTATCTGTCTTATAAACCACTGGCTGTTGATTTAAGTGTTTCTGCGCCTGAAGGAGTCCCAGAGTCATGAACACAGCTGTATCCCCCTCACCGATGGTGTCCGGTCCCTCAGCACAGAGGGTGATGAGAGGCCCCAGGGACCAGCCCTGGACCCCCGGGTGTGGTGCTGTGTGAGGGCTCCCCGAGTCCTGGCTCCATCCAGCCATCCTTCTCTTCCGCTACTTCAGGAAGGAGGGCTGACGGGAGAGGGCTCGGGAGACTGAGGACCTCGTGACACACAGAGACCGCTATCACCACTCCTCTGTCCCCAGGGACTTCTGAGGGGCTGTTGGCAAGAGCTGTCCCAAGAAGACGCTTCCTGCCAGGAACCCAGAGGCATATGGGGGGAGGGCTGTGCCCCTCAGACCGTGAACTTGAGGACCCAGGAAGGCAAGCCCGGGGCCTGCCTGTCTAGTCACCGGCCTGCAGAGGCAAGAGGTGGTGTCTTGTGTGCAAGCAGCCACTTGAGCGGGAGTCGTTTCTGTGTGAGCGTGGTAGTCACGCGAAGCCACAGAAATGGTTCTACGTCTGAGCCCGCAATGCCACTGCTGACGTCCTAGAAATTTATCCGGAAAATGTCAGTTGAGAAAAGCAAACCACCCACTGCTACAAGCCTGAGGGAGCAGACGCTCCTGCTCTGGACAAGATGAACCCTGCCGCCATCTGGCGGGACAGCGGGTGCCCCAGGGCTCGAGGAGCGAGAGCACCCAGCGCGCCTCAGTTACCAGAAACCTCTCCTCCTTCTCCAGCCAACGCTGGTCCTCCTCCATCTCCTGCTGCTGCCGCATCAGCCGCTCCTCCATCAGGTGCGTGGGCAGCGCCTGCCCGAGGCCACGCAGGTCCAGTGCCGCTGAGTCCTGGAGGGGGAGTTGGGAGGGTCACTTTCAGGCGTCCACATATGGTGCTCTTACTTTTTTTCTGTGTGTCTTTCAAAAAAAAATTAAGCAGAGCAGCTTTTCCTTGGGCTTCAAGTTAACGTGGGTGACACAGCTTTAAGAGGTATACAACTGTTCTCTTGCAGGGATCTATTTTAAAGAAGTAATCCAAGATGTGTGCAAAGAATGCGTCATTAAATAGAGCAAAAAAAAAAGTGGAAACGATCTGGAAGTAAAACAATGGGAGGAGGGTTAAATGTGACACATGCATGTTATGAAGTGTAAAGCATGTTTACTCCAAGGAAAAGAGCATGAATAGCAGACAACTACAGACGTTCTTGGATTCCAAGAAGTGTTTTTTAATATTACAGGAGTGATTCTTGGTTTCACCAGGAAAACTTAGCAAAAATTAACATGGGCGGCTGAGCTGGAGGTTCTGTATGTCCACTGGCTTCATGTAGGGCTCTGTTTTTCCAGTGAATGGACTAATGATGGTAGCATCTCTTCATCTTTTAGTTAAAAAGATTCACAGACCCAGAGAGCATCTGATCTTAGAATCAGGTCATCTAAACCGAGAAATCTTAGGATTCAGAATGAAAGGTGCCTTGGGTACAGCCTCATCAATTAACAAGGCAAAGCCCAAGGACATCCAATTTACCTCCACGCTGGGCTGCCACATGGGTATCTCCTGTGGTCTGTGATTCCACGAATCTGTTTGGTCCAAGAGAGATGCCTGACCTGGGTAGATGCTGCCAGCCATGGCTGTGACTCCATGTGGGCCAGGGTAGCCAGAGACCTGCGGATGAGCGAAGCGGCCAGGTCACGCTCTGACACAGTGGCTTCTGCACAGTCCTGCTTCCAGGTGACAGGAAGTAACTGAGACTGCAGAGGACAGAGTGGCAGCAGAGAAACGGCTCCCCAGAGAAGTCCAAGGCCTGAGCCCTGGGACCTGTGAGCACCTCACTCGGCAAAGGGGTCGCACAGACGTGATTCTAAGTCAGACTCCTGGGATGGGGAGGTTGCTCTGGACTGTCCCAGTGGACCCAAGGAGATCGTAAGGTCCCTAAAATGCAACTGGGAAGCAGGAGGGAAAAGAAAAGGGGGTGTGACTACTGAAGAAGGCTCAGAGAGATACTGGGGTTTGGAAGATGGAAGAAGCAGGGTCATGAGTCAGGAGTGCAGGTACCTCTAGGAGCCAGTAAAGCAAGGAAATGGACTCTCAACTATGGTCTCGAGAAAGGTCATCTGTTAGCTTAGAGAGCCAACACAAATGTACACTAGGAAAGCACACATTCTCTACTCCGCACACTTATTACAATGCTGAGCGCAGACCATCCTCGGATGTAGAAGCAACAGGAGGCCAGACACACGGCTAAGCTGTTGCTCTATAGGTCCCTTCCTGCCAGCTCACCATGACACCCCCAGCGAAGGAGAAACAGGGCCCCTGTAGGCCTGTCCACTGATGAACCGGGGCAGGTGGTGGGAGAGGCATGGCTGCACAGTCTAACAGTGATGGCGCAGGCAGAGTAAGAGCATTTAGGTGAATGTGGGAAAAAGTGGCAAGCAGAAGGGAAGTAGGAGGCGTTTCTCTGTACGGTTCTCGTTCAGTCAAAAGAAGGACAGAGTAAGGAATCAGAGTTTGCTTCCCGAACTCATCAGGCTGCTGGATGGCAGGACTGTCAGCTACTTTTTAAGGAGATAAAGTGCAGTCAAGTCTGTATTTCCAAACATCAACACACCCTTCAGTGAAGATCTCTAGGCACTGATTTATACCAAAATTCCATACTGATGACACACAGTAAACTTTTAAATAACTTATATAGACAGCTCTCACAGTTTATTTAAATATTTTAATCAAAAAATATTTTACTAAACATGAAATGCTATTATCAGTTACTATGTTTCAGTCAGAAGGGATATATTACTGCCAGATAACTTTTAGGAATTTTCACAACAAAGAGATTTCAAACCATCTAAAGCAGTTTTTTTCTATATAACTCCCAACCACGTGAAAGGATCAATTGAGCCTTTCAAGGCAAAAAGGCCTCTGGGAAATGCCCTATCGCTGTTCTTATCAAGGTGAGGAAACCTGGCGCTTGGGAAAGAATTGTTCATTTGTTTGATACAAAGATATATGTGTTAATTTATCAATATCAGTATGTTTAATGTTACTTCCCCACTCTGAATGAGAAGAACAAAAGAACACATCTTACCATTGGAATCAAACATATACGTGTTAATTTATCAATATCAATCCATATAATGTACTTCCCCACTCTGAAAGTGAAGAACAAAAGAACACACCTTACACCTGGAATGGATGCGTACCTGGTAGTGATTGGTCTGAGCCATGTGCTGTGGGCTGGGATAAAATCCTTCACTGGACCTCGGACTGGGATAACCAGGTCTGCTGGGCTGTGGACAGATCAACAGAGCATCATATGAAGAGTGTTTTGACTGTTTTGGTGAATCTGCCTTTTGTTAAAAAGAACAGAAAAAAACAATTTTCTATAAGAGCTTAGTTGGAAAGAATGATGTAGAGTGTGAAGATATTTCATTGGGGGTAACAGTCTTCTCAACAAATAATGCTGGACATCAGGATACCACATGTGAACATGAAGCCGGACCCTGTCCACACAACATACACAGAAATTCATTCTAATGGATCATATCTCTAAACCTAAGAGCTAAAACGGTAAAACTCTTCGAAGAAGGTGGCTCAGGAGTAAATCTTTGTGACCCTAAAGTGAAAGTGAAAGTCGCTTAATCACGTCCGACTCTTTGTGACCCCATGGACTAAGTAGTCCATGGAATTCTCCAGGCCAGAATACTGGAGTGAGTAGCCTTTCCCTTCCTCAGGGGATCTTCCTGACCCAGGGATTGAACCCAGGTCTCCTGTGTTGCAGGTGGATTCTTTACCAACTGAGCCACAAGGGAAGCCCTTTGTGATCCTGGGTTAGGCAATGATTTCTTCTACAGGATACCAAAAGCTAGTCAACAAATGAAAAAAAGATAAATTGAACTTGGTCAGAATTAAAACTTTCACATTATAAATAACGAGGTCAAGAAAGTGAAAAGACAACTCATGAATGGAAGAAAGCTTGTGGGATCTTAGTTCTCTGACCAGGGATTGAACACACCAGGTCCTAACCACTGGACTGCCAGGGAATTCCCACAGAGTAAATTTTTTAATCTTTTTGAGCCACACAGTAACTGGACCACTTAAGTTTGACTGTGTAGTGGGACCTAGCCATGAACAAACACAAGGGAACGAGTAAGTTCACACAATAAAATAAATGTTTATCGACAGAAAACAGGCAGTGGGGTAGTCTGCTGACCCATATTAAAGACTAGAACAATCTCTGATTACAGAAAAGAGCCTCAAAATATACACTTTGAAAATGCCCTAGAGAAAGAAATGTGAAGCTATTTAAAAAATTTTAAGCTGGCTTCACCTTTATTCTGTAAAAAAGGAAGCCCAACTACCTCCACCTCCGCCCAAGAACTTATTTAATAGCAGAGCTTTCAAAACTCAGTCACATGAAAATTATTAAAAAATGATAGAGACTGAGATACACATTTAGATGGAAAGGGTTCTTCAATTCTGTGAGTTTTAGGGGACTGCTGTATCATTTGTGCTCTTCACCAGCCACACAGAGGTCCTCACACTTCTGGAACCGAAACACATGCTGTGAACACACAATCTCATCTGGTCGTCACAACACCCCTAAGAGGCAGGGAACACTAGTACCCCCACTTCACAGACGAGGAGAGTGAGGCCGGGAACAAGCAGGGAACATGCTCGGTCATCTGAGCCACCTGTGAGTAGATCCACTTGATTTCTGGGCCTGAGAAATGAACTCCAAGGCTCTCCAGTGTCGAACCATTCCACAGTTGTGACTGAGAAAACAGGCAAACCTGTATATAAGAGGTGGAGGCCGCAGGAGCTGGGGTTCATAGCTTTCTGGTGGGTACCTAGGGATTCTGTTGTTGCCAAATGAGGAGAGATAGAGAAATATTCTGGTCTCATCACTAACTGGCTCAGAGTGACCCCTTGGAATCAAGCACGTGGCCCTCCTTCCCTGGGCCTCAGTTCTCCGGTTGGTGGAGGAAGCCAGACTACAGAACCCTTCACCTCTAAAGTTCTGAAAAACTTGGTCAATAACCTGTATTCACTCTAAATGTGTAATAATACTTCCTGTTACACAGTTTAAAACAATGACCAAGAAAAAAATGGGTACAATATTTAATAGCACTTTGTGTTAAAACAGATTTCTGAACACTTTTCAAAAAGGGAATGAACTATCAGAGTTCTTTTAATATATTTTTAGCTCATCAAATGTCAAATAGCAGTTAGCTATTAACTGCAAAATAGCCTTTTATGTATACTGTCCAGAAAATGATCTGAACTGGATTATTCTCTGCAAGCAAACTGGTGTGTGAAAACACTATCCTGTCCACAGCAAAAGGAGGACAAAGAATCCTGACCTGAGGGGAGTGATCGAGGGCCTCCCGGCCCCAGCATGGCTGTGCAGCGTGGAGGCCTGGCGGCCGGCTGCAGGCCAGGAGGATGGAGGACAGGGCTGGAATGCTACCGACAGACCTCAACAAGCGGATACAACGCGCTGCCTGCTCCACAGACAACCCAGCCGCCGGCCACAGGCGAGAAAAGGGCAGAAATGTGCTCCAGGTTCTCAGCAGAAGAGAACCAAATCCCAAGGGACAGGGTCAGGTGGAAGCAGACTCCTCTCAAAACAAAGCAAACTGTGAATCATTAATGGCTTAGGTCCCTGACTTCTGTGGGGGGGCAGGTCGTCAGGGAGTTGGGAAGTCATATCTAATCCAATCATCCATGGCTTCAAACAGCTGGAGGCTGCAACACAGATTAGGAAAATAAGTGCACAGGAGGGTGGTACACAGAGAAGCAAATAAGAAACCAAAGTTGCAGTGCTGACTCTTAGAAAAACCTGCCATTTGGTTTTCTCTGCACAGATAGCATGCAGCTGCCTAAACCAAACCCTCGAGAGTCAGCAGGAGGAATGCCAAGGTGGGGTGGGGGCCTCTGCTACCTTGGGCGGTGCTTCGTCGGGCCCTCCGGAGTCCCAGGATGCGGTGACCTGCCTTCTGGACTCCATCCTCATGCGCTCTTCTTGCTGGACCTTCTCTTCCTCCAGGATTGTGCTAGGGAGATAACACAGGGTGTGAGGGAGCTGCTGCCAGGAGCTGGAACACTCGGGACCCGCCCTGCTGCCAGGAGCCCCAATGAGAAAGGAAAAGGGGATCGGGTTTCCAGCTTCCCAGGACTCCAGAGAAGCCTGGATGCAAAGGGCAGGTCCGCTTACAGCCACAGCCCAGGTAAGGAAGGACAGCTGGCCGGGAAGGGAGAAGCTGAAAAACCAGAGAGGAGCCAGGACGGACCGTCTGGACGCCCGGCTCCCTTCAGCAGGACCGTTTCCCCAAGCAAGCCCCACGGAGGCACCACATCAGCGCTGTAGGAGACACGCCCCAAACAGCCCAGACGACCTTCCTGCCAGCTTTCACTTTAACCAGCACTTTGTCTCATCAGGAAGAAAGGAAACTCTTCTGAAATTCCTGCTGCCTTCGCACACGCAGCTCAGCACCACCTCTCACGGCTGCTCACCCGCCAGGTAGCTCAGGGCTCTGCTCCCAGGCGCCAGGCCCCCCACTACTTGGGCTGGCAGGGACCTCGGTCCTCCGGGCGCAGACAGCGGCCCCCACCCGCCGCCCTACAGCTGCATACGGAGGCTGCTTCAGCCCCAGCCTCCCGGGGAGGCGTCCGTGAGAGAGTGAGGTCAGCTGCCCCAGAGCCTCCCTTTCTAATCTGGGAACCGCTCGCCTGTTTGCAGAAGACACTCCGGCTGCCGGAGGCGAGGGCAGGCTGCGTCTCACGCAGCTACGGCAGGAGAAGATGCACAATCCATCTCACGACCGCCCTGAGTCAGCAAGCCCTCACTACACATGGGAGGATTTTTTTTTTTTTTTTTAAAGGGAAGGGAATGTTTTCCTCAATGATCACATCAGCACTTACAGAAAAGTGAAATTTAGTCAAAAGAGCCCATCCCCTCTTCCAAATACGATTTCAGTTTCCTTCCCACTCCATGTAGACGATAGTGGCTGAGAAACAACACAAAACGTTTAAACGACAGGGCAGGACCGGTGGCGCCCTCGAGGCCGCTGTGCCCGCGAGCCAGCATCGTGGGGACATGGCTCAGATCCCACGATTCACGGGTCAAAATGCGCCGTGTATGCCTGTCTGAGAGGCTGTGGCCCCTGCCGCGCCCAGCATGAGCACAGAACCTGAGTCACAATGCTGCAGTGACCACGGGACGGTGGGCCCTGAAGCATCTGCTTGGGCTGCCGAGGAAGACGGCTCGCCTCAGGCCCCCCGCCTCACAGGGGACACGGGCAGGCCAACGGGAGCAGGGGTCCACTGGCCTGAGAGAGGGGCCCCTTCTGATTACGAGCACCCTGCTCTCAATCACCTGACCCTCAAAATAAGTAACAGACTCCAAATCAGAATTTCCAAAATTTCTGTAGTTTTAAACAACTGAAAATTCCCAAAAATCAAGACAAAAAAAATCAAGCAAAAAACAAAAGCAAACCAAACTGCCCTTATTTCTAACTTCCTCAAATTGTTAAAATACAGGCAAGCTGTGAGAACGCCAAGTGTGACCTATTCTTAAAGGCAATGGGAACTCTACTTCAAACAGCCCCTATGAAGGCACTTTAACTCACATGGCCTGTCTTCTGAATTGGGTCACCCTGACCTGAAGGTGACTGCCCCCCACAAACACCTCCAAATGGATCACGGGAGGCCCTTGCCATAGGGAGACCCCTTAGACTCCCCCTACCCCGACCCTTGCACCCACATTCATGGTCCCCCTCTTCTCTGACCCACTGACTCCCTTCTGAATCCTTCTCAATCCTTCATCACCTGCTACACTGAACACGAACACAGGGGTAGCCAGGCAGCGCCGTTCCTTCAGCCTCATAAACCCAAGATAACATGTCAAAATGTTTCTGAGAAAAAGTAATTTGTTGCTTAGAGCAGCTCAGAATATAAATAACTCATAAAGAATCTGGTTTTACAGGGGGAAGACGCTTCCATAGATGGAGTAAGAGTGCCCATGGAGACATTTCTGAGCTTTTCTCTTTACAGTCACTGAGGAACCCAGAGCAAAAAACTGGAATGTGCAGTGTCAAGGAGGTCAAATTTAAACATATTTTCCCAAACTACAAATATTTTTAGTAGCAATACATTCCATTTGAGAGCTTTTAGCTGCCTAATGTGAACTGGCAACGAGCCTGCATGCTTCTTCCTGGGACGGTGGTTTCTAAGTCTGAAACCCGCTGAGAGATAAAGCAATAGAAGATAGTAAGACTTCTCATTTAACAAACATTAGGGCATGTGGTAATCATTCTTTGTTTTATCCACGAGCCCTATCTAGGAAGAGAATTGGGAAGAGGGGGAAAAAACTGTTTAACGTGAGTTTTGTTTTTACTTTCCTCACTTTAGGAGAAAAAGTCAAACAAGTCGTCGGCTCAGAGTAAAAGGACACAAACATGTGAAAGCACGCTCTGACTCCGGCGGCAGCACCCCTGTGAACCTGGCCTCCCAGGCTCTGCAAGCTGCCGGGGAGAGGTTTCCCAGGATGTGACTTCACGTCTAAGGTATTTTCATGGAGAGCAAGAAAGAGGTCTGACAGCTTCTTCGTTTCCATTATGAAGCGGAGATACTAAAGCAAATCTCCAGCGCAAGCTTTTGGGTGGACGGGCGACCAGTCCTGAGGGGCTGACCAGCTGCTCTCACCATCCCAGCAGAAGGGACAGAGCTGGGAGCTGGGTAACCACAGGCAGCCGGGCCATCTCAACCTGTGTCCTTGTGCATAAGGAACAACGACACACTGCCCGTCCCGTTCACTGTTAGGATGGAGAAACAAAGTGGGGGAGGGAACCAGTAGGACATTTCAGTAAATGCTAACTAGTTCTGTACTTTTACATGTCTTGAGTTTTTTTTTTTATCTATTTCATTTCTGCAGCGTTTTTCCTGATAGCAATTATACTGCTATTCTTTCCTTTGAAACCATATTTCTTCTATGCTTAAATAACTTAAAAAAAAAAAAGATTGGACTTTGATCACCTAACATAATGATTTTATGATGACATCACAAAATTTGCTTTGGAGAGAAAATCAGTCTGGATTCATAGCTACTTAGGCTAATCTGGAAAATACCCAGAGAAAGAGCAGCAAGAAAGAAACTGGATGAAGAAAAAAAAATAATAATAATAAAAGCCAAGAGGGAAATGGCTTGTTTTAGCAAGTTCATGGGAATACCAGTTTTGAAACATGATCTCTTATAATTACCCAACACTGCCTCACCACAAAGGAATGGAATTGACCTTTCAACAAGCACTCCCCCCCACCCCCGCCCAGGGATCTTTGCAGAAAACAAGTCTGGAGGCCTAAGATGAGGCTGGGATGGTGTCTCTGCAGCCGCAGTAACCTCGGTGCTGCAGCACGGGGTTCTCCCCTCCTCTTACAAACACACACAGCAGACCCAGCATCTCGTTTCAGGAACACAAAATCTGCATTTCTCTCTACTTACTATGTGTCTCAAACTTCAGGAAGTCATGCACTTCTGCTGGGCTACAGTGTCACACATCTCAAAATTATTTTTAAAAGTTATTTCTACTAAAATCTTACTTTAAAATGATGACCTCTTTGGTATTTTGGGCAAGTTGGAGAAGCTCCTATGTGACCCCTCCTCTTGCAGAGACTAGGACAGAAGAGACAGCCTAGACAACAACTAGGACCTGAGGCAGCACTGAGCAGTCAGGCTCTGGGGGGAGGGACGCTAGGACGAAAGAATGGCACTGGGCAAGGTCCCACTTTAATGGCCACTGGCCAAAAAGCTGGCCGCCATCCTACTGGTTGGAAGAACCAGAGGACTGAGTTTGGGTCACCACAGCTGGTGGAAAATGAACAGGGAAATGCCAGGAAGAAGAGAGCCAGGGAGTGGGTACTTCAAATTCTAAGAATAAATTCTGCCTGAATCATGTGCTGACCCCTGTGTACCATGCACATATAGGGCAGGCTCCAGGCGGCCCAGCTGAGACTGAACTCAGCTGAATCGAGACCGGAACTCATAGAATGGAGAGAGCTTGCAATTGAGACCTGCCTAGTTAGCTGCCTGCTAAGTCAACTAACCAAGCAGTCTTCAGAGGAATGACATTGAATCCAGAGTTGCCACAACTTGTCAGCCCCAAGTCTAGGGCATAATCTAAAACCACCTGATACACAAACACTAAAATGTAATCCAGTCTCAAGAGGAAAAGAAATCTAAAGGAAGCTGACTCCAATGGTGACTCAGAAATTGGAATTAGCAAGCAAGGACTTCAAAGAGCTGTTATTTTCAAGGACATATAGGAAAATTCATTCATAGTTAATGAAAAGATAGGAAATGTCAACAGAGAAATAGAAACTATAAAAAAGAGTCATATGAGAATTCCATAACTAAAACCAGAATATCTGAAACAAAATCTCCATGGGACTGGGTGATCAGTAGGATGGAGATGAGAGAACAGTCAGGGAGACTAAGGACAAAACTACTCCAGTCTGAGGAACTTAGAGAAAAAAGATTGGGGGGAAAGAGAGAAAGAACAGAGTCTCTGGACTCTGTTGAAGGACGCTATCAAAAGATTTAACATGCACAGAATGGGAGTTTTAAAAGCAGAGAAAAAAAGAGCAGAAAAAAACAGCTACAGAAATGACACACATTCACAGACTCAAGAGGCTCAGTGAAGCCGAACACAGTGAACAAACCACAGCCAAGCACATCCCAGTTACACACTGCTGAAAGCCAAAGATAAAGAGCAGGCCACGGAAGCAGCCAGAAAAAGTGACACATGACACAAGACGAAGAATAATTTGAAAGGCCAGTGACTTCTCCTTGGAAGATAGTGAAAGAAAGCTTTAAGGTGCTGAAAGGAAAACAAAAGGAAAAATGCCATTGGTTCAGAGTTCTGTATACAGTGAAATGAAGCTCAATTCATTTTCAGATTAAAAAAAAAAAAAACAACACCCCAAACTAATCAACAGGTTCACACCACAAGAAATGCTAAAGAAGTTCTTTGATAGATAATTCAAGAAAGGTCTTTAGGAAAGAACAAAGAGCACTGTTTGGGGTTAAATATAAGATTTCCCCCTTACTTTCCTTAAAATGCTAATTTAAAACACAAAGTGGAATCTTATGAGATTACTAACATATATGAATATATATGACATCTAGAGCAGAAAGGATTGAGGTGGTAATTTAAAGTGAAATACAAAGATTAAGTCTAAGTAGACAGCATCACCAGCTCAATGGACAAGAGTTTGAGCAAGCTCCAGGAGATGGCGAAAGTCAAGGAAACCCGGCGTGCTGCAGACCATGAGGTCACAAAGAGTTGGACACGACTGAGCGACTGAACAACAAGACGGTGAAAAGTTAAAGATGTACAATGTAATACGCAGAGCAATCACTAAAAGTATGACACAAACAGTATTTCTAAATTGCAAGTTTCGAGGGGGGGGAGGTTAAACAAGAGGAAGAGGTGCAGAAGGTAAGCCCATGGCTTCGCAGCACCAGCCCCCTTCATCGAGAACCGGCTGGGTGCCCCAGGGGCTGCTGCGTCTTCCAGTCTAGGTGAGGTGCCCGGGGACCCGGGACCCACACAGAGCCAGCGCTGCTCCCATCGGTCCCGGCGCCCCCGCACCCACCTCACCTGCCCGCCCCCTTAACCTACGGCCACTGGCCCTCCACGGTCCAGACGGGAGGGCAGATGTCCATGCCTGCTCCACTCTTTCTCCACGTTTTCAGGGATAACCCTGAAGACGACATTCGGGGAAAGGGAATTAGGAACAGAGAGAAGGAGAACTGTGCCAGAGATGGGTGAAGGGAGGGGTGACGGCAGCTGCCTGGCAAGTCTGAGGATTTCGCTGTGGGTGCTGGGGGAGGCCTTCGGATGCTAACAGATAAACGAGTGGATTCCAGCTGCAGGGGAGCTTCATCCAAAGTTCTCTTACAAACAAGACAAGGCAGGGAAGCCCACAGAGTGAGGAGGAGTGTAGGGGCAGAGCAGCCAGCGACCCCCCCTAGTGGGGAGGGGCCACCCCAGGGTAGAGACCAGGACACTGGTCCCGGACTGGGGAGAAGAGGGCTGGGGTCTTGCACCCACCCTTTGTGGGGTGCAAAATCCAGGCAAGTCACAGGGTGTTATGAGACTTGAGTGAAAAGGGCAATGGTATCTCATCCTTGAGAATTATTGTGAGATCAGCAAGGTAAATGGTCTGTGAAGCCACGTAAGTACAAAGGGTTCAGTTCAGTTCAGTTGCTCAGTCATGTCTGACTCTGTGCAACCCCATGAACCACAGCACACCAGGCCTCTCTGTCCATCACCAACTCTAGGAATCTACCCAAACCCATGTCCATTGAGTCGGTGATGCCATCTAGCCATCTCATCCTCTGTCGTCCCCTTCTCCTCCTGCCCTCAATCTTTCCCAGTATCAGGGTCTTTTCAAATGAGTCAATTCTTCGCATCAGGTGGCCAAAGTACTGGAGTTTCAGCTTCAACATCAGTCCTTCCAATGAACACCCAGGACTGATCGCCTTTAGGATGGACTGGTTGGATCTCCTTGCAATTCAAGGGACTCTCAAGAGTCTTCTCCAACACCACAGTTCAAAAGCATCAATTCTTTGGCGCTCATACAAAGGGTTAACTTTTATGAAATTTAAGTTTAAATCTCCCCAGAAATTTGTTTACTTCACACAAAACCAAGCTGCGGATCTGAAGGTAAAGCAGAGCCGCACCTGTAAAGGTCTGAACATCATCAGGGTGTGAGGTCCCCACAGGGAAGGAACAGGTTTGATGTAATTTTTCATAGAAAACAGTTTAAATTGTACATTAAGTTCCTACTAAATTTACTATTTATTTTTTATTACTGGGAAGGCAAAGGCCCCAAACATTTTACACTGTAAATACAGGAATAATTGAAAAACAGGCTACTCTTCTAGATAAGATCGAGACCAGCAAGATGGCAACAAGAAGGAAGATGCTGATATGATGACTAAGGGGGAATTCAGACACCACCTTTGAGAGGAATTTGGGGAGCAGATTCAAAACCACCTGAAAAATACAGTGAAGAAGCACAAGTAATCTCACGTTATTAGTCAAAGCTAGAGTTTTTAATCTAGAGTTCACATTTTAAGATAAATGAAGAATCAGAAAGGATTAAAAAAAGAAAAAAGCCTGTAGAAGACATCCATAAGACATCTACAAAATGTCGAAAAGATGTGCCTTGCATTTTGGTATCTGGACAGTAATAGCTACCACTTTTTTTTTTTTTTTTCTTTTTTCCTCTTTGCAGAAGCCTTTATTGAAATATTCTTCTTTCGTAGTTTTAAGATTAGTGAGAGTTCCTATTTATTCTTTTTTTTTTAAGCTACCACTTTTAAATGTGAATAGTTAACTTTTTTTTTAATTAAAAAAAATTTTTTTTTTAATTTTTTATTTTTTTCAAAGGAAACCGAGTGTTTATCTACAAGAATAAAACTAACTAAAGCACAAACCGGGAAACAAAACTAGACCTAGGTTCTAGGTGGGCAATAAGGCAGTTAAAATAAATCTAACAAATATGTTGAGAGGAAGAAAGAATGAATAGATACACAGTCTTAAACAGAGAGAGATAAGATGATTTATATAGGTAAAGATTAACTATAAGGGGGGGGGGAATACAGTATGAAAAACAAATGAATAAATGTAGATAACAGAATTAGGAGGATTAAAAATTGTCAAATTAAATTTAGAAGAAGACTGAGAAAAAAAAGAAAAAGAAAAAAAGAAAGTTCTACAGAACTGCAAAAGCCTAACGTAGAAGAAAAGTTTTATAACAGGAGTAAAGATGTCACAGACAAAAAAAAAACCTCAAAAGCTTCATTTGATTCCATAGTGACAATAACATTGAAAACTACTGCAGTGGTGGTGAGGGCGGGATGAAAGAAAAAAAAAATCCAAAAGAATCTACAGAGCAAATCAAAACAGAGGAACAATATACGTTTATCTTGAGTCACTGCGGTCAGAATCCTTTTCTTCACTTGTATTCACAGGCCACCTCACCTCCCTCGGATACCCTTCATCGGTGTGCTGATCTCTGGGCCTGGTGTGGGGGCACCTTACATTCTAATCTGGTCCCACTCCTATGTGTTCTTGCCTCCGAAGTCCACAGCTATCAGAACTAGTGCGTTTTCTTTTGTTGTTGTTATTGTTGGTTGATTGGCTGGTTTGCAGGTGGGCTCTCTCAATGACTTATTTATATATTCCACAGACACAGAGTCTCCCTAGGTGATCGTGTGGGTTTAATCTGCAGTTTGCACACCTGGTAGGGAGGTTCTGGGTCTTCTTCCTTAGCTACACTGCTGCTGAGTTTCAACTGGGGTTTTACTTCCATTTCTGCATGTGGTTTGTCCACTGGGGTTTGCTCCTGAGGTTGCCCTGGAGTCCTTGGGTTTGCCCCTTTGAGGGCCAGGTGTGGAGGTGGTGCAGCAGATTGGGTCACAGAGGTTCTGGCAAGCGCCACGTGCTCAGGTCATAATTAGCTTTTTTAAAAAACAGCAATTGATCATTTTCTGTGCCCAAGACTTCCAGGTCTCCTGTGGATCTTCAGATGAAACTTTGTTTTTACTACTACTTACCAAGTATGCCCACCAAGTATGTGCCCACCACAAGCATGAAAACTAAACGCTTTTCAGATGACTTTACTTAGTCCTGGAGTATAGGTAGGACTCGTGACCCCACTCTTCCAGGGAGGCTAGGTCGCTCACCCAAGGCCATGCATGTGTGCTCAGTCGCTTAGTCATGTCTGACTCTGTGACCCTATGGACTGTAGCCCCCAGGCTCCTCTGTCCATGGGAGTCTCAGGCAAGAATACTGGAGTGGGTTGCCATGCCCTCCTCCAGGTCAAATAGATTTCTCGAAGGCCAGTTTTGTATGATAAAGTCAAGAAGCAAACACGACAATATCAAGTTATAACAAACATGCAAAACAACAACAACAAACACGCAAGATCCAGCACTCCCCCCAGACCCAAGCTGAAGACAAGGCTATACATTACGGACACAGGATGAGGACACAGCAGGCCAGCACAGGCTCTGGCTAACGCACACTGGGCGGCCTGCCTCTAGCTGCCACAAGTGCCCCTGGAGAGACTCACGCTCAAGGAAAACTGACAAAACTGCTCCCACGGACGCTGCGATCACAGAGGGCCACAGTGGCCAGACGCAGCACATTCCAGATGTAACAGCACAACAGTAATAACCCATGGAAACTATGCCACCCTTCAAAGTCCTTGAGTGGGGGCCCTTTTGCCTAAGCCAGAGATGCTGCCTTTGTTCTGGGGGACTTTCTCTGCCTGACACTCAAGAAAATACAAGAAAACTGGCTGCAGGAATTCCGTGTAACAGTGTTTTTCTTTCTTTCTTCTTTTTCCTTTTAAACTAAACAGTGTTAAGAGTTTGTCCACCAGTCATAATCATAGCCTGGGAGCTTACTGACTTTAGCTGGGTCTCAGATCAAAGCGCAGTGTGACAATTGACAGCCTGTGCCCTGGACTCAGGTGGACTTGCCTTGAATACCAGGTCGTGACCCGCGGTTGGTCAGCCACCTGGCCTGTTTCCATTTCCTCACTTGTAAACTGATGATGACAACATCACCTACACCTCTAAGGACCGTGAGGGTTCAGATGAAGTACTGTGTGAGAGTTCGTGGCACTCAGTCCACACTGGTTTTCAACGCTGTGATCTCTACAGGTGACTGCAGAGGATGGAGACCTGCTTCCGGTGAACAGTGTCCATTTGCTGGGCTTCCTGAAGCGCCCAGGGCCAGGGGGCCTTCCAGGCAGACACTTACTAGGTCAGTATTCTTTAGGATCGAAAAGATGAGGTATATTGTGTACATACCACTTATGTTTGTTTGTTTAACCTACCCTTCACATGTGAAAACGACAGCTTAGAAACAAGGATAAATTCCCAAAGGTTTAAAAAAACCATGGCTGAAGCAACAGGAGCTTTCATCACTGCTGGGGATGCTGCACGGGCACACCCACGTAGAAAAACAGGTGCTGTCGGCACATAAAGCTACAGCCTGCTCGCACGCGGATGCGTGAACATGCACCCACCAGGCGTTTGTGCACACGTGCTCCCCAAAGACACATCTAGTATGCCCACACAGCAGCGGTCTTGATGCTGTCTGTGTCTCAAAGCCCCAGGATGGAAAGTGGTAGAAGAGATAAACCAAGGTAGAGTCATAAGTGGAGCACATACAGCAACGAGAATGAGGTACAACTAGCTGAATAACAGTGACCTCAGACTAAATATTGGGCGAAAGTAAGTCATCAACAAAAAAGCACACACTGAATGGGGGTTTACATACAGCTCAAAAACAGGCAGAACCAACCTGTGGTGAGCGGTTACCCTTGCGGGGGGAGCACTGACTGCAAAGAGGGCTCCAGTGAGTTTCTGGGGTGCAGGCAATGCTGTTTTCTTGTTCTGGTTACTTTGCCCTTTATGAAAATTCAATGAGTTTACTTCTTGGCATGTCTTTAAGTTCGCATCTTTGCATGTCAACAAAAAATTTTTTTAAATGACAAAAATTAAGGTACAAAATTTAAATGGATAACTTTATTTATTGCATTCATTTGTCTAAAAGGGATTTAAGAAGCCGCATGTTAAATGCTTTCCTGAGATAAAGCTGACAATTTCTTCCTGTAAGGAAGCACAGATGTCTTAGTCACACAGAGCACTGCTCAGCAACGCTAACTTTGAACATAACCTCCAAAGGGGACAATACACCCGTGGTTTATGTGGTCTCCTTGGCACAGTATCTACCTCACAATGAACTGAACCAGCAAGAGACTAAATGATTCCTTCACTCAAAGAATATTCAGTGCACTCTTATAACTTGTCAGGAACACGGTACTAAATGCTAGGGCACACACTATGAGAAATTTCCTACTGAGGGATTTCTTACACTTGCCAACAGGCTGCTGAGAGTTGGACCTCATTCTCCTCAGTGAGGCACATGTACGAACAAGGACCCGGGACAGGAGGAGGACTGGCCTCCCGGTCAGAGCTGACCCATCCCAGTAGGACTCTCTGCCAACAAGAGTGGCTCTGAGAGCCACTGTTCCTAACTTAGGACACAGTGAAAACAAGCGGTGGTCCCATCCCAGGGGAGAGGAGCCCATGAGAACCTGTGTCTGTCTGCAGTGTTTCTCTTACAGCAGACAAGGAGAATGGGATTGGGGAACATTTTTAAGTGACCTGGGATAAGGATTACCCAAAATTTATTATTTTCTTTGAATCTTGCATATAATAAAACTTTTGGAAAAGTCACTAAAAGATTCTATTTTCTTGTTTGTGATTCATTGTTACATATAGCTATCCAGGCAAGCTATTTTTTTTTTTCAGGCAAGCTATTATGTTACAAAGTTATATTTTATTTGGTTTATTTGGTAGCCATATTCTACATGTTCCAAATACAAAGTTAAGCTTCATTTCTGACTAATACAAAACAAACAGGATAAACTAATACTCAGTGACCTGTGCTACCTGTTCACAAGAGAACATCTATAAACTGGGACCTGATGTTTTTATACATGCGTGTGTGTCGGTGTGTGTATAAAATACTTGCACTTAGCCCTAAACCCTCACCCGGGACGCTCTAGGGAGCTACTCCACCTTCACGCCGCCATCCTCCAGCCACGTCAGCACTGCCGTGTGCCGAGCATGGGCTCGGCGGCTGTGTGGTCCTCACTGGGTCCCGGAGCCTGGCCTGAGGGTTGGGCGACACCGAGGTGAGTATGACGATCCCTGTCCTCAAGGAGCTTCAGTCTAGTAGGGGATGAGACGTACTAGACTGTGAGCTCCTCGAGGGCAGGAAAAGTGTCTGGTCCTCCTGCCCACTGACCAGCACCGGCCCAGCCACGCGGTGCCCAGTGTTGGGGCAGCCGACTGGACCGGGCCACGGCCGCCTGTGGCTGCGCAGGGTGAGCATGGCCAGAAGCAGCCAGAGCTCCGGGCAGCCTGCAGGCAGAGCAGGGAGGAGGCCGAGGAGGATGCCAGGGCCCATCTCGGGAGGCGCAGGCGGGCGCCTTCCAGGCAGAGGCGCAGGCTAGCGAGGCCACGGTGTGAGAAAGGGCAGGAGGGTCCCAGCCAAGACTCGAGAAGCCCCAGCTGCTACTCTGGAAGCCTCTACTTGACAGGGGGTGGCAGGAACCCACTGAAAGCTGCCCTGAGCAGGGAGTTCGGGTAAGACTGATGGGTGAGGCGTGCGGGGCGGGGGGAGCAGGTCTGCAGACACGGAGGTGAGGATTCCCTAGCTGGTCAGCTGGTGCAGGCAGGCAGGCAGGGAATTACTGATGGCTTCCTGATGTCGGTGGAGACAAAGGCCCCGCCATGACACACAGAAGGCGAGGGCAAGAGCCAGGCAGGAGAAGCCACAGCAGCTCTGTTCCAGGATACACAGTGTCCTGCAGCGGGGAGCCCAGGACAGAAAAGGGGCTGGTGAGAAAAGGCAGAACCGAAGCTAACGGCAGATGGAGTTGGGAGCAAAGCCACAGCGGGTTAAGAAATTGAACCCAGAGGGGCTGAGGGGACGAGCACAAGTTGATTGATACCCCGAGTGACAGGGAAGGACGCACACGGAGCCTGGCATCAAAGTGGAGAAGTTCAGGGAGAGAAACTGTCAAACTCCGAGGAAAGGTCAGCAGGGAACCAGACACACGTAGGGGCAAACCATGAAAGAAAGCATGTCTAAAAGCGAGCCCCAACAGAGGCAGTGGATACAGCTGAACTGTACGGAGACTTTCAGCCTGGAGAAAGCCCTCTCAAGAGACCCCAGGGGCCATCACAGAGAGGCCCTGCAGCAGGACAGAGGTGGGCGGGCTGGTGGGCGTTGCAGCAGTCACAGTGCGGCCAAGGACGTCGACCCCTGCCTCCTCCGCCGGACTTCAAGATCCGGGGTCAGGACTGTGCATGCTCCCTCTGGACCCACAGAACCTAGCCTAGAACGAGGAGATGCAGCAAAACAACTGCTGACCAGACGACTGGCTCAGCTCACACCCAGGCCCTGCTCCCTCCCGGCATCATTTTCTGTGCTAAGCCAGGCTGGAGAGGGTTCAAGCCCTGGGGGTGAGGGTGGGCTACAGGAGCTGCCTGGGCTTCTGCACCCACATTCACGATTTTTAGGAAAAAAGACTAAAACACAGCAAATAAACTTACCTACGATCAGGGAGTACCCCAAATAGGAGCCAGGTGATTTGGCACATTAAACCATGGTGCTGGCTGGCTGGGTTATGTATTATATTAAAGTGTCCTGCTGATTCAAGTATTAAGCCTCAATCTAGACTTAATTCAACTGCTTACTGAGCATGGATGAGGTACTGGTCCTAAGCTCTGCCCCAGGGCTACAGGAATGCGTAAGCTGGACGAAGGCCACCCAGTGGCCGGTCAGCTCCTTCAGCCCCTCTGGGCACAGCACACTGAGGAGCCCCGTGTGCTCCCCCAGGGGATGGGGCTGCTGCAGGCTTGAGTCTAACGGCGCCGGGCACAGACCGAGCAGGAGCCACAGAAGGCAGCTGAGCGGGTAAGGTGGATGTCTGAAGTGTGATAACATAAGCACTCAGAAGGTACCACAGGACTGGGTGTGTCTCTTCTGGGGTGGGTGGGATTAGGGTGGCGACACCTGAGCTGGGCTGTGAAGACTGAAGAGGGGCACCCTGGGGGCAAACAGGGGCAGGGGTGGAAGGAAAGGCAGTGAGCAGTACAGGTGGTCAGGGGCTGGGTGCAGCTGGAGCGGAAGGCGGAGTGTGTGCAGAGAGATGGCGAGCTGAGCGGGGACCAGGTCTGGAAGGGCCTGGGAGTGGCGCCGAGCAGTCAGGCCAGGGAGATCTGATCACCTTCTCAACTTTAGGAAGACTCTAAGACACATGTTTCTTAAGACTTACGAGGTGTAAAGAAATACAATCAGTAAGGTAACTGTGCCTGCCTGAGATGTAATGACAGAAGGACCTGCAGGGAACGGCGGCCGAGGCCCTCGCCCACCCCTGCCCGGCCTGGCCCCGCCCCACCCATACCTGAGCTGAGCCTTGAGCTCAGTGAAACGGGGCCGCCGGCTGGGGTCGTACGCCCAGCACTTGGTCATGAGGCTGTAGAGGGTGGGAGGGCAGTTGGGAGGCATGGGCAGCCTCTCCCCATTCTCGATGCGCCCAATCACGTCATTGTTCTTCACGCCTTGAAAGGGCTTCACACCATGCATCAGAATTTCCCACATACACACACCTGCGGGGTGGGAGCAAAAACACAGCCGTGAACTTTGCAGGAGGAGGGCAGTTCCCACGTTTCAGGGGTGACTTCAGAGCTGGCACACGGGCCAAGTAAAGCAACGTTCAGTTAGCTCTGCTATCAAACAGAAACAGGAACGCTAGTTTGTAGGATGGGAATAATAACACAGTATTATCAACAACAAAAAAAAGTTTGTCTAAGAGGTTTACCTCATTAAAACATCCACAATAGAAAACACACTGCCCCCCCAGCTATAGTGATATTTCACAGAATAGCTCAGTGAACTGATTTTAAAGACGCTGAATGCATTTCAGATTCCCTTTCCACTTTAGTCCAACCTGCTCATGATCACAGCAGCTGGCCTGAGGCCTGACAGAGAAAACCCTACAGTTCAAGTCTTAACGCGTCCAGGACCCTCAGGTTCCTCTCAAGGCCCCATCACTTGGCACACTGACCATGCAGATGTGCCCGAAAACACGCTCCTTGGAGCTTCTGCTGGTGCTGAACTCTCTAGATTCAACACCGCTCATCATCTTCGTCACAGCTCTCCTCTTGCAGGTCCCTTTGTGAGTTCCTTGCCCTGCCCACCACCCCCGACCGTGGAAGCTCCCGTCTGCCCCATCGCAAGCGTGCCCCGTACACCTGGTGCCGGGGCAGGGGCAGAGGGGTTATGACTGTCTTTTGGCATCTTCAGCACCTAAGCTGGTGTGTGCCTCAGACAGGGAGGCACAACTTCACGTCAATGTGAATTAGATCTGAAATTAGCTAAAAGCCAACGGTTTTGAAGAGTGTATGACTGCCCCCCCCCAAATTGCCTTACTTCTGTTTTTTTTTCTCACCAGTAATTATGACAATATCGCTAGTAATGACAAAACCGGGTGTCATTTCTTGAGACTTCAATGTGTGTCTGGAACTCCTCCTTGAAATTTACATCATCCTTAATCATCACACCTTACATCTTTTTAAAAACTGTTGTTTATGAAATCTAAGATGCTATGGGTTTTAAGATGCATTATTATTTTATATTACCAGAAAAGGAGGGAATATGCTGCCAACTAAATTATAACCAGATCCTTTGTTACCTCTTAGAATTATTTTATTCTTACCAAAGAGCTCTTTTAAACTCATTCAGACAAGAAAGAAGCACTGATATGAACAAAACAAAATCTACACAAGGGCATGCGAGTAATCACATAAAACACCTGGAATGACACCAACTGTGAGATACCACTGATTTGTCACAAATCCTAGTTCCAGAAATGTGAAGAAAAAAACAAACAAATAGGCATCTCAGACCCTGAAATGTGGAATTCCCTTGAGAGGTTAAGCAACCTGCTTAACCTGAGTCGCAAAGCAGACAGTGAGGTCTTAGGATCTGAAGCCAACTGAACTGTAGCCCCTTCTCCAATCGCAGGGCACTGTTTCCTGTCTTACCGAATTCCTTCTTTCACCTAATATGGGTTAAGGCACTAAATGGCTGTTGAAAGTCAACAGCAAGGAAGCAGAAGAAAAAATGAGAACACATACTTGAGGAACATCAAGTTGCTTTTATGTACAGGAAGAAGAAGGTGCATAAACATAACAGAGCATCTCCTGGGAAGCTGTTTGAAGTCCAGCACAGAATACGCACACAGGGCCATGCACAGGGTCGCTGCGTGAGTGCTGTGACTGAGACAGCACGCGCAGGGGCGCGGCAGGGCGGCACACCTGCTGCACGCGTGCAAAGGGGACATTTCAACAGGGGGAAAGGGTGTCAGGATGAGGTGTCTGAAACCCAGCAGAGGAAATACGCACACAGGGCCACGCACAGGGTCGCTGCGTGAGTGCTGAGACAGCACGCGCAGGGGTGTGGCAGGGCAGCACACCTGCTGCACGCGCGCAAAGGGGACATTTCAACAGGGGGAAAGGGTGTCAGGATGAGGTGTCTGGAAAGCAGGGCGGAGACGGAGCATCACCCACACCAAAAAGGTGAGTCATTTACAAGTGTGGGTGGGAAGAGGGAAGAGGCGCTGCAGGATGAACGTCAGCCCTGCGCACGCACGCCTGGGGGCTCTGCGGGGACACAGAGAGCAAGAGGGGGATGGCGGGAGGACATCGGAGCAGCAGCGCTACAGGACGCGAAGGGACAAGCTTTCAAGCCTCGAGACAAGCTGGGAAGGAGGTCAGACTCCAGAGAGAGGTGAAAGGCAGTCAGTCTCAAACACGCTGGATTTGGGGACCATCATGTCACCCGATGTGCAGGTCAACCGTTGACATCACTCACATAAAAGTAACGCCCCGCAGAAGGCGGCAGAGAGGAAGGAAGGGAGCAAAAAGCTTACCCCGCAAAGGAGGAGGAGGCCTGCGTCAGAGGAGTGAGGATGGCGTGTGATAAGGGAGGTCGGGCAGGGGAGGGCAGACCAACTTCCAACTGACCAGACAGTGCCAAGTTTATTCTGGAGAACATACAAACTGTAACTTTAACCACAGAAGTTCTCAAATACTCACCAAACATCCACACATCACTAGCTGAGGTAAAACGTCGAAAATTGATTGACTCAGGAGCCATCCATTTAATAGGCAATTTTCCTTTGGAAGCTGGAAGATTAATTTTAGAAAGTAAAACCTCCCTGTTATCTGCTTAGGGACCTCACAGTTAGAAACAGCTGAGATTTCCACTACGGGGTCTTTGGGAGAACCACTTTTTCCTTCCTTTTGGTGCTGGTCACTTGGGGTGATGTGGGGAGGTGGGGAGCAGGGCAGGATGTGGCCATGAGCTCACAGCCAACAGACTTGACAGTCTAAACCTTAGCTCAAGTACTAAGAATATGAAAATTAATAATAACTTGAAGAACCAAGTCAATCTGATTCTGAGACTGGCAAAATTAAAGAAAAAAATTGCATCAGCTAGATTTCAGCTCCAAAACTAAAGGATGGAAGTCTCTGGAGTCAGCAGATTGGAGCTCTGAGGGAAGTTCGGGGGGGGACTGTGTTCACTGATCCAGGGTGCCCAACCCTCCGCTGGGAGGTGGCGAGCTGTGTCTACCGGGTAGAGGGTCGGGGGCTGGACGTCTGAGTTGATCCCAGCTGTCAGCAACTAGAGATAAAGCTGCAATGAACAAACACCAATTTTGTGTAAATGTGAGTTTTCATTTCTCTGGGTGAGATGCCTAGGTGTCTATTTCTAGGTCATAAGATAGTGCATGTTTAGTTTTTTAAGAATCTGCAAAACTCTTTCCCAGAGTGGCTTATCATTTTACATTTAACATCCTCACAAACAACCCACAAAGTAATTCGCCTTGCCTTCTGCATGTCTGCCAGCATTCCGTGCCACCACTGCTGTGACCGTGGCCACCCCGACAGGCGTGCCCGACACCTCTCAGTGGCTCACTCTGTGCTTCCCCAGGGTAATGTGCCCTGTGCCGCCCGAACAGCCTGTGGAGGAATCTCTCTTCCATCTTTTACCCCTTTTCCACCCGTGTACTTTCCCTTTTCACCTGTGAGTTTTGAGCGTTCCTTCTGTAGCCCAGATAACAGTCTTTTGTTGGGGATTTGATTAGCAAATATCTCCTCCCACTCTGTAACTGGTCTTTCCATCCATCTGCCCAGGTCTTTTGCAGAACAAAAGGTTTTAACTTCTGATGAGGAACAAGTTATTACTTTTTCCCTTTTATGCATGTTTTTGGTGTCAAATCCAAGGACTCTTCCTCACCTGGCCCTAGATTCAAAAGATTTGCCTCTATTTTTCTTCCTAAAAGTCTCACAGTCTTAGGTCTTGAAACTAAGTCTATGATGGGTCTGAGTTAATGGGGAGTGAGTGTAGGTTGCGGGCCGTTTCTTGCCCAGGGATGACCAATTGCTCTAGCGCCTTCACCGAGAAGGCTGTCCTTGCTCCACAGACCTGACTACACACCTACGTCAAAGCTCAGCCGAGCACATTAAAATGTACTTTTTTTAAGAGCTAAAAATCACTGAGCATATTTCCTACTTGTCACTCTGATTTCTTACCTTTGTAGTAAGTACTATCTTCCATATATCGGGATAATCCAAAGTCTCCTAATTTTACACAATCATTTGAGGACACCAGAACGTTCCGAGCAGCAATGTCCCTAATAAGGAAGAATGTGGAACAAAATTAATATGAGGGGAAAACCCCACAAATTGATCTATATTATATAAAGACATACAGACACTTTGAAAGACAGCTTATATACAATACAAACAGGAACTTTATTATACACTGAAAAAGAGAGATGCTTTTATTGTTTTACTTCAAATATATTCCTTTTGGCAGATATTTACTCACTCAATAATATGGTGATTAGTATCCTGAATGATGGCAAAGAAAATTCTTAAATAATGAAATCACTTATTACTTTTGATACAATCACATTACCCACTGCAATAACTGATGGACAGTACAGGGCCAGGGTGTGTAACCCTACTGTTAATAACAAATTTCATTAAATACAATTAAAATGATCTTCAGAACACTTGCAACACAAAGTACTAGGCAAATGAACTGTAAAGGCTTTCACTTGTACTCAAAGGAGAGACCCAGAGTAAGAACAGAAATTCTGCAGAAGGCCAACAGATATTATTCATGACACTATGGTATCCTAGAAAGTTCCATGACAATATGTTTTAGGTCCACAGTGCCACATAGAGGCTGTCAACAGTATCTGTGGAAGGAACCAGTGATCTGCTTCAAATTCCATGTGAGGAAAACCCCTCAGTTCCATGAGTTCCCATGCCATGGCACTACACAGCAGGACTTTCAGCGCCGTCTGTGTAGGAGTCAAGAAGGGGACTCAGGCACCATGAGAACCTCTTTCCGCCCACCCCCCACCTCAGAGGCAGCTCACCAGCTTCATGACCGGTCTCACCTGTGTACAAATCTTTTACTCTCCAGATATGCAAGGGCTGTACTAAGCTGATAGGCATATAGGATCAAAGACGCTAGATCCAAACTGTATTTCCTTACTTGCAGAAATGACCGCAACTTTTTTAACAGTGACCAAAAGGAACAAGAAAAATAATTAGTGTCACAGACTAAAATTCAATAGCAGAAGAGTTACATTCAACAACGATCTGATCCTTTCCAAATGCATTTTTATGAGAATGCCTTCAATTCTATCCTAAAAATGAAAAAAAAAACAAAACCAAAAAACAAAACAGGCATAATGAAAGAGACACATCATCACAGAAATCATGCTTAATTATTCTTCATTTGAGATCCAATTGCAAAAATTAGAGTCCTCATGATTATAGACACATATCTGAAAAAATACAGAAAGATGGTTCCAGAGAATGAATAAAGGTGTGGTATAAAATACCACCAGATAATAAGAGCTGGAGAACAACAAAAAAAATCTAGTTACAAAGCAAGCCTCCTCCACAACCACGGTCAGCCCACCTCCCCAGACCACCCTGTGCCCCAGGCCGACCTGAGCACAAGGGGATGAAGACAAAGCAGGGGCAAGAAGTCCCCCTCCGCCGCCAGGGAATCTTGGGTGATGAAGGGTAAAATGGTTACATGTTTACGGGTGTTTATGCCCTAGGCTTACTATAGTCCGTACTATGACCATCAGGACTAATTCGGCAAAATGCTAATATAGCAAAGAAGGCAGATGAACTCCAATCCTACACAATCTCCCTACACATAAAGGAGAAGCATTATTAATGATCTAACCCAGAAGAATTAGCAAATTCTCCAAAAACAAAAGCAGAAAAATTATGTGAAAACAATTTATGTAAACACTCCATTTTATTTGGAAAGGTGTGGGAGAGGAAGAAGAGAAATCCTGGAGGCCTTAAAATAATTCCTTCACCAGAAAGCTTTGTCAGGACTGGAAGTGGCCGGTGACCAAGTGGTTATTTTTTCCCCTCTCTCTTGCTGTTGCCTACAGAAAACGCCCAGTGATTTGAGAGTGAAAGAAGCAACGTCAGAGAGGTTTGGGTAAATGGATGCTGAATTTAAGTAAATCAGAACCATTGTTTCACCTTTGGGGGACTTCACTTTGCAGTGTCTTTTAGACCATCTAATATTACCCACGGTTTCTTAGAGCCTCATAGAGCCGTCATCAGAGCTGGGGAGGAGATCAGGGAGGCCGCGGGCAGCGCCCTGTCGCCGGAAGGCAGGGCCAACACCATCGTGAGAGGACGACGGGCCCAGGTCATCTTTGATTCCCAGAAACTAAAACCCTGATTCTCACTAAAAGCAAAACTGCTTGGTGTCTTTCCAGAAACAAGTAATATGTATAATGTGTTAGACGGTTAAACTACTAGATTTCAGCACCAACGTCACAGGCAGACATCTGGAAAGTTTACCCCAAGGAGGGCCCAAGGAGCCGCCTGGAGACGGACAGAGGGCGGGGCCCAGCCGGCCCGCCCTCCTATGACTCAGCGGCCTGGGTGGGGACCTGCCCAGGTGGTGGTGACACACCTACTAAAGAGCTTCTGGGAGAAAGTCAAATAAGGACATCGCTCACACTCTGCTACGCTTTAAGAAGAAACTGTGACTCACATTAGTTGGTCTGAAAGACACTGCAAAGTCAATTCCCCCAAAGATGAAGCAGTGGTTCTGATGTACCTAAATTCAGCACATTTACCCAAACTCCACTAACATTGCTTCTTTCACACTCAAATCAGTGGGTGAGTTCTTTAGGCAACAGCAAGAAAGAGGGAAAGAAGAGAACCACTTAGTCACCTGCTGCTTCCAGTCCTGAAAAAGCTTTGGGGTGGGAAGACCCTGCCACCTGCACTGAGCTAGGGGACTACTTGGGAATTTAATGAGGATGCTATACTACTATAATATGTATATGTACATATATACACACTCTCATATGTATACTACGAGTGTATGTCACACACTTCCCTGCGGGTGCAGGCGCGGCGGATAGGGGGCGGGCACCTCTCCGAGTGTGCGCTATATATATGCACACACATAGACACTCTCCTAAGTATACTACAAGAGTGTATGTCACACACGTGGTGGATGGGGGGCAGGTACCTCTCTGAGTGTGCACTATATATATGCGCACATATACACACTCTATGTATACTATGAGAGTGTATGTCACACACTTCCCTGTGGATGCAGGCGTGATAGATGGGGGATCGGTACCTCTCTGAGTGTGCACTATGTATATGCACACATATACACACTCTCATATACTACGAGAGTGTATGTCACACACTCCCCTGCGGGCACAGGCGTGATAGATGGGGGATCGGTACCTCTCTGAGTGTGCACTATGTATATGCACACACATACACACTCTATATGTACTATGAGAGTGTATGTCACGCACTCCCCTGCAGGTGCAGGCGCGGTGGATGGGGGGTGGGTACCTCTCCGAGTGTGCACTATGTATATGCACACATATACACACTCTATGTATACTACGCGAGTATATGTCACGCACTCCCCTGTGGGTGCAGGTGCAGTAGGTGAGGGGTGGGTACCTCTCTGAGTGTGCACTATGTATATGCACACATATACACACTCTATGTATACTACGCGAGTATATGTCACGCACTCCCCTGTGGGTGCAGGTAGAGTAGGTGGGGGGTGGGTACCTCTCCAAGTGTGCACAGCTCCATGATGATCCAGACGGGGTTCTCTGTGATGACTCCAATCAGCTTCACAATGTGAGGGTGGTCAAACTGACGCATCGTTACTGCGGAGAAACAGGTGTCCAAAACCGTCATTCTTTTGAAGATCTTTCAGTTTCCTGAAGACGAGTTCAGTTAAGACTCGGGGCTAATGGGAGTTCCCTGGCGGTCCGGTGGTTAGGATTTAGCACTTTTCACTGGCTGAGAAAACCTCCTCTTTTTTTCCAGGGACAAATGTGACCTGAGGCTAACTTTCCAGGTTTTCCTCTGGAAACCTGACCAAGCTGGAATGTGTGATTCATTCTCTAAGAAATACCCTTCATGGTAAAACTCCCTGATTGGTAAATTGCTGGTGGGGCAGCAGGCACATTCCTGAGTGTGAATGCAGCTGGGCGTTCCGTGCAGGGCCCCGGAGCCCATGCCGGTGGCTTTGAGAGGATTTCTCCTTGACCCAAGAGGCTCCGGCATCCACCACTGTGGCCGCATCACCTCCCAGCGCTATCAGGGCTAAGAAAGCAGTTCCTGGACCACTGTGAGGACTTCCCTGTGGGGAAATGCCAGCATGTGGCTTCCAGGCCTGAACTCCTTTCAAAAAGTCTGACGCCAGACGTGGCCTGTGGCCGTCGCGTGAGTGTGACTGCTTTGCTGAGCCTAAGATGACCAAGAGGGCCCTGCACATGTACACACATACCTAGATGTGGGGACCTATTTTTAAGCATGTACACATTTCTAACATCAGGTTAAGGAATCACCCGCACAGGCCACTAGGATGACTGAGACGCAGGACAACATTCCTAGAACTATCGAACCTCAAACCTGGAAGCAACTTTACAGGCAACCTAGCACAGTGGTCCCCTCAAAGCACCCGGATTTCACAGACTACTGATACGAAAAAAAAATTTTTTTTAATTTTGGGGACCAATTCAG
This sequence comes from Dama dama, assembly GCF_033118175.1. Classification (NCBI taxonomy): domain Eukaryota; kingdom Metazoa; phylum Chordata; class Mammalia; order Artiodactyla; family Cervidae; genus Dama; species Dama dama. Next base: position 4,093,198 of record NC_083701.1, on the reverse strand, counting down.
GGTTGATTTTTACGCTGCCAAGCAAAGACACAAGCAACACAGCAGGAGAAAATATCTCATCATACCCACTTTAGTACGGAGCCCAGTGTGGACTGCAGCTCAGTGCTGGGTCCGTCTGGGGAGGACAGACCTCTCTGCTTTCACTCTGGACACTGCACAGCTGACCCTCCGTATCCACAGGGGATGGGTCCCAGGACCCGCGGGGGGGAACCAACATCTGTGGGCGCTCAAGTGCTTCTGACAACAGCGGAGTGCTTGCATGTGGCACGTGCACAGCCTCCGTATACTTTGCTTGTCTCCTGTAACACCTAGTACAACGTAAAAGCCATGTATGCAGATGCCAGAGCATAGCAAAGTCAAGTTTTGCTTTTGGGGACTTTCTGGAACTCTTCTTCTCAATATTTTCAACCCACAGTTGGTTGAACCTGTGGATCTAAAACTTGTAGATATGGAAGACTATATGCTACCATCACACCCAAGGACCACACTGGCTCTTCTTGCAGACTGACTACACCCTCACTTGAGAGAACTCAAACCCTTAAGGTAGTCTCCCCTCAATTTTCCCCACACATTCCAAAAATAGGGCCTGGTAGTTTAAAGCAAAGAAACAAACAAAAAACACAACACACAACAATACCTGGAGCAAAATCCAAAAGGTACCACTGGATGTCATCTGGTCAGTACAGTTCATCACTTCAGTACAGTGTGGTGGCTTGGGATAGACATTCAGGAACCCAGTATATTTACCCTTATTTTCAATTGACTTACCATCACTTTCGGTTTATGTCACCCTTAACATACAGTTAACAAGCTTTTACATCTCCTATTAAAAACACCACACAGTGTAGGGCTAAGAGGAGACCCGTGCGGTCACTAGGAAAGTCCATCCTCACTGGGCTGAAGCCCATCAGCTGCAGAAGTGTGACTCATTCACCCAGGGCCAGAAGCGCGGGCCAGGGTGGCTGCTGGCTTCCACAAACTCAGAGTCACTGGAACACATCTTGCTGGCTCCTTTTCGAGCAGTCTGTGGCTCTTCCACACTCTGACGGCAGAGCTGAGCATCCGTGACAGGGACCACCTGGCCTGCAGAGCCCAGGATGTTTACTATGTGGTCCTTCAGAGAAAGAGTTTAATGACCCCTGATCTAAGCCATACTGCCACTCTTACATAGAGAGCCTGTCAAAGCCCTACAGGATTTTAGGTATACTGCCTGTAGCATGTTTCTCTGAAATAACAGCCTTTCAAAAAAGAAGACAAGGTTAGTTTGACCTGACTACTACAAAATGCTAAAATTGATTTTTGTAATGATGATTCCAAAGTCTTACAAAAATTACAAGATAATACCTACTCGCAAAAATTTTAGAGAAAGGTAAGCAATTTTAAAAAATGTGCATTTTTGAAAACATATAATGTATTTTACCACCAAAGGAAAAGCACAGAGGCTGTTGGGTAATGACAGCTGATTTTCAGTCTCTGTTTCCTCAGCCGCGACACCCCGAAGAAGCACACTAATTCAGACGGAAGTCATCACCAGGCCCTGTCTTGTACTCCAGTTAAAGACCCGAGAACAGGATCAGGACTTGCTCTGACTCAACTGATGAACTGACCATCTGGTTTACTCCATGACTTATCACTTATTGGACTGCTGGGTGGTAAATATTTATTGAAATTCCATGTACATATAATGAAAGACACCACGATTCATTCATGCGACCAACAGCTAAAACCACCTTCTGTGAGTTAAGCCCTGTGCTGGCTCTGGGTCTGAACCACGAGTAAAACAGACATGGTCCCTGTCCCCACTGGGACTTATAGTCTAGAGGAAGAGAAAGGCATCGTGTATTTAATTACGGCCACTTGGGAAGGGAAAGATGGGCTCCCGTGACAAAGCCTCTGAAGGAGAGACCCTTTAACTCTGCTGGTTGGGAGAGACAAGCTGAGTGGAAGCAGGATTAAGGACCCAGCCTGAGGCAGGCGGGAAGGAGCAGACATGTGCACACAGGCAGGACCAGGGCCTGCTCTCCGCAGGTCTGTCCTCAAGAGAGGACCGGCCACACACGACTCTCAGGATGGTCTGGGCCCTGCTCCCTACTCATCCTCGGGTTCCATCCTATAGGGACTGTGTCTGTCCTGCTCACTGCCCAACTCCATGGCCTGCGGGCATCACTACATCCACCCAAGCCCAGTGTGGAGATGGTTACGGTACAAAGTGCCAGGGGATAAAGGGGCAGTAAGTCAATCTGCCTTCACGCCCCAAAAATGTGACAGTTGACCTGGAGAACTCTGTGCCCATGAGCCTCGACAAAAACAGATATTAACTGCATGGCAAGAGAATAAATGTAGCTGCCTCATAAAAGTCAAAACATTGTTTTTCTTACTTCTTTAGAGACTGTTTGGATTTCACAAACAGAAAGTCAAAATGGAGTCCCACAGAAATGTCTAGAAACTTACAGGCTTCTTGAAGGAATTTCTCTCTTACGCTGTCCGAAGTACAGTTTTTACATGTTTTAATTGCAACCGCCAAAGCTGGATTCTCCTGTGATGGGGACACATGGAACAAGAGGTCTCTGTGTTAATCAGTGGGCATGTTCAGGAAAGGCAGTTTATTCTGCAACTCTGTGGATTCTGGATCAGACAGAATCAAAACCACACAACCTTAACAGTGGGAGGAACACTTAAAGTCCTCTGTAGAAAATCCCCAGAAAGCAGACATGCAGGTAAAATGCTGCAGGTGACTCGAGTCCCACAAACACCTCCCCCACCCGTGGTGCCTCCAGGACTCCTGTGGGGGCTCAGGCTGCACCAGGAACAAGGGCTGGCAACCCCGAGCACCGCCAGCCGATGTCCCGGCAGAGGACACAGACAGACACCACAAACAAGACACTGAGACGTCATGTAACAGGTTAGAAGGTAAGCTCCCGGAGACAGGGGAGAGGGGACAAGAGCAAAGACCTGCAGGAGGGGAGGGGGCGGCCCTGTGGCTTCTAACCTGAGTGAGAGCCCCCGTCCCGGGACAGGGTCTGGGCAGAGGAGGGCCTTGCTGACCTTGGCCAGGAAGGAACACTCCAGGGAGGTGAGGGGAGGTGCAGGAGCTGTGGAGGGCTGGGGGGTGATGGGGGAGAGGATGCCAGGCTGAGCGGGAGAGGGCAAGCTGGGGTCTCTGAAGCTGACCAGAAGCCCAACTCTGAATGTGATGGGCTTGAGATGTTGGTGGGACAGCGAGTCACACTGGAGAGTGGACGTCAGCGCTGAGTGGGGTGGGGAGGGGTCCTGGAAGCGGCCGCAGTTCAGACAGTGGTGGAAGCAGGGGCTAGACAAACCACACAGGGAGACAGAGGTGTGAAGATGGAACCTCCCAGCCTCTCCACACCAAGAGGTCAGGGAGAGGGGCGACACACCAAGGTTGGGGGTGGCAAAAAACCACGAAGACATGTCACCCTGGGAGCCAAAGAAGCTGAACTTCCTCGTCCAAGTTCAAAAGAAAAGTAAGAAATAAGAGGCCACTTCAAGCAAACCAATTAAAAAAAAACACCAGGGAAGATTTTAACTAGAAATGTATGTGCTTATCCTATCCTTGGCTTTGGGTGGTCCCTTCCAGAACCACCCATTTCTCTTATTTCAAGTGCCCTGTTCGCCAAAAAAAAAACTCATTAGAACAGCACCTGATTCATAGATTGTGTTCAATAAATATTTGTGGAATTAATGAATGCTTTAAATATTGTTCTTTTAAATGGAAATGCTCACCTACAAGTCATGGTCATGGTGCATCGTTTTTTTGCATATCTTAAAAGTATCCTCAATTGCATTAATTTGTTTTAGATTTCATGCTAACTGTACACTGTGATTCTAAAGGAAACGCTCTCAAACCAGAATGATATAACAGGCCACAAGACTGTAACACAGACTCGTGGGACTGCAGTCCCTCTCCGACCCTGTGGGAGGTGTGCCCTGGCGGCAGGACCACTCAGGAGGGAGCGGTTGCCAGGCCCCCGGAGGAAAGCAGCCGGCTGGTACAGAGGTCTGTCTGCTCAAAGTCTGAGCTCGGGGCCTTCTGAGAGTCACCAGCAACACACCACACTGCTCTGAATTTTAGAGAGCAAACTTCTAGGACCAGCACCATGACTTCTACCTCTGTGTGAACGTAAGGCTGACTGATATATTTTAGAAATGACACAAAATGCCCATTTTTACAAGAGAACTGAATAATAACAGAAACTTCTGTAAGACCATAAATCAGTCAATCCTGTCAGTTCACACTCAAATATTGAACATGGTGCTTTACGACAGTAAAAAAACTGCAAAAGAAGCACTGCTCTCTAAAGATGCATGTCTCAGATAGATGCTAAGCCTGAGATTTCGGGGCAGCATGTGGGCAAAGGGCTATAGGACTGTTACTGATGACAGAGGCTGAATGAAAGATTAGAACAAATAAAAGACAGAACCAGCTCTCAGGAGCTAATTTTGCCAGTTTGGGTTTCTGAACATAGCAAGTGAATTGACATATATGATAAGCCTTGCAGAGGACAACAGCAAATATCCTGAAGAAGCAGGGCCTCATGAGGACAGACAGGAGTGGGCCATGAGGGGGGCGGGGCAGGCACGGTGGGGGGCCGCCCGACAGGACCTACCGGGCTCGTGTAGGTGCCCTGGTGCACGTCTCCAAACTGGCCCTCTCCGATGCACCGGCCGAGTTCTATTCTTTCTCTCTGAATCTCATAGTCCCTGGCTGCAAAACACGATCCACACACCAGAAGACACTTCAGTGCAACATCCCCAGTGCAGAAAACACAGGACACATTTCATTTCATCATCATCGATGAGTAAGAATTTCATCGGTAGCACATCATTCTATGAAAATGCTTTAAACAGAGTGGAATTCTCTTAAACGAGTATTTTAAAAGGAATTTATGTAGCTGTTATGGCACTGCTTAAATTATCAAAATGATGAGTTTTATACAAGGTAGATTTTTTTTTTCATATTTTTGAATGTCTGATTCAGTTGATTAATTCGATAGTCTGCTAAATAATTGCTCCAAGTTTATATATGTTTAATTAATACATACTATTAGTTCAGGTATTAATATAGGAAGTCTAAAAAATGGTTATTTAAAGCAATTATTTCACAAGTAACTAAAGTCTGTAGACATGGAGGGAAAAAATTGTGGCATGAGTAATTTTGTGTTTTAAAAGTTTAAGAGTGTTCCACTTCATTATAATCCTATCTATATTATTCACGGAGCTAAACGAGTTTAAAGAGGTAGCTTCTAGGACCAGCTTTAAGTTAGGAGATTTGGGAACAAGGTTGAATGTATCACATAATAGATTACAAGTATTTTATATTTTTGAGAGCATCAGCCTCAAATTAATGTATTCAATTGTCATGATTTATACAAACCCAATTATTTGGAGGCACATGGAAAGAAACTACCCACTGGGAACCTAGGAGATGATTCTAATCCAATGACCTGCTTGGTATTTTGATTTCTTCTAATTTGTCAAATTAGAAATCACATGGAAAATTCAACTCAAATTTTAGATGGTCATTTTCCTCTTTAAAATCACTTTAGCTGGTAGTTCCATTGATTTAACAGCATGAGTAAACCAATGAAAAAGTTTAAAAATAAAAGTTAACTGGAAACTGAGACATCCCATATCATTCCATGGGTTGCAATTGCAAGCAAATGCAGTTATTTTAAAGGAATCCTGTTACCTTCATCTATTCCATAGCTTTCTGTATCGCAATTAAGAGAGAAAAAAAGTGAAGACCTTGCTTAGAAATAACTAATAGCAATCAGGTTAACAACAAACTCGGAGAGTACATTTCAATATTTACTTTGTTAAATATTTTGACTATGAATATGAGTCAAAAAAAGAGGACCAAACACAAGTAACAACACAATATCCTCAAGTTAATGCAATGTGATATACAATGCTTCACATTTCTATCCCATAAACTCCTTATATGATAAGCCATTTTTCTGGGGTTTAGATAAAAGTTAGCATGTTGGACATTTACTACTCAACTATGAATAATATACGAATAAAAATTTGGATAGTCTGCAAGAATGTACAAAAGACTAAGTGGCTAACCAAACCTTGAAACCAAAATTTAAACATTTTTCTGAATTGCTACCACAAGTCAGAGTAAACCCATTTAATTCTCAACTCTTGCCTCCGTTTCAAATCACCAACCCAGGAGCTGTTAGAATGAAGTTCAGCCCCTCCACCCCCACCTTTTACCCCCCAGAATAACCCACAGGGTTGAGCTGGACTGGGCTATTTCCCTTTATTTTGGTAAATCTACTCAACATGTGTAGGAAATCTATTGAGAACAACTTTCAAAGTATTTATACAACAGGGTAAAGCATTTGAAACATTTCACAAACACACAGAGCTTTACTGAAACCAGGATATTAGATGCTGAAATATTAGGCCTCGAAGGCTTAAGGTGGACTCCTAATCAGGCCTCTTTAAGAGGTAGGGTTAACTTTTTTTTTAATTGAGACATGCCCTTGAAATTTTCCAGAGCTGGGACTATATACACCCCACCTGGAGAGCTGGGGCTCCCAGGCTCTCCTCACCAGCAGAGGGTGACACTGCTGGGCTGCTGGGGGGCGGGGGACGGCGAGGAGTCCTACTCTCCCCACACCTCCCACCCCGAGCTGGAAGGACCGGACACAGGAAGCTCTTTGTAATTGCTTAGTCAAGGGCAATGAGAAATGAAACCTCAGAGGGGAAATGTGATTCATTAAAAGGTGTGCATTCAAAGAACTGTATGTGTGTGTGTGTGTGTGTGTGCGTGTGTTTAAATACTAATTTCCTACAGACAGGAAATGTTTTAATCATTAAAGGTTATATATTATCCCAGAGCAAGAACACAAGATTACAAAATCCCCATAACTGAACTGACTTACAATAGCTATTTGAGTTTCAGGCTTCCGACCTGGCAGTGGGCATGGAAGGCTGCAGAGAGTATTCCTACTATGAACTCAATAAGGTACTAAATGGACAATAAACACCTAAAACATTTAAACACAAGATATTTAAACTCTGTCAAATCTGAACAGGAGCGAAACCAGAGCTACTCACTGGAGGGCATGGTGTAAGTGTCCTCTTCGTCGATGATCTCAGCATAATCGTCCGTTTCTGCAGGAGAGGAAACATGTATGTTGGAAGAGGTTAAATCTCAGACCCCCTGGCCTTGAACTAATTTGAAAAGGCAAAATGACCTGCCTGCATCCCCTGCTATGCTGACATATTCTTAAAACACTATTACTCAATTTTTGCTCACACACGAGTCATTTATGCAAATAAAGGTGACATCATGGTCCACCATGTCATAATACACAGACTTGTTCCTCGGAGAACACACAGACTGCCACAGAAAACCCTGTGGAATACAGAAGACGGCCATGACTGTGTGCACGAGTCAAACGCACCAAGCAGTCGGGCTGACCGTGAAGCCCTGCCTCACTACACCCAGCACACGTGTGAAGCCGCACCACCGTCCACTGGTGCTTCTCCAAGCACAGCTCAGACTTCATTCGCAGTCAGACCTCACAGCATATTCTGCATGTTCTTCGGAAAACAAAATGGCTAACTTATTTTATCTGTTCAGGGTGAAAGCAACCCAGGAATTGCCCTTGTAACTTTTCACTCAGATATTTGAACAGTGTATATTCATGTCAAAAGGGTAAAAGAAAAAAAAAAGGGTAAAAGATGTGTCAAAAATAATAAAATCAGAATAGCATAGAAATTGAGTTCTTCTCTGGTGTAATGTCAAGGAGTTCCAATGCTTCCACTAATTCCTCTCGGTAATGCAGGAACTTAACGACCCACCTCCATATTAATGGGGGGAAACTCCTTTTGAGGAAGCCACGCACTCACTTGGATAATAATTACACTGAAAATCACTCAGGTCTTCTCTGTTTTTCCTCATACTGGAAAGAGGAAAACCTTGAGCAGCTCTGTGCACAGGGTTTAAGCTGCTGGGCCAGCACCGGAGGCGGTAAGCTCTAAAGAATGAGAAGTTGTCTCTTCTGTGCTGCCATTATTACTTCATTCAGATATTAAGATGATAGAAACCAAAGACAATAGTGACTATATACTGTTTATATTCACTAGGATGTCAACTGTTCTGCATACTGCTATGCTAACAACTGAGATCAAATGGAAGAGTAGTTGTAAGAATTCATTTCTTAATTTGTCATCATTAAAAGTAATTCAAGTAACAACAAATTCAACTGGCAGAACATAAAGTCCATAAACAGGCATTCCTTTAGGCATTTAGGAAATGTGACCTATTCCTAAGTCCTGTATGACAGGTGGATAATTTATGTTATTCTTATGTGTTTATAAATATTACTACTTTCAGGATTAAAGAAAAAAATTATTTAATCTATCCCACACCTTACATTCCTACATTTCTCCCTCCTATCCTGTTCTCAGTGGATACCAGGAGTGGGTGGTGGTTTCTAGGTCTGCAGCCTTGCTTTTGTGTAAGGTGGCTGAGTGCCTCCAACTAAAAAAAAAAAAGGTGGCTGAGTGGAAACTGTGAAATGAAATTGGGGACAGAGTGTGCCGCTAAGGCCGCGGTGAGGAAGAGGACTAAGTGGGGGACTGTGTCAGGCTAAGGCCACACAGGTGGACCCTCAGCTGTCCACACTGTCTGTAGTGTGGCAACTTGATTTCCTGCAACCACAGACCCACCCCCACAGTCCTCTTTCACATAAACCACACACCCCCTTAGAGGCAAAACACATTAGCTGACCCTGAGGAGGCCAGATTCTGCTGCAAAACTGCCCAGAACGCTAGCCATGCCTCCCTCTCCCAGCCGCCCTGTTACCAGAGCTGCCCTGGAGTCATCATCAGCCCCTGCCCTGGGCTCTCGGCTCCACTAAGATGTCAGGGGCCCAGGGCTCAGGGGGCTTCCCAGGGCCGCTGGGGTCACCATCTGCCTGTCCTTCCATCTCCCTAAGTAACAATGTCTGCCGCCTGGGTGACACCTGCTGAGAGACCCTTCCTGGCCCCCAGTCACTCTCGATCACGCTACCCGATGTGCTTTGCTCAGGGCCTGTCACTACCAACTCTCTGATGGTCCTCTGGTTCTTTGACAACTGTCTGTCCCATCAGGAGCAGAGCCCCCGGGGCAGCGGGCCCTACTGTATCTTATCTACTGTCATGTTCTCAGCCTGCAAACCAGAGCTGGCACAGGGGAGGCACCTGGTGAACACTCACTGAACAGAAAGCAGGCGTGCACTCCAAGTTTATGTGGGGGGGGGAGGGGCAACCCTGAGGCAGGGGAGCCAAGCCAGGCAGAGCTGCACGTGGGCGCCTACAGCCCCCTGTCTGGGCACCTGTCTGTGCTTCGGTGGCGCCCTCGCGTGTCCGATGAGAACACGTCCACCCACGGGGTTGTCAGGAAGACTACAGAGGCGCACATCAAGTTTCGGTGCACCCTGCAGATGACAGGTGACTGAGGGCTGCGGTCTCCCTGGTGTCCTCCACTTCTGAGGCCTCCCTGGCAGGAGTCTGCCAGGCAGGGCTGCAGCGGCTCCCAGGACTGCCTCTTTTTCATTATGAAACCCTTGGCAGAGAGACAACCTCTGAACTGGTTCTCAGGGAGAAAGAAGATGGCTCATACATCAGGCTGGCACACAAAGCTGATCTGGGAAAAAACCAAGCTGCATACACTTTAGTTTACACCATCACAAGAGTCTGCAGTTCTTGTCTTTTGGTGCTATGTGAATGCTGCAAAAAAAAACCTCTGGGGATTATCCAAAACACCCAGGCATCACTCTGATGAATGTGGGTGTGGATACTGTGACGCCAGATGAACAGGGAGTTCTTGCTGCTGTGTTCTTCACAAGCTGGTTCTCATGTGGCAGGGTCAACACTGGTGAAGGCACGTGCACCTACAAAGGTTTACTGTGACCTTCTATAAAGGGCTTTTCAAGTGAGAATACCTGGCGTATTTTTCCAAGAACTCTTGATATGGATTTGGTTCTATTTTCCATTTTTCTTTCCTGGTTTTTAGGATGATGGGCTAGTACGACTCTGATATGAGAGGTACTTTTACATAACCAACTGTCCCTGAACAACTGGAGTCCACCCTGAAACCACCTGGCCCCCAAATAAACTCATCGTAGGAGGAAAACATAAGGGAAAAGGAGGCAGGTTGAAAGATCTCGGCACAAATGAAGGGAAGAGCTGTGTGTGCTCCACTTAATCATGGGGTCACGACTAAAGAAGACCTGGGCACCTGCCAGACACCATCACAAACAACTGCAGGCACCACTGCTTAACCTCGGGGAAATCGTATGTGGTGGGTCCCGCTCTCATCATCCTGCTTCCCAGGCTGGAACCCGAGGCCCCTAGAGGCACTGGAGGGCCCTCCAGGAGGGCGCCCGGGCCACCATGCTCCGCTCTGCTCTTTGTCACCTTCTGTGTTTCTGGGCTTTGACTTGTGAGACCAGACCCCCTGTGCCTTGAGACCTCAGCACGCTCCCCTAAGCGTGCTCGGGGCTTCACCCCCAATGGGGGTGCAGCTTTGCTCCAGGGCTGTGCCCAGGTAGGCTTATGTGGGTCTGTGCACTTGGGAGACAATTTCAGACCATGAGCTGAACATTTAAAAATGAACACTCTGAAAAATGGAGGCCTCTGAAACCCTGGGTAACACTGCAATCGGAAAGGTTTTTCAGACCATGAGGCGGACATTTTAAAATGAACACTCTGAAGAATGGAGGCCTCTGAGACCATGGGTAACACCGCAATCGGAAAAGTTTTTCAGACCATGAGCTGAACATTTCAAAATGAACACTCTGGAGAATGGAGGCCTCTGAGACCACGGGTAACATCGCAATTTACAGTGTTTGGTGTCACAGTATGTGGTAAAATAAAAATGATGGGAAGACATGTTAAAAGGACAGAAACTGACAACTCAAATGAGGAGAGAAAAGTATCAAGTTCTCATTCTCAAAGAAAGTGAACGATACCTAGTAAAATCGCCCGAAAACCATGGGTGTGCACGTCCCCCAGGGGCCCGACACCTCTGGAGGCCCTGTGAAGGGTCAGTCTGGAGAGCGGGAGGGACAGGGCAGCAGACGCTTGGCTGTAGTGCCACCACTGGACCAGGATCTGCAGCCCACCCACCTCCCGGGTGCCCTCAGTCCCCTCGTGGGGAAGGGGGTGGGCGGTGCGACCCTGTGCCCACCTCCACCAGCCGGGCCTGCTGCCCTCGGGGGCCTGAGGACGCACTGCCCCCAGAGCAGTGTGTGCGCAGGGACTCCACTGCCCAGCAGAGCAGTGGGACCGAGCCGTCACAGCTCCTCACACCAGCTGGACGGAACCCGCCACCAGCCTTGGAGGCTGTGGGGACGGCAGGCGGAGGGGAAGGGGGCCTTCAGGAAGCCAGGAAGAGTGCTACTTTGCTCTGCGACCTGCACCAGGGTCAGCACACTTTTCCTGTACAAGGTCAGAGGACAGGTATTTGAGACTCGCTGCTCACAGTCTCCACTGCAACCACTTAACTCTGCCTCTTAAATTGCAGGAGTGAGCAGACTGGTCATGACCAAAGGTATGACTGTGTTCCAATGAAACTTAATGATGGACACAGAAATCTGAATTTCACATAAGTTTTGATGCCACAGATACTATTCTTTTGATTTTCCTCTCAACCATTTAAAAAAATCTAATAATCCTTCTTAGCTCAAGGATCAATACAAAAACCGGGGTGGGCTATAATTGGACTTTGGGCCTTCGTTTGTGGATCCCTGCCTTAGACTCAGGGATTAAACCTTTAGGGCTCAGCATATTCACCTGTAAAATGAGGATAATAACACTCACCCTGATTCATAGTACCGGGAAATCCAAATTTGGGCAAATGCACAAAAAAATGTTTTCTTTAGATAAACAACGTGGTAATAACCACTTGCTTGTACTCATCTGTTTAAATTTCTATGCTTTCACAGTAATCCTCACAACCACCACCGAGGCCTTCTTCACGTGCAGACTCCAGAGGGCGAGCGCGTTGCTGCAGATCACCCAACGAGGCTGCAGCCTGGGCCCTGGCCACTCACCCAGCAGCCCTGGACAGTCAGGCTCTCGCCCCTCTGCTCACCAGTGAAGACAACACGCTCGGAATCCCTGCTGGGGCCTCACAGACACACGGGGAGCCCGCCACGGAGGAGCGGCCCAGCAGCTGCCACCAAGCAGTCTGTGGGGCCCAGAGCCCAGAGCTTCTGGCTGCACGTCCCGGGAGGCAGACACACTCTCCCAGGCACACTCAGTTCAGACCTTTCACCGCAGGCGCTTTGCCCATAAGGATCACGTCATCAACCTGACAGACAGGAGCTCAGATGGAATCTTCAAGGAAAGTATTTTTTCATTGAATAGTGAGGAAAAGTGTAATCCCCCTTAATTTTAGTTTATAAAATCTCACTCCTTATGATAAAAGAGTACAAAGCTTCATGCAGGTAGCACCCAAAGGAAATGGAAAACAAGACACTGCATGTGACTTTTAAATTTCTAGTTTATGAAGGGGTGTCCTCAACTGCCTGAAAAATAACAACTGCTGGCAGTTCCTTAATGCTTCAGTCTCTGTGACTCTTAGAAACCACTTTTCCTTCTTTCCTTCCCGCCACGCCGCTCCCGACTAAATATCACCACACACACGAATGTGGGAAGGCATGTGACTCTCTCCCACCTACTGAGGAACGAAACAGTTTTGACAATTTCCCTTTACCTCCAGTTCTAATAATGAGATCTCTCAAATTCTCTACGAATATACACGACTCAAGTTTACCTCTGAGACGTGGTAAAGAAACGGATGGTGACCCTTCTTGGGTTAAAGCCCTGAACAACTCTAAAGAGATCACCGGTTCACACCACCATTTTTTCATACATATTCTGTTGGATCTAACCCACATTTTGCCTTTCATTAAAAACTGAGTGGTATTTATATCCATAAATAATCATCTCACATTAGTAACACAAACGTGAAAATAAATATTACCGTCCCCACTAATTTCATCTGTGGATCCGGGTGGCATGCAAAGAAAGGGAAAGGAAGGGAAAGGGGAGGGGAAGAGAGAGAGGAAGGGAGGGGGAGAGAAGGGAAAACACTATTAAAATGACAAGCAAATCAAAGTATAAGGAAAACACAAAAACCACCCCCCTCCCAGTCTAATTCAGAAGGTAAAAGAAAGACTGTAGGATGGAGGAGTAAGCATGTTTACTTGACTTGAAGGCATTAATGCAAGTTTGAAGCCTCCTCATGTTACCCCAGGTAAACAGCAGTTGAGGTGCGTTTCTGCCACATTAAGCAAAGCTAGTCTGGTTGCTTCTCACCGTTAAATGTTAAAGACAAGTCTACTACTCTCACAAGGAGCGTGCACCCTCCTGGACAGAAATGAGGACCGCAGGCCATTAGTGTGCACGCAGGGACAGCCCTCAGAAGGCCTCCTCAGGGAGCCCCCGGGCTCCCGCCGCTCCTTCTGGGGCTCTGCTGATTGATGCACTTTCACTCACATCTACACAGTGTCTGCAGGAGGACCGTCCCGGTCGCTACACCCTCATCATCTCCCTCTCCTAGATAACGCTTCCGGAGCCTTGGCTGCCCGTCCTCTGCAGCATCTCTGAGTATGTGCCCACAAAGCAGGCGAGGAGACCCCGGGGCTCACTGGGACCATCCTCTTCCATCACTCACATGCCGTGTTAGGAAACCCACGAGGCAGAGGTGTGGTACCTGCCGGCCCCTTTGGGAAAACACTGACATCACACAGGAGGAGACTTCTCGTCCTGTCATGCATTTAAACACCAGCGAACAGGCAAACAAAGAGTCTTCTATCAGGAGGGCGGCCCACAGGCCCCTGCCAGGCAGCTCTGCACTGACCCCGGGGCAGGCACCATCTACGAGCATCGTTAGACTGCTGCCTGGCTGCTGTGGTCAGCGGTGGTTAAGAGGAGAGCCTTGCAAAAGCTGAGTGCAGTACCCGCAGAAGGAGGTTCGTGGGCACAGAAGACCAAGGGGAGGAAGCGCCTAGCCTTCTTAACCTTAGGTTGGCAGTGACTGACTCCTTATACAGAGGCAGGAGGAGGGAAGAGAAAAACAGAAACACATTATTTCAATACCAGAGAAAACTTATGTTACATTGTAAGGCATAGCTATAAAGACAAGTACAAAGTTGCAATGCTTTTATGTGACTACTGGTACACTTCATTTCTTAATATAATTGACTTGAGAAATATATTAATCTTTTAAAATGCAGTTTTCCCTCTTAGGAAAGAGTAGCACTAGATACTGAAACTTTAAGCAAGACATGACGAGGTCGGCCAGCTCCACAAAGCCAGCTGAGCAAGCAAAGGTACAGATGCCTTTACGAAGAACAAAACTGACACATAACGACACAAACAACAAAGACCGATAAACACAAGGTTCTTAGGAACATCTAACATTCAACGACAAAGAAAATAGTGCAGAAAACTAGCAGTTATTGATTTGTAAAAGAACTTTATCAGCAATTTCCCCCAAACCATCAGCAAAGACACAGACCTTAAGTGTACACCTCAAATAAACTGCTTTCACATAAAAAACTGTAGGCCAGGGTATCTGAACACAAGGCTTCGAAGCCTCCATCTACCAGCATCCGCTCCTCATTCACTGCCATTCATGTACTGAAAACTCCCTTGATAGTCAACTCTCTCTCTCTTAGGCACTTTCTGGATGAACGAGACACACGCCAGCCCCCCCGGAGCAGCCAGGACAGCGGAGCAGAGACGCGACGCCCACGGTACCGACAGCAGCAGCGGGCACGTCACCGTGGAGTCAGCACCAGGGCGGCACAAGCCTCTGGTGTGCAAGGGCAACACCAGACGAGAGGGAAGATGCCGCTGGCGCACACAGGTCAACTACAGATGCACAGGGTCTCGTCAAGAAAGGTGAGGACCCCAGGGGTGGGCCTGGGGGGCAGGGATCAGGATGAAGATGGCGGCGGCTTACTGCCACCAGTTCACCTTAGCAGTGGAAACGAGAAGAATGGAAACAATGTGGTCACATTTCCACAGGGTGTGCTGTGATCTCAACAACCTGAGACGTTGAGATCTGCCCACCTGCCTCCCTCAGCCCACACCCAACTCCCTGACCAAACTCCACTCAACCTTAACAACCAGCATACAGGAAATTTAGGAATACGGGGGCCAGAGAGGGACCCGCTCAGCACAGCATCACAGAATTGCAATCGGCCAGACTCAGGGCACGGGGTGTGGTGTAAGGGACGTGATTTCCTCCACAGATAAATACAGACAGCGCAGAGACTGGAAGGGCACATGCCCAAGTTCACCCAGCACCGCTTGTCTGACCCCTGACTGGACGAAACCAAGTAAAACAATGCCTTAACCAAGGAATCTCAACACGGACTGCATAGCTGGCATTAATGAATTACTGCTAACTTTCTTGTAGTATAATAAAATTGCTTTTAGAAAGTCTTCATCTTCTAGAAACATTTATACATGGTTATGCCTGAGAGGTGCTTTAAGACAATCAGAGGTGGTGGTTTAGTCACTAAGTTGCGTCCGACTCTTTGCAAGTCCATGGACTAGAGCCTGTCAGGCTTCTCTGTCCATGGGACTCTCCAGGCAAGAATACTGGAGTAGGCTGCCATTTTCTTCTTCAGAGAATCTTCCTGTCCCAGGGATCAAACCCAGGTCTCCTGCATTGTAGGCAGACTCTTTACGAACTGAGCTATGAGGGAAGACAATCAATGAGGAGTAAGTGGGTAGAGGCACGGATGAAACGACTGGATTTTAGTTACTGAATCTGGGCAATAAGTATCTGGAGATTCACTACATAGTTCTACTCTCTCTACTTCTGTATTATATTTGGAAATTCCCAGGATAAAGAGTTAAAAAGCTAAAAATTCAAAAGCACAACAATATCCACTCATTCACATGATCCCTTGCTTGTAAAAATATCAAATACATTTTCTTATGTCATTCAGTTTGATTTTTAATAAATTCCACAATTATAATGCAGCCATGACATGTGACTAAAAAGTCATGAGATCAAATTCCAGAATTTATATTTTAAAAGTTTCAAGCCTTCCATTAAAATTTTTCTCTATGAAAGAAAAAAACCAAACAACCCCCAAAATTGGGTCTTCGGACAATATCTGTTTTTATATTTAATACAATGATACTTGGCTTCTTGTATTAATAATAATAAATTTTAAGATTATCAAAGTTTATTCATTCAGTTCAGTTCAGTTGTTCAGTCGTGCCTGACTCTTTGCAACCCCATGGCTTGCAGCAGGCCAGGCTTCCCTGTCCATCACCAACTCCCAGAGTTTGCTCAAACTCACATCCATCGCGTCGGTGATGCCATCCAACCATCTCATCCTCTGTTGTCCCCTTCTCCTCCCGCCTTCAATCCTTCCCAGCATCAGGATCTTTTCCAGTGAGTTAGTTCTTCACCATCAGGTGGCCCAAGTATTAGAGTTTCAGCTTCAGCATCAGTCCTTCCAATGAATATTCAGGACTGATTTCCTTTAGGATGGACTGGTTGGATTTCCTTGCAGTCCAAGGACTCTCACAAGTCTTCTCCAACACCACAGTTCAAAAGCATCAATTCTTTGGTGCTCAGCTTTCTTTATAGTCCAACTCTCACATCCATACAAGACTACTGGAAAAACCATAGCCTTGACTAGATGGACCTTTGTTGGCAAAGTAATGTCTCTGTTTTTTAATATGCTGTCTAAGTTGGTCATAACTTTTCTTCCAAGGAGTAAGTGTCTTTTAATTTCATGGCAATCTGTAGTAATTCTGGAGCCCCAAAAATAAAGTCTGTCACTGTTTCAATTGTTTCCCCATCTATTTGCCATGAAGTGATGGGACTGGATGTCATGATCTTAGTTTTCTGAATGCTGAGTTTTAAGCCAACTTTTTCACTCTCCTCTTTCACTTTCATCAAGAGGCTCTTTAGACTTCTTCACTTTCTGCCATAAAGGTGGTGTCATCTGCGTATCTGAGGTTATTGATATTTCTCCCAGCAATCTTGATTCCAGCTTGTGCTTCATCCAGCCCAGCATTTCGCATGATGTACCCTGCATATAAGTTAAATAAGCAGGGTGACAATATACAGCCTTGACGTACTCCTTTCCCGATTTGGAACCAGTCTGTTATTCCACGTCCAGTTCTAACTGTTGCTTCTTGACCTGCATACAGATTTCTCAGGAGCAAGGGGAATAAGATGGCTCACCAGCCAAATACCCCCAAATCCCGGCCACCGTGAGGCACACTTTCCTACAGGCCAGAGCTCGGAACATACAGGTCAGAGTGCTCTTGAAGAAGAAGCACCGCACAGCCCCCTAATGAGTGGGGCCAACAAGGAGCAGCAGGGCACACTCTACTCTGGAAACTCCGTCCACAGGGCCTGAGGATAGATCTGTGGCCTGGAAGGAGTTTACCCGAGTAAATATCCTCTGCAAATTCCTGTTGCACTCTGATGATTGCTCTGATCTCATTCGGGTTGTTTTTCATCCACAAGTGTCCCCGCTGGGGGTCCCACATGAGTCTGCCGGTCTCCAGCCTGCAGTTGAGGAGCAGGAAGCCAGCTTGGCTCTGGGTGTTTCTTCAGGGCATTAGCCTAGAACACACGCTATGGACAGTTCAGGACCCATGGGACTCCTGTAGAAGCCAGAGAGGAGAGGGCCGCAATCAGGCAGCAGTCTCAAATCTCAAAAGAGGCAAAGGGAGCCCAGACGCTGTAGCGATGGTGTGAGGAGGGGTGCTGGGAGTAGGAAGAGAGCACGGGGGCGGGGCGCGGGGGAAGGTATTCTGCCGGTCACGACTTCCTCATTCAGGTACAACGCAATCAGTCACCCTGCCCCCACCCAGCCAGAGACTGCTAAACATCTCTCCTAACCCCACAGTGATTGCAGGACTCTAGTTGTGATTGTTGGAATCAGAAGAATTTCCAGTAAGACAAGTACTATGAATAAGTCAAACCCCCAATACTTACCACATGAGTGAGTGAATGAAAGTCGCTCAGTCGTGTCCGACTCTTTGGGACCCCATGGACTATACAGTCCATGGAATTCTCCAGGACAGAATACTGGAGTGGGTAGCCTTTCCCTTCTCCAGGGGATCTTCCCAACCCAGGGAATGAACCCAGGTCTCCCATACTGCAGGCAGATTCTTTACCAGTTGAGCTACCAGTGCACATAAAAACCATCAGTAGCATTAGTTTGATTAAATTATGTCATAAGGCACATAATTTACAAAAATTAGCTTCGCATGTAATAGGCTAGCAATCCCCAACTTTTTTGGCAACAAGGACTAGATTTATGGGAGATGGTATTTCTAGGACTCAAAGGAGGGGTTGGGGTGACTCAGACGGTCATCTGAGTGAAGGGGGGCAGTAGGTGAAGCCTGGCTCCCTCGCCTGCAGCCTGGTTCCTAACAAGCTGAGGACCCAAGGACCGGTACTGGTCCGCAGTCTGGGGGGTTGGGGACCCCTGTACTAGGCGACAGTACTCTAAATTAGGGCACTTAAACAATTCCTAAAAGCTTTCACTTAAAATCAAGCTTTCAGTATAGACGGAGACCACCTTCTAAATCAGTGTTACCAAAAGTGAAACTAGGATGTAAACCAGACGAAAGAAACTCATTCAAACTTGAAGGCAGGGCAGACATTTGGAATCCAACAGAAATGAGTCAACACTATGCTATTGCTATTCCTGATAAATGGAAGAAAAACCACCCTGAAATCGGACTCAGACTCTTCCAGGAAAATACTCCTCCCTTCTCACACCAACACCTCCTGCATTCCAACAACTCAGTGTGGTTTGATGAGAAGACAGTGGGTTTCAGAGCTCAAATCCGGGTTTCCACCAGGCTCTCTGCTTTGGCTAGCTACGTGAGCCACACCTCACCACCCCAGCTCACCTGTAAAGTGGGAAAAGGAGGAAGACTGTCCTGAGGCTTAAACAAGATACTGCTTGTGAGTGTGCATAATCTCTGAGCCTCACTCATAGGTAAGTAACTACTTATATTTACAAACAGCAGCAGTGCAATGAATGAATAGCAGGCTTAGTGCTTCAGAGACCATGAGAAAAAAGGAGAAAAGACTGCAATTATTATAGATAGCATCACTGACTCAATGGGCATGAATTTGAGCAAACTCTGGCAGACGGCGGAGGACAGGGAAGCCAGGTGTGCTACAGTTCATGGGGTCGCAAAGAGTTGGACATGACTTAACGGCTGAACAACAACACATATACCACCTAATACTTTACAGAACTTCACAAACTACTTCTACACATACTAAGTAGCTGCTTTAGAACTTGTAATGAAGCAGCTTAATACAAATGACATTTATTTTGTTAACTTTTAGTTTAGGATAATTTTTAGTCACTATATGTAATTTTAAATAGCTGGAATGATGCTGCAAGGTTAACAATTAAACCAGAAAAATCTGTTACAAAGCAAAAAAAAAAAATTTTTTTTTTAATTTGTAATAAACATCTCATCGCAAAGTATCACTACAGAGTGTCACCACCAAGGGCTCAGCAGAGACAAACCAATGAAAGGAAAAGGTCATGGCCTTGGCTGTCATGACAGATGCAGAAGAGAGAACACAGTCTTCTGACCTCCAGCCCCGTCACCACGACCCAGACATGCGACAGGAGCCATGGGCACAGGGCAGTGGTTGTCACAGCTCACCAGCATTTCTGTCACACTTAAGGTCCCACTGCTTCACTACAGGCCTGCTTATTTAAAACAGACAAACAGACCTTGAAACACAAAAACCAAAGTTTGTACCTTTGGAATACTTAAAATTCAGCTTCATTCACTGATTTCCCTTGGAAGCACCTGCATTCCGGGGAACCTTCATCCACACAAACGTTGCTCAACCCCCCACCCACTCCAGGTGCCCCTCTCTGACACACACAGACCCCTCAGGACAAGCAAAGCCCTCTCCACGTACTTCTAACTGTGCTCCAGAAGAAATGCGTTTCCTAAAATCATACACAGAGGCTAGAAAAGTTGACTCTAGGCCCTCAGAGAAAATGCCCAGGGAAATCTCTATTCTGCTGGATATTTCTATAAACCAGCTCATCTCACACTTACGTTAGAGAGAAACTCTAGATCTCAGAGACAAGACTGCATATACTTGACATGGAGTGTAAACTGGCTCATCTCACACTTACATTACAAACTCCAGATCTCAGAGACAAGATTGCATATACTTGACATGGACTGAAACTGGACCCTACTGAGGATGGTCTGAAACTCTACTTCCTCACAAAGAGATACGCAGGAGGGCCTGGAGCCCGTGATCATGAGCTGGGGACTGTTGCTGACATCCAGACTTCAGCCTTCCCACTGGCTGGCCTCCAGACCCCTTGCCCCAAACCACTTAGGGGTGCAAGCAGAAGGGTTCACTGTGACCAGTGCTTGGGGAGGTCTGAGAGCCCAGCGGCCCTCGAGGTCACTACCCACTCTGAGGGTCCCTTCCTTTCTCCCTCTGTTCCCCCACCAGAGCGCAGTCCTCCAAGCCCTAGCACCTCTCCGCACCTTGCCCGGGCAGCCGATTCACCTAAAAACAATAGAGCACTGTGTCCCAGACAGCAACAACAAATAGAACATGTCTTTGTCTATGATGGCATTGTGTTCTAGGGATAAGAAGGTTTCTAAACTCATATCTATTTAAAGATTATCCACAATAGTGGCATGTATGGCAGGCCAGACACCTCTGAGGAAGGAGAGTCCTGGAGTAGGCAGGGAGGGCTTCTAGGAGAGGGTGGCATCTGAAGCCAGCTTTAAAGACTAGGGAAGAGCTTCTCAGTTGTGACTGTATAAAAAACAGGGGAATCAGGCCAGTCTCACTTTCTCCATCTTCCCAACTGATTGTTCATCTGTACTTGGGGTCATCTCCCTTAAATTGTTACTGAAAGGCAACACAGCCTAGGGGGCAATAATAACCTGAGTTCAGTCCTTGCTCCATCGTTTGCAAGCTGTGTGACACTGAACAAGCCCATTTACTTCTCTGAATTTCTTTCCTCCTGTCTGTGAAATGGGGAGATGATAAAGACCTTGGGAGGTTGCCACAGGGATTAACAATGCCTAATGCAAGGCACAGCACCTTGAGTACCTAATACAGAGAGAGCTGTCACCTCTTCGCTGGGTGTGCCCTCGCCTGCCCTGCCGCGGCCTCTCAGAGCTCTCTGGCTGGTGCTAAGTTTGCCAAGCTCCCACTGCAGGGCCTGGCGCTCGCTGTCCCACAATGTCTGCAGGCCTCAAGTCTCACTGTATTCAGTCAACTGCTCAGAGGGACGTCCCTGGACCCCCACCCTCACTCTCCACCTGCCTGCTTGATTTTAATTCAGTGTCTTTGTCTCCTGCACAGAACATCAGCTCCACACAGGAGCAACCTGGCTCTGCCCACCAGTGCACCCCAGCATCTGGAACAACGCCTAGCACAGAGCAGGCACTCAGCAGCACCTGATGATGGAATTTCTAAGACTGGGTTAATAGCCACCTTGCAGGGTTTGCTGGGGTGGGACAGGATGGACTATGACAGAATAGCAGGTCATGACTGCTGGCCACAGTCAGGCTGAGCCTCAGCCACCACCCCGCCATCCTGGAGACAGACTGGCCTGTGGCATGGGGAACAGGCGTGGCACTCCACTGAGTCCACGGGAGGCTGAGGTTAACACCGCACACCCATGCGGTTTCCAGGCTACCAGGTAAGAAAGAATCTAGAGGTTTGGCAGAAGTCCTGGTCATCCAGGTGTCACCTTAACAGCTTGTGAGCTAAGTGCAAGGCGCACCCTTGGCCAGCCATACTGCTGGGATGGCGTGTTCAAGAGTCTCTGCATGCTGTGAGTCCAACTCCACGGAAGGGAGCAAGTCATGAGCGGGGTGATGAAGGAGTAACAGGAACCTAAGAGGTAAGTTCCGGCACTAAATATTCATGGGACATGGAATGTTCTTTGTGGCCTGTGAATGAAGGTTTGGCCAAAGTGGTGGCCATGTGTGGAATAGCATCACTGACTCTGAAGAATGGACGTGTGATGATGAAAAGGATGTGCTGGCCGGTGGAGCAGTCCAAGCAGAACTACAGGGGGAAGGAGGTGGGCAGAGGCCCGGACGCCCGACAGAACTGGGCGAAGACCCATGTGGAAGACAGGGGCGGGCTGGACAGGCGGGCTGTGTGGAGATATTGGGAAGCCTCGGGGCCGAGCTGAGGAAAGTTTCTGCCCGGGGAGTCGCCTACTTACATTCAATAAAGGGAGGAGCACCCCGAGAGCTGCTGTAGATAAGGGGCTGCAGCGTGAACTCCAGTCCAGGGTGTCCGGGGAGGACAGTGAAGGCAGATCAGGACGGGGGGACTGGGAGAGGTGACCCCCACAGAGTCTTAACGGGCAGCTGTGGAAAAACGCTGAGGACGTGAGGAAATGGAAGTAACGAGACCCAAAGCTTCCATGAGGCCTGTCATGTTTCGTCGCCCCCGGAGTTGCGATGCGCCCGGCAGGGCGTGTCAGCTCCCACCGCACGGAGCAGCTGCGGAGCGGGGGGCACCCAGGGCAGTGAGGACCACCGGCGCCTCCCGGCCAGCATCCCAGGCCTGCTTCCAGTTCAGCGGGGGGACTGGCACGCTCAGGAAGGACTCAGCGCTGGCTCAGTAGCCCCTCTTCTGTGGAGCACAGCACAGAACACCCTCTGATGCCGGCAACTGACAGGGTGCTCCACCACCGGGCCACTAGGGCGGGTGCTGGCCTCTCTCTCCAACTGGGTCACAACCCTGGAGAGCCTGTTCCCCACCTGCTAGATCTCCTGCACCACCGCAGACCGGAGATGCCAAGCTACTCGGCCCCCACGCATCACCCCGGACTGAGGGGAGGCCGCCGGCATCCGGCACCGCCCAGCAGCACAAGCCCCAGCACTGAACAGACCTCTCCCCACATCAGGAAGGGGTTGGCTCCTGAGCCGCAGGGCTTCCCCCCACACCTGCCCCACGAGGTTCCTCACTAGAGCATCTTTGCTAAGCACGAAAGCATGAATACCAACACGAATATTTCTTGAGAAAGGGGTTGTGGGATGTTTGTGGATGATAAAAAAAAAAACAAGCAATTATATTTGTATGCTAGAACATTAACAAATAATTCAGTCATCAACTAGGCAAATGCACAAAACTAAATTTTGGGTAAAAATTCACTCAAGGTAAATTAAACTAACAAGAATTAGATTTCTTCTAAGTCAGACTGTCAGACACTAGAGTTTTAAGAAACTATTATTTTAGAAATGTGACATAGATGAGAACATACTATATATGTGTGCATATGGATATACATGTGTATGTATACATGTATAGCATATGTATTTTAAGATACCAAACCTGGGTCCATAGAAGATGCTTTTTCCCACCTTTCCTCTATTTTCTACATTTTTAAATGGGGGGAAAAGGCACATGTATTTTGAGAAACATATCAAAGAAAGCACACCATGCTCATCACACCAGTAAACAGTTAAGATAATGCTTATGTCAATATCTTAACTATATTTTTAAAAAAGCAATATTCAAACCATTTTATGTTAATAAAACATTTTATGTTAATAACAAAACCATTTTATATTAATTGTTAACCAAAAAAGCTGTTTAAAAATACTTCACATCTCTTGAACTTCAAAAAATAATATACAAGGCATATTATGTTAATTTCTGAACTGCAAGCATAAATTATAATGGCAGCTTCGAAAGCAAACATTTTCACTCTAAATATAATTAACATGGCATTAAAACTGAAACATAACTTGGAATTCTAAGTAATTTGTGAATATTCTACTACTGTAAAATTATACAAATTTTGAAGTTATTTTTAAGTTTTAAAAATAAATAACTTTAATTCTTAACATTCATAAGCTAGCCTAGAAAGAAGTAACGCTCATGAAAATGAGCAGAGGTCAAACACGCGGGGCTCCCTCCCACCGCTGTGGGCACCCCCTGCCGCCCGCGGGGCCTCTTACCTGACATGGAGACCGCATGGGTGCGCACGCCCTGCTTCTCACTGTTGGCCAGCCTGGAACAGAGGTGCAAAGCGTGAGCGCCCCACCGCTCTCCAGACCACGCCGCTGGCATCCACGCGCACGCCAGCTGCCCAGAACCAGGACGGCTGTGCCCTCTCCCAGGGAGACGGCGCAGTCCAGAGAATGACTGTGAAACACCAGACTCTACCACCTGAGGCCCTTAAAGCCTGCTTTAACGTTTAAAGACCGGAAGTGCAGACCGACGAGGGCAGGAAAGCTGAGCCACAGCTCTACTGAACTGGTGCTCATGGTTTGGGTTACTTTAGATGCTGGGCTGCAAGGGGAGACACTCGGGACTGAGGAGTGCCCTGGACACAGTGCTGGCCCTGTCGCTGTTAGAGTGTGTCCAAGAGCAGGCAGGATGGGGACACATACTGTCATTATTTACAGACTGACACAGGCAAGGCTGACGCATCTGGTTACTTGTTTCATGAAATGGCTCAGCAATGGTAGTGTTTTACACACACATCCACAGAAAATAACATTTTGGCCAAAGGTTTTAGCACATTTTAAAAAAAAATCCAAGTATAGTTCAATTCAAACTTTTTGAAAAAGCATAAAACACAGAGGAAAAAGGAACCCTACAGTCTTCAGGTGTCAAAATTATTTTGCTCTTTTCATAAAAGAAAACTTTTTCTCTGATACATAAACATTTACTCTACAAGTACTGAACAGGAATTTTCCTTAGTATACAGAATTTATATTGGAAATCTTGGTGCTTAACATATCCCTTTTGAGAACTAGAAATATTCAATGTGCAACTGCACAACCTCTAGGAAGTGTTAGTTGCTCAGTCGTGTCTGACTCTTTTCGAGCCAATGGACAGTACCACCAGACTCCTCTGTCCATGGGATTCTCCAGGCAAGAATACTGGGGTGGGCAGCCATTCCCTTCTCCAGGGGATCTTCCTGACCCAGGGATTGAACCTGGGTCTTCTGCATTGCAGGGAGATTCTTTACCAACTGAGTGACTGGGGAAGGTTTATAGCACAAAGCCATACACTTCAGTTGAATTTGCTACAAGTCTGAAATGGTATCTCTATTATAAAAGTTTAACCAGAGTTTTCTAACAAACCACCAGCTCCTCTTCCACTGCAGCTACCTGACTGATCATAACTCCCTCTCAACTGCATTTATCGGGAGGTCACAGATGCACGTTCCTAACACACAGGCCACGTCCCATGCCTCTGTCCTGCAGACAGGATGCCGGGCCGTCCTCTGCTGTGGGCTGGGGCACTTTTCTGAACCAACCTGCTCACAAATGAAGGGATATCATCACCTCTCTGATCTGTGGCAACAACACATCTGCTGCTCTGTGATTTGTGGAAATTCTGCTCCTTTCTAGTATCTGTTAGCACTTCTAACCTACTCCCTTACTCCTCACGTTTACGTCTGTATTTACAATTCCTGTGTATTTAATCCACAAAGTCATCTCTCAAAGACTTTCTGCAACTGAAGATACTATGAGCACTAATTCCTTGCCTGATTTTATTAATAATTAATAAACATTAATAAATTTAATAAATTAATATCCATTAATTTATAACATTAATACATATCTATTAAATGTTGTTGGGTTTGTGAAACACAGCCTAAAAGCTGAGAGAGTTGGTCTCACCCACCCCACCACTCGCCCACCCAGCTACCTACTGGGTGCCAGATACTGCCCAGTGTCAGGTCTACACAGCCCCTGACCCCGGCCATCAGTGAGGCCCAAGGGTGAGAGCAGCAGAGAGGTGACTGTTACTCCAGATAAGTTACGGAAAAACACAGGGCTGCTTCCGGGACTGGGGTGATGGGGGGTTTTCAGATGAGGTGATGCGGGGTGAGACCTGAGCAGGGCCCTGCCGAGGACAAGCTAGAGGGAAGGAGGGCCGTGGGCTCCAGGAGCCAGAGGGAGTTCAGTGTGGCTGAAGCTTGAGCGCGGGAGCAGAAGCGAGGCGGAGGGGGTGTGGGGACGGTGCACAGCATCTCCCCAGCTGGCTGAAGGATGTGGGCGTTTATCTAGGAGCAGCAGCAGCCACACAGGGGCTTCGAGAGGAAAGCTCCCTCCCAACGCTGTAGCGAAGACAGACAGAGGCATGCAGAGGATGGGAGCCAGGGGGCTGAGATGCTGTCCTCCGAGACTGGCCCCTGGCTGGTGTTGAGGAAGGCTCCCACCATCCCTACTGATCAGGACAGCTCCCTGTCCTGAGACCAATGGTACAAACAATATGGTCCATGCTGAACTCTTGCCTTCCTTTGGGGAGACTGGAATTTGGGCACATGCCAAGCACAATGTGTACACGTGACCAGGCCTGCATAAAGGCGGGGCGCCGAGTCTCTCACGAGCTTCCCTGGGAGACCACTCTCCACATGTCCTGCCTGCGGCCCTGAGAGAAGGCCCCCGGGGCTGCCCGGCCCCTCTGGACTCCACGCTGCTGTGCTCTCCCCGGGCTGTCGCGCAGCACAGCCACGAGAGCCTTTATGCGCCGAGTCCTGGGTGTTCCTTCTACAGAAGCCCTGCACGGGGTGGTCCTGGGGATCCCAACACAGGAGTCCTGCTAGCAGAGCCCAGACAGGTGCTAACAGCTAACAACCGGGGAGGGCGATGGGCAGGTGAAGCTAATGGGCCTGACAGCTCGGAAGCAGAAAGGGAGAGACTGGCGGGGACCGGCCGTGGAGGAGAGGGAGCGACAGGTCAGAGGCGCCCTGGCTCTGCGCCCTTAGCCCCACGTGCAGCGCCCGGGGTGTCTCCTCAAGTCCTTCCCTCTGAGCTCTCGGCACCCAGCTGCGTGTCTGACTGTGAGCACGGTGCCTTTCATCTGCTCCCCAATCCCTAGCATGCTGGCTGAGGACAGAGAAGCTCGGGCCTTCTTTACTTTTATAGATTAAAGTATCTACTATGAAATCCGTGACACAGACACATTTTAAAACTAACATAAGTTGCATATCTTTAATTTTCTCACTTGTAAAATAGCCAGAATGGTACTGACTTTCAGGTCTCTATGCAGGCTGTCGCCGCCTATAAAGTAACCATCTGACAACAGACCTCTCTCCTGTTATCACTACTATTCTTGAGCTTCTTCCTGAACTTCAAGGGAAGATTCACTTTACACTCTTGACTAAACATAAATACTTGTAAAGCAGTTATCCTTCAATAAAAAATAAATGAATTAAAACAACAACAACAACAAAAAACCTAAATACTTTAGATGACTTACAACTGATTTCTTTCTGGAAATACTTGTTTTCTGATTTCCTAATCATACATGTAGAAATTTGATTACTCAAATATAAAATAAAGCATGGAGAATTTCAGTCTCTCATGCCATGCAGTAACAAGGCACACAGGGCGGTACTTACTTTGGTATCGATGGCAAAGCCCGCTCACCTTCTGCGGAAAAAAATGGAGAGAGAGAGATGAGGCTCCTGTGGAAAAGACTGTTATGTAGAAACCAGAGAAAGATGAGTCCTACCCCAGAATTTTAGCAATAACCCTTTAAACGAAGCTGGTATATGCCTGTGATGGGTTATCACAGCTTTATTTTCAGTATTTATGACAAACATGCTGTCTGCAGGTGCAGACTATAGGAAAGGCACTGCCTCTCAAAACCAGGCTAAGGTTTTGAGGAAACAGAGGAAAGCTGTTCTTCCCAGGAGACGTTAGGAGAGAAAGAATTTTTCATAATCAAAGCCAACATTCTTTACAAAGACTGAACACCCTGCATAGGTTTGGCAACTCCAACACCTATACAGGGAACACAGAAATTCAAAGGAAACAAACCCACCAGCTCTGCAGCTGCAGGAAGAACTCGGCCCCCAGGCAGCCAAGGGGCCAGCCACCTCAGAGTCTGAGGAGGCCCGGGGACGCAGCTGGGGGAGGTGCTGGGGCCTCCACATGATGGCCGGCCCCCTGCCATGACAGCTGGGCTCTGGCCGGGGCATCACAGGGGAGCTCAGGACTTGCTCGGGGCTGAGGAGACGTGCTCCCCACCCATCCTTAGTGAACCAGGAAGCATGGAGCCCCTGGTTTAATCTCTCTTATCTGGATTGACCTGGTGGTAAAGCCGTCCCACCAGTCCCCTGGCTCCCTGGGAAAAAGGTTACTCCTGTCTTGGTAATGTGAAATTATGAGGAGAATTTAACTAAAAATTGAAAACCTGCCACTGAGTTTTCTCTAAGTTAAAGGAAAAGTTAGATAAGGCCCCATAAGAAGGCCCCAGGTCACATAGCAACTCCGGTGGAAGCTGGTTTGGGTACGTGGCTTGTGACTCTTACAGTTTTCTGCCCCAGTGACACACCTATAAAAGCACTTTCTAAATTGAAGCAATTATGGTGGATCACAGAGCTAACAAAGTACACCTCGGCACATCAGCACTCCTGTGTAGAACTTAGACGCCACTTAGAACTGTTACACTCACAAACCCATGCATGTTGCTTACCATGAAGCAGTTCATAACCAAGAGAACAGATGGGTATGTATGCAACTGTTCCTTAAAGCATGTACCAGGAAAACGGTGCATTAGAGTTGTAGAAACATGTTTTACATTTATTTGAAGTTTTAAAAAACTAAATTAGAAAGTGTACATGTGCTCCTATCCACATATTTCTAACTATAATCCATTAAAAACATTTGACTTTATTATTTCAATTAGGCAATATAACTTCAATTTAGGAATCTATTATAAAATAGTCACAAGTACATATGCTGTGATTTAGAATAAATTATCAGGCTTAATAATTAATTCTATAAAGACCACATAAAATTGATAAAAACCTTGGTCCTACTAGATTTTTATGAGAAGTGATTTCATTTATGCTGTCTTCATATGAATGAAGAATTTAACACATCTAATTTCATGAGATTTTATATCAAAATGTTTCCTCCAACAGGAGAAAAAAGTCAACTAAAAACCAACTCAAGAAGATGTTAAAGCTTCAAACATTTAATGCCTAATGTCTGAATGTTCTTTTTTCATATACCAGCAAATTGATGAACAATATTTTGGTAAATTAGGGTGAAATAAAACAATTATTTACCAAAAAGAAGACAGGCGATATAGTACATTTAACATTTTTAACAGAATACTATCTTTATGTGAAGCAACTTTCCCAAAACATTTAAACAATGCTTGCAAGGTATATTCCTTCATTTAAAGCACGAAATGAAAACTCAAGAGCTCATGAATGCAAAAATTTTCAATGAGAGAAGCCTTTAGATATTTCTAAAAGAAGCTTCATTACTGTATTTCACATAAAGGAAGCTATCATAACACACACTCCATTTTAGGGGGAAAATAAATAAATAGGCTTTACTGGTTTGAGTGGGAAAAACAGTTCTGCCCGATTATCCATGTCCTGGAATTCATGCACTTACTGGCCTCTTTGGCTGATGGCTTTAGATACTGTCCTCAGAGTATGACAGCCTGACACTAACAAAAGTTTAAACAAAGGTCCCAGTAATGCCTCTGCTTCACCCCCCACCCCCACACCCCCCACCTGCTGTCAGCACAGAGAACTGGGCCGCTGGGCAGCGGGCCTCTCTGCAGTGTCTACACCAGGAGTGCGGGGCCTCATCTGTGTCCCTCACGTCTCCCCACTCCTCCTCTGATCGTCCTCCCACGGCGGGGGTGGGGGAGTGCTGGCAGGGATCTTGTGTCCGCCTGGCGGGAGCGGCAGTCTGATGAGGGCGACTGTGGACCCGGACCCACCTCCCATGCTACAAAGCAGGTACTGCTCCTCCTTAAGCGCGAGAAATCCCCAAGCCAAGGCTCATCCAGTGCGTCAAGATCACATGGAAACGAGCAGCAGCTCTGAAGTCTGTGACACTGTGCGTACGTGTCCCGAGCTACCTGCACACGGAAGACCGTTCCCACCCTGCTTCCCGCTGAGACCACAGAGGCAAGTACCACTCTTCTCGCCTTCCCAGACAGAACTGAGGTGCAGGAAGCTAAGTACTTGGCAGATGGCATGCACTCATGATGTGACCCAATTGGTCAATATAACTCCAAAGCCTGGTTTTTTCCTGTTTTGTTTCAGAAATCCAAACCCTCAGAAACACCGCATCTTACAGACTTTGCAAAAGGCTGCAGAGACTCAGCCCCATTCCAAGGATTCAATATGCTTCTGACTGAGTTTGTTCTCTGACTGCTCTAAGCTTTTGAGAGCTTTAAGAAAAAATACAAAAGAGACTTTATTTATATGAGTTACAGGGACTTTAAAAAAAAGTCCTTTGGGAAGACCTAAGTCCTAGAATATAATCCCAAAAGTTTATTTAAAAAACACTAATGGTTAGCCTCCAACTAATAAAAAAAAAAAAAAAAAAAGTAATGAAGAAAAAAAAAAAAAAACACTAATGGTAACCGAGACAACATGTTAAGGCTGTCGCTCAAATCAAAAGGGTCTGAACACAAACCATGTGTGCTTAAGCTCTGTCCAAACCCAGTTCGTAGGCTGTGAGCTGGGTCGCTGCCCTAGAAAAGCAGGAATATGCTGGGCTGAACTACTTGTTTGCTCTTCACGTTCAGAGTGCCCTGAGGGAAGGGCTAGGGCTGCAGGCGAGCTTGGCGGCGGCGCGGAGGAGGGTGGGCAGGGGGCGGCTCACCTTTCTGGGGCCGGATGATGAAGGACTGTGTGGCCCCGTGCACCAGGCGGCAGTACCCATCGATCAGGTCGGCCATGTTCTCGGCGATGGTCAGGGACGGGGCCGTGACCGTCAGGGGCTGGACAGGGGAGAAGAGCCAGAGAGAGCGGTCATTGTTCCTTCCGCTCCTCAAAGGGCCAGCTGTGCCGTGACATCAGATGGAGACTCACTTGAGCACAGAGAAGAGTGGGAGTGAGACGAGATCTGTCATCAGGCCTCAGTGAGAAGAGAGCATGGTATTTAAGGATCTTATTCCTAGGATATGTGACAGAAGGCAAAGCCAGACAAAAAAAGAAAAAGACACTTAAATCGCTTAGAGTCACTTTCTAGAACAGAAAGAGGTGGGGAAAAAAAACGTTTCCTACAGAAGGTCTGGCCCCTTAGGCATACTCTAATTAAGAATTTAGAAAATTAGTAAGCTCAACTATGGCTTCTTTTAGAAACTAGACAAGTGTGGAGTAGAGTTTTCTCAACCATCCATCATAATTTTTCTAACCTTAAAGAAAATTAGTGGAATTTCATTATTTTGAGCATGCAGAGCATGTTCTACCTAAGAGCTTAGAAATCACTTTTTTCAAGGCAAAACACACAATTATGATACATTGCCTAAAAGACCTGTCATTAAATGTTGTCCAGGAGATAATCAGAGTTGTATTTTTCCTTTGAACACAATTATGTCCTAACTCACATAGTCTTCATAACTTCCTTCTAAAGGAAGAACTCAGCTCGCCTGCATCATCCTAAATGTTGTTTGGGGGCAGCAAACAGAAAGGAGGACATGGTGCAGACAGGAAATTACTGAGAGATTTTCAGGAAATTTCAAGGTTCCAATATTTCATGGCATCACTGGTTTAATTCTGAGAATCAAATGTACTGCCCGGAGCCTCAGAAATGCCAGGATTCCAAAGCAGGAGGAGCAAGAATGAGATGAGAGGAGCCTCGAGAACAAACCTGCTCCAGCAGGGGCGGCAGCAGCGTGGAGCCCAGGCACGTGAGTGGGGCCAGGGGAGTGCCCCAAATGGGCTTCATGCAGAAGTAACCCTGCGTGTGCCGCTCCCAACACCCCCCAACACACACACACAGTGAACATCACATATAACACAGTCCAGGAAATAAAGAGAGCAGTACAGTTTACAGAATTTATATAATTTTAAGAGGTTGATTTTCTTGGTAATTCATATATTCCAGTTTTTCCACAGAAAGACTACAATAGTTTTTAAGTGAATTGCCGCTTTTGAACTACGGTGCTGGAACAGACTCTTAAGAGTCCCTTGGACAGCAAGGAGATCCAATCAATCAGTCAATTCTAAAGAAAATCAACCCTGAATATTCATTTGAAGGACTAATGCTGAAGCTCCAATACTTTGGCCAGCTGATGCGAAGAACTGACTCACTGGAAAAGACCCTGATGCTGGGAAAGATTAAGGCAAAAAAAGAAGAGGGCAGCAGAGGATAAGATGGTGGGATGGCGTCACCAACTCAATGGACATGGATTCAAGCAAACTCTGCGAGATAGTGAAGGAGAGAGAAGCCTGGCACGCTGCAGCCCACGGGGTCACAAAGAGTTGGACACAACTCAGTGACTAAACAACAACAATTTGTTATGCAGGGCTTCTAGGAGGCTCAGCAGTAAAGAATCTGCCTGCCAGGCAGCAAATGCAAATTTGAGCCCTTGGGAAGATCCCCTTGAGGAGGAAATGACAACCCACTCCAGTATTCTTGCCTGGAGAATCCCCATGGACAAAGGAGCCTGGCAGGCTACAGTCCATAGGGTTGCAGAGAGTCAGACGTGACTGAGCAGCTGAGCGCGCGCACACACACACACACACACACACACACACACACACGTGTTATGTAATGCTCATTACGTGAGAGAAAGCTGTGATTCTGATGATCCATGAAAACTTCATGTGTATCCTAAAACAGTCATTTCAATAAAGGGCTAGTTTAGAAATAATGATTGTTTCAGGATATGGCAACCCACTCCAGTATTCCTGCCTGGAGAATCCCATCGACAGAGCAGCCTGGCGGGCTGCGGGCCACAGGGTCACACAGCTGGACACGACTGAGTCGACAGCCTGAGCAGAGGCCATCTCCTACCCCCCCCTACCTCGGGCGCCCCTGCGATCTTCAGCTGCAGCGTGCCTTTCCTGTCCTTGTCTTCACTGTTTGAGTACTGGATGGTCTGCACTTGGTTGAAGTCAGCCAGGTGTGTGGGCTTTGGGAAGAAAAGGCAAACACTTGACCACAGATGCCAGACACTCGTGCACTACCCCACGTGTAATCCCCGTGGTCACCCCTCAACCCTGTTCTCCAGAGACACCTCCCAGACAGGGTGCCTGGGGAGCCTGACTGTCCACCTTGTCCAGGAGTGGGCCTTTCTCCCTCTGAGGAGCTGGCATGGACCTGCCGGGGCCGCCTGCTCACTTCATGGTCGGGGTGTGTCTGCCCTCTGCGCTCCTGGAGGCAGAGGGTAGCTCTACCTTCAGGGGCTGGATGAGGAGTTGCCCATGCCCCGGAGTGAAGACATGCAGAGGAGGAGGGAGGGAGCCCCTGGCCTGACTCTCCGGGTAACTCGGTCTCAGGGAGCATTCTGCCCTGCTTCTCTCAGAGAGAGGGACCCGTGCCCACTCCCAGCACACCATGAGCAAGGAACGTCTCTGACCCGTTCTGGGGTTCTTCTGGAGGGTAATGGTGCTGAGGAGACGGCGGGCACATCTGAAGGACCCTTCCCACATGGACACGCCACCAGAGACTCTGCTCATTTCCCAAGAGGAGTGGATTTTTCTTCTCATGCGGACACAACATGCCCATCAGTCCCCACCCTCCAGCATTTCACAACAGCCATCAGTATGCAGGTGATGAATCCCACGCATTTACTCAAGACTCTTGGCCTGCTCAGGGCCTCCTTCTCTCAGATACCAGAAGCACCAGCCCCTCCCTGCCAACCTGAAGCACACTTACATTGCAGCCTTTGTCTGTGAGGTAACTGATTCCTTCCTCGGGGCCAATCGCCAGCTCTACTGAAATAATCCAGCTTGACTTGAAGGTGAAACAGGTGACGGCAAAGGTACCAGGAGGAAAAAGAGGTATTTTAGATAAAGAACCACTGAAACATTAAAGGACCAAAGCGGAGGCTGGACAAACTTCTATTCATCAAACCAAAGAATACAAAATGTGTGCAACTCCAGGCTTTCCTGGTGGCACCAGTGGGACAGAAACCACCTGCCAGTACAGGAGACACAAAGAGACGCAGGTTGGTTCCCTGGGGCGGGAAGGTCCCCTGGAGGAGGGCACGGCGACCCACTCCAGGATTCTTGCCTGGAGAACCCCACGGACAGAGGAGCCTGGCGGGCTGCAGTCCAGGCACAAACCGTCGGACACGACTGAGCGTGGACAACTCCACGGTGTAGTGTCTGCTGAGCCTAAGCAGAGACGGACAGACTGAGCTCATTCCCGTGAGCCGCAGCCAATGGTTTCTTTGGGAAGATTATCTGCATAGGTAAACGAGCCCTGAGAGAACTGTTAATCAATGAATCGCTGGGTTGGGATTAAAATAAATCTAAATATGCACACAGGCATGCTATTAAAAAAGGATTGTTTTAGTCTCACGTTGACACATTTTCTTTCTGTATTGTTTTCCCACTGTACAGTGGAAAATATTCTCATGTTAAACACATGACAAATTAGATTCCAATCTGAAACTGAGGTATTCATGGAAAAGACAAAGAGATTCCACCGAGTCCCCTATTACGAAGTCCTCATACTTACACCAAGGGCACACTTGAAGCATTCTTTATCAAATCTGTACACTGGGGAGAGGATCTCAAAGAACTTCAAAATACTTTCTTCTCTGTTAAGGTTGGCAAACTGTCTAAATGTTTGTTGGATCAATTTTCTTAGTGTTTTGGCCTGTGTGATAAAATCATAAACATCTTTTCAGAGTCAACAGTAAGTGAAGACCACAGAAATAACCACCAACACCCAGGAACATCTCTTCCCCAGCACCACGTAATACCACCTGCATTCAGCAAACATCATTATTTATCAGAGCTCTGTTTCTTTAAAAAAAAATAATTATAGTAAAATACACACAACATATAATATACCATCTGGTGGCTCAGACGGTTAAAAAAAAAAACATCTGCCTGCAGTGCAGGATATCCAGGTTCAATCCCTGGGTTGGAAAGTTCCCTTGGAGAAGGGAATGGCAACCCACTTCAGTATTCTTGCCTGGAGAATCCTATGGACACAGGAGCCTGGTGGGCTACAGTCCATGGGGTTGCGAAGAGTCGGACACGAATGAGTGACTAACACCTCATTTTCAACCGTTTTAAAGTATACAGTTCAGCTCTGGCTCATCGGAACAGGGGGCTCCTGCGGCCAGCAGAGGAGAGGGATGAAAGCCCTCACACGCTCCACACTGCCCGGGGAGTTGACGTGTCCGTTCTGAAGCAGTCTGGTAACAGAAATCAAACACCTTCAAACCACAACCTTTGAGAGGCTATTCTTTAGGAATAACGAGAGAGCTAGGTGAAGACCCAGCAATGAGGAGGTTCCGTGCAGAAGTGTGCAGAGGACCCCACGTCAGGGCACACACACAGGCACGTGAAAACAAGACAGCCTGGTGTGGTGGAGATGCCGTCAGAGGAGAGCACAGGAGGTGGGCCTCACACGGAGCGGCACACACACCACGCGTGAGGGAGACAGGGCGGCTCAGCATGTCCGTCCCGGGCGCCGTAGTTACATCCCGCAGGTAAAGCGGCCGCAGGAGAGCTGTGCGGGCGGAAGCCGGCACCGGAGGTCGACAGCTGGCTGTAGCCAGGGCTGGGGCTCGGTCAGGCAAGCCAGGGGTGGGATCCCAGGCAATCTGAAGAGGCCACAGACACTAAACTGAGGAGAAGCAAAGTGAGTTCCAGGGCAGCAAGGACTGAATCTCAAATGTTGCCTAGAACGTGAGTGGTCAGCCATGGACGCTCTGCAAAGAAAAATCCGGGGAGCACATTTTGGGGAAGACCCGTCCAAGCTCTGGCCACGAACCCAGGGCCTGCAAAGGGCTGCTCTCACCATGGCTGAGATGGCTTCTAACCACCGTTCTGATTCCAGGCTGTGCAAACAGTCTCCGACTCTCCTCTGGAGCGTAACACTCACCCACGTGAGATCTCCACGACACCTGAAACCTGATGGGCCACCAAGAGAACCTCCCTCCTCCGTGGCTGGGCCAACAAGACTGTCCTGATTGGCTATGCACCCCGACATCCCTCGAGGTGCCCAATCTCTCCAGCTCCGCCCCCTCTAGTCACTCCCGCTGCGGTTTCCCCTGCATCAGAGACACAAAGGGCTGTGCGCTGCTCCCTGGGGGCAGGGGTGAAGTCATCTGCCCCGCATCTAACAGAGTCCAGTCGACGGCCTGTCCTCTTTTCCAAAACCCTCAGCCACGGACGTGCAAGGGATCAACTAACAGCACACCTGATCACTGAACCTGCTGGAAAACTTCTGAGTAACTGGGCAAAGATGTTTGAAAATAGTAACTATGCGGTGTTAGCAGACAGACAGTCTGAGCTACAGTTTTACGAATCTGTCTCACCCAGCTGAATCTGGGTGAAACGCGTCACGTTTACTGAATGTCCATCGCAGTTTTCGCTTTGGCTCATTCCACATTTTACATGCCACCAGGCTAAGGTGCAGGAAGGCACAGTGACAAGCAGCAGCTGCAGGAGCTGCAGAAGCCAGTGTACCCGCACTCAGGGCTAGCTTCCTGGCACACAGGGCCACGCCCAGGCTTCCCGCCAGCCAAGAGGGGTGCCTGGTCAGGAGTAAGTACCTAAGCTTTCTCGGGGTCACTGCTTCAATGTGGCCACCCAAGAGGACCAAGATCTCACCTACAGCACCAGTGCTGGGCAAGAACTAGAAAATCCTTCTTGTCTGAGAGGAGCCCCAGATTCTTTTCTAAGAAGGATGCCTCAGAAAGCATCAGTTTTTTCCTTCTTTCTCAGTAAGGAAAAGGTTCTACAAAAACTGACTCCCTAGAATCTCTTGATATTAATAAATATACCTCCCTATTTACAGGGTTTCAATATCCTCTCTGTGTTTGAAACAAGGCATCTATCAATGTCAGCTAGTTGGTTTTCAACCAGTTCACATACAGAGAGAATAAGGCAGTATTACTAGGATGAATCATCAGAAATTGTTGCTTTTTAGCCTTCTGAACAGCAGAAATAATGCCATGTTAGTCAACCTAACATTTATCTGATGCTGCTTAGTAGAACAATGGCCTCCGAGGGCCTCCTGGATTAAAAGGTTAACATGATCCTAAAGAAAACATGCCAGAAAAGAAAAACACACTAAGAAACAGGAACCGAGGGGTTAAGTCATCTCCCCTCTACCAGACGCTAACTGTAGACCCGTTAACAGTATCAAGTGTGTTTTTCTAAATTGAATTGTAACTGACATACAAGGTTGTATTAGCTTCAGGTATACAACATAATAATTCATTATTTAGATACATCAACACTGAACTGACTGCCACAATGTCTGGTTAACACACCATCACACACTGTCACACTTTTCTTGTAATGAGCACCTTTAAGACCTACTCTCCGAGCAACTTTTAGACATGCGACACTGCTAATAACTGCAGTCAGCGTGCTTCACGTCACATCCTCGGGACTTACTTATAGCTGGAAGTCTGCACCTTGTGACCCTGCACCCATTTCACTCACCCCCATGTTCCACCTCCCATTCTCTTTATCTATGAGCTTGCTGTTTTTTCGTTTTCTTTTCATATAAGTGAGGTCATACAGTATTTATCTTTCTCCATCTGACTTCACTGAGTACAACGTCCTCAAGACTCATCCATGTTGTTGCAAATGGAAAGACTTCCCTCTTTTTACAGCTGAGTCATATTCCAGTGTGTGCGTGTGTGTGTGTGTGTGTGTGTGTCTAAAGCACACCTCCTTTCCAGTCTGTGTGTGTGTGTGCGTGTGTGTCTAAAGCACACCTCCTTTCCAGTCTGTGTGTGTGTGTCTAAAGCATGCCTCCTTTCCAGTCTGTGTGTGTGTGTGCGCGTGTGTGTTTAAAGCACGCCTCCTTTCCAGTCTATGTGTGTGTGTCTAAAGCACGCCTCCTAGCAGAGAGGAAAAAAGAAAAAAGGATCAAAAGAAATGAGGACAACCTCAGGGACCTCTGGGACACTGTGAAACGCCCCAACATTCGAATCATAGGAGTTCCAGAAGAAGAAGACAAAAAGAAAGGCCATGAGAAAATACTCAAGGAGATAATAGCTGAAAACTTCCCTAAAATGGGGAAGGAAATAGCCACCCAAATCCAAGAAACCCAGAGAGTCCCAAACAGGATAAACCCAAGGCGAAACACCCCAAGACACATATTAATCAAATTAACAAAGATCAAACACAAAGAACAAATATTAAAAGCAGCAAGGGAAAAACAACAAATAACACACAAAGGGATTCCCATAAGGATAACAGCTGATCTATCAATAGAAACCCTCCAGGCCAGAAGGGAATGGCAGGACGTACTGAAAGTAATGAAAGAGAATAACCTACAACCTAGATTACTGTATCCAGCAAGGATCTCATTCAGATATGAAGGAGAATTCAAAAGCTTTACAGATAAGCAAAAGCTGAGAGAATTCAGCACCACCAAACCAGCTCTTCAACAAATGCTAAAGGATCTTCTCTAGACAAGAAATGCAGAAAGGTTGTATAAACGTGAACCCAAAACAACAAAGTAAATGGCAACGGGACCATACCTATCAATAATTACCCTAAATGTAAATGGGTTGAATGCCCCAACCAAAAGACAAAGATTGGCTGAATGGATACAAAAACAAGACCCCTATATATGCTGTCTACAAGAGACCCACCTCAAAACAAGAGACACATACAGACTAAAAGTGAAGGGCTGGAAAAAAATATTTCATGCAAACGGAGACCAAAAGAAAGCAGGAGTCGCAATACTCATATCAGATAAAATAGACTTTCAAATAAAGGAAGTGAAAAGAGACAAAGAAGGACACTACATAATGATCAAAGGATCAATCAAAAAAGAAGATATAACAATTATAAATATATATGCACCCAACATAGGAGCACCGCAATATGTACGGCAAACGCTAACGAGTATGAAAGAGGAAATTAATAGTAACACAATAATAGTGTTTAATACCCCACTCACAACTATGGATAGATCAACTAAACAGAAAATTAACAAGGAAACACAAACCTTAAATGACACAATGGACCAGCTAGACCTAACTGATATCTATAGGACATTTCACCCCAAAACAATCAACTTCACCTTTTTCTCAAGTGCACACGGAACATTCTCCAGAATAGATCACATCCTGGGCCATAAATCTGGTCTTGGAAAATTCAAAAAAATTGAAATCATTCCAGTCATCTTTTCTGACCACAGTGCAGTAAGATTAGATCTCAATTACAGGGAAAAAATTGTTAAAACTTCAAACATATGGAGGCTAAATAACACGCTTCTGAATAACCAACAAATCATAGAAGAAATCAAAATATGTATAGAAACGAATGAAAATGAAAACACAACAACCCAAAACCTATGGGACACTGTAAAAGCAGTGCTAAGGGGAAGGTTCATAGCATTACAGGCTTACATCAAGAAACAGGAAAAAAACCAATTAAATAACCTAACTCTACACCTAAAGCAATTAGAGAAGGAAGAAATGAAGAACCCCAGAGTTAGCAGAAGGAAAGAAATCTTAAAAATCAGGGCAGAAATAAATGCAAAAGAAACTAAAGAGACCATAGCAAAAATCAACAAAGCTAAAAGCTGGTTTTTTGAAAAAATAAACAAAATTGACAAACCATTAGCAAGACTCATTAAGAAA
The DNA here is from genome assembly GCF_033118175.1 of Dama dama. Lineage (NCBI taxonomy): Eukaryota > Metazoa > Chordata > Mammalia > Artiodactyla > Cervidae > Dama > Dama dama. Next base: position 4,053,609 of record NC_083701.1, on the reverse strand, counting down.
CAAAGAGAGAAAAACCAAATTAACAAAATTAGAAATGAAAATGGAGAGATCACAACAGACAACACTGAAATACAAAGGATCATAAGAGACTACTACCAGCAGCTCTATGCCAATAAAATGGACAACTTGGATGAAATGGACAAATTCTTAGAAAAGTATAACTTTCCAAAACTGAACCAGGAAGAAATAGAAGATCTTAACAGACCCATCACAAGCAAGGAAATCGAAACTGTCATCAAAAATCTTCCAGCAAACAAAAGCCCAGGACCAGATGGCTTCACAGCTGAATTCTACCAAAAATTTAGAGAAGAGCTAACACCTATCTTACTCAAACTCTTCCAGAAAATTGCAGAAGAAGGTAAGCTTCCAAACTCATTCTATGAGGCCACCATCACCCTAATTCCAAAACCAGACAAAGATGCCACAAAAAAAGAAAACTACAGGCCAATATCACTGATGAACATAGATGCAAAAATCCTTAACAAAATTCTAGCAAACACAATCCAACAACATATTAAAAAAATCATACACCATGACCAAGTGGGCTTTATCCCAGGAATGCAAGGATTCTTTAATATCCACAAATCAATCAATGTAATACACCACATTAACAAATTGAAAGATAAAAACCATATGATTATCTCAATAGATGCAGAGAAAGCCTTTGACAAAATTCAACACTCATTTATGATTAAAACTCTCCAAAAAGCAGGAATAGAAGGAACATACCTCAACATAATAAAAGCTATATATGACAAACCCACAGCAAGCATCACCCTCAATGGTGAAAAATCGAAGGCATTTCCCCTGAAATCAGGAACAAGACAAGGGTGCCCACTCTCACCACTACTATTCAACATAGTGTTGGAAGTTCTGGCCACAGCAATCAGAGCAGAAAAAGAAGTAAAAGGAATCCAGATAGGAAAAGAAGAAGTAAAACTCTCACTGTTTGCAGATGACATGATCCTCTACATAGAAAACCCTAAAGACTCTACCAGAAAATTACTAGAGCTAATCAATGAATATAGTAAAGTTGCAGGATATAAAATTAACACACAGAAATCCCTTGCATTCCTATATACTAACAATGAAAAAACAGACAGAGAAATTAAGGAAACAATACCATTCACCATTGCAACAAAAAGAATAAAATACTTAGGAGTATATCTACCTAAAGAAACAAAGGACCTATACATAGAAAACTATAAAACACTGATGAAAGAAATCAAAGAGGACACAAACAGATGGAGAACATACCGTGTTCGTGGATTGGAAGAATTAATATTGTCAAAATGGCTATTCTACCCAAAGCAGTCTATAGATTCAATGCAATCCCTATCAAGCTACCAACGGTATTTTTCACAGAACTAGACCAAAGAATTTCACAATTTGTATGGAAATACAAAAAACCTCGAATAGCCAAAGTAATCTTGAGAAAGAAGAATGGAGCTGGAGGAATCAACCTGCCTGACTTCAGACTCTACTACAAAGCCACAGTCATCAAGACAGTATGGTACTGGCACAAAGACAGAAATATAGATCAATGGAACAGAATAGAAAGCCCAGAGATAAATCCACGAACCTATGGACACCTTATCTTTGACAAAGGAGGCAAGGATATACAATGGAAAAAAGACAACCTCTTTAACAAGTCGTGCTGGGAAAACTGGTCAACCACTTGTAAAAGAATGAAACTAGAACACTTTCTAACACCATACACAAAAATAAACTCAAAATGGATTAAAGATCTAAATGTAAGACCAGAAACTATAAAACTCCTAGAGGAGAACATAGGCAAAACACTCTCCGACATAAATCACAGCAAGATCCTCTATGACCCACCTCCCAGAATATTGGAAATAAAAGCAAAACTAAACAAATGGGACCTAATGAAACTTAAAAGCTTTTGCACTACAAAGGAAACTGTAAGTAAGGTGAAAAGACAGCCCTCAGATTGGGAGAAAATAATAGCAAATGAAGAAACAGACAAAGGATTAATCTCAAAAATATATAAGCAACTCCTGCAGCTCAATTCCAGAAAAATAAATGACCCAATCAAAAAATGGGCCAAAGAACTAAACAGACATTTCTCCAAAGAAGACATACAGATGGCTAACAAACACATGAAAAGATGCTCAACATCACTCATTATTAGAGAAATGCAAATCAAAACCACAATGAGGTACCATTACACGCCAGTCAGGATGGCTGCTATCCAAAAGTCTACAAGCAATAAATGCTGGAGAGGGTGTGGAGAAAAGGGAACCCTTTTACACTGTTGGTGGGACTGCAAACTAGTACAGCCGCTATGGAAAACAGTGTGGAGATTTCTTAAAAAACTGGAAATAGAACTGCCATATGACCCAGCAATCCCACTTCTGGGCATACACACCGAGGAAACCAGATCTGAAAGAGACACGTGCACCCCAATGTTCATCGAAGCACTGTTTATAATAGCCAGGACATGGAAGCAACCTAGATGCCCATCAGCAGATGAATGGATAAGGAAGCTGTGGTACATATACACCATGGAATATTACTCAGCCATTAAAAAGAATTCATTTGAACCAGTCCTAATGAGATGGATGAAGCTGGAGCCCCTTATACAGAGTGAAGTAAGCCAGAAAGATAAAGAACATTACAGCATACTGACACATGTATATGGAATTTAGAAAGGTGATAACGATAACCCTATATGCAGAACAGAAAAAGAGACACAGAAATACAGAACAGACTTTTGAACTTTGTGGGAGAATGTGAGGGTGGGATATTTCAAAAGAACAGCATGTATACTATCTATGGTGAAACAGATCACCAGCCCAGGTGGGATGCACGAGACAAGTGCTCGGGCCTGGTGCACTGGGAAGACCTAGAGGAATCGGGTGGTGAGGGAGGTGGGAGGGGGGATCGGGATTGGGAATACATGTAAATCCATGGCTGATTCATATCAATGTATGACAAAACCCACTGGAAAAAAAAAAAATAATAATAATAAAAAAAAAAATTAAAAAAAAAAATAAAGCACGCCTCCTTTCCAGTCTGTGTGTGTGCCTAAAGCACACCTCCTTTCCAGTCTGTGTGTGTGTGTGTGTGTGTGTCTAAAGCACGCCTCCTTTTCAGTCTGTGTGTGTGTGCGTGCGTGTGTGTCTAAAGCACGCCTCCTTTCCAGTCTGTGTGTGCGTGTGTGTCTAAAGCACGCCTCCTTTCCAGTCTGTGTGTGTGTGTGCGCCTAAAGCACGCCTCCTTTCCAGTCTGTGTGTGTGCGTGTGCCTAAAGCACGCCTCCTTTCCAATCTGTGTGTGTGTGTGTGTGTGTGTCTAAAGCACGCCTCCTTTCCAGTCTGTGTGTGTGTGTGCATGTGTCTAAAGCACGCCTCCTTTCCAATCTGTGTGTGTGTGTGTCTAAAGCACGCCTCCTTTCCAGTCTGTGTGTGTGTGTGCATGTGTCTAAAGCACGCCTCCTTTCCAGTCTATGTGTGTGTGTGCGTGTGCCTAAAGCACGCCTCCTTTCCAGTCTGTGTGTGTGTGTGTGTGCGTGTGCCTAAAGCACGCCTCCTTTCCAGCCTCCTTGTGTGTGCGTGTGCGCCTAAAGCACACCTCCTTTCCACCCTCCTTACACGGTGCCAGACCAGGGGGATACTCTCCATGCTGAGGCCAGGACTGAGAGGCTGAGTGAGTGCTGAGCCAGGCACTTCTGTGCTCACCACGGGAACGGGAATGATGACTAAATTAAGTGCTCCTGGGAGGGGCCTAGGAAACCACTCTATTACTCTGAAGTAGCGATACTAACTGTGGATCTCATAACATTTCTAGTCCTGAAATTAGATTTCTACTGTGAATTATACTCAAATAAGCTGAAATCTGGCTATTTTATTTGCGACATAATTTTACATTTACAGAAGAGCTGTAAAGACAGTGCAGAATTCCCATCGACTGCCCCACCCCACCCCACACCCTGAAGTTAACAACTCACATGACACTGGCACATCTGTTAGATAAGAAACCAGCGCTGCCAGGAGCCCTCACTGAAACCTTTCTGTCTGCCCACCGCTGCCCCCGCTGCTCCAGGCCCCCACACCACACTTATATCCCCCTACCCCCAGCTGCCACAGCTCCTTGAAACTTCTGGAATAATAATCAGAATTTTGTAGACAGTTCCCTCATGTTGCACTGACTTAGTTTTACTGGTCTGGTGTTTTTTAAAATGTGCCTCTGGCACTAAGATCAAAGAGAGAGAAGTTTTAAATACCTTATAAATTATTCTTAATAATCAGGCACATACACCCCAATCATGTTTGCCATCAATCAATCAATCATAGCTTAAGTTACATCAAATATAAGGTAAACTTTTGACACTTCAGTGTCAGCATTAAGTACAAAGGATCTTCTGAAAACCCAGATATGCAGGGGACTGGCATATAACATAAAGAGGCTCTTGGAGAAGCAAATGTTAACTGATCAGGCCACTCTATAGGTAAGTCTGGGAGAGACAAGAAGCTGCAGCATGGGGGCCTCTCACCTTAGCGACACTTATATCACAGCACCTGAGGCCTGCACCTGGGGTGGCCTGTTTGGAGTATGAGGACCCGTTTTGAAAGTAGGATAACTTCTTGGACTCCCAAATGCCAGCAGTCATACCTCTTGGGGTAACTGCTTATCTGTACACAGCTCTGAGCAGACTCTGCACAATTCTGAGGCTGCCCCGGGACTCACACTTGACCACTGGAGGGACCAGCAATGTGACACAGCCACTTTCACACCCGTTCCTGCTTTCCAAGGCTATGCTGGGCAATGCACTCTTCTGCCCAGTGACGGGGCAGATGCCCTGAAGAATGGTGTCTGACATTCAGGAGTGTCTACCCTCCAGTCCACCCAGCAAAGGGCAGACGGGCGCACAGGGCGGGCTTCTGTGCCCCACGCGACTCAAGGTCACTGGGTCAGAACCTTCACCAAGGCAGGCTGGCTCCAGAGCCAGCTTTCTGAACCACTGTGTTTGGGCCTCAGTGGATGGGACGGTGTCCACATGGCTGCTCCAGTGTGGAACGTGACCTCTGTGACACAAAGTCACAGCAGCAACAGCCACAGTTCCACAGTTTATAAATTACACAGTGACAGGTACTTGTGTTATGTGTGTGTGACCCCTGGGTCGGGAAGATCCCTGGAGGAGGAAATGGCAACCCACTCTAGTATTCGCACCTGGGAAAGCCCATGGACAGAGGAGCCTGGCGGGCTACAGTCCACGGGGTTGCAAAGTCAGACACGACTGAGCAACTAACACACACACTGATGTGCACACACACCCTGAAGTGCATACCAACCCTACAAAATACTATTTCCTTTGTTGTGGAAGTAAGAAACCAGATCCAAAACCATGAGGCTGGGAAACGGCAGAGCTCCTCTGAGCTGGACTCTAACTTGACACACAGCTGTATTCTCACAACGCACTCGACCGTGTTCTGAAGGGCTGGGGAGCCACACATCACGTCCCCGATGTCCCCTCCCCTGTGGTGGGAGCTGCAAACAGAGACAGGAGCTGGCACTCTGCAAGAAGCTACTAGCAGGAAGGAACGTCCACCAGTCAAGAGAAGACAGGCCTTCAGAGTGCATGTCTGTGCAAGCAAGCACACATGCACGCGCACACACACACAGAGTTGCGCCTGTGGCTGCTTCTTCTCTGAGTTGAACCTGAGACTGTAAAGACTGAGGTGATGCGTTCACCACTGTGAACACAACGCTCCTGGTTTCGTACTTAGCTGAGTGAGTGCACACACAATCAAGATACAAAACGGTTTTCTGGGAGAAAGCTACACCTTTAAAAGCCTACTTTCCATGAATATGACTAGAGTAACTGTCAGCTTCTTACATTAAGACTTTTACAGGTAAGAGGGAAAACCGCGTGGCATGGAGGAGGTATCTGCCTAACACGGTCATCTGATTATGACAAAGAAGATGCTAATTACCTTGACTGAATCCAGTAAACTCCTAGGGAAAAACCGCTTCAAACCAACATCTTTCCTGAAATACAGAAAGAAGTGAATTAACAAATGATACCACCAAATCAGTACATATAATGACACTGTTGCAAGAACATAAAAGAAGTTTAAATTATTTATCCTTTCACACATTATTCAAGAAGGAAATACATATATTAAAGCTCCAAATAACTAGCATAGTCATGGAACAGTTGGGACAAGTAATTTTCTAGATGTGTGCAGAAAACATTGAGACAAGTTGGTTTAGGCAGAAAATCTTTTTGTAACCCTTAACTATTGCAAACTCTCTAAAATACTGCCTCTTTTACAATGTGTAAATAAACTGGGTTTTTTTTTTAACACTCTCTGAAAGTTAGCCTTATGAACCTCAATTCCAGCTGGGTAATGCCATATTTGTATAGAAAGTAGGCTGGCCTGATTAGAAAAAGATTTGAGTTATACCAGGGATGCTTAAATACCTTAGATTAATCCTAAAATCTGATGATGCTTAAAAATAAACATTAGTCAATGTTTAAAATCTAAGTTTCACACAGAAAGCAAAACAAAGAGAAATTAAGTGATTGGCCTAAGATCAAAAAACTGAATGTGAGGACATGTTGGAAGTCCCAGTGATTTTCTTTAGATCAGGCTACAAAATCAACCTACAAAATTAATAACAAGTGCCTCACGGCAGTCTGACCAAGAAAACAGGTGGAGAAAATGGCTACTTCTCATGGGAAAGACTGAAAGTAAAGGAGAAGGGGATGACAGAGGATGAGATGATGGGACGGCATCACCAACTCAATGCACAGGAATCTGAGCAAACTCTAGGAGACAGTGAAGGACAGAGGAGCCTGAAGTGCTGCAGTCCCATAGGGTCACAAAAAGTCTGCCATGACTGAGCAACTGAAAAACAAAGTTTCTACTTATTGATACTTTGGATACTAAGTGAACCAGGCTTTTCGGCCACTAGGTGGCAATCATGCTAGTAAAATGAAGCAAAGCCTCTGGACATGAAAGATTATCAGGAGACATAGAAAATACAAAAGGATCATGGAGAAAAGTGAAATACAGGTATCTTTTGCATTAAAAAAATAAAATGAATAAAAATATAACAAAACAAAACAAGGATGACTTCATCCTTAACTATAAGTGAGCAGGTACTACAAACCAAACGACAGAAAACAAGTAAGAGTTTATGTGGTTGACCCCATATGCAGACATTTAATCCCTTATTTCACACTTTACTAGTTAGAACCTAAACCAGCGAACTCCTTGCTAAGTCCTGGTATTCTATGATGATGATGGTGATGACGATGTTTAGCACATCCTTAGAAAATCCTTGCTCAGCTCCCATGATACACTGTTTACTGGTTTTACTGATCAGCAAATTCATATAACTCTGGGCTTGCCATACATTCTTCTAATCACTCTTGCTTATAACTTCCCTTTCTTATCTTTTCAGATATGAACAAGGGGAAAGTGTCCACCCAAGTTCTTCCCTCTCTTGCTGCCTCCTAACAAGAGGGGAACTTTGCATTCTAAGGATTTGGGAGCTAATCACTATGGGAAGTGGCAAAATAAGCACATAAAAGATAAACTAACACCCCGGAGCTACTCCTGAGCATTTTCTTCCCTGTTTGCCTTGTCAGGAACTTGCTTTATACAGAGAGTTCTGCCCTGGAATTTCGGCTTTGCAGAAGGATGGATCTTAATGCCTGATGGATCTTAAAGGCTGTGACTTAATGCCTGTCAAGGTCGGGTGACACCTCTATGTGAAATGGGGACGCTAATTCCTACTGACAACAGTGGTGCTGAGAGGAAATGAGGAAGTGTTAAGGACCTAGAACCCTATGGGGGCGGTTTCCCCTCCTCTGGAAATACCACGGCTGGTGAGAGTCTAGTCTACGTGCTGACCAGCCATGGTCTTGAGCAGAGGCAGGTGTGACCTGATGCTGCCACGAGCAGAATGGGGAGGAAGGGGGGGACGCAGGCAGGTGGGCGGGTGGACAGCAAATTTGGGAGGTGCTCTGGGAAAGGTGATAAGGGAAGGCTGATGCATGGAGATGGGGAAGGCCAGGGCCAGCTTCGGGAGGCCCAAGGCTGGAAAAACTTTATTCACACATGTTAAGTGAAAGTGGAAGTCGCTCAGTTGTATGCAACTCATTGCAACCCCATGGACTCTACAGTCCATGGAATTCTTCAGGCCAGAACACTGGAGTGGGTAGCCTTTCCCTTCTCCAGGGGTTCTTCCCAACCGAGGGTCTCCTATATTGCAGGCGGATTCTTTACCAACTGAGCTATGAGGGAAGTCATTAAGCTTATTATAAATGAATTCTCCTGTCAAGGATAAATTTGTTTCTCCTTTGGCATTACTTCTGAGAAGATTCAGACCTTGTCTGTTGCTTTAACTAATTAATACTTCGCAGACATCATTCCTCTCAGATTTAAAGCTCAGGCAAAAAAGCAAACCAAAATCAACTTTAAAATATAACTATAATGCATATTATCATACAGTATCCCTATCTTATCCTCACCCCCAAACTCTCAAGAATTGAGTATCATTAAGAATACCACTAAGGTCCCTTAACCTCTAAAACGATACCTTATCATCTCTTACAAATGGATAAATGTTAAAATCCTCTTAAGTTCAGGAGAAACTGCTGTTGCTTCCTAATACACCTCTCACCCGAGGCCACCCGTTGGCATCCATGGACGATGGAGGGGCGGCAAGATTCAAGTGGCCTGGAGCCCTGGTGATGAGGAACACTGACTGCCTGGTACAAAGAGAAATAACCTTCTATCCCAGTTAAGCCACCGTCAATCAATTCATGCCAAATCTGTGAGCTTTCCCTGCGTCGATATATTATCACAGGCAGCTAAAGAAAGCACTAGATCAAAAAAAAAAAAAAAGCACTAGATCACTACTGACAAGAAGGACAATTAAAAAAAGAAATGAAAACAATGCACAATTAGAATTAACCTTGGCTAATTTTAAATCACAGATTTATTTACTGAGGAAATACCGATGGAATATCTAATAAGCAGGAGATACTGCTAAGTGCCAGAAATACCAGGAGCTCCCTACATCAACACAGCTTAGTCTAACAAAGAAGAAACAGTTACACAAACGACAGCAAGACACCTTTCTTTCAAAAGCAAACCACTTCATGAGGAAATGAGCAGAACTGAAAGTTACGTGACTTACTTAAAATACGTTCACAGTACAATTCTGTACTGTGGAGAAGAATCATCGGTACCTAAGTCTTGCTTCTACAATGTCACATTAGGAACCATAATTCTAACACTGTATTATTAGCTTATTTTGGTTTCATCTGTCATTGTTAGCAATGCCATCTTTAAGCTGGGTAACCAAACATTTTTCTTAACACATCCCATCTGACTCCTGTCTCTGATTTATAAGAGACATAAGTAAAAGAACTGTCTGTGTGCACTCCAGAATGCGCCCTTGCACTGTGAGACCCCAGGAGGCCAAGTTTTGGGGCTGGGGGCTGGGGTTCCCCTCTGCCTACAGAAAAGGCACCGTGATTCTTCCAGAGTGGGAAAGACATAGAAAGAAACACTGATTAACTCTTTAGTTGGTTTAAAGAAAAAGTACAAAAAGTTTTAGATTGTGTTTTTCCCACTCTCCAAAGCTGGGGCAGATTTTTTTTTTCATAATTGAAAATAGCTATTTTGAAATGTGGTAAAGTTGAAGGTTCACTATGTTATAAATTACTGAGATTGTCCATAAATTTTCTGGTAGAAACTAAGAAGCTATATGGACTATTTCAGTTTTTCTCCTTATGGGCAAGGAAAAAGAGAACCCAGGATAAACTAATAAAGAATAAGTAACATTCTGCACTCGTGTGTAATTCTTTTCCATACTGAGAAAAAATATTTACACTTCTAAGTGACTCTAGGCTACTAGCAAAACCAGTAGGAAGGGCGGTGCTGAGCCACCGGACACCCTGGCTACCCACCCTCAGTGACCACTGCCCTCAGTGAGCACAGAGCACCACTCCCGGCCACACCCTGACCCCAGCCCTGGAAGGGCCTATCAACAGCTGCAGTAGAGGATAGAACCCAGAGGCCGGCTGCAGCGGGCGCCTGGGGCAGGGCAGCCATGGCGGTTTCGCTAGAGCGCCGGGCAGCAGGGCCCCAGCGGCGGAAGATGGCTGAGCTCGGCAAGAAGTACTGCATGTACTGCCTGGCCAAGCTGAGCCCGCTGCGCTTCCGCTGCACCGAGTGCCAGGACATTGTAAGGTACAGTTCTGGTGATGCAGAAAAGGAAAGACGGCCTCAACAGAAGTAGGCTACCTTTATTCAGGCAAGGAGGGGCGACAGTCGGCCTAACGACCAGGCTGAGCGCCGAGAGAGATCAGGGAGGCTTCATACTTATAGGGAGGTTTGTGGAAGCGATAAGGGAAACGTCAATCAGGCGGGATATTTTGAGTATTCTTTTGTTGAGATGACATTTGTAGTTGGGCAGGGGGTGATAAGTCTTCTGGGCGGGTGTAGGGGGTGGTACGTTTCCGGACAGGGGGTGATAAGTCCCAGATAGATGCAACTGGCTTGGAGCATCAGGATGGAACTAAAGTTATGCTTTGTTTTCTCTGAAGTTAGATGATTCAGCAAGGGGCCTTTGAGACTGTTCTCTTTTCTAGGCCCAAAAGACTCCTTCAGACATCGAGCTGTGCCCCGAGTGCTTCTCTGCCGGCGCCACAGCTACCAGCTGGTGGACCGCGGGCGCTTCACGCTCTGGGGGCCCGAGGCCAAGGGGGGATGGACCAGCCGCGAGGAGCAGCTGCTGCTGGATACCATCCAGCAGTTCGGCTTCGGGAACTGGGAGGACATGGCAGCTCACGTTGGCGCTTCCTGGACCCCCCAGGAAGTGATAGAGCATTACTTAAGCATGTATATCCACGGAAACCTGGGGAAGGCCTGCATCCCCGACACCATCCCCAACCGGGTGACCGACCACACCTGCCCCAGTGGTGGCCCCCTCTCTCCCAGCCTCACCACCCCCTTGCCTCCCCTAGACATCTCGGTGGCCGAGCAGCAGCAGCTGGGCTACATGCCGCTGCGGGACGACTACGAAATCGAGTATGACCAGGACGCCGAGACCCTCATCAGCGGGCTCTCGGTCAACTACAATGACGAGGACGTGGAGATTGAGCTGAAGCCCACGCACGTGGACATGTACGTGCGCAAGCTCTGCGAGCGGCAGCGGCGCAAGAACATCGCGCGCGACTACAACCTGGTGCCCGCCTCCCTGGGCAAGGACAAGAAGGAGAAGGAGCGGGCAGCGCGGCGCAAGGTCACCAAGGAGAAGGAGCTGCGGCTGAAGCTGCCGCCGCTCTACCAGTTCATGTCGTGCAAGGAGTTCAACGACCTGTTCGAGAACATGCACAAGGAGAAGATGCTGCGCACCAAGATACGCGAGCTGCAGCGCTACCGGCACAACGGCATCACCAAGAGCCGAGTCCGAGGCAGCCCCACACAAGCGCGAGAAGCGCAAGGAGAACAAGGCGGCGGCGGGGGCGGGGGCGGGGGGCGCCAAGCGCGGCAAGGAGGAGGGCCGGGACGGCGAGTTCTCGGCCATCGAGCACCTGCCGGGCTTCGAGCTCCTGTCGGACCGCGAGAAGGTTCTGTGCAGCTTGCTGAACCTGAGCCCCGCGCGCTACGTGACCGTGAAGACCATCATCATCAAGGACCACCTGCAGAAGCGCCAGGGCATCCCCTCCAAGAGCCGCCTGCCCAGCTACCTGGACAAAGTCCTCAAGAAGAGGATCCTGAACTTCCTCAAAGAGAGTGGGTGGATATCCAGGGACGCCTCCTGAAGCCCGCCGCCCGGAGTGCCCAGGATGGACGGACGGACGGGTAGACGGTCGCCGCGAGAGCCACACCGACAGCGAAGAGGGGGAAAAAAAATATATATATATCTTTGTGAGCCAAAACGAAATAGGGTGGGCAGGAGGGGGAGAGGAAACGTTTTTGTTTGTTGCTTTTGTTTGTTTGTTTGTCCCCTATTGTTGCTTTTTTTTAAACAAATCGAGTTCTTCTTTTAGGGTATCAATTCTTTTTATGGTCCTCTGAAGAAGCAATAGTAACAGTCGGATCAAGGGGAAGACAAAAACCCGTGTATATTTTAACTGAACCCCTAAACGTAGTACTTTAAGATGAGGATTTGCCTTTAAGTGTTCAGTGTGGACACATGATGATGAGATCGGGAAATTTACTTTTTTTGTTGCTTCCCAGTGGTACAGGACTGTGAGATGGGCGGAGAGGAGCCCTTCCCTGCTGGCCGCCGGCTCACCCCCGTGACCTGAGCTCCGCGCGGCTGCCCTCGGTGGCGGGCAGGTGGCACTTTAGGCGGAGGGCACGGGCCAGGCAGGAGAAGAGGCCGGGGAAGGGCGGGACGGGCATCCCTAGGGACTGGCCTGGAGGAATCTGGTGTTGAATGGTTTGGCCAAATTGAGCTTCCCCACAGCGGCTGGCAGTGGCGCTTTGAGGGAGCTCACCCCGGTGTCTGCGGGGGATGCGGGGCCTCCTCCCCTGGAGGTGCTTCTCGCTGCGCTTAGAACTTGGTCGTGTGTTTTACTTGGAAGAACTCATTTTAAATGAAGTTCACCGAGAGTTGGGAGTTCTGGGTTTTGGGTCAGCTCCTTCCAAGGTTCTCACCCCAGTGGCAAGCCCCTCTTTCTCTGAGACTGGCCACGTGTCTTGTCTTGTGTGGTGACAGGCGCTGGGCTAGGCAAGAGGGACCCCTGTGGCCTGGAGGCCCGGGCACTGCTTCTCGGGGCCGCCGCCTTGAGCCAGACTCCGGCGTGGCTCTGCCCAGCCGGGTTCAGAGGGGCTCTCAGGGGTGCCCTCGTGACGGGCACGGTGCCTTCCGCGGGAACCTGAGGAGTCGCGTGTCCTCCAGCTGCCCGGGGCTCTCGTGTCCAAGGCCCTGCTGTAGGGTCAGTGGAGTGGCCAGACCCCAGTGCCCCTCCAGTCATCCTGGGGCGCATCCTGCCTCTCACCCCTCGTAGCTGCCAGACTGTTTACCTCCCAGAATGCTTGGGCTTGAAGTTACACTGAAGTGAAGGTATTTGAGAAAGAAAAAAATAAAAACCTCATCATTTCCAAGGACGGCTTAATTATGGTGCCTTTTCCTTTCACATCCTTCTGTCTGTCCCCTAGGGTGAACTTGCAGCATTAAATATACACTTCAAGTACATGGGGGGCTTCCCTAGTGACTCAGATGATAAAGAGCCCAGCTGCAATGCAGGAGACCTGGGTTCAATCCCTGGGTCAGGAAGATCTGGAGAAGGGAATGGCAACCCATTCCAGTATTCTTGCCTTGGAGAACCCCCACAGACAGAGGAGCCTTGGCAGGCCACCGTCCACGGAGTTGCAAAGAGTCGGACGCGACTGAGTGCCTGACGCTCAAACATGTCATCCGTGGCTATAGGTGTAAACCGCGTCGCATGCTGGCAGAGCAGCACTCCCCGCGACCTGACCACAAGCCCGGGACCTCTCTGACCGGAAAGTAGCCGGCGGTGGTGTCAGTCTTGAGCGCCGTCGCCTGCAGGGTAACCACGGCTGATGAGAGTGTGGACGCGTTCTGCACCGAGCAGAGGCGGAGACGGTGCTATGTCCCTCCAGGGGTTCTCAGCCAGGGTTCCTGGAGCAGCAGCGCAGTGCCCCCAGGGGAATCCGCTAGCGCTTCAGGGACTTGGGCCCCCCCCAGGCCTCGGACACGCGGGGCGGGCCTCGCAGGTCACTGGGATGCGGGCTGAAGTCTGAGAACTGTCGGCTTTAGCCACTCCAGTGTGACTGATTTTCTACATCAGATTCCTAGTTTGGTGAGGTTTTAAATTTAAATCTTATTTTTATACAAAATGATTGCCAGACTTTCACTAAGCTTGAGAAGCAAAAGCTCCCTGTAAAATGTGCATGGCCCCGGCCCAGAGCTATCAAACGAGAAGTTCTGTGCTTAAGCAGGTTTCCAGTGTGTGTGTCTTTTCTCGATGGTAGGAAGAATTTATTTAGGCTTGACTGTTTTATTATTTTTTTTTTTTTAAATCTTTATTTATTTGGCTGTGTTGGGTCTTAGTTGTAGCATGCTCAGTCTTCATTGCAGCATGTGGGATCTTGTTCCCTGACCAGGGATCGAACCCAGGCCCCCTGCATTGGGAGCTCTGAGTCTGATCCACTGGACATCCAGGGAAATCCCGGCTTGACTGTTTTTAAACACCATAATGAATGTATAATTTATGTTAAAAGTGTGAACCCTTTGTTACATGGGAAAAGTAATTTTATGATTGGTTGTCTCTTGTCCCATCAACTCCAGCTATTACTGTTGCATTAGTCCCGTCCCTGCTGTTTACTCGGAGCCTTTAAATTTCTGTATTTAATTCTTATGATAAATGAGTCACCATGATTCCATGGAATTAGGTCTTTTCAAAACTAAAACTCTCTCGAGTCAGAAGATAATCAGCTGTTCAGAACGATGCTCTGGAGGGCCAGCATTCCGAGAATGTGTTCAGACCGCAACTCTGCCTACCGCCTTTTTCCCTTTTACACATTAAACAGGTTGAGAACCAAAAAAAAAAAGAAGATAGAACCCAGGAAACAGTACAGAGAAAAAAACCACAATTAGACTAGCATTGTGAATAGAGTGATGACGCTGTGAAAGTGCTGCACTCAACATGCCAGCAAATCTGGAAAACCCAGCAGGGGCCACAGGACTGGAAAAGGTCAGTTTTCACTCCAACTCCAAAGAAAGGCAATGCCAAAGAATGCTCAGACTACCGCACAATAGCACTCATCTCACATGCTAGTAAAGTAATGCTCAAAATTCTCCAAGCCCGGCTTCAACAGTATGTGAACCGTGAACTTCCAGATGTTCAAGTTGGATTTAGAAAAGCCAGAGGAGCCAGAGATCAAATTGCCAACATCCATTGGGTCATCCAAAAAGCAAGAGAGTTCTAGAAAAACATCTGCTTTACTGACTATGCCAAAGCTTTTGACCCTGTGGCTGTGGAAAATTCTTCAGGAGACCACCTGACCTGTCTCCTGAGAAATCTGTATGAAGGTCAAGAAGCAACAGTTAGAACTGGACAGGGAACAACAGACTGGTACCAAATCGGGAAAGGAGTACATCAAGGCTGTATATTGTCACCCTGCTTATTTAACTTATATGCAGAGTACATCATGAGAAATGCCGGGCTGGATGAAACACAAGCTGGAATCAAGATTGCCAGGAGAAATATCAATAACCTCAGATACGCAGATGACACCACCTTTATGGCAGAAAGCGAAGAAGGACTGAAGAGCCTCTTGATGAAAGTGAAAGAGGAGAGTGAAAAAGTTGTCTTAAAACTCAACATTCTGAAAACTAAGATCATGGCATCTGATCCCATCACCTCATGGCAAATAGATGGGGAAACAATGGAAACAGTGACAGACTTTATTTTGGGGGGCTCCAAATTCATTGCAGATGGTGACTACAAGTCATGAAATTAAAAGACGCTTGCTCCTCAGAAGAAAAGTTATGACCCACCTAGAGAGCATATTAAAAAGCAGAGACATTACTTTGTCAACAAAGGGCCATCTAGTCAAAAGCTGTGGTTTTTCCAGTAGTCATGTATGGATGTGAGAGTTGCACTATAAAGAAAGCGGAGAGTCAAAGAATTGATGCTTTTGAACTGTGGTGTTGGAGAAGACTCTTGAGAGTCCCTTGGACTGCAAGGAGATCCAACCAGTCCATCCTAAAGGTGTAAATCAGTCCTGAATATTCATCGGAAGGACTGATGCTGAAGCTGAAACTCCAATACTTTGGCCACCTGATGCGAAGAACTGACTCATCTGAAAAGACCATGATGCTGGGAAAGATTGAAGCGGGGAGGAGAAGGGGATGACAGAGGATGAGATGGCTGGATGGCATCACCGACTCGATGGACATGAGTTTTAGCAAGCTGCAGGGGTTGGTGATGGACAGGGAAGCCTGGCATGCTGCAGTCCATGGGGTTCCATAGTTTGACACGACTTAGCGACTGAACTGTGAATACAGTAAAGCTACCTTCCAAGAATAATGCAAAATAAAGGAAATGACAAGATGACAAAAGCAGAATTTCACCACCAAAGACACATTAAAAAAGAAATTCTTAAACAATGTGCTTAAGAAAAAGGGCCCTGCTATCAGAAGACAGGCTGAGCTCCAAGACAGTGTTCAGCCAATACAGTGATAAACAAGCAGGCCTGCAGGGCTCCTCCCGACACACCCGCAGAGCTGGAGGCAGAAGAGAGCCTACAGGTGGGGATGCGGCGCCTGGGCTGAGCAGGCACCCGGGAGGTTCAGTCCTGCCGCTCAGGCCCTGGCTCTCACTAGAAGCCCCCACCCCCACCGCTGCCAGAGCCCCCTCAGCAGCCACCTGGGGGCTTCAGGAAGCAGATGGAGACAGTCCAGCCCCCCAAAGTCATTGTCAGATACAGAACACAAAATGGCTGGCATGAAAAGTTTGAAGAAATAAATGGCACAATCCTTATCTGTCCTTATTTAATTTGTTAAGAGGCACAACATATGGAACATGTGTATCCATAAACACACAACCACAAATATTTAGTACACCATGTTAATATATTAGGTTCAAAAGTCAAGTGATGAATTCAGACTAAAACAAGACAGACCGCCCCAGGTGTTAACTCACTTGTCACAACTGATACAAAAAGGCTCCTGTAATTGCAAAAATAACTACCCCAGCTACTACCACTAGCCATCACCTCAAACGGTTCCACCTGCTCAAGACTAACTCCCCCAAACATCCACCTCTACTTTTATTTTAAATGAGCATACCTCCCCTGTAAAACCTTGTTTCCAAAATGACGGCAGATTACATTTTCACAGTGTGACACAGCTTGGCTGACCCGCCATGTCAAGTCTTATGGACAACCTTTCACTTCACTGCAGTAACATCCTCCAAACAGCACAAGAATTTCAGTAATAATATGGCAGGAAAAGGTGCTAGCAAAAAGTTGCACCATTGCTAATGAAAATAAAACTGGAAATAACAAATACCAACAATTTTTGCTGAATTAATTATCCACAGACAATTTGCACAACTTTCAGCCTCCCAAGACATAAGCCCCACTTTGTCTTTTATGCATTTTAAACAATCTAATAGTGTAATGCCCACTAATTTCACTACTGGGAAAATGTTCAGTTATCCTAAATACTCTGATACACGAGCAACAAATAACTCCCATATTTTAACTAAGCAAAAAAAAAAAAAAAAAACCTTAATAAACTTAGAGAAAACAAATAAAAACAATACAGTATAAATTAGAAGTGAAACTCCATCCCAATATGGTTAAACCTACAGAGACAGAAAAGTTTATTATTTATATGTTAACAAGTCTAAGACCATTAGCCTTAAGACATTTATCAATAAATTTAAATGTTTGCTAACTCAATTAATGATTAATATCATCAAGAATTCTTTTCTTAATAAAACCTTCCACTTTCAGATATAAAAATTTTAGACACAGTACTGTTTAGATTCAATAATAGTTTTTTTTTTTTTAAGTAAGGAAAGATAAACTAATAAAATCTAAGTCTGAAAAATGACTCGACTCTGAACATGCACAGGCAGACCTGAATGCCACACTTACTCCAGCACTTCGTAGTTAGACTTCTTCTCCAGGGCGTTGCCGCGCATCTCCCAGTACGATCGCCTGAAGCAGAGAAGAGAGACACTCACAGATCTGCCTGGAGAGCGTCTGCCATGTTAAATGACTAAAAACAACTGCACAGCTCAGTCACAAACATTCTGACAAACTACCAGTAAACAATAAACTTGATTCTCCGCATTACTCCTCCTTCA
Organism: Dama dama; assembly: GCF_033118175.1. NCBI lineage: Eukaryota > Metazoa > Chordata > Mammalia > Artiodactyla > Cervidae > Dama > Dama dama. Next base: position 4,035,765 of record NC_083701.1, on the reverse strand, counting down.
TCAGGCAGCATATATCAATTAACACACTGAAGGAAAGGATCCAAGTTTGCTTTCCAAGAGAAAACTGTAAAGGAGGAGACCAGTGAGAGATCGCTCCCCCTCCGACCCCCCAACTCCGGGATATATAATTAAGGTTGAAAACAAATGTTAATGAAGTTGCTGAGAGTTATACTTAATGATCTGTGAGTCTTACAGGAACTGTTATTTCATAACCTTATACAATATAAAAAACAGGGATCTCCTGGGAAAATTATCACTGTTTTGAGTACACATAATCAACTTTTAGCTAATTTTACCAACTCATCTTAAACTGGCAGCCTGGGATAAATTTTAATTAAAATTTTATCTGACAAAGGTAGAAATATTCTTTTATTCAAAGTTTAAAATGGTGGCAGAGAATATATGACAAATGCTACCAGAAATAAGAAACGCATTCTCAGCTTCCCATTCCCCACAACGGCAGCCATTAGACACAGGTGATGGTTCACGTTCAAGTTTAAAGCAATAACACTGCACGTCTGAGTATTCGGTGTCCGCCTCAGCTGGTGGCTGGCACGGGGATCTCACAGACACTTCCTTCATCACAGAAGGTTCTCCTGGGGAGCTCAGGCTTACACTTGCTTACACGCTTGTGCTCTTTTCATTCCATTCTAACTACCATGAAATATCATCTTAAAAGATTCTAGAATTAGCAATTCAACCTGATTCAGAGTATTCTTAAATTTTACTGAAGTTTTTATTCAGTATTTTACTGATAATCTTTATGAGGAAAAGGAAAATACCTAGAAAAAAATAAAGGAAAACATTGCTGAATAAAGATCTTGATGTCTATAGTTATCCTCTTACCGTATTTCTAGACAACCCAACTTAAGTGCAATGTCCTGGTCCACTTGGTCAGCGATCTCTAACATATAATCGCTCTTCACCTACAATAGAAAGGAATGAGTAAAACAGTGTCGTTATAAGAGTACACTGTAGACTTAGTAAATGTGTGCTGGGTGTCATCCCCATACTTCATACGCACTGTGTCCATAATGACACATGATGCTGGGTGTGAAATGAGCAATATCAGAAAACAGTGAGTCAGTCTTCTTTTATGAAGAACTTTTATCATCCGTGAGCACTTAAACGTCATCTGAATCACAGAACCTCAAGTGGCTCTCTATACCCTCCCATGTTGTTGAAGGTCCCTTTCCAGATAAATTTGTGTTCAAATTTTCTGAACTCAGACTGCAACCCCAGAAGCATTTCTGGACCTCAACACAGGAGCAAGGAAAACTGACATTGTTTCAAAATCCATTTAATCCTGCAACTGACTTCCACCTAACCATCAACTGTAACTCATGAACCTGCAAAGTGACAACACATTGAAGTGGGACATGAAGAGAAGGCTCTAACAGAACGTGACAGCTGTCTTTCAAGCAATGACTGTGAGGGACTGAGGTCAGTATCTGAGGGGGCTTATCAGTGTGAAAGTATTTTCAAAGATGAGACACGTAAAATCTCACAGACGAGCATTAAGAGACCAACATCTGCGATTGACTTTGACAGTGGAGAGCACTCATTTTGAACCTCAGTTAGGTGAAATGTTACTTCTCCCCTCAAAAGGAACTCATTCTTCTAGTCAGTAGGCCTATCTTACAAAAAACTGCATTCCATTATTAAGTTATGAATTTCACCAGTACAGAACTCAGTGTAAATCAGTCTTGTCTCATTACACAAGTATTTCAGGATACCCTCCACTTTGCCTCTTGATCCTCAATCCTAAAACATTCCCTCTCTGGCCCTTCCCAGAAAAAGAGTGTTGACCTCTGCTCTAGGAAAAATTCCAAAGAACCTCTTCTTGAATGACTGCTACCCAGCCTGTCAGTTCACCTACTCAAAAGATTTCTACTCCCCTGTTAACTACTCCGTCCACCTCGTACTAACAGCTCACCATGGTAACTCCCCTTGAAAAGACCCCAACTCCCCAATCTCCCTTACCCCCTCATTTTAACTGCTTGGTAAAAACAACAAATACTGAAGCCCACCACCCCCGCCCTATCCACACTTACTGCTGAGTAACGAGAAACCCTGCTGTGTTCTGCTTTAAATTCATGATGACAGACCTCAAATGGTCACCAGAAACTGCCTGGAAACTCCGCGACGCCTGCCTGCGAAGCTTGGCAACACACAGATTCATATTTTCTTCAGTCAACCTGCCACATCCCTTTCTTACAGAGAAAATGGAAGTCTTTTCTTTAAAGCTCCAGAACCTACAACCCGAAGGGCGCCTGTGCTCATCTACTCACGCCTTCTCCCAGGATGGGAGCCATGCCCGGCTCAGCCAGCAGCGGGCAGCCACCTGGCTCTGATCTAAACACAATTTCCTCTGAAACCTTTGCTCTGTTTTCTGCCTTAGCACCCACACCTAGGTAGTCAAGAAATACTGACTGACTGAAGAGAGAGCCCATGAATGAAAGAATAAAGTCATCAAACTGGGATGTGGATACCTCTGTGTGTGAATGCTATTTTCCATGTAAGAGTTACAAGCATTGATCATTTATGTTCCTTATACATAGTAGGCATTTAATGATGCCTACTATGATTCAATGGAATGAATCAATGGAAATGAATTACTCAATATCTCACTAAATTAAGTAAAAAGCTTTGATTCTAGAATCACTCTATCTACACTTCAGCTGGCTTCTATACAGCAAAAAATAAGTCTAAATTTTAAAACTAACTTTTTGCATCATGAAGAGTTTTATTACTGAACACAGAAAAATGAAGAGATAAAAACAGTATCTATGTGAGCTAGAACAACACCACAGTTGTTCTGACCAACACGTTCACTGGGATCTGTTTATGGTTTGGTGCAGACCTGGAAGCAACCACAGCAGAGCATCAACTGCACGCTGAAGAAAACACATGGTTACAAAACTGCCTTAAGGTTAATTACTAGGACTTTTTTTTTTTCCATTTATTTTTATTAGTTGGAGGCTAATTACTTTACAATATTGTAGTGGTAAATTTTGCCATACATTGACATGAATCAGCCATGGATTTACATGTGTTCCCCATCCCGATCCCCCCTCCCGCCTCCCTCCCCATCCCATCCCTTTAGGTCTTCCCAGTGCACCAGCCCTGAGCACTTGTCTCATGCATCCAACCTGGGCTGGTGATCTGTTTCACTCTTGATAGTATACTTGTTTCAATGCTATTCTCTCAGAACATCCCACCCTCACCTCTCCCACAGACTCCAAAAGTCTGTTCTGTATATCTGTGTCTCTTTTTCTGTTTTGCATATAGGGTGATTGCTACCATCTTTCTAAATTCCATATATATGCATTAGTATACTGTATTGGTCTTTATTTTTCTGGCTTACTTCACTCTGTATAATGGGCTCCAGTTTCATCCGTCTCATTAGAACTGATTCAAATCAATTCTTTTTAATGGCTGAGTAATATTCTATGGTGTATATGTACCACAGCTTCCTTATCCACTCGTCTGCTGATGGGCATCTAGGTTGCTTCCATGTCCTGGCTATTATAAACAGTGCTTCGATGAACATTGGGGTGCACGTGTCTCTTTCAGATCTGGTTTCCTCAGTGTGTATGCCCAGGAGTGGGATTGCTGGGTCATATGGCAGTTCTATTTCCAGTTTTTTAAGGCATCTCCACACTGTTCTCCATAGTGACTGTTCTCCATAGTGGCTGTACTAGTTTGCATTCCCACCAACAGTGTAAGAGGGTTCCCTTTTCTCCACACCCTCTCCAGCATTTATTGCTTGTTGACTTTTGGATAGCAGCCATTCTGACTGGCGTGTAATAGTACCTCATTATGGTTCTGATTTGCATTTCTCTGATAATGAGTGATGTTGAGCATCTTTTCATGTGTTTGTTAGCCATCTGTATATCTTCTTTGGAGAAATGTCTGTTTAGTTTTTTGGCCCATTTTTTGATTGGGTCATTTATTTTTCTGGAATTGTGCTGCAGGAGTTGCTTGTATACGAATAGCCAAAGCAATCTTGAGAAAGAAGAATGGAACTGGAGGAATCAACCTGCCTGACTTCAGGCTCTACTACAAAGCCACAGTCATCAAGACAGTATGGTACTGGCACAAAGACAGAAATATCGATCAATGGAACAAAATAGAAAGCCCAGAGATAAATCCACATACCTATGGACACCTTATTTTCGTACAAAGGAGGCAAGGAAAAAAGGGAGGTGGAAGGGGGGATCAGGATGGGGAACACATGTAAATCCATGGCTGATTCATGTCAATGTATGGCAAAAACCACTACAATATTGTAATTAGCCTCCAACTAATAAAAATAAATGGAAAAAAAAAAAAAGTCCTAGTAATTAACCTTAAGGCAGTTTTGTAACCATGTGTTTTCTTCAGCGTGCAGTTGATGCTCTGCTGTGGTTGCTTCCAGGTCTGCACCAAACCATAAACTGAGATCCCATTTAACGTGTCAGTCAGAACAACTGTGGTGTTTCTCTAGCTCACAATGGAAAGAAGACAACCTTTTTAACAAGTGGTGCTGGGAAAACTGGTCAACCACTTGTAAAAGAATGAAACTAGAACACTTTCTAACACCATACACAAAAATAAACTCAAAATAATTACTAGGATTTTTAAACGCTATTCAAAGGTGGGAAAGTGTAATCACATGTTCTATTCATTCATCAAAACCATGCTCATATTAGTTGCAAAAAAAAAACAGAGGGAAAATTACTTCAACCATCTTTATGGAAAACCCCTTTATGTACGAACATGACTTGAAACTTCTGCGAGTTGTTTTTCCTACAGCAACAATCTACTACTCCTGACTGAGAGCTGTGTGCCCACGGCCTGAGGTTTGTTCACATCTGTGGTGACCTGCATTCTCTGCAAGGCGTGCTGACCCACGGGGAACGAGCTGTCTCAGCAGGGCCTCCCCCTCCCCGCTCCTCTCCCCCAGGCTCCAGAGGGCGCACTCGCTGAACCACTGTGCACATCAGCTGATGCCGCGCTCATGAAATCTTCTTCAAGACGCAGGGCTTTAACACTCAGTGCTCATTTCTTTACGAAACATTTTCTGACTAACTTTCACCTCCTACTAACTCCCAGCAGAATTCATTGCTTTCTTTTGTGAAATAAGTGCAATTTATTGAAGATTTACATGTGTGTGATATATAGTTGCTTCAAGTAAACATACTCATTGCCACGTCAGATAGATTTATGTATGACTCTCATTTAATTTTCACAGCATCACTGTGAGCAGGACAGTACTATAATCCCCAATTTAGAGCCTGAGAAAGGGCCTGAAAAGACTGACGGTGAGAGCAGAGGTACTGCGTATTATTCAGGGGCTGGGTAGTACGCTGTTTTAGATACATTAATTGTAGTCTGAATAATGAATAAAGACAGGCTTCAGTCCGATTTTACACATGAAGACCAGGAAACTTAATTACTCAAAATCAATGTACCCAAGGTCACACAGCAAGCATCAAAGTTAAAACTCAAAACCCATCCGCTGACCCTCACAACTCAAGCTGCAGTGAGTACCTACACCTTCCTGTGACCCCTGAAAAAGTACAGACATTTTCCACCAGAAGGAAGATTAATGACCACTGAGGACCACAGCGCATCGCCCCGGTAGCCCAGAGTCTAACAAAATGGCTTCACACGCATCTCCTACTCCGTCTTACCTCTCGCTTTCCATCATGTTCTCCTCTTATACCACGGATTACTACTGTTTATGAACTCCAAATCCAGCAAATTTGCAAGTTTTTTCCAAGCAAAGACCTCTGAAAGTTGTTTATTGTATTAAATTGTTTTCATGTTGATGTCAATTTCTTACTTAAAAAATAGGATGAATTTGGACTTCCTTCTGTGGGCAAGTATTATATTTACATTCATGAGCTTTTTCATCTTATTAAGCACAGGTTTCAATATAAAAACCTCTCACATCACTAATAAAAATTTCTGATCCTAAACTACTCCATAATTTATTCCATGTGCCACATCAATGCTTTGGCTACCTCCTTAGACTTTTTTGGTCTTATTTTGGTCTCTTCTGAATGCTTTGTCAGCTACATAAATTTATCACACAGATCTGAAAGTCCTCAGTAGTGTGTGTAAAGAAGATGGGGCTGAGGGAAGACAAACATGTATACAACCATTACTGCCTGCTGCACATAACCACTTATATGCTACGCCACCTGAGTGATCCCAGGTCGATAACCACTTATATGCTACGCCACCTGAGTGATCCCAGGTCGTCAGCTAACTTGGCTCGGCCGTCAAGCACTCCTCCCTGCGTTCTGCCAGTTCACAGAGTGGAGAGTCTGCGTACAAAAGGAACTCAAAGGCACTTCTCAACTAAAACAAACTCTTTGATCTTTCTCTTCCATAAATAAGCTTTAAAAATATATAAAGAATTATGCTATCTTATAAGCCAAATGCTTTTTCAACAACTCACTAAGTCATTTCACATAGCATTTATTAATAATAGGTATCCGTTCAACAAGTGTTTATTGAATGCCTTGAGGTGGTCTAAAGGCAAGCTAAAAATATCATTAGGGAAGAGTGACTGACCGAATAACCATTTCTGCTTCCTATTTGTAAACTCTTATATAGAGAAGATAAACAAAAAAATATGGGTTGAATAGGACTGGGTTGGCCAAAAAGTGCTTCAGTTTTAAAGTAAAATTAAAGGACACATTTTCATTCTCACCAAGAACTTCACTGAAGAGTGTATTCACCCTTTTATTTCACAAACTTCTGCTGTTTTTCAAGCAACTTCATAATTCCATCTTATTTCACAAACTTCTGCTGTTTTTCAAGCAACTTCATAATTCCATCTTCCCAAAACTTTTTATCTTTTTGCACAAAGAACTGTTCCAGGTGCCTTTTACAGTCTTTCAGGGAATTAAAATTTTTTCTAGTAAGGGAATTTTGTAAAGACTGAGATAAATGGAAATCAATGGAAATGCAGTGTCTGGTGAATACCGCAGGTGAATGACAACTTCCCAGCCAAGCTGTAACAGCTTTTGCCTGGTCATTAAGAAACACACAGTCTTGTATTACCCTGATGGAAGATGATGCATTTTCTGTTGACTAATTCTGGTTGTTTTTTGTCCAATGCTGCTTTCAGCTGGTCTAACTGGGAGTAATACTTGTTGGAATTAAATGTTTGGTTTTCTGGAAGAAGCTCATAATAGAAGACTCCCTTCTAATTCCACCATATATAAAACATCACCTTCTTTAGATGAAGACTGGCCTTTAGTGTGGTTGATGATGGTTCATTGCGCCTGCCCCACGATCTAGTCCATTCCACATTATTGTACAGTGTCTACTTTTCATCACCCATCACAATTTGTTTTAAAAATGGAACATTTTCATTACATGGAGAGAATTGCACGTGGAAATACGGTCAAGGAGGTTACTTTTGCTTAATTTATGTGGAACCCGAACACAAAGTGATGAACATAACTGAGCTGGTACAACTGACTTTAAATACTTGATTTGGATATTTTGAGTATGCTAGCTAACTCCCATGTGGTATAATATTGATTGCTCTCAAATAATGGCTTGATTTAATCACTATCAACTTCAACTGGTCTACTCGACTGTGGAGCATTGTCCAGCCAGAGACCTCTAGCAAGAAACTTCACAAGCCACTTGTGACACGTTCAGTCAGCCACAGCACCTTCTCCAGACACTGAACAAATTTTTTTCTGCATTTCAGTTGCGCTTTTACCTTTCTTGAAATAATAAAGCATAACATGCTGAAAATGTTGCCTTTTTTCTTCCATATTCAATATTAAAATGGCTACACAAAAAGTCACCAACTTGGCTATCTTTTTTTGAATGCATGCTGATATGATAGCTGTCACATAAAATATAACAAAATTTTTTTGAATGAAGTTAAAGACTACTAAGTGCTACTAGAGCCATCTCATGGAAAAAAACCAAATGAACCTTTTGGCCAACCCAATATAAGCATGACAGTTTACCTAACAACAACAACAAAACTTTCTGAATCACCAAAAACATACAGGAGTAGAAAAACAGGGGAAAAAAATGTATATTATTAAACCTACTTAAAGACGTACAGAAAATACATCTTCTAATGAGTCAGACTTAGACGTCTATTTAATTTTAACTTCTTTCTAGAACAGGACAGCTGATAATTCCCACATTGAAAATTTCAGGTTTTAAACTAAAATTTCCCACTTGGAGCTGCCATTTCAAAACGTTTTAACTGGCAGAAAGCTTTACAGCCAAGAAAATACAGTTAACGAGATCATTTCTGATAATTATCTGAATAAAAATGTGTAAAAATTAAAAATTGGAGTAAAACTAACAGAAAGGTTGATCAACAAAAAAATAAGTGTGTCTTGGCCCCTCACACATTTCTGCAGTTTAGGTTCTAAACCATAAAAAGTTACTTTCTGGACTCAGTGTCTTCAGCTTCCCACTGCAACTCTTCTTGCCAAATAAGCCAGGAGTTCTGTTACATTCAATGTTTTCTAAGAACCACTAGATGGATACACTCATTTTAAATCGTAACATACTTGTAGGAAGAAACAGTGACAACAGACGCAGGCATCTCAGAAGCTCAAAGTGTCAGTGGTGCCAAATGGGTCCCACACGACTTCAGCACTGTTGATGCAAACCTAGTTAATTTAACAACTTCCTGACTGAACGGGACAGGGCCCTTCAAGCTAATGGCCACCACGATTTGCAAAAGGTTGCCAGTCAAATACACTTTTAACAAGTCAGAGAGATAAAGAAGAATAAAATGTTATATGGCAAAGGAAAAACTCAAATTCAAGGCAAAACATACTTTTCATGCTTTATAATAAGTGATTAGCTTTGGCATCAAAAATTATTTGTTTAGGAATAAAAAATAAAAAATCAGAGCATCTCTGGAGGGGTTAGGAGTCCACACTTCCAGTGCAGGGGCACGAGCTTGACCCCTGGTCAGGCAACTACGATCCCATACGCCACGCCGTGCAGCCAAAAAAACTGACTTTTTCAGACTCCTGCTCTACAGCGAATAGGGTTATAACAGGATTCTAGTTTATTTTTAGAGTGTGCTGATTAATATCTTTCAGAATGTTCTAAAATGGGTCAAAACACATAGTGGCTCATTTGTGACATATCTCACTTGTAGTCACATTTAGGACATCTTTAAATGTAACCATGTGCATCCACAGACTGATCTCCCACCAGGAAAGCGGCACTCTACACCCACTGACATGTCGCTTTCCTCACGACTCCACCCAAAATAAGGTGGAGATGAGCAGGTGTGATGAGCAGGGGCTTGGGCAAGGCTTCAAAACAGGAGTAATAAAATTACAGTAGTTTATTATAAGCTTTCTTTCTCTTTCATGGGATAGAACTGATACAGAGGAAATCTAAACATAATTCTTTTCTATCTATTCTGATAAAAGAGCCAAAATAATAAAAAAATAATAATAATAAAAAAACCAGACAACCTGACCTGCCTCTTGAGAAACCTGTATGCAGGTCAGGAAGCAACAGTTAGAACTGGACATGCAACAACAGACTGGTTCCAAATCAGGAAAGGAGTATGTCAAGGCTGTATATTGTCACCCTGCTTATTTAACTTATATGCAGAGTACATCATGAGAAATGCTGGACTGGATGAAACACAAGCTGGAATCAAGATTGCTGGGAGAAATATCAATAACCTCAGACATGCAGATGACACCACCCTTATGGAAGAAAGTGAAGAAGAACTAAAGAGCCTCTTGATGATCAAGTGAAAGAGGAGAGTGAAAAAGTTGGCTTAAAACTCAACATTCAAAAAACTAAGATCATGACATCTGGTCCCATCATTTCATGGCAAATAGATAGGGAAACAATGGAAACAGTGACGGACTTTATCTGTTTGGGCTCCAAAATCACTGGAGATGGTATGGTGATTGCAGCCACGATATTAAAAAATGCCTACACCTTGTAAGAAAAGTTATGACCAACCTAGACAGCATATTAAAAAGATGAGACATTACTTTGCCAACAAAGGTCCATCTAGTCAAGGCTATGGTTTTTCCAGTAGTCATGTGTGGATGTGAGAGTTGGACTATAAAGAAAGCTGAGTGCCGAAGAATTGATGCTTTTGAACTGTGGTGTTGGAGAAGACTCTTGAGAGTCCCTTGGACTGCAAGGAGATCCAACCAGTCCATCCTAAAGGAGATCAGTCCTGAATATTCACTGGAAGGACTGATGTCGAAGCTGAAACTCCAATACTTTGGCCACCTGATATGAAGAACTGACTCATTGGAAAACACCCTAATGCTGGGAAAGATTGAAGGTGGGAGAAGGGGACGACAGAGGATGAGATGGTTGGATGGCATCACTGACTCAATGGACATGAGTTTGAGTAAACTCCAGGATGGAGAGGGAGGCCTGGTGTGCTGCAGTCCATGGGGTCAGAAAGAGTCAGGCACGACTGAGCCAATGAACTGAACTGAAATAAACTGAATTCTTTTAAAACAGAAATAACAAAAAACACTCAGAAGTGTTCGCTATGCCCCAGCGTAGACCCTCAAGATTCCCACACGTGAAGTTCAACAAAATACCAGGTTCATAAAACACGTGCAAGAAAACATGCCCCTGTGAATAAGAGTCAGCACAGGTCACACAACGGTCCCAATTTCCTGTTTGTTAATGACATGTGCCCATGAGCACCCTTGTACATATGCACACAGGTGCATCTTATTTCTTTAGAATGAATCCCCCAAAGTGGAATTATTAGTTCTAATCTTCTGAAACTGCCAGTATGCAACTTAACTTACAAAACTGTCAATGTCAATGGTGTCACAGACAAATCTGAACCTATTTAAAACTCTTGGTATTCTTGCCAATTCATCAGTTCTGACAAATCATAGCATTTTTCTTTTTCCTTCCCTCTTGGTAATTCTGGCATATCTACCCTAGCCCCATGTAGCGTCAGTTAAGCCTGATACATGGGCCGAGTTGAGCAGTAACACCGGCCATCAACACAGGGAAGGGGCATTACTATGACCACACTTCTATTTTCCTTTAAATCACAGGTACTTGGTAGGACATTATAAAAGCATACACGAAACAAAAGAAATTCTCAGGATCTTCCTGACCCAGGGACTGAACCCAGGTCTCCTGCATTGCAGGCAGATTTTTTACCACCTGAGCCACCTGGGACTAGACTAATTATTAGGATGAAAGTGAAAGTTGCTCAGTCATTTCCGACTCTTTGTGATCCCATGGACTACACAGTCCATGGAATTCTCCAGGGCAGAATACTGGAGTGGATAGCCATTCCGGCTCCAGGGAATCTTCCCAACCCAGGGATCGAAACCAGGTCTCCCGCATCGAAGGCGGATTCTTTACCAACTGATTGGTAAAGAATCCGCCTTCGATGCGGGAGATCCCAGTTCCAATACCTGGGTTGGGAAGATCGGCTGGAGAAGGCATAGGCTACCCACTCCAGTCATTCTTGGGCTTCTCTGTGGCTCAGCTGGTAAAGAATCCGCCCACAATGCGGAAGACCTGGGGTCAATCCCTGGGCTGGGAAGATCCCCTGGAGAAGGGAAAAGCTACCCACACTCCAGTATTCTGGCCTGGAGAATTCCATGGGCTGTATTCCATGGGGTCACAAAGAGTCGGACATGACTGAGTGACTTCACTTCAGGCTGAAGAAGAGAAACTCTAGGAATGGATGAAAGCAGAGGGGGATGGTGGGGTGGGAAGGTGTGCACGCAGAGCACATGGGTAGGATGAGGTGTGTCCCATCCCACAGCAAGCTGCGCATAACCGGATCGGGACTCACAAGTGATGTGCTGAGTCCTCAAAGCTGGGTCCTGTCTACAGACTGAAATTCCAAGGTGGCAGATAGTAGTATCTCGTTTCATCAACATAAAGACTCTCTTCGGGAGGTGTTATATACCCCCTGGGAAGAAACTCATGGAGGCACCTGGCTTCATGGAGCTGTGACACGTATGACCGGCACGGCACACCTCCAAGATGCCTCATACCCCTCGGACTTTACAGGGACCACTCACCTGAGTCACAGAGACAGCACTGAGACACGTCCCATCAGTAAGGGAAAAGCTGGGATAGGCCGGCGGTTTTGCTAGCTTTTAATCATATACACAGAAGCAATGGCTTCCGAAAGGAAAAACTAGGACAACCTAGTAACAGTGTGAAAGGAACAAAATTGTTGCCGACTTTCAGGTTAGCCTGGAAATTATAAAAAGGAATAACTGAGAGCTATTTAGGCCCGTCTCAGGCATCCTGTAATCAATGTCACTAAAGAAGTCACAGATGTCTTCAGTGGGTGGATTTCTTTTTCAAAGAAATTACACCAGTGACTCAAATCATCTACAAGAGAGAAGAACAGAAATATGTTGCCTATCTAAACCCATCAGCCTCTTCCTTCCTCACTTTCTAGCTCCAGTTTGTTCAGTCTCTGAGTCCATCAAATCCACTCACTAAATCTGCTTACTACCACACCGTTCTACCTCCCAACTTTCCAACTTCTTGCTTAAATAGCTAAAGAGCCCCCAACTTGCTCGCAGCCTTTTTAGGATCCAATCCACCCCAAGTACTGCCACCACATTAGGGTGGTCTTATTTTTTTTTTTTTTAAATTCTGATCAAGACATTCCTTACTTAAATTCTTTAAATACGCCCAACAATCTGCAGGGGAGAACCCAAAACCTGCTCCTTACACGGTGTGGTCCCAACTCTCTCGCCCATTTCCTTTCAAACCACTTAAGCACAGATTTTAATGTACTGTGTTTTATAAAGTTCATCTCTTCCTCAGCTACAAAGTTCCTCAGACGACATTTTGCAAGGAAGCCACCTGGACTCGACACCTCCCCTGTGTCAGCACCCCTCCACAGTATGTCACATCACTTGTGCTCGCAAACAGCATAGGACCAAACACAAAGGAACTGTTTACAGGAAGCCCACTAGATGGAGAATTCAGAATTTACACCACATGTATTTACTGTCTAACACCTTACAGAAAATTTAGAATTTATGCCACATGTATGTGTTACCTACCCTTACGGGTAGTAAGAAAGCTACTTTTAGTTTAAAAACGTCACTTCTGGTTTTACACAACTGCTACTGAAATTATATGGCAACAGTTGGCTCTGGATAAACATCTGACAGGTTTGTTGATATTCAGGCACGATAATTATACTTGAACTAAAGACAGAGCAAAGGTTGTATCACTTAGGACTTACTGTTTCTACTTAAAATAAGTCTTAAGATTTGCCCAAGTATATAAAAATTCACAACGTAACAAAAACTCCAAATTTCTTACAAGGTTTAAGAATCTCACTGCCATACAGTGACAAATTTATATTCTCTCAAATGCTAGGCTTAATCTAGTTCTAAAATAAAACCATGAAATAAACAGGATTCAAAGAAACAAAGGAAAAAAATGTATTAAAGCACTCTTCTATACCTGTTGATAGAAGAAATTCAAAGTTGGCTTGTCTTCAGTAAACTGGTTTAGAAATCCTTTTGGCAAATAACGAATTCTCAATTCATATCTAAAAAATAATTAACAAAGGAAAACAATTAGAAATAAGTCATTTCTTCTTCATAGTCCAAACAATATTGAGTATGGCACTGCCAGTTACTGAAATATTATTCTAAAAAGAAGTTTAAAAATAGTCTGTAAATATTTCCTTTTGCTGCAAAAAATAAAAAAATAAAAGGTGCATGTGAGTGTGCTACAGCCCGAGGTTCCTGCAGGAGACAGAACCTGACGAGATACCCAGAGGGCGCCCAGAAGTCCCTCCAGCCCCACTGCCCGAGGGCAGCACCACCTTCCGCACCCGGAAGGCGAGCTCTGCCTGCCTGGAGTCACACAGGATGTGTCTGGCTCCTCTCAGGAGACTCCTATCTTGGGTTTGCTCACAGCCCTGCCCTGTATAACACACCCCAGTGACTCATCCCCATTTTACCCTGAAGGCTGCTGAGTGCTTTCCAGCTCAGGGCTGTGAGGAGTATTGCTGTAAACACTTTTTATAGTCCTCTAAAAAAGCAATTTTGCTCAGGAAGCCAAACCTCAAGAATGACGAAAACAAATTTCACCAGAACGCTCTCTCTGTACCTCATGTATGTGTGTGTCCACCCGTACACACTCTCGCAGGCACATATGCATCTCTGCTGGGGGTACACCAGGAACACATCACTGGGTCACAAGACGCACACACACTGTCCAGAGCAGACACAAGCTACAGGGCTGCAGCGGTGCACGCTCCACTTCCACGAGTGGGAGCCGCACGGGCCTCTGGTTCCACATTCCTCATCTCTACTTGGCACGCTAACCTTTTCATGTTAGTCACCCTAATGTTTACTGCAAGAGCACACACTGGTTTTAATCAGTACTTCCTTGATGAATAACAAGAATGGGCACTTTCTTGTTTGATAGCCAGCCATTCTGGTTGTCTGCTTCAGTGAAGTGTCTGTTAAACCTCTTGTCCTTTGTTTCTACTGAGCTGTCTGCCCCACCCCACCCCACTGATTTGTAGGTGTTCTTTACGAATTTTGGATGCGAGGCCTTTGTTAGACTTAATGAAGATATATCCTCTCCCACTCTATGGCTTGCCTTTCACTATTTTTTTTTTTCACTATTTTAATCATACTTTAAAAAACTTATTTTTAAAATCTTCTAATTTTAATGGTATCTTTTGTTTTAATGCAGTCCTATTTATCTTTTTTTTTTTGTAAATTCTTTTAGTTTTTTGTTTATAAAATATTTGCTTACACAAAAGTTATACAGATTTTTTTCTAAAAATTTCATAAATTGATCTTTTAAAATTGTATTAAGCTCATGAGGAAAAGAATCCAAAGGAGCCGATACAATTCTTTTGGATCAGTTAAGGGTGGTTCAACGTAAGGTACACATACACAAGTTTTGCTGACATTTTCAAGGGTCTATCTTATTAAAACATACAACTGTCAAACAATAAAGTTCCATTGTACTTTGAATCTCAGAAGGAGTTCAATAACTTTCTGCAGACATTCTCATGGGACAACTGTTAATAGAAGCAGAATAATTTCATTTTGAGTTTAGGATGTAGCAGGCACCTTACAGGCACCATTTCCCTTAATTGACATAATAATCAGAGAACGAGAGCATAAGTATTCATATTCAGCAGAGTGGGAAAACGACACTCAGCAAGAATAAGCAGTAAGCAGCCAGTTTCCAGGCTGGAAGCTCCAGAATCAACAGGCTGCAGGAGGCTTTGGTATTAACACTGCCCCATTTTAATGATTAAAGAAAAAAAAAAACAAAAAAAACTGGCAGCTTGTTTTGGCCTGCTAAACATTTGGCAGCCTGGCTACATGTCCAGGCTCTTAACATCATCCCGACAATGATGATGAAGATATCAAATAATGTTCAGGGACTACTCGGGATGTCACAGAAATCATGACAAGCATTTTAACCAGATGACCTCTTTTCATCAGCAACGACCCCCAGAAGCAGCAGAAAGAATGCTCTGCATCAAGACCACCTGCGCTGTTCTGGCTCCACCCCTTGTTTGCTGTCTGCCATCACTGCTCTGCGCCTCAATTTCCTCACCCGACTCTTTGCAACCCCAAGGACTATACACAGCCCATGGAATTCTCCAGGACACTGGAGTGGGCAGCCGTTCCCTTCTCCAGAGGATCTGCCCAACCCAGGGATCGCACCAGGGTCTCCTGCCTTGCAGGTGGATGGATTCTTTACCAACTGAGCCATCAGGGAAGCCCTCATCAGGACGCTGGGAGAAGTGAAAGGGCTGTCACTGCACACATCACAGCCGTCTCGACGGCTGATCCACCATATTAGCCGTTACTCGACAAATACTTCAGCACCGGTCACCTACAGACACAATTCCAGAGTCTGGGAAGACACTGGTGAATAAAACAGCAGGAAGTACCAGCCTGCAGAAAATTTCTATTTTTGTGGTGGCAGCCAGACAGCAGATACGTTAAGTATCTCTGAGGTGGTAATGTGATAAAGACACAACAAGCAAGGGAAGGGGAGGAAGAGATGATGAAGCAACATTCTGTAACGGAAGCCAGGGAAGCAGGCAGACTCAGGACACCTGAGTAGATCTAAAGGCAGACAGGAAGGAATCAGGGCAGTAACCTGCAGGAAGAGAACAAGTAAATGCCCTGCGGCCAGAGGGAGCCTGGAGGAATGCAGCCGCAGCCCCTGTGAGTAAAAGGGCTTCGGGGAGGCGGGGAAAGAGGCGGCAGGCCACACAAGACGCTGCTCGTCACAATGCGGGGCTCGTCCTGCTGGGAAAGGGGGCCCAGAGGCACTGTGGCCAGAGCAGTAACAGCACAGTCCTGGCGCCCAGCCAGGCAGGGCCGTGAAGAGCAGACAACAGGGCCACAAGGAGGCCAGGAAGGGACTGGTAATAGTGACCAGGTGCCCAGTTCACCCTATCTTCATAGATGGGGGAGAACAGACTTTGAGGACATTCGGTAATAGCCAAGGTCCCACGGCTGTTAACAGGCAGTCCTGGGATTCCACCACAGCAGAAACACCCCTGAAGGCCCAAAGGCAGCATGAACCTAAGAGAAGACACCTATGCTTAGAACAGAGAGGAGTGTATGTAGGTTGGGTCTTGCTTGTGGGGTTGGGCAAGATCTCTAGATTGTGATGGCGTTTTGGTCTCTGCTTCAACCCACTACAATCTCGTATTTCCTCCCTCACAGCCCTACTGGAACTCCGCTCAAGTCTCCGAGTTCAATTCCAGTTCAGTCACCTCGCCCCACTCCTTAAACTCCACACCTGGCGTTCACAGCATCCTGACCCACCTGCACTGGCATCCTCTCTGCCTTCTCCTCCAGGAAACTCGCCATTTTCCTCATAGTAAAACTTCCGCTACTATTCTGAGAGCCTGGCTCTGTCCTGATAAACATTTCCACGTCTCTGCTCTAGGCCACTCCATGATTTCTGAACAGCAGCTAACTACAACATGCCCCAGATAAAACCATCCTTTCGCTTCTGCTTCTAAGTAATTGTTGTTGTTCAGTCACTTAAGTCGTGTCTGATTCTTTGCAATCCCATGAACTGCAGCACGCCAGGCTTCCCTGTCCTTCACTATCTCCCGGAGTTTGCTCAAACTCAAGTCCATTGAGTCGGTGATGCCATCCAACCATCTCATCCTCTGTCGCCTAAGTTAATACATTACCATTAACACTGTCAACACCTAACTTCTTCAGTCTTATCTCCAACTGTGAGCACCAAGATACCCACAAGTTCACCAAGATACCCATTAGTTCACTAATGAACTAATGATGGGGAGGAGTAGGAAATGATTTTGCAAGTTGAGTTGGATGAATATTCAGATAACCCTGATACTCAGCTAGTCAGACTGTGTGTAGTGAAATAAACAAAAGTACAATTTCAGGAAACTACACAGATGACCCTCAGAAACAGTGGGGTGTGGACAACTCTTCTTACACAGACTTCCAATTTTAAAAGCCTACAAGGAAGGATAGAAATAGAAATTCACCATTTGGCAAAAATTACAGTAATAAATACTGCAAAAAAGAATCATCAATGATGCTGAGTGGGCGAAAATACAATGAGAGAGAAACTGCACAGTCTCTGTATCTCCTCAGAAGATATTACTTAATTACAAAGAGGGGGACAAACCACCTTATAGCAGAGAAACCTGGCCACCACCTTAAATCAAATGATCCAAGTTAAAGCCACCAGTAAAATGAATCATATCATCAGCAAAGACTTCCTGATAAAATGCTAAGTGAAAACGACAGCTTGACTGTGGTACTCTTCCCCAAGTGCTTAAGCTCAATATAACCACAGGGGAAAAAACACCAAACAAACCCAAACTGAAGAACACGCAAGACCACCAGCCAGTGTACTTCAAAAGGGCCAAGGTCACGCAGACAAAGACAGCCTGAGGGCCTGCCGCACAGCAGGGAAGACCCGAGGCGACAGGACAGGGAGGTGCACGACGCTCTGATCCGGATCCCAGGCTGGAAGACAGACACCCTGAACCCTGATGACATCTGTGCATCAGTCAATACTATGGTAGCAATGTTAAGGCCCTAGTTTCAATAACTGAACTGTAAGTAAGTAAGGTTTTAACATTTAGGGGAGGAGAGCTGAAGGGTACACAGGATTTCTGTGTACTGTTTTTGCAACTTTTTGATAACACACTGAGAATAAAAATAAATTCTCACAAACCTAAGACTGACTGTCCTGTAGCTGTGTTAACAAAATACCCACCAGATCCAGTTTTAACCCAGCCTGGTCAACAAACATCAGTTTTTTTGTGGCCACAGACCGGCCAGAAAGCTGTTCATTCCTGTGCTGGGTCTGGTGCAGAAGTATCCAGGAAGCGTTTAATTAATCAATCAGCAGATTTGGAAGTTCATCCTGTTTTCTTAAAAGGTGTCACTTCCACACTTGACAGAATGTTCCTCTATTTACTGTCTTACTGATTTAAATATTCTAAAGAACTCTTGTTGAATTCAGTGTCATAATGAAAGACTAGCCTTTCAAATTAAGGTATATGCACAGAAAATGTCATTTCAAGATAAAATAGAAAACCATCAAAATACAATCTAAAACTTCCTCAGCTGTCATTAGTCATTTTCTTTTGTCATCTATGAAAAAAAGATACCTTTCCTCAAAATAAAGGACTTTTTTTCCTCCTGCAAAGGTCTGAAAAAAGAATCATCTCTCTGCAGATCGAGGAGCTGTTCAACGGCCGTGAACAGGAGAATGTGAACCACATCTGATAACAAAGAAAAGGACTTTCTTTTTCACTCGCTCTGCAGAAGCCCCACAGTTCTCTCTCAAAGGCCAACAGAGCCTCCTCTCAGGCCTGACTCTCAAAGCCCGGAATCCCACACCAAAAGGACCAGGCCGTTTATATCTGATTAACCTGCTTACAACTCAGACCACTCCGTGTAGGTGCTTTCAAAACACCAAAATTTAGCTAGCTAGAATTTAATTATCGAGGTACAAAACTTTAAAGTTTAAATCTGTTTGGGGTAAAGCTCTCAAAACTGCTTGGCACTTTCAGCTACATGATAAACTAGGAAAAGCATTGTATTCGAACTTCTCTGGCTGACTCCAGAGCCTAGCAAACACCACCTACTCAACCGGGATCTCCCAGGACCCAGGGCACAGGTGAGCAGACTGGGAAGGAAGCAGGGTGCATGCAGCGTAGGGGGTGTGGGCTCTGCCGCAAACCTGAGGCCCCGCACCGGCTCCTGAAGGCCCTCACGAGGCTGGAGGCTGGGCACGCTCCCCACAGGAGCCCTGGACTGACCATCTCCTCCTGACCCTGTATTTACATGTCCCATATTGTCTCACCCACCTCATGTGCTCCCAACAATATTCTTTAATGTTTATTTTGCTTTTTACTTGTATATGATGCTGTATGTCATCCTCTGGTGCTTACTTTTTGTTTTTTAACTGAGGTAAAAATCACATAAAAAGCAACCATTTCAGGGAATTCCCTGGTGACCCAGTGGTTAGGACTCGGGGCTTTCACTGCCAGGGTCCAGGTTCAATCCCTGGTCGGAAACTAAGATCTCACAAGCCACATGGCATCCCTAACTCGCAGTTCAACAGTATTTAGCTGCATGCACATTGCCCTGGGCCTGCCTTTTGTCTCACACTGTCTCACCTGGCCGTTTCATCCAGTGTTCCAAGTCTCGAAGCTTCCCTCATTCTGACTCGCGCAACATTCCACTGCGAATATTCTGTCACTGGCTATTCTATGAACGTCCTCAGGTCTCCAGCCTAGTATAGAAACCCAAGTCTCTCGAGGACAGAACCTGAAGTGGAACAGCAGGATTGAGGCCATGTCATGCGGAGGCTAAGCTGCAGGTAAGATCTTGAATTGTAATAGAGTGCAGCCATGTGCAGCCCTGAGCACACAGCTGTGGTGCCTGATGCTACCCTGCACCCGCTTTCAGGCAACAGTTACTGGTCCTGCTCAGCCATCGGTCAGTGCTGCAGGGACCCCCTCCCCAGGTGCTGTCAGTGAGCCACCTTTATAGTCCAGCTGAGCCAGTGGTCAGGGCTTCAGGGACCCCTCCCCAGCTGACCAGCTGTCAGTGAGTGACTGTTAGCGGTCCCGCTCAGCCTTTGGTTGGTACTACGTGGCCCCTTCCCAGGCGACCAACAGTCAGTGAATGACCTCGAGAGATCTAGCTCAGCCACTGGCCAGTGCTTCAGTGGACCCCTGCCCAGGTGACCAACCGTCAGTGAGCTACCGTTAGTGGTCCCTCAGCCAGTGGCCAGCACCAGATGGTGAGCTAGGGGGCCCAGAGGACAGGTTGTGTCCTGCAGGATTCCAGAGCCCTCGTCAAGGACACCCACTGGCTGGGCCCAGGCCTTGCAGTGGCAGCGATCCTCTCCCCCATCCCTGCCTCCGCGACCTGCAGAGCATGTTGTCTGCAGGACCTGCCCCTCCCCGACTGTTTGGGTGGCCTGAGGAGCCTGAGGGCCCTTTGGGTCCTGGGCACCCAGCTCCCTCAGCAGTAACAGCTGGGCAGGGTCTCGGGGCCTGACCCTGAGGAGCCAGCTGGGCTCACCTCCTCTTAGCCAAAACTGGACCTCGGAGAGGGAAAGCTGTGCCTGGGGACCTGGCCCTTTCTTTTTTTTTTTTTTTCATTTATTTATATTAGTTGGAGGCTAATTACTTTACAATATTGTAGTGGTTTCTGCCATACATTGATATGAATCAGCCCTTTCTTGTCAGAACAGAGAATAACATTCGTTTGGTGGAGATTCACAGGAGCATGTTACCTGGCCATGACCTGACCTTAAGAACAAAGGCTCTGATATCTAGAAACAGCTAGGCCTGCCCCTCCCTCACCTTTCCTAGAAAACGGCTTTGCTGAAAGCTCTGGAAGAGCTTGAGGCTTTAAAGGCTCGAGGCACCCATCTCCTTGCATCGACCTTAATATGCCTTCCTCTGCTCCAAACTCTGACGTTTCAGTTTGTTTGGCTTCACAACGCGTTGGGCACCCAGACTGGCGTTTCAGCATCATCATCAGATCCTTAACCTTTCCCGCTATTAATACTGCTGGACAATTTATTAATACTTTTTGTCAACCAGACAGTGTAGACGGAATCTACTGGTCCAGATTCATACCTCCCTGAGCACTAAGGAAGCGGACAGTGTCTTCCTGTGATTACAGGTCAAACCTGTCTACCCTTTTATGAAAATGCCTTCATGTTCCATGCCCATTTGTTGAGGAATTTACAATCCTTATATCAATCAGCAGAACTCCTGACACCATCTTCGGTCAATTACACAAGTTGCAGCTTGTTTCTGCATTTTTCCTTTTGGCCACAGCTCACAACTTGTGAGATCTTAGTTCCCCGACCAGGGATTGAACGCAGACCCTCAGCAGTAAAAGCAGCTAAACCACTGGACCACTGAGGAATTGTCCTTTCTGCACTTTCTAAAAATACATCTTTTGATATACAGAATGCTTTCATCTCATAAAAGGCAAATTTGTTATTCTCGTCTTTTAAGAGTGAACGTTTTCAGGGTATTAAGAAAATCTTCCTGTGCCAAAGACACATTCACTATATGTTTCGTTAAACTTTTTTTAACAACTTGATCCACCTTAGGTGGATTTCTGTGTATTTTTCAAGGTAGGATCTAATTCTGCTATTCCTCTTCCTATGAGGACAGCCATGTATGAAACCAGCCCTTCCCTTCCCCGATGACATGTCATGACAACTCTGTAGGGCCACCCTGCCTGAGACAGTGTGCTGTAGGTGCTTACAGAGGTATTTGAAGAACTGAAGACTCAATAAAATAAGCTTAGATCTCAGGTTTATTTAACAATATGAATAGATGCTATAGCAGACAGTGTGAAAAAGAAAAATCTATGTTCAAAAACCTCATAAGAGTAGAAACGAATATCATTATTCTGATGAGTCCTGGCACTTTGGTTTCAGTGTTCACATCCTACTCAGAACTAAAGCCAGAGCTGCAGCTGCCCTCATGGACTGAGAGAGATCTCCGTGTTCTGTTTCCTGTAGTCACACACCTAACACAGGCAGGGAGAAGAAAGAGCTGGTGCCTGAAGCCAGTTTCCACTCTGCCACCCATTTAAGCTGTGTGACCATGGGCCGGTTATCAAGCCTCTCACACAATGTCTGACACCCAATAAGCAGCATGCTAATATGAGAAGACTGTTACTAAGTAGTACTATTTGGTTCCTAGTTGATAATTTCATTATAACTGATTCAACTTCCACTTAAACTGTATTTTACTGGGTGCCTCTTTATCCCAGGCATGACCAGAACCCAGCAGGAGAGCAGTGAGTACGATGGCGGCCCTGAGGAGAAGGGCTGTCCCCGGCAGGCAGTGGACCTGCAGACAGAAGGCTGGAGACGGCCCCGGGGAGGAGCTGACGGTGGCACACCCACCCTAACGAGGGGAGGGCCAGCCGTGCCAGCAACAGCAGAGGAGCACATACGGCAGCTGAGCATCGAGTTCAAAGGCACTAGGGACAACCAGCTTGGCATGTTCACAAGCCAGTGTGGCCAAGGTTGAGCACATGAAAAGTTGGAAAAGATAAAGGCAAGAGAGAAATGAGACAAGAGCTATTCTGTTCAACAAGGCAGGCAACAGAGAAGAGACCATCAAATGAGATCCCAACCTGAGTACCTAAGAAAACTGCAACTTCAAAGAGACCACAGCTGCTCCAGTGAAGGCAGGGGAGCAGGAGGTGGAGAAAAGACCAAGAGGTAACCACAAACTTGCAGTGAGCTCCAGGTGAGTGGGGCCAGGGCAGGGGCAGGGGGTGGGGGGCTCCTGGAAGTTTCTGAGCCGGAATGGTTCACACATTTCTTTGGATGTTTACATTTTAAAAGATTTGTTCACAAATTCTGTGAGCTCAACCTTAGAAAGTAACTCGGTATAGCTGCTTCTCGCTCCTCCAAGTACTACTCTCCTGGTCCATCATCTTCTGTGACTTTTTCCTGGGTTACTGCAGTAACCTGTCCATTGGTTTCCTGAGTTTATCCAAGTAAAGTGTGAATTTAATGCCAAAGGCACAGGTCTAGGGAGGCTAGGACGAGGTCAGTGGAGCAGCCCCAAATATCAAGGTCAGCAGGAGAAGACAGTGATGGTCAGTGAAGCAGGAGAAAAACCTTCATCATAAGAGAGACTGGTATCCAGGAGGCTGAGTGAAGAAAGCATGCTTGGTATCCACACGGGCTTGGTTCCAGAACCCCATAGACACCAAGATCCCGAAATGCTTGTGTAAAATGGTACAGTCTGTGCATGAAAGCTGCACACCTTTGCACAAACTCTCATACACTGAGAGCATCAGATTATTTACAATGCAATATACAATGTAAATGCTATGTAACCAGTTGCTGGCACAGCAAGTTCAACTTTTGCTTTTTGGAACTCTCTGGAATCCACCCTCCCCCGCCCCTGCCACACCCAGAATTCTGGATCTGTAGTTGGTTGAAGCCTGGCTCCCCGGCTGCAGAACCAGGGAACCCACAGACCCCGAGGCGCAGCTGTGCTTAGACAGAAGTGAGTGACTGTTTATAGCCAGCAGGTTCTGCAAAGGGCAGACTGGACAGTGAAGGGTCAGAGCCCATCAAAGCCAGGCCATCAGGAGGCTGGGCCTTTTCCTTTGAACCATAAACTACTTAGAAACATGTTTTAAGTTGCTTAATATACAGTTATGTGCAGGATCCTGTATTTCTACATTAGAGAAAACAGTTCAATACATAACTTAAAAACTACTGTTTACTTACTATTGTTTGTGTTCTTCCCTTTAATTATTAGAAAGGTAAGTCTTATTCCTTTAAGACTAGTTCTGCTTTATATATTTTGAGGAATTTATAAGTTAAACAGCTACATCTATTTCTATACTTATTAAATTCTTGGTGAAATGAACCTTTTACTGTTATGTGGTTGCCCTCTACATCTATAATAAAGCTTGTTTGCCTGAAAATTTATTTCACAGGGTGTTAGCTGCACAATACTGATCTTTTTTTTCCTGGTTATTATTTGCCTGGTATATTTATACTCAAGTTTTATGTGAGTTTTTCAAATTGAAAGTCAGAACTCATTAGAAGGCAGGAAAATTCTTTTCACTATTCATTTATTAATTTATTTTACTAACCTAGAACAAAACAGAACATTGACGAGAAAACCTTTAGACCTTAGTGTAAATAATAACGCTGAGTAGTTTGGTAAAATGTGTAGATTCGGGACATATAAACAGCTCTGAGATACACATACAGGTATATATGTGTGCTAGATCTCATGGTAAAATACATTATTTCCTGAAAGTAAAAGAGAAATGTTTGAACATCACTGTTTTGGATACATCCTGTGAACAGTAGATAGCCTGATGCTATGTATTAATCCACTCTAGTAACCTCTGACAATCATTGACTGTTAGCATCTGCGCATCTCACTTGTGATTTCTATTCATCTTGCTTCCCCACGCTGCTTCTCTGTTTCTTTCCTTCTTTTTGATCCCTACATTTCTCTAATATCTACTTGCCCAATAACCATTTAACTTGTACTTCTAATGTTGGAGCTGGTTACCCTCATATTTAGCTGACAAAGTTTTATTCTATAGCCCCTGTTCCAACCTGCACTGAGCTCTACTTTTTTTAGTATAAAAAAAAAATCTGTTATCATTAGTTTTCTTTCATGAAGCCAATGCTCACTGATATCTGTTCTTGAGGTAATTTAACCATGCAAACAAATATAGGCTGCCAGTTACATTTTCTTACCACTTCGAACATATTATACCACCATTTTCTTGGCATCAGTGATGCTGTGAGAAGTCTAATTTTTCTCTGCTTGTTTTTAACATCCTTTCATTTTCTTCTGTACAACACTATTTTGCTATAATCTGCCAAAGTATGCATTTAGATTTACCCAATTTGAGATTTTTCTGTTAATCCTACATTTAAGGACTCATGTCACTAGAAAGTTCTCAGCTATTTTCCCTTCAGATTATTTCCTCTTCCTCATTCTTTTTATTCTCTTATTCAGAGTTCCTGTTAGAAAGGGGCTGACCTTCTCATTCTTCATGTTACATAAATCTGTTTTCATAATTTCCATCTGTTCATCTGTGTGCTATGTTTTGGGCAAATTTTCTCAGATCCATCTTCCTGTTTACTGATTTTTCAGCTATGTCTAATCTGTTGCTTTATCTATCCAATGACTTCCAGAACTTCTGTTTTGTTCTTTTTCAAGTCTGCTTGATTATTTTAACAGCCTCCTATTCCCACTAATATGTTAGAACAGTTTGTATTAATCCTCACGCTCCTGAAGATACCACACATGTATCACCTGTATCTCTGATTACATTTTCTTCTTTTATCACCTCTACCGATAATCCATGCACCTTCACTCATCTCATAAGCCTAGCTACACTGTTTTGAAGATCACATTATTCCCATTGAGATGGGCATGTTGATTTTAAAAACCCATATGGTGAAGTCGGATAAAATCCAAATAGAAACTGTGCCACAAACTATGTGAATGCAACTTAAACCCATTTAGTTGTGCCTCTGTCTTCATATACAAAATGAGGATAACAAGTCATTACCTCCTAGGGTTTGGGTAAAGGAAATACAGAGTTTACGAATTATAAACAGCATATAGCTGGCACAGTGCCTGGCTCCTAACAGCCACTCGATGGTGACAACACATCACTGTCATCATCTTCACCCCTCATTTGAGGAGGGTCAGTCACATTTTCCTTACTTATGACGATCCAGGCCCCACTAAACAAAACAGTGCCTACATCCTTATTACTAAGGTTAAATAAGTTGGCTTAAAAGAATGAAAACAAAGCTTATATACCCCGGGATCTGCATTCAACAACTTACTGAGCACTAAGACTACTGCTATAATGAATGCTGCCTCTGAGATGTCTACATAAATTCAGAAGGTTAACAGAATTGTTTTAATTAAAAATACCTAGATAGCTTTTAGATATTCTTAGTTTTTAAACACTTATTTAATTAACTGACCAAATAGATGGAAGTCAAATCTTTTTCAGCCATTGTTGAAAAGCAACCAAACTATATTCTTACAGACTATTTTGTTAGGTCACTTCTAGCTACTTGACAAATTTGAAAATTATATTTCTCTGATAAGCTGTAATTGGGACAGTATTTTTATTCAACTAAAGATTTACTCACCTAAACATGTTTGTTTTTCTTTTTAAATGTCTAATCTATTTAGATCCTTGAACTGAAAGTTACTGACATTTGAATGCCTTTTTTACGCTACAATCATCTTTATTTCTGCAGCATTATCTATAAAAACAGGGGCTCCTGTGGAAGAGCTCCCTTATACTTCTCTCAAATGTTAAGTGTTTTAGGTGTACAATTTCCTACAAACACCATGGTTTACTTAAAAGTGAAAAAAAATTATTAGGAGAGAATCAGGGAAAGGACAATTATAGGGACTTCTTTTATTTCACCTCGAATGATTTTAGTTTCATGAAAGTCAGTATGACTTCACTGAGATCACTTCCCAGCATCAATGCTGTGTGTGAACATCACACAAACACCGACCCTTTAGGTGAGCTGCAATCACTGGGCATGACAGAGTGAGCTCTGTAGCACATTAATACGGTCATCAGGTGTGTGGTGTGGTCTCCAGGTACGCAAGGAGGCCAGCAGCACAGGAAGTAAAAGCACTAGGACTCAGAAGTGCTCAGAGCAGAGGCTGGACAGAGCAGCACTGGCAAGAGCAGGGTGAGGAGCAAAAGACCGTCACAAAAGAATGAAAGCAATCAGACGGCTCAAGCCAAGTCCACGTCAGGGGTGCCCGAAGACGGGCTACACCCAAGTGCAGCAGAGAGTGCTGGTTAACAATTACCGGCCACCTCTATGTGTACAGGAGTCCCAGTGACCATCAGTGAGAAAATTAAACATAGATAATCAACCTCTCGTGTGTGTTTCTAATATGCAAAACAAATCATGTCCGAGTCACCCCAAAGTAGGTTTGTAATCTTACTTCCACTCCTCTGGTGGGTGGGCAAGTTCATACTTCTCCCTCACATTGGAGACACCCATATCCAAATGGAGCCAGTGAACCTCCTCTGACCGCAGGTGACTCAGGCGAAATCCATAGCAGGCCACGTGCTTTACTTTGTGACTGTCCACTATCTTCTGAATGATGCCCTAAAACATACCCCCCACAGAAATGACTGTTATAAACAAAAACTGCATGCTAGAAAATAATGCAACGTTCATTTCTTTCAGTTAATCATCAGAAATCTTTGGTAAAAAGAGTATCAATTTAAATAAATCACTTAATTTTACTTAGGAATCTTTTTTCACAAACAGTATTTTTATGAACAAAGAAAAATGTTTTTAAAACCACAAGAAGAGGCACTGCCCCTTTCTTTACTGATTTCTGCAGCTCCACCACTGCATCACCCCAACTCATCCACACACACGGGCCACCCCTTGGGGGGCTTCCTAAGAATGAGACCTGGGGAGGGTTATACTTTCCAAACCAACAGTATTGCTGAGAACAAGCTGCAACCTTAGTATCATTACACATTTAGGAATACATAATTAAAGTCATGTTTCTGGTAATATTGATGACATATAAGAAGCTACCTCAAGTTGGGCCTAACCATCTGCTCTCTACTGGTTAATACACAGCAATCCACAAGAGCCCCCAACCTAATGCTTCCAACATGTGTGTCCATGAGTTCAGAGGAGATGAGGGCAACCTCTGAAGGAGGACATCAGGGAAGGCCCCCTAGAGAAGGTGGCATTTACCCCGAGCTGTGGCAAGGTGCCCTCAGAGGTGTGGCAGTCGTGTGCACACGTCTGTAAGTGGGCAGCACACATGGGGAGACCCACTTGGGAATACGAAGGAAACCACATGCCGTCCTTCCAGGAGGGAGTGTGAATCACAGCCCACCACACTCTTCTCAACCTTTTAGGCCATTAATAAGTTTTCTTAAATAATGCAGATATTAACATGAAAATGTCTATTAAAAATCAGTACTGTCTACTAGAGAAAGCACTGGTTTCTAACAATTAGCAATTAACTGAAGTTATCATATAACTTACAATGTAAAAGTTCTGCACACACTAGTATTTCTTTTCTGTGACACAATGCTGTTGGTAAAACAATGAAGGGTGTTCCCAACCCTACCCCAAAGAAGAGGTAAACAATAACGTGTACTGTATACAGAACTGTCAGGGACCCAGTGCGTCCACACCACGGGCGGGGTACGTGCAGTGCTCCTGCATCTGCCGACCACCCTCAGGGACTCCTCAGTCCCCAGAACGAGGCTGTGTATGCAGCCCAGGAGTGGTGGGGGCAAGACGGAGACGGGGCACATGTGGCACCACAGAGAAAGGACCCGGCTGGAAGAGCCATCAGCAGCTTTCAGAAGAAGATGAACTCTCACTGGATCTACAGCCTACAGAACTCAGGCAGGGGGACTGAACGTGAAAATCACGTCTCTTTGGACGCTTTGCGACTCCATGGACTATACATTCCAAGGAATTCTCCAGGCCAGAATACTGGAGTGGGCAGCCTATCCCTTCTCCAGGGGATCTTCCCAACCCAGGGATTGAACCCAGGTCTCCCACATTGCAGGTGGATTCTTTACCAGCTGAGCCATAAGGGTAACCCAAGAATACAGGAGTGGGTAGCCTATCCCTTCTCCAGGGGATATTTCCAACCCAGGGATCAAACCCAGGTCTCCTGGTCTGTGGGTGAATTCTTTACCAGTTGAGCTATGAGGGAAGGGGGACTGGGATGAGCATAAAGCGTCCCTCTGGCTTCTGGATTCAGGGCTGCTGCGATCGACGGTGCAGACCGAGCACTACCAGAAGGCGTCCTGTGGGGTGCTGGGGGAACTGGGAGGACAGAACCCAGATCCAGCCCCGAGCTCGCCTGCAAACCTGTGCTCTGGGGCGTGAACTCTGCCTACAGGAAGGGACATCTTTTTCTGCTAATTCTCTGAAAGGCGACTTATGCAGCTTCTCCTTGACAACATCCAAATCCCTGGGCTGCAAAGGACAGGAGCTGGCGCCTCTTTCAAGCTCCCACAAAAGCGCCTTTGTCTCCTGCTGCCGCTCTGCCAGCTTACTACCGAGAGCACAGACTCTCGTCACCCGGCTGTCCCCCTCGACTCCATATCCCTCAGCAGCAACAGCTCCAGAGCAACCCAGCTCCTGTGAGGGCTCCACACCACCCCTGCGTCTCTCATCCTGCTGCAGTGCTCCTGGTCAGGCAATCCCTCCACGCCCAGATGCAGGGTGTAAGGCAGGGAGCCAACCACTCCCTACACTCGTGCTTGCCATCAGCACCCCAGGAGGAACCCCACCTTCTCCGGGACCTCTCTCACAGGTTACCCTCATGTCTCTGACTCGTGGGCACACTGGAGCCCACCTGCAGGGAAGCAATGTAAATTATAGGGATTTGGTCCAAAAAATGTGGTGCTGACTAGGGGGGAAAGTAGGTTCCTAGTCTTGAGGTCTTAATGGAACAGACAGTATTTCTGTCAGTTCACTCCATCACACTGCCAGAAGACACCAGAATAATATCAAGTCTGGGTTTGTGTAACCAGAGTCCCCAAACTGTAGGATCTGGTACCTAAACCTGATCCTACAGTTAGCAATTTCACTGTCCACTTAAAAAAAACAATAAACACAGACATTTCCTTTTATTTCGCTTTTTGCTTTCCCATTATGCTTCCATATTGATTTCGGTTCTAATTCTCATTCTCCAGGACTCTGAGAAATGTCACTTCTCATTCCACAGGGACAGCAGCCAAGACTGTGAGTATAGCAGGCACTTAAATACTTGATGCTGAATGCACGTAAGTCCTCAGTAACAAGCAATTCTGAGAGCCAACTATTCGGTCTGGATAACTGAACAAATAACTTGAGAACTAAATACTTAAACACTACCACATCCACAAAACACACACATACGTCAGTATATGTGTCTATGATTTCTGGAATACCTATCTTTAGAAAAGGGACTGTCTCTAGAGCACTGACAGGATGAGGGCTTTTAATATGCCACTCATGGGATCCAAATTAAATTTCTCATCCTGGATTTAAAGGCTCATGATAAACGAGTCCTACAATACACAAAACAATATTAGCTACTTTGTAACCTCTGTTGACTCATTTATATCACAGCCCAGGCCTTGGAAACACATAAGTTTTCCTGACTGAACTCTCACATTAGATATTCACAGGAAAGGGTTCTTCCCAAATTTGAAAATAAAAGAAGCCAGTGTCTGTATGATGCTCACATCTCATCACGAACACAGCAATTCAGCCATTTCACTGCTAGGGGAGGGTTATTTTCTTTTTTAGCTTCCCTGTTTTAGGGCAAAATGGGGATGGAAGTGCAGGTAATCCTGCCACAAGCACCCTTCCAGCTGTCGTCACACACATGTACAAGTGCTGCTTAGAAACAGATGTGCAGAGTCAAGAGCTACTGACAGTGTGACATTTCGGTAAGTACAGCCAAACTGCACACCAACAAAACTATACCAACTACGACGGACAACATTACAGACTGTCCTTCAGCTCACGCCAACACTGGATCTGAAAATGTTTATCCATTCATCTGTCAGTGGACATCTAGGTTGCTTCCATGTTCTAGCTATTATAAATAGTGCTGCAGTGAACAACGGGATACATGTGTCTTTTTCCATTTTGCTTTCCTCAGGATTATATGCCTAGGAGTGGGATTGCTGGGTCATATGGTGGTTTTATTCCTAGGTTTTTAAGCAATCTCCATACCGTCTTCCATAGTCGCGGTATCAATTTACATTCCCACCGACAGTGCTAGAGCATTCCCTTTTCTCCACACCCTCTCCAGCATTTATTGTTCGTAGACTTTTTGATGATGGCTATTCTGACCGGTGTGAGGTGATACCTCATTGTGGTCTTGATTTGCCTTTCTCTAATAATGAGTGATACTGAGCATCTTTTCATGTGTTTGTTACCCATCTATATGTCTTCTTTGGAGAAATGTCTGTTTAGGTCTTTTTCCCACTTTTTGATTGGGTTGTTTTTCTATCGAGTTATATGTGCATTTTGGAAATTAATCCTTTTCAGTTGTCTCATTTGCTATTATTTTCTCCCATTCTGAGGGTTGTCTTTTCACCTTGCTTATAGCTTCCTTTGTTGTGCAAAAGTTCTTAAGTTTAATCAGGTCCCACTTGTTTACTTTTGTTTTTATTTCCATTACTCTAGAATGTGGGTCATATAAAAAGGAATGCATTTGAGTCAGTTCTGATGAGGTAGATGAACCTAGAACCTATTACACAGAGTGAAGTGAGTCAGAAAGAGAAAGATAAATATCGTATTCTAACGCACATATACAGAATCTAGAAAAATGGTACTGAAGAATTTATTTACAGGGCAGCAATGGAGATACAGACATAGAGAATAGACTTATGGACATGGAGAGAGAGGAGGAGAGGGTGAGATGTATGGAAAGAGGAACTCAGAAACTTACATTACCGTATGTAAAATAGACAGCCACCGGGAACTTGCTCTATAGCTTGCTCTATGGCTCGGGAAACTCAAACAGGCGCTCTATATCAACCGAGAGGGGTGGAAGGGGAGGGAGATGGGAGGGAGGTTCAAAAGGGAGGGGATATATGTATACCGATGGCTGATTCATGTGAAGGTTTGACAGAAAACAATGAAATTTTGGAAAGCAATTATCCTTTGATAATAAAAAGAAAAAAGAAATTCAGGAAGGCAAGGGTGTAGTCTGAAGATAAGAGAAGAGACAGGTTGAAATAGCTAAAAAATAAAGTTAAGGACAACTAATAAAAGTAATTACAGTATTTTAAGGGGAAAAACTGGTGGTTTGAATAAGGGGACTAGACACAACAACGGACAGAAATAAATGTACTTTAAAAATATTTTGGAGGTAGAATAACCAAGACTTGGTGACCTTGAGAAGACAGCCAATATGAGGATAAAGGAAAGGAGATGAGTGCATTCTGCCTCAGACAGCTAAGTAGAAGTTTATGTCACTCAGTGAAACAAAAACTCATGTGAAGACGGTTTGGAAACAGGACAGCAAAATGACCAGTACATTTCGATGGATTTTAGATTCAGCTTTTTAGAATATCTAAGTAGAAATGCCCAGTAAGCACTTGGTTATATGGGTCTGGAGTTCAGGAAAGTATGTTAATCAATTAATCACAGGGTAGGATCAGTATACTCTTATTAAATAGGTTAAATCAGGGCATTTCTAGTCACTCATTCATTTAATAAGTATTCATTGATAGCTACTTGGTCTGAACATTCTTGCAGATTTGGGGTTATAAGGAAGGTAGACACAGTATCCATCCTTATGAGGTTTGGAAACTGGAAACAGAAGGTAGGAACCAATGGCAGTGGTACCTGAAGCTATAACCATTTCAGTAAGTGGACTGAATTTGGTAGTGTACAATCAGCAAATAGCATTATTATTTAACCACCATTTCCTTCAAACATATTCTGTAAAATTTCCCTTATTTTTTTCTTTTACAACAGTGAACATGTTTGCTAGGTCCTATGACTTTTAATCGTTTCCATTTATATGAGGAATTACACATAAGGAGACTTTTTCTGTAACTCTGTAAGTGTGCTGTATTATGAATCTAACCTAAACAGTGTCTGCTTCTTACAGCAAACAACACCAAGACAGAGGAGAGAGAACACTGAAAACCTTAAAAAAAAAAGAAGTTTATCAATTTGATGGACCAAGATTGGGGGGGGGGGGTGTTAAAATTTAAATTTCCATAGTTACTAACTAGTGAGATGAAGCTGTCATTCTGTTTGTTTCTGGAAGTTCTTGTTATGATTTTGGTTGGTTCAGCTTGGCCACTTATTCAGACAGCGCTCTGAAAGGAAGTGACCTTCTCCTTCCCTGGGTAGAGAGCACTCATGCAGCTCTGTCCTCCATGTCCATCCATTTACTCTGATGTGTGCCCCTGCCCTGTTCATTCAGTGATTGCCTAGAGAGCTAGGTGATCTGGTCTGGTGCCAGTGATCCAACGATGACAGCATGTGAGCCTGACCCTTGAAAGTCAAGCGCTGAGCAGGAGAAGGACGTGACAATGAACAATGCAGCAGAGAATCTGTCTGTGAAGAAGGTGAGGCGGGGGACGAGAGAAAAGTGCTATCTGATACGTTCAGCTATCTCCTCGCGGATAACTCGCAGCACTTCGCTGTTTATGAGAGGAGATATCTGAAGCCATGAGCATAACTCTCAACACTGTCCATCTCATCACGCCTGTGAATGGCCAAGTACACTCATCAGGACTGACGTGTCTTTTACTATGTCCAGGGGTCACTGTTCTCAGTGCACTCTCCTTCAGATGCTCTTCACATTCAGGAAACCACCAGGTTCCTACCGTCTTCTCTGATCACACCTGTACAGATCGGAACCTGTCATCCTTCAGTTACCAAAACAAGATGCAGAAATCCAGCCCTGCTCTGGAGAAGGCAGCGCATCTCCTGCCCTTGGTCCAGCAGCAGACGCGGGGCCCTCCTCATGGTCCTCAGGACAAAGCAGGCACTTCTGTCTTCAAGATCCACAGTCACCCTCGGCTCCTCGCTGCTGCCATAACAAATGGCCACAAACTCAGGGGCCTAACTAACACAAGTGTGTGACCGTCCAGCTGTGCAGATCACGAGTCTGAAGTGGCTGTCACTGAACTAAGACAAGGCATCAGCAAGGACATGCCATGTTCTGGAAGGTCCGGGACAGGGGACAAGGAGCCAATCCCGTAGGTCCCAGGGGGCCACTGAAGAACAGGGAGCTCCTGGGGGTTCTGAGCAGATTACTGACGAGAGGACCAGCTCCTGAGAGAGACAGGAAGCAGGAAGTAGAAGGGGGTAATGCCTGGACAGAAGGCCACAGGGCACAGTGGGAGAGGAGCAGGCGGGGGCTCCTGCAGGGCTGGCGTGTTCACTCCAGAGAGGAAGGTGTGGAAGGCTCCGAGTGGAGGAGTGATGTGCTCTGGCTCTCGTGTGAATAGGACGGCTCAGGTGGCGGGCTGTGAACAGACGGGGCAGGGACAACGGGGAAGGCAGGCATCAGTCAGGGCTCCAAGAAAGGTGTGCGGGGGAGGCCCCGGGAGGTGTGGGTTCCAGGTACATATAAAGACAACATGGACAGGACAAGCTGGGTGTGAGCAAAAGCAGTAAAAGATGCTGCAAGGGGCCTACTTACCTCAAAGAAGGGGAAACCCCTCATCTCAAGCACTGGATGGCTCTTCTGGAGGAAGAAAAGTGAAGACAGAGAAGAGAGGCAGAGATACAGTTGTGGGAGCATTAGGTCTTCAACTGAAGATGAGACCAACCAGAACAGGGTACCGTGTGGACTAAGCAGAGCGCGGGATGGAACCACGGCCACGGCTGGAAGGACTCACAAAGACCTAAGAGGCCAGAAGGGGCTGGCAGGTAGGGCCGGGGCCAGCCTCTGGCATTCACTACAGGACTTCCTTCCGGGTCCACATCTCTTGGTGCTCCAATATGTCATTTACTGGAGTTTTCAAAGACAGCCTACAAAATGAACTTTCCACGTCCTCATTGCTCTTACAGACACCTTCATCCCACATGTTGGTGGCTGACAATGTATCTGGTTTACACTTCAGAGACACAAGGTGTTTCCCCCAGGGCCTCTGAAGACCCTGTTTCAGGGCTACCCTGCATCTGGCATTGCTGACAATAGTCTGACGTAAACACCGCCCTTCTTCCTAAGCAGAAGACTTCTCTGGTAGAATCTGGATCTTCTCCATACACTAACCTTGGCTCTTCTGCACTGACCCCAAACTTATCTCCAGGGCTGCCTGGGACATGGCGCTGACACTAGGCTATGGTCAAGAGAAGTGATGTTTGTGACCATGGGCAACTGATTACTCGGGCGAGACACAGGAGCCTATACCCCTGTTTAGGAATCATGACTGGACTTACAACTTGCACTGATGTTGGTGGCACGTGGCCACAGGGCGAGGCTGGTTACGGAGGTGGAGCGTGCCCGTGTGCCCATCTCACAGATCCCACCTCCTCACACCCAGGCGCTGCACGCGTGGCAGGTGATGGCCAGGAGTGTCACGGCCATGAGGCCCAGGCCTGCGATGCCAAGAGCCCTGCAATGAGCACGGTTCTCCTACTGCGGCTGCTCTGTACACACCACCTACTCACAGTGGAGGCCTGTGAGTCCTGTCAGCGACCGCCATACTATTAGTGTGTAATTAGCACACATATGTAATAGGAGTAAACTTTGTTAATTAAAGAACTGAAAACCTCTGTAATGAATTATGACAAGAATCCTGAGTTTTCCTGGTAAAAAGGAACCTGCAGAGGTTTTAGTTCTCCTGAGTCAGGCAGCCTCTCAGATAACTACTTTCTACAGAGCACAGCTGTCCAGCAGGAACATAATGCAGGCCATGTACACCGTTTAAAAATTTCTAGTGGCCGCATTAAAAAACTGTAAAAAGGTACAAGTGAATTTAATTTTAATGATACATTTCCTTTAACCTAGTATGCCAAGAACAAAACTAACAGATTATTGATGAGATATTTTACATTCCTTATTCATACGAAATCTCTGAAACCTGGGGTTTATTTTTACTTTGTTGTTGTTGTTCAGCCGCTAAGTCGTGTCCAACTCTCTGTCACCCCATGGATGGCAGCACGCCAGGCTGCCCTGTCCTTCGCTATCTCCCGGAGTTTGCACAAACTCATGTCCATTGAGTCAGGGAAGCTATCTAACCATCTCATCCTCTGCCGCCCCCTTCTCCTCCTGCCTTCAATCTTTCCCAGCATCATGGTCTTTTCCTACTGAGTCGGCTCTTCGCATCAGGTGGCCGAAGTATTGGAGTTTCAGCTTCAGTCCTTTCTAGCACACTTAGAAAACATCAAGTCAGACTAGCTACACTTAAGTATTCAGCAGTGGCATACAGCCAGCACACCGGGCAGTGCATCGGGCAGTGCAGCAACAGGGTCTGAGACTCAATTTAATTACTAAGCAACTCTAGACAACGACAGGCTATCTCCTTTCAGAAAATGGCTGGCTTTTAGATCCATCTTAATTTACACGAAAATCCTGCATCTTCAGATGTTACAGCACGAGATGAAAGTGGGTTATGAGTAATTCCCACCTGCCATCACATTGATCCAGTATCATGTGGATTTCATGCTATTCCTGGGGAGGGCTGGGGTCAATCCATGCCAATCGAGGTTTCTCTGCCTCATGCTGCAAATCAATCACCAACTGCTAAGACTTGCTAAATTCTAAACAGTGATCAATTACTGTGAGGTAGAACAACTTGCTCTTTGGCCACATAGATTTACTAATATTGATCTTCATAGAAGTCTGACAAATATGTTCTCATAACTTATGTGTTTCTATCTGATTTAAATTTTTCTTCACAATACGAATGTTTTGATGCCTGGTAAGGTTCTAACACTGGCTAAAGGCCGACACACGCCCAGTGATCACTGATTCTTTCCATGGTAGGAATCCTCTCATGTGCAGCACGTATGATGTTAAAACCACAGCACATCTGTCACGGAGCCTTCCCAAAGTGAAACTCCTGATGTAAGAAACTCTAACATCTCCTAAATGTCTTGGGAAATTCATAATCTTTGAAAGGCTCCCCTCCTGCACAAATACTCTGAAGTCTATTAAGGATGCAACAGTTTAAAGAATTTCCTCTCCTGTATCTGAAATTTATAAAATTACATGTGCCCTAACAGCCTTCCCATAAACATTACATTTACAAGGTTTCCTCTCCAGAGATTGCATTTATAAGGTTAAATATGAAACAGAGCTATAGATAAACTAGAAAAAGTCAGCAAGTGTCATAAAAATTTTGTGAAAAGAGACTATTTCAAGTACAGCACATGGATAGATACTAACACATATTTCAATCCTAAGTGAATGTCTCTCCTTTTAATAATCCATTTGAATAGTCAGTATTACAGTATCACAGAGGTAACAATGTTACATATAATTTATATGTAACATATAGCCTTAAGTCTAAGTTCTACCACTCCCTTTATTGTGCTTAAAAACAGTTAAGGCATATAAGTTAACGAGTAGCAAATTAATCTCGTTATAATAAAAGGGAAGGAGTATATCTGACAGTCCTCCTCACTGGATGTTTGTCTTCCTTAAAGATGAATATGGATGAAGCAGAGGAGCAGCAGGGAGGAGGGGCTTCCTCAACACTTGATCAAATAAACATCCTGACAGCTTACATTCTGAACTCGGTTTTCTGAGATTCTGGTGCTCACTCCTTCCTCTCAGCAACCTCTGCCCACACGGTGCTGCCCCCACAACTCTTCACCACCCACTCTCACCAGCGCCCAGAGGAAGCCCGTCCAGCGACTCCCACGTCCTCACGCAGTGACGCCCTGCAGGCCCCAGCCACTGGGGCCCCGGGAAGTGCCATCTGCACCATGCTGAGGTTAAGGCCCCCCGGGACCCCACCTACAACAGACTGGAGGCTATCTAGGCAGGATCTTTCACATCCCCAGAACCTCATCAGGCGTGTGTATACAGGAGGCATTTGTTTTTTAAGAATCTGTCCTGTCTGAAATCGTGCAAATAGATTCAAAATTACACTTTCTAGAAAACAATTTATTTCAACAGAATTAGAGGCTATTTTAATTGTTTTGTTCCTTATGTATTTCAAGAATGTTTTTCTAAAAAACAGGTAAGAAAAACAAGTCAATTATATATTGGCATTATATATGATGCAGTTATTTTTCTAAGAAATTTTACATAAATTAAAACTCTAGTCAGTCACATATTAACTCAGTAAATACTACAGAGAAAAGCTAGCATCACTGATATATTGGAATAACAATTATTACCCTGCCTTTTCGGTGTGTGCCATTAACATTTAACCTAAACACACACTGAGGGTGTATCCCAGGAAAACATACTCACCCTGACATCGGTTGCATCTCCATGCCTGATAATACTGGCCCAAGTGGTTGGCTCACTGTTGCTTTCAAAATAATGAAAGACCTTTAATACTCGCTCCATGGCCCCAGGAGAACGCTCCACTCCAGTACCCAGGTGAGTCTTGGTACTTGAACTCGGTGTGTGATTCAAGTTTGGGTCAAGGTAAGCAGCTGCCATTCTTTTGCTAGATGCTAGGTATCTGTCATATTCTGGAAAAGAAAATAAGTTTTTTCAGTGTACAATATTTGAAATCTACTGGTTAAAATGTATTTTACTGATACACTAACATAACAACACTGTTCTTTGTTCTCTCCCTATGATGTGTTGTATGCAGGTGAGCCTGAGGAGACCTGAGACCTATACCCAGATAATCACTGTTTCCCACTACCAGCCCCTTCCCACCACCCCCACCACCTCCACTCAGAGAAGCACCTGATTCACAGCAGCATAATAAATATTTGTTAAACAAACTACTAGAAGGCTGGGAACCCTATTTCACCTCTGTTCAAAACTGGCTGTTATCTATAAACAATGTAACTTACCACCACCACCCCCTTTAAATCAGGCTCTAAATCTGTCAGAAATATCTCATAGGAAAGCAAAATGTGTTAATTTTACTGCCTATTTTCAAAATCTTTTATTTTAGTGATCTCTTTTGCTCTCCAAATTAGACAGTAAGGAGAATAAATATAGTATAAATTGCTTCCTGAAAAGAAACATTCCATCTTTGGAGTGGTCAGAAGAAATGATACACTAGTGATAAAAAAATCACTACAGTTGACCCTTTAATAAGGCAAGTTTGACCTGCCCAGGTCCACTTCTATGCAGATCTTTTTCAATAGTAAATAAACACTACAGTTCAGTCATTCAGTCGTGTCTGACTCTTTGCGACCCCATGAATCGCAGCACGCCAGGCCTCCCTGTCCATCACCAACTCCCGGAGTTTACTCAAACTCATGTCCATCAAGTCAGTGATGCCATCCAGCCATCTCATCCTCTGTCATCCCCTTCTCCTCCTGCCCCCAATCCCTCCCAGCATCAGGGTCTTTTCCAATGAGTCCACTCTTCGCATGAGGTGGCCAAAGTATTGGAGTTTCAGCTTCAGCATCAGTCCGTCCAATGAACACCCAGGACTGACCTCCTTTTCAGACCTACCCGATCCCTGGTTGGCTGAATCCCCAAAGCAAAACCACAGGTACAGAGGCGCCCTCATTCAGGGGGCTGAGCACAAGCTACATGTGGACTTTGCCTGCGAGGGCTGGCACCCTAACCCTACGCCGCTCCCGGGTCAGCAAGATGCGTGACAGGGAGTGCGTCAGGAAGTGCTAAACCAGAAATAACGCACAATCCAGATCCCTCTCTGTGGCCAAAACTCAATGGCAAAAATCCTTCATAAACCTCTAAAAAGTAGGTCTAAACTTTTTTAGAGGATAAACCGTTCCATGACAGAATGTGGGTCTGCTTTATTGATTCGAGCTTTCATTTGCTTGTCAAAATTCGATTTGTGCTATAAACTCTCAAATTGGCCAACACCTCCACCCCATCAAGCCTTCCTTGACCTTTCTGGACAGTTCCATGTGCAAGTCTGTTAACCACCACCCAACCCTACTGGTGGTGTTCCTATCTGTCTTTCTGCAGGACTGAGGATTCAGAGAGCCTGGCATGTGAGCTGGTCAGTCTGTGGGACGGTGTCCACTTTGGAATGAGAAGTCCTAAGTGGTGCTCTCTGCTATACTGACTCCTCTGCTTCCAAACAATTAAGAGAATTCTCTGCTGTTTGTACGGTTCTCTACTTGGTTTTGGCCCGTGGCTGAAGATGTACAACTGGGGCTGCCAACTCTTTGTCTCTAAGTGAGAAGAGCCTCCGCCCTCCTTCACCAGAGAGGTGGGCTCCAACTGTAGTTTGTAGCTGCAGTCCTCTGCAATCTGTGGCTGGCTGCATTTTTTAGAACTTTTCAAGATTAACCAGTTACAGGCACCTGCTACTTACACACACTATAGAATATCTTTTTCAAAAAATTATCAAAGAGGAAATGAAAAAGTTTTTAAAGTTGGCTTACTTGTATAATTTAGACCCCTGTTCTTCAAACCATCAGTGGTAAATGACCAGCTTTGTTTTCGTTTCCAACCTGTCACAGACCAATACTTTGTAAAATACAATGGGGAGGAATTTCTAGAAAAATGAAATTTAAAAATAGAAGACATACAGAAGCCAAGCACAAAACTTCTATCATTAGAGTCAATGAACATAAAACTACCATCACGTTGCTATGGTTTCCAGACGCCTGTGCCAGATTCTGCCCTTACTTTGCCCTACACTGTGGACAGTCCCAGCACAGCCCCAGTCTGCGGGCCACGGCCAGTCAAGTCCCCGCTCAGGCACCAGGCTGCCTGGGGCAGCAAGCAGCCAGCGCCCGCTGGACTAGGAGATGGGAAAGCGGACGGCCTGTCAGTGGCGGCTGCCGACCTTCCAGCTTCAGGCCTTTCACTCACACACTAACTTCTTTCTTGGGACAGCAAGGCAATCCCAAGGCAGGCAGGTGTGAGGGCACAGGAGCTGACAAGCCTTGGCACTGACCCCGAGGCTCACTGCACAATCCAGTATTAATGCTTCGTAAGACAGCACATAAGAAAAAGGAAGAAAAATACGAGGACCACAACAAGAATCTTACTCCAGAGCTGCCTTGCTTATATTCACTGTACATACTAAGATCCCACCAAGAGAGTAATCTCAGTAAGCTTGTGATAAGCTGCCCCTTTAATAAAACGAGATGATTGCCAAATTATGAGAAGCAAAGAACACAAACTGATACAGCTAAATTTTTTAAAAATTAAAGACATCAACTAGTTTGAAGAGTTTTAAGAATTTGATAATAACCTTAAAGTAAATCCTTAAACAACCTAGACAACTGTGAAAGTTTTCTCAACTTTGTTCTATCACCCATGATTTCGGTTTATTTTCTCACCAAATGACTAACCCGAGTATCCTAAATGTCCCACAGTGATTTTACTAGACAGAGAAGCTAACATTATTTAAATGTTTGATATTCTAACATGGAAGGAT
Organism: Dama dama; assembly: GCF_033118175.1. Taxonomy (NCBI): domain Eukaryota; kingdom Metazoa; phylum Chordata; class Mammalia; order Artiodactyla; family Cervidae; genus Dama; species Dama dama. The sequence goes on along the minus strand of NC_083701.1, from coordinate 3,994,717 downwards.
ATATATGAAACTCCAATACTTTGGCCACCTGATGTGAAGAACTGACTCATGGGAAAAGACCCTGATGCTGGGAAAGATTGAAGGCAGGAGGAGAAGGGGACAACAGAGGATGAGATGGTTGTATGGCATCACCAACAAATGGACATGAGTTTGAGCAAGCTCCAGGAGTTGGCGATGGAAAGGGAAGCCTGGTGTGCTGCAGTCCATGGGGTCACAAAGAGTCAGACACAACTGAGCGACTGAACTGAAATGAACTTGGTATTATAATGTCAGTGTGTGACAGTGTATATTTTTCAAATTCTCCCCTTTCCTAGTGCCCTTTTTCCAATGTGACTTTGACACCCTTTTCAAGAGGCATAGTCTATGTTCCTTCCCCTCGAATCTGGGTTGGCTTAAACTAGGCTCAGATACACCCTAAGCCAGGTCATTAAAGGCAACACCAAAAAAAAAGAAAGCAGGAACCGAGGTTCCCATGGTGCCCTTGGGAGGCTCACTCACGAAGTCCACCACCACACTGTACAGAAGTTCAAGCAACCCAAGATCAGAGCTCCAAGAACCACAGCTTCAGCTGAGCTTCCCATTGATGGGCGGCATCACCTCTGGAAAACTGAGACAGAGTCACCTTGAAAGACCCACTGGCTCCCAGCTGTGCTGCCACAGACAACACCACACAGAAGGGATGAGCCGGCCCTGTTGAGCCCTGTCCAGACCACAGACCTGAACAGAACAAATAACTCATGCCATCTGAAGCCATTACGTGTCAGATGTATTGTTTTCAGCAACAGACAAGTGATACAGCATTATGTTCAACTAACATACGCAGCAGTGATTCTTCCTTCACCTGGAAGTGTGGGACATAAAATGACAACCAGAAGCTATGTGGACAATGCTTGCCCCCTTCTTCGCAGTAAATTAAAGATACAGAGCGAGATCTTTTCAAGTGCCTGGACAAATGTCACACACCTTCCTAAGTTTGGGTCACTTTCCTTCTACATTTTATTCTTTGTAATTTCAATGTCATGAAACACCTGGGAGTTCCTCTAATGCAAACTTTTTGCCATATCACTTCCTCAGTGACATCTGTTTCTGTCACAATTATTTTCTTCACTTATGTCAATAAGACATAAAAGACACCTACCTTTACTAAGTTCTTTTGGCTGCAAATCCAGAATGTCTGGCTCAAAAGCAAAGTCAGCATTCCTAGAGTTGGCTTTTTTTTTTCTGTAACTTCATGTATGTTCAATTAGAGTCCTACAAAGTTATTTCCACCAGGAAGTAAAAGTTTTTGCCATACTGTGTACTTAATTTCTAAGATCCCTAATTAGTTAAAGACCTTAAAAGTAACTGAATATTGGAGACTTGAAAAAAAAATCCTAAGGAAATCAAGAATGGCAAAATATAACATATATGTTCTTTATAAAACCCAAATTAATAAAGTGCTGATAAGATAAATGTATTTCAGGTTGAAAACTAAGAGCATTCCGAGTATGATAACCTATTTGTTTATATTTTAACTGTGACCTGTCGTGGTAATAGAAATCAACTCAGGTTTCCTTTCCGGGGGCACTGACTGCAAGGGGCCAGAAGGGAGGCTGCGGGGAGCTGATAACCTTCCAAACACTGATATGGAAGGGGGCAGAAAACCTGGGCCTGGCTATGTAGGATTTATGCACTTTACTGTGTGGACGCTGTAACTTCAATTACACATCTTTATTTACAAATATGAGAACAAAAAAGGTTTGTCAGAAGACTCTTATCCAACAACTGACCAAAAGAAACATACAGTGCCAAAGCACACTAGCTAAAATTAACTGCCCAAGCCACAGTCACAAATCCAGCACAGAAGCAATTCACATGGACACATTTTATAAATGCCAACTGTTCTCGATTTCTGCATTTCTGCCTCTGCCACTCTCTTAATGGCACATGCATGTGCTATTTTCAAAAACAAGTAAAAAAAAAAAAAACAAGTAAAATGTGTGATGTTTGCAAATATGAAAGTACTCATTTACCATCTTTTATGAAAGGAGTTTTTAACTGCATTTATGATATATGGCCATACATATGCACATGTACGCATACTCAAGACAGATGTCTTTTAAGACTCTATTGAAAAATACGGGACATTATCGCCAAAAAATGCAAAGACACTAATAAGCACAAATTTTCACACATGGCTGCAAAATTCATTTTTCCCTAAAACTGACACATGAAACCTAGCTCTAAGATTAACAGTCTAACCAGCGTCAACATTCATTACAAATAATTAAAACTGCCACTTACTGAGTGGCTCTACATGCAAGGCATAAACACACACTGGCTCATTTAATTTCATTTTCACCACAACTGTTAGAGGTGCACTGTCCTAGCTCCATTAGCAGGTATAAAGTCTAAAATAAAAGTCACCATATTCCAGGAACACAAAAATACTCGGTAGTTGGGTTGTGACTGTGTGAGACTGAAGCTCTGAAAAACTCTTTCAGTTCAGGTACACTGTAGGGGCCCATCAAGTCCGGCCTAATGACAATTCTCTGCCCCTAAAATCCTAAAGCTCAGTGACACAGTCCACTGCTCTCAGCATGCACGGACACACACAGCTCTTCACCACTGCATCCCAACAACACTGGCAAGCACTGAATGTATATGATGGATCACGAATGAAAGGAAGAATGTTGCCTAAAGCAGGCCCCCGGCCAGCTCAGGGTCTGTCAGGGAGAAAGCCTGTGAGCTGCACATCCTGTCGCAGGTACACGTCTGCCACAACGTCTCTGGTGTCGACGGGCCATGGTGGAGTCACAAGAAAGGAAGAGGGCCGTCTCCCCAACGTTGCTGGTGGCATTCAATAAGCAGCTACTGGGATGCAAAGAAAGGATGGCAGTGTGGCTGGCTGGAATGCTGGACAGAATGGGTGGCTGGGTGAACCTGGGCCACACGACACAACCCCCACAGGTCTCCTGGGAACAGCAACGCTGAGCCTGTCTCCCTGGAGCCAGGTGACTCCCGATTACTACTGAACACATTAAGCACGACAGACTTTCTCAAACACTTCTTTATCACTAACTGTAAATCTCCCAGATGAAAGAAACATGGTTAAAATATTTTTCTGTATTATTTTATAATTAAATACTTAACAATGTAAATTAAAGTAGAATTCATCAAAGCAGATGATCAAAATCAACACAGAAGACCTACACTAAATTATTCCTTCAGCACTTCTAAGTTTACGTCTAACACACCACATACAGCACCAGAAAGCCTCGCCTGTTTAGGAAGAGACGCCCTCATAGTCCTTCGCACAGCGGGCTTGCCACGGCTCGCACACTCCTCTCAAACAGCTGACTCGTCTCTCCGGCACGGCAGCCCTACGCGGTGGCTCCCATCAGTCACCTCAGTTACACGCGTGGGCACTGAGGCACCGAGGCTAGGCGACTGCCCCGGTCACACGGCTGCGAGTGTGCACGCTCACTTCCACACCAGATCCCGGCTGGTCCAGGGGCGAGCCACAGAGCCTCAGACAGCACACAGGGGGCGTGCAAGCTCCTGCACAAATGGACCCCGCACCAGCCAGCATCGCCGTGTGATCCCTAGGCAAGTCCGGTCAGCTAGGTTACCTGCATCAAAAGCGCCGAACCGCCTTCTAATTTTATTGAGTATATCAATATCACACACTTCCCACCTACTAACTCGGCCTTCCCCGGCCCTGCGCAGTCTCCCCGGCCATCAGGAGCCCTGGCGAGAGGCCCTTCTGAGAAAAGCCAGGCCAGACAAGAGCCCTGAGCGCACATCGCTGGGGAGAGGCCAGGGGAGGGAAGGTCCCACTCAGACTGGACATGGTCGGGGTTCCCACACAAGGTGAATTCCCAGCTGGGATCCTGAGAGCGGGTATCAAAACCTAAACCCGACCAAAGACAAGGTGGCTGGCGTGCTGAGAGCACCCCAGGGAGCCAACAGGAGGCCTGAGTGGCTTTAAATTCAATCAGCAGGGAAGCAGGACAAGGCCCAGTTGCAGAGGCAGGCTCAGAGCCTGGCTGGTGTTAGGATTTGTACCCGGGCAGTCATTCAAGTCTGTGTGGACCAATTAGAAGGCTTCTGTTATAACCCAGACAAGACTGACTATAGCCTGAGACCAAAGATTTGAAAGCTATAAAAAAGTCCAAGAGGACAGGATTGATCAAACTGCATCTGTAAGACTGAAGGAGACAGTCAGCAGCCATTTTTCTGGCTTGGGCAGCTAACTGGGAATGTGATAGCATCCACTGAGATAAGGAACACAAGAGGGGCAGACCTGCTGGTGGAGGGGGCTGGGCAGGAAGGAGAAGATCAATTCCGCTTGGTATTTGCTACTGGGAACAACTCGGGTCCCAGTGCCTGAGCTCAAGCCAGATGAAGGAGGCACTTTATGCCTCCAGTTACAGGAGGGAAGCAGGGAGCAGGGACTTCTGGACGTTTAGTCTGGAAGGGGGATGAGGGTCGGGCCACCAGAGCTGACTCTCAGGCTGGGGAAGGGGGGCCCTGACACACGTGACTCGGACATGATGATAAGCGTTCTCTGAAGCCTTCTAAAACATATACAGGACTGTACATACAGCTGTACTCCTAAGGAGGAGAAGTAACCCTGCGTTCAGGAAAACACTCCCACTGGTGCGCTCTCTCCTGAGGGAGGGACGCTGGGCACAGTCAGAAGAGCATGAGGCAAGCACTGCCCATCTAGAGCTGACCTGCCGCTCACAAGGAAGAGGGACCATCCTGACACGCAGAGACGGAGCTCGACTGTCCGCTGTGAAACACGCTGCTGTGAAGGCCACTCATCAGGCAGGGGCCAGGGCTCGGAGGTTTGCTCCAGGGATTATTCATGCCGCATTTACCATGCCAGGGCTGTTCTAGGCACTTAAAAACGAAATCATTTAATCCTCATAATAACCTTCTTTCCCCCACTTTCTGGATGTGGGAAGAGAGAAGCAATTTGCCTGAGCCCACAGGCCTGGTGAGCAGGGCTCAGCCAGGCAGGGAGCTGCAGAGGCCAAGCCTTCGTTCAGCAAGCCCCGCCGTCCAGGGTGTGCTCAATCTGCAGCTTCACTTGAAAACTCGGCCACTGGCGGGCTGCAGCGCTGCCTGGCAACACAGCCACACACAGCTGAGTGGGCGTCCTCTCCCTCCGTCCAGGTCACCCCCACACCGTCTCGGGCTCTGCCAAGAGCCAGCCGCAAGGTGCTGCTGCTCCCGCCTACCCTCTCACGGTCTCCTGCCTTGTCCACTTGTTCCCACCGGTCTCCTGTGGGCAAACACAGGGGACACACCTCCCTGAGGCTAACTGATTCTGCACAAACATTTACTCAGCCAACTACTAGTATGGATTCAAGAAGCTATAACCCTAACCTGAAGAGCGTTCAGCCTAGTTAGAGCTGCACGCGCGCGCACACACCCACACACCCCCACACACACACACTCTGTCTCACATGTGTGGCTAGTGACAACTGTCACAGGTACTATTTAAAAATTAATTGTAAACACTATTTTAAAAAATCAGTATCACTGACCATAAAGCCACTAGAAAGAACTCAGTAGTTTTCTACCTTGCAAAAACTGTGCCACCCTGCTCACGGCTTCTGGCCATGCAGACCTCAGCTGCTGCAGGCAGACGGTCACCTGCTCAGGAGGCTGCTGACCTCCTGAGTGAGGAGGCCGAGAGCAGGACAGACCGGTTCCCTCCTAGGTGTGCATTTCACCGCAGGAGAGCAGGGGAGCATATGCGCTGGTGAGGAGAGCGAGAGGGAAGCGGGGGTGGCAGGAGGGTGCCATTTCACACAGGGTGGTCAACTCATATCTTACTGTCAAACCAGAAGAACTAGCGGGGGTGGGGGTGGTGAGTGTTAAACAGATAAACCAGAGCACACATTTCCCCACCTTGCCAAGAAGGGCATATCTAAGCAAAAACCCCACGTCCTGCTAAAGCCCTAGAGCCATGTTTGGAGAAAACCCTGGGAAGAATGAGTGGCCCCTTCCCCAAACACAATGAGGATGAGTGAAGGGTCTGAATCCCCACTGGACCGGCCCTGTGGGTGAGGGAACTGGCACTGACAGGACTCAAACAGGAGTGAAGAGGGTTCACGGCGATGCTCCAGTCACAACATCAGAATCCTGGACACAGAACGCACCCCTGCTCCTTACCGTCCCCTCTCTCCCTGCCCCCCCCTCCCCCCCCCGCCGCGGCAGCAGAAACCTGTTACTGTCATGTTCTTGGTTTACCATAAACACACGTACCAGACACACCTGCTCCCTGCAGGGGACACAAACAATTGCACCAACATTTACACAGTGAAGTCCCTACAATGTGAGGAAAGGGACCAGCACCAGGGAGACACTCAGGGAATCGGAGCCGGGTGGCTGGGGCTTCACAGAGGGAACTGTGAGCGGAGAGGTGTCCCAGGAGGGGGACACGCGTCCACACCTGAGGAGGAGTTCAAGGAACTGGCGGATGGCGCCCGAGGCAGGAAGACAGTGACAGGCAGAGGCAGATGAGCTGTGCCTCCCGTGGGGTCGGGTAAGGGGAGGATGGCGCCTGGGCACAGGGCGACAAGGCCGGAGGCCCGGCCGTGGAGCCCCGGTCTCCAGAGGTGGGCAGAGAATTAGCAAGAAGAGCCCTGAGAGAAACAGGGTGCAGGGCAAGGCTTCCCTCCCCACCCCCTCCAGTGGCCTTGCACAACTCAAACTACCATCAGTGGAGAAGCCCAGGTCCTCCAGAACACGCCCACATCATTCTCCCCGCCTCTGCATGCGAGTCCCTACAGCACAGAAGACCCCCCCCCACCCTCTCGGCCGGAATTGAAGATGCCGCAGACTCTACCAATTCAGCTTTCTTTTTCACTCAGCACACAACTGCTGAGTGCTGTTAATATGTCCCACCATGGAGGATCAAAAAATAATGAGACCCGAGCCTGGTTGCAAGAACCAGGTAACAGGAGACAAGCAACTAGGCGGAGCTGTGTGAGTCACCAGCTACGGCGGTGAGGGCAGGCGAGCCCTGGGGCCCGCAAGAGACAGAGGGCCACACTCGGAGCAAGGCCTGAAGGCTTCACGGGTGAAGAAGGAAAGTTCCAGCAGGAGCACCAACAGCGCAAGAGACCAACAAGGCCAGCCCAGCAGGGTCCTCTCAGAAAGCTAAGTGCGCACAGGGCTGAGAGGCTGGGGCCTGCAGGAGCCGGGGAGGGGGAGAGAGGGGAGGGGAGAGGCGGGCAGGGCCTCACGCAGGCGCAGGGTGGCCGGGACCCACTCAGGGCAGTGTGCACTGGGGGCCACCACACAGAGGCCCTGCTCCCTGAGCTGGGTGCTCAGAAACTCAGGTGTCCTCTGGAAAGCACCTGATTTCTTTCACGGTAAACATGCAGGTATCTAGATAGTTACACTGTAACTATAAAATGGTTTATACACTTATATAAAAATATACTTTTAACCTGTCTCCCCACGAGTCAATTAGCTCCTTAAGCTGTCAGACCACATGGCTTGTGGTCTCACAGGCATGGCAGAGGAGCGGGAGGTAATTCCCAGCGCAGCCATCAGACCCTGGGAGCCGACCCAGACCCATCTGTTGCGAGAACTAGAATGCAGCACGTGTGCTGCTACAAGAGGAAACACAGAGACCAGTTCACTGCTTTCGTTGAGCAACTTTTAAGGCAAGTGGATTAGCTAACTCTACATGGAATTTGCTCATTCATTTGGTAATATTTATTTATGCCAATTACTTGTCAAGCAGAAAGAAACTTGACACAACCCCTGACTTTGTTAAGTTTACCATCCAGCAAAGAAGAGATCAAACAAGTGTAATGCGCTATGATCAATAACAGTAAACACAAGACAGAAGCAAAGACTCAGGAAGGAACATCAGAAAGAAGCTGGTTTAACAAAGCGGAGACCTACGGGTAGGCTGGAGCTGGCTGAGCAGAGGAGGGAAGAGAAGAGCCAACGGCAGGTGCAGGAGACCTGAGAGGAAAGACTCTGGCCGTGCTGGGCGCTGAACAGCCAGGGAAGAGAGGCCCACGGCCCAGGGCTGGAGAGGGCGGAGCCAGGCGAGGCAGCCTGCAGGCCAGGTGAAGGGGCTGCAGCCTCACCTCATTCTGGGGAGAAGCCACAGCAGTTCTAACACCACCACCAGATTTACGTTTCTATAAAATCCCTCCGCAGGTATGTGAAGGATGAACATGTGAGGACACAGGAAGACAAACAGGAAGCAACTCCCATGGCCCAGAGCAGGAGAAGGTGAGGAACCGTCAGAATAAAAAGATGGATCCCTTATACGTGGAGGAAAGCGTCAGAGAGGCACCCTGGGTCTGTGGCATGATCAACTGAGTGGACGGAGCTTTGACACGTTTATTGGACAGGATTTGGGGAAGAACTGATTTCAGCAGCAACAAAGAAGCTCCTCTCTGGCTGGTATCAGACGCTTGTGAAAACTATACATGTAGATATCAAGAGACAGCTGACCCCTGGACTCTGAGACACAGAAGAGAAGAGGGGCTGTACCAAGAGATGGACGGATGGATGTATGTTTAAAATGCTGATCCAGAAAAAACATGATTTTAACCAGAGGATCCAGAATCACACAAAGGAACTATTAATAGTATATTCAATTTCAATCTGCCACTGAAAGACAGGGGGGGAAAAAAATCAACAGCACATTTGTTCCTGACAACCAAATCTGACACCTCTCAATCCTTCCCAGTCTTTCAAAAAGACAAAACAAACAATGCACACATTGACATAATCCAAGAACTTTCCAAGGAGGACTTTCTGCACTTAGTAGCCTTGCAGCCAATTACACAGCACTGTAAACATTTACACTTACTTCAATAGTCTGACCTAAACTGTCTTCAAGCCTAGGAGATTATGACACAGTTGAACACAATTTATAGCAACATCTTCTTAAATATGTTAAAACATGTTAAAATACACTCTTCCTCGGGTGCAATCTAAGGCGGGTTCTTTAACATTAAATTCATCAGTACAATAATGTTATTATAGAAAAGTCTCCAGACTGTTTTAAGGATAAAGGTTTCAGTTCAAATACACAAATATGGGCTTATTACTTTTAGGCTGTTCTAGTAAGGATTTTACACATCTTTACATAGGGCCATGGCTGTTCTATGAAGTTACTGTGACTGATCAGAGCCAGTGTGAGCTTTAGGACGTCCAACTGCAGACCGAGCTTTGGATATACAGTCTCTGGGTTTGAGGTGTGTCTCTATCTAAAAGTAGTGATTTTACACTTGAAAATAACCAATTCAGCCAATTCCTGGATAGGAACATTGCTGTCAGTATCACACAGCAAACATTAATCGGGACGAACACCTCAGGGTGAGAGAGTAAGCAGAGAAGGCAGCGGGGCCAGTCCTGAGACCGTGCCCCACCCCCGCGGTTAGAACCTGCTCTGCAGAGATCCACCTGAGAAGACGCCTGCTCCAGTCCTACAGGCAGACGGACCTGACCTCAACACCCTCTCTACCTTTTCCCTCCTGTATACAGGTGAGCTCTTTTCTCAGGCCCACAGCCCACCTCTATCAGAATGATATTCCAATAAAAACGCCTCTATTTACTCTGCAGTCAGCAAATATAATGGAAAAATAACTGGCTGCAATCGACTGCTTTGGGATGAGCAAAAACACTATCATCTCTTCCAAAGTTCATACTTCTAGTAAGATATTTAGATTTTTTTTCAATAATAAAATATTCACTACTAAAGTAAAGCAGCCTACCCATTTTGGTCTTATTCATTATGTGAATTATATGCATTCTTAACTTCTAAAGGTGTTCCTCAAACACGTGTTACAATGAAATGCTACATTTTATGTTTTTATTTTTATATAACTGAAGCCTCTAACCACATCACAGGGGAAAGCTATTTATTCACAGCCCTGAGGACCCTTAGAGACAAGCCCACCTTGCAATAACAAGGAGTTTCCAAATAAATATACAATCTTTACAGTGAGTAAAGGAAACCAATTTTTGAAATATGAAAATCTATGTTATTCCTTTTCCTATAGTCCTGTTTAAACTAGAAATTAGTCTCTTTATCCTTTAAAAACTTCCACATGGCAGAATGAATAAGGACATCTTGATTAAAACTCAAAACATGAAACTTTAAGAGACAAAGGACAGGCTATAGAAAAAAATATTTTACTCACTAAATGCATTTTCATAAAAACAATTTCATTTACTATTTGAAATGCTCTCTAAATGGTTTTATGCAATAGTTGCAAACCCATACCAAATAATTTCCATCTTTCCTTAAATTTAACTGTAAATCTATTTGAAATAAGTCCTGACAAACTCTTACCCACCTTTTTAGTGCAAAAGCGTGAATCTAAATAAAACTTAAACCGAACAGATTTTTAAGTTATTTATACCTTTAGCCCAACACACTGGAAATGGACTACAGCCGCTCTTCTCCATACAGACAGCACCTGCGGGTTCCAGGGCCCCTTGGCCCGCCACTTCCAACAACATAAACTCAGTTCTAGAAAGACCACGCCAGGAGTCCGAGCACCAAGTCCCCGGTCATCACTCCCACTGGACTTGCTTCGATCCACATTCAAGACTAAGCTTCCCCTCTGTGCTCCTTTTTTCAGAGCTTGAAGCAAAATTTGGGAGGTGTTCCTTCTGTAATATTTTCCAGCAGCTTGAAGAATGCCTCTCAGTTACAGAATCTTCTCAAGCTTCCGCAATCTGAAACACAGACCGTCCTGGCCGGATTAAGCTCCTGAACAGAAAGAAACCAGCAAGTAACGTGACCCCAAGGATCTGTGTTCCTAGATTCATTCAGGGAAGGAGGACGAGAGGGAGGGGAGGAGGGGACAGAGGGAGGAGGGACAGAGGGAGGAGCCCCGGGCAGCCGGGAGCCTGCACCTTATTAATATGCTAATCTCACCCTTCGGTTCAATTCATCTGGCTGACTTCTGTTTACAGAACTGACAGGCGACTCTAAAACTGGGTAAGCTGCAAATCAAGTCTGACCCAAATCAGGTCTATAGGTGCCCGTGCAAGCCATTTTTGTTTTCAAAGTCGTGCTTCTGGCATTTTACCAGACTAATTCTGACCTTACAGTTAAAAATAATTACCTTAATGAAATAAGAATAATTTTGAAAATAAAATGCTGATCAATACTAAAAACAAGTCTGTATAAACTATGTCCATAGGAACCCAAATGTATTTGAGGTTAAGGTATTTCTTCAGATGGATACTTGAAAAGTAAGTTTGTAAATTTATAAAAACTATCTAGAAAACACATAAAAACAAGAATGTGAGGTTGCCAGATACTTTCAAAATTAGTTTAATGGAATACTGAGAGATCCAAGATGCATTTCTTTTTTTAGCTTTAAAATATAGTAATAAACTCATACTGAACAAGTAGGAGAGAAAAACACTCTAATAATCTGTAAGAGCAACTTTCTTTGAAAATGCGAAGCTACTTACTTTCTTCATTCAAACTGAGAGATAATCAAGGTCATCTAAAAAATTCAGCTATTTGAACACATTCCACACTTAGGATCTGAGCAGTGAGATAATATTATCTTAGCAGAAAGATAGTAAGTAACTAGGCTCCTAGAGCCTTGCCTGAGCACAGTTTAGCCCTCCTAACATATGGGTAATTTTGTTAGGAGAAAATCCCACACACTAATAAAAAGACAAGTACTCTACTTAACAGTGAACAGGATCTTATGACTTCACTAACTTCTTGGGGGGCGGGGCCGGGACTGAACAAAGGCTGTGTCCAGGGATGCCTCAGGGCCGGGTGTTCCGCTTCAACAGCTCGAGATGCTGCTCTGTCTGCAGGCTTTACCTTCGGGCTCCTAACTGTAGGCCCAACTCAAGTGACTGCCCCTACGCCACAGTGAAAACTATCATTTACCACAGAAAACTCTGAAGTCAGGCAACAGTGGGAAGAAAAGGGGCTCCAGAAAACACAGGCAAGCTAGCCAGAAAGAGAGCAGAAGAAAGAGGCGGGCAGACCCGGTGGAATTCCTCAAAACCAGCCAGGCCTGCCCCACTACTGAGGCAAGCCGAGGACAGAAAGGCCCGCTGCCACCACGGGTGCATCGAGGCACATCCCAGGTATCTGGGCATCTGGTTCAGCCCCTCAAGCAGGGCTCAGGGCTTAATCTGAACCATCAACCAACAGACTACAAATGGCCCGAGCAAACTGGGAGTCTCTCTTGGAACCTAAGATTCTCAAAAATGTAAAACACAACTCAAAGCTACCCTTCCTTGTCACCAATCATACTCCACACAGCAGATACTGATTACATCTAATTTTCACATCGAAGCAACAACAGTACCACCACCGCTTTGAAAGATGAGTAAAGACAGAGCCTTTCAACCAGACAGAGGCACGGTCTACTAAGCCCACCCACCATCCAGGAACAGGTCTCCACCCACAGCCCAGAAGGCAGGGCAGCAGCTGTCCAGAGTGAGCAGGGGGTGGGGCCGGAGCGCACGCGGGGTGGAGGAGGCAGACACGGCGCCCAGGGAGAGCGGCGTGAGGGGGGACGCCTAGGGTTCGGATGAGGCAACCAGAGGGCAGCAGCTTTCTCTCCCTCCAACCAAGCTGACTGATACTTTATTTCAGTATCCGAATGTCACCTTCCTGTGTGCAAGGTCGAAAAGTTGGAAACATACAGAGAAGCAAAACTTCTTCAGGACAGGAGGACCAGAGGCAGCTACAAGGAAGTTCAGCACCTCTGGTGGTGGTGGGTCAGTCGCTAAGTCGTGTCCAACTCTGCAACCCCATGGACTTGTAGCCCGCCAGGCTCCTCTGACCATGGGATTCTCTAGGCAAGAATACTGGAGTGGGTTGCCCTTTCTTCCTCCAGGGGATTTTCCAAAGCCACAAACTGAACCAGGGTCTCCTGTCTTGCAGGCAGATTCTTTACCAACTGAGTTACAAGGGAAGCCCTCTGCACCGCTGAGGCTGCTGAAAAGAAAAAGCCACCGGTGTGAGGGCAGAGAAGGATGCAGATGCTCTGGGAACAGCAGGACAGCACCTACCAGTCAGCCCTGTGCCAGCTGCTTCAATCCTGAACACACCCCAACAGAGCACTTCCTCCCCCATGTCTACAGAAGATGATCCTGAGGTTCCAGGTGGACCTGCCTCAGGCTGAAGAGCTGAAAAAGGACGAGTCCTAGCCAGGTTGGTCATATCTCTACTCCTGTTTTCTTTTTGCTAAACATTAAAACAACTCCTGCTTTTAAACTCCCAATCCAGTGACATCTCGAAAAGAACAGGAAAGGCCTACAGTTCATGGCAACAGAAGTGAAAAAAGCAAGAAAGCCCTTTAAGCTCCGATTTATGAAATTCTACATGTTAATACAGAAAGTTCTTTGATATTTGAAACAACTTTTTTGTAGTATCTGTCTAGCTAAGAACAACTAGTTAAGTGGTAAGTCCACTTCACAAGTAAACTCTTAATTAAAATTTACAAGAAAGATTACTATTTGCCCAGGCCCCAAGCCTTAGTCACCCCGACTCCTCTCTCTGTCTCTGAGGATCAAACCAATCCATCAGCAAAACCCATTATCCTTGCCTTGAAACTATACCTGAGAGGGCCGTGACCTCTCCCTGCCCACTGCCCTATGCCTGCTGCCGTCCTGCACACGGGTCAAAGCCACATGCCAACCCCGCTCCCTCATCTCCGATCCGGCTGCCCCATACTCCACTCTCAACCCAGCAGCTGCAACTGATCCTTCCTTTCAAAACAATCAACCACACCATCTCATTCCTTTGCTAAAACTCACCAAAAGTTCTCCAGCTCCCCAAGCAGGTGACCTACACACTGAGCACAGTCTGCAAGGCCCTGAAGGCTCCCCTCCCGTCCACACCAGAATCCTCAGCAAGCCCACCCCCGGGGTCTTCTCAGCTCCAACCACACTGACCTCCACTCTGCCTTGTGCCCACACCAGGCATGCATGACCTCAGGGCCTTTACATGGCCTGTCCCTCTAGGTGGGACACTCCTGTCTCAGATAACCACAAGGCTCAAATGTAACTCACTCCACTCACCTTGTCTAACAGTGCAGAGCCATACCCTAATCCCAGTTCCACCTGCCCCAAAGCACAGGCACCTCCTGTGACTTATCCCTGGCCCTTATCCCCTGCCCCGCTGCCCCACTACAACACGCTCTCCACAGCGGGAAGGACACCTCTGGGTCTGTGCACTGTCCCCAGGGCCTCACCAATACGGTCAGTACAGTGTACAGGCCGCACTCCACACCACCCTCTCGCCCCGTAGGAAGGAGGAGATGGCAGAGCGGCAGTCTAGGGCCTAGGTGTCAGAGCCCGACACTAAGCTCCGTGACAGCATGGCCAGCCTTGGTCTTGGCCACTGCGTCACCTCCAAGATCCAGCAAAGGGGTTTGAAAATTATCTACAGAATGAACACGTGCATCATACGTGTTGCAAACCTTGCTTTTCTCCCCAATGAGAATGGAAAAAGAAAAACTGATATGAATTCTAGGAAAACCATATGGAAATACCCTTCCCCATCTGACATAAAAAATATACCACACAACTGAAGTATTCTGATACTCTGAACAGAACTTCCACTGCAGATGTTAATAGAGCCAAATGATACTAGTGTGATAAGATAAAACCACTGGAGGGCTAGCAAAGAATGCTATGAACAAAGTTAGTGAGCAGAAGAACCCTTCACATACTATGTAGGTCTGCTCACTCTGGCTTCCCTACAGAAACCTGAAATAAGAAAGTCACCAGGGGGGACTTCCCTGATGGCCCAGTGGTTAAGACTCTGCTCTTTCGATGCTGGGGGGAGTTGGGGGGTGGGCGGCGTTGTTGTCTGATCCTGGTCAGGGAACCAAGATTCCACATGTCCCAGGGTGCAGCCAAAAAAACATTTTTTTAAAAAAATTTTAAGAAATAAACAATCTTTAAAATAAGAAAGAAAAGAAAGTCACTGGGAAAGAACTATCAAGAAACAAACTGCTTACAAATGTCACAAGAGCAGCTCACAAAGATTCAACCCTGACGTTCCAGTTCTCATACAGTTCTCACGGTTTCCATAGTTTGCCTTAAGTTAGACCAAAACTCCTCGGCAGTACTTCTTAGAAGAGTAAAGCACTGGTAAATGGTTTTATGTCAACCAACAAGAGGAATTCGTAAAAACATATAATGTAATTCACATTATATACACAATTCAAAATTTATCTTGCCTTTCTTTATGCCTCATTAATCAAAAGTTACAGATTTAAATAAAATCAACACTTTTACAACATGGTACCTCCCTTAGCAACTGACAGGTACAATATACCCAACTTCTGTCAGGTGGGTGCCTGTTCTAAGCTTACTTCCATTCAGACTCAGAGAATTATCCGTTCAATGTCACTGTGACTCACTGTCTCCATCACAAACACAGAAAAAAATTTTTCTGGGAAGTTTTAATATCAATTAAAAAGTATGACTTGGTAAGAACTAAAGAAACTTAGTCTTAACAATGGATATAATTACCTTCTGAAGACAAACAGACAACAGGTCTCAAAACACAACATACTCCAAAAGGTGATGGTACTGGTATTACTTGTTTTCCCAGCCAAGCTTCGTGACAATTACCATACCTCCCTTCCGTTACTCTGGAGGAGCTCTGGGGAAGTTGAGGAAGGCACTGAATTTGCAACTGGAAGATGCAAAGGAGCCCCAGTTCTACCCATGGGACAAAGAAAGAGTCATTTCACCATCCTGAACCTCAGTCTGTTCACCTGAAAAACAAGGACAATGACTATCACTTATTGAACCGTGAAAATGTCAGTCACAAAACAGCAGAAGAGCAACACTAATAATAATGAAAATATGATAATAATGATGCCAAGTTAATGCCTACTATGCACCAAGCCCAGTTCCAAGTACTTTTAAAATACTGACTTATTTAGTTATTAAAAACCACTCCCACGAGGCAGACTATCACCTCCACTGCACAGATGAAGAAACTGGAGCACAGAGAGATAACTTGTTCCAGGTCACAGAGCTTCTAGGAGCAGAGCTGAAAATCAAACTCAGCCAGCTAGGCCCACAGTCTGTGTTCCTTACCAATCTGCTCGGTGTGCATGCATGCTAAGTTGCTCAGTCATATCCAACTCTTTGTGATCTCATGGACTGAAACTATTTTCCAGGCAAGAATACTGGAGTGGGTTGTCATTTCCTTCTCCAGGGGACCCTCCTGACCCAGGGACTGAACCCGCTTCTCTGGCGTCTCCTGTACTGGCAGGTGGACTCATTACCACCGTGCCGTCTGGGAAGCCCAATTAGCTAACTGCCTTACACCTATTTTCTCAATTAACACTACCAACGATGTGCTGCTGCTGCTAAGTCACTTCAGTCGTGTCCGACTCTACGCGACCCTATAGACGGCAGCCCACTAGGCTCCCCCGTCCCTGGGATTCTCCAGGCAAGAACACTGGAGTGGGTTGCCATTTCCTTCTCCAATGCATGAAAGTGGAAAGTGAAAGTGAAGTCGTTCAGTCGTGTCTGACTCTTAGCGACCCCATGGACTGCAGCCCACAGGCTCCTCCGTTCATGGGATTTTCCAGGTAAGAGTACTGGAGTGGGGTGCCATTGCCTTCTCCGACCAATGATGTAGATGATGTTAAAATCCACAGGTGACACGTGAACAAACCAAGGAGCAGAGAAATGAAGTAGCATACCTAACATCAAGCTAGCACCGGCACTCGGGTACCAGCCAGACCACACCCTTCAACCACCACCCCAGTGACGCTACCTGTAGAGGCTGCAAAGCTTTCCAGAGAGGGGGGGAGGCAGGCCCCACCTGGCCTCCAGAGGATGACTACTGGGTCACGGCAAGGACCAAGGGACAAAGAGAAAGAGAAGAAATGTGCCTGAGGGCAGAACACGAGACAGACAGGCCACGCTCTCCCCTACACAGTACCCCGCGGTGGTCCCTGGTGTCAGCAATCCTGCCCAGAACACACTCAGACAAGATGCTGAGCTTGCAGCTGGTACCTGAAAGACGCATTCCAAACCACCAGGAGACACCCATCTATCGTAACGGATGAAGCCACACTCAAGAGATGAGACAGAGGGAAAATGTCTTCTAAAAAGGCAGAAAGCCCTGAACCTATTATTAATCTAAATAATCCTGACCTAGAGGGTTCTCAGAGACACTAGTTCATGGCCATTTCTTATTTTGCCACATAAAAGATCAGCACTAAGTTCCAGGTTAAGAATCAATTGAGAGTTTTAAGAGGGAAAACAGGACCCTGACATGTGTGAGAAGACGCTGCTGTAGTTTTTCAGAGCACAACGGCAACAGAGGAGCAGTGACACAGGGTGAGGGAAGACAGTCCCCGAGCCAAACTTTCAGCCTAAACACACTGGACAGGCTACGGGGTCGAGGGCGGCCTGTGTGTGCTAACAAGAGACACAGACGATCAAACGCAATCACGCAGTTAATTAATATGTTGAGACTGTTCAACTTTGAAACTTTCACTGAACAGGCATATACATATTCAACTTACCTCATCATTTCATCATCATATATTTTTTACCCTATAAATCCAATTTATCCATAGTTTGACCACTCACCTTATTTAGCAAACAGCGACAGTATCAAAGCACTGGCTCCCCGAATTAGGTAAGTGAAGCGGAGAGAGCCCAAGGTTCAGAACCTCTGGAGTCTGGTTAAAAACCAGGCCGTGCGGCTGCAGGCTGAGCACAGAGGGCTGTAGCTAAAAGGGGCGCTGGGGCCAGGGGGACCCCTGGTGGTAAATGAGCCTCTTCTACAACCTACATTCCTCAGCTATAAAGAGGAACACATCAACCACCTACATTTTAAATTATCCCTCACAGTGGCCTGGAAAAAGAAGGCGTTTCTACAGTGTAACCCAACAGAAGCACCCAGCTCGGATCCAGTCCTGACTCGTTATACTCTGAGTAAGAGGCACCAATGAGGCTTCTCTCTTTCCAAACACAGCTGCACAGTTGGCTGGCTTCCTTTGTCCATCTCCCTCCTCCATGACTCTGGTCTTGTCACACTGGTGTCAACAGATGCTATTCCAACTCAGCCACAAGCATACAGAGTCACTTTTTCAATTCTACCTAAAATTTTTTATCATTAAAAAGTTATTAAACTCAGCCATAAAAAAAGAAAGAAACAAAGCCATTTGCAGCAACATGGATGCAACTAGAGATTACCATACTAAGTGAAGTCAGAAAGAGAAAGACAAATACCATATGATATCACTTATATATGGAATCTGACATATGGCACAAATGAACCTATCTGTTAAAGACAAGACTCACAGAGAACAGACTTGTGGCTGCCAGGGAGGAGGGGGAGAAGGGGAGGAGCAGCTGGGAGTCTGGGGTTGGTAGATGCAAACTATTACATTTAGAACGGATCCTACTGCACAGCACAGAGAACTATCTTCAATATCCTATGTAAACCATAATGGAAGAGAATATTTAAAAAAAGAATATATGTATGTGTATAACTGAGTCACTTCTCTGTACAGCAGAGATTGACACATTATGAATCAACCATACTTCAATTTTTTAAAAGTTATTAAAACCAACACCACCCTTATCAGGATGATTATTACTATTTTAAAAAAAAAGAAAATAACAAGTGCTGGCAGAGATGGGGAGAGACAGAAACTCTTGCATACCATTGGTGGGAACGTAAATGGTGAATCTGCTACAGAAAAAGAACGGAGGTTCTTCAAAGAAGTCAAAACTAGAACTACCACATGATCGAGCAGTTCCACTTGGGGAATCCTACATCAAAAAGAACTGAAGGCAGGGTCTTGAAGAGATCTGCACACCTCTGTTCATAGCAAGTATCCACAACAGTCAAGAAGCAGAAGCAACCCAAGTGTTCATCGATGGCTGAATGCAAAAATGCAGTGTATATTACAGTGGGATATTATTCAGCCTTTGAAAGGAAGGAAATCCTGTGACCTGTGAAACAAGCACAGGTACTGTATGTGTACTGTGTGATTCCACTTATTCGAGGCATCTAAGGTAGTCAAGCTCATAGGAACAGAAAGGAGAACAGTGACTACCAGGAGGCGGGGAGAGGGGAAAAGGGGGTACAGAGCTTCAGATTTACAAGATAAGCCTAGAGATCTGTTTCTCAATGACGTTCATAACACCACTGACCCACACACTTAAGAACAGCTAAGATGGCAAATTTTATGTTCTGTATTTTTTGCCTATCCCAGTAAAAAACTTAAAATGTTAAAACCACTTTAAAAGAATGCATCTCACATTTTACAACAAATCTGCAAATGTGACACAAATATGTCTACCTGTATGGACAAGGGGGAAAGCCTGGAGACATCAGAACAAGCCTGAAGTGTAAGAAGAAGGAAAAAGAGAGACAACAACCTATCCTGGACTAGGCTAGATACTGGCCCAGCGCTGCTGACACTGGTCTGGCACTGGACAAGGGCTTTATGTGGCTTACAGAAATTAACCCCTTAATAAAATCTGAGATCATTACTAGTATCACCATTTTGAAGAAAAGAAACAGGCTTACAGAGGTAAGGGACATAAGATCCGATGAGATTTTGTAAAAGTCAAGGCCACACGTGACTCCAAAGCCTAAGCCTGAAAGCCTCAAGCTGTCCATTCAGTTTGTTTGAAATATTCCTTGAATTCTGACCTTGCCACACAGTAAATATGTGACCTAGGGCACTTTTTCTTTTTTAACTTCTCTTTGACTTGGTTTTCTCATCAGTTAAATGAACTTTAAAATTATATCTACCATTCACAGCTGTTAGGAGAATTAAATATCATAACATAAAGGGCTTTGACATCATCAGGGTATTACTTTGCATCTTCTGGGCTGGCACAGTGACTTAATAAGCACCAGGAATCCAAGAGTACCTAGGACAGACCCCGGGTCCCCAGGAAGCTGAGAGCTCACAGAGGACACACAAGTCCCAATAACCACGCTCCTGGCAGACTGGTTGAGGAAACCCCCAGTAAACCTCCTGCACTGTTCAAGGGTTAAATGGTTCAGAGGTTTCTCTGAATCACTGAAAAAACTGGGAACTGCCTCCATGCTGAAAAGAAGGGGAATGAGCAAATAAAGCCTGGAATATAAAGATGAGTGACTACATACATGTGTAAAAAAAACAGTGTTTGCTAAAAAGTTTTCACTGATACTGGAAAATATTCATTAATTAAAAGAAAAAAAGGAACATGTTCTATAGAGAATTAAGGTAACTCCCAGTCCTAAACTGCAAGGATTTTCAATATATATTTTTAAAGTAATAAAAATAATAAATGAACACAAGAAAATAACTTTTTAAAGAAATTATATCTGGTAAAGTTCCCATTATTTTTCTAAATAACACACAGTCAAACAACACATCAAAAGAGAAATTGAGAAAATGTTCAGCACAGGACTGACAATTAACAACAGAAGATCAAAATCTTTACGATGGAGTTGAAAGAGTACACAGAGGAAATTTTTAACTTTAAGCACTTATATTTAAAGGGCAAAAACATGAGTTGTCTGGGTTTTTTTTACCTTAAATGAGAAAAAGCACTAGCAAATTAAACCCAAAGTAAGTAGAAGTTAAGACAGAACAAGGAGCAGCGCTGGGGCAAAAGGAAAAATAAGTAATAATGACCCTGTCTTCATTAAAAGTTCGGTTCCATCCATCATGGACCTTTCGCATTGATTCTTGACTTCTAAAAATACTGCTCAGACACCACTTATCTTGATGACCAAGTGTTTTGGGGTCCCTGAGAAACGCCTCGCCGGAGTCCTGCCCACACCTTCCCATTCCCACACTCCACTTCCGCCCACTGGCCCACCCGCCACAACCCCAAGGCTCCCCACACCTAGCGCAATCACCTAGGGCTTTGTGAAACTAGAAACATTTCTGCCCAAGGCGTGTTACTCACTCGACTCTGAAAGTTCCCTCCGAGAACAATAAAGGGATTCAATACTTCTTTTTAAACACCAGAATCACAGTAACTAAACTGTAAAAGCATATCTATTTTACTGGAAACAGTTGTGATGCATTTTCTACATTGAACCAACAAACTCCTGAATTCATTAATGTCTGATCTTAAAGGAAGGAGGCAAGCCCTAAAAATGTGTAAGCAAAATCCATGCTTGCTTAAGGCTATTTGCACCTCCTATGAAACAGCAGAAACCCTTCTTATTTAGGTCCCAAGAGCTGGAATAAAAGCAGCAACCGCTCAAATTCACAAGCCACATGGGCAGGGCATGACGGCTTCACAGGAGAGGAGAGTCTGTAACAACTCACTTATTCAAAGATTCCTCCTTCCCCCTTTTTTTGAGATGTTTGAATCCAAGGGAGGTGTAACAGCATGTCCCCTAGAAAAACAGGAAAACTGCATAAAGTACAATAATCAGAGAGATGCTGGGGAGTGAGAACAAGAGGGGCTAAGACTTCAGAGGGCGAAGAACCACAAAGCCGAGCGGGTCTCCTGCAGCTACTTTGAACTTTGGTGTTTATTTGCCAATCCTGTGAACAAGGAGGAGGCTGAGAGCCCAGGCTCAGCATCCACAGAAAACTGCCGCCAGAGGTCAGAGAAGCATGAGAAGCTTTGGCAAGCTAACAACCTAAAAGCAAATGTACTGTCTTTCCTGCCGCACATTACTCAGCAATGAAAGGAAGGGTACTGACGCAGGCTACAATGTGGACAAAATCAGAAAACATTATGCTCAGTGAAAGAAGCCCAACATAAAAGTGTTTAACATGCATATTAAACACTATACAAAATTTTCAACCTAAGTCCCATGAAAGTTTTAAATCTAAAAAATGATTTAAACACTTTACATTTACCTTCAGCTCTTCAATCCATTATAAGACAGTCTAGAGAACAACATTTAAAAAAAACTTCCTAGAAAGATAATCTTTTAGAGAAGAAATTTCTTCAGTTAAATAAAGCCATTATACAGCTTATTCTTCTTTGGGGATATGCCCTGTGCATGCATCTTTAACTAATAATTAAGTGGTTCATTCAAAAGCAGAAAACTAAACATTAGAAACAGATGAAAAGGTATCTAACAAGAACAACTGAAAACATTCGAATTCTGACTGTAGGGGGGAAAACAAGATCGAATTATAAAACATAGGAACATGGGTCTCCTATAACACAAGAGTTACTTAAAATATATATGCCAAATTTACATATTTTTAAAAAACCTATATTGCTTCCCATTATGTGACTGGGAGAATAAGGGCCAAGAATCTGCAAAAATACTTTAAATTTTCCTTTTATAATCATTACTGCATACTTTTATAATTATTTCCTGGGGAAATTTTAATTACTTCAGTTGTGCCTTTAAGTAACTCCAAATCTGATTTTGCTTAAAAAAAAAAAGGTTATAAAATAATTATATCTGTACAAAATGCACTTAAAGAATTTATGAGAGAACATGCATTTATTTTTTGCTCTACATACACAGTCTAGATATGATTACAGGTGGTTTAAAGCACGGTCCTCTCACTGGGATCCTTGAATTACCACCTAAGAACTCGGAGTACAGGAATTTCCTAATGTATATTTCCCAAGCCTTAAATGGAAATCAAATATTATCTTTAAGTAAGAAATAGAAATATGAATTCATCTAAGAAGAACAAAAGAGAACACAAAATTACAGCATCACCACCCGCAGGGTTTCCTGTAAAATGTAATTACACATTCCTAGTTCCAAGATTTCCAGGGCATTTACAACTCTTTCCATGTGACCTCGAAGTTACCACCTATACTTGCTACAATATGATCTCTACATACAGTTGCTGACTGAAATTCTTTCTTCTGCTGAAAACTATACTCAGGACAATCTCATTCCAACATCCACAAACTCAGTCATTCTCCACCTCATTCTCACAGTTGTCTAAGAAACCCAAGTCTCCTCTCTGTACATCTATCACAATCCACAGTGAACCCATTTTTGTCTCCCTTACAGAGTCAGTCACTGAAAAAGAAGGCACCCTTGGAGTCTGCTGCTCAGCTAAGGAAACCACTCTGCTCTGCCGTCTGGGAAAGCTCCCGACAGCAGCCGCAACGTGTCCTGGAGTAACACCACCATCACGATTACTGCGTAAATGCTGTGCAAACACCATGCTTTCTACCCTCTTCCAGATAAAATCCACTTAAGAACTGACACCACTTTCACAATCAGAACATCCTGCAAGAAAAGCTACACCCTGTCCCCTTTCCCATCTTCTCACCTGAACAAAAGTCAGATCTGGGGAGCCGGGGGGTTTGGGAGCAAAGAGAAAGGCAGGTACATTTTCTTCAGTCACCTAGAAGTGTGCGTCACACAAAAAACTCCTCAGTACCTAACGAGTGCAAGTTTATGCTGAACTTCGCACCTAAGTCAGGTCAAGTCAGAGTCACTGAGTCCGACTCTTTGCGACCCATGGACTAGACAGTCCATGGAATTCTCCAGGCCAGAAAACTGGAGTAGGCAGCCGTCCCCTTCTCCAGGGGATCTTCCCAACCCAGGGACTGAACCCAGGTCTACCGCATTGGAGGCAGATTTTTTACCACCTGAGCCACAAGGGAAGCCCAAACTAAGGATTTATTCTAAAGATTAAAAGTCACACCCAAGAGAACAAATATATTTTTAGTAATTTTTTAAATTTTTTATAAATTATGACAAAATTAAGCACACAGGTGATCAGTTTTCTCAAATATGTTAAATACCCCTGTTACTGACACACAAGGCAGTGAAGTTCAGCTCTGAACAGTGAAAATGCAGCTCCAAGACTGACCAAGTCTCATTTGCCCTCAGCTACCAAGAGGATCAATTTAGGATCAAGAGTTTCCACATAAATGCAACAGGCAGCCTGCATCAATGCTGCAGGTCCAGAAGAAAACTACCACTTGAGGACACCCAAATCTTTCCCATTTAAATCTGAAGAATGAGTCTGATCTTGGTGCCTAAAAGTCACATTCACCCCTTGTTCTGGGGTATGTCTAATGTGATACAGAGGTTATGAGAAAATGTCATACATACACCCAAATACCACTATTCTACCAAGCTTTTATATTTCAAAACCACTGTCACTAGTAGGTAGAAACTACATAGCGGGTACACACTTCTTCATTTTATGATATGTCACTTCACAAAGGCTTACATAATGAAAAATTAATATTTAAGCTGTACTAATCTCAATTTCATAAACAAAGATATTGTTTTAAAGGGAGACACTGTTACTAAAATATACATCAAAAACTACAAGAAGAGCCAAAAATGATTCCAAATCTCCAACCAATCATCTGCAAGATTGGGGGAAAAACTCTCCTTCAGCAGTGCAGAGCACAGGGCTAGGGTCACGCAGGTGCTGGGCAGTCTGCTGACCAATGAAGATCTCAGGCGTCTCCCTTCTCACGCTCACTCACCAGGCCCAGCTACACTCACTGCTCACTACACTAACACA
Source organism: Dama dama (assembly GCF_033118175.1). NCBI lineage: Eukaryota > Metazoa > Chordata > Mammalia > Artiodactyla > Cervidae > Dama > Dama dama. Next base: position 3,970,268 of record NC_083701.1, on the reverse strand, counting down.
TCACTGACAGATGAGCAAGTGGCTGGAAGAAAATGACCTTTGCTTGAAGGAGTTGGGATTAATGGTTACGGTCAGGACAAACAACAAAGCATGTGGTAAGCCAGGTGAGAAAAGCTATTTTGCATGAAACACAATGCAGAATAAACCAAACATCCCATATCAGTATAATAACAAAACAAAATGAAAATTTTGCCAAAAGAAAGAACAGGCTTCCCTCTGTCAAAATGGAAATTGCCTGAGATTCTGTAGATAGTAAAATCAGTAGCTAGGAGCACATCAATGCTGTATATTGTCATCCTGCTTATTTAACTTATATGAAAAGAGTGTATCATGCAAGATGCTGGGCTGCATGAAGCTCAAGTTGGAATCAAGAGTGCCAGGAGAAATATCAGTAACCTCAGATATGCAGATGACACCACCCTTATGGAAGAAAGCGAAGAGGAACTAAAGAGTTTCTCAATGAAAGTGAAAGAGGAGAGTGAAAAAGTTGGCTTAAAACTCAACATTCAAAAAATGAAGATCATGACAGCCGGTCCCATCACTTCATGGCAAATAGATGGGGAAACAATGGAAACAATGACAGACTTTATTTTTTTTGGCTCCAAAATCACTGCAGATGGTGACTACAGCCATGAAATTAAAAGACGCTTGCTCCTTGGAAGAAAAGTTATGACCAACCTAGACAGCACATTAAAAAGCAGAGACATTACTTTGCCAACAAAGATCCATCTAGTCAAAGCTATGGTTTTTCCAGTAGTCATGTATGGATGTGAGAGTTGGACTATAAAGAAAGCTGAGCACCAAAGAACTGATGCTTTTGAACTGTGGTGTTGGAGAAGACTCTTAAAAGAGTCCCTTGGACAGCAAGGAGATCCAACCAGTCCATCCTAAAGGAAATCAGTCCTGAATATTCATTGGAAGGACTGATGCTGAAGCTGAAACTCCAATACTTTGGTCACCTGATGTGAGGAACTGACTCATCTGAAAAGACCCTAAAAAAAATAATTAAAAAAAAAAAAAAAAAAAAGACCCTGATGCTGGAAAAGATTGAAGGCAGGAGGAGAAGGGGACAACAGAGGATGAGATGGTTGGATGGCATCACCAACTCAATGGACATGAGTTTTAGCAAGCTGCAGGGGTTGGCGATGGACAGGGAAGTCTGGCATGCTGCAGTCTATGTAGTCACAAAGAGTCAGACACAACTGAGCGACTGAACTGAACTGATGAAGAAAGAATGGATGAAGAAAGAATGGATAGACAAAACAGGATAGACTCTTGCAAGGAAACACTACTCAGCAATAGAAAGGAACCAACTACACAGCAATATAGACGAATCTCTACTACATCATGCTAAAAATCACCTTTCACAGTTATAAGCAGTGTACCATTCTGCTGACATGAACTCCCAGAATAGGCAAAAATGACCTGAAGTGGAAGCAACACAGTAGTTATGGGGGGAGGGGAGCAACGAGTGGTTGGGACAGGGACTGTGACCATGGAGGGGCATGAAGGAACTTTCTGGGGCCCTGGGACCCTCCTAGGCACTAAAGCCTTGCTGTGTCCTCCATTTCTTGTTTGTAGGAAGAAGGTTTCAGCCTCCAAGACCCTCCCTGAGTTGCAAAGGACAGATTCAAACAGTTACTAATTAGAGGGGTAAGGGAATGCAGAAAGAGAGGAGGAGCAGTAGAAACAACAGCGTGTGAATAAAGCAGGGCCCTGGTTCCTCCTCAAAGGGTAGATAACGTGTAACCACCTGATACAGGTCTTCTACAGCAACTAAGGGCCCACCCAGGTGGAGGACCGTAACTTCAGGCTGAGCAGAACCCAAACTGGATGGAAGTGCAAGACTGGTGATTGAGATTCCTTGAACACCACCTGTTACCTCTCACCAGCCAATCAGAGGAGGGTCACATACCCTGCAGTCGCCCTCTCCCCTGGAATTTTGCCCCAAGAACCAGCCAGGATTCAGGTCTTTTGAGCATGAGCTACCCATTCTCCTTGCTTGGCCCTGCAATAAACCTCTCTCCTTCAAATTCCAGCATTTTGGTTTGTTTGGCCTCCGTGCAGGACAGGCACACAAACTTGGATTCACAACAAAATGACAACGGTGTCTACATTGTGATAAGTGTGTGAGCTGCAAAGGCAATGTTAACTTTTGTAAATTTGATCATTACATGAATTACATCACGGTCATTCTGTTCTTTCCACACTGTTCATGGGGTTCTCAAGGCAAGAAGGCTGAAGTGGTTTGCCATTCCCTTCTTCAGTGGACCACGTTTTGGCAGAACTCGCCATCATGATCCATCCATCTTGGGTGGCCCCACAAGGCACGGCTCACAATTTCACTGAGTTAGACAAGGCTGTGGTCCATGTGATCAGTTTGGCTAGTTATCTGTGACTGTGGTTTTCATTGCGTCTGCCCTCTGATGGATGAGGATAAGAGGCTTGTGGAAGCTTCCGGATGGGAGGGACTAGTTGTGGGGAAAACTGGATCTTGCTCTGGTGGGCAAGTCCATGCTCAGTAAATCTTTAATTTTCTGCTGACTGGTGGGGCTATGTTCCTTCCCTATAGTTTGGCTTTGGCAGAGGTAATGGTGACCTCCTCCGAAAGGACCTATACCCGCATGCTGCACCTCCCAGGAATGCCGCAGTCAGTCCCTGGCCCCACGGCAGGTACTGTGGACCCACGCCTCCACCGGAGACTCCCGAACACTCGCAGGCAAGGCTGGCCCAGTCTCTTGTGGGGTCACTGCTCCTCTCTCCTGGTGCACACAGGGTTTTGTTTGTGCCCTCAAAGAGTCTCTGTTTCCCCAGTCCTGACTCATCGCAGTATCTAAGTGGTAAAAAACACGACCACTGCAACCTACTCTCACAGTAAATACACATGTGCACGTACACGGAAAGACAGAGAGAGGGTGGGGTGGGGAAAGAGGAAAACAGGGTTGGGGAGGGCGTGCAGGCAGATGTAACAGAACATTGGTCTAGCATCTGGTGAATGCAGGTGAAGTGCGATATTCAGGAGTTCCCTATACCACATCTTTACAACTTTTCTATAAAAGAAAAAAATTTTTTTCATCTAAAAAAAAAAAACACACACTGTACTCTTGAAACACTGTAAAGCAACTATACTTCAATTTTAAACAATTAAAAAACAAAAAACAAGGAGCAGCAAACTAGAAAGGGGGCTGGAGGGGCTTTCTGAGGCAGTCAACCCAAGGTAGACCACTGTCATTTTGCTGTTAAGCCCAGTTCATGTGCCCAAAGCACAAGGAGGCCCAACAAACCAAAACACTGGGATGTGAAGGAGAGAAAAAGGTTCACCGCAGATAAAAAGGCAAAAGGCAAAAGCTGTGTTACTGCACACTGAAGGCAACAAGTGTTCATACTGCAGATCCCAAGTCACCCAGAAAGGCTAAAAGTGAGTTTGCTATCTTTCAGTACATTTTGTTTAAGAGACCCGGTAAGTATCCTTTAAAATATACAGGAAAATAAATACGGTTATATATTTTTTAAGTGTATAATCCACTTCTTTTTTCCTATTCTGCGTATACAATAACTTTAAGCAACTTGTACCAAAACCTCTCAGGAGACACTCCACACGTGTGCAGCAACAACACGAGCCAAATCAAAGCGAATACCCCGCGAACCGTCCCCCAAGTTCATGCAACAGGACCCCCGCAGCACCTGGAAATGCCGTCAACTGAAGGAAGCACCCCAGCCTTCTCCTCGGCCTCTGGACCAGGATTAAGTTAATGCAGGGTCCAGCGGAAAACACAGGGATGGAGTCAGATAGCAGAACATAAGCAGGACAACTTCACCCTCTCTTCTGTTCCTCAATACGCTGCCAAGAGGCCACTAGCGGATCTTGACCATGTGTTCACTGCACAGAGGGTGGCAGGCAGGAGCTGCAGTGAGCCGGGCTGGACACACACACGGTAGGAAGCTTTACGTGTCCAGGGGAGAGTAAGGAGGGCCGCAAACACAGAGGGGCACGTGCAACAAAGGGGCAGAAACCAGCTTCGCTGTACCACTGACCCTGCTGCAACCACACAGAGTGGTGTCCTCCCATCATAAAGTCATTAAGTCATCATTTAAAACAGTGGCCTTCTTACTTTCTAAAGTCAAACAAATTCTGATTTTTAAATAAAAATTAAAACCCTCATACACAACCTTGCACTTTAATTTCCCTCCCCACTCTATACATAAACAAGGGCCTACTGGGAAAAAATGCTAAATAACTGCTCTGGAGGACATCAAAAAGCACCACAGAGCAATAACAAGCAACTCTCCTGCATGCTTCTAAAAAACTGTACTTACAATTGCAATTAAGTCTTAAGCTCAGTGAAGCCAATGTGTATCATTTTCTGTGTGCGTTCTTGGTATTTCTAGCAGTGTAAAATATACCTGTATCCTACAATTACAGCTGACTAAACAAAACAGCTGAAGACTACATAATTAAATTTGTCTCATTAACCAGAGAAAACATTATTTATTAATTGTAAACGCTGGTAAAACTATTTTTCTCCAGAGCTACAAGAACCTGAAATCCCCTAAAATAATTTAACTTCTAAAACATCTTTTACTTATGCTAATTACACATCTGTAATATACAATCATGTTATATGAAGATAAACTACATTATAAAGGCTTTAGAGATCATGAATAAATAAGCATACAAAAATCAGCCAAGGACTTCAAGGTTACATGTTTTCAGAAGCTGTGTCTATGGCTAAAATCTACTTCACTTAAACTTCCAGGATACCTCATCCAGAAAAATAAAGTTTAATCCAGCCTGAAAGAAAACCTGAGCTCAAGTGTGTGCAGTATCTGTGTGTATACACACAGAAGTCACCTATCTTTGAAGCCTGGGGTACAATTTCCATACAGGAAGACCTCCAGCCCAGGAGCTCTGATGAACGTCCTCTGTGGCGTGGCCACTGCCACACGGAGGAACGGCTGCTTTCCGTCGCCCCAAGGAGGGTCCTCATGTCCCCGGAACACAGGTCTCTGTCCGGCAGCCCAGGCAGCCACTCACCTCATCTCTGCTCTCAGAGCTCTGCCTTTACCAGGATGTTACATCAATGGAACCCCAGCAACACGAGCGCTTCATGTTCTCAACAGGCAGAATGCTTTGGAGATGCACCACTTTGCTGCCTATGTTGGTAGCTAACTCCTTCCTGTTGCTGCTGCTGAATAGGATTCCACTGCAGGGGTGGACCCCAATCTGCTCATCCATTTTCCAGCTGATGGGCATTCAAGTTGTTTTCCATTTTAAATGATTATGAATAAAGTTGCTATAAACATTCATGCACACGGACATAAATTTTCATTTCTCTTGGATAAATATCTCAAAATAGGATTACTGGATTGTATGATAAGTATATATTCAACTTTATAAGAAACTGCCAAATTGTTTTCCAAAGTGGTTATACTTTGCATTCCCACCAGCAAAGCAAGAGAGTTCTGTTTCACATCTTTGTCACTGGACACTGTCACCTCATGTTGTCTAGTTTTAATGTTAACCATTCTAACTGCGTTGCAGTGGTACTTCAATGTAGTTGCTGTCTGCCCTTCCCCAATCTTTCTGTGTGCTTATTCTTATCCATATGAAATGAACGAAACAGGAGCTCCAGCTGCGCAATCGGTTAGCACATGGTACTTATATGGCAGTGAAATGAACGACATACCTACTCAAACCCTTTGGCCGTATTTTCAATTGAAATTTTTACTGAGATCTTTTCTTTAAAACTGAAGTATAGGGACCTCCCTGGTTGTCCAGCAGTTAAGACTCGCACTTGCCAAGCAGGGAGGGCAGGTTCAATCCCTGGTCGGGGAACAAAGAGCCCACATGTCACATGGTCAAAAAATAGAACTTTTTAAAAAACTGAAGCATAGTTGCTGTACAATGTTACCTAAGTTACAGGTGTACAATACAGCGATTCACAATTTTTAAAGGTTATGCTCCATCTATAGTTATTATAAAACACTGGCTATATTGCTCATTTTGCAACTTACTTTATACCTAATAGTTTGTACCTCTTACACCGCCAACCCCTCTACTGTCCCTCCCCAATACCCTCTCTCCAGGGATAACCACTAGTTTGTTCTCTGTAAGTCTGATTTTTTTGTTGCTGTATTCACTAGTTTGTTGTATTTTTAGGTTTCACATATAAGTAATAACACATAGCACTTCCCTTTCTTTGACTTATTTCATTTAGTATAATTCCTCCCAAGTTCATCCACTTGCTGCAAATGTTCTTTTAAGAGACCTCTATCCTTTCTAATAGACAGTTAAAGAAGAAATGCTGAGGAGTTGGTGTATTCTGATTTCAGAATTCATTAGGAGTAGACCAAAGCCTATAAAAACCACAGGAAAAGAGACAGGAACGGACCCATTTCCCTAGTTTTCCCAGTATTTGGGGAAACCATCTCTCTACTGAGTCTGAGCCGGGAACCCCGGACTGTGACCCACCAGCAGAGCTCTGCAGAAACAGCGGTGACGCAGGTCAGCACAGGTGACACAGACATGCCGAAAACAGGCACCGCGGTCGACGTGCGGCTAACAGTGCGGAAAAGAGGCGCGGTGCAGAGGGAACGACCTGCGACTCTCACTACGAAAGCAAGACCCACAGCAGGACCATCAGGCAAAGATTTACGGTAAAAGAACCTGAAAACTTGATGACCACCAAGTGAAACCTTGGGCAAGTTTCTTAATGTCTCCAAGTCCAGCTTCTCTATAAAATGGGAACAGTAAGTGTTACCTTACTGAACTATTATAAAAAACCAAATAATAATCTGACACATGACTGACACATAAATGGCAGCTATTATGATGATGACTATTTCCTTCACCCAAATTCCTGAATCACAATGTAAGACTGGAAACATAAAGACGCGCTCTTCACAGAGCTATGAGCATGAGACTGAAGCCTCAGACAGCAGGTAATGTGCACGCAGAGGACCCACTGAACTAAATGCAGGGTCCTGACCATACAGGAGAACTGCCAGGCATTTACAGAAGAGCTGCCCTGGAGCTGGCAATCATTGAGAGTCTTTGGGGACCTTATTTGTCAAGATTTTGCCTCAGCACTTCAAATGCAATGATACTTCTTTCAAAAGGATCCGATCTAACCACCCAGGGTCTTGCATGACCTCGTCACGAATGCTTCCTTCCCTCTGGGATGCTACGACTATGCCACACAGGTGGGACTGGTGCTCACACACCTTGGTGACATTTCCAACCCCTCTGATGCCCACACCCCCTGGTGGAGCCAAACATGGAGCAGCTTCTTAAATGTCCTGTTCGTGCCTAACAACCAGAGCAGCTCGACAGCATAGCCTGGCTCCACTGACTGCTCTGCACAGCCAGATAGATGCCAACTGTATTGAGTTTTTGTGACGGGTGTTCTATAAGGATTTTTTTCCCCATGAGTCAATACATGAAATCAACAGTTTCAGATTATCACTTGGGACTCAGGAGTTCTGGTATCTCCCAGGCTCAGATCTGGGGACATTAAAAATGTATAACAAATGTTAACAATCTGAATGCCCCATTTCCCACGAAGCCTGCTTATACCTCTGAAGGGTGCAGTCTCCACACCATCCAGCTCCACCTCTGTGCACTTCCTTCCCTGCTGCCCACTCCTGCTACAGCCAGCCCCTCCCATCCTCCCGCAGGCCCCTCTGGGAAGGCATTCTCCCGCCCTCCACACAGTGCCACCAGGCTCAGTCACACACCCCACATCAGAAAACCAAAAATCATCTAAAACTGAAGCCGTGGATGACAGGGTTCCACACAGAACGCGGCGTCTGGGAGGTAACCTGCAGAAAGTCCACGAGGAAAGACCGTTACAGAGAGGGGTGATGTGGAGTGGAGCAGGGGTCTGGAGAGGCTACGGAACCACTGCTTCCAGCAGGGTCTCACCCACTACCATCTACCCTGAATGGTAATTACATGAATTAACAAAAATCCACCCTGGAGTCCTTCCCCACGGCCCTCAGGATAAAGATCCGGCTCCTTACCTGGGTTCCGCACCCTCCTTCACAATCAGGCTGCTGACTACCCTCCAGCCTCACCTACGAACACTTCACCTATAAACACCTGCAATCACTGCTCTAAGTAAACTACACTCACACATCCACAAAGACCAAGCTCTCTTGCCTGGGCCTTTGCAAGTGACGTTTTCTCTCCTTGAACACTTGCGTGCCGGGCCACACACTCTCATCCTCCAGGGTCCACGTGGGCACTGCAACCCCTGGGAGGCCTGTGCCGACCACGCTGGTCCTGGCCCCGCAAGCACTGACTCCCCAAGCTGTCTGCATACTCTCTCCCCACGGCAGAGATTGGCTGTCTGGTGCTCTTTGCACCCCAACAAAACCTGTATCATACAAGAACATGAACCATGTCCATCCTGCTTAGCACCTAGGGAAGTCTCAGGACAACGTCTGGAATTCCAGACACTAAAAAACAGGTTTTTTGAGTAAACAGCCCCAAGACCTCAGAGTCCAATCTATCTCATTTGTACTGAGCTGTCCTGATGCTTAAAAGACACCTTTATTCACAAAGTGGGGGTCTTCAGAGGGTCTTGAGGCAGCCTTCCTTCCTGTCTACCACCTTCCCACAAACGTTAACCCTGAAAATGATCTCCACACATATTTCAGTGACTCAACTCCTCCAAAACTTTTCTTCGCTTTCCTAGAATTAAAGTTGTAAAACATCTCCATCCCAAGTTCCTGCCCTCCAGCACAACACACCAAATCAAACAAGAACCAAGAACCAAGTCTGGCAAAGCAGCTCCAGAAGCAGAGCCACTCTGTAGGGCCCAGGAGGACCAGGAGCTTATGACAACGCACTCAGGGGGACTGGGGGTCTGGCTCTCAGTGTCACAGCCCCAGGCTGGCTTTGGGGAAAGCCAGACTGACTCCTACGGTCTGACCATCTGTCTGGAGCAACACCAGTTAGACGGTTATCTTTCTGGCCTTATTTTCAAATAGTGGTGGGGAGGGGACAAGCCAGATCAGTAGATTATCAGCAGACCTGGTGCTAAAAGCTCCACTGAGCTGGGGAGGAGGCTCCTGGCTCATCAGGGCTGGCCTGCCTGATGTCTCACCGCCCTCCCACCAGGCCTTTCTTCCGCTGCATCGTATGTCAAGAAGAAGAATTCTGAGTGCCTTCTACTAAATATTTCCCCCTGTGCTGTACCAAGATGAGGTATTTTTAAGCGCTAATGTTGCTGAAAAGCTACACTTGATATTCTGCCTTGTTTGGATCCACTAATAGAAGTTATTTTGTGGCAAGTATTAAACATTCCTTCATTCAGCATTTATTAAAAACCACCTATGAGAGGGGTTCAGGATGGGGAACACATGCAAATCCATGGCTGATTCATGTCGATGTATGGCAAAAACCACTACAATACTGTAAAGTAATTAGTCTCCAACTAATAAAAATAAATAAAAATAAAAAATAAATAAAAACCACCTATAAATCAAACAGAAAAGATGCAGAGGTGAAATAAAAATTTTTTTATTTCCAAGACTCTCAGAAACAGAACTGCACCCAAGTGGACGTTACAGTCACAGGAAGAAAGGCATCATCTGGATGGAGGGGGATGCAAAGAGCTGGGCTGTGACCTCGTGACCTGCAACACCATCACAGCACGCAGCCCAGGCTCCTCACACAGCCAGTGAAGAGCAGGGTGAATTGGAAAAACAGGACTAAGACTTCCGGGCCTTGCTCGGAAATTGAAACTGCATGACATAATTTCCCTTCCCTAATACCTAGCCTCTGTAGAGACAGAAGCTGCTTGGGTGAAAAGAGAACAAAGCAGGAAAGTGAGCCGACCCTCAGAAGGAAGTGGAAAAACTTTAACCAGGGCCCTGCCACTTGGACATCCAAGACAAGGACATGGCCAAAGTCAAATTCAACACAGGTATAAACTGTCGTGAGGTCTGAATCCATCAAGTCCGAGTTCATGAGGCTTTTACCAACACAACATATTGATGCAACAGAGTGCTGACCAACGCCAGCACCCCAGGAGACACACATTCATCTTCTCCGCCCACCTGTCCTCAATTCACCACCAGACTCACCAGAGAGCAGTCTCAGAAATCAGACAAACTGGGATAGAACCTCAACTCTACGACTTCCCCACTGTGGGGCACGAAGCAAACCCCACAGCTACAAATGGCCACATCACAAAGAGCCCAGTCTCTCGGGCCCAGCTTCCCTCCCAGGGTGTGACTGCTGCTGACATCTGTGAGCACGCCACATACCTCTCACCGCCTGCGCCTGGAGAAGGGCTATCGTCACACCCTGCTGGATGGGAAAGCCAGGTGAAGGCAGTTAGTAAAGCCTAAGTAGCTAAGCTGCCATCTGAACCCAGAGCCCATGAGAACCAGGTATCAGAGGAAAGCGCACAGGCTCTGAGCCAGACGCAGTCTGCATCCCAGCTCTGCACTGGGACCTATAGCCTCGCTGTCCTTCAGTGACACAAATGTGAGAGGGGAGAGGACCCATCAGTAGGCATACTCTACTATTAATAAGGTACCAGACCCTATTCCGGCCTTCCCAGGTGATTCCAGTGGTAAAGAACTTGCAGGAGACGTAAGAGACACGGGCTCGATCCCCGGGTCTGGAAGATCCCCTGGAGCCCTAGAGGAGTGCATGGCAACCCATTCCAGTAGTCTTGCCTGTAGAATCCCATGGACAGAGGAGCCTGGCGGGCTACAGTTCATGGGTTTGCAAAGAGTTGGCCCTATTCTAAACCATGTGATGTTACTGTAGTTGTTAACCATATATACAAAAAGGTATATAAAGTATAAAAGGTACATATAGAAAGGACTAAATAACTTCTATTTTTCTTCTCACCTTCTCTGCAAAATTCACTACCTCTTGTTTGTTTCCACTGGGTGTCAAAGAAACCCTATGACAGGGGCAAGAAAAATCAAATCAAAACAAAATGCCAAGCCACAAGTGTAGCAAGAGAACCGGACTCACAGTTCAGAAGGCCACCAAGATCCCGTGAGGAAGTCGCACGAAGATTTACAAACACTCCTCCTTTCTCTTTCTTCTTTCCATAGCAGTCACAGAGAACCTGACAAGGAAAGACAACATGCATTTATAAAACCACCTCTCCACCACTTTTTCAAAGAGCCACTGTGTTCACCCCTCTCAGAGTCAGTCTCATTACTGACCACACAGGCGGTGCCAGACCTGGGATGGGGGTAAAAACATGCCATCAAGTCCCCGTCTTCAAACCTACATTTTGGTCAAGAAAATACATGTAAAAACCTGGAGACTACTAAAACATATCAACAAGCATACATTAATACGACACAGAGTTAGCTAGCTCAGGGAAAGATCACCAACAATATATACATCTACTTCATCCTCTCCCACTAAAATTATACTAAAGAGATATTAAAAAAAAAAAATTGAAAAACAAAACACAGCTCAGGCAGAACTGACAGGGGAAAAAGAGAATTCTAGAACCTGTGAGAAAAATCTCTCATACGGAAGATAAAGACCAAAACAAATTTTTTAAAAAGGGGAAAAAAAAACTTGGAGGAAACAGAAACTATGAAAGATTGGAAGCATATTAACTGACTCAGCAGGCCAAGAAACCCAGGTCCTAAGCCAGCAGTGGAAAAACTAAGACCCGACTCCACTTCCACAGGGGTGTCCCGGAAGGCTCAGAACAGGCAGCACCGGTGCAGACAGGACGGGGCCTGCCCACAGCAGGGCAGCGAGTCCGCTCAAGCTCCAGCCAGAACCTCAGCCCCAGGCGTCCGAGTGCTGCCCCATCCCTGATGGCCACTCCCAGAAAAAGCAGAGTGGCTCTGGGCTGAAGGCCCCCTGCCCAGCGGGACTACACACAGGTGGACTTCATCACCGTACAAAACTCAACGGAGGGTCCTCGCGCTCCCCACCCCTCACCCACCCACCCACTCAGCCCCCATATGTCTGTAGTCAGAATTCTACACGAAAGAAACTACAGAATATTCTTGGGGAATATAATCAACCCAAGAAGACAGACCTGAAAATACACTAGGGATCCCCCAACAAATTGTCCACCCATAACACCCTGATGTAAAAGTCAAAAGGCACACCCCATGTCAGACAGTACGAAGGGATTCTGGAGAGTTGGGAGATAAAGGAAATAACTTGAAACAGAAACTCTACAATCAAAAACCTAGAGATAAGAAGACGCTGCAATCAATAAACAAAAATAGGATGCTCCTGAATATTAAAGAACCTGAACATAGAAGTAAAAACTAAAAAGAAGATTAAGTTAAATTCAAGACATCTCCCTGAAAGCAGGATAAAAAATGAAGGAAGAAAGGGAAGGACAGTAGGACAGAAGTATACTGGAGAGAAAGAATAAGAAAATTACGACAGCCAAGACAGTTTCGTGGATAACAAGACTTCCAGAAAAAAAGAACAAGGAAACAGAAGGGAGAAAAACACCAGCACAATCACTTGAAAAAATTTTCCCAGAACTGAGGAATCAAAGTTACCAGAATGAAGGTCCCCACTGAATAAGCAGAACAGTAGATGAAAAGAAACCCACACTTCATGACATTTTAAAAGAGTTGGACAAATTTTTAAATTCCTACAAGCTTCTAAAGATGGGAGGGGAAAAAGCTACGCTGAATAAGAAATTAGAATAAGCTTCTGAACTGAAAACCAGTAACACGGAGCACAGGAAGCGATGGATCAAAGCGATGCCCACAGAACTCCACACCAGCCACACATTAATCACCCTCCTCAATCACACTTACTCCCTAACCTCCTGCCCCAAGCGTCCTACCGCAGGAGGCCACTAGAGAAGGTCCTCCACCGAAGTGCAAGCATAACGAAGTAGAAGTAGGAGGCAGTCACGGGAGAACACGAGCTTCAGCAAGGACGTGACAGTGGAGGGAGCTTCCAGGACAGGAGCTGTGGGCCAGGAGAGGACAGTCGGAGCAGAGAGGCTCAGGAGGAGGGACCGTGGGAGGCGGCCTGGTCCTGCCCAAGACCCCAGTCATCCTTCTCAAGTGATTCACCTCTGGACGAGGTGCTAGACCAAGACAAAGAAGTCAAGCAAGGAAGACGAAGACAAGGGGCACCCCAAACACAAAATCCAACCCTGAAGAGAAGCCGAAGGGCGAGTGCAAGGAGCGACCGGGGCAACGCTGCAGGAGAGGCATGAGAACAGCCAGCTGAGAACATGGGAGAACAGAGACCTCCAGGAAGCCGAGCCCAGAAAGAGGATGTGAAGAGTCCGTGTGCCTGACCCTGTGGAAGGTTTACTAAAAGGCTACCACAGAGGATGTGGAAATAGCAGCAGGTATAAAGAGAACTAAGAACCTGGGGACTGAGTGATCCAAGGGAGGCGACGGTCCCTCGCGCTCCCTGTGGTCTGTCCACAGCACTCACCCCGGTCCGTCACTACCCGCTCCTCTCTGCCCCTCACTCACCTGGACACCCTTCGAAAGGCCATCTCTCAGCAATCACCTTCCAGAACCCACCACAACGCTTGCTACAACAGTACACACAAGAGCCAAGGGTGTTTTTCGTTTATTCACATACTGATCATCTACTCAACACACCTGGCATTCTTCCGGAGAAACAGAAGTCAAAGACATAGAAACAGAAGACTCCTGTCCTTCAAGAGTTTAGACTATTTTTATTCCTGAGAAAACAATTATTTATCCTATATCCTCATCTTCTCCCAAAGATGAAAAGTTCACCAGTGGCTCACAGAATTTCAGTAGTCCAGCTACCACTATCAGAGTGGGACCCCAAGACACAGTGGAGCTTTTCTGACACAGGTGCACCGCGTAATATGAAGTGTCGACCTGAAGTCAGGGAACGTGCTTCCGGTACCTTAGGGCCTGAGGCCCTTCTTGATCAAGTCCAGTCTAACTCTCCAGAGTCTAACATCTTTCACTGGTGTCTCAGAGGAATCCGACATTCCGGCGAAGTTAAACTACTTCCAGTGTACAGAGCATGCGCCCCTCCCTCACACCTCTTTGCCACTGGCAGTCCCTCCACTGGGGTCTTCCTGCCCAGGCTAAACGGGTGCGTGTCTGGAGGGGATCACGCCCCTCTCCTGCGCTCCACCAGTCCCATGACTCTCCGGAGGGGCCTCTGGAGTCACTGACACGTGCCAGCCCAGCACCAGGAACCGGAGCACACATCAGTCAACAGGAGAGACGCCAAGAGACACCAAGCACCCTCGTGGTATGGCTTCTGATTTAACATACGTGTGTGTGTGTGTGCACGCGCATGTGTGTTAGTCACTCAGTTGTATCCGATTTCTCTGTGACCGCATGGGCTGCCAGCCAGGCTCCTCTGTCCATGGAATTGTCCAGGCAAGAATACTGGAGTGGGTTGCCATTCCCTTCTCCAGGGGATCTTCCTGACCCAGGCATTGAACCCGGGCCTCCTGCATTGCAGGCAGATTCTTTACCACCTGAGTCAGAAGGGTTCACCCACAAGGGTGGATATCAAATCCGACCCCACCTGTCGGCCCCTCCCTCCACTCAAACACAAGATTCTAGGAGCAATGGCAGCCCCCTTCAACTCTGCAGCCTCAGGACCTACACACTATTAAATAAAGCCAGAGTGAAGTTCTGACTCCAGTTGATTGCAAGAGGTAAAAAAAAAAAAAAAACATGTGCTCTTCAGAAGTTCTCTGATTTATTTGTGTGTGGCGTCTTTTTTATTCAGTTCAGTTCAGTCCGACTCTGCAACCCCATGAATCACAGCACGCCAGGCCTCCCTGTCCATCACCAACTCCCGAAGTTTATTCAAACTCATGTCCATCAAGTCGGTGATGCCATCCAGCCATCTTATCCTCTGTCGTCCCCTTCTCCTCCTGCCCCCAATCCCTCCCAGCATCAGGGTCTTTTCCAATGAGTCACCTCTTCACATGAGGTGGCCAAAGTATTGGAGTTTCAGCTTCAGCATCAGTCCTTCCAGTGAACACCCATGACTGATCTCCTTTAGGATGGACTGGTTGGATCTCCTTGCGGCCCAAGGGACTCTCAAGAGTCTTCTCCAGCACCACAGTTCAAAAGCATTGATTTTTCAGCGCTCAGCTTTCTTCACAGTCCAACTCTCACATCCATACATGACCACTGGAAAAACCATAGCCTTGACTAGACGGACCTTTGTTGGCAAAGTAATGTCTCTGCTTTTTAATATACTATCTAGATTGGTCATAACTTTCCTTCCAAGGAGTAAACGTCTTTTAATTTCATGGCTGCAATCACCATCTGCAGTGATTTGGAACCCAAAAAAATAAAGTCTGACACTGTTTCCCCATCTATTTGCCATGAAGTGACGGGACCAGATGCCATGATCTTAGTTTTCTGAATGTTGAGCTTTAAGCCAACTTTTTCACTCTCCTCTTTCACTTTCATCACGAGGCTTTTTAGTTCCTCTTCACTTTCTGCCATTCGGGTGATGTCCAAACCTGAAAACATCATTCATTAAAATGCAAGTCTCTTGCAACTGTCTTTCTTCTCCTTGCTGTGAAAGGCAAAACATCCCAGTTACTCCCCAGGTCTGGTTTTTGTTCCCCACTGTATACCCCCGCTAATATACACTGTATCAAACACCTAGAGCACTTAATCAATAAACATATACTTGATGCCTGAGTGACAACGCACATATAAATGAATGAATACACTGACTTCTGCGTGCTTTACAACTGCTCTTTGCTTCACTGTAAGGAGCATTCAAGTACAGCAACATCCCATTTTATCAACAGGAGGGCTGCTCACTTTCCAGGTCAGCAGTGGCGACGCAGTACCTGCTGTGTGCCGGTGCTCCTAATTATCCCATGAGCTGATCTATCTTTACTAAGAATACAAAGCTCAGCATCTTAGCAAACATACAACACTGATAGAATGTAAGCATAAAAATTGAACTAGTTCAAAAAGAACAGAAAATCAGACATTTCCCAAGCTGTATAATTAAAATGCATAAATCAAATCTTTTGCTCCAGATAGATAAAGAGAATCTAAACTTGCCTCATTATATAATAAAATATACTACCAGGTCCCTGAGGATGGCTGTAAGGTGGATAAGCTCCACCTTTCTGGCATGAACAGCTGTGTTTTAAGATGGGTATAAACAGACACCCAGGCTACTCTGAACCCCTTTCCCTTTCTAACAATGTGAACTAAAATTTTCCACCAGTCACACACACTAAACCTGTGTTTCATTAACAGGTAAAATATTTCCTTCTATCACCTTGCTCATCTTGTTCTCATTTCAATGCACAATCCAACTTGGCCAGCTTTCTGACACCCATCTCTCACTAAGTCTCAAAAACAACCCTGATCATCATACAGTTTCAGCCTTTCTCCTGAGCACTTTGCACGTACCAGCTCCTCACAGTCCTAACTGGTTACTCAGTGTTCCCCTTTCACAAATAAGAAAGCTAACTCTTAACCAAATTAAATTCTCCAGATCACACAGCAAGCAAGGAAAATCAGGGATTCAACTGTTAGCTAGCTTGAAGGTTTTAGTCATTCAGTCGTGTCCGACTCTTTGCAACCCCATGGAACCCACCAGGTTCCTCTGTCCGTGGGATTCTCCAGGCAAGAATACAGGAATGGGTTGCCATTCCCTTCTCCAAGGGATCTTCCCGACCCAGGGATCAAACCTGGGTCTCCTACACTTCAGGCAGATTCTTTACCATTTGAGCCACAAGGGAAGCTCAAAACTAGCTTACCAGCACTCTTAAAATCATGGTGCTATTCTGCTTTCCCAAAGTAACCAGATAATATTACTGTTAAAACAATGAACAAGATCTGGGCTTTCCAAAGCAACCATGACAGAAAAATTCTTCCTAAAGCTCAGTAACATTCAACACAACACACTGACAAATTCTAGTTGGCTTGAATTGAGCATATAGGCTGAACCCCTGAACAAGAATTGGTCTTTTTGATGCTAACTGTTAAATAAGGCCCAAATCCACTATTTCTTAACCCACAACACTGCAATAATGTAAGTTAACTGTGAAGGTCTCCAATGTCCAAAATACACAACCTTTTCATGTACAATGCCCTTCCTCTAAGCTCAGTCTACCAACAGTTTCGTACTTAGGCAAGCTGGAACCTGTATTCTTAAAAAAAAAAAAAAAAAAAAAGGTCAGAAGTAACTTTCCAAAAAACCAAAAATATATAAAGAATGTGAATATATTATGAAAATCATCTGGGCAAACAAAAGCTTCTTTATGCTTCAAACTAATTTTCTAGCCAAAAATACTCTAATATTGCGCAGTGGCGCTGCTCACGGGTGGGCATGCTGCATCTCGGGCATCTGTGCCAGGGCTGGACACAGGGTTTGCCATCCATATGTACTAAGCACTGACTAAGTGAACACAGTAATAGGAAAGAAGAGGGGAAGTTACTAAGTTCTGAAAAACCAGCACTCAACACCACCACTAAAAGACTGCCCCACTTTCTTCTCAACACTCAGATGGCCCCTGCTCTCTCTAACCAGTCCATACTAGAGCCCCCAAGGCTCTGTCCTTTCTCCTCCTGGCCGAGCTTACCTCCCAGGCGAGCTCAACGGAAGTGCTGTCTCCTGCTAACAGCTCTACAATGTGTGTTTCTAGCTCAGAACCGCTGCCTGGCTGTCGTCCTGGACTGATGCTGTCTCACTCTGCATCCCAACACCACAGAGAAGCCAGAACTGCTTCCTGCCCCAATTTAGGGCTGGAGAAAACTCGTGCAAGACTGATAAGATGAAGGAGAAAAGTACTCCCAAGAGGCAGCTGTGGGCAGGAGCATAACTGCAGGTTGATGTGGCAGCCAAGACCTCAGGTGCCTTCCAAGGAGAATTTCAGCTGCCCCAGAGAGAGACCCCAGGAACCACCTGCTTCAAAGCAGTGAGAGCAGCGGGCAGCAGCGCCACCTGTCCACGTCGCCGCTGAGCCCAGAGGAGCCCGGGGACGCACCCAGTGTGAGGGCTGCTTCCCCGACCTTCAACCCTGCCAGCCCTTCCAACACAAGTGACAGATTCTAATTCCTATGCAGAAAAAGCATCTAGAGTGCCTTCTGCGTTCCTGACCAAACCCTGACAGATATACCAGATCTGGGACCAGCTGCAAGCCTGCTCAGAGAAGCCAAGGATTGCCCAAGGGAACTGCACAAAATGCCCAACAGAGCTCAGGCCTGATCTTCCCTCATGAACCTCCTGTGCACGGTCCTCTCCATTCATGAGAGCCCCTCCTTCCAATGGGCAAGGCCACAAACAGTGGACATCACCCCTGACTCTTCCTCCCACACTCCCCACCCAATCTTGTCAGCTTTTCCTACAAAACATGCCCAGAAACTGCCCTTAGCGTCACGGCCACCAGCACCATGCCGACCTGAGCTGCGTCATCACTCAGCCGAGCAGAAGCATCCACGGAACAGAGGACCCCTGCACCTGCCCCAGCCACCCCAGCGCTTGTTCTCAACACAGTAGGTGACTTGGCATCTCAGTCAGACACACCACACCTCTGCTCACAATCCTAGACGGTCCCTCAGTTTACACTGATGTTTGCACGGCCAAAGAAAGGTGTTGAGAAAAAACCTACTCAGGACTATCAGTAAGAACAGATGCTCAGAGTTGAGGGTGCAGGGAACAGCATCAACAGTCAGTCACAGAACATGGCAAACGACTCTGGGGGGCTCTCCTTGGCTGCTTGTCAACAGATGTTATTCAAGGAGTCGATGGTCCTGAGGAACTGGCTTTCAAGAAAAATGTACGTGGACTACAGGTGAGAAAATTTTCAAAGAACTGGAGAAAACACTAAATGTAGTATTACCTGAAGTAGAATACAAATGCTGACTGAAAATACATGGGAAGCAGGAAAAGGGTTGGCTGGACAAATTTACAAAGATAGTGAAAACGTTAAGATGTTTAAAGCATTTAAACATGGTTATTTAAACTACAGTTATTCACTGGGTTCTTCATCAGCAGGTATTCTGTGTAAAGTTTTCTAATCTCTTGCATGTTGCTGAACCAGCAGCATCAACAGCAAAGTTCACTGAAATATTCTGCCTTTCCTTCCACACAGCAGTTTAGCAGTTTGGGGTAGGTTTTGTTGTGACTTGTTGACCTCAGAAGCATGACTGAAATTGCTCTGAAAAAGACCCTCCATCGACTACTACTATTACTGAACACTGTAGTCAATGAAATTAGCTTTAACTAAACAAATAGCTGTGAAAAGAAGACAAGCGAAAAGCAAAGGAGAAAAGAAAAGATATTCCCATTTGAATGCAGAGTTCCAAAGAACAGCAAGGAGAGATAAGAAAACCTTCCTCAGCGATCAATGCAAAGAAATAGAGGAAAACAACAGAATGGGAAAGACTAGAGATCTCTTCAAGAAAATGAGAGATACCAAGGGAACATTTCATGCAAAGATGGGTTCAATCAAGGACAGAAATGGTATGGACCCAACAGAAGCAGAAGATATTAAGAAAAGGTGGCAAGAATACACAGAAGAACTGTACAAAAAAGATCTTCACAACCCAGATAATCACAATGGTGTGATCACTCATCTAGAGCCAGACATCCTGGAATGTGAAGTCAAGTGGGCCTTAGAAAGCATCACTACAAAGCTAGTGGAGGTGATGGAATTCCAGTTGAGCTATTTCAAATCCTGAAAGATGATGCTGTGAAAGTGCTTCACTCAATATGCCAGCAAATTTGGAAAACTCAGCAGGGGCCACAGGACTGGAAAAGGTCAGTTTTCATTCCAATCCCAAAGAAAGGCAATGCCAAAGAATGCTCAAAGTACTGCACAATTGCACTCATCTCACACACTAATAAAGTAATGCTCAAAATTCTCCAAGCCAGGTTTCAGCAATACAAGAACCATGAACTTTCAGATGTTCAAGCTGGTTTTAGATAAGGCAGAAGAACCAGAGATCAAATTGCCAACATCCACTGGATCATCGAAAAAGCAAGAGAGTTCCAGAAAAACATCTATTTCTGCTTTACTGACTATGCCAAAGCCTTTGACTGTGTGGATCACAATAAACTGTGGAAAATTCTGAAAGAAATGGGCATACCAGACCACCTGACCTGCCTCTTGAGAAACCTATATGCAGGTCAGGAAGCAACAGTTAGAACTGGACATGGAATAACGGACTGGTTCCAAAGAGGAAAAGGAGTACGTCAAGGCTGTATATTGTCACCCTGCTCGTTTAACTTATATGCAGAGTACATCATGAGAAACGCTGGGCTGGAAGAAGCACAAGCTGGAAACAAGATTGCTGGGAGAAATACCAATAACCTCAGATATGCAGATGATACCACCCCTATGGCAGAAAGTGAAGAGGAACTAAAAAGCCTCACGATGAAAGTGAAAGAGGAGAGTGAAAAAGTTGGCTTAAAGCTCAACATTCAGAATACTAAGATCATGGCATCTGGTCCCATCACTTCATGGCAAATAGATGGGGAAATAGTGGAAACAGTGTCAGACTTAATTTTGGGGGGCTCCAAATCACTACAGATGGTGATTGCAGCCATGAAATTAAAAGACGTTTACTCCTTGGAAGGAAAGTTATGACCAACCTAGATAACATATTAAAAAGCGAGAGACATTACTTTACCAACAAAGGTCCGTCTAGTCAAGGCTATGGTTTTTCCAGTGGTCATGTATGGATGTGAGAGTTGGACTGTGAAGAAAGCTGAGCGCTGAAAAATCAATGCTTTTGAACTGTGGTGCTGGAGAAGACTCTTGAGAGTCCCTTGGGCCGCAAGGAGATCCAACCAGTCCATCCTAAAGATCAGTCCTGAGTGTTCACTGGAAGGACTGATGCTGAAGCTGAAACTCCAATACTTTGGCCACCTCATGTGAAGAGGTGACTCATTGGAAAAGACCCTGATGCTGGGAGGGATTGGGGGCAGGAGGAGAAGGGGACGACAGAGGATAAGATGGCTGGATGGCATCACCGACTCGATGGACATGAGTTTGAATAAACTTCGGGAGTTGGTGATGGACAGGGAGGCCTGGCGTGCTGTGATTCATGGGGTTGCAAAGAGGCAGACACGACTGAGCGACTGAACTGAACTGAAAGACTGGCTACGGGCTTCCAAGGTGGTGCTAGTGGTAAAGAACTCACCTGCTAATGCAGGAAACATAAGAGACATGCTATGTCTGCGTCAGGAAGATCCCCTGGAGGGCACAGCAATACACTCCAGTATTCTTGCCTGGAAAATCCCATGCACAGAGAAGCCTGGCAGGCTACAGGCCATGGAGTCACAGAGTTGGACACAATTGAAGCTACCTAGCATGCACGAAAGACTTGATAATATTTCTTAATGAACCCAACTTAAAATTCCAAGACTGCTTATATGAGGCCCTTCTACTGCAGTAAAGTCATTTCAATGACAGCCAACGTCTGAATCACAAGGAACACCACGCTTCTTTACACACTCCCCAAGCTACCAAAAGTTGAGAAGTGAGATTTCCATTCCCACACAAATTCACAGCAGATATATTTTCTGAGTTTAAGCTACAGTTCCAGCAGCATTTTTTGAGCCTTGATGCAAGTGTAATGAAAATTTACATATTTCAAAATCCATTTAACTATGCAGTTGAGGCCCCCCCCCCCAACCATCAACTGGAAGTGATTAATCTGCAATACGACGACACGCTAAAAGGCAAATATCAAGAAGAACCTAAGAGAATTCTATAAATGCCTTCCAAGCAATGAATATGTTCAATTAAAATGATATACTCCTGCATGGATATCAGGATCTGAGAGTACCGATCGGCATAAACACATTTTCAAAAATGAAATACCTCCTTGGTAGATCAGCATTAGGAGACAAACGTGTGACTGACTCTGATGACAGGCAGCACTAGCTTTAAAACTCCAATTAAGAGAAGTGTTACCCCCTCCTCCTTCTTCCCCTGAAAGAGAATCCCATTCTCTCATCAGGGGACCGATATCATAAAAAATCATGCTCAGTTATAATTTGGATTCTGTCCAAGAAAAAAATTCTGTGTTCTCTCTTGTTATAGAAGTATGTACATAATATCCTTGATTTTGTCTATTAGTCTGAAAAAATTAAACTACTTCCTATGTGCCCATTCACATAAAAGCTTGACAATCCTGGTTTTAGTCAACCAACATCCCCCACCACCCCATCTTCTGCACACAGAACAGTTAGGACATATTTCACCCACCCTCAACTTTCTCAGTTGATTTTCTTTTTGATTTAAGTCTATCATTTTACATTTATTCCTGATAAATTTTAATTTTACCTTATTGATTTTAGCACTTTATTACAACCTGCCAAAATATTTTAAAATTCTGACTCTAAAAATGAGCTGCCTCCCAGCATGACTCCTGATCTTTATTCAAGTTCCGAAGGAAAACATTAGGACAGGTGTCAAGTGTGACACACTTCTGGAGACATCTTCACTTAGGGGTAGAAATTCTGATTTTTTAGTTTTGTAGTAAATTATACTGCGTGTGGTTGCAACATATATCATCTCCCCAAAAGCAGTAATTTCTTGAACTCCCTAGTCATGACAGAAATAATTAACTTGTCTAGGGATAATTAGGCTTCACCGAGTCAAGGGTGAACTTCGCCCGAGGAAAGGCCCTGGCCACGCACAGCTCCCGGGAAGTCACCTCTGCACCCTGGCACCTCCTGCCTGATGAGGCCGCCTCAGTTTAGCTGGGCCTGAGGACACACATTCCTAGGAAAAACTACCCTCAATTTTGGTAATGGCAAATCCTACTTAAAAGGGACACGTGCCCACCTCTCACAGGCATGTGACTATGAAGAGAAGCCTAACTGTAAACTTCAGCTCTGCCTACCTTACAATAGCGAGCTGAAAACATTCTGTGCCTGTCAGAGCCCCACACACCTGGTTGGCCTCCTATGCACCAAATGTATGCCTTGATATTTGTCTCTGGAAGGGAGGAGAGGTAGGGGAAACATTTTAATAGCCAGTTGAGATGGCTCCATTTAGGAGGGACTGCATGCGTTTGGGGTTTACCTGGCAGTCTGGGATGTATTCCATGGACAGTAAACCCATGATTCGAATGATCAGCCTAAACCTTTGCAGAGCGCCAGACGTATACAATCTATTAAGGAGTGGCTCCCCTGGGTGCTGGGCTCCCTGCTAGCAATCCCACAAGAGCCCTGAAGTTCTCTCCACAAGGAAAAACACACAATTATGCCGACAACTTAATTTCTGGGCCTCAGGACCCAGGAAAGAATGTTTCCTCCTCAAAGCAACCATGGTTGCTTGTATTTCAGAGCAAACAGGGCTTCAGGAGCAGGTCACCTCAGAGGAGTTAGCTGGGACCCCTCTCACCGCCAGGCCACATCATGTGCCTGGTCGGGACCCAGAGACTAACAGGAAAACGGCTTCAAATCACCCCCTTCTCTCCAGCTCCTCAGCTGCACCCTGAATCGAGACTTTCCTCATTTATTTGTACAACATCATTATATGATTAAAGGAGCGCAGACTGTGAAACTGAACCCTGCGCTCTGCCGGTTCCCTTCTGAGCCACCGGGCAGCCATCTCCTCCCATCCAAGTATTAACCAGGCCCGACCCTGCTTAGCTTCCGAGATCAGATGAGATCTGGCGCATTCAGGGTGGTAGGGCTGTAGACGGGCAGCCATTTCCTGAGTGACAGGCGCGTGCTTCCTGCCTCCCCTCCAGAGCACATCTCTGTAGGGCCGCTGCACTCATCCCGTCCCAGCCTCCTCCCGCCCCACACATCTGCTCTGGATCAGAGGCAAGTGCAAACATCCTGCCTACCACACCGAGCTCACAGCGCTCCTCCCCAGCCGGTGCTGAGCTCCAGATCCAACAGGAACAGCCCCACCACCCACCCCGGCCCTCACACCTCCACGCCTCTGCACAGGGCGCTCCTGCTTCCCACTTCCCACTGAACTCCTACAGATCCCTTCAGACAGTCAGAAGCTGCAGAGGCCACTGCATCTAGCCCACAGCCAGGTTTCGTAAGGTCCCCTGTGCTAAAACTGTATTTTTTACCTTTGTAAAGGGCTAAAGAGGAAAATTCAAGAAATATGTGGCAGGCCATCTGCGGCCTGCAAAGCCTGAGGCGTCTACGGCCTGGCCTTGAACAGAGAAAGTCCACCAACACCAGAGCCTGACCCGCACTAGGGCCACGTCCTCGGCCCTCGGAGCAAGAGCAGTGACCGTCACTGACTGACCTGAGCCCCCCCCGCCCCCGCACCTGCATCACCAGTGCTGCACTAGGCGCAAGGCAGGGGTTCACAAATGCTAAACAAACAAATGAACTCACCTGACCAGTTCAAGAACAAGCCAGGGAAACATGTAAGTGCGAAAGGCTAGGTCTGTGGTAACCCAGCACCATGTAAGTCTGAAAAAGACCCTGATCCTGGCACTTGACAGTTGCCTGCACTTTACAAAGGTATGTACACATACCCTCAAAGGCAGAGATTATAAACACTAGACTTTATAGACAAGAGCTATCTGAAAATTGAGACTCTGAGAAACTAAACAACTTGTCAAAAGTCACAAGACAAAAGGCAGAGGGGTAACATTTGAACCCAGGCCTTCTGCTTCCCAGATGAGAGACTCCTGTTAAAAGAGCTGCCTCTCTACATGATGCCTAAACCCCTCAAATGGCAATACCTGAGACGTCAGGGGAGGAATAAAATTTAACTTCTGACCTATTATTTAATTTTGATACTTTTCAAGTCACTGCTACTTTTTGTAAACAAAAATGAAATGAATACCCAAAGTAAGCACTTGGCTAAAAGACACTGCTATAACCACAAACTAAAATTTTCTTCCTTTTCTCTTTTTCAGTCTTGAGAAGGTAAAATTAAACAGCTTAATTAACAAATGCCACTGAAAGGAAGCAGCTGCAGGCACAGCAGGAACCCCTGCCAGTCGGCTAAGCTGAAACAAACTGGCAGTCAGGCAGTCACCTGTCCTCAAGCTTCAGAGTCCAAGAGCTGATAACGTGCATTAACACCTCGACTTCAGGCTGGAAATAAAACAAGTGTTTCCAAAGGCAGAAGTGAGATGTACCTAAGTGTCCACAAGTTTGAGAGTTAGGGTCAAGACACAGCCAAACTGAACTAGGAATTGGGGCTTCCCAGGTGTCGCCAGTGGGAGACAGGAGACACAGGTTTGATCCCTGGGTGGGGAAGACCCCCCTGGAGGAGGACATGGCAACCACACAAGTGTTCATGCCTGGAGAATCCCATGGACAGAGAAGCCTGGCAGGCTACAGTCCACGGGGTCGCAGAGAGTCAGACGCGACTGAAGTAACTGAGTGCACACACGGGTCTATTAAAGATAACATTAATTTAAAGACATAGTTCCAGACAGAACACATTTTCTTACTACATTCCCATTTTAGAGATGTCACAACAAGGTATATCAAAGAATATTCATTCATTTGGAGTTTATCAAACACTAAAATAAATTATGAGTCATCAAAGGAATCTTTATGGAAGTCAGAAAACACAGGGACTTCCCTGGTGGTCCAGTAGCTAGGACTTGGCACTTTCACTGCCAAGGGCCCAGGCTGCATCCTTGGTGGAGGAGCCAACATCCCACAAGCTGTGTGGCATGGCCAAAAAAAGAAAAAACACCTAAATATCAAACATATTTACTGAATGGAACAATACATGCTTTATGAATAAATAATAAAAATATCTCATATCAAACTGTAATCCTTCAATAAAGAAATATTCCTTAAATAAGACAAAAAAACTAATAAAGAAAAAGACTGATAAAGTCAACGATGTTAAAATTAAGAACTTTAGTTCCAAGACATCTCAAAAGTAAAAAGATAAACCACAAACTGGAAAAAAATATTCACAGCTTACAATGACAAAGGATAGTAATCCACACATAGAAAACAGCTACTAGTCAATAAGAAAAACATAAGAAGAAAATCAGGCCAATGACTTCTCTTCATAAGAAAGAGATATAACCAATATATTAAAAGATTATTAACCTAATTAGTACTAAGAGAAATTCAATGTAAAGCCACAAACAGATACTATTACATAACTACCAGAATGGCAACACTGAAGAAAACAGACAGAATCAACTACAGTGCACTGGCAAGAACGCAGAGCAGCCAGGAGTCACTTCCCTGCATCAGTGGGATGCGAGTTGGCAGGGTACCCTGAGAACAATCTGGCAGGAAGCAGGCAAGCTGAAGGCTGGCCAGCCAGAACCGGCATCGCACCCCACGTGGGCAAGCGAGACATCCACGCACGTGGGCAGCAGCAAGGCTGGAAACAATCCAAATGCCCATCAACTGGAGACCAGATTACACAACCGAGAAAGTGAACCAACACTGACCACGTACAGCCCTCCAACAGGTCTCAACCACAGTGCTGAGTGGAAAGAAGGCCAGTCGCAGAAAAACAAATGTAGTGTGATTCCCTAGTAGAGAGTTCAACACAGACAAAACTAACAAAAAGAAATGATAAGTGCAACATTCATTCAGTGACCACTGTTTTAAATGTTGGGGATACAGTAGTGAACAGTTTGCTCTCAGATTTTCTGTCACAGTCAAGTGACAAAGAAAATAAAGGTGAGTAAAATAAAAATGATATCAGGGCTTGAAGAAGGAGGTGGTAGCTCAGGGGGCTGAAGGAAGATGGCTACATAGGCTTCACAAAGTAAGAGGAGGGCCATGGTAGGGAACAGGTGGGCTCCGGGCAGAAGGGGATTCTCCATTGTTGCAGCTGGCCCACAGCTGCCTGGCTGGCTTTCTTCTCTAAACCAGGGTGGCCCCATTGTTTGTTTTTGTACAGCCCATGAGTTCAGAACTGTTTTTAACTGCGTATGATTAAATAAATTATTAAAATAATAATAGGGGCTTCCAAGGTAGCTCAGTGGTAAAGAATCTGTCTGCCAATGCAGAAGACTGGGGTTCAATCCCTGATTCAGGAAGATCCCACATACTTCAGAGCAAATAAGCCCAGGAGTCACACCACTTGAGCCTGTTCTCTAGAGCCCAAGAGTCACACCACTGAGCCTGTTGCCCAGAGCCCAAGAGTCACACCACTGAGCCTGTTCCCCAGAGCCCAAGAGTCACACCACTGAGCCTGTTCTCTAGAGCCCAAGAGTCACACCACTGAGCTTGTTCCCTAGAGCCCAAGAGTCACACCACTGAGCCTCTTCCCTAGAGCCCAAGAGTCACACCACTGAGCCTGTTCCCCAGAGCCCAAGAGTCACACCACTGAGCCTGTTCCCTAGAGCCCAAGAGTCACACCACTGAGCCTGTTCTCTAGAGCCCAAGAGTCACACCACTGAGCCTGAGCCCTAGAGCCCAAGAGTCACACCACTGAGCCTGTTCCCTGGAGCCCAAGAGTCACACCACTGAGCCTGTTCTCTGGAGCCCAAGAGTCACACCACTGAGCCTGTTTTCTAGAGCCCAAGAGTCACACCACTGAGCCTGTTCTCTAGAGCCCAAGAGTCACACCACTGAGCCTGTTCTCTAGAGCCCAAGAGTCACACCACTGAGCCTGTTCTCTAGAGCCCAAGAGTCACACCACTGAGCCTCTTCCCTAGAGCCCAAGAGTCACACCACTGAGCCTGTTTTCTAGAGCCCAAGAGTCACACCACTGAGCCTGTTCTCTAGAGCCCAAGAGTCACACCACTGAGCCTGTTCTCTAGAGCCCAAGAGTCACACCACTGAGCCTGTTCTCTAGAGCCCAAGAGTCACACCACTGAGCCTGTTCTCTAGAGCCCAAGAGTCACACCACTGAGCCTGTTCTCTAGAGCCCAAGAGTCACACCACTGAGCCTGTTCTCTAGAGCCCATGCTCCACAACAGAAAAACCTGCACAGCAACAAAAACCCAGCACAGCCAAAAGTAAACTTAAATTTTAAAAAAAGAGTAATAACATTTTCTTGCATGTGAAATTACGTGAAATTCAAATTTTAGAGTCCAGAAATAAAACTGTATTGGAACACAGACAACTCATCCCTTTGCCCAGAGTTCACGGCTGCTTTTGCACCGCAATAGGAGGGCCGAGTCCTGGGCACAGACAGAAGCCCTAGGTGCCCTCAAAGCCTACATGTTCCCTACCTCAGGCTTTTATGCCGGAGCTGGCCGGCACCTCTGTGGCCTTGGGCACCTTTCTCTGGGAGGTCAGAACACTCTTGGTCTACAACTTACTCACATCTCACACATGTTCTTCTGTATCTCTTCAATGTTTAACAAAATCATCTCCTAAAAAGGACTAACATACTAAGCGCATTTCTCTGATGAGTTTTATTCTATTAAAGTTTCATGCTGCTTCATCCTAATGACTAAGTTTAAAAAAAAAAGACATACTGCTATCAGGAGCATTAAACAAACACTGCAAAGCAAGCGACGTTTATTTTGACTCAAGTACAAGAAAAACAGAAAGAGAGAGAGAGAAAGGGAGGGAGGGAAGAAACAAGGAAGGGCCTTTCCGGCGCAGGTTCTGAGGCTGTGGACAGATCCATGGCCTTGCTTAACACCCAGCTGGTTAGGACTATTAGATGCCTCTGAGCATCACCGACTTTAAAAAGCTGTACAGTGACACCTGATCCCTTCCCATCCCAAAAGAAATGTGTCATAAGTGAAATATGTGAAATAATGTGAAATATGTCACATTTCAGCAAGAGCCATGATATCTGGCCAATATAAGCATATATGTTCAAAGCAAGTTCCTTCATGTCTTTTAAATGTAAACCAGTACCACTGATCGAGTTAACAATCTTAATGAAGACCATTGTAATGAGAGTTCATTACAACATTGTTTTTGCATGTATCTGAAAACTTCCACAAAGTTTTTAAAATTAAACTGAAGACTCCTACTTTAACTTTATCACTGGGAATTAAGTATAATTCCCAGTAATAAACTGAACCACATTAAACTTACGAATGTCTCAGGACTTTCCCAGCAGTCCAGTAGTTAGGACTCTGCGATTTCAATGCCAAGGGCCGGGGTTCAAGTCCTGGTTGGGGAACTAAGATTCCACAAGTCATGTGGTGCAGCCAAAAAATAAAAGTAAAAAGAACTTCCCTTCATTCAAAAGACAAAAAGAAAGAAAATCCACTGTGTCAGTAAAACTGCACGATAAAGTGGGAAAAGAAAGTGGCAAAATATATATCCAACAAAGGACCTGTGTCCTGAACATATAAATAAGTCTACGAATAAATTTTTTTTTAATATTGGAATTATTTTATTTATTTATTTTTTTTTTAATTTCCTTTTTTTTTTTTGGGTTTTGTCATACATTGATATGAATCAGCCATGGATTTACACGTATTCCCCATCCCGATCCCCGCTCCCACCTCCCTCTCCACCCGATTCCTCTAGGTCTTCCCAGTGCACCAGGCCCGAGCACTTGTCTCATGCATCCCACCTGGGCTGGTGATCTGTTTCACCATAGATAGTATACATGCTGTTCTTTTGAAATATCCCACCCTCACATTCTCCCACAGAGTTCAAAAGTCTGTTCTGTATCTCTGTGTCTCTTTTTCTGTTTTGCATATAGGGTGATCGCTACCATCTTTCTAAATTCCATATATATGTGTTAGTATGCTGTAATGTTCTTTATCTTTCTGGCTTACTTCACTCTGTATAAGGGGCTCCAGCTTCATCCATCTCATTAGGACTGGTTCAAATGAATTCTTTTTAATGGCTGAGTAATATTCCATGGTGTATATGTACCACAGCTTCCTTATCCATTCATCTGCTGATGGGCATCTAGGTTGCTTCCATGTCCTGGCTATTATAAACAGTGCTGCGATGAACATTGGGGTGCACGTGTCTCTTTCAGATCTGGTTTCCTCAGTGTGTATGCCCAGAAGTGGTATTGCTAGGTCATATGGCAGTTCTATTTCCAGTTTTTTAAGAAATCTCCACACTGTTTTCCATAGTGGCTGTACTAGTTTGCATTCCCACCAACAGTGTAAGAGGGTTCCCTTTTCTCCACACCCTCTCCAGCATTTATTGCTTGTAGACTTTTGGATAGCAGCCATCCTGACTGGCGTGTAATGGTACCTCATTGTGGTTTTGATTTGCATTTCTCTAATAATGAGTGATGTTGAGCATCTTTTCATGTGTTTGTTGAATAAATTTTTAAAAACTAATATAAAAATACCAGCACTTCACAAAACAGCGAATCCAAATGGCCGGTAAATGTATAGAAAGATGTGTAACCTCATTATAACAGGAAAAGGCTGTTTAAAACCACAAGGCGGCAATACTGCGGAAACCACCAGGAGAGGTGGTCAGGGGAGCCGGCAGGAGCCCACACTGTCATCACAGGGGAGGCTGCCCAAGGGCCCAGGAGGGCCATCCACGGACACCCACTGAGAAGCTGCTCTCGGCCAGGCATGCATGAGGGCAGTCAGCCCTCCACAACCTCAGGTCCTCCACGTGAGACTGAAAACACTGGGGAAAAGCCCAGAAAGTTCCAAACGGGGAAACTGGCAGCGATTTACACAGCATCCCATTGTGCCAGGTACTGTAAGTCATCTAGAGATGTTTATAAAGTACACAGGACGGTGTGCAGAGTTGTATGTAAGGGACTTGAGCACCCAAGGGACCTGGTATCCGAGGAAGGTCCTGGTCCCAGCCCCTCGGACACCCAGGAGGGGGCAGCTGTACATTTAACTAGAGTCACATTAATAGGAGACTACTAACGAGAACTTTAACTTCACTTGGCCAATTTTAAGGAGACAGAGATTGTTCCAAAGAGCTCTCTCCACCAGCTCATTTCTATTATTTTTGCCTTCATGGAGCTGCAGAGCTGACTGAAAGATCGGGGACGGGGGCAGAACTGACATGCAAACAACCTTCTCAGTGTTCTGAGATTACATTTAATTCCATCTGCCTTTGACAACTGCTTCCTACCTTTGTAACAACTTTCACAGTTACAGACCCCATTCCCACAAAGCCCCCACAACAGAGCTACTTGGTTTAGTCTGGGTGACTAACTCATTCCAGGACCCCAGCAGGAGGGACCCTCCTTCCATCATTACACAATTACTGACCGACCACGTAGCACGAGGAAAAGACAACACAGGATCCTTCTTCCCAAGCTGACAATATGCTGTTTACCAACACATGCATCTAACTCTGCACAAGGCCCATGGTCGATCCCACCATGGTACACTAACTTTTACTCAGTCTGCCTCTCAAGAAAAAAGAGGAGAGGCAAAACCAAATTTATGAAATTCAGGTATGAATGTAATGCTAGGCATAGAATCAATTCACACAATACCACTTCATCAGTCACCGCAAGACTTGGCAATCACCCTGACTCTAGCATAAGCTAGCCAATTCTTCAGCATCAAAAGAAAACCACCAGGGAATGTGTGCCTTCACACTCACATGCACACACTCTCCTGCTATTTGCCAAAAGGCACAAGTCCGGGAGCCATACAAACTGCTACTGCAACATGAGATTGTTCATTTAAAATCCACACCAGGATTCAAAAGAACTGAGTAGGCTCAGCAGGAAACCTTCAAAATCTCTGCACAGAAGGAACTATGAGGTCTTCTCAAGGCTCCAAAAACATATTTAAGAGTACTGATCAGAAGACAATCTTGTTAATCTTGCAAATCTGAAGAGGTCAAAGAGACCATACTCATACATACCTCTGCCATTTATGACTTATGTTTGCCTGCTACAACTTGTGTTCCTCTTAAGCCCTCTAAAGCAGTGCTTCACAAACAGCATGCACCAAAAGCACAGCAAGTTGGAGCTGACAGCCAGCCCCGCCCCAAGGGCCGGAGTCAGTGGGTCAGAAGTCAGGCTGGAGCCTCTGCACTTCTAACCTGGGACGACCCTGAGAACCACTGCCAACAACCTGGAGCTCCCCAGACTGTGCAAGTGTGTGTTTCCCCACACAGTACAGCAAGACTAAGGGGGAACTTGATAAAGCAGAACAAACTACTCTTTGCTGCCCAAATGTTGACACCCCAAATGACTGAAAGGTAAGGGACCTGTCATGGCAAGGAAAAGCTGGCATACAGTATAACTGGCATGCAGCAACAGGAAATGGGTTTTTAAAAATGGTTTCAGGGCATAATGTAAAACTCTTGTACGGCAGCCAATGAATCCAGCTGATTAGTAAAAGACACACTAGAGCTTCTGGACCAGTAATCAAGAAGCTTCTATAAACCCCACTCATTTTGTGTCACCGTGAGTAGTCTTCTGTGTCTGCAGAACTTAGGATGCCTCCTAATGAACACAAGATCAATTAATACAGGATCAGTTTCTAGAAAAGAACACTTCAAAATCATAAAGGGGAAGAGCAGTATGTTTTCCCTAGTCCAAGTATGATGACAGCAGTAATCTAAAATAAAGCAGACAGAAGTGAAAACAAAGATAATCCAATTCTTCCCTAGTATCAAGTTTTACATGGTTTTAAAGAGGGGTCCTTCACCAAGGCAAGCAAAGCCACAGACAACTGGCTGATGTAATAGCTGTCCTCCAACCCGGGTGGCTCAGTGGTAAAGAATCCGCCTGCAATGTGGAAGACCCAGGTTTGATCCCTAGGATGGGAAGATCTCCTGAAGAATCAAATGGCAACCCACTCCAGCATTCTTGCCTGCAGAATTCCATGGACAGAGAAGCCTGGCAAGGTATAGCCCACGGGGTCGCAAAGAGTCGGACACAACTGAGTGACTAACACAAATACACAACCATTAACAAGTTTCAGTTCTACTCAGTAAGTACTGTGCTAGGCACTGGTAACCCAACAGTGTGTAAAACCAAGTTTCTGCCTTCGTGGTGCTTAAATTCTCATGAGAAGACACACAAGCCACTAAATATAACGTGTAAAACTGTAAGCTCTTCCTTCAGGCCAGCAGAGACAAATACATGGTGCTTTGGTCACCAGTAGACACGAGCACCATGGTTCACAGCAGAATCCAAGCTACAGGACTTTCAGCATAGACAATGGAGGCAGAAGAGAGATTCCAGGCACAGAGAGCCCACAGACATGACAGCTTAGGTTCTTCCAAGCCTTGGTTTTGGTTCACAAGCCCCAAATAAAGGAGCAGAATATGTGCCGACTCTTAAAAGAAGAATGGAAAATTCTAAGTTGGTGAGAATGAGCACATTCATTTCAGAAACATTTATAGAGCAGCAATGTGTCAGAGATTATAAATACTAGGATTACCACAAGGGGCTCACACCTGTGTGAGAAACATGCAACTTGTTTTTCCCTTACATACCCCCTGCTTCCCACAAAACTGTTTTCAAACAACACCCACCCTCCGAAAAAAGTCACCAATGAAAAAACTGTAAACATGGAGGTTACTAATACACATCCTTTGACAAATGAGAAGGATCAGTCACTGTATATTATACATTTTATCTACCTGATTCTAAACAGATGTCAAATAATGAAACAATCTTGGTATATTCATCAAAATGGTTACCAACACTATGTTGACCAGATGAGAACTTCATAATCTAAAATGTTAGGTTTGAGTGAAAATATAATTACCTGGACTTTCCCAGACATGGTCATTACCCTAGCACACTATTTACTCCCACCGCGGGAGCCCGGGTTAGGGTTTCACTGGCTGCTGCTATCCCCGAGAGGGAGGCTGCAGGCAAGCTGTCCGGAGCTCACACTGCACATTCCCCCAGGTCCGGCCCAGCTGGGTCCACCCATGTGGGCCAAAGACCCAAGGTGAGCAACTGTAACTCTAGGCTTCCCATGTTTCATCTGCAAAAGGGAGGATGCAGACCGAAGTACTGCTCTAGTTTTCACAAGGAATAATGCAGATAGAGCACTAGAGCACTCAGCTCAGCCCTGGCACACGGCGTCTGACACGTGCAGCTTACAGGGCAGAGCTTCTCCAGTACTTAACTCACCTGTAAAAAGGCAGTAACACCCACCAACAACACGTGGCACCAGCACAGGTGCCCAGCGATGTTCTTCCCCTCACTGGATAATATTCAAATATATAACTTAAGTCATTCTTTTCGATCTGAAAAATGAGTTTACAGTACATGGCAAGGTATACAAGTAAGATTTAGGTAGGGCCACTTCAGTGAAACGCAAAGTCTGTAAGCAAAAACCTGCATGTCCTTCATGTCCTTGTGGTGATGCCACTAGCGTTTCCCTCTGAGGTTTCCAACTGCTGCAGAGTGGTGACGGAGCCACTTGGGGAAACATTTCCTACTTCTGTCTATAAATCATTTCATTCGTGTTTACACAAATCACACTACAATTAACAGTTTCGCTAAAATATTCCTTTTTTTTTTTTTTTTGGCCACACCATGTAGCTTGCAGTATCTTAGTTCTCTGACCAGGGAGTGAACCCAAGTATTCTGCAGTGAAAGCATGGAGTCCTACCACTAGACCACTAGGCAACTCCCTAAAAATTCTATTTAAACTGAAATTTTAACTATATTTGTGCATCTGAATTTTATTTCCATCAAGCCTAGTCAAAAAAAAAAAAAATGCAATTGTTACAGATATGAACAGAGGGGGTTCCTCTACTGATTTCCAATCAGAAACACACTTGTGCAATTCTGAATGGTAAGATTTGGCGGAATTCCTAGAAATTAATACCAGAAACTGGTAGACATGAATTTCATTTCTCTTGCACTGAGTTGTCTTTTGGTAGTCATGAAATGAAGGGGAAAAAAAAAAAAATCTGCCAAAATGTCAGTAGACAGAAAAAGCAATAAAGGGCTCAAATAATCCACTAGTAAACACTGAAAAAAAGGGGCAAAACCCTAACTCCCGAATGTGGCTGGGTGAGCAAGAAAAACACAGGTGCGCCCGAGGGGAGCCACACCTGCTCTCCCTCCTCTCCCTCGCCCAGGGTCCTTCTGAGGATGGGTGAGCAACTGAGCATCTGAAGCCTCGTATGCATTCATAAACTTCTTAGAGCTTAATACTATCAATTTAAATAAGGTCATTTCCTTTGCCCAAACTTTCTCAAGCAAACATTTTAAATAATCTATACAGACAGCATTGAAAATTCTCAAAGATTCCTATAGTAATTTCTTGCTAATTAATTAAGGGATTTTAGTAAGGTGAAAACTAATGAAAATATGTTCTTAAACTAGAGCATTAAGGCAAAGTAAAGTACCTCAGAAACTAAATTTTTCTGATTTACTAGCCAAAAAAAACCTCATTTCACAAATATGATAAAAATAACAGAACTTTTTACCAATGGCATTTTTTGCAGATTTAGAACAACAACAAAAAATTCTAAAAATCTGTATGGAAATACAAAATACCTCAAATAGCCAAAGCAATCTTGAGAAAGAAAAACAGACTTGAAGCAATCAGGTTTCCTGACTTCAGACTATACTATAAAGCTACAGTAATAAAAAATAATAGAACTTTTCATGCCACTGAAATTTAAAACCAGATTTATTCTAGATGAAAATATATCTAAACTGAAAATGTTTTATTTCAAAAGTTAAAGATTTATATATTGTATTAACTATTTGAATTGCATCTTTTGTTATCCTTAAAACAATAATTTTTTGAAAATTAAGACACCTCAAAGTACATGAAAAAAGGTTTCCATAAAACCTTTAGAGATATGAGCTAAGATCCCACCTCACTAACTCAAAATAACGTGCAAAGATAGTAATTTTCAAAGTTTTCTTTTACTATCCATATCACTTTATTACATCACAGACTATATATGTATACACAAAATACAACAGAGTAATTTCTTCTGAGGGAACTCACGAGTATTTCTCTTAAAGGGGTGGGCTCTAACAATACAATTTTGTTATTTAGACAGTTTCTCCAACCTTCTAGTGAGAAAAGTTATGTAGCTGAAGAACCTAGTTTTGAGAATTGGAACATTAATGTCTGTACTTTCCAACAAAGGACACAGCGTTACAGAAATGAGTTTCGTTAAAAACTAAACTAAACTGGGCTCCCCTGATAGCTCAGTTGGTAAAGAATCCTCTTGGGCTTCCCTGTGGCTCAGCTGGTAAAAAATCCACCCACAATGCAGAAGACCAGGGTTCGATCCCTGGGTAGGGAAGATCCCCTAGAGAAGGAAAAGGCTACCCACTCCAGCGTTCTGGCCTGGAGAATTCCGTGGGCTGTATAGCCCATGGGGTCGCAAAGAGTCAGACAGGACTGAGCGATTTTCAGTACTCACTAAAACATTTTCCTGATCCTTACTGCTACTCTTAAATCCCACCTTCTCCAGACACTTTATGACCATTACACTAGTGGAACATCACCCCTGATCTAACACTTAACTACTCACTTGCGGGGACCCACAGCCTCAGAAGAGCTCCTGTAAGAGTGCCAGCCTTCTTTGCCTCGCTTCATAAATACTAAGTTTTGGATTCAGGGTCTTTATTTAGCCAAGCACTTGCTCCTCAATGCATCACCTCTGAATGATGTACAAGTCCTTTTGTTCAGTCCTTGCCTGAAGTCTTATGTGCGGGCGCCTTTAAAAGGGAACATGTGTTTTAAACAGTATTTTCCGGTGCTCATCATTAAACTGGATTATTTGATAATGACCTGAAAAATTCTCCAGAGAAGAATCTATAATATTTATCTTTAGTACATGAGTGTTCAGAAGATGCTAATGGTAAACTTGACTAGCTTTTCGTCTCCAAAGATGGCCAAAAATATGAAACCGTATACTCATAAAGATACTGTCTCAGTATTTTTATGAATTGAAAGTTGAAACACAAACTTCCTTTCAAAGTTTCATGTGTTTAAATACTACAGGGTTTTAAAAATTAACTGAACAGCACAATTGGACCAAAATATTATCCAGACTGCAGCCCAAAGTAAGCTGAATGCTAACTTACTGTGAATCTTAAATCACGTCATCCATACACTTTCCTCCCACTTTTCAGAGGTTGTCAAAAGACAGTTCGACTAACCTGAGGGCTTGGCTGCGTCATTTCAAAGAAAAGACTTATTTTCATTACCCGTTTGACAAAAAGTTTTAAGGGTAAGGCTCTAGTATTTCATCTTTAACAGTGATGGCCTGTTTTTCCAACCACGAAGAAGTTTACATCCTAAGTAAGAATCCCAATGATGGTCGTGCAGATTCAGATAAGTGCAGATTCTCAAACTCTGACAGAGCCTTCAACTTGACCGTATTTCAAGCGGTTCCCATATTACCACAATATTACTATTATGTTAGTCTCACTGCCCAAAACCCAGCTGCAGGCTAACTGAACAAGAATAAGACACTGTTGAAATGGCTCAAAAAACAACATCAACAACAGGAAAAAACGTTTACCCTTAGTGCATTAAGCTACAAAATGCTGCAGTCAAATAAAACCAAGTATTAATAGCAGCGTACACGTACACACACACATCCATCCTCCTCTGAGGAAGAAAGGGGTGCCAGGGAAGGACCCGGAGAGAGAGACAGAGCCAGCTCGCAGCGGAGTTGGGGGCTGGGGCGGGAAGAGGAGGAAACTTGGGAAGCGCAGCGAGCCCGGCCAGGTCTACGGCGGCCGCCGGAAAAGCTCCGGGCGGCAGAAAACTTGAGCGCGGGCCGCGGGGCCGGGCCGGCCGCCCCGCACGCGGGCTCGAGGCCCGCCCGGCCCGGCCCCGGCCGAGTCCTCTCCCGGTCCTTTTGTTGTGGAGGCCCTCGGCCCGCTCCGGCAGAGGCCGACCGGCCTCCCCGAGCCCCCGGCCTCCAGACCCTCAGACTCCCGAGCCCCCGGACCCCCGGCATCCTCGCGCCCCCCCACCCCGAGAGCCCCTGCTTCCCGGAGCCCCCGGCCTCCCCCACCAGCCTCCGGCCTGGAGACCCTCAGACTCTCCGGGCCCCGCACCCCTCGGCCCGCCGGAATGCCCCAGCTTCCCTCACGCCCCCGGGGCCTCGGCCGGCGCGGGAGGGGCCGGTCCCCGCCGCACCCGCCGCCGGGACAGGGCGGTCCGGCCCCACTCGGCCCCTCAACCCTCGGGCCGCCGCCCTGCCAACCAGCAGCTCCGCGAGTCGGCCCCGCGCCCCGGCCCCCGCCCGGGCCCCTCACTCACTCCGACCGCGGCGGCGCCTGCAGGCGAAAGCGGACGACGACCGGGCGGCGCCGCGGCTGACGGGCCGCCCTCCCTCCCACGCCTCACGCCGCGGGCGCACAGCGGTCCCGGCCCGGCGGCGGCGGCGGCGGCGGCGGCGGCGGGCTCGCGCCCTCGGGGCCGTGCTGCGTCGGCGCGGGCCGCGCGTGCGCGGCGGCCGGCTGAGGCGCGCCCCCGCCCCACCCCCGCCACTGCGCGCGCTCGACCGCGTCCCTGCCCCGAGTTTCCGCCTCCCGGGAATACCGCGCATGCGCGCCGCGGCCCGCGCATGCTCAGCGCGCGGCTGGGCTAGGTCCCCCGGGCTCGCGCTGGGGGGACGCCGGAGCCGGGCTGCGGGCGGGCGCGGGCGTGGCTGCGGCCCTGAACCGCGGCCCCGGGGGAAACCCTGGCTGGGGGCGGGAGCGGCGCCCGGCGAAGTAGACGCCCCGAGGCCGCCGCTCTGGGCCGGCGGAGTTGAGCGGACTACGGGGGAGCCCTCGCACCCCTTCCCAGCCCGGAGCCCCAGAAGGGGCCCTTCTGGAGGCAACCCCCCCCCCCGGTCGGCAGCCCCACAACCGGGCCCCAGGGGCCGAGGCACGGGTGTGGAGCCCCGCCGTGTGCCCGCGCGGGCCCGGGTCCCCTCCAGGCTTCACGCCCACCCTAATGGGTTCGTTGTTCAGGACCCTGTGAAGAGAGGGAGCGGGTTCAGAGGCGTCAGAGCGAGTGCTGGGCGGTACCCAGGTTTGATCTTGGAAGGTGGACCTCTGCTTGAGCACCCTCGGGACGCTGACCTGGGCCCGGAACCCGCAAGGCGCGGGTCCCCGAGGGGCTGAGGCTTTAGACTCACGAGGGGATGACAGGAGGCAGCTGCGACAAGAGCAAGTTTTGCCTGGAGCACGGTGGGGGAGTGGAGGTGGGGGGGAGCCTGGGTAAGAAATACAGATGGCTAGGGGCCTCGCAGTCTTACTCAGGTGCCTGGATCTTCTATATTTTAGGCAGCAGGGGATCCTTTGGAGGGTTTTAAGCGGAAGTGATATCTGATTTGTGTTCTTTAAAAAAAAAAAAATCACGGGCAACCTTGCGGTTGGAAGCGAAACCAGAAGCAGAGCAACTTTCATTTTTCATAGTGTCACTTTGGTCCTCGCCACAAGGCGAGAGGCGGGATAGGCACAAAGTTCTCCTTTTGAAAAGTGAACTCCCTGAAGCTCAGGGAGGTGACCCTGTGTTCCCTTCTGAGAAGCTGTAATCCAGTTATAACTAAATCAGCTAGAATAAAATGCTTTCGCTTAGCAAGAGTTCTGCGATTTTTAAAAGTTTCCTTTTATCGTTCTTTCGTGAATATGTAAAGTGGTTTTTTTAAAACTACCTTTAAGATCTTAAGAAATGGAGTCTCTCGATGTTAGCCCCAGGGCCTTTGCACTGGCTGTTTGTTCTACCTGGAAATCTTCGCGCTGCTTGGATCTTCTTACACCCTCACTTCCTTCAGGCTCAGATGTCACCTCATGTCAACCTCATGTCTACCGTCACTGTATGTAATAGGAACCACCCATTACCCTCCACCCTTTCACACACAAGCCCCACCCCCTCATCTGCTGTTGTCCAAAGCACCTATTGCCCATCACAGCCCTACACTGTGTGCTTGTTTATTTCTGCCTTGTCTCCTCCCTCCACTAGAATATTAGATTCTCTCGAGCGGATTTGTTTTGTTCACTTCTGGGACCCTGGCACATAATAAAATATTTGTTGAGTGAGTGAATGAAGCTTTGCGTGGTGTGAAGTAAGGAATTATTTTCAGAAGTAATAAGGATGGAATGAGAATAAAAGGACTGAAGGACAAAAGGGAGTTATATTAACGATATCTTTGGGGGAGAGGATTGTGCTTAGTGCGTAGACTAAAAATGGGCACCAAGTTTTTATACTTCTCCCTAAAAGAGGTGGAATCTACTTTTTCAGTTCGTACTAGTGGTAAAGAACCCGCCTACCAATACAGGAGACATAAGAGACATGGGTTCGATCCCTGGGTTTGAAAGATCTACTGGAGGAGGGCATGGCAACCCATTCCAGTATTCTTGCCTAGAGAATCCCATGGACAGAGGAGCCTGGTGGGCTACAGTCCATAAGGTCTCAAAGAGTCGGACACGGCTGAAGCAACTGAGCATGCACACATTTGGACCGATCTTGTTAACTTGCTTTGACCACTAAAATGTGTCACAGGTGATGTATGATTTCTGAGCTGAATCCTCAAGGGGCCCTGCAGTTTTCACTGTCTTAA
Organism: Dama dama; assembly: GCF_033118175.1. Taxonomy (NCBI): domain Eukaryota; kingdom Metazoa; phylum Chordata; class Mammalia; order Artiodactyla; family Cervidae; genus Dama; species Dama dama. Next base: position 3,929,992 of record NC_083701.1, on the reverse strand, counting down.
ACAAGCCCAAGTGAGCCTAGCAAGTGGTCACTGAGGCACCCTGGCCAACAGGCTGCCAACCACCAGGAAGATGAGTGATGCTGCACTGGGCCACCCAGCCCCAGAGACGCTGTCTGCCAACTGCAGCCACCTGAGACTCAGAGAGACCTAGAACCGTCCAGCTGCACCCAGCCCAAACTGCCTAGCCAGACAGTTACAAGCGAATAAAATAAAAGCTTGTGGTGTAAGTCTCTCATTTTGTTACATAGCCATAGACTGTTTCCTCAACTTTACCATAATATGTTTGAACTTGATGCTTCATTCTTTCACTTAACAAAGAAGAAAATAGGGAAAGGGTGAGAGGAAGAAGCAACGCAAATGAGAAGGGCAAACAGGTACAAAAGGAGGAAGGTAAACAGTGAGGAGTGCACTGTCTAACAGACCCTGCTTATCCCTGGAACACACCTGCAGTGCCTAAGTGCTCATCCTCTGGAGATGGAGGAGCAACAGAGCTGAACCAGGGTCAAGTTCACCAGCATCTGATGCTGTAGGTTGCATAGCATCTCTGAGCCTCACTCCTCCTCTGTAAACGGGGCTTACAAAGGATGGGGAGCAAATGGACCATCCCGTAAAACACTCAGCAAAGTGCTTGGCATTGTATACCCTCAGCAAGTGTTCTTGCTTAGCTGCAGCATCAATGTACAGATTACCAGTCTTGATCACAGACAGGATGCCCAAAGGACCCCCCAGAGCATAGTGTTGCCAAAGGTCAACTGTACTTGGGCTCTGTGAGTCAGATCCTGTAGACACTCTCCAAACCTCCTAGCAACTCTGCCCCATGGATGCTATGATCATCATCCCCATTTTATTGACGTGAAAACTGTGGCTCAGAAAAAAAGCAAAGCCATCAGACGAACAGCATGGCTGGAATTGAAAGCCCCAGCCTGTCCAACTGTGAAGTCTGTGCTCCTCCCTCTCCCTGCGAGCCTCTGCTGCACTCAGGCCCAGTACAAAAAACAAAACACAGAACGCCATTTGGCTTCTCCCTTCCTGTGCTGCGCCAGATGGGCCGAGCACTGACCTTGTGTGGGAAGCTTTCAGGAAGGGCTTCCTGTGTGGTGGCAGAGCAGCTGCACCGACCCTGGGAGCAGGTCCCCCTGGAGAAGCCCCTTGGCTCTCTTATCTGGAGGGGGCTTGCCCCCAGGAGGGTCTCGCTTACCACAGGGAAGCAGAAACACAGATTTAAAGTCAGAAAGTGGATGCACAGTAACAAGGGCACGCAAGCTGGTGACCGAGTCCCAGGTTACTGCCCACTTCATGGCACTGACCAACCTGCCATCTGCCTAAAGAGGCTGCAGTGACAAAAAGTGGGACCCAGAAGACAGGTGCCTGGCTCCCCACTAGGCCCATTAAGATGTGCCCCTGGGAGCTGTGGGCCTGGTCCTAGAGTGTCAAGGATCAGAGACTACTCAGGGACCAGGCAGCAGGAAGCAAGGGAAGAAGAGACGAGGCCAGGAAACCTGGGTTCAAATTCCAGCTCCCCCACATGACTACCCAGTGGTCCTAAAGTAGCCACTCAACCTCTGAGCCTCAACCTCTTCATCTGTAAAGTGGGGAGGGGAGGTGACTGCAAGAGCAGAAGGAAAGGGCCAGGGGATGTCCCTAGGGAAGATGCCCAAAGGGAAGCAGGCCAAAGGAGAGGCAGCATGAGTGATCAGAAAGCAGAGTTCTCCTTCACGCTCTGACCCAAGTATAGACGAGATGGGCCCCAACCACAGGGTGCGGCTCTCCCACGAGGAACCTTCTGGGCTCACAGGACGCCTAGACAGTGTATGCATGTTTCACTACATGTTTGAGGTTTCGCTTTCCTAGGGAATTAAATGTAGGAAGTAGGGATGTGGGGTTCTTTTCACCCACCAGGGTGGGGAGAAAGGGTCACACCCCCCAGCAGTGCCTGCAGTGGGCACATCTCTCCTGTGAGCATCTGGGAGCAATTCATCCCAGATGGGAGGAGTGTCCCCAGCTGAAGTTAGGGGCGCCCCAGCCCCCCTGCTAATACAGATCACCCTCCCCACCCCACCCCCTGTTCCTGGTCCCTCTGATACAAGGAGCCCTAGTGGGACCTCTTCCGGGCCCCGCCTCCACTCCACATCCTCGGCCTCCCCCGTTAGTGAACGTGAAGGGACCCTGCTTCCAGCAACAGAGAGACAGGTACAGTGCTGCATCCCAGGGGTTCTGCTCTCAGGCCTGGGCCCCCTGCTCACTTCCCAACCCCCACCCCTACTGTGTGCACACACACACACACACACACACACACGCACACTTACACACACACACAGAGGGGACACCCTTCCCCTGTACAGTGCTGAACAGTTCCAGGCCAGGGACAGCCCCTTGCCCCTCCTGACCTGAGATAGCCCTTTGGCCCAGAATTTGCAGCTAGAGCTCAAATCAGAGTGTCCAGGGCTCCCATGCACCAGCTACTGCCCCTTCACCAGCCTCCACAGAGGAAAGGGGGCCATATTTCCTGGGAAATTCTGCTCCCAGACTATCTATTATCTCACAACCACCTTGGATACATCCCAGTAAGTGCATTTTATAGATGGGTAAACTGAGGCTAGACGGGGATGGCTGCCCAGCTCAAGTCTACCTGGCCAGTAAGCGACAGATGCAGGATCCAAGCCAGCTCATGTGGCTCTGAAGCTGCTCTCAGGCGCTGGGCTCCCAGCTCCTTTCTCATATTTTCCATTTCCATGCTAATTCTCAGTGATCCAGAGCAGGAGTTTGGGAAAGCTACCTGAAGTAAAAGATCAGCTTTTTTTTCCTTCCAATCCATGTGAACTGATACTTTTGTAAAATGCAACAAAAATAAATTATTAGAAATAAGTGATTAACAGATAAATGTGTGTACATGCTCAGTCGTATCTGGCTCTTTGCAACCCCATGGACTGTATAGCCCACCAGGCTCCTCTGTCCATGGGATTCTTCAGGCAAGAATACTGGAGTGGGCTGCCATTTCTTACTCCAGGGGATCATCCTGACCAAGGGATTGAACCCACATCTCTTATGTCTCCTGCATTGGCAGGCAAATTCTTTTCTACTGTGCCACCTAGGAAGCCCAATTAATAGATATATACTACTGTATGTAAAATAAACAAGACCTACTGTATAGCACCAAGAACTATATTCAATATCTTGTAATAATGTGTAATGGCAAAGAATCCAAGAAAGAATATGTACATTTTTCCTGTTCTTCCAGTCACCAGTATAAACAATTGGTATCTCTTTTGATATGTAGTGCTTCTGCATCCGTACAACATATGTGATATCTGCATATACTCACATCTACACATTTAGGGTAACAAAAATGATGGAATATGGCAAAATAGTCTTCAACCTCTCTGTGAATCATTGTGAATACCACGCTGAGATGGGGAGATGATCGCACAACTCTGAAGGCACTAAAAGACATTGAATTATACTTTTTCAGGAAAAAAAGAGGGACCCGACTCACTTCAGGTCCTGAAACTGCAGATTCAGGCTGACGAGGCCTGACTCCACCTTGCAGCTCCAGGTTCTGGCCTCACATAGTTTTTTCGTTGTAATAGCAAAGTGGTCCCCCCCCCCCCCCCGTCCCCTCAGCAAACTCTGGAAAAGAGTCAGCCCCTTTTCCTGTAGTTTCAACCCAAGTCTCAATGGCTCTGGCTGGCCAGGCTTTGCCAGGTCCCATGCCCACCATGGAACTGAGAGCAAGCAGCCTCGCTCAAACCAGACCTAGAGGTGGTGCGAAGGGAGAGGCTGTGAGCTGGCAGAACAACGACTGTGTCCTCCTCTCCCCTCTCCTCCGATTATAGGACCCCGCTTGCCCCCCAGGACGTGCACTGCCCACATTTCACATGGTCCAGGGACTGTGGTACCCCCTTCCCGGGAAGGTGTCTGTCTCCCAGGATATAGCCCTGGCGTCCAACAGAGAGGGAAGTAGGCCCAGCCTAGGAGACAGTTCACTGCTGACCAGCCTGCTGCTCCTCTTTCAGTTTTGCAGATGTGCTGCTCACGCCTCCCTGACGTGAGCCAGAGTCAGCATATAAAATTATGGACACACAGCAAGCCCTCAATTAAAAATAAATACTAACACTACTGTCTCTTCCCAAAATGTCTTTTGACGTTATTTCCTCTTTGGGTCTGATTTTTAGAACAGTTTTAGATTTACAGAACAATAGTACAGAGTTCCCATATGCCCTGCACCCAGTTTCCCCTGTTATTAGCACCTTACATTAGTATATTTGCATAAATCATTAATCAACGTTGATGCATTGTTATTAACTGAAGTCCATAATTCATTCAGATTTCCTTTATTTTCTCCATTTTTCTGTTCCAGGGTCCCCTGTGGGAACCCACGTTGCATTTCGTTATCATCTCCTGACACTACACTGGAAACTTGAACTCAGCCGTGGTGGGAATAGTTCAGTTCAGTGGCTCAGTCGTGTCCGACTCTTTGTGACCCCATGAATCGCAGCACGCCAGGCCTCCCTGTCCATCACCAACTCCCGGAGTTTACTCAAACTCATGTCCATCGACTCGGTGATGCCATCCAGCCATCTCATCCTCTGTCGTCCCCTTCTCCTCGTGCCCCCAATCTCTCCCAGCATCAGGATCTTTTCCAATGAGTCAACTCTCAACATGAGGTGGCCAAAGTATTGGAGTTTCAGCTTCAGTGTCAGTCCTTCCAATGAACACCCAGGACTGATCTCCTTTAGGATGGACTGGCACCGTGAAAATTAGCAAATTCTACCAGTCAGGGTTCTCCCCTTCCCAAGAGCCTGTAATTGAACACTTAGAAGCACACCACTCTCTGTGTGTACGCTGTTTCATTTGATGAGATGATATTGTCAGGATTTGGAAACAAATAAGACAGGATGTAAGAAACAAATAAGACAAGGATGTAAAAAACAAAGCTGCTTTTTAGTCCAACAAAACAAAATTCATTCTAAGCACCTATACCTACTTTTTGCTTGCTCTTAGTGAGCCTCTTAATAATCATGCTACAATTTTGAGCATCTGTTAGATACTAGGCATATGAATCCATATCTCTTATCATCACTTTCAAGTTAGATGTTATTATCATCCCAGTTTATGGATGAGAGAACAGGCACAGAGAGGTTATGAAACTGCCCAAGGTCAAATCTGCTCCCTGCCACAGGGCCTCCCATCTGGCTTGGCGTGTACCTGCCTCTTTCTAGCCTGAAACAACCCAAAAGTCGGCAATGAAGTCATCGGACATGTTGACGCTCTGAATTACAATGGATCTTCATACCTACCTCTTCTGCTTTTCCTGAAATGTCATTTATCCTTTGGTTGGGGCTCTTTTCCTTTTTGTCAGCTCCAGCTTTGTGCTCTTGCATTTAACTGTGACAGTGATAACGGCCTTTTCTGTAAAGTTATCAAGCCAAAGTCAGTGGTATTCTCTAACCTTCAATGGATAATGAATGTGTGTGACAATTCACAGGCCCTGCACACACTTCAGCAGCGGGGTTGGAAGGCATTCACAAGCATCAGAGTGAAAACTAAGGAACAGGAGAAAGGCCTGCCCCCACCCTCGGAAGACATGCTCCACAGACGTCATCCCCTGGTTCTTACAGCCTCCTTGTCAACAGTATAGGTAGGTAGTGAGGTCACTCTGAGCAGAGGCCAAAGGCCGGGCAAGGTCCATGGCTCCCTGAGGGCATCAGCGCATTAGCACCAGAGACACAAGGGGGATGAGAGAAATGGGCAAAACCCAACCAAGAACGGGGATCACTTCATGCTGAACCCAGTCTTTCCTGAATGACCGAATGAAGGCTTCCCTAACTACTCCCTTCTCCCGTGATTATGGACACGGTTGTTGCCTTTGATGCTCTTTGTATTTCTCAACTTGCCTAAGCTGTAAACGGCTTAGCAGAAGAGACAAAGTGACTTGAGCTTCCTAAAAAGAAAATAGAGTTCCTCTGTCTTCACAATGCAGACCATTGTCCCAGCTGCCTCCGAGGGTTGTTGTAACGAGTGGACCACATGTGCACAGGAAAGAACTCCTGGCTTCCTCATGGTACCTCTCGCTTGCATGACATCCTCTGATAGGTGGTGGTTTAGTCGCTAAGTCGTGTCTGACTCTTGCGACCCCATGGACTGTAGCCCGCCAGGCTACTCTGTCCATGGGATTTTCCAGGCAAGGATACTGGAGTGGGTTGCCATTTCCTTCTCCAGGGGATCTTCCCCCTGGGTTGATCTTCCCAACCCAAGAATCGAACCCGGGGCTCCTGAATTGCAGGCAGATTCTTTACCGACTGAGCTATGAGGGAAGCCCTCTGATAGGAGGCACCTAAAATACCTGTTGGGTGGACACAGGATTGCTCAGTGTTAGCAATCATCATTTTTGCTTTACTGTGTCCATAGTTTGTAATTCATCCACAGCACCCAGGACTCTGACCACCTTCTACAAATGGGCTCTGAGGATACGTTTTGACATGGAGAGACTCATTTGGCAACCCAGAGATGCCTCCACTAGAGGCTGAGGAAATCCAGGCTCGCCCAAGGTTGGTAATTGCCATCTCCACCTGGAAAAAACCCTGGTGACTCAGCTGGGTGGAGATGCCACCTATGCCTCGGGGACAGGAAGAGAGCTGGGACCTTGGCCAGCTCCGGGTGGAGGAGGCAGCGCCCTGGGGATGTCAACGAGGGTTCCCCGTGCCTTGCAGGAAAGAGCACAGCATGGGAGCTGCCAGCTGCTTCTCCCGCCTGGTGGTCTCTCAGCCCCCGTCTGTCCGTGGACTTCCATGAGCTCCAGGGCGCTGGGGGGGGGGGGGGCAGGCCTTGAGCTCTGCAATCCTGTGAATTCACAAAAGGGTGACATTTAGTCTGTGACAGGCATTAGCAGTCCCCCACAGGGAGCTCTCCGGGGGCAAGGACAGCCTTGTTCTCACACAAATCACAAAGCCGGCAGTGAGTGCTCCATAAATAAGCCATTTTGCCTGCTTGAAAACAATGCTCTAAGAAAATTCCCACACCTCCAGCGGACTGACTTGTGGCAGCGGGCAGATTTCGAGGACAAACAAATCACGAGGCACTTGATGTTACAAACCAGCTGAGGTCTTATGTAGATTAGACCAGAGCCCCAAATCAGTCAACGAGAAGGCAGCCTTGACATGGGCATCTGGAACAAAGGATGCCGAATTAGGACTGTGGCAGGCCAGCGAGGCCATGAATGAGGGATTGTGGGAAGGACTTTGATGTAAACCCAGGCAGAACCGTGTGTACTTATCTCCCAGGGGATCCACCCACTTTGATGCAAGTGGGTGGCCTGTATTTAAATATGGGGATTTGTTTGTATTTCTCAAGAGAGAGAGCTTTGAGAGATGGAGGGATGTGTCATCCAGTATCTTCTCTCTGGGCACCAATATGCCAGGTCGAGGGTTCCCGTTCACATCAGCTTGGTTGTTTGCCTTGGAGGGTTGGGACGCAGAAACTGTGACCTCAGAAGACCCCAGGCACCACTGAGACATCGCCTTCTGTGTCATCCTTGAGGTCTGTCAAACCTGGAGCAACTTCTGCTTCCAGCTCTCCTTCCAACTGTTAAATCGAGCCACAAACATTCATTGAGCACCTGCTAGGTGTGAAACGCTAGGCTGAGTGCCGTGGAAGGACAAGGAAGTCAGATGCCAGCAGTGCCCAAGGCCTATGCAGACCACAGAGGTACCAGCTGGTGGGATGGGGGCAGGCAGGAGCTGCTTCTAGCGGTGTGGTCCTAGGCCCAGCCCCTCCCCCTTCATTCTGTGGTCCCTTGTGGATTCTCACTCAGCCTCCATGGTCACCCTGGATGGATGAACCTCATATCGACACCTTGGTCTAGGCTTTTGCCCAGAATGCCTAGCTGGGGGTCCAAGGGGCATATCAAACTTGACATACCCCAAAAGGAAGCCCTCTTCTTGTACCAGGTGGTCCTTGCTCCTGGAACAGCCTCTCTTCACAGCCTCTGTGCTGCATCCCCACCTCCTCCCTCCGCCCCAGTTCCCTCCACCCAGCCCATTACCAGTCTCTTTCTCTTTTGCCCCCCAAATCTCTTCTCATCCATCCTGCTGTTTTCATCCCTAGGTGGTCAGCCACCTGGTCCCCAGGACCAGTGTGTTTCCTGGCCTGGGTCTTTGCATCTTCCCCTGACATGAGGGCTAATCTGTATCCATCCGCTACACTCCTTTTGCACTAAAATCACCCAGAGTCCCTTTCTGTTGCCTGTGCCCAGATGCCCAGAATCGGCTGCCTCTCAGGCCCCCTGCACAGCGAGCCCTCCCCAAGCCTGGCCACCCAGCAAGTCGCCGTGTCTCCTGGCAGATTCAGGGTTCCCACTCTTTGCCTCACTCTTCCTCCTGCTTCCTTAGGACAGCTACAGTCACTCCGTGTCCATGTCTCAAAGGCAGAAAGGCTCCTGGAACTCAGTCTGATCGACTCAATGGGGGACTCTGCCTCCCAGGAGCCCCGCAGGGCCCTCCAAGGACCTCTCCCGTCTGTGCGCAGACATGCCGAAGGCGCGATGGCAGCAGATAAACACCGTCACCTGCACCCACCTCGTGCCTCACAGAGCATCAGTGCCCAGGCAGATTCTCCCAAGGAAACGGACAGTCCTTGCTGCTGGGTACCAGTTACTGAAGCCACTGCCTCCCCCAGAACCATAGCTAACCGGCCCTGCGCAACTGTCCATGGAGCCAGAGTCAGCCTGGCAAAGGGGAAGAGTGCATCTTGACTCCGTTGCTTCTTAAATGTGTGACTTTAAACAGTCACCTAAGGTTTCTGAGTCCCGTGAAAAATTAGTGGCACTTCCTTGCAAGGCAGTTATGAGGAGGGAGCAAGGAAAGTCATATGAGGTGCACAGTAGGTGTTTGATAAATGACAGCCGTGAGTGGTCCTTGGCAGATGGGAAAAGTTCCCCATCGTCTGCCTCCTACCCCTTGCCCTTCATCTGGGCATTTGAAAGAAGGGCTGGGGCAACTCTGGCCTCTCTACAGCCTTTCCCAGAGTGGGGAGCGAGGAGACTGGCCTCTGCATTGAGCAGGCTTGGTTCCCACTCTCCTCGGCCTGGCCCACCCTGCTCTCTGGTCACAGGAGACAGAGGAGTGGACAATGCAGGGTTATAGGACAGGCCCTGGCAAGCCTGGGGAGTGGTCAAGTGTAATTTGTACCGGGGTTTATGATGGTGGCTGTGAGTCAAGCCTTCTTCTCAACGTTCAGTCTTATTCACAATAAACCTGCTATTTGAATCTCCAGTGTCTTTCTCACTTGGTCTTGAACTCAGGAGGGAAAGAGGAAAGCGTCCCTGATTTAGCAACTACTTGGATAGCGTTAATGTGTACCAGGCCCTATTCCAAACACTTTACCAATCTTAACCCATTTTTGGCCTATGAGGTATTAATGCTGCTGCTGCTGCTGCTAAGTCACTTCAGTCGTGTCTGACTCTGTGCAACCCCATAGACGGAAGCCCACCAGGTTCCCCCGACCCTGGGATTCTCTAGGCAAGAACACTGGAGTGGGTTGCCATTTCCTTCTCCAGTGCATGAAAGTGAAAAGTGAAAGTGAAGTCACTCAGCTGTGTCCGACTATTAACGACCCCGTGGACTGCAGCCTACCAGGCTCCTCCATCCATGGGATTTTCCAGGCAAGAGTACTGGAGTGGGGTGCCATTGCCTTCTCCAATGAGGTATTAATAGTACTATAACCCCCATTTTACAGATGAGGATGCTGAGGACCAGAGAGGGCAGCTGGCTGCAGGGCCCAGAGCTCATAAGTGCCTGAGCCAGGGTTTGAACCCAGACAGTTGTGAAATGGAGTTATTTCCTGTCATATCAGTAAACAAGGATGTCACAATCATCAGTGATTCCAAATGTGAATTCCTGAGCCCGGAGGGCACTCTGGAAGAATACCTGCACTATCTGACAGCCAGCCCTCGGGCTGCAGCCACTTCCTACGGTGAACCCCGGGGAACTCAGGATGTGAAAACACACAGGATACTACCTCGGATACAGGTAGCCGAGACGCATATGCTTGTATGAATGTTAGCCACTCATTCATGTCCAACTCTTTGTGCTCACATGGACTGTAGCCCGCCAGGCTCCTCTACCCATGGAATTCTCCAGGCAAGAATACTGGAGAGGGTTGCCATTTCCTCCTCCAGGGGATGTTCCCAACCCAGGGATTGAACCTGGGTCTCCTGCATTATAGGCAGATTCTTTGCCACCTGGGCCATCAGAGAAGATGCATATGAGATGACCAATTTCACTAAGTCTAGACTCTTGCATCTTCCCATACATAGAAAAGCACTAAATTCCTCAACTTGAGATATCTGGTTTTCTTTAATTCACAAAATACTTTTGATGTTCAGACTACCTGCCCTTTGTTGCAAACTTCTACGTAAACTGACTCCTCCCCCGCCTCCTCTGAGCAGTTCTCTCAGGGCCACTTGAGATGCTATCTCCCAGACTTGAAGTCCTAAAAATTCTCACCAAATAAAACATAACTCTCAACTTTTGTTAGCTGCTCAATCATGTCCGACTCTTTGTGACCCCATGGACTGTATGTAGCCCACCACGCTCCTCTGTCCTTGGGATTCTCCAGAAAAGAATACTGGAGTGGGTTGCCATTTTCTTCTCCAGGGGATCTTCCCGACCCAGGGATCAAACCTGGGTCTCCCACATTGCGGGCAGATTCTTTACATTCTGAGCCACGAAGGAAGCCTACGACTTTTAGTTTGTGACTATTCTTTTAGTTGCCAGGCCCAGCTCCCAAGTCCACTCTCTTTGCCGCAGCTTCTCTAACATTGATTCAATCCACCAGGCACTTTGACCTGTAGAATACATTAGTCTTATATATATCCCTCTTTTAAGACAAAGCAGAGGCTGGGAGGAAAGAGATAAGGAACACGTGTTTCCTGGAGTTCTGGGTCTGGCAGACTCTGCCATCAGCGAGGATCAGGGTAACTCTGAGCAGGAGACGGTAGGCCCCGAGAGAGGGGTCACAGGAGCATGCGGGTGTCCTCCTTTGTCTGCACCCCTGGAGGCGGAAATGACGGACCGGACATCATAATACAAGCGCCACTGTGAACAAATTTAATAAACACGTGGAAGTACAGCAGAATAGGAAAGGGGGGAAACGTCACTGCAAGCCAAAGGCTGGCAGCAGCGTGAGCAGGGGCCCGGGACCCCGCGGTCCTGGGAGGAAGCACCTCGGAAACCCTGATGCCGCGGAGACAGGTGCGCTATTCAGAAGTGTGTGCTCCTTTTCCTCTCAAACAATTAATGTAAATCGAGCAGCCAGGTGCACAGGCCCAGGGAGGACTAGCAGCAGCCTCTGCAGCGAGAAGAAGCTGTGCTGTGACCTCACCAGCCAGGAGCCGGGTGGGCCTGGAGCGCAGAGATGGGCAGGTCTGACGGCTTTGCCGCTCCCGGCTTCATGACCAGGAACCTCAAGTGTCTCCATCTGGGGGAAAGGGCCCTCTAGACCGTGGTCCACATCGCCTGTCATTGTGGCCTCACCGTTCCTGCAGGTCTGGAGGGTGTGGTTCGTGGGGCGGGATAGAATCCGGTCAGACTTGGTGGAGATATGAGAAGTGTTTCCAGCAGGACCTCAGACTCCCTGGTTGTTCCCCTGGAGCCAGAGAGGCCCAAGCAAACAGTGACCATCTTGAGCATGTGGACGAGCCCTCACAGAGCGCTGCGGGGGCCTGGCCACTGGCCTGCTGCTGCCACGCTGACCGATGGGCAGGGCCACGGCCCCGGGAGGCGGGCGGCCCGGCCCAGGCCCACCCTGTCTGGGCAGAAGGCTGGTTGGAGGGCTGGCTTCCCGGGCGTGGGACCGGAGCAGTCCCAGAGGGCCTCACTGAAGGGGCACTCATGCCTGGGGTTCAAAGCTCTGCAGTCACCGTGCTGAAATTCTTAGTAATTTTATCTTTGAACCTGTGTTTTGTGAATGATGTCCAGGGATAACGAAGCAGGCCCCAGGGGAGAGGCTCACACAGCCAAACCCCCCCCCCGCCCCGCGCCCCGGGCCCCACACTTCCCCAGTCACCTCCCTGCCTCTTAGTACTCAGGGCCCAGTCCAGCCGCATCCTTCCTGCCTGCCCCCCCCGCCCCCGAGTATGGGGCACTGTGGTGGCTGTCCCTGCCCTCAGCTGGCAGTACCATAGTGTCCCCCTCTGCTCCAAGTACCAAACGTGTCCCCGTGCTGAGGGTACCTCCTGTGAGGGTTGGGGTGATGGTCCATGGGATGATCAGAGAGGTTTCCTGACTTCATTTTGCCCTGGGCCCTGCAAATTACTTAGCTGGCCCAGTGTGGCTGGGGCGAGACAGAGGAGTCACCACCTTAAAGGCGGCTCGGTGCTGTCCCCCGCAGGAGGGACGGCTCGCCCTCTGCCCCTCCACAGGGCAACAGCGTGGCTCATCCCATAAAATTCTCAGCCTCCTCTTGTAGCCACCATTGGCTGATGTCTACATGCAGAAGGACGCTTCCTAGGGCCTATGCAGACTACATTACAGCTTCCAGGAGGAGTGCCTGGCTGGGCTGAGAAAGGTGCTCTCCAGGCTGAAGAAGCACTTGCTATGATTCTTAAGCTTGGCACCTTCCTGGTGTTTAGGGGATCCAGTGCTGGGCTGGACCAGACTGAGGCTACATGGCAGGGGAAACTGCTGACGGGGCGGAGGAGGACAGGCCCAGACTGCGTGGCCTTACACAAGAGGCACAGAAGTTTGGATTTTATCTTTTTGGCCAGTTCTCAAACTTCATCAGCCGCCCAGGAGCAGAGGCCAAAGTGGCTTTATTGAAACAAGACATTTCCTTGAAGTTTCATAACGTTTCCTGACAAATATGTGAGTGGTATTGCATAAGAGCACCAAGCTTTGTTTTATTATAAAAATATCTGGAGGGACAGAGTGATGCAGGTGCTCCAAAGGAGAAAAATCTTCCTCTCCTTTAGGAAACACTTCCTCTGTTGGGGGAAGCCCAGGGAAGTATAGAGAGAGGATGATGGATGGATGATCGGCATAGTCAAGAAATGGTGGATCAGTGCAGTCATAAGTAGGTGTTTTAAAATAAGTCTGTGGATGTGCAAAGATGTATAAGACACAGTCTCTCCATAAGATGCTGCCATTCTAGTAAAGGAACAATCCCACGTGTGCTAATTATATTCTTTTCCTACAGCTGCCGTAACAAAGGACCATACATTTAGTGGCCGAGAGCATCACAAATTTATTCTCTTACAGGCCTGGAGGTCAGATGTCTGATATGAGTCCCATGGGGCTAAAATCAAGATGCTCGTTCCTTCTAAAGATGCTGGTTCATTCCAAAGGCTGCAGAGGAGACTCTGATTCCTTGGCTTTCCGGCTTCCAGAGGCTCCTGCAGTCCTTGACTCGTGGACCCTTCTTCCATCTTCCAAATGCATCGCTCCAGACTCTGCTTCTGATCACATCTCCTTTGCTGACTGACCCTCTCACCTCCCTCTTATAAAGACCCTTGTGACGACACTGGGCCATCTGGATAATCCAGGGTGATCTTCCCTTCTCATGGTCTGTAGCTTACTCTCATCAGCAGAGGCACTTTGTTCATGTAAGGCCACATCTCCACATGCCCAGGGATTAGGACATGGACCTCTTTGGAGGATTATTACTGTCTACTGCACTCAGGATGACAAACAAGTCAAAGTATCAATGTGGGACAAAGGGATTTAGTGGTCCAAAACGGGAGCCATGACATTTGACTGTGGCGATCTGGGAGGACTCTGTGGAGGAGGTGGTCTCCAAGCTGAGATGACAGAGTGGCGAGCCTTCTGGGCAGGAGGCAGCCCACGAGCCGAGGTGCGTGCGGAGGCAGGGAGGGCAAGGCGCTGACTGCATCGGGAGAGTAGAGAGGATTCGCAGGCACGCCCATCATGGTACCTGTCAAAGCCCCAGCTGGCGAGAGCAGGACAGGGTGGGCAGTTCACGTTTGGGGACAAGCCCGTGGGCTGGCCATGCCGCCAGCCTGATGTACCTAGAGCTGTCCCAGCAGGCCGGCTGATCTGTCCCAGGAGCTTAGGCTGGAGATATGGAAACAACGCTGGTGCTGGTGGTAGGAGCAGAGTTCAAAGGCTCCACAGCAAGCAACCCTGAGGCAGGAAGGGCGGATAAACCATGAGGAAGGAGCAGGTGTAGGAAACCTGGGGTGAGAAGGCCAAAGCTCCTGCTGCTTTTGGCAGCAGGAGCCCTGGAAGGAGACAGAGGGACCCTGAGTGCCCCTGAGAGGGTGGGTGGTCAATGGAGGGCCTGCTGACTGCTCTGGAGAAGCCAGACCCAAAGGCTCTGTGCTCTCCTCAGCCTCCTGGTGTTCCTGTGTCCTGTCCTGGCCCCAGTCTCTTGTCAGCCAGAGTAGGGCGCTCGTCCTGGCGACCCGAGACACCCAGTGAGCAGAGCAGGCCAGGAGGGAGAGCAGGGGGCCCACAGGGCAGGCTCGTCCTGACAGCCTCCCCGCCCCCCCCGACTGACAAAGCTGTCCCTGCTGCCTGCAGGGACCACCAAGTCCCTCACCTCTCACGCCCTTGGCTCCACGCTCTGCTCCATCCCTGGGCGTGTGCGTGGTACCTCTGGAGCTGAGCCATGCTGGAGCCCGTTCCTCCAGACAAGGCGAGGGGGCTGGTGAGCGCTGTGCGGGGGCCTCCGTGGGTGCTTTAAAGCTGCCTTACTGAGTAGTTACACTGTCCCCGGTTTACGGGCTAGGAAATCAGCTAGGTGACTCTCCCAGGGCCACGTGACCATAGGGAAATCTCTTTCTGAGGGACCTGCCCGGAAACCTGCTAACTGTGATTTCAGAACATGCCAGTTCACTACTCTCTATTCATCCAATGTTATTAGTGCCTACGACGAGCTAGTCATGGAGATAGCTACACACATGCTACACAGGAGCTTATGTTTCAGATACTACAAAGTGCTATAAGAAATGGCAAAGGACCCTGGTGGGGACTGACAGGCGGTCAGGAAAGCCTTCTCTCAAATGATAAGTCTTTTGAGCAAAGTCCAGAATATTGAGAACAAGCCAGCCATGTAAAACTCAGAGACAGGAGTATCGCAGGCAGCTCGTTAAATGTTTATTCGTTTATTTATTAGGGGCACATGTTAAATCAGTGGTATTTAATTCCTGGGCTGCATTTACAGTGACTTTGGGACAATAGTCGGAAGTGGCTGTTGAGGGAAGGACCGCAGAGAACCGCAGAAGCCAGAGAGGGGACCTGGGCCTGGCTTCCCAGCCCCACCGGCCTGTGTGGCAGAAGCTCCCAGCGTGCCTTGCAGCCCCCCCTGCCCAGGGCACCCTCCGCCTCCATGCGTCTCTCCTGGTTCCGAGGCATCACCCCTCCTTCCGCAGCTCCGGTAACACAGGTGCAGGGCCCAGATCGACTCCCTCCCACACTGCACGCCTCCTTCTTTCTCTCTGCACACAGACTTCCCACCACCTGACTCAAGGCTCGGGATGAGTGTTCCAGAAGCTGGCGGGATGCGGAGTTGTCTCCTGCACACACAGACACCATGGCAACCACAACTCCGTGACAACAGCAGAGGAAGCCAGGCTGGAATTTGCCAGCCCAGAGAGCGGACCATCTGGGAGGCCAAGCCCTCCACATGCTGCCCCATCTCGGTGCTCACGTCCAGGGAACTTCTGCACAAAGCAGAGGTGACATTTCAGCGACATAAGAATAAACAGTGGGCGTCTGTGAAATCCCTTGAAAGTGTATTTACTGTCCCAGAGTGACAGAAAAGGAAGCAACAGGGACGAGATTTGCACTGATAGGCAAGGTAGGTTTTAGTGATGGAATTTTGTGTCATCTACAAGGGGAGGGATTGATACCATACAAAAATATCGGTCCAGTTCGTTTATCTCCAAGATTCCATTTTCAAGCCCATCAGCCCCCTACTTTCATCTACTTTCCACAGAGGCGAAAAAAATCTGTGTATATTTGAATCAAAGGCCCCAATATATTCAAACTTCTGGGGCTCCATAGGCCTGCCCTTCATTCTAACAATGAGAATCATTTTCCTACAGAATATATAGCATGTTCCGGAAACTCCAAGAGGCCCTTCACATGTATTATCTCACTCTTTGCAATGGACTTATGAGGAGGAACCACAATTATTTTCTTTTTAAAGATGAGAAAGGGTGCTGCTGCTAAGCTGCTAGGGTGCTAAGAGATGTTAAATCCCCAGGCTCATCCAGCTGGAAGGAAAGGGAAGAAGGAGCTGAGGCAAGCCCACCCTGCTCTAGAGCGTGAGCCCTTGACCGACACTAAGGGGTCAAAGCAATCTGACTGATGTACTGGTACAAACGCACCTCTGAAGTTCTCTTGTGTGTTGGGAGGACTTCCTGAACCACGTGCTGCTAGGGGGCCCTGCTGCGGATGGGAATGCTGAAGTCCAGCCTGGCAGACCCCGAGGCTGTAGCACACACTGTAAGGGGATGGAGAGAGAATGCTAGGGTGGGAGTCAGCTGGACGGCACTGTGGACGCGATGCCCCGAAGCAGTGACTTGCTCTGCATCAGGTTGCCTGCCCCTTCACACGTGGCTCTCCTGGAGCCCACGGGCCAGCCCAGGCCCTACTCGGCAGTCTCCCCCTTCACCCTTCTCCAAGCCTGAGTCCTGCTTGAGCTGCCAGAGCGAGATGAGACAGAGGCTGGGGGAAGGTGCAGGCTCCCAGGGCTCAGTCAGCTCCTTGTGCAAAAACGGGTGAGTGAACGTGGGAAAAGAGAACCCCACTTCTGTGTGCGTGACCTGTGACCCCATCTGCTGGGAAACGTGGCCCCCAAGCATATGCAACCCAAACCTGAGAAGCACCCCACAGGCCCCTTCCACAGCACCTGGAGACTGATTGGATAGCAAGGTCTGGAGCAGGGGGTTGAGAATGACCCTGAAGTTGGAGCCCAAGGGCCTGCAAGTGTCCACATCCCTCCCCTTGGCTGCCCCACCTGACCCAGAGACAGGCCAGGGGCAAGGGTGGGGAAAGGTCTTGGGAGGAACTGGAAGAGGGTCTGGTGAGGACCACCTCCGGGCACCAAGAGTGGGTGGGGCAGCCAGCCGGAGCCTCCTGGACTCCAGGACCCAGCAGCGGGGAGCCCACAGCCAAGTCCAAGCCCAGGGATTGAAAGGTTCTCACTCAGCACTCAGAACTTTCTGGAAGCAGGACAGAGGGAGACATCCAGCAAGGACTGTCTTCTCTTTGTGCGTGTTCAGTCGCTTCAGTTGTGTCCAACTCTTTGCAACCCTATGAAACTGTAGCCCACCGGGCTCCTCTGTCCATGGGAACCTGCTCCGAACACCCTCGCTTTGGAGATGACACTGGGACCAGTCATAGTGAGCCCCGGGGGCAAGGCAGCAAGTTCCCCTCTGTTGGCAGAAGCTTAGTTGTGGGTTTAGGTGCAAAGAGACACGCCCTGCAGGGCTGCGAGGCCCAGGTCATCTCCCCACTTCCTCCTGGCTCTGACCGCGACCGCAGACAGCACTTTCACCAAGATTGCTTCCCTTCGGGGTGGGCAGGTCTGCAGAGGTGAGGAAGCGGGGGCAGTCCAGCTCAAGGCTCTCTTAGCTGCAGCTGCACCAGCCTGAGCCAGCTTCTGTTCCGTGCAAGGAAGGGAGCTGAAAGCGGGGTCAGGAACCTGCATTCTGTCACTTGTTCGCAGCCTGGTGACACAGGAGTATCCATCCCCAAAGCTGCTGTAACAAACCCTGAGAACTGTGTCCTGCCGCTGACCTAGAGGCCAGAATCTGAGACCAAGTGTGGGCAGCACGCTCGGGCTCGGGACTCAGGCTCCAGGGTGGGCTCCTGGCCTGCATCACCTCAGCCTCTTCCCCGTCTTCACAGGTCTTCCTCCCTCTGGGTCTGCATCCTGCCTCTTCCCACAGGGACACCCATCGCTGAATCGAAGTTTCACCCTAAATCCAGGACCGTCTCAAGATCCTTAACGGACACAGGCTTTTTCCTGCACAGGCTTTTTCCATGTTCATGGGGACTGGGGGGTGGTTAGGACTTGAACGTATCTGTGGGGAGATGCACTTCAGCCCACTGCACGTGGGGACAATGATCTGATGCCTGGAGAATCCCACGGACAGAGGAGCCTGGCAGGCTACAGACACGACTTAGTGACTAAACCACCACCACGACCGAGGATGGGGAGGGGGCAGGGCGGGAGAGGTGAGGCCGAGAAGCAAGAGGACTGCTTTGTACTTACGGGAGGGAGGGGCTCAGCGTCTCCCTCCCCCAACAGCAACTCCCCCCACCCCCAACCCAGGGTCGTGCACGGATCTGCCTGCCCTGCTTCTCTTCTGCCTGTCTCTCTGCACAGAAGGCGAGCTCCTGGGGGGTGGGGGGTGAGGGTGCATCTCCAGGCAGGTCTGTGCAGGGGGTGGGGGGTGCGGCTGTGCAGGGGCTCCAGCCCCACGTCTCCCTGCTCCACGCTGTCCGCCTTCCTTTGTAAATTCCCGGCTGTTTCCCTCCTCCCTTCCTCGCACCCCCGCCCTCTCTCAGCTCCCCTTCCTGGCCTCTCCCCTTTTTCTTACTCCAGGCAGAAGGTGAAGGCTGTCCGCTGGGCGCACTCTTGGGAGGACCCCAGTGGTAGTGAAGGGCAGAGGGAAGGTCAACCTGTCCTGAGCTTCCAGCCACAGCCACCCACGGTCCCCAGGATGCTGTGGGCTGGGCTGGCCTCGACCTCACCGAGGCGCCTCCTCCCTCCATCGGTGCACCCCCAGCAGCTCCCTGCCAGCTCAGTGACCCTCTCCTCCTGCCTCAGCCCCCACTTCAGACCTCAGCCCCTGCCAAACGCTCCCACTCCTTCCTTGCACCTGTTACCCAAGCAGCCTCTCCCCTCCAAGCGGTCTGTGGAGGCCGGTGACTCCACTCTTGGGGTGTGACTCCACCCCGCTTCTGCCCCTCCAGGCAGGACCCATGGCTCCTTCCCGGGGGGCTACCTGGAACGCAGGGACCCATCTGGTTCTGAGTCAGAACTTCCACTTTCCAACAACAGAATCAGTCCCTCTCTGCCTCCTGACTCAGGCTCTCAATTGAGTCAGAACGCTGAGGGGAGGCGGGGGGAGTATTCACCTCCATCAGCCACCCCACGTTGGGGTTCACTGCTGTTTCTTTTTCTGTCTCTGTTTATTTTTGTCTGTTTTCGGCGTGGAGAAGGAAGAGGTGCAAGAGGGTAGGCCTGGATCTGGGCGATTTGGGGTGGCAGCGCCTAGATGCACAGTGATCGCGGGGTGACGCCTGTCCCCTTCAAGGGGAGGTAGGGTGCAGCCAGGGCCGCGGGGCCACACAGCCCTCAACAGGGGACTGCGCATGTCCCCCACCCTCCTGTGCTGACTCTGACCTCCAGGCTCAAAAGAGTCAACGCTCCACAGGACGAGGGTGTCCTTAGAGCCCTGGGGAGGGGGCCGCCCGCTGTGGCCTTTGGTGCTCAGGGCCAGGGGTAGTGGGCATCCAGGATTCCCCACCCTTCTGCCTGTCCTTCCGGGCCCCTCTCCAGCTCGCTCCAGCGGAAGCCCGCACTCCCCTTCCTCGGGTATCACTTCCTATGGAGGAAGCCTGCTTTGTCCGCGGAGGTGCACATCCGGCTGGCTGCAGGGAGGCCTCTTGGGGGCTATTGTTTGGCACTTCCTTTTCGGCAGGGGGCCTGGCTTGCAGAACTGCCCAGGGTCTGGACCCTCCCAGAGGCGCCCAGGCGGGGAGTGCACTGTGGAACCAGCCAGTCGGTTAGTCAGTCAACACACAGGCTGGGCACCCTGAGATAACTCTGACTCAGTTCCTGCCCCCATGGAGATAAGGCTGTGATGGAAGACCCTGGAGCGAGATCACTTGGAACCAGTCCAGAACTACTCAGGGGCCTCTTCCCATGTCCACGTCCACAGACTCTCCACACCCACAGAGACCACCAGGGCTGTTGTTGCTTTAATTGTGATAAAATACAAATGACATAGAATTTGCCACTTTAACCATTTTATTTTATTTATTTATTTATTTTCATGGTAAAGGCTGCTTTATTGGTGGCAACTAGTACAAGTCAATAAATATTGATCCCCAAAGAACTCAGTTATGTATCAGATTACTGGTCCACAGGGAGTTGAATGGAATTGAACCAACTGATTGCTGGGAGGATAAACTGAAGTCAGTCCTGCTTCTTGGGAAATGAAGCCACAGCCAGTTCATACATGGCATATGCCGTCCCACCAACTGTAAGAATTATGGTGGCTCTATACAGGAGGGCATCAGCTATCCCACCCTTCAGAAGCACTGGATTCCATCATCCTCCTGAAACAGCTTTTGTTCCTCCGGAACCTTATTTTCAAACTGTCTGCATGAAGCAGTACTTATGGTCCTCTTAGCAATCTGACGGAGAGCCAGAAGATTCCATAGCATCTTGGCTCAGTTACTTCCCACCAACCGCGACAACTGACCGCCAGCAATGAGAACTCCACACGCCGGAACCGGAACTACCCATTTTAACCATTTTGAGTGCCCAGCTCCGCGGCACTGAGCGGGCTCACCTCATGCATCGTCACCAGCCTCCACCTCCAGAACTCTTCCATTTTCCCAAACCGAAGCTCTGTCTCCGTTAAACACTGGCTCCCCACCTTCCACCAACGCCCAGTACCCCCATCCCCTTTCCTGATTCCACGAATTTGTCTGCTCTAGGCACCTCACAGAAGTGGGATCACAAGTATCAGTCCTTGGGTGACTGACTTATCTCACTGAGCATAGTGACCTCAGGGTTCGTCCATTGTTGTAGCAGGCAGCAGAATTTCCCTGCTTTTAAAGGCTGAGTAACATTCCTTTGTATGGACCACCTCTGTTGAGCCCTGGGCACGTGTGTTGTTTCTACCTTTTGGTTATTTTGGATAATGCTGCTGTGAACAAAGGGGTGCATGTAGCTTTGAGACTCTGCTTTCACTTCTCTTAAGTCTGTACCGAGAAGTGGGATTGTTGGAATGGATTGGGAGACAATGACACAGACAAAGATGGAGAAAGACAGACAGACAGACAGACAGATGATGGCCTTTCTGTTGGTCTGGGAGGTGCTGGTGAGAGAATAATTTGAATATTAAAAATAGCTTTGTTTTTACCTTAAGCTGGTAGATTTGGTTGAACCTATTTAAGTAAGTAAATACCTCTTGGGCTTCTCTGCTGGCTCAGATGGTATAGAATCTGCCTGCAATGCATAAGACCTGGGTTCGATCCCTGGGTTGGGAAGAATTCCCTGGAAAAGAGAATGGCAACTCACTCCAGTATTCTTGCCTGGAGAATTCCAGGGACAGAGGAGCTTGGCAGGCCACAGTCTTGGCAGGTCACAAAGAGTTGGACATGACTGAGCAACTAACACTCTACCTCTCTACTTTTAAATACCCCACAGGCTGGTGCAGGAATTAAGTCAAATGTTGACAGCAACATCA
This sequence comes from Dama dama, assembly GCF_033118175.1. NCBI lineage: Eukaryota > Metazoa > Chordata > Mammalia > Artiodactyla > Cervidae > Dama > Dama dama. The sequence continues at coordinate 3,908,541 of NC_083701.1, read as the reverse complement.
CAGTGCCTGGCCCGAGAGGGCACCCAACACACTTTTTCTCTTTAATGTTTATTTATTTGGTTGTGTTGGGTCTTAGGATCTAGTTCCCTGACCAGGGATCGAACCTGAGCCCCCTGCATGGGAGCACAGAGTCCCAGCCACTGGGTCACCAGGGGAGTCCCCACATTTGTTTTTTTTCCATTTCTTTCTTGGGCTTCCACTACCTTGAGCATCCAGTCTGTGCCCCCAGGGCCGAGCCAGGGCTGACACACAGTAGGTGCTCAGGCAGTGTCTGTTAAATGAACAGCCAGACCGGCTCCGCTCACGAGGGAGAACAGAGGGGCCCTGGCTGGTCACCTGGAGCGGCCCTGAGCCGGGCCTGGCTTTCCAGCTCTTGCAAGTGCAGCTGCAGAGAGAGGAGAGACAGACAGATGGAGAGAGACAGAGATGGAGAGAGCGGGAAGGAGACGGAGTGAGAAGGGAGGGAAGGAGGGAGGGAGGGAGAGACGGACAGAGGGTGCCCCGTCCCTGTCCCTCCGGACTGCAGGCAGCGGACCAGCGCGTGTCCTCCCAAGCCCCCCTTAGGCAGCCTCGGTGGAAGTTTCCTTGTTTTCCACTCCCTCACCTGTTGAGCCCTGTAAAGGCCTCCTTTAAGTCTTGGGGTGGAAGCAAGCGCCAAATGCTGACATACAAGGTGATGATAACCACGTTTGGTTCAAAGAAAACAACCTAGAGGAGCCTGGCTAGTCCTCAAACCAGCACCAAGTCACTGGGTGTGGACTGGCTTGTGCTTCAGGTTGGTTTGGGCAGCTTCCAAGGGCAGTTCAAGTTGCTTTGGCTTAAGAGACCTGCTCATGCCTCTGTGCGTGTGCATGTGTGTACGTGTGTGTGTACTACGTGTATATACACGCGACAGGTGCATCGTGCGCATGTGTGCTGTGTGTATGTATGTGACGTGTGTGTTGTGTGTGTGTGCTGTGTGAATGTGTGTGGGTTGTGTGTGTATATGTGATGTGTGTGTGTTGCTGTTTGTTCAGAATAATCGACAAGGCTCTGGCCCCACAGCCCTACGGGGACACTGACAATTACTATGTGTCCGGCAGCTTTTTGTCTCCAAATCTTTCCATATTGATTGCCTCATCTGAGCCTCAGAACCCCCACGAGATGTTTTGTAGATGGAGAAACAACTGCTTACAGAGGGAACTCAAGGTCATAGCCCTGGGACAGGGAGGCCGGGACTAGAACGCAGGCTCTAGGAGTCCAAGTCCTTGGCTCCTTCTTCCTCACCCATGCAAACATCCCACCAGCACTCAGCTAAGAAATAAGGGGGCTACCCATGCCGGCAGGATGGGCCTGCCCCTTGAGGGTGGTGGGTAATGTGCACCAGATTCTCTGAAAGGCAATGTACGTTAACTGCGATGGGGTCAGAGCCAACTCCATGTGAGAAGGACACAGAACACAGGATGGGATCTGCCAGGGGAGTCTGGGAAGACTTGCTGGAGGAGGTGTCCCATGAACTGTCTTTGTGCCAACTAAGCGCTTCATCAGCTACATGTACCAGCAACTGACCATAGTGGCTTAAATCAGCAGGGGTTTATCTTTCCTCACAAAACAAGCAGCCTGGAAGGAGGGAGCTCTGGACTGGAGCCGCCCCCACCCAGGATGGCCACGGACGTGGGGCCCCTTGCTTCACACCCTACCATCTTTACAGCATGGCGCTTGTCCACACAACTGCAAGGCAGCAGCTCAGGCTTTGGGTTTGCAGTCCAGGAAGGAAGAAGGGGAGAGGTGAAGGTCAAAAAGCAAAAGGTCAACCAAGTCAGCGCCTCCGAAGCCCCACCGAGCGGCGGCAAGGAGTTTTCCCCCAGGAGGTGGTCCCCAGGAGAGTGTCACTGCTCTCAGTGAGATGGTCAGACGGGGCAGGGGCAGGGGAGGGAGGGAGGGCCCGGAGCAGAGTCTGCAGCCTCCGCTGGCTGCTGGCTGCTGGCCGAGGAGGGCCGGTGCAGGTGGAACAGGTCCCCTGTGGTCGGGGGAGTGAGCATTGCTGTGTAGGCACGTGCACGTGCATGTGTGTCTGGACACACAGTCACACTTGAGTGTGTGAGTGTGAACACGGTTGCCCGCCTGTGAGGATGCGGTGACCGTGACAGGGTGAAAAATGAGCTCCATCGTGGAGTCCTTGTGAGGTTCAGATCCATGTCTTTGGGAGAGCCTCTGACCTCTGTGGGGGTGGCTGGTCTGGGTCTCAGCAGACCAGTCCTCTCTCTGGATGAGAGGAGCCTGAGAGAGAGAGCACGGAGACACTGGGGCGGGGCTGTTAGGATGGGCAGGGAGGAGCCACAGGGTCAGGGCCAACAGTATTCTCAGCCACGTGGCCCCAGGAGGGAGGACCAGGAGCCTTCTCTGCAGGTGGGCTGGGACAGGGAGGCCAACCTGGGACCATCACTGCCTCCTCTGTGCCTGGTTCTCCTAGTGTGTAGAGCACATGCAGAGAAGAAAAAAGACAGAAGGAGGAACGAAGGAAGGATGGGAAGGAAGGAAAGGAGGGAGGAAAGGAGGGAGGGAGGAAAAGTAGTTAAAATAATATCAGACAGGGAATTTCCTGGTGGTCCAGCGGTTAAGACTCCTCACTGACAATGCAGGGGACTAAAGTTTGATCCCTGGTCCGGGAACTAAGATCCCACATGCTGTGTGGTGTGGCCAAAAGATTAAATAATAATAATAATATCAGACAAAAGTTGTGCAGACTTGATTATGTTATCAATATTGGCCTTAAGAGATAACGAGGGGCATTTCAAAATAATACTGGGGTTATTCCATGACCCAAGATTAAGATGTAAAATCTTACATTTTCACTCACTTGATAACATAGCCTCAAGAGACATAAAGAAAAAACTGGCACCCTAAGCTTAAGGATTAGGATATAGGATTAGAGGAGCCAGCAACTAATTGCCAGGAGGTTAACAGAGGCTTCACTGAGGAGGAGGGGTTTCAGCTGGGTCCTCAAGGCTGAGCAGGAGTTTTCTAGGTGGACTTACAGCAGGAGTAATAAGGACTATGTCCTGAATCCTTTACTTACACAACTTCGCTCAACTCCTACGACAATGCTATGATGTGGGCTTGTTAAATTCCCAGCATTTAAATGAGGATGCTGAGGTAGTTTGACTAAGATGATGAAGCCAGTGAGTGATGAATCCAGGGTTTGGACTGAGATCCGTCTGCTTCCAGAGCTGGGTGCTTTACCTGGAGGCCACCCTGTCTCATGCGTAAGAAGCGGCATGTTTGCTTGTTTTAATCACTTGTTTGACTTGTGTCTGAAGTATTTATTTGAGGAAGACAATTGAGCGGCCTCGATTGGGTTATCAACTGTAAAGAAATTCTCCAAAACTTCGAGCTGTAATAGATAACTTCTTACCCGAGACAGGGGCAAAACACACACCTCCCAAAATACGGATATGCCTAACGCCAACTAGTGGCAGCATATATAATTGCAAGGAAAGCGCGTGAGAACAGTTTTTCCCCCGTGTAGTAACCACAAACCTCAATAGAGAGACGGTAGACGTTGGAACCTGGCATCAAGTTGTTCAGTAAATATGAAGAGATCATTGACAAGTTGTCTGCCACTGGTCTTGTTTCACAGTCCCCATGATTTCTTTTTTCCTTATTTTAAAAGTAAGTTGTTTTCTTTTAGAAATTAAAGGAGGGGGGAAAAAAAGAAATAGCAATCATCCATCATCTCAGTACTCAGTTTCCACTATTAATTCTGGTTGACAAGTTTGACAAGTTTCCTTCCCATCTCTCTTTTTAAGGAAAAAAAAGTCACATTAAAAAATAAGTGACAGCTGTTCATTATAAAGAAATTAAAACACACTGTAAATCCCAAAGACAAATAAAAAACCAACCCAAATCCAACCAGCTGAAAGTAACCATTAGAAGGGACTTCCCTGGGGGTCCAGTGCCTAAGACTCCTTGTTTCCACTGCAAGCGGCACGGCTTTGACCCCTTGTCAGGGAGCTAGTACCCTGAGTGCTGCGTGGCATGGGCAAAAAAAAAAAACCCATTAACATTAGATGAACATCATTTTGAACAACTCCACAAATACACAAAAACCAGAAGGGTGAGTAAGGGAGAGATGGGTGGAAATGACTTTATAAAACCAGAAGACTCATATCTTGGGTTCTATTTTTAATCTAATTTTACTTCACTTGAACAGAAGAAAAAGAAAAGGGAGTTCATAGAATTGCTGAATTCATATAAATATTCCTTCTATAGAAGAGATATTTTCCCTTAAACATCCCTCTGAATTTAAGAAAGGAAATTGTGGAGTTATTAAAAGGTTGAAGTCCTTTATGACATCTTTCAAGGTCATATTTCTATTTCTATTTGTATAGACTCACTGCTTGCTGTAAAAGATGAGCTAACTGGGCCAGGCACATGGGTACCAGCACGCAGTTCTGAAGATCATGAAGTCCTTGTGTGTGCCAGTTGGGAGACGTGGGTGGTGGACTCTCTCCCCAGCGCTCTCCCTCTGTCCTGGCCACCCTGATCCCACCCCCAGGACCAGTCCCAACCCCCGTCTCCCCAGGATCCAGAGCTACAGAGCAAGTGGGCCTCTGGATCCTTCTCCCAGAGCCCCTTCCACACTCCCACCCCAACCCAAATACCTTGGTTTTCATCTGTTTCAAGGGGGTTGAAAGCAGTTGGAAAACCACTCCTCTGGGCTAGCACACAGGCCTTGCAGCTTTGCGTGGTCCCTGAGTTTCAGACAGCAGAGACCTTTCTGCCTAAGCCCACGTAGCTCATTAAGAAGTGGAAGAGTATGTCTGTAATCACGGTGTAATTACCTTGCCTCCTAATTGGTAGCAGACACAGGCCTGCGGGTATGGAAACTCCCCAGTGAGCTGGCTCCAAGCAGATGAGGCAGAAGGTGCAGGTGGCCAGGAGAGTGTGGAGGCTGAAGGAAGGGGGCGAGCTTTGCTGGGGCTCCTCTCAAGGTCTGGAGCGGGACATGTCCCTCCGCTCAAGGTCTTGAGCCCAGGTCCTTACGCTCAAGATCTCTGGTTCCGTGGGAGGTGTCCGCTCAAAGCTGTCTCTGCTGTGAAGCCCTCCCTGACTACCCCCACAGGCACATCTTGCACCGCGTTCTTCGTCAGAACCAGTTGCCTTATTTTGTGGTTTGTGGTCCTCGTGCTTGTCTCTCCATTAGACCAGTGACTTCTAGGGGGCGGAGGCCTAACACAGAATCGTGAAAGAATAAATGGTGGAAGGAATAAATGCATGGCCGCCTTTGAGTCTGGGGCCTAGCTTGGGGGATGCACTTCCACGAGAGGTGGAGGGTGGGGGGAAGGCAGCCTCTCTGGGGCTTTGTCATGACTGTCTCAAGACGCAGAAGCTTTCAGGAGAGGCAGACACCTTGGGGTCATCGGATGTTCATTTTCTTCTCATCCCTGGTGGCTCAGACGGTAAAGAATCTGCCTGCAATGCAGGAGACCGGGGTTCAATCCCTGGGTGGGGAAGATCCCCTGGAGAAGGGAATAGCAACCCACTTCAGTATCCTTGCCCAGAGAATCCCATAGACATAGAAGCTTGGCGGGCTACAGTCCATGAGGTCGCAAAGGGTCAGACATGACTGAGTGACTAACACTTTCACTTTTTCTTTTCAATAATAATAGTAATAATGATATATTCTTGGTAAAATTCAGATAGTCATAGAACTGTGCAAAGTGAGTACTATATACTGTCCTTTCCTCCCAACCCTGGTTCCAGTTCTGTCTTCAGAGGCGACCTCTGCTGGACCTATTTGTCTTCAGTGGAAAGTCTGGGGAGACTGATGGGTCTGACCAGTTCTGCTCCCCACTTGAGATGGGCCCAGCTTGCAAGAGGGGCTCCAAGGTGCACACATAACACTGTTTGCCTTGGCCCACGTGTCCCTCTTAGCGCTGGCCGGTGCCACGGCCAAGGGCTTCTGCACATAACCTGCTCCTCCTCTCCAGGTGGCTGGCGCAGAGTCTGCTCGTGGCCAGGGACCTTGCCTCCCTGACCCTTGGTCTCGTCATCTGTAACTCCTCAAACTAACTGCCGGGGTGGTTGTGGGGGCTGAGAGGCACTGGGTATTAACACTCAGCTCAGACCTTGATAAATATCCACCTTTTACTCCCTTTTTCCACCTCAAGCCCGCCTGCGACCTATGATGGGCTTGGGAGTAGCAGGCCTGCTTGTGCTTCAAGTCTCGAGGTATTGACGAATGCATGCCTTTACAGAAGCCTTCCGAACCCAGCAACGGTCTCAGTTCAGTTCAGTTCAGTGGTTCAGTCCTGTCAGGCTCTTTGCAACCCCATGGACTGCAGCACACCAGGCCTCCCTGTCCATCACCAACTCCCGGAGCTTGCTCAGACTTGGGTCCATCGAGTCGGTGATGCCATCCAACCATGGCAACAGTCTACCACCTGTTGATTCCACCCTGGACCTTCAGGGAGCAGAGCCCAATGAGCTGGGACCAGGGAGGAAGCTGTCGTCGGACACAGAGGGGTGAGATCTGTGCTGGGAAGTGTGAGGGGCAAAGGTGAGCAGAAGCAGCCTGCCTGGGTGAGCCCGTGTGAACGTGGGAGGGTGACCTGATGGACTTACACCTCCCCGTCTCCCCTGCCTCTTTCCTGCCTCCCTCCCTCCCTCCCTCCCTTCTTTCCCAGCTTGTGCCTTCACTGAGCATCTGCCTGGCCCAGGGGCTGGAGGTTCAGGAAAAGGCCGACTTGGAAGTTTGTATCCCTAAGACCTCCCAGCCCCAGGGGAGCGTCAGGTCCATGTGCAACAGGGAAATGGCTGTGATGAAGGCGGGTGTGGCAGGCAGGAGCCCCGAGACTCAGGGAAGCCAGGATGAGGAAGGGCGTTGCAGGTGGAGGGAACTGCAGGCACAGAGGCCGGATCAAGCCCGCCTGGCCTGCAAACTGCCCACGGCTCTTCCCTGTGAGCGGGGGTGGGGAGTCCGGCCAGTCTGGTGGGGGCGGTTAGGGGGCTTGTCTGGAGCCCTTGGTCCGGGAAGGGCTGGGCGGGAGTCCTGTGACTCACGTCCGGGACCCTCCGCTTCCTTGACCTCCCGTGCTCCCTGGCTGCTTGGGGAGGAAGTAGCCAGGCCTCAGCTGACAGAAGGAGGCTTTGATGTTGGAGAAGGGAATGAGGAAGGAGGGGCTGGGGTGAAGTTCTGGAAGCGTTTCAGGAATCTGCTCCTCCTCTGACACCATGGCAACCAGGCGCAGCTGGGGGAGCTGCCTGCGGGGCTGGGAGCCTTGGAGCTGCTTGGATGGGGGAGAGCTGGGCTTGGGGGGCGAAGACCTCTTGCTCTCACTCCTGGCCCACCCAGCCCAGGGAGAGGGAGAGGGCAGCTCTTGGGGCTGGGCATGGCGCTCCCCTTGTCTGAGCCTCAGTTTGGGGGTCTGTAATATGGGGGTAACAATGCAGTATCCAGCCCAGGTCCTCTGGGAAGCAGACACCCCAGCCGGGTTAATTAGGGGAGCACCCCGAGCGGCCCTTCCCCTCCCTGAATCTCAATGTTGGGGGGGGGCGCATCGCCATCAGGGAGACGTGGTCACACAGAGGTGGCCAGGGCTGCCCGGTCTCCACACCAGCTGGGCTCATCTCTGAGGACCAGGAGCCCAGGGGAGACGGGGCCGTGGCTTGAAGGGAGCGCTGGGGTTCAGAGAGGGCAGGCGGGTCCCGGTCATCCACCCACAGTTGGAGGTCTGAGTGGGGGTCTCCTGGCTGCCCCACTGCCCAGATCCGCCCCCCTGGCCAGAGTACCAGGACTTGCTGTTTCCAGAACTCAGGCAAAGTGGCTGAGGAGATGGGAGAGGGGTGAGCCCTGTGTCTGTCCCAGGGCTGCTGAACGAATGCCTGAGACTGACTTGAAAACCCAGAAACTCCTCCTTTGGAGGCTGGAATCTGAACTCAAGGTGCCAGCAGGACCCAGTTCTCTCCAGAAGCTCCCAGGGGACGGTCCTTCCCGCCCCTCCCTGCTCTGGTAGCTCCCCAGGTCCCCGTGGCTGAGGCCGCCTCACTCGAGTCGCCGCCTCCGTCCTCACGTCCTCATGTCCTCACGTGGCCTCCTCCCGCATCTCTGTCCCTCCCCTTTTTACAAGGACACCGGTCCCTGCATCCGGCTCCCGCCCAACCCCATCTGACCTCACCTTAACCACTGACATCTGCCAAGGCTGTTTCCAAGTACAGTCACATGATCATGAATTGTGGGGGCACACTCTTCAACCCACTACAAGCCTCATTTGGGCAGCATGGATGGGAGCCCCAGGCCAGTGTGAAGCCAGGGTCCTGAGGAGGGGCCTTCGGGGTGATGATCAGGGGTCCCAGAAGGTGGGCTGGAGTCTGCTTTTTCAGGTGTCAGTGAGTCAATGTGTTTATGAGTGGAAAGAACTGGCAGACAGAAGGTGGGACTGAGCCAGGAGGGTCCCTGTCCCCACCTCTCCCCACCTCCCCACCCTGCCACACACACTCGCACACACTCACGCACACATGCACACACATACACATGCACACACATGTACACACACACACGAGGCACACAGGGCAGTGTCATTTCCCATTTTGCCCGCTGTGGCCTAGGACCTCCCTCCTGCTGTCCCTGGAGGCTCCTCCCAGGCCCCAGTGAGTGACCCTGAGGCCCAGCGTGACCCTGGGCCCCAGAAATGCAGGTGCCTCCGCTGGACAGGGGGTGGGTGACAAGGGGTGTTGCCTCCTCAGTGAGAAAGGGTAACACTGTGAGGGGTTGGAGGCTCCGCAGGGGCACTGGGGGCGACTCCAGTCCCGGAGCAGCGCTGCTCCAGGAGGGATGAGGGACGCGTGAAGAAGCTGGGCCCCCTGAAGGCTGAGCAGGCAGAGCCCCGGGTGCAGCCCCTGGCCCTGAGGCGCCCCGGGGCCCCTCTGTGAGCCTGGCTCAGGGGAATCTGGCTTCCTGGTCCCCACCAGCTCTGCACACACACTTACTCACACACTCACCTGCACATGTAGATGCCCTCTTACACTTACGCTCACATATAACGCTTACACATGCAACCACACACATTCACACTGACCACTCCCTGGGGTCATTCAGCCAGACCTGCCGGCAGCAAGTACCGAAAAAGCCCCTTCTCAGAGGCCCAGCCTCCCCTCCACTGCCCCTCCCCTCCCCCTCCTACTGCCCTTCCCCTCCCCCACAGCCCCCCAGTCCCTCCCCAGCCCTACCCCGCAACCCCTCCCCTCCCCTCCCCTCCCCTCCCCTCCCCTCCCCCAGCCCCTTCCCTAGCCCCTCCTGCTCTCCTCCCCTTCTGCATCCGGGCCTCTCCTGCCCTCCCGCCCTCCTCCTGCCCCAGTTTCCGGGTCTTCCCAGTGGAACTCTGAGAACAGGCAGCTCCCGGCCCACCCCACTGCCTCCTTTCCTCCTCCTTTTCCAGGAAGGTCTGGGAAGGAGGCGGAATGAGGCAGGTAGGGCCCCCGTGAAGCCGGGCGGACGTGGGCTGCACACAGTAGGACCACAGGAGTCCAGCTCCCGGCTGCCAGGCCCCTCCCAGACCAAGTTCATTTGGGGAGGTCTGGGGCACCCCAGGTTGTCACCTGGCTTCCCACAGCCTCCCCACACCCAGCGCCCCCTGCACAGCGGGCCCTCCCCTGGCCCCGGGCCCCCATCCCCGTCAGCGCTATTCTGACAGCAGCCCCTACCAGGGCCCACCGCTCAGCCCCCAGCGCTCCGTCTGGGTCCTGAGACGCTCTCCTTGGTTCCTGTGCAGGAAGGCGGTGGCCAGGGCTGGGCGGCCTACGAAATCCAGACCAGGGTACCGCTCCCCACCCACCCGGAGCTGCACTGTCCTAGCAAAGGGGTACTCCGGCCCCTGACCGCCGGAGCAGGGGGCCTGTGTGTAGGCCTTAACCACTGACAGTTTGGCGATATTGGGGTGCTGGGTCAGAGCAGGCCTCGGCCTGGGCCCGGCAAGGGGAGCCCCTCCCTCACCCTGGCACCTAGGAGTCTGCCCTATGTCCCGCCCTGTCCCCCCAGCTGGTGGCCTTGGTGGGGCCAAACTCTGGTGAGGTGGGGGCCTCGCGTGGAGACCGCCCCCCTTCCCTCTCCATCTGTGGCTCAGATGAGGAAGGACCATTATTTATTCTTTGGCTTCCGCTTGCCTGCTGCTCTGGCAGATTTTTTTTTTTTTTTTACCTTGAAAAGAAGATCGATGCTGGATCCTGCACAAACCACCCAGCTGATGTCCTGCACTGACTGAGCAGAGCTGGCGCGCGGTGGGGCTGACAGCCGGCTCCCTGGAGGAGCCACAGCTCCTGCGGGGAGGGAGAGGGCGGGATCCGCAGACGAGAGGGTCCCCATGCCTTCTGCTCCCCGATCTCATTCCCAGGGCCGGCTGCCTCCTACCCCTGGAGGTCCCCCTGCGGCCTCTCACTAAGTTGCCCTTGGCCGACCTCTGTCTCTGGTCACCAAGAGAGGCCTGACCAAGGAGCCTGCCGACGGCAGCTGGAGGGTCCAGCGGCTTCTCTGTCCCCCACCTGGACGGCACTGGCCTTTTCACTGGTCCTCCTGTCTCCTCTCTGGCCCCCTCCAGTCCCTCTCTACCCCGAGGCCACAGGGAAGGTTCCAAGCCCAGCCCTGACCTCTTCACCCCGCTGTGTTCAGCCCTCCAGCGGTTCTCTGTGACTGGCAGCCTCTGCATGCCCCCTCCGGAGCCTCCCCCTGGGGCAGCAATTCTGAATGACGTGCCCCTCTGCCCACGCTTTCATGCCTCTGCGCCTCCGTTCATGCGGTTCCCTCTGATGGAACACCTTTCCTGTCCTCCTCACCTCCTTGCCTGTCATCAGCGCCTGTCCGAGAAGCCGGGGCCACTCCTACAGGGTATAAGGCAGGACGGTGAGCGTGTGGGTGCCGCCACACCACCTGTGTGCTCACCCCAGCTCTGTCCCTTACTGCGTGATCTCAGGCAAGCTCCTACACCTGCGTCTTGGCTCCTCATGGATACGTGCGAGGATGACTGCTCCCACGGGCTGCCAGGCGGCTGCAGTGAGAGGCGTGTGTCGGCATGTGGGCAGCTCTGCAGAGCACCAGGTGTTGTTACCATCAGAGCCTGTGGCCTGATGCCCCTGGGAGATGATGGCCCCAACAGCGACCCCCTGGAGGCAGACCCTCGCCTCCCCCAGCACTGTACTCAGAGCCTGGACCTGAGGCCAGCAGCACCCCAGAGCTCAACTGGGACCTGTCCACACGTGGCAAGGCGGGACGGGCCTCCCAGGGCAGCGCAGTGACCGCCTGACTCCAAACCAGTTTTCAGCCTCCCATCCCCTCCCCACCCCCAACGGTAATGTTGCGGTTTCCACCCCCACAGCCCACCCGGCTCCAGTCTCTCCTGCTGCAGCAGGGACCGGCGCCCCCTGGTGGCCAGTGCTCCTTACTGCAGAAGGTTTTCACAAATGAATAAGGACTTCGGCCAGATACCCTCATTTCACAGGTAAGAACCAGGCTTTAGAGCGGCCAGCTCACTCAGTTGGAAAGTGGCAGAGCCTGGGTTTGGAATCAGGACTGATGCCTCAGCTGATATGCAGGGTTCCTGTTTTTGCTTCTCCAGGAGGCTCTGAGTCCCTCTGCCTTCCCTGTGTGCTAAGTCTCTCCAGTCGTGTCTGACTCTCTGCGACCCTATGGACTGTAGCCCACCAGGCTCCTCTGTCCATGGGATTCTCCAGGCAAGAATACTGGAGTTCACTGCCATTTCTTCCTTCAGGTATCTTCCTGACCCAGGGATTGAAGCTGCATCTCTTACGTCTCCTGCATTGGCAGGCAGATTCTTTACCGCTAGTGCTGCCTGGGGAACCCTCTGGCCACCCTTCCTCTTGCCAAATGTGCCCATCCCCAAGGCCCCACCTGAGTCACACCCCTGGGCTGGCTGTGCACAAACTCAGGCCGATCCAGGGCTGCTAGGAGCTCCTGGGGAGTGGGGGTCAGTGCAGCCAGAGATAAATGAGGTGCTGTCCTGCTTCTGAGGCCACACTCTGGTGAACAAGTTGGGGCAAAAGTCACTCAATATGCTGGCCGAATGAATACATGGCTAAGTAAGTGTACTCAGCGACTGGCACACAGCTGCCGTTTTTTCAGTTAGAAAACTCTTACTCATCTGTCAAATCCCTGTTCAGGGTTAGCTCTTCCAGGAAGGAAGCCTCTTCTGAAACCCTTCGTGTAGGTCACCGAGCGCACTTCACTCTAGGGGAAGACACTGCAAACAAAGTGCTATGGGGGACAGTCACTTGCAGAAACAGCAGTGGAGGAGGAGGGCTGAGGATGCTCAGGGGAGGCTTCTTGGAGGAGGAGGTGGGTTTTGGAACTAACCTGGAAGGGGGAGTACTGGGAAGGGGGACATATTGGAGGGTGGAGATGCTGTGGAGGGGACTGGGTAAGGGTACTGCTTACCTCGGGTTGCCCTCAAAATGCCACAAACCAGGTGGCTTAGGACAACAGCAATATTGAGTCTGAAACCAAGGTGTTGGCTGTTTTCTCTCTGAAGGCTCTGGGAGAGGATCCTTCCTTGCCTCCTCTCAGCTCCTGCCTGCTGCCAGCGACCCTTGGTGTTCCTGCCTTGGAGACATCACTCCACCTTCTCTCTCCTCCCTGCGTGCCTGTGTCCAAATCCCCCTTATAAGGACAAATCCACCTCCTAGGGTCCACCTAATTCCAGTCTGTGTGTGTGCTCAGTCACTCCATCATGTCAGACTCTCTGTGGCCCCATGGACTGTAACCCACCATCTGCAAAGACCCTACTTCCAAAGAAGGTCACATTCAAGGTACCAGGGGTAGGACTTGAATGTATCTTTTGGGGGGAGGGGACACAATTGGACCCGTTACAGTAAGTGAAGATGTCGAGGTTGGGGAGACTAGTTGACATGTGAGAAGAGTGGGGGTCAGATTGGGGAGTAGGTGAGTGAAGATGCTGGAGATGTTTGGGGGTCATCACAGAGGGCCTGATGCCCTGGGGCTGAGGCACTGGGGGGATGGGGTCAGCTAGGAGCCTGGAGAGGTCAGACGGGGTTGGAGCAGCCCCAGGGCTTAAGCCCTGACTCTGGCGGGCTTCAAGCTCATCGGTCACTTGTGTCTCCTCATTTAACCCTCATGACGGCCCCCTAGGTGGCTGTTGTTAGGCTCCAGTTTACAGAGAATGGGGCTTCTCCAGTGGCTCAGTGGTAAAGAAGCCACTTGCAGTGCAGGAACCACAGGAGACCTGGGTTCAATCTCTGGGTCAGGAAGATCCCCTGGAGAAGGAAATGGCAACCAATGCCAGTCTTCTTGCCAGGAAAATCCCATGGACAGAGGAGCCTGGAAGGCTACATACAGTCCATAGGGCTGCAAAGAATCGGACATGACTGCAGTGATTTGGCATGCACGCATGTACAGAGGAGGAAAGCTCACGGGCCCGCACCTAGAAGTGCTAAACTAGGTTTGAACGCGCCGAAACTCCAGGCCAGTGTGCTGTGTCATACAACTGCCCGGAAAAGGTTAGGATTTCACTTTTGATTTGAGGACCTGTATCCTTCCACAGCCTTTGCTTCTCCTTGGTTCACGGACCTGAAGATGTCGTTGGAGACAATGGCCTCTTTGAGTTCATATCCCATGACTTGGTTTATACACCTCAGAGGTGTCCCACGTGGTCGGTTTATTGTAAGCCTGCTTTGTGGGCATTGGTTTTGTCTGGCTGACTGAATTTTGAAGGAGATTCAACAAAATCAGCAGCAGCTCTGGTCCTTGGCAGTGAGGGAGCCGGCTGGGCCCCTGCACACACCAACTCGTTTAAACCTCCCAGAGCTGCCCAAGGTCGGAGGACCAGCTCCTGGTTCCAGGTGACAGAGCTGTGCGCCAGGGTCGGTGTGATGCCAGGTCCATGCTCATGGTCCGCATCCCTACAGACGACCTCTGACCAGCTGAGCCCGGCCGGGCAGAGGACAGTCCCAATCCCCTCCTGCGAGGATCCAGGAGAGCTGCTCTGTCTGTGAAGCCCTCCATATCCCTCGACTTCACCGTGGAAAGCGGTATGGGAATTCTTCAAAAAATTAAATGTAGATCTACAGACCCCCCTTCTGAATATACACCCAAAATCATTAAAAGCGGGGACTCAATCAGATGCCTGTACACCTGTTGATAGCATCGTTATTCACGATGGCCCACAGGTGGAGACAACCTGTGTATCCATGGAGCAATGAATGGATAAACACAGGGGATCCACACACACTAGGAGATGTTACTAATATTCAGTCTTTAAAAGACAAGTTCTGGCACATGCTACAGCCTGGATGAACCTTGAGGGCAGTATGCTCAGTGAGATAAGCCGGTCACAAAAGGCCAAATGCTGCAGGATCCCACTCACATGAGGGACCTAGTGTGGTTGTTCATGGAGACAGAAAGCAGGCTGGCGGGGGCCGGGGGTGGGATGCGGTGGGGCTGGGGAGCTAGTGCTTTACAGGGACAGAGTTCCAGTTTGGGAAGAGGGAAAGTTTCTGGAGCAGGATATGATGAGGGTTGCAGAGCATGTGGATATCCTTTTTAAAGTAACAATAAGAATATACTTAATGCCATTGAGATGGATACTTAGACATGGTTAAAATAGTACAGTTTGTGTTATGTGGGCTTCCCTTGTGGCTCAGCTGGTAAAGAATCCACCTGCAGTGAGGGAGACCTGGGTTCGATCCCTGGGTTGGGAAGATCCCCTGGAGAAGAGAAAGGCTACCCACTCCAGTATTCTGGCCTAGAGAATTCCATGGGCTGTATAGTCCATGGGGTTGCAAAGAGTCAGACATGACTGAGCGACTCTCATTTTTTTGTGTTATGTATATTTTGCTGCAATCATAATGAAAAAAAGATCCACGGGTTTCAAAACCCCATCTGAGGCTGACTTTTCCTGAGGCTTGCAACGGTGAACCAAGCCTCTCACCTGCAGAGTGGGAAGGTCCCCAGGGCCGACCTGGGCCATTACTTGGAGCCCTGACCTTGGGGTAATGACCGAGAGGTAAAGGAGATCAAAGCCTTCCTCCCAGGCCTTGGTGGGAGGCGGGGGGCGGATGTAACTCACCCCCAGGGTTATGAGCATCATTCACCTTCTGGAGTCCCCTCCTGGGACCTCCCCTGAGAGCACTCTGCCTGGCCCCACCCCCTGGCTGTTGGCCCCCACGCCCGCATCCAGGGGGCACTGCTGGGTACAGGAGCCAAGACCTCCAGCGCAGCTGCTTGGCATGACGTTATTTCCATTGTGCTGACCTGACTCTGCTTATTCATTCGATGAAAACCGTGCACACATGTCATCTCCATCACGCGGCCCGTGTGCCTGTGTACATGCTTTCCTAGAAGCGGGATGGCAGGGTCAGAGGGGACTGAAAGTTGGGCTGTGGGGCTCAGAGCTGAACGACCCCCAGATTCACGCAGCCGGGCTCTTCTCCCCAATCCCACCAGGGGGCGCAGCCTCCCACCGTAGGAACGGTGGGGGGGGGGCGGGGGGGGGCGGGGGGAGCGGGGGCTGGGCGGGGAGGTGGGCCGGGCTTCTCAGAGCTGGAGAGACGCGCTTGGTCCCATTCTTTTGTGCGCGCCTGTCTTGGGGCGACAGGTCTCGGTACAAGGTTCGAGTCCAAGAGCTGTCCCTCCTCAACACCCTTCCGACCTGGACCCTCCCCTGGTCTACTGGGCAAGATGGGGGCCGAGTCCTCCCGCCACCCCAGGAGGGCCAAACCCAGGGTCTGGGCTCTCTGGGTAGTCCTCATCCCATCCCTTTTATTCCTCCTGACTTGTCGGCCTGTTTTAAATTTGCTATTTAGTGCTGCTCTAAGTAAAGAAAAGTTAAAAACTTACATCGTTGGCATTTTGAATAAATACCAATAAAATCAATGATGCCAGTAACACAAAGTCTGGAATTTTTTGCTGTTCGTCTGTGGTGTGCTGTGCGCACTGTGTAGTGCAAAGTGTTTGACTTGTACATGGGCTCGTCAGAGTCACACCGTTTGTGCTGGTCTGTGTGCAGATGTACTTCATTTTCACCAGAAGTGCACAGAACTCACTCCACCGCTTCTCTTGGCAGGTACAGGTCCTACTCCCAGGTGGATGGATGGAAGGTGGTCAGGTGGGTGCATGGATGGATGGATGCTGGAGACGAGCGGATGGATGGGCAGATGGTGAGTGCACCAGAACTCTGCTCAGACACCAAACGCACACAGGGAAGGAGGCACCGGAAATAAGCGTCCTGCTGGGGCATCGCCTGCTCCTGTGCCCCTTGCATCGTCCCATCAGACTTCACTCATGAAACACCAGGTGCGGGGTGTGGGGCCAGTGTGACTGGGCACACTACTGCATCTCCATGAGACTGGTCCTGTCCCGAAATGTCCAAGAGGAGAAACTAAACATATCCTTATACAGAGGGTGCTGGGACTCAGTGGAGGGGTCCACAGAGGGATAAACATGTGGGAGTTGATGACGTAGATTCAGTGACAGACTCCAGAGAAGTAGGAAGGGTCTGCGCTTGAAGTCAGACCCTTGCCAGCTCTGCCACTGACAAGCTCATAGAGGCAACTCTCAGCTGTCCATTCATCTACCCTCCATCAACCAAGTCACCCTTCCCTACCTATCCGTCTACCGACTCATCCGTCACCCTTCCATCCACCTGTCTATCTACCTTTGCGTCCATCTTCTCTCCACCCACCTGTTCACCCACCCATCCACCCATCTGCCCACTTATCTATCCACCCATCCATTCATCACCCATCCATCCACCTGAATATCCACTCATCCATCCCCCCACCTATTCACCACCCATCTAGCCACTCATCCACTCACCTTTCATCCACTCATCTATCCATCCATCCACATTTCTGTCCATCCATCATCCATCATTCATCCATCTACCAATTCAACAAATATTTTTCAAAGTCTGTTAGGAGCCAGACACTGTGCTGACCGTGTGATAAACCTGGTCTCTTCTGTAAGGTGAGAACGGCTTACCTACAATGATATCACAGCAAGGTCATGCTGTAGGATATCTGCCACAGAAAAGGCTCAGAGTGGGAGTTTAACGTGTAGATGGGCCCTGACTCTCCAAGGTACTGCCTCACAGTTACTCTTTTCTCCTAAATCGCTAAGCAGTAACACAGATGCTCCCATGATTCAGGCCTTTGATTTCAGCTTTGAGAGAAGAGCACAGCCCCAGCCTCGCTCCGGGCCAGCTCAGGGCCTTCTGGAAAGGGGTGGGGGACAGGTGGGCAGGGCTGCAGAGGCAAAGGTTGGAGGCAGAGCTGCTGGCTCTGCGTGGGAGGGAAGGAGTGGGGACAGACGGTCCTCTGGGCACAGCCACATGTCGGAAGAGTGAGCCCTGTCAAAGCCCTGGGAGGCAGGCCCTGCTGCGGCCACTTTCAGAGGGCGCAGTACCCACTGCTAAGTGACAGAGCTGAGACCCGGCCCCAGGCTGAGGGGTGAGCCCCGTTCCTGGCCGAGGGCCCTCGCTCCCTGGGATGCCCTTCTCCTCTGCTCATAGGGCCAGCTTCAGTGCTGGCCTGTTTCAGGTGCCATCT
The DNA here is from genome assembly GCF_033118175.1 of Dama dama. Classification (NCBI taxonomy): domain Eukaryota; kingdom Metazoa; phylum Chordata; class Mammalia; order Artiodactyla; family Cervidae; genus Dama; species Dama dama. The sequence goes on along the minus strand of NC_083701.1, from coordinate 3,890,991 downwards.
TGCAGCCGGTAAACAAGCACCAGCAAAGTCTTGCTCAACCCTGTGAGCAGCGAGGCAGGAAAAAGGGAAGGAAACGGGGCCGGCCTGAAGACACGGTGAGTACTAAGCCCAGGAGGGGAGCCATCACTTCTCATAAAAGCCAGAGGTCCGTGCCTTCACCCCATTCTACAGGTGGGAAAACTGAGGAGGCTCCTGGAGTTAAAATGAGCTGCCTGGACCCCTGCATCTCTTGCACCCCCATAGCCCAACACCGCTGTGACCAGCTGCACCACCATCCTGTTCTCCTTCCTGAGTTGAACTGATTGCCCAGCGATGAGATAACTAGAGAGGAAATGGGAGAGAGAGAGACGAGAGAAGAGAAGCTCCACCCCAGTTCCCCGCTGCTTGGTTCTTTCCGGGCCCTGTCCACATCCAAGCCACGTGTGGAGGTCACATTAGTCATTGTGACCGTAGGTTGCAGGACTGCTTTCAGCCAAAAGCCCCTTCATTTCCCTGTGGCCTCACCAGCTGTGTAGGTTTTGCAATAACTGCATTTTTTCTCACATTAGAAATTCTATATAATTTTTGCAAAAAAATACTTTAAAGCAAAAATAGTAATAATAATAATCGCTTATAATCCCACTGCCACCCAGTGGTAAAAATCCTTTGTTCATTTACTTATCCATTCAGAGTTTATCCACATTTATTGAGGACCTACTATGTGCCGGGCATTGTCAAGTCTGGAGGAGATGGCAATAGAAAAAACAAGCATTCATTTACAGAGAGGGGCTCTGGGATGAAATCACCTCATCCAACAACATGTTGTGGTGTGCCGCCTGTATGCATGCGTGCTCAGTCGTGTCTGACTCTTTGTGACCCCACAGACTGTGGCCCGCCAGGTTCCTCTGTCCGTGGGATTTCCCAAGCAAGAATTCTGGAGTGGGTTGCCATTTTCTCTTCCAGGGGAATCTTCCTGACCCAGGGATCGAACCCGCGTCTCCTGCATCTCCTGCATTGGCACATGGATTCTCTACTGTTAAGACACCTAGGAAGCCTGTGGTTGCCTTGCCTGCTGCTGCCACTAAGTGGCTTCAGTCGTGTCCGACTCTGTGCGACCCCATGGACGGCAGCCCGCCAGGCTCCCCCGTCCCTGGGGTTCTCCAGGCGAGAACACTGGCGTGGGTTGCCATCTCCTAGGGTATCTCAAAGTGGAAGGGCCCCAGGCACCTCCCTGGGTGGGTGTTGTTTAGACAGGGCCAGGAGGGGCTACCACGTGGCAGATTTCCCGGCCCAGTGCACCGAGGCGCAGTCCCATCTGCCCCGGAGCGAAGCCCAGCTGTCAGGGTGAGTCTGGGGTGTGTGGGTGACACACTGCCCTCCTCTGGGCTCTGGTTCCCCATTCTGAGGCCCTCCCAACTTTGGCCACCCGAGGGTACCTGCTTCTGTGGTCAGGGATCTCATCTTCAGAGGCGGTGGGCTGCCCCCCGCCCAGGCCTGCAGGGAGGGTGAGGGGTGGCCCAAGACTCCCCTGCAGACCCAGGACAGGAGGGAGGGGTCAAGGCCTTTGCCCAGGCCGTGAAAGGTGGCCAGCTGGGGGCTGTGTGGTTATGATCGCGCCGGGGGAAGGGGAGGACCGGTGTGGCCCCAGCCCCCGGGGCAGCTTTCCCAGGGGGTGTTCTGGGCTCGCAGTCACAGATGCAGAAGCGGGCCTGGGGTCCGACTGTGTCCTGGCGATACTGTCTGCTCCCTCTGGGCTCAGGGTGCGCCCCTCAGGAGAATGCATGGGTGAATGAATGAAGGAGTGGGCTCCCTGCGGGCCTGGCTCTTGTGCCACAGCAGGAAGGTGGCCGGGTGCCAGGTCCGCATGCCCAGGTCTGGGAGGGGTGGCCGCTGAGCGGAAACCTGCTCTCTGCGACCTCGGTCACGTTACCCCACTTCCCCATCTGGCAGGCCGCCGGGTTCTCAGGATGATTGAATGAGACGCCCCCAAGGCCCCAGGCACAGCGCTCCTGAGCGGCGGGTGCCCTACTGATGCTCATCTGCACCGTGTCGGGGGCCGTCCACGCAGCCCCTCCAGCACGAGGCTGATGGAAAGCTTGTGCGACGCCCTCGTCAGGCATGGAGGAGCCCAGAGTGAGTAAGGTGCAGACCAGGGGCATGAGGGAGCATCCCCGGAGGGCCAGTGCCAGCCCTGAGATCAAGTTCCTGAATCCCGCAACCAAGCTTGCCAACACGTCTGTGAAAATGCATGTGTGCACACGCACACATGTGCACACAGGCAGCCACATATGTATACACACACACAAGAAATAAACGCACACACATAGACACACATGCACACACACTGCCAGATACACACAGGTGTACATACAGGCACACACATAGGCAGACACATACGTATACACACACAGACACATATACATATACACACAGATACAAATATGTACACACTTACATGTGCACACACAGATACACTCCTCTCTCCTGCTTTACTTTTCTGCTCTGCACGTGTCACCATCTAACACACTGTTATTTTACGTATTTTTCACAGACTCTGGTTCACACCTCCTGGGTTCATAGGCTGGCTCGGGCACTGCTGCTGTAACAGAATGCCACAGACCTGGTGGCTTAAGCAACAATGTTTGTTTCTCCCGGTCCTGGGTAGGAGCAATCTGCAGTCAGGGTGCCCTCATGTCTGGGTTTGATGAGCCCCTTCCAGGCGTGCGGACAGGCTGGCGCCTCCTCTTCTTTGGTAGAGGCCCCACCTTCCTGACCTATGACCTCCCCAAATTCCCACGTCCTCATACCATTCCATGGGGGCAAGGGTTTGGCACAGAACTTAGGGGACACAAAACTTTTGGCACATATTTTTGGCACAGACTTTAGGGGCTTCTCTGGTGACTCAGCTGGTGAAGAATCCACCTGCAACGCGGGAGACCTGGGTTCTATCCCTGGGTGGGGAAGATCCCCTGGAGAAAGGAATGGCTACCCACTCCAGTATTCTGCAAAATTCCATGGACTGTATAGCCCATGGGGTCACAAAGAGTCAGACATGACAGCGACGTTCACTTTAGGGGACACAGCAGGCAGGACATAAGAGCCATGTACCAGCCGTCCTGGGCGCTCCCACGCTCCGGGGCCTCATCCCCCAGCTGCTGAGTGGGGACAGGAGTGCACCCACTTACTGTGCTGTGGCAGCCACAAGTCTTGGTATAAACATCCTCCCGCTGTGAGCGCTAATGCCGAGTCTCTCCAGTCGTCTGTCTCCCCCACCAGGGCGGGACCCTCAGCCTGCTCTCCGCGGCCCCCTCACCCTGGGAAGGCCCCCTCACAGTTGATGCAAACGCAGAATTTGTGGAATGAATGGGTCACCCCTGGCAGCCTCTTGGGCTTGAATTTAGAGTGTGAGGGGCCCAGGTAGCCCTAGGTCCCCTCCCGTCCAGCAGGAAGTCAAACCTGGCTCAGCCTGGCTCAGGCTGCGAGTGTCAAGCTGGGTCAGGCCAGACCCTGGGGAACTGGTTTGAGAGGCTCTTCCTGTTCCAGGTCCCTAGGGAGGTTCTCTCCCCTAAACTCTGGAAGCTGAGCCCTGCGGCCCGCAGCCTCAGTTCCACCTTGCTCCCTCCGTAAGTGGCAGCAGGCACCTTGTTCTGACCCCAGTGCCCCCGTGGCCTGCCCAGACCATGAGACCACATCTGGACCAGCCAGGAGGCAGGCTGGGCCGGGGGACGGGGCTCAGCGGACACATGGGGGAAGCTCCTGGCTCAGAGAATCCCCAGGTCAGACCTCAGCGCCCCCGCTTTCTTGCTGGGTGATTGGGCAAGTCGCCAGGCTCCCCGATCTGTCAGACAGAGGCAGCCCATCCTCCGTGGTCGTTAGGGGGGTTTCCAGTTCTGCAGACATTTCTGGGGAAAGCTCTGGGGCTGGACGCCACGTGGGTGGTTCCTGACTTTGGCGCTTGTCTCAATCCCTCTGGGGTCACTGCTGTGTCCTAGACTCTGCCCCAGGGGCAGGCCATGGGGTCTGCTCAGACGTCTCGCCTGTCTGGGTCTCACCTGTCCTGGCTGACAAATGTGGAGATGGCCCTGTCCTGGTCACCTCTGGGCACACGTCTGCATGGGGAATGACTGTGTGCTCTGGGTGGGACGTCGAGGCCCCTGTAGGCTTGCTGTACCCCTCCTGAGTCCACGGGGACCTGTGCTCTGTCATGGTGATGTTGTTCAGTCACTCAGTTGTGTCAGACTCTCTGTGACCCCATCGACCACAGCCCAGTAGTTTCTTCTGTCATAGGACTGACTCTCCAGGCAAGAATTCTGGAGTGGGTAGCCATCTCCTCCTCCAGGGGATCTTCCTGACGCAGGGATGGAACCTGGGTCTCCTGCATTGGCAGGTGGATTCTTTCCCACCTGAGCCGCCTGGGAAGGCCCCAGATACAGACGTGACTCAGGCCTGGAGTGAAGGCCCTGCTTCCCATCCGCCCTTAGTTTCCTCCGGATTCTCTGCTGTGCTGTCACCAGGGACTTGGCTGGGGGCGGGGCGGGGCTGGCCCTGCCTCTGCTGGAGCATCCCGGGGATGGGTGTGGAGTCTGGCACACACAGGTCTCATCCATGGGTCCCTGCTGAGCCTGCAGGTGAGAAGTGGCCCTGATTCAACTCTTCCTCTCCCTGTGAGTTGCTCTGTCATGCCTTCCCCAGGCCGGGAGCCTTGAACTCTCACCCCAGCTGTAGCAGATCCGGGAAGGCTCGTGGGTGCAGGAAGTCTGGGGAAACCCGTGGTGGTTAATATCTCAAGAACATCAGCCCATTTATAGCACCGACTCAGAAGTGGCCAGAGAGATGGGGTGACAAGGCTCAGCCCAGGCACTGCTCCTGAGGGGCCCGATCCCTCAGTAGGGGTCCTATTCTCATTGAGCGTGGGAAGCCCGTGTGGATTCTGAATGGGCGTGGGGTGCTTTGCTGGTCCAAGGAGAGAGGGCGCAGAGCCTAACTTGGGCAGTGGCTGGGGGATGGGGTGTCTGAGTGCACACTCAGTAGGGAGGGGCCGTACAGTCTGAGTTACTGGGAGAATCGGGTGCCTCCCCCACCTCCATCCTGGCACAGCGCCAGGCACATAGTAGGAGCTCAGTAAGTGAGGGACGCCTGCTGGCTCAGTCGGTGTCAGGCGTGGTGCAGGTGCTTTCACAGCCCACAATGTCATCTCTGGAGGCAGAGTCCACCTGGCTTCACGCAGCTGAGGGTCCATGGCAAGTTGCTCCACCTCTCTGAGCCATCCCTGCAGAGCGATCAGGGGGAATAAATGGCAGAGGCATCTGAACTGGACAAGTAATTAGCTAGCAAAACCCAAAAAAGAATAGTGTTTATGAAGAGACTTGGCCAAAGACTTCCTCGTGAGCCCCAGATTACAAGTAGGTCGGAATAAGTGTAGGGTTTTTAGGTTCTACCCAGGAAGGGAGGTTCTGGTCCCTCTGATCTCAGTTTACCTAAATCTGTCTGCGGTTTCACCACCCACCCCAGCCTGGGGCAGCCTGGGAGGTGAGTTGACCGGGTTTTTCCAAAGGAGACCAGGTCTGCATGTCAGGTATTTACATCCATGTGGTAGGAAGGAGGAGGACACGAGTGGGCAGCTGACGGGCCTGAGAGCGGGTGAGCCCCAAACGACCGCCTGCAGTGCACGTGGTCGCGAAGGGACCCATCTGAGGACAGCCGCTGGAAGCTCAAGGGGCCTTACCCGTCTGAAGGCAGGTGGAAGGGACTGCAGGGAGGTATGAGGGCTGGGCCCCCGCAAGCCCCCAGAACTGCCGGGGCGCCCTCCAGGTCAGGGTCCATACTGACAAGAAGCTGCTGAGACAAAGTCAGATTGAGCAGGACAGGGACCAGAGACATGAAGGAGGAGGAACAGTAAAGGAGGGAGGGGAGCAAAGCTCAGCAATCTCAGAGAGTGGGGGGCCACGTTTCCAGATGCCAGCTGACATGTCTTGAAGACTCCAGGCTGGAGAGGGAGCTGCCCTGGGCCACAAAGATTAAAAGCTTAACAAACAACTAACATCACACAAGTATGAGCAAGACGAAAGCACTAAGATAAATCCCACACAGAGTTTAACCTTTTTTTTAAATTATTATTATTTTTTGGCCTCGAGGTGTGGGATTTTAGTTTCCCATCCAGGGATCAAGCCTGCACTTCCAGGAAGTCTCTAGAGTTATTTTTTAAAAAGGTAATTAAGGACAGAATAATATCCCTAGTAAATAATGATAGAATTCCAGGAAGACACAATAGATGAAAATTGTACAAAGTTTGCAGAATCTGAAAATACTCTACATAACATGAGGAAAGCAAAAAAGTAGCCATCTCTCGAAAATGAGCTAAAAGATGTTAAGGAAATAAGAAAAGGCAGGAAGGAACAATGTAAATCAGAAATGGGAAAAACCAAGACACAAAGAGAATTCAGGGAAGACTTAAAGGAAATGGAGAAATAAAGACAACACCAGAAAGAACACAGTAGATAAAGCCTTAAGAGAAATTTAAAAGGTGAACGGGAGGAACATTTTTACAAAGAGAGAGACACAAAGACACAGACGAGAAGAGAAAGCTAACCCCTTGCCTATTGAAGTTTGGCAGAAAAGATCAAACACTTGAATATTAGAAGTCCCCAGGGAAGACAGTCGTGGAGAGGGATAGACAGACACTCACCACCGTAATTCCAGAAAACCTTCCTTAACTAGGAAGGTTTGGAACTATGTGTTTAAAGAGCTCACCATGTATTTGAGAATCTCCAGCCAGAGTAACCAACACCAAGCTATGCTCTAGTAAAATTGCCAAGCTTTAAAGAAAAAGAATCCTTCTGGAATCTAGGTAAAGAGAGCAAAGAACTTATGAAAAAATAAAAATTCAGTTGTCCTTAGACTTTGCCATAGCAATGCTTTCTGCCAGAAGATGTAGAGAAACATTGAACACTCAAGAAGGAAAACATGAGCTGAATACTGTATAGCTGGCAAAACAGACTTTCAAGCATGAGTCACAGGCAATGGGCAGCCTGTAAGAAATCAGGAAATATTATTGTAGGGTAAGGGAGTTAAAGAAGGCGAGGTTCGGCACTTTACAGGAACAGATCACCTTTAATGAGGCGAGAAGGGGCAGCAGTCAGATTAGTGAGCTGCTGCCCTAACCCAAGAAAAGGAGTGAGTATATACAGGCTTGTATGTGGAAAGCTACTGTCTTAACCGGGCCTGTTCTTCTCCAAAGTTGTTCGGAGTAGTTATCTCTTAAACAGCTGGGGCAAGGAATTCTGGAGATCACCAGAGGCTGGACTGGCTGGAATCTGGGCCTAATCAACCTTAATGTTTTGCATAGAATGGTGGGGAGCACCCGGAGGGGAGTTTTAACTCCAGGCTATTTTGAGCCGTATAACTTTCCTTCAATTATAACCATAATCCCAGGGTACTGAGGATTCCATCAGAGGCTGAGTTTCAGGCAGTGGATGTAGACCCGAGGCTGGGTGAACAGAGAGCAGCGCCTGACAATGTCAACTCAGACGAGACATGGAAAGTGGAGGGAGGAGGGAGAGAAGGGAGAACACGGGGGGAAATGTCATCGTTTCAGCAACCGTATTTGTGCTGGTGATATTAGTATCATCATCGAAGACTGTTGAGTGTGTGGGTGTGGGATAGAACAGATGAATAATTGTGAGATAGCGTATATTTGTATATTTGATTTTATATTTGTATTTATTGTATCCTAAGGGCCAGAATTCTAAATGTAGAAGATAAATGATAGGGGTATAATGTAGATGACTTTAAGTCAAAACGCTGCAGTCCTCAGTTTTCCACTGGAAGTATCAGTTTGTTCCCTGCATGCAAGGCAGATTCTTAACTGCCGGACCAGCAGGGAAGTCTGGCACTTTATATTTAAAAGAAATATTGATATATTTCCTAACTCTGTCTATGAAAAAAAAAGCCTAAAATAAAAAAACTAAACTAAGTCAGCAGAAATTAGAATCCCGGGAATCTACATTGTGGTCTTGAAATATAATTTCCTACAAAACTAATAATAATTTCCAGGGCTTTTTGGAGAAATGGTTGGTTCCAGGGCTAGGGTAGGAAATATACAAGATGAGCCTGGACCATCTTGACACACCAGAGAGAGAAAAAACTGCCAAAGACTAGGGTCCCGTAGGAAGGATTCAACCTACAGGGCTGTCCACTGGCCAAAGATGGGTCAGGGTGAGCCTGGAAAAGGGCAGTAATTGCAATCGATTAAAATTTTCAGATGTGCTTAAATCCATGTGTTCATAGTAATATTAAACAAAAACCCTGATTGGTAAGCTGTGGAAGTTGAAAGGCAGAAAATTAATTATCCTAAAAACCAGTCAATAAAAGGAAAGACAAGTATTTTAAAAAAGCAGGATTAAAATATATTGCCTAGAGATGGATATGGGTGATGAGAATCACCCATCACCGTAAAACAAGATCCATTGTGAAGCTATTTCTGTGAAAGTTAGGATGGTGGTGACTAAGGGCAGGCGGAGCTATTGTTATGTGGCCTGTAGGGCAGCTCGGGGGGGACGAAGGTCTCTCTGTGAACAGGATTTGGTTGAGACCATTGGGTTTAGACTTCTCAACCTTGGTGCTACTGAAATTTGGAGCTGGAGAATTCTTTGTTGTGGAGGGGCCGTCATGTACCTTGTAGAATATCCAGCATCACCCCTGGCCTCTTGGATACCAGAAGCACCCCTACTTCCCAGTTGTGACATCAAAAGCGTTTCCAGAAATTACCAAACATCCCCTGGGGACAAAATTTCCCCAATTGAGAACCACTGGTTTAGAGAACCATAAGCAGATGAGACATGACTTAGAAACCAGGAACTTCTTGGAGGGTCTCTGCTTATAGGAGCCTCTCTCCTTTCTTTAGATTTTGGGCCTGTGAGAGGCCAGAGTGGCTGCTGGCCCAGGCCTCACAGGAGGCTGTTTCCTGCTCGACCTTGGGCCTTCCTGCAGGCGTGTCTGGAGTCCGGACCAGGGCCCCATCCCCTCGAGAGCCCTGTGACCTTGGCTGTGGCCAGAGTCAGGATGAAGGCTGGTCACCGACATGCACCGGTGTCAGAGCACGTGACCGCCCCTCCCCAGGCTGAGGAGGAAGCTGGGCTGGGCAGGGAAGGGCCCTGCCCGCATCACCCAGAGGTCAGTGGAACCAGCGCCTCTGGCCGCGGCCACCAGCTTCAGGATCAGCAAGGCCCTATGTGACGGCAGGCGCCGCGGTGTCATTCTCTGTGGGGAGGCTGAGACCTGGGGGCACCTGCAGACACAGCCCGGGTGGAACTGGGGTGTCCTGATTCCCAAGGAACATGTGACTTCCGAATCTTCATTACGCACCTGGGCTTCCCTGGGTGCTCAGTGGTTAAGAATCGCCTGCCAGTGCAGCAGACACGGGTTTGATCCCTGGGTTGGGAAGGTCCCCTGGGGGAGGAAGTGGCAACCCACTCCAGTATTCTTGCCTGGAGAATTCCACGGGCAGAGGAGCCTGGTGGGCTACACCAGGGGTTGCAAAAGCGTTTTTGGGGTTGCAAAAGCGTTGTTCAACATAACTGAGTAACTGAGCACACATTAAGCACCTATTGTGTCCTGAGAACTTTCTTTTGTTTGGCCCCATTGAGTCCCTCCTGCGTGCTTAGGCCTAGGCTCAACCCACCCTCTACACCACTTCCCTGAATTCTAGAAAACCCCATGAGTGGGTTCCTTGTGGGCAAATAACCAGAGGAGTAGATGGCTGGGCCAGCCTGTGTCCTGGGACACCTGGGACAGATTGCAAACCAGAGGCTGGGCAGGAAATAGTAGACAGCTGCCACTACCATGATGACTCTGGCTGTTGTCATCAGCTATTTCAGGAGAGACGTGAGCGGTCCCATGGGCCCAGACCAGGGAGACCTGTGTTCTTGGGGCCCCCCAGTCCCCCTGCTGTCCCAGGGTCTGAGAAGCAAGACAGGACAAGGGAAGTTTGCTTTGGCCTCCCCACCTGAGCTCCACTGGGATTTACCTGAGCTTTCATTTGAAACAAAGAATTGTACTGTTTAGAAACAAGTTATCAAACCACAAATCTAGATCATTTATGATTAAGCCAAAATGAGTACTAAAGGTAGCTCCTGTGGGTGCTCACAGGAAGATGGATTGGGCCGGGGAGGCCTGGAGATGACGGGGTGGGGAGTAGCTGATGCAGCCACAGTACATGGCTGTGTGTGCAGAAAGCCACCCCAACCCACCGCCACGTTCTGGTCCTCTTGGAGCCTAGGGGTTGAGACTTTGGACAGAGCTCCCGGGGACGGCTTGTCTCTGCTCCACGAAGCCCAGGGCCTCAGCTGGGGCTTTGGCTGGGACGACTCCAGTGACCGGGGTGACTGGGGTGACTCCGGTGACTAGGGTGACCCAGGCGGCTGTAGGCTGGTCCGTGCCGGCTTGGGTGACCCAGAGACTAGACTCAGCTGGGACTGTCCTCTCCCGTGGCTCCCCTTGGAGCTTGGGCTGGGTTCCAAGGGGGAGCGGCCTGAGGGGAAGCAGGTGATGGGCTCTGGGATACTCAAGAACTGGACAGAAGCCGCAGGGCCCCTCGTGACCCGGCCTCAGGGGTCACGCACTGTGACCTCTGCTGCATCGGTCAGAGTACTTGCCAAATGGCTAGATTTAAGAGGGGGTGCACGCCCCCCAACGGGAGGAGTGTCAAAGGTTTTTCAGTCATTTAAATAAACAGCCACGCTGACATTTATCAAGCCCTTATTCTGGAGGCCCTGTGCACACTCATGAGCTTACACAGCTGTCCACACATTCCTCCCAGGAATGACTGCTAAAGGCTTGTGAAGCAGTGATGAAGATCGGTCTCCTCTTACAAAAGAGGAAACGGAGGTGCAGAGAGGTTAAGGAGAGCCCAGCCCAGGACCAGCAGCTGGAAGAGGCCGTGACCAGACCCATGTTGCTCTGCTGGCTGAGAACCACCCATTTTTTCAGCTGCACTCAGATTAAACTTAGCCTCCCCACCCTGCCTGGAAAGACCTTGAATCACCTGGTCCCATTGTCCATGCTTACTGCCCTGTTCGGCCATGCAGGACCCAGCAACCCCCACCCCACCCTCCCAGCCCCGTCAGGGTCTTTGCCCAGCAGTTGCCTCCTCCAATAGCCCTCTTCTCAGGTCTTCTCCTGGCTGCCCTCTTCTCATCGTCTGCATTTCTGCTCAAGGGTCCCCTGCTCAGGGGTCCCCTCCCACTTTCCACTGCATCCCAGCCCTTGGTACAAACTGAGACTATTCCATTGCTGTGTTTGTCTTATTGTTGGCTTCCAGCAGCTAGGAAGTAAGGTCCGTGAGGGAGGAGACTGTATCCTTCTCATTTGTTGCTGTTCTCTCAAGTGCCTAGGCAGGCCTGGCATACAATACGCGCCCAGCACAGAGCGGGCGCCCAGTGAGTAGAGATGAGCGAACATCTGACTCAGCGCCCAGCCTCCCATCCACTTTGGAATTCTGCATTTGCCCTGCCTGCCTCCATTCACTACCTGTCAACGTGTCTTTGCAGACTACTGATTTTTATCTATTTTTGATACTATTTTAGACAGATAGAGCATGTACACTTATAGAACTTCAAGTTCATAGTGTCCAGTTTTCACCATGGTCCAAGCTGGTCCAACCTGCTCATTAGACAGATGGAGAAACTGAGGCTGTGACTTGCCCGAGGCTATGTGGCTGATCAGTGGTGGCCCCAAGACCATCACTGGAGCCCCCTGGGGTTCCTCGGGTCCACGCACTTCACCACTATCTCCTGTTTCCACATCCTGGTGGGAAGGGCAGGTCTAAGAAGCCAGTGACCTGAGTGGGGTCCCTCGGGTTGTAACTGCAAAGCTGGGGCCAGGACCTGTCCCTTCTGTGTTCCTCCAAGGCCTCCCAGACCCTTCCCTCCAGACTCGGTCCCCCTGACTGTACTAAGAGCCAGCCTGTGAGAGGCCCAGGTTAATGGGGCCTGAACTCCAGGAATTGTCCCCAAGAGCAGCCAGAATTGCTTTAAAGAGAAAAGAACTCCACAAGAGGACCTTCGGCCCCACACTAGTGTTTCCTGTTTCTGGAGCAGCGCAGGCCAGCGCTGTGTGTGAGCCCCTTTGGAGCAGCAGCTGAGCGAGGTGCTCTCAGGGGATGGGCAGGTCCCTGGCCGGCAGGTTCTGCAACAAAGCAAGGAAACGTGATGTCACCAGAGGGAGATAAACAGAGGGGCGCTTCCTCTTTCACTTCCAAGGGCTCCTGTCTGACCCAGAAGGTTCTCAAACTACAGAAAAATTTTCCTCCCTGCCTGGACAGGGTTTCAGTTAGCATTTCTGGAGTTGTCCCTTTGTGGAAAGGGGAGGGTTCAAACCAAACCAAACCAGCGGGAAGTCTCGGATTGTGCTGGAATCCCAGAGGTGGAAGCCAGGAGGGTGTCTGACACCGGCCCCACCCCCAGTCCCACTTTAAAGGTGGAGAAGCTGAGTTCCAAAGGGTTCAAGTGAATTCTGAAAGAGGATTCAAGACCATGGTGAACAGACAAGCCCTCAATACTGTGGCTTTGCAGGGGAGGGGTCAGAAAACTACTCATCCCAAATGGATCTGGGCCAGAGTGGGAAGGGACCAGGGCTGGAGAGCTTCAGCTCTGCCCTGGCTCTCTATTAGCCAGTCCTCTTACCTCTCTGAGCTCAGACTCTGTGCCTATCCACTGGGATAGTGGTACCTGCCTCGTTGAATGACTGTGAGAATGAATGAGACAATAGATGTCACGATCCCAGCTACCTACTCCAGTATTCTTGCCTGGAGAATTCCATGGACAAACCTGACAGGCTATAGTCTATGGGGTTTGCCAAGAGCCGGACACGACTGAATGACTAGCACTTCAATTTTGCACACACATCCCAGCTTGGAGACTGGCCCATACTAGGTCCTCAGTACTGTTTTCTATAAAATAAAGACAAGAGTGATAGCTTCCATAGCCATTAGGAATAGATTAGGCAACACATGTCAGAAAATCTCAAATAACAATAGTTGAAGCAAGATAAAAGCTCTCTCATGTTAGAAAGATCTGGAACTACACAGTCCGGGGTTGGTGTAGAATGCCACAGTTATCAGGTACCCAGGTGCCTTCTAGCTTTCTGCTCTGCCATTTTCTCACCTCGTAATGCAAAGTGGCTGCTAGAGATCCAGCCACCACATCCCAGCTCTGGGGGAGCAGGAAGAAACAGGGTAGTGCATAAGAACTTTCCTAGAAGCTGTACCCAATGGCGCCTCACTCACTCTTTTCAAAGAAGGCTGGGAAGTTTCCTTTTTCTGGCTGGGCACTTTGCCATCCCCAGTAATTGTGACTCACTGTAGTGTACACTTGTAAAGGTTCTGCTAGTAAGGAAGTAGGGGAAAGGAATATTAGAATGATCAACAGCGTCTTATGTACCCTCCTTACTGAGTGGTTTTGTGAAATAGACATTATTGTCAAAATGGCACTTTATTACCTGTACTCATGAGTCAAATATAAGGAATAGTTATCTGAATATCAGAAAAAAATTAAAATAGGTTTTTTAAATGACCCCTTTTTCATGAAGATGGCTCTGAAAAGCAAAGAAGGAAGTGCCTCACTGCCCCAAAACCACAGCAAAGGCTTGGAAGGCCCAGGACGCAGAGCAGAAGGGCTGCTCGGCCACAAAGAGAAGAAAGGTCTGCAGGACACCCACCTTCGCAGCCCAAACCTCTCTGCAAAAGTGCACCCAGGAGCCACACCTTTGAGCCCTGGGTGGCGAAGGAGGGCTGGAACGATGGCTTATAAGGACCTGGAGAATTAGCTGCTACTGAAGCCACTCAAATTCAGTGGGAGGTGGGGGTGGGCAGGAGCTGGGACTGAAAGGCCAGTCTGCAGGGGGGAGCTGGAGCGCCTTGCTAAAGGGGCTGCAGCAGCAAATCCCCCTGAGCAGGGTGGTGAATGACAACCCCGTTGTGTGCTGCCCCAGGGAAAGCGACCGGGGGGGGGCTGGGGCAGAGGAGGGGCGGAGAAAGACCAAGGGGCTGGAGGGCCACCGCCCCCCCGACTCCGGCCTCCTGCTTTGCCGGATCGGCCCTGAGGACCCTTCCCACAGGATGCGGGGGGCTGGCCCATCTGCCCGTGCAAGGCTGTGTGTGGAGAAACCGCACTAGGGGCCCGCCTGGCTCCCTGGGGCTACAGTGTTGGCTCGGGATGGCAGGTGAGGTCAGGCCAAGGCCCCTAAGCTGGTTGCCCAGGGGGCTCCACCCGGCCAGGCTGGGCAAGGAGGGCAGCCTGGGGGTGGTTACCGGTAACCATGGACGGGGGCAGGTGGGGCCCCTGCCCAAAGGCCAGGTAAACACAGATGTTCTGAGCTGAGGTGGTGGTGGGCCGGAGACATCAGGTTTTGGTGGTAGCAGATTATCTCTTCATTCTGCTGCACTGGAGGGTTCCCTGGGCCTCCAGTGGACTCCCAGCTCCACCGCCTGTGGGGCTCCTCCATGCCTGAGTTTTATCAAGTAGGCCTGGTGAGGATCTTGGCCCACAGCACCATGTGGGGTCTACAGAAGGAGGTGAACTAAGATCCCACACGCCATAGGGCATGGCCAAAAAAAAAAAAAACCCAACAAAAGGGACATTCGCTCTTATCTGGCAGAGTGTGGTGTGGATTCAGTGATAAAGGACGGAGATAATTCTAAAATGACAAGGGGTACGGTTATCGACCTGCAGATATCACTTCAAACACCAGTGTTTAAAAAACAGCTCTGTGAGCAGCTTGTGGCTGCCAAGAGGGAGGGAGGGAGACGGGTGGACTCGGAGCCTGGGGTTAGCAGATGCAAACTATTACACAGAGAATGGATAGGCAGCAAGGTCCTACTGCACAGTGCGGGGAGCTATGTTCAACAGACTGATAAGCCATAGCGGAAAAGACTATGAAAAAGAATGGATATATATATAACTCAGTCACTTATCAACTAAGTTAAACAAAATTAAAATTTTGTTTTACTTCAATTAAACAAAAATAGGAGCTCTGCTGTTTTGCAAGTTGTGGTACCTTGTGTATCTCATATATATGATAAACATATTGCTTATGTGTATATATATTAATAAATGCTCAGCCATGTCTGTCCAACTTTTTGCGACCTTATGAACTGTAGTCCACCAGGCTCCTCTGTCCATGGGATTCCCCAGGCAAGAATGCTGGAGTGGGCTGCTATTTCCTCCTCCAGGGGATCTTCCCCACCCGGGGATCAAACCCACGTCTCTTGAATCTGGTGGATACTTTACCATTGAGCCACCTGGGAAGCCTATATATATATATATAAAATTTACATGTTTCTCTCTAATTTTTCCCAATTAGAATACAGTTGAGCATCTGTCAGGCCTGAACGAGCCAGGAAGTGTAACCAGGGCATGGATGCTCTACTTTCATGATAAGGTGACAAAAATCAGAGTATAAATGAGACGGCTTTCCTTTCCGAAAAACCATCCCCCAGGACTCGGGATCTCTCGCCAATGGCAGCCAGCATGGTGATGCGACAAGATGGCCTTTCTGACTGGCTTGGGTATTAAACAGACTTGGGGAGACATCATGGCATGAGAGGAACTTGGTCTATTCAAGAAAAGCTTATTTTTCATAAACGGATTTTAGTCTAAATAAAGATTTCACCTTAAGGGAAAGAGCAGAATTGCATGTTGACTCGGCACCTTCATTTACATGTCTTTATAAAGCGCTCAATAAAAATAGGTTCGAAATGATTGTAAGAAAACCGCCACAGTGCACGCTGAACTATAGGCGCCATCTTTAGAATTCCTCCTCCCGCTTCTATGTTTGGTGGGATGAGGTTCCGGTCCATGGCCCAAGGTGCTGTTGGGTGCTGGCCCTGGGAACGTGCATCACCCACCCCAGCTCAGGGTCCCCGTCAGCCACTGAGATGGCCACCCTGTTGGACTTGAAGAGAAACACAGAGGCACAAGACAGCCACTCAGGAAGGGAGAGGCATAGAGGGACTTTGCCCTGTGCCAGCCCGTCTCCAAGAAGGAAAAGCAGACATCCACACTGAACAAGACTTCAGCACGCTTGGGGGCAAGCATGTGGAGCAGCCCCCGAGATTTGAGTCTGAGTCCTGGGCCCCCACTGTTTTGGAGCGTGGCCTCGGTTAGGTACCTGGCCCTCTAGGGAGGTTCTGGAGGGTAGGAACCCAGCTGGCTGGTGTCTGCGTTTCTGACACATAGTAGGTGGTCAATTAGTATCAGTGTTATGTGCATGGATGAATTCACCTTCCGAATTTCCAGGGATCATTACAGATTAGGGCTGTGCAAGAGAAACAGAATGCCAGCCACAGACAATCCTACAGCCGCGTTAAACACAGTGAAAGGACACAGGTGACATTCATTTTAATAGTTCGTTTATTTAACTCAACTTATCTAAGGTATTACCATTTCAACTGGGATCAATGTACAGATTAGTAAGGAGGTGCTTGATATTCTTCTGCCGTGCTGACTTTGAACTCGGGAGCAGCTCCCTTCACCTCTGCCCGAGGCAGTGCTGGCCCGCGTGTGGCTGGTGTCCTTTAAGCTGGGCAGCGCAGTACTAGAAAAACCCAGCACCAAGTACCAGCGAGCGTGGGCAGAGGGGCAAGGGCAGGGCCGTGTGTGGGTACCTCATCGGCACAGAGCAGCAGGAGGCAGACCTGCCAGGCGGGGCCCCCTCCTGACCCCCCGGAGCTCCACGCCCTGGCCTGGAGGCCTCTGCTCCTCTCTGGTTCCAGGACCTGGTCCAGGGCCTGGCTTGGGGCAGGAAGCAGCTGCTGAGGCATTTTTGCAGCGAGAACAGCAGGACCAGCTTAAAGGACCCTTCTGGGGCCAGAGGTGGGTGAGGGGCGGGCGGCTGGGTACTGCAGCCATGCCCCCCTCTGTCTCCAGGGCCTGGCACAGGAAGGAGCTCCCCAAACGGAACCCACCGTGGGGCAAGGGTTGCGTCTCAGACAGTGACATTTTAAATGAACCCACCCTCGGCTGACTCTCCCCAGGCCATCATCTGAGGCCGATGTCACATCCGGCCCTCCCCGACTCTCCAGTGGGGAGCATTCCTAGATGTGGGAGCGGCTCTTTCCTTCCGTGAAGACCTGTGTGTATTTCCTTGAAGGGCTCCAGGTGCTTGGAAAGGATGTCTCAGCGGGCCACCCTGGTGGGTGGGGGCCGGGGCCAGGGAGACTCAGGTCCAGGGTCCTCCCTCGCCCTGGCCACCCTCCACCAGGTAGCTGTCAACACCCCCAAGCTCACACACACACCCACAGACACGCACACACACCCAGAGACATGCACGCATGCACAAACACCAGGGAATGGGTGCCGGTGGCTCCATGGGTGGCCAGCTGAGACGGAAGTGAGGCAGCAGCTGGGCCTCGGGCCACTGCCCCTCCCGCCCGTGGGCTCAGCCTGGCTTGGGGTTTGGAGGTGAAGTGGGACGGAGCTCGGAGCTGACCCGAGCTTCCCCGGGAAGACGGAGGCATCTGTGATGAGGCTAGAACTGCCCCAAGAGGCCGGGCAAGCTGGGCACCCTTGGAGAAGGCGTCCTTCCCTCTAGTGGGCACAGGACCAACCTCCGGCCCCGTGCAGGACTGGCCTCCACAGGCTCCTTAAGAGCCTCCCTGGACTAACTCCTCTCTCGGGAATCTGTCTTGTGATGGGAAGTGGGTGCTTCCAGGTTTGAACTCTCACTGCCCTGGGAGGTAAGAGTTGAGTGGGTTTGGCCAAATGGTCTGAAAACCCTAATGACAACACTCCAGCGTGTGAGGCCCTAATAACTTCCAAGCAAGCACCACCTGCTGAGGGGCCTGCGTAGGGCAGGTCTGCCCCCGGCAGGGGCCTGGGCTCTAACAGCTGATCCACCCAGGGACATCTGCCTCCCCACGAGGACTGCTGTGTGCTCGGGAGTGAGGGGTTTACCTTGCCGGGCCGTGGGTCCTTCTGCCAAATGAGGTGACACCTGGTCATGGGCAGTAGGAGTGATGGATAAGAAAACACACTTGTGCACATAAAGCATCAATTAGGTCTGTAATCAGCGGGGCCATTGGTGCACCATTGCTGTGGGTGGTCTCTCGCCTCCCTGTGACCTGGCCACGCTCTGCAACGTGCTGGGGTTCCCAAGGAGGGGAGAATCTGGGGCAAAGTGGGGCGGGGTATCAGCATTTCCCAAGGGTTCCCTTTGCCCTCACCCCAGCCTCTCGGGGTTGGCTTGCCATCACCCTCACAGATAGGGAAGGATGGAAGCTGAGGCTGGTCATGGGTCTTTCTGCATCCAGTGCAGGTAACATTTCAGTCTGATGGGTGCTGGGCAGGACCCTGTCTCAGGAGAAGTTCCCTCGTGAGGGGGCTGACCTGGGGCTCTGGAGCCGGAATCAACCAAGAGGTCAGGCTGGTTCCAAGGTTGGAGCCCAAGGGCAGTCACAGGGCATATAAGCCTCATGGTCAGAGGAACCTGATGAGATTTCTCAAGAAGTAACAGGGTGGGGAGGGCCGTCGCCCCAGCCTGGGTGCAGGGAGCAGGGAGGAAGGGCTTCCTGGAAGACGAGGCATCTGAGCCAATGAAAGGTAAGTCAGAGTTATCAGAGAGGAAGGAGGGGCCATGCATTCCAGGGCAGTGGGAGCAGCAGGTGCAGTGGGAGACAACCTTGAGTGACCTTGGGCTTCCCTCTGGGGCCCCGAGTGGGCTGGTACCTGACTTCTCTTTTCCCACCCGTTTACTGTCAGCTGTCTATTTTTATTTGTCTTGATTCCTAGTCCGGATGAGTTAAGACAGCTCTCACATCTGCCACCTTCCTCTCGCCCGAGCACACAGAGGCAGCCGGACCGCAGCTTCCTGTCTGTCTTCGCGCAGAGGACGAGTGCTGTCACCCAGCCGTGCAGGCCCGGAGCCCCCGGGCGGCTCTGCACAGCGGCTTCGGCTCTGCAGCCGCAGGCGTCGACGCAGGCTCCTGGCACCCGGGCGTCAGGTTCCTGGGTCTTCCTTCTACCATCCTTTCCTGCCTAGAATTTTCTTTAAGGGAGACCCTTCTTGGGGGGCGGTCTAGTTTCAGAGTGGACATCCCCTGGGCCACCATCCTGCTGGGGCCCTGAGACAGCCCAGGAGGCAGCGGACTATCTTCCCTGTGTCCTTTAGAAGTCACTCGTTTCGTCTTCCTTCTGTCCTCTCTCAGCCTTTCCCTAGCTCCAGGCCACCTCCTCAGGGACCGGGGGCTGGGGTAGTTTCTTGGTGATTGAATTTAGGGCAGTATCTTTACTGCAGTTGTATTTTGTTAAACACAACAGAGTTCCAGAAATAGATGAAACCATCGACTTTCTGTTTCTTTTCCTGATGAGCTGTTTACTAAGGACACGTCCATCCATCCTCATGCAGACACCCCCAGCGCCACCCGCTGTAGGAGCGCAGACCCAGCCTGTCCCTGCGCTGAGTCTGCTGTCAGCATACCCTGCCCTCCAGGGTTTCCTGACGTGTGTGTGTGTTTTGTCCACGCTCATTAAATGACATCATAGTGTATATTTTCCTGTGACTGTTCTTTCTACTCACTATTGGGTCAGTGAGTCACTGCTAAGCATCACCCCACTGACCAGGTGGACCCTGATCAACGGTCAGCGGAACTTCATTCTTTTATTTGTCAAATACTCCTTGGGCACCTAGTACTTTGTGCCAGACACAGAGCTGGGCACCGGGAACTGACATGCCAGGGTGAGAACAGTGTGCTGGGGTCATGCGGCCGTGAGCGCTGGGCAGGACCCATGTCAGGGCAGATTCTGAGTCAGCACTTGGTCGTTGTTCAGTCCCTGAGTCCTGTTTGACTCTTTGTGACCCCATGAACTGCAGCGCTCCAGGCTCCTCTGTCCTCCATTATCTCCCAGAGTTTGCTCAGATTCATATCCTTTGAGTCTGTGATGCCATCCAACCATCTCATTCTTTGTTGCCCCCTTATTCTCCTACCCTTAATCCTTCCCAGCATCAGAGTCTTTCAATGAGTCAGCTCTTTGCCTCAGGTGGCCAAAGTATTGGAGCTTCAATATCAGTCCTTCCAATGAATATTTAGGGTTGATTTTCTTTAAGATTGACTGGTTTGATCTCCTTGCAGTCCGAGGGAATCTTCAGCTTTGCTACTAGCCAAAGTTGTTGCGCATGGCAGTGGTCAGCATATGGTTGGCACAAATGTTTGTTGAGCAGAGCTAAAGGTTTTTATTTGTAGGAGGGAAGTCTGTTACTTCCATTTTGCAACTGACAAAATGTAGCATCAGCCCAGTGATTTTGAAGCCTGGCTTAGGTCGCTCAGGGTGCCTGTAGGGCGACAGCTGCCTGGGTTGGGCCAATGCCTGGTCCTCCACAGCTCAGGGAAGGGCCTGGCAGAAGGCTTTGTTGAAACGTTCCATGGAATCCTTTCCTGCAGCCAACATGAAGAGACTGTTTGCACTCTGCAAAATCCCACAAGATGCTGAGGGCAAACTGGGCAGTCTCCACGTGGGCCTGGGCGGTCTGCATTCCCAACACACGGCTTCCTCTTATTCATTAGTTTTTAAAGAGGAAGCAAAGTTTAATAATGGGGTATGGCTGGTTGGGGCAGGAGTGCGCTGTCTGGGCAGGGCAGGGTCACTGGGCGAGGGGGCCCTTCCTGCAGTGTGGTTACCCTGACGACCAGCAGCGCCTGCGCTGTCTGCTGTGACCCCATCACCCCACATCTCTCCGTGATGTGGGCATCACCTGACACCCCCTGTCCAGAGCCTACGTGCCGTCTGTCATAACTGCCCTCTCTGGCTGTCTTATATTCTCCTATCCTATCTTCCACAGGAGAGGGAAGAAAGGGCCCAGACCCAAACACACACACACACACACACACACACACACACACACACACACACACACACACAAGCGGCCTGCAGGGAGTCCCATTTGATGTCCACAGGCCTGCCAAAGTCTCCTGTCCCAGAGGCTCCTCCCGCCGCCTGCCTGTTCCTCGTGTGGTCTTCCTACACGAGTGGGAGGAAGTGGGGTAGGGCAGGGGCAGGTCAGGTAGCCTGCAGGGAAGCCTGAAAGTACTACGCATCTGGGGGGATGCAGGCAAATCTGTGGGAATGCAGACAAATCTGGGGAGCACAGGAGGGGCACAGTCAGAGGCAGGGCTGGAGCAGGCCCCCAGGGTGGATGTTTCATCCAGGGGTGAGAGATGGCTGGCCTGCCTGAACAGTTTCAATGCCCACATGCTGTCATGTGACAAGACCCTTCCTACTGATGACCAGATCACTGATTACCTATTTTCTCCCTTCTTCAAGGGATAGAGGGATGTTGCTTTGAGAATGCTGAGCATCTCACACATTTGTCCCCTATGTTTGTGGTTGTTACGGCAAGGTTTTTTCATTGGAGACCATTTCACTTTCATATCAACCACCAAGTCCTCATAAACTGGTTGCATTTGCATATTTATATCTACATAAGAAGATATTACATCCTATTACATATGGCTCTGAAGCAGCAAAGGAAAAAGTAGAGAAAGCTGTGTATCTGGGCACTAAACCAGCTGGGGAGACGTGTGAAATAGAGTGAGGTCACAGCTTTTTTACCGAAAGTAAAAGAATATCTGTTTATCCATCCATCCATTGATGGACGTTTGGGTTATTTCCACCTTTTGGCTATTCTAAAAATGCTGCTAAAGACATGGGAGCACAAATACTTGAGTCCCTGCTTTGAGTTATTTTGCACAGCTATCCAGGAGTTGAACTGCTGGATCAAATGGCAGTTCTATGTTTAATTTTTTGAGAAACAGCCATATCATTTTCCACAGTGACTGTACTATTTTACATTCCTACCAACAATGTACAAGGGTTCCAGTTTATCCACATCCTGGCCGAGAGCAGTCCTTTTTTATTTTATATTTTTATAGTAGCTATCCTAGTGTGTGTGAGGTGGGGTTTGATTTGCATTTCTCTAGTGCTTAGTGAACACATTTTCCTATACTTTTTGCATATCTTCTTTGGTGAAACATCTATTCAATGCTTTATAAATTTTAAAAAATTGGGTTGTTTTGCTGTTGAGCTATGGACTATTAATCCCTTATCAGATACATGATTTGCAAACATCTTCTCTTATTCTGTGGATTGCCTTTTTGCTTTTTCCACATTGCCCTCTGTTGCACCAAAACTGTTTAGTTTTGATGAAATCATCTACTTTTCTTTCATTGCCTGTGTTTCTGATGTCAGATGCAAATCACTGCTAAATCCAATGCTATGAAGCTCCCCCATCATTCCTTATATTTTTTCAAAAGAATTGTAGTTAACACCAAACCCTTGCTAAAATGCCCAAAGAAGTGTTGATAGACTGCAGTCCTTATAAATGCTATTAAAAAAATAACTTATGGAAGCCAAATTCCATTACAGAAAATTAACCATTTCAAGGTAAACAACTTAGTGTCATTTAATAAATTCACAACGGTGTGCGTGCCCCCTATTTCTGCATTAGTACTTTACGGTTCAGAAACATTTTTATACCTATTTTCCCACTTGATCTGCACAGTAATCCTGAGAGCTGGACCGAATAGTAAACAAACTACACAGACTGGAGGGGAAGGAGGGGAAACTGTTTGTGAAAGACTGTTGCCAGGCAGGTACTGTGCCAGCAAGTTCTTTAACTCATCAAGTTAAAGAACTCAAGTTCTTACCCTGACTCCGATGTGATACCCACCCCGGCGGTGGGCTTGTCAGCTAGGCTCAGCTCTTCCCTTCCTCCCTCATCTGCATGTCAGCCTCTAAGTGATGCTTACACGCGCTGGTGATTTTGATTGCTGGCTACATCCACTTCTATCTCCAGTCCATCAGCACTCTCAAGAATGGGGCAAATCTTACTGCAGGCACTAGGAAATCCCTAGGGAATGAGCTCATCAAAAAGCAAGAGTGAGGTGCTAGGAGCCCCTTCAAGGTCACCTGGTCCCTTCTCCAGGGCTAAGGATGAGGAAAGGAAGGCCCTAGAAAAGGGGGAATTGCATAGCCCTGTCTACAGACCGGCAGGACTTTCCAATTCTGGAGCTCCCTTCCTTAAACCCTTCCACCTGTGGGAGGAAAAGGGACACCGGCGCCTGTGTGAACCTTACCGGGTCCCCACCGAGATCGCTGCCTCGTGTTTACCTCCTGAGTCCTGGCCACACCGGACAGCGTTTGAACAGACAGGAAGCTGAGGTCAGGGCGGCGAGGAACGCAACTGTCACACAGCTTACTTGGGGCAGACGCCGGCCCGGGTCCCTGCAAGCCCACAGCTCTGCTGTGCACACCTCCAGCAGCGTCTGTGAGCCTCCTGAGCTCTGAGGTGACAGACTCCACCCTGCCCTCCACCAAGGCCGCCAACAACCCGGACATAGTGGAGAGAGCCAGACCAGTGTGAGCAAACTCTGTCTTTCTTTTCAAGTCAGTGGTTGCCACTACCGGTCATGGCTTACCGAGGAAGGCCAGGGATGTCGGGCAGCTGCCAGACCTGACTCACGATCTTAGATGACTTAACAGTGAAACACAAATCCCATGTGAGTCACGCTGCAGCTGGTGGGGCCTCACCAGGCTGGAAAGGTTGAAGGAATCCTTTGGCGTCCGGATCCACCCCACCCCCCAACCCTGTTTTGATTTTGACCTTGCTTTGTCGTTATTGTTTGACATTATTATTAAGTATTTCAGATTTTTTTTTTTTTTAAAAAGAATCATATATTATTAGAACTAGAAAAGTTCCTTTGCAACCATTTTCCACCCGGTTTTACAGATGCTGCCCAAGGTCTGCTGGGAGGCAGAGATAGGACTGGGGCCTGTGTCCCCTCCGAGTTCTGTGCCAGTGACCAGGCCCCGAAACCAGCCTCTTGGTCCTGCCTATGGCTGGGGAGGATCACGGTCCACTGGGAACAAGCCAGGCCTGCAGCAGGTCGTGGAAGAGCTCTGTCCATCCCCGACCCTCCTCAGTCCCCGCGCTCCCCAGGTTCTATTCTAGCACCGCCCACCCTGCCCCCTTTCCTGCTGAATTTTACTCAATCTCATAGCAGACTTGGGCAGCCTTAGGTTAACCGGGCAAAGTTATTAACCGGGCGCCCTTGGCTCGCTGGCCTTTCCTGCCCTCCAACGCCCGGCCAGGCCAACTCCACGGCCCTGCTTGCAGGAGGGCTTCCTGGAGTCGGCGGCGGCACGAGGTGGCCCTGGCCTTTTAGTCCTTCCCGGGTTGGGCTCAGGGACTTGCAGGAGACTCCCGCACCCGCGGAGCTGGTGGGCTGCTCCGAGCCCACCTGGCGACCCTGCCCACCTCTTCCCGGTTTCCCGGGAGCGGAGGCGGCCGGCTGGGAGAGGAGAGGCTGGCGGATTGGGGCGCTGGGCTCGCAGACGTCGCGCACGCGCCGGAGGCAGCGGAGCCGGTGAGGAAATGACGAGCTCGCGCGCCAGGCCTGGGGGGCCGACAGGCCCCGCCCCTCATAAGGGCCCGCCCCCAGCCCCGCCTCTCAAGACCCCGCCCCCACATCTGGCCCCGCCCCGCGGACAGCGCTGTCGGAGGACCAGCCGGCTGCCGCTCGCGCTGGTGCTGGGTAGGGCGGCGGGCGGGGTTGCGGCCCGAAGTCCGGGCCGGGTGGCCCGAGGCGCCCGAGCCCGGTGTGCCCAGTCGGCCGCGGCCGCGGGGCAGCCATGGCGGAGGCCGCGCCGCATCACCCGGCGCTGCCCTCGGGGCTGCTGGAGCTGTGCGCGCTGCTGGGGGCCCCCCGGGACAGCCTCCCCAGCCCGGAGCAGGTGAGGGCGCGGCGCGGTCACGGCGCAGGAGGGGCGGGGCGGCGGGGTCGGGCCCGTGCACTTGGAGCCCCAGGCGTCCGCGGGGCGGGGGCGCTGCGCCCAGGTCCGGCTCTGCGGCCGCCTTCAGCCGCCGGTGCGGTAGCAACTGCCGGCCGGCCAGCTTGCCGCGGTGGAGTCGCGAGCGACTGCGGCCTGGGGGCTCCCGCCCGCTCCCCTCCTTCCGGAAGACCGCTCCGGCGGGGACCCGGTGCAGGCGTACGGCGGAGAGAGGGCTGGAGACCGCGCGCCTCCGTCGGCCTGTTTCTTAAACGCTTCGGCCGCTAGGCTTCTCCGTCCCAGGACGCCCACCTGGGTCAGGTGGAGACGCGGCCGGGACGCCTGCACTTCCGAGGCCTCCAGGACCAAATGTTTGTCCGCTGTTACGTGATTTCACTCATTCCACAGATTTTGTGTCTCCTAGGTGCCGGGGTTGTTCTAGGCAGGGCATAAGGATGTTTTTGGTAGACTTAAGGGCTGCCTTTATGTATTTTGCATTTAGACGGTAAGCGATGAAAGGAGCTGTTTTTCGCTGTAAAACACTTTACAAGCTGCCTTCCCTTGTTCTCCACTCTGCACCCTGGTAGCCGAAGTGGCAAGCTCCTATCCCTTTCTCTGGGACAGCAGCTTGGGACGTTCTTGTTTCTTCCCTGTGTTCTCACTTTTTCTTAGTTCCGGAGCCCTGGCTCTGTCTGGGGTGGGTCTGCGGCCCTGTCCCTTGTCCCAGATGCCTGTGACGCTGTCATTTTTCTCTGACATCGCCGGTTAGTGGCGATGCCTGGTGTGTTCAGAGTCCCTTGCCCTGCTGCCCAGTTAGCCTGGCAGGTCCTTTCCTCTGGTTCCAGATGACATTTAGGAAAGGCAGAGAAAGGCATTTGAGTATTTAAGGTTGCCGGGTTGGATGGACATTACCCAGAGGAGCTAAATGTAAAGTGATCCTGATATATGTGTGGTAATGGCTTAGTGGTCTCTACTCCTTGGCTTTAGTATAAGGCCAGTTCCCACGATTTCTGCATTTCCCTCTTCCTCTCTCAGTCAGCCCTCTCAGTCTGGGTCCCTCTTTGGTCTCTTGTGTCCTCTGACCCTTGTGGATTGAGTCGAGCCATCTCTCTGCCTCTCAGTGCCAAGTGGCGTTCCCCTCTTTTTCTTCTGACGGGAAATGACCTGGTTTCGGTTGTGGTCTCTGCAGTTAGGCTGTCTTGTGTCTCCAGCGATTACAACACTGTCTCTTAGTTGCCATGATGTGAGGGGATGAATCAACTGGAATATTTACAGTGGTACTTTCCTAAACTAAATAGACTACAGTGTTTGCCAAGGCAAGTGGGCAGTCGGCCATTCTGCATTTGAGCCTTCATCCTCTTTTCTATACCTCGCTTCTCTTAGGGCTTGGGCAGAGGGTGGAAGGAACAGTGGTTAAAGGAGCAGGAGAAAAAGCAGTGTTGTGGGGTGGAGTAACATCCTCCTTCTAAGACCAACATTAATGTTACAGGTAACCAAACATAGGATATCATTCATTCAGGTCTATTTTCAGCTGTTATATTATTTTGAATGTACAAGTCTTTTCAGTTCAGTTCAGTCGCTTAGTCTTGTCTGACTCTTTGTGACCCCATGGACTGCAGCACGCCAGGCCAACTCCCGGAGCTTACTCCAACTCATGTCCATTGAGTCAGTGATGCCATACAACCATTTCATCCTCTGTCATCCCCTTCTCCTCCCACCTTCAATCTATCCCGGTATCAGGGTCTTTTCAAATGAGTCAGCTCTTCGCATCAGGTGGCCAAAGTATTGGAGTTTCAGCTTCAACATCAGTCCTTCCAATGAATATTCATAACTGATTTCCTTTAGGATGGACTGGTTGAATCTCGTTTCAGTCCAAGGGACTCTCAAGAATCTTCTCCAGCCACCGCAGTTCAAAAGCATCAATTCTTCAGTTGTCAGCTTTCTTTCTTTTTTTTTTTTTTCAGCTTTCTTTATAGTCCAAATCGCACATCCATACGTGACTACTGGAAAAACCACAGCTTTGACTAGATGGACCTTTGCTGGCAAAGTAATGTCTCTGCTTTTTAATATGCTGTCTGGGTTGGTCATAACTTTCCTTCCAAGGAGTGTCTTTTAATATCATGGCTGCAGTCACCATCTGCAGTGATTTTGGAGCCCAAAAAAACAAAGTCTGCCACTGTTTCCACTGTTTTCCAAGTCTTTTAAATGAAGTTTAGCTTTTACTTCTTAAAAATCATTTGTCTCTGATTCAGTCATCCCTATTTGGTGACACATGAAAACAGAAGCCCAGAGATATGAGGCATATCCAGCTTGATGTTAGGATAGTGTAGTGTCCTAACCTTCTGTTTTATTTATTCCTTAGATGGGGTGGTGTTGGTTTTATTGAGGTTAGTGACAAAGAATTCAAGCATACCGTTCAATCCCTAGTGAGTTATTGTGGTCAGTTACATTTCCCTCCACTCCTTGGTTGCTATGGAGACTAGACACAGAGATGCGAGGGCATCCATCATAAATCTGTCACAGGATGATGGAAAAGTGCTCAGAGCCCCTTTCATAGTGTAGGTTACTGACATAGATCTTGTGTATGGAAGCACATTTTTATTTATTTATTTATTTTAGTGGAAAGCCTCCTGGCTTTCAATTTCTAGAGTAGCACTCTCCAACAGAACTTCCCAGATGATGACAACCAGTATTGTTCACCTTCACCACGCAGTGTGGTAGCAGCTGGTCACAGGGGGCTGCTGGCTGCTTGAAGTGTGGCTGGTGCCCCTGAGGAACTAAATTTTATATTTCATTTAATTTTAATTAATTTAAGTAGTCAGATGTGGCTACTGGTGACTGTGTTGGACTTTCCTAGAGCATTTAAAAAAAAAATCTATTTCTGTTTTATTTCACAAATGACAGCCAGTCCCATAGTGAAGATCAATGCCATTATATCATCTAACGAATTTAGAGTGTTGTGGTTTTTACTTTTTAGTAAGTTCTTGTCTGAGAGAGGAGAGCAGGAAACTACCCTGGGTGGAGTTTGTGAAAAAGGACCTCGTCTTCCTCCTGGGGGTGGGGCGGGTGAGGGGTGGTTGCAGTCTGTATCAGAGAGTAATATGAACCCTTTGGGGTCAAGGGTTGCACTTTCAGGAGTTTAGTCTGATTACAGAGTCAGAGATGCTCAAGCATGTACACGTAACTGCCCGTTGTTTAGCGTGATGAAGACTTGAGAACAACCCAGCTGTCTGTCAGAAGGGGATTGGGCAAAAGTAGTGCTGAACTGTGCACAGTGGGACACCTTGAAGGGTCCCCATGGGCTTCGGGTGGCGCTAGTGGTAAAGAACTCACCTGCCAGTGCAGATGTGGGTTTGATCCCCGGGTCGAGCAGATTCCCTGGAGGAGGGCTTGGCCACCCACTCCAGTGCTCTTGCCTGGACGCCCATGCACAGAGGAGCCTGGTAGGCTACAGTCCATGGGGTCGCACAGAGTCAGACAGGACTGGAGTGACTTAGCACAAAGTGTCAACAGAGGAGTCAGCACACTGTATGGTTACATGGGGAAAGGCTCATGAAATCATTTAAATATGGTGATTGTGTTTATGAAAAAGTCATTTATACATTTGGGAAAGATCAGCCGGTGTCCCATGCTATGTAGAGCATTGCTTTAGAGTCATGGGATTATGGGGGAGGCATTCCCTTCCTATTATTATTTCTATATTATTGTTATTATTTTTTTTAAATGAGACTGTACTGCTTATCTAATCAGAAAAGACAACAGGGATTTCCATTTTGGGGGAAAAACAGACAGCTGTGTGATGAACTGCTAAATACCGGGTTGGCGGTACTGTGGCCACGTCAGTTGCACTGCCTGAAGGTAACTAGTGGGAGTTGTAGCATTCACGGGCATTAGCGTAATGACCAACTTTCCGTGCGGACTGAGCACGCCTCCAGAGATCACGGGCACCAGGGTGGGACTGGATGAACAGCACCCCCACAGGGCCAGAAAGAGGAGGGCAGCACAGCCCCGCTCCCCACCCCACCTTTCTGAGGGTGATCCAGGACCACTGTGTCGGCAGAGACCCTCTAGGAGTGCTGTGAGAGGGGAGGTGGACTCTGGATGGTGACATTCCCGGAGGTGACAAGCCAGGCGTGATGGCCGGACGGGGCGTGTGGCCCTGGCTGCAGGGTGAGGAAAGCCCCCCTCCAGTGAGTGTGAGAGAGGAGGGGGTCTCTGGTGAGGAGGGGCTGAGGCATGAGCTGGGCACTGTCCCGCAGAGCAAAGAGCAGGAAGAAGCACAGCATTGTGACAGGGGTGCGTGTATCGAGGTGACCGAGGACTTCAGGCATGAGCAGCTTGGGCGCCCTGGCTCTGGAAGCGGGCCGGCTGTTGGCCAGGTGCACAAGCAGTGCAGGGGTCGGTCTGACCCAGGACACATGCACTGTGGGATCCCTGCATGGGAGTACGCAGTGAGGATGATAATGAGTAGAAACAAAGGCGTTTTTTTAGGTCTGGCTTCCCAGGCCGTGCCAGTGGTAAAGAACCCGCTTGCCAATGCACAAGACTTGAGAGATGCAGGTTCGATCCCTGGATTGGGACGATCCCCTGGAGAAGGGCATGGCAACCCACTCCAGTGTTCTTGACTGGAGAATCCCGTGGACGGAGAAGCCTGGTGGGCTATGGTCCTTGGGGTTGCACGACAGAAGTGACTCAGCACACATGCACAAGGGACAGAGATTGGTCTGCGGGGCTGGTTCACTGGGGTAAGAGGCTGGCCCCAGGCAGCTGGAGCCCCTGCTGTTGGGGCCGGGGGGTGATGAGTAATGTGAGCTCTTTAGACAGGGGACCCCCTTTGGGAGAGTGGAAGTAGGGCCAGGTGGGTGGGAGGGGTCATTCTCATGGCCAAAACCATGATTAGTTCCTGGTGAACCTGTAAGGGCCTGCTCTGAGCCCTGGCTTTGCAAACGTGCGTGGTACAGATGGAGCAGCAGCTGGTGGTTTGTAGAGACCTTTCTGTGCCCTCCTGACCGGAGGGAGGGGCCACAGTGCCAGCCCAGCTCTGAAGACCCAAGTGATGTCATCCCATCTCAGAGGACCACAGAGGTGGATGATCAGGGTTTTGGACATGAGCCTGAGCTAAACTTTTGAAACTAGGTTTAAGGGATCCACTGAATGTATTCGGAGGCAGTCAGGTTCTGCTGGGATGGGACAGGGGCCCCAGCTCTGGGAGTTGGACCCTGGGAGCTGTCCCCATGCATGTAGATGGAACCACGGGGGTGTGGAGATGGCCCCGCAGGCTGGTGTGCAAGGAGGGACTGGGGCCAAGGATCAGCCTGAGGGTCACAGCGGGGAGAAGGGGTCTGCAGGGGGCCGCCAGGGGGCAGCCAGATAAGTGATTTGCAGAAGGGAGGTAGCCTCAGGAAGTTTCAGGAAAAAGAGCTTATCAGCTGTTTGATACGGGCTTCCCAGGTGGCTCAGTGGTAAAGTATCCACCTGCCAATGTGCAGGAGCCGCAGGTTCGATCCCTGGGTTGGGAAGATCCCCTGGAGGAGGAAATGGCAGCCCACTCCAGTATTCTAGCCTGGAGAATCCATGAACAGAGGAGCCTGAGGGGTCCTTAGGGTCGAAAAAGAGCTGGGCACGACTTAGCAGTACGGGAGACCTGGGTTCGATCCCTGGGTTGGGAAGGTCCCCTGGAGAAGGGAACGGCTACCAACTCCAGTATCCTGGCCTGGAAAATTCCATGGACTGTATAGTCCATGGGGTCGCAAAGAGTCAGACAGGACTGAGCGACTTTCACTTTCACTTTTCTAGCGACTGAACAACAACAAAAGCTGTCTCATGCTGTGTGGAGAGGGCTTGTTTGCTCCTCTGACCGTGGACTGTGATCTGTTCCAGGAGCTGTTTCACCGTGAGGTGAGGTGCTGCCCAGTCTCTCTGGATGTAACATCTCACATGAGGAGGAAATAGACCAGCATGTTTTCATAGTGAATTGGTCCAAACTGCTGGAGTTTGAGAGGAAAGTTTTAGAGAAGATTTCATACGTGTGAAGACATGGTTTCTTTTCATACACGAAGATTTTAAATTATACGATAGGGGTTTCCCATGTTTGATCTTGGTTCCTACTGACCAAGGACCTGCTGGTCCTTGGCATTAACTTTTCCCCCTAAGAATAAGGAAACTGTTATCTGAATTCAGATTACATCTCATGAAAATGAGCATGTTGAGCTTCGAGTGTATTACAGACTGAAAATGCTGTCATTATAGAAGTCCTTTGAAGGCTAGGTGTACCCTGTTATACCTCTGGTTCTTATTGAAATGTTGTTGCTAGCTGTCCCTTCTCTGCCAATCACGGTCACATTTTTCTGGGGAAGTGGTGTTCTTCCTCATGCCATTTCTAGGCTCCCTCAAAGGCTCTAGGATACCCATCCCCACCATGGGGCCCAGGCCACCTCTTTCCTTCCCTACCTTTTATACCCAGAGGATCCTGCTTTAAACTTGTCTATCTTTAGCTGGTTTGGCACCTCTTCCTTCTCACTCACAGACTGAGGTTCATATACCTTCCTTGGAAGATCTGACGTCAACCTGGCGCCAATGTGTTTAGTCCTAACTCACCGGAAAGAACTCCCTCAGGTATTTAGTTTGATAGGAAAGAGTTAGAAGATGCCTTATGTTATTTGGGGGAAGAGTGAAAAGATAAAAGCTTAAAAAAATCTTGGACCAAGTTAGAGCTGAAAAAGAATCGAGTCTAAAAGAGCCCCTTTTATGGCTCCTGGGATGGTCGTGTGGATGGAGGGAGGAGGCTGCTCCTCTATGTGAGTGGGGCCTCCTCACCCCTCTTTGTGTCCCTCCACGTCAGAGGTGACACAGGCAACGTGCGTGGTGGCCCGGCTGGCATGGCAGTCTTGTTGTTCAGCTGCTACGTCGTGTCCGACTCTTTGTGACCCCATGGACTGTAGCACGCCAGGCTTCCCTGTCCTTCACTAACTCCTGGACTTTGCTCAGACTCATGTCCATTGAGTCAGTGATGCCATCCAACCATCTCATCCTCTGTCGTCCCCTTCTGCTCCTGCCCTCAATGTTTCCCAGCATCAGGGTCTTTTCAAATGAGTCGGCTCTTCACATCAAGTGGCCAAAGGATTGGAGCTTCAGCATCATTCCTTGCAATGAACATTCAGGGTTTATTTCCTTTAGGATGGACTGGTTGGATCTCCTTGCAGTCCAAGGGACTCTCAAGAGTCTTCTCCAGCACCACAGTTTGAAAGCCTCAGTTCTCTGGCACTCAGCCTTCTTTATGGTCAAACTCTCACATCCATACATGACTACTGGAAAAAGCATAGCTTTGACTCTACGGACCTTGGTCAGCAAAGTGATGTCTCTGCTTTCTAATATGCTGTCTAGGTTTGTCACAGCTTTTCTTCCAAGAAGCAGGCATCGGGCACGTGTCAGCAAATGTGTCTGTGTGGATCTGAGAAGACGCAGAGCCCTTCTCGGGGCCCACCCTCCACACAAGCCTCTTCGGGGGCTCAGGAGCTTCCTGGGGGCCCACAGGGGTTGAGCACTTGAACTGGGTCCCCTCTCTTAGTCCCTGAACTCTCGTCTTAAAAGGGAAGCTCAGAGGGGCCAAGTAATCTGCTGTGGTTCCCGCGGCGCTAGGATCTGAACTCAGGTCTCTATCGCGGTGCTGGAGCCTTGGAGCTGAGGGGCCAGTTTAATGTCCGTGTCAGCGGCTGAATGACCAGGCTCTGGGAGGGTCTGTCGCTCATGGAGCAAGGGCCTGAGAGTCCCTAAAAGCAGGTCTTGTCATCTCCAGCTGCTGGTGGGAAAAGCCAGGCCAACGCTGCTGAACTCGCCTGGGGTTTGGGGGCTGGAGAGGCCAGGAGACAGGCTGTGGATGCTCCCACGAGGGCTGGACAGCGTAGGGCCTCGGTGCTGACTCTCGTTTCCTCCTGCCTAAGGTCGCCCAGAGGAAGGGCGTCAAGGGCCCGTCTTCTCTGGATCCGGCGGTGCTGTCAGTCTTCGTGCCTCCTTTTGTCATGAAGGAGGACAGTCAGCTGGCCGGCATGAACTGCATGACTCTGGGTAAGAACAGGAAGCGCTCCTTCCGGAAGAAGAGAGAGAGGCCCAGAGTGGAGCTGGGGAAGGGTGTCCCCGGCGGCCCCAGGGGCCCGGACCCTGAGGACGTGAGCATCCCCAACGGCGTGGACCTGCTGGCTCTGCCGCAGCTCTGCTTCCCAGGTGCGCACGGGCCGGCCTTTTCCTCCATGGGCCAGTTCCCGCTGATGAGCGGGCTTCTGTTCTGGCTTCACTTTCTCCCTGGTTTGCGAGAGAGGTGCAGGTGTAGAAAACCTGGGCCAAAGGACTCAACAGAAGGGCCTGTCTGGAGGCTCCACTGAGAAATTGATGGGGTTTCCTGGTGTTGGGGATTAAAACCTGCAAAGGCTGGACACCCCTCCCCCGCTGGGCTCGGGACCCAGCCCCTACTCCAGGTGCAGCCTGAAGGTTCTGCCTGGGGGCCTGTCCCCCTGACCCTTCACGAAGGCTTCAGAGCACAGAGCGCCGGCAGAGACACTGCTGCTGGGGGGAGTGGGGGGGAATGAGGGAGGTGCTGCGCGGCCCGAGGAGTGCTGCCTGGCCGTCAAAGAGCCACAAGTGACCACGGGGTGGGGGGACGTGTCCTGTCGCTTATGGTTAGCCCAGGCCTCAGGGCGGACCCCACGTGACTGGACTGAGGCTCCTTCTTTCTTTTCTCTTCCTACAGGGGGATTGTGTGTGGCCTCTGAGCCCAGAGAGGACTGCGTCCACTTTCTGGTGCTGACCGACGTCTGCGGCAACAGAACCTATGGCGTGGTGGCGCAGTACTACCGACCCCTGCACGTGCGTGGTTCGCACAGCTTCCTTCTGAGACTGGGTCTAGGTTGTGGGGTTATTTTGCAGTGAAATACACACTACATGGCAATCACCGTTTTAACCATTAAAAAATGTGTAGTTCAGTGGCATTAAGTATGTTCACAGGGCCGAGCTACCATCCCCACCGTCTAGTTCCAGGACATGTTTATCACCCCAGAAGGCAGTGGGGTCTCATTAGCAGTACTCCCCAGTCCCCACTGCCCCCAGCCCTGGGCCCCTGCTTGTCTGCTGTCTGCCTCTGTAGCTTTGCCTGTGCCGGACATTTCGTGTCGGTGGAATCATATGACACGTGTCCTCCTGTAGCTGGCTTTTCCCCACTTGGTGTGATGTCTTCAGAGCTCATCCATGTTGGAGCACGTGTCAGGGCTTCACTGCTTTTCATGGCTGCGTGATACCCCACGGTGTGTATAAACCATGTCCTGCGTCTGCATTCCTCAGCGGAGGGAACGGGGATTGTTTTCATGTGCGTCCGGTCCCTGGGCTTAGGTTTGGAGAAGATGACTCAGTCATCAAGCATTTAGGAAGTGTTTTCTGAGCAGGGCTGCTGTGTGTGACCCAGCTGGCCTGGGGGAGTTTGTAGGGACGATGATGGACCGGAAGGTACAGGGTAATCGGCTGTCTATTTCCAACCCCGAGGAATAGTCCCCTAGGGCCCAGATGGGGATCCCTTATATTTTTTACATAGTTTAAAAATTTTTTTAAATTGAAATGTAGTTGATTTACAATATTGTATTAGTTTCAGTGTGTGGCAAGGTGACTCAGTTATGCATATATATACATAGACTTTTTAAGATCCTTTCCTTTATAGGTTATTATAAGATACTGAATATAGTTCCCTGTGCTATACAGTAGGTCCTTGCCGTTTATTTTATATGTAGAAGTATATATATATATATATATATATTTTTTTTTTTTTATGTAGAAGTATATATATTTTAATCCCCAAATCCTAATTTATCCCTCTCCCTTTATTCTTTTGGTCACCATAAAGTTGTTTTCTGTGAATTTATTTTTGTTTTGTAAATGAGTTCACTGTCTCATCGTTTTAGATTCTGCATATAAGCAATGTCATATGAAATTTGTCTTTCTCTGGCTTACTTCGCTTAGTACGATAATCTCTAGGTCCATCCATGTTACTGCAGATGCCATTATTTCTTTCTTTTTTATGGCTGAGTAATACTCCATTGTGTATATTCACCACGTCTTCCATTCATCTGTGGAGGGACGCTTAGGTTGCTTCCATGTCTTGGCTCTTGTGAACAGTGCTGCTGTGGACCTTGGGGGCATGTGTCTTTTGGAATTATGTTCTCTCCACACACATGGGGGGCCCTCCGGTATTGTGCCCTTTGTGAGCTGTGCAGAGAGCTGTGTCTTTTGGAATTATGTTTTCTCCACACACATGGGGGGCCCTCCGATATTGTGCCCTTTGTGAGCTGTGCAGAGAACTGTCCCACTGCTATGTTCTTTTCTGGTGGACATCCCCCCATCATGGGCTGAGGCCCCTTCCTGCCCCCTCCTCAGTCCCCGATGCCCACCTGGCTCCCAGCCCTCTTGAATATTGCCTTTTGCCTAAGTGGGGCCCCCTTCTCATGTCTCACTGTATTCTTAACTGTGCACCCCTCTCACTGAAGGCAGCAAGCTTCTCCCAGGCAGGGTCCAGTCTTACTGTCTGTAACCCCAGCACCTCACTCAGAGCGAGCTCCCCACGGGCTCCATCCTTGCTGGTGGAGAGGCTGGTGCTCTCTCTCGTGAGGCGGTGGCACAGGCGGGACCGGCCAGATGTGCAAGACGGCTGTCCAGCCCCCGTCTAGGCGCCTCTCTGGAGAGGCCTGCACCACTGAAGATGGAGCCCGGGGTTTGCCAGGATTTGACGGGAAGTGATGGTGCTGTTGCTCTTCTCCAGGACGAGTACTGCTTCTACAACGGCAAGACGCATTGGGAGGCATCGGGGCTGGGCGGGAGTGCGGCCGGCTGCTTCGTGCCCTTCGCGGTGTGCGTGGTCTCCAGGTTCCCCTATTACAATGCCCTCAAGGACTGTCTCTCCTGGTGAGTCTGCACCCGCTCCCCAGAAAGCCTGCCTGCGCCCTGGGCAGCCAGGCTTCTGGGCTCCCACACCCGAGTACTCCCCTGGTGGTGAGAAGTCCTGGAACTCCTGGAGCAGAGATTTCAGCTCTGATTAGCAATGCAGATGATGATTGGATGCTCGTATTTATTTTGTGATTTGATTTTTCTTTCAATTCCAGTTTATTGACTCATCTGAAGTTCTGTAAAGATTTCGAAGTTGACAATCACATAAAAGATTTTGCTGCAAAGCTGTGTTTAATACCTAGCCCGCCACCTGGACCACTCCATTTGGTAATGAAATCCGAATTATCTTGTTTTTTTTTTTTTCTTTGCAAATAGTAAAAGTAATATGATGAAGATGGTTTATTTATTTTTAATTGACATACAGTTGATTTACAATGTGTTAATTTCTGCTATATAGCAAAGTGATTCAGTTATACATATATATGCATTCTTTATATTCTTTTCCATTCTGATTTATCATAGGATATTGAATATAGTTCTCTATGCTGTACTGTTGGACCCTGTTTATCCATTCTGTATATGATAGTTAGCATCTGATAGTCCCAAACTCCCAGTCCAGCCCTCCCCACGCACTCCCCTTTTGCATCCGCCAGTCTGTTCTTACATCCCTGAGTCTGTTTCTGTCAGGAATAGCTTCATTTGTGTCATATTTTATATTTCACATGTAAGTGACACCATACGGTATTTGTCTTTCTCTTTCTTAGTCTGATAATTTCTAGTTGCATTCATGTTGCTGCAGATCACATTCTTTCTTTCTTTTTTATGGCTGAGTAGTAGTCCATTGTGTATAGGTACCACATCAGTGAAGATGGCTTAATTCTTTTAAATGATTTTAAGTTCTAGCTTTGCTTAAATTTTGCTTCTCAAGTTCCTCACAGAAGCATTTTATGCATTGTGTCCAAAGGTTAGGAAACTAGAAATAAATTAGAAAATTTGTCTTCTAAAAATTTAAAAATAAAATTTCAGTCTGAAAGTCAAATATTTAGGCCTGAGTTTTGCTGAGTGGTGCATGATTAACAGATATTGAGCTAGTAATAGGCCCCTTTGATGGTTAACATGTTAATTCATTACTGGCTATTCAGAAAACACATCAAATTTACTTACATTACAAATAACCCCCCTTTTTTAATATTGAATATGAGGTTTATATTTAACTTATTGATGTTTTTTCTTGTCCAGTGTAGTTAGTAAAATACAAGTGGTTTGGTTTTTTTGTTATTCATAGTGCCCTTGTGTTATTTAATTGCTAGACAAGGGTTCCCAAACTGGGTTCGGTGAAACACTGGTTGAGATGTTATTGGCTCTTTCATGGTGGGAGGTTTCCGGGTTAAAGAAAGTTGGAGAAAGACAGACTTATTCCCCTTTTGGTGAGTAACATGCCAGACTGCTAAGCTGTGTGATGAAACCTGTTTGAGTCAATGATTTCCAAACTAATTTAACTGTGGGATGCTTCCTTTTTTTGAAAACAAACATCTATTAAATAAATTGTCTTGAAGTACATAGTAAATGTTAATTTCACTCTGGTAGTTCCTTCTGGAAGATTTTACATATACATCTTGTTTTTTCTATGTTTTTGATTATTATGAACAGTTGAGAAATTATTAGGATATTTGTGGTATTATTTATTATTAAAGTATATACACCTAGCAGTCTGCTCGGGAGGGACATCCCACCAAGTACATCCCTGGCTCAAGGTTGGGCAGGATGTTTGTCTCTCTGGGTTCCAGTCTCAGAACCCTTTGTGGGGAATGTTTGTTGGATTTCCGTGTCAGGCAGTCATCTTTACTGTGTGGATACCTGGTACTTTCGTGCAGTGAAATCATCACAGTTTATGTTCTTAGGCCAGAAACTCAACCCCTGCTCACTGAGGCCCTGCTACAGCAGTGAACCAAGCTCCCTGAGTTCAGAACAGTGTTGCTGTGGCTACTGCTAAGTCACTTCAGTCGTGTCCGACCCTGTGCGACCCCATACACGGCCGCCCACCAGGCTCCCCCGTCCCTGGGGTTCTCCAGGCAAGAACACTGGAGTGGGTTGCCGTTTCCTTCTCCAGTGTGT
This sequence comes from Dama dama, assembly GCF_033118175.1. NCBI lineage: Eukaryota > Metazoa > Chordata > Mammalia > Artiodactyla > Cervidae > Dama > Dama dama. The sequence goes on along the minus strand of NC_083701.1, from coordinate 3,853,162 downwards.
GAAAGTGAAAAGTGAAAGTGAAGTCGCTCAGTCACGTCCGACTCGTAGCGACCCCATGGACTGCAGCCTACCAGGCTCCTCCGTCCATGGGATTTTCCAGGCAAGACTACTGGAGTGGGGTGCCATTGCCTTCTCCTCAGAACAGTGTTAGGGTTACCTATAATTTGCAGCAGTCTGCCTCTGAGCGTAGGTCATGTGTAAATAGTACTTAACACCAGTTTTCTGTATCTTAGACTCTTGGAGTAACTAATACTTTGTTCCTACATTTCTACCACCTGGAGTGGGAAAGCTTACTGAGGAAATTTTTTGGGGCGGGCTAGCGGGCATCTTCTTGATGGCTCTTTGCCCCACATGCACCCTCTCAAGTCACACCTGGGTCCACCTCCAGCAGCTCTTTCCAGTTCCCCTGCTTCCACTGCCACCACGGCTCTGGGCCACCAGCTTCTCCTACCTGCATGACTTAGGGAACCACTGGTCTGTCCACTTCCATTCGTTTTTTAAGTTTTTATTTATGTATGTATCTGTTTTTGGTTGTGCTGGGTCTCCGTTGCTGCAAGCGGGCTTTAGCTGCGGTCAGCAGAGTCGCAGGGCACGGCCTTCTCTCGTTGTGGAGCGTGGGCTCATGGCGCTCAGGTTCGGTAGTTGTGGCTTCTGGGCTCCAGAGCACAGGCTTGGTAGTTGTGATGCATGGGTTTTAGTTGCCCCGTGGCATATGGAATCTTCTTAGACCAGGGACTGAACCCATGTCCCATTGACAGTGGATTCTTAACCACTGAACCACCGGCGAAGCCCTCCACTTCCAGTCTTGACCTTGCATTCAGTTTATCCTTTGCACAGTGGATAGAGAGATCCTTAAACTCTATACTTTCCTTTTGGACTTAAGACCCCTCACCGGTTTCTCCCTGGTCCCTCCACCCAGACCTGCCTCCCCTGTGTCACCATCCGGCTCCATCCGCCCCACTCAGTCCTGGCTCACTATCATCCAGCCGCACTGGGCCACTGTCGTCCCTTGCACAGGACCTTTGCACGTGCTGGTCCTCCTTCAGATCCTGCCACTCTCTGAGGCCTGGCTCAGGTGCCGGGTCTCCGGAGCAGCCCCTCTCACACTGTCCAGCACGGCCTCTCGCTCTCCTGCGGAGCTCAGCGCAGCGGCAGTGTGGGCTTGAGTGTGCCTGGAGGAATGTCCAGTTCCTCCCTCGGACTCTGGGCCACAGCAGCACAGAGGCTGCGCTCAGAGCTGCATTTCCAGCACTTAGCCGCTGCCCCCCGCAGAGCACTGTTCAGTCAATGAATGAAACAATGTTCCGGCATCACCAGCAGGGCCAGCCTGCCAGGGCTCGTGGTTTGTCATGGGCTACATTTGGATCAGACCTGTCCCTGAGCTCCTCCACTAACTAATTGGCTGTGGGGCCCCAGTTGGTATGGTGGTCATGTCTGTCGTAATGCGTGTTGTAGAATTGTGGCTGTTGACTGTTCTGAAGAAACCTAAGAGGTCAGTTTCATCTGATGCAGGAGCTGATTAAGCAGTGTTTCCCAGAACCCACTGCAAACCAGTGTCAGACACCCCATCTGCCTTGCTGAGTGTGCCTGACACCAGGACAGGCTTAACCCTGCTGTTCCCAGCTCTCCACCTCTTCAGAGGGACCCCGTCTTCCTCCTTCACGTCTGCCTTCTGCTTCAGCCTTTAACACGTAAAATAAGCATCTTGTGAATGTGGGATTTGGTTTTGAAGTGTCTTTTTAAAATAATATCATTTAGAAAAATAAAGTGTCCTTAAAATTTTTTCGAATTCCGTATCTTTAAGGAGCTTTGGGGTGTCCCTGGCGGCTCAGGGGTAAAGAACCCACCTGCGGTGCAGGAGCCACGGGACACTCAGGTTGAATCCCTGGGTTGGGAAGACCCCCTGGAGGAGAGCTTGGCAACTCACTCCAGTACTCTTACCTGGGAAATCCCATGGATAGAAGAGCCTGGTGGGCTACAGTTCATGGGGTCACAAAGAGTTGGACATGACTGAAGCGACTTAGCACGCTCGTAAGGAACTTTGACTGTTAAATTGAAAATATAGACAAATACATAGTAAGTAGTAACCACGAATAATGTATACTGGTTAAGATTGGTTTGAACATGCTTGATCAAGAATTTGTGCTAATCAAACTGGATATTTGGGAGGTAGTTTAGCTTTGTTTTGTCAATGAACAATTTGCTGTTTAATTAAAGAGTTTAAGGGAGTCTGGCTGAAAAAGCCATTCAGTTCAGCCGCTCAGTCGTGTCTGACTCTTTGGACCCCATGGACTGCAGCACGCCAGACCTCCCTGTCCATCACCAACTCCAGAGCTTCCTCAAACTCATGTCCATTGAGTTGGTGATGCCATCCAACCATCTCATCCTCTGTTGTCCCCTTCTCCCGCCTTCAATCTTTCCTAGCAACAGGGTCTTTTCAAATGAGTTAGTTCTTCACATCAGGTGGCCAAAGTATTGGACTTTCAGCTTCAGCATCAGTCCTTCTAATGAATATTCAGGACTGATCTCCTTTAAAATGGACTGGTTGGATCTCCCTGTAGTCCAAGGGACTCTCAAGAGTCTTCTCCAACACCACAGTTCAAAAGCATCAGTTCTTCGGCGCTCAGCTTTCTTTATAATCCAACCCTCACACCCATAAATGACTATTGGGAAAACCACAGCTTTGACTAGACAGACCTTTGTTGGCAAAGTAATGTCTCTTCTTTTTAATACGCTGTCTAGGTTGGTCATTGATTTTCTTCCAAGGAGCAAGCGTCTCTCAATTTCATGGCTGCAGTCACCATCTGCAGTGATTTTGGAGCTCCAAAAAATAAAGTCTGACACTGTTTCCACTGTTTCCCCATCTATTTGCCATGAAGTGATGGGACCAGATTTCATGATCTTAGTTTTCTGAATGTTGAGTTTTAAGTCAACTTTTTCACTCTCCTCTTTCACTTTCATCAAGAGGCTCTTTAGTGTAGGGAATATGCTATGCATAGGCCTGTACTATAATTAACAGGGCTTCTTTGAAGAAAAAGAACAACTTTCTTATAGCCCCCAAGCGAAGGGCTGGGAGCAATAAAAAGTTCATCGTAGAAAAAACATCTTGAAAACAAGATGTTGAAGTACTGATGTGACTGATGGAAAACCATTAGTGACTCTTTTCCTGACCAGAGCCTTGAGGTAGTTGCTGAGAAAGGTTGTCACTAGCTGAAGGGCTAAACAGAATCATGAAAGGCCTGAAGGTTTGACATTGAGGACTGTGCATTGTATATCTTTATCCCCGATATGAAACTGTAAAAAACAGATATCTCTAGAGCACCTACAAGGAAGAAGTAGATGTTAGCAATAAAAAGCATGCAGGTATCAGGATCTGGGCTTTTGCCTGCGAGTGGCATCAGCCCCTGATCTCCACCTTATTTCTGAGTCTTATTTTTCCTTATTCTTCTGCAGCACTGCTCCCTCAGGTCGGTTCGTTGTTGGGCTGGTCCCAACACTTTAGTTCTTCACTCTCTGCCATAAGGGTGGTGTCATCTGCATATCTGAGGTTATTGATATTTCTCCCAGAAATCTTGATTCCAGCTTGTGCTTCATCCAGTCCAGCATTTCTCAAGATGTACTCTGCATATAAGTTAAATAAGCAGAGTGACAATATACAGCCTTGACGTACTCCTTTCCTATTTGGAACCAGGCTGTTGTTCCATGTCCAGTTCTAACTGTTGCTTCTTGACCTGCATACAGGTTTCTCAGGAGGCAGGTCAGGTGCTCTGGTATTCCCATCTGATATTCCCAAAAGACATTAGGTCCTCAATTTGTCATGAAACGTTCCTGGGAGTTCTGTTTATCTCTGGATGGTTTTATTTCTGTGACATTGAAGGTGACAACATGAGTCTTTAAAAGTGTATGCTAACTCAGATGCTTTCTGAGCCCAAATGGTGAATTTCAGTGCCTTTCAGCCTCTGCTGGAAGCAGCTCTCTGAGCCAATGATGGAAATTGGTTGTTGCAGATATTTAACATGAAACCACTACAGATCGTGTTTCCCTCGAGAGCGGACCCCGAGAGCCCCCTCATCGACCTGGACCTTCACCTGCCCCTGCTGTGCTTCAGACCTGAGAAGGTGCTACAGGTACGTGTCCCTCCACACCTGTGAGCGTCTCACGCTGACTGACTTAACGGAACATCAAAGAGAGGTTCTTCCTTTTTTGCTTAAAACCAGCTTTCACCGCAGAGTACACTGTTGGGGTCAGGGTGGTCTGGGTTCTGGCAGATGGACCGGGGGAGCCGGAGGAGAGGTGCGCTGCGTCCGGCCTCGCTGGGCGGCACCCTCACGATGCTTCAGGCTTGTGTTGTCCCCGCCTGTCCCCCAGATCCTCGCCTGCCTCCTGACGGAGCAGCGCGTCGTGTTCTTCTCGTCCAGCTGGGCTCTGCTGACACTCGTGGCCGAGTGCTTCATGGCCTACCTGCACCCCCTGCAGTGGCAGCACACCTTCGTGCCCATCCTGTCCGGGCAGATGCTGGACTTCCTCATGGCGCCCACCTCCTTCCTCATGGGCTGCCACCTCGACCACTTTGAGGAGGTCAGCAAGGTGAGCACCCACTGCTGGGTTCAGGGCGCTGAGTCACGCGGGCACTTTGGGAGGATGCCTGGGGAGCTGCTGGCCGGCGAGGGCGGGTGCAGAGGACTGGGGCGGCTCCCCACAGGGCACCAGCATACCCTCCTTGTCCTCAGGGTGTGCCCAGGGCCCACTCCGAGCGTCACACCTGACACCACTTCTCAGGTTTTCAGGGAGGCGAGGGCAGGCGTCGGAGTTGAGGGAGCTGATTTCGAGTGTTGCCTCTGCTGCGTACTAGTTCTGTGACCCTGAGTGGCTTACTGGCCTTTGCTAAGCCTCAGTCTCCTCACCTGTGAAATGGGCACGGCCGTGGCCTCCTGGCCAGGAGGGGATGTCCCCCGTCCCTCCTGGCAGAGGCCTGGGCTTGGTGGATGGGAGCCACCATGATACCTTTCCGTATTTTCCATTTTCACTTTTATTGATTAAGCCTCTGCTGTTCATTAGTACCGTGAACCTACTTCCTAGATGAATGCAGGTGCATGCTTGGTGTCCAATGGGTCTGTGGGTCTTGCCGAATCCAGTGGCCATTTACTTGCTCGGGGGCAGACCTGAGTCCTGACAGGACGCTGGGGGCTGCAGCATCAGGCAGTGTCGGAGCACACAGTAGGTGCTTCATATGGGCAGCTCTTTTTGCTGCTGTGCTGACGGGGTGCATTTCGAAGGGGAGTTCAGGCCGTGGACATCGCCAGCAGCAAGAGCAGATTGGGTTTTCTTAAAAGAGCTTTTTTTTTCAGATACCATTTACATACCACAGAGTTTGCTGGACTAACACGTACAACTCAATGGCTTTTAGTAACTTGGTGGAGCTGTGCTGCCTAATTTTAGACATCTTGGTCAGCCCGCAGAGAAACCCCGCCTGTGTTAGCAGTCACTCCACCTCCACCACACCCCCCCAGGCCCTGGCCACCCTGCCTGCCCTGTGGGTCTGCCGGTTCTGTATACGGGAATTTTACATAAATGGAATCGTTCCGTGCGTGGTCTTTTATAACTGGCTTCTTTCACCTAGTGATGTGTTTTTGAGGTTCATCCGTGTAGCAGCACTTTATTTGTATTGCCCAGTAGGGTTGCCCTGAATGAAGAGACCACAGTTGTTTATCCATTCATGAGTTGAGGACGTTTGTGGTTGTTTCTGTGTTTTGACTGTTGTGGACGGAAGCTGTGAACACTCACGTACTGGTCTCTGTGTGGACATGCGTTCATTTATTTACCTCGGTACACAGCTTGGTACACGCCTAGGGGAGAAATTGCCGGGTCCAGTGCTAGTATTGTGATTAACCATTGGCGAGATGTCCAGGCTGCTGCCCTCCGCAGCTACCCGGCTCACGGTCCTCCCCCACCAGGAGGGCTCCGGGTTCCTGCCTCCTCCCAGCACGTGTCACCGGTCTTTCTGCTTTCAGCCCTCTTGCTGGCCAGTTTGGATGACTGGCATCGTGGAGGTCTTTTTCTTGTGCTTATTGGTAGTTGGCCCAGGGTGGGTTCTCATGTAACTTTTTCGTTTTAATTTTAATTAACATGTAGTTGATTTTACAGTGTTGTGTTCGTTATTTCAAAAATCTCTCAGTGTGAGCAGAACCCGAGAGGAGTGGGAGGTTGCCTCGCGGCCCGCTCTGTCCTCGGGAGTCGCCCGGTTTTTCCCGGGGGGTTTGCAGCACAGCCCGGCTGGGCCGGTGCCCCTCCTTGTGGCGGAGCCGGCATGTCTGTGTTCTTGGCAGACTCGCTGACTCACTCACCAGGGGACAAACACGCTTTGGGAAAAGGCCATTCAGACCTCCTGGAAGGAAGGGAAAAACGTCACTCTTGGAAATGAGGAAAAAATAGGCATGCTCCGGAGTTAAAGCTGGGTTTCTTTTTTTAGTCGTCAGGGGAAAAACCGCCTTCGTTCGGTCCCTTCAGGAGGGACAAAAGGCCCAGGCGCTTGACTCTGGTCCACAGTCGTGAAGGAAGTCCTCCTAGCGGCTACCTGCTCTGGGAGGCGTCCGGGGCGAGGCAGCGGGTCTTGGCTGAACGCCTTTGGGGTGTGGATGTTTTCTTGATGGTGCTGGGCACGTGGACGGGGTCCTTGTGAAAGCTGGGCACTCACGTGCTGAGGGTGCCTGCCCCTCCGGTGTAGCTCTCTGCGCTGGGGCCCGTGTTTGTGATACTCCATGTGTCACTGAGAGCCCGGCCCGCCAGGAAAGCCAGGGCGAGTTTGGCGTCGTGTTGCTGGGACAGTTGAAGTGCAGAACTCAGGTGTGTGACTCAGTGTTTGTGTGTTCCGTCACAGATAAGACTTCACAAGTAAGCCATACACACGTCTCAAGAACGCTTGAGTGTGTTGGCTCCCTGAGCCCAGGGCACACCTGTGTTCTGGTCCTTGGGGGTGGGGAGCTAGCCGGGCAGCCTATCGGGCACCCTGAGTGTCGCATGTCAGGGTGCTCTGGCTGGAGTGCTGGAATGTCCTCTCCAGGCTCCCTGAAGTGGTCCACGGAGTGTTTGTACCGGCGCGGGGGGAGGCCTGACCACGTGTGTTGGAATCTTGACTCAAGGTGTTTAATCACTTTAGCTTTTCATGGTATGCATTGCATTTTGGAGCAGACAGTATAAGGCTTTGTGTGCATATTAAATGTACAATAATTTAATTAATGATGACTTGATCTTAGTGAATGCAAAATGTAGCTTGGTGTTTTCAAAGAAGTGTACAAATGCAGATTCCTACTTTGATCTTTACAAACTTGTTTTATAGGAAGCTGATGGTTTAATTTTGATAAACATCGACAGTGGGAACATCACCTACTCTAACGATGAGGAGGTTGATGTTCCTGACGTCCCTCTCCTGGCTGCACAGACGTTTATTCAGAGGTAAGGGGAGAGAGCATGTGTGTTTGGGAAAGTCTTGCTCAGGTTTGTACTTGCCACATCTGGGTGTCTTTTCCAATCTTATATTAACAGACGGTTTATGTATTTAATGGGGCTTCCCTGCTGTCTCAGACAGTAAAGAATCTGCCTGCCAAAAAAAAAAAAAAAAGAATTTGCCTGCAGTGCTCAAGACTTAGGCTCCATCCTTGGGTAGGAAAGACCCCCTGGAGAAGGGAATGACTTCCTACTCCAGTATTCTTGCCTGGAGAATTTCATGGACAGAGGAACCTGGCGGGCTACAGTCCAAGGGGTTGCAAAGAGTCAGACACGACTGAGCGACTAACACTTCTACTTTTTTTGAAAAGTATATTTAATAGATTGGAAATTATTTGTCAATGCTTGAATATAAAAGTTAGTTGTCTTCATTCTGATCCTGTCTAAATACTAAGTGGCCCCGGACCAGGGGACAGTCACACCCCCGGACACCTCCCAGCCCCTCCCAGTGATTTCTGAAGTCCTTTCTCCTTCATTCATTCCTTCACCTATTCACTCATCAGATATGTGTCCAGTGCATCGGGCACGGTATGTGTGTACTGAGCAAGCACACGTGGCCCTCGCCCCGTGGCACTGTCGGCTGGGACACCCTGACGACCGTGGCCCCCCACCCTTCCCTGGGCGGGCAGCTGTCTTCCCCTTTCGCCCCCGCCCCTCCCCCCCACAGAGCTCTCTCTCAGCGCTGTTTTTTCCATAACTGTGTCGTGGCCATCTCTATGACTAAACTTTACTGGCCGAGCTCAGGCCTGACACGCTTTTCCCAAAGAGGGCAGGTGATAACTGGTGAGGCTCGCAGGTCCCACGGCCTCTGTTGTGGGAGAGACGTGGCAGTGAGGGGCGGCCCCACAAGCATCTTTGGGGGCAAGAGAGAGGAGGTATGGTCATACTTAGGCCAGGATGAAGGTGCATCCAGGGTGGGCAGTGGCAGAGCCGGGCCCCCAGGGGGTCCTGCAAAGAGATGGTCCCCTCTTTGGAACCTAACAAGGTGGTGGTGGGAGAGATCCTGCTTTTAGTCTTCCAGCCCAGGTATGGACCGCAGGCAGGCCTGGTGTGGAACTCATGGGGCCCCTTGCAGGGCGAGGGGCGGGGGTGAGTGTAGCAGCCGCTGCTGGCCGTCTCCCATCCGTGCCGACTGTCCCCCTTTATCTTGTCTGCTGTTGGGAGGTCAGACACAGGCCGAGGCCTGAGAGCAGGGGAAGGAGCGGGTGGTCCTCTGTTGGCTCCCTGGCGTGGCTGTTCTCACCTGTGCCTCTTAGCAGTCAGGGCAGGCTGCTATAACAAACACCTCCTAAGCAACCGATATCTACTGCTTTCCAGTCCTGGAGGCTGGAAGTTCAAGGTCAAGATGCCAGTAGGGCTGGTTCCTCCCTGTGTCCTCACGTGGTCGTGCCCCTGTGGGTGTTGTGTTCTATCTCTTATAAGGACACCATCATATTGGAGTAGGTGCAGCCTCATGACCTCATCTTAACTTAATTGCCTCTTTGAAGGCCTCAACTCCAAACACAGTCACACTGTGAGGTACTGGGGGTCAGGACTCCGACCTGGGAATTTAGGGAACAAACAGTTCAGCCTGTCACATCTTGGTGTTGACTATTCCCTCTCCCTGGATGGTTGCTAGAGTCGATGGGCGTGCCACCTTAACAATGGTCCTTCCATCGTAAACAATCTTACAGCGCCCAGACCTGGGCGGCGGGCGTGGAGGCCTGCGTGGCTGGTGGGCCGTGCTCATGGGGCCCAGCCAGGGACCCTGCTGGAGTGTCGCCCTGTGTGAACTCAGAAGGCGGAACCCACATTCCTCACCGTCTGGGCACTTTCTGATAAGCAGAGTCCGCATTCCCCGATTTTTGAGGACTGGTGTTGGCCAGCATTTGGCGAAGCTTCTCAAGTGTTTGCTTGGATGGAGCATATCCAATAAGATGAAATCTCGCCTCTGCCCCCGTGTCACTGTGAGAATTCTAGAACATTCCCAGGGTTCTCGCTTGGTCAGACCCCCAGAGGTGGGGTGCGGCATGTCAGGCTCACCACGAGGGTCTGTTTATAAACATGAACTAACCTGTGCACGGCTGGTGGCATGTCTGTGAAGGGCCCTGGGTCCGTGATCCGAGCCATGGCCGTGGGTGTCCTCTTGGGGACCGGGGTGCGTGAGCACCCACCCACCGTATTTGGTGGGAAGGCCACCCTCTACCATGCTGTCTTCCTCACCTTGAGCAGAGTGTGTTTGCCGTGTCCCCCGGCCCCGCTGGATCTCTAGGCATGTGTCATGTGGGTTTATTTGCATATTTAAAGCCTCCGACTCTCTCCTTGGTGTCCAAAGTCGCGTCTAAAAGTGCAGCCGTGGGTGATGCTGGGGAGGCGGGGGTCCTGTGTGATGAAGACCTCTGGGAGCCCCTGTCCCCAAGAACCCCCCCGACGAGTGGCCATACCTCAAGCACCCGCACCTGCCGGGGCAGGGCCTTCCCACCCAGACCCGCTGGAAACCCTTTGGCCGTTGTGGAAGAGGGGGTGTTGAAAAGAGGGATGGGATGACTCAGCTTGCACAAAAACACCTGTGGTCCAAAGACAAGGCCTTTGTGGGTTCCGCACTAGTGAGCTGTTTGTGTTGGGACGTGAATAGACTCCCAACCGGAATGTGTTTTTAATGACACCCCCTCTCCACCCGCTGCCCCGGTATTGATAGGTGTTCTGAGCATCCTAAGAAGGTCAGTTTAGCTCTCCCTGGAGGATTCTCTCTCCTGCCTGTGAGCAGTGGTCATGTGCTGTGGCCTGAGCTGTGGTCACTGTTCCTCTGTTCCTTTCCAGGGTCCAGAGCCTTCAGCTGCACCACGAGCTGGACCTGGCTCACCTCTGCACCAGCACGGACGTGAACGAGGGCCGGGCCTCCAGGCGGGCCTGGCAGCAGCAGCTCAACTGCCAGATCCAGCAGATGACCCTGCAGCTGCTCGTCAGCATCTTCAGGTATTTCAGGTCCCTCCCGGCTCGTCAGCCGGTCCCCAGCCCGCTCCCAGTTCCACGCCGGCCGCGGCCCCAGAGCTCAGGGACTGAAATCCAGGAGTGACGTGGGAGAGGCCCCTGCACCCAGGAGGATCCCTGGGAGTGTGTCGGCCCTGCCCGGGGCCTTCCCACCCCGTCCTCTCTCCTGCAGAGGACCACTATGGGCGGTCAGCCCGGGGTCGAGGGACAGATGGATTGTTTCGGGATTGCAGCCCATCCGAAGGAGAGCCCAGGCTGGTTAGCACTCAGGACTGGCCCCCGTGAGGAGCTTTTCTTCTTTCTCCCGTCGCCGTCACCTTCAGCGTCGGGGTCTGTTGTGTGTTGTTGGGAGCCAGCTCTTGGGCCCAGTCGGTCAAGCGGACAGTGCAGTGTGTTTGCTGCATGGGGATGTAGTGTGGGGTGCAGTGGTTGTTCTGGCCTAAATGTGCAGTCCTTTAAGGAGTGTCCGATAGATCCATGCCGACATTCATGTTAACTCTCTGGCGAAGTTATCGGTAGGAAAGCCTTCAGGCCTTTTTTTCCTTCCAACTCTCTCTTCTCCCCTTTGTCTTGAGGCCTCTTTCCCCTGCCTCACCCCCCGGCTTCTCCTCCCGCCCTCGGGTCGTGTGTGGCAGGGAAGGTGGCGACTCCAGGTCCTCTTCTGATCTGGACGGACCCAGCCTGGGAAGGGTTTAGACCAGAGCTGGCCGACTTGACGACACTGTGTGATTCAGCATTTTAATGGTTGTATTTTTTAGCTGTCTTTCCTTACATAAAGCAAATAATCTATTAGGGAAAAATGGGATGTTACATTATAGATGAGTTGCATTAGCTCTCTGCTTAAGGCACTATAATTTGTGTGGTCGTAGAAATGTTGTTTTCCTTTTGTTCTTTTAATATGGAATCTTTTACGAATGATTTCCCAGGTGGCGCTAGTGGTAAAGAACCTGCCTGCAATGCAGGAGACAGAAGAGACACATAAGGGTTTGATCCCTGGGTCGGGAAGATCCCTTGGAGTAGGAAACAGCAACCCACTCCAGTTTTCTTGCCCGGAGAATCCCCATGGACAGGGGAGCCTGGTGGGCTATAGTTCATGGGGTCACAGAGAGTTGGACACAATTGAGCATAAGCATGCGAGCTTGATGAGTTTAGTTCATTAAAAAGCAGACAGTATGATTCTAAAAGTTGATTTCCCCTAGGTGAAGTCATGTCTCTCCTCACAGGAGAGGGAAAACATTGAACATGCTACGTCCTGAATATGTCCTGTACGGTTATTGATTCTGTTGGTAGCTATCACATGAGATCTGGGGCGTCGTGTGGCCAAGTCCCCATGGAATGCAGATTTGGAGGTAGCCGGTAGGGGTCCAGCTGGCAGCCAAGCTGGGCTAATACCCAGTCTGTCTGCCCTTCCTCTGTCACCACCCTGAACTCAGGCTTTTTAGTATGAACAATTACGGGCGATTGCATCTTCTTCTTTTGAATAAGGAGCTAAGGAGCTCAAGACAGAGCCCCTTCCCTGCTGCCTGCCTCCCAGAGCTTCATTCCAGTTGGAGGAAAGCTATATTGAAGTGACAGGACAGCCTGACCACAGGTTACACCCAAACCCTCGGGGCTCAGAATAATCCTTGTGTAGACAGGGCTTTTCAAACTGTGTATTTCTTGACATCAGTTTTCTGCTAACAGCAATATGTTTTTCATGTGTTTAAAAACATTTCAACACTTAGACTGTCTTTCTTCATCAGGGAAGTGAAGAATCACTTGAATTATGAACACAGAGTGTTCAATAGTGAAGAGTTTCTCAAAACAAGAGCTCTAGGGGACCAGCAGTTTTATAAGCAGGTGAGAGGCGTATGGGGTTTGTGTGCGTGTATATATTCCATCCTTTGCACTTTTCTCTGCTTAAAATGCTTTTCACATCCAGGGTTTCCAGCATCTGTTAATACTTTATTCTGTGTTTTAGCTTTCCTAGAAGTTTGTTTGAGCGTGGGTCCTGCTGATCCTTTGCCCAGCTCTTATCTTCTTACTTGGCTTTTTAGAGTGATGCACATGTAACTCAGTGTATCCGTCTTAAGTGTAGAGTGTGCTGAGTTGTGCCCAAGGGCCGTGCCTGGTAGCCCCTTCTTCAGCCTGGATCTGGACGCTTCCTATCAGCTTGCACAATTCCATGCCCTTCCCACCACCGCCTCCTTCCCTGGGCTGGGCCACGTCCCCTCTCCCTGGGAGCTGACTTGGAGGTTGTTCTGCCAGACTCTGTGGATGGGTGGGCTGGCTGTGAAGTGGGCGTATGGGGGAGGCCGCCGTCCCCAGGAGATCCCAGAATTGATGACTCAGCTGCTGTTGTCCTGGGGGGCAGGGTGATTTGGGCTTTTGAATTTTTTGTGACTTTTCAAATGTAAAGAGTGTCTGATTCTTTGAGGTTGGCTGGTGAGGGATTGAGGAGGATCTTAGTTTAGATTCTGATGAGCTAAGAACGCTGCCTGTGCTGGGAACTTGGGTCTAGAGGAGCTGGTGAGAGGCCGTGGTGGGCCGGGGAAGGGCCCTCGTGCAGCGGCTGCAGGGGCCCTGGCGGCTCAGGACAGGGGAGCAGGTGCAGTGACCGCCCTCGGCATCTCTTCCAGGTCCTGGATACATACATGTTTCACGCCTTCCTCAAGGCCCGGCTCAGCAGAAGGATGGACGCCTTTGCCCAGATGGACCTCCACACGCAGTCCGAGGAGGACAGGTGTGCATGTTAGGTTCTGAAGGATGCGCTGCTCTCCGGGGGCCTGGACGCTCAAGCAGCAGTTATCTCTGGACAGATGAATGATAAATCAGATCAGGGGAGTCTCACATTTAGATGTGCATGAGCTGGCTAGCAGGCCCGGCTCCTCCCGTGCAGCTGTTTCCTGGGGCTGGGGGGACACTGAAGTGCCCGCAGTGCAGCTCTGGGTCTGCGTTCGTGCTGTTCTCTCCCCGTCTTCCTTCTCTTGCTCTCCCTACATCTTCGCTGTTTCCTGCCTCCTCTGTGTTGCTTTTCCTGAACTCCTCAAACATGCATCACCGTCAACAATGCCCTCGTTTATCCTGTGTGTTGTGACCTCTCCTGGGGGGTGTAGCCTGCTCTCAGCCTTCACTACATTCGGGAGAGCCAGGCAAGCTCCGGCCATTTCTCCCTCAGCACGGGGATACTGGACACTGGGCACCACACTTGCGAAAATGCCCAGTTGAACCTGTTGAATCGTTATCGTACATGTAAGATGTTGGGATTTTCCACCCAGGATAAACGGGATGCTCCTGAGTCCGAGGAGACCCACGATCGAGAAGATGGCCAGCCGGAAGTCCTCAGCCCCGCACGCAGCCCACCGGCGCATGGTGGTCAGCATGCCCAACCTGCAGGACATCACGGTGCCCGAGCTGCCGCCCCGGAACTCGTCGCTTCGGAAGATACAGACCATGGAGTGTGGGAGCAGCCGCGCAGGTGGGCCAGCCACGCCCCTTCCGTGGCTTTTCCTAGTCACGTGATTCTAACACTGCCAGTTGCTGAAAGAAGTCAGAGCTCATTTCAGGAGAAGGGAATGGGCTTTTTTTTTTTTTTCAGGGGGGTGGTGGTAGTTCTAGTAGTTTGATTATTTGAAACATTTTTAGAATATTTATTTTGCAAACTATGTTCATTATAGCAAATGATCTCTTGTCTGTATTTTCCATCACTTGGTTCCCAACTGCTGAAGACCACAACTATTCACGATTTTCATGTCTGTCATACATGTGTGGTTATGTGCGTGTATATGCACATGTACCTAGGAGACAGATGTTTACGTGTATCACTAATGAGGTGCAGCGACTCTTAAGCCTCCAGCGATTCTTGGGCCCTTCCTAGGTGTTGGGGTACACAGGAAGCCAGTGCCCCCGCCCCCATGGACGGGGATGAAGGCAGACGATAGAAATGTGTAACACTAGTGGGGGCTTAGTTGAGGTGTTCAGTGTCGTGACACGGTCAGGGGTGGTGATGGGCACGACTGTGCCGTGGGGGTGGGGAGCAGCGCTGTGGTCTCGGGAGGTGGATGAGGGGGGAGCGGCGTGCCGTGGGAGGCAGCGGCTGGGTCTCCACCTGCGTGCAGAGCGTCTGCTTGGGGTCCCCTCGCTGGTGAGTTGCTGTAAAGCCCGTTTGGACGTGTGTGAGCCCATGTGTTTTTCCCACGTGAGCCGCAGCGAAGCCGGTCACGTGTGATGCCGCTTGTGGGTGTTTGGGGCTTCTCCTCGTAGCCCCAGGGGGGGTCTCCACCCGTCCTCCGTGGATGGAGAAGCGGTGGGGAGACGGTGCTGTGGGTGGAGCACCAGGTACCAGCCGGGTCTCCTGTGCGTTGGCCGGAGAGCCAGAGGCTGAGGGAAGAGCATGCCCTCGAGGCCGGGAGGGGCTGTGTGTTCAAACAGCAACCTTCTGGAGGCCCCTGGTGGGTCTGAGTCCGGCTCTGTGACCCTGGGCAGTTGCTCCGCCTCTCTGGGCCTGCACGCCCTCTCATTAGAGCACCGAGGGGCCTTGCACTCTGCACTGGGCCCGCTCGCTGCAGGAAGGTGTTCCACTCCCCCTGCCCCTGCCCCGGGCTCCTCCGCCATCCTCCAGGCTTTGTTATTGAGGCCCCACCTCCTTGGGGTGCGCTACTTCCTGCGGCCTGGCCTTGTCCACTGGCGCTGCCTGGGAGCCGTGGGGGTGAGGTTGTGGAAGGCACTGGTGTGACACACAGCTGGTTATGCGTGACATGCGGCAGCTGTGTGCCGGGGACCAGTGGAAGCTGCAGCCCCCACACCTGTGAGATGAGTGTGGCAACAATACCCGTGCCCCGAGCTGCTGCTGAGGTAAAAGAAACGGCTGTTTGACGGGGCTTGCCTGCCTGGCAGGTACGTCTCAGCCTAGGTTATCCGCTTAATCCTCCAGTCTCGGCATGACGTGTTTCAATTTAGCCACCAGCAGTTTTAGCAAATAAAATAATGCCGTACGCTCGGGGTGCCATGGGAGGCCGCTGGGGGCCCCCCTCAGCGTGGGGTATGTGGGGCTTCCTGGAAGATGTATACGGTTCTGGTTCCATGCTGTACCCAGGGCCCAGAAACAGCAGGGTGCTGGGGCGGGAACGCGTGTCTGCCTCTAAGGTCTGCGCTTACTGCTCACTTCCCCTTCACCCCCAGTTCTGGACGTGCCCCCTAAGTCGACACACACCTTCAAGATCCCGGAAATCCACTTCCCGCTGATGGCCCAGTGCGTGCAGGCGTTCTACGCGGACTGCGTGGCCCAGCTGAGCAAGGCAATGGGCTCGCTGGCCCCCGAGAACTCGGTGCTGCTGGCCAGGTACTTCTACCTCCGGGGGCTGGTGCAGCTGATGCAGGGCCACCTGCTGGGCGCCCTGCTGGACTTCCAGAGCCTGTACAAGACCGACATGCGCATCTTCCCTGCTGACCTCGTCCAGACGACCGTGGAGTCCCTGTCGGCGCCCGAGCGCACGCAGGCTGAGCGCACGCCCGAGCTGCGCCGGCTCATCAGCGAGGTCATGGACAGGCCCGTGGACACCCCCAAGGCCGACGACCGTGTCAAGAACTTCGAGCTGCCCAAGAAGCACATGCAGCTGGACGACTTCGTGAAGAGGGTGCAGGAGTCAGGCATCGTGAAGGACGCTGGCGTCATACACCGGCTGTTTGAGGCGCTGACTGTAGGTAGGAGGATCCCCGCGGCTGGGGGCGCCCTGGATGGCAGGTTGGCCCAGCCAGGGAGAACCTCGTGTGTCTGTGAGTCACTCAGTCATGTCTGACTCTTTGTGACCCCGTGGACTGTAGCCCGCCAGGCTCCTCTGTCCATGGGATTCTCCAGGCCAGAATACTGGAGTGGGTTGCCATACCCTCCTGCAGGGGATCTTCCCGACCCAGGGATCAAACCTGGGTCTCCTACACTGCAGGTGGATTCTTCACCGTCTGAGCCAACTTTGCCTTCCAGAAAGCCTCATGGGTGGGGGCTTTTCCTACTGACGGACCCAGCAGCTGGCCGAGAGAGGCGGAGGGTCTGGGGAAGCTTGGTGACATCAGTCCTGGGGGACCTGCTCACGGTGTGATGACCCCTCCCTCCCACAGGGGGACCCACAGCTGGGACGGGAAGGTTCCTGCATTTGGAGCAGGCGCCTAGTGGGTAATACAGACCCACAAACACACAGAGCAGCACAGGGTCGGTGGGGCCGTCTGCCTGGCACCTGCCCACCAGCCGGCAGGGCTTTTCCTTCCAGGCCTCAGTCTCCCTGTGACCGAGCATCCCTTGGTGGCTGGGCCTGTGTGGAGGGTGAAGCACAGGAAGTGTTATTAGATGCCACCAGGGAAGAGCATGCCAGCTCAGGGGGTGTCCAGGATGACCGCCTTGTCCGGGAAGGTTGCCTGTGGGCCCTCTATCTGGGTTTTGAAGGATGGGTAGGAGTTTTCTGGTCTGAGCACTGCAGACCAGCGTGTACAGAGGCATGTTACCACATGTCACTGTGCTGGGAGGCTGGAGTGTGACTGGAGGAGGGGCCTGACCTTGGAGGAGTCAGCCTCATGAACACGGGGAGACTCACCCTGGGTGTGAAGTGAAGCAGGCTTGCTTGGGGGTGTGAGGGGCCCACTGAGGATGGAGGGCAGACGGATCCATGACGCAAATGGAGCCACAGGAGCCAGACATGGGGAAGCGTCAGGATTAGGATGAGCCATTTCTCGCAGCAGCTGAGTGGGAGTTGGGGGTGGTCCCTGCTCCGTGTTACAGATAGGGAAGCAGGTTCGCTTCGTATCTTGCCTTTGGTCACACTGCTGAAGAGCAGTGAAGCTGGACTTCGGATTTTGGTCTCTTTCTAGCTCTAGAGCCCCTGAATACTGGACATTTGGGAAGGTTACTGAATCGATTAAGATCATCATGCGTACAAATAATGATGTATTTGTTCACGTAACCAAAGAGTAAGGCTTGATGCAGTGCTGTGGGAGTGTCCGAGGATCTGTTAGTGTTAGCTGCACCCTTGGACTGGCCCCAGGATGGCTGCCCACCAGTTCCAGAGGTGGCGCAGGACTTCATCCTTGTCCCAGGGTCCCCACCTGGTGCCCTGAGAGGCACTGTGACTGCCAGCCTAGGGAGGGACTGGAGAGGACAGATGGACTCAGCCCAGATCACGTGCCCCCCTGCACACCTGGGGAAACTGGGTCAGAAGGGCACTCTTTGCCAGGTGGTTCCCGTCCAGGTAGACTTAGGTGCTGGCGCCACCTGCTGCCTCCTGTGGGTAATGCGCAGCGTCCTGGTGTCCGTGGCTTTAAGAACCTCTTTTTTTCTTTATAAAACTAAGGACACCAGAAACAGATTGACCCAGAAACGTTCAAAGATTTCTACAACTGCTGGAAGGAGGCAGAAGCAGAGGCGCAGGAGGTCAGCCTGCCTTTGTCGGTGATGGAGCAGCTGGACAAAAACGAGTGTGTGTACAAGCTGTCGCGCTCTGTCAAGACGAATCGCGGGGTGGGCAAGATCGCCATGACCCAGAAGCGCCTGTTCCTCCTCACGGAGGGGTGGCCGGGCTACGTGGAGATCTCCACCTTCAGGAACATAGAGGTGAGGACAGGCCTGTGGCTGCCAGCCGTGGGCCCGCCCCTATACCCAGCTCCTGTTAACCCCAGCGCCCCCCGCCCAGACCGTTGTTTCACTTACCCGCGTCTCTTTCTGCCTCTGCAGGATGTCAGAAGCACCATGGCCACTTTTCTGCTCCTGAGAATTCCCACTTTAAAAATCAAAACAGCGTCCAAGAAAGAAGTCTTTGAGGCTAACCTCAAGACGGAGTGTGACCTCTGGCACCTGATGGTGAAGGAGATGTGGGCCGGGAGGAAGCTGGCCGATGACCACAAGGTCTGTTCCCACCCGGGGCTCCAGTCTCTTAGCGATGCTCGGCTTAAAGCCTGGGCGACTCGGGCCTGGGCCTGGGCGCAGCATCTCGTCAGAAGGCACTGGTGATGCTGTGGTCCGTATGACTCGGCACCAGGCCCTGGGGTGATGGGGGTGGCCTTGGGGGCAAACACAGAGGCCAGCCCGCAGGGCGGTATGCGTGGACCTGGGCTTGGCCTCTGCATTCTGCCTCCTCTGCTCCAGGCGACGCCCGGGGAGGGCAGCATCGGGGCTGCACCCTTGCAGATGTGAGCTCAACTCTCAACTCTTTCTCTTCACGGGATTAGGGTTCTGGTTGGGGGTGTATTAGGTTCCTTCCACAGGGCTACATTTAAAATCCTAGGGCATTTTGTAGCTTCACTTACTTTGGGCCAGACTGATGGCTTTGGTTACAGCAAGTTAAGACTTCCTAGTCATGAAGGGTACCCTGGACGGAGGTAAGACATGGGGACACACCAGGGCGATGTTTGTCTTGTCAGAAAGGCGAGATGAGACAGGAAATCCACAACAGAGTGAGCAAAGGGTCCAAACTGGGAACTCACACGGGGAGCAGTTTGTAAGGTTCTTGAGAGCTGCAGCTCACTGGTCATCGGGGAGATGCAGGTGGGGGCGGCAGCCACCCAGTGGCAAACTTCAATAGGAACGTACGCCCAGTGGTGGAAGAGCTGCCCTCTGTGATGGACCTTCCATCCCTGGAGGAGCTTAAGGTCAAGGAAATGGAAGGAGGCTTCTGTTTAAAATAAGGGAGGACTAGGTCCTAAGATTCCAATGTTCTGTGACTTTTGGACTCTCTGATTTTACGTCCACTTATTTAGCACAACCCAGGTGGCTCCATTTTTAAAACTCTGCCTGCCAATGCAGGAGATGTGGGTTTGATCCCTGGGCCGGGAAGATCCCTTGGAGAAGAAAATGGTAAGCCACTGCAGTATTCTTGCCTGGAAAATTCCATGGACAGAGGAGCCTGGTGGGCTGCAGTCCACAGGGTCGCGAAGAGTCGGACACAACTCAGAGACTAAACAACAACAACAAAGCGCATCAAAGCTGGTGGGCTGGCAGGCGCCTAAGGACAGTCGTGCAGGCTCACATCCGGCCCACCCTTCACAGGGGCTGCAGCTGCCTTTGCCAAACACGGTGGAGCTGGTCATTGTGAGACACTGTGCGGCTTACAGACCCTGAAGTGTTCACCACCTGGATGTTTATAGGAGCTTAGTGACACCTGGGATCAGTTCAGTTCACTTCAGTTGCTCAGTTGTGTCTGACTCTTTGCGACCCCAGGGACTGCAGCACGCCAGGCTTCCCTCTCCATCACCAGCTCCTGGAATTTACTCAAACTCATGTCCATCGAGTCAGTGATGCCATCCAACCATCTCATCCTCTGTCATCCCCTTCTCCTGCCTTCAATCTTTCCTAGCATCAGGGTCTTTTCAAATGAGTCAGTTCTTCATATCAGGTGGCCAAAGTATTGGAGCTTCAGCTTCAACATCAGTCCTTCCAATGAATATTCAGTACTGATTTCCTTTAGGATGGACTGGCTGGATCTCCTTGTTGTCCAAGGGACTCTCAAGAATCTTCTCCAACGCCATAGTTCAGAAGCATCAAGTCTTTGGCGTTCAGCTTTCTTTATGGTCCAACTCTCACATCCATACATGACCACTGGTAAAACCATAGCTTTGACTAGATGGACCTTTGTCAGCAAAGTAATGTCTCTGCTTTTTAATATGCTGTCTAGGTTGGTCATAACTTTTCTTCCAAGGAGCAAGCATGTCTCAATTTCATGGCTGCAGTCACCATCTACAGTGATTTTGGAGCCCCCCAAAATAAAAGTCTGTCACCATTTCCATTGTTTTCCCATCTATTTGCCATGAAGTGATGGGACCAGATGCCATGATCTTAGTTTTCTGAATGTTGAGTTTTAAGCCAACTTTTTCACTCTCCTCTTTCACTTTCATCAAGAAGCTTTTTAGTTCTTCACTTTCTGCCATAAGGGTGGTGTCATCTGCCTATCTGAGGTTATTGATATTTCTCCTGGCAATCTTGATTCCAGCTTGTACTTCATCCAGCCCAGCATTTCTCATGATGTACTCTGAATATAAGTTAAATAAGCAGGGTGACAATGTACAACCTTGATGTACTCCTTTCCCGATTTGGAACCAATCTGTTGTTCCATGTCCAGTTCTAACTGTTGCTTCTTGACCTGCATACAGATTTCTCAAGAGGCAGGTCAGGTGGTTTGGTCTTCCCATCCCTTTAAGAATTTCCCATAGTTTGTTGTGATCTACACAGTCAAAGGCTTTGGCATAATCAATAAAGTATGTTTTTCTGGAACTCTCTTGCTTTTTTGATGATCCAACAGATGTTAACAATTTGATCTCTGATTCCTCTGGCTTTTCTAAATCCAGCTTGAACCTCTGGAAGTTCATGGTTCACGTACTGTTGAAGCCTGGCTTGGAGAATTTTGAGCATTACTTTGCTAGCGTGTGAAATGAGTGTAATTTTGCAGTATTTTGAGCATTCTTTGGCATTGCCTTTCTTTGGGCTTGGAATGAAAACTGACATTTTCCAGTCCTGTGGTCATTGCTGAGTTTTCCATATTTGCTGGCATATTGAGTGTGGCACTTTCACAGCATCATCTTTCAGGATTTGAAATAGCTCAGCTGGAATTCCATCACCTCCACTAGCTTTGTTGGTAGTAAGTTGTTGTTGTTCAGTTGCTAAGTTGTGTCTGACTCTTCATGACCCCATGGACTGCAGCAAGCCAGGCTTCCCTGTCCATCATCGTCTCCTGGAGTTTGCTCAAACTCATGTGCATTGAGTCAAATGATGCCATCCAATCACCTCATCCTCTGTTACCCCCTTCTCCCGCCTTCAATCTTTCCCAGCATTAGGGTCTTTTCCAGTGAGCTGGCTCTTCACATCAGGTGACCAAAGTATTGGCACTTTAGCTTCAGCATCAGTCCTTCCAATGAATATTCAGGATTGATTTCCTTGAGGATTGACTGGTTTGATCTCCTTGCGGTCCAAGGGACTCTCAAAAGTCTTCTCCAACACCACAGTTCAAGAGCATCAGTTCTTCGGTTGTTAGCTTTTATGGACTGGGTAATTTCATAGGCTAGTGAGTGGGAGGATTATTCCAACTATTTTGGGGAAGGGGTGGAGACAACCAGTATTTGTCTCAACTAAGAGAACATAAGTACATGACATGAAATCCAAATTTAAACTCTGCAGGTGGCTTTGAAAACCACACATTTTTAAAAGTATTGCTGTGTGTAATGGGATAAAGTCTTAGCAGGACGTGATTTCAGAGACTCTGTGCTGAGATGACCGTGCCTCCCACAGGACCCCCAGTACGTACAGCAGGCGCTGACCCACATTCTCTTGATGGATGCAGTCGTCGGCACGCTGCAGTCACCGGGAGCCATCTATGCGGCCTCCAAGTTGTCCTACTTTGATAGGATGAAGAATGAAAGTAAGGTTTTTATCTGGTTGCCTTTTGTCTTACCAGTTGGAACCAACCCAAACGTCTCAAACTTCTTTCTTCTGCACTTTTCCCTTTTGAACACCACTCCTCCCTCTGCGTCTTTCCTTTTCTCACTTAGCAATCCCTTGGAGCTCTCTGCTCCTTAGGACACGCTGAGGCACCTCACCATTTCAGTGTCTGAGTAGCAGTACACTTTACCCCGTACGGTGTTGGTCCTGAATCTGAATTACCAATGACACGACAACAGGGTTTCCGTTGAGTGGCTCACAGAGTCGCCGTCGCAGTCTCTGAGATCTGTGGTCGGACACACGCCCACTGCAGAGCCGCAGGGACCTCTGTGCATGGTTGCCCATGACTGCCTGACCTCACTGCTCGGGCGTGGGGAGACCCCTGATGGCCGTCTCACTTTTTTCCCTTGATTCGGTCAGTTCCCCACCCCTAGGAATTCTCTGGTCTCCTGCCTGTAGGTTTAGATCTGGCTCTCACATTCTGGAAGCCATAGAGGTCAGTGGTTAGCTCAGTTTTTTATTTTTAGAAGATTTTTCAAGTCCAGGAAATAGGGAGAAGATAAGAATAGGTTTATGCAACATTTTTAGCTACTTCTGTTTTGTGTCCACTTTTTTTTTTTTTTTGTTACATCTATGTTTATTAAAAACTGCTACAAACAAACAAAGCCTGTACAAAAAAGCTCCAGGTACATTATCGCTTAGGACCTCCAATTCCTCTGCCACAGCCACATAGTCTTCCTCTGTCATGGATTAGTCTTCCTTCCCCACCTGCCATAAACAAAACTACTTTGAAATAGTAGTCTTGAGAGACATTATCGTCTAGGACCCCCTCTTCCTCTGCCTCGGCCTCGGCCACGTCCTCTTCCTCGGCCTCTTCCTGCAACAGCTTCCCTTTTCTTAGACTTCACCTTCGGTTCCACATCCACGAGCAGGGTGTCCAGAGGTAAGCTGTCCGACAGAATGAAATACCGGATGTTATTTTCTCGGATACTCAGTGTCTCCAGCTGTACCGGCTCTCTGTTCTTCAGGGTCATTTTCACTGCTTTAAGATGCGTATTCATACTGACATCTACACCTGTGATTGTTCCATGGACCTGTGTTCCATTCTTTAATTCAATGGTTACAGTTTCGTGACTCAGTTTCATCAAAAATCTCACGAGCTTCATCCTAGCGGTGCTGTCACCCTTTCGGCCCGATAGTACACAAAATCCGACCACCGACAGCTGAGGTCGGGCGTATGAATGGCCGGAAACACTTACTCTCGGGGCTCCGACGTAGAGACCGCGCCAAGCGCAGGGACGCACTGTTTTGTGTCCACTTTTAAATGATCTGCTAAAACCAGCTGTCCTATGCTTTGCATAAAGAAGCAGAGACTATAGAGGACCACTTACTCTATCAGCCTTACTACGTGCTGGAAGTCACATGTGCTCCGTTAAACCCACCACGTGAAGTTAATTCATGAAACACAGATGAGCAGGTTGTAGGGATTTTAAAAAAATTATTTTGGCTGTGCTGGGTCTTTGTCGCGGAGTGGGCGTTCTCTAGTTGTGGCGAGCAGAGCAGGGACTACTCTTTGCTGCGGTGTGCGGGCTTCTCACTGTGGTGGTGTCTCTGGCTGTGGGCGTGCGGGCTTCAATAGCTGCAATATGCGGGCTCAGCAGTTGCGGCTCCCAGGCTTAGGTGCTCTGGGGCGCGTGGGATAGTCCTGACCAGCGGCTGAACCCATGACCCCTGCTTTCCTATCCACTGTACCACCAGGGAAGTCCTGTAGGGATGTTTTTCAGATGACAACTAGTTCTGCTTGTATGCACTTTAAAAAACGTAGCCGTTTTATTGAGATATAATTCACACACCGTTCCCTTGCACAGTGTACACCTTTCTGGTTTGAGTGTATTCAGAGCTCTACAGCTGTGAGCACAGTGGGTTTCAAACGTTTTCCTCACCCCAGTAAGAAGCCCCATATGTTTAGCAGCTGCCCCTCAGCTGCTGAGCAACCGCTGACCGACTTTCTGTCGCTGGGGATATGCCCGTTTTTGCCTAATCTGAGCACTTCCTACGTGTGAACTCACAGCAGTGCGTGTCCTGTGTGTCTGGCGTCCTCACGTGGAGTCACACTCCTGGGTTCATCCATGTGGCAGGGGTCACTGCTTCATCCCTTCTGAGGCTGAATGGACTCCGCTGGGTGAATACAGTATAGTTTATCCCTCCCTCCGTTTACTGTTTGAGGTTTCCTGCTTCCTGCCTGTTGCAAACAGTGCGTCTGTGAATGTTTCCTGTACGAGTTTTTGTTTGGACATGTTTTTATTCCTCTTGAGTCAATAGCCAGGACGAGTCCATTTAAAATGTCACCCCAGAATAAGGGGAAACAAGCCCTGGTTTTGTGTTCGTTCCCCTCGGGGTGGTTTGCTCTTTGCCGTGTCTGTCACTAACCATGACATCACTAGTGCTTCCTGGTTCCAGGAACCCTTCTCCTGTACCCCGGACCCTCCCCCCACGCCTCCACATCCCAGGACCCCACTCTTGGGGAGCAGCCAGGATGCTCCAGTTGCTGGAGGGACTTGGAGGAGCTCTTGTCAACAGTCCTGGAGCCAGATGTTGACAGCAGGGTTTTTTCTAGCGCTTAATTAGGAACCAAATCAAATACACACTCCACTTGAGCTGTGGAGACCACTCCATGCTCAAGCCTGATCTTTGTCAAGAGTTTGCAGGAAAGCCTTCTCACTCTGGACCCCGCGTTCGCAGTCTCCACGGAGGGACCCAGCACGTGACACTCACCCTTGATCCCATCCTGCAGGGGCGGTCCCCCAAGCTCAGGGTCCCAGGTCCCTGTTCCCAACCAAGGACCGTTTGCCCTTGTGTGAAGCGTGATGAGGCAGCGATACGTGATCCCGGGCTTCAGTGATAGCTTGTGGTCCATTCGTGATGGAAGGTCTGAAAATGAAACTTTCTGAGGTTTGCACCTCATCCCTGGAGGGAGCCACTTGGCAGTCACTGGAGAAATTTGTCGTGTGTGTGTGTTATAGCCACGCTTTCCGGGAAACAAACTCACTCAGAAGGACAATGCAGATAGTGGAGGGCAGTTTATTACACCGGCGGGCCCAAGGCAGAGTCTCCTCTTAGCCAAGGACCCCGACCAGCATTTGTGAAAATCTTTTATACCCCATGTGTACGTGTCCAAACCCACCACCCCAGTCCCTTGATGCTTACAAAGGAAGGGTAAATACAATCCAATCACAATAACCCCATCATTCACGTGTTATGTGTTCAAACAGTTAATAATCAATAAGCCCACAGTTACATTCCAACCAGTTAATAACCAATAAGCCCGTGCTTACATTCTGATAGATAGTGTCCGGAGGCAGGGGTGATTAGTGTCTGTTTTCTCTTAGGTGATGAGTAACCTGGATATGATCTTCAAGGTTCCCCTGTCCAGAGGGGGTCTTATCCTTCCATTGTCGTTCCCACAGGCACTAAGCAGAGAGTTCAGAGTCCACTGGAGAGGTGGCCGAGCACGATCAGCACAGACAGGCCTGAGATGGAGTCCAGGCCCTATGAATTCCTTCTTCATGTGTGTGGGGGGTAGGGGGCAGTCATTGTTACTGGCATTGACCAGGTGAGGCCACGGATGCTGCTAAAGGTTTTGCAGTGCACAGACACCCACACAGCCATGCCACGTGCCCGGGTGAGAAGCTGCTCGTGGGCTCGACTGATGGAGAAGTATTCAAAGTCTTCTCTCTGCTGGGCCATCCCTAACAGTTGAGTGTTGATCATTTAGCTTGACAGCTGTGTTTAGATGCCAAGCAGTGTGAGACCTTGGCAGACACCCTCTGGCCGGAA
Source organism: Dama dama (assembly GCF_033118175.1). Classification (NCBI taxonomy): domain Eukaryota; kingdom Metazoa; phylum Chordata; class Mammalia; order Artiodactyla; family Cervidae; genus Dama; species Dama dama. Next base: position 3,827,463 of record NC_083701.1, on the reverse strand, counting down.
ACGCTTGGCTTTACTTATGTCCAGTTTAAAGAGAGATTCATCTTGGCAAATCCTGGCTCTACCCCAGGACTAATATCCTGAGGGAAGCAGAGTGTGCGAGAGTGTCCTGGAGTCTGGGGACCTGACCCCCACGTGTCTGCTTTTCAGTGCCCATGGCAGTTCCGAAGACGACCTTGGAAACCCTGAAACACAAGATCAACCCCTCGGCGGGGGAGACTGCCCCACAGGCCATCGATGTGCTGCTCTACACCCCAGGTGAGGCCTGACCCCGGCTGTGTCACTGCTGGGTTTGTAGCTTTATTGACGTCTACTTGATTTACAGCGTTGTGTTCATTTTTGCTGTACAGCAAGGTGATCCGGTTAATGCCCGTACACACATTCTTCTTCATGTTCTTTCCCGTTATGGTTTATCACGGGACATTGATTATGGCTCCCTGTGCTGTCCAGTTGGGCCATGCTGTCTGTGTCACCGCTGTTCTTCTCAACAGTCTGAGAGCTGAGACTTGTGCTCACAGTCAGCACTGCCGTGGAGGGGCAGCGGCAGGGTGAGGGTGGACAGGGCCCAGGTGGTTTTCCGCCGTTGGAGGCAGAACTCTGGGTGACCAGGGGCAGCTGCTCTGCGGACTCGGAGGCCACAAGGGCCGTGCGTGGCTGAGTCCCCATCCAGCCTCGCCATCCTCACGTCCAGCGGATGTAGCCCCTGCACGCACATCTTTGGTTGGGGTGAGCCTGTTGTCGCTGGGATGGGGTGACGGCCCCTCCTGCGCTGATGCGCACGTCTGATGACACAGCTGGCCGTTCCCCACCCCCGCCCCCTGGTCAGGGACCAGGGGAGCGTCAGTCAAGCCCTCCGCGAACGCTGGGAACCAAGGAGCCAGGCCCCGGGCACTGAGCCTGGCTTTGGAGCATCTCAGACTCTGGGGGACTACAGACTGCGTCTCAGTGGGCAGATCACCCCAACAGGGCCAGGAGACCAAGGCATGAATATCCTGGAAAGACTGGCAGATTCACACTTCCTGGACTAGGACCGAGAAGGTACTACAGAGCAGGGGTGGGGGAAAGACTGTCTCTATCGTAGGAGGTGCTGGGATGCTGTGGGTCCATGCGGGGAGATGGAGCTCAAGCACACCTCAGATCACACACGGCCATGGGCTCCAAGGATGGAGAGCTGAAAGGCAAAAGCAAACATAAGCGAGTGAAGCTTGGAGATGATAATACAGACAACAATCGTGATCCTAAGATAAAGAAACGAGTCAGTCACAAGACACATGAAAACCACGAGCCGTAAAGGAGCAGGTTGGTGACTTTGACCATATAAAGGATTTTTTAAAGAAACTTTCAAGTGAGTGAAAGTGATAGTCACAGACTTGGAAAGGATGTTCGTAAGAGGATAGACTCCACACGGGGTATTTGAAGTCGGTGGTACTTAAAGAGCGGCTACAAGTCAAGGAGAGTAAGAGCCTGATTCAGAAGCAGGCAGGAGGCGTAAACACTTCCCCATGGAGGAGATCCAGACACCCGACTAAAGCCATCAGCCTCGTGAGCGCCAGGGAAATGCAAACAAACCACAAGTGAAAAAACAAAATCTTCACGGTGTCAGAGTGGCCACGATGGGAAAGACTGATGGTGCGAAGTGTGGGTGGCCACGTGGGGACAGTGGGAGCCCGGCTGTGCTCGGGGTAGGGGGGCGAGGGGGGGCGCGGCAGCTGCAGACCCTTCTTCTGTCCCTGAGCCCCCTTCCCGCTGCCTGAAGCGCTGCCCGCAAGAGAATGCTCAGGCCTCCTGCCGTCCTGCCTGGCGGAGGGCTCTGTGTGTGTACTTCTCTGGCTGAACCAGCCGGTTCGAGACTCTGAACTCCAAGGAGCTTGGCGGTTCAGGCTGTGCTCACCTTTGGGGCCTGGGCACCCAGGGTGGCACCTGGCACTGAGCAGGACCTGAGTCTTGGCATGAATCACAAATCCCGAGCTGATGCAGCAGAGGGTTTTCTTTCAACACGTCGGGTTGCTTTCCTCTTCAGGGCATCTTGACCCAGCGGAAAAAGTGGAGGATGCTCACCCCAAATTATGGTGCGCGCTGAACGAGGGCAAGGTGATCGTATTTGATGCTTCCTCCTGGACAATTCACCAGCACTGCTTTAGAGTGGGCACGTCTAGGCTGGTGAGTAAATGGTGTGCTGTCCAGTGTGGACAGTTTTCATTGGCTTCCGAGTCAGGCTGCGGTTTTGGAGAGCGAGCGTGTCCACCTGCACAGGCAGCGGATGCTTGGACTCCACGGCATCCTGCTTAGTTGGGGTTAGGGCTTCATTTTTTTAAGACCTTTATATTTTTGCTTGTTTATTTTTGGCTGTGCTGTGTCCTTGTTGCTGTGTGGGCTTTTCTGTAGTTGTGGTGAGCAGGGGCCCCTCTCCAGCCGCAGTGCTTCTCACTGCAGTGGCTTCTCTGGTTGCGGAGCACGGGTTCTAGAACGTTTAGGCTTCAGTAGCTGTGATTCCCAGGCACCAGAGCACAGGCTCAGCAGTTGTGGCACACGGGCCTAGCCACTCCACAGCATGTGGGATCTTCCCGGATCCGGGATCGATCCCATGTCTCCTGCATTCGCAGGCAGAGTCTTTTATCACTGAGCCACCAGGGAAGCCTGAAGGGTTTTCACTTTTATCTCGAGCTTTTAAATTGAATGTAAACTTGTTCTGTCTTTCACTTAAATATTCTCATTTAAGTGAGCAGATAATGGCTTTAACCACCCCTGCACTCTGAAAACTATTATAAAACTGGATTTCAGTCCTGTGAAGGGCAGGGCAGTATTCTCACATTTACATTTCCAGTCACCAAAAGCGGACACTGGAATTATTTTAACATATTTGGGGTTGAGACTGAGAACCACTTAAATAAAATTTGCATGATATCATAGTTATCGTGTGGTTGAGAAACCTCAATTGTTTGAGTTTTTAGACTGATAACTTAGTCAACTTTGGTAAAAGAAAGTTCAGTTCAGTTCAGTTGCTCAGTTGAGTCCGACTCTTTGTGACCCCATGGACTGCAGCACACCAGGCTTCCTGGTCCATCACCAACTCCGGAGTTTACTCAAACTCATGTCCGTTGAGTTGGTGATACCATCCAACCATCTCATCCTCTGTTGTCCCCTTCTCCTCCCACCTTCAATCTTTCCCAGCATCAGGGTCTTTACAGATGAGTCAGTTCTTCACATCAGGTGGCCAAAGTATTGGAGCTTCAGCTTCAGCATCAGTCCTTCCAATGAATATTCAGGACTGATCTCCTTTAGGATGGACTGGTTGGATCTCCTTGCAGTCCAAGGGGCTCTCAAGAGTCTTCTCCAACACCACAGTTCAAAAGCATCAATTCTTCAGTGCTCAGCTTTCCTCACAGTCCCAACTCTAACATCCATACATGACCACTGGAAAAACCATAGCCTTGACTAGATGGACCTTTGTTGACAAAGTAGCATCTCTGCTTTTTAATATACTATCTAGGTTGGTCATAACTTTCCTTCCAAGGAGCAAGCGTCTTTTAATTTTGTGCAAAAACCACCTCACCCCACCCCCTAGAAACCCAGGATCAAGTGTTAGGTCTGTAGCTGTTAGTGCTGCCAGGATCAGCCCACTGGTTTTTGGAGGTCTCTCAAGGCCCCTCGTGGCTCTTTGAAAATCATTTGTTTCTGTGTGATGTCACCCTCATGCCCCAGGGCCTAACACAGCCACACCTGGAAGGGGCCTTGTGAATTCTGGCGTTTCCAGGAGAGGGGCGGTCGGTGCTATCTTTCTGGTGGGGTTCGCGTGTCTTCAGCGACGCTACCCTGCTGTTCAAAATGCTGTCACACCTCCTCTCTGGTGGGCTTCATCCTGTTCAAGACCCTCAGGGTACAAAAGAAGCCACTGTCCCAAGGGGTCTTACTAGGAAAATTTTCATGCCAACTCCTTTAACATGAAACAACATTTTTTTCCCCTGTGAAAAGCAAGGTGAAGTGAAGTTTGCATACCTAAGTGTTCAGCTTATATCCACTTTGATAGTCATGTTCCATCATCTAAAAGCAAGGGGACAATCTATGGCACTTTCTGTGCTTCCAAAACTGGGCTGAAACAGAAGCACTGTGATTCAAATCCATGTTGCCAAAGGGTGGGGATCATTCTTAAAGTTGCTAAAAACCATCCCCCTCCACATTCAAATAATGAGCTTCAGATGAGAAAGGAACAGGATCCAAGACACATTAGAGCAAAATATTTATAGAAGTCTAGTAACGCTTTAGATCAAACAAAAAACAAGAAGGAAAAATTAAGGACATCATTCTTACTCTAAAATTTAATTTTTTCCTGTTGCTTCTTAGTTACAAGCGTTTCAAAGACTGTTTAGTAACAGAATAACTTTAAAATCCTCCTGAAAATGAAATCAAATGGCTGCATTTTGTATCAATCTCTATTGATTGGCAGTTAGGCCAGGTAACATTTAATTAAAGCAGAAAGTTAACAAATTATGTGAAAATATCTTCCCACTAGTTTCACAGGAGCAGTTTGTATCATTTGACAAGGCAGAAAGTTGGGCAATTATCTCTAGAAAATGCTGCCTCCTCTGAAATTTGAAGTTCAAAGTGGTTTATCTGAGATATCCTTGGGCCACTAAAGAAAGACATTTAACTAAAATTATAATAATTCTTTGGTAGATGCCACAAAAGAAAGAGCTTTTTAAAATAATTAATTTTGAAATTAGCAAAGTAGCATCTTTCGAGAATACGTATTGGTAAAATCGAAACTATCAGTTCTTATAAGCTCTTTCATGTGGTAATGATAAGTAGAAGTAACCACCAGATAAGTAATGGTAACCACCAGATAAAGTAACAGTAACCACCATCGATAGTGATTTACTGTATTAGGTCTAGCCTCAGCCCCTCCAACATGATGTAACTGTTATTCTTGTATTTGAAAACCTGAGACATCTGTTAACAGTTTCAGTAAAATATTGCTAGTGTCATGGATGAAGGCTGACACCAGCTCAGGAAATTTTTAGGGATGCAGTCGGGTTGGTTGAGATGTACCAGCAGACACACTTATGGTTCACACGTTTACGTGGCTTGTATAACTCTTCAGTGTTTTAGCCCTTAATTTCTAATTTCGGAAACTCTACAGATAATCACTGTTGTCGGTTCTTGCCATGCCAGAATCCCTGAGAGCTGTCTCCAGCTGCAGGAGCACTGGGAGTTTTGTTTGTTGCTAGTACTCTTTGGAAGGAAAGTTATAACCAACCTAGACAGCATATTAAAAAGCAGAGACATTACTTTGCCAACAGAGGTCCATCTAGTCAAGGCTATGGTTTTTCCAGTGGTCATGTATGGATGTGAGAGTTGGACTGTGAAGAAAGCTGAGCGCCGAAAAATGGATGCTTTTGAACTGTGGTGTTGGAGAAGACTCTTGAGAGTCCCTTGGACTGCAAGGAGATCCAACCAGTCCATCCTGAAGGAGATCAGTCCTGAATATCCATTGGAAGGACTGATGCTGAAGCTGAAGCTCCAATACTTTGGCCACCTCATGTGAAGAGGTGACTCATTGGAAAAGACCCTGATGCTGGGAGGGATTGGGGGCAGGAGGAGAAGGGGGACGACAGAGGATGAGATGGCTGGATGGCATCACTGACTCGATGGCATCACTGACTCGATGGATATGAGTTTGAGTAAACTCTGGGAGTTCGTAATGGACAGGGAGGCCTGGTGTGCTGCAGTTCATGGGGTCGCAAAGAGTCGGACACGACTGAGTGACTGAACTGAACTGAACTGAGTGTGCCGATTTGCCTCATCGCTCATTGATTTGTGGCCCCAGAACAAACACTAATGGAGCTTTCGTGGTTGTCCAGTTGTGCTCGTGGACAGGGCCTGGTAGCTGAGTGCACGTTTTATCCAAGGTCGGGCAAGGCGACTCTGCCTCTGGGGTCAGCTCAAACTGTGCACAGGTATCCTTTTCACGGCCTACTTAGTGCCACGTCTTTCACATTTTTGTGCTTTGTGTGTGTGTGATTTTGCTGTTTAAAATGCTACCCTAGCGTAGAGCTGAAGAGCCTTATGGAGAAGGTGCAGACACAGTTCGGACCTGTGTTGTTCAAGGATCAAAGGTGTCCTTAAACAGAAATGCACATCAGTGATGACGTGTTGATCGCGTGACAGTGATGTGACCCGAGGCCAAGCAGGAACCTGAGCCTGTGAGTTCCCGGGAGTGGCGGCTCGGCGCGGGACACACGGGCCGTTGACCGTGCTGCCGTCTCCTTGGCCCGACAGAACTGCATGGTGATGGCGGAGCAGAGCCAGGTGTGGGTCGGCTCGGAGGACTCGGTCATCTATATCATCAACATCCACAGCATGTCCTGCAACAAGCAGCTCACTGACCACCGCTCCAGCGTCACGGGCCTGGCTGTGCAGGACGGCGTGCAGGCGACCAGGTGCGGTGGGCTTCACTGGGTGGGGGGCCGCCTGGCTCGTGGGCGGGTCAGGGTCCCAGAGGGCAGGGTCCCAGTGGCTGGGCAGGGGGAGTGAAGCAGGTCTGGGAGGCGAGCCAGGGGACGTCCCTGCATGGCTCTGGTCATGCGTACAGAGAAGTGGTCTGAGGACGTGGTCAGAGAAGACCCCCTCTGGGGTGAGCATGGTGGGCACGCGGCAGGCCCTTGGCCTCCCCGCCCGTTCCCTGGCTCTGGGCTTGGCCTGCTGTCCTTGGCCTGTGGACGCATCACTGAAGTCCCTGTCTTCACATGGGACCCCCGTGTGCCTCTGTCCAGCTGTGCACTTATCAGGACACTATTCAGTACTGGATTAGAGTCCACCCTGTTAGCGTCACTTAACTACTTCTCTGAAGACGCTGCTGTGAACTAAGGTGGCATTTGAAGTGCTGGAGGTTAAGGGCATCAACATATCTTTCTTCGGACCGCAGTTCAACCCGTTGGCTGTCGAACCTCACCTCATTCCTCTGTCCTTACTTCATTAAGACGGTCAGGTCCTGAGGGCAGCCCCCATCTGTTCCCTCGCTGGGGCCTGGGCCTGGATCGGGGCCTGGCACACCGCAGGTGAGGGGTGGGGGGCGCTGAGCTCCCGGCGGAGCCCGCTTCCCGCTGTGGCCTGGAAGCAAGTGGGCACAAGTGGCCACGGCTCCTTTTTGGTTGCTCCCCTGGTGTCACCCCCACCTCTTGTCCCCCGAGGGCCAGGGGTGCCGGGTGTTCTCAGTCTGGGGGACTTGGGTCCTCAGTTGAAGGTCACACGCCACCAGGAGGTGCAGGGCACACAGCACTAGCTGAGCCCGCCCCCCTGCAGCTGCAGTCCCAGAGCCCCTCGGACCCTTGGCCTCGCGCGTGCGGGGTGCCGGGAGCACTGGTTTCTGGCCCCTGCTGGGGGAGGTAGATTTTAGTGAGTGGTTCTGCTCACAGTCCCTGACGGAGGGGGCGGCGACCCGCGGTGGGAGGTGCCGGGCTGGCGTGGGTGCTGAGCGGACCCCACCACCCTGGTGTCCGCGGCGGCCCCTCCGGCGGGGCCTGGGTGCTGAGCCAGCTGGCAGCGTTGTTCTCTCTGGATGGAAGGGCCGTCTTTCCATCATCCGCGTCGTCACCACCATCGCGTGGTCCTCTCGGGCCGCAGTTAAGTGTGCGCGTCTGTTCGCCCCAGCACCGTGTACTCATGCAGCACTGACGGGACGGTCCTGGCCTGGAACGCAAGCTCCCTGAGGGTGACCGGCAGGTTCCAGGTGCCCGGTGGAGGGCTCTCGGCGATCAGACTGCACGGCGGCCGCCTCTGGTGCTGTAAGTGCCCCGGCCCTGGCCCCTGCCCCCGCTAGGCCAGGAAGAGGCCAGGCCCTTTCCTCTGCCTCACATTCCAACTGGGGCTTCAGAACGCAGGCTCCTTCTTTGTGCTCCTGCTCCCCACATCCCTCCTGGGTGTGCGGCTGCCCGCTGCCCCACCCCCTGCCGTGCCCCTCCCCCTCCTGCTGCCCTCCCCCCCTCCGCCCCTCCCCCTCTCGCCGCCCCTCCCCCATGCCCTCTCCCCTAATGTGCCCCTCCCCTCCCACTGCCCCGCCCATCAATGCCCCGCCCCTCACATGCCCCGCCCCCTCCCGTGCCCCGCCCCCCCCGTGCCCCTCCTCTCCCGGTGCTCCTCCCCCCTGCTCTCGCTGCGCCCCCGGGGGCCATGGCCGTTCCTCCCGCAACCCCCTGGCCCCATCCTCTGTGTGCTGACGTGAGTGGTCCTAAGCCGGCACTTGGCCGAGCGGGGCGGGTTGTGATGGGGAGGTGCAGACGCCTGAGGCGTGGCTTCTGTATTCATGAGCATTACAGCGCAAAGGTGGCCTGCACTTTGAAGGCTTCGCTAGCGTGTGCCAGATACCACGGACGATGGTCATGGATACTTTTTAAATCGAAGCATGTTTTACCTGTGATGAGATGCACAGTGTGTGTGTGGTTCGCTGTGTGTTGAAAGTGCACACCACATAACGCCTGACAGGGCAGACACAAGGTTTCCCTCGGGGCCTGGCCCCGCTGTGCCCCTCTGCAGGGAAACGCCTGTTCTGAATTCTCCCTGGGTTTGTTCGCCTGGCTCCTGAACTGTCTGTAGATGGGCTCTGCAGCCTGCACTCTTTTCATCTGGCTCAGGACAGGCAACATGATGTTTTTAGGGTTCATCATCCACAGTGTTTGCGGAGCGACAGCACGATCGTTCCACTGTGTGGATGCTACAGCCCGGTTACTGGTTCCCCTGTGGGTGGACCTGGGTTAACCATGTTTCACCATCTGAGAAACTGTCATCTTCTCTGAAGCTGCCACATGGTTTTATGTCCCCACCAGTGGTACATGAGGCTTCTAGTTCCTCCCCGTCCTCACCAAACCTATCATCTATTTTTTATTCTAACTGTCCTGGTGGGTGTGAAGTGGTATCTCACTGTGACTTTGGTTGTGTTTCCCCCGATGACTTATGGACTGTTTGCCATCTCTGTTTTCTTCAGAGACATGTTTATTCAGACCCTGTGCTCATAGGTCTTCTCACTTTCAAGGCGGTTAATGACATGGCTGGGTGTAAACCTTTTTTTCCCCTCCATTTTCCCATCTGTACTTCTTTTGTTCCTCCCTTCCTGCCTCCTTTTGGGCTTTTTTTTTTTTTTTTTTTAAATATTCAATTTAATCTTCTTTATTGTCTCTCTAGTTCTTTGGGCTTTGTTCTACTTTTTAGCAACGGCTCTAAGGATTTCAATATGCAAGCTTAACTTCTCACTACATACCTTCAATAACTATTACACCACTTCATGTATAATGGACACAGTGCACAGTAGTAGAATTAATTTCATTTACCTTTCTTTCCCCTCCTATTGTTGTTAAATGCCATTGTGATAAACTTCATATTTTAGAAAATTTTGCCTAAGTACTCAATGGTCTTGCAAAGAAATTAAGAAAAGAATTTATTTTTGCCCATATATTTATTTCTGGTGACCTCCGTCCCTTCTTAAAATTCAGGTTTCTGCCTTGCATCACTGCCTCTTAGCCTTAGGATTTCCAATGACCTGTGTCTGCTGTAAACTCCAGGCTGACATGTAGTTCCCCAGCATGTTAGAAATGTCATTCCATTGTCTCGCAGCTCTTCTTGTTCCTGATGAGCAGTCAGCCGTCTTTCCCACTGTTCTGCTGAACAGAATGTGTCTGGGGTCAGTGGCTGCTTTTAGGGTCCTGTCTCTGGTTTGCATGAGCTGGGTGTGAAGGGCTTTGTGTTGATCTTGCTTGCGGTTTACTTTCTTGAATTGAGGGGGACCCCGGGAACTGTGCTGCTCACCGAGTTTCATTCTTCCCAAGACTATATCCTTCAGCTTTGGTTGGTCTCTGGTGACTGTCAGATATGTGTGTGTCCATTCATGGGTGCATTTGGGACTAAAAATCCCTGTTAAATATGGGGAGGGATATAACAGATTAGAATGAGGGTAGATAACCTTGTTTTCCGGGTAGAATTCCTCATATTTTTCAAGTTAATGAGTATAGTAAGTAGTTTTCCTATTTAACAATGAGAAAAGCACAAGAGTAAAGAACAATCTTTCCCGTGAAGTGCTGTTCCAAGTCTTTAAGCAAGGATAACAAGCTAAAACCTTAGTCACTCAGCTGATGGGGTCTGTGGGCACCGAGGTATAGCCTAGAAGGATGTGAGTGTGGAGGGGCAGGGTGATGCCTCTGACTCCCCCACAGGCCCTTGGTGAGGTGAGCCTGGGGGTTCCCTCTCCAGTCTGGTCAGTGTTTCAGACCCTCTGTACCTTCCCCTAAGTCTGCGTCTGCTGCAGCACCACAACCCCCCCCAGCCCCAGGCCTGAGCGCCCCTCACAGGACGCGGCTCCAGTGGTTACTGGGAGGGAGCGGAGCTCGTCCTGCTCCCCGCGGTTGTAGGTGGGCACTGGGAGGCGCATGTGTGGTCCAGGCTGCGGCCTCTGTGTGTTCAGTGTCAGATCCAGGGTCGTCACAGACGACTGGTCACTTTGGGTTGGTCCCTGGCACCTCAGTCTCTCTGCTCATCTGAAAAATAAGGTGGAAATGCCATCTCTCCCACTGGACAGCAGGCCGACAGCTGGGAGATGCGAGAGGCAGAATGTGGGCCTCAGAGTGTCAGTGGCTGTGAGGGTCACTGACCGTTACCCCAGAAGGCGGCCCTGACGGGCTGGGCACCTCGAGGCCAGTGATTGGTTCACCCACATCTGTGGCCCCACTCCATGCTCTGTGTGCAGCAGGACCCCTGCACGCTCACACAGGCTGGGTGGCTCTGAAATCCGCCTGCCGCCCTCTGCAGTGTTCGTGGGCAGTGAGCGTGCTGGTCGGCACTAAGGAGGGGGTCCCTGGGGGCATTAGTGCCTCTTGGCAGGACCTCCTGCTGCCCAGGTATTCCTAACAAGTATAAGCATCTGAAAGGACCTTCTTAATTAGGGCAAGTGGATGATGGCATCTCGGGATGAAAGCCTTCCTGGAGGGATGCTGGGGTTTCTATTAGGTCTCAGGCAGGAAGGAGAGGCTCTCGCCTCCTGTGACTGAGAACCCAGCTGAGCTCCCAAGTCCCAAGTATGGCCAAGGGTCATTTCTTGGTGGGCTTGGAGTCCAACCACCGTGACAGGAAGCTGGAGCCCTTCTGGGGGGCTTGCACCTCCTCCCTCTGCAACCAGACGGTGCTGCCCGCAGGGCGGGGCTGCATCCTCCTGTCCCTGTGGCTTCATGCAGGGTGGGAGGCGGAGGGAGCAGGCAATAAAAGCCCCGAGAGGACAGCCCTGTGGCTCCTCACCTTATCTTGAACCTGACTCCGTCTCCCCTGGAAACCTGATCTGATGACCTCGCTGTTGGATAATTGTGGTGACTTGTAGCTCTCATGATGTGGAGACTTGGTTTGCTTGAGTGATTAATAGAAGCAGACAGAGAGGAGCTTTGATAGAGAGATGTGTCCCACAAGGCTGGGAACCATCACCTAGAGCTCTAATCTTTACCCATGGGGGTATCACATGGCCTGGCTGCAAATAACCATGGCAGGAAGGATTCCACCGGCTTCCTCATCGGTAAAGATGGTACTTAGCGCCCAAGGGTGTCTGAGGGAAGATGTGAAAGCACCACGTGGAGGTTCAGTTCAGTCACTCAGTCGTGTCCAACTCTTTGTGACCCCATGGACTGCAGCCCGCCAGGCCTCCCTGTCCATCACCAACTCCTGGAGTTTACTCAAACTCATGTCCATCGAGTCAGTGATGCCATCCAACCATCTCATCCTCTGTCGTCCTCCCGCCTTCAATCTTTCCCAGCATCAGGGTCTTTTCCAGTGAGTCAGTTCTTTGCATCAGGTGGCCAAAGTATTGGAATTTCAGCTTCAGCATCAGTCCTTCCAATGAATATTCATGACTGATTTCCTTTAAGATGGACTGGTTGGATCTCCTTGCAGTCCAAGGGACTCTCAAGAGTCTTCTCCAACACCACAGTTCAAAAGCATCAATTCTTCTGTGCTCAGCTTTCTTTATAGTCCAACTCTCACATCCATACATGACTACTGGAAAAACCATAGCTTTGACTAGATGAACCTGTGTCAGCAAAGTAATGTCTCTGCTTTTTAATATGCTATCTAGGCCTGTAACACGGAGGCTACAGTTAAGAGTGTCTCACGCCGCACTCAGATGTGGGGAAGGGGCCGTGGCCTGCTGGTCACCCTGAGCCCCCATGGCCCTTTCGTCCCTGCGCTTCACGTTCACTCTGCCCACCCTCATCCTGCTCTTCGGTCCTGCAGGCACTGGAGACAGCATCCTGGTGGTGAACATGAGTGGATCTCCTTGTCAAGAGCTGAAGATCGACGGGAGCTTTAAAGAGACAGGCACCTCCTTCCTGGGATTCCAGCTCATGCCCGAGGTACCCCAGCACATTGGGTTGGGCTGGCACCCCCAAGCCGCGGGACTGCCGCCGCGATTGCCCTGACCCGTTTCACTTTAGCAGGAGCAGCTCTGGGCGGCCTGTGCCGGGTACCCCGACGTCTACGTCTGGAGCCTGCAGGACCTAGCCCAGCCCCCGCAGAGGATCCATCTCCAGGACTGCTCTGAGATCAACTGCATGATCAAGGTGAAGAAGCAGGTGAGAGGACATGGGCCTGGGGGTGCCCCTTGCTGCCCGACTGGGGGCCCCACGTGCCTCCCAGCTGGGCTACACATGTGATGCCCGCTTCTCCTGGCAGATCTGGGTGGGCGCCACGGGGCTGTCACAGGGGCGGCTGAAGGGGAAGATCTATGTGATGGACGCGGAGAGGAGGACGGTGGAGAAGGAGCTGGCGGCCCACGCGGACACGGTGAAGACGCTGTGCTCCGCGGAGGACAGATACGTGCTGAGCGGCGCCGGCCGTGAAGAGGGGAAGATCGCCATCTGGACGGTCGAGTGACCGAGGGGGCGTGTGCACTGCGAGCCAGGGATGCACCTTCTGACAGCTGCTGGCGCTTCGCGAGGGGAGGCGGTCCGAGCCGGCCGGGGCCATCTGCCCGGCGTTGGGGCAGGTCCACTGCAGGGCCTCCTGGGCTCTCTGACCGCTGGGCTCTCTGACCTCCTGGACGTTAGCTGATGAAACTGGACCGTTATCGGGGGTGGGGGGGCTGTTTCTCAGGCAGCCTCTGCCGAGAAGCCCTCCCGTGCTGTCTGGATGGTTCCAGGACCTACACCCTGGGCCAGTGCCAGGCTAGCCGAGAGCCGTCGAGCTAAAGCACCCGTGAGCTGCAGACTGCCGGTCTCTGGCCATGCTTGCCCACCCACTTCCCTCACTCACTCACTCACCAGATACCAGGCGCTGGGCTTACAGGAGCCCGGCACCAGTACACTGACCTCTTGTTTCCAGTAAAGCTCATGAGAAGGGCTGCTTCTAAATGACCACGTTGTGGTTGAGTAGGTTTGCACCTGCCCTTGCTGTCGCCCGTCAGAGCAGGGGACAGAGCCTGCCCAGGGAGGGGACAGCACTGGGGCGAGGCTGTCTGCACGGGGGCTGAGATAGGCTCTGTGTTTTTTCTTTTTAACAAATGCAGTGTTTTTGTTTTTTTTTTTTTTCATTTATTTTTATTAGTTGGAGGCTAATTACTTTACAATATTGTAGTGGTTTTTGTCATACATTGACATGAATCATGAGACAAGTGCTCGGGCCTGGTGCACTGGGAAGACCCAGGGGAATCAGGGGAATCGGGTGGAGAGGGAGGTGGGAGGAGGGATCAGGATGGGGAATACATGTAAATCCATGGCTGATTCATGTCAATGTTTAACAAATGCAGTGTTTTTATAATGAAAAGAGACATTTTTTATACCAAAGATCAGCATTTTATCTAAAACAGCACAAACAAACCCTTACTGGACATGCCTGTCCATTTCCACTGCATCTGGATCCTGGCTGCACAGCGTGTAATGTATATGTAGACAGTGCCTTATTATTTAACTGAAGATAATCATACTAGCAAAAGACCTTTTGTACAATTTTACTGTAACACTGAGCTTTCGTCCCTGTTTTGGCTTGGCTGCTGGGCACGGAGGGAGCGCTGCGTCAGGGCCCCAGGCTGTCCCCCGTGGAGCCACAGCGTGCTACGCCACAGGAGGCTGGCTGCCACACCCTCTGTCCTGGGTTTGGGGAACCTGGTTAGACATCACGCCAGACCTTGTGAGCAAGGTCTCTGTCAGGCCCCCAGGACACAGCCAGGCTTCCGAGGTGTCTGCAGTGACTCCCGGTTGAGAGCTGTAGCCTGGCCTCTGGCCGGGTCTATAGAACCTAAGCATTCTGGAAGGTCTGATCATGTTCTGGGATGTCCTGAGACTGTGGTGCAGAGAAGAGCCAGGCGGCTGAATCCCCCCAGTCCGTCCTTCTGGGGAAGGTGTGTTCCCCTGACTTCTAGAGGGAAGACTGGTCTCCCAGCAGCAGAGGGCAGAAGGTGGAATTCTGCTTTTGTACACACATGAAAAACCAGAGTAAAAGCCCATCAGAAATCCACATAAATTATTGAATTCCCATCCATGTGCAACCAGGTATCTTCACCTCATCAGGAATAAATTCTCATGTGCTAACACTGCTGTCCAGTTTCTTTACTTTAGCCAGTGTTAACTTGTGGGGGCGTCTTTAAAATAGTACAGGACTGCTCAACATCACTGACTATCAGAGAAATGCAAATCAGAGTGACAGTGAGGTGGCACCTTATAGCAGTCAGAATGGACATCATTCAAAAGTCTACAGATAACAAATGCTGGAGAGGGTGTGGAGGAAGAGGAACCCTCCTACACTGCTGGTGGGAGTGTAAGTTGGTGTAGCCACTACGGAAAACAGTATGAAGGTTCCTTAAAGAACCAAATGTAGAATCACCATATGATCCAACCATCGCACTCCTGGGCATATTTCCAGAGAAAACTATAATTCAAAAGGATACATGCAGGACTTCCCTGGTGGTCTACTGGTTAAGAATCCACTTTGCAATGCAGGGGATATGGGCTTGATCCCTGGTCGGGGAACTAAGATCCCACATGCCACAGCTGAGACCCGACGCAGCCAAATATTAAAAAAAAAAAAAAAAAAAAGATGCATCCCAGTGTTTACAGTGGCACTATATACAACAGCCGAACATGGAAGCAACTGAATGTCCCTCAACAGAGTGGGTAAAGATGTGGTCCGTATACACGATGGAATACCATCCAGCCATAAAAAGAGCGAAATGATGCCATTTACAGCAACATGGGTGCAAATAGAGATTACCATACTGAGTCCAGTAAGTCAGAAAGAGAAAGACCATATGATATGACTTGTGGACTCTAAAATATGGCAAATGAACCTATCCATGAGATAGAAACACACTCAAGGAACAGAGAACAGGCTGCTGGTAGGTAAGGGGGCTGGGGGGGGAATGGGGTGGGAGGCTGGGCTTAGCAGAGGTAAGCTTTCATAGACAGAATGGATATACAAGGGCCGACTACAGCACAGGGAACTACAGTCAATATCCTATGATAAACCGTAATAGAAACTATAAAAATATGTATGCATGTAACTCAGTCACTTTGCTGTGTGGCAGAAATTAACACATTATAAACCAATTGTACTTCAATTTTAAAAATATTAAAATATCTTTAAATATATTAAAATATCTTTAAAAATATTAAAATATCTTTGGTATAGACAAAGATTTTAAGAAACAATACAAAAAGTGCTAAATACAAAAGAAGAAATTAGTGTATTAGACTTCATCAAAATACGCCATTAAGTGAAAAGAGAAACCACAGATGAGGTGAAACTATTGACACTGCTATGCGACAAAGACTTGCATCCAAAATAAATAAAGAGCTCCTACAAATCAATAAAAAGAAAAACAATTTAAAAAATGGGCAAAAGATTCTTCACTAAAGAAGGTATATCGATGGCCAGTTTGAAAAGAGGCTTAAAATCATGAGTCATCAGGAGTGTCAAACCACAGTGAAATAACACTTGTACACTTGAGAATGGCTAATGTTGTCTACGGCCATACCACCCTGAACGCGCCCGATCTCGTCTGATCTCTGAAGCTAAGCAGGGTCGGGCCTGGTTAGTACTTGGATGGGAGAATGGCTAATGTTAAAGATTCACAACAGCAAATAAAGATGAGGATATGGAGCAGATGGAGTGTCCATACACCACTGGATAGAAACAGCATAACCACTGGGCGAGCGGTCAGCTTCTTTTAGACACATACCCACCCTACAACTCCACAGTGCCACAGTTAGCTTTTTACCCAAGATAAAGCAGAACATATGTCTACGAAGAGACATGAGAATCTCCGTAGCATCTTTATTTGTGATAGCCCTATGCTGGAAACACCCATCAGCTGGAGAATGGACGTGATACAGCTGCACAAGGGAATTCTATACAGCAGTAAAAAAAAAAAAAAGGAACAGCCATGTGTTTGGCTCTCCAAAGCAGGCTGGGCAAAGTTGACACAAAGGCTGCTATTTCCATTCACACGAAGTTCAAACCAGACAAAAACAATCATGATAACTGAATTCATGGGGATCGGGGGTAAGCTGGAAGGCATCAAGAAAGAATTATCTGAAGAAACCGTTTCATGCAGATTGAGTGTTAGTTACTCAGGTGTAGGCATATATCAGAATGTTCATAGAACATTGCACCTGTTCGTGTCACTGTGTAAATTCACCCACTTAAAAAAAAAATCACTACGGATTCTACAGATGTTAAAGAATTAGGGAATATTTTGAATTTGATGCCAGTAAATTTGGCATCAAACTTAGATGGAATGGGAAACTTATGTAAAAGATATAAACAACCATGACTAAGAAGAAATAGATACCTGAACAGACTTATTTACAATAAAGAAATTTAATCCATAATTTAAAAAGATGACAGGAAAAAAATGACAAAGAATTCACTGATAAATTCTTCCAAATATATAAGGAATAAATAATACAAATTTGATAATACTTTTCCTGAAAACAGGAGAGTTGAATGCTTCCTATCACATTTATAAGACTAACATTACCTTGCTACAAAAAACAGATATTACAAAGAAAAAAATACCAATTCCCCTCTTAAACATTAAAATCTTTTTTAAAAGTTTAGAAAATAAAATCTAGCAATACATAAAGAGGACATTACCTTATCATTAAGGAAATTCACCACAGAAATGCAAAGTTAGCTTAATATTCAAGACCAATTGATGTAATTCACCATTTTAACAAATGCAAAAAGAGAAAACACAAGTTCATCTCAATAGATTCAGAAAGAATATCTGACATAATTCAATATCCATTCATGTTAAGAACTCTCAGCAAACTAGGAATAGAAGGAAACTTCTTCAACTGGATAAAGAGCAGCTAAAACCCACAAACATTGTACTTAATGGTGAAGAGAGTGTTTTCACTCTGAAATCAGAAATAAGGCAGACTTCTTCCTCTTACAGATTGGAAGAAAATTTTTATGAAATATAGGTCAGATAAAGGAATTCTATTCTGAGAAGTCAAAAGTAACAAGGAAAACAACCAAAAAATAGGACAAAAAACTAGGTTAGAGATTTCACCAAAGAAGATATATAAATTGCAAACACAGGAAAAGATGCTTAACATCCAAAGAAACAGATGAAAGCCACAAAGAGACAGCACTACATACCCTTCCTTCCAGGATCCCTCATGGTTTACGGACCTCTGGAAGAACCCTGCCTTGTCTTTGAGTGTGTCTGTGTGTGTCATTTCTGAGCACCTGGGAAAGACACCGTGTGCCCACCGTCTAGTATGTCAGAGCTCAGTTTCCTGATCTAAAAATTATACAGGGACTTCCTGGCGATCCAGTGATTAGGACTCTGTGCTTCTACTGCTGGGGTCACAGGTTTAATCCCCAGTGGAGGAATTAAGATCTCACATGCTGTGCTGTGCAGCCAGATATATATACAATTATTATATAATTACATATGTATATAATTATGTAATATATATAATTATACAGTCTCTCAATTTTGTTGGCAGAACCAAGCATGTCAAAACAGAATGATGCAAAAAGAACTGTGCAAAAACAACAACAAAAAAGAACTGTGCAAATGGGAAGTAGATAAAAGGTTTACAATTAATGCCAGTGTGTTCTCTGTACTGAGTTTGAAGCCAATGTGAGATTTCCCACTAAGAATTCAACTCTTTTCACTAATAATTTTTTCTTCCCCTACTCCTAGGAAAATCCTAAGGCATACCTACCAGAAACACTAATTAGTGAATTTTTACAATGACAGATGAAGTATAGACAGACAGGTGATAATAGACAAGATGAACAAGATATAAATACAATTTTCTCTGATTTTCCAATAAAAATTAAAACAACACCCCCGAAACTTCTGTTCATATTGTTAAAGGAATGTAGTAGACCAATCCGTGCTAATAAGATGATCAAATAGTTTGCTAAACAAAAAATGTAGATTGCAAACTCTACGTGGGGTGGTTCAATTGTAAAACCCAAACAAAACATAGATGCTGCACTAACAGCGGTGGGACAGATGCGGAGGCTTGCGGGTTGAGGCGGGGTCCGGGGCGCTCGCTTCCGGCGACCTGCCCCTCGAGCCTGCGCACCCTCCTGCCTGGCGCGTCCCCGGGGCGGGAGGCCGGGTGAGGATGTGCGGTGCCGCCCCCGGCCCGCCCCCGTCTCGCCGGCCCTGCGCTCCCCGGGCGGACGCCAGAGGGCGCTGCCAACTCGCTCGGCCGCGAAGGGGACGAAGGCGGTGCCCGGACTCCAAGCTCCGCCCCGCAGGGAGGGCCCGCCTCTAGCGGCCGGCGCAGCCGCAGGAGGCGCGATGCGCGGTCCCCTCTAGTCCCCAGGAGCCCCTTGGTCCCTCCGACCGGGAGGTGTGCGCAGGGTCCGTCCGCGGGGCGCTCATGGCACAGCGCAGGACTAGGCCCCGGGGCCTCCCAGCCTCCATCCCCTTGATGACCAGGATG
This sequence comes from Dama dama, assembly GCF_033118175.1. NCBI lineage: Eukaryota > Metazoa > Chordata > Mammalia > Artiodactyla > Cervidae > Dama > Dama dama. Next base: position 3,808,537 of record NC_083701.1, on the reverse strand, counting down.
GACCGCCCTGATAGGCCCCTTGGTGACCGCACCCCCTCCCCGACGCGCGCGAGCCGACCCCTTTCTCCCATCCCCCATCCTGGGGCCGGCTTCTGCTGGACCCCAATTAAGGGCAATCCTGCTCCTCACTAGCTAGCGGTAAAGAACCCACCTGCCAATGCAGGAGAAATGAGAGATGCAGGTTTGATCCCTGGGGTGGGAAGATCCCCTGGAGAAGGGAATGGCAACCCACTCGAGTCTTCTTAGCCTGGAGAATTCCATGGACAGAGGAGCCTGGTGAGTTGCACAGGTCCAGAGGGTTACAAAGAGTCAGACACGACTGAGCGACTTAGTACGCATGCACACTGTCCTCCCCAGCGCAGGTCAAGCAGACCCTTTTGATCAAATCAACCCCTCCGGCATCACATCTCACCACCTGTGTGACCTCGGGCAAGCCCCTCCCACTTCACTAAAGCCAATGCCAAGTCAGGGTGGCGGTGACTGGCAGCTGCCCGCAGCCCCAGCCAGGCTGTGGCACCCATCTCATGCCTGATGGCAGCCTGGCCCCTCTGTCTGGCGGGTGGTAACCAGGGTGGCACCCGAGTTCCCCTCTTTCCTAGAAGGCTCGCTTACCAGTAGTCAGGACCCCACCACCCACCCACCAGGACAGTCCTTGGGAAGGAAGGGGGACGTTTGCCCACACGGCCTGGGGCCCCAGCCCGGGGTCTGACCTAAAAAGGCTGGACCAGGTCACTGGATGCTTGGTGAGCCTCATCTCCTGCTGGCTCAGCCTAAGCCCACACCTGAGCCAGGTGAGGCAGGGGTCCCGGGGGTGCTGGGGGCTCAGATATGGGCCCCAGGTTGGGAGCTGGGAGGGCCTCTGAGCACCACCCCAGGAGCCCACACCCACGGGCAGGCCCTCCCCGCAATGGGCCCTCAGGCTCCAGGGAGGCAGGGGCGAAGGTAGGAGCTCTGGGGACCTGGCAGAGACACACCCACACTGGGGTCTGGCAGGGAAAGGTTTATTAAGCTTCAGCCACAGAGTAACAGAGCGCAACAGACGCGGGGAGCCCGGTCTCCACCGGGAGGTGAGCGCATTACAGACAGGACCTTGTGTGCGGGGAGGGGCAGACAGCGCCATGCAGCCACAGCCCCCAGAGCAGCCGGGAGAGCGGGGGCTCGGCGCTCAGGCACACACACCAGGCTGCGTGTGCCCACCTGATACAAAATTCAGTAATGTGCGGTATTACTCTTTATAATCCCTTTTCCTCATAAAACGTTATGTGTTTAACACACACTTATATCACTGCTAAAATCAGCAAGAGCTATTATAGTGCTCCAACTTAATAAGTTGATAAAAAAATGTTGTCCTGTGGCCAGTTCACAATGGAACTAAATAAGTCCTGTTCCGAGACACCTGGGGAGTTCCTCTGGTAACAAGAGGCATTTCCAATAATCGGGTCATTCCGCCACCGAGACACAGTCCTGGCCCACAGCACATGGAGCCTTGCCCCTGGCCCCCCGGGGACAGGCTGGGTGAGGGGCCAGGATGGCGGGGGCCGGCTCCCCAGGAGGAGGTAGTGATGGAGGCCCCGACGTGCCGCGTGCTGAGGGCCACAGAGTGGACACCAAGTCCTGGGCAGCTGCGCTCAGGAAGTGGCCCCCAGCAGCCCTGGCAGCAGGCAGAAGACGGATGGAGAGTCAGAAGCAGCTGCTTGCAGATGTAGCGTGAGCAGTCGCGCGTCTGTCACCAGTAGCAACATTCCTGGGAGGGTCCTCGCCTGTGCTCGGGGCGGGGGTGGCCAAAGGTAGACGGAGGCTCAGGTGTGAGCCCAACAGCTCGAAGGTACTCTGAGTCCAGTCAATGTGGTGTTTGACAAACTCACTCCAAGTGGCTGTCTCTGGCGCTGGCGGCTCACACCCTCGGCCACAGGAGGGAACGGCTGGGACCTTCTGGAGTGTTCTTCAGACACCACACAGGCAGTCCCTTCAGAGGCTTGACTTTGGGGTTCTGGGGGGCAGAGAGCTACTTCTCCACACACTCTTACGCCTTTAAGAAACACACCTGAGGACTATTTGGAGCCAATGACCTTCTTGGCCCAGCCATTGCCTGCCCCCCACAAGGGGCAGTGGGGAGTGGCACCCTACTGCCAGCCCTCCACCCCCCCCCCCCAGAAACATCGCCAATGTTGACTGTCAGCAGAATGGGGACAGGGTGCTCCCTGTCCTCACTGACGTTTTAGGGAACCAAAGACACAGATCAGATCCACGCCACCCTATCTGGGTAGTCCATCGATATGACCTGGCAACCAGCCAAATCCCTACCAAGCCCTCTGCTCACAGCACCCAGCCCTGACCCGTACCCACGACGCCCAGGGCCCACGAGGCCAACTCCAGGCTCGACTCCGGCATCGGCTACCCGGCCAGCCTACCCCGTGGGTGGCACAAACCACTGGTCACCTTGGCTGGAGCACCAGAGGACCTTTCAAGTGAGGGGGCCACAGTCACGCTCCTTGGAGCGGTCCGCTGGTGGCCCCCACTGCTATCTGAGGTACAGCATTAGGAACCAACCACAGCCCCCAGCCACTGCCGGCCACCACTGCGCGGACAGCCCGCTCTGCTTTTCTCAAGACACAAGGTGACGCCAGAGCCTCAGGTCAGTGCAACCTGGGAATAACCTCGCTGCGGGGATGGGGCTGAGGCAAAAGCACTCACTCCACAATACCCCCACGCAAAGCTCACCCCCAGTCGGGGGCTGGAGGCTGGCTCCATGACCACTCTCTCCTGACCTGGGCCGTGAGGCACCTGCCCTCCCAGGCCCACACGGTAAGACACACTCCGGGCACACACAGGCAGAAGGCTTGGCGGCCTGCAGGACTCGAGACGGCTGCACACGTACCCACTTCTGCGCCAGCCGCCGACAGAGGCCTTTCCCCAGCGGGCCTCCGCCCCGAGCACGTTCCAGGGTTGTTCTTGTCCTTCTGTGTCTTTGCTGTTTTAGATCAGGTTTAAGGCTGGCCTCCCCAGGGTGGTGGTCCTGCCACAAGCCCTGCTTGCTCCTACACATCAAGCCCCGGCCGGGCTGTGGACAGCGTGGGCCTGGGAGGTGTGGCCCTTCCGGCTGGTTCATCTCAGAGCTTGACTCGGGCTTTCCCCCACACCCCTACATTCTCAGCTCACTGCCCCCCCGTTTTCTAGCTGTCAGGAGACCCCCTCGAGGAGCAGAGCAGCTAAACAGAGGCTGTGATCTATAGTGTCACAGCAGGAGGACTTTCCATCCTAAAGCCACGAAGGCCATCGAACGGCATGAAAGGGACCTGCCGGGTACCTGCCGGAGGGGCGAGGGGAGGCGCGCTTGGGAGTGGGAAGGACTTGCCCCTCTGGGCACAGGATCCCCAAGGCCCTTCTCCAGCCGTCATGCACGTCGAAAACGCTCCCGTTTCCCAGTCGGCTCTCCGTGACCCTGGGCTTCTGGGGGCAGACACGTGGCTTGTGGCTGCATCCACAACAGACAGGCACCGCTGCTCCTCAGGGACAAACTGCAGCTGCAAAGTGCCGCCAGCGGCGGAGATGGGACGGGACCAGAGGCCGGCCAAGTACACGAAGCACGGCTGCTCCTCTCAACACACAGGAAATTCAAGTAGTTTATTTAAAAACTGCGTAGCTTCATCTTGAAATATATCTATCTATATATATATATATTTGCTTTAGAATGATCATATTGCAGCATGACTCTCATGCGTTTTAAAGTACTTTATTTAAAAACACATCGACTTGAGGCAGCGAAGAGTTACAGTCCTCTCACTTTATCCGGGCGATGTGTGGGAGGCCTCCCTCTTTCTCCTGAGATCAGCGGACTTAGACTGACCGTCCCAAAGAAGAAAAGCAGAAACTGCTTACTTAGAAAGAGATTGTGGTTTGAAAAGCATTTCCAAACAGCTGCAGCATGTGACGACTGTGCTTCCCTGGGGTGCAAGTTTGGTTCTGCGCTGAAACTAGAAACGCCGCGCTGAGCTGACCTGTGGGGCTGACCGTGCCCCTGTCCGAGACCCGCTTTCTTCACGGCGGGGCGGCCCTGACTCCGGCAGCTGGCGGGGGTGAGCAGGTGCAGAGGTCAGATGGGCGTGGAGTGTCTAGCGTGTGGGCCTGGCGGTGGGCTTGGGTGGCAGTTCCACGCCTGGAGCTCTGCCCCGTGGTCCCCCGACAGATGGTTCAAAGACAAAGTGCAATGCAAGAGTCACAGCATCTCCCGGAGCTTCGGACAAGACGATGGGTGGGGTGGGCACAGATGCGGGCGGGCACGGGGACGGTGCTGCCAGCTCCAGGGCTGCCCCCGGCGGGCGGTCCAGCCGGACCAGGCGGGTCTCCCCACCAGCGTCCCGGGGGCCCAGCCTCCTCCTAGCTTTGGTGTCCCCGCTACTGCTGCCTGCCGCCCGGGTACAACGTGTCAAACAGGAAAGCAGGAGATGTGTTCTTCAAGAAAACCACAGTTTTGGAAAATAAAGACAAAAATTTTTTTTTCTAAAATAATCATAGAGAAAAGTACTCTCCAATAGCTGCAGCACCAACAAAATGTGACGCGATCTGACAGAACGTCCAAATACCTGTAGGCATCCACAGGGAAAAAATGTGATAGAAAGTGTTTTAGTCACTGACTACACGACCATTATCCGAAGACTTCAGATAAGATATAGCAAAATACATCAGATACTTTTTTGCTTTCAATTATAACTTTAGAAATGCAAAAATCTTTTTTTTTCTAAATTGCTTCTCTAGAAGGTAAATCTGTTTATAATTTTAAAACATGCAGAATAATATACCTGCAGAACAAAAGGGACAGTTGAAATTAAAAGATCTTTTTTTGATTAAAGAAATGATTCTTTTTAATTGTGGAAAAAGTAATTAATAAGGTGTTTTTGCCTATTGGCACAAACCTACCCTACAGCTACTGAGCCTCCACCAGGGTCGGTGAAGGGTTTTGGTGCACGCGGCCGCCAAGGCCACGGCAGCCAGGCTGCTGGGCGCCACCCCCGCCTCCCCGCCGCCCTGGAATGTGTGTGCAGTGCAGCTCAGACCATCGACTCGGTCTCGACGAGCCCCTGCGGGCCCTCCTTCCGGGACAGCTTCAGCACCATGGGCTTCTCAGCACTGCCGCTCGCGCCTTCACCCAGCGGCTGGGAAGACAGGCCCTTCTGCTCTTCCTTGGCCTCTTCAGACACCTCTGGATAGATGACCAGGAAGGCGGCTGTCAGGAAGCCCAGGAAAGAGCCCACGGAGGCCACCATGGGGATGACACGCACGGTCCCCACCGCGTCGACCACGCTGCCCAGGGCGGAGGCCACCAGAATCTGGGAGATGTAGACCTGGCAGGAGAGGATGGCGCAGTCGATGCCGAAGCCACGCCTGGATGCCCCGGGGCTGTGATGCACGTACTGCAAGAGAGGCGGGCACGGCGTGAGGGCAGCGCCAAGCCGCGCTGGCGTCCCCGGGGTCTGGGCAGACCTGCCTTCCCTCAGAGGCTGCACACCTGCTCGCCTGGCTCTCCCCCGACCCCCTATTTATACTGAACACGGTACTGGGGGTTCCAGCCACTGCAGGAAGGCAAGGAAAATAAATAAAACCTCTAAGCATTAGAAAGGAAGAGATGAAACTCATTACCCATGGAGGATGTGACTGTGTGTGCAGAAAGCCTGGAAGAATCTATAAATATGCTATGACAATTAATATAATATATATTTAGGAAATATTAAAAAGGCTCAAACTACAAAGTTTTAACTCTCTCCAAATTGATGCATATAATCAATGTGTTTCCAATTAAAAAAAAAGTCCAGAAGCTGATTCTAACATTTAAGTAAAAATGAAATGGTCAAGAGTAACCAAGTAACAGTGTTGAAGAACCAAGTTGGAGAACTTAACACTACCAGGTTTCATTCAGGTCTTTGTGTAAAACTACTGAAGACAGTGTAGCCACTGTGAGCGGACAGACAGCCATGGAAGGGAAGAAAGATCCCCCAGCGGTGACCATGGCTCGGCAGTGTGTGTGGTGGTGGTGGTGGGGGCACTGGGTCACGTGACCATCCTTACTTGGGGCGCTGTAAAGTGCTGACTGACCTTAGACCACACACACACACTCCATCCCAGGCAGACCACAGGCCGAGGGCGCGAGAGCAAGGGAAGACGTGGGCGAGAACGCTCACGTGGGGAGTGCCCGCGGGAACCCGAGCCGCCGCAGCGGGCCGCCCGCCCCGCACCTCTCGCAGGTCGTGGTACTGCCCGAGCAGGGCGTAGGGGCAGTAGGAGACGCTCATGGAGACGACGCCCATCGTGCTGATCATGCTCATGGCCACGTAGACGTTGGCGAACACGGCCATCACGGCTGTGCCGACGGAGAAGCCCAGCGTGCCCAGCACGTAGATGGCCCTGATGCTCAGGTCGTAGTTGTCCAGGCACTTCTGTAGCAGGGCTGCAGAGAGGGGCCGCACGGTGATCGGAAGGCACAGGCCTGCTCGCGCCCCTACCCCTGCTGCACTCAGCCTGGCTCAGGAACAGGGATGGGACGCCCCTGTCTTTCACCCCCCCAGCCGCCACCCACAGCCCCTGGATGGACCCCCAGCTCACCATGCCCCAGTCCACTGCCAGGGGCTCCACACCTCAAAAGGAGGTCGCCCCTCGTGGTTCCAGACCTGTAGCCCAGTTCTGTCCTGCAGCCCCGGGGGGACTCCCTGCCTTGCAGGGCCAGGCCTTCCGATCCTTCCGCCAGTCCAGGCCCACTCTGGCCTTGGGCCCTGCCCTGCCTCGGGGACTGAGTTGTGGCTGGTCTTCCTCGCGAGGCTCTGCCCCTCTGAGTCAGGCTTTCTGACCCAGCCCTCCCGAGGAATCCTTTAGTAGAGCAGACAGCACTGTGACCGTCAGGCTGGCTGTCTGCTGCCAGTGGCCATTATCCTGTCATCCTCAGGTAGAGACTGGGCAGGGGCCGGGCCAGGATCAGCCAGAGGCCCCTAACTGCGGCTCTGCCCTGTTCCCGGAAGGCATGCCTGCACGCCGCTGCTGAGCCTGAAGCCTGTCACTCCCACCCTCTGTCCTCAAGGACACAGTGGATCCCAAGGAAGGCCACTTATCTCCTCTAGCCACCCCGACCTCCGGCAGACCCCTGACACACTGCGTGCACGGAGGCAGGACCTGGGAGGCCCGCCCTCCCGGCTCAGAGTACAGCTCCTGCAGCGCCGCCATCGCCCTGAGCCCTGGCAGGCCCTCCCCGGGAGCCAGCAGGCGTCTGCACGGAGAGCAGCTGAGGGGCCACAGCACTGCCATCCCAGCAGCAGCGCTGCCAGCTCCGCCTCAAGACGGCGATGAACGTGACACGGCTGCTGTCCCTGAGGGCCGGCCCCGCTGGGGCTGGGCCTGTGGCCCACGGAGCAGGACGCCTGTCAGTCTTTCTGGTCACGGAGCGCGTCCAGGTGCTCGGCTCACCTGGCCGGGGGCCGCTTACCTGAGCAGGTGGCACCAGTGGCCGCGTAGATGACCAGGCCCCAGCAGCCCATTTTCACGCCCGCGCTGTAGGCCTGCCACTCCGTCGAGTTGGACAAAGCCTGTTCCAGACACAAGACGAGGGCTCAGGGGGTGGGGCTGGCGTGCTGCGCCTCCAGGAGAAGGGGTCGCTTTCGCCAAAATCACTGACATGTCTCAACTGCGGCAGCGTCGGGGGGAGCAGCAGCCTCAGCCTGGCAGCCCGCGCGGGGCGGGGAGGCCTCAGCCTGGTGGGCCGTGTGGGGCAGGGAGGCCTGAGCCGTGACCACCTTGGACCTCCTGGTGCCTCTCTGGGCCACACGAGCAGAGCTGTGAGCCCGCAGATGCCCTGGGGCCCAGAAGCCACACCCACGTGGCCTGGACACCGGGAACAACAGAAAACTGCTTCAGCCTGCAGGTTCTGGGGCCATCTGTGTGTGGTGGGAGCCGGCCTGCTTGCCTCCAGCTCCCTGGCGTTCCCACACTTCCAAAGTTGGGGGGGGGGGGGTGCTCAGCACGGACCCAGGCCCGGATGCCCTCGCACTCACACACCGGGACCCCTGACCACGTTCTCAACAGGGGTGCACCCGGGCCGGCTGTCACTGCTCCCTCCCACGAGGCAGGGGGTCCCGGGTGCTCACCTTGGGGTCCCCCTCGAAGATGACCTGGCCCATGAAGTCGGTGTAGAACACGGCCTCGGCGATGACGGAGAACCAGGTGAGCAGGTGGCAGAGGCAGAGGCGCACCAGCTCGGGGGGCATCTTCAGCATGGACAGCCAGAGCAGCCGCACGGTGGTCTCGCCCTCGCCCTCCTCGCTCTCCGAGTCCCCGCTGGACGTGGTGGCCCCGCTCTGGTGGCGGCGGCGGTGCTGCCGCGGCCGCGCCTGCAGGTCATACAGGTCGCTCATGCTGCGTGAAGGCTTGATGAGCACCACGGCGTTGGCGCGCCGGTGGCGGTAGTGGTGGGAGCCGATCTTGCCGTAGTAGGAGAAGGTGCTGGAGGCCTGCCGGCGGAACACGTGCCGGCGCCGGCGGGCAGGGCCCACCGTGGCGGGGGCCTTCAGGGCCGCCCGGCTGTAGCTCCCTGGGCCGTCCCACAGCCCCGCGCCGCCCCCGTTCGGGAGCCTGGACGCGCTCAGGGGGTCCTCCAGCAGGGTCTCATCCTCGCCAGCGGGTGTGTGGAGTGGCGGGGGCTGGCGGGGCGGCTGGGCGGGGGCGCACTCCTGGCTGGTGCTGCAGGGGGTGCCGGGGCGGGAGGCGTCATGGAAGATGGAGGGCTCGATGTCCTGCAGGAAGAGCTTGGGCTCCAGGCCCAGTGCGGCCTCACGCATGTGCAGCACCGAGTCGCTCTTGCTGCGCACCAGGCCCTCGTCCAGGAAGTCCAGGGCCAGCTCGTGCTCCGACTGCACCTCGTCCGGGAACAGGGCGCCGCCGTCCAGCACACAGGCGCGGGGGCCGGGGGCCGGCGTGCCGGTCGAGTCCCCGCTGCGCTCCTGCTGGGGGCTGTACTGCTCCTCCTCGATGCTGGACAGATGCAGGGCCACGGACACCGTGAAGATGATGGCCGCGAAGAAGAATAGCACCTGGTTCTGTGTCCGGAACCAGGAGCCCAGGAAGGTCTGGGTCCAGTCCAGCCCGCCCAGCACGTAGCCGACGGCCCCGCCAAGGCCTGGGGACAGGAGGGGACAGCGCAAGCGTGAGCAGAGGAGGAGGATGGGCCGCGGGGCGGGGAGCCCAGACAGGTTCACAGGTTCACAACTCCCCCCGAGAGGGGCTCCAGGGTCACTCAGAGAGAGAAAGCGGGAGGAGCAGGGACGAGGCGACCGCCGAGCCCAGGTTTGGAATCCTGACCCGACAGCTTCCTGCTTCCTGAGTTAGGAGGGAAACGGGCAGCCGCTCCGGGACTCTCTCCCCACTGGCCGCCATCCCCAAAGCTCAGGAGCCCACGTTCCCATCCGATGGGAACGCTGCCCGAATGGAGGAGGAGGCCAGCATGCTAGCACACCCCCACCTCAGACCAGGCACTTGGCCCTGCCGGGTCCCTGCTCGCTGCCTCACCCACCGGGGTCCATGTGAAGCCGCCTCCCCCCAGACCCGAGGCTCTCAGACAAGCGGGTAAGGCCGGGGGTGGGGCTCAGAGCTGGGCAGGGCCCGCTCACCAGCAGAGAAGGCGTGGATGTTGAGGGCCATGTCCTGCTCCTCACTGTCCACCACGTCCAGCAGGTATGCACGGATGGGCCCCTCTGTGGCATCAGCGCTGAAATCCAGGACCACCACCCCCAGCACGGTGAGCACGATGCCGATGGGCTGCCGGGTCGGGACATCGCCGAGGGCCAGGCCTGCCGGGGCACCGAGGAACAGCAGCTCAGTGCCCGCTGCGGCCGTCTCGGGAGGCTCTGTGCTCCTGGGCACAGCCTCTCCACACAGGAGGCGGGCTTCGTTTCTCCCGCCGCTCTGAAGCGGGTTATAAGCCGTAATCACACACCTGCCTCGGGTGAGTCTGCCCCTGAACCCGGAGACCAGCCTGCCGCCTGAAGGCTGAGCTGCTGCTGGCTGTACTGGACGAGGAGCACTCTGGGCACAGAGGTGCTGGGGAGCCTGGGGCACCCCCCAACTCTGCAGGTGGGGGTTCCCAGACAGCCCCGCCCCACAAGGGCCAGGACAGGGGCTTCTGGCCAGGAGAGACATGGCTCCAGGCCGGGGGCGCCAAGTACTGCGTGTGGGCCACAGTGGGCTGGGGCTACCCCCACAGACAGGTCCCTGTGGAGGCCAGCGTTCCCTCTGAACCGAGCCTGCAGGTGCCTGGAGGGCAGCTCCCTGTGGACTCCTGACAGCCAGCTTTGGGGGGGGTGGTGCACAGCTCAGGAGGCCCCTCTTGCACCCCCTCCAAGTCTGGGACTGTGCTGCCCTGCCAGCCCGCATGGGCCCTGGAGGAGCTGAGCGAGGCTCTGCGGCACACGGAACTCTTCAGCCGTCTCCCTTCCTGAGCCTCCCAGCGTCCGTGACCGTCCGAGGACCGACGTGGACACGGGCAAGTTCACCTGCGTCAGGACACAGGTCAAACTTTTGTCTTAGAAAGCTGTCACCAGAAAACAAGACTTTTGCTTTTTCACATTTCTGACGGGTGCTCTCAAGACAAAAGGTATTTTCCCACAAATAGCTGCTTTAACTGAAAACAAAACAACAACAGAAAGAAGCAAAACAAACCCCCGAATATGTGAACCAAAAAAACAAGCAGCAAACTAGGTCTGGACATTTTCAATACCAAGTCTGAGAAAAGGAGAAAAAAAAAAAGATAATTTCTGAAATAATGCTGGAAACAGGACGTGGTGTCAGATATGCATTAAAAACAAATGGGTCACAACAGGAAGCGCTCCCTGAGAACAGGTTCCCATGGTGTTCCCACGTGGGGCCCACGGCCCGGCCACCGCCTGGGGACCAAGGACGCCTGCCAGCGGCCCCGGCTAGGACCAGTGGTCTGGGCTCCTCACACCTGCATGCCCGGTGCAGCCTGGCTCCATGCCCCCGCACCCAGGGCAGGACACTCACCGATGGCAGAGCCGTTGAGGAACAGCGCCACTCCGAAGAGCACGCCCACGCAGAGTGCCAGGATGAAAGGCCGCCGGCGGCCCCAGCTCAGGGTGCAGCGGTCACTCGCGGAGCCGATGAGGGGAGTGAAGATGAGGCCGAGGATGGGGCTCAGGAACCAGGTGAGGCTGTAGTACTGCTCCGGGAGGCCTGCAACACACACCACCATCACCCTTGGGCAGGCGGGCGGCTGGCAGCACGCGCCACGCACACACACCCACCAGCTGGAGACCCCTCAGGCAGGCACCCCTCTGCAAGGCCAGGAGTCTGAAACCAACCAAAGCCCACCTGGGAAGCATCAAATGGCCCGAGGCCAGACCTGGGCCCCTAGGGTGCACAGGGCCTTGGAGCAGCACCCAGACCCAGCGGGCCCAGGCCGCCGTGCACGCGTGGAGGACGCAGTGTCAGCCCCACACAGCAGGCCCTGGGCGGGGGAGGGGGCGGCAGAGCAGGGCCTTGGAGCAGCACCCAGACCCAGCGGGCCCGGGCCGCCGTGCACGCGTGGAGGACGCGGTGTCAGCCCCATGCAACAGGCCCCTGTGGGGGCAGTGGCGTGAGGGTGAGGCCCTCTCGCTCCACTGGCGCTGACTGGGCCTGGGGTCTCTGCTCAATGCCACCCTCAGGGACCAGGCCCCCATCAGCCCAGAACACGGCATACAGCAGGGGGCTGCAGCTTTAGAGACTAGAGGACCCATGATCCTGGGACCCTGGGCCTCACTGGCCAAAATCTATCACCAGGGCCCTGCAGACGGACCCTGCACCACTGATGCGCTAAACAGCCCCAGCAGTGGGCTTCCAAGTGGCTATTGAGGGCGATGAGAGGGGACACCTCCGTGCATGTCCAGCTGGAGCCAGGGGGTCGGTTCTAGTGCCTAACCTTCCCACCTGCCCAGACGTAGGGATGACCATGCCCGTTTCACAGACGGGCAGTCTGAAGCTCCAAGGTCAGGTGATCTGCCCCGTGTGGACAGAGCACGAAAGCAGGAGCCCCAGCATTTAAACCCAGGGCTGCCTGGTTCCCACGTGTAAGCACGGACCCTCCCTGGCCCCGCCCTCCACTCTGTCGCCGGGTGATACAACCCTGAGGCCCGCCATCCCTGGGACAGAGACGGGTCTGGCCCGCTCACGCCCAGGATGCACCCGGCTGCATCCCGCACACTCTGCGGGTTCCATTCATGCCACAGCCACAGCGGGGAAGCAGCCTCCGCTGGCGGGGCCAGGTGGTGGTTGCCCTTTGGTGGGGGACGGACGGGGGCTTCAGGCTGGGGTGTTTTGACCTTGACCTGGACAGGGGTCCCTGGGGACAGCTCACCCCGCTAGGGGACGCACTTCTGTGTGTCAGCTTCAGTGAAGAGCTGACTTAAAAAAAATACAAGGTGCTCTGGCACGCCAGCGACTCGGTCAGCAAATGTTTTACACCGCCAAGGGCGCTGAGGAACGGAATATTGTGCTGAACTACCAAGAAAAATAAACTGTGTAGGAGGAGGAAATCATTTTCAAAGGAGGAGGGAAGCACCTTTCAAAACCGTTGCTAGTGTGCCCATTAAAATATTGATGCGTTCAGCCCAGAGTTCAAGATGTTGGCCTCGACCTTTCCAGAACCTTAGGTAGGGTGAACTTCGCTCCTGCTTCTAAGTCGGTAGGGTGAGCTGCTGGTTCAGGAGATGGGGAGCCTGCTGAGAGTGCTCCACTGACGCGCTGGGGTCTCCATGGCGGGCCTGGCTCCTTGACGCTCAGTGTCAGGGTCCAGCGCTGCCCACCCTCAAGAACTCGGTGTGGAGAGAGGGCTTCTCAGGAACGACTCCCTCCCTGAACCACTCCCAGGAGCCTGTGGTCGGCTTCAGAGACAAAGGAGAGCATCCTTTACCCCGGGGGACACAGTGTCTCTTGCTGGGCTTTTTCAATGTCACAACCTTACTACTGAACACTGACTAGCCTGGTGATGGGGCTGCGTGCAGCGCTGCAGCACGCACGCACACGCACACACACTCACACAGGCACGTGTGCACACGCCCGCCATCTCCCCTAGGGGCCTGGCTTTCCTGCTTCAGGCACCGGGAAGTGTTCCGGACTCCACACCTGCCGACTCTCACCTCCCTGCCCGGTTCCCGGCAGAACCCTGAGGGGAACACGCCCTGCGGCCCCGACAGGAACCGCCTGCCCACCTCTGCTCTAGACGAAGGGCAGTCCCGGTGTCGAGTCTGCCTTCCGGGTGTGTGTCAGTGCAGGAAGAGGGCGTCTCGCGGCTCTGACCCCAGGACACGGGCCCCTCACTCTGGAGCCGCCCCTCCCAGCCCGGGCGGTCCTCTGCCCCTCGGGTGAAGCTCCGCGCGCACCTGAAATCCCCTGTATCAGGGTCAGCGCTGCCCCAGCCGACTCAGGCTTCCCGTCCCCTCCTTTTCACCCTCAACCCCCATGGATCACAGTATTTCTGCTCCGTCCACTCTCCCGAGTCTCCTCCTGCGGGTGTGCTCGGCCCCTGCTGCTGACAGCAGCTGTCGTGGGGCGACGCTGGGCCCACCGCTCCACTGCCTGCTTCCGGCTGCGCCTCCGGCCGGCTCTGTCCCTCTCGCTCCTGTCTTCTCTTGGTGACGCGAGTCCTCCTCCACGTTCCATGGGGATCCGCACACTGGCGTTTCAGCTGTATTTGGCACGGCTGCTCTAGAGGCTGTTGCACGTCACCTTCAGCCTGAGTGGAGACCGCTCCCCTCTGGTGAGACCCCGGCGCCTGTATGTGCCCGTCCACCCCAGGTCCGTCTATGCTGAAGCGGCACACACGTTACCTCTGCAGACACGATGAACCTGGGCCGTGCAGGGAGCTCTGAACAGTCGCTCATTCTAAAGGAACCAAGATGAAACTGTCTTTCTTCTTACCATCCCCATACCCTTCTTTCCTTCCTCCTCGGGATCCTGGGGTCACGGGGTATCACTTCCCTTTGGACTGAAGAACTGCCTTCAGCTTCTTCAGCATTTCCTAGAGGTCTGCTGATGACAGTTGACCGCAGTTCTCCTCCTTTTGTCCCTCAGGGGTATTTCTGCCACGTGCAGGACTCTGGGTCAACGCCTCTGCGGCGAGCTGTGCTCAATGTGAAGTCTGTGCGAGGCGGTCTCTGGGAGCAGGGCTCGTGGGGGCCGTGCTCTCGCTATGGGCGCGTCCGTCCCCTCAGACGCGGGCCTGTGGGGCAGCACGGGGCTGTGGGGCTTCAGAGACATAACCTGGGGAGCTCTGTCAACCCTTTCTGAAAGGGGTCACGCAACTGACAGCAAATCTCGGGAAGTTGTCAAGCTGGGTGCTGCTCAGCAATTCACCCCAAATCTGCGTCCTGCTCGCCCAGGGAAACCACCGCCACGCGGCATCGGCCGCCCACAGCCCTGGCCCCGCAGGAGTGGCCGTGGGTGTGCACAGACTGCCTGCCTGTCAGGTTCCCAGGGCCTGAGCAGGGCCTGCCGGCTCACGACCCAAGGGACCGGGGGAGACCACCCAGAGTCAGCGCCCCCAGCCCCGCCACCGCTTGGCTCCGCCAGCACCACCTTGGGCCCATCCCGCAGCTGCCATGGCGGCTGGCCTGCGTCTCCTCTGGCGAGGCTGTCACTGCCGCCCCCCTCCCCCCCTCCCGTCCCCATCCACCCACGGCAGCCTGGAACCCCCTTCAGCTCCCCCAAAACTGCCCTCGGAGGTCACCAGGCTGCCTGCCTGCCAGTCTAGCCGGCCCGCATTCAGCAGGCTTGGCCGAAGCCCCATGAGGGCAGAGCGCGCTGGCACACGCACCAGCTCCCCTGGCTCAACACTCCAGGGCCCTCCCCCCGCACCCCCATCTCCTCCTCAGCCTGCACAGGACCCCCCGACCAACGCCAGGGAGGCCTCCGCGCGGAGGCGGCTGGGCCAGGAGCTGGTCAGGCTGCAGAGCCCGGGGGCTGCCTGGACCGTCGGTGGGGTCCGTCTCTGTGCTTTGTCCCCAGTTCTCCTGAAAGTCACAGCGGGGGTGTGAGCCCCCATCAGCTGAGCGGTCAGGCACTGGGGAGGGCCGGGGGCACCCAGTGCTGACCACAGCAGGGACATGTCTTCGTTTAAACATGGGAGCGACAAAGATGAACGCTTCCCATCACGTCCCCGGGGCAGCGACGAGCCTGAGAACACAGCCCCGGGCCGGCCCCCGTCTGTCCCCAGCACGGCTGCCGCTGGGACGGCCCGGACGTGGCATTTCCCAGCAAGGCTCTAAACACACACAGCACCGGTGCGTAGTAAATAATTTTTGTTTTCTTCCAGGCAAAACTGAACAACAATGGTGGGACCAGGAAGGCTGCCGGTTCACAGGAAACGCCGGGGGCGTCGCGGCTCGCCGAGGGCTGAGTGAGGTCACGGGCGACTGCGGCCACGCTTGGTCACGCGCGGCCTCCCATTCAACACAGTCACTTTTTTGATAAACTGGTCCTTCTGGGGGGAGGGGGCCAAGGTACTGGGAAAGCGGCCTATAAATTGTTTAACAAAAGATCTGAAATGGGAATAGGAACTTCATTCTTTCTCTCAATAGACAAAGCCTTCCTCATCAAGATACGCTTGTATTGTCAGACAAAAACTTCACGATAACACCAAAGCCGTGAGAACCAGCTCTCCGTGGGAACTGCTCAGCAGCCTGGGGTGACCTTGGAAGGGTCTAACCAGCCCCGTGGGGAGCCATCACCAAGTGGCCCCAGTGAGGGGCACAGGTGTGAAAGAGCAGTGGTTCTGCCTCCACACACACACACGAGACCCCGGGCACAGGCTAGAGGCAGGGTCCTGGGGAAAGCGGCCCGCGCCCCGGACCCCCGAGCCAGGAGGGTCTGCGCTGGGCAGCAGGCAACACCTCCTCCAGCTGGAGGGAGGACCACAGAGCTGCAAGGAGCCTCCTAGAGTCCCGGGGGGGCAGGGAGAAAGAGGAGGACGAAGGAGGAAAACTAGCTCAGGTGCCTCTTCTGGGGCCTCTCCCTTGGGACAGCAAGCCCTGGGGTCTCCAGGTGTGACAGGCTGGGCCCCGAGAGCCCAGAGCTGAACGAGACGTCCCTGATCACAGCGTGGAAGGGCTGGGACAGGTGCCTGAAGGTGCAGAGCCCAGAGCCCGGGCCACGCCGGGCCAGTCCCATCAGTGCCGGGGGAGAGCCGTGTGGTGTGGCCGCTTCTGTCCAGTTGGGGTGGACGTGCTCCCTGCGGGGGGACGTGCTCCCTGCGGGGGGACCGTGGTAAAGAAGGAGTTGTTCTAGAGGGAGGCGACCGCCTGGGAACAGCATGATTCAAACTTATTGGAGGCACGATTACTTAAGTAACGGAAGGTTCTGAACAGTCCTCTGGTAAAAATAAACATCCTCCAGCCCGTGTTGGCCCTGAGGCTGGGCCTAGTTCCCCAGGAACAGACTGGCAGCCCCACATGGGGGCTGCCCAACACCCGGCGGGGGCCCTGGTCCTCTGCTGGCCCAGGAGAGGCCTCCACAGCCCAGCAGGGTGCTCCTGGCCAGACAGGACTGGACACTGACCTCTGGAAAACCAGTGGGCACCCCTCTGGGGCCCCTGGGGCCCAGCTGTGGGGGCCTCTCCTCCCGGCAGCTCCCAGGAGCACAGTCCCCCACAGACAGGGGCACGGCTGCTCTCCACCGCCCACCCATCCCAGCTCTGACACGGATACTGCACCAGGCCACAGTGCCCAGGTTACGGGGGGGGCATCAAGTCTGTCCCAAGCCTCGTGGTGGCCACTCGGCCCCGACTCAGGTTGGTGCCTGTACAAGGCCTGGATGTGCTGGCAGACAAGATCTCTCCCAGCCCCAAGAGTCCATGGTCTTAACTGGGGAGGGACCCCAGGCAGCTGTGATTCACAGCTTTGGTTTTAACAACAAGTGGAGCTGTGAGGGGTGCAGGGACTTCTGGGGGCGACAGCGGACTTCCACTGCCTCGGCAAAGCTCACGACACCTACGTGATGTCAGTGAACCAGGAGCTCACACACAACGCGTCGGGATCGCCCAGGGGCTGAGGACAGTGGCGTACAGACGAGTAGGCAGGAAGGCACGTGTGTGCGCTACCTTCCTGTCAACACAATTCGACTGTAAGCATGTAATTAACTTTTAAATAGTGGATGCGCTCAGCCAAGGGCCCCGAGGAGTCCTGGAAGTTGGGGAGCCAGCTCAGGCATACCCCGGGCTGCAAACAGCAGGGCCTTCGCAGCCTGCCTCCTGAAAACACAACAGGAAAACTAGCAGGCTGTCCGGAAGCTTTAAAAACGGAATTCTTATGAAAGGTTGTACCACCTTGACCAAGAGAGATCTCGAGCACTTTTGAAACCTGCTGACCAGGGCTCGCTTTCTCACAGCGGCAGGCAGCACAGCTGGCTGGGCCGTCGGGGGCCACCTCCCCTGTGAGAATCTGCACAGTAATGCCATCTCCAGGCTGGGGGAGGATCAGGTCGCTGGACTAGCGGCTGCTGGCATGGTTACTGTGGGATCCGCACATCTTGTTTCTAAGAGCAGGGAATACCTAGCTCTCTCCTAGTTCACGGCAGCCTCCGGTCTGGCCCAGCCGGAAGAAAAGGAGAGGCTCAAATCCTGATTCTACACTTTCTGGCCATGGAGCCCTGGGCAAGTCACCTACTTCCCTGAGCCCCAACTCCAGTGGCGCAGAGCAGTCCCGTCCAGGGCTGAGAGGAGATGGCCAGGTCCCTGGGGCAGCCCGCTCATGGCCTGTTTGACACCGAGCTTCTGTGCCCAGCCTCGCCTCTCTCCACGCCGCCCGCCCTGGTGGTCAGGCAGCGTACCGCTCTGTCCGACCCTGGTCCTAGACTGCTTGCCTCCGGCACGGTCTCACCATACTCTGCCTGCAGCATGGCAGGGCCCAGAGCCGTGACAGGGGAAGGCGGCGGCCCGGACCGGCCCCCACACCAGGCTCCATGCTGAGCCTTCCTCCTGGCCTGCAGTGGCCGCCCTGCACGCTGACCTTGGAGCTTGGGGTTAAAGGGAGTGTGCTCCCTTCGTGCTGGCCGGCTCTCCCTGAGGACAGGGGCTACGGGGCCCCTGCAGGTGGGGGCTCACTCCAGCGATGCCAGTGACCTGCGCCCCAGCACTCTGCTCACCAGACCCAGAGGCGAGGCTGGGCCTGACCCACGCTGGCCGCACCACTGGCCACCCGCCCCACGTGGAGAAATCCACAGCGTGAGACGTCTACCCTGCTCTTCATTTCAGTGAAACGATTAAAATGCATGAGCTGCACGTGAGGCCCCGTGCATCCACCATGAGTGTCCGATTACAGGGGCGGACGCCTGGGGAAGCGCTCCCCAGCCAGGCGGCAGCTGCGTCTACACGGGCTGCGTTTCCCGTCTGGCTCTGGTTAACTCCCACTTTTCAGTCACACTCTAGCACGACGAAGGTGAAGGAAAGGAGGATGCACTCACAGTCTGAGAGACTGCGGGGAGGACATGGGGACCCAGGGCTCCAGCCGGACCTGCGGTGGAGCGCTCTGGGCAGCAGAGCCCCAGAGGCGGTGGGAAGGGAGGTGCTCAGGGTCGGGGTCTCGGCCAAGGCAGAGCTTGGGGCCCACACGGAGATGCCCCGGCATCGATTAGAGCAGGCAGCGACACCCGCTCACCGTGCCAGTAATAAACGACAGGGAAAGGGACACGTGTGAACATCTAGAGGGAATTTGAGGACACTTAACTTGGTTGAAACTGATAAAGCCCGACACTTGTTAGAATCGGTGCCGCCTCCCCTGCCACCCTGAGCCGAGCCTGTGCCAGCTGCCTCCATCTCTACAGCCCAGGGCAGGGGTCTTCCAGTCGTGGTCAACAGCCCAGCAGGCAGGCGTCCAGCCCTCAACGGCCTCGGAGCGAGGCTCAGGCTTTCAGTTTTCGCCCAGTTTTGCAGCGTGAGCTACACCTACTGGGTGTGAAGCGCTTTTCCAGGTTTGCAGATAAAGTACTTCTAACACAACCATTCCCAAGTCCTCACAAGGACTGGCAGTTCCTTCAAGTTTCTTTCTGTGATGCTTCCCTGAAGCTTACAAGCTTTAAGATACACTCACGTGCTCTCTCCATTTAAACGGGGGAAAACGACCTACACTGCACCCGAAGACAAACCCTATCCTCACACCATTCCCGTCATTTATACATGTATGCATTTTGCATGGGATTTAAATAGTTGACTTTTTAATGACAAAATTACCACCATCTGGGACATGTCTTGCTCTACACTGACTGCTTTTAATAGCAAGAGAGTGTTTGTTCCAAAATTTACCATTTAAAAAACTCCTCTCTGTGATTATAATCTTGTTGCAGGTTTAAGAGAAACACTAAACATTTAGAGTGATTCCCTGGAGAGCTCTGCCTTGACGAGCAGCAGGAGGCCTGTGGGCTGGGCTCCCCCAAGAAGGGACCACCCAGAGGACAGATCACCCTGAACCCCAGCTCTGTACTACCTGGTTCCTTATCAGTCCAACACGTACTTGTAATGCCCTGCTAAAGTTTATTTGACTTCTTTCTGGCTTTCGTTACAAAGTGACATGACCCCTTTCTGCAGGAATAAGTGACAGCATCTTCTGTCCTTTCAGCCAAGTGCATGCTCACCCCTCAGTGTCCACAGAAGGCTGGCCCCAGGACCCTCCCTGAGCATTTTCACAGGTGCTCAAGTCCCTGATGCAGACATCTGCAGGTAACCTACAGGTATCTGCACGTCCTCCCATACATTTTAAATTGTCTCTAAGATTACTTACCTAACGCAACATAATTGGTCCATTCATGCTTTACTAAGGCTCACATGTGCAATACTGGCAAAGGACAGAATCACTCAGATTTCTCTGGAAATCACCTCCTTGGAGTGGCATCTAAGGCCTGCTGTGATCTGGCCAACAAGGAGCCAGAGCTTCCCGCACAGGACTTGGCACCAAGCTTGTGCCATTCAGACTGAGTCACGGCTCCCCTAGCAGGCCACACTTCCCTCTGTGCCTCTCCCTGCCACGCCGCAGGCTGGAATGTGGCAGCGACTCACCTTCACTCACTGACCCCTGGGCACCTGGCGACCAGGAGGCCCAGGGCCGCCGCCCCGCCCCCTCCTGTCTGTGCCCGGCTCTCGCCTCCAGTCCCGTTTCCAGCGCCCCCACGCTCGCCTTCAATGTATTCTGACTGCCCTTCCTTCTCCAAACCATAAATCACAACCTTGACCCCAGGCCCCGTGAGCACAACGCGGCACAGCATCAGAGCTGGTGTGCAGAACCGGTGACCTCCCTCCAGGCCTCCCCTAACCTGCGACCCTTCAGTCCCTGGAGCGCGGAGCCTGTCACCCGACAGGGACCCCCACGTGCTCAGCCCCCGGCCCCAGCGAAGCAGGAGCCTTGGCTGCTCACCCCGCCCAGGCATCTGGCACTACGCCCGGCACCTGGCGGGTAGGTGCTCAATAAGCGTTTGATGAAAGAAAAACAGGCGTGGAATTCCTTGGGAAAAACGACTGCGGCTGACATTGCATTGTCTCTAAAATACAATGATCTGAAACACAAGGAAATCCAGACTTCCCAATCCAAACAAAACAGTCCTGCATGACAGTTCTTCAATTATTTCATCGAACTCCAGGAGATTCTGACGGACTCCTGCCTGTCCTTCCAGCATGCTGCTTGGGCTTTGAGGGGACCGCAAGGGTCCCTCGGCCCAGGTGGCTGTCACGTCAGGGCCCCCAGGCATGGACACACGTGTGTGTCTGGAACTCCCCTCCGAGGGTGAGTGTGGGCCCTCTGCCACCTCCCAGACTGGGCCATGTGTCACCCTTCAGGCTTCCTCAGTCTCTCGTCAGCAGGAAATCCAGTTTTCAGTCAGAGAGAATGGCCAGTCCAATTTTTTCCCACATTTAAAAAGCGGGGGTAAAATATCCACCGTGTAAAAGTTGCCTGTCTAACCGCTCTGAGGTTTCTGGTTCAGTGACTTCAGGGACATGTCCCCTGCTGTCCCCACAAGACCTTCACCTGTGAAACTGAAACTTCATCCTGTTAAAGCCCCCCAGGCCCCGTGCTCAGCCCCCACGTCCTCCTCCTGGGTCCTGAGTGGAGGTGCAATCACACAGCGCTCGTCCTCCTGTGTCTGGACTGTTTCAATCACACAGATGCCGGTGAAGGCCCATCTCATCCGTTTACCGTCCTCCTTGGCGCCCCAAGCCCGGCGGGCACACCCGCCCCTCCCCTGATGGTGCTCTGGGGTGGAGGTGGGCGAGGGCCTGGAGCCCAGGGCTCTCTGCCTGGGTCTGCGTCCCAACCCGGGGCAGCCTGGGGACCCCTCCCCGAACACCGGGGGACCCTGCCCTCTGGGCCTGCAGACCAAGTATAAGCCCAGACAGGGCGGGCGGGTGCCGGGGAAACCCATCTTGAGAGCAGCTCCGATAACATTCTCTAGGCCTGCACAGCATCAGCTTCCACAGATGCGAAAACAACTGTCAGATCAGAAGCAACACAAAGACCCGCTCCCCCACCCGGAGGAGGATGGCCAAGCCTGCTGGGGTTGTCGCTGCTGAAGAACAACGGAAGCACCAAGGCAGAATCTAAGCTCATGTGCTCTGGGCTGCCCTCGGCCCAGGACCAAAGTCCCGCATGGGGGGTGGGGGGCGCCCGCGCACTGAAGGGCGGCGGGCTGCAGACAGGCATAGGGCCCTCTGCCCATGGGGACGGCCAAGGTCCTCATGCCGTCTCCTGTGCTGGCCGCCAGTGTGAAAGCCTCCCGCCAGGGGCTGGAGGGCCTGTGGGCATCGTCTTGGGAGGCAAGGTAGTGACATGGGCTGGGTGGGGTGTGCCCCCCCGGCGGGGGCCCAGAACCACCACTCCAGCCTCCCCCACTTGGCCCTCTTCCCGGCCTCCTTCAGCCGTCCCTCTTTCGGGGATGCGGTGGCCTGATTCTCTGAAATAGCCCTTAAGTGACGCAGTTTTGTGCAGAGTGCCAGGTGACCTGCAAGAACAGGACAGGGGCACCTCAGGAACTGGGTGGCACAGAGACCGAGGGCAGTGGGGTGCCAGCTCTTGGACAGAACCAGGAGTGCCCCTGCAGAAGGCCCGGGGGTCACTGTAGACAAAGGGAATTCCCAGAAGCGCGTCTGAGCTGGGGAAGCACTAGGCGTGGAAAGCAGCTGCTGGGAGGGCCACGTTGGAGGCCTCACGCTAAAGGTGCCTCATGGCCCGTGGGCAACACCCACGCTCGCTCGAGAAGGGTGCAGGGCATGTGCGGTGCTCCGAGGTGCGTCCCCTCTCAAGCCCATGCAGCGTGCCGGTGCACACGCGGGCACAGTCCTCACTTTGGATACAGCACGGGACCACAGCGCTCAATTCTCACCAAAGACGTGTGTGTTCCCGGGCGCTGCCCGATGGGTGGCAAGCGCTCGCCTGAGTCTGTGGCACCAGAAGGCACACAGCTTTAGAGACAGGCAGTGAGTTCCTGGGGAGCGGGCGGGGGGGCTGGATTATGGGTGTGGGGGTGCAGACGGGGGCGGGTGACTCAGCGTGGCCGCCGGGTCACGGCCCCACTCAGCTCCGCCAGCGCTGGCCTCAATGTCCGCTTTGCTCCGCAAATCCAGGGAGCAGAGGAAAGTGACTAGCACTTGCGGCACTTCAGGCTCACATGCTTTCTTTAAAGCCGGCTGCTAAAGGGTAGGTTTTTCCCACAGAAAGAAAAGGTGAGGCTCCAGTTCTGACACATCACATCCTAGGAATTCTGATTCACATTAAGTTAGGACTGAAAGTGGGAAGAGTGCTTTTTTTAAAAAAAAAAAAGACAGACATATACGAAATGAACAAAGTTTCGCCCCTCCTGAATGAGACAGACAAGATTAAACCTAAGCTTCCCCATAAATAAATGTACGAAGCACTTGGTCACTCCGGGACAGCACAGTGCACCGCCCCCCACAACTTCCATCAGGAGAGAAACCGGCATCTGTCAGCTGAGAGGCCACAGAACACCCTTCTAGGACTTTCCTTTTCCTTCAAGGGTATTTCCGGAACCAAGAAGAAAACAGTGGGGGTGGGGGGGGAGATGTCTCCTTCCCAAGGGAAAAGCTGCCTGGGACCAGACCGCGTCAGTCCAGAAGGGCTCCGGAGCTTCATGGGGGTCCGCTCTGGCTCTGGACAGGCTATTCTCCTCTGACAGGTGACCCCTGGTTCCCACTTGACCCTGACTCTGAGGCCAGGCTCATCAGAAGCACGTGAGTGCACACACACACTAACACCTGCATGCACACACATCACATGCACACATTACACACATGTGCACCATATACAAGCGCACACACAATACATGCACACATTGTCCACGTGTGCACACATATACATGCATGCACACATATACACACACACATGGCGTGCAAACACGGGCACCTACCTGCAGTGCCAGGCTCGCACCAGGAGTTGGTCTGCAGAAGTTCCTGGGCAGCCTCTCCTCAGCCCCCAGACCACCGGCCCTGCAGGAAGCAGGCACGGATGTGCTACTCCTAGCGGGGCCCGTGGGCCCCCTGCCCCCTGCATGTCACATTCTTACCCTGTTTGCCTGCATGCGTGTGGGTCTTACTCACCAGAGCCCCATTTGGCACTAACAAAGCAACAATTTTTAGCTGCTACTCCTCCCTCCTTGGCTTCCCAGGTGGCTCAGATGGTAAAGCGTGTGCCTGTAATACGGGAGACCTCGGTTCGATCCCTGGTAGGAAAGATCCCCTGGAGAAGGAAATGGCAACCCACTCCAATACTCTTGCCTGGAAAATTCCATGGATGGAGGACCCTGGTAGGCTACAGTCCATGGGGTCACAAAGAGTCAGACACAACTGAGAGACTTCACTTTGAGCCTGAAGCCTAAGAATGTTCGTATCTTTAAAGGTCCCCTCCAAAAGCTGAGATGTTTGACTAACGGTGTGGGGATCTAAGGTATAAGAGATGCAGCCTCTCAGTCAGGTGAGGGAGGGGTGATGGAGATGCTGAAGGCACCTGGGCCAGCCCCAAGGTCGGAGCCAAGGTGGGCAGGCCCACCGGGAGGATGCAGCAGGAGCCTGGAGAGACCGACGGGCTTTCTGCTCCGACCTGGACCTGGGCTCTCGTCTGTCTGGGACGCACTCTGCTGCTGGTGGGGACGGCGTGTCTCAGGTCACACATGCGGGAGAAGTCCAGGAGGAGGCTCGTGGAACCTGCTCCTCCAGGGGCAGAACCAGGTGCTGAGGACAGGAGACGGACGGAAGTCTCGCTTCCCTGACCTCTGAATCCCGAACCTGGTGAAAAGTGCTTTGGGTCCAACAAAGCAGAGGACCAGTTTTTAAAGGCCCCTTCCCTGCAGAGGCGGACGGAGAACCCGTGGCTGCCCCAGGCCTGCGGCACGTTCTTCCAGCTCGCGGAGCTGTGGTCTCAGGGCTGCTGCCTCCACACCTTCCCGAAGGGGTGGGCGCCACCCGCCCGCACCGCCCTTCTGCCCCCTCTGCGGCCCACTCAGTGGGACCAGGAGGGGCGGCTGTCCCGGCCACACCCACCTGCCCCCTGCCACTGTCCCCAAGGCCTGCTGACTTGGTGCTGCCCTTGCAGCATCAAGGGACGGCTCTGCTGCTGGTCTAGAGACAGACCAGCAGAAAGAGGTGCTCACATGGAGTCAGAAGCCCTCGCCGCAGGTCCCGGCCCGGCCAGGCAAGGCCTTCCTGCGTCGGGGCCCCCGTGGACGAGCGCTGCGGTGTCCTCGATGGCGGGGGCACCTTGGACACCAGGGCCAGCAAACACACATAGATGGCTCACAGTGCTGCGATTTAAACGGCACTTTCCAAAATTATTCACCTCTTTACGAAAAGAGTGTGGTGATTTGACTTCCTATTACACCCCCCACAGGGCAGGTGGCCAAGCAGCCACCAGTGTCAGCAGGTCCAGGATCAGAGAGAGGAGTGAGGAGGGGGTGGGCAGAGACCCTGTCCCCTAACCCCCTTCATAGAAAGATATGAAAACATAAAGGCTCCATCACCCCAGAGCTGGAACCAGACAAGCCCTGCCAAGGCTACTGGTCAACACACGTGCAACTAGCTGAGGATCACAGGAGACAACTTGTCACCAAACACCAAAGCCCCAAGACTCGAGTTCGTGTGAAAGAAAAACAAAAACGCACAGCTGAGAATGACAACTAGGACTATCAACAATCCAGCTCATGTGACAAACCGAATTTAAGAAACAAACCAAAGTAAGTACTGGAACTACAATTCTTTAGTTCCCCACACCCAGGAATGCAATAGGCCCAGCTGCCTTCCAGATCATAGCAGGAGTGGTTATCTTTCCACTGAGAACCCGAGTCCTTCCTCGGGGAGGTGGACGGGAGTGAAGGAAGCACCATGGGGTCTGAGTTCTGACCACCAAGATCCTGACAGCTTGGGTGCGGGCCCCCTCAGAGGGGGCTGGAGCTCACCTCCCTGCCAGCAGGCTCCCTCCACCTGTCAGACCTGCTTCTGGGCATGTCCCCCACACCCTCACGGCACGCCCCAGTGGCGGGCGTCCCAACCCGCGGCCACCCATCGAGGACTGACATGGTAATTTTGTGGCATGCCGAAGGGCAGTGGCTTTTCTAGAATCTGTATTTTCTATTTGGCTGGAATAACTCTCTCCATAATTGCAGGTATCTCTGGAATCAGCTCCTCCTGCAGGCCGGCGGCCGTGCTGGGCAGGCGTGGAGCTTGAGGAGCACGTGCCTGGCTTAGAAACCACCACCTCGTCCCAGGTTCCTGCAGCCTGGGTGGCCCTCAGCCTGCACCTGCCCTTGGGGCAGTGGGGCCACAAGGTACCTTGAGGACTGACAGATGGGGTCAGTATTGAGGTTAGAGTCGACCTCCTGGGCCCATGTGTAAGCTCAGGCCACAGCCGAGGTGGGGAGGGCACTCCGTCTTCCAGCTGTGGTTCCCCAGGTCCTCAACGCAGCAGACCTGCGATGTCAGGTGAGGGGCCAGGCAGAGGGCTAGGGATCTCAGCGGAACACAGCCCCCAGCAGACGAGCAACGAGCTCTGTTCACGGATGGCCATCGGACCAAACCAGAAAGGCCGGGATGCTGAAGCTGAACTCGGGCCACATGCTTCAAGCTTTAAACACAGCCCACGTGCCCCTGGTGGGCTCCCCCAAGGCAGGTGCACCAGCCCTCCCAGCCTCTGCTTCCTCACGTTGTCACCAGAAAAAAGACCTGCCGGTGGCAGGGTGACCAGCGCTGCGTCCACAGCATTTACCTGTGCCCGCATCTCCACCGGAGACAGGCCCAGTCATTCACAGGGCAAACACGTGTGACGTGAATGAGAGGCAATGCATGTGGCTCTGTTGGGGTGGGCACTGAGTGGCTCCCTGGGGAATCCCATGGGCCTTCTGTGTCGCATGCATCAATGGGTCTGGAGGCCCCAAGAACCTGGGTGGGATCAGGCCATCAGGGACCAACTCTAGAAGGCAGGAAACCAGGAGTCTGGGCTTTCACAAAGGCACATGGACAGGTTGGGCATCTAAGCTGTGTCACTCATTCTTTCCTCCCACAAATACTCACTGAGCCTCCCCTGAGCCCAGGGCACTAGGTGAGCATCTGAAACTGCCCTGGGCCTGGGGGGTAGGGGCGGGGGGACGGGGGAGATCATGCAGAACAATGATGGGAAGACCACACTTCAGTGCCTCCTCGAAGCCTCCCAGGTGGGGAGGACATGCACAGGCTGGCCACAAGAGCCCAGCCCAGTGATGGACTCGCCACACAAGTGATGAGCAAGTTGATCACCCCTGGACAGAACTGGATGCCCAAGGGCAGACATATCTGATAAAGGGCTTTTTAATAAAGAACCCTTGCAACTTATTAATGAGACAAACCACCTGATTGAAATATCAGCAAAAAAATCTGAGCATGCACTCCACCTAAGATACACGATTGCCCAATAGGCACAAGAATAGTCGCTTAATATCAGTATTTGTCAGAGAAATGCAAGTGTTCTCAAGGACGTGGGGAATGGTCGGAATGGTCTCTTCTTGTAAAGTAAACCTGCACTCCTTGGTCTCTACTCACGGGAAATGAAACACAAGTCCACAAGAGGCACAAGAATAGTCGCTTAACGTTGCTATTCATCAGAGAAATGCAAGTGTTCTCAAGGACGTGGGGAATGGTTGGAATGGTCTCTTCTTGTAAAGTAAATGCTGCACTCCTAGGTCTCTACTCATGGGAAATGAAACACAAGTCCACACAAAGACTCGTAGGTGAGGCTCAGAGCAGTTTTATTTAGAACAGCCCCCAGATAGAAGCGATCCAGACGTCCATGAGCTGGTGAATGAACAGGGGGAGGGGCGGGGGGCAACCAGTGGACCACCTAGTGCAGCAGGATGGGCTGCCGAAGCATGGCAGAGACCAGGCCACCCGCTGCGTGATTCTGCTCATACAAACTTCAGACAGGGCATCATCACAGCAGAGGCAGGCCCCCACCACGCAGGGGCACTGACGCGAAGGGCCACCAGGAGGCTGCTGGGGCGGCGGAAGCACTGTGGTGGTGCTTACACCTGCAGACACCTGTCAGGTGGGTCACACTGTCCACACCGAGACAATGGCTTCAGCTACACACACACACACACACGCATGCATGCATACATATATGCACATGCACATATACATGCGTATACATATACATACACGTGCACGGACACATATACATATATGTGCACACATGCGCGCGCGCACACACACACACACACACACACACACACACATATGGATGGATGGATTTGGCAACGCTGGGTCTTAGTTGCAGCACGTAGGATCTTCAGTTTTCATTGTGGCATGCCAGATCTTTAGTTGCAGCATCTGAACTCCTAGTTAAGGGATCTAGTTCCCTGACCAGGGATCGAACCCCAGCCCCCTGCATTGGGAGCTTGGAGTCTTAGCCATTGGATCACCAGGGAAATCCCTGTTTCAGCTTTAATCATTATTAATATACAAAATCCAATAATAAACATTGTATTTCTGGGTGTGACAGACCACTTTAAGAAGCCCTGACTTAAATTAGAAAATTCTGACCACTACATTGCCTCTAGGTCCATCTATGGTTTTTCCAGTAGTCATGTATAGATGTGATAGTTGGACTATAAAAAAAGCTGAGCACTGAAGAATTGATGCTTCTGAACTGTGGTGTTGGAGAAGACTCTTGAGAGTCCCTTGGACTGCAAGGAGATCCAACCAGTCCATCCTAAAGGAAATCAGTCCTGAGTTTTCATTGGAAGGACTGATGTTGAAGCTGAAACTCAATACTTTGGTCACCTGACGCGAAGAGCTGACTCACTGGAAAAGAACCTGATGCTGGGAAAGATTAAAGGCAGGAGGAGAAGGGGATGACAGAGGATGAGATGGTTGGATAGCATCACTGACTTCATGGACATAAGTGTGAGCAAGCTCCGGGAGTTGGTGATGGACAGGGAAGCCTGGCGTGCTGCAGTCCATGGGGTCGCAAAGAGTCGGACACAACTGAACTGAACTGAGCATTGTCCCAAGAGTGAAATTCAAGTACAACCTTGAGAAAAGGATCAGGCCTTATTGTCTGGCGCCTATCTAAGCCCATCTCAGAACAACTCTTATTAAGCTCTGCTCCTTTAGGCCACGGAAACAGCTTCTGCCAGAGTCCTGCCCTCCTGTGCACTGTCTAGGGTCAGTGACAAGGGTCACCTTCATTCCCTTTGGGTCGTCCTGTCACAGTAAATATGATGACAGTGGTCCTGCTTCTCATCAACACTGGTGCATGGTCACATGGAACAGACACACTTGCAGCTTTCAGAAGCTATAATTAATGCATAACCTAGGCATTATATAGAAAAATTAGAATATACATTACCCTGGATTATCTAAAATGGATGCAAGTCTCGTGTAGTATGTATACATGCAGAACCACGCAGTGAAATGTAAGCTGTGTGGAAATAGATGCAGAACCTGTAAAGTGTGAAAGTGCCAAGGAGCTGTGTAAGCACCAGGGTGCTGGGCCATCATACACGTGACCTGTCATCAAGGAAATGCTCCCAAACCTCCACTCCTGCTACCAACCTACTTCTCAGTAATCAGAGCCATAACCGTAAGAGATCATAGAAGTTAAATATGGGACCTGGCTCTGACCACCTGAGTCTGGCCACAATGCTTTCGTAATGACCTCAACCATGAACCCACACCCCTGCACATCAGAGGTGTGAAATAAATGCCTGGTCAGGTTCTGTGCCGCTGCACACGGCCCGCCTGGGGTCTGGCCACAAAGGTGGTCTCCAAGCCTCTCCCCGCACCACTGCCCCCCACCCGAGAGGTCTTCCCAGGCCCTCCAGGGGTCGGCGTCTCACCTCAGCTCTCCTCCCAGCAAGGCAGGTCTTGCTGGGCTGGCCACATGCCGGCTCCCAGCACCAGAACGAGCCACGTGGGGACTGCCAGACATGGTGCTCTGTCTGCCCCCAGTGGCCTGGCACCTGGGGGCACGGAGGAGGCAGAGCAGAGTGAATGCAGGGATGGCCAGCATGCAGACGGAGGGCAGAGCACGGCCCACGCGGTTCACAGCTCCCAGGGAGAGGGTCTCGACTCGTCCAGGCGTGGGCCGTCCCTCCAGCCTCACGTTGTGAAAGATGACAGACAGACACCTGGGGTGTCACAGGGAAAGCAGGCGGAAGCACAGGGACGCGAATGCAGAGAGTGACCAGCCTGCCCCTTCGGCAATGTGGCTGACGACACGGTGCGGGCCGGCGTGGCACTGCTGAGCTGGGACCCACACCAGCCCCTGCCCACAGCCCTGAAGGGGACGCCGCTTCACCCACGACCTGCGCCAGGCAGGCCTGAGCGTGCGCTCCAAACAAGAATCACGCCATCGTGTTCAGAGACAGACACATTCCCGGGATAGCCAAAATAAATAAGAGTTTTAAAATATTTTACAGCGCACATGTGCAATTCTAGAATGAAGCATGCTTCTGAATAGTTTGGCTCCTTACCTGGATCTCTTGCAAAGTTGGGAGCTTAGCGATTTTAAGACTTTCTTAGACAATGAGAAAAATTAAATATTCTGACCATGTTTTTTTAGGGCCTGAGACATTCCCTGCAGTAATGTGGAAGGGATGACAGTATTTTCAGAGTGTATCTCTGAGAATCTCAGTATTTCTGGAAATACCCATCATTCAGGCACCTAACTTCCACACTAAACTTCTATTTAAGCCAATAACAAGATGAAAATAAAGAAAACAGCATTCTTCAGAGTTTTTTACAGCGAGGCCTTGTTCTGAGCAGGTGCCTGCCCTGTACCTGACCTGCGATTCATCTCACTCTACGAAAAAGCACTTGGAGGGCGGGGTGCTCACGGGCTCGGCCAGGATGACACGGTTGGTGGCCACACTGGGGGTGGGGGTGGGTCCAGGGCTCGGCAAGTGGCACCTCATGGAAGGCAAGCATGTGCCAGGTCAGAGCTTCAGAAGGTCACATGCGCCCAGACACCCAGTACCACCTGGCCAGGGCCTCTGACCCCACGTGAATGTCTGGAGGACCACCCCCACCCGCCCTGCCCCGCTGACACAGGAGGAAAGCCCATCAGAGGAGGCTGCCACGAGGGGAGACCGGGGACGTGGTCAGCCCATGTGCACCCATGTGTAGGCACTTACCGATCTGTAACAGGACTGGTGTGACCAGCGCCGTCTCCATGGCGTAACAGAACTCCCTGCCGAACATCACGGCCCCGTGCATCACCCACAGGCGCGTGGGGATGCGGTCGATGGAGCCCTCGCTGACGGTCTCGTCCCGTGTCTCCGCCTCCGTCCTCCCTGGCTTCTGCAGGTCCAGCAGGGGCACTGGGAGCTCCTGAACTTGCATAGATTCTGCGTCGGCATTCTGCGGAGCCATTTTCATCACCACCAAAAATATATATATATATCTCTTTACTCTATCTAAATAAATAATTCTATCATATATCTTTAAGGATAAATTAAGACGTCTTCGCTTTCTGCTTCAGCTGTGCTCCTCCGGCAAGTAACACTTATATTCCTCTTTGTACAAACAGGTATCTTGAAACTTCTCACAATCGGGTGAGACATGCAGCAAAACTGAACGATTTTTGGTTGGATTGAACATATGGCTTTCTGGCTTACTGTGAATTAGAGTTAAAAATCCATAAATGCCATTCAGTTAATACCAGTTTCATCATCATTACTGAAGAGGTGCTGAAGCTCTGTTCCTTGCTGCTGAGAGGTGGGCAGGTGACACACGGAGGTAGGCCGCCGGCGTGCCCCATCGAGTGACTGGGCAATCTGCAAGGGAGCAAGAGCCGGTCACATGGGCCAGGGCCACCCGCCCCCACCCGCCATCTGCGCCCACCCGCGGCCCTTGGTTCTCTGAGCAGAGGACAAAGTCACCTGCGGAGAAAACAAAACCAGTCCCCGGAGAAACGTTTTCCAGTACGGAATCGATCCTGGGGGAGGATATAGCTGGGACAACATTGGGAGACGGTACGAGAGAAAAGGGCACGGAAGGAGCTCCCCGTTTCTGCTCCTTGGCCAGGCCAGGGACCAACCACGGGCGCTGGGGCCCAAGGGCCAGACGCTGACCACCACGTCGAGGCGCACTCCAGGGGGTGCAAAATCCGGGCCCTGGTCCTGCGTTCCCACCCTGGTACCGGTGACCCAGTCTCCACCTGGACGCACACGCCAGGAGCAGGTGCTGACTGCCGAGAACCTGCCTAGAAGCATCCCCCTCGCCTCTCCCCCATGGAAGGCCAGACAAGGATGCACTTACATCCCTGCTGTCTGGACAGGGGCCTCCGTTCAAGCTGATGGGACCTGACATCACACAACAAGTGACTATATTAAGATAGGTCGGTGGGTGGATATCTTACCAAAAAATTTCAATTGTTTTAAATAAAAATATTTCTTCTTAATATTCACTTAACCTGACATCTAGTTCCTACTTTCCACCCCAGAAATGACCAGAAGTTGAGGGGTGGTCTTCACTGAGCCCCCTTCTCAGGGAGCCTTGGAGGTGATAGGGGGTCCCTGGCCCGGCTGCTGGCAAAGCTGAGCTGCTGACCCTGGGGGTTCAGAGCCCCTGCCTCACTCTTCCACCAAACTGAGGCTTTCTCATGCTCTCTTTCCTTCCACCAAAACTTCTCGGGCAAGCACGGGTCCAAGGGATCCAACCTATGTATCTGCTTCTTATGCCTTCAACTTCACTACAAGTTCACAACTGCAGCCTTCACCTGCGACTGCTATCAAACTTACAAATGTCCTCTACCATACAATCAATCATCTCGATTAAGACCAGTGTTTCCAAACTGTCACCTTCCTACAATCTTTTTTTAAAAACATGTTATCATGACACTTTCTCATGTACACAATGTAAACAGAACAGTATTAAAGAACCCAGCCTGAACCCTTAGCAGCACTCTCTCATTCCATCCCTGATCAGCCAAACTCTTGCCAAGAAGGACAGTAACCAGTTTTCTCTGAGACCCTAAGGACTTAATTATAATCTTCAAACCCATCAGTTCTGTCCCCTCACCCTGGTACCACTGTGTATATATCCTGAAAGTCAGGTGAAATAAAGCAAACTCTGTGAGTTGAAAGTGAAAGTCGTTCAGTTGTGTCTGACTCCGTGTAACCCCATGGACTACAGCCTGCCAGGCTCCTCTGTCTATGGAATTCTCCAGGCAAGAATACTGGAGTGGGCAGCCATTCCCTTCTCCAGGGAATCTTCCCAACCCAAGGATCAAACCCAGGTCTCCTACATGGCAGGCAGATTGTTTACCATTTGAGCCACTATCATGAGAAATGCCGGGCTGGTTAACACACAAACTGGAATTAAGATTGCCAGGGGAAGTATCAACAACCTCAGATATGCAGATGATACCACTCTAATGGCAAAAAGCGAAGAGGAACTAAAGAGCCTGTTGATGAGAGTGAAAGATGAGAGTAAAAAAGCTGGCTTAAAACTCAACATTCAAAACATGAAAATCATGGCATCTGGACCCATCACTTCATGACAAATAAATGGGGAAAAAGTGGAAACAGTGGAATAGTTTATCTTCTTGGGCTCCAAAATCACTGTGAACAGTGCTGCAGCCATGAAATTAAAAGACACTTGCACCTTGGAAAAAAGTTATGACAATCCTAGACAGCGTGTTAAAAAGCAGAGACATCACTTTACAGACAAAGGTCCATCTAGTCAGCTATGGTTTTCCCAGTAGTCATGTACGGATGTTAAAAATTGGACCATAAGGAAGGCTGAGCACTGAAGAATTGATGCTTTCGAACTGTGGTGCTGGAGAAGACTCTTGAGAGTCCCTTACCAGTCAATCCTAAAGGAAATCAATCCTGACTATTCACTGGAAGGAATGATCCTGACTCTCCAACATTTGGCCACCTGATGTGAAGAACCAACTCACTGGAAAAAGATTTTGATCCTGAGGGCAAGAGAAGGAGATGACAGAGGATGACATGGTTAGATGGCATCACCGACTCAATGGGCATGAATTTGAGTAAGCTCTCTGGCAGACAGTGAAGGACAGGGAGGCCTGGCATGCTGCAGTCTATGGGGTCGCAAAGAGTTGGACATGAACAACAACTGCGTGTCGGAGAGTGAAGAGTCATTTCAGCGACAGCGAACACTGAGGCAACAAGGCTCTGCAGTTAAGTGCACTAGGATTATCTTAAAGCTGTGAGTCTCAGCCCTGGGGGCACTGGGCGATGCCTGGAGATGTTTCTGGTTCTCATGA
Organism: Dama dama; assembly: GCF_033118175.1. Taxonomy (NCBI): domain Eukaryota; kingdom Metazoa; phylum Chordata; class Mammalia; order Artiodactyla; family Cervidae; genus Dama; species Dama dama. The sequence continues at coordinate 3,774,761 of NC_083701.1, read as the reverse complement.
CTGGAGGCAGGGGTTGGTATCATGCTTCGGGGGAAGAGTCCAGAGATGGGTTCAACATCCTGCAGCCCCAGGGTGCCCCACAGAGCGACTGTTTCCTAGGGTTATTGTTAAACAAGAGGAAAAGTGCTCTTAAAAACGCTGAAACCCTCATCACATTGTGAATCAGTCAACCAGCCCAGAACTTACAAACTCAACCACACTTCCTTCCCCTTTGTTTTCTTAAGCCAGCCTCTGCCCAAAGCAGAAGAGGAGACACGGGGGAGCTCAGGACAGTGGTTCCCCGAGGAGGGGTCTAGGGTCAGGTTTGTAAGTGGGAAGGGGTGCGAGCTGTCCCCTCCCAGTCAGTCCCCCAGGCCAGAGGAGGTGGCGTTACCTGGCACTTATTGTCAACAGAAGGTGAGAGCCGCCCAGGGGCAGTGAAGGAAGCCCCGCCGGCCTCCTGGCCTCGGTCACGTTCAGGCTGTGGGCTCCAACCCCAGGCCCAGGGCCGCACCTGCCCAAGGGCCTGCACAATCAGCTAGAGATGGCCAGGAAGCCCAGGAGGCCGAGGCCGTGCGTGGGGGAGCGAAGGGCCTGGCGCCAGACCACCAGGCCAGTGCCGGCGCGCCCCCTCTGCAGTGCAGAGCGAGTCTCTACACCAGAGTCCCTCCTCACACCTGGGGTCCTCACCAAATGTCTAAGAACGGCCCAGCCACGGCCTCTGGAAAGAAAGTTGTGGGGGCTGAGCCCCTAGTGGTGGTGGTGGTGATGGTGGTGGCCGCTTGCCCTCCCGGGACTCTTCCAGGCAGAGGATCCAGCCACCTGCCGTCTCCCTCATGGTCAGGGGCGGGCACGGCCACCTAACTGGTCAGCAGAGCCTGCCTCACGTGGGGCATCTGCTGGCCAACCTGGCAGCCCAGGGACTGGGCACTTCCAGACTTCAACCATGGTCGTGTGCTCAGTCTGCTCAGAAGGGGGCCTGGCTGGGCTGGGCTGGCGCTGTGGCCTGTCGGGGGGCTCACCCACCCTCCAGTTCTGGCCCTGATGCTCCTTCGGAGGGGCAGCAGAAAGGACCCAGGCTTCAAGGCAGAAGAACTGCCCCCTCCTTTTCGCCGTGTCCCACCTTCCCAGTGGCCGTCCAGTTGCTTCTGCATGATTTATGAGCCCACCCCCAGCACTCGGGAGATCCCGCCTTCCTCTCCCCAACACTGACTCTGTCTGCACTGGGTCTGTGTCCCTTCCATCCAGCGAGACCATCTGCCCAGCCCAGCAAAGGCTCTGTAGGCACAGAGCCCCCAGCAGGCCCTGAGCTGAGGACACACCTTCCCTCTCACGGTTTCTCCCCCCAGAATCTCGATCCACTCTGGCATGTTTATTTGCAAGAACTCTATGAGCAAATGACCTTTACAAGTTTGACTAGCTCTTGGAGGGAAATGTCAGTATTTTTACTGAGATTTCACTGATTTTATAAATTAGCTGAAGGAGAACCGCCACCCTGAGGGCTGTCTCTCTATATACCCGAGTCCAAACCCAGTGCCTTTCAGGAGAATTTCAACATGTTCCTCCTCCGGTTTTGCACATTTCTTGTGAAGTTTCTTCCTAGTGATTTCATCTTTTCTGTGGCCACTGCGGATGTGATTTTCCCTTGCTTATACCTTCCCAGTGACTGACTGTGCACGTGAAGGGTACCAGGGCTCGCTCGCGTCCTTGGGTATAACTCACACACAGTGAAAAGGTACCACTCAATCAGTTCTGATATTTCAAACACCCTGGGAAGTCCACGTGGGTCCTTTCCCATCCAGTGAAGGCTCATGGTTTTGTATTTTAACTTGATATCCTGGTTCTCTAATTGTCTGAGTGAGAATGGCTGGGGGGAGGAAGCTATAACCAGGCTGACAGCAAGTCTAAGCAGCACCAAGATGCACCAGTCCCCAGCTCAATGGAGGCTTGGACTTGGGGTCCCCTCAGTCCGATTTATGCATAGCACCTGCACAGGACACGGAGCAGGGACCCAGGCGGCACACACTGCCCCCTTCCTGGGCTCTGACAACCCCCGCCCACTGCGAGGGCCCCTTCTCCTCGGGGCTCTGCTCTGCAAGAAGACAGAAGGAGAGCGGCTTTGAGAAGAAAAGGAAGGCGTGAGCAAGGAGGGTGTCACTCCATTTAGGGGACAATCGGACACCCCCAAGCCAGATACACTCTGGTAGTGAGGCGCTGCGAAGTACTCACACAGCAAGCAAATTGCTTTCTTTACGGAAGCTGTTTTCGAGAAAGGCTAGAACTGTTAATTACAACATCTAAAACCGTGAGAATGCTTTCTTCTGAAGCACCTGATGTAAAAGGCCCAAGCTAAAGTGTGACAACACACGGAAGGAATCATGACGACTAGGCTGCTGCCTCCCGAAAGCCCCCTGCTGACTTGCTGGCAAGAGTGGAGAGGTTTCCACTGTGACCTGTTCCACTAGGCTCTTCCGAGCCCGGAGCGACTCTGAAGTCAGGCCTCCTTCTGGAGCCTCCCTGACGACGACCTGGCTGTGATTCGCAGATGCACCGAGGCAAGTGAAAGTACAGTTGTTCCAATCAACAACTTCCTGTATTGTCCTGCTTCTAATTTCAGGGTGCCTGGTGCCAAAGCATGTGACTTCCTACAATGTGCCGTGTAGAAAAGCTGGCTGTAAACTTCATGTCATCAAAAATTTAACTGAAGCATAATTTTTTGACAGGCAATTAAGAGTCTATGCAAGTCACAGTATTCGACGGGAATATGACCTTGAAGGTCAGGGACCCACACATGCTGGAGAATGGCAGGAGGGGGGTTTCAGGCGCCTTGGCTCCCGTCTTGGCCCCACGCACACGCGTGTGCACCACGTTCCAGGCACCGGGACGAGCAGCCCGTGCTTTGTGGTGTCTGGTTTGTGGCAACGGCTGTTTGATTTGTACATTCACCATCTAAGTCAGGCATCTAAGTCTACCCTCGAAAAACGCCCCAGAAATGAAAAAGCTAACATTTTCATAAGGCATCGTCAGCTATTAGCCTCAGATAACCCACCCAACCAAAGCACAGCCACACCCCCCACCCCCAATCAGCCCACTGTGGCCTCCCCCTCCAGACGAGCAGAGCAAAGGTGACCAACTGAGGACAACACCGAAGCCGGCAGAACCGGGCAGACAGCTGCATACCAGAGAAGACCAGCTGCTGGACCAAGAGTAAAAAAGGTGTGAAATGGAATCAAGCAAAGTCAAAGTACCCCTGATACGAATGGGGAAAACATTCTGGTAAAAATTTGTTTATAAAGTTACGTCCTTCAAAGCATTTCAGAAATGCCATTGATTTCCAACATAAAATCAACGCCGTATCAAGAGAAGAAGGAGGCAGGCCCCAGACTGGGAGAAAATACTTGTAAAAGACACAGTGATAAAGGATGCTATCCAAAACAAATCCGACGGTGAAGAAATGAACAACTCAGTTATAAAGGTGGGCCAAAGACCCGGACAGACAGCTCACCGGAGAAGACAGAGGTGGCAGACGAGCGCAGGGAAGATGCTCCACACCCAGCGCCTGTCGTCAGGGAAACGCAAATTCAAACAGCAGTGAGACACCCCTCCACGCCTGTTAGAACGGTCCAGGCCCAGAGCACCGACAGCACCAAATGTAGACAACAATGTGGAGCAACAGGAACCCTCATTCACTGCTGGTGGGAACGCAGACTGGTATGGCCACTTTGGAGGACAGTTTGGTGGCTTCTTACAAAACTAAACATACTCTTAGCATGCAATCCAGCAATTGTGTTCCCTGGTATTTGCCCAAAGGAGCTGAAAACTTATCCATAAAAAAACCTGCACATGGATGCTATATAGCAGCTTTATTCACAATGGTGGAAACTTGGAAACAACCCAGATGTCCTTCAGCAGGTGAATCAACAATCTGTGGTACATCAATGAAATATTAACCAGCACTAAAAAGAAATGAGCCATCACACCATGAAAAGCCATGGAGGAACCTTAAATGCACATTAATTCCATGAAAGAGGCCAATCTGAGATGGCTACATACTGCCAGATTCCAACTACAGGACATGCTGGAAAAGGCACAGCTACGGAAACAGTACCAGGACCAGCGGTTTCTGTCCCCCTAAGGCAGGAAAGCAGAGAGTCTTGGACTTCCCCACGTGGTGTCCTGTTACAGGAGCCGAATGGACCGGCACACTGGATCCGTGTGAGTCAGGAAGGCCATGGGAGCACGTTTGAAAATGCAGACTGCAGGGCTCCCCTGCGTCACTGAGCCACAGCTCTGGGGACAGGCCCAAGGGTCTGCAGGCCTGCTCGCCCCAGCTGGGAGCCTCTGACCGCAGGTACCTGGCCCAAAAACCCGAGGCCCCTCTAGGTAGAAATGACTGGTCCGTGACTGCGTAACCTCGCCTGTGTGTGTTCCGTGTCACGAGACCTGGCTGAGGGCACTTCAGACACCGAACACCACACGCTGGACGCGCCTTCTGATCGGCTTGCTGGGAACTTGGTGCAGTCAGAGGGGCGGGGGAGTAAGGAGGCATGTGACTGCGTGTGTCAAATACTCTGGGTATGCAGAGACTGAATCAAAGGAAATCTGGAAAGGGGCCCCAGGGAGCGAGGGGATGAAAATATTGCTACACTGTAACAAGCCAGTCTAATTAAAGTGTTTCTCAATGGATTAGTATCCCAGCAACCGGCAGGAGCTGCGGCCCAGGCACTCCAGCGCACTTCTCCCGGACAGCTCTTCTGTGACTCCCTGGCCCGGCAGGAACCCTGGTCCCTCCCCAGACAGTGCCCGGGACCTCCCCATCAAGGGCACCCAGCCTAGGCCAGGCTGCCCACTCCCCTGGGAGGCTGGCTCACAGCCCTCCCGGCAGGGACGCGGGGATGTAGCCCCTCTTGTGCGTCCTCAGGACAGGAGGAAGCGCGCCCTCCTAGAGATGGTTTTTTAAATTCCTGCAAACTGGCATACTGCAACTTACTCTCAAAACACACTCTACTTAAGAACTACTTTCTAAAAGTCATCTCTTGGGAAGAGAGCGTGTACAGCAGGATGAGAGGGAGCACGGAAGGCTCAGCTCCCCTCCACTGGATGACCTGGGGGGGGGGGGGCAGTCTGCTCTGATGAGGGTGTGTGGGAGCTCCCTGCAAGCCCCACACAGAGCACGCACGCCGCCAAACGGGGCTCCATGCTGCCCCTGCCCTCATACCCTGGGGAAGCTGTCGCTCTGGACCCCCTAAAAGCACAGCATCAGGTCAAATAAGCAGAAGGGCACATGGACGCAAACGTGGCAAACTCCAGTGACAGCTCATATGACAGCAAAAATGTTTAATACTGAATCATATCAAAGCACATACCATCTGGACTTCCCTGGTGGGACAGTGGGTGAGAACCCGCCTGCCGATGTAGGGGACACGGCTTCAATCCCTGGTCTGGGAAGATTTCACGTGCCACGGGGCAAGTAAGCCCGAAAGCATGAACTACTGAGCCCATGTGATGCAACTACCAAAGTCTGTGTGCCTAGAGCTTGTGCTCCGCAACAAGAGAAACTTGTGCACCGCAATGAGGAGTGGCCCCTGCTCGCCGCAACTAGAGAGCACCTGAGCACAGCAACAAAGACCCAGTGCAGTCCACTACCCCCAAATAACCCCACATGCTCTCCAACTTCCTAAAGCTGGGGGGGCAGGGCATTAGGATGGAGCCCAAGAACATGCTCAAACAGGAGCTGTCTTCACCCACTGCTGAAGGAAACTGCAACCCACACTTGAAGGAAAACTCAGAACACTCCTGTCGGAGGAAATGACCCTGAAACAAGGACAAACTGCTCTGTCCCCAGAGAAAAGATTTCCATGACTTTCACCTTCTACTAAAAACAAAGACCTGTTCACCTGACTTCTCACCTCTGACTTTCACCCTGTTCTCCTTCATTTGCACATCAGGTGAGTAGGAGGGTTTTTGTTTTCCAATTAAAAATCTCCGAGAGGTTTTTTGCCTTCCTCTTCTTGTAAATGTTTCTAGCATCAATTTGCCAGTTTAGGCCACTGGGGTCAGGATAAAGCTTTGGCTGCTATGGAAACAGCAGCAAGCTTTTAAACCACACTGCACCTGGAACCCCAACTGGCCCAGGAAAACCAAGCTTTAGGATCAACCTAGGGCCGAGTGGGCAGCCACTGCCAACAGTTCCAGAGGAGACTGGTATTTCCCCAAAACTCAGCACTTCATCTAAGGTACCGGGCCAGGTACCAACAAACACAGACTCTGCCGCCTACAGTGTGTTAGAGACGGGCTGCAGAAGGGGACGCGCTAACAACCAAACATTGTTTTAAAAAATGAAAACAAAGACTCCTCACTTTACATACATACAATCAAGAACAAGGAATTCCCTGGTGGTCCAACGGTTAGAACTCCACACTTTCACTGCTGTGAGGCTGGGTTCAGTCCGTGGTGGGGGAACTAAGATCCCATAAACCTCAAGGAACAGCCAAGAAAAGAAAAAAATACAGAAACAGACCTCAAGGACAAGGGTATAATTAAGGGCTACCACTAAAGGCAGCAGAGCTGTAATGAAACCTTCTGATGGTACTTGTATCAAATCAAAGCAGTGTCCAGAGTCCCCTCACAGGCAAAGAGGATGCAGCGCTCCATGAGGAAGTGCTGGAAACCACTGAACTGTCGAACAACACGGAATTATTTGAATTACGGTCCATGTGTCAAGTGAACACAAAATGGCCAAATGTTTTTAAAGTAAAGAAGTATGAAATATATTTGAGAAATGTTCAAATCAAAATTAGTTCTCTTAAAAGGTTAGCATTTTGGTGAATGAAGGGAACACACACAGCTTTAGTCTGGGGTTACATTCATTCTTACTAAGACCATCAAGACAACCAGCAAGAACATCCTGCAGCATTCTGCAGTCACCGCCCCCCCCCCACCCCCAACACACACACACCTGAACTCAGCTGAAGGTCAGCGCACCACACCGGGGATGAGTCATGTCTGCACCATTTACAGGACTGCCAGGCGCTGCTGAGCGACCAAGACCATGGTCTAAAGGCACACTGCAGACCTTGTAAAGTCTTTCCACCCTTCCTAAGCCTTCCCACTGTCTCAGTCACCTATGGTTCTGTTTTACCAGGAGGAGGGCGTGGTCCTAGGACGCTGGGGAGCCCCAGTGCAGGCGGGCACAGGGGAGGGCCCACTCCCCTCTGAGCTCAGGATGGGACATCACCTGAGGTGGAGGGGAGGGAGCCTCCCAGAGGGCATCAACCAGACTATCAGCTCAGGAAGCTGCCCTCTGTCTTGAGCAACCCCTTAACCTGAGGGCCCCCGAGGATCTGTGATGAAGAAGCCCGCTTTGGTACCTGAATCCTCCTGCTGTCTGGAGAAGTCTGCGACTCAGGGCCAGCGCTTTCCTGGGGTCACCAGGGCTGACGCGCTCACAGCAAGTGGCACGATCACCTGTGGGATTAATCCCGGCCATCCTGACTCCATCAGAAATGATTTCTCACAGCTGCAGTCCTCTCAGTAGATATTGAAAGCCTCAGAATGTAAATACCCTTTGATCCTGCAATTCTGCTCTTTGGAAAGCAAAGCCTGTACAGTCTGTGGATCAACACCACTGAGAAACCTGCTCATGTAAAGGCAGATCGATTCTGACACAAACTCCACGTTGTGGGATTACCTGTTGACGTGGAAATGTGCCTAATAATAGGCACAAAAGGCACATTATAAATCAACTATACATAATGGTCCCATAAATTTTTTTTTAAGGTATGCATGCAGAAAGGAGCTTTCTGGTGGCTCAGCCATAAAGAACCTGCCTTGCCAATGCATGAGTTCAGTTCAGTCGCTCAGTCGTGTCCGACTCTTTGCGACCCCAAGGACTGTAGCACACCAGGCTTCCCTGTCCATCACCAACTCCCAGAGCTTGCTTAAACTCATGCCCATTGAGTCAGCGATGCCATCCAACCATCTCATCCTCTGTTGTCCCCTTCATGCAGGAGACGCAGGTTCAATCCTGGGTTGGAAAAATCCCCTGGAGGAGGAAATGGCAACCCACTCCAGTATTCTTGCTTGGAAAATCTCATGGACCAGAGGAGCCTGGTGGGCTACAGTCCATGAGGTCGCAAGAGAGTCAGACATGACTGAGGGACTAAACAACAATGCTGAATGCAGAGAAGGGGTATTCTAAGTGATTCACCATTATATATATATATATTATTATTGCTTCTATATGACCCAAAGTTATTTCCTAATTTAGTTTCCCTATCCAAACTTCACGTAAGAGCTTGATATGTGGAATGACATTCAGGACTGTTCTACAATGAAGCTGAATCTCAGATGGTCCAGAAAGTGCTGACACAGGCTTGCAAGGCCAGGTAGACCAAGAGAGTTGGATGGGGATAAAGGGTGGGGAGGCAGGTCTGCAAAGCCAACTGTGGACTCAGCTCCTGGCAGGTCCACTAAAAGACTCAGAGCTGATCACCAAGGACCAGCTCAGAAGCTCTTCCCAATCTGTCATCAGCAATCAAGTAACTGAAGACTGTTCACCCACCAGGAAAGCAGCAGGACCCTCGCAAACAGTCTGGTACATGGACGCTACCCCTCTGTCCTGTGTCGCTGGTGAGGCCCTTCACTCAGCGGCTACTCCAGTTTCCAAGCACAATCACAGGGCTTTTCGCCGACAGCACCTGTCACCCCTCCTGGAGCTCAGATTTCGCTCTGCCACTTTATTTATTTAGCCTTCTCCCCACTGGACTGACACCAGGCGCCCATCCCAAGCTGCATCACCGCCTGCTTTGTTCATCACGGATTCTCCCACAATGCACTGCACTCAGGGGTACACATGGCCAGCCTCCACTCCCAGGCATAATGCCCATCAAGGAGTCAGGGATCAACACTCTTCTCTCCAGGCCACGAGCAACAAGACAGAAAAGCCCTGCAAGGTCTGAAACAGATCCACCTGGGGTTGAGCAGCTCTCCTGCTTGTCTAGCACCGTGCCCCTCCTGAGGCCCAGATGGCACCGGACTCCCCAGGCCAAAGCCCGAGTTCAAGTTTCTCAGCTGCAAACACCAACAAGCACCTTTCTCTCCCACTCATTAACCCATGGGTGCTGACATCACCCGGGACTAAGTGCTGCCCCCTCCACCCAACAACCCAGAACTGGATTACAGCCTGTGAGCCAGCAAAAGGATGCTGCCTCCAGACACAAACACAGCACCGGGAAACAGAGTCTGAGCCGGAAAGGAGGCCCACGGTCCCCAGGCATCTGCCAGCCACGTAAACACTGGAGGAAGGGCTAGGTGGGGTTCCAAAGTGTAAATTTATGAACACACAGCACTGACCACAGAAACTTACCAGTGATGATGGGTTTCCAGATGCATTAAAAATATAAGGGGACTTCCCTGGTGGTCCAGTGGTTAAGAAAAGTGTTGAAAGTGTCAGTCGCTCAGTCGTGTCCAACTCCCTTGTGACCTCACAGACTGTAGCTTTCCAGGCTCCTCTGTCCATGGGAATTTTCCAGGCAAGAATACTGGAGTAGGTTGCCATGCCCTTCTCCAGGGGACCTTCCTGACCCAGGGATCAAACCCGAGTCTCCTGCATTGCAGGCAGATTCTTTATCGTGTAAGCCACCAGGGAAGCGCGCCTGCCAGTGTAGGGGACGCAGGTTTGATCCCTGGTCCAAAGATCCCACAAGCCGAGGGGCAGCTAAGCGACTGAGCCCACACTCTAGAACCCACGAGCCGCAGCGAGAGACGCCACCGAGGCGAGCAGCCTGGGCAGCGAGAGGGGGCCTCGCCCAGCAGTGAGCTCCCAGCGCAGCCAAAGACGTGGCTCTTTTCTTAGAGTAAAAAAAAAAATGTGTTTTCTCATTGTAAATAAGCTTGTTTTCCTATCCAGATTTCTGTGTACGTGTGTTCTACCAATTAACTACTTCTGCAGTTCTATTTCTTCTTCTTGGTTTTGTATAAAAGGACAAAAATGAAAAAGTTGGAATTCTTCCAAAACAAATAAATAAATGTAAGGGGTACAGAGTTTCTGTTGGGGGAGAAGAAAAAGTTCTGGAGATGACAGCGGTGGGAGGCATACCTAGAAAATGACCTGGAGAGTCACGATGGCCAGAAATGGAATTTTTTTCCCCTGCAGAAACTCAGTGCATCCCCCAAACAATTCAGTCAACCATCAACCTTTTAAACACGGATTCTGCAGCCCCAGAGACACTGGGGCGTGGACAGGGTGTGCACCTGTGTGGCCGCAGTGAGGAGAGCAGGAAGATGGGCTCTCGGCCCCGCTCAGGCCACAGGCAGCGCCGTGCGCAGCGCAGGCTGAGTCAGAAGGAGGGACAGAGAGGGAAACGCTGAGGCCAGGGAGGAACAGCGAGTCAGCAGCCGAAGAGTGTCAGCTGACCCAGGAGGAAGTGCCTGGTCCCGACTGAGGTCTCTCCAGGGCAGAGGCACCGCCCCCCAGGCACCCGCCCTCGGGCCCCTCCAAGGAGAACCTGTCCCGGCACACGTCCCCACGTCCCAGCCTCCGGCCCCAGCACAGCCCACCTAAGGCCCCTCTGCCCCCACTGGCCTGGCCCCGTACCCACCCTGGGCTCCCAGCCCCTGGTCACTAAGGCTTAACTCGCTTCTGGACCTGCCTCTCATCAGAGCCACACGAGTCCCCACCTCTGTCCCTGAACAGAAGCCGCAGGACTCACCTCCACCCTGGACCTCCAGGCAGAAGGCAGGGGCATGAATTTGAGGGTGCTTGGTGCTAAGGCCCCAGACACCCTCCCAGCCCCAGAGGACATCCCCACCTCCTACCTGGACGCTCAGAGTCGAGAGGGGCTGCTGTGTAGCGAAGCGGGCTCCAGAGAAGACCCAGGAAGCCACTCCTTCCACTGAAAAGTAACAGCCTCAGGAAAGTTCTTAGTTCATCGTCAAAGTGCTTTCCTTTAGATCTGAAACCTCCTGACCACCCATAAGCAATACCACTTTCTGCACATTCTTGTTACTTCTATCATTTTTTCTTTCCTGCACACTGCTGAGTCTTTGAAGACTGCATGGTGAGGCCAGCTTCCCTCTGAAAGGCAGCAGCTCCACTTTTAAAGGGACGATTCATAAAAACTGAGGTCTCCATGTACAAAGTCCGCGTTCCTGAAAAGCCTGCCAATCATAGAACGAGTAACACCTGAATGTATTACAAAACCAGCTCTCGGCGCCAGGTCTCCCTTCTCCCAGTGCATGCCAGCGACAAACAAAAAACACAAGGATAAAGACCTCTTTACCAGAACAGCCAACAGGATTCCATCTGTTAACAAAAACTAACTGTTGCATTAAAGGTTGCAAGTTCAAACACAATCTGGCTATTGTAAGCAGTGCCTCAGTTTATCAACCTAACAATGACTCTCTTTCAAAGACTGATAAAGCTCTCTGCAAATAACTTGCCCTCCAGCATTTTTAAGATACTTCACAGGATAAATATTAGCTTGGGACTTGCCTACATGAGAAGTGAAAGCTGCCAAAGAAGCAGTTTTACAAAGGAAAAGAAGAAGGGACAGCAGCAGCTGGAGGGGAGCAAGTCGCTTCACCCTGGGTCCCCAGGCCCCGGGACCCCTGCAGCCCATCCTGGGCCGCCGGTGATCAGGGGCACAGCGCCAGGCGCTCACGCAAACCACCCAGCAGACAGAAGCAACTGGAAAACAGTCAATTAAAAGGAGAGATTTTAAGATGATGGTTGAGATGAACACGAACAAGGAGCGTTACTACTCAAATCTGATTTAAACTTAATTTCCTGACAGACAGGTGAGTCTCCTGGTGACCAGATGCAGGCAGCAGGGGGAGGGTGGGCCACGAGGGCAACGCCCAGGGACCCCGTGGATCAGCACCCTGAGGGCCAGGCCCATGACCGGCTCCAGACTGCTCCTCACCCTGACCTCACCCGGGGCAGCTTCACGTCTAGTCTGTCAGTGTGCCGCTCAGCAGGGACAGGACGCAGAATCACAGCAGCAGCTGCCGCCCAGGGGACAAGGGGCCCGCGAGGGGAGACGAGAGCCTCACCAGCAAGCGGGCGGCTCCAAGAGAAGGGCTCCCCGAACCCGGTGGGGAAGGAGGCTCAGCCAGGGTCCCCCAGACCTGGACCCCGACATCTTGGCTCCTGTGACGCCATGCTTCTGAGATAGAGCAGGGCAGGCTCTGCATGGAAGAGGGGGTCAGCATCCCGTGGGCCCAAACTCCCTGGAAGCAGCTGAGCTTCTGACCTCAAGGTGGGAAACAGAGCGCAGACGTGGGTGCCGCCTGAAGCACGTGCGCAGCCTCCGCCCATGGCCCCCACCTGGAGAGGCGGTCACACCGCAGCAACACAGGCCTCCAGGCCGTGAGGACAGTTCTGGAAACCCCCCGCCACGTGTGTGCCAGTGGAGGCACCGGGCAGGCACTCAGTCCTAAGGACCCCAACCACCCAACACCGGGAACCAGCTTCCTGAGAATCTGAGCTACTGGGCAGGCTCTTCTCTGGGCGTAGACGGCCCAGAAAGACAAGAGGGCACTCTAATGATTACGACACTGTTGGCTTTATGAGGGTTTTGACCCAGGGTTGTCACTAAAAGTGATAAAGTTATTACAAAAACATAAATTTAAGGATTCTACTCGGTTATCAGAACCAAGCGCAGCCTCTCTCTATAAAGGCAGGCACAGAGCGGCTGACCACAACCTCCCCTGCACAGTACCTGCTCAGGTACCTGCCTGCCGCTAGGACGACCCTGGGATGACCCTCGAGGAGGGGCAGGCTCAGAAAACAGGAGAGCGGGGCAGGCAACTTGCCAGCTGGCCGAGGGACTCCCTCTGACCCTCACACCCCCACTTCCAGGTGCTTGGAGGGGACGGACCTGGCCAAGACCACGAGGGAGCCTGTGTCCATGCTGCCCGCGTGCCAGGAGCCACGGGCAACAGGGCTGGAGGTCTTAGCCGTGGCTGCCACAGGGTAGGGGCTCCCCCCCTGCACCGTGCCCACCCTGTCCCTTCCCCCGGCCCCTCACAGGGACACCCAGGCGTGCACCACCCTGTAGGAGGGCTCTGAGCCTGACCGGCGTGCTCGCCTGTCTGTGGCTGCAGCCCAAACACGTGGCCACAGCTCTGGGGCCAGCGCTAGTCTCCGCACCTCCTCAGGCCCCGGGGTTCCCTGCAAGCGGCACAAGCTGGATGAGGTGGGGATGAGCAGCCTCTACCCCAGTCCAGATGGCCTCGCCCAGCCTGGCAGGGCGGCCCCAGCAGTGTGAGCTGGCTCCACATGGACCCAGCACCAGGCAGCCAGTACCCGGCATCATCGATAAGTCACCCGAGCTCTGTTATTTTACAGTTTGCTACATCCAAACCCCAAAACCTCACCACCAAACGACCCTCCAATGTCCTGAGCTGTATGCAGAGCCTCGTGGGGGTGGGGAGCCAAGCCCAGGACCCCCAAGGACACCATGAGTCTCTGTGCTGAGAAAAGCTGGGGGCACTGAGTGCTTACCCCCTCGAGAAGCGAGCAGTGGCCCCCTCCGAGCAGGCTGATGTCTAGGGCACCCCATCTCCTGCCAGCCCTAGGTTGTGGGCCCCCTCGGGCTTCCCACGCAGCATCCTGGGACCAGCGCCCCGGGACACACGGGAGAGGCGGGCGGCAGGAGAGACAAACGAGGACACCAAGAAGGCCTCCAGTTCCCCAGAAATGCCAGGTCGACACCAGCTCCCAGTCTGCCGAGGCACTCAGGGCAATCTCGCAGCCCCGGCCAAGCGGGCTTCATCCCCTCGGTGCACAGCCTCAGGGATCCTCCCAGACAGCCTCTCCGAGGCTCAAAGGCAGAGAGAGGCGGCCACGCAGACAGGGATTTGCACTCAGTTACAGCCCCGGCAGCAGCGTGAGGTCAGGGCAGCCAGGAGGAAAGGCCACGGCACTTGGCGGTCGGCGCCCAGCACACGCGTGTCCACGCAAGGCAGCGCCCCTGCTGTATGGTCACGCACGTGCGGCCTGCATCTGAGCCAGGTACCAAGGCTGAGGATGGCGGCGGTGGGGCGTCTCCTGTGACCTCGATGAGGGCTGATGTCACACCGCCATCCCTGGCTTTGACTACGGCCACAAGTGCTTGCTTCACCCTGGGACTCAATGACGACACTGACTTTCTGCAGGGCAGTCGTGAAAATGCTAAGGTTCGAAGATCCCAGGAGAGCTGGGCGCCCAGCGCGGGGCCCCGATGCGGCTGGCGGGCCGCAGGGACATGGGCAGGCGCCGGCCGGCTCACGGCACACCCTGGCACGCTGGGACGGAAAGTTGGCCAGGGCTGGCGAGGATGTGTGGTGTCTATAAAAATGTTCCTCCCGGGGGAGCCTCTGGAAACAGAGACTCCGAGATACTTTCATTCTTTTCCTTATTTGCCACTCTGAAAAATAAGCTGTTCTTCCTATTCTGAAATGGAATATGGTCAAAACCTTCTCCAGTGAACAATGACCCAAAGAAAAAGGTCACCAGATCCAAAATATGTCTCGTTTGGCCAGAGGCCCGAAGTAACTCTATTCTGTTTATTTGGTTTCTCTCCTGGGGGATAAAAGCGCAATCCAGCGCCAAGTTGGCCTCTGCTCGTCCAAGTCCTGCGAAGACGCCGAGACGCAGGAAGCTCCTCGCTCCCTCTGGCGGGTCCCCCTGGGCGCAGCCCCTGCCCAGGCCCAGGGCTCGTCTCTGTCCCCAGGGGCCTCACAGGGGAAGGAGTCAGCGCTCTTTCAGCTCCGGCCACCCAGTGTGTCCATGTGCTGACCCCCAGCCAGGACGACTGCAGGGAGCAGGTGCCCCGAGAGGCAGAACCAGAAACGCGGCTGTAACTGGGGCTCAGCGTCAGCCTGGCTCCACGGCGGGCGTCCCCCACCCCAGGAGGCTCCCTCCAAGCGCGAGCTCACCATCCCTGGAGGTCCAGCGAAGAAGGGACCACGGGTCCCCACCTTCCCCACCCCAGGTCCTCGGCCTGAAGGCTTCCACAACAGCGGCCGCTGGGACCGTGCCCAAAACCCAACATCTCAATGGGTCTTCCTAGGTCAGGGACCCACCTGTCACTCTGAGCTCAGAGCCACAGCCTCACGCACGGCCGGCCCTGCCAGGGCTGCAGCGCAGGCCATTCCCATGTCCGTCCACCCCTCAGTACAGCATCACCGACTGCCCGTCCAGGGCGACAGGCCCGTGGTGCGGCCCAGACCCATGTCCCATTGTCATGCACAAGGACCGGCTTCCGAGGACTCGCTCCCAGGGTGTGAGCCCCACCGAGCCGCCAGCCCCCGTTCCACCCTGCCAGTCTGCGTCCCCTCGGCACCCTCTGCGCCCACGCTCAGACGGTGCGCCCCAGGACGCGCACACCCCAACAAAGGCCGACAGGCGAAGGGGAGGGGGTGGGCAGGGGCGGGCACAGACGCTGAGGAAGCAAAGAGTCCTGAACGCACGGGCTTGTACACACTTCCTGAGGCCCACGCGGTAGAGCCCAGGATGTGTGCAAGCGTGAGATTTCAGTCTTCCCCAAACAGTCTCTGAAGACGCTCCATCTTGAGTTTGAGCAACGCTTCTAGAACCAGTGAGGGGGCTTTTCAGCCCCTGACGTCAGTCCACAAGCTGGGTGTCCACAGCGTATCAGGACACACCTGAGGCCGCATGTCAGCCTGAAGAGGCGGCGGGTCGGGTGGGGGGGTTGTCACATGGGGGAAGGCGGGTGGGGAGACCTAGGGGGCCGTCTTTCTGGGCTTCTCCTGAAGGAACACTGCCTCAAAGGCACAAGGGAGCCCAGCTCGGCTCCGGCCCTTTGGGAGCCCCTGGGCTGCGCCTCCTCCCAGCCCAGGGAGGTGGGAGTCTGAGCTCATGGTCCCTCTGGCTTTCAACTCTGGGCCAGAAAGACGGGGCTTGGGCACAGACAAGGAGGACCCACAGAGGCTAGCGGCAAATGCCCCTCTGCGCCCCCGGGGAGCTCCTAGGCTGGGGAGGGGGCAGCCTCCACAGGCGCTCACTGGAAACAGACCACAGCAGGACACATAAGCATGCAGGCTGCAAAGATACCTTACTGCACCTTTACAGACTCCTAAACCAGCTTAAAGCCTTTCCAGAATAAGGCAAACATAAGCAGAGTCAGTCACCATTCCCAAGCGAGCGTTTCCCCATCGGGCGCAAGGCAGTGACGGCACGAATCTGCAGCGGACCCAGTTCCTGTCCGCTGTCCCCGCGGGAGCAGGCCCAGGAGACCCTGCTGTCCCCTAGCAGCAGCCCTCCTGCGACACCGCTGTCTTCCCCCCGTGCACACCTGCCCCCAGCAAACAGAAGCAACTGCCCTTCACAGACCGCTCACACCTGGGTGCGGCCGGCCCTGCGAAAGCACCATCCTGGCCAGCCGCCGGGGCTGAGGTGCCCTCGTGGGGTCAGCGTCCGTCCCTGGACACTGAAAACAGCCCAGAGGCACAGGGCAGACGGGGAACCAGGGCCGCTGCCCGACCTGACCAGCCGCTGCCTCTCTCCAGGCTGCGGGCACTGTCCCTCCTCCCCCACGGCCACCAGCTCTGATCCCGCTCAGAACCGCACACCGAGGGCACCACCATTGAAGGACAAAGGCCTGCAGGGCCCGTGGGAAGCCTGTAAGTGACGGGCGAGAAACTCCGCACACCACCTCACTCTCTCCTCGACACTAATTTTAACAGGGAGAAGACATAACCGCAGCTACAAACCTGCCCTGGCGGATATAATTTACAGCGTCATGACTCAGCTGCCCTGACGGCTGACAGGTGAGGTCACCTGGAGGTACGGCGGTGTTTGCACAAGGGAGCCGGCATCCCGCAGGGCCAGGAGAGCAGGCTGCGCACCGCCCCCGGGACCACCCGCCCTCCTCCGAAGCCCACTGAGCCCCCCAGGGCCTGCCCCCTGGAGCACCCTTCGTGGTGCGCCTGCACTCCCCGTGTCTCCCAGGGAGCACGGAGCATCCTTGGGAGTGGCAGGATGGCCAGGCTGGGGCAACAGCCAATTAAAGGCAGTTAACTACAAATAGGAAAATTATGTATTTGGTTAAAGAAGTTATTCTTTGGGGCATCTGGTTAAGTCTGTCGAGAAAACACTTTGGGGAACTTCCCCAGCACTTCCACTGTGGGGGGCATGGGTTCAACGCCTGGTCAGGGAACCCACATGCCGGGCGCTTGTGGCCCTCCAAAAAAAAAGAAGAGAGAAAAAACTTCAGACCATAAAAGGCTCACTGTGCGGCTTACCACACCACCCTCCCCGACGGCTGTGGCAGGCGCACGCTGGGCCTGGGAGTCAGGCTGGCAGCAGCCTGGGTGCCTCTGGGCACCAGCTGGCTGCTGCCCACAGGGCCCCAGGTGGGGTGAGGCCCTCGGTCCCACGCTGCCCCACCCTCTCCTGTGCTCACAGACCTGACCCCATGCTTGTGGCCCAGTGCAGGGGACACAGTGGACAGCGACACATCCACGTGCACACACTTCTGCTCACATGTCGCCCGACTCCATGGCCCTGGCCAGGACGCACGGCCCAACGTGCCGGGCCAGCCCAGCTGCCGGCCCCCGCCAGCTTCCTGCCCAGCCGCACAAGGGCACGCGCTCCCGCCCCCAACCCGGGCGTGCATGGGCCCGGGAGGTCCCATCTCCCACTGGAGCGCATCCGTCCCTCCCGGGAGCCGCCAAGCCTCTCCCTGGTGTTGCATCCTCATGCTTCATGTGGGTGCGTCATGGCAGCTGAAACTCTGAGCGGACCTCCTAGGTGCCAACTACTGTCCACAGAGCTTTGTGTGCGCGAGCTCGCTCTATCCTTGCAACAGTCCAATGCGGTGAACGACGTTCTTAGCCCCAGTTTGCAGATGGGAAAACTGAGGCACTAGGTTGCTTGCCCAGAAGCTGCAGGATGGTGACTGCTTGGCCCTCAGGGGGACAGAGAGCAGCCCAGCCGGCGATGCTGCGTCCTAGCGCTGTCGTGAGCCTGTCAACAGTGTCGCTGCTGGGCTGGGAAAACCAGCGGGAACTGGAGGGGAGAGGCCAGAGCCCTGTTCTGGTCTTGCTTTTTCGTGGGAACCCTCCCCCAAACTCAGGGGTCAAGCGGTCGCGGAGACCTGTGGCTCACGGGGTGGGTGGGTGGGAGGTGAGGGCCAAGCAGGGGCCAGGCTGGTTCCTTTCCAGGCGGAAATGGAAACCTGGCCAGATCAAAAGTCTTTAGTTCAAAACAACCTCTATTTCACCTTTCACACAGGGCAGACAAGCATGAGAGTGGGGCATAAAGTCACAAAGACGTGATTTGACTTGCGGCTTCCTGTGAGGACGGGATTCTAATCTTTAGGGCTGCAGACGGGGTAACAGATTGCTGAGAATTATCAGGGACGGCTGTGTGCTCTTCATCTGAAGAGTATGAAGAGGTGGTGCTATAAGCATGGGGGACTCCAGGTTTTCCCAGCTGAGAGGAGATGGGCTGGAAAGGATCACATGGCCTGTCTCGAGAGGAACTAAGTGGCCGCCTGCCAGAGACCAGCGGGGTCCCTCTGTAGAGGGGGTCTGGAGGAAGCCCATGGGGAAGGCTGGAGAACACCCCAGGCCCTCCTGTTCTGTGAAGCAAACAGACTCAGAGGAGGAGGCCACCCCCGACTCCTCTGAATCAGGAGCCAGCCAAGCGGGCCCAGCGGATGCCTGGCACTGTAGCTTCAGACCCTATGTTACGGTCCTAAGAAACACCGTGTCCCTCATGTCATCAATGAAAAGGAGCTGGTGGGGCAACTAGAACCCGGGACACCCCCTCAAGGAACTTGAAATAAAATACATGTTACGATAGTAGTAGACCGTCATACACATTACATACGTGTGATTATGTGTGCTATAGTATGTTATACTATGCAGTTAGAAAAACAATGTTACACACATTGTTTAATACACACACACAAAAGACAGAGTGTACTGTTCTGCCTGGGACTCCCCAGAGGGCCTCGAGTCCTTTATACTATGAAACCGCACAATGCAGCTGCCCTCGGGATCCATGCATGGGGAGCCTGCAGGTGCAGGGGGCCCACTCCCCAGGCCGTGACACATCTGGCTCTGGGGTAACCACATCAGGGGCGGTACAGTCAGAAATCTAACCCGGTGCCCCTCTTAAGACCCTCTCAGAGCTGACACCAGGGCCCCTGCGAGCTGCAGCTGAAGGCCTGATGCTTCCACTGCGGCTTGGCTGGGAATTCCACCCGCCACCCCGAGCCTGACCTCAATGTGACACTGCTCAACGCTCTTGGACAACCTTGACTCTCGGAGGCTCTCGCTGCTAATTTTAACTACCCTACATTCCCCACAAAGTGAACTGGAGCATCCTAACGTCACAGGCATGACAGCATCCCCGGCAGGGGCTGTGCCCACAGCTTCCAGGCTCTCCAGGGCCCGGGATGGACGCCTGAGTCTGCTGGGCAGTCGCTGCTCTTCCCCATCATGGCAGCTAGAAAACACCGCCAGCCATCACCTAGGGGCTGGTCTCCAGCCAAGGCCAGAGCTAGATGCTCCAGGAGACGGAGCAGGGAGCCCACCTGGCGGGTCCGTGACCTGTCTCCAGACAGGGACTTTTGGCCCACACCCTAGGGGTGCCAGGAGAGCCCTAAGTACCCCGTAACGCACACCTAAGACGGTGTCTCCACATTTTTGTGAGAAGGAAGTTCATACCTTTCAGCAGTCTCAGAGGATCCATGGCCCGACTGGGTAGAGAGCCACCCTGGCTGGGGGACAGGGAGCAGGGCGCACACACGGTCACTCAGCCGGTGAGGGGCATTGTTGCCGTGATGTGGCCGTTACATCATCTTCTCATAGCTTTTTAAGGTCAGTCCCTCCTTTTGTAATTTCCTTTAGAATGTAGTTGAGCAATTTAGGCGCAAACAAACAAAAAAGGCAGATGAAACAGAAACCAACAAGGGCAGCCCTGATTGTTGCGGAGCTGGGGGTTTTATGAAACAAACATGGTGACAGCAGAAAGATCAAACCACACTTTCTGGAGCTGATCCTAAACGAACAGACAAAAGTACAAACCACTGTGAGTAAAACAACCGTCATTCTGTCAAATGCAATAAAGTCAGCCTGGTGAGCCCTGACGTCTATAGAGGAGTCCTGAGTAAATGTTATTTACTTGGCTCGCCAGGGTGATAATGAGCTTGTTTTGAACCTTCTGTATGTTGTATTAGCTCATTCATTTAGAAAAGTAACCCAGGACAGACAGAGCTGGGGAGGGATGAGTGAGAAAAAAACAGGTCAGCAAAACACGGGTCTCACGTTTCATAACCAAACACAAGCCGTACTCCAGATAACACTCTAATCTGATCTGTACGCCGACTTCAAACGAGGAGTCTGGGCATTGCCGTCTCCCTCAGACACAGTCTGGCTCTTCCTTCCACACCCGGCTCCAGGCCGTCTGCCAGGCGCTGCACCCCCAGTTCAGAGCCGACCCAGGCCAGGTTTTCTTCCCTCATCCAGCCTCTCACCGCACCGCCAGCGCACACGCATCAGCCCCGGCACACACGCATCAGCCCAGAGCACACGCATCAGCCCAGAGCACACGCATCAGCCCCAGCGCGCACACACACCAGCCCAGAGCACACGCATCAGCCCCGGCACACACGCATCAGCCCCGGCGCACACACATCAGCCCAGAGCACACGCATCAGCCCCGGCGCACACACACACCAGCCCAGAGCACACGCATCAGCCCCGGCACACACACACCAGTCCAGAGCACACGCATCAGCCCAGAGCACACACACCAGTCCAGAGCACACGCATCAGCCCAGAGCACACACATCAGCCCCGGCACACACACATCTCCCCAGAGCACACGCATCAGCCCCGGCACACACGCATCAGCCCAGAGCACACGCATCAGCCCTGGCACACATGCATCACCCCAGAGCACACACATCAGCCAGAGCACACGCATCAGCCCCGGCACACACGCATCAGCCCAGAGCACACGCATCAGCCCCAGCGCGCACACACACCAGCCCAGAGCACACGCATCAGCCCCGGCACACACACACCAGCCCAGAGCACACGCATCAGCCCCGGCACACACACACCAGCCCAGAGCACACGCATCAGCCCCGGCACAAACTCATCAGCCCAGAGCACATGCATCAGCCCCGGCACACACACACCAGCCCAGAGCACACGCATCAGCCCCGGCACACACGCATCAGCCCAGAGCACACGCATCAGCCCCAGCGCGCACACACACCAGCCGAGAGCACACGCATCAGCCCCGGCACACACGCATCAGCCCCGGCGCACACACATCAGCCCAGAGCACACGCATCAGCCCCGGCGCACACACATCAGCCCAGAGCACACGCATCAGCCCCGGCGCACACACACACCAGCCCAGAGCACACGCATCAGCCCCGGCACACACACACCAGTCCAGAGCACACGCATCAGCCCAGAGCACACACACCAGTCCAGAGCACACGCATCAGCCCAGAGCACACACATCAGCCCCGGCACACACACATCTCCCCAGAGCACACGCATCAGCCCCGGCACACACGCATCAGCCCAGAGCACACGCATCAGCCCTGGCACACATGCATCACCCCAGAGCACACACATCAGCCAGAGCACACGCATCAGCCCCGGCACACACGCATCAGCCCAGAGCACACACACCAGTCCAGAGCACACGCATCAGCCCAGAGCACACACATCAGCCCCGGCACACACACATCTCCCCAGAGCACACGCATCAGCCCCGGCACACACGCATCAGCCCAGAGCACACGCATCAGCCCTGGCACACATGCATCACCCCAGAGCACACACATCAGCCCAGAGCACACGCATCAGCCCCGGCGCACACACACACCAGCCCAGAGCACACGCATCAGCCCCGGCACACACACACCAGTCCAGAGCACACGCATCAGCCCAGAGCACACACACCAGTCCAGAGCACACGCATCAGCCCAGAGCACACACATCAGCCCCGGCACACACACATCTCCCCAGAGCACACGCATCAGCCCCGGCACACACGCATCAGCCCAGAGCACACGCATCAGCCCTGGCACACATGCATCACCCCAGAGCACACACATCAGCCAGAGCACACGCATCAGCCCCGGCACACACGCATCAGCCCAGAGCACACGCATCAGCCCCAGCGCGCACACACACCAGCCCAGAGCACACGCATCAGCCCCGGCACACACGCATCAGCCCCGGCGCACACACATCAGCCCAGAGCACACGCATCAGCCCCGGCGCACACACACACCAGCCCAGAGCACACGCATCAGCCCCGGCACACACACACCAGCCCAGAGCACACACATCAGCCCCGGCACACACACACCAGCCCAGAGCACACGCATCAGCCCCGGCACAAACTCATCAGCCCAGAGCACATGCATCAGCCCCGGCACACACACACCAGCCCAGAGCACACGCATCAGCCCCGGCACACACACACCAGCTCAGAGCACACGCATCAGCCCTGGCACAAACGCATCAGCCCTGGCACAAACGCATCAGCCCAGAGCACACGCATCAGCCCCGGCACACACACACCAGTCCAGAGCACACGCATCAGCCCAGAGCACACACATCAGCCCCGGCACACACACACCAGCCCAGAGCACACACATCAGCCCCGGCACACACACATCTCCCCAGAGCACACACATCAGCCCCGGCACACACACATCACCCCAGAGAACATGCATCAGCCCCGGCACACACGTATCATGGGGCTCAAATTGCCCTCAAGTTGTTCCAAGGCTGCCCTGCAGATAAGGAACGGAGCCCGCCTGCAGCCCTGGGGAAGGAGGATGTGGCCTGTGCACGAGGGGCCTGAAGCCCCAACCCCACTCGACCTGGGCTGCTCAGGACGCGGCCCAGAACCCAAGCCACCGTAAACCCACGGCTGTCAGCTCCCACTCAGACAGCAGGCGGCAGGAAGCTGGTCCCATAGGCAGGCGCCCACACTTGACCAGGCCCCTCCGTGGAAGGCCACCCCATCTCCAACAGACTCTTCGCCTCACGTGGCCTCCTCACTGCTCCTCCCGGTGCCCCGGGCCCATGAGTGGAAGGCTCTCAGTGGCGGCCAGGCCCTGGGTGGGCTGTCACTCCCACTGCTGTGTCCCTGAGCCCCGCCTGCCCCCCATATGGACCTAACTCCCCTGGCTCTGCCTGTGGGTGCTACCTGCTCCCCACCACCAGCAGGATGAGCCGGATGCAGCCAGACCACCCACCTGCCATCACCCAGGGCATCGAAGCTGGCAAGCCCTGCGACTCCCACACGAGTATGAAGGAGGGACTCTGAAATGCTTGGTCAACTGATCATCACATCAAGACAAAACCCATCAGCCTTGAAACTGACTCTCGGAAGCAAGACGGTAAGCAGGAAGTGTAGGCAAATCCGGGTCGTCCGCATGCCCTCAGGACCCGGAGTGTCCCTGAGACATCAGAACCGGGCTCTGGGCTCCCAGGCGTGAGGAAAACGGAGCCTAACGGCAACTCCACGTAAACCGAACGTGCAAACCCTGTTTAACGTAAGAGAGCAACTCACCTACTGGTATCGCATCTACAAGACGGAAAAAACACACGGTGCTCACTCTACAGAGTATGAGATGGAACTGCAAAGGTGTCACGGCAGCCGGCCTCGTGTGTTCCCTCGGGGCTTAACTTCCAGGGGTGTCAGGAGAGGGCAGTTATGCTGGGAAAGGAATATTGCATGCGTCAAAGACTTGCAATAAAAAAAAAAAAGAATGTGAATCCAGACAAGATCTTCCTGGGGTGGAAATGTGCAAAACAAAAAAAAAGAAAGAAAAAGAATGGTTTGAAAAAAAGGTTGAAAAAATCCTGGTTTTGGGCTTAAGACCAGACTGGTAAAAATAAGACTCAGCCAGGTCAAACTCTGACCAGGAGGACCCTGGGCCCATGCGCCAGCACCCTGGGCCTCCCCCTGCACCCTACCGCGGTAAGGCATTCCACCAGGCCAAAAGGCACAGCCTGCATCTGCCCTTGAGAAACACAGGTGAGCAGCCCGCTCGGGGGTCACTGGACAAAGGTCCCAAACACCCACTACAAAGCTACCATTACCTGCCTGCCTTTGCCCACCATCACAGCCCTTGCCAGCCTGGGCCCAGCATGCGGGCAGCTCCCTTGGGAGCCAGTTGTGAAGGACCCGTCTCCGGGGGCAGCTGGGGGATGGGGGGCAGGCTCTGCCTGACAGGTGGGCAGGACACAGGGGCCCTGCTGGCCCCAGTCAGGACCCATGGAGCCCCAGGGGGGCTTCTCCAGTGAAGGCACGCATCAGCACTAGTGCACCCGGTGAGAACGTCCGTCATGCAGACAGCCATGGCTTGCGGTGACGACCCACACTCCATCCAGTGGGGCTGGCCCAGCCGGACTCAGGGGCCTTCCCGGACAGCAGCCCCCACAGCCTCTGCTCCAGTTCCTCTCTGAAGAGCCGGGGGAACAGTACCTGATCACATCTCCTGAGGTGTTGAGCTGTTCTCAGATGTGAAAACCCCCCACCAAACGGAGGACGTTAACTCCCTAAGCCCATGAGCACACAGCTCCAGCCCTCCCGGAGCCTCAGGATGATAAGGGTAACCCGGGACACCACCGTGCCCCCTCATGTCAGCCAGTCGGGGAACGAGCTGGTCACACCCATGACCCTCCCTCACCAGGCTGTGCTGAACTGGGAGCTTGGGGTTTTCAGTTAGGGGAGCCATGGCCGGTCCCTAAATAGAAGGACTTCTCGTGTGAAAAATGAGGCTAGCCACTCAAAGGCTGTTTTAAGTTGAAATGTTATCAGAAGCTGTGAGTGTAAGCGGCCGGGCTCTGAGCCAGGGCCGGGCCTGATGGAGCCCCGCCCAGTCACCGACCTGCAGCCGCGTGACGGGATCCAGGGCAGAGATAGGTCGAGAGCAGCACCTTCCCTCGGGGACACAGGGGAGGACGCGGGGGACAGGGCAGGACCCACCGAGCAGCCTCAACTTGAGCCCGGTCTCCCGAGCTGCCTGGGCGGGGGAGGGGAAGGGATGCCCACCACAGTGGGAGCACGCAGGGACCCTGAGGAGGGCAGCTGGGAAGCCAGGCCAGGAGAGCGGCTGGGTGGGCAGGGGGCTCGGGCACTCCATGCCCAGTCCAGATGCCTCGCTGCACACCGGCTGAAAGCAGCTCCTCTCCACGGGCCCAGCCGCGGTGGGCACGGCACAGCACGTCTCTCCGTGGCTGAGAGGACCGGAGAAGTCCAAGGACGCCACGCTGGCCAGCAGCACATCACGCCCTGTCCCCTGGCCCCTCCTGGCCGCGCCGTCCAGGCTTGGCGGAGCCTCCTCCCCCAGCACGTCTCTGTGGCAACCTGGGCGGTCGTCCCTGATTAAGATGGGCTCAGCTGGAGGCCCACCCCACCTCCACCATGCACAGCCACGGCGGCGTCCTCCCGCCTGGACAGTCGGCTCCTTTTCTTCCTAAGCCAGCTGTGAGGGCCTCCACTTCCAAGAAGTCCTCCCTGAACAGGCTCAGGTGAAGGTGACAACGACCTGGAGCGCTTGGCCAGCACTGCGGCCCTCGTCTGTGTACCCTTCTTCAGCTTTCACCTCTGCACAGACGAGAACTGCTTTTGCATTTCCCACGGTCCCTAGTACGCTTTCCAGCAGAGGCACTCAGCTAGGAGACAGAACTCCACATGGACTCCTTAAGCTCTCTGGGCCTGTTTCCTCATCCATAAAGTGGGGACACCACCCTCCTGTGCAGAGTGGTTGGCAAATTCAGAAGTTACCTCGGAATCTAGGCGGCACCTCGCACAGAACCTGCCCACGGTCCCCACACACAGGCGCCTGATAAAGACGCCCGGGGCCCTCCCAGGGGCTGTGAGCACCCACAAACACTCAGAGAGGATGGGCGATCCCTGGGCACATGGGTGCCACCCAGTGACCCCCGTGCATCAGGACTACTAAGGACAGCCCCCTAGGCTTAGCTCACGTGATGGCCTCGCTGAGGATCCGGGTTCCCCCCCAGACAATCCACCTGGTGGTCTTACAGCTGCCCCTGCCCAGGTCATTTAAGTCAAGAGCACAGAGGACTTCTGCCAATAGCAAGCGGGGTTGGCAGGGTGGTAGGAGCAGTGCTCCAGCCCTCTCTCATGGAGCCGGCCTGCCACGGGGCAGGCCTGAGACCCCAGGCCACATCTGCTAGAGGGCTCCAAGCCCAGGCTGAGCTGGGCGGGCAGGAATAATCCCCAGATGGACAGGTTCTAAGGGGCCACGAGGAAATCCATGTTAAAACTGGTAAACTCTCCCCAAACCGTGTGGAAACCAGCCAGAAAGCACAGCCTGCGCTCCAGGCTCCAGGCGCTCCCTGCTGCTCAAGGCGGAACCAAAGGCCTATCTGACCTTTACAACCACAAACTGCCGCCTTCCACGGGCTCTTATCTGCACACAGCCTCTCTGCAGAGGCGGCACCTACGGCCGGGGACTAACCGAGGACTGAGAGTCAGCTGTCTCTGAGACCTGGCCGGCGGCAGCCTGCCCACCCGCCCCCACGCCGCTCCTGCCTCCTCTTCTGTTCACAGCATCGGTGTCACCACCACTGTTCACCCATTGGGAGAACGGTCCCCACTCTCACCTGCATTTGGTGAGCGACAAGCATTTCACCCTGTGAAAATGTACTGATGTTTTCCACACACTGTCACAGCACAGGAGAGCCAAAGTCATGTTCCCCAGACTTCCAGAAACACGTATATTCATATGGGTGGAGGCACCCTGCACCCCGCACCCCCAGGGCTCATGGCCATGCAGGAGACCCAAGACCTCAGGCCCCGCACCCTCATCGGTGAGGTCTAAGGTGAGCTCGCGGGCTTGGCCACTTACTGTGTGGCTTGGGATAAGTTGCTTGACCTCTCTGTGTGTGCCCCCTTCTCCTCTCTGTTACACATAGCACAGCCCTGGCCGCATGGTTAGAGGAGGAGCTGAGTGCTCCTCCCAGGAGGACCCAGCCCTCAGGGCCTGCAAAGTGCCCACATCATGCTCCCCAGGTCCTAACACAGGGGCTGGAGCTCCGAGTGGTGGGCGGCTTCTGGGTCAAGGCCACCCGGCCGGGGCTGGACCAGGACCGGGCAGTATCATGCCTCTGCTGCAGAAGGCGGCACAGGGCCCCTCCCGATTAACCCTCTTCTGAATTAAGAACACTTTCAACGTCTGAATAATTTGAGGATGAGCCAGCTCGACGTGTTTTAAACAGCACTGAGCCTTCTCTCAGCTGCCCTGTCCCACAAGGCTTGCTGAGCCCCATGCCGGCAAATCCAAGAACATGCCGGCCTCAACCCCACAACCCTGCCCTGCACCGAGTCACAGCTGACTGCGACGGCTGCTCGGAAGGGGGGCGGGGGGGGGGCAGCGCCGGATGCCCTGGAAGGCCCGGCTCCCTCCGGCAGAGGGTGGCGTGCAGGCTGTGAAGGCAAGGCTTCCAGCCGCCGGCTTTTACTGTAAGTGACATGAGGACCCCAACGGTGACACCAGCACCCCAGCTCCCCGAGCAGGACGGGCATGCCGAACCCCTCGGTGTGGGGTCACCTGGACACCCTGGTTTCCCATGAGTAGCCCAGGCCTCTCTCTAATCCCCTGTGGCAGGGGCCCTAATCCTTTAGTACCGGGTCCAAAAGGCCAAGAAGATGTGAACGTGGATCTGGGCACAGGGGTCCCCACGGGGCGGGGGAGGCGGCACGGCCTGGCCCACCGCCTCACCACTGGGACACACTCCAGGACCCCTGGATGGGGCTGTGGCCTCGCGCCTACCTTCCCTTATCTTTAGAAACCAAGGCTCTGCCTCACAGTCCGAGGACACATGTTGCCCACGTTCAAGGTGAAGCATTCCTAAGCGGATTGCTAATGGCTGGACCTGAGGACACGAGACGGGAGGACGGCAGGCTGACCCACATGAGCAGGGTCCGCAGAGCTGGGAGAGCAGCCAGCCTTCATGCCCAGCATAAGCACCAGCAGCGGGGCCCCCTGGTCACTTGGAAACTCCCCTATGTCACAGACTGCCCACAACACAACATTCCACAGCCTCCAGCCAAAGCCTGTTCTGGTCAGGGAGGGAAGGCAGAGCAATCTGCTGAATTACTAAACTTGCTGTCATATCTAATATCAGCTGGGTTTTAAAGGCTAAACACAGTACATGTTCACGTTTCGAGGGCATCTCCGGCTTACCTAGGAGAAGGCCAGCCCGGACTTCTAGCGGCTCTGAGGAAGGTCTGGAAACTGACGCCAGCACCACCCGCTTCCTAGGGAGAGGCCCTGCTTCCCAAACCCCAACCTGCTGGGCCCCTCTGCACCCCCAGCCCCGGGGCCCTTGCCCTGGCGACCAGCAGCGGCACACTCTCCTCCCTGCTGACACTCTCACTGGGCCCGAGAAGGGAGACTTGCAGAGTAGGCTGATGGATTCCCGCAGGGGGAACAAAAACCTCTTTAACTCACAGCACTAGTCCATAGGCTTGCATTTTAACCCAACCGAATAAAAATGCATTGCCACTAACCAAAACACACTCGTTTATGAGCTGCACCGTCTTGTGCCCTTTAACACAGTCCATCTAGGAAACATGCAGTCAAATATCCCAGCACACGCAGAGGGGCACAGAAGGCACCATCTAACAGCAGCCTGCCGCTCCATCCCCCAGGCCGGCCACAGAACAGCACTCTACAGCCGTGAGCAAACGTGCAAACGCCAAGCTCCTTTGGGGTTCTCGGGCGTGGGAGACTCTGAGTTCACAGATCCTCGGCGTTATCCTGTCTGTGACAGTGGTCAAGTTTAAGCCCCCTCCCCCTCAACAAGGTCACCTTCACACTCTCCCTTCCTCAGTCCCTGTTGGGAGTGGGGGTGCTGGCATCAGGGACAGGGGGATAATTCCTTTAATAGAGGTGATTTAAAGGGACCCAGCCAGCTCTTTAAGACACATTCTGCCTATGTGTAGTTATCAAGTAATTATCAAGACCAACAATACATTTCTGCTTCTGTGATCAATTTTGTACTGATATTTACAGTGATAAAAATCTCTCCTGGGGGACCTGCCTGGTGGTTGTGGATCCACCTCCTGGTGTGGGGGGGGTGTGAGTTCAATCCCAAGTCAGGGAACTAAGATCCCACATGCCGTGAGGCATACTGGGCCCATGTGCCACAACTGCTGGGCATGTTCAACACAACCATAAAGAAAGAGCACCGAGCCTGTGTGCAGATGCAGCCATAAATAAATAAATACTTTTCAAAAATTTCCTCTGGATTAACACAGCTTCATGATCACAGAAATGTTTTAAACTGCAGTTTAGGTATACTCTGGTGACAGAGAAGTGTGAAGAATGATCAATAAAAGGCTTTCAAGTATAAAAGTGCGTGACATTAAAATTCCACAAGGAAAGATGGGGCAGACATACAAGAGGAGGAAGAAAAGAAGACACATGTGTTAAAACTGTTAACAACAGCTTGCTCCTTTTCACACAGGGTGAGGGTGAGCTATCAGATCATGAGAGTGTTTAGTTATTTTAAATAAAAAACTCAAGATGGCAACTTAAAAATGTGCCCATAGTTTTTGTTATTTCACAGAACAGGGGCAAGAAAGTCTGAAGACCTCTGCTTTAAGGGATGGTCACTCTGAAGCAGCCCTAACTTAACAAGTGATCACAGTGATGAGAGGGCTGCCTTCCAGCCCCTCAGCTGGTGCCCCCCTCGCCACCCCCCACGTCCACATCCCAAGTTCATCCCCCAAACCCCTCTCCCAAAAATAACTGATGGAAAAACACTCCTCTTTCCAAACCAAAATTCATCTCCGCTTTCGGATAAATGCATTTTCCTAAAATGGTGATTAAAATGTTGTTTGTCTAAAACTGTGCAGGAAGATCTGTATGTAAAATCTCATCAACCACGACATCTGGACCAGAATCCACTCTCTTCCAATCCCTCTTTATCTAAGGGTCTGCTATGGATTTTGCACTTAAGACCTTCCTTTCTTTCCAATGGGAAGAATTTGGTCACCAACCAATTCAATGAGCTCCAGGATTCAAGGGTGAAACCCCAGGAGAGACCCTCCAGGAAACTCCAAAAACTGCAAACCAGCTGACACAGAATCCCAGGCTGGAAGGTACTTTTTGAAGGCAGCACAATAAAGAGCCTCTCGGGCACTGGTTCAGGAATGCGGCTTCCCTCACTGCCAGCGAAATCCTGCAACAGGTTTGGGAGGATGCAAACAACAACGGCCCAGGTGGAACAAAGCCTTCCTCACCTGGGCTCAGGGCCAGCAGAGTGGGGGAGTGAGGCCAAGGCAGCCTTGCTCAGTAACTTGAAAAGGCTCTGCAAACCCTCTAGCTGTGGGGGGATCCCACTTTAGGAGAGCCAGCACCTCAACCCTGCACCTGGGGGCAAAATGCCTGGCACAGCACACACCCTCGTTTGGGGGCTCCCTGCAGGCCCAGCTATGGGCTCTGGTGACCTGTCTTCACTTGAGGTTCCGAACTAGCAGATGAGAACTCAGAGCCCTTCCCTCCAACCCTGAGGACCTGTTTCCGTTCCCATCATCTCTAGCAGCAGCAGCGTGCTTACCCCAAGATGAGCGAGCTCAACAGAGGACCCAGGCAAACCACCGCCCGCGCTTCTGGGCGTCACATCCGTGTTGAGTGTCCGGGCCGTGTCCCGGTGCTGCTGCCGACCCGGGTGTGAGGGGGACACTGTCGGTGCCCTAAAACAGCAGGAATCATGCTGCCGCCCGGCAAGCCTGCGGCTCTTAATCTTCTTAAAATGCCTCCTCTGAAAGTCACTTGCCGAAGCAGCAGCTTCACAAACACTACGAGGCCCCCAGTGAACGTTTCCAGGGTCACCACCACCTAAGTGGCAGTGGGTTGAAAATGACGGCCGTGTAGGCTGGTCTGAATGCAGGCAGGGAAGCTTCCTTTGCACACACGTTCAAATGTCCACAATCTCCTAGTTAGCTGGAAGTGCCTTACTTCACAAAGGGTTAGCATTTAATACTCTTAAAAAAAAAAAAGCCACTCGAAGCACATTTTGGAACTTCCACGTTAAAAAGATCCTTGTTCATTGATTTTGGTGGGATAAATAAGCTAATCTACACAAGGGGACCTTGTGCGGGCAGGGGTGGGGGAGGGGCGGTGGGGCTGGCCTCGGCCTGGGTGCCCCTGCCCGGGGGTCCCCTCCCACCTCCTTTCTCTACAGTCGCTCTTCCTCTGGGAGGCTTTCCCCCTCTGGTCAGATTCCCACTCCACAGAGCTAAAATCTCTCAGGTTTCCTGGCTTGGAGATGAAGACAACCCTCCTAATGGGGTTTCACTGAGTGTCTCTTCATCAGCGGAATTATGTTGTGATTTAAAAAAAAGAAAATCTGGGAAACCAGAGGAAGCGAGCGAGGAGCAGCACCCTGGCCCGTCCTCAGCGGGGACTCGGCTTCCAGCGTGTTCTGGCTCCACAAATTACAGACAGGGCTCTGCCAGGGGTGTTCCCAGGGAGGGCACTGTAATTTGGGGTTGTCTGCCACCTACCGTGCTCACCAGTCACCCTCACTCCGTGCCAGGCCGACAGGCTGTTAGTCACGAACCACTCCTGCCGGCTACACAGGGCTGGGCTGCTGGGCCCCACAGGACGAGCAGGAGAGGCCAAGAGGGTGCAGGCTAGGGGCAGGAACCTACGGGCACCGCGTTCAGGACACGCCAGCAAAGCCCGACCCCAGCGAGGCCGTCCACTCTCCTCCCGACCGTCCCTCTGACAACATGGATCAAACCAGTCCAACACCAAGCAGCCTGAACGCCGGCGAAAATGCCTGTGTGTGCTCTCCTCCACTGGGGATGGGGGAGCAAGCGGCCGTTGCCGCAGCCCCTCCTCCCCCGCAGACCTGCAGGGCGGACTCTCCCGGCTCCGAGAGGCCAGGGTCCCGGTGCCAGGCTCCTCCCGCCCCTGCCCGACCTCCAGCAAGCAGAGCTGAGGGCAGGGAAGAGCCCCAGGATGTTAAAAAAACTGCCAGGCACCTTGGAGATCGCCCAGTCCAATCTCTGTTCTGCTTTCCCGCTGCAACGCGGGCCGAGGCTGCAGCACGCATCTCAGCCAGGGAAGCAGGCCCACTCTCACAGGCCCGGAGCCCTGGGGCAGCCTCCCGGCGCGGGGGGTGGGGGTGGGGCGGAACGGGGTGGGGGTGGGGGGACCATCCAGGCCACACGCACCCTCCACTCAGGGCCTCAAATGCATTTCAAACGTGTCTCAAACTAGCCCCTACTTTCCTTTACAGCTGCTGCTCATGATTTATCAATTAGCCTGAACAATCGGGACTGAAATTCCAGATTTTTAAGACAACTGACTCCTCCCTCCCCGCCACCCCAGAAGTCCCAGCATTCTGCAGCCGCAAGGATCTTCCCACCTGGGGCCTACACAGCTCCAGGCCACAGCCGCTGCCCCTCCTCACCTTCAAGTGGATTCTGCAAAACCTCTTGAGCACTCAATAAACTCTTACTGTTTCTTTGAGTACATAATTCAGATCCACCAGAAAACTGAGGAAAGTACTCATTTTTAAATGGCTAGGGTCACTCTTTTGGATGCCCTGTCATTTAATACACCACATCAGGGTAATACACCAATCCTCCAGCTTTTTATCGTCTTCCTTTTTCTCCTACTACAGGCGCAAAATAGAAGAGCTGAAAGACTCCCCCTTACCCTACCTGTCCATTGCTGATGGGAGAAGTGGGGACCACTGAAGTGCAGAGCACACTCACAGAACGCTGGGAAGATTGACTTGGCTTTTCCCAGAAGAAGCAGGCTTCAATTATGACAATCATTTGACCCCACAACGATGGCTTCAATCACTCATCTCCTAAACCCTCCTCCCTTCCCAGGCCTCAGGCTAGGAGATGCCCCCAAAACCAGGAGCTACCAGGCTCCTTTTGGCTGGAGTCAGCTGAGGTAACCGATGGGGTTGGATGGCTCAATGGCCCCATTCCCAAAGGAAAAAAAAAATCTCACACTCCCTAGAAGATCAAGTGTGTATCCTCACCCCCCAGAATCACTATGAATGATTAACCAGAAGGCTGTGCTTTCTTCAAACCACCACCCCTCCCTTTTTGACATACCTCCTCTGAAAAAGCCCTCTGGAAGGTGTTCCCCCGCAGCCCAGTCAAGAGCAACACACCCTGGGGAGGAACGGGTTAAGTTCAAGAGCTCTGGGAGGCCAGCCGGCAAGGGAAAGGGAGAGCGGTACAGAGATGCAGACAAACGTGCAGGGACTTCTGCAGGGCAGGCGCTGCTGGACCCGGGTGCACCGAGGCATTGACCCCTCTTCCCCAGGCACAGCTTAGTTGCGGAACTGGAGGTGTCTTCAAAGGGGCAGACCAGAGGACGGTGCAGGTAAGAGAGACAAAACACAGGGGCAGCCCCGAGTGTGGCCGCCCTGTGAGGCCGCTGAGGGCAGGCGTGTGCGGGGACAGGAGCGTTTCAGGCAGAGGGGACAGAGGCTGAACTCTCAGAAGTTGGCGGTGTCAGGCCGAGTGCGCGGGGCAGGGTCGGGACCGAGAGGGCCGAGGCGCCAGGCTGCCTGCGGGTAGAGTAACCCGAGAAGACGGGGGTGGGGGATGCCGAGGACTGCGGCCGGGGCAGGGTCCAGGGGAAGGCGCACCCCGCGGGGAGGGGCCCGAGATGCTCCAGGAGGCTGGGGGCGGGGGACGGAGACGGGGCCGGGCAGGTGCACCCCGGGCGGAGAAGGGAAGGGGCCCAAGCCCGGAGCGTCCGTGCGGGCGGGAGCAGGCTCTCGGCCGTGGCGTGGGGGGCCTCCTCTCCGGGGAAGGGATGCCGGAGCGGGCCGGGAGCCGGCCCCGGAGCTCGAGGCCGGGGCCGCGCGGGGGCCTAGTGGGGGTGGGCAGCGGCAGGTGCCGGGCGCCCAGGTGCGGCGGGGTCAGGGCAGCGGGCCGACCGCTCACCTGTCTCCTCCGGCCGGGGCCGCGGGGCGGCGGCGCGGCGGGGCGGCCGGGCCGGGCCGGGCGGGGACGGCGGGGGCGCGGCGCTCCGGGGGCGGCGGCGGCGGCAGGGCCCGGCGGCGGCTGCTCCTCAGCTGGCCGGCCGGGCGGTCAGTCAGCGAGAGACGCCGGCGCGAACGGAGCGCTTGCGAGGATGCGGCCAGCGCGCGGAGACAACGCCGCTTTATCAGGTCGGAAACAGCCGCCGAGCGCCGCTTCCGCTGACGCAGCGCCGGCCCGAGCTCATGACTATGCAGCAGCCGCCGCGGGGGGCGGGGCGGGGCCCGAGCCACGTGCGCCTATTGGTCTCCGCGTGCCCCACCCACCGCCCCCGTCCCGCCCCGGACCGAGGCCCCGCCCCGGACCGGCCCCGCCCCCGGACCGGCCCCGCCCCGGCCGCATCCCGCCTCTGGCCTCCGGCGAGGGTCTGCAGTTCGCCCCCAGCCCAGCTTCTCCAGACTTGAGCGCAGACCCTAACCGGGAGCCGTGACCCCAGACTCTGGCCGCGGAGGTGCCCCTCGGTAGCCGCGGGAGAGAGAACCTGCCACCCTCTCCCCTCCCGGGTTCACCCTGGTCCTGCCTCTCCGCTAACACCTCCTGTAAGAGGGTCCTAAGAGCCTCGCGTCCCGCCACCAGCCTGGTCCCTCCGCAGACAGCCTCCTCCCATCCCACTCTCCCTCCATCCCCCGGCCTGACGGGTGAGGTGGGCTCCTCCGCCAGGTGCGACAGCAAAACCCTCCCTTCGGTTTTCCCTCCCTCGCCCTGGGCCTTCTCCTTTGCCCCATACCAGTCCCACCTCCCACGCTAAGTGTGCCCCCAGCTCCCCACCCCCTGCCCTTTCCAGCCTTTCCAGCCCTGGAGAGCTGGAGGACCCGGACCAGGGGGCCTCCTACTCGAAACCCGACCCACGCCAGGGGCACCGGTCCGCTATCACCCAAGAAGCAGAGTGGCTATAGTCCCTAGGATGGGATTTCTGGGAACCCCTGGGGACAAGGTCGGAGGAGGCAGCTTGATAAACAGAGAAACGGATGATATAATGAGCTGAGGTCAGACAGCCCTGCGCCAGTGCCAGGGTTTAAGTGGCACTGGAGAAATTACTTCACCTCTCAGAGCCTGGGTGTCCTCATCTGTAATGTAGAGATCACAAAATCCTTCTCATGGGGTTGCTGAAAGGACTGAGAAATAAAGTGTACAACACAGCCTACAGAGCAGTAAATATGGAGAAATCTGACAATATTAAGTGTTGGTGGGGAAGTGGAGCAACTGGAACTCTCATAACCCTACTTGATAGGGATGCAAATTGGTGCAGCCACCTTGGGAATCTGTTTAGAAGTACTGGATTCTATGTCAAACCTGTGACCTCCTTGATGCATACTTTCTGTGATCCTGTTTTTGTGCATAGGAGCACTGTTTGTAATAAACAGAAAGTGGAAATTACCCAAATGCCTATCAATCATAGAATGGATGTATGAATTGCAACATATTCATACAATGCAATGACAATGAATAATCTGTAACCATAGACAACAATATGGGTGACTCTCACACATGATATTTTTTTCTTTTTTTTTTTATTTTAAGGGAGTGTGTTGCCATTTCCTACTCCAGGGGATCTTCCTAACCCAGGGATCAAACCCGAATCTCCTATATTGGCAGGCAGATTCTTTACTGCTGAGCCACACTTACATATGACTTTGAGAAGGAAATAAAAACACAGACCCTAAAGCTTATAGAATTCTATGTGGATAAATCAGTAGAAATGTAAAAATGGTGGTAAAAGTCAGGATAGTGGTTAATCTTGGAGGGGGCAGTGCCAGAGCTGGGACACAGAGGGAATATCTGGGGAGCTGATGAGGTTCTGTTTCCTGATCTGGGTGCTGGTTACATGGATGTATTCAGTTTATAGAATTTTCTCCAGCTGCGCATTCATCATGTGTGAACTCTTCAGTGTGCATGTGATGCTTCAATGAAGAGTTTATAAGAATATCTGGCGTGTTTGTAGTAAGAACCCAAAGTTGCCCCTGCCACATTGAGGGTGCTCATCACTGTCTGTCTATCCTTCCCTGTTGGGTTTTGGCTCCTATGGTCAGAGGATGGAGGCAGAAGCAGCTCCAGCTGCATGTCCTGTGTGCCAGCTGCACAGGCACCTTATTTCACCTGTCAGTCCTCATCTGTAAATGAGACTTCTGACAATACCCAACTCACAAGTCATCTTGAGGATTCAATAATGCTATTTATTTATTTAATTTTGGCTACAGTAGGTCTTTGGAGAAGGAAATGGCAACCCACTCCAGTATTCTTGCCTGGAGAATTCTATGGACCAAGGAGCCTGGTGGGCTACAGTCCATGGGGTCGCGAAGAATCGTACACAACTGAGCGATTAACACAGAATAGGTCATCATCACTGTGCAGGCTTTTCTCAAGCTGTGATGAGTAGGGGCTAATTTCCAGTTGCCTTTCAAGGGCTTCTCATTGTGGTGGTTTCTCTTGCTGTGGAACATGGGCTCCCAAGCTCAGGCCCAGTAGTCGGGGAGCATGGGCTTAGTTGCCCCACGGCATGTGGGATCTTTCCAGACCAGCGATCAAACCCCTGTCTCTTGCATTGACAAAAGAATTCTTAACCACCAGGCCACCAGGGAATTCCAAATAATGCTTCTTTAAAAAGACTTGAACTTCCCTGGAGATCCTATGGTTAAGACTCCACAATTCCACTGCAAGGGGCATAGTTATGCTCACCAGTCAGGGAACTAAGATCCCACATGCCGTGTGCCATGGCCAAAAAAACAGAAACTCGATACAGTAAGAAGAACAGCCTAAGGATTTAATAAGTTTGTTTAATTATTCCCTAAATGCTGGTATTTACTGAATCTTCTTTATTTTCATTCATTCAGCAAGTAATTACTGAGTGCCCGCCATGTGCCATGTAACATGCCAGGTGCTAGGACCAGAGCTGGCAGCAAGATGTACTCTCTATCCTTAAGGATCCCATGATGGAATGGAAAACACAGATGACCATCCACTGCAGGATGGGTACAAAATTTGTGAGATAGTCCCAGGTGGCGCTAGTGGTAAAGAACCCACCTGCCAATGCAGGAGACCTAAGAGACACAGGTTCGATCCCTGGGCCAGGAAGATCCCCTGGAGGAGAGCATGGCAAGCCACTCCAGTATTCTTGCCTGGAAAACCCCATGGACAGAGGAGCCTGATGGGCTACGGTCCTTAGGGCCACACAGAGTCGGACGCGACCAAGCCCCTAAGCACGGCCCGCAATGGACTGATAGCGATGATAGCACCTTACCAGTGCTGCAGCCACGGAGCGCAGCACGGGCCCTGACCTAGAGTCTCCATGACTGTCTCCACAAGAGTAAATAAACGCACTCGCCTCTGCAATCCGGAACTCCACAGAGAGATTAGACAGAGAGCAAAGTTAAGGAAAAGCATGGCCCCCAGTGTGCACGGGCCCAACACTCTGCATGTGTGAGTATGCCTGCGTACATGTGTACCTGTGCACACATGTGCGTGAGGGCCAGGGGCAGGGCCACTCTGCACTCCGTTCTAGCCTAACCAGCCGGGCCTCATCCGGGAGCCACCATCAAGTAAGGTGTTGTGGACTGCGTGTTTGTGTCCCTTCAAAATTCATCTTGAAGCCCTACCCTCAGCGGGATGATATTTGAAGATGGGTCACGGGGAGTAAGACTTCCTTGGTGGTCCAGTGGCTGGGACTCCCCACTCCCAGGGCAGGGGGTTCCATCCCTGGGCAGAGAACTAGAGCCCACATGCTGCAACTAAAGATCCCGTACTCTGCAACAAAGCCCCAGCGCAGCCAAATACATTTTTTTAGAAATAAGTATTTTGTTTTTGGCCATGTTGGGTCTTTGTTGCTGTGAGTGCTTTCCTCCAGTTGTGGCGAGCAGGGCTACTCTCTAGTTGCGGTTCTCGGGCTTCTCATTGCAGGGGCTTCTCTTGTTGCAGAGCGCAGGCTCTAGGGCACATGAGCTTCAGTGGTTGCAGCGTGTGGACTCAGGAATTGTGGCTCCCCAGGCTCTAGATGGCAGTTTCAATAGTTGTGGCGCATGGGTGTAGCTGCTCTGGCACATGGAATCTTCCCGGATCGGGAATTGAACCCGTGTCTCCTGCATTGGCAGGTGGATTCTTTACTACTGAGCCATGAGGGAAGCCCCCAGATAAATAAACGTTGAAAAGAACTCGTACGGTCACGGGGTAGAGCCCTCCTTGTGGGACTAGTGCCCTTGTGAGAAGACACGGAAGAGCTGGCCCCTGTCCTCGCCGCGTGCATGCAGCAAGGAAGGTGGTGTGAGGGCACAGCCAGGGGCAGGGTCCCCAGAACCCGCCATGCTGGCCCCTCGTCTCAGACCCCAGCATCCAGACCTGGGGGAGACAGGTGTCTGCTGCGGAAGCCCGCCAGTGTGTCATCTTGCAGTAGCCACCCAAGCTGCCCAAGACGGGCTGGGAGGTGTGTCTACAGCCCATGGCCACAGCATCCAGCTCCCCAGGGTGACCTGGGAACGGGGCCGACGGGGATCCCACCCACCCGATTTCTGCGCCCCCCTCTTGAATGAGTGGACCTCAGTCCTGTGAGGACAGAGCAGGACACGTGGGCAGCCCTCTTGGCCTGGACTCCGCTGGCCTGGCTCTAGATCAGGATGTGCGTGGGCACCTACCTATCACAGGTGTGCCACTGGAGGGTTGCAAAGGCCCTGTGCTCAGAAGAGCCCCAGGCCTGCTTACCTGCTCGGCTGCCACTCCGTGTGTTCTTACACAAGTGATGGAGCCAGCCCTGTGTCCTCATTTGTAAGCACGTTGACCTGCAAGGACACCTGCGGGGAGCCCAGGACCTGACAGCGTCTCCAGTGCTGCCTGTGCAACCTTGCCTTCTCCCCTGCTCACCCAGCGACTCTTGGAACAGGGCTATGCCCCTCTCATCCGTGGAACCCCAGGGCCTAAGAACTGGAAAACTTTAACCATGACCATTTGGAGGTTTGCTTGGAACCACCTCCTCCGGGAAGCCTTCCTACATGTCCTGCCTTGGAGGAATGAGTGCCTCCTT
Organism: Dama dama; assembly: GCF_033118175.1. Taxonomy (NCBI): domain Eukaryota; kingdom Metazoa; phylum Chordata; class Mammalia; order Artiodactyla; family Cervidae; genus Dama; species Dama dama. The sequence continues at coordinate 3,735,711 of NC_083701.1, read as the reverse complement.
CCCATGAGCTCTGAGGCACTCTGCCCCTTCACCAATCATTCTCAACTGTCTGCCTCTCTGGTGGTCTGTGAGCCCTGGCCAAGGGATGGGTACCAGGCAAGGTTCACTGATTCATCCCAGAGCCTGCACACAGTAGGGCTGCAGACATGTTTGGATGGAGAGGGTGACAGAGAAGACAGAGAAAAAGAATTTTTAAATTAGGGCCCATGCCGAGACTCTGGGGAGGGGGTGTCCACAGACCCCTGAAACAACATGAGCCAACCTTGACAGGGCACTTGCTGAGGACTGGACCCACCACTCTGTGTTTCCCACAGTCACAGGCCTATACAGGGCAGGAGTGTTCCTCTTGATCTTGGGACCCCACTTGGTTCCGGGCACCCGCAGCAGAGGGCATGGGGCCCATGTGACCCCTTTTCTTTTAGCCATGCCATGAAACTTGCAAGATCTTAGTTTCCCAACCAGGGATTGAACCTGCACCCTTGGCAGTGGAAGCGTGGAGTTCTAACCGTTGGACAGCCAGGGAACTCCCCTCTGTGATGTTTAGCATCCCTGATCCTGGTGCTAGGAGGGGAGCGCAGGTCTGGGAGAGGTAGAGGGCAGGGCAAGGTTTGGGGGCAGGTCAGGGTTTGGGAAGTGGAGGGGTGATAGGGAGACAGGCTCAGAGGGTCACAGGACCTGGGATTGAATTTTGACCTCATTGTAAATGAGCCTGAGTGTGTGAAATGGAGGGGACCTTACCTAGAGAGGGACTTCCCAGGTGGCGTTAATGGTGAAGAATCCATCTGCCAGTGCAGGAGACACAAGAGATGAGAGTTTGATCCCTGGGTCAGGACGATCCCCTGAAGAAGGAAACAGTAACCCACTGCAGTATTCTTGCCTGGGAAATCCCATGGACAGAGGAGCCTGGTGGCTACAGTCCATGGGGTCGCAAAGAGTCGGACCCAAATGAACAGAAACATTTTCATACCTTACCTGGAGAAGGCGACAGTCAGGAGCACACCTGGGAGTCAGCCAGTCAGCCTGAGCTGAAACCCTGGTCGTGCTGCTGACCAGCTATCTGACCTCAGGCAGGTCACCTCAGCCCCCCCGGACCTGGGTATCCTTAGCTACCAGGAGGTAAAAGTGGCAGTTCCTGCCTGCCGGGGCTGTTATGAGAAATGAATGAGCCAGTGTCCATTAGTGCGAGTGAGCAGCGTCTCCACCTGAGAAGCACTTTCCAGGGGCTGGGCCAGGAAGGGAGCTGGTGTGCACGGAACTGCGTGGCTTGGCATGGCTCAGATTTTACTGTGATTGAGACAATGAGGCTGCTCATTAATTGAGGGCCTACTGTGCGCCCGGCCCCTTGCCTGCCTCGCCAGCTCTCTTTAGGGAAGGAGGCGAGGAGTTCTCGCCTGAGACAAACGAGCGCCAGCTGGACGTACTTACTGGATGCCTCCTCTCGCCTTTGTTTTTTTAAGCAACAAACAGTTTTAAAAACAAACTCGTTTACAGAGTCCCAGGATCTCAATTAGCGTGCTCATTTATCACCACATATTTCTGAGCACCTGCTCTGAGCCAGGCTGGGTTCTTGGGGTGCTGGCTGGCAGCCTCCAGAGCGGGGCGCACAGGGGCAGGCGTCCCCCCTCTGCCACTTCCCTGCGTGACCCTGGGAGAAACCCCATCTCTGTGAGCCCAGAGGTGAAACGCAGGGGCTGGGAGCCCCAGGGCGTGGGGTGCGGACTTACAGGGATGCGAGTCAGTGGGCCCATGCCCGATAGGTACCAGATCTTCAGAGGGGCAGAGCCGCCCGTATGCCCATGACGGACCCCAGGACCTGAGAAAACAGTGCCTAGCCCAGCCCCAAGGGGGACGAGTCCATGTGGGACCTCCAGGTGCTGGAGTTGACTAGAGAGCAGCAGGCTCCCTGAGGTCATAGAAGTGCGTGGGATCACAAGGCTGCCCAGAGTCGTAGGCTTCCTAGGGTCACATGGCCACTGAGGGCCGTATGGCTGCCCAGGGTCACACAGCCACCGAGGTCCTACAGACACCCACGGTCACACAGCCTCTCGAAGTCATCCAGCTTCCCAGGACTGTACAGCCAAGTGGGTCATATAGCTCTCCAAGGTCATATAGCTTCTCGAGGTCACAGGGCTTCTTGGGGTCATGTGACTACCTGAAATCATACAGCTACATGGAACCAAAGGCTGCCCAGCATCATGCAGCCTCCCATGGCCGTAAGGCTGCTTGGGGTTCCTATGGCCATCTGGGATCATGTAGCTTCTTGGGGTCACATGGCTACCTGGAGTCATATGATCGCCTGGTCAGACCATTGCCAGGAGTACATGCTATCTGGTCAGTGGGTGACCCGTGGTCACGTGTCCACTCAGTGAGAGAGCTACCCAGGTCATATGGACACCCAGCATCCCAGGTACATCTCACTGGAAGTTTAGGCTCCTTCCAGCCTGTTCTCTTGCCTCTGTGTCCTGGGTGAGCGCACACAGACACACACACACCATGGCTGGAATGCCAGCCTCTCAATTCCCTTCCCCACTGGGGCCTAGGGAATGACCCGTGCCCTTATTAAGGGATCCCTCCTGTCAGATTCCCTGGGGGGCCTGTAGTGTCCACCGGAGCCCCAGGTATAAGGCAGCCTGCGCCCTGGTGGACAGGGACCCAGGAGTGGGGTCCTCACGTGGGGACTCACATGGGGACAGGTGGGTGCCAGCCCGTCTGGGTTCCAGTCCCAACTTTACCCCTTCCTTGCCAGCTTCACCTGAGCCCTACGCTCAGAAGGGCCCCGTCCTTGGTTTAACACTCTGCCACAACTTGTGAACAAAGGGATTTTATTTTTTATTTTACCCAGGGGCCCCAAAATTGTGTAGTCAGTCAGTGCTAGCTATGAACCAGTCTCTGCTTCTCCATCTGTGAACTGGGTGCACGGGTTCAGCGCTAATGCTTAGAGCCTAGAGGTGATGAGCGGTGGTGACCATGCTGGACTGAACACCAGCTGGGGCTCAGCCTGGTCAGGGTCGCCTCACACCCACAGCAGGCTGTGCTCCATGTTAGTGCCCCTTCTGAAAGAAGAGGGAACAGAGGCACAGAGAGGTAAGGTGGCAGGCCTGCTGTCACCGGGGGGGGGCAAGTGGCCAGGCTGGGATTTGAACTCCCACTGCCTGGCTCTGAGTCCTTGTCATGGAGCAGAGAGCCCCCAGGCTGCCAGGGTAGGGAGGGGCTGCAGCCCCGCTCGGCTTCTCGAGTCCACTAGTCAGGACGGTGAGGGACAGTCAGAGTCCCTTCAGCTCAGCCGTGAACCAGATGACCAGGTCACCTGGAGAGGAGATGGGAACCAGCCGCCCACGGCAGGTGGAGGGTGGGGTGTCTGGCAGGACTTGCCGGAGTGAAGGGTGAAGGCAGGTGATGCGTGGGACTGCCCCCACCCAGGGCCTCTGGCGCGGGCTGCACCTGCTGATGTCAACAAGGGCGGGGCCGACCTCTGAGGTGCTTCAGCCAGGTCATGGTCCTCAGGCGGAACTCCCACCCCCGCCGCCGCACGGTCAGCAGCCCCCTCTGTCCTCTGGGTCTGCTCTTGTCTCCTGCCTTTGTTCCTTCTATCAGCAGTGCCCGCCTTTCTCCTTGGGTCTGCTTTTCCATGCTTGCCTCCTCCAGGAAGCCCTCTAAGACCACCCCAGTGCAGAGTCATCCTTACCTCCCTCAGCAGGCAGCAAAAACAAAGCTGGGCTGGGAAATTCTTGGTGGTCCAGTGGTTAAGATCTGGTGCTTTCACTGCCGAAAGCCCGGGTTCAGTCCCTGGTCAGGGAGCTAAGACCCCACAAGCTGTGAGGCCAAAAGAAAAAGGAAAAAAAAGCTGGGCTGTGACTGTGTCCTCTTATAAGGCACTTTGCCTGTCCACGGTCTCATCTGGAGCTCACATAAATCCTATGGGGTCAGATTTTTTGTCCCCATTTGGCAAATGGAGACCTAAGAGGCAAGGGAAGGGCCTGAGTTCACATGGGGGTGTAGTGGCACCAATGACTGGCTCTAATGCGACCTCCCTGGGTGCCAAGGGCCGGCCCACCTGACTGTCATTCATTCGTGCAATAAATGTGGACTCGCACTTGGTCTGTGCCAGGAGCTGTTGTAGAGGCTGTGGAAGCAGAGACGAGAAACACAGGCCAACACGAAGCCTTCCTCCTGGGATCTGCACCCCAATCAGGAGACGAGCAGTGAAGAGGCAACACACAGTAAGGAGCTGTGGAAGCAGGAGGGAGGAAGTGCCGGGCCGGGAGAGGTCACATGAGACCCCTTGCAAAGGGCCTGAAGCTGGGGAGGGGACGGCCCTGAGGCTGTCCATCCTGAGAGCAGCCTGGTCTCACGCTGGGGGCTTGGTAGCCCCTCCACCCCTGCTAAGTGCAGGGGCGCCTCTCACCGCTCCTCACTGTGGTTCTGCCTGGCCGGCCTGCCTGGCCCTCCCCTTGCCCCGGCCACTGGTCCTGGGGCCCTCAGCTTTTCAGGATGGGCGCCCCCTGGTTCGCTCCTCCCTGGCTCCCTGCCTCAGGCTGGCACGAACGCACACGTGGCCACTTCATGACAGCATGGCCGATGAGAGAACGTGTGGGCGCTAGGCAGGTCCTGGCCCTGCTCACAGGGGCCCGGCGTCCGGGCAGTGGAGGCCGGGGCCACAGAGGAGCTCATCCCCTCCCAGGGCAGGTGGAAACCAGCACACCCTCTAGAAACTTGCTAAGTGGGGCCCCCTCCCGGTTTTAAGGCTCCTGAGTCCATTCACACATCCTCATGTTCACCAGTTCACACTGGTGAACCAGGTCACTCATTCAGCAAACAGAACAGATTGTCCACACAATCCTGGAGTCTCACTGAGCCCGTGTGATGCAAACAGACTAAGTCCTCACTCTCAGGGGACTTATATTCTGGTGGGGAGATAGCCCATGGTTATAAATTCTATGGAGAAAAAGAAAGGTGAGGAAGGTGGCCAGAGAGGGTGTGCTGCTGTCTTTTTGGGTGATCATGAAGGTCCCCAGAGTGGGTGTGGGAGTCAGGAGGGTCTGAACAGAGGGGGCACACAGACTTAACAGTTTAAAAGGTCAGAGGCAGGGCAAGGGGACTAAAGGGGGCTCCTGAGTGAGTGCAGGGGAGAGCTGCCCATGGCAGTGAGGGGAGCAGTGCCTGGACGCACTTCAGAGCCACAGGACTGACAGGTGGCCCGGCCAGGAGATGCGGAGTGAAGTCGCTGCCCGCGGTGAGAGTCTGTCAATGAGCCTCCTCAAGCCTCAGTTTTGTCTCCTGGTCGGTGGGGCGCTCGGACCTCTCTTCCTGCCCAGGCTCTGGTGCGGAGCAGCCAGGGAGCCCTACTGAGGTCTGCTCAGCGCTGAGCCCTGCTCTGGCCCAGGGGCACAGCGCGTGGCGCTGGTGCTGGGGTGGTGGTTTAGTGGATGAGTTGTATCCAACCCTTGCGACCCCATGGACTGTAGCCTGCCACTGTGGTGCTTTGCAAATGATTGTTTCTTGTCGTTTATTTTATTTTTGACTGTGCTGTGCGCCTGCAAGTCTCAGTTCCCTGTCTGAACCCAGGTCAGCTCCCTGATTGAACCCGGGCCCCTGGCCCAGAATGCTAACCCCCAGACCACCAGGGAACTCCCTGGCTTCTTACTTCTTTAAAGAAGATGGTAAAGGGCAAAGGCGACGAGGGCCTGGAAATGGGACTGGGTCGCTGAGTGTGGGGTGGAGGCAGGAATTTGGGGACAAGGGCGGTAGACCGGTTTGGTGGCTGCTCCCGGCAGGGTGGTATTGTCTGACCATGTGGTCAGAGGGCCTGAGGGAAGTTGCCGGGGAAGTCTGGGGTCCAGACCCAAGCTCACAGGCTGCCGAGAGCACTGAGCCCACTTGCCCACGTGGCCGTGCCAGGGGGCCCATTCTCCATGGCGTCTCCTGAGCTCCCCCAGCTCCAGGGAGCTCTGAGTGTCAGGGCCGAGGTCCTGGGGTCACCCCCACCCCCAGCAGCCTGCTGGGGGGCAGGGAGCAGAGCGGGTGGCTGAGTCACGCCACTTGACCCGGTGGGGTCGGGGTCAGGGGCTCTTTGGCCCTTCCTGAATCTGCAGATCTGGTGACCACCCCAGGCCCCCCTGTGATCTGGGCTCAGAGCTGGGGGCTGGGGAGGAACCGAGCGGAGACCCCTTTCTCCAGGAGGGGACAGGGCAGAAGCACAGGGGATCTGACTCAGGAAACAGGGACAGGAGTGGTCAGGGGTAAACACGGCAGGGTTCAGTGGGTAAAACTAGAGCCAGGGTAAGAGATCAGGACTGAATGTATAAGCAGGGTTAGGATTCGATGTCTGACCAAAGTTCTCAGAGTGGGAACAAGGATTAGGGCTCAGTGAGTGAGCAGGGTCAGGACTCAGTTCACGGGCAAGGTCAGCGTTCAGCCTGTGAGTGGGATCAAGGCTTCGAGTGTTATGAAGATCAGAGTTCAGTGTGGATCAGGGCTCAGCCAGGTACTAGCTTCAGGATGAGTCTCTGAGCGGGATCAGTGACCGCTGTGGGGCTCAGCGTGGGGCTCAGCATGGGACTCAGCGTGGGGCTGGTGCCTTGAGGCTGACACGGCTGCTGCAACTCTGGGGTGGACTCAGGGTTGCTGGGTCTTCTCAGCTCCATTCAGCTTCTTCTGTCTTTCATTTATCGTGTCCGACCCCCTGGACTGGGGCCCACCAGGCTCCTTTGTCCATGCGATTCTCCAGGCAAGAATACTGGAGTGGGTTGCCATTTCCCTCTCCAGGGGATCTTCCCAATCCAGGAATCGAACCCCGGTCTCCTGCATTGCAGGCAGATTCTTTCCCAACTGAGCTATAAGGGAAGCCCAAGAGACCTTTATTCGAATCTAAAAGAGAATGGATATCTGTATATGTAAAACTGGTTCACTGAACACTCGAAACTAACACAACATTCGTAGTAAATCAACTATACTCCAATTTAAAAAAAAAAAAGGACCATTATAAAAGAGAGGAAGATGCCTCTGCTCTGTGCCAGGCACGGCTCTACTGCTTTCGACTCCAGGGTCGCTTGCTGCAGTCCCCGCCCTGGTCCAGTCCCTGGTGGCTTAGCCAGCTCTCCATTGAACCAGGTACTCCAGGGCCCAGAGAGGACTAGTGATGTGTTTCTCTCAGGACTCCGAGCTTCCTGGAGAAAGCTCTGAAGGCTGGTTCTTTCAAGCGTGTGGGCAGGAGGGCATTCCAGGCAGAGGCCACTGCTTGAGCAAAGGCTTGGGGGCTGCTCGGCTCAGAGCAAAGGAACCTGGTTGCCGAAGAGAGTGCTTGGCTGGTGTCAGAGCCGGGGGCCCAGCTGTGGATAAAGAGGGCCCGGGGCTCAGAGGGCAAGGTTCAGAGAGCCCTGTTGGGATGGGCAGCCTCGCTGGCTCAGAGGTGGCGCCAGCTGGGTCCCGCCAGGTGACAGAGTCGTTGCTCTGGTGGGTCCTCCCCACCCCGAAGTTCGCCCACAGTGGGTGGGCCAGAGGCAGCAGACAATGGGAAAGAATGAAGGTGTGTGAGGCCAACCAGGAGGGCTGGTGGGAAGGGGCGGGAAGGGGCGGAAGGGTGAGGGAAGGCGGGTGGGTGGAGGCCGGGGGGCAGAGTGGCCAGGGCTGCACACAACCCTGGGAGGGCCACCGTCAGCAAGGGACACCTAGCGGAGGCCTGGGATGCCTGTGGGGCTGGGCGTCGTCTCTGGGTGCTCGGTCCACTGGCCGGGTCCTTGCAGCCTTGAGGCCTCCCTCACACCCGCCCCGAGTGTGCAGATCCAGGCCTGGGGACGTCCCCCCTCTCTTGTATCATCTGTGTGGGGGTGTGCAGGACTGGGAGGGGATGCTGGCCCAGCCTGCGGCCTGCCCAGACCATGGCTCTGACCCCTAGTCTGGCCCGCTTCATCCCCACCATCACAGAGCTTTCCCGAGCACAGCAGGGCCAGGTCCTGCCCTGTGTACCCCCTCCCAGTCACCCTGCCCCCACCCCTGTTCCAGGCCACCAGCTTCTCGGGCCCCTTCCCACAGCTTGTGCATACCCACCCTACCCAAGGGCCGCCGCTGGCGCAAGCAAGGCTCTGGGGGTGATGGCCAGGCTGTCAGAGGGCCAGGGGCGGGTCTGAATTCAGAGGTGACTGGGCAAGGGGGCTGGCGGGTCCTGCCCAGCACCCACCAGGCACCTCACGCTGGCGGGCCTGTCGCTCTCAAGGACGTAGCATCACTGAGCCTGAAGTAAGCACAGCCGGCCTTTGCTGACCGTTTCCTCCATGCTAAGCCCGTTCGTTGCCTGCTGGGGTGAGCATCACCCCACAACTTGGGGGCCACGTCTGAGCTCCACCGAAGGACACGGAAGAGAGTTTGAGAGCAGCATGGTGGCCTGGCCCCATGGCAGGTGACGGCAGAGAGCTGACCCTCTGTCCACGGCCCCAGGCCTGTCCTCCAGGCCAGGAATAAGGTCACACTCATCCTGCATGGGTGGGGTACGGGGACGGGACCAGGCCCACCCAGTTCCTGCCCAACCTGCTGGGTTGGTTTGGCCCTGCCAGAGTCCCACGCCTGGGGAGCCCTCTGGTGCCACCTTCCCCACTGGCTGCCTCTAAGAGCGGGGACTTTTAGAGCCAGCTGTGCCCACGATGGGCACGGGTCCTTGGGATGCCCTCCTTAGCCTCCAGAGGGGACGAGTGAGGTTTGAGGAGCCAGGTAAAGCCTCAAGTCCGCCAGCCTGGTGGGTGAGTCCAGGTGAGCCCGGGGGCGGCCCAGGGCCCGCACAGACCTGGAGGTGGCCATGTCATCAGAGCCCTGCCCAGGACGCGGACAGCCCCGTCTGGACCCAGACAGGTCACCTTGTCGGCTGGGGCCTCGGTTTCCGTATCTGCCACTTGAGGCTGTGAACCGCCTCACAGAAGCCTGGGGAGAGGTTGGCGGCTCTGAGTGCAGGCCCAGGGCCTGGCCCCCGAGAGGCTTGGTGCCCCAGTTCCGGGGTTGGAGTCAAAGGGCACAGGCTGCTCTCAGATGCAGACGTCCCAGTGCCCCAGCCTCCTCCGCCCGCCTGAAGCCAGACAGCGGGCGTCCCGCCCCGTGCCTCGGGGTGCCCGGGGGTGATGGCATGGGGCACTAGCGCAGGTATCTGGGGGCCTTCGGTTCTCTGACACCTCCCAGGGGTGGGGGTGGGGGGACCCCCGGCACCTGACGGGGATCCACGCAGACCCCCACGGTGAACATGCTCACACACACGTGCACACTCCAAACATGGGCACATGTACCTCCACGTGAATGAGCCCTCCTGGAGGCCACACCCGCAGGGAGTGCCCGCCCCCCTCCCTCCGCACGCCGGCTTGCAGGCCGGTCCTCTTCCCGCTTGCCCGCGGCCTCTCTCTGTCTCCCCTCTTCTGCTGCCTGATCCCACCCCCACAGGGCCCCCTGGCCCGACAACCCTCCCGGGGGTGGGGGGCGGGTGGCCAGGCAGGATTAACTCGTTGTGAATGAAGAACCGGTGGGGGGTGAGACTCACAGAGGAAGGTGATGGGCCCCTGGCTGAGTTCACGGGAGCTCTTGGCTACCGCCTGCGCCTGACTGGGCTCTCTGTGCCTCGGTTTCCTCACCTGTGCAATGGGGCAGGGTTGTAGGGTGGGCAAGGGCACGGCCAGAGCTTGCTGCTGCTCGTGAAACTATAACCGGGGCTCAGGGAGGCCTCCCCGTGAGAGCGCTGCTGAGCCACGTGGTGAGGAGGGGCTGGTCTCTATTAACAGACAAGACAGGGAAAAGCATTCCAACAGAAGGAACAGCATGGGCAAAAGGATTCAGGCCTGGAGGCCTGCTCAAGACCAGACAGGCCCCTGGGAGGCCTGGAGCCAGGGGCGGGGGGGGCGGGGTGTGGGTGGAATGGGGTGCAGGGGCTGCTCTGCACCAGGAGGCTGCCCTGAACGGTGGTCAGTGGTCAGCCACACTCTCAATCACACATGCCATTCCTTCTGCCGTGATGGCCGGCACTGCCCACACTCTCCACTCCGTCCACCTGGCTCACCAAGGCTTTCCTCTCCACCACCAAAGTGCATGAGTAGGAGCAACACCAGGCTTGGGCCAGCTCAGGACACACAGCGAGGGGTCTCCTGAAGAGGCTTTCCTGGGGGTGTGACTCCACAGTTGGGACTCAGGGCAAGGGACGGACAAAGAGGGACAAGGGGTGAGGACCCTCAGGTTGGGCTCATCCAGGCCCAGGGTCCAGGCCTGCTCCTCTCTGAGCCTGATCACCACTAACGAGCTGGTCTGGCAGCCCACCAAGTTTCTCTGAGTATTAGAGAGACCGCCTGAGCTCAGCAGAGTTGAGACCACAGTCCACAGTGGGGTTTCCAGCCGCCTGCTCCCCCAAAGCTCCTTGGGGCCCTCAGTGCAGTCTTTCCTGTTCCTCAACCCTCATCACAGCCCATTCTACAGACAGGCACACGGAGGGCAGGAGAGCAGCGCCCCAGCCCTGAGGTCGGGAGGCCCAGACTGCTCCCTGGGCAGGGTGGGACCCGCGCAGTCTGTGGGAACGACCGCCCTAGACCTGGAGGAGAAACATCGATACCCGCCCCAGGGAGGAGGCTGTTGTAAGGGCCTGGATTTTGAAATTTGACTGACAACTGCCCTGGTGAACTCGATTCACCCACAGGCTGGGAGCCACCTTCTCCCGGGCCTCCCTTCCTGCAAGTGACACTGCTGCCCGCCGCGAGAGGTCCCGGCCCCCTTCCTAACCACCTCCTCTGGATTGTGGGGTAGGGGTCTTCCCTTTCGAGGGTATTATGGGTTGAAATGTGCCCCCGAATTCATATGTCCAAATCCTAATCCCTAGGACCTCAGAGTGGGACCTAGTTTGGGGATAGGGCCTTTACAGAGGCTGTCACGTTAAAATCAGGTAGGGCAACGCTAATCCAACCTGATCAGCATCCTTCTAAGCAGGGGAAATTCACCGACAGCTATGCACTGTCTCTGGAGAAGGAAATGGCAACCCACTCCAGTATTCTTGCCTGGAAAACCCATGGACAGAAGAGCCTGGCAGGCTACAGTCCATGGAGTTGCAGAGTCGGACATGACTGAGCAACTTCACTTTATGCATCGTCTACAAGCCGAGGAGGGGGACCTGGAACTGAACCTCCCTCAGGCATCAGGAGGAGCCTGCCTTGATCTCAGACTTCCGCCTTCAGAGCCCTGAGACAATAAAAGTTGCCCTTTCAGCCGCCCCTCCTGGGACCCTGTGGCGTGGGTTAGGCAGCCCAGCAAACCAACTCGGGGAGGTAGTTAAGATCATCTACGTTAACATCTGGCAGATGCGCGCTTCCAATAAGTGTGGGCGACTGCATTAACATTAAAAAGCCCATCACTCTCGACAAAACAAAAAACAACTTAAGATCTGTATTCAGCCACTGGAGTAAGGCGGGGTTCCGGGTTTACCTTTGAGATCCTGACTGGAAGGGCAGGTGGAAGGGCAGCTGGGAGGCACCCTGGGATCAGCTCCACCGCCCGGGGCACCCAGTGCAGGACTTGGGAAGTTTGAGAAAATCCCTGGCTCCATCTGGGAGGGTGGCTGCCTCACTGTGGGCTTCCCAGGTGGCTCCATAGTAAAGAACCCACCTGCAGTGCAGGAGACTGAGGTTCGATCCCTGCGTCGGGAAGATCCCTTGGAAGAGGAAATGGCAACCCACTCCAGTATTCATGCCTGGAGAATACCATGAACAGAGGAGGCTGGTGGATTACAATCCGCGGAGTCGCAAAGAGTCAGACACAACTGAGCTCATGTTACTTATCCACTGCCTCATTGGTTTCTTGACTTTAACACCCCTGACCAAAGGTCCCCAAGCACCTACTGTGTGCCAGCTGGCCCCAAGCGAGTGTCCGAGCACACTCTCTCTGAGCTGTGCCTTGGACTTGTGAAGGGGGGTGGGGGTGGGGGTGGGGGAACACATTCCTTTGCTCCCATTTTACAGATGAGCAAACCGAGGCTCAGAGGTGAGTTATCCAGCCTGACCTTGGCACCGGGTACCCACCTCTTTGAGCCCAGTCCAGGGGTTGTGGCAGGGGCTGCTGGAGTGGACTGGACACGAGAGCTGGTCAGGGAAGTGTCAAGGATGGGGTGACACTCATACAAAGGGGAGCAGAGATCCAAGAAGGGCATTACCCAGAGGGGAACGGCTCGTGCTGGGCCCGGAGGTGGGTGCGGCTGTGGCCCAGTTGGGGCAGATGGAAGGTGGGGTTAGCAGTCAGAAACAACACTGAGTCACAGGAAAAGTCCACACTGAGCATGAAGGACTTTCTCTGAGTCCTTTTCAGTCAGAGACTGATTTAGATTCGGAACGTTCCCTCTGTTGGTGGTGTGGACAATGGTCTCCAATAGGAATCGCATAAGACACATAAGCAACTTTAAATTTTCTAACAGTCATGCTATAAAAAGGAAAAGGTAATCATGCAATTTATTTAAGTAATATATTTTAGTTAACCTAATATAAATAAAAATCATTGAGATGTTTTACATTATTTTTCTCATACTTACAGCACATCTCATGTCAGACTGAAGTGTTAGTCGCTCAGTCGTGTCTGACTCTTTGCGACCCCATGGACTGTAGCCCACAAGGTGCCTCTGTCCCTGGGATGCTCCAGGCAAGAATATTGGAGTGGGTAACCATTTCCTTCTCTAGGGGATCTTCCTGATACAGGGATTGAACCTGGGCCTCCTGCGTTGCAGGCAGGTTCTTTACCATCTGAGCCACAGAACTCAGCGGCCACCTGAGGCTGGTGGCCGCGGCCCTGGACAGCACAGGTGTGGAGGAGGGGCTGGAGGGGCCGGAGTGGAGGCAGGGAGGCCAACGGAGGCCACTGTGTGGAGAGTCGCGGCCGGCTCTGGACCGCCCCCTCCGTCGCCAGCCCAGGTGGGGCACGCGAGGACGTACTTTAATGACCAGTCCCAGATGGCACCAGGTCTGGGCCCTGGTGGGGGCCCCAGCAGGCAGGTCACAGAGTAGTACAAGCTGGTTTCAGCCCAGACAGCTGGTGTCCCCAGCTGGCCGGGTCAGTCTGCTGGCCCCTGCCTACCCCCACTCCAGACTAATGGGAGGCTTCCTGTCGCGGCTGGAGGGTGACCCGAGGCCTGACCCTGGTGGCCCTGGCGGATGAGCCCGGAAGGAAGGCCTCTTTCTTGATGCACTCTGAGGCGGGCGGCTGGCGGGGGCTTCCCTGAGGACTCCCCCGGGAAGCACTTCACACACAGCTGGGCGCTGGGCCAGGGCAGCCCCCAGCAGCTGTTAGGAGGCGAGGACCTCAGAGCCAGGGAGGGCCCGCACCAGCTCCCTCCCGGGGCTCCTGAGGAGCGCCCACGGCACCCGGGTCTGGGGGTGCATCAGGGTTAACCCCCACAAGACGGCTGGGGCTCTCAGGGAACATGCAAGCAGTCCAGGAGGCCAGCTGCCCATCAGCCCAGGCCCCTGCCCCAGGACGTGCAGCAGCAGAGATGGGGTCAGCAGCACCTCCTCACGTGGGGCCCGAATGAGGCCCTTCACCTCCCTGGCCTCCACTTGCTCCTCTGTGAACTGGGGGCATGGGGACACCTCTCTTGTGGGCCAGGGTGAGAATTCAGAGAGCTCACGTGTGAGAGCTACCTGTGACCACATGATGGAAGTTTCGGGCCGCTCCTCATTTCTGCCGTGAGTCCTCCTCTCACCTGAGCTGAACTCTGCTCCCAGCCTGGAAGCCCCACCCTGCTCTGCCAGTTCACTCCCTCACGCTTTGTTGTTCATCCTCCTTCAGAAGAAGCACTCGGGGTCCTCCAAGGACCCCACAATGCCCACCCTCGGGGTTCCCCCCTCCTTCCTTTCCCTTTCCTCCTCACCCCCGAATATTTATTGAGCACCTACTGGGTGCCAGGTGCTATGATGGGCACTGGGTATTGACCTGGGAATGAAAGAAAGCCCTGCATTCCTGAAGGTGACAGTCTGGGGGCAGACACTAGTGACTTACAGAGAGTAAATGCAAAATTGTGACTGTCTTCAGCCCTCTGGGCTTCTCTTGTGGCTCAGGAGGTAAAGAACCCGCCTGCAGTGTGGGAACCCGGGTTTGATCCCTGGGTCGGGAAGATCCCCTGGAGAAGGAAATGGAAACCCACTCCAGTATTTTTTTTCCTGGGAAATCCCATGGACAGAGGAGCCTGCCGGGCTACAGTGCATGGGGTCACAAAGAGTCAGACACGACTGAGTCAGTAACTCAGTCCTTTGGAGAGATACTTGGCTGGCAGTAGGAAGGAAACAGCAGAAGGATGGATCATTGATAACTAAAAGAAGCATGGAGAAGCGGGTGGGATGCGGGGTGGGAGGGAGGGTGGGGGGGGCAGAGCAGCCAGTGCAAAGGTCCTGTGGCCAAAGCTCCACTACTGGGCATGGAGAGGAGCTGGAGACCAGGTCAGGGTCGAGCAGGCAAGCCCCCTGGAGCCGACTGGGGATGTCGGTCTTGAAAGGACTGAGCCGGGTGGGTGTGATCTGATCGAAAAGATCAGCCTGGCTTCTGGGAGAGTCCTCGGAAGGGGCAAGTGTGGGGCCGAGCTTGGACAGGAAGGCAGGCGCAGAAAGGGGGAGACGTGGGTAGCTGTGGCCCGCAGGAGGCAAGACCCTCTGCCAGGATGGCCAGAAGGCTGGTGGTGGGGGGCCAAGGGTGCGTCTCCTCCACTCGGGAAGTTCTTGCACGTAGAGGGCGCTCTCCCGGGTGCTGCTCCTGGCCGCCAGCACCTCCCGCCTCTCTTTGCCGCCCCCAGACTGATTCTTGTGCGCAAGCTCAGTCCGGGAGCCCCTCCCGCAGGCGGTGCGCCCTCTGCGCATGCCCAGCCCCTGAACCCGGACCTCAGGTGGCGCGCCCTCTGCGCATGCCCAGCCCGGGACCCCCGCCCCACTAATACGGGCGGCGCGCCCTCTGCGCACGCCCAGCCCAGGACCCCCGTCTATGGGCGGCTCGCCCTCTGCGCATGCCCAGCCAAGCGACCCTTGCCCGCAGGCGGCGCGGTTTCTGAACTGTTCTCGAGGCCGCCGAGGTCAGTGGACCTTCGGGGGTTAGGCGTTTTTGTCGCGTCCTGGGGAGGATCGAGAGGGAGCCCACTGTGGCCGTACGCCCGAGGACCCTCTCCAGTATGCGCGGACTCAGAAATAAAGGTGGCGTTGGGCTTTCCTAATGCCTTTCTCTCTTATCTGCTCACTGAGAATTAGTTGGGGTGCGTCGGTGGCGGGGGTGGGGGGTGGGGAGGAGCCGAAATCTAGGTCTGGACCTGGGCGGCAGGTGAGCTGGAAGGGGAGATGGGGTTACTCTCCACGATTTCGTCTTCCCCTAGAGTTCTAAAGTTGATGCTTCACGTCGGGGACTCGAAGCTGCATCCTGGTGGGTCCCGGCCCTGCCTGCTTACCCTCCCCCCACCCCGCCCCGCCCTCCCCCAGGGATTTTTGCTTCCAGTTTCAAGTGTCTCAGGCTGTTCCACTTCCATTCCCCTATCCTGAGATGTTTTGCCAGGCTGATCCTTTGGGAAAAGATAGTGGAGGAGAATGGATTCACCATTCAGTGGAGAACAACGTTTGACCTGGGATGGGGCTTAGCTGCAGCTGGGCTGTGGATGTGGGTAGGAGAGCTAGAAGTTTAGGGGAGGGGAGAGGGCCCCACAGGCTTGTCCTCCTGTGCCTGTGAAGCTGGGCACCGGATTTAGCTTCATTAACAGACCCAGACACTGGAGTTTACAGCAGAGAAAGGTTTATTGCAGGGCTAAGCAAGGAGATCAAGATTGCTGGGAGAAATATCAACAACCTCGGATATGCAAGCCCTCTAATGGCAGAAAGTGAAGAGGAACTCAGTAGCCTCTTCATGGAGGTTGAAAGAGGAGAGTGAAAAAGCAGATCATGGCATCCAGTCCCATCAGTTCAGTTCAGTTCAGTCACTCAGGTGTGTCCGACTCTTTGCAACTCCATGGACTGCAGCACGCCAGACTTCCCTGTCCATCACCAATTCCCAGAGCTTACTCAAACTCATGTCCCTTGAGTTGATGATGTCATCCAACCACCTCATCCTCTGTTGTCCCCTTCTCCTTCCGCCTTCAATCTTTCACAGCATCAGGGTCTTTTCAAATGAGTCAGTTTTTCGAATCAGGTGGCCAAAGTATTGAAGTTTCAACTTTAGCATCGGTCCTTCCAATGAATATTCAGGACTGATTTCCTTTAGGATGGACATCAGTTCATGGCAAATAGAAGGAGAAAAAGTGGAAGCAATGACAGACTTTATTTTGTTGGACTACAAAATCACTGTGAATGGTAGCCATGAAATTAAAAGACACTTGCTCCGTGGAAGATAAGTTATGATAAACCTAGACAGCATAATAAAAAGCAGAGACATCAGTTTGCTAGCAAGTTCTCTATAGTCAAAGCTATGGTTTTTCCAGTAGTCGTGTACAGATGTGAGAGTTGGGCCAGGCTTCCCTGTCCATCACCAACTCCCAGAGCTTGCTCAAACTCATGTCCATTGAGTCGGTGATGCCATCTCATCCTCTGTTCTCCCCCTTTCTCCTGCCTTCAGTCTTTTCCAGCATCAGGGTCTTTTCCAATAAGTCAGTTCTTCGTATCAGGTGGCCAAAGTATTGGAGTTTCAGCTTCAGCATCAGTCCTTCCAGTGAATATTCAGGACTGATTTCCTTTAGGATGGACTGGTTTGATCTTGCAGTCCAAGGGACTCTCTCCCTTTCCTGATTGACAACTTTGAATCTGTTCCTTGGAACTCAGGGAAGGTTCCTAGGAGGCTGAATGAAGCCTAAATCCAACAAACAAGAAACGGGGGGACACAGAAAGGCTTTTGTGTCCTGCAGGGCCCTGACTGTGTGTTAGTCACTCAGTCGTGTTTGACTCTCTGTGGCTCCGTGAACTGTAGCCCGCCAGGCTCCTCTGTCCTCTTGCCTGAATTCTTCAGGCAAGCATGCTGGAGTGGGCTCCAGGGGATCTTCCCCACCCAGGGATCGAACCCGGGTTTCCTACAACGCAGGCAGATTCTTTACTGTCTGAGCCACCGGGGAAGCCCATGCAGGGCCCCAGAGGATCCTGCTAAGCTTCACTGGGTCCCTGTGGCCAAGGCCCTGCGTAGGCATGCTGCGTCTGAAGGGTAAGCCAGGGGACCGGTTCAGGATGAGGGTCAAGTGAAGGCTGTGAGTCGGCCCCTGTTTCTGTTCACAGCATCGGCTGGATGGGAGAGGGGGCCGCTGGGGAGTTGGCCCCTGTTTCTGTTCACAGCATCAGGGCTGGGTGGGAGAGGGGGCCGCTGGGGAGTTGGCCCCTGTTTCTGTTCACAGCATCAGGGCTGGATGGGAGAGGGGGCCGCTGGGGAGTTGGCCCCTGTTTCTGTTCACAGCATCAGGGCTGGATGGGAGAGGGGGCCGCTGGGGAGTTGGCCCCTGTTTCTGTTCACAGCATCAGGGCTGGGTGGGAGAGGGGGCTGTTGGGGAGTTGGCCCCTGTTTCTGTTCACAGCATCAGGGCTGGATGGGAGAGGGGGCCGCTGGGGAGTTGGCCCCTGTTTCTGTTCACAGCATCAGGGCTGGGTGGGAGAGGGGGCTGTTGGGGAGTTGGCCCCTGTTTCTGTTCACAGCATCAGGGCTGGATGGGAGAGGGGGCCGCTGGGGAGTTGGCCCCTGTTTCTGTTCACAGCATCAGGGCTGGGTGGGAGAGGGGGCCGCTGGGGAGTTGGCCCCTGTTTCTGTTCACAGCATCAGGGCTGGATGGGAGAGGGGGCTGTTGGGGAGTTGGCCCCTGTTTCTGTTCACAGCATCAGGGCTGGATGGGAGAGGGGGCCGCTGGGGAGTTGGCCCCTGTTTCTGTTCACAGCATCAGGGCTGGGTGGGAGAGGGGGCCGCTGGGGAGTTGGCCCCTGTTTCTGTTCACAGCATCAGGGCTGGATGGGAGAGGGGGCTGTTGGGGAGTTGGCCCCTGTTTCTGTTCACAGCATCAGGGCTGGATGGGAGAGGGGGCCGCTGGGGAGTTGGCCCCTGTTTCTGTTCACAGCATCAGGGCTGGGTGGGAGAGGGGGCCGCTGGGGAGTTGGCCCCTGTTTCTGTTCACAGCATCAGGGCTGGATGGGAGAGGGGGCTGTTGGGGAGTTGGCCCCTGTTTCTGTTCACAGCATCAGGGCTGGATGGGAGAGGGGGCCGCTGGGGAGTTGGCCCCTGTTTCTGTTCACAGCATCAGGGCTGGATGGGAGAGGGGGCCGCTGGGGAGTTGGCCCCTGTTTCTGTTCACAGCATCAGGGCTGGGTGGGAGAGGGGGCTGTTGGGGAGTTGGCCCCTGTTTCTGTTCACAGCATCAGGGCTGGGTGGGAGAGGGGGCCGCTGGGGAGTTGGCCCCTGTTTCTGTTCACAGCATCAGGGCTGGATGGGAGAGGGGGCCGCTGGGGAGTTGGCCCCTGTTTCTGTTCACAGCATCAGGGCTGGATGGGAGAGGGGGCTGTTGGGGAGTTGGCCCCTGTTTCTGTTCACAGCATCAGGGCTGGATGGGAGAGGGGGCCGCTGGGGAGTTGGCCCCTGTTTCTGTTCACAGCATCAGGGCTGGGTGGGAGAGGGGGCCGCTGGGGAGTTGGCCCCTGTTTCTGTTCACAGCATCAGGGCTGGATGGGAGAGGGGGCCGCTGGGGAGTTGGCCCCTGTTTCTGTTCACAGCATCAGGGCTGGGTGGGAGAGGGGGCCGCTGGGGAGTTGGCCCCTGTTTCTGTTCACAGCATCAGGGCTGGATGGGAGAGGGGGCCGCTGGGGAGTTGGCCCCTGTTTCTGTTCACAGCATCAGGGCTGGATGGGAGAGGGGGCCGCTGGGGAGTTGGCCCCTGTTTCTGTTCACAGCATCAGGGCTGGATGGGAGAGGGGGCCGCTGGGGAGTTGGCCCCTGTTTCTGTTCACAGCATCAGGGCTGGGTGGGAGAGGGGGCCGCTGGGGAGTTGGCCCCTGTTTCTGTTCACAGCATCAGGGCTGGATGGGAGAGGGGGCTGTTGGGGAGTTGGCCCCTGTTTCTGTTCACAGCATCAGGGCTGGATGGGAGAGGGGGCCGCTGGGGAGTTGGCCCCTGTTTCTGTTCACAGCATCAGGGCTGGGTGGGAGAGGGGGCCGCTGGGGAGTTGGCCCCTGTTTCTGTTCACAGCATCAGGGCTGGATGGGAGAGGGGGCTGTTGGGGAGTTGGCCCCTGTTTCTGTTCACAGCATCAGGGCTGGATGGGAGAGGGGGCCGTTGGGGAGTTGGCCCCTGTTTCTGTTCACAGCATCAGGGCTGGATGGGAGAGGGGGCCGCTGGGGAGTTGGCCCCTGTTTCTGTTCACAGCATCAGGGCTGGATGGGAGAGGGGGCCGCTGGGCTGTGGCGGTGCTCAGAGCCAGGGTTCTGCGGGAATGGCAGGGTGTCACGCTGTGCTGGGAGACAGGCTGGGCCGAGCAGAAAGGAGAACTATTCTAAATTCCGTTGAGTGGAGGGCAGCACTTGATCCGATAAGATCCATCCCGAGGGCCCCATAATCCCCTCAGCCAGCACTCTGGTGACCGAGCAGCCGGTGAGGGGCCTTGACGTGAACTTCGGACCTTTGCAAGCTTTCCCTTCCCTCGACTGCTGTCACAGCCCTGAAACACCCCCCATTGGGGTCACATTTGATCCTGTAATGTTCCTGGATTTTCCAGCCTTAAACAAACACTCATGAGACGCTGCCAGCAGCTGACACTTATTAAGGGTGTCCTGTGAGGCAGGCTTTGTTCCTTTTTTTGTTTTGTATTATCTCTTATTTATTCAGGAAATAAATCCTCTTAACAGCCCATTTACAGACTAGGAAACAGCTCAGAGAGGTTAGGCAGCGTGCCCAAGGTCATCCTGCTGGGGAGGCAGACGCAGGATGGGACCCTGCCTCTGCTGATGGAGCACTCTGATCTTCCTCTAGAAGCTCCGCCCTAACCCTGGGGGGAGCAGCAGACCCCTGAGACCAGGCTGATGGAGCTGATTAACCAGGCAGCAGAGATGGAGGGGATGGGAGTCTGCTCTTGGCAGGGGGGGGGGGGGGTCCCCACAGTCCTGGATTCAAACTCTGCAACGAAAGAGCTGTGTGCCCCAGACAAGTTACTTCACCTGTCAGAGTCTCTCTATCAGAGTCTTCCTCTGTCAAACAGGAGGAACAGTGAAAGTGTTAGTAGCTCAGTCCTGTCTGACTCTTTGTGACCCCATGGACTGTAGCCTGCCAGGCTCCTCTGTCCAGGGGGATTCTCCAGGCAAGAATACTGGAGTGGGGTGCCATCCCTGGAGATCTTCACAACCCAGGGATCGAACCCAGGTCTCGTGCATTGCAGGCAGATTCCTGACCATCTAAGCTACGGGGAGAGCCCACATGTATACTAGTGCCTGTTTGCTCTCTGTGAACTAGGAAGCAGTCCCCACCCTGTACCCTCTCCTGGCAAGGCTTGCCTGGGAAGAGCAGAGGTGAGACGACTGGCAGATAAAGGGCACCCTCTGATCTGGGAGCAGTGGAGAGGTCTGTAATTAACATTTCAGCAACCCCGATAGCATCGCTGCTGTCTTCAGGCCGCTCCTCTCCCGGTTTATCCACTGCTCTATTTGTCAGTGATGTCTGACCTCGACCACACCTCCCTGCCCTCTGCTTTCCCTGTCCCGCCTTCCCTGCTGCCGGAACAGGGAAGACTGTTCAGCAGTCTGCTCTCCGCCTTGGCTGGCTCACCACCGCCTAGATCAAGAAGGGCTGCAGACCCAGGCCCGCCCAGGGGCCAAGGCACCCAGGGGCCATCCAGGGCTAAGGATTCTCCGTCTGCTGCTCTCTTGAGTTCTCTGTGTGGTCTGGCTCCTGGACCACAGGGTTTCCGAGGTCCCCTTGGCTCGGGGGACAGGCTCCTGGAACATGGGGTCCCTGAGTTCCCCTGGGCTGTTCTAATATGAGGAGCCATGGCGAGTCCTCCAGGTCCTCCCAGGCCTGGAGTCTGAGCTGAAGCTTCCCTCCCTAGGGTGGGTGCCAGCCTGGGTTTCCTCTTTTGTGAGATGAGGTGGGGGTCCCCGCCCTCCTCAAAGAGCTGGAGCAAGATCGCCAAGCCCCCAAACTCTATTAGGAAGGACAGCAAGGCAGCCTCACTGTGGGCGGCTGGCTGCTCCTTGGGCTCATGGCACTGTCCCCACCAGGGGAAGGGCTGCTCTGGGGCGGGCTGGGGGTGGGCAGCCATTGGCAGGGTCTTCTGTGTTCTCATCTCTGAGTCAGCGGTGACGGGAACATTAATTTACTTGAGTGGCTGGCACGGCCGAGGCCTGGGAAGACAAAGGCTTTGCCAAGGCTGGGCTGAAGACACCGGGGTGGGAGCACCCTAAACCAGCACTGGGATGGTGGAGCACTTCCCTGTGGACCCGCCCTCAGGGAGCATCAGTCTGCTGGGGGAGCAACTGGAGACGTCTGCCTGGAAACAATAGGCCCCGGGGCCCGGGGCAAGGACAGGGTTGGGGGAGAGGCTGCATGGGCCTGGGAGCTCTGCTGGCTAGAAGGGACAGGAGGGGCTGGAAGGCCAAGGGATTGCCCCCCTGGAGCCTCCAGAGGCAACCAGCCCCGCTGATCTCGGGACTCCTGGCCTCCAGAACCCGGAGAGAATAGATGGAGTTGTTTTAAGCCACTAAATGTGTCATCATTTGGTGCGGCAGCTCTAGGAGACAGACTGGCTTTTCTAGGGCCAGAGGCTGGCTGAGGCCTGGGGCCTGCCCAGCTACCTTCATCGGGCCGGGGTGGTCGGCCAATCCTGGGACCTGCACTGGGAGCACTTAGCTGGCCCTCGCCTGCAGGCCCGTGGAGACAGGTGGGCCTGGGTGGCCCCCAGGTCACGTGCAGACTCTTCTGGGGATACCCAGCCCCCTTCCTGTGTGGTGTTGGGGTCCCGACGGGAATGGCAGGGATGGTGGGTGATGCACAAGCAGGTGAGGACCCTGGCCACTCTCTGGGGTCCTTTGGGGTCTCCCTGGAGACTGGAGGCAGCAGGGAGGTTACACTTCCCCTGTGCTGACTCACCCCAGCTGCCTGCTCTGAGCACTGGGCTTGGCTGCAGGCAGTGCTGGGCGGGTCACACAAGGTACAGATGGTACTTTTGGTTAATCCTGTCAACGGTCTTATAGGGTGTTGCTCTCCCTGCTTCTCAGATAAGGAGTTTTTAATAGTGTTTTTTTTTTTTTTTCAAATTGAAGTGAAATTCACACAACATAAAATCACCATGTCGAAGTGTACAATTCAGTGGTGTCTGGTACATTTACAATGTTGAGCAACCACCCCTCCCTCTGGGTCCAGAATGCCCCATCACCCCACAAGGAAGCCCTGGATCCATTAAGCAGTCCCTCCCTGTTCCCAGCCCCCAGGCCCTGGCAACCGCTAATCTTCTTTCTGTCTCTGTGGATTTGCCTGTTCTGGACATTTCCTATAAATGGAATCACACAGTGTGATTGCTGTGTGCATCTGGCGGCTTTCACGTAGCATGTTTTCCAGGTTCATCCGTGCAGTGGTGTGCGTCAGAGCCTCATTCCTTTTCATGGTTGAATAATATTCCACCAAATGGCTGTTTAACTGCTCACCTGTTGACAGACATTCGGGCTAAAGCTGCAGGTTGAGCTCCTCTGTCCCCCAGCACTCACCACCCCAGGCCTGCCCAATCCCCAGGGCGGGGCCAGGCTGGGCCGGGGTGGGGTTGGCAGGAAGGCTTTTGAGCAGACTTTTTGAGCACAGGAGAGACCTGCAGATAACCTTCCTGCCTAGGTTTCGGAATTGGCAAATCCTGCAGTTCCACAGACTCAGAGCTCTTGGACCTGAAGACTCTCAAACACTAAGCCTCTGAGGGTCCAGGAGCCAGAGTATTCTGAGCAGACACCTGTCCCCACCCCCGGCCCCATGACAGACATCACTAATTGAGCCGGCTGGGCCTTGGGGTCCCTGCAAGGGCCTGGGGCGGTGACCACCACCCCCCCCAATTGGCATGAGGGCTCTCGGTCCCCGCTTCCAGCAGACTGTCCATCTCCAGCTGACCTTTGCCTCCTCCCTGGCCTCCCACCCTCTTCTCATGCCCACAGGTCCTTCCCGGCCTCCTCCTTCCCTCGGGGCCCTGGTCTTTCCTGCCCCCCATCCTATGCCACACCACGTGTCGGCAGGGCCTCTGGACTGCTGTGGTGGATGCCCCAGGAGGGTCCCTCAGGTTCCTGAGGTGGGGAGAAGCGGTGAGGATGGGGGGTTTGCAGAGGTTGGGGGAGGCTGCCCAGGGTGCCCGGGCGCCTTGGTCACAGGCAGAGAGCCTGGCGGGAGGGCAGGGAGGGCCCCCACACTCCCTCCTTGCCCCCTTGCCCTCCAGGTGTCGGCGCCCCGGGCCTGTCCTCTGGGTGGGGGACGGCCAATGGTGGGCTGGTTTCTGGGAGGGTGGGGTTGGTGGTGATGACCGGGGTGCTGGTCACTCCTGTCGTCCCCTCCCCCGACATCCTGTGGGCCTTGGATCCCCTGCAGCTGGAAAGCGTGGGCTTGGATCTGGAACTGAGTGCCCGGGGCTCTCAGACTGGGTTCTGGGCACGCTGGGATCCTGCCCATTGAGGGGTCTGTTGAAAGGTGGATTCCGTTTCTGCCCCTTGCAGTTCCCTCGTCCTCCTGCCTGGAAGCCCTCCTACCGCAGCCTGGGAAGCGGGGATCATTTGTGGGAAAGGGCGAGCTCTGGCCTGGAAATAGCCAAGTGTGCACAGAAATAACCCTGGCCTCAAAAAAGAACATGGAAAATTAAATAGGGAACACCAGCATTTGCCTGCCCCTTTCCATGGCCATTATCTCAAGGCAGCGCTCCTCCCCTCATTTTACAGATGCGGGAATTGAGGCTGGGGAGGAAGGTGACCTGCCTGAGGGCCTCCTTCCAGGCCGCTGGCCTCTGACCCCATGTTTCCCATGACGGTGTGGCTGCCCGACCCCTCTGAGCCTCTGCTGACCTCACCTGCTTCTCTGAGGGCCAAATGCCTACGCGTCCCTCAGAACCCAGGGAAATGTGCTTTTCTCTGCAGGGCCTCCCCAGCTCCCCGGAGGGCAGCTGTGGTCTCTGCCAGGACCTCGCCGCCCTGGAGCAGGCAGTGGGCTCCCTGAACTGTGGCTTCTTCCACCCCGCGCCAGGCAGCCCAGTGCGTGCTCCGTGAGTGCCCGCTGGGTGGCTCATCGGTGGACTGTCCCCATCAGCCTGCGAGTGGAGATCAGTGGAACCCCTTGCCCCTTCCCTGCATTTTCATCCCAACAACCTGAGAAGTTCAAGTGAGTATGACCACTTTACTGGTGAGGCTCAGAGAGGCTAGCTCACCTGCCCAAAGGTCACACAGCAACCGAGGGTTGGATCTGGGATTTGATCCTGGCCCCCCAAGCACGGATCTTTCTGGAGAGCTCACTATGTGTCTGGCTCAGGGCTGAGAGGGCCCCTGACCGCCCCACCTGTCCATTCCCCTCTCTCCTTGCATCCTGTGGGCTGGCTCTCACTCGGGGCCTCTGCATGCCATTCCTCATGCCCAGCATCCCCTCTGCAGGGTCCAGTTTGTCTCTGGGGGGCCCCTCCCAGGCGTGGGGGACATGCCGTCCTAATAGCACTGCAGGGATCTTGCGTTTGTTGCCTGCAGCCACCAGGGACACCAGGCAAGCAGGATTTTCCCGGGAGGCCCAGGGCTTGGTGCTCCAGCCAGAAGCCCGCTTTCAGGCCCACAAACTTCCCTCTCTCGCCTCCCTTGCCTGGCCCCTCACTTCTTATCCCCTTCGAGGGGTCCTTGGCAAGCACCGAGGCCTGAGGCTACTCCCGTGAGGGGATGGGGTGGGCAGAGGCCACAAGCAGGGAGGAGGGAGCGGACGAAGGTTCTGGAGCCATGGCAGTGAAGGAGGAGGGATGCAGGGAAGACGTGGGGGTTCTGGGATAAAGAGTTAGGGTTCAGGGTTCCAGGGTCGTCTCCATCTCCCCGGCCCAGCAAAGGCCTGGTATTCGGGGAAACCTGAGGGGCTCTGGGAATGGGTGACAGGTCCCGGAGGCAGGAGAATAAAAGGGAATATGAGGGAGGGACAGGCTGGGCCTTGTTCCGTGAGGCTCGCCAAGGGTCTTGGCCCCAGGGACCCTGACTCTAGCTTCCTCCGGTGCCCGATGGGACATGTCGGGAGAGGCTAGTCCACCTGACGTCTGTCTCCAGGAACCTAGGCCCTGAGCCACCCCTGGAGGTCGGGCTGACCTCCTCAGGGAGCCTAGGAGGGGGCGGCTGCCTGCCCCAAGGGGCCGCAGCGTGGACGGGGCCCCGCAGGTGGGGGCACGGGCAGCGGCACAACCCGGCTGTCAGGCCAGGGCCTAGGGTCACTGCCCTCTGCGTCCAGTACAGGGCCTGTCCCCTCTGCCTGAGCAGGCAGAGACTCATACCCAGGGCATGCTCCCTGGAGTCCACCTGTCTATCCATTCCTGCTTCCTCCCTGCCTGGCTTTGGGGCTGGTGGCAGCACTGTGATTAGACACGCCCAGTGCCGCTTGTCTGGACAGCCCAGCCCTGGTCACGATTCTCCTCTCCTGTTCAACTGCCAGGCTGTGTGACTCGGGGCAGCTGTCTGACCGTTTCTGGGCTCACGAGACAGTGAATGAGGTTCTTAACCTGGGGACTGCGTATGGCCTGGGGGGGCTCTCAGCTTCCCTGAATTGCATGCTGGAGAAGGAGGCAGGGTCTCAGGGGAGCCCTAGCTGCCCACAGATGCCAGCGTTCCCGTGTGTCATGGAGTCTCGGCCTTGTTCCAAGCCTGCCAAGAGGGGCTGGCTCACTGTCTGCTCCTCCCCGTCCATGACTGCCCTACCCAGCCTCCCCTCCGGCTGGAAAGAGGGGCTGCCTTGAAGGGGTCAGGGGCTTCTTGAGGCAGTGCCACCCTTCTCGCCGGAGGATAAGGGAGCTGCAGCTCCTCCAGGCAGCCTTCCAGGGTTGCCCTCCAAGGATCAGATGGCGGAGGTGACAGGGAGGTCCCAGCCAGCCTGGGTCCCAGCAGGCAGCAGACACCTTGGGTGCCTCTCCTGGGCCAGCAGCGCCACCTGGTGGCCTCAGCCCCCAGACGCCTCCATCCAGCCGGCCTCCCAGGGAATCTGCCAGAGGGGCTGGGGCCAGCCTGGGAGGCACTCCGCCGAGATCATTGGCAGCTCCGAGAACCCAGGCGTCCTGCCTGCCTGAGGCCAGAGTGTCAAAGACAGGGCTTAACCCAGAGGGATGAGAGAGGATGGAGGAGTCCCAGTCCGTGTGCCAAGGATGTGCATGTGCATTTGCCTGTGTGTGTGTTTGTGCGTGTGAGTGCACACACACGCGTGGATGGGGAGGGCAGGGGTCCTGTTGGGAGGCAGGCCCTCAGGTCACTCCTGGCACAGGAAGGTAGGGGGCGCTGCGAAAGAATGCAGAGAAATGAATGGCTGTGCTGGGGTCTTCCTCAGGGAAGCCCCACGTCCTTCATTAGCTCGGTTTGGGCTGCGCTTAGTCACTCTGCCGTGTCCGACTCTTTGTGACCCCACAGACTGTAGCCCGCCAGCCTCCTCTGTCCAGGGGGATTCTCCAGGCAAGAAAATTGGAGTGGGTTTCCATGCCTTCCTCCAGGGGACCTTCCCAACCCAGGGATCGAACCCAGGTCTTCCACATTGCAGGCAGATTCTTTACTGCCTGAGTCACCAGGGAAGCCCAAAAAGGTCTTCATTATTTCTTTTCCCATGAAAGTGAAAGTCGCTCAGTCATAGGTCTGACTCTTTGCAACCCCACGCACTGTACTGTCCATAGAATTCTTGAGGCCAGAATACTGGAGTGGGTAGCCTTTCCCTTCTCCAGGATATCTTCCCAACCCAGGAATCAAACCCAGGTCTCCTGCATTGCAGGTGGATTCTTTACCAGCTGAGCCAGAAGGGAAGACCTAGCTCAGTTTAATCACTAATTATTGACTGTGAGTACTGTGGGAAGACACACACACATATTACATACACACAATGCACGTTCACACATCCATATGAATATATAGACAAAAATATGGACAGAACACATGTATACATTCACACAGATACACATATACATGCACACAGACACACAACAATGCACACACATGTACATATTCACACAGACACACAACAATGCACACACATACACAAGTACACATGTATACATAGGCAAAACATATGGACATAACACACATATACATTTACACAGGTACACACACACAGACACCCAACAGCACACACATATTACACACACATACATAAGTACACATAGACAAAACAGATGGACACAACGTGCATTCACACAGATACACACATACAGACACACATAGGCACATGATAATGCACACATACATATTACACATACATGCACACACCCTTTGACAGAGGGAAGGAAACTGAGGCTCGTGGATACTGTTGTCTTGCCCATGGCTGGAGAAGCTGGTATGGCCAAGGGGCCTGATGCAGTGGGATGCCATGTTACCCCTGCCCCGGGGCTGGGCTGTGGCACCCACTCCATCAGCCTTCAGCCTTAAGGTCCCAGAAGCTGCCCCCCACAGCTTTGCTCTGGAGAGAAAGGGTGGAGTAGGGTTCAGAGCCCTGGACCTCACCCCGTGCACTAGAGCCTGACCCTCAATCCCTGGCAGGCAACTGGGAGCGGTGCCCATGGGGGTGGGTGGGACAGGAAGACCCTCGCAGGCCCCAGAACTCCTCCATGAAGTGGGTCCCCAGGCCACTGGTCCCCTGGCCCTGGGGTACATGGGTGCCTTTCACCCCCAGAGCCGCTAGATGTGAAGGTTCAGTGCACTGCGGTCATGCTTCACCCCTACTTCCATCTGGACCCCCATCAGGAGCCCCCACTCTGCCATGGGGTGCCCCTGGGGGTGACTGGGGATCCCAGGCCTTATGAGGTCACCTCTCTGCCCAAGACTGGGTCCCAAGAAGCTGAGGGGCTGCAGGGCAGGGGGAGCAGGGCCTCAGGCTGGTTCAGAGACACAGAGTATCTCCCACTTCAGTCCTCGCTGACCTGGGAGCTGAGGGTCTAACACCCTGGGCGCCGTTCGTTCTGAGCTCCAGATGACAGACGAGGAAACTGGGGCCCAGAGGGAGCAAGGGTATGTGGAGGGACTCCTAGGCTTTGTCTCAGGCCCTGTGAGAGCTGTCTCCAGTCTCAGTTCAGGGGGCACCTGTGGTCTGGGGAGCAGGCTCCTATTACAGGGGGCAGAGCCGAGGCTTGGAGGAGTCCCAGAGACCCGCGGGTGAACTGGGCTGGGATGAGTGAGTGCGGTTCTGGTGCATGGGCTTCTGTCCACACACCCACTGAGCCTCAGTTTCTTCATCTGTGGCATGGGGCTGAAAGGCCCTGGCCCTGCCAACCTGTCAGGCACCTGATGCTTGAGAAGTTTCCCAATACCCCAACCTCAGCAGAGGCCCACCTCGGAGAGCTGGGAGCCAGGCCAGCCAGGTGAGGACCAGGAGGAAAGAGCCTTGGGCATCTCTTCCTCCATGAAGCCCTCTGGGTTGCATCTACTTGGCTGGTCCCATGTGGTGTGGTAGGGTGCTCTGAGCTCCCACCACCCAGCTGTGCCCCCAGGTTGCAGGCTCCCTCAGGCCCTGTGAAGTGCAGAGCGTTGGCATCATCTGGGGAACCAGGACGAAACGGGGGTGGTGGAGTTCAGTTCCCGAGGGCTCAGCGAGGGGCTAAGGGTGCCGGTGGGCAGGCGACCACTCTGGAGGGCACAGCTGGGCCCTGTGGTCTGTCCTGAAGAGGGGTGGGTGCTGGTCCTGGGGGCCTGGGGAAGGGACTCACAAGGAGGACAGTCGGGGTTGGTCCTGGGCAGACCGGCAGGGCGATGGGCCTGCGGAGACTGAGACCCGGGAGAGAACAGGTGCCCCAGGGAGGCTGTGGGTGAGCCCTGTGTCCTCCTGCCCGTGGAGTCGGCGGGGGCGGGGGTGATGGGCAAGCCAGGGAGACAGCAGGGCCCGAGGCTGGTGGCAGGGAAGGGGGTGCATTTCCTCAGACTTGCCCAGCCCCTGAGCACAGGGAGCCCCCTCCCCCCAGCACCGGGGGCAGCCTCCTGTTTGCTGACACTCCGCGGACTGGGCCCGCCTCCCTGGCCCACAGCTTTCCTGGCTCCTCTCGGGGTTCAGGAGGTGAGGGGGGGCCTGGCCCTGGGGTCACACAGGTCCGGGTGGGGAGTTCTAGCTCTGTTTTTAAGGTGGCATTGGGGAGCCGTGGATTGCCCCCACTCCATCACCCAGCCTCAGCTTTCTCCTCTGAGAACTGGGAACGCAGACCCCTGGGCATGCGGCCTGCCCCAGTGGGTGGGAGGATATTGGGGGGTGATCAGCCCCATGGGTGTCTTCAGTTCATTCAGGGGTCCGCCTCACACCCATGGCCGCCTGTGCTCCCCTGCCCGGGGCTTGAGGAGGGGAGGGCAGCGGGGCTGGGTTGACACTGAGCCTCCTGAGGGACTGAGGGGGGTGGGGGCGGGGGCGGCGAGGACAGGGTGTAAGCCAGGACATCGGTGGGACACCCATTTGTGCAGGCCCCCGCCTCTGCTCAAGCATCAGAGGCCTCCAGGAAGCCGGGGCGGGCGCCCAGGGACATTTCCTGCTATTAATGGAGCTTAATCTAAACAGGCCCTAATATTTACCTCTAGACGCCTCCGGCCTCCGAGGGTGCCAGACAGCGAGAGTGATGACCCCCACCCAGGCAGCGCCCTCCTCACCCTTGCTTCCTGGCTGTGCGTGAGGCAGGGACTGGGGGCCTGGAGCTCATGTTTGAGCCCCCTCCTGGATGCCCGGAGCCTCAGTTTTCCTCTCTGGGAGATGGGGTTGAACACCCAGGCTTCGGGGGAGGTTCGGAGGCGCTTGCTCTGTAAACCTGCTCTGGGAGCGGTACCACAGTCCCTCTCTCATTGTTGACCCGCCGACCCCTCCCCTCCCGCGCCCTCCCTTCACCTCCAGGGATCTGGTCGGATGCTGCGGACAGTCTGGCTACCCTGCCCGGGTCCGTGCTCTCTCCCTGGGCAGGCAGAGCGGGGACCGAGGTAGAGTGAGGACACTCACCCTGCTGGTCTGTGTGTGCCAGGGTGGCACCCAGCTACTGCCCCACAGAATGCCCACACTGTGCCACCTGTATCCCCCCCCGGCCCCCACCCTTCAGAGAGGCCCTGGCACCTGCCCCAGCAGCGATGGCAAAGCCACGACCCCCCCCACCCAGCCACAGGATAGTGAGCAATGCTGGGGGGACGCGGGGGCCCCCACCTGCCTCAGTGCCTCTCGGCGACCCCTGCCTGCCAGCCAGAGCGCTGAGTCAAGGGCATGGATTTGAATAAACAGTTTTAATTCAGGATGAGGAAGCCTTGTCGAGGAGACTGTTTACATCAGATATAAATACACAGGCCACCTCACGTCACTTGGGCTTCTCAGAAATCTGGGAAGGGAGGCCATGTAGACGGTGCGGAGGCTTCACACCCCGGCCCCCGTGGGAACAAGTCTGGCCTCTGGAGGCGCCCGGGGCTTGTGTCCCTGTCGAGGACGCTGGAGCGGGAGAGAGCTGGCCGTCAGGAGGAGGGAGCAAGTGTCTGAGGAAGTGGTGGGGGCTCAGATGAAGTCATGTGCGGTGAACCTCTCACCTCCAGCCCCCTGCCCGCCAGCTGCAAGGCCAAGGAGGGGAGGGGGAGAAGTGGACAGTGGGGGAAACTGAGGCCCAGTGAGCCAGGGTTCTGCACGAGGCCATCAGACTACTCGCAGGGCGGTGGAAGGCTCACCCGGGGCCCTGGCCTCCTGCGTCCCCACGGTCTTTCAGTCCCCGAGGAGCCCAGGCCGGACGGTGGGATTTCACATGTGGGACAAGGAGAGGGGGCTTGGCCACCCCCGATCTGGATCCCAGTTCTGCCCTGGACTCTTACCTCCATACGTGGCGGGGATTAGCGAGACAGTGGGTGTGAAGCGGGGCGGGACAGACCTGGGACCCAGCAGGTGCCCAATCAGTGTTTGCCGAGAGCCCCCCTCCTCCTAGAGGTGAGGGGTGTCCCAGAGGAATTGCAACTCCTCCACCCCCAAGCACAAGTCAGCTAGTGTCAGCCATTTACTCTCTAGTATGAATTAAAGTGAGAACCTGGCATCGAATCAGGGCTGCTGACCCTGGAGGAAAGGCCACAGGTGCTGCTGGGCTGTGGCAAACACCGGGCACTGACCTTCCCTCCTCTGCTGTGTGACTGCCCAGCTCAGGCTCGCAGGCCTGGGAGAGACAAAGCTGTCAGAGCCTCCCTGCCCGAGCCCACCATTAGCGCCACCCCCCGGGGTCAGCATCGCTGTCACCACGGGCTTCGTGGAACAGACAGCCCACTCCTGTGTGCTCCTTTCCCGAGAGCCAGGCCCCTCCTGTGCCCCGGGCAGCTCTGGGTCCCTGGGGAGTCATGGGCCTGCTCTGAGCTGGGAGGTGGGGGGAGGCTCCACACTGTGCCTGGCACCCAGGAAGGACCAAGGATGTTGGTGCTAATGCTGACAACCACGGCCCTTTGCTTCTCGAGCACCTGCGCCCAGCACCCCTACCACCCTACTGAGCAAGCCCTGGACTCCCCCAGGCTCCAGCACCCCCACCCTGGCCTTCCCATGAGGCCTTGGGGCCACAGGCGCTGACCCCGTGGGACTCCAGCTGATCGTACTGGCTGCACAGTCTGGCCTGAGTACTCGCTCTGTAACCCTGGAAAGGTCCTTTCCCTCCACGAGCCTCAGTTTCCCCATCTGATATATGGGGATATAAATGGTCCTCCTGCCTCCCATCCAGGCCTCGCACCAGGGCCCTGATCTTGGGGGATGAGGGACTCTGCCTGGAACCACTTATCCCATGGGACGTTGCAGACAAGGGGGCAAATCTGAGGCCAAGTTCCATCTCACCTGTTTCAGTAGTGGCCATGTGTGAGGGTGGAGCCTGGTGACTAGAGGTGCCTGGGAAGCCCAGAGCTCCTCTCTCAAAACAGGCGTCCTCCCCGAAACAGCAGTCTTTAGAAAGGGCTCCTGGGAGCTTGAACATTCAACAGAAAGTACATGGAGGTGATCCTGGAGTCCAGCTCAGAGGAGGCGGCCAGTGGACCAAGTCAGAGAAATGCTCCCTTCTCAGGAAAGGTGGCATTAGTGGCAAAGAACCCTCCTGGCAACGCAGGAGTCTTAAGAGATGCTGGTTCGATCCCCGGGTCAGGAAGATCCCCTGGAGGAGGGCATGGCCACGCCAGTATTCTTGCCTGGAGAATCCCTTGGACAGAAGAGCCTGGGCCTGGCGGGCTACAGTCCATGGAGTTCCAAACAATTGGACATGACTGAGGCGACTCAGCACACATACGTGCAGGAAAGGCAGGGAGGCACGGTGAGCCAGGCGAGAGGGAGAACAAGGGCTCTGTGCGTGGCCAGACGTGGCCTTAGGCCAGCAGGCCTGGGTTCAAGTCTGTCTTTGCCCTTGCTTTCGCATCCACAGGATGGGGCCGGGAGTCTACTGCCCTCCTGGGCCAGCAGGCAGGGTCTTCCGAGACGGTTCCAGGAGTTGGGGGCGCTTTGGGAAGATGTGAGCTGTGTCCATGGGGCAGGCGCGGGGGCATTGGAGGAGGTGGGGCTGGGTTTTGATTCTGACTTGCCTATTGCCCAGCCAGGGCTCCTGCGTGTGCCACTCAGCTCCTCGCTCGGAGCGGGTAGAAAACAGCGTCTCCTTTGTGGGGTGCAAGTGTCAGCCCAGACAGCACAGTTGTCACAGCGGAGTGCCCCACGGGGTCAGCCTGTCTTTCTGGGTGAGTCACAGGTGCCTCAAGTGTGGGCCCTGCAGGTGTGAACCCCTCTCATCTGCTCACATAACACTTGTGGCCTCTTCCCTTCTGTTCTAGCTCTTCTGTCTCTTGGGGGCAGGGAGATGAGGGGGGAGAGGTGGGGAGGGGACCTCTTCAGTTCACTTTTTAAACCCTCTTTGAAATTCCTAGTACCTTAAAAGTCTCTGTCCCTGTTTCGCAGGAACCCTTTCTGGGGGTAGAATGATCCAAGTGGGAAGTAGCTCCTGGCTACCCCTCTGGGTCTTCAGTGGACACAATATACCCCAGGGGTGGCAAATAACCAACATTCAGTCCACCACATCCTATCTAGAGCCCCTGGCAGACATTGTCAGTCAATCACAGCACAGTGGCCTTTGACTTCATCTCCAGGCAGGGCACTGGGCAACCATCACCAATCGACCAAGGGGAACCCAATCTGCCACTCGAGTAGAGCGGATATCTGCGCTGTCCCCGGCCTGGCCTGCCCAGCCCGGCCCCAACCTTTGGCTGCCTTGCAGAGTCCTGCCGACTAAGCCTCAGGCCCGTTAGCCAGGGCCTGCGTGACGGCTCGCGGTCTGGCCCCGAGGATGTGATGGTGGGCTGAGCCCTTGGAGCTCTTGTGCACGCTGACCACGTCGCAGCCGTTGGGCTCGCACTCTGCTCCTTGCCGGCCAAAGAGGCCGCGGACGGTGGTCTGAAAGCTGCTGGTGACGAAGCAGTAGACGATGGGGTCCATGCAGCTGTTGAGGCTGCTGAGGGTCACGGCCACGTGGTAGACCACGAGGCTGGCGCGGCGTGGCACGTCGGGCCACAGAGCCACGGCCACCTGGCGGGCGTGGAAGGGCGTGAAGCAGACGAGGAAGATGACCAACACGGTGAGCAGCAGCTGCATGGCCCGCACGCGGCGCTGGCGGCCCTGGCGCAGCAGGCCAGGCCGCGACAGCGCGCACACGATGCGGCCCGTGAACACGCTGATGACCAGCAGCGGCAGCAGGAACTCCAGGATGGTCAGCGCGAAGATGCGGCAGCAGGGGCCGCCAGCGGTCGTCACGCCCAGCACGGACAGGGTCACGGCGCCGGCGGCCAGCCACACGAAGGCGCACACGGCCCTGGCGCAGGCCGGCTGGCGCCAGCGGCGGGAGCCGTCGGGCCGCACGATGGCCAGGTAGCGGTCCACGCAGATGCAGGTGAGGAAGAGGATGGAGCAGTGCATGTTGAGGAAGTAGCCGAAGACGTGTGGCAGGGCGCAGCGCAGGCAGCCGGGGGCGCCGTAGAAGACGGCGAAGCGTGCCGGCAGGGACAGGCCCACCAGCAGGTCGGTCACCACCAGGTTGATGGTGTAGACGACCGATGGCGTCTTGGCCCGCGTGCGGCAGCCGAAGACATAGAGCGCCAGCCCGTTGAGCACCAGCCCTGCCAGGAAGATGACGCCGTGCACCGCCATCAGCGCCAACCACAGGCCCGGGAAGGCGGCGTGCAGCTGCTCGTCCAGCTGGGCAAACCGGTGGAACAGGGGCATCTCCGGCAGGCTGACGTTGGTCCACGCCGCCGCCGCCGCCGCCGTGGCATTGGGGGCCGCCCCGGCCGAGGGCCCCGGGGGAGACACGGAGGCCATGACAGTGGCCAGCGCTCCCCTGGCCTGGAAGGAAGCAGAACGGGTTACCCTGGGGTTATTGGAGCCCTGCCCGGAGGCTGGACCCCACCTGGCTTGGCTGCCCACCCAGCACCCTGACAGTTCCATCGTCATACCTCTGCCTGGCCCGGCCCTGGCACTTGCCAGCGTGGAGCTTTAGCCGCGTGCTAATGCTCGGAACCTGCTCCTCACTGTTGCAGGAGGTGAAAAGCCTTGCAAGAATGTCACCAGGACTGAGACAAGACAGAGGAGAGTAGTGTGGCGACAGGCAAGATGAGGCCAAGTGTGTGCTGTGCGAGCCTTGTCTCCAGACCAGTTCCTCCCTCACTTGCTGCGCAACTTTAACTAAGTCACTTAACCTCTCTGTGCCTCACGATGAGTCCCAATCTGTATCACTGGGACTGCAGAGCTGCTGGGAAGATTAACTGAGCAGTGCTCAGTGCATCACTGAGTGAGTGAGTGAAAGTCGGTCAGTTGTGTCCGGCTCTTTGGGATCCAATGGGCTGCAGCCCACCAGGCTCCTCCGTCCATGGGATTCTCCAGGCAAGAATAGTGGAGTGGGTTGCCGTTCCCTTCTCCAGTGGATCTTCCCAGCCCAGGATTGGAGCCAGGTCTCCCGAATTGCAGGCGGATTCTTCACCGTCTGAGCCACCATGGAAGCAGAGCATCACACTAGTAGGTACCAAATAAAGCCAAGTTCTGCTCGGCGAGAGCTGTGCCCACGGCCTGCCCAGCCCCCAGTCCCCACACCCGTGCACCCCGGCCGCTGTCCTCCAGGCCACCCAACCGTTCTCACCTCCTCCACGGCTGGCACCAGATCAGTGCCCTGGGTGAGGGTCCTCATGTGGGTCTTTTGCCCAAGGGCCTGGGACTGGGGTTGCTGAGAGTCAGCCCCTGGCCGCCCCGGTTTCTTCCCAGCCCGGAGAGACGGCCACCTTTGCTGTCTCGGAGGCTCACATGGGGTGGCTCGCTGCGGCTGGAGCCTGGAGCCAGGTCCCAGCAGCAGCAGCAGGGCGTGAGTTAAATAAACGCTGCAATCCCGGCCTGCTGGCCTAGACTAGGGCTTGGGGGTGGGTGGGGGGCTGCAGCCGCCCACTCTGTTTATGTTCCTGCTGAGCTGTTTAACTTGCTGAGATTTATCCCTTTGTTTATAAATGAAGGGTTAACAGGCTCTCACCCCCACCCTGGACTGGGCTGATCCTCCAAATAAGGACATTTCTGGCTTTTTCAGGAGAAAGGAGAAGGCTTTGGGGAGAAACAGGGAGGAGAGGGGGGCACGGGGGAGGTCCCCGGTAGAGTGTGCCTCCCCAGCTGTAGGGGAAGGGAAGACATCCCCAATCCTGGTGACCAAGGGAAGTGAGATGTCTGCATGAACAGGCTGCCCGCTATCCACTCCCCTGGCTGGCTACTGCCCCTCCTTGGGCACAGGCTCCTTCTGGCAGCTTCCACCCAGCAGAAGTCTGGCCTGCTGGGGGACCGGGGATCGAAAGCCCAGACCGGAGTGGGTGGGCAGGGCACGGAAGCGCTTGCTAGCCAAGGCTCAGGTCCCAGCCTGGAGGGAGGCCCTAGCGGGGCAGGCCACCTTCATCCTCCACTCAGAGAAGGTGGCACCAGCTAAGCCTCTGTGTCTGGGACCCTGGCCCTGGGCATCTGCTGACCCTTGGAGGCGGCTGGGAAGAGTCTGATGCTGCCCAGGACCGTGGCCGGCCCTTCGCGTCCCCTCCGGCACGAGTGGGCCCAGGCTTCTACTCACAGGGTGCTCTGGGAGGTCTGTCCTCTGCCTGGGGTCCCCAGCCCCCGACACACAGGGCCCTTGGATGTGTTGGCCCATTGGCAGGCAGCTCGGGGAGTTGGGGAGTGAGAAGGACGTCCAGGGCAGGGAGAGACTCTATAGGCACGAGTGGGCAGTGAGGGGAGGTCATGAGTCTGGGCCGTGGGGCTGTGGGCCTCATCCCCAGGCCCAGGGGTGCCAGGACCTCAGGAAGAAGAGCGGTGCCTCCAATGTGTCCCTCCTCTCCTGTGAAAAACCTGAAGCCCTGCCAAGACCCGGGGAGTGCGGAGCTGGCCCGGACACGCGGCAGACCGGTTTTTGACTTCCCTTCCACGTGCTTTCAGTTCTCCGATGTGTCTGTTCGGAGTCTGCATCCGTGTCATGGTCTGAGGCAGATAAACATCACAGGACGTTTCCTCTGGGAGACAGTCGCAGGATGACGCCGGCCCCCGGGAGCCTGCCCTCCCGGGACAGTCCCCAGGGACAGCCTCACACATGGGCCAGCAGCTCGCTGAAGGCTGTGGGCCGGGGCGGCGGGCCCAGGGCTGCAGAGGCGGGCAGGTGAGGACGGAGGGCGTCCGTCATGCACACACTGATGCGTAGGTGCGAGAGTCTGAGCAGCATTTGGGCCCCACGCCGGGCGCAGACCCTGCTCACACACTGAGCTCCATCCCGGAATGCCAGGAACCTGCGCATCTGTCCCGTGGAGCCTGGGTCACGGCCGTAGCCTGGGCCCTCGGCCCTGGCTTCCTACACCCTCAGCTCCTCCTCTTTGCCCGCTGCTGAGTCTGGCTGTCTCTGTGTGATCAGACCCCCACTGTGCCGGCCCACTCACCCACCTCTGGCACGCACCTCTCACGGTAAGAACACACAGTGACCACTCTCTGGGGCACCTACTCACCATGGCTTCTGCTTTGCAAGCTGAGGAACTCGAATGGTGAGACCCTGGACCCTGTGGTGGTGGCCCGGCTGCGGCCCCATGAACCCACAACCTGGGGCCCTCCCCGGTCTGGGGCTGGGAAGGGACTGGGCTGGGAGTGTCTGGGCTAAGCAGCCCCCGCCCCACACGGTCTCAGGGAGGACACTCCGTCTCTGGGTCCCTAGTCTCCACTCTCTCAGCTCCCCGTCCT
Source organism: Dama dama (assembly GCF_033118175.1). NCBI lineage: Eukaryota > Metazoa > Chordata > Mammalia > Artiodactyla > Cervidae > Dama > Dama dama. Next base: position 3,698,355 of record NC_083701.1, on the reverse strand, counting down.
CCTTGAGGCTCCACAGGATGGGTTCCCCACCCTCTGAATCCACTTTGGTCAAGTGCGAGTCCTTCCGGCGGACCCCCTGAGGCCTGAGCCGAGCGCCCCCTGCACCCCCACAGGCTCAACATCAGCGCTGCCACACCCCACCCCACGCGCCTGCCAGCCCTCCAGGCTCGGGTCTTCTCACTCTCTCCACCGCGGCCCCTCACCCCTCTGTCCACACCTGGCATGCGATGTCACAGCTGGTGACAGACAGCTGGGGATGGGCGGGAGGGTGGGCACTGCAGGGAATATATGAACAGTAACGATACCCAGCAGGAGGGCAGGAGGGGAAGGGGGTGACAGAGGATGAGGCGGTTGCATGGCATCACTGACTCAATGGACAAAAATGGAGTTTGAGCAAACTCCAGGAGACAGTGAAGGAAAGGGAAGCCTGGCGTGCTATAGTTCACGAGGTCGCAAAGAGTCGGGCACGGCTGAGCAGCTGAACAACAAGAAGAGTAACCAGCGGAGGAGCTATGGGCTGGGGGCCGGTCCCCACTCACCACCGGTCGCCCCAGTACTGATTAACCTCTCTGAGCCTCCGCCTCCCTGCCCACAGTGATGTAGCTGCAGCACTTTCTTTCTGCAGCTTCCAAGTGGGTGCGTGGCATCTGTTCCTGGACAGAGTGGGTGCTGGTGGTGGTAGCTCCTCACCCACTGGCTCCTGGCCTCCTCCATTCACGCAGAGGAGACCGAGGCTGAACACTGCCAAGAGCCTGGGTGCTGAGATACAGCTCGGCGGGAGGCAGGCTTCTGGCCAGAGGTGACCTTGCGGGCCTCCCTCACGGGCCCCCACACCCCTCATGGCCCCACGGGGCCTTGGGTGAGGGTCTGGCCCTGCAGGGGTTCTCTCTGAGCCTCAGTCTCTTCTCTTGTGACGTGGGGACAGAAACGGCTGCATTACGCTGCCCTCGGGGCTGTTGTGGGCCTTTGCTGAGACCGAGCTCTCGGTGTAGGTGTGGAGAGGTGGGGCAGGGGGCAGGTGGGGTGCTCTGCTCCCCCCAACCCTGGGAGACCCTCTGGGCATGCACGGGCGGGGAGGGGGTGAAGGTCTGCTCCCCCCTGAGACGCCCTTACCCCCAGGCATCTGGCCACAACTAGCCTTCAGAGATGCGGCTGCGGGGGCAGGGGTCTTCCCTGGGAAACGCCTGAGGTTCCGAGTAAAGCTGGGGTAACCCTGTCCCCCGTCTCCCTGCACTTCAACCAAAGGAGGACGCCTCAGGCACCCCCCAACCTCCGTGCCTTTCCCACGCCGCCCCGTCTCCCACCCCTGCAGTTTTCCTGACTTCCAGGGCCTCCTCCAGCCCCAGCTCCTCAGGAAGCCTCTCTCCTCCTCGCCAGCTCTCCCGGGGGCTCTTCCCCTGGTTCCCTCCGGCCCAGGACTGCCCCACTGTCCTGACTGCAAGCAGTTCAGGTGGGCCGGCTCCTCCAGCGCCCAGGACGGCTGGGCACAGACCTGCACCCATCTTTCTCTCCGGCTGAGTGAACCCCTGCGGGAGTCCGCAGGGCCAGCAGGATGAGGCCCCTTTCTCACCCAGGCGTTCGGGGCCCTCCCAGCCTGGCCAAACCCCTTTGGAGTCCCAGCGCCTGAACTGGCTTCTGCCCTCAGCTCCACCTTCACTACTCATCAGGCTTCCCAGCTGAGCAGGGTTAACACCTCTTCCAGGAAGCCCACCCCGCCCCCTGACCGTTGGGTCCGTGGGTCCCCGTCCTCTCCCCGCCGCCGCCCCCGGCCCTTGGCGCTTGTCAGTGGTATTTGGTTAAAGTCTCAGAGCCTCAGCGCCTTCACCTGTGAGTCTGGGATTGGTGTTCTAAGTGGACAAGTGAGCAAGCCAACAAGTGACATCGTGAGGACAGCTGGGGGTGCTGGATGGACACACACCTGCAGGGCCCCTGCAGGGAAGGTGCGTGATTACAACAGCGGTCCTGCTGGAGGCCCCCGGTCTCCCACCCGGACGGCGGTGCCCCTGGGCCTGCCTGCCCATTCTGGGGAGATGCCCGGGTGCTCAGTGCACAGATCCTCAGAGCCTTTGTGGCGCTCCCAGGGAATTCCCAGGGAATAAGCATCTTTTCCTAAGTTACCTGACCCTGTCCTCTCCTGGGGCTCTCTTTCTATCCAGCCTGACCGTCATCCCAAGGCCCCACACCCAGGGCACTGACGGGGGGTCGTGCCCGCTGCCGTGTCTCACGGCTTTTGCGTCTTTGCTGTGTATCCAGAAACACAGGCTGAGACCCAGAGGCTCAGGGCGCCAGTAACTGCCCAGAAACTGTGGGGTGGCCCGGGCCACTCTGACCTCTCGCCAGCATCCCAGGGCGGGGTCCATCCTGACCTCGTCTCGGTCTTTCTTGGAACCATGCTGCTGTGCCTGTGTGTCCTCTAGCTGCCCAGCTGCCTAGCGGATGCCAAGCCCACAGACTGGCTGCCTCCCGTCCTGCCGCATACGGGACCAGGGCAGCCAGGGGCCCTGACCTCGGCCCTGGGAAATAGGTAGATGCCTGGGCGTGTGATCCAGGATCCCGTGTCCTTCCTGTAGCTCCCACACCTGCAGCCAGGAGGGCCAGTGTGCAGAACAGGCCCACTTTCCCCACCAAGGTCCCCGGAACATCCACTGTGGGCCAGTCACCATCAGACACTCTGCACCCACATGGCAGTCCTGGGTTTTATAGACAAGGACGTGGGGGCCCAGAGAGGTGAGTGTCACGCCCTAAGACACACAGCGTGAAACTGATGGAGCGGGAAATCAAAGCCAGGTCCACCGGCTCCCGGCCCAGCAGGAGTGGGATGAGAGTGGGGTGGGCGTCTCTGCACCTGGGGTCCGTGTGCAATTGGATTCTGGGTACACGGAGTACCTGGACATGCCTGTGCCCCCAACGGGGTGACCCTCACAACCTCCCAAGGCCAAAATAGCCCTTACTGAAGAAACCACCTGCCTGTTTATTTTGCTGATTCTTCTTGGTTTCATGGCATCTGCTTGAGAACATGGCCTGCTGTTTTTGGCTAGTCTGAGCCTCTGCTTCTTCCATCCAGGGACGGCTGGGCCCTTACCGAGGCCCCAAGGGGGCCAGACTAGCTCTGGGTCATCTAGAAGGCCCCACGGGGCACCAGCTGGAATCAAGGTCCCCATCCCGGTCAGGGCTCCCTCCGCCCAGCTCAGGGACAGGGTCACCTGGGTGTGGGCTGGGTGCTGGGCGCCTGGCTCCAGCATGCCTGACTCAGCCCCATGCCGCACCGTCCGAGAGCCCTTGGCCGAGGTCTTGGCTCTAATGGAAACGCAAGTTTCTCAGGGAGGGGCGGCCCCAGGCATCGCCACACGTGTGGGTCCTGCTGCGTGTCATTCAGCCCTCCCTGCCACCCTGGTTCACCCCTCACTTCATCCTGATGCTGAAACAGGTGTAGCACCCGCCTGTCTCCCCCAGCCCAGCCTCCCTGGCGCGGTGGGACAGGATCCGTGGCTGCACCCGCCTGGCCTCTGCCTGGCATGCCACCTGTGTCTGCATCACTGCTGAAGGCTCCTGGCACCCACAGCCGCCCTCCTGGGCTCCTGGACACCCCTCTACTGGGGCAGAGCCGTAACCCCACGGTTCACGGGCTGTCTCTGAGATGACCCTTTCCAGGGCCTCACGACTCCTGCCAAGATGCCCCACGTTGGTGTTGCTGGCCTCATTTTGCCTGTTCGGGAACTGAGGCACAGAGAGTTTAAGTGGCCCATCTGGGGCCACCCAGCTGGGCGTGGAGCAGCTGGGATTTGAGCCCTGCCCTCTGCCTGCCGCATGCCACTGGAGGTTCCCCAGGGCCCACTGTGCAGGGGGCTCAGAGGTCCAGGGCTCTGCCAGCTTGCCCCAGGCCACACAGCTCAGTGGCAAGGTCAGGGGAACTGTGAGAAACACGTCTCAGAGGCATCAGACCTGGCCTTGAACCTGGTGCCAGGGGCCTGGAGGGCCTCAGGCAGATCTGGTTCCAGCTTGTGGCGCTTACAGCCAGGGGCGGGGTGGGGGGAGGTGGCTAGACAGTGGCTGGGGAGACCACTTTGGCTGGTCAGGAGCAGGAGGGGCCTCAGGAGAATCTGGGAGACAGCGTTCAGGGTGGTGGGATGAGAACAGCAGGTGCAAAGGCCCTGAGGTGGGAGCAGGCTCCTGTGCACGGAGCACCACAGAGGGGGGGCTGAGAGCCGGCAGGCAGAGCAGGCTCAGCCTCCCCGGGTGTGCTTCAGGCCCCAGCGCCGCCTCCTCCAGAAGGCCCTCCCAGACCACCCAGCCACCCGCACACCTTCACCTTCCACCTGCTTTCTTTCCCTTGCAGCCCTCTTGTCACCCGACAGCTTCACATTTATTTGTTTCTTGCTTTTCCCCTACTGGACTGGCAGCGCCATGAGGGTCAGGGCCTGGGCTGTGGCTAAAGGAAGCAATGGATGATTTGAGAGCCCTGCTGGGCTCTTCAAGCCTTAGTGTCCTCATCTGTAAAATGGGCATGACCTCATCGCATCAGGTCACCCGCGGACAGGCTCCCAGCAGGTGCTCAAGACACGTCGGGTTCCTCCCCCACATGCCAGGCCTTGGAAACGGCAGCCTCTGATGTTCCCGAGGCTCAGAGAGGGGTGGCCACTTGTCCACGGCCATGCAGCTGTAAGGGGACGGGGTGTCCTGGTGACCCTCTGGCTGAGAGTGAACATATGTTGGCGGAAGAATATGAGGGCTGCTGGGCAGCCCCAGCCGCCCGTCCGAGGGCCATGCACGCTGCCACCAGCCCAGTCCCTTCCGTTCCCAGTGCCGCCCCGGGACGCACAGCTGCTCCTCGTCCGCCCTGCCCAGCGCCCTGGCCACCGGCCAGTTCCCAACCGGCCCTCCCCCCTGGGGACCCTGTTCCTGCTGCCTTCTCAGGGCAGGCACCGCTGGCGAGCCAAGCGGGGGCAATGCCAGCTGCAAGGTCCGCGCTGGTGGCTGGGCGCGCCCCGGGCCTCAGTTTCTCCGGCCCTCCAAGGGCCTGCGCTGCGGGGTGGCGGGGGACGTGCCCTGTGTGGAGCCTGTCCCCACAGATCCCTCAACCCCAGCCCTGCCCCAGCACGGGGACCATGGCAGCCACGGTCCCAGGGCTCGTCCAGTGCCTCTGGGGTCCCCTGACCCCTTCCTTGGCCCTGCTCCTGGGGCCGCCCAGATGGGGAAATCAAGGCACCTGGTAGATGACAACGAGAGTGCTGAAGCAAGGAAGGAAGGAAGGAAGGAAGTACAGAGGAGGGCGTTGAACCCCGCAGCTCGGAGGGGCTTAGGGCAGCAGGGCCGCCCCTCAAGCTCTGGGGAATTCCCCCTCCCCAACACTCACCCAGCCTGGTCAGCTGCAGCAACTTTACCTTCGCCCTCAGTTTTCCCGTCTATACAATGGCTCCCTGCGGGGCAGGACCTCAAAGCCCCTTGCCAGCTCTGAGCTCTCTCCTTCCCATTCTTTCTCCGCCGCTGCCCCCCTCCTGCCTGCCCATCTGCCTGCCTGCCTGGGGTGAGAAGACCCTGCACTGACCACCTCATTTCAGGGAGGGGAGGCCCCGCCTGCCCCGAGGGGGACTCACCGCACCGTCTCTGGCTGGGAGAGGAGCTGGCCTCTCGCCGCAGCTCCGCGGGCCACTAACTCCCGGGCTGTGCAGACCGACCGTGCCTTCCTGGGGCCTGACGTCAGGCCTGCTCGGGGCTCCTTTTGGGCAAGGCGGCGGTGGGGGCGGGGTGGGGCGGGGTGAGGCCAGACGGCACGCTTCCCCGCCCCCGCCAGCCCCCTGAGGAGCCTGGTCCAAGGGCCTTGGGGGAGGGAGCCTCGGGCCAGGAGAGTGCAGTGGCGGGACCAGACAGGGGGGGAAACCAAGGCAGAGGGCAGCATGGCGGCTGCAGCACCCGGGAAGGGCAGCCAGGGCAGCGGCACCCTGGCTCTCTGCGCCCCGGCGTCTGGTCTGGGGAGCCCGCCTGGGTCCTGGGGAGCACAGCTGGGTACCGCGTGTGCTGTGGCGGGGGCTCACACAGATGGGCCTTTCTGTCTGGGGGCACAGAGGCAGAGCCGTGCCTCCGGCCATCCCGGCTGCCCTGCGCCGTCTACTTCCTCACCCTCCCCAGTGCTGTCTGCCCTTCTGACCCCGCGGCGCCTGTGACCGTGACCCAGGGCTCCAGCACTCGCTGTCCGGGTCTGTGTGTGTCCACGCGCGTGTGTTCCGGGGGCGGACGTGGCTTTGCGGGGGCACAGGCATGCCTGGGTGTGTCCGTGTGGCTGGCACCAGCCTGGGGCCGTGTGTGCCTTGGCACGACCTCTGTGGGTGCTGCAGGGACGCAGGGTCGGGGTGTGGGAAAGACCCGCGTGTGCGGAGGGCTGGGAGGGCGGGGCGGCCTGCTCTGGGAGGGGCCACCCCCACCCCCTGGACAGATGCCCTGGGCAGGGAGGAGGCTGGGGGCCAGGCTGGGGTCAGGCTTTCAGGGTCAAGGTCAGGAAGGGCTCAGGGCCAAGTCTGTGATGGGCTGAGCGCCTCCTCTGGTCTTCTGTCCCCTATCCACCCAGACCCCTTGGCTAAGCATCCACTGGGCTGGCTGTGGGCAGGGCGCTGGGCTCAGGCCTGGGACTGGCCCTGGTCCCCGCGCTCTGCATCTGGGGGGGACATGCTGCTCCAGCGGGAAGGGGGCCTGCTGTGGTCAGGAGGGCAGCGCCGCGCCGGCCGAGGCAGGGGTGATGGGAGGCGGGCGGCCTGGGTGGGCAGAGGCAGGGGAGGCCCTTGGGCTGCGAGTGGAGGGCGGGGTGAGCCCTGAAGCTGGGGGTGAGCAGGGGACTTCCACACTGGGTCACGGCTGCCCCTCTGGGGATCAGAATGGGCACTTGACTCCGAGGGCAGCGGGGAGCTATGGAAGATTCTGGGGGAGGGTGGTCCTTGGAGCAATTTCCCTGCCACCCTCAACCAGGTTCCCCACTAAAGCAGGGCTGAGCCAGCAGACTGGTCTCCTTGGAACGCAGTCATGTCTGTCTCAGAAGGGGAAACTGTGGCCCAGAGGGAGGCAGGAGCCCCCGGCCCATCCTGGTCCCTTGCCCAGGGGCTGGCGCTGGTTCCTGGTTGGCAAGGCAGGGGCAGCCTGGGTCTGGCTGGGGCAGTGTGGACTCAGTGTGGTTTCTGTGTGGGAGCAAGTGGGGGGGCACCCCAGAGCCAGCCAGGCTGTGGGGGGTGTGGGGGGCTGAGCCATCCAAGGGGCAGATTTTATGAGCTGGAGACAGCTGACTGCCGCTGAGTCACCGGCCGGGCTGGCCAGGGCTTGCGCCCGCGCTAAGGGCCGCGGGGCTCCCCCGGGCCCGGGAAGGCTGCTTCCCCAGGAAACCTTGGGGAGGGTCTCTGAGCTCAGCGGACACTGTGCGCGGCCGGGGCTCACCCTTTACCTCGGGGGGCTCTCCTCTGCAGGACCCTGGGGTTCTGGGGTGGGGGTGCCGGAGCCCTTGAAGCTTGGGGAGACCCCCCTGAGGCCTTCAGTGGACACGAGTACACAGGGATGATCTTACCCTTGTCACCTCCTGACTCAGGCCAGGCTGTCTGTGTCTGGGGTCAGTGGTCAAGTGTTGGCTGGGTCAGGGGTCGAGACATCTTCTGGTGGATGGGACGGGAACAGTTTCAGGTGTGGTTGCCCCTTGAAGCCCAGTCTAGTGAAGAGACGCTCCCCAAGCCTGGAGAAGCCCCCTCACCCTCGCAGCTGGATTGTAAGCTTCTGCAATGGTGTCTTAGGGTTCACGACCCCCGGGGACCCGCTGCTCTGAGGGACGAGGTCACAGAAGCAGTTGAGCAGCCCAGGGACGGAGGGTTAGGCGGGGGACACAGGGCAACAGCCAGGCTGCTGCTGTCACCACCCGGGGCCTGCCGCGCCAGACCGCATCCCTGCTCTCAGCCCGGGCCTCTGGAGGACCCGCGGGAAGACCCATGGGAGGACCTGGGGGGTGGGGCCAGGGCGCCTGTGGGGAGGGGGGCAGGCCAGCTGGGCAGGGGTGATCCCGAGAAGATGGGGGGCGGCTGGGGCTGGGCGGGTGGCCCTTCCTAAGAGGTCAAGGGCCACACACTCCCTGCTGTGCTCCGGACTCCCTGGGAGGACCCAGCACCCACAGGGGAGGCCATGTGGGGCGTTGGGGGTGCTGCGTGCATGTGTGTGTGTGTGTCTGGGTTGGGGACCCTTGGGCAGCCCTGGCTTCAAGCCCGGTTGGACCCCTCACTTCGGGCTCTGACCTTTGGTGTCCCCCAACTAGTTGGGGACAGTAAGGCCTGTGAAAGGCCCCAGGCCAGGCCCCTCTCCTCTCAGGAAGCACCCAGTCCTGCCACCACATGTGGGACGCGGGTGGGGACGCCCCAGGCCCACAGCTGCCTGTGGGGAGCTGGAGAAAATGGGGCGGGCTCTCAGGGGGGTGACAGGGGTGAGGAGGGGGTGGCTGAGATGCACCCCTTTCCCCCAGCCCATGTCCTATGTGGAGCAGGGCTGTTGGGGCTGGACGAGGGAGCTGGGACACGTCCAGGGCACTGAGCAGGGCCTGGGGCACGGTGAGGGTGGGAAAGCGCTCTGAGGCGTGGGGACCACTGCCCCCGGCCCCCCTTGACTCTCTGAGCTACTCTTCCAGTCCCCGCTGTTATCCAGAGCCCCTCGGAGCTCATCTTGGGCCACTTTCGACTTTTACAGGTGCAGAAACTGAGGCCCAGAGAGTGACAGAGACCTCTTTAAAGGCACGCAGAGAATGGATCATGGCAGGTGTTGGCCCCGCCAACAGGCCTGGACTCGCTGCAGCCCTAGCTCTTGGGCCAGTCCTGAGACACGAGGGCAGGGATGGGATGAAAGAGGACCCTGGGGGCATGCTGGGGGAGTGCAGGGGGACAAGGGATGATGCTGGGGTGCCACTGTACGTGGGAGCCCCCTGCGTGTCCCTTCCCAGCCCGCACCTGGAGGATCGGCTCATTTCCTCCCCCCACCCCTGCAGGGAGAGGCAGCCTTCCCTGGTCTCCCCCAGGTTCACTCAGTGGCCCCAGGGAGGCAGGGTGGGGACCAGGGAGCTCCCACCCCCAGAGGATGCTGACGCCTGGGCTGGAGGAAGAGGCAGGTGCTACGGGTCTGTTCGATGCAGAGGCTACTGGGGATGGGGGAGAGGGTGGGAGGAGGTCTCTCTGGGGCTGGAGCCATGCTCCCTCCCCCACGGCCCCCTCGGGACACTTGGCCCCACCTGGGAGGGGCTCTGGTGGGGCTGCTGCAGGCGCAGGTGTGAGCCCCGGTCCGTGGCGGCCTGGGGACATGTTGGGGGGCCCTGCCCGTCCCCCATTAAGTCCCATGCATTGTGATACAACACATGTCAGTGGTCACTGCATTGACCCACTGCTGGATCATGACCTGAGGCTTGAAGACAGGTCTAAGGGTCAGTCACTCAAGCAACGGTGATGGTGCCCAACCGTAGCAGCGGCTAGAACTTCCGACGTGCATCATGGTGGAGCACGCTCGTGTTCCCCAACCCCTCCTCGAGGCACCCTTGTCACCATCCTTGTCTGATGGAGAGGAGTCCATGGCCAAGGTCAGGCAGCTGGAAGGGGTGGAGCTGGGGCTTGAGCCCAGACAGCCGTCCAGGTCTGAAATTGCGCGGCTGAGCGGGTCTGTGTCCTCTGAGGAAGCTTCCAGAACCATCCTCTGGGCATGCTGGAGAGTTCCCTACATCCCGGGACCAGGCCGGGGAGGGCGGGCTCCAGGCCTCTCCCAGGCCCAGGGCCCTGTCCTCAGCCCTGTCCACCAAGGCCGCCCCGGGCTGGGCTGAGCACTGGCTCCCGCGGCAGCGCTGGACCGGCCCCCTTGGGTCAAGAGTCGGCCACATCCCCCACAGGGCCTTGGGACCTGCTTTCTATTTCGGCCCTTCCCGGCCTCTGGGCGGCCTCGTGGGACCGGCATGCTGTGTCTGTCTCTGCACCGCAGGACTTAGAGGTTGGCCCTGGTTGCAGGCGCTCTGCTCGCCCGCCCTGGAGTGGGAGCAGGGCCGCGAGGGGAGGGCCCCTGCAGAAGCCCCGTCCACTGTCCCCCACGGAGGGCAGTGAGCTCCCTGTCCCTGTGAGGGGCCAGAAGAGAGCCTGGGCGGGCACGTTCCGGAGCAGCTGCATAGTATCAGTGCCGGGCAGGCAGGAGCACAGACGGCCGCGGGGGAGGGGGCAGAGACCCCAGACCCCAAACAGCACTGATCCTAGGATTCTGATTCCGAACTGCAGAGATGTGGTCCCATCTAAGAGCCTGGGGTTGAAAGTTCCAGGCCAGGCCCTCCCGGGCTCCAGCCCCTGCCCTGAGAGAGTGGCCACCCTGGGACCTCCCCTCACTATCTTGTGGGAGGGGGGTGGCAAGCTCTTTGCCCCCACTGTTCTCTCAGCGTCTCTCTAGGTCCAGATCCTCCCTGGCGTTGAGGCCATCTCTTCCGTGAAGCCTGCATTGACTGTCTTCCCTCAGCCCCAGGGTTCTGAGAGCACTTGGGGCCTGAGTCATTTGTCTGGATTCCCGCATCCACTTGGTCTCTATCTGGATGTTTAGCTCCCCCAGATGAGGCCAGAATTTTACTTGTTTCTTTCTCTCTGATGCTCAGTATATGTGAAGGTATACAGTAAATCAATAAATGCAAATGCCCACTCATTTGAAAAATGGGCAGGCAGGATGGCTTGACTCCATCACAACGCGCTTGGCCCCCTTTCTTGCCTTTCCCAGCTTCCTCAGGGGGCCTTCCAGGTTGATTTGCATCCCTGTTATAAACAGGGTGCTCCTCCTGGTGGCCGACCCCTCCCCTCCTGCTGCAGCTTCCTCTCGTTCTTGCTGGCCACCCCCCCACCCCTGCCCCTGACCTCTCCTCCAGGGGCCGGGCGGCCGTCTCTGGTCAGTGAAGGGGTTGGGGTGGGGTGGGATGTACGGTCAGTACTGCCCCTCCCTCTTATAGGCAAGGAAACAGACTCTGAGAAGGCAGGGGCCTGAGACCGCCTGGCTAATGGCAGGTGGAGCCAGGATTTGAACCAGGCACTCGGGGCGGGGGGTGACCCCACATTTCCCCACACTGAGCCCCTCCTTGCCACTGATGGAGTACGGTGGGTGGTGGGAGCCGGGGTTGGCCCCTGCCTCTTGAGGGTGTCCTGGACACGTCCCAGCCTGCCTCCTCCCTGACGCTGGTCTGCCCACCTGGGCAGCAGGGACAAAACCCGGCTGAGGGTGTTGGGAGGATGGCGGGGTCCTTGACCATGGGGGCCCCTCCCCCACTGCCCACCGCCCAGAGGAGCAGGCAGTGGGTGGGAACGGGAGGAGGGACGCTGTTTCTTTTGGCTAGGACAGTGGCTTTCCGGAAAGTTGGTGCCAGTTCTCTGGGCTGGTGAGTGGGGAGGGCCCAGGGGGTGGGGCACCAGGGTGTGGGTGGACAGCGGCCACCGGGCGGCTGGACAGAGGTGCTGGTGGGACAATCCTCACAGCCCCCGCTCGAGGGCCTGGAGACCGACCTGCTCGGACACTGCGAGCTTGCGGGTGAGTCTAACTCAGAGCCCCTCAGCCATGACCGGCTGGACAGAACTGGGGTCTGCGAAGGTCCTGCTCAGAGTGAACCTGACCCTGCTGCTCGAGGATCTCAGCATGCTTTGCATGGACAGCCCCAGACCCCACGGCGGGGTCATGTCATAGACTGTGTATGTGTTCACTGTCTTTCTAAAGTTGAAGCCAGAAGCACGTGGCCCAAAATGTTCACACGAGCAGCCGTGGATCTGACAGCCCCCTGCCTGCATTTTGCAGAGAATTGACCTGGGGCAGGTGGGGGTCTGCCCTGGGGGTGGGGTGTCTGCTCCCCGCCCACCAGGACCCCTGGCCTTGCTGAGGGGATGCAGTGAGTCATCTCCCACTAAGAAGGCACCTGCCCCACCCCCGCCCAGATCGCTGTGTCCTGAGCTGTCTTCTCAGAGGCCTCCCGGGGAGCTCAGCCCTCCAACCCCGCCAGCCCTAGCATCTGTCAACGCTGGGCACAGACCCTCTCTGCCCCTGGCCTCAGGGCACTTGCCCAGGAGAGGCTGCCCTGTCTCTCGTGTGGCCCCCAGGGCCCTGGCCAGGCCCTCGGGAGCTCTGGTGGGTGGGAGACAACAGTACCAGACTCGGAGTCCAGGACCTGGGCTCGTATCCAGGCTCCACGGCTGACCAGCTGCGGGAGGCAGGGCTGGGGCTCCGTGGCCTGAGCCTCAGCCTGCTCGCCTGCGGTGAGGAGCTGGGAGCCCCTTGCTGCCAGCTCACGGGGCTGTGTGGGTCAGGGCTCGGGTGGGACCAGGGTCAGGGCTCAGTGATGACCAGGGCTGGGGCTCATTGTGTGACAGGTGAGGTCTCGGTCTGCGAAGAGCGTCAACATGCGTGTGTGACCGGGGTCAGGACTCAGGGTGGGACAAGGGCTCGTTCACTGGCGGGGGTCAGTGGTCAGGGCACCCAGCCCGCTTACATGCCACCCACCACCTGAGCACACACCACAGCTGTCCCTGGGACCTCTGTGCCCTGCCTCCCTGTGCCCGGCCCAGGGAGGTTTCACTTTCTGATGGGGAATGGGGGGAGGGTGCTGGGTCCTAAGGGAGGCCCCTCCCAAACCCTCCCCTTCCTTCCCATGGAGCCAGGGTTATCTAGCATCTGCCTGGGAGGACCTGCTGGCTACTTCCTGCTTACAAGGCATGTCAGGAGGACAGAGGCCAGACCTCGAAGGTGTTTAGATGGGCAGGAGGGGTTGGCGTGGGCTGAAGCTTGAGGAAAGAGTGAGAGAGTCAGGATGGGGGCCAAGGCCTGGTTTCAGGCTGTCAGGACGCCTGCCCATGGTCAAGGGTGTTTTCTGATGGCTGAGCATCTGGTTCCCATCTCCTCCTGGGTGACCTTGGGCAAGTCAGGGGAGGGAAGGAGGGTTGAACTGAATGCCTGGGCCTGCGCCCTGGTTTCCTTCCGACGAGGGGCCTCTGGGCTCTGGCTCCTCCCTGACCTGCTCTCGGGACACGAGGTCAGTGTCCATCCTGGGCACTCATCGCAGATCCTGTGCGTCAGGCCCTTCTCTGCTGGGGGCGTGTGAGAGTGCGCGCTCTGGCAGGGAGCTTGGTCAACAGCCTCGGACGCAAGTGGACATGACGGTGATAATGACACTGACGGTGATGGTGGTGATGGTGGCCACTGATGGCATTAAGATGACCATCAAGGTGGTGGCCACAGCAGTGGCAGCATCTCTGGCATGGACGGAGCCCAGACCGGCTTCCGGGCCTAGGCGGGCTTTCTCACAAGGAGCCATAATCAAAGTGAAGCAGTTAGGAATGCATCTGCAGCAGCTAAAAGCCCCCTGCCCACCCTATGGCTGAAACAAGCAAGGGGGAGTGCCAGTCACCACAGGGCAGGGCTGGGTGGGAAGCAGCCTGATTCACAGTCACTCACGCCCCTGGGCTCTTCTCTGACGACTGGGGACAGGAAGGCCACTGGGAAGGCAGGGTCTCAGAGACTAGCAGTGTCAGGGCCCTGGGGTGGCAGAACTGACGCTCTCACCGCCACCCCGGGTGAGAAGGGAGCTAGGAGTTGATGCAATTCCACTGTCCCCCAACGCCGTGAGCTGCAGAGTGTTCTGTGCAAAATACTTACATGTAGACCTCACTACATGAAAAGGAGAAGGGGGCTGACTGCCCTGGAGGCCCTGGGATAGGAGACCAGAGACCCCGTCCACCTCCTCCGCCCCAAGCCACAGCCTAGGGGCTGGGCAGAACCTGGGGGCTCCATGGCCCCTAGTCAGCCCCAGGAGAGCCCTTCCCCAACCCCAGCCACTAATGGGTCCTGGGCAGCAGGGAGGACTAAAGTGGGGCCTCCTAGTGGAGGGGGAGGAGAGACCCCACTGGGGAGGTGGGGTCTTAGGCCAGGGGTCACAGCTGATGGTCAGTTCTGGGTGGGACCTCCCTCACCTGGGGCGGGAGCAAGACGGGAGCTGGCTCAGCGGGCCCCATGTCTAGAAGCGATGGCTGCTCTGTCCCGCCTGCGGTTATTTGGGGAGGGGGCAGGCTGGGCATGGCATGGGTGGGGATGTGGCCTCAGACCATAGGGGGGCCCCCTAGGTGCGGGCTATCGGCCTAGCCTTTGTCTCTCCCAGGCAACTGAGGGAGCAGGTGGGCAATCAGGTAATTCAAAAACACGGTCAGTAAGAGGAAGCTCTTAGAATCTTCTGTTCTTCTGGTTGAATCCTCTGACTCAGGGTTCTGAGTCTGGGGTCCTGGGTGGTTTCAGTGGATCCATGAATGCCCAGAATTTGTGTGTGAAACTGTCCACATGTGTCATGAGGGTCTGTCGGAGCCTCAGGGGTCCGAGGCCCCGAGCGAGTTAGAGTGGGGTGTGGTCCAGCCTCTCTGCAGACGGGGGGCCGCCCCTGGGGTCACACTGAGAGTCAGAGAGTCAGAGCCAGGACAGGCTGGGGTCGCCGCTGCTGAGTGCCTCTGCCCCGAGCCTGGGGACCCTCCTCCTGGGGCTGATTTCTGCCCCCGGCCTGGTCCGCCAGGATGTTGGAGAGACTGGGCTGGGCCTCAAATGAGGCGATGAGGACATTTGGGGATGACAGATTTGAGCTCCAAGCCTAGCCCTTCGGCCTCTCACCTGAGGCCGGTCACTGGGCCTGCCTGAGCCCCGGTTTTACCCTCTGTGCAGAGGGCAGCAGTGTTTGGTGCTGGAGGAGCATGTGAGAAAACAGTTGTGTTTGGAGGTCCAGCTCGTGGCCATGCAGGGTGGCGTATGTGGGTGTGTAGCAGAATCACCTGGGAGTTTTGATCCAATACAGATGCCCAGGATGGGCCCTGGGAAGGCTGGTTTCAGTGGCCTGGGTGGGCGCTTGGGCACCAGCATTTTACAAGGCCCCCCAGAATCCTGATGTGCAGCAGGGGTGACTGTCATGGGGCCAACCTTGGCTCCTGCCAGCACACCGAGAAGCTGATTGGAGCGGACACCTGACTGGCAGCCCTCTTAGCTCCCAGTTTCCATACTAGACTCTGGCTGACGCTTAGCTACTGCCTGAGGTCAGTCTCAGGATGGTGTGATCTCTTCCCTTCCATCCATCCATCCATCTACCCACCCCTTCCCCCATCCCTGCATCCCTCCATCTATTTAAGGACAGACTTTGTCTGAAACCTTGCAGATAATTATTTTTTCCTTTTTGTAAATCAAATCCTGTCTAAATCCCACTTCAATTCTTCCAGCCAGAGCCCCCACCACCCGCCAGCCTGCTCCTTGTCTCCGGCCTGCCGAGCAGGTTTGTTTAAGGCCGGCTGACACTTCTCCTGCGCCTCCCTGTGTTTACACTGGGCTGTCAGCGGAAACTCCAGGTGCAGGAGGGAGGCCTTGAGCTTATTCTGACTGGAGACAAGGGTTGTGGGGGGGCGCACAGGGGGCTTCAGGGCACCCTTCACACAGTGTCGCAGCTCTGTCACCATCCCCACTGCGTAGCTGAGTTCTCAGAGGCTCAGAGATTACTCAGCTGGCCAGAGACAGACCTGAGTCGTGGCCCCAGGCTCCTAGGTCCCTACTGCCTCAGAACTGGAGCCCAGGAAGACTTCTTGGAGGAGGTGACATGTGAACTGGCTGTCTGTGAAGACCGAGGAGGTGGAGGGAAAGGCGTCACTAGCAGAGAGAGGATATTGGGCTGTGACCATCCAAGGAAGGAGTGGCCAGAAAGCAGGCAGCGTGGGAAGCTCCGGGCCAGCCCCCTGGCTCCCTCATTTACCTGCTGTGTGGCCTGGAGCATGTTACCTAACCTCTCTGTGCCTCAATTTCCTCACCCCCTAGAGGGAAGAGAATAGTTGTACTGACTTTTCAGGATCATTGTAGGGATAAAATAATCTAGGAATGTAGGTGGGAGCTATGCTCACGAGTTTGGGCTCTGCCCTGCAGGAATGGGGGCCCATGGTGGGTGGCGGAGCAGAGCCAGAGCTGGGTAGACTCCTGAGGCTCTGAGATCCCAGGTTCTTTTTGTGTGGCTGGGTTGGGGGTTTTCACAGTGCAACCCTGTGACTAGTCACAGATCACCTACCCTCCCTCCTAGCCAGTGACTGGTTCAGGGTTGGGCAAGTGTAGACTGAAAGGTGACCAGGGGCAGCCATGCGGGTTCCGGGCTTTCTCCTGTTGCTGGAGAGGCAGGCAGCCTTTTTGTGACCATGAGGGGCGTGCCCCACCTGAGGATGAGGGCAGGGAAGGATCTCAGAGAAGCACACCCTGATCGACGTGTGCCGGGAGCTCGCCCTCCCTTTGTTTCCTGTTACGTGAGTTAACTTTCCTTCCGGGGGAAGCCCGTGTCATGCTGGGTTCTATCACTCGCTGTCGAAGTGCCTGTTTCCCACAAAGCCCAGCGCATCTTCCCAGAGCTTAAGTCCCATCTGCCATTCCCTGTTTAGAACCACGCAGGGCCCCCACCCCTTTACAGTGACAGCCCCAGGGCTGTGGCCTCCCACTGCAGTGGCCTCTGGGCTCCCCCCGACCACACCGGGCACACATCTGCCTCAGGGCCGTGGCTCCGGTGTTCCCTCAGGTTCCCTGCACTGGCTCACCCCGGCCTCATCGAGGGCCTGCCCAGAGTGCCCTGCCCAGAGCGGGTGAGCGGTCACTGGAGGCTGGGCCCAGCTGCAGCCACACACAGCCTCGACTCCCAGAGGCCCGGCTGCTGAAGGTACATTTCCCACTCACACCGCGCATGCGCGACCGGTCAGGGGAGGCGGGGCGGGGCTCCTGCTCCCTGGGGGCCTGGAGACCCACCAGGAGGGCGACAGAGGCTCCGCCGTCACATGAAGACACCGCGGTCCCCAGTGGGAGGCGTCGGGATCCACCCCCACAGGACTGCTCTCTGGTTCTTAAGCGCTCCAGCCTGGAAGTGCCCCCGTCACCCCACTTAGGGTCCCAGGGCTGAAGTCGATGGCTCGGCCACGGCTAGTGTCGGGGGTAGGACGGTGACCCCCCCCCCCCCCCCCACCCCCGAGCCTGGGAGGGGCTCCCTGGCCACTTCACCTCTGCCTGCTCCACAGTGTCCACCTGCTTTTATTCAGGAAAAATTCACAGAACAGAAAATGAACCATGTTCAAGTGTGTAATTCCATGGTGTTTGATACACAATGTCAAGCAACCATCACCTCCGTTTAGAACAAATCCAGACAGAAAAGAAACGTTGTACCCATGAAGCAGGCACTCCCCGCTCCCCGCTCCAGGCCGTTCAGTCCTGTCTGTGTCTGTGGATTGGCCCGTTCTGGACCCTGCGTGTTCAAGGAAGGACACGTGGTCCTTGGCATCCGGCCTCTCACTGAGCGTGAGGCTTTCAGGGTCCACGCCCGTGGTCGCCTGTGTCAGGCCTCACTCCCTCCCGTGGTGAAGAATGTCCCACGGCAGGGCGGACCACGCTGTTTTTCCTCTGACCATGTGACAGACCACCTGCGCTGCGTCCCCCTGGGGCTTCCTGAGTGGGGCAGCCGCTGGAGGCCGGGTTTGGTCTGAGTCTCTGGGCTCCGTCTTTGGGGCACATACCAGGGCGTTACCTCAGAGTTCCTTCATCACACTGATTCTTCTCTGCAGTCACTGTTCATGCTGGCCTGCATTTCCCGCCTGAGACCCAGGCATGTTCACAATCCCTGCCTCCCCCAGGACGTGTGGGAGAGTGAGGGCCGTTTTCTTTTTCTTTTTTTTGCATGAAGGGCCTGCCCTCGGCTGGTGCCTGCCCAGATGCCCGGCATCATCCCCTGTCACTGTCTCCTCCTGGCACTGACCTGGCACGCAGCAGGTGTTCTACTGAAGTTCGCTGAACCATGAATAGATTCGGAGAGATAACTTGGGCTTCCTGGGGAGTTTTGTTTGCAGAAAGAAATCCGCTGCTAAAGAAATGATGAGCACCACACTGTAGTGGCCAGTCTCCTCTGCCAGTGCCCGGGGGGAGGGGTCCCGTCTACTGGTGGGCAGCCCCTCCCCCTGGGCCCAGAGCCAGCTGAGGGCGCCCACTGCCAAACGCCGTGTCTGGGCACAGGCGGGCTGGAGCTGGGTGGCGCCTGGTCCTTCCTGTCCCTCGTAAATCGCGCCGAAGAAAATTCCCCAAAAGGAGTTTCAGATCCTGCTGTGCCCGGGACAGCAGGCTGGTCTCCCCCCACAGGGGGCATCTCCCAAAAGGAGTTTCAGATGCTGCTGTGCCCAGGACAGCAGGCTGGTCTCCCCCACAGGGGCATCTCCTCCCCCCTCTGCTTTCAGAGGAGCCTCCAGAGGGTCACCTCCAAGAACGAGGCGTTCACTGCCTCACCAAGAGTGGGGTCTACTTTTGACGGTTCTTTGCTAAGTCCCAAAGGGACATGTGAGTCTCCCCAGCCCCACATCCCATAATGAGCCCACTCGGCTCCTCCCTGCCCTGGGACCTCACCCTGGCTCTGTCCCCAGCTTTCACAGCTGGGGACATCTGTGCATCTGGGAGTGTCTTCAACACCCAGGCAGGTGGGTGGCTAGGCGAGCATCGGCGTTGGGGGCCTGGGTTGCCTTGGCTCCTCTGTTGCCAGGCGCGTTCCTGCAGCTCTCTGAGGCTCAGTTTTCTCCTCTGTTAAGTGGGAGACAAGGAGATGCAGCAGGAAGCGTGCTTGGCCAGGGCCCTGCACGTGATGAGTACTCAGAAGATGCCAGCCCCTGTCCTGACCGCGCCTCATGGGCCCCTGCTGAGCCCAGGAGGGACGTCCTGCGCTGCAGAGCGAAGGCCGGGCACGTCACCTGGCGTCTGAGGCCGTCCGGGCACATCTGACAGTGCGCCCCAGTCCCGATGTGCCAGCTGCCTCATGTCCCCAACCTGCCCTGTGCTTCTGCACGTTTGTGCCTTTGCATCTGCCCTGCTTACCCGGGGGGGCGGGGGGCGGGGGCCCGCGGCAGCCTCCTCCAGTCACCTGGACCCCGAGTGGCTCCGCCCTTGGAGGGTGGGGCCCGGGCCCGGCTGCCCCTCCTGCCTCCCAGGGAGCCCAGCCACGTGGGCTCTCCTGGTAAGTGACTGTGCGGTGCAGCCTCTTGAGCGGCGGGCAGCTCCAGGGTCGGTGAGGGCTCTGCGGTCTGCACCCTCTAGCTGGGAGCCTCAGAGAGGTTCAGCACGGGGTATCCGTTTGGGGCGCTCCTGTGATGGGGAGCTCACCACATTGCTAGGCCACACTTTCAGCACTGGCAGCTTCCTGGGGTGCCAGCCACCCCAGAGAGCCTCCTGCGCAGCCGTCAGCAGCCCAAGATGATGGTGTCTGTGATGAGTAGTGGGGTCTCCCCCCACCCCCTCCCCCGGGGCTCTCAGAGAGCCGCCCCAGGGAGCTCTGGCTGCGGACAGTCGGAGAGTCGTGCTGCCCCCTGGTGGCCACGGCCCACAAGGCACCGAAGCTCTCCCAGCCCTGGGCTGGGCTCACACTCCTGAATCGCTCACACCGAGGATGGGGGCGGGGGCCAGGGAGAAGACAGACACCCACCAGAATGTGGACAGTGGGCGTCTTCAGGCTCGGGGAGCCCTGAGGATGGCCCCCTACAGCCCCTGGATTCATGCAGTCTTTGTCCTGTGTGTGGAAGGGTTCGGGACCCTCACACTCATCAGGTATGCTTGGCTCAGACCTGCTGTCTCATGGGAAGTGTTACTGTCGGGGACCCCGTGACTCTGACACGAGGCCACCTGTTCCTAGGCTGCCCTCTGTTCCTCACAGGCTCCCCCGGGGGACTCTGCAGGTCAGGACAGGCCAGGCTTGTGGAGACCTGGCTGGACAGTTCCCATGGCCCCGGGGCCCCCACCCCGCTCTTACCCACCTCTGACTTTCTGGATGCTGGCCAGCTGCCCCGCCATCCTCTGGGTCTCCTGGGCCCTTGGACTCTCTCTGCACCATCCCACTCCGTGAGCCGCTTGCCCCAGACTGTCAGGAGCTCCTGCCTTTGAGCCCTGTGCTGAGGGCGGGGAACTGGGGGACCTACCCTGGGGGTGCCCCACATTGGGGGTGAGCTCACTGACTTGCTGCAGGCCGCCCAGCTGCCAGTGCTTGCTTGCTGGTGGTCTGGGCTGCCCTCCTTCCCCCAGGCCTCTGAAGCCCCCACCCTGACCTGGACCAACCTGCCCTCCCCCTTCAGGCCTCTGGGGAGGGGGGGGGGGGCGTTTCCTCCTCCAGGAAGCCTCCTGATCTTGTCTCATCAGAGACTGCCATCCTGCCTTCCACAGGCACCGTGTCCCGTCTCTTGTGTGCTGACTCCCGTGCGGTGAAGTGAACCTTTCGGGGTCCCCCGAGGCCCCCTGACTGTGGACTGCACCCGAGAGGGCTCCCAGCTCTAGCCACTGTGGGCCTCAGTTGCTGAGGGGGGCAATACATTGAGCCAGGCCCTTCCCACCGTGTCACTGCGGAAGGACGGGCCCTCTCAGGTGGCCTGCTGGTGCTGTGTGTGGCAGGGGTTCTGACGCTCAGACACTGAGCGACTAACTCTTTCACTTTCCCTTCTGGCCCCTGGGGTAGAGAGGAGACAGAGAGAGACCTGTCCTCCGTGGGCCCACAGCGGTGGAGGGGACAGACTCAGACACATCGGGGGCCCTGAAGAACTGAGACCAGAGACCGCCCCCAGGGCTGTGCAGAAGGTTTGCAGGGCTGCCAGTGGGCCTCGGCCAAGGCGGCATCCTGCTCTTCCCATCCCAGTCCCTCCCCGGGGGTGCAGAGGCTCAGCGCCAGCCCCTGGGTGTGTGGTCTGGCCCCTCTGTGCCTCATTTTGAACTGAGTGGTGGGGTTCCTGCCGGCACATTTCATTGCTACCATCTCTCTGGAGTCCCAGGTCTCCAGGGTGGAGTGGAGGGGCTGGGCAAGACCAGAGACATAATTTCCAGAGCCCAGCATGAAATGAAACTGTAGGCCTCCCAGTTCATAAGCACTACCCTCATGGACAGTCAGTCAGTCAGCTCAGTCGCTCAGTCGTGTCCAACTCTTTGTGACCCCATGGACCGCAGCACTCCAGGCCTCCCTGTCCATCACCAACTCCCGGAGCTTGCTCAAACTCATGCTCATTGAGTCAGTGATGCCATCCAACCAGCTCATCCTCTGTCGTCCCCTTCTCCTACTGCCTTCAATCTTTCCCAGAATCAGGATCTTTTCCAAGGACTTCTCAGTTCTTTGCATTAGTATTGGAGTTTCAGCTTCAGCATCAGTTCTTCCAATGAATATTCAGGACTGATCTCCTTTAGGATGGACTGGTTGGATCTCCTTGTTGTCCAAGGGACTCTCAAGTCTTCTCCGACACCGCAGTTCAAAAGCATCAATTCTTCAGCGCTCAGCTTTCTTTATGGTCCAGCTGTCACATTCACACATGACTACTGGAAAAACCACAGCTTTGAATAGACGGACCTTTGTTGGCAAAGTAATGTCTCTGTTTTTTAAAATGCTCTGTGGTGCCGGGGACACTAGAGCACTAAATACCCTGGGCTGAGCTCAAGCGCCAGGCCTCACTGCGCTGGCCGTGCCCATAGGCACCACGAGGGGGCACCCCCGAGGTGCGCCTGATGTCTGTTCTGGGCCGGCGCTGGAGGAGTCCACACCAAGCTGTCACTGCCCCCAAAGGTACTGGGAACACAGGCAAGATGAGTGTCTGGGCCTCCTCACTGCCGACACCCCTAGTGGACTGGGTCCTCTGGCCACTGGCTCTCTGATGCAGCTTCTCCGATGGAGGGCTCAGCTTGTGCAAAGGCCAGGAGGTGGGCTTGACCAGGTGCCCTGGGGACACTAGGGACTGACCTGGAGGTCGCCAAGTACCCCAGGGGGGCCTGCAGATGAAGGTGGCCACAGTGCACCTCCCCAGAGAGCCTCGCCCAGAATGGCCCAGCTAAGCATCGGAACTCCTGGCCCACGGACGCCCAGAGAGGGCAAGTGGTCTTTGCTGTTTCAAGCGGCTAAGCTTGAAGTGACTGTTTCTCAGCATCAGTGAGTTCAGTTCAGTCACTCAGTCGTGTTTGACTCTTTGTGACCCCATAAACCGCAGCACACCAGGCCTCCCTGTCGATCACCAACTCCCGGAGCTTGCTCAAACTCATGTCCATCGAGTCGGTGATGCCATCCAACCATCTCATCCTCTGTCATTCCCTTCTCCTCCTGCCTTCAGTCTTTCCCAGCATCAGAGTCTTTTCCAGTGAGTTAGCTCTTCGCATCAGGGGGCAAAAGTATTGGAGTTTCAGCTTTAGCATCAGTCCTTCCAATGAACACGCAGGACTGATCTCCTTTAGGATGGACTGGTTGGATCTCCTTGCAGTCCAAGGGACTCTCAAGAGTCTTCTCCAACACCACAGTTCAAAAGCATCAATTCTTTGGCGCTCAGCTTTCCTCACAGTCCAACTCTCACATCCATACATGACCACTGGAAAAACCATAGCCTTGACTAACCGGCAAAGTAATGTCTCTGCTTTTTAATATGCTATCTAGGTTGGTCATAACTTTCCTTCCAAGGAGTAAGCGTCTTTTAATTTCATGGCTGCAATCACCATCTGCAGTGATTTTGCGTATCTGAGCAAAATTCTTTCTCAGCATAGTGAAAGTGAAAGTGAAGGTCGCTCAGTCATGTCCAACTCTTTGTGACCGCATGGACTATACAGTCCATGGAATTCTCCAGGCCAGAATACCAGAGTGGGTAGCCTTTCCCTTCTCCAGGGAATCTTCCCAACCCAGGGATTGAACGCAGGTCTTCCGCACTGCAGATGGATTCTTTACCAGCTGAGCCACAAGGGAAGCCCATTTAAATGTCTCATTGTTTGGAGCCTGGTGGGCTACAGGTCATGGGATCACAAAGAGTGAGTGACTAAAACAACAGTTCTTTAATGTTTTATTTTCTGGATATAAGGCATGTTTTCTCTTTTCTCATAAGTTATTTATAATTTATATCAAGTAGTAAATTATACCATTGTAAACAGAAATAAAACATTAATTTTTTCTCCCCCCAAAAATGTCTTATCATTTAAGCAACTTGATTGTGTTATTGGAAATTTGGGGACAAGAGACATGAACCCTCAAGGCCCTGTTCTCCAAATCTGGCTTCCTCTTCATATTTGCAACAGCAGAGCCCACGGTGGGGACCTGGGTGCAGGAGGGTCACTCGGGTGATCCCAGGTAAGGGTGGGAGAGCTGTCACACAGGGGCCTCGTGGAGATCTCTCGGCGCCTCACGGGTGTTCTGGACACCCCCGGGATGGTCTGTCTGCAGGAAGGAGGCTGGGGAGGACCGCAGGTGAGGGCTGTCCTGGGTGTGCACACCTTTGGGGCCTGGTGCACACTGGGGGTGGGGCACTGTCAGGGGGAAGGGAGTCCCGCTGGACTCGGGATGCGCCGTTGCTCTGGGGGCTGAAGTGGGTGTGATGCGGCCACCAGGGGCCAGTCCCCGAAGTTACTCTTCTTGTCTCGTACCTTGCACCCAGCGTTTGCATCTGCCTGGCCTAATGTTCAACCAGAAGCTCTTTGGGACTTCCCTGGCTGTCTAGTGGTTGGGACTCTGCACTTCCACTGCTGGGGACATGCAGATCAAGGACCACGCAGGACCATGCAGATAGGATCGGGGTTCGATCCCTGGTCAGGGAACTAAGACCCCACACGCTGTGTGACACAGCCAAATAAACAAACACAAACCCCAAAGAAGCTCTTTTTTTTCTTTGCTCATGTTTGATGCTGGGGCCTGAGGACGATTCTGGAAGGAGCGTCCTAAGAACATGTACTGAGTGCTCAGTGCCAGGAGCAGCCAAGTCAGCATCCAGCCTCATCTGCAGAGATGGATCTGTCCCTCTGACCCCATCACAGATGAGGGGATGGAGGCAGGAAGAGGTTAAGACGTGTGGTCTGTCCACTGGTGGTGGTGGGGGGGCTGCCCACTGCCCATGGCTGGCTCCCAACCCCTCCTCAGGGCCCTGCCTCCTCTGGGGCCAGGCCTGCTGGGCTGGAGGCTGCTTTCTGGAAATCCACTTAGCACTGACCTCGTCTTTGTCCTTCTTGGAGCTAATCTGCTAATCCTGCAGCCCCGGTGGCCCCTCTCCTGTCCTAACCCAGTTCCCCTGCAGGTCCTCCGCCCCAGCTGGCAGCCATGCTGGTAGGGGGGGCAAGTCCAGTGACTGGGGGTAGGTAGGGTGGGACCCTCAATCCCAGGGAGGATTTGGGCATTAGGAGTTCAGGCTGAGATTTCAACTCTGCCTCTCCCTCACTTACCTGTCACCTCTGTGGCCCCGTTCCCATGTAAAGGAGATCAGTTCCGAGTGACCCATCCTTACTACGAAATCACCATTCAGCTGTCTCCCTTCAAGCCTCACCCATTCCACTCACAGTAGTGTCTGCTTTCCCCAGACCTGAGCTTGAATCTTGGTTCTGCCTTTTTTTTTTTTTTTTTTTTTACCACATCATGAAGCCCGGATTGAACCCTGGCCCTGACAGTGAAAGGGCCAAGTCCTGACCACTGGGTGGTGGTGGTTTAGTTGCTTTGTCGTGTCCGACTCTTGCGACCCCATGGACTGTAGCCCACCAGGCTCTTCTGTCTGTGAGATTTTCCAGGCAAGGATATTGGAGTGGGTTGCCATTTCTTCCTCCAGGGGATCTTCCCCACCCAGGGATCGAACCTGGGTCTCCTGCACGGCAGGCAGATTCTTCACTGACTGAGCTACCAGGGAAGCCCCCTGACCGCTGGGCCTCCAGGGAATTCCCATGGCTCTGCCTTACTGAGCTTCAACTTCCTCACCTGCAGAATGAGGGTGGTGGTCCCTCTGCTGCAGGCAAGGTTCCAGCTTGGCTGGACAGGCGGTGTAAGTGCCTTGCAAGAGGCCAGTGTTCAGCAAGCATCGGGAGTTGAGCTCTGGGATCCTCCTTCCCAGGGTCCCACAGTGATGCCGGGGACATGGAGGCGAGAGAGACCCCAGCCCGTGAGCCCACGAGGAATGCCACACCCACAGCTCTGCACAAAGGGCGCTGGGGACAGACCTCCCTGAGACTTGGGACAGGTGGGGAGGAAGCCTGTGAAACCTGCAGGGTGCAGGTCAAGATAAACATTAAAAGGAAAATCAAGAGTTGAAATGGACCCTGAAGTCCCACAGCTCTATGGGAAATGGGCTGCCTTAGTGGGTGCCCAACTCTCACTGCAATGGAGGGCTCCCAGGACTTCACAGCTGGAATACAGCCAGATGTTGCCTCTCCCAACAACACAGTCTTCCCGCTGTTCCCTGCCCGAAGGCACCAAGGACCGGGAGCCCCAACTCTGCGGTTCTTATGGCAGGCCTGGACCAGCTCTATTCCCGACTTGCTGTGGGGTCTTTGGAAGTTTCTTAACCTCTCTGTGTCTCACCTACAAAATGGAGAGGATAATGGTCCTTTCCTCACAAGGCTGTGCAGGGATTAAACGAGCTGGGGAAGTGAGATTTTAACCAGATCTGCAAGGCTCTGTGCTCTGAGCCCTGATACCTCTTAGGGAGGAATCAGGGGCTTCTGGGGACCATCTGACTACCCGCATCAGTGACTGAGTGTACTTTTGGTATGCCTGACGCGGGTCTGCACCCAGACCACAGTGGACGCTGTGTATAACTGCCTGGGGGACTTTCTGGTAGAGCTTGGGGCACTGTGGGGCTGAGTGAGGGGTGGTCAGTGGAGACTGAGTTCTCAGAGGAGGCAAGGGCTGAGAGGGATCACATGTGAAAGACAGCACCCCAGGGATGGTCTGGGCCAAGACTCCCCCGGCAGAAAGGACAGCAAGTGCAAGGGCCCTGCGGTGGGTGGACCCTGCCCTGTGGGAAGAACTGCAGGCAGGCGTCAGGCTGTGGCAGTGAGGTGGGCGGGGAGGGAGGCTGGAGGAGGGAGGCTGTGCCGGGTCGGGTGGCAGGGGAGCGCCCTGCAGGACTCCGCAGAGAAAGACGGGCGCTCACTCTTGCCTTTCGGGGGTCCCGGGCCCAGGGGTCCAGGTGTTGTGGGCGGGTGGATGGCAGGAGGGCAACCTCTTAGGGAGTGGAGGCAGGATCAGGGTTTGAGAGGAGAGGCTGGGCATTTGGCTGGGCTGCGGTTCCATGGACTGGTGTGGGGGACACGGTGGGGAGAGTGAGGTCCCCAGGAGATCCCCAGCCCGGTCCCATGCCCACCTTTCCTTCCCCACTCTGTGCTGGGTCTCCGTAAGTCACCACAGGTGGAGCCTGAGCTCTCTAGGAAGGGCTGATCCAGAAGGGGGCCTCCTCACCAGTCCCCCAGGGGGCACCTTAAGATCTCCTGGGGATCCCAGCCCACTGCGTGCATTAGGGGCAGCCTGGAGGCCTCGAGCTCCGGTCTGGCCCCAAGCCTCTGTCTGACCCCAAGCCTGGGGCGGGGTGACTGCTTTTCCGTGCCCCATCTTCACGGCAACCGTCCTGTGAGCGTGTGGCTCAGCCCCAACTGACACAGGGGAAAGTCCATGACTCCAGAAGTTTTCTGAAAGCCTGGGACGCCGGACTCCATCTCTCCGCCTCGGCTTCACCTCGGGGTCGGGTCGCTCTCCGCCCCGCAACCGCCCCGTCGTCCAGCCTCAGCCGGCTTGCGAGGGAGACGAGACAAGGCTAGGAGCCCACGGCCACGCCCCTTCTCGCCCGGGCGGGGCTCCGGGGCCCGCGCGCGCGCGCCCGCGGGTGCCCCCGGGTGGGGAGCGTTCCCATTGGGCCGCGCCGCCCATGTGACCCGGAGGGCCGGGCCTCGCGCTCCCGGAGCGGGGCCGCGCCTGCGCGCGCCGGGCCCTCGTGCACGCGCACGCGCGCCCCGAGCCCTCCGCCCGTGGAGCCGGCGCCCGGACCGCCAGGTCAGTCTCCTCGTGCCCGCCCGGGCGGGGGCGCGCGCGGTGAGGGAGCGCGGTGCGGGCGCGCGGGCCGGGGGGCGGGCCGCCTCTTGGGGGGCCGGGACCCCGCGCCCGGCGGCCTCGGCGGCGCGCGTGCGGGCCCGGCGCCTGCCACGTGCAGCTCTCAGCCCTGGGTGGGGTCGGGGGCAGGCTCTGGACGCCGCCCGCCGCTTCCCCCGCGTGGCCGGCGGTGGACGCCCGGGTTGGGAGGCTTGATCTCTGCTCCCGATCCTGGGGGCGGGAGGCCCTCATCCGGAGTCCCTGAGTCCCAAGCAGCGCCGGGGATCGCGTGCCGCCCCCCACCCCCTTGCTCAGTTCGTTCCTCCGCACAGTTTGGGGGCACTTGGTCTCTAACGCCCCTGCCCGCCACAAACCCCACGGGGCTTGTCAGCCCAGCTGATGGCACTCAGGTTGAGCTCCAGGTCCCGGGGAACCATGCGAGCCCCGACTCTCACACTGGGCGGGCGCTGGTAGCCCAGCGGCGGTTCACCTGTCCAAGCAGTACCCCAGCTTAGAGCAGGTCCTAGCCTTGGCCAGACTGCTGGGGGACACGCTCCTGTGTTCTCCAGGGCAGCTAGCTGGTGGCCGGTGGAGTTGGGGTGGGTGGCATGTCAGCTCTGTGACCGCAGGGCAGCTGTCGCCCTGGGCCTGGCCTTACCTGGGTGGAGCGTGGTGACCCCACAGGCTGGACCCTGATCATGGGTCTGAGGGTCCAGGCCAGAGGTCAGTGTGCTGGGCACTCTGGCCCTGGCTGGCGGGGGGTACTGTTCCTCCCCTCCTGGCTGGCGGGCTCTGTGGTCAGCCCAGCAGGTGGTGGTGAGTGCCTGGGAGCTTAGCATCAGTGGTGTGTAGACTCCAGTGTGTCCTTGGTCCCAGGCCGGAACCGTGTGGGGCTGTGGGCCAGAGGGGGTGTCAGTGGACACAGGGGTGCCTGTGGCCTTGCCTGGATGGGGACCCCCCTCTGCAGCTCTATGTGGGCACCTTGCCTCAGTGACCTCCTCAGATCCATCCATGAGGTTATTAACCCCACTTCTCAGATGAAACTAAGGACCAGAGAGGTAGAGTCATGTCCAGCCCCTCACCAGAGCCTTGGTTTTTCCCCCTGGTGAAGTGGGTGCTGGTGTCCCTAACTGACAGGCTGCTGTGTGGAGTAAAGGGGGCCGGAGGTGGGCTTGGGGGTCTCTCCACAGCCACCCAGGCCTCCCTCACTGCAAGTATTCAAGAAGAGAGAATGCCCCCCACTGTCCCCTCGGGTAGCTGGCCTCTGCCAACAGCCCCGTAGAGCTTGCCACGCAGTCTGTGCCAGGCGCAGTGCTGGACTGAGGGGTGGGTAATGGTGCGTCCCGCTTCAGGCCCTGGGAAGCGGGCTGGTCTGGGTGGTGGTCCTCGGTGAAGCGACAAGGTGGCGTTCCTGTCTCACAGAGGCACCAACTTTGAGCGCCTACTGTGTGCTGGGCCCTGATAAAAGTGCCTACTGTGTGCTGGGCCCTGATAAGCTGTTATCAGGGCAGCCCTGGCCCCGGCCCCGTGGAGCTGGCAGTTAGGTGGCAGTGCCCACACCTGTAGGTGGCCACTGTGCCAGGAAGAAGTGGCGCCGAGCTGGGGGCTGGTGAGGGGCAGAGGGCAGCCTTAGGAGGGGCTGGCGGGGCATGGTGGACCTCCAAGCCCGCCCCAGGTCCCCCGCCTCACCATACGCTTCTCTCAGTTGGGACAGTGATACCAAGTGGCCGATGGGGCTGTGTATGCCCATGATGCACACGTCCAGGGGCCGCGCTCTGGGCACTGAGGACCAGGGGACATGTGTGACCCTGCTGTCACGCACCTGACCTTCAGGGCTGGGTGTTTGGGTGGGTGGTTGGGTGGGCTGCTGGGTTGGCTGGAGGGTGCAGGGCTTGGCCTCTCCACCCTGCTGTTTTCCTGGCCAGGACGCCAGGCCTGGGGGCCCTCCGAAGGCTGGAGGGAATGAGGGCAGGTCCATTTCTGTGGAACAAGACTCTGTCCACGTCCCCAGGGTCAGAGCATCTCCTGTCGCCGGGACTCCGGGGGGCAGAGGAGGTGGCTCCCTTCCAGGTAAGGAAGCCGAGCCTCGGAGAAGGTGGTTACTGGGTGTGTCAGTGCCTGCTGAGTGCCAGGCCCCTTCTGTCCATTCTGGTCTGTCCCCCAGCAATGGGAGTCGTTGTCCACCCGCCCTGCAGCGAGAGGCCAACGTTCACTGAGGCTCCTCACTTCCCGAGGTCACAGGGGCTCCAGGCAGTCGTAGCTCAAGCAGGTGACCGCCTCTGTACAACGCCACGCTGGCCTGGTGCTGTGAGTCCCCCCAGGTGGCTAGAAACGGTTCCTGTTGGGAATCTGGAAGGGCTGTCCAGGCCAGGGGTGGGTGGAAGTCACAGCCAGGCCCAGGACTCGTCACAGTGACCCCTCCGCTGCATGGCTGCCCTGGTCCGGCCTGGCGTGGGGTCTGTCCCCTCCCTGGCCTCTGTTAGGAGTGCGAGTCCCCTGCCGGCCCTCATAAGGCAGGTGGTGTGTACACTGGACGTGAGCACCGAGCCGCAAGTGCCCGAGGCCTCAGCGTGCAGGGAGGCGGCTCGAGCCTTGCAGAGACCAGAGCGCTCTAGAAGGTGGTGATCCTCCAGGATGACTGGATGGGGGTTCTGCTGTCCTCGGCCATTGCAGCGTCTGGGAGGCACGTCAGGAGAAACTTGTCCAGCAGTTAGACCTGAGCCCCATGTGGCTCCTCCAGCTGTCCCCACTTCCTGGGCCTCTGAGCCACGAACCCACTCTTTTTCCTGAGTCTTCCCGGACACTGCCTTTATTGTGCACTTATTGTGTGCCTGGCTGGAGCTTGGCTGAGTCCTGGATGAATCCAGGGGTGGGTGTCATCGCCCTGGGTTTCCATCCTGTACCCGCAAATGAGGGCCCAGGATCAGATCTGAGGTTGTTGACAGGGGTGGCGCCCCCAGATGCTTGGTGTTCTGTGCGTGCACCCCCATGTCCCCCAGGCAGGAAGCAGCATGGCTGATGCGGGTAGGTGGAAGGTTGGGGCTGCATTGTGCTCTGGTTCCATTTCCTGACTCAGACTCAGGGAAGGGGCGGTGGGAGCCATGCAGTGTTCTAGAGCAGGGTGGTGGGATGGTCTCTGGTGCAAGGCAGGGAGCTGATGTGCTGGAACAGGGCTTGGCCAGGACGTTGATGCACACAGCTGTGGGTCTCCCCGGCACCCAGGCCTGCCTGACCGGAGCCCCCTTGGTCATTAACTGTCTGGCTCTGAGCCAACTTTTCTCCTCTGGGGTCTCAGTTCCCCTCCTGCGGAAGGGGGGCTCTGACCTGCTGTCCTCCATCCCTCCAGCTCCTCCTGGGAGTGGCCTGAGCCTGTTCCCATGGCCTCACTTGCCGCAAAGACCCCGAAGCCGGGGCTGGCCCAGCTGGAGGAGGCGGGTGGCCCTGCCCTGTCCCCTTCCCGTGGGACTGGTGCTCCCGGCCGCTCTCCTGGCCCCGGGGCCCCTCCTGTGACTCAGGCTTCCTGGAAGAGGCGCGGGAGGGCCAGAAGGATTCCCCGCCACACCACCCGGTGCTCCCCCAGCGACCGCTGCCCGTCCGTCACCACCCACGGCCACCTGTGGTGGCTTTACCTGCTGCCTGCCCTGCGCCCGCCCCCAGCGGTGCGCCTTTCTGCTGTGCCTGCTGGCATCCCCGGGTATCGTCTGCTGAAGCCAGGGCAGCCCTCCTCCCTTGCCTAGACCGTGCCCTGCCAAGCCAAACATTTCCTCCGCTTTCATCTCCCCACGGGGTCAGCTGCTGGGCCTTCTCCTGGCCTTCACTTCTCTCTGGCCGGCTGCCCACTGGCGCATCTGCTGGGAATTGCCACGAGGAGCTCAGGGGGTGCCCGAGGGTGCCCGGGACTTCCCACCAAGACCTTGCTGTCCCCTCCACACGGCCCTAGGGAGCCCAGAGCCATGGCCCCAGCTCTGCCAGGCTTCTGGGTGACGCTGGGCCAGCCCCTGCCCTTCCTGGGCCTCAGTTTTCTTGTCTAGAGAATGGGAAGCTCGGAGTAGACCCTGGACCCTACCGCAGACTGCATGGGGGTCAGGACAAAGCTGGTGGCCTTGGCAGTTTAGCCGGAGCCACCTGAGCCAAACGACCTGCTTGCAAGCGTGCATCTGCCCCATGTGACCGCCCGGCAGACTAGCCCTTTAAGACTCCAAGGCTGCAACCTGGGGAGGGGCCATCTGGGGGGCCTCCGTTGGCCTGTCAAGTTGTGCTTTGGGCCTGACCCTGTGCAGGGTGTGGGCAGAGAGGGCTTGGGGTCCTACCTTGACGGTACTGCCCGCCCCAGGAGCTCACGTTGGGGGTGACGCATCACCCTAACCGTGCTCCAAGTTAGTGTTCAGCACAGACTCAGTGGTGCTCCTTATGATGGGGCCCCTCATGAAAAGTCAGACAGCCCAGGAGGTTCATAACCACTCTGGGCTGGGCTGCTGGGCCTGTGCTGGATTACACAGGAACAGGCTGCTGAATAACGTGCAGTTATTCACTTGAAATCTCCCTCGCCACCGACTGCGGGCCTTTCTCCTGGTGGCACCCGGGGGCCTGCGTCCCAGGCTTGGACGAGCCCTTTCATGAATCAGCACCCCCGTGTTAGCCTCCTCTCCCCAGGTGCGTCCCTCTTGCCGTCACCACCAGCTTGGCTGCCGTGTAGTGGGGTAGGGGGTGCAGGCTACAGGACCCCTACTCACTCCTGCCTTCATGTGCCCCTCGAGGGGCTCCCAGGCCTGCATTGGCCCTGTGGGGGATGGGACAGGGCACAGAGAGGTGGTCCTGACCCTGGGAGGGGCCACGGGTGGACAGGAGGACCTTCAGGGGATAGCTGTCGCCTTCCTGGAGCGTGTGTCTCGGACTTCGAGGTTGTGGGGGGATGGGAAATCAGGGAGGCCTTCGGAGAAGAGGTGGTGTCCCACCTGGGCTTGAAAGATGTGGCCATCACCGCGGCTGGAGGGGAGCCGGGTGAGGATGGCTCCCCGGGGCTCAGGGCCTGAGTTTAGGGCATCTCCTCAGTGGCCGTCGTGAGGCTGCCCTGGGCCAGAGGTACTGGTCCAGGCATAGCCTCCATCCATCCTCTCGGTCAGCTGGGTGGCAGTGGCTGTCGCTGCACTGTCTCCCAGGACCAAGGACCCTAGTCTGGGGGGCCAGATGTGCTGTCACCGGTGCCCCCTGGGCCGGGGCTGTGCCGTCCTTGTCGAGGGGCCTGGAGCCGTACTGTCGTCCCCCTGTTTACAGATGCGTGCTGAGGTGGGGGCTGACCCCTCTCCGCCCAGCCACTGACTCATCGCGCCCTGGGAGACCCTCCTCTCTCTGGCCTCGGTGTCTCCTGCCTCTCAAATGGGGCGGTGGGGCCCTGCCTCTGTGGGCGGGCAGGCCTGATAAGGAAGGGCTGTAGTGGGCAGGAGGCCCTGCTTCTGGCCCGCCGGTGGGACCTCAGTCTCCTGCTCTGTAGGTGGAGGTGCACGTGTCGGGAGGTGTCAAAGGGGACATTGGGAGGCGGGGGGCAGAAGGTGTTCTGATGAGGGCACAGCCCTCCCCTCCTCCATGGCCCCGGGGCTGGCCGGTTCCCACGCTCGCGGGCAGCCCGCAGGAAGCCATCTGGAGGCCTTGTTTACCCCTCCCCCCAGCTTCCCTGGCAGGAAGTCACTGGAAGGGCCGTCCCGAGGGGCCCCCAGGCCTGTGAGGACAGCCAGCGGCTGGGGGTCCCCGGGTGGAGTGTGGGGGGCAGGGAGCGCAGAGGATGGAGCTGGGCAGAGCCTGCGGGGTGTGTGGGCTGGTTGCAGACTGAGCCACTCATCAGAGTGTCCAGCTGTCTGTCCACCTTGTCAGCCACCCCTGTCCCCCACCTGAGGTCCAGTGTGGCCAGAGCCCACGAAGTCACGGTCTCCAGACACGCATGGGGCCACTGCGGCTTCTGCCCTGGGTGGGTGTGTGGTCAGGGGAGGTGGGGGTCCAGGGAGCTGGAGGAGGAGCCCCTAACCCAGAGGGAGACACTCAGTGCCAGGTGAGGGTCAGGGAGGAGGTGGCTAAGGGGGGCGGGGAGAGGGCTGCAGGCAGGAGGGGGCTGGGGCCAAGGGGAGGTAGGAGACGGGGAGAGCGCCTCCCGGGGTCTGGGGGCGTGGATGGTGAGGGTAGGGGTGATTGTGCCTCGCCGACCCTTTCTCTCTCCCCTCACCACCCCTCCAGCCTTCCCCAGGGCCCCCACGAGACAGCCCCCTGCCCCAGATCAGCCTGCAGGTCTGGACACGGGTGGGGCAGGATCGGGGCCTGGGCTCCCGCTGCTTGGGACACGCCCAGCCGCCCCGGCCTTTGCCGTGGCCCCGATGCCCACTGACTGGCCTGAGTGTGGCCGGCCGGGCCCTGGTTCTGTTCCCACGGACACTGCCAGCCGGGCCTGCCCGGCTCTAGGACAGACGCTGACCCCTCGCGTCCTGTGTTCTTGGCTGCATCGCTCCTGCCCGGCCTCCTGTTTTCAGAAGGACCCTGGTGGGCTCAGGGTCAGACAGCCCTGTCTGGCCAGCCCTGGGGAGGCCAGGGAGCACCCCCGCCGGGTCTCCTGCTCTCCTCCCGCCCCTCTTCCTCGTCTCCCGCCTGGTGCTCCCCTGTTCCTCCCCCTCACCCCCCCTCCCAGTGAAAGGCTCTGGCCCCGGGTCCTTGTGGGCACAGGCTCCCAGAGAGAGGGCTGGGGTTTCAGGGCCTGGGTGAGCGTGTCGTGCCCTGCCCCCACTCCCCACCCCGAGGAAGTGAGCGTGAGAACTGGGACTTCGGGCAGATCTGGGATGCAGGACCCACTGCCGGGAGGCGTGTCCACCAGCCAGTCCTGGGCCAGGGCGGATGGTCCAGGGGCATCCATGGGCTGAGGACAGGCAGCCAGGGGCCTGGCCCAGGAGGGTCCCTGACCCTTCTTTCCGAGCACCTACTTCATGCCAGGCCTGCTAGTCTGTGACCCAGCCTTGCAGCTGCCCTGGGGATGTGGGTACCTCCCAGAGGTGGAGTGCGGCTGACCCAGGTCTGAGCAGCGCTGGCCTCGCCCTGCTGCCTTGTAATGAGAACACAGGAGGGGGAGGAGGGATGCTGTTTTTAAGAAACGTAGGCGGCACTCACGTCCAGGAGTGGGGGAGGTGGCAGAGGCCGAGGCTGGGTTCTCCGGTGCTTGTCGAGATGATTTTGGAATAGGAGAAGCCTTGAGGGGTGCTGGGGAACACTGAGCCGAGAGCCCGGAGCCTGGGAGGCTGGCCCCGGGCCCCAGACCATGTCTTCCTGGGAGCCGTGTGCTGTGATGGCCTGTGAAGCGGGGCTCCACGCCCTTGCCCTTGGTGAGGGGCGTGGGTGGAAGCTGGGTCAGAGATGGGGGCTTCCCAGTGTGTTGGGGGTCCAGCTGGGGCAGGGGCTCCTCAGCAGCTGAGGCCGGGGCTCCTCAGCAGCTGAGGCCTCTCCTCTTGTCTTGCCGTTGCTAGGGCTGTGGTCTGGGGGTGCCTGGCCCCCATGTCACCCTCTGGCTGCTGTGTGAGGAGCTGAGCTTTGCTCCTCGAGAGTGCCCTTGGGTCCACAGCACAGCCAGGGCACCCGTGGGAGCTCAGTGAGAGCTTGTGAGCAGGTGAGCGGGCTTCCAAGGAGGCGGGACTTGCAGAGGCGCAGGAGGGCCAGGAGGGAGTCCTGGGGAGGTGGCACCCGAAGGCAGAGGCCTGGTGGGGGAGCAGGATGGCACGAGGCCAGGCTGCTCCTGGCAGAGGGCACCGTGGGTGCAGAGAGCCAGCGGCAGGGCCCGGGGGCGCGGTTCAGTAATAGCAGGAGGGCAGCTGAGATGGGCTACCCCGAGGGCTCAGCCGGTAAAGAATTCACCTGCAGTGCAGGAGACACAGGAGACGTGGGTCAACCCCTGGTTCGGTAAGATCCCCTGGAGAAGGGAATGCAACCACTCCAGTATTCTTGCCTGGAGAATCCCATGGACAGAGGAGGCTGGTGGGCTACAGTCCGTGGACTGCAGAGAGTCGCCTCCATGCAGCACACAGGTGAGGCTGGAGAAGAGGAGGAAGGAAACGGCGGGGGCCTTCCTTCCAGCCGTAAGCAGGCTGTGTTTCCTTCCGCATGATTCGGCCGAGGAGGACGCACTGATTCAGCGTTCACCACGTAGGGAGTGGGGGTGGCGTGGGGGCCCTGGGATGCCAGCGGGGGACTGGCTCTGGGTAGATTCTCCCCAGATTCCTGTCACCCCAGGTGGCCTCAGTTACCTGGGCCCAGGTGCTGCCTGCTTACTGCCCGCGGCGGTCCTCTCGCCCCCCGACCAGGGATTCTGGGGAGTTTCCATTGCCTCACCCTCACCTCGCACTTGACTCTGTGACATGCCTGGATCTGGGATTGCAGAGATACCCCCCATCCCTCTGGCGACTCAGAGGACCAGTGCCCCCCTCAAACCCGCCCGCCCTGGGGACCCTGCCCTTGCCTTGAGGCCTTTGCTCAGGCCATGCCCTTCACCCAGAGGCCCACCCCCGTTCACCCGGTTGGACCTCCTAAGGCAAAGGGGGGACAGCGTGTCATTCTGTGACTGTTGGGTGCCATCCAGCTTTCTCGGGACGTCTGTACCTGCCCTGGATGGGGGGGAGTCGCCTGGATGTGCCACTTTGTCTGGTGGCCTCGCTGGGCGATGGTGGCGTTGCCCTGTCGAACACCACCCGTCTCTCCCCTCCTTTCTGATTTTAGCACTTGGAATCGAGGAATTCTCCTCTGAACCAGCACTGCCTCCCTCCAGTTCCATCACAGATGGAATAGACCTTAGACCAGTGGTCACTACTTGTGTCACAATTATGTTTTTAACTTCTAAAAAGGCTTTGACCGACCTTCCCCTTCCTTGAAGGCCAGCCCTGTCCTGCCTGGAACCCTGGAGGCCCCTTCCTTCCCACCCAGCTGCTGGGGCCTCTGTCCCTCTGGGACCTGCCCGGTGCCTGGGCAGCCTGGTGGGCCTGGGAAGGAGCTGGCCAGGCGCTGCCACGGGTGGCCCCATGTCACCTCGACCCTCCCGTGCAGCCCTGCTCCCTGGTAACGCGCTCAGTCCCCGTGGGTGAAGGGAGACCAGACCTGGAAATGACCCAGACGTCCTCTGTCCACACTGCCGACGTCACTCAGCGTCCTGACAGTGTGTGTGAGCCTGGGAGGCATTATCCGGAGTGAAGGGACCCTGATGTGAAGGACCACACGTGATTTACTCCGTTGGTGTAAAACGTCCAGAACAGGCAAATCCATCGAGACAGAGAGCAGATTCACCGTTGCCAAGGCCTGGGGCAGGGGGATGGGCAGTGACTGCTGATAGGTGTGGGGTACCTTTAGGGCGTGATGGAAATGTTCTGGAATTGGTGGTGGTGATGACTACACAACAATGTGAACGTACTAAAAAAAACACCGAAGCGTGCACTTTCAGATAGCTAAAAGGGGGAACATCACGTTAGGTGGATTTTATCTCCATTAAAAAAAAAAATTTAAACAGCTCCCCTGCCCTACACAGGCTGGCTTGAGCAGGCTCACAGTTAGTCTGCCAAATAGGATTAACCCGGCTCTGGCCCAGGGCTCCAGCAGGCAGGGGCTCGGTCCGCTCTTGCAGGAGAAAGTGAAGCAGCACCTGCTTGCTGTCGGGACGCAGGGCCCAGCGGGTGCGGGACCACAGGTAGGTGTCCTCCTCCCCCGGTCTGCGTGGAGAGAGGCCTGATGACCTCGGGGCAGGTCGAGCACACAAAGGCCCGCTCCCCTGCTCTGGGACCCCTGTCCCCCCGTGGCGTGGGGCCTGTGTTCTCTGGGATCTGTCGTTGGTGCCTCCGCCGCTTTGATCCCAGAGCCCAGGCGGCAGGGCGCCCCAGGGGCCTGGGCACAGAGCCGGGCACTTGGGCAGCCCCCGTTGTGCCCTGCACCCCAGGTCCCCGCAGGGGCTCAGCGTCGCCGAGGGGTCAGATGGAGCAAAGAGGGCACCCGCTTGGTGGTCTCTGGTGTGTGCTCCCTGCCTGCTCTGCCCCTGCACGTATTTTTCTTTTCACATCGGCCTTGCTGGGTCTGGCGAGGAGGGGCTGCCCGGCACTCACACCCATCTGGCCCTGGGCATTTTTACTGAATTGAAGTCTAATTGATTTACTGTGTTGTGTTAATTTCTCCTGTGCAGCCAAGTGGCTCTTACACGTATGGATATATTCTTTTTCATGAAAAGCAAAAGTGTTATTGCTCGGTCATGTCTGACTCTTTGTGACCCTGTGGACTGTAGTCTGCAAGGCTCCTCTGTCCGTGCAAGTCTCCAGGCCAGAATACTGGAGTGGGTAGCCATTCCCTTCTCCAGGGGATCGTCCCAACCCAGGGGTCGAAGCTGGGTCTCTTACATTGCAGGTAGATCCTTCGCCCACTGAGACACAAGGGAAGCCTGCCACGTCGTATTCTCTTTCATGTTCTTTGCTTCGTGGTTTATCACAGGATATTGGTGGAGTTCCCTGCTCTGCAGCAGGACCTGCTTGTCTGACTCTGGGCATCTGTGCCCGGTGTGGAGAAGGTGTCGCCTGGGGCCTCCTGGGCTCCAAGGTGCTGACTGGCAGCTGTCCCCTCCGAGTGCTGGCCTGGCTCTCTGGAGGAGGCCCGCGGGCCGCTGCTTCCTTCTGACCGTGGGAATGGCTGGCATGATGCTGCCAGGTGGAGACAAGTCCCTGGGCCCTGGGGGCCACCCTCAGACCAGCTCCCCTGGCCTCTGCCCCCAGCACCCCCCAGATGCTGTGGGGCTGTGCCGTGCGGTCCAGGGAGAGGGGCTGAAGTCAGCTGCTGGGCAGGGAGGGGTGGGGCGGCTGGGGCTGCCCGCTGGCCCGAAGCCATGCCCAGAGCCCCTCAAGGGAGCTGGGGCCCAGTGCAGACCCCAGGCTGGAAGACACCTCAGCCCCGCAGGCCGCTCAGGCCGCGGAGAGGAGGGTTTCCTGTGGGTCCTCTGTCCCCATGGGTCCCTGCTCCCTCCCCGGGAGCTGGGGAGGTGCTTGAGCTGGGGGCGTAGGCACCCAGGTCTTGACGCCCAGCTGCCCCGGATGCACGGTGCTGGCCTCTGCTACTTTCTGTCTGGGGAAGCTGCGCTGTTGGGGTTGGTGGGGCTGGGGTGCGATGAGCTCCCCGCGGCTGGGGCCTTCCTGCTGCCTGCTCGGGCTGGGCATCCGGCCTCGGCTGTTCTCGTGGCAGGGAACGCCTGCATCCAGGAGCTAATCCTGCCACCCTCAGGTCACTGTCGCCCTGGCATGGTCCAGGTGGGGACACGGGGGGAGGGGAGGAGTACGTGCTCAGCCCTTGCCCTTGCTGCAGTGACCGCCAGCGTGGCCCGCCCGCCGCACTCCTCCAAGCCTTGCCTGGAGTCTTCATTGTCTGTTCTCACAGACAGGGCTCAGAGAGATGCTCCCAGACACACAGGTGAGCAGGATGTGGGGCACCAGGCCCGGAGGCTCTCGGACCCTTGCAGCTGGGGCCCTCCTCCGGCCTCGCCTGCTATTGCCGAGGTGGGTTCTGGGAGGCGCCTTGTTGCTAGTGCCTGGCTTCAGAGACATTCTGGAAATGCGCTGCTGACTGCCTCCCTTCAGATTGCCTTGTGTGTAGAGAAATGAGGGCTCTGAGACACCCTGCGGGAAGAAATCCCCTCAAGTGTCCAAGGAACCCATTGGGGGACTCAGGACCCTGAACGTGGACCCTCCCGGGGATCCCAGAGTCCCGTCAGAGCCCCTGTGGGCGCCCAGCACAGTGCGAGCATCTGGGGACTCAGGCAAGGCTGCTCGGGAGGGGAGCGTCCTTCCAGGCCCAGGAGAACAGCCAGCAGCAGCTCCATGCGGGACGAGCTTCCAGGGAACCCGTTTCACCCATGAACAAACTGAGGCACAGCGAAGCTGAGGGGTGTGCCCAGCGGCATACAGCTCGCAATGGGGGAGCCAGGATGGGAACTGGGGCAGGCTCCCAAGCTTGTGCTCTGCTGGAGGGGCAGGCTCTGTGGACAGAAGCCTGGGTCTGGGGTGATGAGAGGGAACCGTCCCCTTCCCCTCGGCCCACGGAGAACCTGCCTGGCCTGGGGGTTCGAGTGAGGCTGCACCTCAAAGTCTCACGTCCTCTCTGGGCCCCAGGTTCCCACTGGTCAGACGATCATTGGTTATGGGGGTGGTGGTGACCCGCATGAGGCAGGCAGAGCCCCAGGCTGGAGGCTGTGTGTGATAAGGAGCAGTGCTGGCCTTTCCGTGGGTGTGCCCGGGTGGGCAGGGGTGCCTGTGTGGGCACGGGGGGTTCCTGCCACAGTCAAGGCCTCCCCTGGCACTAGGGTTGGAGCTGCTGGAGAGCAGAGAACAGAGCCCCCGTGTGCTGCTGGCAGTTGTGGTTCTTTGTGTGGCCAAGGGCCCAGCACAGGGATTCGTGGCCGAGAAGGCCTGGAACCGCCCGATGGGACCAACGTGACCCTGACATGCTGATGATGCCAATGGGCTTTTTGAAAGGGGGCAGTGTGGGGTCCCCCGGCAGGACCCCCGCCCCAGGTAGAGGCCGCGCGTCACGGGGCTGGGACCCGCCTCGGCCGCCCCTCTTGCGCTGGCTCTTTGGGGGCACTGGGGGGCTGTGTCTCGCTGCCAGGCCGGCCCAGAAATAGCTATGACCTTCTGCACCCAGCTTGGCAGCGCCCGGGCTGAGAGGCCTACGTGCGCCCGGCCGGGTCCTTGCAGGGCGGCTGGGCTGGTTATTTTGGACATGGCCTCCCGAGGCCAGGTCAGCGCTCTTTCCCGCGGTTCCTGCAGGCCCCTCTGACGTGCGTCCACCAGGGCTTTGGCCAGTGGCCCCGGCCACCTCTGCGATCTCGCGCCCCCTTCCTGCCCGCCTGACCCCCAGCGGCCTTGCGCTCCGGGCACAGGGCGGGGGTGGGGTGGGGGGACTGGGTAGGTTCCGGGAGGCCTTGTCATTCGGACACGATGTCACCCGGACATCTGCGGAGGCTGGGCCTCAGTTTCCCCTCTGGGGCCTGTTTGGAGGAGAAAATACACAGAAGTGCCCACCCTGGGCTGGCCGGAAGTGCTGGCTCAGCCCCTCAGAGCTGCCCTGTGAGGCCTGAGCCTCGGTTTCCTCATCCAGGCGATGGGGGGCCGGGTGTCTTCCAGTGCCAGTTTGGGGATGGATGTGGGGAGGGCCCGGCGACCAGGGCCCTGTGAGGGGCCAGTACCTGGAGGGGGCCTCCGGCCTTCTCCCCTTTTATGGGGTTGGACCCTGGGCCCAGGGTTGGGATGTGCGTGGGAGGTAAGAGGAGGGGTGAGCTGGGCGGTGGCTGAGGGTGGCCTGGGGGTTCTGGGGGTCCCGTGGACCTGGGCTCAGCTGGGCCACAGTCTCCTGTCTTGTGACCCAGGCAGGGGGTCCTGCTCTGGCCAGGCTCCTGGGTGTGGGGCTGGACAGAAGTGGCCATCACACCCTGATGCTCCAAGGTCCACTTGCCCCTGGGCCCCCAAGCTCCCTGGCACCCTGCCGCCAGGGTCCTGCAGGAGGAGGGGCCAGCTCAGCTCCCCACCTCCCTGGTGGGTGTAGAGGGCTCAGGTGGGCACAGGGGACTGGCGACCCTGCCTGAGGGTGCTGGGGGGAGCCGACCCTGCTCCCCCTTGGGATTGGGGTGCTCTGGAGTGGCAGGAGGGGGTGCCTGCCAGGTGCCCCTCTCCTCTGCTCAGGCTCTCCTGCCTACCCTCAGGGACCCTGTCCCCTCATTGTCCCCAGGAGTTAGCCATAGCCACTTCCCCACGGAGAGGGGCTGGGGGCCATCACCCAGCTTGACCAGGATCCATCCGGCAAGGTGGGCTTCGCTGGAACCCATCTATCGTGTGTGCACCCCACCCCTGCCCAGCAGGCCACATGACCGCTCTGTGGGCACTTACGGAGTGCAGTTCTGTTTTCTCATCCTGTGCCTTGCTGCTGGCTCAGAAGGCCCAGAGAGGGGAGGAGATGGGCCCAGGGCACCCAGCGGCCAGGGGAGGAGGACTTCCACGCCCTGGGCACTTGTGCAGGCCTTGTCCCCTTGCCAGCTGAGGACCCCTGTGGGGTCTCCAGTTGATCCTGGTGGGTGAGGGTTTGGCGGGCAGCCTCCTCTTGGGCAGTGAGGACTGTTAGGCCACATGGACCGTCTGTGAGGCCCTGGCTCCCACCCCTCTTCTCTGAGGCCCCAGCGTGGGAGCCCAGGTCCCTCTGCCTGTTGAGGGTCCTGGCGATGTGCTCGTGAAACAGGAGGGGCTGGGGCTCTGCCTGGGGAGTGCTCAGCTCTCGGGAGGCCAGGATCAGGGGCCTCCTCGGGGCCTCTGTGTTCCTGGCAGGGGCTTGAGCTGGCAGGGGGTGGGGGGGGTGGGCGGGTTCAAGGGCCTCTCAGGGGCCGTTAGCGTCAAGTGGATCCGTGAAACTCCGTGCCCTTCCCGGAGGCCAGGCCCATTCTGGGCATTGGCCTTTAGGGGCCTTGGAGATGGGGTGGCATGATGCCAGGAGTCGGTGCCAGCCCCACGGGGCCCAGGAGGAGCGTGCCAGGGGCTGTGGGTGCAGGTCTAACTCTGAGCGCGGGGCAGGCTTGAAGCTCTGTTCCTCCTGTCTAGAATCCCAGCGTGATGGGCCCTGCATCCCAGATAACCAGATCCCCGCCCCGCCCCTGGGGCTGGGGGCTCTCCAAGCAGAGAGCCTGGGGGCCTGGCAGGACCTACAGAACACCGCTCCCAGCCGCCCGGGTCAGCCCAGCTGCCTGTGTGAATACAGATGCCAGGGCCCCCAGAGGGTGGGAGGCCTGGGCTCAGAACGGTGGACACCCCATGTCTGTGTGGGGGACCCTGGCAGCGTCAGGCCAGAGGGCTGGGGGGTTGCTGAAGAGGGCTTTGGGGGTTGGCTGAGGCCCTGGGTAGTCACGATGGGCTGAATCTGGGTGACAGGCCGCTGGGGAAGGGCCTCCGTCTGGGGTGGTGGCCGGGGGCGACCAGCGGGGACCTAGCGATGGGGCAGGGAGGGGGAGGTTATGGGCGGCTGGATGCGTGGCAGAGGGTAGGAGCTGCCCCCATTGCGCACCGGGTGGCCTGTAAGCAGGGCATGGCCTCCCTCTGCCCCCAAGAAGTACAGGCCTGGGGGCTGGGTGAGCCTGAAATACATACCCCACCCCAGCCCTGTAGGTCCCACCCCTCCTGATGTCACCATGACTGGGGCAACATCCTGGTGGGGGAGGGGCGAGTGACCCTGACCCTGGGAAGCAGGAACAGCCCTTCCCCCACGGGCGGGGGTTCCCACTTCCTTAGTGCTTTTGTGGGCCCCGGCTCCCAGGCCTGGGTGGGTGGGCTAACCTGCCTGTTAGCTTTCTTCCCCACTTCCTTGTGGAGGAAACAGGACAAGAGGAGGAACTGAGCAGTGAGCTCAGAGCGGGGCTCTGGGCAAACCTGGCTGCCCCCTTGAGTAGGCTGGGGGCTCCCTGAGGGACTTCTTAGGTGGGGGGCAGACTGCAGAGGGCTGGGCTGTTTCTCTGGAGGTGCAGTGAGCTCCCCTCTGCAAGGAAAGGGCCCCAGGAGCCCCTTTCCAGCCCACAGCAGGCAGTGGGGAGACAGGCCAGAGACCTGGGGAGCCCCCAGGCTGTGTGTCGGAGCGCCCACCCTGCCAGCTGCAGGCCCGGGCTGGGCCTCTGACCCCTCCCCGCCGGCTCTGCTGCCGCCCACCTGCCCCGCCTGTCCCCTTCAGCTCTGACTGCCAGCGGTTACAGGGCCCTGGGGACTGTCTTGCCCCCAGTGGGCCCCAGAGCCCGGCCCACAGGGGAGGGGCTCTCCTGCCCTCTTCCCGAGACCGGGGTGCCCGCTGTGACCTCCAACTTGTGTCCTGGCCAGCCCCCCCCCCCCCCCCCCCCACCGCCCCGCTTTGCCGCCGGGACTGCCCTGGGAGCCCGGGTCCTTCCGGGGCTGCCCCTGCCTGAGCCCCCGCCTCCTGGGCTGGCGGGCGGTCCCAGGGCCTTTGACGTGGGGAGGGCGGGGAGGGCGGGAGGCCAGGCTGGGGATAAAGCTGGGCTGGGGGCGCGGCCTCTGCAGGCCTGCAGGACTCAGGACGCAGGACAGTGAGTGAGTGTCTGTGGGCTCCCGGCAGGCTCACGTGGGTGGGGACTGGGATGGGGACACGGTGGGGGCAGAGCCCAAGAGAGCATGGGGCCCTGGGGTCCCCAGGCCTTCTTGCTCATGCTTGTGGCTCAGCTGGGAGCCTCAGTGGTTTCCTCTGTCAAATGGGGCGAGGGGGCCTTCTCCTTCCTGAGCCCAAACTGGACACTCTCCTTCCAGGCTCTGTGATACTGCTGTGCTCCCTGGGCCTCTGGGGTGTGGGATCCCTGCCTCAGTGGCACAGGGCGAGGGTGACCGGGACCGCTGGTCACACAGTCGGCGGTGGGACAGGGTCGCAGTGCAGAGCAGGGCCCTAGGGCCAGCAGGGGTCTGTCCAGCCTGGTTCTTCTGCCCCTTGGGTAGTGACTGAGACCCCCTGCAGCCATGTCCTCTCTTGTTAGACGAGGGTCACGACACAGTGACCACATGGATGGTCACGTGTCACCATGCTGGGGAGTGAAAGGAGGTGGCAGTCCTTGCCAGCTGGGGGGTCACTTAGTCAGCAGGTGCCCTAGGGGGTGCTCTGGGGCTGGCGACAGCCTGACGCATGCACATCTGTGGTTGGTATGGCTATTAATGTAGATTGGGACTCTGAGCCTTACAGTGACAAGCTGGGCCTCGTCCAGCCCCCTTGTACCAAACGGATCAGGGAGGCGGAACCCCCAGCCAGGAAGGGAGGACCTCCTGGCCTTTGACTCCAGCTATCTTAGGGCTTCGTCAGAAAGCAGGTTCTCAAAAAGCGAGAACTACCATCATTCATGTTTATTGTTAACGAGTAGCAGCTTAGACTGTCAGCCATTATTATCTTGGGTTTTAGTAACCCCCTGAGGGGTTGGTGCTAATTGTGTTGAGCCCGAGAGCTGCTGGGCTCTGAGTTGAGGACCTGGAGCTGGGAGGCTGACGCCGATGCTTGCTGCTGGGCCACTGTTGTGGCTGCACTGAAGGCCTTGTCTGCATTAGCACGCCCCTGGGCCCGGGCTCCGAACCGTGAGGTTTCCATGACTCACTGGGGCGAAGAGAAGGAACCTGGGTCTCAGACAGCTCTGCTCTGCGTCTCCATCTGGCTCCATGTGGAACGGGGCACTCGGTCTTCCGCCTCAGGCGGGGGGTGTGCAGGCTGAGGGTGATGGTGATGGCGGTGGTGGAAAGGTCCTGGAGTGGCAAGCAGAGAGACAGGGCACGCACTTCTCGCGGGGTTCAGCGGGGTCTGATGCCTCCCCTCTCGGGGACCCGTGCAGTGCGTGTGCGTCCTGAGTCTCTGCCCAAAGGCCACATCCTCTGAGAGGCCTCGTGTTTACCCCCTTACCACCCACCAGTGTCCTTTCTAACTCAGTCCATTGCCTGGTTGTGTGTCCTGCCACCGACCCCCACCCCACCTGGGGTCGTGGAGGTTTGCTCACCCCTGACCCCCAGCGCCCACCCCTGGAGGCAAGGGGGGAGTTGCAGGGGGGTGATGCTCCCCCGGCAGGAGCCAGGGGAGGGGCGGCTGGGCTGCTGGCCGGTGTGGTCCATGTGGGACCTGGTAGCTGGTGACAGGTGGCACTGTGAAAATGCCACATTCTAACCCTGCACGTGACAGCCTGGGAAACTGAGGCACCGGGGGAGTGAGG
The DNA here is from genome assembly GCF_033118175.1 of Dama dama. Lineage (NCBI taxonomy): Eukaryota > Metazoa > Chordata > Mammalia > Artiodactyla > Cervidae > Dama > Dama dama. The sequence continues at coordinate 3,653,755 of NC_083701.1, read as the reverse complement.
TCTCTTTGCGGTGACCCCAGATTCAGCAATGGTGCCTGCACAGGGTTGCGGGGGGGCACTCCCAGCCCCCTGGGCAGCCACAGTATTATCCAGCCCACCTGTGCTGGGCAGTCAGGGAGGTGGCTTCTCAGGGTGGGGGCTGGGGTGCAGAGGGGTGGCCAGATGCCCCATCAGGGCGGGGCTGGGGCAGGAGAGGGCAGGGCAGGCTTTTTGCATCTACTGGTGACTTCTCCCCATGTGTCCCCCAGCTCAGCCCAGCACCCGGCAGTGGAGGAAGATGCTCAGTGAACATTTGTAAATCAGGTGAATGAATGAATGAATGAACAGATGCTGGCTCCCCTGTCCCCCTTGGAGGAGTCCTAAGGTCAGGGGTGGGGAGCAGGGGAGGCTGCAGGTAGGACCCGGGGGGCAGACTGGGCTCAGAGCCAGGGCTGAGGCCTCAGGTGTGGGGAGGGGATCCTGGTCAGTGACGGGTGAGTGGTGGGGCTTTGAGCAGAGGCAGGCAGCCCCAGGGGTGCAGTCCCCCCTCATTCTGGACACCGGGGTGAGCTGCGGCCAGCGTGTCACCGTGTGACAGCACAGCCAGCCTGCCTGGGCAGCTGGAGCCACCCCTTCCATGTGCCACTGACCCTGCATGTGCCGCCGGCTGTGATCCGCCAGCAGGAAGAGCTGACAGGATGCAGGAGAGGGGCTGGCTCCGGTGGGGGCCCCCGCTGTGGGGGGCAGAGGTGACACCTGCAGAGCTCCTGGCAGTCCTGCTCCCCCCACTGCCCTGTTTCCTCGGAGCTGCTGCCTGGTGGCCACAGAGGCCCCATTTTCCAGCCACTAGTGCCCACAGGCCCTCGTCCCAGCCGGGCAGGGCTTGTCATACCTTTTTCTGATAAGGAGCCGGGACCCCAGGGGCAGGTGGTCGCAGACAGCGTCAGGCTCAACCCCAGACCCCGTGGGCAGGTCGGCCCTCTGTCCGTCCTCTGCCCTCTCCTCTCACGCTGGGTCCTTCAAGGGAGGGTCCAGGCCCCACACGGTGAGGCCAGGCCAGCTGAGGCCAAGGTGGGGAGGGCCAGGGCCCCGGGAGCCCGGCTGTGCCTCACCCAGGTGAGGGGTGCCTGTCCGGTGGTGCCATTGAGACCAGGGAGGCTTCGGGTGGGCCTGGTGGACTCGGGGTGGCCAGGGGTTCAGAAGACCTGAGGTGCCTGGTCTGGCTCACTTGGCTGCCTGCTCTGTGCCCACCACTGGTGACGGCCAGGCCGGGGCCCAGCAGCCTCGCCCACACCCACCCGCCTGCCCATGGAGGTGGCAGTTATGGCTCCTGAGTCCGCAGTGGCGCTGTGGCCCACCCGGGCCGTGCTGGTGGCTGATGGCAGGTAGGTGCCGGCCACTTGGGTTGGCAAGCGTGCACCACGCCCATGAGGCACCATTGAACCCGGTGTGGTGAGGGCGGCCCCGTGCAGCGTCTAGGGACAGTGTGTTTGCAGCCCTCTTCTCATCCCCAGATCCTGGCAGAGAACAGGTGCCTTCCCTGGGTGGAAATTCAAGCCTACTCCTAACAGCTCCGCTTCCAGGTCAGAGCCTGGGCGCCTCTTGACCGGCTTGGAGCTGGCACCACTGGAAAGTGGCTTCCCTTCCTGGCAGTGTCACCACTTACAGAGGAGGTCTCAAGCTCCAGAGAGAGCAAGTGAGAGCCCCAGGTTGCCTAGGGGGTTGGGGCAGCTGCTCGAGCCCTGATGATGAGTTTCCATACATGAGCTGCATGCCTGTCGCCCTCCCCGGCCAGCTCTTCCAGGGAGCCTTCCCTGAACACCTGATCCTCCAATCCTGCCCTCCACAGCGCCTGCTGTGCTGGCTTATTCTGCTTTGCAGGGTGCCTCCTGCTGGGCCCATCCAGGAGGCCCTAGAGGGGGATGGATGCATAACTCGGGGAGCTGCCCAGCGTGGAAGGTGGTATCAAATAGCAGCGAGCCCCCCATCACCAGAGGTGTGCAAGCTGGTGATGAGACGGCGCGGGTGACCTCTGAGGTTCCTCTGGACTTCAGGGGCTGCGATCCCGTGATGGTTTCTGGATGTTGCCCAGATCTGGAGCTCTGCCCAGGACGTTGGGTCATTTGTTCCTTCCACAGCAAGTGGGGGGCCTCCTGGTGCCAGGCCCTGCGCAGAGGGAGCGGGTGGAGTTGAGCCCCTCCTTTAGGACACATGTTCCTCGGGGGGTGGGGAAACTACTCTGAAGGGCCTGTGGCTGTAGGGAGGGCAGGCAGCCCAACTTGGTCAGTGAGGGGGCTGGACCCTCAGTGCTGTGGGCACAGGGGCAGGGGGCTCTGGGGAGACTCTTCGGGGGTGGGTGTGGGCTTGGCCTGTTGGGTCCCCTCCCCGCCCCCAAGCAGCATGTGGATTCGGGCTTGTCTGGGAGGATTCCAGGAACGGCTCCTGCCCTGATAAAAATAGACTTCTCCGAAGGGCTTGGGATGGTGCCAGGCCAGCAGGTGCCCCCCAGGCCTGGCCAGAGTGGGTGCCCCCAGTGAGGGGGGGCAGGGGTGCTGGTTTGCGGGCTGAGCAGCCTGGTGGGCTCTGGGTCCTGGGTGCAGGTCCACAAAGCTGATGGGACCTCTCAGCTTGTATGGGTGGGGATGCAGCATGACGTGGTGGGAGAGCAGCTTGCCCAGGGGTCCTGTCTCCAGAGGGTCAGGGTCTCCGGGGGTCAGCAAAACTCAGCCCGACTTTGGTTCCTCTGCTTGTCGGCTGTATGACTTGGGTTAAGTCCCTCGACCCCTCTGAGCTGCTATTTCATTAATACAGTGTGGCCGATGGGCTTTGCTCAAGGCATGCAGCGTCCAGCACAGTGTCTGAGGGGGACAAACTCTCAGGAAGCCGTCAAGATGGGAGACTGGCGGGGCCCTGAGTGCCCAGAGCTGGCCTTTAGGGAGAGGCTGCTGGAAGCTGGGACCCAAGAGCACTGGAGTGGGTGTCCTGGGCCGAGCCCACCTTGGCTCTGGGTGGAGGAGCCCTTGCCCCAGGGCTCCTGAGCTGGTGGGCAGGGCCCCGGCGAGGTTTGGGTGGGGCTCCGCCTGGCGGGTGGGGGAGCATGGGTCCCCAGGCCTGGCTGACACTCTGGGTATGTGTGTGGGGAGAGCCTGGGACCCGGCCCTGCTCTGGGCTGGGCCCCTGGCCAGTTCCTCCCACCCCGCCCCTGAGGCACTGACCGATGATTGCAGGGGCCAGGCTGGCTGGCTGGGAGCTGGGCTTGGAGCCGGGTTCCCAGCGAGGCAAGGCCTCTGGGGACCCTGTGTGCTGGGGGCTCTACCCACCCTGCTCCACCCCCTTCCGTGGGCCCCGGGGCTGGCTGGGGCAGGTACATGGTTGCCTGTGGTGCCCGGCTGCGTGCTGTCAGGGCTCAGAGTCTGGGGAGCGCGTGTGTTCCTGAGCTGATGCTTCCAGGAGGTGAAGCCAGCACCCTGCTGGGGTTCAGGCCTGGGCCTGATGGGGAGGGTTTCCCATCAGAGAGGGCCTCCTGGGGAGGGGGCATCTGCACTGAGCACTGGAGGATGAGCGGGAGATGGAGACCTTCTTGGGTGAAGGCTGCTTCCTCGAGTGTCCCTCCGCCTCAGTTTCCCCACCGGCATACTGGGGGGTTGGGGGGGAGGGAGTGATGGCAGCACCCCCAGGGGTGTGTCGAGGGTTCAGTGAGGGACGGCAGTGTCTGGCACACAGTAGGTGCTCAGGAAAGTAGAGAGGTCCTGGGGTCTGAGGCTGGAGAGCTGGGCAGGGCCCAGGGCAGGGCCAGACCAGCTGTCGGTCACCATCTCCATCCTGTGGGCGTCAGCTTCTGGAGCCCACCTGGGCCACGGGGCACCCTCCTTTCCATTCCCAAAAGGAAGTTCGCCCTCCGGACCTGCACCGAGGCCCCCGCCAGGGCTCCGGCTCCAGCTGAGCTCCTCCGGACCTGGGGCAGCGCCCGCTCCCTGCTGCGGGAGCCGCTGGAGGGTTCAGGGCACGGTGGGAGGAAGGCGGGGTGCGCGGGCAGCGCCCCCGCCCTTGCGTTTCCCCTTCCTCCGCCGGTGCTTCCTCTCCCGGACCGGCCCTCTTTGTTTGCCCCGGCGTGCGGGATGGCCTGTGGTTATATTTAGGCGGCAGGTGTGGGAGTCACTACCAGCCGGGTCGCCCGCTGGTCACGGCCAGGCCGCCCACGTGATGCCCGGGCGCTATAAATAGCCCCCCCGCAGCCCGGCCGCCGAGCGTCCGCGGGGAGGCCGGCGTGCCCCGCGCACTGAGTCTCGGCCGCCGCGCCCCGGCCCTGCCCAGCCCCGCGCGAATGGAGGCGGCGGCAGGACGCTTGCCCGCGGGTGAGCCGGGCCGAGAGGGCGGGGGGCGTGCCGGGAGGACCCCAGCCCCGCCCCGGGAGGGAGCCGCCCCTCCTGCACCCGCCCTACGGTGGGGTGGGCGCGCTGCGGGACAGGGGGTCGCCGCCCACGGCCCCACCCGCGCCCTCCCAGCCCGGTCCTGCGCACGGTGCTCCCACGCACCCCCTTCTTAGCTCTCCTGGGACCCCCATGAGCCCTGGCCCTGCACCCTTCCCCCATGTCGGACGGGGTCCCGGGTCCACGGAGGCGGGCGCTCTCGAAGCCCTCTGGAGTCAAACTCTAGCTGCAGCTGTGCCGCCAGGAATGAGCCTCGGGGACTTGCGGCTGGGAACTCCCACGGGGAGCTCTTCCTGGGCCTGGCCTGGTCAGGGCCCTGGAAAGTCCCCCAGCCCTCCCTGGCCTGTTTACTCATCTGCGATCAGGGGACAGGCCGGGGCCTCTCCTAATGGCTCTGGAAAGGCGGACTGTCAGGGATGTAGCAGAGCTCAGGGCCTGTGTGCAGGGCGGCTGGGGCCCCAGGACAGCGTGGGGCCCCTGGTGGGAAGACCAGAGGGAGGGGCCTCCGGCTTCGAGGAGGGCTCCTGTGTCATGGCGTGGGGGTGGGCTGGAGGGGTACTGGCTGGTGGACTGGGGTCAGCCCTGGCTGGGGGCCTGCTCGGTGACCTCAAGCTGGGGGTGGTGTGGTTCGGACGGGGGGCTCTGCCCCAGGGGGAGGCCGCAGGCCTGGTTGAGCATTGTGGGACAGCCTGGGGGCAGCAAGGGGGGTTGCACTCTTTTCCTTTCACCTGGGGGTGGGGGCCCTAGACGTTGAGGAGACAAGTAGGGTGTCTGGCCAGACCCCAGCCCAGCTGGGCAGTGATCTTGGTCCAGCCTCAGCCCAGACCCTACCCCCTGCCCCCAGCCAGCCTGACCCGGGGCCCCTGCCTGCAGGTGACAAGTTTCACATGGGCAGGACTGTGGGGTGGCCCTCCAGGGAAGCTGGCAGGAGAGCCAGGCCGTCTGCCCTTGCCCATGGGGTCTCCCCAGATGTCCAGCAGCTGTGGGTGGGGAGGCGGCGGGTCGGGCTCTCGGGAGAGGCCTGTCGTCCTGTGGCTTCGCTGGGCCCCTTCCCTCCCTTCCCTCTGTAAACATGCACACACAGGGACCTCCCGCAGCCCCAGGAGGGCAGGTTTCCACGTGCTGCTCAGGGCTCCTGGCGCTTTCCTTGCCTGCACTCCGAGCGGAAGACCGCTCAGGGATGGTGCGCGGTCCCTTCTCCCTGCCTTTGACCCCCTCCCTGGGGACCCACCTATAACCTTCCTGGACTGGGCAAGGGGCAGTGAGCCTGGAGCAGTCGTGGAGCCGCCCGCCGCTCCCACCCCGCCGTGTCCGGGTCCCAGCTGCAGGCCCGGTCCGAACCCGGGCTGAGGCTCCAGGGGCCCAGCCGGTCTGGTGGGCAGCTGGGGAAGGGGGTGCTGGGCGGGGCAGAGGTAAGAGGTATGGGGTGGGTGGATGGAGGACCTGCCTGGTAAGCAGGTGTGGGTTCTCACAGCGGGGCCAGGCTGAGCCCAGTGGCTGGAGGGGTCTGCTGACCACTGGGTTGTGCTGGAGGGGCCTTGGGGACATCTTCTCTGGCCCCTCATTTTGCAGATGGGGAAACTGAGGCTAGTGATGTGCTCAAGGTCTCCCAGCCTGTCCGTGGGGATGGGAGTGGGGCACGTTGCTCCTGCTGGGGCCCCTGGCCTTTTGGGGCCTAGAGAGGGAGAGACAGGCCTGCAGGTGCTTGATGGCCCTCTCTGGGGCCTGGCAATGTTCCCCCTTGAGGCCCTGTCATGGTGGGACCCCACTCCCAGCCACCTGTGCTGTCGCCACCTTGGCAAGCGCCTGGCGGCCGGCCCCGGCCCATAGGCTCCTGTGGGTTGTCCCTGCTTCTTTGAGCTCCTGCGGGGCCGTGGCTTGTTTGCTTCCATCGTGTGGCCAGCCCTGTGGGCGAGTGGTGGACAGCGGCCCAGGGCACAGGCTGACCAGAGCCTCCAGTTACCGGGGGAGCCCTTGAGAGAAGTGTAAGGTGGCTCGTGTCTGTGTGGGGGGGGTGCTGCCACGCTGCCCCCACCCCCCACTGTGCTCTGTCACCTTGGCCTCCATTCCGGAGCCCCTTCCCCCGAGGACCGGGGCTGCTCCAGAGTGACCTGGGCTCAGAGACGCCGCAGAGGCCAGAATTCCGCGGAGGAGGGGCCTGACTGTCTGGTGGTGGGGGCGGGGAGTCGTGGAGGGGCTTCGGGGCAGGGGTGGCTCTGTCACCACAAATGCCTTGAAATCGTGTGTTGGGGTTCAGCACACTCATGGTTTCCCTGACAGGGAAACTGAGGTCCGGTGAGGGAGGGGCACGGGCCGGGACCCCCTTTCATTGCCTTCTCCCCTCTCCCCAGACGCTGCCTGCCGCTGACTAGCCTGGGATTTATGGAGAGGCCCTTGGGGGGCAGCCCTGAGTACTGCCGCGCCCAGCATCTGCGCCGTACCCGCTGCTGAGGCCCCCGCGCCTCCGGCCTCACCATTGCCCTCGCCTGCCCATGGCCCCTGCCGCCTGGCCCGGGGCTGGCTCTGCGGCCTGAGCCCACCGCCCCCCTCCAGGACTCGCTGTACCCCAATGGGGTAACGTGACGGAGGCCCCGCGTCACCGCCGCCCGCTGTCCCCCTGCGGCCGCTGCCTGCCACCCCCACACCACGGCGGCCCCATTGGTTCAGTTTCAAGTTTGTTCTTCCTCTAATCCTTGAGGGTCTGGGGTCTTGGAGCAGAGGTGGCCCTCTAGCCGTCCACCAATGCCGAGGGGGTGTCCCCGGCGACAGGCACAGTGCCGGCCGCGGCTTTGGCAGCCCGATTCACTTTGGGCTTTTTAAAGTTTTCTTTGCTGAGTTTTTTTGGTGGTTGTTGTTTTTACTTTTGCCCCCTAGTAATTCTCCAGCTCTGAGAGGCCGGAGCTTGGACTTGGCCCGCTTTACTTCTGGGGGCACTCTTTTGTTCTTTTTGTCTTGTAAAGGGTTGGGTTTTCTTTTTTTAATCATCCACCCGTGATCCGGGCAGCATCCTCCCCCCACCCAAGTATTTGCACAATATTTGTGCGGGGTCTGGGGGGCAGGATTTTTTTTTTTTTTTAAAGCATTTCTCTCTCTCGGACAAGCGCAGGGATCTCGTGCTCCTTGGGTTCTGGGGGGTGGTGGGCCCTTCTTGCGTTCACGTCCCCAGCCCCGTCTGCGGGCAGCAGCCATGGCGCGGATGAACCGGCCGGCCCCTGTGGAGGTCAGCTACAAGAACATGCGCTTCCTCATTACGCACAACCCCACCAACGCCACCCTCAGCAGCTTCATCGAGGTGAGCATCCAGCACGTCTGGTGGCAAGGCTGGGGGCCTCCGAGTGAAAGGAGAGCGTGGGATGACAGGCCCCCCCGGGAGAGGCACATGAGAGTACATGTGGGGCTGGGGGTGCTGTGAGGGCTGCGGGGGGTCAGCAGGGTGGGCAGCGGGCCCCCGTGCCGTGTGAGCAGAGACGTGTGGAGGTAGGAGACGAGACGGGCCTGTGAACGGTGCAGTCCCTAGCCCTTTGCTGGCTATCTGGCCTCTGTACAGAGGCTGAGCAGGAGAAGGGGGTGGTGGTCGCCCCAGGGGAGGACCAGCTGCTTAAACAGCCTGGAGAAAGCAGGGCGGGGACCAGGCATGAAGACCAGCTCCACAACCAGCCCAGGCCGAGGGAAGCCCATGGGCTCCAGGGGCTCCTTGCGTTGGAACTGGGCTGGGAGCTCCCGGCACAGGTATCTGTGTGAGGAAGGGCTGGACAGGAGTCCAAGCTGGCCACGGGAGAGAATGACCATCATACCCCGAGAGCCAGTAGGCGAGCTGTCTGCTGCTCGTGGCCCCAGCAGACGGGACCAAATGTGTTTGCAGAGCCTGCCATTCTCTGCGGGGCTCCTGAAGGAGCCTGGCCTCTGCAGCGCTCCTTGCTATTTGCAGAGCCTGTGTCTGTGTGCTGGGCCTTTCGTGACCTCAGACCTCCTTCTGCAACAAGAGATAGGCCCCTCTGAGTGCTCATTGTGGTTAACAGGGGTCCGGGCACAGGAGGGCTTCACAACTGTGTACACGCGGAGGGAGGCAGCAGGCACCCTGCCGTCGGGAGACCTGGACTCTAGACACTGAGCCTGGAACTCTGTGGAGGAGGGCTGTCCCCCTGCATGGCCCATGATTGGGGTCAGGGCTCAGAGCAGGACCGGGGCCAGGGCTCAGTGTGTGACCGGGGTCAAGGGTCAGAGTGTGACCGGGGTCAAGACTCAGAGTGTGACCAGAGTCAGGGCTCAGAGTGGGACCGGGGTCAGAGCTCAGAGTGGGACCAGGGTCATGGGTCAGAGTGTGACCAGGGTCAGGGGTCAGAGTGTGACCGGGGTCAAGGGTCAGAGTGTGACCAGGGTCAGGGCTCAGAGTGGGACCGGGGTCAGAGCTCAGAGTGTGACCAGGGTCAGGGGTCAGAGTGTGACCAGGGTCAGGGGTCAGAGTGGGACCAGGGTCATGGGTCAGAGTGTGACCAGGGTCAGGGCTCAGAGTGTGACCGGGGTCAAGGGTCAGAGTGTGACCAGGGTCAAGGGTCAGAGTGTGACCGGGGTCAGGAGTCAGTGTGTGACCGGGGTCAGGGCTCAGAGTGGGACCGGGGTCAGGGCTCAGAGTGTGACTGGGGTCAGGGGTCAGTGTGTGACCAGGGTCAGGGCTCAGAGTGGGACAGCTGTCAGCACTCTGTCTGTCGTGAGGCCCGGGCCCAGCCTGGGCTGGATGGCAGCACTCTCTGCTTTAGGTCCAGAGGAATCTCCGGTGTCCCTTTGGCCCTAGAGCCCTGCACCGCCCCCCTGCACCGCCCCTGCTCCCTGCATTCTCAGAATAGCTCTGTGCTCTCCTCACTGTGTGGTGTCCCCGTCGCATGATGAGCAAGGTCCAGCAGCTGATTCTTCACTGCTCCTAAAATAGCTGCCAGGAGCAGGTGGGGGTGGGTGCACATGGACCCCATGCAGCGGAGCCCCCCCACCACAGCGTATAAATATCCCTGCGCGGGCTGTGAACTGCCTTGACCTCTCCCCGGGTATCTTGGGGCTTCCCCGCTGGTGTGTGGGGCCTGGCTCCCTCCTGGGCGCCCTCTGGGCAGGTGCCCACCCTCCCTGCCCCGAGGTGCCCCTCCCCAAGGCCCTGAAGGCCGCTGTGCAGGGTCTGGCTCTGCCCCTGGGTGGACCTGTCCCTGCTGTCTAGGCTGGGAGGCAGCTCAGAGCAGGACCACACAGCGGCTCGCGCGCAGGCTCTGGCGTCCTCGGCCTGCCTGGGGGCGCGGGGTCTCGGTCTGCAAGCTGCTGGTGTGCTCCGGGGCTCCCAGCATCCGGGAGGAAGGAGGTCATGCCGGAAGTCAGGCTCCCAGCTGTGTCGCCTCAGTGGTGATGCGGGTGGGTGGGTCACCTGCCTGCTGCGGGGCGAGCTCAGGGATAGTCGCCCCAGAAGCATCAGGAAGAGCGGTCCCACCCCCGCAGGTCCCCGAGCCCGAAAGCCCGTGAGCCGCTGGCGATTCATGCCGGGCCCCAGCCTTTCTGTCCCACCGAGGGCTGTGGGGTGCCCCGCCCAGCCCCGCCTTCCCCCTCCCTCCCTGCCAGGACCTGAAGAAGTACGGGGCCACCACTGTGGTGCGCGTGTGTGAGGTGACCTACGACAAGGCCCCGCTGGAGAAGGACGGCATCACGGTTGTGGTGAGGGCCGTGTGCGGCGGGGTGGGGGGCGGCCGGGCCCCGGGTGGGGAGGCAGGCGTGTGTGGCCTTGCTGCGTGTTTGTGTGCAGGTTGCATCTCTAGAGCGTCGGCGCGGCGCTGGGCTCCTCTCCGTCCCGCCGCGCCGGGCGTTTGGGGCCTTGTCGCTGGGCAGCGGGTGCCTCCCGGGGGGTGGGCTAGGTGCACCTGGCGGGTCCCTGGGGAGGCTCTCCCGAGGCCGTGGGGAGGGACCCTTGGGGCGGTTTCCTTGGTCCCCGGTACTGGGGACCGGCGGCCAGGCAGCAGGCCCCGTGGGATGGGCCACGTGGATCCTGGTGGCTCGGCCACGTCCCTGTGGGGAGGCCCCCGAGCCAGGCCACGGTGGTGAGAGGGGCTGAAGCCTTGGGGCGGAGAGGCCTGCCCCTTCCCCGCTGAGTGACCCAGGGTCCTTCCATCTAGAGCGGGGGTGCCTGAAGGGCGCCAGGTGAACGCTGTAACGTAGCCCGGAGCACAGGGGTCAGCGGCTTTCCCACGCTTCCCCGGCGGCAGGAAGGGGTTTGGGTTAGACACGCAGTTGCCAGGCAGACCGTGTCCTCCAGGGGCCTTCCAGGGTGCTGAATCTGGAGCCTGGGAACAGGACCAGATACCCGGGTGCCTGGCCTCGGTGGACACGTGGATGCACCCCTGTGCCAAGCGGTGCTGATTTTGGGGCGGCCCAGCGTGAGCGTGCTCCGCGGGCAGTGCATGGTCTCCAGCCTCAGGGCCCAGCCTGCTCTGGGCCGCTATGCTGGGGGCTGGGACACAGGCAGGCACATGTCAGCCACGCTCATGGACCAGACCTTTTGGGTCTGTGGACCCAGACTGGCTCAGGCTGGGTGAGTCAGAACTGCAACGTGGACTGACGAGAGGGGGAGTAGGGCTCCCGGGCTGCCCCCCGAAAAGAGCAGGGTGTTCTGGGAAGGCTTCCTGGAGGAGACAGTGGGGAGGAGCCTTGCAGGGGGGCGCTCTCTGGGGCCTGTGCCCCGACCCTCACCCTCGGGGGGCTCCCAACATCCTCCTTGTTTGTCAGAGTGCCCCTGGGCAGGCTGGCCTGGGTCCTGGCTCTCACCCTACCTCCAAGGTGGGGGTCCTGACGGGCTGCTGCCTTCTGCAGGACTGGCCGTTTGATGATGGGGCGCCCCCACCCGGCAAAGTGGTGGAGGACTGGCTGAGCCTGCTGAAGAACAAGTTCTGTGATGACCCTGGCAGCTGCGTGGCTGTGCATTGCGTGGCCGGCCTGGGGCGGTGAGCCAGTGGGGCAGGGCGGCTGGCTTGAACTTGGGGACCTCTTGGCCTGGCTTGCTGTCGGGCATGGGTGCTGAGTCCATGTCACGTGACTTCCTTCCTGGGGGGGCGGGGCAGAAGTCCTTCCCAAAGTCTGACCCCGCTCCCCGCTGCTGTGGCTGGGACTTTGTGCAGGAAGGAGCTGACAGCCCTGCCCCTCCCCAGACACAAAGACCCCACACCTGCCAGCTAGTCATGGGAATCGTGAACTGGGTTCATAACCGAGAATCAAGCTCTCATCCATGGCCAGACCTGAGCCCAGCACTTTGCTCTTCCTCCTTCGACCCTCCCACCTACACGTTTATGCATGAGGAGCCTGGGGCACAGAGAGGTGGCCCTGCCCACCTGAGGTCACACAGCAGGTGCAGGAGGAGCCTGTGCCCTCCATGGGGGTGGGAAGGAAACTGGGGAAGCCTGGGCCTCCCCAGGCCCCAAGGGTGAAGGTGTTGGGGAAGGGGTGGGTGCCCGGGCCTGGGTGACCTGGCCCTGCTGTCCGCCCAGGGCTCCAGTCCTCGTGGCGCTGGCCCTCATCGAGAGTGGGATGAAGTACGAGGACGCCATCCAGTTCATCCGACAGTGAGTGGCTGGTGGGGAAGGACGCTGGTGGGGGCTCGGGAGTCTGGGTGCTGGGGGTCCTTATCCTTCCCTCCCTGCCCCCCAGGGGCCCAGGGCCCCACCAGGAGGCACTCCTGACCCCTGGCCCTGTGCCGTCCTCTGAGGCCTTCCCCAGTTCAGTGCAGCCTCCTGCTGTGGCCCCAGCGCACCCCTCAGGCTGCCTAGCCCTGACTGAGGACGGGTGCTGTGTGTGGTCTGCTCCCCAGACTGGGAGGAGAGGGTGAGGAGTGGCTGCCTGGAGGGCCTGGCTGGTGCCCTCTCTGGGGTCCATGGCTCCTTCAGCCGGGGGTGTACCAGTCCACACAGGGCCTATGGTGCTGAGGAGCAGGCCGGCCCAAACCCATCTCTGACACAGGGAGCTGGGGCAGGCCCCTCTAAGCCTCCAGCACTCCTGATGCGGGGTGTCACTCCCCTCAGCTCTTGGGAGAGGAAGAGCCCCCAGAAGCCTTCCAACCCAGCCCAGCAGTGAAAGGAGACCCCCAGTGCCACCTGCCCCACCTGCCCCAACCCCTCCGGGACAGCCGACACCCCAGGATCTTTCAGGACTGCCCTTCTGAAGCCCTGGCCCCTGGGTGCTCTGCCCTCCATTCTCGGCCCCCATGGAGGTCTCCCAACCTCCTCTCCTTGTGGGGAGGGGGCTCCTGTCCGCCGCTGCCCCCGGGAAAGGAGCCCCGGCGGAGCAGGGTTCTGGGGTGGCAGCAGGGACAGTGGGGTGGGTGCAGAGGGCCTGAACCCGCCCCAGCCCCCCCCCCATCGTGAGTGTGTATGTGCGTGTGTGTGTGTGAGACACACGCACAGTCCGTGCCTGGGTGTCTTCTTGTGCTGCTCCCCCGACGACAGTTTCCAGGGCACAGCCTTCTCTCTCTCCCAGAGGCAGGCTTGTTTACCAGTCAGGCGGCCAGGCCTGCCTGTGCCCGCGGGAGCTCCGGCCTCCTCGGGACCCTGGCACGTGTGCACACAGCGGGGGCACGGTTCCTCTCCGTGAGCCTGTGTGCAGCTCTGTGCCTTGGCACCCCCCAGACTGGGGGCTGGGCCCAACCTGGTGACTCAGGGCAGCGCAGGCTTGCTCCTCCCCGGCCCACGCATCATTGACCAGAGCCAGTCCACGGCCATATCCAAGGTTATGGGCGGTGGGGACAGATGACCTCCGGAAGCACCTGGTGGGCAGTGCTAGGTACCCCCACACCCAGGCACCTGAGGGCCACCTCCCGCCTCCTCTCCTCTCCCTCCCAGCCAGCTGGCATGCCAGGCTCCATCCCCGTGGGCTCTGCTTTCGGGGGGTGGTACCCAGGTAAACACGGGGGCCTTGGAGGGTGGGGACCTTGGGGTTGGGGAGGTGAGGTGGTCAGCCTGGAGGAGCCATAGCCAGGTGACTTGAAGGTCAGCCGCTGTGGCTGCAGTGACTGTGATTCTGGCGGTAGGAATGGCCCCGGCAAAGGCCCAGAGGTGGGAGGGCTCTGTGGGTCACGGGGACCCGCTCCAGCCTCTCTGGCCTCTGGGGCCTACAGCTCCGGGGCAGGGCGTGTGGCCGAGCCTGGGTCCTGCCTGACCCCCCACCCCGGTCCCGTCTGCCCAGGAAGCGGCGCGGCGCCATCAACAGCAAACAGCTCACCTACCTGGAAAAGTACCGGCCGAAGCAGAGACTGCGGTTCAAGGACCCCCACGCGCACAAGACCAAGTGCTGCATCATGTAGCTCAGGACGCGGGCGCCTGGCCGCGGGCTCAGCAGGGCTCCTGCCACGGGGCTTCCCTCTGCCCTTTGCTCCCAGCCCCCCGGGCACACCCACCACCAGCCGTCCAGCCCGCCCCCCGCACCCTTTGTGGGTGTTTTCTGTCTCTGCCCACACCAGCAGGTGTGTGTGTGCGTGTGTGTGCGTGCACACGTGTGCATGTGCGCGCACTGCCATCTGGCCCAGCCTTCCTTCTGTCTCCATGCCTGCGTGTCTGTCTGTCTGTCTCTGTGTCTGACGTGTCTCTCTGCCCTCAGCCCTCACTGTCCCTCTGAGGCTTAATCCCCCCCAATCCCCACCCGCCATGTCCCTGGCTGTCCTGTAATGACCTGCCCACACCGCCTCTGGGCAGCTCTCCTTCCTGGCCTGTTTGTTTGGGGGCTGGTGTATTTTTTAACCACTGGGCCCAGCCCCTCGTCTGCGGCCCCTCACCCTGACCTGTTCTTGGCACCTTAAGTTATTGGGTCTGGGGCAGTCAGGTGTTCCGGACACTCGAAGGCAATAAAACCAGACCCTGTGACTGCGTGTGCCTGGAGAATGGGGTGTGGGTGGCCTTGGGGGGCTGGCGGAACCCAGGGATGCTGCGGGGCCCATCCCTTCCTGCCGGCTATGCTTGGCTGCCCCCTGGCGTCCACGCTGGGTCCCTGCACTCCCTGACTCAGGGCGGGGCCGTCCCAGATTGAACAGAGCAGGGGCTGAGGCCCAGTGGGCTCTGCCCAGTTGCCCTGTTGCTGTGTTGGGGGCTGGGTCACCGGCATTGCCCCCGTGCGGGACAGGATGGGTCACTTGGTAATTCTTCCGGGTCAGGTGTCCGGTGGGGTGGCTGCCCCGTCCTGCCCCCCACTAAGTGTCCTCACTTCAGTCTTAGAAGCCCAGAGAAGGGAGGGGGTGATGGTGCCCACTGGGCTTGGGGTGGAGGGACACGCCAACTCCTCACCCCGCGGCAGGGAGGGGAGGCTGGAGGGGTGGAGAGTGACCCCGGAGTTCCTGGGGTGAAAGTGTGTTGGGGGCTGGGCCTGCTGGAGGGCATGGATGTTGCCCTGCTCTGTGAGCAGCTCTCCGCTCTCGCAGAGCTGGGGGCCGGCCCCTCCCTGGGTCAGGTTGGCCGCGCCTTCCCCGGGTGGGATGGTGGCCCACCCACCAGGACTCAGGCCCTGTCTCCCGCCCCTGGCCTGCTGTGGCCAGCCTGGCAGTCAACGGTTGCTGCTGGTTAGTGGGCACCTCTTGTGTGCCCGGGTCTGGAGCCCTCTACCCTGCTGCTAAGGCCTCTGCTCCCTCAACTTCAGGCTTCAGCTGTCTCGGTTCCCCCAGGGGCTTATTCAGTCATTGTCGGCTGCCGAAGCCTCTGGGTCCCGGCCTACCCAGCTCCAGGTTTTACTAAGACTAGACTTCCCAGGGGCAGGATGAACTGGGGTGAGGTGGGGGGCTGTGTAGGAGGCCCCACTGCCCACTGCCCACTGGGGGGAACCAGGGAAGCCTCCGTGTTAGGGGAGATGGCACCCCCACCCCCCAGCTGGGCTCAGGGGCCCCTCTTTCCAGCCAGGGGTTGTAGCACAAGTGGGATGGGGGGCACTCACAGGGGCCCGTGGACAAAACGGAGAGCTGTGAAAAGCCAAGCTCACGCAGAGCCCCTCCTCAAGTGGTGCCATTCAGAGACTCACAGATGGTGGGCGGAGGCCCCAGCTCTGCCCAGGGTCTTTTACCCCTCTCGCTGGTCATATTGAACAACAACAGTGAGTGTGCAGTTGCTGTATTTTTTCAATCCACTATCCAAGTTGTGGATAGTGCAACTGGGTGCAACTCCATGTCTGCCTCGAGGGGCTCACAATCTATGGGGAGTGGTGGGACAGCCTGATGAGGGGTGGGGGACCTTGTTTGGCAGGCCCTTGAGGGCCGGGTCACTTGGAGGTCCCAAGGCGGGAGGTGTGGGGAGAGCTCTCGGAGAAGAAGCTCTGCCTGGGCCGAGTGGGGAGGGCCTGGGAGGACACGTGGGGGGAAAGGCAGGGGGCAGGATGGGTGGGGCTGGACCTCCTGCTGGAGAGTGGCCAGCTGGGGGAGGCCCTAGGGAGGACTCCGGCCGGGAGACTCTCAGGCAAGGGAAGGGCCTACCTGCCCATTGCACAGATGGAAAAACCAAGGCTGGGAGGGGAAGGACCTGCTGAAGCTCAGGTGGGTCTTCAGGGGCTCCCTTGGAGTCCGGGGACCTCTTCTGGACTCAACCTTCCAAGGGATCTTGGAGGAAGGTCTTACTACCCGTTTTACAGATGGGACAGCTGAGGCTCAGAGTGTTGAGACCCTCGCCTCAGTCCATGGGGCTCATTCAGAGTGGGCCAAGCCCACCTGGAAGCTCTTACTCTGAGCCAGGCCGGTTCTGCTGCCAACCCCAGGTGCCAACCCTGATGGGGCTCAGGAGGCTAGAGACGGGGGTGGAGGGTGACTTTGAGTCCTCTGAGCAGAGGGAGACCAGCCAAGGGACCTCTTCCCTACCATCAGCCTCCCAGTGATGACAGAGCTCTAAGCCGGAGACAGACTGAAGCCTGTGGGAGCGCCATGGTGAGTGACTCCACTCAGCCGTGGGCCCCAAGGGCCATGGAGGCCTTGGGAGTGCCCACTCAGCGCCCAGGACATGGGCGGGCCGTGGCTCGGGCTCCGGTCACCGGGAAGCTACCTGGTGGCCACAAGTGGGGGTCCCTGCCCAGACTTCACAGTCTGTCTCTGGGGGACACACCGTTTGCGCCCACCCCCTTGCCTGCCAGTGTCTCTGGGGGGCCCATGGGATGGTGGTCACGGAGCGCAGAGGTGTGACGCTTCTTTATTGAACCTAGATCTTTCTTTCAAATGGACAGATGTCATGCAGCCAAGCTCTGTGTGGACAGGGCAGGGCTGCGCGGTGCGGTGGGCACGGGGGAGGGGGACGGGGGGGGGGTCGACAGCTGGAGGTCACTGTGGTCTGGCTACCACCTTCTGAAGGAAGGAGGCCTGCCTGCTGGCGAAGTATCGGATGCTGGGTTCGGGGTTCTTTTTGAGATCCTCAAAAGCTCCAGGAAAGGAGGGACAAGTCAGAGGTACCCTCCACTCCCTGTCTGCCCACAGCCGTGGTGGAGTAGTGCCCTCCTTCCCACGTGGGGTGGGGGCAGTTGGGCACCCAGACCCCGCCTCCTCGGCCTTCCAGGCCTGGGCACTCCCCTTCCCTACCCTACCCGCTGTGTTTGGGGGCCCATGCTCCCTGCTGACACGGATGGGGGTGGATGGAGTAAGGATGTTCCCTTACTGCAGACCAGCAGCTTTATGTCCATGTCACTGACCGTCTGGGACACGGCCTGGGGGTAGTAGCAGATGGTATAACCTGCGCGACAGACGGGGAGCACGCCGGCCCGTGGGAGGGGGCTCCCAAACCTCTCCCCCCTTCCCTCTCTCCCTCTCCCCCTCCCTGGCATAGGGAAGGAGTCCTCCTGTGTGAGGGACTGCTGGAGACAGGGCCAGAACACAGAAGGGCCCGGCCCGGAGAACAGACCCCCGAGACCCCCTCACTCGCCCCTCTCCTCGCTTGCCAGCGGAACCCATGTTCCAGCCACAGTGGAGGATGGGCGAGGGTGAGGGTCGGGGTGCTCAGGCGGGGCAGGCCTGGGGGTCCCTGAGCCCGGCCCCCCGCCCCGCTCACCGAGGAAGAGTGCTGCCCAGATCTTGAGGTGGTGCTGCTGCCTGTGCAGGTAGCTGAGGGCCTGCGCCCAGTAGGTGCCGAACTCGTCCTGGCTGTGGCTCATCTGGGGAGCGTGTCTCTGTCACTCGCTGGGGCCAGAGCCGGCCGGCCCCGGGGACCTGGTGGCCAGCCTCCCATCCCCTCCCCACTGCGGGCCCTCACCAGGCAGCTCCAGAGGAAGTGGCGAGCGCTGAGGCTCTTCTCCCAGGCCAGCGTGCAGAAGAGGGTGTGCGGCAGCCGCCACTGGAGCAGCACGGAGCAGCGGTAGAAGGCGAACTTGGCCTGCTGCGGGGACGGCAGGGAGGGCCGGGCGTGGGCGCCGGCGCCAAGGAAGCTGCAGCGGGCACGGCCCTCCTGGGCGCCCCAGCTCCTTCCCGCTGCCTTCAGGCTGCACTCTGAGCCCGCCCGCCTCCCTGGCCAGCAGCACGGCCCCGCCGGACCGAAGGCAGTGTTCAGTCCCCATCTGCTTGGAAACTGTCTGCTTGTTTATCCCCCCAGTGGCCGGGAGCTGCAGGAAGGCTGAGCGTTTCCTAATGGCCTGGTGCGGGGCAGCAGCTGGCACACGTAGGGCTCAGCCCATATTTCAAGTTCAATCAACCACCTGCGCCTGAGGACATGCCTGGCGCTGGAGACACAGCAGTGAGCAGGACAGATGGTGTCCTGACCACAGACTCACAGCCACATGTGGGCACATGTGTGAGTGCACATGTGTGCACATGGGGAGGAGCAGGAAAACCAGTGAGGGGGCTGGACCCGCCGGCCCAGGGGGTGTCCCTGGCTTTCAGGCAGCCCCCTGCCCACTGTGGGTCCCCAGCCCCACCAAGGCGAAGGCTCGTCGCTGACCACTGACCGTGACGACAGCGGGGCAGTGGTCCTTCAGGTGCAGGAGCAGGGGCACCATGCTCTGGTGCACCTGGGTTCTCAGGCCGCCAAACTTCTGGCCTGTCACCGACGCCACCAGCTCCCCGAACAGTGCCATGGCCGCTGCCCGGACCCCGTCCCGCTCCTGCAAGGCAGAGGCTCGGAGCCCATCCAGACCCACCTTGGACCCTCCACTCCAGAGTGACGTGGGGCCCAGTACCCTCAGCAGGACCCCTTCATCTGGGCTCCAGGCTCCAGGAACAGACCTCAGCCTGCCCCCTCAGACAGGGCTCTGGGGCAGGGATGAGGCTCCCCCTCAGACAGGGCTCTGGGGCAAGGATGAGGCTCCCCCCTCAGTTAGGGCTCTGGGGCAGGGATGAGGCTCCCCCTCAGTCAGGGCTCTGGGGCAGGGAAGAGGCTCCCCCTCAGTCAGGGCTCTGGGGCAAGGATGAGGCTCCCCCTCAGTCAGGGCTCTGGGGCAGGGATGAGGCTCCCCCTCAGTCAGGGCTCGGGGGCAGGGATGAGGCTCCCCCTCAGTCAGGGCTCTGGGGCAGGGATGAGGCTCCCCCCTCAGTCAGGGCTCTGGGGCAGGGATGAGGCTCCCCCTCAGTCAGGGCTCTGGGGCAGGGATGAGGCTCCCCCTCAGTCAGGGCTCTGGGGCAGGGATGAGGCTACCCCTCAGTCAGGGCTCTGGGGCAGGGATGAGGCTCCCCCCTCAGTCAGGGCTCTGGGGCAGGGATGAGGCTCCCCCTCAGTCAGGGCTCTGGGGCAGGGATGAGGCTCCCCCCTCAGTCAGGGCTCTGGGGCAGGGATGAGGCTCCCCCTCAGTCAGGGCTCTGGGGCAGGGATGAGGCTCCCCCTCAGTCAGGGCTCTGGGGCAGGGATGAGGCTCCCCCCTCAGTCAGGGCTCTGGGGCAGGGATGAGGCTCCCCCTCAGTCAGGGCTCTGGGGCAGGGATGAGGCTCCCCCCTCAGTCAGGGCTCTGGGGCAGGGATGAGGCTCCCCCCTCAGTCAGGGCTCTGGGGCAGGGATGAGGCTCCCCCTCAGTCAGGGCTCTGGGGCAGGGATGAGGCTCCCCCCTCAGTCAGGGCTCTGGGGCAGGGATGAGGCTCCCCCCTCAGTCAGGGCTCGGGGGCAGGGCTGTGCTCCCCCCCGCTGCCGGCTCCTGGGGAGGGTCACGGGCCACCCTCCGGGACCTACACTCTTTCCTCTCTCGTGCCTATGGTCGCATCCTGACAGCCCACGTGTCAGGGATGCTGACTCGGGAGGGCGGGCTTATCCCTCTGTCTTCCCCTGAAGGAGAGTCTGTCATCCACAGGGGCTGATGAGTCAGGAGGGTGAGGACACGTGGGGCTGAGACTGAAGGTGTGGCGTTCAGCTGAAGGTGCAGGACAAGTGCCGGCGGCAGCCCCTGGCCGGCCCACCTGTGCCACGCACGCCACACACCCGGGGAGCTGCCCTGCCCCTCCATCTCCCTGCCCCAGGGCGACAGCGGCCTTCGAGGAAGGGCCGGGGGAGGCGCCGGAGGGGCACGAGATGGGGTGCCCGCCCCTCCCGGGTGCACTCACATCATCGAAGAAGGCGCGGGTGTTGATGGCAACGCGGAGGCCCAGGGTCTCCGTGATGTGCGCGCCCAGGCGGTGCAGCGCCTCCGACACGGTGCCCATGATGCGCACCACCACCACCGGCTCGCTGCTCTGGAAGAAGCCCTTGAGGAAGGGCGGCAGCTGTCCGCGGAGCAGGCTTCCCTGTTGGGGGGGCGCCGGTGGGCCGAGCGTGCCTCTGTGGCCCCCTCCCAGACTCCCATCCAGGCCTGGGCACCCGCGCTGTACCCACTCCGCTCCATCTCGCCCTGGCTCTGCCGTCCTGGGAGACGTGCTCCCAGCCCTGCTCTGTCCCCTGGGAGTTGTGGACAGACGGGACAGGCTTCCCCTCTCTGAGACCCTGGGGGGTTAGGGGAGCACTAACCCATGTCAGTCAGCTGCCAGGTCCTTCCTGTCTGTCCCCATTCTGGCCAGAGGGCCCCCCACCAAGTCCTGGAGACCAACTTTCCCTTCCTCCACCCTACCCTGCCTTTGCCCTCATTCCTGGCTTCCCCAGGGGTCAGAGGGGTCTTGGGGGACAGACAAGACAAATTTGGTTGGGTGGGCACCGCTAAAGTCACTGGCATCTCACGTCACAGGGAGGTGGGTGCACCAGTGATGACCCCAGACCTTCTAAGTGGCAGTGACCATTTCCCAGTTTTACATTAAAAAGGAAAAGCTAAGTTCATTTTCTGCCAGTTCTTTCTGCTCCTCTCAGGTGCAATGTGAACTGTCTGGATGAACTGTCAGGAAGTGACATGTCAGCAAATGAACGATTCCTACTGTCAAACGCCTTATCAGGGACTCCTCGTGCAAACTAGGCTGGTTTTGCAACTTTCAAACAAGTTTTCGGCAACTTCATTGGGTTCCTAAACTCTGTTTGGTTCTACAATATTAGATTTATTTTCAGCCAGTGAGTCACTTAACAGCAACAAACACCCTCTGGGCACCACCTGGGTGCTGGGACCCAGGTCCGACTGTGGCCTGGGCCAGCAGAGCAGATTTCTAACGGGAATGACACAACGGCCCCATGTGCCCGGTTGCTCTATGGGGCGTCTGTCACAGCTCCCCGCACCTGCTTACCTTCTCTGGGTGGAAAAGAATGTTCCCTAGGCCCTGTAGGCTCAGCACGCGGATCTCGGGGCTGGGGTCCCTGAGGCTTCGAACCAGCACGGACAGGGCGGCCTCTTTGGGGAGCACCTCCAGCAGGGTGGGGCTGTAGAGGAACTGGGGGGCCCCGGGCAGGCGGGTCAGGCCTGGCAGCCTCTCGCAGGGGGCCTGCGTCTGTGTCTGGGAGCCGGGCTCTAGGACCAGGGCTGGGGCTCGGGGAGGGTGGCTGACCGACCCCGCTCTGGGTATCTTGGTTAATGAGTGTTTGAAACCCAACGCCAAGCTGCTTCAGTCCTTCAGTGCATAGCTGGGGAAACGGGCCCAGAGGGGAAAGGGCCTTGTCTGAGGCCACACAGCGAAGCTGGGAACAACATACTCAACACAGCCTGACTCATGGAGCACCTGGAGACCCAGTCCCTGAGGGATAGCCAGATGTCACTACAGGTTGGCGTGTGGCATCGCACGAGGCTTAGTTCATTATGGAAATGACAAAGGCCCCCACTCTGTCCGGCCATGGCCCAGCTCTCAGCCCCAGGACCCGATACACCCAGCGCCTGTCTGGTTCCAGCCATTGCCCTTTCGGCTTCACCATTCCAGGGGCAGGACCCCATGACATCAGGGCTGGGGGAGTAGAAGACAGTCCCCCAGGATGCAGGTGGAGAGGGCCTGAGACATGGAGACCCAACCAGGAGCCCCTGACTGTGGGCCCCAAGGAGCTGGGAGTGGGAAGGCAGGGTGTGAGGAATCTGTTGGTCAAGGGAGGTCCTGGTGGGTTCAGCTGGAGATGGGGTGCAGGCTGTCCCTGAGGGGCCCCCCAGGCCCCCACCTCTGTGAAGATGATGATGGCCGCCTTCCTATCCCTCTCCTCCCGGCTCCGCAGGTTGGGCAGCAGATGAAGGGTCAGTGCCTTGATCTGCCGGCAGTGGTTCTGCACCATGGCCCTGGGCACAGGGTGAAGGGCGGGCCGGGCTTATGGGACAGCCCATGTCCGCCTTCCCACCACCACCCAACCCAGGGGCCCGGCGGCCAGAAGTGTTGCTGAGCGGAGTGGGCACGCCCCTGTCTGACCTTCTGTTGCTCCCTCTGCACCCACTGGCCACCCACTGGCTGCCAGGTGTGGGCCAAGCGTGGGATGGACAGGGGAGTGGACCTGGCCCTGGTCCCCTAGGAGCCTCCGGCCAAGGTGGGGGCCGTTGCATTCTAGGCTCCCAGGGTGTGCCAGTGAGCCCGCACCGTCCATGCCCCGGCGCCCTCTGTGCACACGCGTGAGTCCTTGGGGCTGTGCTCGCGGCAGGTCCTGGGGGTCGCTGCAGTCCGTAGCCCAGCTTTCTGGGCAGGGATGACCCAGGACGGGCCCCTTCCCCTGGCCCCGCCCCGCCCCTACCTGGCAAGGAGGCCCACGCCCTGTGGGTAGGTGTGGATGGTGGCTAAGAGGTCCCAGGCGCCCTGCAGCTCCATGTGGGCGAAGTCCTGCCAGTGCCTGGTGGTTGACAGCAGGCTCTTCAGTGCCTCCAGCGACATGCTGCAGGGGAGCAGAGGGGTCACTGGGCAGCCTCAACCCCGGGGAGAGTGCCCACCTGCCCTGGGTGGAAAGGTGCCTCCTGGCTTCCGTCTCTGCTCCGGGCCTGGCAGCACCAAGCCTCCCTGGGGCAGCTCGCTGCCGCCCTCCTTCTGCAGAAATGTTGGGGTGTAGGATGGGCAGGGGCTGTCCTGGGAGCGGGGGTGGTTCCAGGGGGAAGCTCCAGATAGGTTAGGTGCGTGGTCAGTGCGAGATGCCCACAGCTGGCTTTTCAGGGCGGAGGCTGAGCGGATAGGGCTGGAGAGAGGAGCAGAGATACCAGGGGGCCAGTGGTTCCCCAAGTTGCAGGGTGGAGGGGGTCTGACTGAGCCTTGACAGACTGTGCCATTTGAATGTGGGGCTGAGAATGCAGGGGTAGTGGACGGGGTGGGACGGCAGCTGGGGGTGTGGCATTACGGGAACCCAGAGAGTGCCAGGACCCTGAAGATGTGGGAAACCGGGTTCTGCTGGCGGTGTGCTTGCGTGGGCTCAAGCGAGTGTGCCAGACTGCAGCATGTTGGGACCGCGTGCGGGTCAGGGACTGTGCTGCCTGAGGGCCCTGTTCTGCCCTCAACTGAGGCCCAGAGTGTCGGCGGCTCGCCCAGGGTCGCCCTAGCATAGAGGCTGCCCAGTCCTCTGCTGCTCCTGACCCTCCTAACACCTAGGGAGGGACCAGCCCCTCCCACAGAAGAAGAAACCCAGGCTGTGAGATGGAGCGACCAGCTCGGAGCACTCACAGCAGGGTAAGGAGGAGATCTTAGATCTCAGAGCCAGGTGGCAAGCAGCATGTCATTATTCATTGCTGATTTGTTACTTGTCAACTGCCAAAACCTAGGACCGCGAATATGATTTTAAATAAAAGAACTTTGAATTAAACTTAAAGCTTTAAGTTGAAAAGACTAATCAGTAAGTGAGAAACAAAAGGAAGCACCCCATGCCACAGTGAGAGATTACTGAACAGTAACTTTATATACTCTCAGGAGAAGACTCTGGAGAGTCCCTTGGACTGCATGGAGATCAAACCAGTCCATCCTAAAGGGAATCAGTCCTGAATATTCATTGGAAGGACTGATGCTGAAGCTGAAGCTCAAATACTTTGGCCACCTGATACGAAGAACTGACTCATTGAAAAACACCCTGATGCTGGGAAAGATTGAAGGCAGGAGGAGAAGCGGGGGAATGAAAGGATGAGGTGGTTGGATGGCATCACTGACTCCATGGACATGAGTTTGAGCAAGCTCCGGGAGTTGGTGATGGACGGGGAAGCCTGGCCTGCAAAGAGTCAGAACGACTAAGTGACTGAAATGAACTGAACTTTATTTGCAAGCTTCCTGGCAGCCAGGGCAAAAAGGGAAATATGTTGGTTTATACCTCTAAGTGGTTGATAGACATGTCTTTGGAATGAGGAGAAATGAGATACTCAGCCCATAATGGATGAAACAAGAGGAATGAGAAGTCCTTCGTAGGGCAGGATGGACATCAACTTGAGAAGGTGCTGGCTGAGAATTGACCAAAGCAGGAAATGTCTCTACAAGAAAGGGGTTCTGTCCATCAGAGATGCACAGGAAGGGGAGGGTCCCGCAGTCAGGGCTGGAGTGGGTGCTTGTGCCCCGGCAGGAAGTGGAGCCAAACCCTCGCTTGTTGGTCCCAGGGGCCAGCCCAGCTCAGCAGGATGCCAGGAGCCTCAGAGGTCCAGGACTAGCCTGACTCTGCCTTGAGTCTTGCATGGCTGTCACAGGTATGGCTGCAACCCCTTCCCCCACTCTACCTACCACGCTCTCGGGGGCAACTACAGGACAGGGGGCTTCTCAACAGCTGTGCCCAGATTCCTCCTCAGCACCTGGCTCCCTCGATGGTACCACTGCCTCCTCCAGGCATCAGACTGGGGACTGCAGCGCTCCGCCTGGGCGGGGCCGCCCTCTGAGGCCTGGGAGCGGCTGCAGACCTCCTCACCGTCCTGGCCAGCTGGCCAGCTTCACTGCTGATTGGCCTGCCCCACTCTCGGGCCCCTGGGGATGGTAGCAGTATTGCAGTTGTCCTCTGGGGGAGGGGGCCCATCCTAGCTCCAGGGAGGGTATGGACCGAGACCTGACTAGCAGGAGCCCCGCCTGCCCCTGTGACCAAGGCGATTGGTTCAGGGGTGAGTGTGTGGGCTAAGCTGGGCCCATGAAAGCCGAGGGACTGAGCCTAGGGTGCCGGTCTATTCTGTGGCTGCTGGGCCCCCACCCTCCTCTTCGGGAGAATCTGCCCAGAGAGAAGCCAAGACCCGAGAGGTGGAAGGGGAGGGTCGATGCTGCTGGAGCATCTTGGTACAGCTGTGTCCGAGCAGAAGGCCCCTGCCCCCCAGTGAGATGACAGACACCCTTGCTGTCTGGGGGAGAGCCTTGCGTGAGACAGACAGAATCCCTGCTCCCCAGAGCCTCCATTATACGGAGCACAGACGACAGCTGTAGATGGCAGAACATAACAGTGGGGAGCAGGACTGCTGTTGTACAGAAGGTGGCTGGGAGCCACAGGAGGTGAGGCTGTCGGGAAGAACATCCCAGGAAGAGGGCACAGCAAGTGCAAAGGCCCTGAGGCAGGAGCGTGGGGCCTGAGGAAGGGTAGGAAGACACTGAGGCTTGAGCAGAGGGTGCATGTGGAGGGTAGGGGTGTGTGGCAGGAAATGAGGTTCTGGAGGTGATGGGGAGTCAGATGCAGGGCCACTGGACCGCTGGAAGGATTCAGCCCTTCTCGGAGTTAAAAGAAGGGGAAGAGGATGGGAGGGTTCCAAGCACAGGTGAGGCCTGATCTGACTTGGGGTGGAGGGCAGCAACGGGGGGCAGGGGAGGAACAGGTGGAGGCTGGCCCCATGGGGGCAGGGGAGGGAAGCTGATGGATGGAGGCGGTTCATCAGAGCTTTCTCCTAACCCTCCTATTTCAGGGAGGAGAACGTTTTATTAGCTTATTAGGGAAGATTCATGCATTTTGCATGGTTGATTTGAATAAAAAAGAACTTCATGTACATTCGAATTCAGAAGCAATATGAGAGAAGTGACATTTTTTTTTCAGTGATGTGCCTTGGGGAGAGCTGTTCAGACTGACAAATCGTGTGAAGCACATCGTAATACAAACAGATGAAAAGAGTCGCCCCAGCGGTTTTTAAAGACTCGCTTAATGGATTTCTCAAGATGCGCCCTAGTGCAGGGGGCAGGCCAGGCGGCCAGCCAGTGCTACCACCCGAGTGAGGGGTGGGGCGCGGACCCTCCCACACGAGTCCTGTCCACGCTGGTCAAGGGTGCAGGCTTGGGGGAGGCTGACAACTGCCCACGACATCAGAGTCAAAAGGTGTCGGGGTCAAGCACTCTGTGCAACAGGCCCTGGTGGGCATTTGCCTGCAGGGCCAAGTGGTCGCTGGGCAGACACCCCTGCCATCCTACGGGCTCTAGGTCAGCAACGCACGGACACTCTGTTTGGCTCGGGGGAAGCCTCTGGCCCGCTCTGAGCCTCAGTTTCCTCATCCGTCAAAGGGAAAGACAACATTTGTCTCTCAGAATCCCCGCAGGGACCACATTTGGGTAAGATATGGTGTGCCATGCGGGCCCCTGGAGTCCTCGTGGGTCAGCTGTCACCGGGCATCTTGGCTGCCAGGCATCCACAGTCACAAGGAAGCGGGGTGCCCACCTGCCTTCCCGGCTGACTGCTGGAGGCAGCTGTGTTTGGAATCACACCTATTGGAGATCCAACTGTGTCCCCAGAAACCAGCAAAGTCCTGACACAGGGTACCTGGGGACACAACCTCATTTGGGTCTTTGCAGGTGGAATCAAGTTACGATGAGGTCAGCAGGGTGGCCCTCGTTCACCAGGACTGACGTCCTCATAAGAAGAGAGCAGTTGAGACAGAGAGGCACACAGTGAAGACGGAGGCAGAGATGGGAGGGGGCGTCTACAAGCCAGGAGCACTCAGGAGGCGGGAAGGAGCCTCCCCTGCAGGTTTCAGAGGAGCGTGGCTCTGCCAACCTTGGATCCGGAGTGCCAGCCCCTGGCACTGCGCGAGAATACCCGCCTGCGGCTCTAGGCTGCCCGGCTGTGGAGCTCTGTCCCTCAGCCCTGGGGAGCCCACGCACTGCCTCTCCGGGGCCCGGCCTTACCTCTGGGGGCCGAGCAGGGCTGTCTCCTGGGCCTCCGTGCCGGGCTGGGGCTCCTGGGGCAGGTTCAGCTCTAGCAGGTAGTGCGTCTGGGAGAGGAGGGCCAGCAGGAGCTCGGGAAAGGCCTCCTGCATGGCCTGCTTGAACTCATGGGCGAACTGCAGCTCGTGCAGGGTGTTCATGGCCTGCAGGGGCGGCAGGGGACGCTGAGGGGGCCTGGGGGCCGGGCCTGCACGCCAGCCTTCCCACAGAACCCACAGCCGACCTCGCCTTCCTGTGTCTGCCCGCTGTCTCCGGGACCACAGCCTGCCTGAGACGTACCTCCTGGGGGCACGGCCCGCCCTCTGGACCCTGCATGCTCCCTGCCCGCCCCCTCCCATTGCTGGCCCTGCAGTGGGTCCTCCGGCCCACCATCCCCATCCGCTCTGCCCTCCGCCCTCATTCACTGCCTTGGGTCTGGCCCCTCTGCCCCGTGGGCTGTGCTCCCTGCAATGCCCCCAACACAGACCCTGGCACATGGCAGGTGCCCAAGAACGAATGCTGGACGAGATACACGGTCCTGGAAGGGGAGCTACCAGACAGCAGCCCTGGGGCCTCCCACACCTGGAGAGGGGCCTTGGGTCCAGAATGTTCTCAAGGTGGGGAGGACGACAAGAGGAGGGCGGGACCCAGGAAGGCGGCCCTGCTGACCCCATGCTGAGTCTGGTTTCCGACAGGGAGGGTCCGGGTCTGGGGGTGTTGAGGGGCCGGGCTGATGGAGGGCTGGCATGGAGACAGGGTGGGCTTCCCCGGGCACCGAGTATGGCCATCACACCCCTCGGCTGGGGGCGGCAGCTTGTTTAGGAGACTCTGCCCACTGCTCAGGGGGCTGGGGGGTGTGAGTGGGTGCTTAGCCCTGGATCAGACAGGGTTGGGGCACAGCTGCGGCCCCGTCAGCGTCCAGCCCAGGTGAGGCACGCTAGGAAACGAGCCCCCTGCTCTTGTGGCTGTGCAAGCAGGGTCTAGGCTTGTGGGGAAAGCTGGGGGTTGGTGAATGGGTATGGACGCCTACAGGAGGGTGGGAGCCGTTGGAGGCAGCCTCTAAGATTCCTCCAGAACCCAACTATGGGGGCAGGGGTTCACTAATCTCTCCATGCCCTTCCTCACTGCCTGCACCTGGCTGGAGGGGTCCAGGGCCCTCGGTCGGGAAGTGGGGAGCTGGGCCTGGACCCGGGGCCTGTATGGTCGGCTCCCAGCTGGGCCACCTCGTCCAGGCCAGGCTGAGTATGGGGCTCCCCCTCCCCAGGGCCTGGCACACACAGTGGGTGCCTCACACCCATGTGTGACTGAACACACTCGAGCAGGCAGCTGGGCCGGCACGTGGGGTGGTGGGGGCAGACTCACGGCCAGGGAGTGCAGGTAGGCCTTCTTCTTGGGCTGGGGGCTGCCGCCGCTGATCCTGGTAGGCAGGGGCCGCTTCAGCAGCCAGCCCAGCAGCACGGCCAGCACCCGGTGGCTCACGGCTTGCTCGGCACCCAGGGCCCTCCACAACCGGAAGGTGTGGCTGCAGGCAAAGGGTGGCCGTGAGGGTGGTGCTGAGACTCTGGCCAGCCCAGCCTGGGTCACAGCAGCAGCCACTGTGCCCAGGGCCTCAGGTGCCTGCAGCAGGGTGCCGAGCTGAACCCTGGCAGGATGGGTGGGTGAGATGGGGGAGGGGCACTAGGGCCGGGGCCAGGACTGCGGTGTGTGCGGCCCGCGGCCTGCAGCAGAGGTGGGGCTGGCTGCCCTGGCCCGTGTTCTGGGGTCTTCCCTCTTTCAGGCCCCTCTCATCCCAATGGCCAACTCTGTCACCCTCCATGGTGCCCAAGTACAGTCAGGACAAGTCTAGCTGGTACCCAGAGCTGTCACCCTCTGACCCCTGCCCTTTGACCTCCAGCACCTGGCTGCCTTCCCTCCTCTCCTGCCTCTGGGCCTCCTCACAGGGCCTGTTCCTGCTCAGCCTTTAGGGCCTGCCATACAGTGGCCGTTTCCTTCTAGGCCTGGGTTTGCTGGGGACCACCAGCTCCCTGGGGCCTGACCTGGGCCAACTTAGGGGCCGTCGCTGGTGTGTGTAGGGCTTTGCAGAGACCTTGTGCCCATTTTGCGCATGAGGAAACCGAGGACTAGAGACAGGTGTACCCTGATCAGGGCCCTGCCTCATAACCAGAGGTCAGGCGTGTCTAGTCCCATGGCCTTTCCACCTGGTCTGGGGGTGTGACCATCAGGGGAGGAGTGTAAGTGGAGATGAGGCCTGAGGTCAGCCCTGCAATCCCCGAGCTAAGAAGTCAGGGGACGGGAGGAAGCAGCCAGGAGGCTGAGCAGCAGCAGCCGGGGATGTGTAGTGAGGGTCAGGCAAGTGTGGGTCTGAAAGCCACGTTAAGGAAGCATTCCCAGCCCAGAAATAAGCCCACACAGACGTGCTCAACTAATTTACGACAAAGGAGCCAAGAATATACAATGGGGAAAGGACAGTCTCTTCAACAAATGGTGTTGGGGAAACTGGGCAGCCTCATGCAAAATAATAAAACTGGACCTCTATCTTACCCCAAATACAAAAATGACGTCTAAATGATTAAAGACTTGAATGTAAGACCTGAAACTGTAACTCCTAGAAGTAAACATAGGCGGTAGGCTCCTTGACATCAGTCTTGGCAATCAGTCTTTGGATCTGACACCAGAAGCAGAGGGAACAAAAGAAAGAATCAACAAGCGAGGCTGCATCAGACTGAAACGCCTCTGCACGACAATGGAAGCCATCGAGATGAAAGGCAACACAGTGAATGGGAGAAAATATTTGCAAATCATACTTACGAAAAGGGGTTTTAATATCCAAACATATGAAAACACACACAACTCAATATCAGAAATAAACAAAAGCTCCCCACACCGTCCAATTAAAACATGGGCAGAGGATTTGAACAGACACTTTTCCAAAGAAAGTCTACAGACGGCCAACAGGTCCATGAAAAGATGCTCTGCGTCTCTCATCATCAAAGAGATGGGAGTCAAAACCACAATGAGCTGTCAGCTCACACCTGTTATCAAATCGACAGGGAATAGTGAGTGCTGGCCAGGATGTGGAGAAAATAGAACCCTCATGCTCTATTGGTGGAAATGTAAATTGGTACAGCCATTATGGAACACAGTATGAAGATTCATCAAAACACTAAAAATCGGACCACCACATGGTCTCACTTATGGGACTTTATATGAAGAATATGAAAACACTAATTTGAAAAGATATGTGAGCCCCCATGTTCATAGCAGCATTATTTATAATTGCCAAGATACGGAAAAGACATAATTGCCCATCAACAGACACACACATGCTGTGGTTGTTTAGTTGCTAAGTCGTGTCCAACTCTTTTGTAACCCCCTGGACTGTAGCCTGCCAAGCTCCTCTGCCATGGGATTTCCCAGGCAATAATACCGGAGAGGGTTGCTATTTCCTTCTCCAGGGGATCTTTGCTGACCAGGGATCAAACCCACGTCTCCTGCATTGACAGGCAGATTCTTTACCACTGAGCCACCTGGGAAGCCCTATGTGTGTGTGTGTATGTGTAAAATGAAATCTCATTCAGCCATAAGAAAGAAGGAAAGCTTGCCAATTGAGATAACATGTATCGGCCTTGAAGGTATTATGTTCAGTGAAATAAATCAGAGAGAGGAAGACAAATACCACATGATCTTGCTTATACATGGAATCTAAATGAAACCAAAATCCAGCCCAAAGAAACAAAACACAAGCTCCTCTCTACAGAGAACAGGTTGGGGGTTGCTAGAGGTGAGGAGTCGGAGGTAGGCGAAATGGGGGAAGAGGATCAAAAGGCAGAAACTTCCAGTTACGACATAAATAAGTCACAGGGATGTAACATAGTGCAGGGCGACCGTAACTGCTAATACTGTATTGCATATTTCCAACTTTTGCCATTTTACAAGTTCTCGTCACAAGGACAAAGATCTGCAACTAGGAATGACGATCTGTAACTAGGAATGATGATGACTGCTGACTAGACTTACTGTGGGGATCATTTCACACCCCCACCCCCAACAAAAAAGAAATAAGAAAGAAAGAGTTCCTGGGGGCGAGAGTGGTTGACATGAAGACATACAAGAACCTGAAAGCTTATCAGAAAGTGACAGAAGCTAACCTAAAAAGGCTACACAGGATGATTCCAGCTCTATGACATTCTGGAATAGGAAAAACCATGGAGACAGTCAAAAGATCAGAGGTTGCCAGGGGTTTGGAGGGAGGGAGGGATGAACAGATAGCGCACAGGGGGCTTGGGGCCACAGATCTGCTCTGTTTGATACTATAATAGTCAATACCTGTCACTGCACACTTGTCCCATAGAATGTACACCCCCAAGAGTGGACTGTAATGTAAACTATAGACTTGTTAATATATCAGTAATGGTTCATCAAGTATAATATGCCTACCATACTGAGGCAAGACGTTACCAAGAAAAGAGCCTGGCAGGAGAGGGAAGTAGATGGGAACTTTGCAACTTCTGCTTAATTTTTCTGTAAATCTAAAACAGCTCCAAAAACAGTCTATTAAAAAAAAAGTGGAAAGAGACATACAATACAATCTTAAAGAAAGAAGAACTGGTGTTACTAGATTTAGGTTAGAATAGAGAATTTAGACCTAAAAATCTACATTAGTGAAAAAAGGCCAGTGAAAAAAGTCTTCGAAGACTATATGCATCGTGATGTTCTTTATATAAATTAGAGAAACTGCAACTAAAATGTTTTAAGAATATGTTTGGATGCAAACACACTATATAAAATGAAAGGAAAAGAATGGAGACCCTTGGGTGGGTGAGCAGGGGATGGAGCCAGTGAGGGTGGGCAGCCTGGTCCTTAGGTGCAGTTCATAACCAGGGCCCTGGCTTTCGTCCAGACAAGGGCCTCCCAGGTGCGCATTCGATTACCGAGAAGAATCCCTGTTCTGAGTAAAGAACTAAATTAAAGAAAGCAGGCCACGCCTAGAGCCAGGGTGGGTGAGAGTGACCAAGCAAGGGTTACTCCCAGTCCAGCTCTGAGGGCCAATCCAATAAAACCAGTCGCCCAAGGGTGAACGGGGAAAAAGAAAACGAGGAAGCTAGGCGATGATTCTAAAGTTTACGGAGAAAGGCAAAGGGCCACGAGTGGCCAGGACAGCCTTGCAGGAGGAGGAGGAGGGGGAGCTTTCTGGATCGGGGAGGTGAATCGTTCTAAAGCTGTAGGAATGAGAACCTTGGGTGCTGGCCCGGCACAGACAGCAGTGCCAGGCAGAGAGCCTGAAGGCAGGGCCCGGCACACGGCCCTCAGTTGGGCAGTCGGAGGGCTGAATGAGAAAGGCAAAGTCTGGGGTGCTTTTTTGGCCGGTGCCATGTGATGTGTGGGATGTTAGTTCCTCAAAGAGGGGTTGAGGGCCCCCTGAACTGGGAGAGCAGTCTTAACCACTGGACCGCCAGGGAAGTTCCCACACTCTAGGACTTCTATAAGGTAACATCTGAGAATAAATGATGGACCTGGGAACTCCTCTTCATGAAAGGATCTAGTGATGGAGAGACAGGAAAGCTGAAAAGTGGAGAAGATATGTAATATAATAATCAACAGAGACCTTGTATCCAGATTATATAAAGAATTCCTAGAAGTTGATAAGAAAAAGAGGGACAACCCAACAGAAAAATCTGTAGGATACTTGAACAGGCATCCCAAAGAAGATGCCCCAATGGCCAAAAATTGCATGAAAAGATGTACAACCTCATTATTTAATCAGCAAAATGAAAGTTAACATGGAAATATGATTAATACCACACACCAGATTGACTAAAATTTTGATGGTTGACTAAAAGGTTGATGTTAAGTGTCAGTGAAGACATGGAGTAACAGGAACCACATACATAAAAGTACTGTGGGTGTGAGAGGTGGTCTAAGCATGTCGGGAGTATTTCACATCATGTTAGGTGAGCGACATGCCTGCACAAGGAAGCTGAGTGTGGGTGTGTCTCAGGACACACGCATGTGCAGCGTCACAGCAGTGTTAGGCACAGACCCAAACTCAGACGTCCGTCCACGCTGACAAGGGGAGCTGGTGTTTACCAAGATGGGACATGATACGGCAACTCAGAGTGAGTGAACTCCAGCTATAGGTAACATAACGGGATGAATCTTAAACACAAAATGTTGCGGGGGGGGCGGGGGCGGAAACCAGACAACAGTGGAATACTAGAAGGGCACAAATCACACAATTCTGTTGATACTTTTAGGACATGCCACCATTATTTCACGTGCTCCTGAGAAAGGACAGCAATCCAAGATGGGAGTCTAATAAGGACCCCATCATAAAGGCTGGACCCCATGGGCTGTGTGTACCCCAAGGTAAATAGGATAAAACAAGAGAAGATAAAATGTCTGTCCGGCAAGAAGAAATAACAAGAAGACCCGGTGCTCACTCAGCCTGTGAAGGGAAGAAGAGGGTGCGCCTGAGAATCTGAGCCACAAAACCCACACAGGGCTCTGAATTCACACCACCAGTGTGGGCCCCCCAAAACCCTCCAGCAGGGACTTCAAAATTTGCACTGGTCTCTGGCTGAGAGTGCACCCAGGTGACTGAGAACCCCTCCACCCCCGCCAGCCCAGGTAAAGGCGGCATCAGTGTAAAATGTGCTCCCACTGCATAGATGTTGACGTATGAAAAATGTGCTTCTTAGCACTGAGGAAACCAGATATAAATTCCAGTATGGGTAAAACTGATCTATAGACCTGAGCAGCTGAGGACAACGGTGGCTGCCGGGGTCCCCTCACCTCTCAAAATGTCCTTGAGAAACAATCCAGCAAGAAGAAGAGTAAAGCTACACCATGCCACAGTGTGCCTTGAGAGATACTGCAAGCGGGAGAGAGCTACGCCAGCCCAGCCTGCAATGTCTCGTTCTCTCAACCACCCCTGC
Organism: Dama dama; assembly: GCF_033118175.1. Lineage (NCBI taxonomy): Eukaryota > Metazoa > Chordata > Mammalia > Artiodactyla > Cervidae > Dama > Dama dama. The sequence goes on along the minus strand of NC_083701.1, from coordinate 3,620,099 downwards.
TCCTCCACAAAGCTCTGCAGCAGATAAAGGCAGGCTGGAGAAACCCTAGAGAGGAGAGGGGACGGGAGCTGCTAACAGGGCTCGGAGCTGATCTAAATCATCTTCAGGGAGACGAGGTCCATCTTAAGCCTGAGAATATCAAACAACAAAAAGAAGGAGAGCAAGTAAATCAGAGCATGGATCCCAGGAAAGGGACCGAAAAGGACGCTCATCTGGGAGGGCAGCCTTCAAGACACACAGCTTTGGGGAGGAAAGAAAGGGCAGAAAAGAAAGACGCACCCTTTGAAATTGGTTAGTGAAAGGTAAAGGTGTGAAATAGGAAAAATTCAAGGACCTGCACGAGAAGAAGGGCACCCCCGAGAGTGGAGGATACACGGCCCTCTCACCTGCCACCAAAACTAAAAATCTGCGAAGTTATCTGGCCTTTGCTATGCTGACAGAAGAGGGTGCCATTGAATTTGAAATCCTACAAAACACTCCAATAGTGTTGTATATAAACAGGAGAAAAATTAATAGATTCACAGAGTTATTGCAACCCTTCCCTTGAAAACAGAAAACACAGATCCAATAAGAAAATTCCTCCCCTGATAAACAATCATGATGCAGAAAAAAAGTGTAAGAAAACACCTCTCCTGCAGGTAAATATACTCAAGCAAGCATTTAAAGACATGAAAAACCACCTTGAATTATAAATTCAAAAAGGACCAAGAAACACCCTCTAGTAAGAAAGGGAAAAAAAGAGTTGACTGAACTCAGAAGTGAAAAAAAATTATAAGGTGCTCAAGAGAGATAAGACTCAAGTGAAAATTTAGGAAGGAACATTGATGAAGAGTAGAGAGACCACCAAGACAATAAAGATGAATTTAAGAGAAGCACTAAGGGTCACAGAGAAAGTAGTAGAAATGGAAGACAGGTGAAGAAAGAACAGCATTTGAATCTCTGGAGTTTCTGAAAAAGGAAAAAAGCAATGGGACAGAACCAATATTTAAACTTATTACCAAGAGAGAAGAGGGCGAGGCACACTAAGGTACAAACTTTCAGTTACAAAATAAGTAAGTCATGGGGATGAGATATGCAGCATGGGGAATTCAGTTAGTGATAATGCAATGCCTGTGTGCGGACAGCATTTGGAAATGTATAGAAACTGAATCACCATGCTGTGCATCGGGAACTAGCACAGTGTCGCAGGTCAGTTATACTTTCAAACAAACAAACTCATAGAAAGACAGACCAGACTTGTGGCTGCCAGAGGCGAGGGGTGGGGATGGGGGAATCAGATGAAGGTGGTCAAAAGGACTTCCAGTTATAAGATAAGAAGACTAGGGGTGCAACATACAACATGATTAATTAACACCGCTGCATGTTATGTGTGGAAGTTACGGAGAAAGGAAATCTAAGAGCTCTCATCACAAGGAAACATAATTTTTCTATTTCTTTTGTTTTGTATCTATACGAGATGATGAATGTTCACTAAATTATTGTGGTAATCATTTCATGATATATGTATGTCAAATCATTATCCTGTCTACCTTAAACTTACCCAGTGCTGTATGTCCAATTATGTCTCAATAAACTGGAAGAGAATAATTACAACCTAGAGAACTTTCTAGAAATGTTAGAGACTTAAATCTACATACTCAAAAGACTTAACAGGTACCTGGGAAAATGAACACAGAATGGTCTAATCTAGACATTTCTTAGTAAAATTGTTGAATTTCAAAGATAAAGAAAACAATTTCCAAAGTCTCCAGGCCAAAAGATAACTTACAAAAACAACAAAACAAAACAAAACAACTGTCATGAGGCTTTTCAAAAACAAAGCAAAGCAACAGCTGAGCAGCACTTTAAAAAATTAGAGACTCCTGGGCAGTCCAGTGGTTAAGACTCCATGCTCCAACGCAGGGCGCTTGGGTTCAATCCTTGGTTGGGGAACTAGGATCCTGCATTCTGCATGGTGTGGCCAAAAAAAAAAAAAAAACCAAAAAACTTAATAAAAGAAAGTGTGAACCAAGGATTTTATATTCAATCAAGCCACCTTTCAAGTAAACAACTTTCAACATAAAATAAGCTAGGGCATTCTGAATCCATGAGCCTTCTTGAGGAAACTGTCAGAGCATTAACTTTGTCAAGCTACGGGATGACCTAAAATCTTTGGCAAAGGGACTTAGGGTGAGCGTGTGTACTCACTAAAAACCAACGTGGGAGGAGTAGAGTGCAAATTTTGACAAAGAACTGTGCAAATGAAAACACAGATGGACAGGGATGAATAATCTCACTGGTTGTTACCCGGGCATGGGTGGGAGTTTAAGGATATCAGTAAAAATGGGTAAACCAGATGTTAAAAAGTTAAATAAGAAAACAAGGGACTAAGGACACTAAAATAGGTTAGGAGTACAAAGGTAACAATTAGGATAAAAATACAACTCTTGCTAAATAAAAAAAAACAGCCAAAGATCAAAGAATACACATCTCAGAAAAACATGTAGCAAATAAAACACATGCGATTACAAAATATTATGACAGAACTGAGATTTGACACATCAATAAATGTCATATCAATAAATGTGAACGGACTTAACTCATCTATTAAAATCAAAAGATTTTCAATTTGATCATAGGTCAAGACCGAACTACGTGCTATATGTATGATGACACCTAAAACAAATGGATTCTGAAAGGTTAAATGAAAGCACAGACAAATGAATACTGGGCAAATGGGGAAAAATGGGAAAGTGGGGGACGTGATTCTGATAACAAAATGGAATTCAAGTCCTTCAAGCATTAAATGTGACAAGGCAGGGCACTTTTTAATGCTGAAAGTCACGATCCATAAAGAAGATATAACACTTATGAATATGTATACACCAAATAACATGACAACCTTATGAAGTATTAATAAAAACCACAGGAGATGGAAGGATACATAGATAGAAACGTATTAATAATAGGAAACTTTAACACACCACTCTCAGTACAAGACAGATCAAATAGACACAAGGAGGTAGAAGACCTAAACAACAGAATCAATAAAGTAAATCTTTATAGCAAGTCCTAAACCTGATAACAGGAAAAAAAAAAAAAGAAACACCCTTTCAAGTGCCCATAGAATATTCACAAAAATTGTTTAAAAGATAAGTAAATTACATAAACCAGAAATATTTGATGACATTCTCTGATCACAATGCAATAAAACTAGACATTGATAATAAAAACAAAAAGTCCCTTCCATATGAAAATTAGAAATCTTCCTGGAAACAGGTCCTGGGTTCTGGGAGCTTGTGAGAGTTCTCTTCTGGTGGCTTACGATTTTTCAGGGGAATGGAAGCAAGGCCGGTGGCTGAGTGTGAGGCGGGGACAGAGGTGTTGAGGACGGAGGAGAGGGGAGGGTGGGGAAATGTGGTTTCTGGGCCACGCTGTGGGCTCCGTGGTGGTGTGTGGCTGGGGATTTAGAGGGCGGCTCTTTCCTGCACTTGGCTGCACAGGTGCAGGTGTGGAGTAGATGGAGCCAGTTGAGTTTTGCAAGTTAAGCGTGACAAAGGGGCCAAGGGGCTTGGGGTGTGTGCAGGGAGCTACTCTGACATCGAAAGGCAGGTTCTATGCTGGCAAGGAGGCAGGTGAGGACAGGGGAGGGGCCGTGAGGAGGTGAGCAAGGTAGCAAATGTGGAGGTCCCGGAGGGCAGAGGCTCACTGGTCGGGGGTGGGTACCAGACGGAGTGAGGCGGCAGGGGGTCAGGGTAGGGGACAGTTGCTTGAAACCGAAGGTGACTGAGCTGAGGCTATGACTGTGGGAGGGGCCGGCTGAGGGAGATGGGAGAGGAGGTCCAGGTGTTGAGGCATCAGGGCGAGCAAAAGATGCTGGCATCCCCAAGATCAAGGCAGCGGGAGTGAGTGAGAGGGTGTCGGCGACCAGGAGCTACAACCTCAAGGTTCCGGGAGTGACCCAGGGCAGGTGCGTGGTGGCTGGGTAAGCAGATGATATAGACTGAAGACCTGGGATTCAGAACTGGGATTTTAGAGATAAAGTACTGTCTCCAGGCTCAGGGGCCTGGGGACTGCAGTGCCACTGGGGGGCGGGGGGAGGGGGAGGGTCCCTGAGGAGCAGGAAGGATGGGGGGTTTGGTGTTGACAGCGGTCTTGCCGGGAGCACCCAGGATCCCGGGCCCCTCTCCACCAGGTGATGGGTGGTGGTGACTGGGCGGGGCGTTTTATGGGGTCACCGAGAGAAGGGATGGTGTGTGGTGCCTCCCCAGGGCTGGCCCCGGGAGGTGCACAGTAAATGAACAGGGCAGTGCTCCCTCTGGACTCCCAGCCCTGTGGCCGTTAGTGGGCAAGCAGGAGGGCAGAGCAGGGTGCCCTCTGCCTGGGGGAGGATGGACGGTGGACAGTGGGGCGGGGAGGGAAGGAGGGCTGGGCACCTGTCCAGGGAGATGGAGAAGTCCAGGAAGGTGGCCACCAGCTCGGAGGTGTGGTTCCGGGCCAGAAGGGTGATGGCCTGCAGGGCATTTTCCTTGGCCTGGGGGATGCGGACGGAGCAGAGCTGCAGGTGGATGGCCTGGCCCAGGGTGGCAACCTGTGCAGGGGGGAAGAGTATGGGGAGAGGGCTGGTCTGGGCAGGGGGCCAGGCCCCGCCTCGGGGGGCCTGAACGGGGAGGGAGGAGCTGCCCAGTGGGCGTGGAGCCCCTTCAGGTAGCTGCTCTCCTGAGGGGGAAGCACAGCCCTGCCCTGGGGGCTCTAAGAGGGAGGTCTGATGGGGAGGCTCTTCTTTGCCCTGGGCATGAGTCAGAAGGGGACCCTCGGGCAGATAGGGGGACAAGCAACATCTGCACAGCATTTGGGGTCGTCCAAGTCTGTCTAAACATTGCCCAATCGCTGAAGGTTCAGACACACCCAGGGGCTAGAGCCTCTAGCCCCTGTCTTGGGGTTGGGGGGACAGGGTGTCTGCCTTACGTTCAGATGACATCGTGTCCTGGTCATCACTTTGGTACCTGCTGCTCTGATGTCTGGCAGGCCCCTCCCCTTCCACTTTCGGGTCTCATTATTCATCCATTCATGCCTGGCTCCAAGAGCACCCCCCTGAGGCATCAGTCATCCTCTATCTGGCGGTCCCCCCAGGGGCCTGCGCTGCCCCTCCTCATCAGTCTGGAGTCAGATTCAGAGCTCCTGGAGGGTCTGGGCTGCGCCTTCCTCCCCCCACTCCCATCCCATCCCTGCTCCATCAGCCCATGTCTGCCCCAGACCCAGCGAACCCTGGGACACCTGGGTGGGCCATTCTGTCCTGCATTCACTCACTCACTGGAACCCATCAGAGGGGGGGGTCTGGGTCGCCCCCTCAGGCCCAAGCTTGGGGATGCTGCCTGGGCCCCGAGGCCCTAACCCCTGGGTGCTGATGCTGAGCCCGCCCCCCTGCCCCCTGCCCCGCCCTAGTGGGCCCTCCGCGGAGCCCCACTGCCCTCACAGTCTCCAGCTTGGCCCCATGCTCCTGGATGGCAGTGAGCAGCATGTCGGCGGCTGCCTGCACGCGGAAGGGGCTGGTGGAGCCCAGGCCGTTGACGGCCGTCCAGATGAGGTCAGTCAGCTCTGCCATCGTGAGATGCTTCATGATATCCTGTAGCGGTGGGAGGGAGGGCTGTCACCATGGTCCACGGCACTGGGCACCCTCCTGCTTGGCTGCGCTCATACCCTGACTCAACGCTCCAGGCTCCCCAAGTCTCTAAGCACCGCCAGACGCCCGAGCCCCACACCTCTGGGGTCCCAAGTGCTCCCATATTGCAGTGTGCTCTCCCGCATGTCTCTCTGAGCCAGCCACAGCCCAGGGGCAACTGATAACCAAAGGAAGACGGAATGCTGTTGGTGGAGTCATACTTGGGAAGGCTGACCGAACACGCCAATGCTTGCGAAGATGGTCAGATGGTAAAATGTTCCTGGGCATGTCAGGGTATTTGTTGAGATGTCTGAAAGTGTGTTAGGGTGTTTGCATGTACATCAGATATAAAAATATATGAATGTTAGACTATTTATTATTAACAGAATCTTACTGTTCTAAAATTTTGGTAAAATGTTTGTGAGAATGTTAGTTTACCAGTTGTTGATTAGGAGGGGAGGATAACTTTAATGGCATATTTGTTCAGTTCAGTTCAGTCCCTCAGTAGTGTTTGACTCTTTGTGACCCCATGGACTGCACCACGCCAGGCTTCCCTGTCCATCACTAACTCCCAGAGCTTGCTTAAATTCACGTCCATTGAGTCGGTGATGCCATCCAAATATCTCATCCTCTGTCGTCCACTTCTCCTCCTGCCCTCAATCTTTCCCAGCATCAGGGTCTTTTCTAGTGAGTCAGTTTTTCACATCATGTGGCCAAAGTCTTGAAGCTTCAGCATCAGTCCTTCCAATGAATATTCAGGACTGATTTCCTTTAAGATTGATTGGTTTGATCTTCTTGCTGTTCAAGGACTCTCAAAGTCTTCTTCACAGTTCAAAAGCATTAATTATTCAGCCCTCAGCTTTCTTTATAGACCAACTCTCACATCCATACACGACTACTGGAAAAACCATAGCTTTGACTATACGGACCTTTGTCAGTAAAGTAATGTCTCTGCTTTTTAGTATGCTATCTAGGTTTGTCATAGCTTTTCTTCCAAGGAGCAAGCATCTTTTAATTTCATGGCTGCAATCACCATCTGCAGTGACTTTGGAGCCCAAGAAAATAAAGTCTGTCACTATTTCCATTGTTTCCCCATCTATTTGCCATGAAGTGATAGGACTGGATGCCATGATCTTCATTTTTTGAATGTTGAACTTTAAGCCAACTTTTTCACTCTCCTCTTTCACTTTCACCAAGAGGCTCTTTAGTTCCTCTTCACTTTCTGCCATAAGGGTGGTGTCATCTGCATATCATTATTGATATTTCTCCCTGCAATCTTGATTCCAGATTATGCTTCATCTAGTCTGGCATTTCACATGATGTACTCTGCATATAAGTTAAATAAGAAAGGTGACAATATACAGCCTTGATGGACTCCTTTCCCAATTTGGAACCAGTCTGTTGTTCCATGTCCAGTTCTAACTGTTGCTTCTTGACCTGCATACTGGCATATTTGTAGCTAAAAGTAACTTTTTGTGTTAGAATATTAGACTACTATATAAATCTGGTTAGATCATTTATTTTAAGATTGCATTTAAAATCATTTGCTAAAATGGTAAGTTTTGGTTAAAGTTCTAGCATTAGAGTGTTTTTGAAGAAATTTAATCTGGAACGATGGTTAGACACTCAGAATCCCAGAATACTACAATCTCAGGTTTGCTAAGGACTTGTGAGTATCTTATTTTAGTCCAGGGCGTGAATAAAATGTGAGCTGGAGGTGGCAGTAATGGTGGTTCTGTGGTTATGGTGGTGTGGTGGTAGTGTTAGTCATGGTGGTGGTGATGGTAATGCTGTTGGTGGTGCTGTTAGTGATGGTGGTGATGGTGGTGGTGGTGATGGTGGTGGTGGTCGTGGTGATGGTGATGCTATTAGTGATGGTTATGGTGGTGGTGTTGGTGATGGTGGTGATGGTGATGGTGGTGGTGATGGTGGTGGTGATGTTGATGGTAGTGGTGATG